>NC_133000.1:6825000-9325000 GCF_048564905.1 Vicugna pacos | reverse complement strand
AAGAACACGAAGTGGATAGAAAATCTGTGGAAAGGTGGTTTTTAACCTTTAGCCTTTTTAAGGTTTTACTGAGAAGGTAGCACTTAACTAGTTTGAAGTATGATAAGGCTGGCAATGATTTTGTGCTAGCAGCTGTGTGTCTGACAAAACATGATGGTGAGTAGATATGCAACAGTCCTACAAAATTCAAACCAAGCCTTAGATCATAACTTCACATGAAAATTTCCTAAGATGGAGGAAATGACGCTAACAAATAGCTGTTATTAAAAGGGGGACAGGAGACAAAGACAAATGTTTGAGCTAAAAAAAAGCAGATAGGGCCCTCACTTTAAAGGAACTTTAGTGAAAAATAATACTTTTAAATTCTAAAATATTTTATTTATGGATAGGAGAATAAAATTAAATAAGAGAGCACGGGTTATTTTAACCTTCAACCAGCTCCTTCACTAGAAATGATTTCATATAGCTTATCTTATACATTCTATTTTTATTCAGTAATAATGATTTCAAGAACATTGTATAATACATTCTACTTTCATGCTTAAAACCCAGAAATAGAACAGTTAGAACTTGTTCCTAAATAGTGTTATAGATCAGATTTTAGCCTATAAAAATTGTAATGTGTTTGTAAACAAAAGCGATATAAAATCAGACTGACCATTATTGACACATTCATTTCAGGAAGTAATTCATAATCTGGAAACAAGTTTTTAACTTTCTCCATATTACTGAAAAATATGCTAGAGTCATCACATGAGGGCTTCCGTATTACTAAAAAATTTCCATTTTTTTATAGCAATTAATGCTGTTGGTTAACAATTTCTAATTCTAAAATTGATCTTCAGGAAATGTTTTTCTAAAATTGTTTTTTTAATTGGCCAACTCAAAATCCTACCAGGCATAAAGTGAATGTTCACTTCACTAGTATGTCACTTTTACCTGTAAGTATGTAGTACTTATTCCTTCTGCATTGTATTACTGTTAGTTACTCACATATCTTTCTTTCATGATATGAAAAAGGACACTATCTTATTCATCTTTTATCCATAAATCTTCAGTAAGTGTTTAACTGAATTCATGTCAAATTCAAGAATAGAGTAAGAACAGAAGAGGTAAGACGAAACTCAGATTAGAAGCGAATGAGAGAAGGATGTTCATTTCTGTTTTCATGTGTTTACTGTGCCTGCTTTAAAATATTTTTAATTTTGATATTTGGTTTCATTTTTTCAAGTAAAGCCATTTTCAAAAGAAATTTATACTTGGACAACTTACATTTATAAATCTGTAAAGTGTAAGCTATGGAATTTAAACTATATGACGTTACTTTGTGTGATAACAGTACATAATTTGCAAAAAGTACTATATAAGGTACAACAAAACATATTTGGAAGTAGAATCTGAAAAGCTAGAAAAAACAATTATATATAACATCTACTCCTGAAGTAACTAAACCAAAAAGGAGCAATGGATTTTACAGAGAGAAATTGTTACTCAGTAAAAAGAAGTCTTCCCATACTTACAGCAGCCCACAATGGAATGAATGCATTGCCAGAAATACTCATTTTTATTAGAAATGTTTTCTATAGAATTCAATATGTGTGTGTGTGTGGGGGGGAGAGAGAGAGAGAGAGAACATGCATTATATATTAAGCAAAGTGTGGGAAATTTTAATTAGTAGAGTTATATCTAAAAGTAGCTGATCTTCATTATCCATTTTGCTCCTCCCAGGACACCAAGATTGAGGTCCAAAGAGCCTAACCCAATGTGAATAACTTATGGGTACTGTTGTTCTCTGGCAGGGGAGGGCAGAGGCAGACAGCAATTAGTTCAAAGACCATCATCAAACTTTTCATGACAACAGTTGGTTCAAAGTAGGCCAAGACCTAAGCTGATCAATCAAGTTGGAGGGAAGGACCTTGTTCAGTAATTGGGAGAAAGACGCTCTCTGTTTCCATCTGGACGTGAAGGCTTATAGAATCAGATCCACCTGGCAAGCTTGTATGTAACCACAAAGGATAGTAGCTATAGCAAAAAATCATTACTGCAGACAGCAGAGCAGAGATATTGAAAAAAGAAAACCTGGGTCTCTAATGATATAACTGAGACTCAGACAACCAAACCCTGAAGTCCAACTCACTAGATATGTTTTGCTGACTGCACCGTTCCACTTTCCAATCTTTCCCACCCTATTTCTGTGCTGGGGAGACTCCCTTGTCTACTGGCTTCCAGTTGGGTTTGACTAGTTGGAGACTCCAGCGGGAAATTAAAGGATAGGAAGAAAATGATGTTTGTGATTCATTTCCCTGGTGTCACCCCTTCAGGTCAATACACTGTATTCCTTTATTAAAGACCACACTTCTCCTGTAGTTACAATAACTTTCTATATGAGTTATGCTAAACATTCACTCCTCTCATCTCTTCAGACTTTGCTAATTTCCCTTAATGGTCACAACTTTTTAAAGAGCCTTGCATCAAACTCTTCTTGAGTTTGAATGTGGCACCTGTTTCCTACCAGGACTATAAATGATAAGCCACCTATGGCTAGACCTCCAGTTACATTAGCAAGCATGATTCCTTAATGTTTAAGCTCTTTGAATCAAATTTTTGTTAACCACAATAACAAATAATAAGTGCATTCAATTACCTCTAACTTTTTTTTTCAAACTTACATTCTGGCAAAATAAAACAAAACAAAAACATCTTAAAAGTTTTTCATGAAACAATCTAAATGTGATGAATAAGGAGGCCACTCATTAGACTACCTTTTTGGTAACTAATTTACATCTTCTAAGACAAGGAGATAAAGCTAAGTGACAACTAACCATTAACTTGTTTTTAGTTGATGATAGAATAAAAAATGGAACCTTATCTATAATATTTACCTGGCAGATGATTATTTAGAAATAAAAATCTGTGGACATTAATCTGAGAAAAATGAAAAAGGTACTCTTTCTATGTAAGCAGATAAAAATGCAAGTGCTTTTCATTTATTTAATTCAATTTAACAAACATGCATTGAAGGAGGCACACTTTTAGGTGCTGAAGATACAGCAATAAGGTAACAGAAAAAATATGGTCTCTGTTTTCATGAAGCTGAGGCTATATTCAAGTGGAAGGAGGCAATAACAAGTAAAAAATGTCAGACTGGTGCTGTAAAAAATTAGCAAAGTAGGGAGACAGTCATTGATGGTTATCAAAGGAGTACTATTTTATTTAGAGTGATCAAGGAAGACTTCTTTTATAAGATGTCATAAACAAAATCCTGAATGAAATGTAGAATCAAGCCATGTGGCTATCTACAGAAAGAGTGACCACAGCTACAGAAAGAAATGCAAAAGTCCCAAGATGAGCACATGCTTACAATTTTAGTTTTTAAGGGAAAGGCCTGCAAAGAGGCCTTTGTATGGTCAATATGGCTGAAACAGAGAAAGAACGAATGAGAATGGTAAGAGATGATGTCAGAAGTAAGAGACTTATAAATTTACTTTGAGAAGGATGGATTAGTAAGATTTGAAACATCTTCAGAGGACTAGTCTGATTGCAAGTCAAAAATGGACTATGGGTAACTAGTGGTGAAAGATAATGATAGCTTGAACAAAGATGATAACAGTATAGAAAGGAGTAGTAAGCAGGAAGTAGTCATTGATCCTGGATATGTCTTGATACTAAGACAACATAATTTGCTGCCAGTATGAATTTAGTGTGTGAAAAAGAAGAGTCAAAAAGAATGAACATTTTTGGTCTGAACTACTTGTTGGATGGTAATGTTAGTATCTAAGAGAGAGAAGACTAAGGGATGAAAGATTTCAGAGGAAAATCAAAGGTAGCAGCTTAGATAATTTAGATCTGTGAAGCTTATTAGACATCCAAGTGGGGCCAAATATGGGGACTGAAATTCAAAGGAGAGGTTGTAGTTGGAGATATACATTTGATAAGTAGTATTTACAGAATAAGGAAAGCTAACGAAATGCTAAGCTCAATTAAAGTGTAAACAGAAAAGTGAAAAGGTTTCCAGCAGTCTTTAGAATTTAGAAAGAAGAGAAAAACTACTAGGAGAGAAAAAACAAGGCCAAGGAAACAGGAAGAAAGCAAAGAAATAATGTTGTCACAAAATACAACTGAAAAAAGTATTTCAAGAAGGAAAGAATGTTAAACTAAAATGTTGCTACAAGGTCAAATAAGATGAAGACTTGAGAATCATAAGATTTAAGACTGTGAAGGCTATTAGTGACACTGACGTAAGCCATTTTAAGGGAATAAGGATGAAAGACTGATTAGAATGGAAATGGATCTCAGACTATACAGGATTCCAGGAATATAAGAATACTTAATTTCAAAAATCAACTAATGTAAGTCATTAAACTAAGGAAAAAATGTAGAAGTATCATAATTATCTCAAAGTAGAAAAAGCATTTGATAAAATTCAGCATCTGTTTATACTGATAAAACACTTAGCAAACTTGAAATAGATTCTTTATATGATTTTTAAAATATACAAAAAGTAATCTACAACATATATTATACCTTTTTCTTTTATTAAGACTTTGCCCATAAGATCTGGAACAAGACAGGGATGCCCAATATTACAATTTATATTACACACTATATTGGAAGTCTTGGTGCAGTAAGTCAAGGAAAAAGACATTAAAGGAATAAATATGAGAAAGGAAAAAATAATTCTCAGATGGTATGCCTTTTCACAAAGAAAAATTTCTGAAGAATCTACAAACTAGTAGAATTAATAAAATAGTAAAATTGGTATATAAAAGGTCAATATAAGCACAAATTGTATTTCTATGTACCAATGACAAATTAAAAATTAAAAATTTTAAAACTTCAAGTATGTACGAATAAATCCAACAAAAAGAGAATTTCTTATACAGAAGACTAACAAAGAGACCTAAACAAATAGAAGGATATATACTAAGTGCATAAATTAGAAGATTCAGTATAAAGACATCAACATAATGTAAGGACCAAAAAACAGCCAAGGCAATCTTGAAGAACAATACGGCTAGATGAGACACTATGAGATAGCCACATGTACTAAAAAGCTATACAAATTAAGACAGTGTTGTATTGCCTCAGAAATAGGAAAAAGAAAACCTGTACCAGATTCTGGAAATGATCCCACTTACATATGGTGACCTGATTCATGACAAAGATTAGATTAGATACAGGTGTGGTAGAAAATCATCTTTTTGGTAAATGATACTAGGTTAGCTAGATAAATAAACATGGTAAAAAAAAAAGCCCTTTGATTCTTATACCTCATGCTATACACAAAATTAAGTTTTGGGAGAACTGTAAATTTAAATGTGAAAAATATAACAAAATTTTGAGGAAAAAGTAGAACAGACTGATGGCTTTGGGAATACATAAGAATCTAAAATGGACTAATCATAAAATAAACTGAAAATTTGACCTACATTAAAATTAAGGACTTCTGTTCATCAAAAAACACTGTTAAGATAGAGAGTGAAACGGCAAGTCACAGAAAAAGACATTTGTGATACATCCCCAATAAAGGACTCATATCCAGAATACATACAGAATTCCCAGGAATCAAGGAAGACAACTCAGTGAAAATGACAGACAACCTAAATGAAAAAGGGCAAATACTCCAAACAGGCATGTAGCAAAAGAACACAGGCAAAGGACAACAAATACGTGAAAATGCTCAACCTAACTTGTCATCAGGGAAATGAAAACTAAGATATAATGTAATTCACAGAATGGAAGACTGTCTTGGCAAATCATATATCTAATAAAGGATCAGTATATAAAATAAAAATCTCCTACAACTCAATAATACAAAGAAATATCGCAATTTTTAAAAATGGTCTTCTTAATAAACATTTCTCAAAAACTACATAAATAGCCAATAAGCACATGAAAAGATGCTCAACATTATTAGACATCACAGAAATGAAATACAAAAATGATAAACCATTGATACCCACTAGAGCTGCTGGAAAAAAAAAAAAACAGGTAACAACAAGGGTTGCCAAGACTATGAAAAGACTGGAAGCTTCATACACTGCTGATGGGAATGTAAAATTATAGAGCTGCTTTGGAAAACATGTGGCAGTTTCTCAAATGGATAAACACATAGGTACAGTAGGCCCTAACAAATCAATTCATAGGTATCTACCCAAGACAAATAAAAACATGCCAGCACAGAAAGTGTAAAAGAATTTCCACTTTAGAATTATGCTCGTAAATCCTCAGTAAACTGATGAAAAGTACATTCAGGAGGTAGTTCTGGATAGCTATCTTGTCATGCACAGCAGCTTTACAAAGGTATTTCATAATACCTAATTCACGTAAAATATAATTTAACATAACTCTTCTAACTAATTCTTAATATTCCAGATATAATAGGAAAAGTTTTTCATGATTAAAAAAAAATAAACCAGATTGCCTTAATGAAAATCTTAGTAATGTTGCTGAGAAAATACCTCAGTTAAGAAATGCTGCCTATCATTGATCTACTTAATAATCTACCACTCCTCAATCACCAATCCTTCAAGAAAGAAAAGTACTTGTTTCAAGAGAAGACGAGTTAGAGGAATTTCAAATGTAGAACAATCTGAGGGGAAAATTATCTCCAAAAGCCCTCTAAATTTTATTTCCCAAAAATAAGTTTACTCCTCTTAGTTGAGGTCTCAGGGACTTCTATTATTTGTCAAATAGTTCCATTTACAGAGCAGCTGAATGTTAAAAGAGCTAACTGGTAAGAAGAGGTTTGGGAGCACTAATGATCGTGATAGATCTTTCTTTAGGAAAAAAACACTTTTATTTATGCAATCTCACTTTAATTTTTGAAGGAAATTACATGATACAACCAAACTCTCAATAATACCATCATCAGAAATTCAGCACTCATTACCATAATGGTATATAGTTGAGACTAAAGCAAAGAAGGTCATTAAAATAACAGGGCATAAATGACACAACATGGGAAAAATTCAAGTGATCTAATGTGTATTGTTTACACTATGTATTGACTTGAAAAAAAGCCATTTTAAATATTCAAATATATCAAAATCAGATACAAAGCAAAAAATGTTTCTGTTGCTACAAATTCAGATTCTTTTACGTATTAACTGAAAAAATAAAGCTAAAACAAATTAAATCCATTTAAACTAAAATTCATAAAATTTGGAAGAAACTTAGTTTAAGTATAAAGATAGTAAAGAAACAATTAGAAAAAAGAAGAGAAAATACAACTTTGAAAAAAATAAATAAAATAATTTTTCTTTACTTTCTGTTTTTACTCAACATTTCTTAATTACACAGATTTCAAACACTCAATATAGTTCAATGTCTACACATAGTCCAAGTGCATAATACAAAAATATCTGTGCATTAACCAACAACGTGGCCTCCGCACAGTCAATGGAAAGGGAAACTATAGAAAAAATATAATTAGTAATTGTCAGATGTCTATCTGTGAAGGCTACACGAAAAATCATCAATACATATCACTTACCTTTTCAAGTAAGTAGCCAATGACTAAAAAGCCTTTTCCACCCAGCATCTGTTCTTGCATGGCTACTGAACTTTTAAGTAGTTCAACCAGGAATGCCAAAAGAGTAGCACTGCATGTAAAGTACAGATAATTCCATTATGTAATCATCAAATATTGATCATAAACATAGTGTTTCACTTCAGTATTTTATTATCCCAAAACGTAACAACCATACTCAAATCTAAATGCTATTTTGCTATCATGACTTATTATGCAAGAAAGGATTTTCTCACAAGCAGGAGAAAAATAGTTTTATCTTGTTAAAATTACACATTATATAGAAACATAACTGTAGAGTTTTTTTTAATATTACAAAGTAAAACATCAAAGTTTACCTCTGCATACATATTCCCTACTTCAAGTAAACCTAACATAAGAAACATACCCACAAATATTGTACCTCTCCACAATAAATATTATCATAACATTCTTTTGAAGAACACGGTATCTCAGAAAATTTTAAATATGTACACATATTTAAATATTGCTTTGGAAGAATACATCTATTTTTTAAATAAACTTTTCATTTAGACCTATGTTTTAAAAACAACATATATTTTTAAATATCCAGAGAAATATGCAACATGTTACTTATGTTCATATATGCCCTCAGAAAAGTTCATGAGAGCGAAGAAAATAAGATGATTTATGTAATACTGAAATAAAAAGTGGCAATTAATTACACAATGTATACACAAACACATAAAAGCAAGCAAAGATATGTGCCAAAGATAAAGTACTTGATATGTCTATTGAATAAAGGAAGAAACAAAAGAAAAATAAATGATTGCATTACATTAAGCTTTGAAAATATTACTTCACAAAATCACATAGAACAATTTTCAACCAGCAGAATTGATACATGACAGCATTCCTCATTAAGAAAATATATAGTCCTTCGCTGTAGAAGCTTACTGTAGTTTGTAACAATAAGTGACGATAAGCCAGACTTTTTCAACAATTAAAATAATATCCATTTATTCTGCGTTATAATGTACCCCAAACTGTCTATTTACATTCACATAAACTTCTGAATACATTTTAAATGCACACTCATCTCTATATGAAATTAAGAAAATCTGGTAATGAGAAAAACCTGAAAATTATTAAGGCTTAAAAGGAATCTAACACTATTCTATTTTCCGAAAGCATTCTAGCTCTTCAGGTTTCAATAGGATTGACAACACTTTTCTCTGATAATGCAGCTATTCATGTTCAAATCAGAAATATTCTCATTAAAAGAATCAACAGGAAAATTAGCATCATCCTTATTATTATAAAAACTGATAGCTTAATGGATTACATGATATCAGCTAGAAAAATATAGTATATATCTGTAAATAAAGTACTTCATTACAAGAAACTAAAATTCAATTATATTAACTGGCCCTATATCTTTGAACCACAAAATAAACCCCAGTAAGCTAGTATCGCAAATCAATTATAATCTTTTACTTTGTCTCAAAGTCAAAGATAGACGTTTAGAAGAAAAACACAGCTACCAAGGAATGCCTTGGGATTTTTTTTTAAATGTTTCTGTAAGTAAGAACAGCTATTAAGCAATCTAGTTCATTTTACATGAATTATGTCAATAGTCAAAGCCACTCCACAAATAACTGCTTCAACACTATTACACATAATACTTTCACCTAAATGTCTGAAAAGAATAAAGAAAACTACTGCATAGAGATTACACAATTTCCTAACCTGCTCACGGAATTCTTACCTACACCTGAGTAGTGATTTAGGGGGGAAGATGACTAAAACTCCTAAACATCAGCACTGCGCAAAATTAAGACTAGAAATGCTATGGTCCCTATAGTCCATGAAAAAAATGAAAAGAAAATTTTTCTTACAATAAATTACCCTCCTGTGTAGAACCATACAAAATGACAAAGATGCTGTGGATTTTCTTATTCTTTTATGTCAGAAGGACTGCTCTTTCTCAAATATCTAATGAATTAACTCAGATTTCTAAACACAGTGGAGTTCCATTGCACAATCAGAAATATTAATTTTAGTGTTCTAAAATATTAACATACGACTATCCATATAATGTTAATTTCACTTCAATTTTAACTACAAAAACCACTAACAAAGTATTTTTAATATATACCTAAACCCAATGCAATAGCAATACTACATCTTTTCAGAAAATCTTTAAAAATAGGTATATTTGACATGGTGGACTTAATAGTAAATAGATGGCCATCTTCGAAGAGGTACATTTTCAAACATAATTTAACAAACTTACCAGTAACTAAAATGCATCGGATTGCTGCAGGGCTCACAATAAACTTGCAAAATTCTGTGTACTGCCATACAAAATTTCTCTCCATTCTTGCCTATTTCCAACTCCCCTAGATACAAAGGCAAATATAAAGGATACTTCAGCCCATTCCTATATCTCCTACATACCACTTCCTGTCTAGACACATCAGTTCATCTGCAGAGGATCTAAATATATAGGATAAACTAAAAAGCAAGTATCTGTATCAGCCCAAACTAGTATACACAACATAGAACATTCTCTTGAAAAGTATAGCAATACCTAGAAACGGATTTTCACCAGAATATTCTACTTAAAAGACAAAACGTATACTGATTTTTATCTCATTAGTAAAATTGCTAAACTTTTCAATAGACAGTACTATAACATATGTTCTGTAAGTAGCAATTCTACTTCAAGAATGGTTAAGGGTTTTTAATCCTGTCTCCTTTTAAGGAAAATGACACTAATGATCTATAGGATTATTTCTTCAAAATAATTACCATCTTCCAATTCTTAATAAGCTTCAATTAAATTAAGAAATTATATTTATTTCAAATATCATACTAATAAAGGGCTAGACCTTAAGGAAGGAAATAATATAATATTACCTCTAATGACTTAGCATATTTATAATCTCTCCAGAGCTTTCTGGTCCATATTATTTAAGAATTACCACAGTAGTCTTGGCCCACAAATACCTGAGAATATTTAATAACTGTGTATGAACATGATTCATTTTTGTTCCTAATGGAAAAATAAGTAGAAAATTTAGGATCCATTAAAATTTATGTAAATATAGATTTTGACTTAATAGTAATATAAATTTATCCATTTCAATTTTTTAAAAACAACTAATGGAGATAACTCATGTAATGTGATCCCAAAAGTTTTATTATCTTTGAGGTACTTTATTATTTAAAGGTGGAAAATATCATAAAGACAGACCTAAGTTACAACCGAAATGATTAAGATTGAAAATATAACCTACATTCAGTTCAAAGGCAGCTCTTTGCGTACAGAAACTGGCTTTTCAATTTGCTTTGTACTGAAACAAACAAACTACCTTAGCTAGATGGGCTGTTTAAATATATTTAAAAGGATGGAATTAATAATGCAAAACTCGAAGATTCCTCCTGAAATTCAACAACTTCTCTTATATAAGGGTGTTTTTAATCTCTCAAGAAACATTACAGGCAAAATAATTGTCAGAATAAATTAAGGAATAGATTAAATTCCAATAAGGTTTTAAGTACCAGTCAAGGGGGAATTTTTTCTGACTTTTTCATAAGGTTTCAACTCTTAGGTAACTTAATTTAGTAATTTAGTATTGAGAAACACTGAAATCTTGCTAAAATGATATAATTCTATCTAATTCCACAGTTTCTTTGCTCTTTCTTTCACTACAAACTCTTCCAAGATCAGAGTGGTCATAGCAGTAATAAAACTGTAAAAGAAATCAACTCAGGTCCATACTCAAGATAATTTCATTCTCAACCTAATTAATTTCCAGTGATGTTCAAAAAAATCTCACAATAAGTTAGAAGAGTTAAATTCCTTCACAGTTCAAAATTAGAAAGGTCTAAACCAAAAGTTTCTAACTGCGGGTACATTTAGCTGTCACTTTTAGACAATGTATTCCTGAAGATGCTATCTGAAAACACCACTGCCTAACTGCCTACCTATGCAATAAACCCTAATACACAAACTGTCACATTCATCAGTTCCGACATCAAGTGGAGATACATGCCGAAATAAGTAAAATACATTTATCTGCAGAGTCAAATAAGGAAAACAGTGAAATGCAGTACAGTAAAATGTGAGGACAGATGAAATACACTGGGTAGCACATGAAATTACTAAGCCTCCCTTAGCCATAAAATCTCTCCTCAGTAATTTCTACCTTTTCTTTCAGCCTGATGAGGAGACAGGTGGACTCATAACTGAATTGCTACCACTGTCATGGCTACTTAAGGACATTTTCTAAAGGCCCTATAAAAATTTAGTCAGGCTATTATACTTTTATACTTTCCTTTATCTGGTAATAGAGTTTATGTTTTATCAGCCTATTTCATTTCTAACAAAATATATTATAGCCAAAAAATAGACATTTATAAAATTGTGACTGAAATGTGTCAAAATTTGTCTTAAGAAGGAAATGAAATTTTAAAATTTGTACACGTAAAGGAATTAATTCCACATCTTTTATAACATCATTATGTTTTGGAATATAGCATTTATCAGTATTTACATATTTTGACAACCAGTCTTTTGATCAGCTCTGTTCGTGGTTCTCTATAAATAACCAATAGATGTTTATTAAAAGGCTCCACTGTAAGAGAAATATCTCTCAAAGGCTACTAGTTTGTAATTTAACCCCAGCCAACAATCACTTACAATGCTCTAAATATCGAAATCTTTTTACAAAGGCTTTTTGAACATGTTACAAGTGACAGTACCACTATAGTAACCATGCACACATGAGAACTTTAGCAATGTAAAGAAACACCTAAGAAGTTCAAAGTTTCAAAGAAAAATAGAGACAGGTTACAAGAACAAATAGGTGATGGCAACAATATATGCATACTCCAATTAGGATTATTTTGCTAGTATAAAGTACTCATACTACTTTAAGTGTATAGTGTTACTTGATAGTAGATTTGAATTAGTTGGAAACTCCGTGAAAATACCTTAAAAACTGGGGGAAAAGTACAACTGATTATGCCGAGAGAGAGAAAATGGAATTATATAAAATGCTCAAAGAGCAAGGCAATAAACAGAAAACAAGAAAAAAAAAGGTAGATATTAATCCAATTATATTTATAATCAATTTGAATGTCACTGTCTAAATGCACCAATTCAAAGACAGAAATTCTCAGAGTGCAGAGTGGACCAAATAACACAACCCACCTATTGTCAAGAAACTCACTTTAAATATAAAGTCATCAATAGATTAAGAACAGCATTACATAATTATAAAGGAGTCAATTTTCCAAGATGACATAACAATTCCTAAAGTGTATATACCTAACAACAGAGCATCAAACTATGTAAGGTAAAAATTGCTCTAAATTTAAGGAGAAATAGGTGAAATCACTATCACAGTTGGAGATTTCAGTATCTCCCTCAGAGATGGACAAGTATAGTAGTGTACTGATAAATAACACATGGGTCACAGAAGAATTCTCAATAAATATTAAAATGTTTTGAATGAAATGAAAATGAAAACACACCTTATAAAAATGTGTGAAATAAAATGAAAGGAATAATTGCTGGGAAATTTATAGCACTGAATGTTGTGATATATAGTGATTTATAGTAAGAAATATACATAATTGCTCCTGGTCCCCATTTCTGGCACAGATATCCTAAAACCCCTGAAATTTCCTAAGGGACAAGAGCAATAAAAGTCTTTTGCCATGTTAATGAAGTGACTTTTGGAACAGCTAACCATATACTTACAGGGCTGAAACTTTCAGTCCAGCCCCCCTATCCGCACATCTACCTCCAGGGAGGGGAGAAGGGCTGAAGATTGGGTCCAGTTACCAGTGGACTATGATTTAATCAGCCATGCCCATGTAATGAGGCCACCATAAAAATTAAAAAAGAAAAAAAAACAGACATGGTTGGGAGATCTTCTAGGTCTGCGAATATATAGAGGCACTAGAAAGGTGGTGTACCTGGAGAGAACATGGACGTTCCCTGCCCTCTCCCCATAACTTGATTTATGTATCTCTTCCATCTGGATGTTCAACTGTGGCCTTTATCATATCCTTTTACAATAAACTAGAAATCCAGTAAGTAAAATATTTCTCTATGCTCTATGAGCCACTCCAGCAAAGTAATTGAACCTAAAGAGGGGGGTAGTGGGAACCCCCTTCTTATAGCCAGTCAGTCACAAGTACAGGTAACAACCTGGACTTGCAACTCGAACCTCAAGTCTAAGGAAGAGGTTACTGGAACCCCCATTCTATAGGCAGTCAGTTAGAAGCGCAGGTGATAACCTGGACTTGCAACTGGTATCTAAAGTGAGGAGGACCAGTCTTATGAGACTGAGCTTTTAACCTGTAGAATCTGATGCTATGTCAGATCTGAGTGTCAGAATTAAGTCAAATTATAGGATACCCAGCTGGTGTCACAGAGAATTTCTTGGTGGTGTAAGGGGAAACCACACCTTCACACACTGAAATTGGGTGCTCAGACCTCTATAATGCATATTAGAAAAAATTTAAAATCAATAATCTAAATTTCCACCTTAGAGAGGGTAGGGGTATAGCTCAGAGGGCGGGCTTGGTGTGCCCGAGGTCCTTGGTTCAATCCCTAGTGTCTCTGTTAAGGATGGATTAATTAATTAATTAATTTCCACCTTAGGAAACTAGAAAAATGAGAGAAAATTTAAGAGTAAAGAGGAAGCAGAAAAAGAAATAATAAGAATTAAGAGTACAAATCAAAAAAACTGAAAACAGGTAAATCAGTAGAGAAAACTGTTAGAAACAAAAGCTGGTACTTTAAAAATATTAATATAATTGATAAGCCTCTAGGTCAGGCTAACAAAAAAAATGAACAAGATGAAATACTAATATTAAGTAATGAAAGAAGAGACTTAACTACATATCCCATGGAAATTAAAAGAATAATAAAGTATACTATGAACAATTCTATGCCCACAGATTTGAAAACCTAGATGAAAAAAAATCATTCTTTGAAAGACACAGTCTGCCAAATGTCACACAAGAAGAAACAGACATTTTAAATATACCAATATCTATTAAATAAATTGAATCAGGAATTAAAATTTTCCAAAACAGAAAGCACCAGGCCTAGATGGGTTCACTGGTGAATTCTACTGAACACTTATGAAAAAAAAAACTATACCAATTCTCTGCAACTCTTTCAGAGAACAGAAGCAGAGGAACTATTTTCTAGCTTATTCTGAGGTCAGCATCACGCATACCAAAACCAAACAAAGTCATAATAAGTAAAGAAGACTACAGACCAGTATTTCCCATGATCATACATGCAAAAATCCTCAACAAAATATTAGCAAATTGAATCCAAAAAAGATAAAAATAATTATACACCACAACCAAATGGAATTTATCCAAAGTATGCAGCTCAAGCTCTGAAAAATCATTTAATGTAATGCATCACCTACCCCATCGACAAGCTAAAAAAGAAAAATCACATGTTCACATCAACAGATGCAGAAAAAGCATTTGATACACTGGAACAGCCATTCATGATAAAAACTCTCAGGAAACTAGGAATAAAGGGGAACTTTCTCAACTTGATACAGACTACCCATAAAAAAACTACACCTAACTTCATACTTAGCAACGAAAAACTCAAAGTTTCCCCATTAAGATCAGATACAAAGCAGGATGTCCCCTCTCACCACTCCTTTTCAACATCGTACTGCAAGCCCTGCTATGTGGTAAGACAAGAAAAGGAAATAAGACATAGACAGATTGGGAAGGAAAACATAAATCTGTCTTTGGTTACAAATGGCATCATTGTCTATGTAGAAAATCTGAAACAAAAAAAAAAAGGACTTGCCTGACAAAGAAGAGAAGGCTATTTGAACACTACATTATATTTTCCGTATGTTTCAGGCAGAACACTGAATTTTAATTTTTACTTACAAATAAATTTTCACAGTGAATTCAATATAAATTCCACTTAACTCTAACTAAATCTCACTAAATAAATTATTACTTTTTTTCTCCTTTAATAGTAGTAGTGGTATATTATTGTCAAATACACATTCTGTGTCTGTTTCACTTCAAAGAATATTTTCATTACTAACTTTGTAAACTTTATAAAAAGGTAAAGTAACAAATATGCATGTAAAGAAGAAATGTACACTTTCTGAAAAATATAAAGAAAATAAAAAGATACAATTCTATAGACATATATTTTTAAATGTTTAAATACTTCCGGAAACCAAAATAATGATACTCTACACGCACAAACAACCTCCACAAGAGAGATAATCATTACAAATAAGTACTAATTTCACTTCTCTCACCTACTGAAAGCAATCACATTTCATCTTTTATGTCAGTTGGGTTAAAAATATATAGCAAAATTTTGACATTATATGCATAATAGGCACTTTCCCTTGAACTAAAAATCAGGAAACATAATTAGACAAAGGATATTTATGTCACTTTGAAGTGTTAGGGGAAATTTAGATTGTTAGACACTGAAATGCTGAAATTTCCAGGTAATTTTGTTGGTTTACATATGACAATAGTGCTAATCAGGACTTTATAATGAAAATTTTAATTACTAAGGGGGCTATAAAATTCAAGATAATTACAAGAATAACTCTGACTAGCAAGACAGTTTTTAAGAAAAATATCTGGATTTAGCCCACTAAAATTAATGAGTCATAAATATTCATATTACAAGAGAATTCTTAACTATAGGATCATTGACATAAATGCTTTATGGGATTTTAAAAAATTTTTACAGCTTATATTCCATCAAGCAGCCTATCAAACAATCTGTATCATAATTTGAAAAGAAAGAGAACATTATTCTAAGAATTATAAGAATTAATTTAAATTATCACCAGAGGCTGGTGTTTAGTTTTTTAAATTTATCAGAATTAGAACAGCATTAAAAATAAATTTTAGGAATACCAAATTGCATCACATTAATAGACTACCTAACATTTACTGAGGAAATAAAGAAAACTCAATAAATGTCTACTATATACCAGAGGCTATGACAGATACTTTATATAAACGACCTTACTTTAATTAATATTACAATCAGATAAAGTTGGCATTATTAAAATCATTCCACAGCTTGCAAATGTGACTCACAGAGTTATTCATGGTAGTTCGGAATGAGAGCTCTGGATTCAGGCTTTCAGGATTAGAATCCTGGTTCTTACCTGCCACTTAAATCTCTGTGACCCTGAGCAAGATACTGTTTTTCTCTCCCTCATTAGCAGAACATGATTAAATGAGATAATGCAATTACAAACAGCTACTGGCACACAGTAAGTACTCAGTAAATGCCTTGTGCTACTACTACACACCCTCAGACAGCCCATCACCTAAGAACAGATGATACACAACAGAATACCAGTTTGAGCATTAGTCTGACACCAAAAGAAGGCTTGCTTGTTGCATATACTGCCTCTAATGAAAACTACTCTCTTAGTGTATTTTTAATCATTTGATATACAAAAGCCTACTTATATCTTGTGCTAGAAAACACTATTTCTTCAAAGCAAATTCTTCCTAAGTCAAACACTAAGGAACATTTTGTTTTGTATCACCTATAGAGTTTAGTAACATACACTCATTTACAGTCAAATGTATATGATCATCCAAATCAAAGGGAAATGAAATTTTTAATTTACTGAGTTATTCCTTGACACAAAATATAAAAGATAGAATTATTTCAAATTAGAGTTATACTTCTAGAAATCATTTAGTAAACATTTATTCATTTTTTATTCATTGAATAAATATTAAATATATAGTGAAAGGCAATTTGTATAGTTAGTGCTCTCAATGGTCACTGAACAGAATGGGACTGACTAGTCCAATTTAAAATAGTATTAATCCCCAAGCAATAACAAAATCTCCAAAGAGCTTTGATCACTTGGCAGAATTACTCCAGGTGATCATGGTGCTTGAGAATCATTAGGAATAGGATGGAATCACTATGAAATCTACCTACTGGCCTAATTTACTCATTCAAACCAAATCACGTTAAAACTACTGCATGTGTTGCCACAAGCTATTTCACTCAGTTCAATAACATTTATCTATTCTTTTTGTGGTTCATTTTTGTTCGTTTGTTTTCCAGTAAAGGCTAAAATACATGTTAAAAGAAAAAGCAGTAAAAAGTGTTATTCCTGGAGATTTAAATACTAATGGTGTAGCTACAAAATCCAAAATCTAGCTAAAGAAAAATCATCTTAAACCCTTGCAGGCTTTCTTTGATTTGGCACTGGCTTCAAAACTTGAATTTACATATTCCTCAATTTTAAACCACTATATTTAGAAAACGGATAGACAGTTCACAATCAGTTTACATCACTACAACTGAAATTCAAAATATAAGTCCTACCTACTTAATCACTTAAATAAGTAATTCTCTACTATAAATAACATCATTGTTAGAAAAGTTCAAATATAAAGTAATATGGCCCCTATTATAACAACCAATCCTAAGACCGACTATATATATATTTAAAACTGTAGTATTAGAGATAATCTTGTAGATCGCCTAACCTACTGTCATCATAATAACAAAACCAGGATGTATTGTCTTCTATGCCAATCTACATATTTCATTGTGTTTAATTTAAATAGTCCAGTGAGCTATTATTATTCTAATTTTGTAATTGTAGAAAGTGAAGCACAAAAAAATAACATACTCAATATTCCATTAATAATAAGTAGTAAACTAAGGATTTGAATCTTACTTGAAAGTCCACACGTATAACAACTATAATATGCAGCCTTCATGATAAAACAGTCACAAAAATTGTCCTGCACAAATAAAGCGTATTTTTAAAGACTAAAGAAGATATGTTTATTCCTTCAATGAATCATTTTAATATTAAACCTCCTATATACAGTAAAACTCATCAATGATTATAGAAATAATAAAGTGCCAACAGAGGTGAGGCTTACAGAAACAATGAAAAGCTTCATTAACAGGGACTACTGAGTGGAGAAAAGTGCACAGAAACTAAGATACTTCAGCTTGAAACACAGAAGTAGAGAATTAACTTATTTTAGAGTTTAGCTCAATTTCTCCAAAAAGTAAACAAGAACTAGGTAATATTGCAATTTGAGGTATGTATTTATTACACCAACAGATATTCAAAAGAAAAAAGGGTATATAGAATTTTGTCTGGAAGATTTTTAAAGTTCAAAGCAATTCTCATTCATCTAGAATAGTTTAAAACTGACTAAAAATAAGATGACAGACATATCCTATTTTAAGGTGTCATTCATATATATGAATTTATAATATAGCCAGAAAATAAGAAATTCTATCAATCCTTACCCTAAAGCTAAGAATCTACATTCTTCAAGTAGAGGTGGGCATCCCATTTAACTACTTGCCTTTAGTATTTTAAAAACTGAAAGACAGTATCACTGATGCACATGTGTCTACAAAGGTTCCCCCTTCAAAACTTTAAATATAACAAAAAACTGTATTACTGACATAAACAATTGTCCACTAAAGAGCCAACCTCAGATATCAAGGGCTTTGAAGCAATGAAAAATATCAGATTAGAATTCAGAATAGCACATATATGAATCACAGGGTTGCCTGAACTTGGGTATATAGTATTATTAAAAAGGAAAGTGATAAACTTCTAATTATATGTTTTCTGTTGGCCATAAACTAAGAACATATATATCACCGAAAAAGTTAAAGTTATTACATGGAGAAATTAAGATGAATGATATAAAAGAACTAAAAAGAAATCAAAATGAAAACCAGAATGCTGATCCCTTACACTGTCTTTTATCTCCATGATGAAATAAACACAATTTAAATATTTAAATATAATATAAACACTAAAATGAGTTTTGAAGACATGCAATGAAAAATAACCATGTGCCTTGGATGAATGGACCAGATAACCTGTTAAACATGGTTTTAGCACTAAGATTTTATAATAACCACTCATGATGATATAAATTATTATGATCATTTTAGACATAACATTTCAAACTGCATAATCTTTCTAATTTTTCTACACAAAGCAAAAATTACATTTCAAGTTAAAATAATTATGGGCTTAATATTAATTCATACAAAATATTTAAATTACACATAGAGTTTTCTAATTGCTACTTCATCTCTAGCTTCTTTTCACAGCACTTACTAGGCTTTAAATTACTGATCATAATGTGTACTGGTTCACTTAATGATACAGAGCAAACCATTTTTAATTTAAATTCAGGACTGGAATTTTAAGTTTCATTTTTCCACTAAGCTGATATGCCTCCCAATAAAATTATTTAAACTCTCATAACAAAGTAGTATCTCAGCAGGACGTGGCCAGGATTCCTTTTCACTTCCAAACCCCAACCTTTACACTACACTGATATAAAAGAAAGCATGATCCATAGGTGGAAGCTGACTGTTGTAAATGTACAGGTCACATTTATATTTGCATTTATACTTTACATAAAGATGGTTCCAATACAGGGACAATATTATTAGCAATACTAAAATAGAATTACGTTAATAGCTAATTTAGATGATTAATAAGAGAAAATCATACGTTACATCTCAATGGACTTTAAACCTTTCCCATATTGGTTTCACTCACTAGTTTTTCCACCAATTCAAAATTGGATGACCCATGAAGAACCTCATGTATACATGTACACACTAAAAAAGCATTTCTGTATTAATTCTGGAGTAAAAATTAACATTTACCTATATAGCTTTCCCTTTAAATTCTCCAAATATAGCAATGTATGCAGTCAAAATAGCTGTTAAAATACACATTTAACTTATAACATATATGATTCTAAGATATAAGATTAAATCAGAATTGATGCATAAGATAATTTTTAAATAAAAAAGGAAGTTACAATAATTGCACATAAAATCAACCTAATTAGAAGATACTGAATATACTGAATTTTTACATAAACATGGAATATATCACTGGTTAGATTTAAGTTCTAAAACATGAACTATATATAAAAAAAGTTAATATCAATTAATACTGGGCTAGTCTTTTGATAATAGCACTATAGATTAAGACCAGTATTTAAGATATAAATTATGTAACTATCATCAAATACTATTCTTGAGAACAATCTTTACTCTGGTAATTCTGTTTAATCTGATAGGACTTCATGGACAATCCAAACCATGAGCATTTGCAAAGGGTAAAGTTAGGACTAACAGTTTTCTTCAACTGCATAAAATAATCTTTATGCTACAGGTGGTGAGAATTTCTAACTTATTATCAAGGAAGTCACTCCTTTGTGATCATAAAAATCTAAATGCCAAACTGTTTTATATTGTGTAAATATATACCTGCCTTAGACCGAAAGAAACTTTCATTAGCACTTCAAAAATAAAAACCAGTATTATAATACATTTACACAGCACCAAGTGCACCATGCATAATCTAAGCGTGTGAAAAACACCATAAATTACATATTCAAAGAAAACTTACCAGACAGTTGTTTCTACTTGACTGTCATTGAGCTGCCGATTGTCTAGTTGTGCAAAAAGTGGGAAAAGCACTTGAATCCCTCCAATTGAATGAATTGCACTATGAATTGAATGTGTTACTATAGCTTTCACATCCTATGTTCAAAAACAAAAATGTTTATTAAATTTTTCTGAAGTATAACACTATCACTATTTCCTTATTCCAAATAACTCTGTAAGAAAATTAAATTAAATAGACATTTAAAAACCCTCAATTGTATAATTTTGATACACGTAAAATAAAAACTTGAAATATCTTTGCTAATCACTTTTAAATGTTAAATTTTAGGTTGAGAGATTTTTACACTGAAAATATGAAGCTACAAATCAAAATGTATTTTAGAATAAGAGATACTGTTAATAGATTTAAAGGCACTCAGGTAATTTTGATGTTGGGGAATTATACACTCTTAAAGCAAAGCTTTTTTTTTATGTCTACAACTATCTCTTTAGCTCATTTACTGATTTTATTTCAAAGGATATAGAACACATAATACAACAGAAAAGATAGATTTCCTACTAAGGAGACAAGTCCTAGGTAAAATATATTGCCAAAAAAGGTAGAAGGCAAAAAAACGTCATTCAAAGAACTAGAAAACCAAAAAAGAAAAACACACAGCAAAGGGGGTTTATAGATGAACAATGTTTAATATGTAAAATAAAGACACAGTGTTGATGAGAAGATGAAGACTAAGCTATTATTAACCCACCTGGAGCATCAGAGCATGTGGGGAATGCACAAAAATCGATGCATTTTCCTTTGGTGATGATTCCAGGCAAAGCTGAGCATCAGTGGCCTTAGCGTTATACGTAAATGCGATACTACTTGCCAGTTTCCCATCATACAGAACCTGTTTATGATGTTCTGCCAAATGAATATCACTCTCAGATTTAAACTTGAAGGTGCTCTGAAAAAACAAAGCCTAAATTAAACACTCTTTAAATGTAACATAGTAACACTCTTACGTTTTAAAGCAGAGAAACATTTAAGATAACAGTTTGTTAGGACCCTCCCATGTGTCAGGCACTGGTCAGTGGCATATATACTGCTTTGTTATTCTCACTTCAGTTCTAGGAGTTAAATTTTACTATGCTAATAAACAAACTCAGATTTTCATATTCTCATTTTTATTGTTTTTTATTACTTATAAAATAAATTTATTAGAAAAATATAAACCCAGAAGATATTAAGTGTAAATAGGATCTACTTTAATAATTTATAACATAAATTTAATTTTTCTGGTTAACACTTTCAAAAGTATTTATATAAGTAAATAGTGCCTGGCACATGAATTACTAATACAGAAAAATGGCTATCATTTGAGACTAAAAAATATTTATTCATAAAAATATTTGTCATTACTATAATAAGTATATCAAGATAGTGAATATCAATGGTACTCCACAAAAAAAAATCACAATAGCCATTTTAAACCCAGAAGAGATATTCATTAAAACATGTTACCATTTCATACAAAGGATGAGAAGATGTGCTAGCTGCAATAAGAAAGGCATTGTTAAAATTGTTAGAAATAGTTTAAATTTCTCTGCAGAAACTGAGTAAGTTCTGGGTCCATAATTATAGCATGTTGATTATAGTTCACAATACTATATTGTATATTTGAAAGTTCCTAAGAGAGATTTTAAAAGTTCTCAACACATGCAAAAAATTGTAACTATGTGAGAAGATAGATGTGTCAATTAACTTTAATGTGATAAATCATTTTGCAGTATAAACATATATCCAATCAGGTTGTACACCTTAAACTAAAAAAGAAGTTACATATCAATGATATTTCAATTAAACTGGACAAAAACTTAAAAAAATTGAGAAACAAAAATTATTGTGTAGTGGAAGGGTATAGCTCAGTGGTAGACTGCATGCTTAGCATGCACTAGGTCTTGGGTTCAATCCCTGGTACCTCTGTTTAAATAAATAAATAAACCTAATTACCAACCCTTCCCCTACAAATTACTATGTTGTCTGTACAGTACAGTAAAGTTAAAAGCAGGAGCTTCAAAACCAATTAGACTTGAGTTTGAATCCCAACTCTATCACCTGTAGATGTGTCTCTATCTATAAATTACTTGCCTCGTATCTGCTACGTACCCAACACATAAGATAATGTAAATAAAACACTATGAACAATAACCGGTTCTTTAAAAGCAACTCAAAATGATAGCTGTTATTAGCACTACATCCTTTCCTACTTAATATTATATATTTTCTATGTTAATTTTTTTATTTTCTAATAGACTTTTATTTTTTTAGAGCAGTTTCAGGTTTACAGCAGAATTGAGCAGAAAATAGAGTTCCCACATAGTCCTCCCCATCCACACACATATACTCCCCTTCCCTCATCAGTGTGGCATAATTTGGTACAATCGATGAACCAACATGGGCACATTATTATCAACCAAATTCCATAGTTTACGTTAGGGTTCACTCTTGATGTTGTATATTCTATGGGTTTTGACAAATGCAATTTTTTCATAAATGTTACTCATAAAACATTTACCATAAATTTTATGGTAATGGCATATTGCATTGATGACAGTTGAATTCAGGTAACTGTGACATAGTTGCTAATGAGGCAAAGCCTCATTGAGAAAAGTTTAATAATCCAAACTGGAATTAATGTAAATATGAGAAAATGCACCACAACACTGCTAAACTAAAGAAAGCTAAGTTCATCTAATTATTATAAGAGCTGAGGCATGTAATTTTCTAAAACTAATCTCTGAAAACTTCACCAATGACAACATAGCCAATTTTTCATTGAATTTATGTTGGACAAATCTATTGCTTTCCCCAGAATCACTATGTGACAAATGTTACACAGTAATGACACTGCAAAATTCAATGAATCGTATTTCCTGCTGTATAATTAAAACAATGCTGCCCCTTGTACATTTTTCTCTTCTAAATGAATAAATAATTCATCTGAATTCATTAAAAATAATCATTCAAACTCTAATATCACCAAACTACTCAAGGAAAATACATAAATATAATCAATCTAATTTCCTGCTAAAATTTTTTTGATAATTCCACATGACTGGAAAACCCAAATTCACCACTTTGATATTCAAAGGCTTTAGTAACTGGTTTGAACCTATGGTAATCATCCTTGCATTCCTCCATAAACTACTCAACTCCCTCTACTCTGTAGTCTGTCATGAAGCCATGCCTGACTATGGACCAATCCATAAACACATCCTGTGCTCCCTTGCTCCTCTCCCTTGAATCATGCCCTCTGTCTCACATTATATCATCACATTCTGCTCATCCTTTCAAATTATTTATTTTTTCAAGAACTTTAAAATTTTTCCTTTTCTATGAAGAGTCACTAAAACTTCTACAGCTGGAATTAATCATCCTTCCAAAAAACGTTAATAGTATTCACATTATATTTCCCTTGCAGTACACATATCAACTTTTAATTATAAACATTTACAGATACAATTATTTTCATTAAGAGAGTTTAAGCTTAATCATTTTTAATCCCCAACGCTCAGAACAGTTACTTGAATATAATAATTATTCAATATATTGTTGAATTTTATTTCATCACATGCCCTACAATCCTTATTATCAGCCCTTAACAAGGAAGAAAGTAAAGATTATAATCACAAGCATGCCGCAAATGGCACATGGATTAGCATAGAATATTTCAATGTGTGAAGTCAGTACTTCGACATAGTTGAAAATGACTCAACCAATCAAACCTCAAAAAGTTATGACATATATCAAATTAGCAGGAGTGCCAAGTACCAGCACTATAATTACTGCAATATTTTAAATATTAAACAAGAGAAACACATCACTGATACAAACCAATATCCAAGAGTATTATGTTTAATACCAAGAAGCTGCTTATATGAAATTAAGCAATCATTTGTGAATATCAAGCAATTTTATTTAACTCCTTCTTTTAACATAAGCAAAAGTTTTTTTAACATACATGTAGTCACACAGAAGAATGGATATTTTGGCAGCTTGGAACTTTTAAAAATTAAATTGCAATAGTACTAATATTACAGTATGATAAAAGATCAACTTTTTAGAAATGATTTGATAGGGAAAATGTGTGAATGATTACAATCTAGTAGAGGAAAACCCCTGGATTGTCTATACCACTAGTGTCATTGATTTGTTCAGTGATTACTGAGCACCTGAGGATGTGGGCATAAACATCTTTTCTCATTGGCTTTCCTAAGTCTCAAAACAACGGTGTGCCTTCTGGTCCCTCTCTTCTGTTACTGGCAACACCTGCTTTCTTTTAGGGCTCAAGGCTTCTCACACTGTACATGTACAGCACTGTCCTTGGCAAAGGATACACAGGGAACCCTGGCAAAGACTTCTACCCCTACCCCAAGAGCTTGCTCCTTTTCAGCACCCTGCCCCACAAGTTCCAGCTGTTTCAGAAGCCCTGAATTCTGATCTCCACCTCAGCTCACCTGGACCACCTTACTACGCCTGATCTCAACCTCCTTGTGCCTCAATAAAAATACTGGACCCAGCCAAGGCTGAGGTAATTATCAAACTCGTATCAAAATGTTTTTCTCCTCTAAAGGATCTTTGGTCTGTGCTATGTGTATTGACAAATATCTAAAAAGAGATGTTTTATATATTTTGCCTATTTTTATAGTTATTTACAATTGTAAGGCAAATCTAGGACCACTTACTCTATCACTGGAGTAAGGATGAAATTTTTTTTCAATATTTTACTTATTGTTTGTTTTTGTTTTGTTTTGAGGGGAGGTAATTAGGTTTATTTATTTCCTTATTTATTTTAATGGAAGTACTGGGGACTGAACCCAGGACCTTGTGCATGCTAAGCATACCCTCTAACCCAGGATGAATGTTTTAAAAATCAATTAATTAAACAATAAATTTTGTAAATTGGATAGCAAGTTTTAAAACGCTGTTTATGAAATCTAACTGTCATCCTCATAGGTAAAAGGAATCAGTTAAGGAGTACCAACTGAACAAAAAAGAAAAAAAACCCAGCATTTTTGAGTTGGATGGATTCACAAAAGGTAATCAAGGGAAGATCAATCCCCACTAAAAGAAACAAAAGTCACTTAATTTATAAGAATTTCAAACTAATCTTAGAAGCTTCATGGACCTCTCTGAACTGGTTTTAAAGTTATCTTCTCTTTGAAGTATTTTCCAATTCCTACAATCAGAACCCTTCTCCATGATCACAAAGGACTTAGTGTTCACAGATTTTATCATAATTATATGTTGATTCAATTTTACTTTTTATTTTTTATGCCTTTCTCCCTTTACTTCTCTGTAAGATCTTTAAAGATAATTTACAGTTTTACATCTTCTATAATGCCTATAATAGTGCTCTGTGCACAGAAAAGCTTTAATGAATGTCTTCTGAATTGTAAAATTGTATGAGAAAATTCATCCTAATGGAATCATTTTAGTTTTCCTCTAGTCAATTAAACACTACTTTTAAATGACTTTTTCTTATTCAGGAAAACTTCAGAATTTAGAATAAAATCATCCATCCCTAACTCTTAACATTAAAACCACACTACCCTATTTCATCTTCCTTAATTTTGGTCTTCCTTCTGGACACTAATCATAAAACTGTGGTTTTTCTATTATTACTAAAATCTACCATTTTCAGTTTTTGTCTATTTAAATATTTTTCTTTGGCTCTGTTCAGAGAAGATGCACAGTTTTCCTTTATATATTGTATATATAAAATAATTGGTTGTTCTGAGAAACAAAGGGGCCGTGAAGTATAAATACAAAATCACCCATGTCCTTTGTCCAACACTGACCTTGAAAACAAGCCTTTTGAGCTGAAAGTCTTGTACTAATAATTACTGATACACTTTATTTTATAATATTCAATGAATTTAAGTGAATTTAAGTAAATCTGGCCCATGATTACTATCCTTTAAAGACAATTGGTCTAAAGTAGTTTATTGATACTTCTTATCCTTTTCGTTTGTTTGCTTTTGGTGGTATTACAACTATAATACTTAAGAACTCAAGAGTATATGGTTTCTAAAAATAATGATTGAAATAAAATACTGCAAAATGTATTGTAACACACAGCTCTCCATGTCTGTATTTTAACACTGCTGGAATGTATGTACATTCCATTATCAGGCAAAAATTTTTAGTTTCATTTTGTTCATACTGCTTATAAAGGAAAAAAAATGTTTAAAATATTCTCTTACAAGTTATAGAATATTTAAAATGTCTACTAAAATCTAACCTTATTTGGGAAAAAATGATCTTAATTTTTTCAGTCCATACTACATAGATCATTATTCCATACTTTGGCTTAAAGTAGCAAAACAATTTCATATCACAATTAATTATATCTAACACATTAAGATTTTTAAAAATATGATTCAATTTAAATGACTGTATACAAACTTGTGGTTGCCGGGGGAAGGCGGGTGGAAAGGGACAGACTGGGAGTTCGAAATTTGTAGATACTGACAGGTATATATAGAATAGATAAACAAGATTATACTGTATAGCACAGGGAAATATATACAAGATCTTGTGGTAGCTCATGGTGAAAAAGAATGTGACAATGAATATACGTATGTTCGTATATAACTGAAAAATTGTGCTCTACACTGGAAATTGACACAACATTGTAAACTGACTGTAACTCAATAAAATAATTTTTAAAAAAATAAAAATAAAAAATAAATGACTATAACTATATAATCCACTATGTAAATATAATAATTTTCTTATCTTAATCCCAGCTGCAGTATACAGATCACGTCTAAGTCTTCAAACATATTTTAAGGTATAGTAAGCAGATTTGTGCATAAATATCAATATTTATTGGATTATTACTTTAAGGATTTTCCAAAAGAGAATTGTTACATAAAATTATATGAGTAGGATGGGGAAGAGAATGAGGAATGACTGCCAACAGCATGTGAGATCTTTCTAGGGTGATAGAAATGTTCTAAAACTGGATTGTGGTGATGTTTGCACAACTCTGTAAGATTACTTAAAATAATTTACTTGTATACTTGAATGAATTCTGACATGTAAATTATACTTCAATAAAGCTGTTATAATTTTTTAGAAGAAAAAAGAGGATGTGAACACATTTTTACTAGTTACACTCAAAAGAGTAATATATGACACAGCTTTCTTAAGTATAGAACACTTCAGTATATTTCAGTATGGAACATTATATACAACAAGAGCACATACATATTCTTTTCAAGAACACATGGAACAACCAGCAAAGAAGACACATATTTGAGTTCATAAAACAAACTATGGCCAACTTCCAAAAACAGAATCATATAAATGAAATGTATACATTCTTTAAAAAGTAAAATTTAAAAACATTCAGAGAAGAAATACAAAATATGAATTCTGTGACATCAATTTACAAATCTGTATTTATAATTTTTAATTTTAATATAGAGAATTCTCCAGGTGCAGATTCAATGGTGAGTTCTTGCAAATATTGAAGAAAAAATATTTTTTAAAAGAACACTAAAGTAGTCCATCCAGGAAATAAACAAATAATAAGCTCTGGAGAGGGAGGGGGGTATCAGTACCCAGACACACAATACATTGTCTAAAATGTCCATTTTCAAACCAAGCATTGAGAAACATAGAAGTAAACAGGAAAACATGACCCATACACTGGAAGAGAAGCAGGCAACGGAAATTGCTAGTGAGAGCAACCAGATGTCAGATTTCAGAGAAAAAGACTTCACAGCAGCTGTTAAAAATACGTTTGAAGAACTAAAGAAACCATAGTTAGAGAAGCAAATATAGTTATGATGACAACGCCACAATAGAGTACATCACTTAAGAGATAGATACTGATATATACAAAAAAGAACAAATTCTGAGATCTTTTTACAAGAAAAAAATGTTTTCTTTTCTTTTCTTTTTATATATTGTATCTATATGAGATGATGGATGTTAGCTGAACCTTCTGTGATAATCATTTCACAATACAGGTAAATCAAATCATCATGCTGTATGCCTTAAACTTATACAGTGATGTATGTCAATTACCTCTCAATAAAACTAAATACTGGGAAAGTATTACAAAAATTACTATTGTATTAAAATATTAATAAAATTGATACTTTAAAATATTAATCAAATTGAAATTTAGTATTATTTTCTCAGAGAGAAAGATACTATAAAAAAAATCCAAATTGAAATTCTGGAGTTGAAAAAGGTAACTGAATTGAAAAATTCTCCAGAGGGCCTCAGCAGTAGATTTGAACAAGTAGAAGAAAGAATTAGCAAATATACAGATAAACTGATACAGATTACACAATCCAAAAACCAGAGAGAAAAAAGAGTGAAGAACGACCAGAGTTTAAGAAAAATTTGGGAAATAACCAAGTGTACTAACATATGAAGAATGAGAATACCAGAAACAGATAAGAGAAGGATAAAAGCAAAGAAATCCAAAACAGAAAAATCATACTGATACTGAAAGGTAAAGACAAGGAGAAAATGTTAGAAACAGCATGAGAAAAATGACTCTTTACTTAAAGAGAATAACAATAAGATCAACAGCAGACTTCTCATCTGAAAAAAGCAGAGGCCAAACACAGAGGAATAAAACATTCAAAATACTCTAAGAAAAAACTATCAACTAAGAATTTATAACTAGCAAATCTAGTTTTCATATCTAAAAGGAAAGTAAGATACATTCCCAAACAAATAAGAACTGAGATAATTTGCTGCTACCTGACCTATCTTACAAGAAATACAAAGGAAGTCCTTCAAGCTAAAAGTAATTGACTCAGACAGTAATTTGAATCCACATGAAAAACAGAGCACTAGTAGTCATAGTTATAAAAGATGGTATAAACGCATATTTATTCTTTTCCCCTCTTAACTATTTCAAAGCAATTTTATGAAATAGTATGTATACAATGTATGGTTTTGCTTATAACACAGAATTGTAACATATTTCCTAATAACAACACAAAGGAGATGGGTGGGAAAGCCATAATGAGCTAAGGAAATGACTCCAGGTGGTAAGTGAACAAATGAGGAAATCCATAAATGAAAAATGAAGTTAATATAACAAAAGCTATAAACATACAGTTGATTTTCTTTCTTCTCTCAGCTTCCTTAAAAGACATTCAATTACATAATGTAATAATTACAATAATGTAATGTTGGGTTTGTAACCAATACTAATATGTACTATGTGTAACAATATCACAAGAAGAAGAAAAACACAATAGATCTATAAGGAGAAACATTTCTGTATCTCACTGGAATTACGTCAGTCTAAGTCTGAAGCTGAGTTTGATAAGCAAAAATGTAAATGGTAAGTCAATAGCTACCATTAAGTAATAAGTAAAAACAAAAAAAAAAGGAGTGAAAAATTATTAAATGAAAATGCTACATTAGAAAATATTCAACTCGAAAGCAGTAAAGGGGAATAAAGGAATAAAAAGAATATGAGATAAAGGTAACAAAAATAAAATGACAGATATAAATCCAACAACATTAAAGGTGAATGGAATAAACAATCCACTCAACAGGCAGAGATTATTAGACTGGATAATAAAATAAGATCCAACAATGTATTTCTATAAGAGTCATACTGTAGATTCAAAGTCAAAAATAGATTCAAAGTAAAAGCAATGGGAAATTTATCAACAAATCACAAGAAAGCTGCAGTGGCTGTACTAATATCAGAGAAAACAGATTTTAAAGCAAAATATGTTATTAGAGGTAGAGTGACATTTAATAATAATAATAAGAGTCAATCCATCAGAAAGATGATAACATATGTGCACCTAACAACTGAGCACCAAAATACATGAAGAACCTGACAGAAATGAAGGGAGAAATAGACAAGGTAATAATAATAGTTGAAGACTTCAATTTCCAACTTGAAGAGTGGATAGAATAACTAGGCACAAGTCAACAAAAAAACAGAAGACTTGAACACTGTAAGGTGATTAGACCTAAAAGACATTTCTGTAACACTCCACCGAGAACAGCAGAACATGTAATTCTTAACTGTACATCAGACATCAGATAGACCAATGTTAACCCATAAATCAATCCTGAATAACTTAAAAGGATAAATATAAAACAGAGTACATTCTCTGACCAAAATGGAATCAAATTAGAAACAAATAGGAAGAAATTTCAGAAATTCAAAAATATTGTAGAAATAAACACCAAATTGCTAAAAAAAAAAGTGTCAAAGAAGAAGTCAAAGGGAAATTATAAAATATTTCGAGATGAATGAAAATAAAGATACAAATATCAAAATATAAGCAGGGTCCAAAGCAGTACTTTGAGGGAAACTTAGCATTATAAGTACTTATAATAAAAAAGAAGACCTTAAATCAAAAAGCAAGTCTTCCACCTTATGAAACTGGATAATGAAAGAACAAACTAAACATAAAATAAGAGGAAGGAAGAAAACACTAAGAATTCCAGGAAAAATTACTTAAATAGAGAATAAGAAAAACAAGAGAGAAAACACAGCAAAACCAAAAGCTGGTTCTTTGTAAAGATCATCTTAATAAAAGCAGAAAGGGCATTTGACAAAATCCAACACCCTTCTATTTTAAAGAATTTAGCAAAGTAGGAATAGAATGGAGCTTCCCCAATCTGATAAAAAGGTATCAATGAAAAACTCACAGCTAACAATACACTTAAAGCTAAAAGACTGAAAGCTTTGACCCTAAGACCAGAAACAAGACAAGGATACCTGCACTAATGTTCTTTCTGTTCCACATTATACTGGAGATTCTAGACAGGACAATTAGGCAAGAAAAAGAAATAAAAAGCATTCAGATTAGAAAGGAAGAAGTAAAATTACCTCTATTTGCAGATGACATAATTTTATATATAGAAAATCCTATAGAATCCAGACACACACACTAAAAACTATTGGTGCTAATAAATTCAGCAAGACTGCAGGATACAAAATCAAAACACAGCAGGATAGGAAGCACAACTGCCTAGGAGGGTACCTGGCATGGGGTGTCCCAGAGTCCCAGAGAGGTGACATGACATCTAAACAAGAGGGCTGCCCAGCAGCAGGTGAAGAAGGCTGGAGAGCAAGAATGATGTGGTGGTGCGGGATGAGGAAATCTGCTTGAGAGCCTGGCCAATGTGGGAACTGGAGCAGATGAAGGATTAAGAAGGCATCTGTGAGGGGGTGAGAGGTGGCTAGCAAATAATGCCACAGCCTGCCTCAGGTGAAAAGGCCATCCATATGGAAAATAAAGGAAAAACTGAGAAACTGTTCTACTGAGCAGACTAAAGACATATTATAATGTAAATGCTGTGAACTAGATCATTTTCCTATAGAGGACATTATGGGACAACTGGCACAATTTTAATGGGTTTGAGAATTAGATGGTGGTAATACACTGATGTTAATAATTATGTAAAGAAATGTTCTTGTTTGTCCAAACAGAATATTCAGTAATGACAGGACATCATGTCAGGGGGAAAAAATTGCTTAGTCCTATGCTTGTAATTTTTCTGTAAGTTTCATTTTATTTTTAAGTTTAAAAATGAGAAAGAAATAAAGGAGATGAAAATTCAAGAGAAAGTGATAAACATTAAAGATAAGCAAAATAAATCAAACATGTATAGTAAAGTCTCTGAAGAAAACTAAAGCAGAAATATACAAAAAAATTATAAACAATATAAAAAATTTCTTAAAATATAAAAAGATAAAAGACTGCATATTAAAAAGCCCATACCACTTAACTGAAATCAACTCAGAATAACCAAGATATAATCTAGCAAATCTGCAACATTTAAACAAAAAAGGAAAAAAAAATCCTTTGAACATGTAGGCAAAAATAGCAGGAGCTTTACAACAGAAAGGATATTAGACTGTCATCAGACTTTCAACAAAAACACTTTAAGCCAGAAGAAAATTAGTAACATATCTGAGATGTAGAAAGGTTCCTCAAGGATTTTATAGCCTAGCAAATGGCTATCAAACAAAATGGCCCTCAATAAACCAATACTGATTACACATGTCTCAAAAAATATTATTCCATGAGTTCTTCCTGAGGAATGGGCTTCAGATACCCAAAACACATCAATATAAGGAATGTGATGACCCTTAAAAATACAGGTACTTACAGAACTATGACTAAATAAGACTTAAAAGATGAAAGAATAATATGCAATAACTATGTGCACTCACAATGTAGCTAATCCCTTGTATTCGTTTGCTAGGGCTGCCATAAGAAAGTACCAGAGCCTGAGTAGCTTAAACAACAAAAATCTATTTTCTTAAAATTCTGAATGCTAGAATACAAGGTCAAAGTATCGGCAGGGCTGAATTCTTCTGAAGCCTCTCTCCTTGGATTGTAAATGACCGACCCCTTCTCCCTGTATCTTCACGTGGTCTTCTGTGCCTGCCTGTGTTCTAATATCCTCTCCTTATAAGCATAACATTCATATTGTGTTTGGATCCACCCTAATGACTTAACTTTACCTCTTTAAGGACCTTATCTCCAAATATAGTCACACTCTGGAGTTAACTGGGAGTGAGAATTCTAACACATGAATTTTGGGGGTATATAATTCAGCTCACAATATACCTCAAAAATTCAAAATGGCAAGGAGAATAGAGAGAGCATATGCAGAACAAATTAACTTTTTTCAGTAATTACACCAGTAGGGTATATTGGTATTGCTGTTCTTAGACTGTTATATGTGTAATTACGGGCTTTTCTAACATCATCTGTTTACTTGCCAATAAGAATTCTCAAAGGGGAAGAAAGGAGATACAGATTTAACAAAGACGAGGTCAAGATGAAACACAAGTCCTAAATTCCCCACTAATAAAAACTAGGGATTCTTGAAGTAATGGCTAATTTCAGGACTGAAACAACAAAATGTTCAGGATGAGCCAGAAACAGCGTCATAGGAACTAGCAAGGAAGCTATCAAAGATATAAGGTCACGTCACAGAATACAAACTTGTGGTTGCCAAGGGGGTGGGGGGTGGGAAGGTATAGACTGGGATTTCAAAATGTAGAATAGATAAACAAGATTATACTGTATAGCACAGGGAAATATATACAAGATCTTATGGTAGCTCACAGCGAAAAAAAATGTGACAATGAATATATGTATGTTCATCTATAACTGAAAAATTGTGCTCTACACTGGAATTTGACACAACATTGTAAAATGACTATAACTCAACAAAAAAAAAATTGTTAAAAAAAAAGATACAAGGTCATGTCAAATGGACTAAGGGACCAACCAGAAGAGATACCCATTTTCCAGAGTTGGAGTAATTTGAACTTTCAAAATCTAAAAAAAAAAAAAAAAAAAAAAAAAAAAAAAAAAAACCAACAACTTATATAGCCTGAAACACCTCAAATACATTTAAATCCATGAATTTATAAATGACACTTTAAAAATAGTAACTGGAGATCTTTGACTAATGAGGGAACAGCATTAGACTATATTATTTCCCCTCAGTGGTCACTAGGCAGCATTATTGTTCTTAGTTGATAGAAGAGAAAGTTGTTAGTATTTACAAAATGTAACTTAACTGGATTAAAAACCTGGTAGGAAGATAGGAATTACCCATTTTAAGTCCACTGGGTAAAAACTTTATTTAAATATGGGTAATAAAGCTTGCTGAGGGCATTGCACTGGGGGAAGGAAACCAGAACATTAGAAAACTAGAACACTTTTCTTGTCATCCACTGAAATTCTAGTATTTTAAACATAGTATAGCTATAAAGTAGTATGCCTGATAGTCTAAGGCATATATAGCTAAACAAAGATGATCAAATGAGTGGTGTACTTTGCAAAAGAGTCACCTTATAAGTACTTATACCTATATTCTATAACTCAAAATGTTCCTTATTTCTAAATTTTTAAAAAATACTTTCAGAATCTACAGGGTTTCTTTAAAGACCTTTATTAATAGATGTTGCAGTTTGTTGATCTTTTTTTGAAAAAAAAATCATGCTGTAAACTTTTCTTACAAATTAAAAATGAGGCTCTTCACTCCCTTACACTACACACAAAAATAAACTCAAAATGGATCAAAGACTTAAATATAACACAAGATATAAGAAACCTCCTAGAAGAAAATACAGGCAAAACATTATCTGACATACATCTCAGAAATGTTCTCCTAGAACAGTCTACCCAAGCAATAGAAATAAAAGCAAGAATAAACAAATGGGACATAATGAAACTTACAAGCTTCTGCACAGCAAAGGAAACCAGAAGTAAAACAAAAAGACAACCTACGGAATGGGAGAAAATTTTTGCAAACGAAACCAACAAAAGCTTGATCTCCAGAATATATAAGTAGCTCATACGACTTAATAAGAAAAAAACAAACAACCCAATCCAAAAATGGGCAGAAGACCTAAACAAGCAATTCTCCAAGGAAGAAACACAAATGATCAATAGGCACGTGAAAAAGTGTTCAATATCACTAATTATCAGAGAAATGCAAATCAAAACTACAATGAGGTATCACTTCACATCAGTTAGAATGGCCATCATTCAAAAATCCACAAATGACAAATGCTGGAGAGGCTGTGGAATAAAGGGAACCCTCCCACACTGTTGGTGGGAATGCAGTTAGGTACAGCGACTGTGGAAAACAGTATGGAGATTCCTCAAAAGACTAGGAATAGACTTACCATATGACCTAGGAATCCCGCTCCTGGGCAAATATCCAGAAGGAACCCTACTTCAAAGTGACACCAGCACCCCAATATGCATAGCAGCACTATTTACAATAGCCAAGACATGGAAATAGCCTAAATGTCCATCAACAGATGACTGGATAAAGAAGATGTGGTATATTAATACAGTGGAATACTATTCAGCCATAAAAACTGACAACATAACGCCATTTGCAGCAACATGGATATTCCTGGAGAATGTCATTCTAAGTGAAGTAAGCCAGAAAGAGAAAGAAAAATACCATATGAGATTGCTCATATGTGGAATCTAAAAAAACAAATACAAAACAGAAACAGACTCATAGACATAGAACACAAACTTGTGATTGCCAAGGGGGCGGGGGGTGGGAAGGGATAGACTGGGATTTCAAAATGCAGAACAGATAAACAAGATTATACTGTATAGCACAGGGAAATATATACAAGATCTAATGGAAGCTCACAGAGAAAAAAATGTGACAATGAATATATATATGTTCATGTATAACTGAAAAATAATCTGGTTTTCATTTGCATCTTCTTTACCTTTCCTACACTCTCTGAATTTCCAGAAATTAACTTTTTAATGTCAAAATTTTTTTGCAGACACCTGTCCTGATAGTAACTGCACTCTTTAATATTTAAAAGTTGAGAAAATGCACATGCACCAATGGATACAATCAACCTCCATTAACAAAAGGGGCCCAGTGGCCTATGCCTATAGGCTGGGAACTTTCAAAACTGAGAAAAATAGTTTTTCATGTGATGACTCAAATTTATAGGTATTTTCTTTTAAAAGATCTGACTCTGACAAAGGTACTCTATTGTCCATGTTAGGATGCAAGGGATAGATTCTTTATCACGTGAGTACTTCTGTACAGAACACAGTGACACAGGGTTACTACTCACTTTCACTGGTAGTACAAAAGAACATGATAAGAAAGCTATATGACAAATAACTAAGTTTGCAAAGTGGTTCAGGACAATTTTTGCTCCTTTCTGAATGGGGAAAATATGTAACTGTTTATGTTTAACCTTTTTTCCTTTTTGTTGCCAAAAAGCTCCCATCAATTCTGAAATTTCACTATAGCAGTCATAGTGTATTTATGGTTTGCATATCTGTATTTTCTTGATTTTCTACCTTTATTTATATTTCATTGGCTTTTCATTTTAATTTCATTGTTAGTGCTTGAAGAAAGCCACTTCAAATATTACTATGGAACAAAGCAAAGAAATATGAAAGGAAGGCAAGTTGCATATTAACCCAAAAATCTGAATTACAGAAACACTCTCAACGTACAGTCAACAAACACGTGGCGGAACTAGGACTCAAACCCAACAAAAGGACCAATGAAAGAAAAACTAGCTATGTAAGCACACATTCATTTCTAGGAATAGTAAAACAAATGAAATGATATGGGCAAAAGATGGTAGCAAGTACTGTTCCACTGACATAAAAATGATAGCACTTTTGTCATTCAGTATTATTATGGTTATTAAAATCACTGGGACCAGAAATATCTTTTAATTAAGAGTAAATTCAAACAGTCACATGTCCAATTACATAGAACAGAAAAATTAAAACAGAAATATTAATGCAAAAATACAAAGGCAAAAGAAGAAACATTTTTAGTGTTTAGTACTCCTAAATTTCCATAACACAAATTTCACACTAATTATTTAAAAACTAAGTTTAAAAACAAATGAAAAACATGTACTTCTTCAGAATTATAAACACTGTAGTTCCAAACAGCTTGGGATATCACAATTCCTGATATGATTTAAACAAAACTCATGTATTTCCCTAGCCAGGTATGCTGCCCATTAAAAACTAATTCATCTGGGAAGAGGCAAGATGGTGGAGTAGAAGGACGCTCGTGGGTCACCATCTCCCACAAATACACCAAGACCCACATCTACAGACCCACTCCGCCAACCAGAGCGCCTGCAGAGCTCAGACAGAACATCGCCCTCTTCGAAAGACAAAGACGCCAGAAGTCTGGTGGGAGAGAAGGAGGGAGGAGAGAACAGAAGGCAAAGCAGCGCGGGACGGGTCCAACGGAGAGGGAGCGGCGGAGGAGGACTGGCGCTCGCTCGCTGGGTCTCCCCTCTCCGGCTGGGAGGCCGGCGGGACGGAGGGGGAGCCTCCGAGGCTCGGATCTGTACAGAGCAGCCCTTGTCTGACAGAACTAAGTTAGGCTGGCGCCGGGTGTCCCCCCCGACACCCAGCCTGAGATGCAGGCCAGCAGTGGCAGGCGGGGCCGGGCTGCACAAGCCGGGCGGAGGCTGGGGGTGGCTGCGCGGGGGCGGCTCCAGGGGACTGCCAGGGGCTGGGCGCCGTGGCTGTGGATGTACAGGACAGAACAACCTGGGCCCTCCATAAAACAGCAAGGTTGATGTGCTCTCAGGGGAAGGGTGCATACCCCTATCTCTGAAAACCCTTGGAAACTTTTCAGGGGAAGAGAGGCGGGGCCCAAGCACAGCCGCCATATTCTCCGGTGCTGAGCACCCAGGCGGGGGAGGGGGCGAAACCTGCATCCACACAGAAGGGCTCAGCAGCCTCAAGGGCCAGACTGAGAGGGGCCTACAGCCCAGGGCAGATAGGATCCTTCCATCCTGGTCCCTCAGAGAACTTGCTCCACAAAGACAAACAAGGAGCTTGGTCTTGGCTCGGAGCAGGGATGAGGCTGCACCTCAGTCTTCTCCAAGCCAACCCGCGCGGAGCGCCGACCAGGGCGGAGCGCGCAACCGCACAGAGCAGCGGAGCTACGGGCGGCGCAGGCAGAGGGAGAGCGGCCCCCCGCCTGTCGGGCAGGAACACAGCCCCTGACCGAGGTGCTGGGAGGAGGCACGACCCGCCCTCCTGCCTGGCCGGTCTGCAACATCTGACTGCGGCATCCAGAGGGGCAGTGACCCGCCCGCCCACAGCAGAGGAGAGCTGCACCTGACCCAGTGTTAGGAGGAGGCGCGATCTGCTTGCCCACAGGTGCTGGGAGCAGCACAGAAGAGGGCGCCAACGGAGGGCCTATGAAAACAAGCTGAGCTTCCAAAACAGGGCGAAGACAGAAGGACTTCACATTAAAAGCACACAGACTCCAGAAGAACACCGACAACCCCTTTTTGTTTTGTTTTTTGGGTTTTTTTTTGGTTTTTTTTAAATCTGTTTTTACCTGTTCTATTTTCAATTACTCTCTTAATTTTTACTTCTTAATTCATTTCTATTTCTCTTGGGTTTTGATGTCCTGTTATTGATTAGACACAGGTTTCAAATACATCTATTCATCTCCCCACCCCCCTTTTTTTAAAAGGTTTTAAAAGGACGTCTCAACCCGATTAATACTCTGCTTCAACTCGCTCTTCTATTATTCATTATACACTGTTTTCAAACTCTTTCTCCCTTCTTTTAAAAATCTCTCTCTCTCTCTTATTTTTTTCTTATTTTTTTTCTTTTTTTCCCCTAAGTTCTATTCCTAAATACGTATTAGATAGATAAAATCCTTAAGATCCAAAATAGACAACTGATACTCCATAAACCACAGTGCCAGAGAGGTATGAGCAAGATGAAGAAGCAAAGAAACCTTTCCCAATTAAAAGAACAAGAGGAATCCCCTGAAAGAAAGATCAATGAAATAGACATCGATAGCCTACTAGATCAAGATTTCAAAAAAGGAGTGATCAAATTGCTGAAGGAATTAAAAGAGAGAGTGTTTACAGATATAAAATATGTCAAAAATGAAATTGAAGCTATAAAGAAGAGCCAAGTAGAATGGGTAAATTCATTGACAGAGATGAGGAATGATCTAATAGCTGTGCAAAGCCAACTAGTTAATGCAGAGGAACGAATTAGTGATCTAGAAGACAGGGCAATAGAAAGCACCCATTCAGAAGAACTACAAGATAAGCAAATAAAAAATAATGATAATAGCATAAGGGACCTATGGGATAATATAAAGCGTTCCAATCTTCACATAATAGGGGTCCCAGAAGGGGAAGAAGGATCAAAGGGGATTGAAAAGGTTTTTGAAGAAATCATGACTGAAAACTTCCCAAACTTAAAGAAGGAATCAGATATCCAAGTACAGGAAGCTCAGAGGGTCCCAAACAGGAAGAATCCAAATAGACCCACACCAAGACGTATCATAATCAAGATGGCCAGAGTCAAGGATAAAGAAATGATTCTAAAGGCAACAAGAGAAAAGCAAAGAGTGAATTACAAGGGAACCCCCATAAGGCTCTCAGCGGATTTCTCTACACAAACACTACAGGCCAGAAGGGAGTGGCAAGATATATTCAAAGCCCTGAATGAAAAAAAGATGCAGCCTAGGATACTTTATCCAGCAAGGCTATCCTTTAGGATAGAAGGAGAAATAAAGAGTTTCACAGACAAAAAAAAAGCTGCAGGAGTTTAGCAACACTAAACCCATGCTAAAAGAAATATTGAAAGGGCTATTCTAAATAGAAAAGCAGCAGGATGCTACAGAAATGAGAAACTCACAACTGGAAAGGTGATAACTCATGAATTACAAATAAAGAAAACACGAAATTATAAAAGAAGACATACAAATCACTGAGAGTGGGAGAGGGAGGCAGGGAAATATAGAATTTTTTTTCTTTCTTTTTTAAATTTTTTTAACAGTAGGATGGGTTTGAGATCATGTTATTATCAGTAAAAACAGTTATAGTAATAGGTTAATAGATTTACAAAAAAAGGGTAACCACAAGTCAAAAATTTACAAGGGAGTCACAGAAATTAAATAAAATCCATGATAATACAAAGGAAAATTACCAAACCACAAAAGGAAGAAGAAAGGAACAAAGAGGATACACCAATTCAACTGCAAAGATAAGTTCAAAATGGCAATTAACACACATCTATCATTAACTACTGTAAATGTTAATGGACTAAATGCTCCAGTCAAAAGACACAGAGTGGCAGACTGGATAATAAAGCAAGAAACTTCAATATGCTGCATACAAGAGAGCCACTTTAGGGAGAAGGACACATATAGATTGAGAGTGAAAGGATGGAAAAGGATATTCCATGCAAATGGAAAAATCAAAAAAGCAGGTGTTGCAGTACTGATTTCAGACAAAATAGACTTTAAAACAAAGGCCATAAAGAAAGATAAAGAGGGACATTGTATAATGATTAAAGGAGTGATACAAGATGAAGATATTACACTCATTAATATATATGCACCCAATATAGGAGCACCTAAGTACATACAAGAATTACTAACAGAGATAAAGGGGGATATTGATGGGAATACAATCATAGTTGGAGATTTTAACACTGCATTAACATCACTAGACAGATCTTCCAGACAGAAAATAAACAAGGCAACAGTGAAATTAAATACTACAATAGAAAAACTAGACTTGGTGGATATTTTCATAGCATTACACCCCCAAAACATAGAATATACATTCTTTTCAACTGCACATGGAACATTTTCCAGGATCGATCATGTACTTGGGCACAAAAGAAACCTCAACAAATTTAAGAAGATAGAAATTATCTCAAGCATCTTTACTGACCACAATGCCATGAAACTGGAAATCAACAACAGAGAAACAAAGGAGAAAAAAAGGAAAGCATGGAGATTAAACAATATGTTATTGAAAAAACAATGGATCAATGAGGAAATCAAAGCTGAAATTAAAAAATACCTTGAGACAAATGATAATGAAAGCACAACCACTCAAAACCTATGGGGCACAGCAAAGGCAGTGCTAAGAGGGAAGTTTATAGCGATACAGGCCTTCCTCAAAAAAGAAGAACAATCTCAAACAAGTTAACCCACCACCTGAATCAATTAGAAAAAGAAGAACAAAAAGCCCCACAAAGCAGCAGAAGGAAGGAAATAATAAAGATCAGAGAGGAATTAAATACAATAGAGATTAACAAGACCATGGAAAAAATCAACCAAACCAAAAGCTGTTTTTTTGAAAAAGTAAATAAAACCGACAAACCTCTGGCCAAACTCACAAAGAAGAAAAAAGAGAGAGCACAAATTAGCAAAATAAGAAAGGAAAATGGAGGAATTACAACAAACAAAATAGAAATACAGAATATCATACGAGAATATTATGAAAAACTATATGGAACCAAACTGGATAACCTAGAGGAGATGGACAAGTTTCTGGAAACATACTGTCCACCAAAACTGAATCAAGAAGAAACTAAACACTTGAACAATCCGATCACTAGAAAGGAAATAGAAATAGCAATAAAAACCTCCCAACAAATAAAAGTCCAGGACCGGATGGCTTCACTGGGGAATTCTACCAAACATACAAAGAAGAACTCATACCAGTCCTTCTCAAACTCTTCCAGATGATAGAAAAGGAGGGAATACTCCCAAACTCATTCTATGAAGCCACCATCACCCTGATACCAAAACCAGGCAAAGACACTACAAAAAAAGAGAATTATAGGCCAATATCACTGATGAACATAGACGCCAAAATCCTCACCAAAATTTTAGCAAATAGAATCCAACAACACATAAAAAAGATTATACATCATGACCAAGTGGGGTTCATCCCAGGGACACAAGGCTGGTTCAACATACGCAAATCAATCAATGTAATACATCACATCAACAAGAGAAAGGACAAAAACCACATGATCATCTCAATCGATGCAGAAAAAGCATTTGATAAAATCCAACACCCATTTATGATAAAAACTCTCACCAAAGTGGGTATAGAGGGAACATATCTCAACATAATAAAAGCTATATATGACAAACCTACAGCCAGCATAGTTCTCAACGGTGAAAAACTCAAAAGCTTCCCACTAAAATCTGGGACAAGACAAGGATGCCCACTATCACCACTCCTATTCAACATAGTCCTGGAAGTCCTAGCCACAGCAATCAGGCAAGAGAAAGAAATAAAAGGGATCCAAATTGGAAAAGAAGAGGTAAAAGTGTCATTATATGCTGATGACATGTTACTATATATAGAAAACCCTAAAAGGTCCACACAAAAGCTACTAGAGCTGATTGAAGAATTCAGCAAGGTAGCAGGTTACAAAATTAATGTTCAAAAATCAGTTGCATTTCTTTACACTAACGATAAATCAACAGAAAAAGAAAGTAAAGAAACAATCCCCTTTAAAATAGCACCCAAAGTAATAAAATATCTGGGAATAAATCTAACCAAGGAGGTGAAAGAATTATACACAGGAAACTATAAACCACTGATGAAGGAAATTAAAGAAGACTTTAAAAAATGGAAAGATATTCCATGCTCTTGGATTGGAAGAATCAATATTGTTAAAATGGTCACAGCTGCCCAAGGCAATCTACAGATTTAATGCAATCCCTATCCAATTACCCAGGACATATTTCACAGAACTAGAACAAATCATAATAAAATTTATATGGAACCATCAAAGACCTAGAATTGCTAAAGCATTACTGAAGAGAAAGAAAGAGGCTGGAGGAATAACTCTCCCAGACTTCAGACAATACTATAGAGCTACAGTCATCAAGACAGCATGGTATTGGTACCAAAACAGACATATGGACCAATGGAACAGAACAGAGAGTCCAGAAATGAACCCACAAACCTTTGGTCAACTAATCTTCGACAAAGGAGGCAAGAATATACAATGGAATAAAGACAGTCTCTTCAGCAAACAGTGTTGGGAAAACTGGACAGCAGCATGTAAAACAATGAAGCTAGAACACACCATTACACCATATACAAAAATCAACTCAAAATGGATTAAAGACTTAAACATAAGACAAGATACAATAAACCTCCTAGAGGAAAACATAGGCAAAACATTATCTGACATACATTTCAAAAATTTTCTCCTAGAAGAAATAAAAGCAAGAATAAACAAATGGGACCTAATGAAACTTACAAGCTTCTGCAGAGCAAAGGAAACCAGAAATAAAACAAGAAGAAAAGCTACGGAATGGGAGAAAATTTTTGCAAGTGAAACCGACAAAGGCTTGATCTCCAAAATATATAAGCAGCTCATACGACTCAATAAGAAAAAAATAAACAACCCAATCCAGAAATGGGCAGAAGACCTAAACAAGCAATTCTCCAAGGAAGACATACAAATGATCAAAAAGCACATGAAAAAATGTTCAATATCACTAATTATCAGAGAAATGCAAATCAAAACTACAATGAGGTATCACCTCACACCAGTCAGAATGGCCGTCACTCAAAAATCCAAAAATGACAAATGCTGGAGAGGCTGTGGAGAAAGGGGAACCCTCCTACACTGCTGGTGGGAATGCAGTTTGGTGCAGCCACTATGGAAAACAGTGTGGAGATTCCTCAAAAGACTAGGAATAGACTTACCATATGACCCAGGAATCCCACTCCTGGGCTTGTATCCAGAAGGAAATCTACTTCAGGATGACACCTGCACCCCAATGTTCATAGCAGCACTATTTACAATAGCCAAAACATGGAAACAGCCTAAATGTCCATCAACAGGTGACTGGATAAAGAAGATGTGGTATATTTATACAATGGAATACTACTCAGCCATAAAAACCGACAACATAATGCCATTTGCAGCAACATGGATGCTCCTAGAGAATGTCATTCTAAGTGAAGTAAGCCAGAAAGAGAAAGAAAAATACCATATGAGATCGCTCATATGTGGAATCTAAAAAACGAAAACAAACAAACAAACAAAAACAAAGCATAAATACAGGACAGAAATAGACTCATGGACAGAGAATACAGACTTGTGGTTACCAGGGGGGTAGAGAGTGGGAAGGGATAGACTGGGATTTCAAAATTGTAGAATAGATAAACAAGATTACACTGTATAGCACAGGGAAATATACACAAAATGTTATGATAAATCACAGAGAAAAAAATGTGACAATGAGTGTGTATATGTCCATGAATGACTGAAAAATTGTGCTGAACACTGGAATTTGACACAACATTGTAAAATGATTATAAATCAATAAAAAAAGTTAAAAAAAACTAATTCATCTGTGTAAATGTAATTTCTTGCTTAAAAAAAGTCACTCCTGTACCCAATTCCTTGCCATAGCAAAGGACAAACAAAAGTAGGATATAAAACTGAATAATTTCAGCTACATATAATATTTTGTATCATTTTTCTTCTGAATCATTAACTATTCTTTTTGGGTTATCTCTAACATTTCATTTGTTCATAATAGAGTTTATAAATTTCAAAATTTGAGATTTCAAGGATCACATTAAGTAATAGGGTTTTATAAAATTTATTATTTCAGAACCATGTCAACAAAAGCTACAGCTTCAACATGAGAAAACATTCTAAAGAATAGAAAAAAAGTTCGTGAAGGGAAAATAGTTAAAAAGAGAAAAAGCTGAAACATATTAACTCAGCTCTAAAATACAGGAATGACTTTTAAACCACAGTAAAGAAAGAAAATCACTATATATTCTATCATATCACTTTTCTTATCTAAAACTTTCCATAGAATTTATAATAAAATGGTTTTACTACCTTATATCCAGGTCCTAACTGATGAATTGCAAATATCTGTGCAGGGTTGAGGGCTTCGCTGAACACATACACGGCACCAAGCTGACCACAGAATACCCTATTTGCATCGGCAGTTTCTGAAGATCCGAGAAAGCACTTGTCATAGCTCTATTTTTAAAAAGTCATAAAAAAATCAAATGTTTTATTTTGTAATGGCAAAATACTTAAGGATACCTGCCTTCATTGTCAGGAATACCATAAAGCATAACAATAATATCAGAATAAAGTAACAGTTAAGACTCTGGAGTATTTAATAAAAGCCAACTAAAGTTTTTATAGGAAAAGTTAATCAGTCAAATGTTTCATATTTCAGGGGAAGCAAACAAACAATAACCATTGACTCAACAATCACTTGACCAGCTTTCTAAATTCTACAGCTAAAAGCAAAAGGGCTTATAACTAATTATTTACAAACGTAGAAGTAATTTTAAAACCGTTATGATTTCAATTGTCCATACATAGTTACCTGAATCAAGAGAATGACTATTTTAAATTTTAACCGTAAATACATAGGACTGAATTTTTATATTTTACCTAATTTCTCCACTAGGGATGTATTTCTCTATTTCTCTATTTCACTCTTACATGAGTACGCATTATGCAGAATCAAGTAAACAATAACCACCAAAATTTGCTCACTACAGTGCTCTCCATCTGGGGAGTTCAGCACCTAAGAAGTCACATTTGACAAGACTCTTAAATCACTTCTTAAATCACACCTAATACTTGGCTCCACCTAACCAGACCAGTGAAAATAGTCACTGTCCAGTTTCCTTCTCCCATCCTCATATTCTATACCTGAATCATAAGTAATTGTGAATGAGGTACGAAGAAAGAAAGTCCTCATAAAATACCTCATCTTTAATTAAAAGTACAGGAACTCAAGACTGCATAATGTACATGCACATATGTGTTACTGTCCAGGCCTCTCCATTTCTTGGAATACTATTGCAAATAATTCAAAAATCTAAGTCTTTTCTTCCTTTTTTTTTTTAAATATGACTATAGAGTCAGTGACAGTCAACAAAATAATTCTATAATAAAAAAGACTGATCTCTTTGGAGGGCAAATATAAAACAGAATTTCATCTGAATATTCTAATTCTGACAAAATCATTCTCAGAAATATTTACTGACTGTGACCCAACTATGAGTTTTTAGGAAATAACAAGCAAGCTTTTCCTGTAAAGGAATAGATAGTAAGTATTTCAAGCTCTGCAATCCACATCTGGTTTCTGTCACAGATTCTTCTTTGATTTTTGTTTGTTTTTGCTTGTTTGAGTCTTTAAAAAAAAATTCAAAAATATAAAAACCAAGATTCTTGGTTCCTAGGTCAATCAAAAAGATACCAAGGGTCAGATTCGGCCCATTGGGTACAGTTCGCCAACTCCTGAGCTGCGGAACAAACTATGGACTACGCACACTTGCTATTTAGGAGAATACAAGATAGAACAAGACCCAATCTCCCACTCTAAGGAGACTGAAGTCTAGAAAAATGAGAGCAATCTTGGGAAGTGAATTTTGTTAAAAAGATGCAAGTTTTTATAAAACCATACGTGCCGGTAGGGTTGTAATAATACCTGGGCTTGGAAGTCCTTTGGCTATTAGAACATATCCCTTACTTTGTCTCTAACAGGCCAGGATGGAGACAAGGAAAGGCCCAAAACAGAGAAATAAGAGCTCTTAAGGTTTTAACTCTAGACATCCTCTGTCTAGAATCCAACTGTGCTACCTCCTCCACAGCTAACATGCTGGTTGAAACTAATATTATCACTTTGTTATTATCACAATAATTTATGTAACTTATGTCCCTGCATCTGTCATTATTTCCCTTCAAAATAATCTCAGTACTGTAGCCTGAATGATGTTTTTAAAATATTAGCCAGCATCATGTCACTTGTCTGCTTTAAAACTTTCCAAAGATTTTTATGTTGGGTAAGAAAAAAATTCAGGCCTTATCTCTGCACATAACGCCCTAAATGATTTGCCCTTCTCCTGTCTGGCTAACCTCATCATTTAACATCATTCTCTCCTCCCTCCCTCTGTTCTACACAAACTGGCTGCTTTGTTATTCAATGAACTTTTCAGTTCTGCCTCAAAGCCTCTGCACTCACTGTTTCCACTGAATGGGAATTTTTCTCCACATGCCTTTCTCCCTCCACTCTTCTCACTAAGACCATCTCTAGACCATCTAGCTTCTCCCTTTCCACATCTACAGTCTTTATACATGTTCCCACTTAATTTTTCCCCATGATATTTATTACCATTTATCTTATAAATGATAGGAACATGTTACACTTGTTTATTCTGTTTAAGGTCTTCCTTAACATCAAAATAAGGCATAAGACACATCTTTCAATGCCTGAAATTCTGAAAATAACAGAATATTGCATAGATATATGTTTGACCTAATACTTAATAATTTGGCCAAGCAATTTTATTTTTTTGCATCATTAATCATGTCTTTCAGCAATTTAATTATACTAAATTAAGACTTAAAAATTCACTTAATAGAAAAATACTTCTGAAGTAAAACTATTACCTTTCTACCAAACTATTATTCAATTCATGTTATAAACATTCAAATACATGAAAACACAGAGAAATAAAAACTTACATCATTTGTGTTAACATGCCAAGCCATATCACCATAGGATACCAGCTGTCCATTAACATAACACCGAATTTCACTGTTCCTCCATCGATTGTAAATGTGGACAATGCTGATCATATACCACTAAAATGAAAAAAAATTGGAGTATCAATATGTAATGTTTAATCATTACTGTCTAAAAAGTAATCATAACATTTACACTACACTATAAAAAATTGCTTGAAGGAATATTAATGATCATCCACTACCATTTCTTCAAATTCCCTCTTCCATTTCTCATTTTAGAGATGAAAGAAATGACTCATAAAGAACAAATTTGTGATGGAGAGAGAGCAAGGACCCTTTGAACATTGGAATAATATTTCTTCCATTCTATGAAGATCCAAAAATTGTGAAAATACAATTGCATTTGTGCTTATTCATTTAATAACATTAGCACTGCACCAGGCACTGCAAACACCCAGCTTTGACAGACAGACTATAAGGTCCAGCTCTTCTGGAATTTATGGAGCAGTTGAAGAGCCATACATTAGACAAGTAAACAAATACAGAAGTATAAATCCTGGTGATTACTGTGGGGGAAGAAAGAACAGTTTAAACTGAGAAAGAATAACCTAGGATTCTTTGTATTGCATGGTCGATCAGGAGAGAGCTGTCAAAGGAACATTTTAACATTTCTAAGATTTAGATAATTTAAACCCCACAATTTAGAATTATTAAATCCAGGAATAATTATACATTTTAAGTTAATAATGTATGACTATTAATTAAGAAATAAGGAGTGAGTTTATACTGAACTCTAATTTTACAGTTACTAGTGTCAATAAAAAAGCATTTTAAAGTCTATTTTGATATGAAATGATTTAAGTTCTATAATAATTTGTGGATCCAATCTTTAGTCTCTTTAGAGTTAACAGCCTAATGCAGAGAATATAGAAATATTATTTCTAAAATATAGAAAAATACAAATGACTTATAGATACTTAAACAATTATGCAGTTGGAGAGGAATTATACTAGCTTTCCAACAAAACATAAAAATATAAAATTCAAACTTTTTGTTCTCCAGATTACTTAAAAGCACTATTCAATTATTTCATACATATTTTGCAAAACATAAAGCCATAATAGTAATTCTCAACTACTAAAACATTACTTATTTCAAGATATTTGAAATACTTTGAACAAAATTCAATTTCATGCATTTTGATTTAGAAAATAAAAATAGCACACTGAATAACTCATAGAAGACAGTAATACAAAATTACACTCTTCCTCAATTACAAAAAAAGTCAGGTCAAATCTTTTAAAACCCCCCTAAAACACATGTCTTTTTATAAAGTTGTTTTATTCTGGATCATCTTTAATTTATTGCAAACTGAGGCTTTTTCCTGATCAGAAAGTAACATATATGTTAACTCTGATTAAAATCAGAAAAAAACTTTAGTCATTTAACAACTCATGTTTCTAAACATTATAAAATCATCAAGAAGAAGCCATAAAATCTGAGCTTCAAATAAATTTAAGAAAAATCTTACAAATTGCATGTGTAAGAATTAAAATTTATCCATATAACCTTCATTGAGTTTGAAAATTTTTAACCAGAAATATCATCTGGATAACACAGGAGACAAAATCTTTATATTTTGTATAAATTATATATATCTTCATATATTATATATAATATAAATGTTATATTTAAATTTTAAATTTCTAAATAGAACAGACATAAATATATGTCTATATAAAGAGAGGGATTTTCTGTTGCCCCAAAACAATTTTAAGATAATAAATAATGTATGAAAACTATGAAGAACTGTCCCTAAAACGTACTTGATACTCATAAATAAGATACCATGAACTAAATTCCTGTTTATTTTTTATCTACTACTTCATCATGAGATTTTTTTTCTGCTAAATTGATATTATTTACTCTTGAAAGTCATTTATTCATTCAAAAAATTTACTGTGCACCTACTTCATGACAAGTATTCCTCAAACTGTAGGCATATAAAGAAATATAACATATACACCCGCAAGGTTTCATTAGAGAAACAAACATGAAAACAATTATAAAACAATGGATAACATCTGAATTACAGACACGGGAGCAAAAGAAGTAATGACTAACTGAAGGTAGGGGAAAGGAAGGACAATTTCAGAAGGATGGCTAACAAGAGTTCACTAAAAGAGTAAAATAAAGCTTAGACTAAGCTTGAAGGATGAATAGAACTTTTGAATAAACAAGGGGGAAAGAAACATTCCAGGCAGAGGACTCTTATTATGGTACATGGAACACAGCAGTTTGGCAAAACTTTTCTCAGTGTTCAGGTTTAGTGGGAAAACAGACAAAGACTAGTTCTTAAAGAGACCAACAGGACACCTTTTGTAATCGGCCTTTATTTTTGCATAATACATTATACAAATATATTATGCATCACTAAAGAATTTTGAACAGGAAAGTGAAATGGTCATCTCTATAATTTAGGAAAATAACTGGCAGCAGTGGAAGTAGGATAGTTAGGCAAGTGTGGATGAAAATAAACGGGAAAACTACTGCAACAGTCCAGGTAAGAAAACCATAGAAGCCTAAACTAAAAAGGCATTGGTAATTTAAAAAGGGGGGGGTGGGCAGGAACTAATTAACAGAACTGACTGGAAGTACTAATATAGAAATACAGTACTAATATAGCTATTCTCTAAGTACGTATTAACGAATTATTGTTAAATTGACATTCTTTAACATAAATAATTATTAAACTATCCCTCACATAAGGAAATATTTTATTAGACTCATGTAAAAATAAAAACAGATATTTAACAACTCCATCCAAAATAATACTTTCTTCAGTTTCTGGCACATGGGATCATAAGCAAACAAGAAAATATATGAAAAAGAAAGAAAAAAAGAAAAAGAAATGAAGCCATTCTCTCTACCTCCTGTGGGCTCATCAAACCTGTTAGGACTGTTCCTGTGGATAAATACTCTTGTGGATACGAGTCAAGGTATGCCCTGAAGAAGGTGGACAATCTCACTGTCATATTCCTAAGAAAGACTCTTGAATCTGGAAGTGGAGCAGGGGGACTAGGCCTTAAACGTGTGGAAATAACAACTATACTTCTGTCCCTTGTTCTTTCAAATGGATGGTTACTCTTGACACAAAGATCGAGTTCGGTAAACAGGCAGAAACATCTTTCAAGTAAACCCCAGCAGATAATAAGTAAATTATATCTATATATCTACTGATATAGTTGCATGTTTTCTGGTTTTTCTTGTTATTCTTTATCTTTTGAGCTGAACTTTTAAACGTAGGTTTCAACTTGGTCTCTGAATATCCATATTCAAATAGATATTAAGCAAAGGTATATTTCATGGGTCTAAACATTATCAGTAGAGCAACATCCCTCTCCTTGAAGCCAGCATTATTGAAGAAGCAGAATCTAGTGAAACCTTCAGAATCAGGAAACAAGATTCAAGACTACTAGGACTAGCTGAATCTCCTTAAGGAATGTCTCTCTGTATCAACAAATCTGAAGGTTTAAACCTCCATTTAACTTATAAAAAGAGTTAAGTATCTGTAAATCCATAGTGCACAACATACACACACATACACAAATCAAATACTCTAAAGTCTGCACCTCTAGTCTAAAAACTGGTTCTTACCTAAACTAAATAAGGTTAGAGGAAGAAGGGGGAGAAAGAACAAGAAAAGTGGAGGAGGGAGAAAAAAAGAAGTAGAAATCTCAACAGTTACTCAATAATGCACATCCAAATGAATAATAAAGGTTTAAAAGAAATAACTGCCATTAGAAATACTGAAATACTATGCTGTAAGAAAGACTATATGGGGAGCAAAGCAAGGCAAATCAGGGAGAGATTCCATAGAAACTGTATATGAAATGGAACATGACAGTGGGGTGGGATTTAAAGATCCAGAGCTGTAAGAGGACAAGTAAATGATTTCATGCCAGAGATCAAACATTTGAAAAGGAAGAGATAAAAAAAAAAAGTGAATCATGTCTTACTAGTTCAGTTTTGCCAAAATAAAGATTTCAGTGAAAAGCTAAAAATAAAATCCAAATCACGAAGGACTAGGTTAAATTTTTTCATTTATTCTGTAGTTAGTAAGACATAAATAATTGATTTGAGCAGTGAAATAACATGATCAGGAAAATAAATCAGGTATTAGTATACAAAATAGTTTGGAAGAGGAGTAGACAGAGAATCCAAGATAAAATGAGGGCAACATGAAGAATTTAAGCAGTAAGAATTCTACAAAGGCGACAACTATATATTAGAGATAAAAGTATAGGACTTGAAATTTATCTGTCTGATATAAAGATCCAAAAGGGGCTGAAGAACAAAGCTGACTCAAGTGCCCACTACTAGGAAGATGGCAGCATCTTAATCAAAACAGAAGACTTAAGAATATGAATGGATATGGGACTGGGATAGAAAATTCAGTGTTATACATTCTGTGGTTGAGAGGCCAGAAAGACACCCACAAAAGCAGTATCTCATACGGATGTGAGAAAAATAAAGCTCTAGGGATAAGACTAAGAGTGGAAAGCTATCAGGAAACTGAATAAAATTTCTGAAAAAATACAAGGTCCACAAAAGCAAGGATGTTGCCTGCTTAGTTCACTGTCGTATCTCCTGTGCCTCCAACAGTTTCTGGCAGTCAGTAAATATGCATTAAGTGCTTACTGGAAGAATGCCATAGAACAGATCACAGCAAAAGAGAGAATGAGAGAGTGAGAGAAACAGAAATTGCAAAAGGTTCTGAGCTTTTTACGTCAAAAGTTAGGCATAAAGTAGAAAGAAAATGCAGACAAAGATAAGAGAAAAATATTAGCAGTCATGACAAACCAATAAAAGAGAGTATTACAGAAGTCATAACAAGTGAGTTTTAAGACAATGGGAATGGTGAATTGTGTCATTCTCAATACATATATTTACTTATACCTACCTTGCGTGGTTGAAAATCATATTTCACACAGTGCTGAAAACCTTTTCCTTTGGACTTCAATGATGTGACTATCAGACAATTGCCAACGAAATGAGCAGAGTAACCAACTCCTTTGCTAGTACGAAAACTGTAAAGAAAACTGACAATAGTATAATACCCTCTAATATAAAAAACAATATATCTAAAATTATTATTATTATATGATAATATAAAAAAACATAATTATAAAAATAAAACTTATTCCCCTATATAGTAGAAGGGATATTACATGTACTAAATAAAGACTAAAGTATAAAACATGTCGAACAACTAAAAGAAGGAATTTAAATTGGGAAAACAGAAGACTAGAGAATCTTTTAAAATTTCAATTTAAAATATCATAAATACATAAAAACAAACTAATGAGCAACAAAAGCCTACCAAGTAATAGTCCTTCAATGACCACCTGAAATTTACAAATATGGAAATCATTTATATGGTAAATGTTCTCAAAAACAACTTGCTCTCTAATTCTACTTTATCTTTGAAAATAGCTTACAAATATGCAAAAAAAAAGTCAGAGGCAAGTATGATAAATTATGCAGTCAATTAATAAAAGGAGTACATTTTCAGTCAAAAAAAGAAAAAAGAGATGACTATGAAATACAGTTATTTTCTTCTAGAGAAGCACTCCTCCTAGCTGTGAATTCATCACAGTATTAAAACATTGTAAATGCTTCAACAAATGACAATATCATTGAAACAAATGTATGATCTCCCAAAATGACCTTTCTCAAGTTCAACCCCACTTATGTTTAGAAGTTCAAATGTTCATTAAAACTTCCCCTCATTACTATCTATGTATAATCTTTTATAAGAGATTTTAAAAGCTATTAATAGCTTACATTTTTCTACATTCACATTTCTGAACCAGTCATTGTACAAAACTGTGCTCTCATTAATTCTTATGTGACAGGTACTATTGTTATTCTCATATTATTGCTGAAGATATCAAAGCACAAGATAAACAGTAAGCAGTAAAGGCAGGACTTAAACTCAGGCAGTCTTATTTCAGAGCACTGAAAGTATTAAATGAGATAACACATGTAAGCAGTTTAATGCCCAGTACATAGTAAGGCAGTAAATGAAAGTTTGAATTCTTATCACTCAGCATTAACAGTAAACTAAAATTACCAAGTTCTGAGTCCTTACAGGTCAACCCATGGCTGACAGACCTATATTCTGTCAGTTATCTACCAAATAATTAATCTTACCTGATTAATTTCTCATATGGTTATCAATATTAGTATCTTTAAAAAGATTTTTTGAGGGGAGGTAATTAGGCTTATTTATGCATTTATTTATTATTATTATTTTTAATAGAGGTACCAGGGCTTGAACCCAGGACCTCACGCACACTAAGCACTGTATTCTTCCACTGAGCTATACCCTCTCCTCCTCAATATCAGTATTTTTAAAGCATATCTTAACTATGCTCACAGCACTATGTAACTAAAAAGGCAAAGTGAATGAAATATGGTAGGAGTTTGGTTTTTTCCCCCTCCTTGATTAGGGACTAGCATATTCACTAAGAACCCACATTTGATCTATGCAGACTAGAGATAGGAGGTCTGTAACCCTTGATTCTTAAATTGTAATTGAGAGGAAAAAAAGTGAGGTAAATTGCCTAGAATCAACAACAAAAAATGAGTAAGATAAACTAACTTAACTACATATTTATAGTTTTAACATATGTATTTATTTATTCTATTCAATATGTTGCTTTGATACTATGTTACATATTTACAAAATTGAAATACTTAAGACAAAAGTACTAAAATTAAACATATTACTTACCAATAAAGATAAGGTTTATCCTTATCAACATTAATGTTATTTAATGGATCCATACGAAACCAAGTGTTTAGGGTGAAGCCATTCTGATAAGGCCACTTTGCAATAGGAGGCAACGCAATTGCCTAAAAGGCAATGTAAAAAGACACAAAAGTATCAGTTAAAGAAAATGTGATGGTAACTAAGGTCAAATATGGTTCTTATAGATTAAAAACAGTGACTGTATAAATATCAGAGAATCATGGACAAATATAAAAATAGAAATTATTCTTATTAAAGTAATTTATTATTTGTTGACTATTGAAGCATTAAATTTTCAAATATTCAATAAATCAAGTTTCATCTCGAAGATATGTAGTAGAGTTCAGACTGTACTCCAAGAAGTTCTCCTCCAATTTCACTAATATATAGTCCCTTATACATATGTTTAAGAATTTTCAGCTTTCTATGATTTATGTTAGGTTTTCAGTAATATTTCACTTGATTAAAGAAGCTAAACTTTCAAATCCAAAAATAATTGTCCTAGAGATATTAATCAAATCAAAATTGAAGAAATATAAGTATTAGAAAATAATGCTCCTAATAATAATGTTGGTATCCACAACTGGGTGTCCCTCATTGTGTTCAATGAGTCCACAAGACTCTGGAATCTATATCTGTCAATGTTTCCTGGTCAAGTTGATTCCAAAATTTATGTTCTTATCTGCTATACCTTGCAAGAAAAAAAGATTCTGATGTTCAGATAGGGAGCTTTCAGTGAACTATTTCAGTGAATAAAACAGTGTACTATTTCTTAAATGAAGCAGATTCATGAAATAGGTCATAATCACAAAAAGCAAATTTAAATAGTATATCCATTGAGGCCACACAGCATGTAAAATGCCATCTTACATTTGTCATTTACCTTTACATGAATCATGTAGAATTCACTTAGCTCTCTGAAGGAGTAAATGTTACCAAATGGCTCATTTGGAGGCAGCATAGCACATAGAAAGGCATCTCCACAATACAAAATACAATTCAGAAGGCCTAGTATATACGCTTATTTTGGAACGAAAGCAAGTGGTATCACAATTTTAATCATCCAAAGGCACTGCTATGAGCAATGGTTCAACCAGTAGGCACCGTCTTGTTACCAGGGTGCCACTGGTTCATGGTCATCCAGAAGCAGATTATCAAAAACATTGTAATTATAAGGATTTTAAAATCATCTCCCATCTGAATTTTTCAGGAGTTCACTAGCAGAAGTAAGATGCCTGAAACTAAGCCAATCTGTTGTTAAATAAAACGTGGATTTAAGGTCAGGCAAATTTTGGTTCAGGTTCTGACTCTACTTTGTGACTGAACAATGTTACATTGCAGAGGCTTAGTTTCCTCAACTGATATAACAACAGTAATATCATTTACTTTATATAGCTTGTATGACTCAAATGAAGTAATAATTCCTTCCCTGCCTTCTCCTCTACATAGCATATATTTTTTATCTAAACTACCCTTCATGAAAATGAATGATGCAGGGAAAACCAGGAAAAGGGGAATAGGTAAGTCCATCAATATTCCCTGAGCAAAAACAATTCAAACATTCACTACTAAAAACATATAAATAAAATTGTGTGTGTGTGTGTGTGTAAAATGCAGTACATGTTGATAGAAAATATTCACAGATAAAAAATCAGGCAACTGATGGCCAAATGGCTAAAAACAGGATGAACTGCAGCCTTAACTGAGGCAACTCAGGCAATTTATTAAAACAGAGTTACACTTTCTATTTTAGCTAATTTTTGTTACTTCTATGTGTAAAACAGCAGCTTGCTTATATTTCAGTCAAAACACTTTGCTCTTTTTTCCTATACCTTAGACTGAAATCTACCAGGTTCAGATCAACAACAGTTCTGTAAAATGTATTAGAAATGTATATATGTATGCAAATAGAACTATTACATCTAAGAGAACTCCTACCTCTTAGGGACAGAGACAGTATTTTCTCTGCTAAGTACTATAAAGAATATTTTATATGTGTTCTATTCTAACAATCTGATACTTAAATTATTAGCTTCCATCTTGAAAGTGGCTTTTTTAAACTTTCCTATTTTTTTCATGATTGGTGGAAATTGTAACTTAAAATAAATTAATAACAAAATTTTAAGAAAAAAACATAAAATTAGGGAAATGGTTGAAATGGGAGATTGCAAGGACATTTAAGTACTTATTATGACCAAAGAGCAATAAATACATGATTTTTTTACAACTTTATAGTGCTTAAATAGGATATTATTTCATTATAGTCTCACAATTACCTGAAAGTAAGCCAAGAAACTTTAAGGGACTAGCCTTCCACAGCAATGAACTAGAGAATTCAGAAATGAAAACAGTTCTTCTAGCCAAAAATTCTACATACTCTCTACAATGCTACTATGTAGATTAAAATGATGAAATAAAGCAGGTTAAGAAAGCTAGTACTTTGAAAAGAGCAACAAAAAGGATAAACTTCTGGCTAGACCTACTGGGAAAAAGAAATCTAGTAACAAGTATGAAAGAGGAAGCATCACTACATATCCTACAGACATTAAAAAGATAATAAGAAGATATGATGAATCATCAACATATAAGTTTATGCCAACGTATTCAACAACTTAGATTAACTGGACAAATTACTTGAAAGATACAAACTACCAAAGCTTCCTCAAAAGAAATGTTCCCTATGTTTACTATAGAAATTAAGTTCACAGTTTAAAACCTACCCACAAACAAAACTCCAGACCAAAATGCCTTCAATTGTGAATTCTAGTATACATTCAAGAGTAAGTATTATCAATTCTATACAAACTCTTCAACAGAGAGAAATGAATACTTACCAACTCATCTTATGATGAATTTTTATAACATCAAAACCAGAGAAAGATATTACAGGAAAAGAAAAATACATTCCCAAATCACTCATAAATACTACAAAATTTCTTAGCTATATGTTATCAAATCAAATCCATGCTACATGAAAAGGTTAATACACTGTGATCGAGTAGTTTTTATCCAGGAATGCAAAGGTGATTTAACACTGAAATATCAATCATTGTAATTCACCACATTAACAAAGATTAAGAAGAAAAATCACATAATCATTTCAATAAATCAAAAAAGCAGCTGACAAAATTAACACTGATATTAACATATTGATGATTTTAAAAACTCCCAGCAAATAAGAATATAAAGGAATTTCCTCAACCTGATAAAGGACATGTCTAAAAAACCTATTGCTAACAGCATACTTAGTGGTGAAATACTTAATGCTTTCCCTAAGACTGAGAATAAGTCAAAATAGTGTCATTCAACTAAAGGTCCTAGCCAGTGCATAAAGGTATAAAATGAAATAAAAAAGCATCTACTAAAAAGTGCTAGGACTAATAAGTGAGTTAGCAAGGTCAGGATACAAAGTGTATATACAAAAAAATTGCATTTCTATATACAAGCATAAAATGATATGGAATATTTATAAATAAATTTAATAAAAACGTTTAGGACTTTAATGCTGAAATTTACAAAATACTGAAAAATCAATGAATACTAAATAAAGGAAGATACATTGTGTTCTGTGAATTGGCATATTCAGAAATAGATCCACACAAACATGGTCAGATAGTTTTCAATAAAGGTGCTAACATAATCCAATGTGAACAGACTATGTCTTCATCAAATGGTTATGAAACAATTCAATATTCATATGTAAAACAAACAAAACTTAACCTCCAACTTTCCCTCACACCGTATTTAAAAAAAATCACATTAAAGGGATCACAGACCTAAACATAAGAGCTAAAACAACACAACTTCTGGTAGAATGCATAAGAAAAATAAAAATGTTGTGATCTTGGTTGATCCTTATTTCTTAGATTACAAAAGCATATTACATAAAAGAAAGAAAATTTTAAACAGACTTCATCAAAATTAAAATCTTTTGTACTTCAAGAAATATTGTTAAGAAAATAAAAAGACAAGCTTCAAATTGGAAGAAAATGTTTGACAAATTAATTTATATCCCAAATATATAATGAACTCTTAAGATACTGAGAAACACAAAGTTTTAACAGATCTAAACACAAACATCACAAAAGAAGATGAAATAACGGCCAATAAACACAAGAAAAAATGCTCAACATCAGTCATAAGGGTGACACAAAGTTAAAACTCCAATGACATAACCATTTATATGCCTCAAATTAAAGAGACACAATGTTCAGGATGCAGAACAACTGAGATTCTCATACGTTGCTGATGGGAATGCAAAATTTTCCACTAGGGGAGACAACTTATCTGTTTCTCATGAAATTAAACACTTAACATAAAACCTAGTAATCTCACTCTTTTGTAAGAAAGAAAACATAAGAAAACATTCCTGCAGATCTATCTTCAAATGTTCATAGAGGTTTTAATTTGAATAGCCAAAAACTGAAAACCCAAAAGTCTATCAACTAGTGAATGGGTAAACTGTAGTATATCCAAAAATGTAATACTGCTCAGAACAAGAAGGAACAGAATGCACTACTGAAAAGCTACAGCATGGATAATCTCATAAGCATTATGGTAATTAAAAGGGGCCTGACAGAAAAGATAACATTCTATATGATTATATTTATATGAAATTCCAGAAAAGGTAAAATTATACAAACACAAAATAAATCAAAGGTTGCAAGGGACGGGCTAGGGAGAGGGAACTTGCTTCAAAAAGACACAAGGGAATTTTGGTGAGTGATGGAATTGTTCTAAATCATGACTGTTGGTGGTAGTTGCAGAACTATTCAAAACTCACCAAACAATACTTTTTAAATTGGTGAATTTTACTGTATATAAGTTATATCTTAATAGAGTTGACTTAAAAATAAATAAATAAAAATAAACACATGAATTTAAAACTTACTGCAGCACTACAACCGGGGAAGTTGAAAAAAGTATCAGGACCATGTCTTTGTGGCATCTGATTAAGAACTGATAATAATTTTACTGCATGTCTTGGCTGAGGAAACAAGAAAAAGAAATATCACTGTACAAATTTAGGGAAAAAAAATACCTAATTCATCAGGTTAACCACTGGACTGTTTACTAACTAGAGAGAAAATTAATTCTAAATCATTTACTAAACTGTTTAAGAGGAACAATTTCCATTATAAATTCAAGTTTATAGCTCTCTAGAGATGAATTGTTGAACATTAAATATTAATGCACAGATACTGAATACTTTTCCCTCTGACCACAGCTTACCCAGATTCCACTTTCTCCTCGAAGCATGCTGAACAAAAGCTTCAACTCCTTGACAGTGATGCTGTAGCTGGCAAGAACCCCCAACATATCAACTAGAAGATCTTCAAAGGAAAATAAAGTTATTCTGAACTCTAGTCATGAGCTGCCATCTGTCAAGGTAATATACTTTCGAAAGAACAAAAGTTATCTTGTTATTTCTACACATATATGGATATCTAACATAGCTAGATGTCCTCATGAACAGCCATTCTAACTAACAGTTTTTAAATCATCAAACAACAAAAAAGTAATATTTTAATTATAAGATTTTCCTACCAGAATTACCAGTTGAATTAAGTTCTCAGAAGAATTATATAAAACAGATTTCATAAATTCACAGAACACACACACACACACACTGCTATACACAGGGAAAGGCAGGCAAAAATATAGAAAGGTACAATAATTTAACCTTGTAACAATTTAACGAAATGTAAATTTGATGTTTTCAACTGAAAGAGTGATGGCTGACCTCATTTTCTTTTAGAATTATCTACTCTTAATAAAACATATTCCTGAAGTATTCCTTGGCCATTAACAACAATTGTGAACACTTACTCCTTGCCTGGCTTTATTCCAAGTGGTTTACATGCATTAACGTCACAACCTCATAACAAGCCTGAGTTAAGTATTATTAATATCCCCTTCTACAAATGAGTAAAGTGAGGCACAGATAACTTAACTGTATTGCCCAAGAACACATTCTAGTAAGTGGTAGAGTCAAAATTCAAGCCCAGGCAGTATGGCTCCAGAAGCTTCACCCTTACCCATTACTCTGTAAATGCAAGTACCATTTCAACACATGACTAGTGATATCCATTATGATAATGAGTTTATGTGCATATAAGAGACACGTCAGCTCACCGAACAGTAAGAAAAATCATACATTTAATCTCTTATTTCTGATTACTTTCTCATCTATGGACATTGTGAGTAATAGTACCTCTATCAATTATTCTTTGTAAGAAATTACACATCTAAATATATACTTCATTTTCTCAATTTCTAAAGCACTTCCTAAGAATTAAAGATACTATACAAGTTATTACAATAAATACACATATACATTCTTAACAATTTATCATCAATTAATAAAAAGATTAGTTCAGGATAAGTTGAAATAATTGGTTATTGATATATAATATATATTACACAATATCAGATTAAAGGCTGGAATTTGAGACTTTAAAAATATTTATTATATATGTATTTTAAAATAGAAATTTAATATGGTTATTTTCATCAATAAATAGTTGACAGACTTTTACCTAACACCATTAGAAGTAAGTAATCTCTATGATAAAATTGTAACTGTGGAATTGTCATTTTAAAGAGAGATCTTTTAAGGAAAGGTCATTCACCATTCAAGTACCAAATATGTTCATAGTTACTACAGATTAGTCAGAAGATCTGCATCTAAGAATTCTAGATAAAAACCAAGCCCCTTAAAACTCTAAGTTAATATAAAGCATTTTAAAGTAATCAGCTGCAATGGCAACCTTCAAAGAATATTTCTTAAAGGTTTGCCTACAAGTACTATTTTAAAAGAACTTCTATTTCTAAATCTTTACCTCATCTCTGATACATGACACAAAAGTGATCTATTATATTTGTATTTAATTACACAATTATTAAAATTTCTTATTTATTATACAGATAACATAACCAACTATCTCAGTTTTTAATTTTATAACAGATCTTCTTTATCTGTTATAACAGATCTTTTCTGTACAAGATTTTTAAAGGAGGAAGAATACTAAGCCTATGAAATTCTTTTATCAGGTTACTATAGATGTTCAACCACCTTCAAGTGAAACCTTCACATTATTAAATAAAAAGAACCTCTTTGAACTTAGCATGCTACAAAACACTCAAGAGTGAAAACTTAGTAGTGTTTTGGTGGTTACTGATGGTTCATTAGTATATTATCTAAATTTTAATTTCTCTACTGAAAAGTAAGGTAGAGGTATTTTTCTAACACTTAATACTTAAAATAACAAAGTGAAAATTTTGTGTTATCCATTTTATCACTAATGAGAATAAAGGGAAAAGGAATTAAGAAGCTTTATATAATAAAAAACAAGAAGATATAAGCTTCTGTGCTATTATCATGCTTACTATCACCTCACATCTTAGTGCTTATGAATTATGTACCAATAAACTAGTATGTACACGTACCTAATTGTGGCTCATTTTCTAAAGTACACTGTATAAAGTAGACATTTTATTTACAAAAAAGAAAACTAAAGAAAAAAAAATCAAGGGCTTAAACCCAGATATGAAGATTCAAAGATCACATGTTCTATACAATATGTGTACATGTAAGTTTATACAAATAAATTCCTGTTAATGCTATTTACAGAAATGGTACCATACCTTCATTAAAAAGATGTTTTAAATTTGAAACTCTTCTTCATCAAGTTAACCATTAGTAACCAATATAGAGAATGCTAAATCATTCTAAATAGAGATATATGTCACCTTGAAAGCCATTAGAAATGATTTTAATAGATTCTATAAGAAAAACAAAAATTCTGAAATATTGTTTACATTAAAAAGCATTCATCTTTATTCTTCATTCCATTCTTTCCTGTTTAATGTTTTGCTCTACCAGTATTATAACTAATTATACAAAAATCAAATATTATAGAGGATGCTCTAGTATTTCAACTACTTTTAAGATCATAAGATGATATTGTGAGGAGTCTTATTAGTACTTTTAGAATTGTGAAAAACTCTTTCATGTCAGAAGAAACTTACGCTGAAAATCCATGGCTTAAGAGAATTAACATTTCAAACTCTAAACTTATTTTTGGGAATATTTTTGGAAACTGCTGTTCCAGGAGCACCTTTCAAAAACTTTCTACTAAAGTTCATCTAACTTGCAGGTGGTAAAGGACTGATGGTGAAGAATTACAGATGTCAAAATTATTATTTGAAATAACACAGAACAAGCACAAAATTACTATTTTTAGCTTGAAATTTCATGCAAATTTTATGTTCTAATCCACAACTATCTGTGTTTATTGTAATACAAAAGTTCCTCCAAAAAATATCAAAGTAAAATGATATTCCAAAAATTACAGCATGCTTGTCCTAAAAGGCTTTTAGCATATCCTGTCATATTTCCATATATGCCGGATTGAAGAACATGGAGCTCAGATATTTTTAATAAAGTGATAATTTCATAGAAATGTGACATGTAGTGTGATATTTTACTTGTGTGAAGGTTTAATTAAATTCTACAAGGAAAAGTACTATTTATTTTTCCAATAGATTTCATAGCACTTATTCCACATTACTGAGATTTTTCTAAAATCTGGAAAAGCAAAATAGTAATTATGTTTGTCTAATACAGATGTCATCTTCCATTCTTCAGGTTTTCTCTTAATATAAAAGGCAAATTTTCCATACATTTGTACTTATTTTAAAATAAGAATTTGTAAAATTCTGTTTATAGAATATAAACAGAATTGTATGAATCTTTATAAACATTTAAACTATACATTTCCTGTCAGATAATCCCATACCTGCTATCATGTCATCTACAGCACTCATTTTCAGCAACACTTGCTCAATTAGCCCAACTTCTGTGCTAGTCTGTAAATTCCGAACACTTTTTCGTAGGATGGCTGTAAACATGCTCCATATTTCTGCTTGACATGTGACATCACAGTGTTCCAAAAGCTCTGTCATGCATGTTATACTCTCAGCATCCTGTATAATAAAGTTCATCTCCAAGTCAAATTCTCCACCAACCAGCTGAAAATAAACAGAAAAAAATCACTAGTGATAATGTGGGAAGTTATATCTAACAACAAGACAATATATACCAAACATTTAACTATCAAGAAAGTATAGCTACTCTAAAAAATTTCAAGTCTTCCAGTCTAAAACTAATTTTGATAAAAATTTCACTACAGAGAAGTGAAAGATGCTGTAAAAATTAAAACTCACAAAGAGAAATTTAATTTTTTTTTGCAAATGGGAAAAGACAATTTCAAATCTAGAAAAGCCAAACAGAGCAAATGACTATGAAGTGGGATTCAGGACAAATTCCCTTAAAAAACAGTTTGGTTCTTAAAAGTGATAATCACTAGAAGATGCAGCATTCACTAAGGATAAATTTTAAGACATAAAAATTCATTTTCTTTTATATTACGAGGCTGACAAAACACATGTAACATAAAAAGAAAAGCTGGGTCTCGTCTGCACTTATAGAATTGAAGAAATATGAAACTGACATTAGCAAACTTATACTAAATGTTGAAATTATAGAATTAATGCTAAAAATGTTTAAAAGAGAAACATCTAATATCTTGTAATACTTTTTTAAAAAAGACACGTGAATTGGGAAAGTGAGTTGATTTAACGGCAACATATTTGACTTGTAGCATTACACCAAGAGTCAAAACTATAACTGTCCCTCTTATTTGCTACTGATCAAACCAAACATGAATTATTTTATTCAGTTATAAGTACCATTCTTAAGAAAGAACAATGAAAATTGGATCTTTTTTGGTCTAGAGAAAATGTGGAAAATTCAAGCAGAAAATAATAGCCATACACAAACTTCCTGACAAATTTGAAGTCATTCATTTATTCATCAAAATTTTTACTTATTAAGACTAGAAATTGCTGCTCTAAGAACTAAAAATGTATCTGTGGGCAAGAAAAAAAAACATGTACTAACAGAGCTAAATTCTAGAAATAAAGATGCTTATATGTATTTATGTATATTCCACCTTATTCCAAAAAAGGTTAAAGGTGGCTTACAAGTTACATAAAGTATAAAAAAGGACATAGTGAGTAGTTGAAAAAGAGGAAGCAAAGGAAAATAAGATTAGGGACAGACAGGGACTAGTTATTAGATTCTAGAGGTAGAATTAATTTTCCATCAGTGGAAGGTGTTCATTAATATGACAGATGACCATGTGGTATAAATGTGATATAAACAGGATAAACAATGGTAATAATAATACCACCACCTCACCTCACATGCCATTAAATACTATTCTAAGTGCTTTACATGTACTGAATAATCTAATTCTCACAACAACTAATGACAAAGAAGCTATTATTCCCTTCATTTTACAGGTAAGGAATCATAGGCACAGAGAGTTTAAGTAACTTGCAAAAAGGTCACCAAACTAGTAGGTAGAGGACCCAGGATCAAAACCCAGCAAAAGTCTGTCTTCACACAAGTCCATACAAGCAATGAAATCTCACTTAAGAATATTTTTAAAGTCTTCTAAAATTTAAGAATTTAAAAACAAAATATCCTCAAATTTTAAAATATTATCCTCTGTACATATTTTTCTTTATAATAGCTCCAAAATTCAACTTTACAAGAAACTAGCCCTTCATGCTCACTTCCAACCTTTTACTGATCTAGATATTCTCTAGTTAAAGGTTGGTTTTACTTCTAAGTGCGAGACAACTTCAACTCCTATTATTTCTAGTTTATTAACAAAAATAACCATGAGAGTGGTTAAGAGATTGGCTGTGAGTTCAAACTTCCTGATTTTGATTTTAGAGACACCACTCACTTGCTATGCGACTTTTAATGATGCTACTTCTCTAAGGCTCAGTTATTTGATCTATAATAGGTAATAAAAGTTCCTATCTAATAGGGTTGTTGTGAGGATTAAATAAAGTAATCAGATTATAAGCACTTAGTTACAAAGTCAGGCATATAGTTAGCATTCAGTTAACATGAGATGTTACCTGTTCTCTTACCCCAACTTTGAGCTAAAAAATGTAGTCAACTAATCACATTCATCTAAAGTATCATGAAACAGCCATCTATGCCTAATTTCCAGCAAACGGTAAATTATTGTAGATCATGTACTCTCTTAGATATTACTTGTAGACCTATCAAAACCAACTCAAACATCATTTTCACCATGCCATCGTCTCACCAAAGAACTACTTACTTATTCATATTTATATGTCCAATTGACGTGAATTGCTACTATTAAATGCATAGACTCATGATTAGTAACTCAGAAGAGGTTCTCTAGAAGTCAACTATACAGAGAAATAAATAGGTTTGAAAAACAATGATGTGGACACTTACTGACTGACCTAAAAGAATTAGATACCAAAGTTTAAGTCTATGAGCCTCTGAATAAATTTATGTATGAATTCGTATACACTAAAATGAGATAACACCAAAGAATTGCTTAGAATAATCTCCTTAATGAGTTATAAACGCTTTAGTAGAATCTGGTATACCCAAAAACCATTATCAAATGTGTAAATAACAGAGATGGACTCAGTGGTAACAAAAATATTCTGCTTTTAAAGGAATTAACAATTAAAATGTGTAATTCTAACAATCAGCCTATTATGTGAAGCCTAAGGTTCCAACTTTCACAGTTAAAAAAACAATGCCCCTTTCTGTACATCATTTAACTACAAAAGAGTAAGTTATGGCTCCCTGATTTCACTGCCAGAAGCTATAAAACTATTTATTCTCGATGTTCTAGAGTAGATCTATGTTTTCAGATGATCTTTTCTACTGTTATTATAATTTTTAATACATTAGTGTTAAAGAGGCTAACTGCTTACAAGACTATCATTCCAAGATTAGGGAAATATTTATTCCTCATTTGTAATGAACAGTTCAGTATTTATCAAGCATATAAATATTGCATATATTTAAAGCATATAGGAAAAGGTACAAAAAACCGGTCTTTTATTATTTAAATAATTCTCTAACAACTCTATGAGGAAAAAGCTTAATTATCTTCATAGAAAGGAACAAGATAAATGAGGTTAAGCAACATAACCAAAGTCACACATAAGTAAATGGCAGATCCAGGATTCTAGTCTAGACTAGAAAATGCACCTAAACAACTTGCTATGAAGTTGACGGTGTAAACTCAAAAAAAAGAGATGTAATTGTGTCACAGTAGCTCTATGAAGAAATTAGTGTTTTACGAACAATATGTGGGAAAATGAGTAAAGACAAAAACGATTTCTGTGGGTAAGAAAGAAAACATCCAGATGTACTAATAAGTCACAATAAAGAAAAAACGACCAATTTATTTAAAGTTATTTAAAGACATTACTTCAGCAGGAAAATCTAAGACTTTGAATGCTCAACTACAGGAAAATGAGCAATAAACACAAAAAAAGAAAATTCATAGGGAAAACATTTTAAAATGCCAACAAAGTGACACAACAGGCCAAAAAGCTAAATCAAAAAAAGCTAAAATCAGTGTTACCATGGTATAAATGAGATTTATAAATCAATTGAGACTTGCTAAAAATCTGAATGTGTCCATGTGACACTCTATTTGCACAGTTAAGGGTGTTCTTTTCCTCCAGGACTTCTCCTTAAAATTCTAAAAGGTATTGCCACTGCAAGAAAAGTGGCCGATGATGGTGCTTCCTACTCAAGAGTCGGTCATAAGTGAATAAAATAAATAGGATAGCTGAGCTTTTTAAAGAACTTTAATTTGCATAAAAGCATAAAAATTACTGTATAAAAATTTGGAATATAAAATGCTGACCTGGAAATATATTATATTCTGAAAGTAATATGGTAATTACACCAGTTATGTAGCCTTCAATATCTGCTGTTAAACATTAGCATGCATAATGAATGACTTTTAGGTAAGTGTTTAGTAAATAATAGGAAAATACTTTATAAATTTGGACATGAACATAATAAAATTTAATGATCCTAAACCCAGCCAACAAACCAAGGAAAGAAAAAGAGAAAGTTACGTCTTTTATTCCTATTTCTTTCATACCAGTCCTCTCTACAAGTAATTTATATTGGCAATCTTTCTGTGGTATAGAAATAACTATACCCAAGAGTATAACGAGTGCTGCTACAATACCTCCATAAAAACTCTAGGGAAGGGAGAAGAAAACAAAGGGAATGACTATCATACAATAAGTGCCTTCTTTAAACTATATTTTAAACAACATGCAGTTTATCAAAAGCAGTATATAACTGCCTTATATGACGATAACAAACACGTATGATTAATACACCTGGCTACTAGGGGACAAGTGACATCTGAAGGAAAACTAAATGTGTTAATTGTCAAACCACTATATGCTTTTAAATTCTCCCAGCCTAACACTGAAAACCCTAAGCTATTTCATAAATAAAAACAAAATAAAGACTTTTGCAGACAAATAAAAGCTTAGAGTATATGTTGCCTGCGGACTTTTACTACAAGAAATGTTAAAGTAAGTTTTTCCAGCAGAAGGAAAATGATACCAGATGGAAATCTGAAATGACACACAAAAAAACTGAAGAGTGCCAGAACTATTACGTCTGTTTTTAGATACAAAGATTTTTTTCTTCTATTTGGAAAACTCTTTAAAAGATAACTATCTAAAGCAAAAATAACAATGCATTAAATGATTTATAACACATACTGAAGTAAAAACAATGACAGCAAGAACACAAACGCTAGGAAAAAAGTAAGTATACTTTTAAAAGTTCTTTATCCTATACTTACAGTAGTATATTATTTAAAGATTGAGAGTGATAAGTTAATAATGCATATTGTAAACTCTAGAGAAAACACTATATGTAAAAAAGAAACAAATACGAAAGACCTTAACTGACACTTTACTGAAGAAGATAAACACATTGTAAATAAACATATAAGATGCTCCACATCCTATGTCACCAGTAAAGTAAAACAACAGTAAGATACCATTACACACCTACTAGAATGGCCAAAATTCAGAAAGCTGATAACATCAAATGCTGGTGAGGCTAAGGAGCAACAGAAATGCTCATTCTTTGCTGGTGGGAATGCAAAATGGTACAGCCACTTTGGAAGACAATTCGATGGCTTCCTACAAAATTAAATATACTCTCACCACACAATACAGCAACTATGCTCCTTAGTTTTTATTCAAAGGAGCAGAAAACTTAGGTCCTCACAAAACTCAGCACACAGATGTTTACAGCAACTTTATTTATAACTGCCAAACCTGGAAAGCAACTAAGATATCCTTCATTAGGTAAATGGGTAAGTTGTGGTACATTCCAAACAAAGGAATATCATTCAGTGCTAAAAAGAAATACACTACCAAGTCATGAAAAGGGGGGAATGGTATATAATTCAAGTGTAGAGCGCATGCTCAGCACCCAAGAGATCCTAGGTTCAATTCCCAGTACCTTCTCCAAGTGGAAATCAATGAAGAAACCTAATTACCTCCCCCACAGAAAACAAATAATACAAGCAAGTCATGAAAAGACATGAAGGGAATTTACTTGCATATTAGTAAGTAAAAAAGCCAATGTAAGAAATGCTACATACTGCATGATTCCAACTACATGTTGTTCTGTTAAAGGTAAAACTATAAAGACAATAAAAAGATCAGTGGTTGCCAGTGGTTGGTATGGGGAAAGACAAACAGGAGGAGCATAGAGGATTTTAAGGGCAGTGAAAATACTCTGTATGCTACTACAATGGTGGACACATGTCATTATTCATTTGTCAAATCCACAGAATGTATAACACCAAGAGTGAACAATATATAAACTATGGACTTCAGGTGATTATGATGTATCCATGCAAGTTCATCAACTGTAACAAATGTACCACTCTGGTGGGGGAAGGCTAAGCATGTGTGAGAGCAGAGAGCATTTGGGAAATCTGTACATTTCCCTTTTTTGCTGTGAACCTAAAATAGCTTTAAAATTTTAAATTCTTAATTTAAAAAAATTTTAAAGAAACAAAGAGGTATGGTTAATAAATCAATAGTGGATACAAAATAGAATTCATACTAAGTATTCATTTAATCCAAAACCAAACATGAAAAAGAAAAAAAGAGAAACAAACAGAAAAAGAGATGTGATAAATAGAAAATAAATAGCAAAAATAGCAGACTGAAATGTCATATTAATAATTAATAATAATTACATTAAATATAAATAATCTAAAACCACCACTTAAAAGGTACAAACATAAAATATAGCAAGATCCAACTATATTCTACATAGCAAAAAAATTATAGAGGTCAGCAAGCTTTTTCTTAAAGGAACAGATAATAAAGATTTTAAACTCCCAGACTCTGTGGTCTCTATCATAACTACTGAACTTTGCATCTCAAAATAGCCATACACAACATGTAAATGACAAGGTGTAAGTGGGTTCCAGTAAAATTTTATCTAGCAAATCAAGTAGCTAGCATATGGACAATAGTTTGTCAACCTCAGAATTAAAGTATAAAGAAACAGACAGGGCAAAGATACACTATGCATATACAACTGAAAAGTAAATGGTGTGGCTATATTAGTATAAGAAAATGTAGACTTCAGAAAAGAATAATAACCAGAAACTTTCCATAAGGAGAAAGGAGCTGATTCATCAAAATGACACAGCAATCCTAAATATGAATGCATCTAGTAACAGAGCTTCAAAAAGCAGGAAACAAAATCTTGAACAAATGAAAAGAGGAACAGACAAATCTAATTTTATTTGGAAATTTCAGCACTCCCATCTCAGTAACAAGTAGATTAAGCAGACCCAAAAAAAAATTCAGTAAGGATATATAGTTGACCATCGACCAACACAGGTTTGAACTGTGAAAATTCACTTATACATGAATTGTTTTCAATAAATACTACAGTACTATAAGATCCTCTTGGTTGGTTGAATCCATGAATGCAGGAACAGTGGATACTGAGAGCCAAATATATGATTTGAGCAACTTCAAATTTTGGTATCCACAGTGGGTCTTGGAACCAACCCTCCACAGATAACAAGGGATGACTATAAAAGATGACTAAAAAACATTATCAATCACCTTAATCTAATTGTTATAGAGGCATATAAAACACTTTACCTAATAACAGCAGAAAACATACCCATTTCAAATGAGCATCAAGTATTCATCAGGATGAGAATACCCTGGGCTGTAAATGAATTCTCAATAAAGTTGAAAATTCTGGACACAGCAGAATTAAAATAAAAATCTGTATAAATATACATTATTAAAAACAAAAACCTAAAGTATCTGGAAAGTCATTCTAAGTAAACTGTGGGTCAAGAAGGAGTCATCAAGAAATTTTTTTTTATCTAAATAAATAGGAAAACAGATCATATCAAAATCTGGGAGATATAGATAAAACAATGCCTCAGGGAAAGTAATAGCATTAAATGTTTATATTACCAAGGAAAAAAGATTTCAAATCAATCACATCAATTTCCACATTAAGAAACTAGGAAAAAAAGAGCAAATCATATCCAAAGTAAGACAAAGAAAAAAATATAATTAAAGCTAGAAAAATCAAAGATATAAAAAACAGCAAAAATAGTGATGAAACAAAATGCTGGTTCTCCAATTTACTTAAACAAATGAATGAAAGCTGAGGAGGGTCAAGGGAGAATCTTGGGAAAGGCTAGAAAGTAATACAAATTAGCGTTAACACACAAAAAATGAGTTATTACTAAAGATCCTACATATACTAAAGGGATAATAGGTGACTCTACTAAGCAACTTTAGGTCTTTAAATTTGAAAACTGAAATAAAAGTATTTACCAAAGCTTACTTAAGAAGAAACAGGCCACCAAAATAGACTCATGTCTACTATAAAAATTAAATTTGTAGTTACAAATCTTCCCACAAACAAAACCCTAGATCTAGATGATTTCACAGGATGTGAATTCCATCAATTATCTAAGAAAGAAATACTACCAATTCTATACTATCTTTTCCCAAAATTTTAAAGAGAGCAATTCCAAACTCACTTTATAAAGCGCCAATAACACCATGATAATAAAACTAGAAAAATATGTCAAGAAAAAAAAACCTACAACCAAATAACCTTTTTGAACATAGACATAAAAACCTTAACAAAATACATAGCAAATCCAATCCAGCAACATGTTTTAAAAAATCATAACCAAGTACATTTTTTCCCAGGAATGCAGGTTTAGCTTACCAATCAAAAAACAAAACACTATAATTCACCATGTTAACAGACTAAAAAACAAAAGCCATATTATGATCTTCAAAGACACAGAAAAATCATTTGACAAAATTAAAATCTATTTATTATAAAAACTTTTCAGTAAACTAGGAGTATAAAGTAACTTTACCTCAAACAGGTAAAAGGCATCTGTGAAAAACCTACAGCTAACATCATACTTAACGGTGAATGGACTGCATGCTTTTTAGGAATAAGGTAAGGATGTCCTCTCCAACCACTTCTAATTCAGCATTATACTCAATGCCGAAAGCAACGCAAATGCCAAGAAAAATAAATAAATAAAAGGCCTATAGATTGGAAAGGAAAAAGTATAACTATCTTTATTTACAAACCTCATAATCATCTACATAGAAAATTTTAGGGAGTCTACTAAAAACTTCTAAAATTAATAAAGATTTTTATTAAAGTCTCAGGATTTAAGATCAATATACAAAAATCTTTATTTGTATAATAAATTAACACCAAGAAAGAATATCATTTAAAATAGCATAAAACATGGAATACTTAAGACATATATCTAAATATTCTTTTATAAGGTCAGTATACTTAAACTACAAAACATTGCCAAGATTTTTATCAAAAAAGAGAAAAGAAAACTAAAACCTAAACAGATGTAGAAATGTACTGCATATTAATTCTACCCAAATTTTTACATAATCCAAATCAAAATTGTGTCTGTCTTTTCGTTAAACATTCACAAGCTGATTTGAGACAATAAAATTAAAGGGGCCCATATGAGCCAAAACAAATCCAAAACAGAAGAACAAACTTGAGAGGCCCTAAACTACTAAATTTCATGACTAAACTACAAATCCACCTAAATCAAGACAATGTGGTATTGCTGGAAGAATAAACATTTGCATTGATAGAACATAACAGGAAGTCCAGAAATAGACCCACACAAATCAAAAAACAATTCAGTCAATGACCAGTTGATTACAGATAAAGATATCAAGATAAATAATGGAGGAAGATCAGTATTTACAAATAGTGAGGAACAACTGGACATCCATATGCCAAGAAATGAACCTTGACTCTTACTTTACACCATTCACAAATGTAAGAATTGAATCTATAAAACACCTAGTATCTTTCTGACTTTAGACTAGGCAGGTATTTTTAAACAGGAAACAAAAGGACAAACTACATAAGAAAACACTGGTAATTTGGATTTCTGCAAAATTAATATACTATTTTGAGAACAAAGAAGCAAACCACAGCCTGAGAAGAAGTATTTGGAAATCATGTATCTGATAAAGGACTTGTATCCAGAATGTATAAAGAGCTCTCACATCTTGACAATAAAAAGAAAACCAATCCATTTTTTAAATAAGCAAAAGATCTAAACATAGCTTATAAAAATATTCTATAAACATATGAAAAGATGCTCAACATGATTTGTCATTTATGAAAACGCAAATTAAAGCCATAGTAAGTAACCACTATAAACCCACTAGATTCAAGTCAAAAAGACTGACAATACTAAGTATTGAAGAGGATATGAAACAGTTGGAACTCCTACACATTTCTTGTGTGAATACAAAATGACATAGCCACTTTGGAAAACAATTTGGCAAGTTTCTTATTATGTTAAACATACATTTACCCATACGTCCCAGCAATTCTACTATTAGATGTTTACCCAAAGGAAATGAAAACATAAGATCACACATTTTACTAATAGTCTACAAAATGGAAACAACCCTACTAGAAACAACTAGAAACAAGACTCTCCTGTTTAATTGTAGTTTCATCACTTTATTTAATAAACTGCTGTGTAGCTACTGTGAACAAAGCACTATACCACCAGATCTCCACTTCCTTTGCCCCTGTCCCTTTCTACTACAGTCTGAAGATCTTGTTAAAACATAAATGTCACTCCTCTAGGTTACAGCCTTTCAACAGCTTCCCACTGCTCCTGTACCATAATATAAGCTCTGTCCCACAGTCTGCAAAACCTGAACAAATCCCCATGTCTACCTCACTACTTTCATCTCACGTTGCTCTCCCCTTTGTTCATTATAGGCTTCAATCACTCAGATTCTGATCAGTTCCTCAATAGACCTTGTTTCCTCCAACTCCCTGGCGTTTTGCTTGTTATTCCCTCTAACTGCAGTGCTCTTTTACTGGCTCTTTGCATGACCAGTTCTTTCTCGTATTTCAGGTCTCAGTTTGAGTTGCCATCTCCTCAAAGAGGGATTCACTGGCTACTGTACCTAAAGTATGTCTCCATTATTCCATAATAAAATACACTATTTCATTCATAGAATTAATTACAACGTGCACTTGATTATGTATATATTATCCATATCTCATTAAAAAAAAAAAAACGCTAGTAGAGGACACAGTCCTAGCCTTTCTCTATTACACATCCTAGTGCTTGGCACATAAGGTAACTTTCATGCAAGAGGTACAAGAAATCCAAGCAGCTGATGAAGCAATTAGATATATTAATATTTAGATTCTAACACAAAGCAATAAACTCCATTTTTCACCAGAAATTTTTTTAAATGCCTTTACAGAGAATCTTCATTATATATTTCAGTGTGTGTAAATACGTACACGTAATCACATATGGCAATCTCTGTTTACAAAGTAAATGTATGCAATCAGCCACATCAAAATCTAACTCACAAAAATTATATGAGTGTAATGCATTTTATTTCTAACTTTTTAAATGCTAATGGTAAATAATAATTGAATATCTGAGGGTTTTAATATAAAAATATAACTTTATTCTAGTTATTCGCCTCAATTTAAATGTAATGAATAATGATTTTTAAATGGATGAATAAAAGATAACAAGAGATTATATAAGAAGAAAAACTAACAAACATCTACATCCCAATCTTTTATCTTAATCTCAAAATTCAGTCCAAAGTGTATGCACCATTTTGCGAAAAGACAAAATCTGCACACATAAATCACTGTTATACATATTGCTTGTTAAGTAAGGTTATCATGTAAGTTCTCTTACAGAGCACACAGAAGATCTTTTATAATATGGGTTTTACATATGTGGAAACTTTTGAAATGCAGAATTTAAATTCTAAAATAATTTTCCAATTATAATTATTTTTAATTTTAATAATGTTATTAAGGCTTAAAATATGTGACTAGAACAATAAAACATTACCCTTTGATTTCTACAATTCACAGAAGCTGCAATGAGATAAAAAGAAATTTTTTGGCAATAACCAGGATAGGAATGTGACTTCCCAAAAGGTTGTTTATATCCCAATGAGATGGCATTTCTACTTTAAAAGGCTCTCATTAGGAAGCAACAAAAAATTAAAAATAAATGAATCAAGCATTTAACTCAAAAGGTTGGGAAAAGTTTTTAAAAAGCAAATCTGAGTAAATTATGATGTGTTAATGTTAAGGCAGAATTTCATGAGTTAAAAAATAAAAACAGTACATAGATTTGGTAAATAAATTCATAACATGATTCATAGGAGAAAAAATAATGTACACAACCCTCAGATAAAGAGGAAACTCTGAAAATCAAAAATGAAAAATGAGACATAGCAAGTAAACTTTTCTTCTCATGAGATATATGTTCCATCTGTGCTAATAAATTTACATAGAGAGAAAAGCAACTAAATTAAAGTGTTTCTAAAAGTGTATTTCTGAGTTGTAGGCTTGTAAAAGCTTTCCTTTTTATCTTTACGTATTTTACATATTTTTTGATTCTATAAATTTTCTAAACAGAGAATCATTTATTTTTACAAGTAGAGGAAAAAAAGAAGTCGGGGGGACCGTAATAACTCTTAGTATCAAGGGTTATATGTAAACACTAGACTATCAACTCCCTGAAGATAGGACCATTTATGTCTTACTGACCAGTCCATGAGCAGCACCTATGCAGTATGCACTGCAACATGTGAAACTATTTTATATCTATTAAACAAGTATTTGATATAGTTTTCAAGATATCAGTATATTTAACAGTGGGTTTTAAGTAATATTAACATTTTTAAAGTTCTCAACTTAATAGCCCTTTGGCCTGTTTGATCAAAGAATTCCTGCCAATTTGTCTATGAAAATAAATTATCCCTTAGGTACAGAATCCAGAGCAAACCTAATGCCATTCAACTTCCTACTTCTACTTCCACTCCATAATACCCTAAAGCGGTCCCCTCCTTATATTTCTCTTCTTCCCATAACATGGAAATTGATCAAATTCCTAACCAGAATATGAAGTAAAAGCTAATTAAAGGAGAGTGATAGAGTCCAAGGAGATACTGACTAAGGATGACATAACCAAGAAGAAAAGGAACAATTCACTACATAAGGCTAAATAACCAGTTTTGTTTTTAAATGCTGTGTAAAAGTGGTTTTTACTGATCCACAACTGATCAAACACAAATCTGTGGAGTTGGGCTAACTTGGAATCAAATGTTGACTGTGCCACTTACTAAATTTCTGGCTTAGCAAGTTAGCTTCTCAGTATAATACCGCCTATCTCACAGGGATGTTGGATGATTAAAGAAACTATTGTATGTAAGTGCCCAACAGTGACCGGCTTAGACTAGGTACTTAATAAATGTTAAATTCCCTTATTTCTCCAGTATGAGATGAGCAGCCAGCAAAAAATAAGGAGGAAAACTTACTGGTTTACACGGGAGTAATACTCATGACTTTAACTTCATTAGCACCATGCGTAGATAAACAGAACTAAATGACAAGTGATTAATATTATTTAAAAAATATAATTGCATCAAACGAATTGGGAGCTCGAGATTTGCAAATACCAACTATTATATACAAAATAGAGAAACAAGTTTATGCTGTATAGCACAGGGAACTATATTCAATATCTTGTAGCAATCTGTAATGAAAAAGACTATCTGTATGTATATATGACTGAAACATTATGCTATACACCAGAAATCGACACATTGTAAACTGACTATACTTCAACTAAAAAATAAATAAATAAATAAAAGCATAATCTCTAAATATATATAATTGTAAAATCGTTTAAAAAATTACCAAAAATTTTTAGAGATAGTAAAGAGTATCACAAGGAAAGTGTTGGTTTTGCTTTTTAGAAAACACAAACTCACATTTCATACATAGGTATAAAAATTAAAATTCCCTTTATAAATGCAATACCATAATTGTGTAGGATTAAGCCTAAGTAAAACATCATCTAGCCTAAAATGAATAATCCTTAAAGTGAAGATACACATCTAAACTCAAGCTTCCATAAACATTTCTTAGAAATCCTTGGGAGTATTAAGAGCAGTATCTCGTTCATATAGGGATTTCCAACTACGAGTAATTACTTCAGTTTTCCTAGATCTATAGAAGTCAATATCAAAACAATTTTTACTTGAAATAAAGATTGCATTTTATGTCATATTTACATACTAAGGTAATATATATGTTTACATATAATGCAAAGAGTTGTTTTTACTGTTTGAAAATTAAGTCACAGCAAGTAACAGCAATAATCCATGTAGTTTCAGCATGTAGTAGTCAATTACTTACTCATATTGAAGGGAATCAGGATATGCCACCCAAAAATGGCACTATAGCACAAAGGTTATTTTAAGCTGAAGGCAATTACGAATCAACAGATAAAGGAAGAGTTCTCTGCTTTCCCCTTATCTACCTAAAAGCAGCACATAAATCTACCATTGTGAAAGTGGCAGAAATATCCCACCTCTCCTGTGCTAGGATGACAAGAGCAACACTTATCACTGAAGATGGAGAGCTGGCCCTAAGACAAGTCTGCATAAACCAAATTTTACTAAAATAACCTCATCTTCCATTATTTCTCCCACATACTTCCTAGTCTATGTCCTCACAAAGTATCATCCCTTGGAGTCCAAACCCTCTTTCCTTTGCTAAGAAGGGAATATAAACTCTTTGAATTTCACTTATTTTCTGTGAATTGTTCCCAACATCTATGTCCCTGTATCACCAGGGTCCAGGTCATCCCCTCTACTGGGACATTCCCATGAGCATGCAAACACACTAAAATCTACCCCTTCTTTTAAAAAAAAAAAATTGACCCTATCTCATTCTTCAGCCACTAGCCTACTTCTCTACTCTCATTTATTGAACCCTCCTCATCCCTAGGACATACAGAATTTGAACTGCCCCTAGTCCCAGTACTTGTCACTTCTCTGTACATACCATGACCTCATTTAATCTCATGGCTTTTAGTACCAACCAGATACTACTGACTCACAAATAAGTATCTTCAGCTCAGACCATTTGCAGCCTCATATATCCAACTGATTTCCTGTCATCTCCTCTGCTATGAGTGATAAACATCTAAAACTTAACAGGGCCAAAAACAATCTCCCAATCTTCTCCCCATTGCACCCACTTACTAGATCCTCAAGCAAACTTCCCAATCTCAGTCAATGGTAACTCTCCATTCTTTCAGTTAGGCCGAATTTGAGTTACCCTTGACTCCTCTCCTTCTCACATGCCCACATCCAAATGTCTAGCAAATCCAGGGAGATGGACCTTCAAAATATACCTAGAATCTGATCAATTCTTGCTACTTAATACTGCTACCATCAGGATCTGAAACAGTACCTATCTCTCCTCGGTGTTACTGAAAGAACCTCCTCAATGGTTTCTCTGTATCTACTCACACCACCTAGGATTTATTCTCAACACTGGTTTTAACAGGATCAATTATGAGTGCTAAGCAGATTATATCTCTCCTCTGCTTAAAACACTCCACTGGCTTCCCAACTCAGTTCCAACACAGTCCAAACTCATATAGCATTCTACATAAACTGCCCTGTCCTCTACCTCTCAGATCTAACCTACCAAACTCACTTCTGTTCCAAGCATACTATTGTTTTGACACACTCCACACATTTGTGACTATTTGCTGTTCCCTCTGCCAGCCACGGTCTTCCCCTGATATCCTCATGCTCCTTTCCTTTCAGGTCTCTCTACAGACGTCACTTTATCAAAGAGGGCTTCCCTTAACTACTTTACTTAAAACAGTTAACATCCCAGAACTCCCTCTATTCTTCTTTCCCACATTATTTTCTCCATAGAAAGTTACAGTTATGACACATTGTGTATTTTATGTGCATGTTTATTTCATACCAGCTGTCCCTAGAATGTCACCTCCATCAGAGGAGAGAGTTGTACACTGCTATACCTCTAGCACCTGGCACAGGTCTGCCATTCAATAAATATTGGTTGAATAAATGAATTCAACTGTTCAGCAAAATTTACAGAGCCCAGCCCCACTGTGCTCCCACTGGGAATTAGAAAAAAAAAATGGACAAAGTATAAAAACAGTATTTGAAGACATCAGGAGCTACCAAAACAATAAGGTACTGCCAAGCCAGACCTAGAGAGGATGAAAGCTCAGAGAAGTAAATAAGCCCAGTATTAGAGCTATTTTTCTTCTCAAGGCAAAGGGCCTCTGTAAAAGCAACAGCTGAAAGGCTGAGAACCTGAACATAAATTTTAACATACCCCTGGAAATAGACAGAAACTACATATGGTTCAGAGACTTACAAAGGAAGAACCCTTACAAACAAGGACCTCTTGCTCACTACCATGAAGAGCTACTTCCCAGAGTAAGGTGAAATAAGAAAAAAAAAAAAAAAAGAAGCCCAAACATGGTAAGTAAAAGAAGCCAGTCACAAAACACCACATATTGTATGATTCTATTTAAAACAGGCAAATCAATAGGGACAAATAGTAGATTAGTGGTTGCCATGGATGGAGAGATGGGGGGTTGGGAGTTACAAGAGCTTCTTTTGGGGTAATCGAAATATTCTAGGATTAGGATGATGTACAACACTGTAAATGCACTAAAAGCCATTGACTGTATCCTTTAAAATGGTTATGGTGAATTATATATAATGTGAATTTTATATCAATTTTAAAAAGAAAGAAAAATAGACAAGCCCTTGCATAGATAAAGTACATTCAAATCATCTCAACTTCTGACTGGATTATGACGATCTGAGACTGTTAGGGTCTCAAGCCTGGGTGCCAACCTAAACCACAAGTAATCTCTAGAGGAAGGTAACAGCATCCAAAACCTCAAATCAGTTCTACAACTTTTTATGCTTTTTATGTACTTTATTCATGTCTCACTCAAAAATAGCCAGTCATGTTAAAAGGTAAGATGGGAATAAAGGAAAATAACAGACAACAGGTAACTAGGTAATGAAACAAATGTTTCCGCTCCATTATCTAGATAACTGGACAATGGAGTTATCAAACTCAGAATTTAAACTAGTCATAACTAATGTGTTCAAAGAATTAAACAACAAGATTTAGGATTTCAGCAGCTAATAGGAAACTATGAGTATAAAATGTACTTTTTAGAACTAAAAAATAAAATAACTGTATTTTATAACTCAGTGATGAGTCTGATAGCAGATTACATACAGCTGAAGAAAGAATTAGTGAACTGGAAAATGTATCCCCCAAAATGCAGACATATGCACACAGTAAAACAAGGATTAAAACAGAGGTGAAGAAAAGATGTGAAAGACAACGAATAGATCTGTCATATGGATAATCAGATCTCCAGAAGGACAGGTGACAGAAAGGAGCAGAACACTATTCGAACACAGTGAGGCAAAGAAATGTTCAAAGCTATTTAAAGAAACTAAGCCACAGATTCAAGAATCACTTCTGTCATTCAGTTCACTAATATTAAGAAAATCACTTTTGTGTACATCAATAAAAGGTGCTAAATATGTATATGTAAACAAAGAAATAGCTTAGAAAGTAGCCAAGGGAAGAAAACATCTTATTTTCAAAAGGTAGCAACGTAGTGTTTTAAAACTGAAACAACAGAAGTCAGAAAACAACAATAGAAGTCATTTTATCTTCAAAGTGAAGAAAGAAAAAAATTACCAACTTTTATTTTATATATAGAAATATATTCTACAAAAATGAAGGGGAAAATAAAAGTTTCACATGCACATGTACATACACAGAGACACAAAGAGAGACTGTGACCTGTAAATTTTCAACAAAGAAAATATGTTTTTAAAACACTAAATGCATTTTCAAACAGAAAGTAAATAATCCCAGATGTAAGCTTAGAAATGCCAGAAGAAATAAAAGTTAGGAAAAGGGTTAATATACCAGTAAATCTAAAGAAGTATTTGCTATGTATATCAATAACAATGTCAAGAAAGGCTTAAAAGACATAAAAGGTTAAGATTTTTTTAAATTGACATATGGTTGATTTACAATGTTGTGTTAGTTTCAGGTGTACAGCAGTGATTCATTTATACACATATATACATATTATTTTTCATATTCTTGTTATAGGTTATTATAAGATAATGAATATAGTTCCCTGTGCTATACTGTGGGAACTTGTTTTTTTAATCTATTTTATACATAGCAGTTTGCATCTGCTAATCCCAAACTTTTAATTTATCCCTCCCTGACTCCTTCCCCTTTGGAAACCATAAATTTGTTTTCTATATCTGTGAGTCTGTTTCTGTTTTGTAAATAAGCTCATTTATCTCATTTATATATAAGTGATATCATGTGAATATTTGTCTTTGTCCAACTTACTTCACTTAGTATGACAATCTCTAGGTCCATCTATGTTACTGCAAATGCATTATTTCATTTTTTATGGTTGAGTAGGACTCCATTGTATATATACACCACATCTTCTTTACTCAGCCATCTGTTGATGGACATTTAGGTTGCTTCCATATCTTGACTATTGTAAATAGTGCTGCTGTGAACATTAGGATGCACGTATCTTTTCAAATTGGAGTTTTCTCCAGATAAATGCTCAAGACTAGGATTGCTGGATCATATGGTAACTCTAGGTTTAGTTTTTCAAAGTAATCTCCATACTGTTTTTCACAGTGGCTGTGCCAAATTACATTCCTACCAGCAGGGTAAGTGTTCCCTTTTCTCCAAGCCCTCCCCAGCATTTATCATTTGGGGATTTTTGAATGATGGTCATTCTGACTGGTGTGAGGTGATATCTCATTGTAGTTTTGATTTGCACTTCTCTGATGATTACCAATATTGAGTATCTTTTAATGTGCTTATTAGCCATCTATGTATCTTCACTGGAGAAATGTCTGTTTAGATCTTCTGCCCATTTTTTGATTGGATTGTTTGTTTTTTTGTTATTGAGTTGTATGAGCTGTTTGTATATTCTGGAAGTTAAGCCCTTGTCAGCAGCATTGTTTGCAAATATAAACGATTAAGGTAAATAAAAATAATAGCACTGAATTTGGGAGAGAGAGAAAAAGAATGGATTTTATTTCACCCTTTAATAAATCAAAGATGTATAATGTCTCGAGTAACCACTGAAAGAAGAGCAAAAGAATATATTTCTAAAAAGATAATAGAGAGGGGTAAATAATAATAAAAATATTTAAATCCAAAAGAAGGCAAGAAAGGTAAGGAAAACATACTCAATAGGCAAGACAAATAGAAAGCCAACAGTAATATGTTATGTTTAAAGCCAAATACATCAGCTATTACATACAGAGATTAAACACTCCAATTTAAAGATAAGTATTGTCAAACTGGATATATTTTTAAGAACAAAACACTCAACTATATGCAGCTTAAAAGAAATGAAGAAATATGCCTTAAACATATTTAAGGCATACAACACGGAATAAAACCTGTGGGAGATACAAAATGGTGCCTGTCTTCCAGGAACTTAAAATGTGAATTAAAATTCATAAACACATAACAAAGAGAAGCCTAAAGCAATCATGCACACAAATTTAAAAAATATAAACTCTTTCCCATCCCTGTCTTCTGCCTAGCTAACTTATTCTCTTCCTCTAGGTTTCATCATGTCACCTCCCTCAGAAAGCTCTCTTTGACTCTCCTTAATCAGATTAGCTGGGTTAGGTGTTCCTGCTAGTACTTCCAAACTAACTGAAATTCTCCATCACAATTATCACAGTGTAATTAACTGTTTCACGGTCTCTCTCTTCCACTGGAAAACAGATCCTGCAAGATCAAAAACCCAGAATCTACTGGGTCAAGAACTGTGAAGGGTCTGAGATTTTGCCCTACTTGCAAACTAACAAATTAGCCTGCCCATTTCATAAAGCTGGCAAAAAACAGGAGGCTACTGTGTCAGAGACAAAGGATTTCATTACTCAAGCACATCAGCCTGTATGATCTTCATGTCTACATCGGTTCCCTCTGTCCCTCAGAGTCCCAAAAGGCTAACACAGAGACAAGTCCGGGCAGCTACCAAACATGTAGAAAATTCCAATCTTCTATGGGGACTGCTAGCAAGCCTGACCAATCTTTGCCTTAAAGGGACACATCTTTATTAACATGATTGGGAAACAAATCTGCCCTGTGCCCTAAAGATCTCTTTCAAGGCTGTTTACTATACAGAAATCCCTGAAAAGAATAAAAAGATTCAAGGATTCAAAAATCCTTGAAAAGAACAAACACTGATACAAAATATGCCAAAAAACAAAACAAAAACAATAAAAAAAACATGGAGAACTGTCTCTTAAAATATAGTTCACTGTTTTACCTGTAACACTCAATTGCCTGACACATAAATGTTAATCAGTATTAGCTGAATGCATGATATATAATAAATGAAGCAATGAAAAACTGGGAAAGATAATGTGTCATGATAATTTTTTTAAATTCTTGCACTTCTTAAAAATAAAGGCAATAGCTCTATCTTGATTCTATCATGTACATAACTGCATTACATCAACTTTGCAAATTCACATTTGTTCTATTACTCTTTTTAGATGAGCAATTTCTAGGCAAGCACTGCTTATTCTAACGTCTCTTTATTTTGGATCCTCAACCAGATAGCACCTTTATAATGTCATGTACCCAATGGGAATACCATGACCATTCTATTCAATGGTAGACTTGCTGAAATGAATAAGTTACTACATAAATCAAATAAGTGCACTGGTATCTTTTACAAAGGAAAAATATAGGCATTTCCCTAATCTACAAGAACTGCTTCCCAAATGGGACATTAAAGCCTTAAAAAGCATTAATGAAGCAAGAAACTATTCAAGAGGAAAAAACAAAGCTTGGTAGTGGCATACCCAAGTCCAGCTGTCTAGTGTTTCATTGTGGTGTTGTGTTGTTTTCACTTTTATTTCCTTTTCAATCACAGCAAAGTATTTTGAACATCCAAAAATTCACAAAAGACTTGAACAGCCTTATGATCTAGATTAGAAGATAAAGCATGCTAACTCTAAATCAGACCAACATTCAACTTAAGGAATAAAATGTACATGGATAAAAATTTCAAAGTGTAATGTTCCTGAACCATATGGGAACATACAGGCAATCACACACTTGATGGAATTAAAATCACTTACGTTCTTTCCACATTCTTTTTTTTAGCTATTTTAAGTGAACGGAAACGTAATCATTTAGGGATCTTCTTTATCCTTACCTTGAAAGCAAAACTGTGTACTTTTAATAAAGTTACCTAGCTTTTGGGGGGGGGGGTAGTGAAAAGTACTGCTAATCAGCTGGTTCATTTTCTATCCTTTTACCAATTACACATCTCTTTTAAAAAGCATATACCTGGATTTTCTTTTCTTTCCCACATTACAATCTCAATCATATACTATTATATGCACTCCACTACCATTTATTTTGATCACTAATATATCAATTTTTTTCTATCATTTTTGTGCTTTCGAATGTCAAAATAAATTTCTAGGCCCAAGGTGCATCGGTTTCTGCCCACTGTGCCCCATCAGCAAACCAGACTCTGGTGCTCCTGTCAATGCTCCCCTGGATCAAAAATGCATTTTGTCTAGTTGGCTGAACCCCAAATGCCAAGCCAACTCTGGGCTCCATACATATTTCCGTGTTCTTTAATTTTTCTAAATAAGGACAGATATCCAACCCCAACCAATCATGCTGTGTTTCCACACTGCAGCTTTGGAAACAGTGCTCTATAAAAATCCCTCTTGCCCAAAATCCCCCTGGAAAGAGCTCTGCACTTACTCCCCCAATCCATACATTGCTTCCTTTTGAAGAAAGAACATCAAACTAATTACTAAATTGTTTGAGTTTCATCATTTGATACTATTTATCCAAGGTTTTCTGTGAATCACTTTTCTCCTTTCTTACTGTTTTTAGATTGAGCTTGTTCAGTCTTAACACATTGCTTTATGATCAGAAAATACTCTTTTTATCATCTCTATTCTTTGGAAATCACTGAGATTTTTTTGTTGTTGTTGGCCTCTGACATGTTCAATGTCCATTCATTCCATGTGCACTTAAAAAGAAGACATGGTCCCATAGTGTCAGGGTTTAGAGTTTGATATAAATAAGATCTATTCTTGATCATATTTTAAGGTAGTCTATATACTTGGTAATTTTTCACGCATACGATCTGTGCTGGATGAAGAGGAAGTTAAAGTCTCCGATTATTAATGTCTGTCTCTTTCTCCTTGAACATATTATAGTTTCTGCTTTTTGCGAGCTGACCTGATATGATACTCTGATTTATAACAAATATATACACTTGACCCTTAAACAATGCAGGGGTTATGGGAGCCAACCCTCCAAGCAATCGAAAATCCACATGTAACAATTTGTAGTAAGTCCTCAGTATCCCTGGTTCCTCTGTATCTGTGGTTCCTCCATATCAAAGGTTTTGTATTTGTATATTCAACCAACCCCACACAGTATACAGATGTTAATAAGAACATTCTGTTAATCAGACAACGGGGAGAGCCCAGGGGAGAGTCAAGGGACCTCTCTCAATAAACAGAAATTTTTAAACAGCTACTAAAAAATAAGGTGAATGAAGTAAATATCGCTAGGTGCTAAACAAGAAACTAAAAGGGGCGGGGTCACAGGACTCATCCCAGCAGGACAGAAATCTTTCAAAGGTTATTAAGAAATAGGATAAATCAAACAAACACTGATGAAGTTAAAAAACATGTTTTAATACAGAATTACCAAAGGTTGGGTGAGCCAGAGACCTCTGACCCACTGCTGGACTCCAAAATTAAAGGCCCTCAAACAAATCCACCTATTTATCCCAGTTTGGAAAAAATGTAAAGGCAGAAGGCAGATTAACATGAGAAATCTGACCCGCAATATCTTAGGATGGTGGTTGGCAGATTAATTAAAATAAAGATTGATAAAAGGGCAGGGTCCTTTGGCTCAGTCCTTTACTGGAGACCAAAGCCTTCCGTACAAGAGTCGGTAAAATGACAAGGGGTAGAAAAGAGAAGTTTCCACAACTTCTTTGTACAACAGTCTCACAAACTGTGGTACCAAATCCATTGATGAAGCCCTTACATGGGCTACAATTAGATTGAGAGTACACAAAAATGTAATGGATGGCATGATATGACATGAAAGTTGAAATGTTTAAGCAGGTATTATGTAAAGAAGTTGTATCAACCTCACCTGAATGTTTTAAGGAAACAGATGTTATTCATGTCTGGGTAGGAACACCTTCCTCTACCTAGTATTGTAAAAGTAAAGCCTATGGATGAAGTCCTATCAGAAGCTACAATCAGGAAAGTAAGAGTTGATGGAATTAAGGTAAAAGTTTGTAGGAGAACTGGTATGTTTGAACAAGCTTTATGTGAAGTGGCTGTACATCTTTTACCTGACTGTATTATGGGGATGGACACTGTATCTGACTGGGAAACACTTCCCCTATGTAGCATTGTAAAATAGGCATGTAAATCTGCCCTTCAAGGAATATTAATTGGACATGCTAAACAGGAACCAGTAACACTGCCTGAGCCCACAAAGTGTGGAACAGAAGCCAGAGTGCTGGGAAGGACAAGTTCTTTGAGAGAAAGCATTATGTGCAGCACAGACTGGCTTAGGGCAAAAGCCTGTGAGTGCCTCCTAGCAATGACTACTGGGACTTCAAACTGGAGAATTTCCAGTTGAAGCATATTTATTACCTTGCTATTGGACATTATTAACTGAAGCTACCCCTACGACTGAAGGACATAAAATAATCTTGAAACCTGAAATAGCCATAATGTCTAGGATGATGTCAGAGGAACACTCTAATGGGAAAGGCAGGGCCCAGAACATAATAAAATGGATATAGTTGATACACGCTGCCTGGGGAATGCAAGAAGGACAATCTCAGCAGGGAGCCTCTTTGCCCCATAGGATCGACTCTGAAACTGTGTGAGGAGGTGCTAGATTTCACTGTCACTTAGGCAGTGCCCTACAAACAGTTCTTGATGACCAACAATCAGCTGCTTGGTTTGTGAATGGCAGTTCCAAGGAGAATGGACAACATCCTGTTTGGACAGCCACCACTCTGATCAAAGAAGATAAAAACAAATCAGCCCAGTGTGCTGAATTGCATATTGTTTTCCTAGCGGTGAGGGTAAAACTGAACAATAGTAAAAGCCCTTATGTTTGGGTTTTTACTGACTCATGGGTAGTGGCCAATGGTCAGGCAGAAGGGCAATGGAAACCTGGCCTATTAAAGGGATGCTCATATGGGGAACGGCCCTATGGAAATCACTATGGAATTTGAGGGGTGCATTACAGTAGCACATGTTGATGCCCATCAGAAGAACTCTCTCCCAGATTCAGAAGGTGACTGTAACAGACAAGCAGATATCCATCCCCGTGTACTCACTCAAACTGGTCACGAATGCCCAACAATAGGCAGAGAGATAATCTCAGAGTGATAGTTTGATAACTAAATGCACAAATGAAAACACTGGTTGTATAAAACAGAGGGTTTGTTACACGCCTTCACAAGTGTGTGCTCACACTCAAGATATATGCCTCTGCATCTGTATCTATATTTGTTCTTATAATTTCTGTAAAATGTTTACAAAGTATCTACTGTGTGCTAAATGCTTGGTGTAGGTGGTATTAGTAGTCATTTTCTCCTAGCCAAATCTGATGCTAGCAAGTATACCTGCCCTTCTCCCAAACAGGACCAGAACCACAGCTTACTATTGTGTTCTTCTACACTTCCTCCTCTCCCAACGCCCCATGTAATTTTTTCAATTATATTTAGGTTTAACAACATATTTTACTGCTTTCTTTGTAGTTCAGTACATCTCATATCCCACTATTTTACCTTGGTTCACTGCTCCCCATGCTAGAGCACATCGTTATGAAGTCTCTCAGCAATGGACAGGATAGTTTCTCAGTCACTGTATGCCTGGAATTGTCTTTATTTCTGTCCTATTCTAAAATGGTAATTTCTCTGGGTAGGCCGTTTCTAGATTCAAAGTTATTTTCCCCTACCCCTTTTATCAGTTCACTGTCTCATAGAATCTGATGTTGCTCATAAGAAATGTGCTGACCTGTCCATCTGATTCTCAATCCTCTGCAGATAATCTGTTGGCATTTTAAATACATGTAAGTATTTGAGAGATAAAAAGTAAATACATACAGACACATCCATGGATGGTGAGCATCACAGTTGAATTTGCATTGCCCTATTAGTGAATGTGAGCACTGTACAATGCTTTAAAGTCTGGAATTTGAGATAGAATGCCTGGGTTGAAATCTAGATACTGACACTTACTGGATGTATAATCTTAGGCAAGTTATTTAAACATACCTTTGTGCTCAGCTTCCAGATCTGTAATAATAGTATCTATCTCATAGTGGTGTTGTGAGGTTTAAGGAAGACAGTCAAACCCATGACATTGATTTTTTTTAATCAGAAAAAATCACTATATTTGGCTTCCATTTTTATAAAGCATGTATATTTTTAAAACCTTAATTAAATAACAAATGGCTGAGGTACACATACATGTTATCTTTTAAAAAAACATGTAAAAAGGCTTGGATGATAAATATAACACTGACAAAATTTGTTACTCTAAGGAAGATGAGGAAAACGGGATGGGGGAGTAACACAAAGGGAGCTTCGACAATACTGGTATTATCTAGATCACAAGTTGGAAGGTGGGTTCAAGAGTATTATTTTATTATTGAGAATAGGGATTGGATGAGGCACAGAAGATAATCACCAAATACATAATATCCAAGTTTATCTTACAGCAGCACACCTGATCACGTCTTCATACACATTGAAAAAGCCTGATGGCATATACAACCAAAATTAAAAACATTTAAAATTATGGAGAGACATTAAAAAGCCAGATAAGGCAGTAGTACATGAGTTTCTAATAAACCAGTCAAGATGACTACGTGATTCCACTCCACCCACCCCCACCCCCCAGCACTGCCAGGCACACTTACAGCTACTGTAGAGACTATACATATGTTTTTATGGGATTATCAAAACAAAAAAGAGTGCTGAGGTCAAAGAAGCCAAAGATTCTCACATATGTGCCTAACTGAAACAGTATTCAACTGACTCTGAATTTGGTAGAAAGAAGAATGAAGTAAAGAGATTCAAGACACCAGATGTCTCAACGAGGGCAGAAGTCAGGTTACTGGGAACGGAACATAGAAAGGTATGTTGATATCAGAATAGGTCATTGTAAAATCAAGATTTTTAAAACAACAGTTCTGGTGATTCCAAAGTTTGATATCTGGCCATATATGCTGGTTGCTGAAGTGGCACGAAAATACAAGTTGTTGGAATAGGAAGGAACTGAGAGGCCTGCTATGCGGGAGACATTTCCCTGTGAGGTGAATTCATCCGTGAGGCTTAGGAGAGAGGCTACAAAGGAAAATGGAGAGCTAGGTGGCAAAAGTCCTTGAGGGGTATCCTGTAGGTTAACAGATAATGGCAGTAAGTATAGGAACAATTGCAAGAAAGCAGGGATAGCACAGATTTCAAGGTGAGAAGGAACTGTGGAAAGATGATGATGAAAAAAAGTGATCTGGAAGCAAAGTATTTAGAGAATGCCAAGTTCTTTGCTCATCTTGAAGTACACTGCACTTGAACAAATGAAAAAGCACTTAGTTGTCACATGAGGTAAAAGACACCACTGGAGGGAAGACTGAGAATACCAAGAAACGTTTTTACAGAAAAGGAGCCAATGACAGGGAAACAGGGCAAAGAAAAAGAAGGTCATGTTTTCTTATAACTCTAAGCTTCTGCACATGCTTGAAATGTCCTTTTTAATCCCCTGGATCTGGCTGACAGGATTCAGCTCAGGAGTTATTTCTTAAAAGGAAGCATTTTCTAACCCATATGCCCCATTCAGTGTCATTTCCTATGCACATATAGCTTATGATTATCTTTATGAAAGCATTTATCAATCTGTAATCATTATTGTTTTATTATCTGTCTACAACTAGAGTAATATGACCTGAGTAAAAAGCCATATGTTTAATTGCTTCAACTCATAATAGTGCCTGGCAAGTAAGTACTCAACACGTGGTGACCACGTGCTGAATCACTACACTTCACCAAGTTTACAGAAGAGAAAACTTGACCACAGAGGTTTATTATCTTGGGTTATGCCCATTGAAGAATGACATGCAGAACTGGAAGAAGTGAGAATATGGCTTAGAATTAATCTCAAGGTATGTAGTGCTACCAGTAAACTAGAACTTCAGTCAAACTGAATACAAATCATTTCAACTATTTGCATTTTAATTCTCAAATCTGTACTCACATTTTAAAGTACTGAACTTAACAAAAACTAAGGTAATAAGCCTATTAAATTAATTAAAATGTTATTTTGTTATTAAAATATTAATTAAAATTACTAAAATAGCAAACTTAATTTCTATACCCACGTTATACATAGCTTTATGATCTCTGAGTCACTGAGAAAACACAAGAAATGGATTAAATAACTCTCACTGAGTTATTACATTTTAAAATGTTATTATTAAATTATAATAAAAAAGTTATTAAAATTACATTTTAAAATGTTATTATTATAAATAAAGTTTTGAGGAATAAGTGCAGGACTAAATTTTACTCCAGTTTTATTTGTTTTTTGTCAGAATAAGTAAAATATTTCTCTAATTCTACAGTAAGGTCAGAGATGTGCCTTTTTTAGTACATGACTTTATTAAGTCTACATTGAAAAATATCTGACAAGCATGAAGCTGGAGTATGTCTACATAAAAAGGAGTAAAAGTAAGCTAATGGCACTGTGAAAAAGGTACCATGATGTATCTCATTGGTTTAATCAGAATAAGGTCAGTTAGAACTGGCACTAAGCAGGAAAACATAAACCCCTTGGATACTAGAAAACCTTTCTGTCACTACTTACCACTGTTAGTACAATATACAAGCATCTGACAGCAGAAATAGATAGATATGCTGCCAGAAATTCCAACAATGAATGCAACTTTGAATAACAGCTTCATAATACTCAGCTCCAAAGTGGGGCTCTTAAAAGGTAAAAAGATTTTTAACAATAGTTTCAGTAATATTTGGTTGGGAGAAGGCTGGTAAAAATACAAAGAATAACTTCAGTTTTTCATAAAACAGATTACTGGCCAAAGAATAAGTTTGAGGGATTATCATGTCTGTAACTCATAAATTATCTACATTATACAGTGCAAATATATTAAAATAACTATATTCACATGCAAGAGTTTTTGGTATATCAGCTTGTTGGTCTGGAAAGCAAAATAATAAAGAAGAATTAGGTGGGGGATAATAATAAAGATGAATGAGTTCATATACCAATGTGCAATGGAATTAGAATATCAGCTCTTTAAACCTGAAAAGAATTTTATCACAGCCACCTACTCCAGCTGCTCTCTTCAGTGGAGACCCTAGGCCTTTACAGAGTCACATGGGCAATGCTCAACTTACTCTCTATATTTCAAAAAAATCTAATGTATCATATTTCCCAGAATTAAAACTGTATGAGTTAACCTAAACATTATATTTCTTTGATCTTCATTGGGTACTTACTTCACTGGAAATCAAAGTAATATTTATTTAATATTTATTTAATAAAAATAATTTATTAGAAATTGGGACAGAAAGAAGGGTAAGAGAAGAAATCCTTCGTTATTTAAAAAAAAAAAGAGAGAGAGAGTCAACAACTAAAGGAATAGACAGGCAGAACATCCAGGTTTCATGATATGTGGTCCAGCGGTCTTGCTTCCACACCACTTTGAATACAGAACATAAATAATGGCATTTAAAAAGTAGCAAAGTGTTTACAGTGATTACTATGGAGCAATGAGATGACTGGTAATTTTTAATTTCTTCTTCACATGTATTTTCAAAATGATCTGCAATGAGAATACATACTATTATAATCAGAAAATACACACACAAACACACACATGCACTTAAGAGTGACCTTTCCTAAATCCAAATCTGGTAAATACACAAATCATATTCAAAAGTATGATTTTCCAATGTGCCCCTATCTTCAATTCACTTAACCTCCAGAGTATATTTCCTTTCTTATAAAATAAGGACAACAGTTGGTTCTCACTTCCATGTCTCAATCATTATTGCTATGACAATTTGAAAGAGTAACTGCAAAAGAAGTCTACTACAGAATATTTCCAAAACGAAGTTAATTTTCACTTCGGTATAAATCCTATCTGATCATGATTACACAGATATATAACTTTTTGAAAGGTCCAACTCCCCTCACTACCATTTCAGGTATCAGCATTCATTCCACAAAGATTTATTGAACCCTAATATTGCTACAAATTCAATATGGTGTGGCAAGTAAATTACCTGGGGTAAAAATAAAATTAAAATAAATAATAAAAACCATATCAATTTTTAATTTTTATGTAATTTTGTATTTAAATATCTCAAAATTCACCTAACTATGCAAGAATGTTTAACTATCAAGTTGTATTTTAGGTTTTATAGCAGTAATATTAGAGTCCAAGTATATAAAATAATTATTCAGCTAAAAGAAAAATGCCTAAAATTGAATAATTTCTCCCCAATTCTATATTGTACATAGTGTTGTTTCTACATAACAAGAAATTCTTTTCATCAAAACCATGCCTATTTGCATCATGCAAACATCTTTTATATCTTATATGATGTACTAAAGGGAAGGAAAAGATAGGGAAATAAAAACCAAATCTTAAAAATTTACAATTTAGTTGGATATTCCTAACATAGGCATAAAACAAATACAAGGAAACTTTAAAATTCAAGACATAAAGTAATTATCAAATTTCTACAATGCAATTTGATACCATATTGTATCAGTTTGCTAAAACTGTGTTAAAAAGGCACCACAAACTAGGTAGCTTAAACAACAAATTTACTGTCTCACAGTTCTAGAGGCTAGAAATCTGAAATCAAGGTGCCGGCAGGGTTGTTTCCTTCTGAGGGCTAGGAGGGAGGGATCTGTTTCAGGTCTCTCTCCTTGACTTACAGATGACCATCTTCACATCATCTTCCCTGTGTCTCTTCACATCACTGTCCCTCTATGTATGTCTGTCTCTGTGTCCAAATTTCCCTTTTCACAGGGATACCAGTTATATAGGATTAGGGCCCCCTAATAACTGCATTTTAACTTGATTATCTCTCTAAAGATCCTATCTCTAAATAAGGTCACATGCTATGGTACTGGAGGTTAAGACTCCTAACATACCTTCTTTTCTGGGGGAGAGGCGGGGTGAGTATAATTCAACCCATAACACCACACCATGGTTGCAACATCCCACGTATATACAACATGGGAGAGGCTGCCTTGTATTCTGCCTAATGTCTATCCAAGATAGAAAAAAAAAAAAAAACCTAGTTGGAACTACTGTAAATTATAAATGTCAATAACAGCATTATGAATGACTATTACTTCCTAACAATCTGAATTTTTCACTAAGGGTTTTTTTTTAATTAGAAAAATGTTCAATTAAAAAATATTAGGTTCAAAAATATTAGGATTTCATTGGTCTCTGACGCCAAACTTCCTAATTACTAATACCTTCTGGCAAAAGTCTCTTCTTCAGGACAGAAGTCTAAAAGGCTTGGATTCCTCCTGCTTCTGTAACTTTCTAGAGAGAACATAAATCATGGGGAAAATTTTAAGAAGTCTAGTTAATTTGAAGTGTTTTATCTCAAATTCCAAATAAGATCAAATCCCACTTTTAAAAAGTAAATCTCATTTTTAAAAAGTAATCCCTTTTTGCAAACCACTATAGAAAAAAAGAGGGAAACCAGGGAGGAGAGGGGTGAGGAGTGATAAATTGGGGGTTCGGGATTTGGAGATATTAACTACTATATATAAAACAGATAAACAAGGTCCTACTGTATAGCACAGAGAACAATATTCAATATCCTGTAATAGCCTATAATGAAAAAGAATATAAAAAGAAATACATATATATACATATACAACATTGAATCAGTATGCTATACACCAGAAATTAACACATTGTAAATCAACTATACGTCAGTAAGAAAAATAAATAAATAAAATTTTTAAAAGAGGGAGAGACAAAGTATAACACTCATGTACTGCATACACATGCACACAATTGCTCTCTGGGAACTTAAAAAAGTATATACATATATTTAGCATGTTATTATATATATTTTTATATATAATTTTTTTAATGATTAAGCAACTAATTCTATATAACTCACTGAAACTAACAAGTACATTAAATAAAACCAGGCAATCACATAATCACAACTAAAAATAGCTGAGAGATCCTACCCAAGCCAGTTGTCTTTATTCAATTAGGTATTTTTAAACTAATATTTTCCTATTTTCTTCTTAAAAGGTCTTCAAAGATGGACTGTGAACATCCTCACTTCCTAGAAAATTTTGAAACCCTCAAAATATTTCTTTTCATCTGAAAAAAATTTCTCCTGCTGAAAGCTGAATTTTTCTTTTCTCATCTCTTCATTAAAGTAGATGATAAATGACTGGTATAAACCCCTTTTACATCATTGAAATTTAATACAGGCACTCTTTGAATTATTTCACATAAACCATCCAACTTCATTCAATCTCCTTTTCATATTCTTACCTATGTGACCTTTAACTGGTTTCTACCTGTCTCTCCAAAAGAATCATAATCGAAACTGGATTCAAATAGCTAAAAAAAAAATCAAAAACTAACTAATGAAGGGTACAGAAAAGAACTACAATGCTTCTTATATAGGAACATGTTTGTAACAGACTGAATGAAAGTCAGATATAATGTTACTCACTGTACTTCAGTTCAGTGTATGCACAGGGCACCATCTACATAATAGGCACTACTCACTGTGTTGTAACCAGGATCATATTCAATAGATATGACAATAAATCTCTAAAAGCAGTTGTCATATATCTTGGTTATTTAGTTTTAGAGACCTACCTCCTCACTCTGATAAGAAGAGGTAGGAATAAATGATTCACACTAATCTTCAAAAATTTAGTTCTCACTGAAAATTAGCTAAATAGAATTCTGAATAATCAGCTCATCTTTGGACTTATTCATTGTTATTCATTCAGATGTTTACTGAGCATCTACTATATGCAAGAGCCTATATCAGGTGCTCAAAGAACAGTAGTGGACATAAAAACTTGACGCCATACAGCTTAAATTCTAGCACTTAGGCAGATTATTAGTGCATAAAAACCTTATTTGGAGAGGTCATGAAATAACTGAAAATTTTAAATTTAGCTGAGATCACTGGGGAAGGAGAAAGTACCAACGGGAAAATGAAAGAAATGAGGAAAAGAATTTTAGGCAGAGATAACAGTACTTATCAAAGCCACAGAATAGGAAAAACCTCTAAATAAAGATAACAAAAGATGACCGTTGTGGCTGGTGTGCAGAAGGCAAAGATGAAGAGGAAGGAGTGATGAATGGAAGAGTAGCAGCAGATGAGGCTAGGGAGCTATGCAGGTATCAGATTACAGAGAGGCTTAAAAGTCATACCGAGAATTTCCAGCTTTACCTTAAGCACAGTGGTTAACCACCAAAGGGTGCTATTTCTCTCTCAAACATCTCTTAACCAAGTCAAAAACTGAATACTTGCTGATTTGTTTATTTCATTCTAGCTCCTTTTCTCCCCATTAAGGAACACCAGATTTCCAAATTGAGTCTAACCTTCCCCAAATGGAAGGCTAAGATTTTCTTGGTTCTCAGCGACAATTTTCTGAGGGGCTCAGCAACTGCTAGACAGTTAATCTCGCCATTAAGATGAACCTGGAACTGTTAGCAAAAGTAAAATGTACTAATGGGCTTCTAATGAATATCTGTTGAAACTTATGTACAAATAGAACAAGGATCCCTGATGCAAACAGTTGACAGCTAATAGTAGATTATCTGATCACAGGCCTTAACACTGTTGATTGATGCATTCACAAACAGAAATTAACTCTTACTGGGAGTTTACCACTGTGATCTAAGAGTTACGATCTACATCTGGTGACTCAGCCATTTGAAAGGCTGACAAATTTCAGGACCAGCATTTCTTACGTTCTAGCCCTCACTACTCCCCCGTTTCTGAGCCATTAAAGTGCTAATCTGAAATATCTGTAGAACACAGAGGAAATTGGCCAATTCACATTGTAATTTTATAAATCAGTGGGGCAGTCACCCAATGATTTAAGCTAGGGGAATCAAAGCCAGACATAATAGAAGGAAGGGCAAAAGAAGGTAAGGATGGTTTTAAAATTTCCAACCAAATGTGGCTCTATGTTTCACATCATCTCTTTTGTCTCTTAAAAATGAAGTGCTATCCTCCTCCATTTACCTGCAAACATCTAATAATCCTTCAAACTCCAAGCAGGATGTAATATTCCTTCAGACTGTATTCCTCCTTAAATGACACCCCTTCCTCCAGCATGCCCATGTTGCCTAGCCCAGTGAGAATCAATCACACTTTCTTTCCAAGTGAAATCTATTATTGTATTCATCACACTTGTTTACCTTATTTTCTTCTATAAATATGTGAAGTTCCTGAGAGGAAGGATCTATGTCTTTAATATTTATACTTCCAACGCTTGTCAAGCACACATAAGGGACTCTGTGATATTTGTTGAGTGAACTAATGGCATAATAAAGGATTTTGTTTGTTTTATAATTTAGGATATAGGCAGGGTCTGATAATATGGTGGAGTGATTCTTAACATAGCAAAAATCAGAACTATAAATTCTAGACAAAATATTAAAAAACAGCTATCTGAAGGCACTGAAGAACAACCAAAGATAGATATAAAGAAAGAACATTGACAGGTGTAAAAAAGTAATGATATTATGTAAAATTCTTTCTTATAACTTTCAGTTTAGGAACAGGCCCAAATCCACATCATGAACCAGAAGTTAGGAATAATCACAGCAGTTTGAATATGATATAAGCAATTCTAGAAACGAAGAGCACAAGAGAGAGGAAGCCCCAAATACAACCTGGGCAAATGTCTGGCTGAACCATGAACTATTCACGTTCATGAGGTTTCAAGTGCTGCCAACTATATGAGAGAGAGTTCTGCAGTTTGAGTTCAACCAAGCAAACTGACACCTTACCTTTTTAAAAAAAATTCATAGAAACATAACAAAATGCAAGGCATTATTCAGTGTTAAGGATACAATTCAAAATTATGTAACATATAGTTAACAAAAAGAATACAGTCCATACTCTAGATAAAACATAACCAATAGAAACCAACAATGAAATGACCCCGATGCGGAAATTAGCAGATAAAGATTTTAAATCAACAATTGTACTATGTTCAAAGAAGTTTTAAGAAATGTCATAATGAATGAAAAGATTAGAAATCACAGCAGAGAAGTACAAACTATAAAAAAAGAACCAAATACAAAATCTAGAACCAAAAGCTATGATACTTAAAGTAAAATGTTCACAGGTTGGGCTAAACAGCAGATGGGAGAAAAGTCAGTGAAATTAAAGATAGATCAATTTAAATACTTAATCTGAAGAAAAAAGAAAAGAAAAAAAGATTGCGAAAAAATGAACAGGGACCTGTAGGACAAAAATCAAAGATAATTGTAACTGCAGACCCAATAAAAGAGGACAATGAGAATAGAAAATTTAAAACATTTATAGAAACAATGAGTGAAAATTTCCAAACTTTGGTAGAAGACATTAACTAACAAATTCAAAAAGCTCAACAAAAACAAGCTTCAGCAATGAAACATCTGAAAATCAAAGACAGAAATTTAAAAGCAGCCAGAGAAAAAAGTCATGTTACAGACAGACAAACAATGATTGAATGACACTTTATTCTCCTTAGAAAAAATAGAGGCCATAAGGCACTAGGACAACACCTTTAAAATGCTGAAAGAAAAACCGTCAACCCTAATTTCCATACGCAGCAAAAGTACTCTTCAGGAAGAAAGGCTAAATAAAGGTATTTTCATATTTTAAGAAAGTAAGAATTTGTTACTAGTATTTAAAAGAAATGCTTGTAAAGTTTCTTCAAGCTGTACAAAACTTATACAAGATGGAAATTAGAACTTCTGGAAGGAATAAGTATAAGGGGATATTTTTCTTACTATATATTTAAAATATAGATGAACATTTAAAGTCAAAATTATAGCACTGTATGGTGTGGATAAATAATGTAGATGTAACAAGTATGACAACTATAGTAGAAGAAAAGGAGGAAGAGGATAAATGGGTATTTATGACTGCAAGATTCCTACTTTTTAAATGATAGAGTACTACATTAACTCTAAGTGGATCCTCAAAAGCTAAAGATGTACATTACAATCCTCAGAACAACCATAAAAAAGAATACAAAGAGGTATGACCAAAAAAATAAAGTAATGAAACTCAAAACTATATTCAATTAATTCAAAAGAAGGTAGAATAGGAGGTACACAAAGACAAAAACCAGCAGAGACTGACAACAAAAACTGGAAACACCTCAGAGTTCTATCAATAGCAGAATGGATAAACTATAGTATATTCATATGATGGTCTGCTACTAGGCAATAAAAAGTAACAAACTGCTGATAAACACATGAACAAATTGCAAAAGCATTATGTTAAATGAAAAAGGCTTCATTTAAAAGAGTTCATTCATATCATCAGATTTCATTTATATAAAATTCTAGAATACCCAATACTAATCTAGGGTGGGAAAAAACTCAACACTGGTTGCCTCTGGGGATAGTGGCAGGGATTAATTAGGAAAGGGTTAATTACATTAATTAGGAAAAGTTCTGAGGTGACTGTAATGTTCTATATCTCAATAAGGGTTTGGGAACCTAGGAACTTGCATTTGTCAAAACTCATTGAACATTATTCTTAAGGTTGATGTTTTTTCATCACACATAATTTTAAATGAGGGCAGCAGGGTCCATAACCAAACACTGAATTTGAGCTATTAAATAGCATGGCTTCAACCTCATTTGAAATAACATAAAAAAAAAAAAAAAAACCAAGATGGATTGATGATGGATGAATATGTGACAAAGCAAGTTTAGTAAAATGTTAACTGTAGAATCTAGGTGCTGGGTATATGTGTGTTCACTGCAAAACTTTTCCAATTCCATCAGTAAATATTGATTATCAGAGGCTAGTGAGCCAGCTCTAAACGTTATCATTAACAAATAGGACAATGCAGACTTTCCAAATATTTCCCAAGCTCTTTGTTACTCATTTTTTCATCAGCATTGCTTAAAATATGCCCATCTACAGATTAGAATACTGATTAAAGAACAACTGTAAATGAAAAGCATATGCTTCTATACTTCCCTCTCTTCTTCCATACTGACTGAAAGCATAGTTTATAACACGCACAGGATACAAAACAAAATCCTAAACCTTGTGAACCTTCATCTGGAAAGGAAAATTATTCCAATTTTCAAGATGGATTAGATTTCCTTAAAGTACTGATTAATGTTAGCATCTATTCTGTGCAAGATAATTGTGCACACTCTACTTTATCTACATTTACACTTAGATCCATAAGCACAGGCATGTAAACAAGTAGAGGGGCAGAGCAGTAGAGCAGTAATAGAGAAGTCCTCTAGAAAACACAACCACAGAGCCTCAAAACTCTGCTTTTTTTTTTCCAGAGAAGAAAGCAGCACGGAATAGTTTGCAACACGCCACAATGAATAAAAAGATTAGCTTTATGATCAGATATCTTCATGTTGCAACCTAATATCCAACATCTTCTGTGCTCAAGCCTCACCTTGTATTTTTACATCATCTTCCATGTCTCTTCTTTATGACACTACCTGAGGCTCCACTTCCCAAACAAGATGTTATTTACCCCTTCTTGGAACATATATAATTTTTTATGTTTCTCTTATAAAACTTATGAAATTTGTGTCTATTAGAAAGAAACAGACTGTTAAAAGGCTTAAGCATCAGGCAGCCAACTTTCCCTGCAGAATCTTGTTTCATCACGTGTAGACTGTGGTTAACAGGACTATCTCACAGGGTTATTGTGAGGATTATTATACTTTTCCTCCTGAATGGACTCCTGGATAAAAATTACTATTATTATTATTCTATTATTATTTCCATATGAGCCTAACTCAGTACCAACAACATTTAATAGGCATTCAACTTAAAAAAATACTTTAATTGAAAAAGCATGTGAATAAGCTATTCATGTGTTACTGACTGACTATTGCTGTGATCCATACATATAAACATGTTTAAATAATTGTCCTTTTATATTTAAAGATGATACTACTAACTCATCTGTGGTTATCAACAAAAAACTGAGTTTCCCTTTGATTCTTCTAAATTTTGCTTTTATTTTAGCCCTAAAATATTAGATAATTTTTCCATTACCTTCATTTTCATCATCATTTCTGCTATATTCATTAGGGCAATTCTTCTCCATCACCTAAGCACATGAATAAAAGCAAACCCTATCCCTATTAAAACAGTCAGTTCTGGACTGCTCCCAGTTTTCCATGTTTAGAGGCTTTTCAAATGTTCATCCTCATGAAAATTTGAAACTTAATATATACTGAGACATAAAATTAACAAGATAAGTTGATAAATTTTTAACAGCATGATTATTCATTCCATTGTGAAACCTTCAAGCAAGAACAGGAAACAATTTATGATCTGGCAAAAAGGGGGGAATAAAGGCAGAAATCAAGTTTTTAAATGTTCATGCCTTGATCTGCATTACACAGTAATAAGTGTCAGATTTCTATTCTCTCATCAGACAGCTCTCATAACGTAGAACTTGCAGAGGCTCCCTTAAGTCAAAGGGACAAAACTCAAACCCAAGGCTCTAGTTCCTTTCATTAGAAAACAAAAGAGTGGGACTCAAAATAAAAATGGCAGAAGGAAAACAGCATTCTAATAGCAACAGATTAAACAAATTATTACTACAAGGAATATGATTAAAAAAAAATCATGGTCACTCAGCAAAATAACACCTATCAGTTGTTACTTGATAGGTAATATTCAAACCTTCTTACTTACAGGCGCTAAAAGGAATCAATGTCTGAGAAGAACTGAAGACTTTCTCAACTGATGTTAAAACACATTAGTAATCAGGGCACATGTGTGGAAAAATTTCCTTGCTCACTTACCAAGTACCTTAAAAAAAACCTCTCTACTTTTAAAAGTTTTTATTTTTGGCAATAAATAGCACAACATAATCTCAAAAAAAACAAAACAAACCTCTCCATAGATAGTGCCATTGAACTATAAAAATTTTCCCTAAAATTACATCACTAAGGTTGTAATATATCATTTTAAAAATTCTATAAAATAGTATATAACATCAACAAAAAATTTTAAAGAAATATAAGATATAGTTTAAATGCTTCCTTCTTGGACAAGTCTTTCCTATTTTTCTAGAGCAAGAGTCTACAAATTACTGCCTACAGGTCAAGTCTAACTTGCTGCCTTATTGTAAATAAGGTTTTATGAGAACAGAGCCATGCCTGTTTACTTATATATTGATTAAGGCTGCCTATACTATAATTAAAAATAAATATATTTGGTTTTTGCCCTCAGTTCCTGGCACAAAGCTTCAAAAATCCTTGGAATTTCACGAGTAATAGGATTTTTTTTTACTCATAATTAACCACTTTTGATCATACTTAAGGTTATGCTAACAAGGTGACTCAAGTTGGGCACTTAGATGGTTTCAAGAGAAGGGATGGCCAATGACAGACCAAACATATGAGTAGAGGGCTGGAGACTGAGCTCAATTATGTGGCCAATGATTAAATCAATTGTCCTACATGATGAAGACTCTATAAAAACTCTTGAACAATGAGGTTCAGGGAACTTCCAGGTTAGTGAATGCACTGATTGATGTGCTTCTGGGCACAGAAAAGGCATGAGAGCTCTGTGTGCCCACTCCAACACCTTGCCCTACATCTCTTCCATCTGGCTGTTCCTGAGTTGTATCTTTTATGATAAAACTAACTGTCAGTATGGCACTTTCCTGAGTTCTGTGACTCATTCTAGCAATTTATTGAACCTGAGGGGTTGCAGTCAGCCAGGCAGAAATGCAGGCATCCACATTTAACAGCTGGCATCTAAAATGGAAGCAGACATGTAGGACTGAGCCCTTAACTTGTGGGTTTTGCACTAACTCCAGGTAGTTAGTGTCAGAATTGCACTGGATTCTAGGACATCTAACTGGTGCCAGAGATTTAGTGTTGTAAAACTAAGTATTTTCATTTAAATACTGGTTATGTCTGCCTTTCTACTACAATTGCAGAATTGAGTAGTTGTGACAGACACCATATGGCCCACAAAACCTAAAATACTTGGATCTTTATAGAAAAAGTTTGCCTACTCCTGTTCTAGAGAATTTGTTTCTCACAGCCTCCTGTTTCAACATTTTTGGTCCATATCACTAACACATTACCTATTCTTTATATACTTACATGTATATGCACAGCTGACCCTTGAACAACATGAGTTTAAACTACACAGGTCCACTTATACATGGACATTTTTTAATAAATACTATACTATTGCTCAATCTGTGATTGGTTGAATCTTTAGATGTGGAACTGTGAATTTGGAGGGCTGGCTATAAGGTTATATGTGGCTTTTTGGGTGCTCAAGGGCTGGGCACCCCTTACTCCTGTGTTGTTCAAGGGTCAATCATATTCCACTTACTTGTCTACCTTCCCCAGGAGATGACTACTTATGAAAAAAAAGCCAGTTTCATTAATCATTCTATCTTTAGGAACAATTTCTTGGCATATGATTGACTAAAGTTTAATAAAAATATCTATTCCAAAAACAAGCTTCTTAAAGCATGTTTCTATCCCAGTGCATCTTCTCATTGACTTTAATATCAGGTCTATGTTCTGGTTCTTTAAAAAAAAAAAAAAAGAAAGAAATACTATTTAAAATCATAGAGTAATACCATGTTAAAGCCTGAAAGAACCACATGTATCATCTAACCCAATCTTTATTTTCAGTCAGGCAAAATAAAGTCTGTAACATGTAAATGACTTGCCCAACTAATTAGTAATAAAGACAAGATTAGACTCCAAGTCCAAAAATCAACATTCTTTTCACTAACAATAGCAAACTTATCTAATACCAGAAATGAAAAGAAAAATGTCACAAATAAACCTAAGCTTTGTTCAGAATGTACCCTCAAAGTAACCTCCATTCAAGCTACTCAGAGTACCAGGCAATGAGAAGGAGACTGAATCAGGACATGAATTAACACACTGCTTCCTTCATCAAGGAAGTCTTGCTATGGGGGGAGGGGGGAAACGTTATTTGAAATGAACAGTGTGCTTATTGACAAAGTTGATTTACATTCTGGCACAAGCTCCTCATCTTATCTTAGACCAACAAACATTTCACAAATATGCAAACCTGGTCTATGAACTACATTTTGAATAGTTAACGTCATTAAATGAACCTCCTGTACAGTAGCAGAAACTGTTAATAATATAATGATCTGTCATCTATATAATTCATATACACAGTTCTCACTTAAGAAAAAAAGGGAAAATAGCATCATTTATTTTGTTTTCAGATATACAAAGTATGTATGTATATAGACACAGATAAAGAAAAACAGATAAATAGATACCAGAGGGGAGAGAGAGAGAAACAGGCTCAGAGAGATGAAATACTTGGCTCAAGGTCACTAAGCAAAGAAAAGGCAGAGCCAGGATTTGAATTCAGATTAGTCATACCACAAAAGCCAAGCTCTTTACAGGAAACCAGGATTCAAAAATGAATTTGACTCAAACAGCATTTACACATTAATTTATAAATCTAAGTACAGAGAGTCAAATACATCAGTTATAGTTATAAAAGTCTTAAAAGAAGCAGGTACAAGATGCAGCTAGAAGCAGCACCAATTATATACACTTCACCACTGAACAGGCTGTCTTCTCTGACAATCCTGTTGTTTCAGGAGAGAACCAGAAAAAATACTGAAAAGAGTAAGAGAACACCAGGCTGTCTAATCAGATCAACGTACATGGAATAAACATACTGCTTTGCTCACATCTCTCTCTTGCCAAAACATCTTGTTCCATATCACCCAAAGTCCCTAAGATCACGAAGTTTCACTTTTCTCAAGTGTAAAATAGGGATAGAAATGCCTCTGTCATTGAGTTATAGTATTAATGATAATACTATATTTTCTTCATTGTAAGGAATATTTTCACAAGTTAACATTTCTGAAATCAACATGTAACTCATAATTGATGTGTACATTTAATGTGGTAGTGCTTTTTTTTTCCCTATCAAGAGCTGTTATTAAATCAGTACAGTCAACAGCCTAGCAGCATACCCAACAAAAACTTATAACCACTATTATTATTTTATTACATTTGGTGCAAACAAGCACCAGATGATCCTAGTTTGTTTTGGAAACAGCTGCATTTTAGAACTTCTCTTTTATGTACTTATATATAAATAAATACATGTTTAATACATTATTTTTATTTCTCCTTTGCTTATCATTTGTTGTCTAGAGACTTTGACTTTGCCAATTGCAGTTTTGCCAACCACATTACATTTCAAGAATGTGACTTCTGAGGGTGTTGGGAGACTGATGTACTTACAAGGCGCCAATAGAAAGCAAAAATGGAAACACTTAACTGCCTCAAAACTCTGTGTGTAAGAGAAGGATCCATAGTAAGAGACAGAAGCTTTAAGTTAAGTCCAAAAGGATAGGTAGGAATTTGCCAGAAGGAAAAAGCATTTGTAGAAAGAAGGTTAAATATACTGTGCTGATTCAAATTTCCAGATCTGGAACGCCCTAACTCCAGCCTGTCCGCAAACTCAGCAAACTCCTGCTCCCCTTGGAACCCAGTTTCAAGAGAATTCTCCACCTTGAAGTCTTTCCTGACTCCTGCAAATAGTTAATCACCCCCTTCTTCTGTGATGCTTTACTCTAATACATACTTTTACTCAAGGTCACAAGACAAAAAAGAGGCAGAGCCAGGATGTGAATTCAGGTTAGTCATACCACAAAAGCCTGATCACATTATTTGGCACTTTTTTTTCAAATTTATACAGTGGTCTCTCTTACTAGAATTTAAAGTCCTTAAAGAAAAGAATTATCTTTCCAATCTCACTCTGCCCCCAGGTTTGATCACACTATCCCTCGGTATGGGCACTTGAGGTCCTAACAACTACCTAGAAATCAAAGTATGTTTAAATTAACCTTCCTCTCACCTCCATCAGATACGATTATTCTTACTGTTATTAAAGGAGAGTGAAGATCTTGATTTCCTACAAACACTACAGCAGATATAAAACTGTAATTAGCTGAAAAAAAGTCAAAACTGGATAAAGTAAATATGTAATGCCTTTAGATGCACAGACGAAGGCATATGAAAATAAAAATATGGGGGAGAAAAGAAGGAAAAAGTAGAAGGAAAAGGAAAAAAAATTCAAAATAAGAAAGTAAGGGGTTCGCATGACGGAAAATATTGTCAAGAACTTCTCTGTGCCTAAGTTTCCAAATTCAGAAAACAGATAATCTTTGAAATCTTATCAAGATAAGCACTAACATTCCAGAATTCTAGTATGCTAGTATTCAATCCAGAGTATTATTGAAAATATGGTACTCCTGACAATTCTAAAATCAGCAACCTAAATACAATAGGGGACTCTTATTCCGATAAATCAAGTAAATCTTCACAAAGTGTATGTATTCTGCTTTCCAGATAAAGGTAAGGTTACTTCTTGATTTCCAGTTTTGGTGAACAGGGCATACATGGATTTCCAGAAAGTGTATTTTCACATAAATGTTTTTAATAGTTAACCTACAAAAATCATTGTTTATTTCATTAAGAAACAGTCTAGCAAATTTTATGTTAGAAATAACAGCACTGCATCCAACTCCTACAAAATAATTACATTTTATTTTGTTTCTTCAACTGTGTAGCAATGTTTACAATTTGCCTTCCGAAGTATCTGCTGACAATAAAATGCCAATAAAATAATTTGTTGCCATATTGATTTCCATGAATTATTTAGGAAACTTTTACCAGGGCAGGAAGAACAAGTTTTTCCCCAGTGATATGTGGTTTTTAAATTGTTGCTATTAAGTCAATGCATTAGTTTGGATGAGGTTTACTGACACCTAACAGGAAAACCCACAATGAGTGGCTCAAACAATACAAAGATTATGTATATATATGTGTGTATGGTATAGACATAGGCATATATACACACATATATATGCATATATATAAGCATACATATTTTAAAAAGAGAGCATGCTAGGATATCTATTAGTTTCTTTCCATACTTCCAGTGGTTCATCTACTTTTGAGATGTCTCCTCTAAACCAGTGCTGTCCAATAAAATATAACACAAGCCATATTACATCATTTTAAATTTTAATTAGCCACATTAAAGTAAAAATTAAAAAGGGCAGAGCAGAATAAATATTATTTAAAAATATGTATGTAAAAGAAAATAGATGAAATTAATTCTTATTTAGCCCAATATATTTAAAACAGCATTTCAGCACATAACAAATATTTTTAAATTATTAATGAGATATTTTACACTTTTTATACCCAGTCTTCAAAATCACATGTAAATTTTATGCTTATGGAACATTTCAAGTGCTCACCAGCCACATGTGGCTAGTAGTACCATATGACTGCACAGCTCTAGACAGAGCTAGCCATCTTTCAAAACTTAACTCAAACATCACACCACTTTATAAAGCCTTCCCTTGACTCCCTTGGTACATTTCTCCATTCAGTGTTGCCCACTATTTCCTAATTTATTTCCATCATAAAATTTACACATTTCATTGCCTATATTTTTCACTCCCTACAATACTATAAATTTCTGGGCAGGGACTGACTGTGTCTTGATCATTGTATTCTCAGTGCTTAGCATTATACATGGTGTAAGTATTCAAAAAATATCTGTGGAATAAAATGGATATATGATCAGGAATAACATTAGACTAAAGATAAGTATATGTATTCAGATCCAACAGAATAGTGTTTAAATAGTGGTGGGGCAGGAGGAGGAGAAATAGCCATGAACGAAAGAACTAGAAAACCAGCAAATTAAATACAGTAATCTATCTTGAATAATTAAATCAATTAGAAAGTGGTAATTAAGTCAGCTGTAAAATGATATAATTCAGTAACAGTGTATAGTAAACATTAATACCCAACTATCATAAAGCAAAATGTTAGAAGTTCTCTAGTTTTTCCTCAGGAATAAACTACATTAATAGAGCCTCTCTTTAGCAACTAGTAACATGTGCCACAAATGTGAAACACCCAATTATTAAATGTTATTCTTATAAACTACCTCACTATTAATATGCCTTTATACTTCTTACATACAAAGATATTAAATTAGGGCTCTAAGATACAGAATGCATTATCATATTGATCCAAAACCCCAAGCACTCTTTCACTGAAGTGAAATCTCTTTTGTAAATGTCTATATCCCATATTTTCTAAGCAGGTCATCTTCAATTTATTTCAGAGTTTGGCAGCATAATTTTTCAATGTAATTGGGTGCAGCTGTCATTCTGAATGACAGTTTGTCATGCAGTAACTAAAATACATTAGTTTACCTTTCAGAGTGCAGATCACTAATCAGGTTAAACATTATTTCTAGAATAAAAAAAGCCCAGTATAATTAATGAAAGAAAGCAGCAAATCTGACTAAAATCTATTTGCTCAACATACCTCCTACAAAAGTACCTAAATGAGTATTTTCACAGAGGAAAATGCTTCACAGCTATTCCATCCATCCATCCCAAAAATAAGACAGTCAGTCATCTAAAAAATGAGTGCTTTTGATTCCAAGGCCCAGGATGAAAAAATGTTAATGGCTCAAAACAACTCCATGACCATTCAGGCAACTTTTTTGAACTGTGACCAATTAGTGTAGTCAGTCCCTGTGTGGTACTAATGAAACCAAAAAAATGAGTTACATTTCCTTTGGAATCTAAACTTAGTATAGTCAATGGTTAAAAGACTGCATCTATAATCCCACCCAATTAGGACCTGCTATCTGCCAGGTGGATGACTTCAACAATAATAGCAATGTGAACATATAAACACCCAGAAAACACACACACACACACAATTCAAGCCTTAGCATATTTTATTCATAGGAACAGATACTCCAAAGAAACTTACAATGTAAAAAGTCACACTTTGGTGAAGATGAATCATTAAATCTCAACTCTTAAAAATCATGAAAAGTAAATAAACTACTTTATAAATACTTGCTGCATTATTATATTATTTGATCTACTACCTGACTTTTTTTTTCTGGAACCTTCTTTCAGTTTTGGAATGTTGGTAAGTGAAAAATTATAATTTGATTTGCAGAAAGGAAATGTCCTTTAGGGGGTGAGAGGAAACAGGATATCCTTACAGGGGAAGGAGTTTAACAAAACAGTACTAATACTAGACCAGTTAAGGGAAGAAAGCTTATTCATGGTGCTAACTGAAAACTGATACTTGTCATCTGCCTCTACAAGTATTGGATCATGTTGGTACTTGTCATCTAACTCTGCTTGGATTAAATCAAGAGCCGCTGCAGCCACTGACCTCCAACACAGCCTGAAAGGAGTGCAGGATGGAAATCAGGAATAAGGCACTCTGTGCTCTGGGAAAACTGGCTGATCAGGCCTTCATATAGATATTTTCAGGAGATTTTATGACCCCAATTCTTGCGTCTCCTCATATCTAGAAAGGCACTAAAATCATTAACGGTGACATCTGCTCCTCATGACTAGCAGCAGCCTCTGCCTCAATGTGCACCTGACTGCATGTACCCCTCTTCACTGAAATCATATATAATACTGAGTTTTCCCACTGCTTCTTGGAACAGTTTCTCAGAGCTTTCTGGGATGCTGTCTCCCAGGCCATGGTCCTCATTTTGCCCCAAATAACACTTAACCCACAACTCTCACATTGTGTGGTTTTATTTCAGTTGACATTGGTGATAGTAATACAGAACTGTATCAGATCCATGAATTTTCTTCTAGATTTCAGATAACCATTAACTCTAATAAAATGTTACACTTCTAAGAATTCTGATTTTCTAAGACTGACAAAATTAAAAATAATTTTCAACACCCTCAGTTCTTTTCATCTCTTCCTCCACCTCTTCTCTTATTCATGAACCACAAATGCCTACACAAATAGAGCTCCTGAAATAACTCACTGAATTGGACCCTAATAAATTTTACCCTGAGCAAGCCTGAAAGGATTAAAAAAAAATTAAGTCAATGAACACTCATAGAATTAAAAAGGGAGGTGGGGGAAATTTTCCACAAGAAGAAATAAAGCTGATTTAACTGTAGTTTATACTTGACACTGTAGGGGACATAACAATGGAAAGACTTCCTCATGATCTGTGTCCTTGGACAAGCTATCTCCTCTGTGTAGAAAGCTTTTCCATGCCTGTCCTTTTTATCCTGGGAAAGTTAGTTGTCCTTCAAGATCTAATCCAAAATCAGCTAACCAACGATACCTTCCCAGACTCCTCCAGGCAAAGGTAGTGGAACCATTAATATTTCCGTAGCATTTTGTTTAAATCTTTGTAATATTACTTTACCACTGTAATTTGTCTGTCTTTTCTTTTTCCGATATTGAACTTCCAGTTATTGAAGGTAGGGACTATGTAATTCCTTTAAATATTCCCAGTGAGTATCCTGACTCTGGCAATAAAACACTAGGTTAGGATTACTAAGTAATTTATTTAATCATCACTTTGAGTGTTCTGAGAGTACCTGAGTTAAAAAAAAAAAAAAGTATGCTTCTTCATGAAAGTTATAACCCCAAATGGGTTGAGGTAAAGTAGAACTACAGGCACCAAGATAAAATGAAAAAAGCACTGGACTTGGGAATCTAGGTGATAAATCGAAGTCTGTGAAGGACTGTAGGATCTTAACCCAACCGGTTATAGAGTCAAGTGATAGAGTCAGGCTATTCAACAGATCTGAAGACCTTATGACTCCTTACGCATTTCAAATAGCCAGAAAATTTTCTTTTAAACATATAGTATATATATATTTTCACCTAAATATCTCTATCCTTCCCCCTCTCCCAAAAATAAGATAAAAACTAAAATGTTAAAGCAAACACAGAAATTAAAAGAGCCAGACAGAACAGCCTGGGAAGACAAGATTTGTACCCAAACCAGAAGTAACAAAAATAAGCAAACTATATCAAATGTGAAAAAAAAATGCTTATTAAAAAGAAAAGTTCACTAAGCAGCACAAAATTCTAGATTCTATGTTAAGTACTCAGTATTATCAAGGTGAATAAGACAACCTTCTGATCTCAAGGGACTGGAGACTCTAGGGTAGTCTGACAAGTAAACAAACAATTAAAATAGAATGGGCAATTGCTAAATTTGAGATATGTACAAAGTGTTATGGGAGAGCACAGGATAGGAGGAAGAGCTTTTAGGAGGAGATCAGCAAAGGCATCACTTAAGTGGGAGACAAGAGCTAATCCTTTGAAACATGAGCTGGAGGTCTTTTAAAAAATGAAAGAACATGATGACTTTGAGAAATGCAATAATTATTTAGCAAGTAACAGTAAAGACAGTATAATAAAAGAAACATTCTTCCACTGATGACTCATATCTCATAAGCTTTAAAAATAATTTAAATACTTCATTTAAATTCAAGGACTTTTAAAGGGTAATCAAGTTATAGAAAATTAGTACAAATCAAGTAAAATAACTCTATGACATTTTATAATAAAATATTGTTTATATAATTAGAGCTGAAAGCACTTCTCCTCTTAAAATACCAGACTTAGTTTAACTTAGAAAGACAATGACTACTTTTATTTCATTGAAGATTTTACATTCCAGGTAAAGATGATAAAATAAGATAATGCATATTATATGCTTAACGTAGTGTTTAGCATGTAAAGATTCAATAAGTGTAAGCTGCTATCACTGTCATCATCACGATTAAAGAGCAACAAACCTAGAAATAGAATCTAGCTTTGAATCTAATTTCTGCAACTAAACTGCCTTACAACCGTGGACAAGCCCTTTAATTTCAGTCACAGTTTACTTATTATATTAAAGTAAACCCACATTTATTTCAAAAGGGTTGGTAGAGAATATTAAAAACATAAGCTATGAAATCAAACCCAATTCTATAAATGCCAACTCCCTCCTCACATGTGAAAAATTTTTAAATAACACTGGAAATACTTACATACCATCTTTAAATCAGCTGCAAGTTATTTCACTCAGAAAATGAAAGTAGTTGTTAAGAGAAATATATCTAGACATGACACTTCCATAAAATTTCATAATAATCAATATTTGCTCTACTTTAGTGAACTGGAAAGGGAATCACAATTATTGGAAATTGTATCACCTAGATGCTAGTATACTAAATTCCTTCTATAACTCATTTGTTTCACCCAAGCAAACATGGTATATGTGGTGGTTCATTTGACTAACACGAAAATAAAACAAATCTATTCTTTCTATATAAAATAAATATATTTATGTACACTGTTATTTTCTTGCTCAGAATAGTATCTAAAATATCCACCTTTTGCCTAGTGAGAAGTTACACAACTCAAGGCTAGTTATCATTTATTAAGACTGTATAATCAATTCCCCAAAACTCAAAAATTAATTTCACGACATAGGTGGTTAAATCATTTTGTGTACAAATCCATCAAATTGTCCTACATTCATTTTTATTTCCTGTGCACAGTATGTCCTGAATTCTCTATGGGCAGCATTCTTTAGCACAAAATCAACTCACTGAGGCTGGCTGGTCCCTCCCCTTCTGGTATCATCTCTTCAAATAATGCTAGCCTTTGGGATAATTTCCAGGTAGCTACATTTTGTTTAATAATGGAAAAGACTCTAGCCTTTGCATCTGAAGGCCTGAGTCCCAGCTCTGCTACTTAATAACTGGCTAAACTTGTCTAACTACTTCACATTTCCTGCACTCCCAGTTTCCACATCTGTAAAGAAGGAATGGCATCTGAAAACAGAGGATTCTGAGGATTAGTTAAGGCAGCACAATTTCACAAGTATACTGTATAACAATTAAGAGTTATTAAAATATACGATAATATTATTTTCTAAAACAACTGATCACAAAATAGTTTTCAGTCTTCTAACTTGCCCCTTAGGTTTGGTTACTCAAGTAATCTTCTAAATACTTAAGCTAATACTTCCAGGGGAAGGATCATTTACCCAGGATCACCCTTCATGTCCTGGTACATCTATATGTGAAACTCTGCCATGTGAAGGAAGGCAGAGATGGAATGGGTTCCAGGCAAAGGAACTTGTGAAACCTCATGCCCTCCCCAGTTTTCCACCAGGAGAAACCACCCCAGGCACTGTTACAGACTAAGCAGGAGTCAGGAGAACAGACCCCGACGTTTCATCAGGAGAAGAATCCCTACTCTAACAGCCTCACCAGCTCAGGTACTCTAAGCTAAAATACCAACAACTTGGTTTTAGTTAGATCATTATCTTTTTTCTAGGACCAGGTGATCATCAGGTTCAAGATAAAGATAAAGATAACAATAGTAAGTACTAAACAAAGTTAGCTTTGTACCAAGCACTTTACATATGTTAACTCATTTAACCTGTACAACCTTATGAGGTAACCCCTTCTACACATAAGGAAACTGAAGCACACAAAGTTTTAATGGCTGTATAATATTCCATAACATAGATGTAAAATAATATAACTTTTTCCTATTGTTGAACATTTAGGTTACTGCCCATTTTTTATATCATTAAACTACATTCAACCCTTATACTTATCCACAGATAATTTTTCCTTAGCCTAAAGAACTAAGGATTAACGACAAGAGCCTCTTTAAATTTCTTGATGTATATTGTTACAATGTCATTCAGAACAGCTGTTAACATTTTACATGCCCAACAACATTATTTAAGATTACTTTAGCATGCTGAGGAAATACTGGTAATTTTCTTTTTAATCATTTCTTTTTCATGGTATCTCACTATTATCTTATGTCCTAATTTAGTGAAGATGAATTTTTGTAATAATTAGCAACATCTATTTCTTCTTTCTTGAAATGCATCAAGTCCTTTGGCAAGTTAATGTTTCTTATGATCTGTCCTATGATATTTAATACCTAAGTTTTAAAAAAATTTAATTCTGATTAGGCAGGAATCACTGAGGTACAACAGATAGAAGCCTGACTCAAACTAGTTTCAGCAAAACAAGAAATGTATTAGCTTAATGCACTGCAAAGCCTGGCAATATAACTGACTTCAAAGGCTCAAGAGATGCCGTCACTAATCTCTTGGTTGTCGATGCCTCTGTCATAGTTTTCCATTCACAAGCATACTCTGCCTTCAAGGTGGCAGAGTGCCAGTCAAATCTAGTTTTACATTCTAACATCTTAGCAACTCCAGTGATGAGCATTTTTTCTTTCTCCAGCAGAATGGAAGAAGTTAGCAAGCTGTCTCAGATAAGCAGGTATATTTTTAACCAATATCTGTTTATGATGGGCCAGGTACAGTTTCTGTTTCTGGTCCAGGAAAGCAGAGAGGGAAACCTCAAAACATGTAAGCCAAGAATCAAGAAGGGATGACTCCCCAGTGGAGTATCAAAAAATTTAGAACTATTAGCAACAGAAAAAAATGGATGTTAACATAGCTAACAGAAATCTCTAACATACCTGCCCTTGGCTGCCCATTCACCTTACACACTCACGTCTTTTTATTTATACATATCTATAATTATATATATATATATATCTTCTTAAATATCCATATTTAACAATGTTACTGTCTTAACTACAACAGAAAATGCACTCATCACCTCACAGTGGGCAGGGGAGGCACAGAGCAAAACAAAGATAATGTCAAGTTACTGGATTCAACTACAAATCAGAAATCTTTGTGCTATGAATATTATTCTTGGTCAGGTCCAAACACACATATGGTGATACCTCATGGTCTGACAATATATATCTATGTAATAACTTAACTATCTCCCCTATAATCAATATACAATGGTAAAAGAAAAACATAAATAATAATAATCTCCACTTAGAAGAGTGGAGAAAGTAAATGTGGAGGAGATAATCAAGAGGACATGACCATCAGCTGACTCACGAGCTGGACGGGGCAACCAGAGGCTCCTCACTCCCTCCCCTTTCCTTAAAATGTACACTCTACCTACTGTTCCAGGCGGGAGTGGTTCCAAGGACATAGCCCTGAAAGAGTAAGGTGTTGTTGAAACCTGGACAGTATACATGACTGAACTCAGTTAAGGCCTCTTTACAAACTTTTAAAACTCTGGCAGGCAGGTGTGCAAGATTCACTCATCTTGCAGCCACCCAAGACAAGCCTCACAGGTAAGTTCCCTTGCTTATTAAACCTGCCACCTACCAATCTGGAGTGGTCTGCCTCTTTTCTTCTGTCACCCCTTGCTCTCTGTACATGGTAGGGGAGAGGGGAATTTGCAAACCAGCAGTAAACAAACCATGGTCACTAATTCAAAGTATAGACCATATACTACTGGTCACAGTAATAAGAATTCCCTGTTGTGAGAAAAAAAAAATGTGACAATGAGTGTGTATATGTCCATGAATGACTGAAAAATTGTGCTGAACACTGGAATTTGACACAACACTGTAAAATGATTATGAATCAATAAAAAATGTAAAAAAAAAAAAAAGAATTCCCTGTTGTGGCAACAGAGTTTCTTGATCAACCAATTTGGATGCACTTATTACCACCATCTCAGGAGGCCTTACTTGTCTGTTATTCTCCACAGCCTCAAATTTTCCTTCTAGCAGCTACATTGGTTTAGCAGCCCACTTTCTCTTACTGAAGCTGAGAACTGCCTTAGAGGAAAAAGAACACAGGTCTTCATTTACCAGGCTTGAGGTTACCTGGAAAGAGTTTCTCTAAAAGCTCAGTATACTTTGGGTCAATTTACTTCAGTCAACTGGTTGAACCAGCAGCCAAAACCAGAGATCTTGTCAAGATACAGTATACCAATCCACCTTTTCAGTTTCACAGCAGCATTCAGTCTCATAGCAATAGGCCCTCACAGTCCTCACCCTCTAAGCGTCTGCATAATGACTTGCCCTGAAGCAATGTGGGACAATAAGCTAGATGAGGAGGCACAGCTACTCTACCATTTGTTCCTTGGTTGCATCCTCTTTTAAAGCTCTTTAGTAATAAGTTCCTTAGCTAGGAAGCTGGGAGTATAATGCATGAGGTGTTCGAGAAAAGTTTATAAAAGAGAAGTTTATCTGATTCTAATTTAAACTTATATCTTTCCTTTTACCATGGTGTGGAGAAAAATTGGACTTCCAACCTTCCAGGTTCTTGATTTTCTAATTCTCTGCATCTTGGATGGTAGCTACAAGCAGAAAAGAGCCTCTCTTACTAGAAAAGACAGTATTTTCTTCCCTCTGCTTTCAAGTATGCCAGCTTGGACAAAACAAATTCCTTTCTTGTAAGACATTATCAAAGGCCCCAAGAAGTGTCTAAGATACTAGAGCACCCCTTAAGTTCCAGCCTCAGCTGCTCCATGGGCAAAGATGACACAGGTGACAACTGAAACAGCTGCTCTGTAATTCCTAAAAAGAAACTGCTAGGGGAAAGCGAAGTCCTCACTGCCTGGCACTCCATTACAACATTCAACGTCTGTTTCTACAATGTCCCACTTTCAGTTACTAACGTCTATGACAGCAAGGATTCTTTCCATTTACAAGTGACAAAAATCCAATTTAAACTGCCTTGAAGCTAATAATAATAATAATAATAATAACAACAACCTTTAAAATGGAGAATTAAATGATTAGAAGATAATTGCCTCAGACACAGAGAACTCCAGATGCTCAGCAGAATCTAGAATATATTTCTCTCTCTCGGCTTCACACTTGGCCAAATTCTCATACAGGCACCCACATAGCTATAGGGTGAGTCTACCAGTTCAGCATCCCCAACAGGAGGAGTTCCAGCCCAAGTCCTATGACTGACCCTGTGGCTCTCACGTTAAATGTTCATCCCTGAACCAATCACGGGGATTCTGGATTTGTCTCAGCTATACACCAGCCCACCTGAAACCACCTACACCAGCTGAACTAAGAATGGAGGACGAGTGGTTCATTAGACAAAAACAGAGGTACTCTACCAAAAAGGGGAAATGTATGCAAGACAGACAAAAACAAGAAAAGTCCACTATTCCTGGTAATATAACAAATGCTAACAACATTTTTTTTATTTCTATTCAATGTAGTATATATATTTTTTGTTAAAAATAATGTCAATAATAATGTATAGCGAAAGAGGGAACCTCGAGATGCATTTCATTAACCACACAGTATCTGCCAAACACTGACTAGCAATATACAAAACACTTATTTAAAATTAATATAACTTGATTACAGACTGGCTATAGAATATTTGTTGCTTAACATCATTATAGGTCTAAATTAATACTTTGGAGGAAAACCATGGACTCTGTAAGATATTGAAACCTCCAGTATTTATATATGCATTCCTAATTTAATTTTCAATACCTGACAACAAGAATAACACATAATTCAAGTCAATATGAAAAGATTTACATATCAACCTAAACTAAAACGTAGAAAATTCTCTTTTAATATAAATAAACGTGGTTTCATTAATAGTAAGTACTTCCATGATTCTAAAATGCAAATACATATTTTTTAAATAAATTTAGTTCAAAAGTAGAATACATCTTTTGTTTATAAAATTATAAAAATCTTTAAAATATAAATTATTCTATCAAGCTGCAAATGAAAAAACTCTAAGGAAGAAAACTTACTATCACATTTAAGTACAAAAGAATAAGTTTAAAATTTCCTTTTAACAGTAATAATACCACGATCTGTATGTCAAGAGAGGAACTTAGCCCACAAAATCCCCTCCAAGTATTTTGTTATGCTTTTAATACGATATACAGGATGCCATTTAGATTGTAAAAAAGTAAAATTATCAGAGGAAATATTTTCTACAACTAAAGATATACTAATATATTGCACAGTGATTTGTGAAAAGAAAAACTTAAAATTAAATGCTATAGAATTATACTAAGACAGCTATTAAAAAAAAACCCTGTGAATTCTTTGATTAAGTAAATATTAATCCTTTATCTTTTCTAAAAATTTGTTTATATTAAAACCTGTGACAAATAAGAAATTTCATGTTACAAAGAAAGAACACATGATATATAAATAGAATTTACTTCAAGGAAGGAAAAACCTTACATAAATATACGTTAAGTGTGTTTACAAAGGAAGCATTGGATTAAGTAGCATGCCTGTTTTATAACTGAAACGACCAACAAAATTCTTGTTCTATAGTGAAATGTTCTTATGCTGCCATATTAAATAATTCCTCCCAAAGCCAGAGTTTGTTGATGATCAGCTTCTGCTCATTGGTAAAGCTACAATGCAAAATTCGTGATGATACACTCTCATTATAACCTATGTACAAACTAACTTACTCATCTTCCTGATCCTATCTATTTCATATTTGAATGCTTTTAAATCAACTATAATATCATTGTACAAATACATTCATCTGTATAGAAATTACTCATTTTATTTCTCATTCCATCGGTGATTCTTCAGCAAACTCCCACAATCCACCTAATAGTGAAATCAATCTCTACTTTTGGCAAAAAAGAAAAAAAAAAGGCACAAAAATTACAAACACGGGTGTGTTAAAGAAGTTCTATATTTTAATGTATACTTATGCTTTACTCTGCAGAACTTTTAATTCTTCGGGCAAGGCATGTGAGAAAAATAAAACCAAGTATTAGTATTCTCATATTATATAAAGAAAAAGAATGTACAGGAAAAAAAAGAAAGGAAAATATTTTGACAAAGGTGACTGAGACAGGGTTTTGCTAAGATAGAAACTGTTTTGTTTTCAAGTTTCATTAGTTTCTCTCCTTTCTTTTCTGTCATAGAAAATTAAGATCGAAACCTGAAAAAAAAACTCATTTTAGAGATAATAGTAGAAGTTTCCAACCTTTAGCAAGTCACTGAGTGCCCTAAATGGATTTTACTGACTTACTCATCAAGTAAATAGGATCAAGTTTTGATAATTATTTTTTAAATGCCAGTGATTGCCAGATATTTTCAGAATCAGCTTAAATTTTCACAGGACATTTTCATCATGAGCATACTGGAAAGATAAAGCACTAAACCCAAAATTCAAGAAATATTACACTGCAAATGACTAACGTGTATTCCACAATCAATACAATTAACAATTTAATAGTAAACAGCTCCTTTTGTCATTTACTCTTTCCCCCAAGTTTCCATGTAAAGATCAACTGCGTGCTTTACTACCTACAAAGAAATTTTAAACCTAACTTTTTTAATTCCAAAATCAATGCAGTTACAAAGTCTTAAGTGGATCTGGAGATATACCATATCAGTATTACTTTATTTCTAATTACTCTAATTAAACTTAGCAGTCAAGTTAACCTTCAAAACAGCATTTGCATACTGAGACTTCATGACAGATTTTCACTGCACTGAAGAGAGTTAAATTTCTTTTTTACCTCAAAAGAAATATTTCATTTCCTTTCTTAACCTACTGTGTATCTATAGAACTCCATCTGTTAAGAACTGATCCAGCATACATTGCTTCTGCTGCAGAGTCCAAACTGGTTACACATTCAAATCAGTTTCCAGCTTGTGAGAGCCTCTACTGCCTCTTATCACGTTAAGATGTATTAAGTAAGCATAAAAATACTTCTTAAAATAATCGTATAGCACATCATCTAAAGTAAAAATGGTATTAGAAATCTGGAAAACTGTAAAACACTTAAAATGTTTTCTTTTAAATCTACGGATACAGCACCTGCTGACCTACTAACATATTTTGAGATTTCATCTCTTTTCTTCTAAAAAGGAAAAAAAAGAGGCAAGTACTGACCTATTTGTAGCTGGTTAAAATTAAAACGTCAAAACAACATTTCTATTAGTGTTCTGAAAAGAATTTTGTTATACAAAGGCAGTGATACTCCCCCAAACTTACACTTTCTGTGGTGATTTGTTTGAAGGGTACACAGAATTAGAAAGAGGTGTTTTGTATTTAAACAGTAATAAATATAACAAAGACAGATATGCTCCTATCTTTTCACGTGATATCCTAGCCAAAAAACCACCCCCCCAAAAAAACAAAAAACAACAGCTTTAACTTTTCCGTGAATTAAAGAGGTACATAAACCATAGACATTATTTAATCCATATCTCGGGGCACTACTGCTGTAGCTGCAGCTTTCTTTCAGGTTTCCAATAGATCAAACAAAAATAACTGCTTAGGCAAAAAATCTGACTGCATGGGTGTTATAAAATCTCCTTGCAAACACATTTTTATATTCCTGTGATTCCACACCAAATACAATAGTCAACTGATTGCTCCTGATTTAAGCCTTGCCTTCCAAAACCCAACCTTACAGTGGGTCAAAGACTAGATATTGCAGAAGAAACTGTTTAAAAAGCTTTGCTGCAGCAAAAACTGCATCTACAAAGCATTAAAAAATGAACTAGTCTTAAATGAACTAGTCTTATTATCCTAAATTTATGATTCTCTTCTCCTTATTTCCTCCCCGTGTCTTCCCCTGACATCTTGAACGTTTCTTAGCCTCTCCGTAGATAGATAACGCAAAACATTAAGTCATACACAGTTCTGCAGTAACTCTTTCTTATCACGAAAGAAATCAAAACCTAGGGCTGAATCTAACACCTTTCCTCTAGTCTTTATCCACATGCCATGCTCTCTGAAGGCAACCACAGAAACCAACCTGTATGATTTGGTGCCCTCACATTTTAACATCTTCTGTGCACAGAAACAAACAAAAAAGACTAAGAGGTCAGCGTATTCAGGGCAGTATTACAAAGAAAGGAAGGGTACCTCAAAAGAGATTGCGGGCGGGCGGGCGGGCGGGGGTGAATAACAACCACAACACTGACACAGCCTCGGAATATATTTAAAGGCAGATACAAAACTGCATCATTTTCCTCCTCACTGGAAAACATCACACCCAGCTGCTCAAGTTGGAGCTAATGCGCCTCTCGCATTTCAGCAGCACGGGGGAATTTAGGCTCCAGGGGAAAGGCTTCATCCTCGGAGAGCGACACCACGGACAATTAAGAGTGTGGGAGAAAGAACCCCAGAGAAAAGGAGGCCTTCCGCTCCCCCTAACTAAACTCTCGAGTCGACCCAAAACCTGCACGACAAGGGATGACTGACTCCTCATAGTCATGAGAAGTGATAATTGCTGTGTTAAGTTGGGGACCGCGCTCAGGTGGCAGGAGAGGACCAAAGGAGAGCGGGAAGGTGGCGTGGCTTCGGCAGCGCGCAGGCAGGTCACCCGCTGGGCAGTACCCGCCGGACGATCTGTGCTCGCAGGGACGCGCTGCGCGTGTGACCGGGGGGTGGAGGGGTGGGGAGCCAGCGCCTGGGGAGGGAGGCCATGGGGGCTGGGAGGCGGATGGCGAGCACGCCTTTTCCCTTACCAGGTTGAGCACCGTCTCCACGATGTCCCTGTTGCTGACCTCTCCGACCTGTATGAGTCCAATCAACACTGCGAATTTCATCCGGATGTTGCGGATCGGCACCGAAGGGTTGATCATCCCCGCGGGCAGCACCACCGAGCCGGAGCCGGACGCCCCCCTTAGCTCTCCCATCCCGCTGCCCCCGCTGCCGCCACCGCCGCTGCCCCCGCCGCCTCCGCCTCCGCCTCCGGCCCCGACGGCGACGAGCCCCACGGGCTGAGGCTCCAGCCCCGGGCCCGGGCCCGGCTTCTCGCTCGCCATTTGCCCCCCTCCTGAGGAGAAGGGAAGAGCAGCGGCGCTGCCTCCGCCGGTACCGTTATACCTGCTTCGGCCCCCGCCCCCCGGCCGTCGCCTCGGAGCCCCAGCATCCACCAGCGCCGCGGCGCCGGGCCCGCTCCCCGCCTGCGCCTCAGCCCGGCCCGCTCCGGCGCCCTCCCCGGCGGAGGCGGTGGGTTATTCTCAGTCTTATTCCTGGCGGTGGCGGAGCCGCTAACCGCTGCCCGGCGAGCGGCAGTGCCCGCCCAGCAGCTGTGCCGCTGCCGCCGCCGCTGCCTCCTCTCTCACCCCCTCCCGGTCCGTCCGGCCCGGCCCGCCCCCCGCGGAGATGCTGCCGCCGCTCCGAAAAGCCCTGAGGCGCGAGCCGTTGGCCGCGGCGCTGGCGGGTGCTGGAGCTCAGGCTGTGGCCGCCGCTACTGACGCTGCTGCCGCCGCTGCTACGGGCGCCACTGTTGTTGTGAAGCCCCGACGCCGCCGCTCACTCCGCCATGTTGCCGCCCCCTGCCTGCGGTAGCGGCCACTGCGCCTGCGCAGAGCCTCTGGGGGCGGAGCGCTTGGTACACCCCCTCTTTCGCCCTGCCCTCCTTCTCCTTCCACACACCCACCCCGACACCCCTCATCCCTCCCCCAACCACCCTGAACGGATAGACAGGTGAGCAGGTGCATGGGGACCGCTGCCAGACACTGGGGCGAGCTGGCTGAGGTGGGGCGGGCGGTGGCTTCCTCGTAGTTTTTCCCTTGAGGGTGAATTCTCCCTGAGGGGAAGGACACAGAGTGTGTGTCTTGCCTTCGCTACCACCTCATTCCCTTAATATCCTCTTGCTAGGAGGAGGTTTTCATCATCTTCGTCGTTGCATCCAGTAGCTGCTACTGCCAGTGCCACGTGCCTTGTAAGGTAGGGGAGTGGCAGACGACCTCTTTCTGCCCCTCTTGCCTCTTCCTCACAGTCCTGCCCGCCTGCCCCCTCCCCCTCTCCGGAATTTCCCAGTGAGAAAGTGGCTGGCAAAGCAGAAACAAACGCACCGTGGGGAATGATCCTGCATTGTCGTGGGGAGGGATACAGATGGAGTAATGGGTCTTTTTCTACAGCCATGAAAGAGGCTGTCACCTGCACACACAGGCGCGACTTAAAATAGAACTTGTCAAACAGTGATCCGCTCTGGATGCAGCTCTGAACAACAAACAGTTCTAGAAGTCACCTCCCAGCCTAAAAAGCCTGTACTGTGTGACACTGTGGGGTAGTAGTTTGGTGAGAGCGACAAATCCCACATTTTAAAAATCCCTAACGATCCTCAGGTATGATGCCAATTAATGACCCCTCCCTTCTTCTTAGATACGTACAGTTCAGAGGATTTTGAAATTATCTTAAAATATAATTAATTCTCTACCAGCCTTGATCTGTGATAAAAGTAGATTTCTGTATCTTCACATATATAGAACGAAAAAATTACTTTTAGTTTAAAAACATTAAAATGTACACAGCAATCTGCTGCTAGTGTTGAATTAAAACCAAATAGACTTGACTGCTATTTTCTTCCTCGAAATGAAGGATGTAATTTTCTTTAATATTTCATGAGATATGCCCTTTTCAATAAAGATCCATTGTAAGACACCAGAGCTATTAGGTATCTTGAGGTATATTCAAATCATTTTAATTGTCATCTCAAATGAAAACAGTCAATATACAAATCTGTCATTATCTGGTTTGTTATTACTCTTGTTTAATTGGATTGGCTAGTCAAGTTAACTGTCAGGATATTGGAACACGTTAAAATGCTAAAGTACCATAGAGCATGCATAACAAAATTCCTCAAGACCAGTGCTTAGAATTAGTTCTTGGTTGTGTGTGTTTGTTTAAACCTGCACTGAAGTGATTGAATTATTAAAAAAGTTAAGCAAAATTTCTGAAAGAAGTGGTAATTGGTATGTCTATTTACATTAGGTAGCAAGTGAATTATAAATGTTAGAAAGATTGAAAGTGTATGGGAAACTTACGAAACTTTTTAAATCTTAGCAGTGTGATTTAAATATGCTGTCACAGAAAAATCCTGTGACATATATCCACATATAGCGTTTTACCTATCCCAAGTGAGTAGTTTCTACTTTTGCAAGCATTATTTCCATTTGCTAATTTTAAATGATATATTTATCTTAAATGTGTAAATCTAGGCTGAGAGGTCATCACACTAGCTTCTTTCCACCCCATTGAGCATATATATGGCTGCAGGTTCTATCTTTTGCTCTTTTTAGACTTTGAGAAGTGTTCTCCAGTTCACTGTCAGCTCCTGGAAGGCAGTGTGGTACTGTGGAAAGTGCACAGGCTTTTGAATCACACAACTTACTACCTGTGTAGTGTACTCAAGGTACTGAATTCAGTCTCCTCATTCACTAGCAGGAATGAGAATATCTATCCCATTGTGAGAATTCAATGAAATAATTTCAACTCAGCAACCAGCATATAGTAAATGTGTCCTTGTACCCATGGTATACACGAACAGTCTGTGTTGAATAACCTGTAAACACATGTAAGAACAATAATAACCACATAGAAGTCTTTATAATTTCACAGTTACATGTTTTTAATACTGTCCCCAAAAGCGTAAAGTTTAGAAAATTCAAGCAGACCTGTTTCCTTTTAGCCTACAAAGCCTCTTTTCTTGCAAAGGTACAAATAACTTAGCATTTGCATTAACAGTATTTTGAAATAAAAGATAGCTATCTAATAAGAGAGGCTGCCTATAATATTTGTTTTTAAATCTCCAGGTTAAAAATATATTTTATGTGGTGAATATCAATTTTCTATAGCTTTTTGCATTAATAGATGCATACCCATACTTCCAAACAAAAATCTTTCAAAGATAAGAAGCCCATGAATTTGAGTTTCAAGAGACAATGTCGTGTAGTGGCTGAGAACACGTCCTCCAGACTCACTGGAGCCCGGGTTTGGATTCCAGTTCTTCTTCCCATTCATCTGTGTGATCTTGGGCAAATGACTTCTCCTCAAAGCCTTATTTTACCCAACCCAAAGTAGAGATTCATAGGATTAAACGATGAAAGTAGCTAATACATTTAAGGTACTTACTGTAGTAGCAAGTGTCGATAAATAGTATTTCCCTTCGTTGGCTGAGGGGAAAGACAACATTTTAATTATTTTTTGTTTTTTCAGCACCTAACACTCCTGGCTTATAATTTACATTTAATAAAGGTGTTAAACAATGAATGAATGAATGAAAGCAGCAGTTGTCCAGGCTAAATGCCCTCATTCCTTTCACTGGTTCTTTGAAGAGCAGGTTTCTTGCTTTCCTCTAAAGTTTATCTGAACAGGGTACTCCAAATCCTAGCCAGGTTTATACAATATGAAACAGAGAGGGAGGGGGAGGGTATAGTTCAGTGGTAGAGTATGTGTTTAGCATGCAAGAGGTCCTGGGTTCAATCCCTATCCCCAGTCTCCGTTTAAAAAAAATAAAGAAGGAAGGAAGGAAGGAAGAAAGGAAGAGAGGGAAACACCTCAATCTTTAGAAACGAAATTCCTGTTGATGTATCTCCAAATTGGTTTGGTTTGGTTTAGTTCTGTTTTTTCAGCAACATGACACCAGTGATTCTTATAGTGCATCCTGTGTATGTTTGGCACATGGTAGGTTCTCAAACAATTTTGGTTCCATTCCCCTCTCTTATTAAAATTATTGTCAACTGAAACACCAAGGTTCTGTTTTGCTGTTATTGTTTTGTTTTGTTTCTAGACAGGCTGCTGCCAGGCAGCAGCACATATTCAATACCGAGCTTTACAAGTAATTTGGAGATATAAAGTGCAGAATTGTACCTATCTATTTTAGATTCAATTTCATTTTTATTTTATTTAAATTTTCTATTAAAAATTAATTTGCTAGAAATTTCTTAATCCTGATTATATCAAGCTAAAACTTATCTTTTTATTATCTTTTTATCTTCAGATTTGAGAACAATTTTTTTATATCATCACCCAAATATTTTATTAAACAGGATAAAAACAGTGTGTAGTTTCTAGAAACCTTCTGATTGAAATCAATTCACATTTTCAAACTATGGGTCCCGACCCATTAGTGAGTTAAGAAATAAATTTGTTAACTTGCAAACAGCAGTTTTTTAATGAAATATAATAGGAAACCATAGAATGGAAAACGTCAAAGTACATCCGTTATTTTAATTATACACACATACATATATGCACATGTATGCTTCCCAGGTAATATGAAAAATGTATTTCTCACTGCAAATCATAGTCGAAAAGTTTAAACCACTGATTTAAGTTGCTTGTAAGTGCCTGCTTGGTATAACTATTAAACTTCAACTATTAAATAGCTACCATCCTGTGCTAACAACTAGCCCATATTTCTCTAACTCAGCCAAAAAGATATAAGGGACCTTGACAACTGACTAGTTAAAGTCTTGATACACTCTTGTCTCTGTATCTGAACAAACTTAAAGTAAAAATAAATAGATGTGAATTATCAGTTTTTCTAATAACTATGTCACAAACAAGAAAATGTGTTTGATTTGATAATAGGGCTTACTGCTTCCTTTCTAATGAATGAACCATTCTATAATCTCACTTAAAGGTAATATTAAGCTACTTGCTCTGGGTTTTCAAGAATTTGTCTTCTCCTCCCTTTGGCGCTTTACTCCTCTGGCACATCTACTTCTCTATGAGTCCTAAAGACCACTGAGAGTTGTTCAGTGATCTACTTTTCAGATTCTTTCGGGATCAATGGGTATAATTTGTCCTGCCTTGGGAACTTGAAACCATTTAAACTAGCTTGGTGCCTGTTTACAATTTCTTCACCAAACTTAACTTCAGTGTCTTCCAACTATTGTTAGTTCTACCTTTTTCACTCTGCTACTTTTTCTCCTAAGCAGAAAACACAGACACAAAATAGAAATTCAGTATTTGTTAGTGAATTTAAACCAGTTTTTAGATGGCTAAAATGTTGATGCTTACCAACCAATGCGTATCTGAGTGCCTACTGTGTGCAAGACCAGTCAAAATGAATGTTTTCAGATTTTCCATTTAGAGAAATATTGTGTTTACATGTGGAAAGTTAATCAGCAAGTCAACACATTAAAAATATCAAATGACTGGTACAGAAATAATAAGGACTCTTGAATTTCAAAGGAACTAGACGTCATATAAATGTCTTACTGTACACATACACCCTCAAACATCCACATAAATCTACATTCAAATACATATATACTCACCATCAGATTAGCCCCACCTCTGCCCATCTTCCTTGGCAATATGTGTGGCATTTTTCATCCCAGTGAGATCCTGCTCACTTCATATCTAGTCTCCTTATCTCCATACTCACTCTTCTTCAGTCCATTCTATACGCAGGTCATTTTCCAAAAGTTCCACCTTGATGGACAAATCAGTGTGGTTCAGGATTTTTAATTTAATCACAATAGCTTCTACATACATGCATGCCATCTGCTCAGAAAAACTCACTAGTAGTTCTCTTTGCCTAACAAATTAAACCCGGAGTCCTTATCTTGATACCAAAAGCCCTTCATATTTTAGCTTACTTTCCTGTTTTACCTCATCCTGTGCCTGACAGGAACCCTGTAACAGTGGTTCCCAACTTATTTGTGTGTGTACAACTCTTTTCATCATTAAAAAGAAATGCAAACTCCTAATTATAACCTCATTATAAGTGGACCCTTAATCAAATATGTTCTCATAAGAGGACAAGAAATACACAAACATGCACACAAAGGGAAGATAATGTGAAGATAGACACACAGGGAGGAAGGCATGTATAATTATTTTCATACTAACAGAGACCATAAGTTTTTCTCTTTGTTTCACACAATGGCAGCCAATGCATTGTCATTGTTGTTGTGTTTGGTATACATGTGTTAGAGGAAGCAAAGAAATGTTAAATGCAGTTGATTATTTTTAACCATGATACCTGTTGTAATCCTGTTCATCTTCTATCTGCCATGCAGTTTTACATGTATTATTTCTAACCCTGATTTCAGTTCTACAAGTATGATATTATTGTCCCCATTTCTCAAAGGTGGAAACAAGTATGAGGAAAGGTGGTTAGTTGTGCAAATCCTATTATAGGAAGTGACAGAATTAGGATCTGATCCCCGTTATGGCTGGCTAAGTCCTCAGGTTTACTCACTGTCCTACATGGCCTACATTGGGACTGACACTGAGGCCGTTATTTCATTTTGACCAAATTTACTAGATAATAAGACTGGGAAAGTTCACGTAGTAAAAAGAACAAAGTTACCGTGTTTTTGCATGTTTTGGTGAAAGCGGCCCATGAGGAAATGATCTCTACTGGTTTTATATCTCTGTGCCTAAAGGTTCAGAAAACTTCATTAGCCTTTTTGTTTCCTGGGAATCATTTTAATTCTAGACAAAAATTGCTTGGAATAAATAGATTGTTTTTAATTGTGTTCATTAAGATTAACTAAAATTTAATTGCATAGTCCCATTAATATATCACTCCTTATTAGGCTTTTCTGGTGAAGATTTTGTTACGTGTCTAACTAACCATTAATCTCCCAGTCCCCACTGAAAGTATTGTCATAAGTCTATATGATTATAATAAAAAAAAAAAACATACTCAGGGTAGAAGGAGGAAAAGAATGCTGGAGGTAATGTCCAGAGTCCTTTAAAATAGTTATCTCATTAAAAGAATGTTTGCAAAGTAAAAGAGAGCATCCTTACCAAACTTTAGGCCAACTAAGAAGCAGTGCCTAGATTCAATCTGAGCCTAGTCCTTGTGCATAAAGCTTTGGGTTAGAGCCTTTCTCTAGTGGTGCCAGAAGCCATGGATTAACGAGTGGAAGAATGGATTGAAATAACTACCTATTGATGAATTAGCAGGTAGTATGTAGAGACAATCTGAGGCTTATGCTTTGATTTCCTGTGGCTATAGTATACCTGTCTTCATTTAACAGGTACAAGAGTCAAGATCAGAAAAGAAAGCAAAGGAAAAGTAGAACAGACTAGACTGTAGCTCCTACCTGAGAGTTTAATCGTATACATTTTGAGCAATTCATTATATTCAGTGTCTTTGTTGTTAATGTGAAAACTAATCTTAAATAGCACAGATAATCATAAAGTTAAAAGATATCTCAAGGAATCATGATGCTTTATGACATTTAATGTTTGGGTTTCTGTTAAATATACATGAATGTGTATATAAAACTTTATTTCTGTTGGCTGATCTAAATTTGTGAGAGGTAGATTGAATGTCCTGTGTTGGCCACAGCTTTATCACTGGTTTCTTTGTTTATGTTAAAACAAGCTCAGCCTGATTTCTTTTGCAGTGGCAAGAAGACATAACAGAGCATGTTTCAGGGCTGTTTGCATTCAGTGAAGCATATTAAGATGATGGCCACATGATTTACCCTCATAATTCACACCATGGTATTTTCTTTCATAAGCACAATGGAAAACTCACATGGTTACATGATAAAACATTTCTGCCAAATATTTCACTGTTTTTTGTTTTATCATTACCATCCTAATCCCAAATAATCCTTTAAAGTAGGTATAGTGGTTAAAAGAAGGGTTTTGAAATCAGATGGATTGGGTTCAAATGCAGACAAATTGCCCTTGAACCTCTTTCTACACCTGTAAAATATAACTGCTCATATGTATTGCTTGGAATACTTAAAGAGATTAAAGATATAAAGCATTTAGGACAATGCCTGTAATACGTACTCAATAGATGATAGAACTTGTGTGTATACATTATCACAAAAAGGCTTTTAGTAGAATTTTGTGAGTTTTCAGATTATATAATTGAGCACACTAATACCCACTTATTTTCTCTTCATTCATTGACCTGATTTTCCCTTTTTCAAAGAGCAAATAGAGCAGCATTTTCTTCTTTCATTTTTTAGATAGCTATACATATTCTGTATTTGTTTACTTTGCAAGAATTTAAACAATTTCCCTTTCTGTCTCAAATTTGACTGTTTTATCTCTGTTAAGTACAAAAAACCTAATTAGCAGTATATCTTTTCTTGCTTTTCACTAGCCATAGAGAAAGAAGGCATATTATTAACTAGGAATTTTTCTCTGAGATTTTATAAAAATAAAAAAGCCAAAGGATAGCAAATAATAATAAGATAACCCTTTATAATTTACCAGCCGACAAAAGTGAACAGTCTACCAAAATGTACCTAAGGGTTTAAACCCAACTTTTATCCTGTTGTTTTAATATCTGTTTCTCTACTTTTCATTTTCACTAAACTTTCTGTTGTTGCTTTGTTGTAAATAAAGTTTAGTATTTTAAGTGCCAAGACAGATTTTTCCCTGATTTTCTTTTTTAAAGAGACAGTGGAACTTCATGGGATTAACTTTTAAAAATTATTTCTTTGTTATATGTATTTAATTTTGACACTGACTGGCAGGAACCCACAACATTAATGGCATCATTCATATACCATAAACTTCTTAGCAGTTGCTAAGGTTACTTATATAGCTTCTAGTTATTAAAATTAAAATGTGAGTTGACGATGGATATTTATGTATCTCTACTTTCCTTTCCTAGCTATTAGTTCTTTGGAATTGTTCTAACCTGGAATATTTATAGAATTCATAATGTCTTTTGTCTCAATACCTCTACTAATGCCTAAACTGAAAATGTCTTATATTGAATCACTGTAAGGCATACACTAACTTCTCACATGTGATCAGTACTGTTAATTATTTTGAAAGTGAACTAGAGAGATATGGTCTCAGCACTATAGAATTGTAAAATGTAATCTATTTGATGTTTGAATAAGGAAAAGTCCAAAAGAAATATAATCATATATAACAGAATAGAGTAAAAACAGTGATGCAGTGGAACTTAGAACACAGCAACTATAAAAATGAAATAGTCAATATAATTGAAACATGAATCCTTTGAGCTTTGTGATCATCTACCACTCAATAGGCATTAACCAAAAATGAAATTTTGTATCCACTAATAAATTAATAGGAACGTATTCCTCCAATGTAATTACATAAACAAGTAGTAACTCTGTAATATTCATTAGAGATTCATCAGAAAGCATACTAAGGAGTCTCAAATAATGAAACTATGAAAAAAGAGACTTTTGAAGAGATATTATCTAACAGTGCATATTTGTTATTAAATAAATGAAGGGAGTTCTGTATTTTAAAGATTGTGTGTCTATTGAATAATATAACACAGATGTCCTGTTTGATAAGGGTAGAAAAAATTTTTTAAAGAGTTCAACTTAACCAAAACTTTAAGAAAAATACATTAACTCATACATCTAGTAAGTAGTCTTCATTCCCTGGGCACACAATATAATTAAATTTTTTAAAGCTGAAAAGAAAATGAACATCTTCTTCCTTACTACGTATATCTATTGAGTATGTTCTGCAAGATATGGATAGTTTCAAGGCACAGAAAATGGAACAATGAATAAGACAAAGCCCCTGTCCTCATGTAGGTTACATTCTAACAAAGGATACAGACAATAAACTAATAATATTTATGTAAATAATATGATTTCAGAAGATGATACTTTTAGATAGTAATTATTTTTATCGAAAAGATATAGTGGTGTAATGATTCGTTATATGTTTTATCATCACTAGATCCACAGCTACTTAAAGGCAGGGACTATGTCTCACAAATAAACCCTTTAGTGAGGTTTTATTTGTAAGATACATGGTAAGCACTCAATAAATGTTTGGATAAAGGAAAGAAGGAGGTAAGAAGTTAAAAGCAGAGATTTTAACAATTAAATAAATTCAATAATGTGATACAAATTCAGTATTTAGTTGGCTCAACTATTGAAAGAAGAACAGACTTTTAAAATCAGAATAAAATCATTCTTCTAAAGATTTCTTAAATCTCTTAAAACATGAATTTTGAGGAGTGTCAAATTCCTTAAAACTAGCATTCAAATTATTGCTTCTTCACTGTTGAGTGTTCCATAAACTATCTGGCCTCTTTGAGTCTCAGCTTTCTTGCCAATGAAATGGGAATGAACAACTCTTATTATATAGTGAAATTGTTGAAATCACAAATGAGTTAAATTGTGGTCGTGCTTTGAAAAGTACAGAGTATTACAGAGAAAACAGTAGTATTAATTCTGGCAGCAATCTGAAATGAGTACTACTTTCTCAGTTCTGGGAATGCAAGCAATAGTGAGTCATAAATATAGACTTACAGCAGGAAACTGGTTTTGATAAAGTGTGTGACATGCTGAGGGTCACTGTTAAAAGGAGGAGAGGGATGTTCAATGCCCAGAGCTAAAAGCTGACAGGAATCAAATGGTCAGGAATCAAAACTGGTGAGACAAGCCAGAATCAGGGAAAACTTGAAAAGGAAAATCAAGGCAACCACAAATCCTTAAGAACAGAGCAAGAAGGCAGTCCAAAGTTGGGGAAACAGGCAAGAGTCTGCAAACACCAGTGAACAAAAAGAAAGGGAAATGTGAGACCGAATTTCAGATCCTCAACTTTTATGCCTCAGTTTCACTGCATTTTAATGGTTCCTTGGAGGAAAGCATCAATCCCTGAGGGAGGGATGCTCAGGAGGGCTGAGGTCAGGGAATATAGGTGAATCTAAACAGCTAGTTTGTCTCAAGAAGATTCTGGTAATAAATATCTTAGCCAGTTTTTAGAAGCCTTTTTCCTTTAATCCATTTTCTAATTGGACAGCAAGGAAATACTTGGTCAAATCTCTAGACAGATTTCCCTTGTACTTACATCATGTTTTCATGATACTACAAAATATTTTGAAAGGAAAAAAACCCTGGAAATCAGTGACTTATGCACTCATTATTACATGCTCAGTATGCATGGTTTGAGGTGGGACTGCAATTGCTGATTCCACTCATTTCTCATGCCGTGGGTTTACTGACTTACTGGCTAGAGTTAGTTGGTAGATAAACTGTACTGTAGCGATGTGCATGGCAGTGTGAAGCAAAGCCCTCAACCTTGTGGAGGGGGACAAATTGCTGACATCAGGTAACTGCTTGTTTTCCACCTCTGCATTCAACAGTGACCAGCCATGCCACTAGCTAGGCATCTGTAGTGATCACCAGTGAACCTCAGGCCAGGCTCACTGAGGATCTGTGCTCTACAGGATGGAGAAGTTACATGTAAGGGGTAATGACTTAGCATCAAGTTGCTTTTTCTGCAAATGTTGTGCATTTCTTCTCTAAACAACTTTGTGCCCTCTGTTGATGGGAACTATTATAGGCTGTTGAGTTAGTGAGCCATTTGTTTATACACTAGTATGTTTCTTGAATTCTGGCCATTCCACCATGCATTCCTGGTAACTGGGTTTCTGAGTTCTAGTATTGCAAGTCGCATCACATTTAGATGCCTATTAAACTGTATGTTGGTCTAATAATCATATGTATAATACAGGATAAATCCACCCATTAAAAATATGTTGGGTACTGGTAGCAACAATACATTTTTGTATTTGTTGTTGGTATATAAACAAATAAATGGTCATATGCAAAATTGTGCAGAACCCAGATTACCATTTCTAATGAAGATTATATATTAGATCAAATATATGTTCACATATGAATGGCTAATCTTGATAAATGATGGTTTGTTGTGCTGTATTTTAAATTAATATATATAAACAAGAAATATTTAATTAGGGTCATTAATTTTCCACATTTTGTGGGTTCTGTGACTAAGGAAAAACATAACTTATTTTTTATTGCATCAACTTCACATATAACAAGAATAATAGCAAGAACAACAACAAAACATTTATTGAATGCTTTCCTCATACCTGTGCTCTTAACTATCATATTATATTCACTCATATAAACCAAATAATTAATTTAAAGTTAGACACCTAGCATTTACTTATCTGTACTATGGCATTCACTATTATGCTGGAAGATTACTATCCCTGGTGCTGAAATTGTTCTGTATATTCCTTGTGGTTGAAGAATGAAACAGTTTCTCTTAGGCATACCCTTTCACTGAAATTATGAATTAGATAAATGTTCGTATCTTAAAGGAAGCGTTAGATTTCATGTATTTTAACGTCTTGATTAATGATTATGAAATCAATACTTCATATTCTATTTATTACTCTATTTTATTATCAGAAAAATTTTTCTAGAGGATAATTAGCAGTTCAAAGAAAAATGTTAGTACACAGGACATAGAGAAGTCAATAAATGTTCCAGATATCAAAATAGATCACCACTTGTTTCTTGTTAACTAGTGTTTGATTTAATGTGTCAGAATTAAAGGATTTGTTTTAGAAATAAATACCTGTAGTCAAATTGCCTAACGTGTATTACAGCCCGCTTGATTATAGGTAGGGCTTATTCAATGCTTATGATGACTTACATTTATGGTAAAATGGGCTTCCTTCAAGAGAACTGCTTTGTTGATCCTGAGTAGGGGTCACAAATCAGGGAATAGCCATGCTTTTATATGTCCCTGTAGACAGAAGTATGTAAAGTGTGGGTGCAAGTTCTCCATAGATAGGTAAGCTAAGAGTAAATACATTGGCACCTCAAGAAAACTACCTTATAGATCTAGTGAGACCCTGTCTTGTTCTGACAGTGTCATCTGCATTTACGTGCCCACTTGGGGACTTTGGGAGCCATAGGACTCTGTGCTGGGATGTGCAGCATCTGTTCTGCTTGATGTGGCCAACTAATTTTGCATCCTTTACTAACAAAACCATAAGTATAACCCTTCCTCTTTGTGTGTGCTATCTGCTTGTGAATTTATACCTAACCTAAAAGTACTGTGTTTGTTGGGGGATGATATATAAAAGTTGAACATGAAGTATATTAAATGAGTTATTAGTTTTATCCAATAAAACGTCGATTTAAGGTTTTTTTCCCTATGACTAACTTAACAACATATTTCTTTATTTTTATCTTTAAACTTGAAGCAAGATTCTCTAGATTGCTCTTTCAAACAGAATAGTACCTATATTTTGCGACTGAACGGGATAATTTCTTTTACTGTTTTAACAAGACGTGACTTTACTATACAAGCATCTTTTTCAAAGCATTCTTCTCTTATATTTCTTATCTCTGGTATTGGCACCACCAACCCCTCTGCTCTCTAACTGTTCACCAGGTGCTACTGATACTAACTCCTAAGTGTTTTCCAGGTCTGTCCTTCCTCTTCATCACTACTGATTCAAGTTCAAGTTCAGATCCTTATGGTACCTATTCTGGATAATTGGAATAATCAGAGAGTCAATCTTCTTAATTCGGGTCTCACTTCTTACCTGTTCTTCACACTGACATCACAGAGATATTTTTATAAAGAAAGAAACACATATAAACATAAACACACACTGAAAATCCTTCACTGATGTTCCCAATGATATAAAATAGGAGGCACTTCATGATCTGATCTTGGCCTTTCAACCCAAACTTGTCTCCTGTCACTATTTCCCTTGTTATATTATATTCCAGCAATTTCAGAATAATAATGTGTAATACTCATGGAGCCTTCCCTGGCTTCTAGCCGCTGTGTAAAGTACATTACATGTATTATGTCATTTAATCCTCAAGAACTTTATTAAGTAGGTCCTGTTATTATCCATATTTTATAGTTAAGGAAAGAGAAGTTAAAGCATACATTTAAGAAGTGCGGCAGCTGGGATTTGAATCTAGGCAGCTTCTAAAGTCTAAAATGCCTTTCATGTGCTAAAGAGCTTGTAGTTCCCTAAACTTGACATTTCTCACAAGCCTCTACGTCTTTCACATGTTCTTTTCATTGTCTGGAAAGCCTTTCACAACCATGTCTGCCTGTAGGACTCATGCTTATTCCATAAGACTTGACTCCAGCTATACTTTTTTCCTGGAAGTTTCTCTGCCTCCTTGGGCAGGGTTAAAATCTTGGCACCCGTGGCACCTTGCAAAGCTCAGGGAGGCCACTGGGTTTAGTGGACAGAATACAGTTGTGATGTGAGACAAGCCTGATCTGGCTTCATGGCTCTGTTGCCTATTGGTTTTGTGACTTTAGGAGAGTCACTTCGTCTCTCTAAATGCTAGTTTCTTTGGGGATTAATCATACCTTTTTCAAGGAGTTGCTGTAAGGACGAAGTGAGTTAATTTCATGAGAGACATCTACCACAATGACTAGAACACAGCAAGAGTTCGTTAGTTTCCTCACTGCCTTCCTCTGCTGCAGCTGCAGAACCTGGGCGGTCACTGCCCATCTCCTCAATGGCCTGTAGCCACTTCCCCTTCCACCTGTGGCTCTGGTAGGCGAAATGTGTGAGACAAGTGAATTCACAGCTGAATGTGTGATACCTAGTGACGTGACCAGATGAATCCTTTTGTTCAGTTTGGAAACCTACAAATTCATATAATTAAGAAATAACAGCTAGCAAAGAAGAGGAACCTGAGCTGTGTTTTGTCTTTTCCTCACATAGTATCTAAGACTTTCCCTCTGACTGAAAAAATTATAACTACCAGATCTCTTTAAATGTCTCAAATTTTACGTTAAAAAACAGTGATCACAGATCAGTAGAACATTAAAAGATTTTGTGATTTTTAAAAAAAATCAGTTAATAGTCTTATAGTCTTGGAATAGAAAAAATATATATGTATCTTCAAATATGTTGAAGCTGCTGCTTTTTGGAGGCTAGTTGTTTTATTTGTTAAGACGTCTGGCATTGCTTGATGTATTGGGCCCAGGTGTTTACGATTAGGAGAAGAAGTGTTCCAGGGACAGCTCCCTAGGATTTTGAATCATGGTATATGAACCTAGAAGAGAAAGATGGCAGTGTAGGTGGAGTGTTTGAGAATGCTGTATGTTAATGCTTCTTGCATCAACGTATACCCTCCCTTTTTCATATCTGTTTAATATACATTCAAGAACCAATAGCATCTAACATTAGAAGATGCCACAGAGGAAAGGACACAGAAGGTCATTCTAAACGTGAGAAAGTAAGAGCTCTGCACAATTAGAGATCATCATAGCTAGAGTCCAGACGGGCTTAATTGCTTCCTCAGGAATTAAACCATAAATAATCAGGTGACAGGTTGAAACTGATCATGATTTCTAAAAATAAGTTTATGTAAATTACCAATAGAAAACATTAGTATTTGGATTTTATTTGAAAAATGAATAGCAGGTCCTCAAAATAGCCTGACCTGTAAGTTTATAGAAAGTGCATGGGTTCAGGAGCAAAATTCTTATGAAGCTGCCAGGCATAGTTTCTTCAGTAAGATGCTTCTATTCTGTTTTCTGAAAATATCTATTACATTCCTATTATAAACCTTTTAGGGAGTTAAAAGAAAGCCTCTTTTTTTATTCTTCTTGTAGTCCCTGCTCTCCAATCCTAGAAGGCTAAAAATAGTCAGAAAATCTCATCTTTAGTTCTAGAACATTTGGGTGCAGGGCCAAGACAGGCTGTGAAGTGTTGAACCTGATAATCTGAGCTCCCTTTTCCTGATGGAGTTGCAGTATCCCTTCTCAGATACACGCTCTGATGAAAATGGAAGTTGAGATGATATGCACCCAAGTTAACTCCTTAAGTATATAAAAGGTCATTAAATTAACAGAAGAAAGACAAAGCGTCTAGTAACACAAAAACAGGCAGTCTCTGTTCTCAAAGACTTTATGTCTCAGTATTATGGCAGTCTCACGTACAATTCGTGAGCACCAAGCCTTCCGCAAGGGAAGTGTAGAGCCTGAGGGATTCGTTTTGGCTAGACAACTGAGAGACATTAAATTTAATAGAGGAATTTGTGAAATAGCTTTTTATAGAGATGTTTAGATGAAAATTATCCATGATATTTTAAATGCAGGCCTACCCAGAGACAGAGGGAAGAACAAAATAATATACAAGGTTTTTTTTGTTTGTTTTTAATTCAGTTGTTAGGAAAGTATTTTTGAAGTAAAGTCAAATCCACGTCTTCCTATCCTGCTGACCTCTGCCTCTCCTCTCTGTCAGGCTGACATTCCTGAATTAGGCTCACATAATTGGAATGAAAGCATTCTCTAGTTTTGTTTGTGTATTTTGTGTATTTTTTCTTTAATGGTCCAACTCGTAATTATAAGTTTAAATGAAAATTAAAAGCTATAAATCTCAGTAGCTGAGTAAGATGAGTGTGGCCAACAGCCTCCCCACCCCCAAGGTCAAATTCTGGCTACCCAGAATGCACTGCATGTTTCCTAGCCTCTCTTACAGCTTCTTAGTGGCCATGTGAGCCAGTTTGGTAACTGGTGTGTGAGTGTCAGCAAAATGGGTCCTGCTCCTCTTTTCTCAGGCTGCCACGCAAATGCAATGATAAGCCCTGTTGGATGACAAGAATCACACTGTAGTGATGGGGTAAAAACGAAATAGAAGGAGCCCAAGTACTGACAACCATGCAAAGCTGCATTGCTTCACCAGCTTGTTCTGCTATATGATAGGGAAATAATCTTTTTTTCTTGTTTAAATTGCTCTTATTTTGAACCTCTATCACAGCTGCCAGACTCATATCACAGCTAATGCAAAACTTGGCACTTGAAAGAGAAGATGAGCAGACAGACTATGAAATGTATGGCATCACATTAGGGTTCCCCAGCAGGTGACAACGATACAACTGGGGAGTCTTGCTAGGTCATGGAAAACTATTGGATAAAACTATTGCCTGTGTTGTCACAGAAGGCAGCCCACATGCCATCTGAGTCTATAACTCCAAAGAAAGTAGATAAAAACATTTCGGATCTTTGGTAAGTTGGCTGCTTCTTGCTAATTTTAGCAGAGCCTCCAAAAGAGAGAGGAACTCTGGCTACAGCTAGTCAACCAGAGCAGGGAAGAATTATTGCTACACTAAGAAGGCTCTCTGCCCCGGGCTAGCCATCTAAATTAACTGGGAGGGGCCTCACAGTCAATCTGTCAACACTTCTATACACCAAAAGTTGCTATTCAAGGTGGATCTTAAGAGGCAGCTTTAGCAGGAGATAAAAATGTAGCCTCAAGCCACGGCAGCTAGTGAGAGCCAGCTCAAGGGTTAAAAATTAGATTAAGGATGTTGCCTTCATATCCAAGACAATTGTTTTGTCCGGTCTTAAACTGCTGCTGTTAAGTTGGGAGGTAGGGCAGGAGGGGTTGGAACCCAAAGCCCAGGAAATAAAAGTCAGGGAGTTCTCAGACTTCAACATTTTTACCTAAATAAGATCTTTGGTTGAGTTGACTTGCTTATAAAATTGATCAAAGGAAATATATTGGGAATCTACTACAATTTTGAGGGAATTACATTGCCAAAGAAATGACAAACCTGCCTTCAAAAACTTTATGATAGTTAGATCCTGGACCCCAAACTTGCACTGTCAGGAGGCAGCTGCAAAAGTTGTGCCCTTTTCCACCAGTAGGCACCCCCCACCCCCCCTGCCCAAGGATCTATTCCCTCTGCCCATTCAGATACTGCCACGATAGCAAATGGACTCGGAAAGTATATAATTGTTTTACTCTGAAAGTAAAACCAGGGACCATGGAGGACAACAAATTCCTCCAGAGAACAGATCCAGAGGCTGAACAAAGAACTCTACTACATTTCCAGCACAGGAAGTTGGAGGATTTGATAATTTCTAGGACTTTATAATTAATAAAAACCAGAAGTGTCTGTATGATTCCTAATTGTCCCTTTCCAAAAGGCAGTTATTTTAGCTATCTTATTCATACTGTCTGATTGTTATATATGATTCAATATGGTGGAAAGCTTATAATTTTTCTTTCAATTTAGAAAGAGCCACCTCTGGACTTTATAGAGGGACCATATGTATCACTGTCAAAGATGTAAACTTATCCTTTGTTTAGTAAGAAATGTGAGTATGGATATTTGATATCACTAAAGCAGTGATATGACAGATTGCTAAGTGTCTGTCAATACTGTTCTCCCCCTTCTTTCTAGTTATAGAACCCCAGTTTTTAGGTGGGTTCCTGGACATTCAGAATAAAGATTGCACTTAGCAATTACTAAGCCAAGAGACTACTAGCCAATTAAACGTGAGCAGAGATGAGGTATTCAACTTGTAAGACAATCCTTAATGGCATCTGCTCTGCCCTCCCCAGCGGTTAGTGGGTCTGGGAATAAGCCATCTTAAGTCACGCAGGTGAAAGCAGCACCCTAGTCATAGAGGAACGGTAAGAATCCTGATCCTCTGATGACTTCATGAAACAGAACCACAATACCAGCTTGAACTGTTAAGTGAAAAAGAAACAAAATTCCTTCTTGTGACCTTACTGTTAATTTAGATATGTAACCCATCAACCAAAGCTATATCTTAACTAAAAAGACTAGTTTAATTAAGCATTCTAGTAGAAGTGACAGAAGGTATTGGAAAGTCTATCACAGAGCAGAGAACTCTCATACTAAGCTTCCCATTATTTTTTGGAGGAAGTATTATTCTCGCCTTAAGATAAAACTAGGAAATTGAGAACACATAATCATTTACTTCCCAGTTTGTAAGCTCACCTGATTAAAAAAAAGAAAGACTTCTTTCTAATGGATACCTATTTGTTATAGAAGTGTGTGTATACATTCATATTTATGTAGCTGAGCCCAATAAAATAAAGACAGCATCCCAGTGTTAATCTCATGTAAATTGAGGAACGAGAAACTCAGAATGTAGGAATAGACTTGTTCTGTCATCTGTTTTTGTATTCTTTTTCTGGGAGTGACCCCAAGGTTTGTAGGTGTGAGTGGTGGTCCTCTGTGAGGTAAAATTGACCGAGATTGTAATGTTTCAAATTATTTCTGGCTTTTCTTAATTTCTTACCATGATTCTATTCAAACTCTTTGTTTAGTAATACTGGGTTATAAGCAGACAGAATGTAAGTAATTACAAAATAGTATATGAAAAGAAGTATGTGATGAAATCAAGCATAAACTGAAGGAAACCTAAATAAATAGACCTAATCAGACCAAAGTGAGGAAGGGCAGAAAGTCTTCTAATGAAAAAGATAATTGAACTGAATCTTAAAGAATGAGTTGATATAATCCATGTGATGAAAAGACTTGGGTGAAGGCATTGTCTTGAGAGAATCTGGCATGCTTGAAGGCCTACAAGTAGCTAGAACAGCTTGAGAACAGGGTACCTGGGGGGATGCTTAAGAGATGAAGCTGGAGAAGGATGAAGAATTGAGGCTATAAAGGGCCTCTAGATCTTGTGGAAGAGTCTGAATGTTTTCCTGATTTCAATTGAACCACTGAAAAAATTTTCCCCAGAGAATTAGCATGTCCAGATATGCATTTTAGAAAAATCAGTCTGACAATAGGGAGGAGCTGGATTGGGAGATGCAAGCCTGGATGTAGGCAGATCAGTTAAGGGACTATGAACAGCTCTAATGAGAGAACAGGTAAAGTAGAAAGATTGCACAGACTTTTGATATGGAGACTTAAATGCAAATGTACACAGACTGAGATGAATTAGTGAGACTTGATGACTTAATGGGGGATGGGTGAGATGGTGAAAAAATAAGGGACGGGGAGGATTTAAGGTCGACTTCCAAGTTTCTTGCTTAGACTGTGTCTTTAATAGCCATATCATATCCAGATATAGAATCTGAGTGGGTTATATGGTTCATATTTAAGGATAAGATAATGGATACTCCAAGTGGAGTAGTAGGTAGACAGTTATCTACATCAGATCTGGAGCTCGAAAGAAGTAACTAGGCTGGAAATTGTCAGAGTATTGGTAGTGGTTGAAGCCAAGAAAGTAGTTGAGATCCCGCAGGGCTGTGTACAGATAGAAATGCATTAAGGATGGAATCCTGGGGAAAAGAAACATTCACTGAATGAAGAGACTAAGGAGAGCCTCAAAAAAGACTTATAGACTGGACAATGCAATAGAGACTGGTGTTGCCAGAGTAAAGAAAGAAAACAGTTTTAAGAGGAAGTAGTCAATATTGTAAATGCTGCAGAAAAATCACATTAAAAAGGCATTGGATTGTTCCTGTTGAACTAAACAAAGGAGCAGGAATCTCTTCCATAGAATGAAGGTGTGAAAGCTAGAAATGGATTCAGGAGTTAGTGGGTAATGGGCAATGGAAAGAGTGAGCATCTTAAAGATAGCTTGACTTTGAAAGAAGGAAGGATTGGTGGGTAAAAGTTAAAGATGGACATGTGGTTGAATAATTTGTTTTTAAGATAGAAGAGACTGGACCTGTTTATACATTCTTTAAAAAAAAAAGATCCAGAGAAAAGAGTAAGGTTAAATATCAGAAAATGAGAAACAAACAAAAAATGTGGCATGTCGAAATGGTATCCAAAGAACAGGAAGCAGGCTAGAATTCCACTGAGATATGTGGGAAATAAGAAAAAGCCCATAAAGATAAGTTTTTTGAAAGAGTGGGTAGCAAGATGCTAAAAGAAGCTTTGTTTAATATGTTTGTGTGCATGTTTATCTAAGGAATTTTACCTCTAACTTAAGGTGGAAGAAAATGTGATAGATGGTCTGCAGGGAATAAAGGAACATGTGGTGGAGCAGGACCCTGAGTGGTGTTAAAAGTGTGAATAGAGGCTGCGAGAGGAAGCAGAATAGCATCACATGAAAAGATTATTGTCATTCCTGAGGATACTGTTGGGATCAGAGATTGCACGTTTGTGTTAGCACCAGCTTCTGGGCTGCCGGCTTTTCTCCAGCAGTATTCAGCATCCTGACTGTAGGAACAGGAAAAGTCCACAATAGTATTGATGCAGGAGTAGGATTCCTCTGGACATTCATGTCAGATGACAAAGGAAGTTAATGATATTAGCATGAGTGTGGATGTGGCATGTGTTGTGTCTTGTATCATGTGATTTAGTCAAATAAGAAAGTTAAGACAGGAACAGTTGATAAATTTGGAAAATGGATAAGGGGTCTAGATCATTCTGAGATCAGAGAGCAAGTGAAATAGAAATAAAGAATAAGATATTTTGAAGGATCAAAATAAGAATTAGAGAATTAGGATACTGAAGCTTATGATTTTTTTAATTGTATAGTTCCATTTATTTGACATTCTTACAAGGGTACAATTGTAAGATTAGTTCTTGAGAGGGAATGGAGTTGTTTGGAGTTTTTGTATAGTAAAGAGCATGGGGAGATTTTTTGGGTGAAGGAACTATTTTAAATCTCTATTGTGGTGCTAATTGCACATCGATCTACATTTGTCAAATGTCACAGAGCTATTCACCAAAAAGAGTAAATTTTGCTGCATGTAAATTGAGTGAAAATAAGGACATATTATATCAAAATTTGTTAGTTTTAGCTAAATTGCTTAGAGGGAAATTTATAGCATTAAAACTCGTATTTTAAAAATGAATTTTCTCTATTCAATGATCTATGAAGCTTATGATTTTTGATGCAAAACCGTCAGGGCCATAAAAATGTCTAGGATATAGGTGGTAGGAGGTTGAGTTGATGAAGAAGTACATGTTGTCACAGCTGAGGAAATCAAGGACCTCTGAGGTTAAGATGTTGGATGTGGTTAGCCACGTGTTAACCATGTGGGCACAGAAGGGAAGCCAAATAAGAGAATGCTGGGACTTGAGCAGAGAGGAAATTCTTGGGCAGAGATGAAGTTAATGCAGTGGTGGTTATTAGAAAGTGATATAACTGAATAGAGAGATCCTTAAGATAAGGAGCAATGACTTGAAATAGACAATTGGAGCTAAAAGCATGCAAACCCACTTTTAAATCCTGTGTTAACCTAACCTTTAAGAAAATAGCCAGCTTCCACTTGAATACATTTCAAGGGGAACAATGTCTCCATAGAGAAAACTGAATTTTAATTAAAGCAAAGCAATGATGTGAACATTCTAGAATGTTTCCAGAGGTCACAGTGGAAAAGTTTGGGAGGGAAGGAAGTTTGATTTAGAGGTAAGACAAAGTACAGAGATAAGAGAATGGAGAGGGTCAGTGACTGGTGGTTACCCCCAAAACAAGATTATTTTGTAGTTGCCTGTTATGCTCCCTAGTAGTTCTTAAGAAAATACAACTAAAGGGTCTCCAAGGAAATCCTAGTCTCTGTCCACGGAGACCTGAATAAGTTCATTTCCAAGATGCCTTCCTGCAATAATTAATTATTTGACTAGGGCAGGAGACTGAATGTAAATAACAAAAAATCTGTCTCTATTGTTATTGTAAAGAATAAAAGAATTTCACTTTGTAAATAAAGTAGAATCTTTTCTGCAAAGAGTACTGACCCAATGTCAATTTTAGGACTTGCCTTACAGTTCAGAAATGGCTTCCCCATACCACCTAACAGGGCCCTTTTCCAGGAGAACGAAGTGCTGCCTTCAGGGAGCACACCTCCCAAGAGATCGGTGAAATCAATGAGAAACCCAGTGTCTCTTTGTCAGTAAAGATATGTGATGTTTGATGTGTCTTTTGGGACTGGACCACTAGTTAAAGATTCTAAAGCAAAATTTAGTGAGCATAGATGCCAGGAATCTCAAGAGATCTTTGAAGAATAAAATGTGAAAGATGGAGACAGATTTAGGGAATGGCTGCTGGCATAGACCTGAACCTCCTGAAGAAGAGGGGAGGGGAACAGCATACAAAGAAATTTTTGTAAAAAGATGGAACATTAGCCCTCGATTGCCAAAAAGAATAAGCAAAAAGGTTGAAGAAGGACCTTTTAAAATATAGCAACAAATAAAGAGATGCAATTTGAAAAAAATATCCTTTTGGCATTTTTAAAAATCAGTCATTAATAGCTACTGCCTGTCAACCCTTGGGTGAGTACGGATTTCAAAATCATTATTATTATTTCAAAAAGATGAACATTTAAATATGTAAACTAGGAGAAAACCTTTTCAAATTATCAAATTTAATTTTATCGAATGCTTGGATCTACTAATGAATATGTATTCATAATTTGAGATTGGTGTCCAGGCCCCATCACCCTAATGATTTCCTCATCCAGCTTCCTAGTACCTGCTATGGGCTACAGTGCACATGCACTCACGGTCTCCTCTTAGAATCCGATATGCCTCAGGTCGTCTTTTTCTCATTCATAGGTAGTAAACTATAGCCCTCTTTTGTTAGAATCATTAAAGAAGAAATATTACTTACTTAAAGTCAAAGACCAACTTAGAGGTAATCCTTTTGTCACAGTAAATGGGCTCACCCTAGCAGCTCTCAAGTATTAAGAAATTTAACACAGTTTAAAAGTGGGTAACACAGTTTGAGTCCAGATTTAACTAGGCAATTTACAAACTGTGCATTTAGGGTGTTACAGAGTCTTGGTCACATCTTTCTGGAGGCAGCAACAATTGTAGTGCATATGGTTCTTTCAGATGTTCTGTTTTCCTGTTACTGGAGAGGTGATGCTTGAACCCATAATGATGGCATGCCTATATTTTGTGAATATTCATGGGCAGCACTAAATAAGATAAAATCCTTAACAAAGAGATCCTAGACAAAATCCAGTCTATTGTCACTGAAGTTGTAATCAAAGCAACTCAGCTGTGAAAATAAAGGACAGCAGGATTCTTGAGTTTCTGCCTCAGGATTCAGTTAAGTGAGAAAACTGCAGGTAGAGAGGAAAAACTCATAAAGACATGGTAAGACACCACATTAGTCTGTATTTGTCAATGTGCAAATCCAAATGAGAGTAAATCCAAAAGTTTTTGCAGACGTTCATTGCAACATCTTCTCTGTGCCTTGGCAATGACCTACGTCATTTATTCAGTCAGCAAATACTTGTTGAGGGCCTGCTTGTTCCAGGGATTAGGGATGCACTCGTGCATAAGCTGTAGGAGTTCTCTGGTCTCATGGACCTAACTGATACATCTTGGGAGCAGATAATAAGCACATACATAAATCAGGTAGTGATGTGCGTGATGAAGAAAACTAAAACAGGATGAAAAGATAGAGGGTTCTGGGTGAGATGGCATTCCTTTAGATTGGAGCGGCTCTCTGAAGAGATCATACGAAAATAAAGAATGACAGCAGGAAGAATTGTAACGACATTCTAGGCAGAGGGAACAGTTCATGCCATGATCATAAATGGGAGTCAGTTTGGCTCCTTCAAGGAACAAAAAGAAGACCTGGGGTGTATTGACTAGATACTAACCTACCAATTGCCTTAAGTATCATACATGTTACCAAATTTTCCAGGTCAGTCTATCAACCATTTAACCAAATATTTATTAGTTTTATTTTTAAAAGTACCTCGATGGGTAAAAGTGAGAAAACAAAGAAAGCTAGACTGCTCTGTCAAGTAAACATTAGGAGCCTATATTTGCAATCTTCCAGGAGGCAGAGTAAGTGAATTGTAGAGCTAGGGTGGAAAGAGTGGGTTGTGACTTGGAGAAGAGGAGACACGGGCCTGCAAGGGGCAGAGAGAGGTGGACAGACCTTGAGTGAGGGAAACAAGTGAGGCTGGAACCATGAGTGTGACCAGCAGAAAACCCCTATAAAAGTGTTTATTTTTTCTTTTGGTTTGTAGAAACAATCATCATTAATACCTAAGCTTGAGATTTTTTTTCCCCCTATGTTATTATATCTTCAATTATATAAAACCTTCAAAAAAGTTTCCTACATGCAACAGCTTTCTTTTAGTAGGGCTTGGAGAATTAAAAATCAGAGCTGATGCCCCATATGGGACAAATTATACAGAAAAAAAAAAGATAGTAATTATAGGAGCTGTTCTGGTTATGTGGTTCTTGGCTCTCTGCTCCGTTCCTATCTCCTTTGAATCACAGGGGGCTGAAAGGTTGCAAATGATATTACCCAGATTCTCTTGTCTGAGAGCTTACACTGAAGTCCTGCCCGTGGTCCATGGGAGGCATTAGGTGGGAGGTTAGAGAGAGAGTGGAAGCGGGAAGAAGCCATTTTCTCCTGCTTGTGGCAGCACTTCGGGACAGAAGGAGCAGCAGACAGGCAAATGTAGGTTCCTGGGTTCCTGCCCAGGCAGCGGTTTCAACAGCAGAGTTCACAACATAGCACTTGCGAGCTCTGGCTGAGCAGCAGCGGCAGCGGTGCTGGGCATCTCCCAGCCTCTGAGCCCCTGGGGGGCAGCGGGATGCAAGCGCATGGTTCCCCACAGGGTAGGAGCAGCACAGCTGCAACAGCAGCACCCCGGCAGCTTGGGCATCTCTGGGATGTGGGGTCCATGTGACACTGTTTTCTCTTTGGTTCCTCCATGCCTGTGTACATCTTTCTGTTTTTGCTCCTTTAGCTTGGCTAACATTTTTCTGACCAATTTGTCATACAAATTTCCCTCTATTTGAGAAACTACGATGGTTAATTTTATGTGACAACTTGGCTGGGTCTCAGAGCGCCCAGATATTTGGTCAAACACGATTTTGGATGTAACCCTGGGGGTGTTTGGGGCTGAGGTTAGCATTTGGATCAGTAGTCTGAGTAAAACAGATTGTTCTCCCTAATGTGGGTGGGTCTTATACAATCAGTTGAAGCATGAATAGAACAAAAAAGCTAACCTCCTAGGAGTAGGAGGGAACTCTTCCTACCTGACTGCCCTGAGCTGGAACATTGATCTTTTTCTGGATTTTGGACTACAAATGAAATTTTAGCTCTTGTGTCCTGAGGCTGCCAGCTTTCAGATTGAAATTTACACCATCGGTTTTCCTGGGTCCAGCTTGCTGACTATAAATCTTGGAACTTCTCAGCTTCCATAATCATGTGTGCCAATTCCTTATAATAAATCATTCATGTATATACACACACACACATATTCTTGGGGGTTCTATTTCTCTGAAGACCACGACTAATACAGATTTTGGTACCAAGAAGTTGGGTGCCACTCTAACAAATTCCTAAAAATGTGGAAGCACCTTTGGAACTGAGTCATGGGTAGAGACTGGAAGAGTTTTGAGGTGGATGCTAGAAAGAGCCTAGATTGCCATGAACAGAGTGTTGGTAGAAGTATGGACGTGAAAGGTCATTCTGGTCAAGTCTTAGAAATGAGGAACAGGTTTTGGGAAGCTGGAGTAAATTTGATCATTGTTACAAAGTGGCAAAGAACTTAACTGAATTATGTCCTAATGTTTTGTGGAAGGTGGAGGCCATGAAAATTGAATACTTAGCTGGGGAGATTTTAAGCAAAATCTTGAGAGTGCAGCCTGATTGCTTATAGTAAAATGCAAGAGAAGATAGATGCATTAAAAAGGCAAAGAAGAATCAGAACTTGAGGGTTTGGAAAAAATCTCAGACTGGACATATTGCAAAAAATAAGAAAGTGTGTTTGGAGAAGAACACCAAGCCTGTGGCTGGACTATCACTTGCTAAAGAGATTATGGGATATTATGAGCAGAAACGTTGCTAGTTTGAATTGAAAGGACACAGGATGAAATGAAGGAAGGCTGTCAGAGTCCACAGGGCAGGACAGTAAAGCTGTTTGGGTGGGAATATGCTTTATCCTTCAAGAAGAGATAAGAATGACCCTGAAGGTGATTGAGAGACCATGAGGGCTGCCACTCCCATGACAGACCCATGGGGCAGGGCTGGTTCTCCCCAATTTCCTCTTCTGTAGTCACACCTCCTGTCTAGTGCCTCAGGTGTGGGGCCACGCTCACAGAGCCATTGGAGTGGTACAGCCACCCCAGTGGGCCTAGAGGGCAGAACTTTGAACCAAAGAGATTATTTGAAACGGGAATGTCTCCCCTATACCTATCCTATCATTGTTTTTTCAAAGCCCGTAACTTGTCTGGTTTCGCAGATTCACAGCTGGAGAGGAATTTTGCCTCAGAATGAACTACAATCTCACCCATAGCTGATTTAGATGCTGTTTAGATGAGACTTTAGGCTTTAGGCTTTACCGTTGATGTTGGAATGAGTTAGACTTTTGGGACAGGTGGTCCAGAATGAATGTATAGTAGTCCCCCCTTATCTGCAGAGGATGTATTCCAGGACTCTCAGTGGATCCTGGAAACTGTGGGTAGTACCAAACCCTATATATACTATGTTTTTACCTATGATGAAGTTTAATTGATACTTAAGGTAGAGTAAGAGAACACACCAAATTGCCAGCATCACTACTCTTGTACTTTGAAGCCACAATTAAGTAAAATAAGGGTTATTTGAACACAAACACTGTGATACCACTGTGATACTGGTTATACCGTCAGTCTGATAACCCAGATGGCTACTGAGTGATTAAAGGGTGGGTAGTATGTACCACATGGATTCCCTGGACCAAGGGATGATTTATGTCTGGGGGAGGGTGGGGTTGGGCAGAGCAGGATAGTGCAAGATTTTATCATACTATTCAGAATGCATGCAATTTAAAACATAAATATTTTATTTCTGGATTTTCCATTTTATATTTTCAGCCCACAATTAACCATGGGTAACTAAAACCACAGAAAACAGGCATGCAGATAAGGAGGGACTACTGTATTTTGTTTGTGAGAAGGACATAAATTTGGGGGGAGCCAGCAGTGGAATGCTGTGGATCTAATTGTGTTCTCCAAAAATTTGTATGTTGAAGTCCTAACCCACAAGGTGATCATTTTTGGACTTAAGTGCCTGTAATGAAGGTTAATGAGGTCATAAGAGTGAGCCCCTAATCTAAAAGGGCTAGTGCCCTTAAAGCAGAGGAGGAGACACGAGAGCTCTCTCTTTGCCCTGAAAGGAGTCAGCAAGAAGGTGGCTGTCTCCAAGCCAGGACAAGAGCCCTGACAAGGGGTTGAATGTGCTGGCACCTGGGACTACCTCCAAGGACTACTCAGCTTCCAAAACTGTGAGAAAACATGTTTCTTTTGCTTAATTCATCCAGTCAGTGGTATTTTGTTATAGTAGCTCAAGCTGACTAATATAGAAATCTGAACAGTTTTCTGTTTTTTTGACTGGGTAAAAACTAATATAGAAGCCATAAATAATGGTTCAAAATCAAACACAGAAAACAGCTGCAATGTGGGCAACTAAGAAAATGTGCATCTGCTGGAAGTGGAAGGAAATATTGATGGAGGGGAAGGGATGAAGCTGGCATCCCTGAAGTGTGTGAAGTAGGAGGAACTGTTTTATTTAAATATTATTAAAAAAATGACATCAACTTTAGGCAATTTGGGGACATCTGTATTATAAATGCTTACTATAACATAAAATAACCCTTGCCCTTAAGTATATAGAAGACCATAGTCAGATAAATCATTATTTCTCTTCAGTAAGTCCCTAGTGCAAAAGTACAATTAACTGAACAAAGTGATGACTGTATACTTTTATAGACACTATGAGACATTATATTCTGGAATTGCAATATAATTATTGTTAAGTTGTGTGGTGCATTCAGTCTCTTCAAGTTTGCCATTCAAGATAGCTGGTGTTCAAAATACCCTCTCAAACATGCAAAAATGCTGAGAGCCATAGTTTTACATAATGGACATTCAATAAACATTCATTCAGTGACTTCCCAACTTTGGATTATCTAAGAGGTTTTGAGAAAGAGATTATAAGCAAAACATGAGTATATTTTTTCTGTTACCTAAAGAATGTTTCAGTTTATGCCTCAGTAAAACTAACATTTATAGTAAACCATAATTAAGAAATTGTATCACTAAGAAAAATAGAAAGACACAGAGGGGGAGGGTTTAGCTCAATTGGTAGAGCACATGCTTAGCATGCATGAAGTCCTGGGTTCAATCCCCAGCACCTCCGTTAAATAAATAAATAAACAAACCTAATTACCTCCACCCTCAAAAAATAAAAAATATTTAGAATGCGACAATGAATATATGTATGTTCATGTATAATTGAAAAATTGTGCTGTACAGTGGAAATTGACACAACATTGTAAACTGATTATAAATCAGTTAAAACATAAATAAATAAATAAATAAATAAATAAATAAATAAATAAAAACAGACACATGAAATGTTATTAATTACAGCATGTCTTTGGCATCACAGTGAATTGTATAAAATGTCCATCTATAAAGTGGAACTAGTGCTCAAAAGGAACATTTAAATTTAACTTAAGATAATGTAAGTTTTAATTTGTATTGAATGAATTAAATTGAGAACATTATAAAATAATAGAAATTATTTTTTAATTGAAATTTTAAAATAGAAATAAAGACATCAACTAACTGACAATTATGGTTTTTAGAGTCTGTGAATGAGTGGTTACAATATAGCAGAAGACTTATGGGGAACTGGTGGAAAAGACTATAAAAATGCTTTATATAAGCCATTAAAATGGCTGACTACATGATCCTTTATATTTAGAAAATGTGATTTTATTTCTGGACCCTCTAACAGCAATGATGAATAACTAATACTGTTTCCTCTACTGGTAGTTTTTTGGTGTATCATTTTTTTTCTTATATATTTTTATTGAAATATTATTCACATATCTTAAAATTGACCTGTCGAAAGTACACCATTCAGTGGCTTTTAGGATATTCACAAGCTTGTACACCCATCACCACCATCTAATTCCAGAACATTTTTATTAGCTCAAAAAAGAAAACTGTACTCATTAGAAGCCACTCCCCATTCCTCCAGCTCCTGGCAACCACTAATCTATTTTCTGCCTCTATGGATTTGCCTGTTCAGGATATTTAATATGAATAGAATTACACAATATATGTGTGTCTTTTTGTCTCTGGCTTTTTTCACTTTGCATATTGTAGAATGTATCAAGATTTTATTCCTTTATGTGGTCATACTGCTATTTTATGACTGATATCACTGAAGTCAATGTGTCAGCTATTAGCTTAATCATGAAAACTTTCTTGATGTGTTCCCAGCCAGACCCCTTGTACAGCAGCCCTCCGCCTTACTTACCTGTGGAGACTGGACATCCACTGGATGTTATTTGAAGAGTGCTAAGAAATTCCCTGTAAATTTTATCTTCCTCACCTCATGCTACATCCCTTCCTCCTGCTCTACTTCTTTAAATCCCATCACTAAATAAATAATTCTGTTGTCTTCATAACTGCTTTGTCTGACAATACAAATATCCTATAGAAGTGTATTGAACTGTAATTCATTAGCAAGTCATTATCTCAGTTTCATCACTGACAGTGATCTAATAGTGCTGCTTAGAAATTGGGATTTTTTTTGTAGAGAAAGGAATGAGATTTAAGTTTTAATTTTGGAGTAAGGTGCTTTTCTGAAGCAAAGGTGGTCTGGAGTCTCTGAGCACCTGATGAAGGGAAATGATTAGTTTTTTTATTCACCCAACGATTATTTATTAAACTCCAACTTCAACAGAGTCAAACCTTGCTCTTAAAAATGAGGACATAAGGATGTATCCTGTCTTTAAGGAACCCACAGTCTTGTAGAGGAGACAGACATATAATCAAGTCTAATACAGAGTATTGAATGCTGGGATAAATGTTTCTGTAAAGAAATAAGAAAGCATAGGAGAAGCTAAATCAGACTGAAGTAGAAAGGTCAAGAAAGTCTTCCTGGAAGAAGTGACATAAGAAGAGTTTTAAACTGTCTGTGTTAGCTAGATAAAGAACAGGAGAAAGGCATTACAAGCAGAGGATGCAACACGATGAGAAAGCCCCAAAGAATGAAGTCACAGGCTGTTCTCAGAAATGTCAAGTAGACCAGTATGACCAAAGGGAAGGAAAGGGAAGGATTAGAAGGATGGTAAAAATGATAGCTGCTGTCAGAAATGAGTTGTTTGCTATGTGCCAGGACCTGCCATAGCTACTTTACATGTCTCTTCATTCAGTCCTCCCAACAATCTTACCACGTAAGTGCTGTTTGTGTCTCTGCAGAGGGAAGACACCAAGGCACAAAAAGGTTAAGTAACTTGTCTACATTCCTGCCGCTAGAATGTGTGAAGCCAGAGTATGACCCTCTCGCCACAGCATCATGATGAGCCTTGTGCCCGGCTGAGGAGTTTGAAGTCTGTCCTGAAAGTAATGGGAGCCTGAAGGATCTGAAGCAGGAAAGTGACCTGCCATGAGCAGATTTACAGTTTTAGAAAAGTCACCCTGGAGATTGGGTAGGAGAAACAAGTTTTTGCAGCTTAGAGGGTAAGAGGGCAATACGCTGGGCAAAAAGCAGTAAAAGCCTAAGGTCATGCAGTGTGAGAGGCAAGAAAGAGAAGGAGTCCTAACTTATATTTAGGAAGTAAAATCAGACTCTTAGCAGATGAGAATAGAAGAGACAGAGTCTAGAATGACTAGAATACTAGGTCACTGGCGGAATGATTGGACCTTCACGTCGGGGAATTCAGAGGGAAAAGGGGTTTTAATTACTAAATGATTAGGCAACTTTTGGTTAGGCTTGTCCAATACTGAGCAGCAGTGATGTCTGAGCTGGGCATGAGGAGTTGGAGGCACTGGGTCATAAGTGGTCCTCGAAGGAGAGCAGAGACTTAAACATGGTGACCAATGAGAACGCATGTAGACAGAGGAGCACGAGACAAAGAATCAGGCCCTGAGCAGTGGTGGCAGCATCACTGAAGCATCACTGGAAGAGCTTGCTTTGCAAGAGACTGAACAAAGATCAGAGAAGGAGGTGGATAGTTGGGCAAGCATGGTGTCACTAATGCTAAAGGCAAGTTTTAAGGAGGGAGTAGACTGCAGTGTCAAATGCCACAGTGAGGTCAAAGGAGACCAGGACATAAACTGTCACTGAATTTGACAATTTGAAGATAAATGATGACTTTGTAGAGAGGAGTTTCAGGGTCAGACTGCAACAAAGAGTGGATGTGAGGAGAGGAGGTCAAGAAAGTGAGCACAGAGACACTTGTGAAGCGTGGCTATGAAGGGAAGGAACATTGGGAGGGGGAAAGAAAAGGATCAAAAGATGGATTTGAGTGCCCAGATTTATTGTGACCACACGTCTACACATGGGAACCGTATTCAAAACCATCATTTTTTAGTTTTGCAGCTATAGGCAAGTAAGTCAGAAACAGATACGCCAATTTTACCAGTTGTCAAAGCAGCGTATGACATTGGGTCTTCATTTTAGGTCTCACACCACACAGGCGATGGCCCTCAGGCCTTCAGAGACTTAGCTGGATAAGGGGCGGCTTAGTCCATCTGGGCTGCCGTAACAAGCTACCATGGACTGGGCTGCTTATAAACGGCAGAAATTTACTTCTCATAGTTCTGGACCCTGGGAAATCCAAGATCAAGGCACAGGAGGATTTAGTATCTGGTGAGAACCTGCTTCCTGGTTCATAGCTGATCGTTTCCTCACTGCGTCCTCACATGGTAGGTGGCCGGGGGGCTCTCTAGGGCCTCTATTAAAAAGTCACTAATTCCATTCGCATTCAAGGGCTTTGCCTTCATCACCTAATTACCCACCAAAGGCCCCACCTCCTAGTACCATCACATTGGGGATTAGGATTTCAATATCTGAATTTGAGGGGACACAAATATTTGAACTATTGCAGAGGAGAAGAATTGTAGGCAGAGAGGGAACACTCAGCTGGACAGTGATAGTTAACGATAAAAATCATACCTGCACGAGATTGAATATTAACCCAAGAGATGCTCAATTTTAAGTCAGAAGCAACTGGAAAATTTACTGGACTAGACTAAGTTTTCTGTTTGGACCAAATTTAGTTTCTCTGCTGCTGAGCAGTAATGGGAAAGGAAAGTAGGTGTTGTCATAAAAATAAAATGGGTTTTATGTTTCCCCCAAGCTAATTGGTGATACCCAGCGCAAACTCAGCACGTCCGCTGTTAAACGTTGCAGAGGGGCTGCAGCGCAGGTTAGGGTGTGGCCAAGAGAAGGCTTAAAGTCTGACTCTCAGGAAGTCTCAGAGGTGACATTACCTGTGGTGAATTTTGCAAGACCTTCCGACTGGCCCTCAGCCCCATCAGTTTCTCAGAGCTGAAAAGCCTTAGGAAAGGTGATTCAGGGCAATTGACTCACAAGAGGCCTAAGCAATTTACCGTGTGAGATGTTCAATTCTAGTAGGTGGAATGCATGTATTTTCCATCTGGGGCAGTGTACCTTTGCTGGAATTAGGGTGCTTAGTAAGATAAACTAATAATGAGAGTGTTGATTAGTGAGCGCCAGGAAAGATTTCATTAGTCTGTGGCAGGTCCTAGTCAATCATCTCTACTGGCAGAGATGCTTTTCCTGTGACTGAAAAGCTCATCTTGGCCGTATTTGGTATTCCTCTTTGAATCGTGCTGAAAAACCACTACCCAGTTCTCCCTTAACCCTTCCCTTCTTTCTGCTCTGTGCTAATGTTGCCCGGGATCCAAAAAGCCTCATGGGCTCCCTTAGCGTGCTCTGATCATGTACAGACCACAGTGTGTTTTAATCATCTGTTTGCTGGTATGTCTTCCTCTCCTGACTGTAATACCTTTAGGGCAGGAGAGTAATGCTGTCTTCTTGCTTATTCCAGACTATTCCCCAATCATGCAAAAGCCCCTCTTCCATTTCCTGCATCACCCTTCAAGTTTCTCTTCTATTGTCATTGGAGTTTCTAACCTCTGGCTCTAAATCTTCATCTCTAGTCTTCATCTCTAGTCCTGCTTTATTCTGGAGAACTTCAGTTGCCCTGTGGCTAATCAGTGGAAAGTCTTCACCTCCATTTCACTCCCACATCACTTCACACCTCTTCTATCATGCCATGGACTCTCCATCATCTGGAATTTCTCTTTTCCTGGGGAGGCAGGGCTGAGCTGAGTGAGAGGCTGTCCTGGTAGCAGGGTTGAGGTTGATGAGAGCAAAGATTAAGCTGAATTGGAAGACAGGAGTACTGAAGGAAGCATTGAACGTGACAGCCTGGGACATTGGCCCAGTCACCCTGTTAACCATTGATGTTACATTGCAGAAACTCTTTGAGGATTTCAACCATGTGCTTTGACTTGCTTTTGCCTGCAGTGGTAGATGCTGGAGAGGTGAATTTATTCTTGGATGGCCTTTAAAAGGGTTCTTCAAAAGTGAGATGCATACTGGATCCCTTGGTCTGACATATGAATATGTTAGTTTGCTAGAGTTGCCATGACAAGATACCAGAGACTGGATGGCTTAAAACAATAGAAATTCATTTTTCAACTGAAAATAGACTTACCGTATGATCCAGCAATCCCATTCTTGGGCATATATCTGGAGAAAATTCCAATTTGAAAAGATACATGCACCCTAATGTTCGTAGCAGGAGTATTTACAATAGCTAAGTCATGGAAGCAACCTTAATGTCCACTGATAGATGCTTGGATAAATAAGATGTGGTATATATATACACGATGCGACTCTACTCAGAGTATAAAGTCACATCGAGGCCCTCTACCACTTTCTCCATTTACTAAAGAGTTTATTTTAGTACTGAGTTAGCAATGATTGGAAACTGGGAATTTGTAGACTTTCTCTTATTTTGAATAGAGTTTTGGTACAGCATTTATTAGGAGGAAAACAGAGTGAATTAACAGATAAGAACCTATTTGATAGGTTTGATACCATTTTCCTGTAAAAAATTTCCTTCTGGAGATCAACAGAAATAGATGTATGTTAAAAAACATTTTTCTAAACACCCAAATACCCTTACATCTAAGATACTCTTGTGGAGGGTAACATCTTTCAATTGCTTTCTTGGTTTCGGTCTCCTGATCAAGAATTAAAACACTAATAATAACTATCTCTCAGGATGCTTTCCAGAGTTGATTTTTATTGTTCTCTTTAAAATAAAATATTTGGACTTTGTATTAAAGAGCATTCTAAACCTGAAGTGTAACCATAGTTGGTAAATTAAAATCAGCTACAATATTGATACAGATAAAAATATTTGATGATCTAAAACCTGATTGGTCTAGAGTAGTGAAACTTTGCTGTGATATTTTTATACCACATACACTGAATAAATTATGTCTTAAGTGTGTGACTGATAGATCAGATAGCTTGCCCTCCTCCTTTAGTGATAAATACGTTAGCTTGGTTTGTTTGTCCTGAGTTGCAAGCAAAGGCACCTGATCACTGGCAGGACCCTCCATTCTTTGAAAGTCAGCACTCTGTTTTCCCAGGCTCTGGGGAACTTGAGAGACACACACCTAAGATGACAAGCTAAGGAAGTGGAGGCAGCTGAAAACATTTATTCTGACATCCTCAACACAACCATCATGGGGATAGTCTGGCTAAGGAATGGCAAATACATGTCTTATGTACCATTACTGAACATTGATAATTCAACACAATATTTTTTCTACTGACTCAAAATCCTAAACATAATACTAAGGCAGCCACTACTAATAAATCAGTGGGCATGCAATTTGGAAATTATTTGCCATCCTTGCACCATCTCTCAATTTTGAATGTCAGTCTCCCATAAACACTATGAACTAGGCAATGAGTGATGGGATCCAGAAATCACAGAATAGGGAACTTCAGGCAGAACCCAGACTGCAGACAACACATTTGGCCTGACCTAATCAAACAGTGGTTTTGTTTGTTTTTTTGAGTTACTACTTGCCAACGTTAAAACATCAGGAAACATCATAGAAATACTTAGATTTATGTCTTTTCTTTAAAAGTCAGATTTAGCAACACTGGATCTGTATGGCCACGTTGCAACCACTGACTAGATGTGAGAATTGGCTCTCCCCAAAAGATATGCAAGCTCTCAATTTTGCCGTGGGCCCCATTCATCCAACTCGGCTCATTTATATGATAAACATTGAGTGCCTACCCCTCCTTGTTCTACTGTGATTTTAAATGCCCTTGGCTCTTCACTCTGTTTGATCTCCCAGAATTTCTAGGCTTGGAAGCACAGAGGCAGGGTCTGAGGGCCCCTTTTGGTATGAAGGCGGCTTTGGAGGTGAGGAATGAGAGCAATAGGAACTCCTGTAAGTTCCCTTCTTCCCTTGTGGTTCAGGCCATCAAAGTAGGGCACGGATTTCTCAGCCAGAACTGAAGTCCAGAAGGCCAAGATCCCCTCAGGTGCAGAATGACTTCGTTTTGGTAAGATTGGCATGAGGTCCGCTACCTTCAGCTGTCAGTGAGTTGTCACCTCTAAGCAATTAGGGACACAGCAGGAGTGGAGGATAAGAAAAACCAGAATCAATCCAAAAAGTGTTTTATTATGTCCTATACATTTAGAAGAATCAGATGTGAGATGGTTGCTCTTATGGCCTAAGCTGCAGGAAAGGTCGTAGGAAGCTTCTAAAACCCTCTGTGTGCTAAGGGGTTCTTAAGACAGCTCAGGGATCTAAGATGCAGTAAGAGTCAAGGAAGCTTAAGAAAATGAAGACTCTTATACTTTTATTTTATATCATATGTGTCTTGATTTGAGGAAAATATTAGTTATGAGAGATCTGAGACCTGTGTTTCTGGGTTCTTCAAGGCTTGTACTGGTTGCTCTCTGTGCCTGCAACTCCTTCCTTCAGGGCTTTGCATGGTGTCTCAAAGCTATTGTCGCATCATGCTGACCTCCCCACCTCCCTTTCCTCCTTAATTTTTCTTCCTGGTGCTTGTAACTATCTAATATATATTATATATAGAGAGTGAGAGACAGAGACAGAGACAGAGACAGAGACAGAAAGACTTAGCTTCTTTATTTCATTTAAGGTGAGTATTCCTTCCACCAGTTGGATAAATAGAGAAATTTTTGTTTTCCTTATTCACTGATGCATCGCAGATAGAGCCAGGTCCACAATAAGCATTCAACAAATATTTGTTGAATGACGTGAAAACTGCTTGGATGCAGTAATACATAGCACCAAGTCTCACAGACTGTAAGAAGTTGTATCAGGTTTCCCAGATCCCACAAATTTCAAAGAAAACTGGGTCAGGGACGACAGAGTGTCATTTCCCCAATGTCTCAAATTTCATTATTTAAAAACTGCAAGAAGTTTTTATTAGGTGGAAGATGGAAACTCCAATACAGCTTCAAGGCAAACTGTTTTTTTACTGTGGAGATAGACATCTTTAAGTCATAGGAATGTAAAGAAATGGCATCTTGGAGTAGAGATGTGGATCAAAGTACTTTGCTTTGGGGAAGAGAATGAAAGGGCACAATGGTTCGAGGCAGAATTTTCACTTTCTTTGCTTGAAGGAGAAAGAGACAGGTGGTCTTTTTGTGGAAGGCAACATAAAACATTATAAAATAAATCAAAACATGCAAGTGGCTCATTTTAATCTCTGGAACAAGGTCTATATTTTATAGTTACTCCAACTGTTGTCTATAGTTTTAACAGGGAGGAAAGCCAATCAATGACAAAATGAAAGACATTTTAAGCCTTAGCTTACACGGCCAAGGAGCTGGAGCTTGAAGATGCATCTTGGTCCGGTTAATGGCTTAACTAACTTGTTCAAGAATCTGCTTAACTTCAGTAACTACAGGTCCCAGCACCAAGGCAAGGAAGGGGTGGCAGCTGTACTGTGCTCGAAGAAAAGTTGCTAGGTTGGAAAGAGTTTCTCTAAATTTACTTGTTAATCTGACTTGGAGAAATCTATGAATGTGAATTATTTTATATTACAGGTCGTTATCATTTAGTATCCAAACCTTAAGCACCAGGCAAACTCTGTTGGAGGACTGAAAAATACTTTGAAAATGATTTGTCCATCTGTTTTAATAAACTGTGCAGTGATCATCAGAAGAGGTTAACAAGAAAAAAATCAAGGATGACTACAGAAAAAATTACTGTATTCGGTGGTACAAGTCTATGGCATTCTAAAAAGATGGTGCAGTGGGGGATATGAATACCACAGCATCAGATTATCCCTTATTTCCATACAGTAAAAAAAAAAAGTGTTTGCTACAATAGGAAAATAACAGAATCCAATAATTTAAGTTCTAAAATCAATGAGGCCTATTCAAAACTCCATGCCCAGTGAACTGATATTGCAACATCAAAGAGGAAAACAGACCCAGCAATCTGGAGAAGAAACCTGTGATGCCTGAAATAGTTACTGAAGACTGACCTGCACCTGTAAATCACTCCCTATTCTTGAGAAGTAATAAAGGAGAAAACAAGGACTGCAGAAAAAGATCAGCTACGACAATGAAAGACGAGTCTGAACCAGTTAATACTACAGATGAACTAAATGTATTTCTGGAGGCTGTGAAGAGCATAGTAAAGCAATGGAGAACAAGCTAAACATCTCCTATCATGGATAAAACTTACAAACTAATTACAGCAGCACACGGGGGAATGTCAGGCCTAGAAAACAGGTCAAGGAAATTTGTATACAAATACTATAGGTAGTTGAGGAAATGTAAAAATTCAATGATGTAGAAAGTTTCATTTGAGGAATAATGAAACTTTTTCTTGAACTGGAAGAATATCACATCAAAAGAGTATCTGAACCTCTGGAAGATATCATCAAAGACAGGAAGAATGTATTTGGCTATGTTACCTGAAATTTAGAAAAATAAATATTAGGACTAGCAGAAACTTAGAATGTGGCTCAGGTAACTGATATAAGCTTGTTACTCAAAAATACTTCTCTGCCAATTTTATGTGCAAGGTCATGAATACTCAGAGTCCAGGTGACAAATTGTCAAGAGAGGGAAAAAGATTTTAGAATCTTAATTTTCCAAAGAACAATGGCATACTTCTTTTGTGTAGGAAAACACAGAAACTCAAAGTGGGAGGAGAGGGAAAGTTTAGAGCAGAAGATTTTTCAAAATATTCGTGAAGCATTCTCTCCTGCAGTTTGAAAATCACAGTGTGAAGTGAAAGAAAATGTTGAAGGAAGTGAGTTGTGTTTGTGACGGGCATGAAGCCAGAAAAAGAAAGATGAAGAATATGTAGTTTTCACACAAGAAAAAATAAGCAGTAAGTGACCATTAAAAGTACACACTTTTGTAACTATTAACATGCAAATAAACAGTTTTAAGATATAATTTAATTAGTAAAATAAGATTCATGATTTTAAGAGCTTGTATGTATGTAGATCAGTAGTATTCAGAAGCAACATAAAAATGTGGTTTAATTACATACAGGTTTTAAATTCATATGTGTGTAGGTCTTTATTCATTTGTGTATGTATATGTCTGCACACATGTATATACACATATATGTGTGAATGTATATACATATACTCTCACATAGAGAAAGAGATACTTTCTTATTAGAAAAATAAGTAAACAACCCTTTAACTATATTTTATTTTATTTATTTTTTTTCCTTTAACTACATTTAAAATTCCACTCTAGTAACATTTACTTTCCCTTGGCACTTCCCTATTGCTTTCTTTATTTGTGAGGTGTAATCCTGAAAGTGATACTATGGGAAAGGAGGACAAAGAATTGGGATGGAAGATATCACAGGGCACAAAAATAACTCCAGTACTGTTTGGGCTGTGGCCACACTGGCTTGACTTCAGAACATGTTTCCTTGAGGCAAATGTCCCTGAAATGCTCCAGGAAAAACTCTGGAGATGGTTTAAAATCACACCCTTGGAATTCATCCTAATCATGAACTTGATTTTTTCTAGGAGAACCTGCAAGTGAAAGGATTTCATAGGTGGTGGCAGATTTAGAAACTCTTTAGTGATAAGGCAATAACCCAAATTTTAGCTTTCGGTGAATTCTACATGGTGACAAATTTGGAGAGAGGGAGATTGGAAAAACAAAATGGAATCTATCAGCTTCACTTATGATACCAAATCTCATGGAGAGGACGTAGTAAGTGAAAGATACAAGAGCCATTCGGAGGAATTCCTACTCATTCCTTTGACTCTATCTACTGACAGTTTCCAGATTTGAATTCATCTAAGACTTTGTGAGCTTAATTCTTACAAAAGGTCTCCCATAGTTTGAGAGAATTAGATGCCTGTTTTGACTAACTCCTCATTGCAGAAGAGATTTATCATCTTTTGTGAATTATTTCTGTGTCAGTTACACAGAGTACAGCAAAAGTACTATTTTTTAAAAAATAAAAAAAGGCCACTTTACAATAGGAAACATAGTATGTTCTTAAAATAATATAGATACTGTGTTATTAAAGTTTTAAATGGCACGCAAAATTTCTAGGCAAAACAAGGATTTGTAATGATCCTAAAAATGCATCTGCTATACTTTAATACAAATTTTGATTCTGTTTTGTATCTGTCCTTGAACTTGGATGCTCCATGGTTAGAAGAGATACTTATGGAATGAAAATTAAAACAAATACAATTTTCTGCAAATATCCTGGAATCATAGGAGCTGAGGGGTAAAAGTAAGTTGCCAAAGAACTACAAAGCATGCTTATCCTGCTGAAGAAAAGATTCAGACTTACAGATTATATTTTTGGAATTAAAAGTGCTAACCAAACCTTAGTGAAAACATAGAAATATTGGTCCAAAGAGATTTAAAGGGAAATCTTGAGTCATAAAAAACACAGAGGAGATTCATAAAGAAAGACATGTAGTAACAAGTCATAAGATGAAATTTGTCTATACTGGCGACACATATGCTCGATAAAGTCTCCTGGGAATTTTATAGAATATGCAAATTATAGTGGAATTTTAAAACTAAAAAAGTTAAAGTTGAAACAATTTACAGGAAAAAAAGGCAAATGTGAACTGTTGTATGGGATGAGGGGTGCTAGAGATGTGAGTCTTTGTTTTTGCACCAGAAACAGCTTTAAATGCATTTGTATAGCTTGCATTGGTCATGTTTTGGGCAGAGTGGACTGAAGCTCTTCTCACACAACAGGGAGCATTCACTGGAATCCAAAGCCCTCAGCTCTTTGCCGTTCATAGCTGAGCCATTTGAGTCCTTCCTCTGTGAATTTTAGTTTTAAACTTACAAAATGAGGGCTAGATGATTTCTAAGGTTCTTCTTGGGTGTGATTCTGTGTATCTTGTCCTTAGGTTGTTTGACTAAACGTAAATAAACATGACTGTGTTAAGGAGAACTGACTTGGACATACTGGATTTTGTCCATGAGACCAATAGAAAAACTCTTAGAAAGACGGCTTGTTGTATTGGCTTCAGGAGTCAATGATGGTTCAAGAATATTATTCTCTTAAGTCAAGGTCTAGGGTTGATATTATAATCACAGAAATAAATTATGGGTACTCTGTGTGGCACAGTACTGAACATCTGGATGTTCAGTTGCAAATTTTTTCAACCCCCGCGGCTTAAACGTCTCTCAATCCTTAGACACACTGAGTCTTTTCTGGTAGGGCTCCAAGGTTCAATCTCCTGGTATTTAAAAATCAAAACTGTACACTTTGCAGCCACTGATCGTGAATTGAATTCTTTGCATAGATCCTGAAACCAAAATACTATACTTGTTTTTATTACTCAGATCTTTCAAGCTAGGTCAAGTTTTATAAGAAGCTTTTTTCATTTAACCTTGACTCTTAAAGCTCTATCAAAATACCCTATTCATGTTGGCTCCCTGGAGCTCCTAAATTTGTGTTGATTTATTTTTGCTTGTTTTAAGGCTACTCCTACTGATACCCTCTCCCGAACTCACATAAAGGAAGTCTGTTAACCTCCTTGTCTGGTGGTATAATCCTCCTCCACTCCTAATGACCTGATTTGTTCATCATGAATGGATGAAGAAGGCAGTTCTAATGCAAACAGATAAAAGGGTTTAGATCATTACAAAAGTTGGACTACAAATTTGACTCTGACCTTCATGATAGCCAAACTTATATGCTTATTCATATATGGAAGACACATATTAGATCTTGAGAAAATAACTTTTTCTGGCATTAGATTCTGAGTGACATTTCTGAGTATGACATCACACTGAAAAATTGTCACCAAGTATAATACATTTTCAAGTCTATAATTCCCTCAAAATAAGGTAAGGACAGAGAGCTCAAGTGGAAATCAGTGGAAGAATTTCTGGGAAACAAGACAAATACAAGCATATGAAGTTTTCTATGATCTGATCTGGCCCACTCTACAGGAAAATAGACTATTCTTCAAGCATCATTCTTTATCATCTCTCTCAGTGAGAGTTTTGATGGAAATTGGACAGCAAACTAGCTGGGGGTTACTCAGGTCTATACTTGTGATCCCCAAATATTATGAAGAGGATTCAACACTTCTTAAAATTCCTCTTTATCTCCCATCTGCTTTCTCACCCTACTATCACACCCATCTCAATCAAAGTCTTCCTGAAAAACTTGCTTACCAGCTTTTGCCTATGTACCACTCCTCTTTCTATCTTTTCCTCTTTTCTGACTCCGTCCCATCAAATTCCAAATAAGGAACCTAGCAAAGGCAGAATCCTCCTTGGAAGGAAAGAAAAGGAAAGGAGAGTAGGTGACATAGAAAGACAGGATCCTCTTTAGCAAAGTTAGTGGTTAAGAACCATCCTCTGTTATTAATTTTTGTTCAATCACACATACATTATCACTGATAAACTTCACAGTAATGCTATGTGATATTTATTGATTTTCTGTTCACATGCAAGAAACTAAGGTTCAGAGAGTTTACAGAATTTGCTCAGAGTCTCATAACTAGCAAATGGTTCAGCTGGCATTGTGAACCTTGGTCTTGCAAGAGCCTGAATGGCAAGTTTTCTGTGGGACTAGTTAAGGTCAGATCCATGCCCTGTAAAGACTGGATGAACCAGTGGTAATGTTGGTATCCTTTTATCACAATGGGGGTTCTGACAGGCTGTCACCTGTTTCAATGACTTGATCGTATACATATCACACCTAAATGAATGTAATGTACGGCAGAGCAGAATATAATGATTATACACTGATAATTCGATGGAGGAGTTCTATCACATCTTACATTTTCCATTCAGGTGTATTAGCACAAATATGTGTTTGGGTGGTCCCAAGACCACCCTCAGTTTCAGTGATTTGCTAGAAGGGCTCACAGAACTCAGAAAAGTTGTTACACTCACAATGATGGTTTATTACAGCCAAAGAATACAGATTAAAATCAGCAAAGGCAAAAGGCTCACAGAGTGGAGAGAAGAGACCAGGAATCAGCTTCCAGTTGTCCTTTCCCACTGGAGTCGTATGAACAGTGCTTAATTCTCCCAGCAATGACATGTGGCAGTACACACAGGGTATGGTCAACCAGGGAAGCTCATTCAAACCTTGATGTCTAGGGTTTCTAGTTGGGTGTTGTCACATAGGCATGGAGCGCCCATGTGACTGACCTTTCTTATTCAGTCTCCAGCTCCCCCAGAGGTCATACTGATTCAGCATGGCCCAAGGCCCCCACCATAAATCACATTGTTAGCATCAACTATCTGGCAAGTCCCAAAGCTCCAGGTATGCAGGCATTCTTATCAGATAGGACATTTCAGAGGCTTAGAGGTTATCTCCCAGGAGCTGGTCAAGGGCCATTCATTTCTTTGGAAGGTATTGGGTTTGAATACCCAAGCCTGCTAAGTTAACTCTTTACTGCACAGTTAAAATAAATCTAACAGTGATATGCAGAAATGAGATGAAATAAAATTGTTCACCTAAAATAGTGTAGTTTCTTAGAGTAACTTTAAAATTAATTAAGTCATTTTAATCACTTACACAGTAACTATTTTGAGGGGCATAAAATTTGATTTTCGTATAGAAAGGGTTATTCAACACAATAATGGAGAGAAAATATAATCTTTTGGAATATTTTATATTTGTAAGAAAAATCATTCAGAGCTAGAGTTCACATAGACCAGTGATTTTAAAGACTATGATTCAAGGTTTCTGAGGCACCATTGGAGATGTGGGTCTGAAAAGGGGACTTGGTGGGTGAATGGGCAGGCTTCTGAGTGCCTGCTGTTCCTTCAGCCAGCAGCTGTGTTTTAAACTATTTTTCTGATTTATACTTCTGGGTAAAAGTTCATCTGAAGAAAAGCCACTTGGGTTTAAAAATGCAAAACAAAACTGAAAACCCATTGTTGGGGATTTAATTGTGCCTCTCAAAAACATATTGAAGCCTGAACATTCAGGATCTCAGAAAGTGAGCTTTTTTGGAAGTAAGGTTGTTGCAGTTATAATTAGTTAAGTCAAGATGAGGTCATAATTGAGTGGGCAGTATGTAGTGGGCCCTTAATCCAATCTGAATGGTGTCCTTGTAAGAGGAGGAAGACACATGGGGAGAAGACAGCCATGTGAAAACAGAGACAGAGACAGAAGCAACTATAGCACAAGGAACACCAAGGGATGCTGGCAAACACCGGAGGCCAGAGGAGGCAAGGAAGTATTCGGGTCTATACGTTTCAGAGGGAGCATGGCCCTGCTGACAACCTTGATTTTGCACTTTTATCCCTCAGTACTGTGAGATAGCAGATTTTTGTTGTTTTATAAGCCACTCCATTTGTGGTACTATGTTATAGCAACCTTAGAAAATTTATACACCGACTAGTCTAATTTCATTCTACTGATCAAAAATGAAGACCAAAAGATTAAGCAACTTTCTGAAGACTGAGAGCACCAAAGAGGTTAAGAATCTACTGTATCTGTTCAAAAAATATTGTATAATTCTGTATATTTTAAATGGATTGCATTATTTAGTTAACAATAGCAACAACGAAATTTTTTTGGAGATACATCCCTTACAAAATAGACTTTATGAAATCATTATATTGTATACCTTAAATATATAAATTTGTATTTTTCAATTATCTGTCAATAAAGCTGGGGGAAAAAAAAGAAATAGCATGGCTAATAAAGTTAGGCAGCTGAAAGCAGTGCAAATTTTTGCAACTGCAAGTAAGAAGTGCAACTACATAGCATTCTTGCTGACTTGAGTTAACAGAAAATAGGCGAGTTGATTCTTAACCCGTTCAAGTGCTCATTCATTACTATTTTCACTAGAGGGAAAAAGAAATGGGTGTGGCAGTAGAAGTGGCGAACAGTGTTTTCAGGAGTTGACTTAAATTTTCAGTGACAAAGGACATGCAAGAGAAAAGAATGTCATAGTTCTGTATTAGATGCTAATAGCCCTATTTGGGAAATTTACCTAATGTTAAACTTAAATTTTGCATCAGTTAACTATTGCTGTATAACAATCCATCCTAAAAAATCAGTGGCTTAACAGAAAAAAACTTAGCATTGCTTGTATCTGCAGGTCAGCTAGAGACTGGACTTGGCTGATGTGGATCTGCTTCACGTGTCTTTCAGGCTCTTTGGGCTGACAAGAATGCTTTAGAGAATGTTCCTCTCATATCAATGTAAGAGGTATAAAGGACAAATGAAAAAGTGAAATTTCTTAAGCCCTAGGCTGGGGATTGGCACACAGCTATTTCCAGCCGTGGTCTGTTGGGTAAAGCAAGTTACAGGTATGTTAGTTTGCTGCTGTAGCAAATTATCATAGACTAGGTAGCTTAAAACAATGGAACTTATTGTTTCATTGTTCTGGAGGCTGAAGTCCAAAATCAAGGTATTGGCGGGATTGATTCCTTCTGAAGGCTGTGAGGGAGGCATCTGTTCTAGGCTTCTGTCCTTGGCTTGTAGATGATTATCTTCATGCTCACATAGTGTTCTCCCTCTATGTGTGTCTGTCTTCAAATTTCATCTATATATATATGTGTGTGTGTGTGTCTGTGTCTGTGTGTGTGTATGTGTATATATATAATTATGTTGGATTAGGGCCCATCCTCATGACCTCCTTTTAATTGGATTAACTCTTTAAAGACCCTATCTTCAAATGAGCTCTGAGATACTGAGCATTAGGACTTGGACATATGAATTTTTTTGTACGAGGAGGGAACACAATTCAACCCGCTGTACACATTCAAGCTCAAAATAAAGGTGTTACAAACTGTACCGATAATGAAGATATGGCAAGGATATGGATGCAAGAAGGGGTGAAGAATGAGAGTCCTCAGTTTTAACTTTAAATCAAGCACAGGAGGTGGCAAGCTATGACCCATGGGCCAAACTTGGCCTGCTGCCTGTTTTTATAAATAAAGTGTTATTGGAATACAGGAATATTCATTTTTTAATGTATTGTTTGCTTTTGTGCTACAATGGCAGAGTTGAGTAGTTGTGACAAGAGGCGTTATGGACTGAAAAGACTAAAATAATTATAATCTGGCCTTTTACAGAAGAAATTTGCTGATCCCTGGTCTTGCCAAAGCAGCAAAGCCTATAAATATAAAGACTTGTCCTGAATTCAAGTAACTGTTCTAAATGGAGCAGTATGAAAAACACTGTTTTGGGAGTGGGTATTGTCTCTGGCTTCATTTTTGCCATTAGCTACCTCTGTGACCTTGAGCAAGACCCTTAGTCTCCCTGTTTCTGTTTCTCACCCAAGACGTCAGGGAATCGGTCACACTACTTGCCTACCTCTGCTTCTCCTTTATTATAGCTAGACAGTAAATCTTTAATGACCAAAAAGGACTACATTGCACTGTTCAAAACAAAGGGAGCAGAGTTGTAGAAGAATATAATTTTTCCCCGTGGTCCTCAATCTATTGTTTTAATGTCATAAGAGTTACATTTTTTTCTGAATTGGAAATCCTGATTACCATGGGACTAAATGATATTTGAAATCATTTCTTCTTTTTAATACAGGATTTTACAAAATGAAATATTAAAGGAGGGTAAATGTATAAGACATAGCATTAATAGATGGAAATAAGTGTTGTTGTGACAGAATTTTATGAGATCAACCTCATCCATTTTGGCCACTCAGGGCATCAGATGGTGTCAGAGGCCATCTGGTCCTGCTCTCCATACATGAAAATTGGAAGAGCTTAACTCAGGATTGTATGAAGAAACAAAAGAATGTATTAAAAAAAAAAAAACTGCAGGTCCACCATGAATGGCAGATTGGAAAATATAGGCCCAATATTTTGTAGAGCTACCCTTTAAGAGGTGGAGTCTTTTTTCCTGTCTCTTGAATCTTGCTTTGATTTGTGGAAAACAATGTTATGCAAGTTCTGGATCTTAGGACTCCAACACCTTGCAGCATTTGTCTTTGCTCTCTTGGAATGTTCCCTAAGACCACCATGTAAAGAAACTGGTCTAGTATGCTGGAGGATGAGAAGCCATGTGGAGGAGAACCAAGGCTGCCCAGGTGATAGCCAAGGCCAACTCCCAGTCATGGCAGTGTAACTAAGCAAAAAGTTCTGGTCCAGTGTGTATCGCCTTTCGTGTACCCCGAATTTCTCTAGTCTCATACCAACTGCCCCCAACTCTCTGCTTCAGGCTTTATTTTTTGTATATTGTAGAAAAATTTTACTGTTTCCTTTTACATGAACTCAAATTACAAAACTTTAATTACAGAATTCTTAATTAATGGATTTCTATGGGAATCTGCTCACTACCTGCTTTGGATGGGGTATGGATTGCTGAAGTTCTCTGCCCCTCTAACCGGAACACACGGCGCTGCGTTCTCTCAGCAAGATTAGCACACTCTTTAGTGCAGTGATGGGAAGGGCATTTATACCCTTGGAGAGAAGAATAATTTCCTGCTTGTTGTCTGAGCTGGAAAAACATCTCTTCTTGTGCTAAGAACATCACATAGATTTCATCTTGTCTGCTAACTCTGATTTGTGGTGACTGCCTGGAGCAATATTGAGAAATATTGCAAGGCCACATCCAGGCTTAGTTATAACTGATTGGCAATGTCTTTCCTGTAGAGGAAATGGGCCCTGTGTATACCTACTATTGTCTTTTCTATCGCTACCACTGACCATGGTACTTTCTCTGAAAACAGTTAAACAGCTCCTTTCCTCTAATAGTGGTAGCACTAGGGAATTTGTTTAATCACTTTGTACCCAGTAGGCATAGTTTATAAAGTTACATTAGCTAGCCTAGATAAAGCTTAATAAAATTCACTAATAACAGACATCATTAGAGATAGTAATCTCATCCAAAGTGCAGAAGCTATTATTTTGGTTATTCTCATTTATGCAATTTCTTAAATAATCATGTATAATGTTTACTTAGTCATTTAATCCATGGCAATATTTTTGCAGTAAATAACATTTTTAAACTGTAAAATAAAGCTACAGTGATAAAATTGTGAATGACTGTAGGAGTTGAATTGAGAGATGAGGTACTGCAGGGTTAGTCAACTATGGTCAGCAGGCCAGATTCAATCTGCCACTTGTTTTTATAAATAAAGTTTTACTGAAACACAACCATCTGGTCTGTGGATGCTTTTGCTTCATGATGACACCGCAATGCATCACAATGACAGGATGCAGTAGTTGCAGTGAGACCAGCAGAGTTGAGTAGGTGCAACAGAGACCTAATGGCCTGCAAAACCTGAGATACTTACTATCTGACCTGTTACAGAAAAGGTTTGCCAACCCCTGATGGATTGAAATGGTTAAGGATCTAACACTTACTGACCACTCTCCATATTCAGGGAACGGGGATGGACATAACCCTTTGAAGGGCTCCTTCCTCTCTAAAAAATGGCCGTAGCAAAAGCAGCAGTTTTTAATCCTGTCTGCACATTAAAATCAACTGGGTAGAGTTGTTAAAACTACTAATACTGGGCTATGACCTGTGTGAGAAGTGGATATGGCGTATTTTTGAAATACTCAGCTGAATCTGACATGCAGCAAAGTTATGAAGCATTGACCAGGTTATTATTTTGCATTTCAGCTGTTGGCTCTTCTACAGGTTAAATGGTATAATTATCCAGTTTGACTTACAGTGATTCAATTGTGATAGAAACTAAATCTAAAGTAACTTAACTAAATGGAAAATAAAATATTTCACGGAATGTTCACTGCTTACTCGGACAGGGTGAACTCTCTCAACATCCCAAGCCAACAGAATTTTTGCTGATACAAGTTTTTTTGTTTGTAAAGTATTATCATTTCCTCCACAAATCTCCAGATTTAAAACTAATTGTTAGGCTACCAAAAAAAGTCACTTAAGTCTATTTTTTGTCTGTGTGCCTTACTTTCTTAGCACTCTTGAATCATCTACTTCAGAAAATAAATCCTAATGCAGCTCTATTCTGTCCCGCTTTTAGAAATTTTGTTCACATTGAAAAACTACTTACAAAGTACTTGGAAAACTGGGTAAAGATTAAAGAAGATTAAATTTTGGTTAGGTAAAGACAACTTTTTTCTAGTTCAACATGTGGCAAATTATAATAGCCCAGAAATAGTGGCTCAGGAAGTTCTCTCACAGCTCTGGTTCTAAGTATTACAAGGATATATACTCTTATTGTCCTGTCTAGTGCACCACTGACTTTTTATGGGTTTAAATATTAATTTTAATAATTCATATACCAAAAATTTCCATAGACTTCTGGAAGTAAGACCTATGTGAATTATTGGAATTACACACAGGCAGAAGTTATCTGTAGTTGGAGAAACTCGCACTTTAGGATGCTTATCCCAAAGCTGTATCTTGAGAACTTCCTAGGCAGGTTAGTGCATCAGCAGTAAAAATTATACACTTATAATTTAATATTTCACCAGCCCAACAGCTAGTTCGAGCATATGTAGAGATGAAAATTTCCATCCATTTTGCCAAAATCACACTTTCGTCAGTCTGCAAAATCTGTCTTGGCTCCACCCACCCTTTTTGGTGCCAGTTTCTTCTTCATTACTATCTTCTCAAAGCCTGAAATTTCTTCTCACATCAAACTAGGAAAACTTGGAAATCTCTCTGCTAGCAATAACACTTACAGATCCTTTAAAAATGCAATTCACACAGAATATAAGGATCAGAAAAATCCATAGTTTTAAAAAATTATTCTTTTATATTCTCTTTATAGTCTTGTACTCTTATTTTCTATAGAAATGGCAATGCCGTGATGAAAACCATTCTGCTTATCATGGTCCATGAATATCTGTTTTCTACTGAGACCAGCTTTCCTTTAAATGATGCGTAATACGTTTTCCTTTGCAGAAGACTTCAAAATTCTGGGTCTGTTCCCTAAATTGTCCGTATCTGGGGGAAGGACCACAGAATGTACCAGAAGTAACATTCATCATGGTGATACATATAAATACTTTCCTGACATTCTTATTCCCATTTTTAGAGACAAGGTACTAAGAAGCCCAATGTAAATAATGGTAATAACACAGAAAAGAAACTAGTATTTATTTATTACATAATATACGTAAGGCCTTGATAAGCACTTCACGTATGTTATTTAATAGTCACAAGAAACCATCATATGAGTATTATTCCTATTTTTACTGATGAGTAGGTGAATTTCTCAAGGTCACAAGCTGGTAAACAATCTGTTTTTTTATAGTCCTAGAGAGCTAACAAGTGATCAATTAACATTAATTATAAATCAGTGGATTCTTAATTAATGAGCCTTTGCTCATTAAATTTGGAAATCACTTTTCCTTTTTACATATATGTCTCAGAATACACCATAGGCATTTACGAATGGGTAATTTTCACCTCCATGTGAGAAATATAGGTAATTATCCAAAAATATCTACATAACGCAGAGTAGCTTCCCACTACTTCCTAAGAGTAAGTTAGGTCTCTTTGTGATGTCAACCATCTGAAGCTAAGCTCTTTTTCTTTAGTTGAAGGGTGCAACTTGGAAAATTACTGCGGTTTGATGTCTTACAACTTTTTGCGGTTCTCTGCAAGTTCAGGCATTTTCTGCGGTGAACAGTACAAATGTAGCTAAGTGTTAATTAAAAAGAACATCTTGAGTGTAAACATTAAAAATTGATCACCTTCTGTGAGCAATTTAATTTATGAGCACTAACATATTCTAAACTGATGTCTTGAATTTTACTAGAACATCTCTTGGTGCATAATGAAGGGGAAGAAGGAAGAACTTTTAACGTGAACGTATTTAAATTTCTCTTTTCTCAGTCACGGTGGGTGTGCAAATTCTAAGAGGCAGCTGCTTCACTGTTGCTGGAACAGCAGCAGCTGCAAGAGCAGCGGCCTCCCGGCAACCCTGGCCCCCCTGTAGTCGGGTTCCCGCCATCAGCCCTGCGCCACTGTAATTGTTTTTGGCAAAGTGAGAGACCTGTGGAGTGGCTCCGGCAGCTTTCCTTTCCTTTTGGGTGACACTAAATCATTAATGAATGCATTTATTTATTGAATTTTCAGCTTGCTCAGTAAGGTATAGCGGAGTGTGCACATGAGAGAATGGGAAAAAGAATAAATTAAATTTCATTGCCGAAGTCAACCAACTGTCTCCGTGAGCTTAATTAGGGGGATGATTTTTTTCCCCTTAGCTCCAGAGCCTGTTTTCAATGTCATGATCCTGATGTTACATTTTGAAAATGTTTCTAAATAGAATTAATGCTGTTGAAAATGTAAAGTTGGTGAAATTTCTTGTGGGTTTCTCTTTCGATCCTTTAACACTTCCTACCTTTTATTGAATCCCTTCCCTAGTCCCAGGAGTCTAGGACTTTTCTGGTGCTCACTAGCTTCTCAGAGCTCCATGCAATCATTCTATACCTTTCTTCTTGCGTCTCTTTTACCAAAATTCATTGATTCTATGTTCCATTCCTTTAGTGTTTCACTCTAACAGGAAATCTGATCTGTTCATCCATGGCCAGGTGTGAGCAGTTGCCAATGACACTGCAAGGAGGTACAAAGATCCCTGCTTTCAGACAGTGTTGAGTGACTTAAGTTTTAAGAGATGAGGAATCTTCAAAATCATCTTGCGTAGATAGTGACTTAGACTGCACACAGAATTGAGGCTGCTGTGTCTGTGTGTTATTTAATGCTTAAACTTTGTATAGGCAAGATGGAAATAAGTTCAGAAAAATTCTTAACTAGATTTATTTTATAATAACCAAAAGAAAAAAAAAAGGGTTTCAGAATGGGCTTGGAAAAGAATTTTTAGATTTACTTCTTTTGCTTCATATACTGAGTAAGGTAATACTTTAATAAAGACATTGTGTTTCATGAACACAAATATAAAGATTTAATATCTGATCCCAGCCTATGTTATGTGTAGCAAATGGCAAGACTTAGACTTTAAAATAAAGCTCTACCTAATAGCTTATCAAAGTAAAAGTGTTCTGAGCAGTGATGGACTCTGGCTTATTTTAGCAGATTACTTAGTAGAGGGCTTGCTAGAGTATAATTGTTGGTGTCATTCTTCAAAAACTGACATAAAAATAACTAGATAGTATCCAAATGGAATTGTGAGGGAATAAAAATATAATAGAGTTTGAAAGAGAGAGTTTAGTTTTATTAAGTTGTCAAGAAAATAAAATGCAGCGATTTATTTTAACATAAACTTAATCATCAGTGGAATTTTAAAATAAATAATATTTTAAATGTTTTATCCAAGTTTAATATTTCTTTGGAATGTTTTAGGGTAATGGAGCAAAAAATTAATTCTGTCCCCCAAATCCTACAGCTTTAAGGACCAATCTCACAGCAGTACAGGGAATTTTTATTAAAAAATAAATGGTGACAGTTTTATATGTTTTATTTCAAACTCAGGGCTCCTGTATAGTTATGGAAAGTAGGAATCTGGACAAAAGCAATCTTTCTGTCCATCATCTGATGGATACCTATGTGTGACCGTTGCTGAAACCATTTGCATATATTTTTGTCAAGTTTCAAAAAAATATGCATTTATCCACTGCATTAAAAGAATAGCTTGGCACGATATAAGGTTCTTGAAAAGTTGCATAATACTATTAATTTATCAAAAATTTGCATATGAAAATTAAACTCTAGCTAAGTGATAAAATTTATGTTATGATTTTAATTCCTTAAAAAAGATAATTACACAGATTCATAATTTCCCAGTGGACATTTTTCAGTGGGCACCCTTAGGGACTAGGGAGCTAGAGGCTAATTATAGTGGCACTGGCCTGAGGAGACTGGTTTGAGGGGAGTAGGAATCAGAGATGTGCATCGGTTCCAGAACGACATTCCAAGTTCCAAATCAATCACTTTGTAGCTGATCAACCTTAGGATACCACTGCAAAACGGGGATAATAATACTCACCTCACAAAAGTGGCAGGACGATCATAGGCGACTGTGTGAGGAACTGTACTAGGCAACGGAGTTATTACAACCTGGGAAAGAGTAAGGGAAAGATGGGGCAGCTTGTCCTCCACACCACCCACCCCACTAAACCATCTTGGTCAAGGATTATTTGTGCATGAAACAGACACTTATCCAGAACAGCTGATACTGAATAATGAGGGTATTTTAGTTGTGACTAAAAGCAACTCATTTAACTTAAGGGGGAAAAAAGGAATGTATTGGCTCAGGTAACTAAAAAGCTTTAGAGATGCTAAAAAAGATGTCATCAGGAATCCTCATCTTCCTCAGCATCTCTCGGCTCTGCTGTCCTCTGTGGTGTCTCCATGCTCAGGCCAGCCTCCTCCGAATGGTGGCAAGAATGGTCCCAACAGCTGCAACCTTGTAAGGCCCTTTGTGCTTGAGGTCTCAGAAGGACAGAGACCTTCAATTCTCCTGTCAGTCCCCTGGAAAGGATTCTGAGTCGCCCAGGGTGGGTTGTGTGCAACTCCCCCACCAGGAAGAGAAGGGACAGCTCCTAAAACGACAGCACCCAAAAGGGTGGTGAGCGGACAGACTGTGTCTGATATTTAGAATGCTGGTTCAAGTGAAGAAATACTTTATTCTGGAAGGCATAAAGCGGCATCTCATAGGAATCAAAAGACAGAAAATGAGGTACACAAAAGGATTGGAACTGGAAAGTCTGCCCTAAGGCTAGGCTGGGTTTGATTCCCCAGTTTGATGTCCCCAGGACATCCTGAACTTCCCGTCTCATGGCATGTGTGACATTTCCTCATAATCAGTTCCTCTCGGCCCGTTTGATAACACTTGAGCTTTTACCGTCCAACCTGCTGCTGACTCCCTAGCGCCTGGGGTACTGGCGGGGTCCTCGCAGGTTCAGAAGATATTTGAATGGGTGGATAGATGCATGAGGCTGCTCTCTTCATCTCTCATGGTGCTGGGTAATCCGTCATCCTGGCCTGTCTGCTCCATTTACCCCCTTCTCTCTGCTCTGCATGGGTCTCTTTGTTCTCTGAAGTGTGCTGGTTGTTGGCTGTGTCCTGCTATAGCAGTGTTTTGGCCCTGATTTTGTATGTTTTTTAGGCTCTAGTGTCTTTCAGTGTCTCAATTTCAAATTTAAGAAAAATAATAAAATCAGACACATTATCTAAGCAACTGCACGTTGGAGTGGGGCTGTGTGGTCAGAAACTATATAGGGCTGTGTAAACCATCTCTTCTGCAAAAGCTCTCATTATAAATATATTTTTCCCCCAACCCTCAAGTGATCTATACAGGAAATGTGATATCATCAATTTGTCTCAAATCAGACTTTAATAAATAAAACATATACCAGTACCTTAAAAGTCATATTTACTAGCTCCCATTCCCTTAAAAGCCTTGGATGGCTTAGTATCTTGAATATTAGCTAAGACAACTAGGAGGTAACTAGATCTTTCATGTATCATAACTATCATGCTTCCTCTCATCTATTCGTATATTCACTCAATAAATAGTTCCTGCAGAAGCAATAGACTCTAGACCCTACTCTCTAGATGTGGAAGATATTACATATGAAGTAAATGATGGTGACTGTGTCCTTGAAAATCTTACAAGGAAGTCATTTATTCATTCAGTCAATATTGATTGAGATTTGAGCCCCTCCTGTATGTTAGGAGCTATACAAGGAAGTAGGGGTGAAAGAGAGAGTTCCTGGTTGCAGAGCCTACCTTAGTGGGAAAGATAAACAGTTAGAATAATTATCATAACATGCAGGAGAGCTATGAAAGAGGGAGAAGCTAAAGGGAAACAAATAAGATGCAGACCGAACCTCAGCTAGGGAACTAGGGAAGTCTTCCTGAAGAAGTGGACTGAAGGTGGGCGTGGGAAGAGAGATTAGGACTTGATAAAAGGGGAGAATTGGAAGGATGAGCATTCTAGGCAGGGATGTTCTTTCACAGGGAACCATATGTGAAGAGGCCTGGAGGAACTGAAAGAAAACACACACACACACACACACACACACACACGTTATGGGTGTGTATTCTTTTTCTTAAAATGAAAGTGACTCTCCTAAAACCCTGATTTATATATATATGGAATGAAATCTTGCCTTTGTGACAACATGAATGGACCTTGAAAGCTTTATGCTAAATGAAATGTCAGATAGAGAAAGACAAATACCATATGATCTTATTTATATATGAAAAACCTAAAGAAAACCCAAAAACCAAAAACCAAATTCATAGATCAAGAGAACAGATTGGTGGTTGTCAGAGGCAGGCGGATAGAGGGTGGTGAAAGGCTGAAGGAGGTCAAGAGGTAGAAACTTCCAGCTATAAAACCAGAGTCATGAGGGTGTGATGGAAAGCATGGCGACTAGAGTTAATGATACTGTATTGCATTTTTGAAAGTTGCTATGAGAGTAAATCTTAAAAAGTCCTCATTACGAGAAAAAAAATTTGTAACTATGTATGGTGGATTTACTGTGGCAATCATTGCATAATATATAATCGGAAATTAATATAATATATCAATTATTTCTCAATAAAAAGCTAATATACGTACAAATTGTTCCCGCCAAATGCTATGGCATTTGCATTTTCACCAATTTGGTTGGAAATCCTTTTTATAGCATCCCTAACAGCAATAAATATAATCAACATTTTAAGTTACTGTTAGTTAAGTGATTATTGCTTTGGTTATATTTCTCTGAATTCTTTGGAGGTTAAAGCTCCTTTCATATATATACCGCATTTTACTTTACAAACTATTATTCGGTTTTCCCTTTTAGCATAACTGTTTTATGTCTGGAATCTTTATTTAGGATATATTTCACACATTCCCAGTTATTAGCTACTTAAATTTAAATATGCATGTTGCAGGTTAAAATTTCACTGCTGTTCCTTTCATCTGCAGCTTTCCTTCCCTTAAGGTCTTATAATTTGCTGACTGGTTGTAGGTTTATCTCCAGTACTCTTCTCAATGGGAGTTCTCTGAAATCCTGCTTTTGGCAAATATTTTCCTTTAACCTGGCTGTTAAATGATATCTTGGATGGCTTTAGGATTCTTGGGCCGTGCCTTTTTCTTATTACATCAGTTGATAGTAGTCTGTCATTTCTGGGTTCCTCTGTTGTGTGTAGATGAAAAGCCAATCCTTTCTGTTGATTTGTTTTGAACTTACTCTTTTTTTTCACAAAACTCTTGTAAAAGTTTTCCATTATTTTCATAAGTTCAGGAATTTTACCCTCATATGTATGTCCTGCTTGCAACTCAGTGAGACCTTCAAATCTGTTCTCTTCCATCATCTCAGGGATATTATTTTTCTTTTATTTGCATAACTACTCCCTCTTCTCAATCTGTAACTTCTTCCCCTGGAATTCCTGGAATTGTATCTCCTGGATTTGTCCATCTAATCTCATGTTTTCTCTCATAATTTATAGCCCTTTGTAAATTTTCCTTTTTTTCCCCTTACTTGATCTTCTAGGTTACTCATTTGGGCCTCACTTTTTTTTTAAGTTCGAAAATCATAGATTGGCATTCCTAAATTTTTTTTTTATATATATACGTGGTGAAATTGAATTTTCCCCTGTACTGTTATTACTATTGCTTTTGGTGGTGGTGGTGGTGGTAGCAGTAGTTGTAATAGTAGTATATTTTGGTTTGGGTTGAAATCTGTCTTCTCTTGCAGTTCCGTTTTGCTAGAAGTTCTCTCTTTTGGATATTTTAACCAAGCTTCCTCTCCTGGTTGCCATGTCACTGTTGGATGGGTTTATTGTTTTCTTTACCCTGATGCTGGGTTACTATGACTAAACTTCTCTGCACCAAGGTCAGTCTCCTTAGCTTTAAAGGCAAACACTTCATCAATCTCAGAGGCAAAGAGGATTTAATCTTGGGGAATTAGTTGTTGTGGGGATGTTATGAAATTTAGCTGAATAAAACTTAAACGAGTGTATTCATTTCTGAAAATTCACGCGTAAGAACCAACTAATTTCCCACTTAAATATTATTCTCTATGTGCTACTGAAACTGCAGTTAGCTTTTATCTGTGTATTATGGGCTCCTAAACAAAGCACTGACTCCAGGGACCAGCTCTGGTCCAGCCTTCCCTGCTAACCGTCGAGGATGGGCTGTTCCCTGACCTCGGCGTGCCCCAGTTTCTTTACCTTTAACAAGGAATAATAATACTTGTCCTACTTCCCACACAGAATTGTTATGAGGCTAAAATGAAACAACAGAATAAATTTGAAGTGGTATAAAATATACAGTTATCATAGAACACTGGCTTAGTGCATTTTAAACATGAAAATGCAAAAATTCTTTCTCACGTGAGGTTTCTATATTTTACATGTCTGTACTGTTCAAGTCTTCTTACTCCTTAGTTTTAACCTACAGAAGAAGGGGAAAAAAGAAACAAGTGTGTGAAAACCTTTTGCTCAAAGACAGGTGTCCTTTTGTACAGACTATTAGTTCCTAACATTTCTATCTACGTGCTTCATCTTCATTTGTATCATTTTTTTAGATTTCACATATAAGTGATATCATATGATATTTGTCCTTTTCTTTCTGACTTACTTCACTTAATATGATGACCTCTAGGTCCACCCATGTTACTACAAATGGCATGGTTTCATTCTTTCTTATGTCTAAGTAATATTCCATCACATGTATATACCACATCTTCTTTATCCGTTGCTCTGTGCATGGACATTTCGGTTACTTCCATATCTTGGCTATTGTAAATACTGCTGCTGTGAATGTTGGAATGTGTGCATCTTTTTGAATTAATGTTTTCTCTGGATATACGCCCAGGAGTAGGATTGCTGGATCATATCGTAAGTCTATTTTTAGTTTTTTAAGGAAGCTTCATACTGTTCTCCATAGTGGCTGCCCCAATTTATATTCCCACCAACAATGTAGCAGGGTTCCTTTTACTCCACACCCTCTTTAACATTTATTTGTAGACTTTTTAATGATGGCCATTCTGACTAGTGTGAGGTGATACCTCACTGTAGTTTTGAATGTCTCTAATAATTAGTAATATGGGGCATCTTTTCATGTGTTGTTGGCCATCTCTATGTCTTCTTTGAAAAAGTGTCTATTTAGATCTTCTACCCATTTTTGGATTGGGTTTTTTTTTGATATTAAGCTGTTTGTATATTTTGGAAATTAATCCCTTGTTGGTCACATTATTTGCAAATATTTTCTTCCATTCCGTAGGTTGTCTTTTCATTTCGTTTATGGTCTCCTTTGCTGTGCAGAAGCTCTTCCATTTAACTAGGTCCCATTTGTTTATCTTTGCTTTTATTCCCATTACTCTAAGAGACAGATCCAATAAAAGTATTGCTGTGATGTATGTCAGAGTGTTCTGCCTATCTTTTCCTCTAGGAGTTCTAGAGTACCTGGTCATACATTTAGGTCTTTAATCCATTTTGAGTTTACTTTTGTATATGGTGTTAGAGAATGTTCTAATTTCATTCTTTTACATGCAGCTGTCCAGTTTTCCCAGCACCACTTATTAAAGTGACTGTCTTTTCTCCATTGTATATTCTTACATCCTTTGTCATAGATTAATTGACCATAAGCTTGCAGGTTCATTTCTGGGCTTTCTATCCTGTTCCATTGATTTATGTGTCTATTTTTGTGCCAGAACCATACTATTTTTGATTACTATAGCTTTGTACTACAGTCTGAAGTCAGGGAGCATGATTCCTCCAGCTCTGTTCTTTCTCAAGGTTGTTTTGGCTATTTGAAGTCTTTTGTATTTCCACACAAATTTTAGAACTTTCTGTTTCACTTCTGTGAAAAATGCCATGGGTAATTTGATGGGGATTGCATTGAATCTGTAGATTGCCTTGGGTAGTATGGCCATTGAAAAATACTGACATTTTTCTTTTGAAATCACCTTTTAGTCTAAAGTCATTTTAGACCACCAACATCCCTCATAGCAATTCTAACAACTGCCAGCTTAAGTAGCTTCCCAGTCTACGTGCCATTCAATCTATCCCCTTCTTTGCCTCCAGAATGCTGCTTTTATTGTTTTTTTGAAGGGGCAGGGAGGGAGGTAATTAGGCTTGTTTATTTACTTAATTTTTAGAGGCAGTACTGGGGATTGAACCCAGGATCTCGTGCATGCTAAGCATGCGCTCTAGCACTTTAAGCTATACCCTCCCCTCAGAATGCTCCTTTTAATCTGCAGATTGGATCCTTTTTTAAAGAATTCAGCAGCTATCTTTTGCTTACAGAAAGAAGTCTAAAGGCTTAGATTAGCCAACAAAATTCTCCACCATCTCTTCTACCTACATTGCACTCTATCCTCCGTGTTGAACTACTTGGAGTCCCAGAGTACATCATTAGTGTCCCATTTATCTGCACCTTTGAGTTTTTCTATGCCTGGAGTTCCATTCTACCCTCTTCTTCAAAGCAAGTTCTGTTCAATGTAACAGCTCAGTTCAGAGACCACCATGAGCTTTCCCAAACCTCCTTATTAGATCTGATCACTTCTTTCTTGTGTGTTTGTTTGTATCTTGTTATTATCTCTAATGTTGCACTCATCACACACTATAGATGTACATTTTTATTAACATGTCTATCTCTTATACCAAATCAAATGCCATTTGAGCCTGGAATATAGCTCAATAAATGCTTGCTGTGAAAGACTACACATGTATATGTAATAAATAAAGGGATAATGTGTGATTGGTCTCATACTCTCTTTAAGCCTATTTCCTAAATTATTAAGTATGTTGTCCAAATTTGTCAAACTAAAATTTAACCTAGTATTTATACTAATGCCTTTCTATTCACCCCAAAAGTTTAGGCCTCATTAGAGTGGGGAATAGAGCAGAAAGAAAGAGGAAAGAGGAGGGGAGAATTCCCTCAATCTGCCTTTCTGGTGTCCCAGGTCCACTACGAAGGAAGCTTGTTATAAAGAGTGGCTATTTGGCCACATGGGAAAAGAAAGCTTACCCACTAGGGTGTTGCTCACTGTGCCACTTCCACAGAGAGGCTGCCAGTCTGAGGTGGGATGCAGTTTCCACCAGGTCAAGCCACTCTATAAAGAATCTATGCACCGAAGCCCAGATGCAGCCTCACACCTCCTGCACCTTCTGCCCACTTCTGTTTATCCCATTTATATCCCAATGCTAGTTTGTGCCCTTGTGCCTTTATCTTCTGGGGGCTGAGAAGCTTGCTGCCAATTATGCTCATCTTCCTACTATTCTTTGAGTTTAATTGGTGCCTTTTGATGTTAGTTTCAGGACAACCTGGACTAGGGGTTTAATCTCTTGCTTGGTTGGCCTTATACAGGATCACCTACCATCACAGAGATAAATACAGTGTGGCCAATGTAAATCAAACAATTTCTGAATCATTTGTGACTTGGTCTTAAGATGATTTAAGATTTGGCTCTTTTTTCCCCCCAAAAAATCATAGTAATATCTAAGAGCTAAGAGAAAAATAAAAGAAGAGGGGAAATTTAGGTTTTATTGTTCCATGTATGAAGAATAATGTCCATTAGTTAGAAAACTGCACAACTGGATAAATGTCACTTCTGCCAAGCAAAACATAAAAATTTAATAAATCGATTTTAGTTAAATAAGTATTTTTAAAGATGCACATACAGAGATAACATTTAAACATTTTTTAAAATGTTCTTTAATTTGGATAAGCTCCTTTTCTCCTTAATGCTCCATGAGGACATTATTAAACTTTAGTTACAAAGAAATGGTTACCCTTGAGACAGAGAATCAAGCTTCGGCAATATCTTTAATTTTACATAATATGCTATATTACATGCTTTCCTACATGTATATATTTTGGTAGGTATTTATATTAAAAAATTTAAATCTCTCCAAAGATAAGGAGAAATAGAATGCAGTTTGAATGCGATTACAACGTTTTACATATAAAGTAAAATTATCTAGCTTAAACATTTCATGAAAATTTTAAATAAGTGCAAAGAAGGGCTTTTCACACCTTAGGGTATTTGAGCTTAGATCATTTTTTAAAAGTCCACAATTTGGAGATTCCAAACGTGATGTAATGCAGCCCATGAAAACTCCTGTCACGCTGCTCTTTTGTACACCCATGAGGAGTGGGTGTAGCTCATGCCTGCACAGGGTAAGCATTTGTCAAATGCTGCTAGGGATACAGAGTCAAGGAAGGAAGGAAAGATAAAGTGAGCTATGCAGTGGTATAATGGTGGGCCTGATTTTGATTGGGGAATATTCTTGGCATGCTTAGGTTTTCCCCAAGAAGTTATATAGACTCTGTCCAATAACTAGTTCTCAAAGACTGTTCCCACTCTTGGTCCCAGTGGTTAATTTTATCTTAACACATATCTGTGTTCCTAGGAACATAAATACATATTAAAGGAGCAGAGAAATGCAAATCAGCTGTGAGCAAGGCGACAAATTCACTCAGCTGTGGTTGAATGCAAATTAATAAGAGGCAACCTGTGATTGTCTTGATGGACTTCAGTTCTGAGAGAATTGGGTGAGGCTGTGGGAAACTATAGTCAGGTATCCTTCTCCCGAAGCTCCCCGGGGCCAGAACTGGGCATCTTGCTGACACTCTACTTCTGAAATTTGGGACAATCCCACTTAGTTTACTTTTAGAAACTCAAACATCACTGACTCCTTGGCTGCTGGTTAACATGCTAATTATCAGTTAACACCTTAGAAAGGAGCTGTACACTGTCATCTGGGAGAGAAACCCAGTAGGAAGTATGGCCTCCTGTCGGATTATACATCTTGCATCCTTTACCCAGTTTATCCTCACGTATCGTGCCCTGGAGGACAGTAACAGTATATTTTCATATTACAAATGTGGAAATTCTAAAAGGGAACAGAGAAAATGGCTTGTCTCATGTCACAGAGCTAATTAAAGAGAGAGCTGCATCTGGGCCCTTTGTCCCTGACTCTGAAGCTTATGGTTTCCAATTCTGAGACTCAGCCTCAGGAGGTGGAAAAATTTAGCCATGAAACCACGCTTACTTGCTGCTTCACCTGGTAATTACTTTCTGCAAAGAAATCAGAGCTTTGAAAATATCAAACCCAGCTTTAAGAATGGGCATGACTCAGCAGTATACATACGAGTAAAAATAATAAAATAAAACTGTCATCAATTGTTTCAAAACTTTAAAAGCTCACCATAAGACTGATGCTTTCAAATGCAATCTTATTATTTCCAGACCCTTGGCTATTTATACTGACAAAATTGATTCTTTTTTTTTTTTAACTCATTCACAGAAATCTTTTAAGTGCTTGGATTTCCATAGGAGACAAAAGGTCACATTCTTATTCATAACCAAATTTAAAGAGATTTAGAGCTCACCTGTCCTGGGAAAGATATTCCTAACTCTAATAATACATTTACCTCCTGGAAAAAAAAGAAATGAAAGTACCTACAAAAATCTCTCTAAAATGTAATAGCCTGTGTTTTTATTCCCCAACCCCTGCCACTTTCCCCCGAGCGAATGTAACATCTTGTTAAAAAAAATTTCTTGAACAATTTAAACATCTAAAAAAGAAATTAATACAAACCCAATATGTATTTAATGTAGAAAATTTGAAAACTACCAAAGTATTTTTTAACAAAACCAAATCACCCTAGTATCACAATCTAAAAGTAGTCATGTGGCTACAGTGAAGTGATTTTACACACGCACACAGAGCATCTGTACATGCTGATAAACGATTGGGACCAGAGTGCATGTACTACTAGGGATGGCAGACGTGGTGCACGTGGGCTGTTACTCCCCAGCTTTTATGCTCGTGGCACATATTCGTGATCACGGCTTCGTTCCTGCTGAGCCCAGATGCTGTTTCAGAACATCCTCTAGACAGATGCTACCAGAAAATTTCAAAAGCTATCACTGTTGAATCCTGTTTTGTATCCTGATTTTTTTCTCCACTGACTTTTTGTATGAATTTTCTCAAATCATTAAGAACTATCTGAAATTTTTGTATGACCGCATATTATTTTGAACATACAAAGCTCTATTTTATCCTTAATGTTGAGTATATGTTTTTCTATCAATTTTGCTGTTATAAATAAAGTCAGGGTAACTATCTTTGTACTTTAACTTTTGAGTGAAACTCTGATTTTTTTCCCTGAGGAAATTTTCCAGGTTTCCTTAGAAGGGGACCCTATGGCTCAAGGCTTAAAGATGTTTCTATGACTTCTCACTTACTTTGCTGAAATTTTTTCCAGAAAATTCAGACCACTTTTATGAGAGGGTATGAGAATCCAGTTTTAATGAACCTTCAACAACATAAAATATTAACATATTTCACAATCTTTTTTAATTTGCTGAGAGGAAAATGATATGTAGTTTAAATTTGCAATTATTTTTTCTACTAATAAGGTAAATTATCTGTGTATATCTTTAGACCATATTTCTATTGAGATGCTAGAGTTTTTATTTAATGATTTATATGAACTATTTGTATGCTATGGATATAAATGCTTTGTGGATGAAGCTATTTCTCAGTTTTAATTTAGCTTATGGTGTTTCATAATATATGAAGATTTCAATTTTTATACAGTCACAGCTGTATATCTTTTACTTTGTGATTCCTTTTATTTCTTTATGCTTAGAAAATTCTTCGCCATCCAGAGAGGAGGAAAATATTTACCTAAAGTTTCTTCTAGAACTAGAATTTTTCTAGTTATGTGAAGTATGAAATACATCTTGAATAAGAAATAATTTTTTAAAGAAAGCTATGCTAATAATACCTTGTAAAATTTGAAACCAACAGGCCAGGCTTGGGGGAGAGTAGCCTTCTTTATACTGTGATATAACTGAACTGAGAAAATCTTGCTTCAAACTGGCAGTCTCCTCACCCATCACTGCATTATTATAGATTTATTCTGTGAGGCCATGAAGGTTCTTTGTCTTGTAAAGTCTTTTTCCATTAATGAAAGGTATCATCTCAGAGTTCTTACCTAAATTTTGATCACTGATTAATATTCCAAAGGACTTGCTGTCCATCTAATAATTTATTAGCATAAGGTCCAAAGGGAATGATACCTAGAAACTACACTGGGTACCAAGGAGAGAAAGAGGAGTAGATGCTGGAGGTTGGAAACGACAAAGCTGGATGCTGCTGGCTTCACAGTTGCCAGGACCTGACACTAAGAGGACAGTGGCCAGAATCTACGATGATTTAGTGCAGTTCTTATTCCGGCTTTAGAGCAGATGTGGAAAGACTTTCAGGAATCCCTCTGATTCTACATTGAACTTCTAGTAACTTGTACTCCCTTACTGTTTCACTGGAGCCAGGCTAAGTTACCTTATGTATTGCTGTCATCTCACCCCGACATGTAAACTCTATTTTATCGGAGTAGAACTTGTTCACTTGCGCTTTCTGTCCCTAGTAGTATCCTGTTTAATAATAATAATAATAATAAGAAGAAGAAGAAGAAGAAGAAGAAGAAGAAGAAGAAGAAGAAGAAGAAGAAGAAGAAGAAGAAGAAGAAGAAGAAGAAGAAGAGGAAGAAGAAGAAGAAGAAGAAGAAGAAGAAGAAGAAGAAGAAGAAGAAGGATACAATAATAATAATTAGCTGCCATTTATTGAGCACATTGTTTATCTATTGTTTAATCCTAATAATCACCTTAATGAGGTAGATACTATTTTGTGTATGAAGTTCTAATTCTCAGAGTGATAAAAAGCCTATCTAAAGACATGTAACACTTCAAAAGATATTTGCAGAGTGACTTCTCAGTGCCAGGCAATGTTCTAAGAGCATTATCTCATTTCATGATCATAGAACTATTCTCAGGCCATTCTAGGAATGGGGAAACAAAGGTTAAGTATCTTGCTTCAGATCATGCGCAGCTGGAAAGTGACAGAACTGAGATTTAAACCCAGGAACACAAACTCCATAGTCCCTCCCCTCCCTCATCAACTGTCCTATTAACATGTAAGTAAGTAGCAGAGGTGAGATTCCATGTCAGCTCTACTGATTCCAAAGCCCATGCTCTGGGTTCTGCATCTGGGAGACTCCCGGATGTGGTGAGTAAGCAGTGATGTTCTGCAGTCACTTGTGAACTGTGTTGCATCCCATTGACAATTAAAGCTAATCATTAAGGCATTAAAGTTTGTGAATGCTGTGCTTTTAAAATCAATTAGAGTGAATTAAAAGTTCCTTATAATGAATGTCATTTTACTCTTTTTCATTCTAATATACCTTCTTAAATGGGAAACTGTGGAGTAATTCTGTTCATAGATTCTGTGGGCCAGGAGTCCAGACAGGGCAGAGCAAAGACGGATTGTCTCTGTCCTATCATGCTGGGGTCTCACCAATGATGGGTGGCTCCAATCATCTGCAGCATCTCAAAGTGTAATCTCCAAATCACATCAGAACTTAGAAATGCAAATTATCTGGTTCTACCCTAGATCTACAGAATCAAAAGCTTCAGCAATTGGGCTGTATATTTTAACAAGGCCTCGGATGATTCTGATGCATACTAGAATTTGAGAACCACTGGCCTAGAGGCTTCTTCTCTCACATATATATATCTCAGAGGGGATGACTCCAACAGAAGAGCCAGCTGGCAGCCGTCAGCCAAACCACCCCTCTGTGAGTTTGGGCTTCACACAATGTAGTGCTTGAGGGTCCCAGAGAGTTTCCTGAAAGGACACATCCAAAGAGCAAAAGTGCAAAAGAGAGCTAGGTGGAAATGCTGTGGCCTTTTCTGACCTGACCTCCGAAATAGTGTCACTTTCCCTCTAATTAACTGAAACAGTCACAAGCCTGCCCAGATTTGTGGGGTGGGGACCCTCTTCTTGATATGAGACATATCACAAAATTTGGAGCCAATATTTTAAAACTTCCATAGTCTGCCCTTTGCCCTCTGCCCTCTGGACTGACTATCATATGTAATGTCCATTCTTCCTTTTTCTGTATTTAACACACCATAACAATGCAAAAATCTCCTATAAATCATATAAGACATGACATAGAGAAGCTATTACCCTGGATATCTCCAAACACTATATTTCTTTTAAATAATTTTCTCTTAGAGCTGAATGAGGCAGTGGTTACTACAGTCTGGGAGAATAGAGATTGGTGACCTCTTGACTGGATCATTGAAGCTTAGATGAAAATAAACTTACTCAAGTGCTTGTAGTCACATTTTCTAAATTCTAAGCAATAATTTAAATTTGTCTTCTTTAGGACTCATACATGAATTGTCAGGCATTCAGCTTTCACATCAGTTCTCAGTTTGATTTCACAACCCAATCTAAATGAGGAGGTTCCAGAATGTTTACCAAGAGCTCAGTCCATATGGAGGAGTTAACCTGGAGCCTTGTTATGATAAGAAAATAAAGCTCTAGTATTATGGTTTTTATTATGTACTCAGTGGTTTTATTAGCTGGTTTTGGACTCGTAGTAAAGGGGCCTTTGTGTTCAAACAAAGCGTTGGTAGGTCATTCCTTTGGCTTCCTTTCTGTACTCGGAAAGCAATGCGTCTCTGTTCCCCTGCAAGTGAACTAGATATATGGCTTTAATTCTTAACACACAATTTCTTTTGAATTGTTACGTTTTCTAGAAACATACAATAGATATTTAGTTGTGTACAGTTAAGAATTAGCATAAATCTTGCATCTTATGTTTTAATATGTTTATGTGCATAACTGGTAAAAGGGAACATGGAGTGTCATTGGAGAAGGCATTGGAAGGTAAATATTTCAAACAGTCTGTTGAAGGACAAGACAATTACATAGAGATCAGGTTTGAATTCCAAGCATTCTACATTGCCATCATCACAGCTCAGGACTTCAGAGAGATTGAAAAAAAAAAAGTTACTCTGTCCAGGCTACCAGTGATCTCTACAGAAACTGCAAATTCCCAGTGATTGTTGCTTAAAGCATAATTCAAGCTAGTCAGTGCTCTTGCAAAGAAAGTCTTGAAAAGTGTGAAATATCGTGGCCATCTACAATGTTACGTTGTGCGTTTGTGCACGTGCACACATATATATGAATAAGTTATAAATGAAGGGGAGCCAGGCTCAATTAAGAGAGAGCAAACAGCTTCCTAAAATGTCTCTTAATCATTTGTCATATTGGGTCTGGATCCAGACTTTTGTGGTCTCTGGTAGTTTCCATTAACTTTTCAGTTTTGTTTCTTTTATTTTTTCTCCTTCAGCTTCAAATAAATGAAACTATTTCTTTAAATCAGTGAATTTAATTGTTTGTTCATACTTATTTATTCATACACACATGTTTTCCACCAGTAGAACCAAATGAGAGGTTGAAACTACAAAATAAATAAGCCATGATTCCTGTTTTCCAGGGGCTTACATACACAGAGAAGTAAACAAATATATATTAAGGTGTGGTGAGAGCTGTGATACTGGTAGAGACAAGAGTCAAGCAGAGATTGGATAAACATGTCTATCTGTGCCTAGGAGTTGGGAGAAGGAAAAGCTTCACTGATAAGACAGCTGAGTTGGGTTAGAGTTGAAGAGACTGTTGAGATAGGATAGAAATATCAGGCATGCACGTTGTTACTTGGGAAAAAACATTCTGAGTTTGATTCTGTCATCTAGCATATTAGTTATCCCTCTCTGTTTTGTCATCTACATGTTTTATGGCCTCTCTGTATTTATTTTTTGCTGATAAAAAATATTCATCAGGTGAAGATAAAGACAAAATAAACTCTTAGACGTACTACTGAAGATTTCCTCCATTCTATAACCATCTATTAACCTATCCAATTATTCTTCAAACCACATTTCTCCATCAAATTCACAGGGACATTACAAGAGATCTCTCGAATGCTTTGCTGTGATAAACATATGTTCTGTAATAGTTAGAATGCAACTTTTCATTTGCTTTTTGACTGCAAATAATAGAAAATTTGCATTTGAATATTACTCAATTGTCTTGAATAATAAAAATGTGTATTAGCTTACATAGTAATAAGCCCAGAAGTAAAGCAGCTCCAGGGTTGGTTAATTCAGCAACTCATTGATATAAAGAACTGAGTTCTTTCCATCTTTATGTCCTGCCATCTTTAGTATACTGACTCATTTTTAGGCTAGTGCTCCTCTTGGTCACAAGATAGCTGCAGAAGTTCCAGTCATTACACCTGGACAAAACACTTTTTAGTATAAAAGTGTACATTTTTCTGTGTCTTTTTGTTTTTCAAACCATTGAAGAAGTCTCCACAGTAGATTTCATTGATCAGGATTATACTGCATGCCCATTTCTAAGTTAGACACTGGTGAGGAGTTATCATGACTAGCATGACTACTCAGTATTTGTTCCTAGCTGGGAATTAGAATATCCTTCCTAAGCACTTGATCCTAGGAAGTAGGGTGGACAAGTAGAACAAAACAAAACAGGAAACTTCCAGGAAGGAAGGTGTTTGGAGAGGAATGAATTTTTGGTAGGTAACTCTTAGGGCTTCTCAAATATGAACAAATGGTGTGCTTCCTGTATAACATGACGTAGTTTATACAACACTGGTTATGTCATTACTTCCTGGGAACAATAATGTTCCTAGCAGAAAATGTGATTTTTCTGCCTGCTTCTACATGTCAAAAGCAATTAATATAAAATTTTAAGAGATCGTATTTCTGAGTTTTCCCACTATTATTTCTTTATTTACCATTTTGTTCCCTGCTACTGATTGGTAGTAGATGACTGGCTATGACTATCGAAGGTTTTTTTTAAGAATAGTGGAAAATTATGTCTGTAGGCTTTATGTTGTCATGACTGGAGTGTTAAATTCCTTTGGTATTATGGAGCAGTATGAATTCATTGTATTTTAGGAGTAGCAGCTACCCACTTGAGTTATTTATGCATTTATCTTGTCTACCAGTTTCTGCTTATTCCTTTTAGTACAATCCTTATACATGCCCAGCATTTAATTTGGTTGAAGGGTTTGTACTTGGGATGCCAGGATGTGTATTGGAACATTTGCGTTTTATAAAATTTAGGACCAGAAGCCTTACAACATAAAGCAAAGAACCCCAGACGAATGGAAACAAAGACTGTTTCCAAGTGTGGAATTTCAGACACTGATGTGTAGAGATGAGGTCGGTCTTGGCCCTTGAAAACTTATGCCACGTAAGATGCCTCCTCCTTCACTCACTGGATAAGGATGCCCTTGTTGGGTGTAATTACACACTGACCAGGAAAGAACAAAATGGTCCAGGGAACACTGGGGCACCACTTCAATGTCTCCTCCAAATTTTGAAAAAATAATCCTACAATTGGAAAGTCAATTACATTTTTTTTTCTTTTTTATGATAATGGAAATGAAAAAGCAAGCCTCCGTGTGATTTCAACCTCTCGTTGGAAGCTGAATGGTTGCTGATTGCTGAAAACTTAATTCTGTTTTATTTGCCTAGTATTTCTGTTGTTACTAGGAAACCATGTTTCATAGTTTAGCATTTTATTGTGAAAAATAAAATGTCCAATTATTGCAAAGGTATCTTGATGTGTGATTTAGCCTTTTATGTTTGAAGCCTCTACATGTTTTTCAGAAAGTAATTTTATGGTGAATTGGGTGACACGTATTTAATTTCTTTCAAAATTATTTATCGGCCTCCTTGAAGCTGATTTATATTTTACATCTTAACCAATTTATCTATTATTTTTTTTAAATTTTCAAAAGTGTTCCAGAATAGAGGAACTTCTTTAGTGAGTCACTAGTTTTAAGGTCATTGTTATATTTCTCTCTACTTTGGCTACCCCAGAGCTGTTTGGTTTTTCGGTGTTCAGTGCACTTCTTTGATGAAAACTGTGTGAACCCTGAACTACTCATTGTGTTAAGTGCAAAATTTATTGGTCCTATTTGATTTATAGTGATTTATTATTCTTACAATACAGTATACCCTTGGGAAACTACTTTGCAAGCATGTATGCATTTTCATATCTCTGTTGAAATTTCCTGTAAGATTACAGATGAATCTGTCATTTTCCAAACTAACTCTTCAGAATGTTCAGGGGGGTTTTAAAGCAATACCGATACAGTAACAACAGCAACTGCGGTGACAGTGATATCTTAGATTTATGTTACTCTTTCCAAAGAATTATCTCGCTTGATTTTGTGCTTCTAATAACCCTATGTACATATGTGATGAGATACTATTATTCCTGTTCTTACAGGTAAGAAATTGGATACTAGGACAAGTTAAGTGAAGTTTCCAACATCAGACAGCTGGTAAATGGTGGAACTGGGACTTGAACTTAGGTTTTCTGACTCTACACCCAGTGCTGCTGTCTACTTCTGTGATACTATTACTGTGTATTTCATGTATGTGATTGTTTATCTGTATTCTGTAAATTTTGGGGGAAGTGTTTCTTGTTGCAGAGATTTTACCTGAAGTATTTATTTTCAACCAGTATTTATTGAGTGCCTACAGCATGCCAGGTTCTGTGTTAGGCTCTTATGCATACATTTCACCTATACTACCTCATTCTCATCAGTACTCTTAAGGGATCTGCCAATTCCATTTCAACTCTAGGACTGTTTAATTATTGAATGCCTGCTGTATAGAAGACACATGTTTGTAGAGGCTCTTAACTTCTGCAGATAATGAAATTAGTTAGGCTTTAATGTTTCTTCTGCTTAGAAGTTAGGCCGGCAGCTCTAAATTTTAAAATTTAAATGACCTCTTTGAAGAATTCTAGGAAGATTTATAGACAGATTTTTTTTCTATAAACTTGTATTTGCAAGTCCTGAATTTCTAGTTCTTCATTTCTGTTTGGAATTTTAGTAATCATATAAAGATAGTCTGTTTGCAGTGGAAGTTACGGTGAGATTGGACACTTACACGTCAGTCTATAAATAAAGATCTGGAATCATGGTTAGGATTTGGTTATCTGGCTTTTGTTTGGCTATTTTTATTGAAAGAGGTATTGATTTTTCAAAATATAAACAATAGTAGTGTCTCTGCCAAATGATTAAGGTGATTGTTTGTGATTAGGACTACTTTTTTTAGCCTCTCAGCATATATGCAGCCACAGAAGCACACTAAAATCTGGCAGATATATTTAAAATTGGAATTTGGTGCCTTGCTGCTGGGCTACTGAGACATGAAGACCAGAGTCAGGGATTCAGCACCTAGCATTAGGAAGGGTAGGTGGCAGAAATGCAAACATTAAAGGACATTTTTTCAGCAGTGGTAATTAGAACCCTAAGTGGGTCACCCTAAGTGGTCTCATTAGCTATTTAAAAAGGGGTGCTATTACAATCCTCTGCCAGGTCAGGGATGTGTGTGTATGTGTGTGTGTGTGTGTAGGGAATGGGTTGCAAATATTATGATCTGACTCCCTGTAAATAGATCCCATAGAAAATGTCTGTCTGTAACAAAACCCTAAAATGTGTGGCATTGGCTTTGGGACTGGGCTGCAGTCGGAAGCCAAAAAGGACCTTGAGCAAAATGTCAGTAAAATCCTCATGAGTGTGGAGAAAAGCGTCAGCAGAAGTCTAAGGGGCCGGGTGGGATGGTGGTGACAGAATGCATCACAGGCAGACGTTCTTTCCCAAATCGCTTATATCCGAGAAAAGAAAATGACTTCGATTGAGGCTTCTTTTCAGTGGATAAAAGCAAAAAACAATGTTACTCTTTGGGTTCTGAGTGAAAATAGCCTACATTCCCTTCATTTCTGATTTTTGCATATCAGTTCTTAGCTTTTTAAAATAGTTTCACTTATATGATCCTATTCTAAATCTTAAACAGCCTGCTGAAGTAAGCAGAGCAGCGTTCGCTGTATGATCCCACTTCAAGAGAAGCAGATCAAGAGGATAAATAGGAAACACGAGTCACGTAGTTATCTCAGGGCAGAGGCAGTACTAGACCTGGCTGTCTTCAGTCCTGATCCCACACAGGATGGTTCCCCATAGTGGGTGGTAATTTAGCACTTGCTACCATTTGCACAGGGGCAGGGGTAGTCCGAGGGGCTAGGGAACAAAAGACAGGCTAAGCAGACCCCATCTGACTGCCCTCAGTACATCCTTCTCAGAACACACATTCTGGGAGAAACAGAACATCGTGGTTGTATTGACTTGTTTTTCTTTCCTGTCCTAGCTCTTTATATTCTGAGTACAGTTCCAAGTAAATGTTGCAGGCTCTGGAGGGTTGGTTTTTGCTCCAAGAACTTCAATATTTGACAAGTCTAGAAACTGAGAATCTGATAAGAAACACCATCAACACAAATTGCTATTAGATTGCTTTTATATGGTTTCCCTACCATTCATACTTAAACGTGAATCCTGGATACAATTCATTGGTCCAATTATATGTGGTGTTGCTTTTCTGAATAGGAAGAGCCCTCAGAGGAGGAGGGCAGCAATTTGGGGATGGGTCTTTAAAGCAGGTACCTTTTGCAAGGCACCTGCTCCTTTAAAATAGCTGTAAGACTGATTACAGGTAATTTTTTAACCTCTGAGGTGACGCAAATAGAGTTTTACTGATACTGGAAGATATCAAGAAGTTTGCGATAAGGAAGGGTAAGAGGTAAACTCTTGAGCTTCGGATCATGAGGAAACTACAGGATAGTTTCTGAACTGTGTTAATCTCTTCAGTTTTCTCCTTTACTGGAGGATTGGGCCACTGCTTCTCCAGACTCCTGATTCTCCAGAGCATCCCTGTCCTGAATGTTTTCCTCCAGTAAACACCAGAGTAATTTTTATCATTTACAAAATCAAAATTGAATCATGGATCACATGTCTGGCAGCCTTCTGCCTTAAAGAAGTAACGCCAGCATAGCTGAGAGCCTAGTGGGCAGAGCCCTGGTGTCAGGACAAAGGAGGTGCAGCAGAAACAGCTGTCAAGACCTTGCAAGGGAAGCCTGTGCTGTGTGTGTGGCCACTGCGGGTTACCATGTGAAACGTTGCCGCCTACGTGAGAGCAGTTTGTAAACTATAAAACGTTCTACAGATAGGAGCTATTAAATAAATCGATCTCAGAAGGGTGTTCCGAGAGTTCAGACAGTATCTGTGTCCTCTGGAGCCAACATTATGTATGCTAATATTGTAATGAAGATCAAATATGAAGACAGCCACCATCAGTGATGTCAATTATATTAAATGAATTAAGTTGGTGGCATTTGCTGAAAAGCATGGAAGGACAACATGCCATTCTAAGTTTGTATAAGTCAAAAAGTCAATAAAGTACCTCAATCCCAGTGGAAATTTGTGGAACAGTGGCTCACCCGTATTTTACAGAGAAAATGAGGTGAAGAATGTGTACTAGAAACTTTCACTTCCTGCTGCCTGGCTCCTTCGGGTGGACCTCCTGCCTGTGTGACCACACTCTCCCTGTCTGCGGGTGCTGGGCCAAGGGGAACTCCTGGTTCAGGATTGGTCCACTCATTGCTTGCTAGTGACCTGAGACTCAAGTAGCTAGTCTGGCTTGAAAAGATGAGCCACTACCATCTGCTGTTTTCTCTCAGGACAGGGAACTGAAAAATGCAGCAGAAAGTCACTAACTTAAGAATCTATAGGCTTAAAGAGGAAGCTATGTTTATGGTCATGTTTAAGATGGGTAAGTAGAGAAGCTGAATAGTACAAAGGGGAATGAAGGAGGCGTTCTAAGATGCACAGAAGTGGCAAGAGAAATGATGTTTGGAAAGTGACTCCTCCTCAGAGTTACTTGCATTCAACCCATCCTCTGGCCTGAGTGTTTCTTCTTGGTTTCCTATGATGATACTTCATTGAATTTGAAATAAATTCCCCTCCTTTCTTAAGAGAGTTTGAGTGATTCTTGATTTATAAGAGTCTTAAGTGGAAGAGAGAATTTATTACTGGAGATTATCGTGTTAATAATTGGGGCAAAAATCGGGCATACATCACCTTAAGACCTCTCCTAGCTCAAAGCTCCATCTTTTCTCCCAAGAAACTTTCCCAGTGTTTCCTAGGATCCTCCTGAAAGGCTCAAAGAATGGGTCAGATTTTGTGGATTCCAAGCACCGTAACAACTCCACTAAAAGAGAAAGCTCCGGGCAACCTTCAAATTAAGCCACGTAGGCAGTCACCTACTTTGTTAATGAACATTGCTGTTTCACTGGTTTTAAGGTAAGTATAATTTAGATCAATGCCTTGAAGAAACACTAAATTATCACTTGGAGAGCTTTTCATTCTCTTTCAAGAGCCACCCCTATCTTCACTGTAACAACTGTGCTTTTTCTAGAGAGACTCTGCCAGCAGTAACTCTTCATGTATAACATCATAGGCTCCTGTATCACTTTTGTTGAAATGTAATCCAATTCATGTTTATTCTATTTTACAATTAACTTGGGGAAACCAGGAGCAGTTGAACTACTAGAATGAATTAAATCTATAAGAAATTTTTCATCTTCAAGAAATTTATTCTGAAGTGCAGTTCTTCAGATTTCTGGCATATTTGAATCAAAGATTTGAGAACACTAAAGTTACTGTCAGTTATCACCAGGGAATGCATTTAAAAATATTTTTCAATTTGGTGATCACAAAAGAAATCTAACATACATTTAAAAACTGTCAGTTCATCACCTTGTGGTTATTACTAAGGATAAAACATGTTGTAATTTTACATGGCAGAGTTTGTTATAGAAATCAATTTTGCCATTGTCTTCTGGGTATTGCAAATGCAAAGACCATATTAAAGTTGAGAATTTATATAATCTTTCGAAAGAACTCTGGGGTAAACTAGACTTGTGAATCTGTATGACATAGACATTAGACATGTGACTATAGAGTTTGTGGATGAATGGTAGAATCATTCAAATGCCTTTAATCTCCTCTCACACCTTCCCATTCATCATTTTGAAAATGGTGTGGAATATGACCATCATCTATTGTGCAAAATGGCTTAGGAATCACAGTGGCTACATATTCTAACTTGCATATAGGGCATTTATTCTTGGATATTTAAAGGCATTAAGTTAAAATTGAATATATTAAATTTAATTTTACTTGCATTTTTAAAGAAGAAAAAGAAACTGAAGTAAAACTTAAGAATTTTCTTTGCTTCAGGTAAATCTTTTCTCTTTTTCCTTAGAAGTAGTACTAGTTCCTCAGAGATTCATCTGGCCTCTGGTTCAAGATAGAGGACTAAACAGTCCTTTATTCACATCTCTCACTAAATTCCATGGAGATGCTAGGTAAAACACATAAAAGGAAACAGAGTCATTCTAGGCAGTGAAGAAGGTGATGCAGTCTAGGGTATCAATTAAACAGACAATTTGGTAGAGAATTTCTAGAAGATTGAAAATGATGGGATTATACTGAGAAATAAACTATACTGGAGGGCACTTCACGTATGCACGTATGCACAAAAATCTGCAGTGGAGAGTGACCTCTTGCAGGGAGAATGGTTCCTCACTGAGAGACTTGGAGACAGCATAAAGACAGAACCAAAGATGCTAGGAGGGCCCTATAGAAATGATGAGTTGGAAGAACAGATGTGCTAATCTTCCCTCCTCCATCTTTCCTTCCCACTCTCCTCCATCATCAGTATACACTATTGATCAACATACAACCGGAGTTCCTGGCCTCATGTGTTTATCCTTAGACTAAGCTCTGGGAACTGTACATTAAAGGAATTTATTGCTCTATTGAGGTGTAGGATTGGTATAGGCACAATGGATATAACCCTTATGATTTTAGCCTGATGAGAGAGGCTATGTGAGTTGAGGTGGGTGTTGGCCCAAGTATAAATGGCTGCTTTATCTCCAAGCACCTCCGTAGAATGCTTGCTTGCAGCCAGCCCTCCCATTAAGGGAAACAGATCTTTGTACTTGCAGAGATATGCCATTCCCACTGCCTTCATTCATTAATATGAATGGGTATCTCAGGACTGCCAGACATTTGAAGAAATAAATAGCACAGAGAAGCAGCAAAAACAAGTGGCCCAAAAAAAGAAACTGACAAATCTCAGACAATGAATAATTTTTAAAAAAATCATTTACTTGATATTCATTTAACAAACATTTCCTACCTATCTGATGTGTTCCAGACATGGTTACAGGCATTCATCAGTGAATGAAACAAAGATCTCTGCTTCATGGAGCTTACAGTCTAGCAGGAGAGACAGAAAATAAATACATAATAAACATAAGGAATATATAATTTATGTAAGATAGTAAAGATGAAAATAGAACACACAGAACTGTATAAAAGGGATAGAAGTATTGACGTGGGACAGAATGAGTTATAGCTTTAAACTGAGTAGTCAGAGCAGGCATTCTTGGGGAGATGCCATTTGAGCAGAGTTGAAGACAGTGAGGGAGTCAGCCAAGATGTAAGCACTTTCCAAGAGGAGGGAACAGCCAGTGCAAAGAACCTAACATAGGAGCTTTTCCAGTATCTTTCAGATACGCAAGGACACATCACTTTCAAGAGGACTGAGGCAGAGTAACAGGCGAGGAGGGAGATAACCCAGCCAAGATCTTGTAAAGATTTGTAGGCTTTTACTCTGAGTGAAATGGGAAGCCCTTGCAGGAAAAGGAGCCCAGAAGTTACATGATTTGACTTCATATTTAAAAGAATCATGCTGACTGCTGTGGGGAGGGCAGGGCAAACAGAGAAGTTGGAGACAGTTCAGAGGCTGTTGCTGAAATCCAGGCGAGATATGATGACAACTGGGACTAGGATGTTAGCAGTGGGGACCTGGGAAGTGGCTGTATTCAGAGTATGTTTTGTGGGTAGAGGTGGCAAAGAAACATCACACCCTTCTTAAGAGCCTACAGTGACATGATGGAGGAAGCCCAAGGTCAGTAACCAGGTGACATGAGTAACAGAACAATGGAAAAAACTTCATATATAAAAAAAATGATAACCCTTGGAAAGCTGCAATAAGATCATAGAAAAAGCCTTTCTGGATATAAAAACCCTCTAATTTCCAAAATTAAAAACTCACTAGGTGAACTGGAAAAGAGCCAATCCATTGCTGATCGTTATGGAAGATAGATGAAAGAAATATCTTAGTATGTAAGGAAAAAAACACAGAGATAGAAATTAGGAGGGAATCATACAGACTTGGAAGATAGGTTCAAGAAGCCTAGCTTGTGAATATTTAAGGATTCCAAATGGAGGAAAATATACAGATTTGGAGGGGAAGTGAAAATTCAGTAAGTTCTAGAAGAAAATATCTCTAAGCTTAAAAATAAAAAAGTGGAAAAAAGAGTTGATATCATATATTGAAAGGATTGACAAGGTCCAGGAATAGTAAACACACTTAGACATATCCTGATGAAATTTCTGAATTCCAAAAATCATGAGAAAACCTTTTAGAATTCTAAATTCAAGGAAAAACAAAGGAAGGATAACCAGCATCAGATTTCCATTTGCTACACTGAGAGCTGAAAGGCAGTCTTCTGGGAGAAACAGACTGTGATCCTAGCTAGGATATTGCTTCTCTCAATAAGAATAGAAGAAAGTCAATTGATTATCCATCTATCTAGCTATCTTCTTACCTCAATGGATAATGATAATATTACTGACAATGCAAGTGTTAAGTAGACTTTAAATTAAGAAACATATTCTGAACTATCTTGGTAAAATCCAGGGAGAAGTTGAGGGTTGAACTAGGAAAGGGAGCTGGTGGTAGGAAGTAAAAGCAATCTCAAGTTTAATTTCCAGAGTTGGAGGAATGTTGTCAAATATAATATCTTGATGGAGGTAATACATCTTGTATGTCATCAGCCAACTTGAAAAGCATTGGAGAATCTCCCATTAATATTGGTAGGTAGAGGGGAAGGGATTAAAAAAAAAAATGACCCAGACAACAAAAGTAACAAAGTGGTTAAAAGGAAACCACAAAAGCTACAAGTAAAAACATAAAGAAGATGGAAAACAAAATGAACTGTGTTACTTTTCAAGATAATTGTGAACTAACTAAATCTACCTACCAGAAGATGGACAGCATTAAGTTGGAATAAAACAGTAAATTCAGCTATATGTTCGTTTTTGAAGAACCAACTTAAATCAAAGTGACAAAGGTCAAATATAAAACCCCATTAAAAAAAAAAAAGATGCAACATTTCTTGCATAATAGTTTGTGCTTAACAGAATGCCCACGAGCAGTTCAAGATACTCCAGCAATATTTCCATGTGGAGCAGAGTTCTGGGTTCTAAATCTTCTTTGGGAATTCTCAAGACTTAATCTAATCCTAGGGTACAGAAACTGAACCCATAATTAGCTAGAGTTCCTACAGGTTGAGAAAAACAAAGAAGAGTTAAACTGTCCCATTTTTGTGGAGACTTTCTCTGTCAGTCGGCTCCACTAATAAAGACTGTGCCCTGGGCTTCCACTTTCATAGATTTTTCAATATAATCACATTCAGATGAGGTTTTGGAATTTTTAATTTTCATAAGCTCCCTGGTGATTTGGAAATGCAGTTGGGTTCAGAAAGAATTCCTCTTGGTCCAGATGCTAGTGTTGTGCAAGGCAGTAAATAGAGAGCAGAAACAGCACCAGCCTGAACTGTGTAGGAGTGATCTCAACAGTCCCAGAATATGCCCTTTGCTTTATGCACACCCAGTAGACATCACATGCATCAGCCAGGTAGGGGACTCTGGGTGTCTCTGGCCTGACAGTTGACAATGTACCTATGCCGACAGGATTGAGCAGCCTTTAAGGTTAGAAAGATTACTTCAGTTTCCCAAAACTAGATGCTCAAAATAAAGCAGAGAATCACTGTTAGCAGGTAGAAAAACCTCTATACCACGTTGATTCAGTTAATTATGTTTGCTCAATGACAGAAACCTAGAAACAGGAAATATGTGTTACAAGTTAATTTTTGCTGTGTATGCTAGCCAAATGAATGTTGGCATCACTTTCTCTGTTTAAGGAACCATTGCTACTTTTCAGTGTGCTCCTTGATATGCTATATAAACTGCATTTTAATTATGCTCTTTCTTTGGCCTTTGCCCTCCCAGGCTTTTTACAAAAATCAACAGAAGCCTCTACAAACATCTGATGTCATTTAAAAAATTTTTTAAATTGTTTTTTTATTGAAGTACAGTCAGTTACAATGTGTCAGTTTCTGGTGTACAGCATAATGTCCCAGTCATGCATGTACATACATATATTTGTTTTTATATTGATGTCATTTTTAAGAACTAGCTGGTTTGCCAGCATGCATAGTATTATGAAATTATACTTAGCCTGCCCGTGGAAGTTTTAGGGGGAATGATCTATAGTCTAGCCGTCATTTAATTTCAGGCTTAGAGTAATGGAAGGGGATAAAATAATGCATAACTTCTTCCTGTTCTCCACAATTCCCCCCACACTGAGATCTTGCACTTCTAACAAGGACTATAAAACTCCCTCTGGCTTGTGAATCCTTCAATATCAAAAATTCTATAACCTTCTCAAACAGCAGGTCGTCAACCTTTTATGTTTGCATCATACTTTTGATAACTGAACTTTGTTTTTGGATGCAGTTAGGAGATTTACATATTCAAAATGGGATATTTGCAAGGTATTACCCCATTTATTTATTGTTCTCACAGAGCTCAATCTTAGCATCAAAAATAGTGAGACAACCCGACATTAAGGGCCTCCTGATGTGATGCATGATGGAATTCACAGCATCGCCTGCGAAGTATTCTTGCCAAAAATACTTAACTGAAACTAATCAAGCTTTTAGCTCTAAATTCCAGCCTACAGGAAAGACAAGAGAAGGGAAAGAGAGGTAAATGATTGTTGTATCTTATTCCCCACAATTCTTCACATATTAGTGCCTTTCTCTCCAGCCTCAAATCTCTTAGCCTTATGTGTTTTCATTGTACTTGCCTGGCAAAACCCAGCTTTGCTTAAACCCAGTATTCCATTCTCTGAGCCAGCTGCATGCCTACATCTGAGCAGCTGTTTACGGCTGGTAGAAAGCACACAACGGTGCTGACTGGTATCATTTGGAATCTCCGACCACAAACCTCAAGTGAGCCCTCGGGACTCCTTGACAATTCTACTTTCCTCAGACCTCCAAAACCACTTTCCTCTTCCTCACTCTCAACCCATCAGCTTGCTTCTCATTTTACTGAGAAAATAAAAGCAGTCATTAGAGAACATCCTTGTCTTCCCACCACAAAATCTATTCTTCTACCTTCACCTTTACCCTAAATTCAGCCTTTTCTTTTCAAGGGTGATAAACTTACTGTGTTCTTCTCTAGGGCTAACTCCTTCCTTTCATCCCCAGGCAGTGCATAGGGGCTTTGTTCCTGTAACTTTCCCTCTTTTTATCTGTCAAATTTCCCCATAAATGATCAGCATCAGGAAGGCTGTAATATTTTTATCCCTTAATCCTATTGCTATGCTTCACATTATAGCAAAATTCCAGGAAAGCCTTGTCTAAATGCAATGTATTAACTTCTTAACCTCCCATTTTTCCTACTTCACCCCCCAGCCACACAAAAAATAAAGAGAATAATATAGTGAACATCTATGTCCCCACTGCCCCACATCAGAAGTAAATATTACAAAAACATTTCGAGCTCTTTTGTCTCTCCTGGATCACGGTACCCTCCTTTATGCCCTACCCCAGAGGTAGCTCCTTCATGTGCCCCCCCTCCCAAAAACTGGGATACTCAGTTCCCCTGCTGTAGGGAGAAGAGTTGATAATGGCTTCAGATGATTCCCTTCTGAATTTACCCCCCAGGTTATTCCCAGTAACAGCTGTGCACAGTGGGGATACACGTTCCCATCCATTTCTGTCTGATGCAAGGCTTCTCTTAAAGATGACTTTGGCTTAAGGACTTGTCATCGGCCTGGCCAGACATTCTTACATCCCTGCTGCATCTTCTTTCCCTGTTTCCTTTCACGGGTACCAATCCTGCCCCAGGTTATGGAGGGTTTTCCTGATAACACTTGCTTCTTCCCCTTTGTCCTTCAAGACCATTTCCCCCAAAAGTTTCTCACCATCTAATCCTGTTTTGGAGTTCTACAGTAACACAGACACTCTCCTGATTTTGGTGATTCTTATTTTCATGTCCGTCTGTCTTTCTGTCTGACTTTTATATATTCAGATATTGTTGTTTTATGTTATTAAGCTTTGTAGATAGCCTTCTGTAACTTTTTTCTGCAAGATGATTGTTGTTTAAGATTTATGTTGAATCATGTAGCTGATAATTCACTTTGACAGCTGTATTAATTCATTATATAAATATAATTTATTCATTCATTCTTCTGTTAATGCACATCTATGTTGTTCCAAATGTTTGCTATTGTAATGGTGCAATGAACACTCTTATCTATCTCCATTGTACACTCCTGTAAGTCTTTCTCTGTGATATATAAGAATTAACTGCTGAGTCGTATGTATGTGCATCTTTGACTTGACAAGATGTTGTCAAATTGCTCTCCAAATGGTTGTTTCAATTTTCACTCCTACTAGCAGCAAATGAGCTGTTCTTCCTTGACTACATTCTTGTCATCTCTTGATATGTCCAATTTTTTTGGTTTTGGCTAATATGATGGGTGAAAAGTATCTTACTACAGTTTAAATATGGATTTCCCTGACTACTAGCGAGATAGAGCATCTTATCATATGTTTACTGGCCCGATGGATGTCCTCTTCTTTGAGATACCTATGTAAGTAACACTTTGGCCCATTTTCCTACCACTGGTTTTTCTTATTGAAGTTAGAATTCCTTATATATTCTGGATATCAATGCTTTGTCAGTTATATTTATTACAAATATATTATTCCATGCTGTGACATGTCTTTTCACTTTGTTTATGGCATCTTTTGAATCACAGAAGTATGAAATTTTAATGTAATCAAATATTTCAATCTTTTCCTTGCAGTTCTCTCTCTTTCTCTCTCTCTCTTCTTTCTTCTGATGTGCCTAGTTTTAGAAATTCTAGTCCATCTTGAGATCTTAAATATATTCTCACAATTTCTCCCAGAGAATTTAAAATTTGCCTTTCACATTGAGGAATTCAGTGTATCTGGAATTGATTTTTGTGAATAGTTAGGTAACAATCCAATTCAGTTTTTTTTTAAGTTTGAATAACTAACTAACCCAGCATCGTGTGTTGAGTAGTCTATTCTTTCCTTGCTGATCAGTGATGCCACATACCAAGTATCCATATATTTGGATCTGTGTATGAGCTCTTTATTCTGCTTTATTGATCTCTTTGTCCATTCCAGCACCATTATCACACCTTTGAAAAATTATTACAGTTTTATGAGTCTTGCCATCTGTTTTTCTTCTTCAAAACTGCCTTGGCTTTTCTTGATTTTTCCATACCCATATAAGTTTAAAATCAGCTTGTGATGTTCCTTGAGAAACCCTGTTAAGAACTTGACTGGAATAGCACTTAAGTACCTAATTAATATGTGGAAAAAATGGGCATCTTTACTGAACTGACTCTTTCTACACATGAACATTGTTTCTCTCTTGATTTATTCAGGCCTTTAATTCTTTCAATAAAGCTTTACTATTTTACTTCTAAGTCCCTTATATTTCTGTTGCTATTGGAAATGGCCTTAACATTTTTTCACTTTCCCTTTATTTTTGTGTGTAGTGAGCCCATGGATTCTTATACATCAATCCTGTATCTATCAGTATCGATGATTTCTCTTATTGATTGTAATACTTTGACTATATATTCTTTCAGTTTTTCTGTGAATAAAGACTGTTTTATTTTTCTCTTTTGAGTAATTATGCTCAAGCTAACAACTCTAGTATCAGTCTCAATTTAATCAGGATTTTATTCTCAATCCACTGAAACCTTCTTTTAAAATCGGAGTCGTGAATAGCTTTCATGTTACCAAATCCACTGGTTGAACCTCTCAGCATCGATAACTACTATGCCCTTTTGTTCTGAAAGACTTTCTCCATTTATCTTCTGGATCAACATATTCTCCTGGTTTCCTCCTACATCTCTGGATGCCTATTCTTAGTCTTACTCGCTGGTTCCCTCTCACGTCCTCATCTGTCAATTTAGAATGGCCCGGTACTGGATCCTTCAACTTCTTTTTTCTGTTTGTACCCACTCTCCAGTTGATCTCATTCAGCCCCATTTGCTGATGGCTCAAATTTCTATCTCCAGCACCAGTCTCTCTTGAATGCTACGCTCTTTTATCCAGTAGCCAACTCAACATTTTTACTTGGAAGTCTAACAGATATCTCAAACTAAACAAATCCAAAATACACATTTCCTCTCCATCCCCACAATAAGACCCCTCCTAAGGATTCTTTATTTTGGTGAATATCAGCACTGTTTATCTGTTGCTGGGGCCAAAACCTAATCGTCAGCTTGAATTTCTTTTTCTCTCACATCCAACGTTCAATTTATTTGCAAGTCTTATTGGCTCAGCCTTAAAAGTGTATTAATCTGACCACTTCTCATCACTTCCTTTGCCCCAACCTTGGTCTGAGTGACTGTCGTTTTCTTCCTGAACTAAGGCAGTAACCTCCTAGCTGGTTTCCTTGTGTCCACTGTGTCCGGCTACAGTCTGTCTTCTATATAGCAGTTAAAATGATTTTTGTTTTTAAACAGAGATACAATCTGGTCATTTCCTTGCTCAAAATCTTCTGATGACTTCCTGTCACACCTGGAATATAATCCAATGTCTTACTTTGGTATAAAAATTCTCACATGAACTCACGCTTGGTAATTTTCTGACCTCATCTTCTGCCATCCCTTCATTTATTCCATTCAAGCCATACTGGCCTATTAGCTATTCTTCAAACGTAGCAAAGTCGTGCCACCTCAGAGCCTTTGTACTTACTACTTCCTCTGCCTGGGATGCTCTTTTTCTTCCAGATCTTTTCATGAATCTCTTCCTCACTTAATTGAGATCTCTACTTGGATATTAACTTATGAGAGAGGACTTCCCTGACCACTCTATATAAAATTCCTGCCCCCTCCATCTTTCCTCTTATCTTCTTTATTTTGATTTTTTTCAAAGTACTCGTCACTCTTTGACCTATATTTTGTATAGTTATGTGTTGCTTGTTTCCTCAACCAGAATATAAATTCCTTGAAGGAAGACTCTGTATCTACACTGCTGCATTGTTAGTGCCTAGAGAATTATCTGGAACTAGTAGGGTCTCAGTAAATGTTTACTGAATCAATGGATGTGTGATGTCTCTTAGGACTTCCAAAAATATCTACTATCTTTCTTTCTTTGTACCTGTTTTCCTTTCAGCTCTATGTCACAATTTGAATAGAGCAATTTCCTGTCCCACATACATTCATAGCGAAATTCTCACCTATTTTAGTAAACACACCAGCTTCCTCTAGTCATGATTGGATGATAACTGTTATCTCTTTATTCACAGCAGGTTTTACGTTTGAAGTCCAATCTGTTGCATCATAATCTCTTTAACTCAACATTGTATTTTATATAAAGCACTTTGACTAGAAAGAAAAACAAAGTTCACACAGTGGTCAGATTTGGTGGCATACAAGTGAAGGGCTGGCTGTCTTGAATGTGATCTTGGAGAAAATATTCTTAATGGGAAAGGCTCATTTCTGAGAGTGTTAAGGCCACAGAAATGAGAATGAATTTTTATATCTTAAAACCATGCTGTAGAAAAATGGTGATAATGTATTTATTTTTGGCTTTGACTTGGTTGTCTGAAGCCAGTCATCATGGTTGATAGAAGGAAAATCTCCAGGTGGCCTCTTCGTTTTATGGATAGTCATGCCCTCAGCATTGTGTCTATGTAATCATATTGTAGTTGGCCTATGTATTTACTCACACTGTGGCTGAAATGTGCAGAGAAAATCTAATTTGGTTCCTCAACACTTTACTTCCCAAAACAAATCTAATCACCATCTTGAGCCTTTCTGTGTTGCAGAGAAAGTCTTGAGCTACCAGGAATGAGGTCTCTGTGTCTTTGCTTTAATGCAATATTGTATTTAAAGTGGTGGCTCTGTGTGTGGAGCATGAGTTAATTGTGGGCTTTTAAAAGACATTTGTTATTAACTCCTTTCAATAAATGATTGAAAAGCCTGTTATTTGTAGATAAATGTTCAGTGTGAACATCTTTATGGTGTCTCGATGTATGTCTTTGTGTTACCCTCTGGGTAACTTGTGCTCACCTATGCCATGACGAGGGTGTCTCTTGTTTCATTGGCCACTGCTTCTGTTGGTGGCATCTGCTGCTGACCTCTTCCCCTCTCTGCTGAAGGGACCCAGCTAAGTTTCACAGTCTCCTTGGCCTTTCTGGTGATGATGTCACTTTGTTCTTGGTGTAGCAACTCCCTCTAGGAAGTTTCGTGAATCGTTCTCCACCACTTTACAGGAACTTCTGAGGATTTTCCATGCTCTGTGGAAGCCAAGCACATCCCGGGGCATTAATTCAGACTTTTAGCTTAACTCTGCTGCAGGACCACTGCCATCTCCTGGGGCTGCCTCTAGGAGGTGGGGGGTGAGGGCATCTGGAGAGATAGTCCCTGCTCTAAGGCTACAGATGTGGCACGGGGAAAATTATCTCTGTGCTTTTGACTCTCCCCCCTGGATCTCACTGGCTCATTAACTCGGGCTGGGGGGTGGGGAGACACGAGATGGAAGTTGAGGGGGAACCCCTGACAATCATATGACTGTTTTCCTCCCTCTTCTTCTCCTTCTTCCTCTTTCCACACACCCCTTGAGCTTCGTCTCTTCTTCCTTTCTGACAATGACTTTCCCCATATCATAGCCTCTCCTTCCTTGTGGGGAACTTACTCTGCTACCTGCCTTCGGGCCAGAATAGTGGATAGAATTCAGGAAGAGAAGCCACATTTCTGATTATAAGAGATCCAAAAATCTTACCTGTGTTATATATGAAAAGAGCAGTATTAAAAATATTTTATTGTATTTCATTAAAATAGCATGCTAGGTGTCCTGAAGTTTTAGCCTCTGTTCTATGTACAGTGGGGCTACTGAAAGTGCATTTAAAGGCTATTGTGAGAATTCAAATGAAAAGAGCAGTGGATGAGCCCGGGAGAAGGCCAGGCTTATAGAAATCGGCTCAGTACTGGCTCACTGCCTCTTTTGCTCCCTAGGAGAATAATGGAATGTTATTATTTTTTTCCTTGAGCATGAATTGTTTTAATTATGGATGTTTTAAAAATGTTTGTTATTAATCCTTTTCTATAAATGATTAAAAAGCCTGCCTCTCTTCTCTGTGCACTTAGTTAAAAGCTTTTCATCCTTAATGTAGGCTCTGCAGAAGAAAATGTTTGAAAGAGGAATTGTGTGCAGGAGATGCCAAGAAGCTATTACTGGTTAAGTAAATGGATACTCAATGTGATTAAGACCCACCAGTGCATATGACCATCATCTCACCAATCACCACAGTTCTTTGTCAGTTAGGAAGAAAATGCCTTATTTTCAATATGAAAAAAGCTGAGAGAGAAGTTATGTGCTTTGCCCAAAATCAAAGCAAATTGGTTATTAGAACAGAGTCAGTCTTCACTGACTTATAATCTGGTCCTCTGGTATTTTACGTCTGTAGGAAGAGTACTGAATTTTGTCCATGTTTGAACTAAATAGCAAGTAGATCCTTTTAATTATTTCACAATTTAGGGCTGAGTAATGCTAATTTTGATTTCAATATTTAACAAAAGCAAAGAAAATCTGTAACTATGACAAAGAAATAGTGCTAGACACAATCTCCAAGCCTTGTACTCACCCACTTCTCCAGGCATTTAGTTAAAAGCATTTTAAACTTAATGTAGGCTGTAGAAGAAAATTCTGAAAAGAGGAATTGTGTACAAGAGATGCCATAAAGATTTTGGTAAGGAACAGCTCCAGGAAAATTGAAAATAGCCTTCTAGAAGTTGTAGAGTTTGGGAGAAGCAATGAATGTATTTGCCTTCTCTTAGTTGAAAATAAACAGTCAATGCTAGACAGTGAGATTCCCTAAGTGATTTGATTTTTCTGCTTAGTGGGAGTAAATATGGCTAGGAGGACAATTAGGGTGCCTAGCTCATTCTTCAGGGAAACAATGCTTCACTATATTTTGAAGATAGGGTAGACATAGAGATAAAGATTCAGTGTTGCTGCCTCTCCTGCAGTATGGAGCAGACATTGAATTGCAATGACTAGGGTGGGTCACTGTGTTAGAATAATTTAGTATTTGTTCATTAGTTAATGTGTTCATTCCTTCAACAGACACCATGCTAAGAGCTGAGGATATCAAATAAGACCTAAACTCTTCTTTGGGGATGAGTTTCTGTGTGTGCAAAGATTGTCTGGAAAGGTGGAGAGTAGGGCGTTAAAAGAGGACATCACTGATCTGAAATCTTGTAGTAACAGCTGTGGCCGCTGGTTGTATAGACAGATGTTTGATACATTACAAGGGAGGTCTGGGCCCTCTTGACCAATCCAAGAGGTATAATAGGTACCCTCATGATCCAAAAGAGAGCACCTCCAAGTTGAAGATGTTGAATCAGATAAGCGGAAGACAACACGAATAGTCATGTGACTTGAATTCACACTTCAACTGGAGTAACTTCTTGGAGAAAAGAGAGCAGGATATACCCTGAGACTACTCCAACAGACTTCTGGCTCATGGGAGAACTTAGTACTAAAATATTTCTCATACTAAGCCAGCACATGATAAAGAAGGGTATTTATTCTTGTACATTGGGGAACTTTAGGTGGTTATAATATCTATAGATGACATATAACATTTATTTCATTTTAGTCCCAGTAAAAATACCCTTATGAGATTTCCTTTGGTTCTGAATTGCAGTTTGATCAAAAGCCAAGTATGAAACCACTATATATGTGCAAGAAAACTTTATGTGGGAAAACCATTAATATTGACTATAAATAAAATGTCGTAAATTCCTTACTCTTCCATCCACCTATCTAGTCATCAATTCATTCATGAAGTATTTACCAAGCATCTCTTTCATTTCAGGCATTGTGCCTACCACTGGAGATATGGCAGTGAACAACATAGACACACTATCTTAACAAGTGCATAGTGTTGCTCCCTAGACTATTGAATTAGGCTGGACTGAAGGAAGAGTATTGTGGAGCCCCCTTCTTTCAAGGTGCATCTAGTAGGTGGACCTAGAAGCAAAACCATACGATTCACGGAAGATTGTTTCTCTCTGCCCCGCCCCAGCCTGCTTCGTGATGATTCCTTCCTTCCTGCTGCCCCAAAATCCTGCTGGCCTTTCTGAACTTTGGTTCTTTAGATTTTCCTTTAGCTCTGTGAGCTACTTAATTTCTTTCCCATGGATTTTTTTTCTTCTCCCATTAAAGAAGCTCAAAATGATTGCTGTTGGTTGCAACCAAAGAACACTTACTGATACTTGTCCTCGCCCCAAGTGAGAGGCAACTAACAGTGCCTGCTGACTCACAGCTTTCATGGGGATGTGGCTGGCTGCTTTCCTTGTGAAACGCTGTTTGTTTTCTGGGGGTGTCCAATTTGAAAGGTGAGACTAGACAACTCTTCTGACTTCTATCTGAATTGGAGCATGTACCCATCTGGTAAGGGGAGTAGTAGAGAACTAGACACTGATCTTTGGGAAGGATGGACATGAGAGTGGGAGAGTGTGATGAGAGCTGGGCAGAGGGCTAGGGTCCTGGACAAACCAGTTGGAGTTCAGTCTCACTAGAAACTGAAATTCATTCCTAAAACCAAGGCAACAAAAACTTAAGAGTATTGGAGATATCATTACAGCTTGGGAGGCACAATCCCTGCCTCCTCAGGCCCATCGAGTCGTGAAGACCAATTCAAGAATGAACCCTCTGGGGCTAATGGAGCGCCTATCAGAATGACTTAAAGGAGTCTCATAGAACAGGGTTCAAAATTTAGGTTGAAAATCTGAGTTCTTCCTCTGGTAATGGTGAGACTGTGGAGGAGTTCTTCATGGGTGAGATCCATGTGTCTTCCTCTGGGATGTTTTTCCTATCATTTCCCCTTTTCCAGCTCTCCACCCTGTGTTGCTGTTGATGCCTGTACCATGTGCCCTGTGGTAACCTCTATTTGCCTTCTCCTGATGCCTATAAACTTCATGTTATTTACTTGTCTCCCCAACCAGACTGTCAGCTTCACAAAAGAACAAGCTTTTTCTTTCTTCTTCATCTTTGTATCCTCAGTGTCAAGCACAGTGCCTGACACTTAATAAAAATGGGTTGAATATTGAATTAATAAAAAGGAAACTGAGGAATGTATAAGAGAGGTAGAAGGAGATTCTGTGAAAATCCAGGCAGTGAAAAGTCCTTTGTCACTTCTTGAAGTATTATATTAAGTAACGTATTTACAAGGTGTTATATCTGAGGTCAATTTTAAACAATAAAAATAAGAGGTCCCCTGGCAGTAATTAGGAGATTTTTAATAATAAGGTGAAGCTTCTCTAAAGCATGCTAAATCTTTTTACATGGGGAATTTTTTAATTTTACCAGACCAATCAGCTAATGTATGTTGGAAACTGTTTTGCTTCACAATGACATATAACAATTTTAATAGCACCTATTAAAGTGCCTTACACATAATAGTTGTTCAGCAACTGTTTGTTGACAGAGCAAATATATTCAGCAAAATTGGCCTCTTTTTCTAAAATACTTTAGGGCCAAGAATATCTACTCACTATTTAATTCTGTAATAGCTTACATTGTACCAAAAGATTATGAGAATAAAAAATACTCTCCGTCTTTTCCTGATACAAACTTTGTGCCGTAACTTACTTTTGCTCTTCCAGCCGATGAGGTCTGGATTTTAAAGTGGATTGCAACACACTTGACACAAAGAGCCTTTGATAAATCTTCACTGCACACACAAACTGGGTTCGAGTCTTAATCCTACATGAAAGAATAGCTCCATTTACCTAACGAGAAAGAGTCACTTTCTTCCTCTTACTAGAAAATAAAAGCTTGTGATATTTGAAAAGGTAGACTCTGCCGGTGCGCTGCTTTCTCTATAAATCATCGTAGACAGTGATTCCTTGCAAAACAGGTTTCATGTAATATTTATGTAAGCTGCGCGTGACCTTGAGTGAAAGCAAGTTTTAGAAGAAACAGTGTTCTTATTGTTTGGCAGAACGCTGCTCTGTTTTGTCAAATATTACTTACTCAGGTCATACGTGCATTTTTTGGAACTGAATGAAGTTGTTTATTCTAAAGCTGGCTATAGGGAAGTATGGCATTTCTTGTTAGAATCAATACTGTTTTATCTGGCACTTGCAGCAGATCTCTTTAATAAAGCGAATAGGAATACCAGCAGCAAGGCTGGGTGTAGAACGAATGTGGGTAAGTGGAACATTCAATTGTCCTCTTACTATTCATGGAGTTGACTCTGGGAAGAATCATGAAAGCAGATGGAAAGATCAGATGTCTGATTGGTAGGGGGCAGCTTGCTGTATTTGATAAACATGGACCTGTATCCAGTTTTGCAGCGCCAAAGTAAACCCGTATAGTAAGGATAGACTGTGATACTGGTTCCAGCCTGGCCTGTAGGATTTATTAGCTGTAAGACCTTGGGCAATTCGTTGAACTTCTCTGAACTTTTCATTGCCCGTAAAATGAAATAAAGGGTCCTTAAAGGCCTCTCCTACCACTCCCTTCCTAAGTTCCAGTCGTATTCAACTCCACATCATCTCCTTTTATTTTCATGATAGGACTCTCTGAAATGACCTGGTTCATGCATGTTTCCTTCACTAGAATGTAAGTTTCATGATAGGACGATCTTGGATATTGTTTTATACCATATACCAAGCACTAGAAAAATTAGTTGGTACCTCAAATGGTTAGTGAATGAATTCCAGCGATATACCCAAAAGAATTGAATGCAGGGACTTGAACAGATACTCGTACGCCCATGTGCATAGCAGCATTATTCACAGTAGCCAAAAGGTGAAACAATTCAAGTGTCCATCAATGCATGGATAAACAAAATGTGGCCTATACATACAATGGAATATTATTCAGCTCTTAAAAGGAAGGAGACTCTGACACATGCTACAACATGGATGGACCTCGAAATAAGTGCTAAATGAAATAAGGCAGACACAAAAGAGCAAATACTGTATGATTCCATGTATATGAGGTTCCTAGAGCAGTCAAATCCATACCGACAGAGTGTAGAATGATGGTTGCCAGGGGCTGGGGAGTGGGGGAAATAGGGAGTTGTTGTTTAATGAGTACAGAGTTATAGTTTGTAATGAATTAAAAATTCCAGAGATGGATGGTAGTGATCATTACATGACATGTGAAAATACTTAATGTCACTGAACTGTACACTTAAAAGTGGCTAAAATGGTAAATTTTATGTTATGTATGTTTTACGACAATTAAAAAAACTTGATGAATCAGGCAGTGTGGAGATCCTTCACAGATGTGGTTCTCACTCTCTGGAACACTGTCCTCTGTCATTCCTCCATCCCTGCTGCATCCTCCCCTCATCCCTGCACCTAGCCGACTCCTAGTCATACAGCAGCTCAGCCTAGATCAAGCTTTCTCAACTGCAGCATGGTTGACATTTTGCACTGAATAACCTTTTTTTGGGGGGACTGTCCTGTGGGTGAGACTTGTAAAGAGTTTTAGAAGCATCCCTGGCTTTTAGTCTCTAGAAGCCAGTAGCACCCCCACTACTGCCTCTAAAAAATGGGACAATCGAAAATGTCTCCAGACATTGGAAAGTGTCCCAGAGGTGGGGATGGCAGTAAAATTGGCACTGGTTAAGATGCTCCTTTTACTTTCTGTGGAAGTCTGCCCTAAGAGCTGCTTTTGTACATCTTTTCTACCTTAATGCCCCTGTTCTACTCTGTACTCTTCTATCATGGCATTTATTACACTCTAATTACACTATCTCTACACTGTCTAGAGATACTGTAACTGTAACTATCACACCTAACTCAGTACCTGGCCTGTAGTAGGTGCTCAACATATATATATATATATTTTTTTTCAATGATTTAAATTCAGTTTTCTCATCTTCAAAATGGAGATGATACCTGATTATTTCCCAGAAGTGTGAACATGATTTAATGAGAGAAACACTTAAAAATTATCAGGTATTATCTCTTCTACCAGAGTTTTTTTACGCCTAACCTCTAACACTTCTTATAGTTCACTTGCTGTACTAAACCAAGTGCTTTATCTTACATAGTTCACCTGCATCATTCAGTGAGTCAGTGGCTGAACTGGGATCGTGTGAGTCCTACCACTAGGCATAATTTTATCTTTAAAAACTCAGTCTGGGTACCTAATAGTCACACTTTGGAAATGCACTAGAAGATTGCTAATCTGAGGCTTGATCTTTGGGAAACAAAAGCTAAAACACAGGTAAAAAACTGATTCCATTTAGACTGTGAATTTTTACAATAGAGTTCTATACATAATATGCCTAAAATAGATAACTTAATTGCCATCAATGTGCTATAAAATTCCAAGTACAAAAAAAATCAAAATTATGTTCAATTTATCAGTTCTGACAGAAATAACTTGGAATTATGGTTTCACGTTTGAAAGAAACTTTTATTGCTGCCGTTAGTCAAGAGTCAATATGTGTTGTTATAATCAGAGGATTCATGTTCCTGCACAAATGAAAAGGAATGGAATATATTTCAAATCACAAACTAAACTGGAAGAAACACCTAAATAGTATGAACACTGGAAAAATTTAGAAGCCGATGATGTACTAAAGACAGAGCAAAATAAATACTTGCCTGAAAAGAATAAATAGTTTTGAAGGAATAACGATATACCTTGTTAATTATAGCAAAATTTGAATTATTTAAACAACAAACTATGGAGGAGTTAAGATGATAATTGTGATCTTTATATTTCTTCCTTCTGTTGGTTCATTCCTCCTCATCATTTATGAGGCATTTATGGGAGAGGAACTGCAAAGTGGCTCCCTCACCACCCACTGCAGCCCCTTTTATGGGATGGCTTCCTGAACTATTGAGGCAGGAGAGTTAAAACTACATTCCCCAGACTCCTTTGCAGCCAGGATTCCACAGATGAGCTCTGTTGTCTCAGCATCTATAGTCTGTGTGAAGAGTGCCTCAGCGTATGGCTTCCAGGCTCTTTGTCATGTCATGGCACCCTCTGGAGCTGTGCAGAGTATCATCCTTTTGGGGGTGAGACTTGGAAGGGAGAAGTGAATAGTGATTGGTTGGTGTGAATATGCAGGGAGATAGAGCTTCTGGTAAGTATGGTGGTTCAGTGTCTGCGTCTCCTGGGAAAGCTTTGATAAAGGAGCCACTGGTCATGTCATTGGCCCAGGGCAGTGAGAGTGAGATTTCAGCTAGGACAGCTCCTTACAGGGACCACGTGTTCCACTGCCGGTTGAGTAACATCCAACAACCTGCCTCTCCTAGAAACTGTGTTATTTGCTCTACATGTTGTAATAATTCCCTTTTTGCATGAAGTAGCTAAATTAGATTATGTGTCCAGAAACTATGGACTCTGACAGATAACATCTGTGATAGGTATTGTAGATAGAAAATGGATTTATGCCCAGATCTTCATTCTCGCTCACTGATGTTCATCCTGAAAGGTTTTGAGGTCTTGTGGAAGGGGGAAAATAGGCATGTAAATAAACAATAACTGTAAAATGTATTTATTTTTGTTATTTTTAAAAAGTTTAGTATTATTTAAAGAAATTTTACACAATTTTTAAAGGTTACTTTCCATTTATGTCGTTGCAAAATATTGGCTGTATTCCCCGTGTTGTACAAAACGTTCTTGAGCTATCTTATGCCCAGTGGTTTGTACCTCCCACTCCCTCACCCCTATTTTGCCCCACTCCACCCTTCTACTGGTAGCCACTAGTTTGTTCTCCATATCTGTGAATCTGCTTCTTTTTTATTATATTCACTAGTTTGTTGTATTTTTTAGATTCTACATGTAATGATGTCATACAGTGTTTATGTTTCTTTGTCTGACTTATTTCACTTAGGATCATGCCCTCCAAGTCCATCCATGTTGCTGCAAATGGCAAAATTTTAGTCTTTTTTATGGCTGAGTAGTATTTCATCGAATGTATATATTACATCTTCTTTATCCTATCATCTGTTGAAGGACAATGGATGCTTCCATATCTTGGCAATTGTAAATAATGCTGCTATGAACATTGAGGTGCATCTATCTTGTCAAATTAGTGTTTTTGTTTACTTTTTTTTTCAGTTATATACCCATGAGTGGACTTGCTGGGTCATATGGTAATTCTATTTTTAGTTTTTTGAGAAACCTCCACACTGTTTTCCACAGTGGCTGAACCAACTTACATCCCCACCAACAGTATACGAGGGTTCTCTTTTCTCCACATCCTCACCAACATTTGTTATTTGTGTTCTTTTTGATAATAGCCATTCTGACTGGTGTGAGGTGATATCTCATTGTGGTTTTGTTTGCATTTTTCTGATGATTAGTAATAAAATAACAGGAACATTTAATAGATGCTGTTATTGGCTTGAAATACAGAGTGAGGAGCACAAAAAAAGCAAAATGGCCTACAAGAGTAATTGGCTGAGAAGGGTCATTGGACCAAGAAAGATTTCATAGAAAAGGTATCATTTGCACTAGATCTTTAAGAATGAATAGAAGCATGTCAGGTGAAGAAAATGGAAAGGATATTTCAAGAAGAAGGAACAGAATGTTCAAAGTTATGGAGTGATGAAACAGAGAGGGGCATTCAGCAAAGTGTTATCAAATTTTTGCTATGTAAGTAGAGTATAGAGTTGATGTCAGGGAGATAAATCTAGGAAAAAAGGAAGGGCCTTGTATGCCAGACTTAGGAGTTTGGCTTTGAGGATTTTGAGCAAGGGAATAGCGTATGTTTCAGGAAGATTACATGTGTAGAATAGATTGGAGGGGTCACTATTGGAGGCAGGATGCAGGGAAGGTTTACTGCAATGATCTATGGAAGAAATGGCGAGGCTGTGGCACAAGGAATGGAGAAGAACAGGAGGATCAGAGAGATACTGTAGCTTCTGGCCTGTGGCAGGAACCCAATAAACATCAGATAAATGGGATACAAGGGGGGAATGCTAAACAGAACTGGAGTTCTTGGCTCTGGTGAGTCAGAGGAACAGGAACACGCTTTTCAGCAAACGCACAGAGAGTGTGCCTTTGGTGCTGTTAGTCTCTACCTCATCTGAAAGCAGAAAAATGTGATAATGTACATTCTAATATATTTACTCACTTTTGTCCATCCATTCACTGGTTCATTCAATGAGTATTTGCTGAGTTCTGTTGGTGTGTTACACACTGGGCTAGGCATTGTGGAATCCATATTGACTTAGCCAGTCTAAGGGAGATGGCAGACATGAAGCAAATAATGATCGAGTAATTAATTACAGGCAGGATGAGCACTCTGAAGGATAAGTCAGGGTATTATGTGATAGGGATAGTTTAGGGACATAGGAACCAGAGGGGAGGTGCCATGGAATAGTGAACATTATTGGTGTGGTGAGACTAAACTTGTTGTTCCAAAGAGGACTGTATCTTTAAAAATCTATCATTTTATCCAGATTTCGTAAAGGCCATTGTTCTTACGTCTTTAAGGCGTTATGCTCTGGTGTCACTGTTGGAAATCTATCTCTATGCAGGGCAAATCTACCCATTCATTCTCCCTTCTGCCACTATCACTAGAGACTTTTCTGATTAATTATTAACTAGCAAATGTATCTCTAGAACACGGCACTAAGTGGTGACATATTAATGAAGATGAATTTGAGGTCCTAGTCGCACTTCTTGAGGGAAGTAGGCTGGGTTTGCTGACCACCAATCCCATTAATCACTTTCTGTTAGATTTACTGTGTGATTTAGTTTGTTTTTTGGTGGGGATTCTTTTCTCCATTTGAAAATAGATACTTTCTGCAGATAAAGGAAATGCCTTCGAGATTTATAGTGACACCAACCGTGCTAATTTATAGAGAAAGGCTGCGTGGGTTACTGGGAAGAACATTTATGGGTGGGTAGACCGATATAAGTCATAGTCTTGGCTGGCACTTCATAAATGACACAGTCTGTCTCTAGGTGTATCAAATTAATTGAAGAAAACTGAAGTAAAGTATAGTGTTTAATTGGGCTAGTGCAGTGTTTTTCAAATTACAGATTGGAACTCATTTGTGGCTTGTGAAATCAGTTTAGTGGGTTGTGACCAGCGTTGTTTAAAAAAGAAAATAGAACAGGAAAAGTAGTAAAAATAGCAGACAATATTGGATATAGATGGGATAAGTAATGTTTTGTACAACTTCTGTTTCACATATGTGTATGGATACACACATGCACACATATACATACACACACACACACACACACACTTGTCCCTTTGTATCCACAGAGGATTGGCTACAGGACCCCTGTGGATACCAGAACCATGAATACTCAAAGCCCTCACAGTTGGCTATCTATATTCGCAGGTATGGAACCCATGGGTATGGGGGGCCAACTGTACATTATATTGTATATATGTATGTAATATGCAATATGTATATATGTAAAACTTATTCATGTATGTATATACTAAGTCATTATTTAAACATCAAAGAAGTTTCAAAGCCATAGATCTGAAAGATGTTCTAGAAAAAGGCCCCTTTCAGTTAGATCTTCCATTAACATGTCTATCTCAAATTAATTTCTTATTGCTTAAAGCACATTGAAAACTATTGAAACTATTGGGATGAAGAATTATTAACAAATTTTAGCTCTGAATGAAATCTGGGTAAAACAGGGAAGTAAAGCTACTCTTGGTTTGGTTAATACATATTTAATATATTAAATAAAAGTGTTTTTAACTCTCAAGTTCTACTAATTTTGTTATTTAGAAAGAGTTCTAATTCTTTTTACATTTAAGGAATTCTGTATCAAACATGTGGGAGAGATTGACTCATTTTCATAAGTACATTAAATATAGTAACCTGGAAGAGATTAGAGATTCAGACTTTGAGCTCTGTTTTTACCTGACAACAGATTGGTTTGCGATCTGTGAATATTCATTATGAATGCCTTCTTTCTGACCCACATTTAATCATTTATAAATAGAAATACAATTATTTAGTTTATTTATGGTATTTTGTAAATAGTAATTTCTTTAACATAACATTTTGGGGTTGCAGTTTTCAAGGCATAATTGTTGGCATTCTTTCCCATTTCTACCATATGTAAAAGGCAAAGCTATGGATAATGTTCTATTCTGTATCGCTATGGCCATTCTCCAAAGACTCCTGCTTTTGATTTTTTTACAGAAATGTGTTTTATTACTTTGTAACATCAGTCCCATCATTTTCACTCTCCTCTGCCTGATCTCAAATTCAGCCTTCCAAGGCAACAATTAAACCCGATAAGCAAGTGGCTACTTCTGTATAAATACCGAGGGCCTTTTCTATTCCATAGTATACAGATGCTGGCCACTCCATGCCTTCCTGCAACCCCATTTTAGAAATCTTCCTTCACACACAGTCCAGAAGGGGCGATCTTACCACCATTTGATTCTGTCCCCTGACCAGAGCTGACTGAAAAGGGGTGGAAGACTGGGAGCTGGGCCAATCAGAATGGAGGCAATGTTGAGTATTGAAATAATTAGTCTTAGAGAACTAGGGTGTGAATCTGTACCATGGAGAACCAGAACCACCTGTCTATCAGTGATTTGGGAAGGAATAAACAATAGTTTTGAAGAGAAAGTTAGAAAACTAGAGGCCAGAGCAGAGAAGTAGAATGGAGGGGAGCCACGTGGCTCTGTCTGGTGCAGCACAGTCTTGGTCTTCATCTTCCATTCCAACTCCCAGCCCTGTGTAAACCTGGATTTCCTTCTCTGGAGCCTGTGAGATCCCTCTTTCTTTAAGCTACCTTGATTAAATTCACATTTCTCAGTGTGCTCTGATTAAGACATATCCGTTTGTTTGGTTCACTTTATTTCTCTCCCAACCCAGTCTTCATGCTGTTCAGCTCTGATCCTTTCTCTGGGATTCACAACCATCTTATTTCTTCTGTGCCCTGCAATTTTGTAATCTGTCTGTAAATTCCTATTTCTAATCAGATATAGAAATACTGGCAATGATAGGAAACAGAAATAAAAGCAGAGAAAATGACTATGTTATTTTAGTCAAAGTTGAACTGAAATTTGTTTAAGGTTTTAAATTAGGAAAAACAAAGAGCTATTAAATCCCACCACTTGTTCAATACATAATAGGAAACTCTACCTTTTTGTTTCTTTTTGTTCTAGTATTTATCCTAGGCCTCTCGTAAATATGTTGCTTTCAGATCAACCTATAAAATTTAAGATGTGTTTTCTACAAAATGAGACTGTGTAGAACAGTGAAGTTTTCTCAGCTGGGATTGATTTCTCTCTAGAGTTTGAAATCGCAGTAGCTTTGGACAGGACTTTGCTTTAAAAAAGGAGTTGATTTGATACCAAAACTGAGTGGTCAGTATCTAAGAATAGGATTTTCTCCTTGATAAACAACCAACCTCCAAGAAACACGATTTTCAATAACTCAATATGGTGATATTTAGTAAGCTATTTAAAAATATTAGCTTTGTGGAAATTTTGGGTTTTTTTTAATGTAAATATGTATTTATTCTAATTATTGTCAATATTTTAAAACTCTGATATTTTAGTAGTTTTTGTGGCCTAGCAAGCATTGAGATAACTTTAAAAAATATCCAAATCTTCTGTCTTAGCATTTAAGAATGATTAATAATGCTCAATAAAAACTCCACATATAACCAAATTACAGTAATGATACTCATAAAAAGGACAGAATTTTTAATCCATTCATCAGATGCTCTTCAACTATTTCAGAGATATTAAGTAATTATACCATTAGTTATTCTATCCAGGCCGTTTTGTGAAGAATATAGAAGCAAGTGATTTCTGGGAAAAAGTACTGATAATACATTTACAAGGTACACTCTTTCCACTAAGTAGGCAGGACTCATTCTATGGCTTTCATTGGCCAAGAATTTTGTGTGTTACATCTACATTTAGGAGAAGAATGTATCTTAGAAATTCTGAATTCCAGATTTCAACTGTGTTGTAGACCTTATGTATAGTCAGAGTTAATTTTTCCTTCATATCTTGATTTATTCTTCTATGTAGTGAGTAAAACTAAAATCTATTTCTCTCATGTGATAGAAGGTGCTTTGATAATAAGAAACATGAGATAAATGTTAAATATTTGCATTGAGCTATAAAAGTGGAAGAGGATGTGATTTACTGTTGTTTGCATGCTAAAAAATGTTTGCTCTGCTCCTGTGTGAAGCAGAACTAATATGCTAAAAGGAGTTAGGTGGGATTGAAAGCAATAGATACACAGCTAGGCGTTCCCTAAGGAGGAGGCTATTTGCAGTTTATTGTGCATAAAAAAAAATCATCGTGTGATCTATTGAGCTACTTTTGTGTATTCTCTTTGCACAGTCCTTGATTGTGAGGTGGAGAGACCTCACCATTGTTGCCTTTTGCGTGTCAGGAGTAAAAATGGCTGGAATTTAACTGCAGAGGATCCTCTGAAAATAGTTGATCATTGATCCACATTGAAATGAGCTTTGTGTATGAGACTGATGAAGTCCATTACACCAGCATATCTAAAATAATTATTCTATTCTTAAGATCACCTTTTGGAAGAACTAGCCTTGTAGATACCAAAAAGACAGAAACAGTTGGGGGCTCTTCTAGTTCATGTGTGTTCACTGCTGAAATCTGGCCATCATTGTAAAGCATTCCTTTAGTCCAAAGTAAAGAGATGTCATCTCTGCCTCTGTTCCATCCTATTTAGAAGTACATCATCCAATAGAGATTGCGTCTCTATTTACCATCAACAACCTATAGCCCTCCTGGTACGTACTCCGTTCTTAAAGAGAATACTGTATTCACGTAGAAGATTTAGGAAGTGTTGAATGTGTGCTATTGTAGGGACCTGTTTTGTATATTTTCTCTGTTAAGTGTTGGTGACTAAGTGGGTGGGTACTCTGAACCACAACTAGTACTTAGGAGGCACTTAAAAAACAATGATGATGGACACAGAATTGTGCTGATTACAAAGATGCCATGAGAAAGAAATTACTAGAGTGGACTCCTGACTTTATCTTTTTAAACTATTTTGTTTATTTGGTTTAAAATAATTAAAATACTCTTGTCAGTGACAGAGTCCTGTTAACCACAGCCTTTTTCACATGGAGAGAAAATGCATTTGCTTTGCCTGTTTAAATTGAGAGCTGAGAGCTTGCCAGAGGACAAGACTGGAATTTCCCTGAAGCAATAAATATTGCTGTGGATTAAAGAAAGAAACGTTGCTTTTCTCAAAGTGCACCCTTTGTAAACAGGAAGCAGATGCAGTAAGAGAAGGGTGAGATATTACTCTTTCTGAGAAGGGGAGCTCAGTGGGAGGCTCCAGGACATGAGAATCCAGAGATTACGTCAGAAATGGAGTCAACGTGGTCAGAGATCTTTTCTGTAACAACAGACATTTACAGTAGCCATAGGCTCTGCTCTGTTTGCATGATAAACATTCTGAGTATTTAAGTTCCCAGTAGAAGGCATATTGTCTCCTGTGGGTTACAGAAGAGAGCTCACTGCCGCTTCACCTTTGTTCAGAGACTTCAGTTTGTTCCCAGGCTCTGACAAGGCGTGCTTTAAAATGGCTGTGAACTGAAAAAACTTTCTGGTAACCATCATGCAAATGAGCACCCCAAACATTCCTCCCCAGTACAGAATTCAGTGTGGGTTGCCTAGAGTGCTTATTTGCATGTCAATCCCCATGGTCTTCCTGCTCACTGTCATTTCACTTGCGAGCTAGGTTTTAGTTGGAAGAGTGAATTGGTGACTGGAGAGCATTATCACGGCATTGGTGCCTGCTCTTTACCTTTTGGTAACTTGCCCCATTACCTTTTTTCTCTGTTGTAGGTGTCCTTCCTGATAAGCACCAAAGCCTTTCAGTAGTCTTGGGAAAACTGTTCTACCATTCTAGGGTTTCCCCCGTCTTTATTGCACTGCCCATCAGTTTTTCAAAGTACATGTTGTGAGGAAGGAAATAAACTTTCCTCTGTTCTTCTCCATTCTTCTGGCAGGTCTAAGAATTACATTGACATGAGACAGATTAACAAGAGAAACTAAAATGTAATAATTTATGTATGGAGGCTCCATAATTATGTGCTCCCAGGGGCAAGTTAGGTAATTGAAGCTTATATGGCATCTGAGAGGAGAAGCAGGTTGGGGGTTGGAACGTCAAAGGGAGGGGGGCAATTTACAGGAAGATGATGTCAATTGAAAAAAATTGCACAGTATTAGACTTGTGAGTTAAGTTTTATTTGGGGCAAAATGAGGACTATAGCCTGGGAGAGAGCCTCTCAGATAGCTCTGAGGAACTGCTCCAAAAGAGGTGGTGAGGAAAGTCAATATATATGTGATTTTAGTGGAGGGGGTGTGCCTGTAATCAAGCACATATTTTGGCAAAAGGTTGCTGCTGGTCACAAGGTTGCTGCTAGTCATGAGGGGCAGATATTTCCGTTAATGAGTTCAGTGCTTTTCTAGATATGAGAAGATGCAAGAAATTGGGCTCATAAAATCTTCTCCTGAAAATATAGAACTATCTGAAGGCGTGTTCTGCCAGTATTTTTCCAGAGCACAGAGTGCCTGATCTCCACCCTGAAATCCCTTCAGGATGTGTTGAAGGTCAGTAACTGCAGTGACTAGTGACTTCATTTTTATAGAACCCTGTGGTGAGTGACAATCTTTAGCTGACAGTGAAAAAAGCAAATCTTTGGCAGACAAATGTTTTCTGGGCCATGCAAGGACAATGGCACATGGATAACACTTTGACCAAAAAGACTGCTGTTTTCCCCTAGTCATATTACACTTCAGTAATCTATGGTGGGTCTTGTGGTATGTGATAATAGTTACACGATATACCAAGAACATAGTAAGAATGTACCCAGAATATATCAAGAATATCAAGTAGAGATTTAGTGACTCTGGAATAGGTCCTACATATCCATATGTTAACAGAACACCATAGATAAGTGATGCAAATCTCCAATTGGAAACCACTGATTTAGAAGAAGCTAGAAGTTGTGCCTGAGTTAACGTTTTAAAAATAACTGAAATTATGACTAATCACACTGAATTGTTATTGTCTAACAACAGGCAAAGCAGCACCAGGAGTCTAATAAATAGAAACATATCCCAGATAGCAAGGGCATTAACAGTTCTTTAAGAACTTTCCATATAGCACACAATTGCTGAAATGGTTATATTTACAACTTTTACCCATACAAATTTAATCTGGGAAAGGCTAAGCATTTCTTCTAATTTGACAGCTCTTTCCATGTAGCTCACCCATAGCAGCATTCAAATAAGCCTAATTAATTCCAGTACCTCGCTTTTCACAAGGTGAAAAAACAGATCCTTGGTGATTTTCCAGAGCTCTTTGGGACAGCTCAAAGATAGTTTCATGGTGTAAAAGATACCATTTAGGTTTTGATTTGGGGAAACTGAACGCTTGATTCAGCTAGGATGATGGGATGCCTGGCTCTCTAAGAGTAAGGAATACTTAAATACCAAAGTGACAGTGAAAGATTTTAAATGTAAACATGGGAGGTAACTTGAACAGAAAGAACCTAAACTTTTTCCTAAGTGAGAAACCTTTGTTTTCTTAAATAATCAAAGGAATAATAAACATAAACTGTGAAAATTAGTCTGTAAGACGCAGAATCTTTGCTATCTACACAGATTACATAAAAGGTAAAGAATAAACTTTGATAACTGTTTACTAAGACCTAACCAATAATCTAAGAAAAATTTTGTCATTTTAACAGAAAACTAAATTTGTGTTTTACATCAGCATAATATTTGATACTAAAAGTCTTTTTGAAAATCTTATAAATAAAACCATCAAACTATAGCTAGCTTTGGCCAGGACAAAAAATAGTTCCCTTTTCTTGAACTTCAACAACTTCCTATATCCTGTATATCCCTTATATGCAGGTTTTCAAAGTGGCAAAAATGAACACATTTGTTAAAATACCCCCAATATATAGAGACTTTATACCCTCAAAAATTAGAGATAAAAGGCATATAAACTTAGAATTATGCTTAATAATTAATGCTTCAGAATTCCATCTTACTTAGAAATGCTCTAGTTTCTTAATGAATGTCCATTAATTTACTCAATTTGGTATCAGTCCAAGATTTTAAATTATCTAAAAATCTTGAAAATTATCATCAAGCTGACATATTATAAAATATAATTAATGTTGAAATAAAGTTGTTAGAATAATAATTGAATTTGGTTAAATACAAGTTTCCATTATTCATAATCTTAAATGTTTAGTAAAAGTAATGTTAGCTTATTCCATCAGTAAACCTGTGTAAGTTTAAGAACTACCCAAGTAAAATAAGATATAATATTGTTTGATACTTAATGCTGATAACTCTGTGAAGACATAACTGTTTTTATTAAACCAACATATTAAAATTAGTCTTGTTTGCAAGAACTTATCTAAATTATACGAACTTGAATTCTTAAATACCTAAGTTAGTTTCATTAAGAATAACTTTTTTTTTAGCACACTGAAATTATTAGACATTCAGTTTTGTTAATTTCTGGGATTTTTAGGAATATTCAATTTATATAAGCACTATTTATCTCTATAAGCCAATCAGAATAGAGCTCCTTTGAAGAAATTTCACAGTCTTATCTATAAATATTACACACTCATTCAAAACTTAATGGTCATTCTGTATTATAGAATATAAATATACAGAAAAGACATATAAACATATTTATATGTTTGAAAAGAGCTTATTATAGCTTGAATTGTAGAATTCCAGGCACGTGTCGAACATACATACAGAAATACAAAACTTACAAGTCCAGATACTCACTTCCCAATGGGCATGACATTCTTAGCTGGTTTGAGCTCAAAATAGACAAATAGACAAGTGTCTTGAACTCATTTCTTTTAATTCAGATCAGCAAGGTGAAGCCCTTGAACTTACAAAAGCACTGGAGCTAAGAATTGTTTAATACTTTTAAAAGATTGTTAAAAAAAAAAATGGCGACTACATGACACAGACTCTCTATGGCCCACAAATTCTATAATATTTACTATCTGGCCTTTAACAGAAAATGTTTGCCCACCCCTGCGACACAGAGGCTTCCAAATGATCTCAAGAGAATTTAGATTCTTCTCTTCGGAAGACAAGAAGGGTAATCAATTTTTGAATTTCAAAGCAGGCTCTGAAGCCCACATCAGAAACAGTGGTTTCTCAAATCAAGGCATTTCATTCTCAAGAGCTTAGTTTGTTTGAGAGTGAAAAAAAATGCTTCTTAAAACTGAAGAGAGATGTTGGTACTATTATAATTTATTTATTCTGCCCTGGCCCAGGGAGATCAGAATAATATTGGGTTGTGCTTTGAGTGGGGTGTGTGAGCTGTCCTTAGAGGAGATCAGTGGACCTAAACTGAGGAGGATCTGGGTGACCCCAAGGATCACATTGGTCTACTCTTGGGAAGATAAGCCAGTGCCTGCAGGCCAGCTGCGATTGGAATGACCACTTCACAGTGTCTGAGCTGAGGGGTCAGGTGAGCTGTCCCTTACTTGGGTGTAAGGGTCTGCTTCCACAGCTGGCTATAATAGCCTGTGAATCATTCAGCAGAAGGTGCACCCCAAGACTTTGTGGAGCCCCATTTAAAATGCCTTATGTGGACACCCCTCCTTTTTAATGGCTGTGAAACATAGAGATTAGAAATGGGGGTGGGGTACTGGCTTTAACCCTCGAAAGATGATGATGGTGCAGAAGACACAATGCATGTGTGCATTTGGGTAGATCTGCACAATAGTGAAACTTAATCCCATTATATCTCTGGCAAAAGGAGGATAATAACCTCATAGGGTTGTTGTAGAAATTAAATGAGATAATAAATGTGAAACGCTTTGCACAGATCCTGGCACATAATCAGTGCTCGATAGATGATAGCTAGTAGTAATATCTAAAAATGACTTTTTAAATTAAATTAGGGCCATAGAAAACAGCATGTCTGGGAAATGGTACTTCACATACACAGAGAAGGCTTCACTGAGTTTCATTCAATTCAGTCACTCAGCCAACATATAATTATGTGCAGAGCACTAGGCTCTGTGGAGGAGACCATGGTGATATAGACAGTTCTTGTGCTGACTGGAGTAGGTCAAAATATGTTTTTTAAAAAGTTTATGTAAGACAGTATGAAATAAGTACAATGAAAGCCATATAATTACTTCAGTGAATTAATATGAAGAACTCTTTAAGTTAATCTCCCCGGCACTTTTTCATTTAGCTAGATTCCATTTTCTTTCTAATGGGTTTCTTAAAATTCAAAAAAAATGTGTTTTCTTTGCTAATGAGAATATTAATAAACTTTGTATCTTTATTGGCCATATTGGGTGATGGTTTATGGCCTTTACTACATCAGCTTTGTAAGTAGGGACTATCTATGGATGGACTGTTCTTCTCAAAAGTATATAGATTGCACTGCATAGAGATCCTGCAAGAGTTAAGTATCTACTTTCTGAGACCGGATTACGAGAAGTCAGGCTTTGGATTCCGGGAGAGTATGACTGCAAAGCTGATGCTCAAAGGAATTTACAGTGTGACTTGTTCTCCCTGTGGTTACCATGCTGTACTCCAGAAACAAACTTATACTTCAGTGGACAACTAAGCATTGCCCATCTTCCAGGCTGTCTTCTGCTAACTCCACAACAAACTCTAGATTGCTGTCTCTGAGCTATTTTGCAGAGTTTGTGAACTGTAGGTAACTGATAGATATCAAACTCTGTCTTTTCCAGTAGATTTCCCTGCCCCGTGAGAAAAACCAGTTTTGCCCGTGTTTACAGTTTGATCCTTTTACTCACTGAAGTTTGTGTTTTATGATTTTTTCCTTTGAACCAATTAAACACCTGCCTGTGTTAAAGGAAAAAAAAAACAACCTTATTCTGACACTTGTTAAGATGGAAAGGAAGACTTTATTCAGGACGATTGTGATGGGTGTCAACACTACTGCAACAGAGGAGAGATACTGGGTTCAATTCCAAACACAGCAGAGACAGCCGGGGATTTGTAGCCAACCAGCTGAGTGAGGGGCGGGCAGATGAAAAATCACTGAGAGGAGACCCCAGGGGTCCGGGGAATTCCTGTTAAAGGGACTTAACGGGATTCTTCCTGAAGTCAGGCCAGGGTCATCAGATACCACGAATGAGGGATTCGCTCTAAATGGACTTAGGATTCTTGCTAAAACTGGGCTATGCAGGCCCATTAGGGACCATGGCCCGAGGATGAGGCCTAGTTAAGAAGGGGCTCAGTGCCAGGGAGTCTTTGTCGCCCGGTTCTCTCGTAATCAGTAAAGTAAACATTTTAAACACATATTCATTTTCATATCTGTATGAGAGAAATGATTTTACCTTTTTCTGAAAATTATCTTTTAACACAGATAGAGCATTTCTTGTGGTGTTTACCAAACACATTTAGGACATACATTAACTAAATTATCTTTTGAAAAAAGCTCTGAATTCTCAACACTATGAGAAAAGTATGTCAGGTTTTATTACAAAACATTCAAATATTAAAAGAATGTATCTTATGAACACTAGAGCAACAAATACACCACATCATTTTCCCTATGCATAGCTACAAAATTTAACAAAATTAGTTTTAATTAAAAGAAGAAAATAAAAGAAGATACTACATGTAACTTATATACAAAAGACATTCACATAAGATGAACATTTCAGGAAATAGAAGGTCTTAAATGCTGATTATGCCAGTTTCATTTAGCAAGAAAATAGTTACCATGGAAATAGTGAGTGTATATGGTATTTCACTTCCACATTAAGACAGCTTCTAAAAGAAATGCATTTAGTGAACACTTGTTCTTGACATAGTTTGAAAGTAGAAGTGGCTCATAAAGAATGTGGCATTTCAATTTAGAGTAGTTATATTTGTATGTCGGTTTGATTTTCTCATTTCAAGAGAAAATAATTTGAATAAACCTGAACTGTTCTGGGGATTTTTATAACATTATGTATTTTTACTTCCGCACTAGGGCCATAGCATCTTTTCGATTACAGGTTTTTCTTTAGAATATCACGTTCTTGGATGGACTTCTACTTCCAACTTGCAACATTCACATACAGTTAATCAGTTAAAAGACATTTGATAAAGATGTTGATCTGAAGTCAGAGGACACATAGAATATAGGGACCCAGACTAGGAAACTGGGTTTCCTAAAGGTTTCTAAACTCTAGGTTCTTATGCTTAAAGGCTCAGTCACTAATGTTATATCTATCCCCCGCCTCGGTCAGGCCACGACACAGGTCTTAAGACCTGGATGGGCTGAGGCTGGCCTCAGCCCCTCATGTTCCATTGCAGGCTCTCCACCCTCCCCAGCCTCCTGTCTCCACCCTCAGCAGTGCTCAGCTGCGCTGGCTTCTCTGCATCTCTTTTATGTCCTGTCCAAAACCAATCGCTCATCTTTGCCAAGGAATGTATTGATTCTGGGTAAGTAAGTAACTATTAATTTCATGATTTCAGCTGTAATGTACCTTTGGGGATAAGAATGGATTGTTGCCTAAAATATAGCTTCTCTGACGTTCTGTAGATCTTTAGAAGGCTGTTTTAAATATTTACAAGTACACGCCAAGTTGAAAGATCCGTACCATGTTAGAAACCGGAAGGAGTCCAGTTCTAGCTCTGCTACCAATTAGCTAAGTAACGTGGGTAAATCACCCTATTACTCCCAGAAAATAAAGAGGGCTGGGATACCCCTTTGACATACTTCTTACACGAACTTTAGAAAGGCTTTAGATATCAGAATGGAAAAAAAGACATTAACACAAGCCAAAGCCTTAACCATCCAGATTTTTCTAGCTTGTGATTACTCATTCCATAAAAGCAATTAATGTAGTCTTGGGCTCATGAGTAATGTTTGAATGGTTAAAGAATGAAGGGGAAAAAATACAGTTTACTTCCTAAATATGTCTTGAATCAATCACTGCCTGTCAGCGCCGTCACTATTTTTTCCCGCACTGCTGACGGGCTGCTTACGGGGTCTCTGCCCCTTTTGCTATGTCTCCTTACACTAGTACTCCGCGTGACCGTCTACATGCCAGAGCTTACCTACCCACCTGTCTGTCCGTCTGCCTCCTGCTCATCAAGCACTTACTTCTCAATACATTTAATATGCCACTCAACGTCCCTCCAACCCCAAGCCCCGCTCCTGTGCTCCTGACTCAGTGTAGACACCAGTAGCTACAGAGTTGCCAAGCATGAAAATTGTGTCACTGACCCTTAGAGTCAGGCCCCAACAAGGGTCCTTCTGCCTGACGAGGCTCCTGCCAATAGAATGAGACCGAGTTTGGGTCAGAAGCAAAGGAAAGATTTATTCTTCCATCGAAGAATGGAGAGCTGTGAGCTCAGGGCTCTAGAGGACAGGCCCGTCCCAAGAGGCCCTGGGCGCGGCTGCTTCAGAGGGCGGGGGCGGGCCTCCCGCGGGGCGGCCGCGGCCGTGGCGCCCGCGCTCCGGATGCCGTGCGCGGCCCGCGGCTCTGCACACCGCCAGCCGCCGCCATCTTGGGCTGCCGCGTCCTGTGTGGACGCGCAGCCGAGCTGAGGAGCTGGCGCAGCCGTTTGGCACCGGGAACTCCGGTCTAAAGTGTCGGGGCGAGGCCTCTGCGCGTGGGACCGTGTGAACAAGTGAAACTAGACTAAGCACAAAGAAGAAAAAAGGTTAGACTTTATTTTATTCCCCAGATTCTATTTTTATTCCCCAAGAATTGTTAATGGGCGATGCCGGTGACAGTTGGGAGCTGACTTTGGCTCCTCCTTTTCTCATCCCAGCACTTTCTCTAATTAGTGATCAGTCCAGTTAATTCTCTCCATTCTTAACATCTTTTATATATGCCCCCCTCTCTTGTCCACTGCTGCTGCCTTAACAAAAGCCACGGTCAAGTCGCCCAGGTGTTACCGTAGCAACCTCTGAACTGGGGGCCTCCTCCTTCAGTATTTGCCCACCTTTCCCTTCTGTGAGGGTGCAGGCAGGCGGTCTCCACCCTAGAAGAAACTTTATCCCATAAGTTACAGCCAGTCAGTAACTCCCTTACTTCGCTTTGCCTTGTCTGTATAAACGTCCCTGCTGGTAGAGCATACCCGACTGCTTCTGGATTGGCGCTGCCCGATTAGAATTGACTTTTGCTCAGATAAACTCTTAAAATTTTAACATGTCTCAGTTTATCTTTTGACAGTGGCAAGCCCAGTCCTTCAGGCTCTGGTCACTCTGCCTCCGGAGCTTCTTTCTCTCGTCCCTCTTGGCCTTACACTGTTTCACCCCCTTAACTCCCAGTAGTTCTTCCAAACCCAGATTATAAAGTCCTGTATTTTAGGTCTCCACCTTCCTCAGGTCTTGCTTCCTATACTCCCTTCAGTCCTCAGCTCAAGTTTGACATCTTTCAAGCTCAGCTCTGACTGCTCTCCTTCCTCCTCCCATAGGTGCTCCTGTTCATGCCTCCGCCAGGCTCTGTTCACATCTCCATCACTGCGGTCAGCATCCTCTATTATAAAATTACCTGCTTGTTTGTCTCTTTCCCTGACTGCGTGTGCGCTCCTGAAGGCAGGGGCTGTGTTCTGATTTCTGGCAGAGGGGACTGGTTATGGGTAGGATTGTGAGACTGCCAGAAATTCCGTACAGAAGGAGCTGAACATTGGGAGAAGGGGTTGGGAGATGAGGTCAGACTGAAGTGTGAGTAGTGGCCAGACTCTGAGCACCTTCCAAGCAGTGGTCCACTTCTGACTTGTTTTTCCTCTTGTTAATTGTCATCATTTGGCTATGCTTTTCCAAATAAAAATGAAGCAGATAATAAATACAATGTTTTTTGTCTATCAGAGAAGCAAAGAAAATGGTTTGTCTCTTCATTTGGGGAAAAAAAAATCAGCTAACAAAGAGAGTGGTTGTAAACAATAGAATTAATTGCCTCTCCTAGGACTATTATTTGGTATCTATTTAAGGCTACTAGATTTTATTTTAATTACTCCATTGTGTACCCTATTTGCATATATTTGAATACATCTCAGTGATGCCTTTAAGGAATCTAACTAAGATGACTTCAGCTAACTTGCAAGCCTTGCCTTCAGAGCCTGAAAAATATAATAGCTCACAGAGAACAAAAGCAAGCACCTTAGGGCAGAGATATGGCAGAGCATTAAGGGTTCTTCTGGGTGTTGTCGAACCCAAGTTCATGTGCCTGAGAAGCACAGTGAAGCCAAACAAACCTAACTGTCAGAGATTGGAGCAGAGAAAGTGTATTGCAAAGACCATGCAAGGAGAACAGGGCAGCTCATACTCAAAAGACTCAGACTCCCGGATGGGTTTCTTGGAAGCATTTTCAAAGGCAAGGTGAGGGAGAGGAGTGGAGGAGTTGCAGGATGTGTGATCAGCTCACGAACAATTCTCTGATTGGTTGATGGTGAGGTAAACAGGGTGGTGTCACAGGGGTTAACATCTATTGATCCTCAGGCTCTAGGGGGCCTGGGGGCTATGTATTCATAGTCATCAAGTAGTTAACTTCTACTTGGTAGGGATGGTTTTAGCATCTGTAAAACAACTCAGGAAATGTGCATCAGATAATGTTACCTAGGTACTTCAGGGAGGAACTAAAGATTCCATGACTGCCATGTGGCTGATATACTGTTTAAAATGTTACCAGTTCTCGTGGCCCAACAACACTACCTTTGTAAATACATGTTCACATCTTTTCAATCACTAATTCTTGAGTCAGACTTTTGTGACTCAGGGGAGGCCTGGGAGATGACGGCTTTTTCACAAACAAGAAGCAGGCAGAGGACATGGGGGGAGGGATCTGTCCCAGGAAGTCCTCATAGGATCCTGGTTATTACATGGGGAGAACCTAAAGAAAAGGCCAGGTTCCTTGGCACCAGTGCCTTCCTCTCTGCCACGGCCTGCAGATCAGACCCCTTTGAGTGACCCAATCCTTAGGGCCTTGTCCAATTGGATAGCCCCTTGGATGGGGCTAAGTTATTAAAGTAACAGTGAGTTTCATTTTTTTTCCACCAATGGAGACATGAACTGTTTTTCAGGCCTGAGTAAGGGCTTGTTACTTCAAGTCAATATTTTCTTTTGAGGCGCAGAGTATTCAAGGAATCAGCAAACCGAAGCCTCATAGAAAGTGATGTGAGGCTACAGAAGCAGTCCCTGGGGGAAACCATACTCAGCCGTGAAGAAATTAATGGTAAAGAAGCACTCTTACCATTTCTTAGTACTAATGTGGTTTAAGGAGTCTTTTTAGGGGAAAGGGAGGAGGAATCTATTCTTCATGAGATGAGTTGAGAAGCCTGCAAGAGACGGAAGGGGGAAGTAGGGAGTCAAATGTGTCAGAAAAAATTGCAAAAAACTTGTAAATGGGCTAACTAAATTAATAAATGAAGATTGAGTATCCTGTCTAGTAACCCAGGGTTATCTTTACCTTTCATTGACTATGAGCAATTTACAGCTGGGTTAGTTGTAGTTAACTAACCATGCAAATGACTCTATAAATATGCAAATGAATTATGTCAAATGGCGAGACAACTGATTTCCCCTCCATACCCCCACCCAAAAGAACCCAATATCCTTTGACACTATTGGAATATGTTTCTGGTTCTCTTATTAATGAATACATTAAATAGAATCTTTGATATGTGTTCATTTTATATTTGTGCGAGGGTTATGATTTTACCTTAAAAAAACACAACAAACTATCCTTTGATACAGGGCAGGTGAGTTTTCAAGTGTGATCATAAATAGTCTCTAAGGATTATTTTTGATCACCAGAAAGAGAGGCTATCACTTTGTGTTTTGATCTGATTAATTTACATAGATTCCGTAGAAGTCTTAAAGAGATGAGCCTCTTTGAGGTTAGCAAATGTAGAGTCAAAGGTGTTGAGAAAGTTAACTTCTGTCTGGAAATTTCATAAGGAATCTCATGTCATGGCCTCTGTTATTCCAAAGATTAAACAAAAAGCCTTATTGGTTCTTGTATTCTGACTGTAGAAAACCAAGCCTAAGAAATTAATCTCAACAGTTTTCGCCTGCAGTAACTATACCTTAGGTTGAATTCTCTTCTTGAAGTTCCCGCAATCTGCTAAACTTCCTGACCTCTACTGCATGTAAGTCTAGGAACTGAAAGCCATAGAACTGTATCAGACCATTTCCTGGGAAATATTTGTGAGCATTGGTTCCACACATGAAGTCAATCCTTGTTACTCAATGGTGGGCTTGTCAAAGTTCATTAAATGTGTTTTATTTTCAAATATGATGCTCTAGGTATGGCCTCATTGTAAACACTTGTTAAAATATTTCTTTGTACAAAGGAGGATAGATTTGTATTGACTTTATGCAAATAACTACATTGCCATGAAAAGGAGACTCAATTAAAATTTTTGTTCCTAAATTCTGAAAACCAGAATTACAAACTCTGGAGTCATGAGAACCAGATACCACTTAAAGAATCTTAAATTTCAGTTACAAAAGTGTAACTTGAGAGTTAGAGATAGATTTTAAAAAGATAAAGGGCTTCCTCATATATGTAACAAAAAATACAGTATTAAGAATAATTATAAGGGTAGTCTCCCCAAAATGCTGCATGCAATTTCCCTCATTAGTTCAGCACATCTTATGTTCACTTAAGTCTTGCTCTAATGGATCTTGGATCAGCAGAATGATTTTCTTGAAAGTCGTCTGCTTCTGGACTCAAATGCATCCTGGATATCTTCATTCAGTTCTCTTTACAGATTCATGGTTGACTAGGTAATGTTGAGTTAATCTCAAAGCCTGTACCCATGACTGTATGTCTTGAAAAGTCAATAGTAAAGAGGACCTGATTCAGTTCTTCCCGCAAGGCTCCAAGACTGTCTTTTGTCAGAATTCATTATGTCTGTCTTGAGTATTAAGTCTTCAAAGAACAGGGAGAAACAAAAACCACCTGTTAATGGTAAGACTGAATGAGTACGGCTAATTTATTTCAGTAACCAATAAACAGAATAAAAGAGTAAAATCTTCTGTTGGGGTATAATATATAATTCGTTCTTAAGAATTTGATCAATGTTTCCTCTGGGCATAAGAACATATCATGTATAGCAAAGGCATTGACAAATCTTCCAAGTCTTTCAGCCTGCCTTGTGAAAGTGTACAATCTAGAAAACATATTTATGCTAACAATGTTTTACTTGTCCAAAATTAACCTAAGGAAGGCTGAGCATCTTTTATTTAACAACTTTTCCCTGCAGCTTTTACAATGATGTAGAGCTACTTAAGAGGTGGGGAGTTTACCAGCAAACCTAATTATTTCTGATACTCCTTTTTACAAGGTAGACTGGATAATGGGCTCCCAAACATCTTCATGTCCTAATCCCCAGGACATATAAATATATTACCTTAAAAGACAAAGGAGTCTTTACAGACATGATTAAACTAAGGATTTTGAAATCGAGATTGTTCTGGATTATCTGAGTGGGCCCAATATAATTATAAGGGTTACATAAGAGAGAAGAGATTGTGATGTGGTACTGGAGGCAGAGATTGGAATGATATGCTTTGGAGATAGAGGAAGAGACCATAAACCAAGGAATAGGGGTGGACACTGGAAGCTGCAAAAAGTGAGGAAGTGGATTATCCCCTCAAAACCTCCAGAAGGAACCAGCCCTGCCAAAATCTTCATGTTAGCCTACTGAACCTTATTTTGGACTTACACCCTACAGGATGGTAAGGGGATATCTTTGTGTTGTTTTAAGCCACTAAGTTTGTGGTGATTTGTTATAGTAGCAGTAGGAAATTAATACATAAGTTAAAAAAAAAAAAACCCAATCCAAATCTTTGTGATTTCCTAGGATCCTGCTGGAAAATCTGAAAAATAATTTAGGTAGTAAGAGACACCTTACGTTTTCTTCCCCAATTTCAGAATCTGATTCTGAAAGAAAAAAATCAAAAGTTTAAGAAGATGTAGTCACTTACTAAGAGAGAATCATAGATGCCCAAGTACATGAATAGTTTTAGCCAGACTATTCATCAAAGTGACAGTGGCATGTATTAAAGGCAGAGGATGTTATCATGACTTTAGCTCTTTTGGTGAGGACTTTTAAAAAAATAATAAAGGGCATTGCTAAATCAGCCGAAGCATACAAAATTATTCTAGTGAGATATGGAATCTCTGTTATCTGAGCAGATTCCATAGATGAAAAATAATAAGCTTTCTCATTCCTTGTTAAAAGCAGACCAAATACTCCAAGATCAATTTTAATGGAAAGAAGACCAAAATCTTAATTTTGTGTTAACAAAATATTTGGCCATAAAGGATTAACAGAATTCTTTTTTTTTTTTTAAACATGAATTACTTCGTCAAAACTGAGCCAATTGTGCCAAATTTTGAACATGTATCATCGCTTATTTTTAGGTTCATTGTTTGTATTTATTATAAACCAAGGCAGCAAAATCATCTGCATTCTTTCTTTAATTTTATACATCCAGTCAAGTTTGAACTGTCACTATCTGCATTCACGTTTTAGAATAAGATGCTTAATTTTAGGACAAAATTCTCTCAGTTTTTTCTTTGTAAACACTGCATTTAAAAAAAAATTGAAGTATAGTCAGTTACAATGTGTCAGTTTCTGGTGTACAGCATAATGTCCCAGTCATTCATACATATACATGTATTTGTTTTCATATTCTTTTTCATTAAAGGTTATTATAAGATATTGCATATAGTTCCCTGTCCTATACAGAAGAAATTTTTTAAATCTATTTTTAATATTTAGTGGTCCATTACCTTTTATACACAGTGATACGTCTCTGCCACCCTTTTCCTACCAAAGTCTTAATCACTCATTAATTTCAACTTTTAGCTAAAATAACTAACTTCTACTTTCAGAGAGAATGGGGTGGGGGGATGAGGAGTAGATCCTTCAAATTTCAGCCTTTAGAAAAGTCAGCAGAGTAAACCTAATATGACTCCCAACAGTCACATGGATCATTTTATCACATTGTTAAAATGGTAAAAACAAACACCTTCATTAACACAGTAGTTCTAATTTTTTTTTCTCTGAGGGATATTTGCCAATGTTTGGAGACATTTTGATTGTTATGACTTGCAGGGGAAGAGCAGTGCTAATGGCATTTAGTAGGACTTAGATATTCTGCAATGCACAGGATAGTCCTCCACAGCAGAGAATTATCTTATCCCAAAGACCGTAAGTACCTCTGTCGAGAAACCCTGTGTAACAGGACCTCAGGGTATAGCCACAATGTAATGTATTATAATATATGATATATATATATCTCCAATTTGATATGTTTATGTGTGCTTATTATAATGATATAAAACTATGCTTGCTGACCAATGTTACAGTATTCTAGTTGATTAGAAATTGTATAGGTATCCAAGATTATTCATTAATTAACTCAATATCATCTTAATTTCTTAATGTTAAAGATCTTGAAAATTATGTGTAAGCTGATGTACTATAGAACACAGTCGCTGTTAATATTAAACAATCATCAAAATTATAACTTTGTTTAATTGTTAATGTTTATCATAAGCCAAAATTTTTGTTTTTCATAACCCAAAATTTTGTGTGAAATATGTTGGCTTGCCTGATCAGTAAACCCAAATAAGAGTTTTGAGGAGTTCAAATGAAATTGTTTATTCATGAGGAGACAAATAGAGATCTACTGTGAAATGTTTTCTTGTATTATATTCTGCATAGATAGAGTCAGGGAGAAGCTACTTTTAACCAAAGTGATCAAACAAATCTAATAGGTCTAGTGATTCATTTTGATTACATAAACTTGCATTTTCTATAAAAATGCTTCTGAGTTAACAGTTTTCGTGCTAGAAAGTGGTTGGTTTATGGATTTGGGGAAATGGTCAATAGCATATTTAAAATATTAGAAATTTAATTTGCAGAAATTCTGGTAACCTTAGATTTATATAAGTGCTTATTATTATTTATAACACAATCAGAACAGAGTTCTTTTATGACATTTTATAATCTATTTTATTAATTCTTGCCAGGTGTAGTTACATATTTCAAACTCATGCAACAAGAGAAAAACGTTTTCTCAGTTACAAACAGCTGGACAAATAGCTTGACTCTCAGTTCTACAGTAGCAGACGTAGGTCAGAAGTAAACTTAGAATCACAAAAAGTGAGTGGCCCAGATCACAGAGTTGTTCCCCTTTGCAATGGGCACTTTTTAAAATTGATCTGAGCTTGCAAATAACCTGACATAGGAACAAAAGTACTAATGTTACCAGATTTTCTGCTTTTTATCTGATCTCCACTTGCAGATCTTGGGGGTATGTCTCCGAAAACTTTCAAAATATTATCTTTAAAGTGTTACAGTATGACTCTCATACAAAAATAGAATAAACACATGTTAAAGATTTATTTAACTCATTGATGAGGGAACCAGCCAAGTGATAAGTCTGATTCAAAATACATTTGAGATACAGCGCATTTAAAGACAATGAAAAAAAAAAAAGATTGCCAGGATAGATACAAAACCGTTATATGTCCAACAGTGCAATAAAAGTATAACCTTTGGGGTGAGTTTTTCATCTGCGCAGAAATCATTTACTTTCTATCAGCCAAAATCTGAAAGTTACCATGTAACTTCTTAGCATCTGAACCCTTATCAACAGTAAATGGTATGACAAATAAGATATAGTCATGAAGAATTAAATAATCCCTGCACGAGTCTATCAGACAATGATTCAGTGCAACATTGAATCAGGACAGGCAGCCATCCTTTTCCCTCATTTCCAAGTTTTTGTTAATGTTCTCAGTACAAGATGCTATTGTAGTTGGCCCCTGGGAACTTACAAGGAAATGTAGATTTCCAAATTCAGAAAAGGAAGGTCTCTTTCATTCAGTCAACAAAAATATTTGACATTTATTATGTACCAGGCACTGCACTAGGCCCTGGGAGTCTAGCAATGAACAAAACATACAAAATCTCTCATGGTCTGTACATTCTAGTAGGAGGAGGTAGATTATAAGCAAGAGGAGTTTTCATATTAGAGGAGACAAGGTCTGTTGAGATGTGTTATATAGTAAGTTAAATAATGGGAAGTACTAAGAAGGATCAAGAAGGGTGGGGGTATGGGGAGCGTTAGCACTTTTAGGAAAGGCGACCAAGAAAGAAACTCACGGAAGTGTGACAGTTGAGTACGGATCTAAAGAAGGTGAGCAGGAAGGGTGTCGAGGTTGGAGCATGGGGAGAGGATGGAGTCTGTATTGTGCTCCTTAGGAGAGAACAGTGTGGAGAGGGAAACTCTGAACAGCCAGGTATGGGCTTAGATCCCATTTGAGAACTTTGGAGTTATTATTGCCATTATAATCATTGTGTGGTTACATACCATGCAGTAACCATACATAATAACCATTAGATGGTTCTGAAGAAGTTTGGTAAGTTTGATTTGGCTTTATTGTTGTGGCTGGTAAATTTAGGGTTCCCATTAATAATGCAATTTGTGGATCATGAATTATATTTGGTTACTTTTAAATGATAAAAACATTGAAATGGGAAAATAATCATTATATTCTTTTAGGGATTTTTAAAATGACATAATGGCATAGATGCTATTCCACCTCCTGCCTTAAGTTCTTTTGGGAAAGAAAAACGGATGATTTTTAAAAAGTGCTACATTATGCCTTAGTCTTTCACTCTCCTTTATAAGCCTGTCTGGAAAGTATACCTGCCGTTGATTTTGGTCTCAAAAACTCTGTCTTTTTTCCATAATTTAATTTCATTTCTACACCAGTGAAGTACCACTTACAATATTGTATATGTCTCGCAGAGAAGAGTGGGAATATTAATTGCCAGTGCTTCAGTCTGATTTGTGTGTCTCTGAGAAATGTCAGTGATAGGCAGCATGTACTTCTGATGACCGTAGTCAGCAGAACGGAGAGGGCTGAAATAGAAACAGCCCAAGCACATCATAGAAGATACTCTGGGTAACTGGCAAAGTTGGGAGGGTAGCGCACCAATTAGCTTCATCATATGAAGATACGCAGAAGAGTCTGTTATGTTGGAAATACTACTGGAACAAACTAGTCTTAAAACTGGCCCCTTTTTAACATCTTTCAGGGTGATTTTTTAAGCAGCGGCACCAGGTCACAGCCTCTGCAGTGTTATGGAGTAATGGATCTGAATCAGCAACCCAAGAGGAATTTCAATTTCAATTAAAATTCCTGCTTGACCTTAACCTCTTCTCTCTCTTTTCAAATCAAATTGACTCAAGTTAATTTGCGTACTTACACAATTAGAAGCTCCTTGCGGGCACCCAGTGCGTCATAGGTGTACAACCAAAGTTTCCGGAATTGAATAGCAGCACTGCCACTAACTCTCACGTCACTCATGGACACCGAGCGTGACAGTAACTGCTACTGAGTACCACGTGCACAGTGCCAGACACTGTGAAGGGTGCTATGTAGGTGTGCTCTTACCTAATCCTCTCAGCGACTTCAGGACTAAACTTTAAAGATAAACCCGTGACTCAGAAAATTAAGTAGTTTGTCCAAAGCTATGTGGCTTTGGTAAATCCTAAGCTTGGGGTTTGAATTCTCTTTCTACCATGCTAGTTACTCTGCCCTCAGATAATCTTGGCAGTTTTCCATAAGAACCGAAACAAGCAAAAGGAAAAAGAAATGTTTAAAGTTCTTTGCATATTATAATTTTAGGTTAAAGCACCAAATAAGGTCGCACATGGAAAGAACCTTTAGTGTAGATTGAAAAATGAGGACTTTTTACTTCTATAGCTGTGTCCCACTTAGAAACATTTTTCATCTAAAAGAAAAAAAAAGAAAGCAATTTCATGAAGTGCTAATTTTAATCAACTTGCATCTGCATGAGGACCTCCAGCCCGCCTCCTGCCATTATATAATTCTCCCCTTTCCAAGCACGACATGCTGAAAAGATTTATACCTGGACTTGTAGTTCCATATACCAGTAGAAACATAGGATGTTCCTTCCAATTTCCAATACCTTCTCTTTTCCTGAATATTAGTTTACAGGAGGCCTTAACGAGTACCATAACACATATCAAATTACATTAAAAGTCAGGGTAAATCTCAGGCTCTTTCTGCCTGTAAGAGAAGTTTGCTTATTCTGCTGGATTTCTCCTAATGTGGTTACAAATTTCAGTAATTTCTGAACTGAGTGGAAGAGATCGAACATCTTATCTCTCAGTTTTTTTCTCTTCATAATTGGGATATGCTATAGAGGCTACTGGAATGGTTTTCACCACTCAGTACAAATGTTATAGCTTGATGCAGTTGTTTTTGCTAAAGTATAATGGCCTTTACTGCCCTGAAACTACTTCACTAAGGCTCAGAAGGAAAACTTTTTTTTTTTCCTCAGAAACAGTTTTAAAATACACCCTTTGGTTTCAGTGGTTAGGGGCCAGGTTGGTTTACTGCAGATATAAATGAAAACCCCTTTTTCGGAGGCACACATCTCCCTTCTGAGGAGTCCTGGCACTGTCACAAAGTTAGACTCAGACTTGCTACTCCTTGTGTCACGAGAGGTACCAGCTCGTTGTTGGTACCGCTTTCTTTGTGGGGCCTATCCCTAGAAGATGCATCAGTCAGGATTCCCTGTGGTACTGACAGCGCATCTAAATAGGGTAATTGAGGAAGGTTTAATGAAGGGGCAGTTACCCAGGATTAGGAAACAAATGAAGGATGGTGAAGGCAATCAATAGGAGCATTTACTGTGCAAGACCTGTGGGGGCAAAGGGAGGGGAGTGACTGTTAGACCCTGGAGAGAGTGAGAGCTGTAGGTGAGGCCCCCGGAGAGGAGTGTGGCTTTAGTAGAGGAACCCAAGGTAAAGCAGCCTCTGCCAGCTATGGCCTGGCAGGCAGGGAGCTGGGGAAATAACAGCCAGTCGCTGTTCTACCATGCTCCGGTCCCTGCTCTCCAACCACGCCCTGATCCCTTGTTGGTGCTTCCCATTGGCTGAGTCTGACCAGAAGACAGATTGAATCCTTGAGTGAAACCTCTAGGTTAGTGCGTTAAAAGTGGATTTGTTAATTCAAGGATGGCCATTCACCCAAGGAAAAATGTGTTTGTTTTTTTCTGGCTCAGTGTTTGGCAAACTGTGATGATGAGCACTAGAATTACGAAGATGAAAAGACACAATCTTGCTTTCTTGAAGTTTACTATTTTATAGAGAAGGGCAGATAATTAGGGAACTAACCAGCAACAGAGTTACAGCACAGTGCTGAGGTAGGAGTTTAAGCCAAGTGCCATTGAATTGTAATTAAGGCGAAGTGTCAACTGTCAATTCTCTGAAAAGATCTGTTGAGTAAGCAAAGTTAAGTGTATTGAAAGAGTCAAACTACCAGTGTGCAGAGTTTTGGACATTATAGTTTTGAGTTGGGAGGCACACAAGGAGGCAAGGGTATTGAATAAGTCTTGATGCGCAAACTGTCTTAATATATAAATTGTTCTAGTTGGCTCACAGTTGTATCTTCTAGGAACAAATATTTCCTAGAGCAAATAGCTAAGTTATTTTTGCTTGTCTTGATATTTCTTAACATAGGCAAAGGAAAATATGCTTAGTCCCAGGATTATTAAGCAAAGAGACAGAAAATTAATTCAATTTCAGTCTCAGAGTGGAGACGAACGTAACATTTATTAAACATCAGTTATCAACCAGGTAATGTTGCATGCTTTAACCCTCACACTAGCCCTGAGGAGTCAAGTAGTATTGATCCCTGCTTTATAGATGAGGAAAGTAAGACCCAGTCACCCAAGGTCACAAAGTGGCTAATAGTGCCAGGAATTTAGTTTCCTGTGGGGATGGAGAGTTGGGGAAAGATTCTAAAAGGAGAGAGTATTCAGAGGTGCAAAGGATTTCAACAACTTGGGAAGATAATATGGGTGGTTATGGGGAGAAGGAGTTCAGGGAGAGGGAACACCATGAATGAAGTCCCCAAGGTGTGGAATTGCCCGGCGTGTTTTAGGGAATGGGCTGCAGGTATGTGGGAGACCGACGTGGATGATTTGGAATATTAATTAGAATTAGGGCTTATGTCTCTCCTCATGCTCCTTATGTAAAACAAACACTTTCACCAAGGTGTCCACCTCAGGAATGGACTAGGGAAGCAGCTTAAACTTGAGCTCTCACTCTCCTCACAGGAAGGGGTGACTAAGCTGGTCAGTGAGACAGTGAAGCTCCCTGCGCTCTTGGGCTGGAGTCCTGAATCTTGTTCTCTCACTGAAAGTGGTGGCCTGCCTTCTCCCCTCCTCTTGCAGCCCCAGCTGCTTATTTATTGTTCTATCTCCAGCTTAGAACAATGCTCTTATCATGTTAAATACACACCTTCTTTGACAAACATTAATTGAATAACTAAGTGAATACATGGACTAAAACATAACCATTTTGGGGGTGGGTGTTAGATGAAATAAGAATGATTGTATATGATTTTCCTCACTCCAAAAGTACATGTTCTCTTACTCCTTTTAGGCTCCAGAGGACTTCATGTGATTTCTGTGGTTTTCTTTGGTTTTGTTTGTGATGCTCCTTCATTGTTAACTTGGACAGATGTCACTGTTGGTTTGTTCCAGCTGTGGATTTCAGGCAACTAAAGCTAAGCTGGGTGTCAGAAATGACTATATTTGGAAATTATCTTGATTCTTCCTGAATCATGGAGTGGAAGTCTGCCAAGCATGATCCTTCTCCCAGGTTCCTCGAGGTGTCTTTCTGATCCTCCACCTCTCTCTCCTCTTCCTTCCCCTTTTATGGGACAGACAAAAAGAGACAAGGCGATGAGCCTGGTTGAGGCGAAACACTGTGGGGGCTGGAAGACGTTTGCGTTTGCAGGGTCATTGTTCTGTGTTTGGGACTACACTTTACCTCGACCATGTGGACCTCTTCAGTCTCTCTTAGGTCTGTTTGTTTTCCCCTGCCTGGTAGGACAACAGATCTAAATGTTCATAAAACAACCATGGCTATTCATTTTCACAGTACTCAGTTTGTGTTCCAGGCATAACTAAAAAAGTCGATTGGATAATTGCTGGTTGACGGCAAGTATACCCAGAGTTGATTTAGTCTGGTTTATCTTCTCAAGGACTAGTCATTTAAATATAAACTTCTTCAGAATGTTTAAGACACCACATGAGTCTTCACTAAAGCTCCAAATAAATGATACCCGCCTGTGTTTACAACGGCAGTAAAGAATGAACTGCAGGTGATTACCTGGTCAATTTAACTAAATAAGGATGGATTGTTTTAAAATTAGTTTTGTATCAGCCCTTAGGAAGACAGATTTAATTCTCCCTCTCCAAAATGTAGATTCTTATTATCTTTATAATCCTAATTCAAGTTCTTCATCACTCAAATGCAAACATATAGCATGTCTCTCTCTTTTTAAAAAATAAACCTATATTTTAAAAAAAGCCATTTTAAATGCATTAAATTTTACAACTATGTAAGCAATTTGAACAATTATTTGGTTATTTTGTTTACCAAGCCATTGGAAACAGTTAATTGTTAATACACTGGGAGATGAGCCATTTCCAATTCAAACAGGTAATCAGATATTTGGGAGAGATGTCTGCCAAGCTGTGATGGGAGGATAATACCCATCACCAAGCATCATTAGGCATTTAGTTTTACTTAAATAAGACAATAAACTTACGGTTTTTGGACAGAAATCTTTTCACAGAACTAGCATATCTTCGTCTGACCTTCGACTACGGTAGGCACAACTACCATTTATTGTGGGGTTTGTATATATTTTCAGGCTAGTTACTCTTATTATTCCCTCTCTGTAGATGAGAAAACCAAACTATGTATCTTTCATTTTCTTCTTGGTCTTCTCTCTGGAGAGTCAAATTCACAATTTGGACTTAACAGGGCCTATCTACCTCCTACTGTGAAAAGTTTTCTAAAGAATTAAGTTAATTGTAAAGAATTAAATTCATAAATGAAAAATTTGTGAAATTTGTGAAATTAATTAAACTGAAAGTTTAAAAGTTGAATAGGGCTTAGTGAGTTAATGCCTTCTTGTGACATATTAACTTGGAAGAAAAGAGCTCTAAATGTATAACCTAATGTACAACATAATTGGAAATTATAGACTTTTATCCTGTTTGGGGAATTTTAGCAAATCTTAAATGAAAAAGCTTCCACTGTACAGTGGAACACTGTAAACTGTAGATATGAGTAGGGGTAGAAATATATTTGTTTACTGAACTGAGTTTTCCATATTTTAATGTTTTATTATGTATTCATTTCATTGAGGTCTAGTTGATTTACAATATAGCAGTTTCAGGTGTACAACATAGTGATTCAAAAATTTTTTCAAGATTGTACTCTATTTAAAATTATTATAAAATGTTGGCTATATTCCCTGTGATGTGCAGTTTATCCTTGTGGCTTATTTCTTTTATACATGGTAGTTTGTACCTCTTAATTCCCTGCTACTACTTTGTTTCTGTATCTGTGAGTCTGTTTCTGTTTTGTTATGGTCATTCATTTTATTTTTTAGATTCCACATATAAGTGATAACATATAGCATTTGTCTTTCTCTATCTGACTTCTTTCACTAAACACAGTATCCTCCAGATATTTTTGATGGAAAAACATTTTAGAAAAAAATCTAATGTTAAATTTAAAAATTGATATTTTAATCATCTTACTCCAGCTTAATTTTTTGGAAAACATGGTGCACGTAAAATTACAAAAATTTAAAAATACATGAACACAAAAAACAAGTCTGCTTTCTGCTATATCTCACAATTCTCAGTTCTCTTTCCTAGAGTCAGCTGTTATAATCAGTGTGCTATATGTATCCTTCCACAAAATTTTATTCATAAGCAGATATAGATGCCCAGATCTTTTTTGCACACAGAATATTAGTATGCTATACAAACTGCTCCTCACCTTGATTCTTTTGCTTAGCAATATAGCTGGTAGATTGTTCCCTATTGGCCCATGAATTTTTTTAAATCTCTTTTTAAACAGCTGCAAAATATTCTCTTGTATGAACAAGCCATAATTTATCTAACATGTCTCCAATTTAACAATCATCCCAGATAAATGAACAAAAAGACTCTTATTTTTTCTCTCTCTCCTTCTTTTCTCATGTGTTGGGCTTTGTCTTGTCCTGACACTTGCATCCCTTCTCTGCTCCACTATGCCTCAGCAAGCAATCTATATGACGTGTGTTTACTCTTCCACATTCCCACAATCTCAAATCCTGTTTGCTAACTTACTTTGACAATGAATAGAGGGTTTGGGATCTTTGTCATAATCTGTTGAAAACCAAGTTGAGGTTCACTGGTCCAGAAGCCTTGAACCACTGTGTCATTGAAGTCATTTTCATTCTGTCAGTCCTGCCCAGGAGGAATTCAGTGTTTTCCCATGGCAGTTTCTGTCTGGGTAAGTGATCTAATCCACACAGTTTTTAAATCAAATTACTAGTGGCTGTGCTGATGAGCTTTTTCAGAATCAATATATAAATATCAGTGTGTAAATAGTCAAGTTATAAAAATGCACTGTAACTTATTCTTCAATTCAGAAAACACATTAAGTATCTGCACTGTTACTGGTAATAGGCTGAGTATGAAGATACAAAGATAAATAGAGCATGATTTTTGCCCCAAAGTACTTACATTAAGGTTTCAGAAATAGACATAAAAAGAGATAATTTCTGTTTTTTCAAAAGTGGAGGCTTGATTTTTGTCTTATGGGGTTTTACATTTGTTGAAAGCTTGCATACACCAAAAAAACTTGTGTTAAACCAAGGTAATTGGGGTCTAGTTGGATTATTTCAATCAGTTCAACAATTATAATCCTCTGGTTCAGACCTATCATATAGGGAATTACCTTGAAGTGTTCTAAGTATAGCATGAAGCATGCTATCTTAGAAGTCATAGGGTAGACAGGCTCACAGACCACGGGGTTTATTAAAACCACTTAATGCATACAACAGCAAGCAAAGGTAAAGAGATGGGGTAAGTGAACATTCTTGGATTAGGGTACAAGCAAATGGAAGGACCACAGTACCTGAAACCTAGGGCTCCCAAAGCTCACTTATCCTCTCCCTTCTCATCTGTCTCTTTGCCACTGTTGTCCTCCCTGTCCATGGCGTGGTTATGAGGACCAGAGTGGAGGTTGAGGTCGGGGTTCACAGACAGAAGGAGACCTGGGCCAATGTTACACACTTGTTCTGCTGGGGACACTCAGGGCCAAGAACGTTTGGTCACAGCTGTGGCTTGTCAGCCTCCTAAATAGCCATAGATCTGATGTGTGTTTCTTGGGTAGAGTACACATGGAGCCAGAATGAGACCATACTAGATGTCACCAGTGGGTGATTGAATTTGAGGGTGACATTGTATTCATCCCAGAGGCAGCATGATTTGGTCTTTTCCATCCTTCCTACCTCCAAACAACAGTTTTGTTTGTTCTATCATGCTTTTTATTTATTCCATTAATTGTTGGCCGATCTTACAGGTTGCTAACTTACTGTCTGTATTAACATATCACATGAGTTCTACTTGTGTCTCACAAGTGACTTGCTTACTCATTATGTGTACATAAAGTATCCTGTGAGTTTTACCTATTTTTTAATAGTTTTGTGAACTGTGATTAACATTTCTTATGAGTTCAGTCCATCCTATGTTTTCTTGTCTTCCGTAGCAGAACTGAATATGATAAAACAATATAGGAAATGTGTACTGTAAGACTTTGCTACAAATGGGTGTTGAAACTCAGTTTCAATAGTTCCAAATTGAGCTCATCTTTCACTATAAACACTTCTTGGTTATTCTATAACGATAATTGGCATGAATTTCCACCCCAATCTAAAAATTCTCTTTACCTCTTCCCTCTTTACCAGAATCACCAAAGACTTTTGCTTTTACCTCAAAATACCTTTAAGTCGTTAATCTTCTATTTCCACTGTTCCAAGACTCTTACCCTTGGTATTTTTTTTTTTTATTTTTCTTCAATACAAGCTGATTCCTGATTGCCTGTCCCGCATGCTCCCATCCTAATCCCTCCCCCAGTATTACTTGCAGTTTTTCCTAAATACCATGCATGTACATACATATGGACATTAGCATATTAAACATTTTTAAAAAATTGGAAATAATGTAAATTCACAGGAAGTTGCATAGATGACATAGAGAGGACTTCTATATCCTTCATCTGTTTCCCCCATGTACATGTTCTTTTTATGTTTGGAATATCACTCCCTCCCTCAATTACCTGTCATATTTTTAATCATCCTTTAATATCCAGCTTCAAAGTCATACAGCTTTCCAGAATTTTCCCCACCATCGCTGAATTAATCGCTTCTTCCTTAGTGCTGATTTCTTTCACATGGCGTCATAACTGTCTTCTCTGACAATCCATAACCTCTTTGAGGACAAGGACTGTGTTTTATTCATCTTGGAACTCCTAGGACCTAGTCAAATCATGGCACATATTAAGTGTCCAATAAAAATATCGTAAATATGGTAAATTTAATTTGTTATATTTCATTTCAAGAAAATAGGGTGTAAAAATCCAATTGTACAAAATAGATACATTTAGTGGGTGATCTTTTAATAAGGGGTGTTATTGCAGATTCCTACAAGTTTATTGCTTACAGAATTTAAAATATAATTAAATTAAAAAAATTACTGTGATGTTCATGAGCACATCTACTGAGTAATAAAAGATAAATATTGAAACAAATATTCAAATGAAAAATTCCAATCTAAAATTTGGAACCAGTATTATTCTCTGTCTTTCTTGTTCCCAGTATGTAGTGATAACATCACTCCTGGGACTGGGGATTCTGAGTTCATGGTCTGTTGACTCCAGCTTCATTCTCTGGTAGAAAAGTCATACGTGATCTGAATGCATGTAGATCTCTCCAGGCTCTGCATATGAATGAGGAGGCCACGTGAACATGGGGCAACCAGAGCCCCTCCTCAGTGTCTCCTGAGCTTTGTCTCACTTACGCCCTTGGTCAAGACTTCGAATCTCCCTCTCTAGCTTCTCAGCAGTTCAGCTGAGGGAGGCAGCTGACCACAGTGGCCGCACCTGGTACCCATTGTGCTGGAGTGAGGGGCACTTCCTGGTTGATGTCCATCCTTACCCTGTAGCTTGCACTGCTGGACAGAGGTTGTGACAGAAGCAGTGATTCCCATCCATCACATTCATCAAAAGTGTTGTCATGAACAACTTCAGAAAAGGCATTATGTTGACATTGCAGTGGTTAAGACTGTGATGGCAGGTAAATGAGGAGGACTTTGAAGACAAAACCATGAGACAGAGAGAGGAAATAGATAAATGTGGTGCTATATGCTCACTTCCTCAGCTACCACTCATGGAGGACGCAGCACCACACCAGCCCGCCCCTGGCTGCCTTCACCACATCTTAGTACCTGCTCATACCTCTGGACGTTGGTGGAGCCACATTCTGTCCCTTAGACTCTCAGCGTTTGTATCCAGAGTCTCATAAGTTTCCTCATCAAAATGGCATTTCCATCCCTTTCTGAGGAAGGTTAGACCTTGTCCGAGGGTCTGGTTAGAATATATGCCATCATGTCCTCTCTATTTGTGTGTGTGTGTCTTTTCCAACTTTGTTTTTCCCTGGGGCCCCTGCAGAAGCTCTTCTCACCACTGACAGTAGAAATATGAAAAGCCCTCGTGCAGCTGTACGTTAGGCACAGCAGGGAGATCCTGCTGCAGGCTGTTGAGTTGGAGGCAGGAGACAGGGTTTTTATTCCCATGATCATGATCCCCATTAATGAAGAAGTCCATGTTCTGAACATTTAACACAGATTCTTTTTGCCTTTGTTCTCTCATTAAATTAAAATAATAAAGTATGGATTTTTTTTGACAAGAGAAGTATTTTAACTCACCTGTGAATTAGAAACAGAGAACAATCAGACCTCATGTCCTCCTGCTGACCTCAGTAGCAACTGGTGTTGTTCAGAAATTATCACACAGGCATTTCTACTGTTGGGCACTGAAATTACTTTTCTCTTTTAATTCCCTGACATCTTAGAAGGGAAAACAAGGACTTTTCATCTGTTTAGGGACAAAGAACCAATGGAGTGAGTGACACAGCACTTTTATTCTTGACAAGACTTGATACCGAAAGAGCAGTGGGAGATAGCTCTCAAGTGGGCTTTAGGAGAAAATCCAAAGGACTGCCTATCTGCAGGGTCAAGTATCTCTATCCTGAGTAAATCATTCAAAACAACAGGGCTGGAGGCAGCGGGCACTTTCAGTGGCACATGCTGGTAGCTGTCACATTCTGTTCTGTTATGCAGAAGAGCTTACAAGAATAGTGATTCATTGAATAGAATAGTTCATTAAGATAAAATTAGATGGTCAGGAAGTTAAGTCAGCATTTTAGAACTGTTACTGTAAAAAAGTACTTAGTAATATGATATTTTAGAATTCACATCCTAAATAATATTATCCTGATTATCTGTGGAAGGTATATCAATGAAGAATCTTAGAAGCAATCTGTTTTTCTATAGAAGCCTTTTTTTCCATCTATTTCTCTACCAAGTTGGTATCCTAGACTGATTGTGAAAATGCAGCACTAGAAAAATAAATAAGGTGCTAAATTTTAGTTCTTTAAAAGAGGTTATTTTGGTCATATTTCATCCCAAGTTTAGTTATTGTATCCCACATGGGTCTCATTCTCTTGCTGATTCTGCTATTTTTTGGTCATCTATTTCCCTCCGAACTTATAACACTGCATCTTGCTCTGCACACATGTAAAATCTTCTCTTTAGAATCAATGAAATTAAAATGAAATAAGCAAGGAGAACAATAGGACTTGGGTATATTATTTCTGTATTTCTTATTAGATTCTTTAAAGTAAAATCCATGTTTGGAGTTAACAAAATGATTTTTCAATCTCATGTAAATCTCCAGTACACAATTACATTTATTGATTACCAGTGTTAATGGTGATAGGTTTCTCAGAACCCCGAAGCTGATAATTGTCTCTGAGGAGAACAGTACTCAGAGATACTCAAGACCAGCACTCTCCCATGGAGATACAATGCGAACCTCATATATGATTTAACATCTTCTAGTAGTTACATTTAAAAACCTAAAAGGGAATATGTTAATTTCAGTAGCATATTTTATTTAATCCAGTGTATCTAAAATATCATTTCAATATGTGATCAAAATGTAAAAAATGAGATATTTTACATAATTTTTTATTGTACTAAGTCCTAAGTATTCAGTGTGTACTTTATAACATCTAAATTTGAACTAGCCACACTTCAAAATCTTAATAGATCTTGAAACCACATGTCTTTAGTGGCTACCATATTAGACCGCATAGCTCTAGGAGATGATAAGTAATAAATTAGTACGTGTTCTAAATATATGCATAACTATAATTTTAAAACATTTCATTATTCCAGCAGTGCTGGGTTTTAGGAACGTATTTTTTTTTTAAATTAGATTCTGAAATCTCACAAGTACTAAGACAGTCATGTTATAAGTGGTGAGTATATAAAATTAATTTAATTTTAACATTTTTTTAAAAAATACAGGTACAGCTTCTTTTCATATATGGATTTATGCATGTATAGCAATTGAGTTTCTTTCCCTTTTCTTAATATTGACCTATAGTTAATTTTTGCTGAGTCTTCATCATTTTTTAATGGCCTAAGCTTCTTTTCTTAATTTTTCTTGTTAAAAATATATTGAAAGAATGAATTCAAGAGTCTAGCGTTTTTAGAGCCAACATTACAAACTTTTCACTGTTGGTTGGATGCCTACTCTGATAGGTGTGATTTTTAATTTGCATTTAGAAATGCAATCATTTGCTTTTCTTTTTGATTATTTGATTGCTTTTGAGATAAATGCAGCATATTCTTCATTGGTCTCACTTTTTCTTTCCATTTAAAATTTTCTTTTAAGTCAAATTCACCTTTGAAGACTCACACTGGTTCATATAAAACTTCTGCTAAAATAGACCCATACCATTCTTGACTTTAACATAAACAGTCTCATTTCCTTTAAATATTTTAGATACATTTTCTTTAATAGTGAAAGAAAGTCACTGTGATTAAGTGACATTGAGTTCAGGGAGTGAACTTGGGCTTCACTGGTTGTGAGGTTAGAATGTGGGAATTAGTCACTAAACTCTGGAGTGAGTACAGTCAACAACCAGGAGGTTGTATCTTGGTCCACTGGCTTTCCCAGCTTACCTTTGTGATGCACTAATTCTTGTGAAGAGATACTGTCTTTTTGTGAAAAAGTCCCCGGGGTTAAATGGGATTCAAGTGAAATTTACTAGGGAGACAAATGAGAAGAAATTAAAGAGTTTTAAATAGTTACTTGACAGAAAATACTGTATTTGGATAAACTGAAAGTGGGATGTTGAATATTAATACATAGATGTTACAGATTGCCATATGGAAATGAGAAAAAGTGATATCTGAAATCAGTTCAGTTAGAATTCTCATAGGTACAAAGGCTGCCATCTTTCAAGACAGGGGCGAGCAAACTTTTTTCAGAGAGTAAGTATTTTAGGCTTTGTGGACCATATGGTGTCTGTCAGAACGACTCAGCTCTGCTATTGTAGCTCAGAAAGCAGCTATAGACAATAGGCGGATAAGCATGGCTGTGTCCCAACAAAACTTTATTTACAAAAAGCTGCTTGGCTGACTTTGGCCCATGCAACCCCAGTGTAAGAAATAGTCTGTTGGGTAGCTGCACTGCTGCACTGCTCCCTAACCTTCTTGGATACTTCGCAGAAGTATCTACATAATGAAAATGACTTTTTCCTGAATCACATTTCCCACAATGAGGCATTTTAATTGTGCACATTCCCATGTCTCACAGTACCTACTTTATTAGATAAGTCATGGGTTTGTTAGCTCTAAGTGAGACCTGAAATTATAGTGGGTTAAACATGACAGAGAATTATTTCTGTCATGCATAACTTTCCGTAAGAGGTGTAAAGCTGATACAGTGACTCAAGGTGTTACCTCATCTTCATCCCCTTCATGGCGCACCATCACCCAGTGTGCCTCAGGACCAGTTGGAAGGGGCAAAGAAGACAACCTGGAAGTTGGTCACATCACTTCTGCTCAAATCTCATTGGTCAGCACTTAGTCAAATGGCCCCATCCATCTGCAAGAGAGGCTGAGAAACAGAGTACTTATTCTGGGCAGCCATGTGCCCAAATAAATTTTCAGAGCTCCTACTACTACAGAAAAGATGGTTAACAATTTGAGGGGTGGGGTATAACTGCAACTAGCTTTTCTGCTGTAATCTTGTATTTATAGAATGGTTAAACACCTGAAAGGAGTTACTTACATTTTAAAGTTATATTTTACTGTGATTCATGTGACAGAGTATATGCTGTTGTATTATTTAAGAATAGAGGCTGTCCTTAGGTCTTCAGGCATTTCTTCAGACACAAATAATAGGTATCTACTATACTTGGTTAAAATATTGTTTTACAACTTATGTAGCAAATATTTTGCATACCCTAACACTCATCCTTTCTGAGTCAATGGTGGATATTACTACTAAATCATAGCATTCTTTCCCACTGAACTCAGACTTGCCTTTAAACCCCTCTCTATCCTGCTCTAGACAGCTTCTACCAATCAGGTAGAGATGGTGTGCCATCAGCAATTTACTTGCTCTTCTTGGTTAAAGTTTTATTATTCTTCTTTTTGTGTCTTTGACATCAGTCTTATCTGTAGATGATGGTGTGGCAATATATAAGTTGAATGTTGTTTTTTGTCTTTTAGGCCAGATCTTTGCCCTCTCTTAAACTGTGTCAAATGTTTATCTTGTTTTCATTTCCAGACCATGTTTTTATATTTCATTTTTATATAACTAACTTTAGCCCCAAAACCAAAACTGGAATAACTTTATTCAACCTCTCAACTTTATAAATGGAGACACTGGAACTCCAGAAGATGAAAGGACTTGCCCGTGGGAACACAGCTAGATAGCAGCAGCACTGGAACTTGACTTCGGAATCCCTGGTTCCTACTCTAGGGCTCTTCTTTTGCCAAGATCAAATCAGTAAGTGATGAGTAATTAAAAATCAGGAGTAATTATGACAATGATTGGGTAAGACTGATCAAAACCACAACTTTAATTTCTCAGGTTTCTGTTTCTTGCTTTTGTAGGTAAGAACCAACAAACGTCACCTTTTTTTTAATGTAAAATAAATGGTATCCTGAGAAATCCTTGCTCCAGTATATGGATACTTCTAGGACTTTTCAAATTTTATAAAATGGATTTGACATTGTGAAAAATAGGATTTGAAGACTGCTTTCTAGGACATACTCGTTTTAGTTATGCTCTGAAGTATAATGCAGCTGTTTTTGTGATACCTGGGCATTTCCTGTTTCTATAACATGCCTTTAGGTGAGATTTAAACTGTTGACTTCTGTAGAATATTTTCCAGACTAATTTATAATAGTGATTTTAAATTTGTTTTAGTATATGTTGACCCATAGGTCTGTCTCATTTTATTCAGATCTTTTCATTCATCCAAAATTGCCTGGACTCTCTCAGGCAAGGCTATACACTCACTTCTCTATATGTGCGAACAGTTTCTCAGCAGTTGTGCTCCTTATAACTCCTGTAACATGAAAACCCTCATCAACAGGCAGGTGGAGTTAGAATATCTTATTCTTTCAAGAGCAGGAAAAAAACCTCAGCAAAAAATTAGTTCAAGAGAAAGAGATCAATCATAGAGCAAGCCAATCTAAGTACAGTATCTGTATCTAAGAAAGTATACTTTAAAAAAACATTATTTCAAAAGATTAACTAAATCTTCCCATTAAAACTTTGAGTCTTCTAAGTACTAAAAATTATGGCATTTTTCACATGACAGAGAAAATTAGTTTAGTGCAATAGACCAAAGGAAATTTTGATAGACCCATGAGTCAAAATACACTAAAAAGAATTTTGAGGAAGAGCTTGAAAGCAGTGAGACTTCATGACTATAACTAAGGGATGGAACATAATTTCAGTATGATGGAGCTAAACTGTGAGCTTGGCTCATTTCCCAAACCTTGAGAGGATGGAACCCCCTGCTTACCAAAACCATGCTCAGGTAAATTTGAGAATACCTGCTCATCATTTGGATACCCTCCCTGGATGCATAGTATCCACTTTTGTTTTGGTACTTCCAAGATGGCCCTTAAAAAAACACTTCTGATTAGATAAGCAATGACTTACATGCTTATGTGGCTGTTTCAGTGGGTTCATTTATTTAGCAAATATTCAACAAGCATTTACTATGAGTTAGGTAGCATGGAGCCTAAAGTTGGAAAAATCAAAATCATAGCCCTCAGAAACCCACCATCTAATGTGCATGATAAATAAATGAGCAAATAATTTCTGTATGACACAGCTGATTGCTGTGGAGACAGCCAGTTCTGCCTGAGTGTTGACAGAGGAGGTGGCTGGAGCTGGCTATAAGGCTCTGGGGTTCAAGAAGTGGAGGAGGAGGGGCAAAGAATCCGAGGTGAAAACAACATGCAGTAAGTCACAGAGGTGCAATGTTTGGTGTGGCAGGGGGAGGGTGTGGCAGGGGATTGTGCTCAATAATTCACCAAATATGGAATGACTTTTTCACCTGGGCACTGAGCAGGGACTCTTAGGGTGAAGAGAGAAATTCAGCTTAGTCCTGGACCTTGAAGAATTAACAAATTAGATGTGTGGCACAAATAAATTATATTTGGGTGGTGTGGTAAGTGTGACAATAGGTGTGTCAAGTTCTTTTTCTTCATAGACATCATGCAGTTGAGGGGGTTACCTGCAAAGATGAGCTGCAGCACACACTGCCTGCTTGCTAGGACCACACAGTGTGATGCGGGAGCAGTTACAGTGTCATGGGCACACCAGCAACTGTGACAAGTGTCATCCTTAAGGGACAAAGTCCTAGAGAACCTGCAATGCAGGATGATGTTCAAATTAGGGAGGGCAGGGAAAAGTGTATTTACCGCCAGCCCTCTTACACAGTCATGTCTTCATGCTTGAATTCTTAATTTGCTTTATCCACCTTGGAGGTCATTGCAGGTAATTTTGAAAGAAGGTTACCCGAGTAACAGATTGCTGGAGCCCTTGCAACTCTGAAGATATTTGTCTTCCACTTTCATAAATGAGCAACAACATTGTAGAAAAGTCTTAAGTTACAACCCTCTCTTCTCTTGAAATGCTCTGTAATTTGGGTCCTTGTCCTTTGACAATGTGATTTAAAATCAATATACAATAGATATATCCTGATGTTTCCTTTTAGGAAGTTTTATTTGTCTCTCTGAATCTTACAGTTTTTTTTAAAATATTATAACAATTATAGCAGTTTCTTAAAAAACTAAACATATTCTTAGCATATAGTCTGACAATCACATTCTTTGATATTTATCCAAATGAATTGAAAACTTGTTTTCACACAAAACCTATACACCAATGTTTACAGTAACTTTATTCAAAATTGCCAATACATGGAAGCAACCTAGATGTCCTTCAGCAGGTGAATGGATAAACAAACTCTGGTACATCTAGACAATGGAATATTACTCAATACTAAAAAGAAATGAGCTGTCAAGTCATGAAAAAGATGAAGGGAGGGACCTTAAAGGCACATTACTAAATGAAAGAAGTCAATCTGAAAAGGCTACATACTGTATGATTCCAATGATGTGACATTCTGGGAAGGGCAAAATTGTGAAGATAAAAAAAGGACCAGGGGTTAAAGGGAAGAGAGGGAACGAACAGGTGGAACCCAAAGGATTTTTAGGGCAGTAAAACTATTCGTATGATACTATATCCAAAGGCATAGAATGTACAACACCAAGAGTGAACCCAAATTTTAACTATGAACTTTGGGTAATACTGATGTGTTAATGTAGAGTCATCGACTGTAACAGAGGTACCATTGTGATACAGGATGGCAATAGCAAGGGAGGCTGTGCCTGTGTGGGGTCGGGGGTAAATGGAAATCTCCAAGCCTTCTGCTTAATTTTGCTGTGAACCTAAAACTGCCCCAGAAATAAAATCTATTTAAAAAAAATAAAGCAAACAAAATTCTTTGTAAGTAAAAACACCTTACTAGGAAATCTGTATTTTGCCTGGAGTACTATATCTTCATAGGTATTTTGGCAGGAAGCTGGAAACACTGTTTTGAGGAAACCTAGTCAGATGAAATTCTCAACCAGGCTTTCCCTCAACTGTTACAATCATCTTATTATGATGTTACCTTTAAGACTTGAAGAAGCAATGCATAGCCCTAGGAGAAAACTTTGAGTGCTGCCGTAGCTTGAATTTGTTTTCATTCTACTACAAATCCTTTAAGGAAAAGGTCTGTGAATACGTAATTGATGAATTATTCCCTGTGTAAGAATTACCAGTATATCTCAAGTTAAGATTAATGTTCGCTTACAGTTCTTGCTGCCAGCAGAGGAAATATTTTTAAGTGACATATGCTTTTCACTTTGCATCTTATCCTGGAATCTTGTAAATTCCCCCCTCTTTAAATATGTGGCATTTGGCTCTCAAGATTATTTTTTTAACATCTTTATTAAGATATAATTCACATACCAGAAAAATCTAGTTATTTAAATATTCAGTTCAGTGGTTTTTAATATATTCAAAGAGTTGTGCAACCATCACCAACATATGTTAGAATGCTTCATCACCCCCCAACCCTAAGTCTTACACATATTAGCCGTTACTACCATTGTCCCTTCCGTAGCCCTAGGCAAACAGTAATATACCTTCTGTCTATAGATTTCATTCTAGACATTTAATACAAAATAAACCATAACATCTGTGGTCTTTGTCCTTACTTCTTTCACTTCGTATAATGTTTTCAAGGTTCATCTATGCTGTATAGCATGTGTCAGTAATCATTCCTTTTAATTGTCAAGTAATATTCCTTTGAAACAGTTCAAGGAATGCCAAACTGTTTTCCAAAGTGGCCCTACTATTTTATATTTCTACCAGCAAAGAATAAGAGTTTCAGTTTCTCCATGTCATCACCAACACTCGATATTGTTTGTTTGTTTGTTTTCAAATTATGGTAATAGCCATCCTAAGTGAGTGTGAAGTGGTATTTCATTGTGGTTTTGATTTTCATTTTGATAATGACTAATGATGTTGAGCATCTTTTTTTATGCGTATTGGCCATTTTTATTTTTTCACTGGAGAAATGTCTATTCAAATCCTTTGCCTATTTAAATATTATTTAATTATTATTTATAGTGTATAAATAATTATTTATATTCCTGTTGTTGAGTTGAAAGAGTTCTTTATATATTCTGAATATAAGTATCTTAATAGATACATGATTTACCAATATTTCCTCCCAGTCTGTGAGTTGTATGTTCACTTTCTTTATAGTGTCACTTGCAGTACAATGGGCTTAAATTTGATGTAGTTCAATTTTTCTATTTTTTTTTTCTTTTCTCATTTGTGTTTTTGGTGTCATATTTAAGAAACCATTGGCTAATTTAAGGACATGAAGATTTACTCCTATGTTTCTTTTAAGAGTTTGATCATTTTTACCTCCTACATTTAGAATTTTGATCTATTTTAAGTAATTTGTATATGAGGTGAGATAGTCCAGCTTTATTATTTGCATGTAGGTGGATGTCTGGTTGTCCTGGCACTATTGAAAGACTATTTCTTCCCCTTTGATTTATCTTTGGCACCCTTTCTGAAATACTATTGGCCATGAAAACGTAAGTTCATTTCTGTCTGGACTCAATTCTATTGTGTTGATGTAGATATCTATTCTTATGCCATGCCACATTGTTTTGATTACTGTAGCTTTGTGGTAAGTTCTGAAACTTGGAAATATGGAAAACTTGGAAAAATTCCATCCTTTTAAAAAATTTTTATTTTATCACTTTTGAGAGTCTTCCATCTTTTTCAAAAGTAGTTACTCTGAGTCCCTTGGATTTCCATATGAATTTTAAGATCTGTTTGACAATCTCTGCAGAAAAGACAGTTGGGATTTCGTTCAGTATTGCAACATATCTGAAGACCAGTTTGGCAATTACTGATATTTTAACAATATTAAGTTTTAAAGTCCATGAATATGGGATGTCTTTTCATTGTTTTAGGTCTTCTCTAATTTCCTTCAATAATGTTTTGTGGTTTTCAATGTAGAAGTCTTGAATTTTTTTGTTAAATTTATTCCTAAGGATTTTATTCTTTTTTGTGATATAGTAAATGGAATTGTTTAAATTCATTTTCAAATGGTTTGCTATTTATATATAGGACTAATTGCTTTTATATATTGATTATTTATCCTGCAACTTTGCTATAGTCATTTATTAGTTATAACAGTACTTTACAGGATTTGCTAGGATTTTCTCTATACAAGATTATGTCATCTGCAAATATAGTTTTATTTCTTCCTTTCTAACCTGGATACCTTTTATTTCTTTCTTTCCTAATTGTCCTGGATAGAACCTCCAGTATAATGTGGAATAAAAGAGGCTATAGAAGACATCTTTGTTATGATTCTGATTTTAGAAAGAAACCATATAGCCTTTCACCATAAAGTATGATTTTAGCTCTAGGTTTTTCATTGATGTCCTTTATAAGCTTGAGAGGTTCACTTCCATTCCAAGTTTGTTGAGTGTTTTAATCATGAAAGGGCACTGAATTTTGTTTAATGCTTTTTCTGCATCTATTGAAATGATTGTGTTGTTTTTGTCCTTTTATTAAAATGGTTAAAATTAAATTGTTTGATTTTTCTACCTTGAACCAACTTTGCATTCCTGAGATAAATCTCTCTTGGTTATGGTGTAAAATCCTTTTATATGTTGCTCAATTTATTTTGTTGGGAATTTTTGCATCTATATTCATGAAAGATATTGGGATGTAATTTCCTTTTGTTATGATATCTTTTCTGGTTTTCATGGAACTTTAGTACGGATCATATGGAATGAATTGAGAAGTGTTCAGTTATATTCTGGGGGAGAGTCTGTGAAAGATTGACATTAATTCTTCTTTAAATTTTTGCTAGAATTCATCAGGGAAGCCATCTGAGCCTAGGCATTAATTTGTGGTAGTTTTAGTATCATTGTCTCTGTCTCTTTACTTGTTGTAAGTCCATTCAGGTTTTCTATTCCTTCTTAAATAAGTTTTGGTATTTTGTATCATCTAAGAGTTTTTTCATTTTATCTAAACTATCTAACTGTTGACATACATTTTTTCATAGTATACCTTTCAATCTTTTTGTTTCTGTAATGTTAGGTTATTGATCTGAGATTCCTTTTAAAAAATATATAGGTGTTTACAGCTGTAAATTTCCTTCTGAGCACTGCTTTCTCAACATCTCTTAAGTTTTAGTGTATTGTATTTTTGTTTTTATTCATATCAAGTTGTAGCCAGCAAAGAAACTGAGAAAGAATGGGCAGTGAGTTAGTAGGGAAATCTGAAGAGTTGGTTTCAAGGAAACCAAGAGGTTAAAATATTTCAAGGAGGAGAGAGTTTTAACTCCACAGAACACTGTTGAGAGAGTGAAATGAGGTCAGAGAAGTGAAGATTTTCTTGATATTAAGGAAGTCGTTGATGGTTATGAACAGTTCTGTTGGGTTGGTGGGAGAGACTGAAGTTCTACTGACAGGGCCAAAGAGATGATTGGAAGTGAAGACATAGAAGCAATCAAATTAGATGACTACTTTAGTAAGTTTTGCTCTGATGTGGAGCAATGTGAACATTTCTTGAGGAGGGATGCAGTATACAGGGACACTTATTAAAGATGGGAGATCCTAGAGCATGTTTGTATGCTGACAGGAATGAGAGAGAAGGGCACTAACAATTCAGAAGGCTTGCAGAAATCCTTGAGAAGCATAGAGACGATGGAATCCAGAGCACAAATATGTTAGCCTTTGATGGGTATTCCATTGTAATAGGAATAAAGGCAGAGTATTTGGGTACAGACACAGGTAGAGGTGATGCTGGGAAGATGAGAGAATTCCTATATGGTTATGTGTAGCTTCTTAGTGAAATACGAGGTGAGTTCAACAGTTTAAAAAGTTAGAGTGGGTTAGAGGGAATATTGGAAGTCAGAAAACAGATGAGAAAGTGTTAAATGGACCTCTTGGAGAATGGGGAAAATTTGCTTCTAGGAAACATATTAGGCTCACTGGGCATTTTTGGGTACCCATTTTGAATTTAAGAAGAGCTCAGTCAGCCCAGCTATGTTCATTTTCTGTGGGACAGGCTCCCAGTAGGTGATCAGTTCAAGTAGAGTTGGTTGTTTTCCCAGCTGAGTAAATTAAGCATCATCAAGTAGTAGTGTGTTCAGTGTGCTTTTCCATGCACACTGATGCAGATACACACAGACACAGCACACTCATTCACATGCTTAGTACCGCCCCAAGTGGATGCATGCACATATGCATGCCACACTTATACACACACCCTCACCACACTCAAACACTAGCCCACTTAATTTTTACAGTAAACCCCCAACAGCATTTTACCACCTTTTTTGAAGTGTGTGAAGATTAAATGGCACTTGTAGTTTCCTCTATTTGAATCATTCTCCCCACTGTCCTTCAGATGTTTTCAACATGATGATGAAATAAAGTAGCGCCAACGTTAGGAATCTGTTATATCCATTTAAGCCATCTCTTCGGTGGATTTTGCATTTGGAGCGTTGTCCTCTGACACCTAGCCTATTACTGTCCTGACTGTCCCAGGACCACCCCATGCAGTGGACCTTCTCCAGACTTTCCTTTCCATCCACCTGCCATCCCTATTCACTCATCAGTGTTGCTAGAATTCAGGCTCTACTCCTCATTGGCTGTGGGATCAACTGTGTAATATGGGAGCACTAATAACTTATTGTGAGGATTAAAAAGTAGAGTGCATGTAAAGTGCTCAATTCTATGTATATGGTATGTATTCAAAATACCAAATTGATCTTTGTCTCTTCCTTAATCTCAATCTCAATATCGCTTTACCTGTTTTATCTGTTCCGGCCATATTTCCTTAAGGAACTTCATTCAGCTAAGCATTTTTTACTAGTATAATTTAATTACTTCATGATAGAGTTTTTAAGTTTAATAGGGTTCTTCTGGAAACAATGTCAGAATCTACAATCAACTCAAATAAGACTTCAGGTGGGCAAAGGAGTTATATTTGAGGCTTGCAGATTTTTTTACTTGACTCAAATCATGCGGAAGAACTGACTTTTATAATCATGAATTGAATTGCACTATAACATTGAGCACAAAAATGATATTCTTGCCCTGGTTGTTGAAGTACTTCATAAGTAAAATGAATTATTAGGCCTTTTGAGATAGCTTTGAAATATCACAAGTTTGTTCTGTATCCAAGGATTCTTGACAGTATAGCAGAACAACATTGCAGTGTCATAAAAAGGTGTTGTGTCACTGGCATAAGCTCAAAGGGCATTTCTTTCAAAAGCATCCCCTAGGGAATGTGGTTGAGACCTTCGCTCTCACTTCACTTTTGGCTCCTGTGACATTGGCTGTCACATCTGCTCAAGTCCCAACTGGCAAGTCACTCTTGATCTCTAAGGACAGAGGATTTTAGATAAATGCACCTCATTTACTAGTCTATTTTTCCTGCATTGATTATTATTCACTGTTTTATTTTGAAAACAATACTAATGACTAAGGTTAATCCTGAGTGGTGGTGGAAAGTAACAAAATGAACATATCTCTGATTTTTAGAAGCTGTAGTATTGAGCACATTAGCTTTTTGTCATGTTGGCATATAATTGTTGTGAAACAAAGCTGAGACTTTATGTTTTGACCTTTCACATTTTCCTTTTATTTCTTAGTTCTTAGAAATGGTAACAAATTATATGGTATCAGTGACTTTAAAGTGTGTATATTCGCAAGTGCAAGTAATACTACACTTAAGTGGATTAGCAGTGATGGCTCATCATCTATGTAGACTATAACCACCCCCACTGCAGGCATTATAGTCCTGTAGTATTCTGCATGCAAAACTATGTTCCTCTGGTTTTGATGTTATGGGAAGTAGCAGACTGTTTTCTTAATTCTCATAAGTTGAATTTCCCTCTAAAGACTCATTGTGGAAAGGCATGTTGAAACGTGTGGTGTCATTACAAGATTGTTCTCACTTGGCGACAAGCAACAAAAGGAGAGGAACATTTCTGACAATTTCTGAACTGTGATCATTAGAAATCACTCTCTGAAATTAGTGAGATGCTAGAGAAAGCCAAGAGCTTAATAGATCATATCGTGTGTGCAACTTGAGGAAATTATATGTAATTAACAACTAAAGCTTTGGTGTTACTCACCTAAATAGTCTTCTCTGTACTATATTATATTATATTATATTATATTATATTTTATTTTATTTTAATTTTTTTGAGATGAGGAAATATTTTAAAGATCAGCTAGAAAGTAAATTCTTCCACCCAAATAATTGATCCTCCCATTTAGTGTTTCTTATTTTTCCCTATCTGTTGACTTGTGGTGTCTCCCCTGCTGCTCCTGGTCCCCACCTAGCCCTGTCGTGATTCTTCTGTCGAGCGTCTGTCTCCATGGAGACCGACTACTCCCAGGGAGGAGCCAAGCGCAGCATCCAGCCACACACCTCACCGGAAATTCCCTCTGTGGATCAGCCTCGGTTTGATCACAGTGCAGAGAGGAGAAGTTACCTCATCTTTAGATGAGCATAAATGTGTCTGGGACCTGAATTCCTCCCTCCGTGTGGGTTCTGTAGCTGCAGCTCGATAAAACCCTGAGAGGAGAGCTGGGGCGCCATCTGTTTCCCCTGCTTCGGTGTCAGGAGAGCCACAACAGTTGTCGGGAGGACCCAAAGGGGAAAGACAGAGAAGGACAGAAGATAAGAGAGAGAAGAAAATTAAGGATTCTCTAACGAATTTACACCAGCAATCCAACTGTGCAGGGGAAATGTTAACTAGAAGTTCGAGAAAAATATGGTAACTGTGTATATATTCCTTCATAAAATACATAATTGTTCCAAACAGAGAAGTACTAAAATCCATTTAAAAATGTGTCCCTTAATGACGAGAGGAACTGGGCCATGAAAAAAATGTCAGAAAAATTGCTTATTTTATAAAGAAGGCATACAGGTTTATAGGAAAGCATAACATCATTGAAAGCCTGTTGTTGGGCAATGTCTCACCCCAAGCCCAACACCCCAGCCTTTTTATTTGTCTCCACCAACAGTATTTCTGATCTGGAAAGTTTTAGATTTTTTTAGACCTGAATAAAAAGCTCTAGTTGCTTATGTGATACATAATAGTGTTAAAGTTTAAATTAAAAAATTAAATAAACGTGGCAGACATTGAGTGATGCCACTGCATATAATTTCTGGATGTCAAAATCACTCTGATATTGGAGGCACCAGAATTGAGAGCCAAATTCTTTTGTCTTCTAAACAAACTTATGCAGAAAGACATTATTACCTTCCTGGTATGGAGTGATGTCTCTGGATACCTGGCTAAATCCAGGATTTGATTTTCAGTCACTCTGTCACACTGGAATTCACTCTCACTTTGCAGTTATAGCTCTCTGAATTACTCTTTTTAAATTGGGCATTTTCCTATAGTTTAGATCTTTACCTTCTATATATACAGAAAGAAGCAACTATAAAACAATAATGAATAACATTGTAATTTGTTTTACAATTTACAGAGCCCTTCAGAATATACCTGACTTTATCTAGATCTTAAAAGAAGGCTAACAGATGAGAACAGTTATAATAACTGAGGCTCAGAGAGGTTAAGTGATTTGCTTAGGATCACACAGCTAAGAAGTGCCAGATCTCAAACCCAGTTCTTTTCACTCTAGAGCCTCTGCAACCCTACATGCTTATTAACAATTTCTTAATGTTAGGCATGGCTACTTTTTCTTTAAAGAGTCACTCAGGTGTTAGATTATAAATCACTAGGAAACAGAAACAGCATTCTGCAGTTCTCTAGGAATGGTGCCTCAGTACTTTTGTCTGCTGTGTGCACTCCAGGATAAACAGAATTCCAGCTGTACCCATCCACCAAAAGACAGTAATTCCTATGAATTTTCTAGGATTCAAAATAAAAAATATCTTTACTTTCAGCACTGTTTCTTTGGTATTTATACAGTGCCTGCTGAAAATGAACAACCTGAAATAAGTGGGCCTTGGCATACTGGAATCTAAGAACGCTGTTTTTCTCTGTGTTGGCAGGTGGAGTGTGTGTGTTACTGAGTTACTCCTGTCTAGGCAGGCTCATGGCTCCATGGGGCTAGGAAAAGCCCTACAGGCTTTTCCATGTGATTCTGTAAGTCATCCCCATCCCTATGCTTCATAGTGCTGGTGGGCAATAAGAAAGCCTGTCCAATCGGCTAGTGACTAATAGGGCTCATTCGTCATTTAGTTTTCTCATTGTTAATAATTTAGCAAGCATTAATTAAATACCTGCTGCACCAGGCATTGTGCTCAGTAGATATAAAAAAGAATAAAACATTGTCCTTAGCATTAAAGAGCTTACAGTCTAGTGAATTTGCCACCCGTCTGGACTATAAATCCTGTTATTGATGGCTGTTTCTAGATTATGAAAAGAGAAGCTGAAACACTAGGAAGTCTAACACCTGGTCATTTAAAATCGCATGAACTCTTGACAGACCTAGGAAAGGGATCGTATATGTTCACCAGGCTGATCTTCAACGCTTGACTACCTTGTAAAGTATGATTGCATCATTTCAGGATGAAGAGTAATGCCGATTATTGGCTAATTTTGGCTCACTGTGCTTTATTATCAAGTGCACTTCCTGAGAGTCCTGCATTTCCTGGTTTAAGTGTGGCTGATGACGTACTTGTAACCAAGGGACTCGGTTCAGCCAAGTGCTTCTCTCTGAGTAATAAGGAGCATGCCAAGTAAACAAGCACTTGGCTGTGCCATGTCTAAGGGAAGGAATGCGAAGTTTAATTCACTGGCCCTAATATCTTTAATCCAATGATTCACAAACAAAACGATGCCATTTGGATTTCAGTAACTGTAATGATACAATGATTGTTGACTTTTATTAGTGTATAATTAATGCTGTAGCATGTCAGGATGACAGTGGTAATTTTCTGTTCATTCAGAGATGCTCACAGACTTCAGTATTCTAACCAGTTATATTATATCCTTTCAACACTTTGATGGTTAATGTCAACATTTGTGATCATGTTGACAGCTAATGGTGACAGGTGTGCCTATTACATTTCACAGAGTGTTTATTTGTGTATTTAATCCTTAACAGTTTCCAAGTTCAGAGGCAAAGCTGGAGGGTGGGATTTGGAGATGGCATTGCAGCGGGTGAGGGGAGAGATGCGTAGTGAGTCCAGCAAGCCAGGACTTCCAGTTTCGGGACTCTTTCATCTAGCCTGCCTGGCTGTCATTCCAAAGATGATTTGATTCAGTCTACCAGCTTGCTTACGTGAAGCCTGTCCTGAATGATCCAGTTACCTCTGTCCACGTCAGATCCTTTCTATTCCAGGACTGTCAATTCTTGAGCTCTCCAGAGCATTGTTACGACTTTCGTCACTGTTTTGGAACTGGCATGTCCACTCTAATGACAGCTGCAAGCCACTGCCAGAACATAGGATGCTGTCATTACAAGGGCTCATAGCTGTGTGTGCGTCTAGCACATAGGGACCTCTCTTCCCAGTGTTTCTCCTCTTCTGGCCTCTATGCTGTCACAGTGTGGTGGGCCTCATGAGGTACCCTGGGTACCATGTTCCTTGTTGTACCTCTACAGTGCAGGAAGCAGACCAAGTCAGCCTCATGCTTTACCTATAGTACATTTCAGTGCCATCTTCAAAGTCCAAAACCACTGAAGTAAGGCAGAGGCCACTGATCCTGGCTAGGCCGCAAGGAGGTATGTCTTTTCTCCCTCTCTCTTTTTTAAAGCCTCTCTTTCCTGTTGTAGTGGCCACTTCCACTTTACTTATTACCCCTATAAGGTGAGTTGTCCTCGTTCCAAAAGCCTGGGGCCTTACACAAATAGGTGACAAATTTCCAAAGTCTCTATCTGAACCCTGGGCTGTTCAGAGGAGGCCAGGAAGTTGTTTTCAACAATAATGGTCCCAGTGTTCACCAGTGTGTAATATACAATTAGTAGTCATAGCATATATAGAGTGAAAGTTACTGGCCTTTGATGACTTAATTGAACTTGAGACTTTAACCTATCTTTGCACTCAGAGCAAATAGCATCTGGCTCATATATCAACCCAAAGTTTGTCAAATTCATGAAAACTTTTGGGATCAGTTGATAAAAATGAGCAGAGATGGAAGCTCAGATTGTTTTCTGGGTAATGGATCTTGTTTAGGCTTTTTTCCCCTTAGTGCAGCTTGAAAACCACCCGACAGTAATTAGATTATTCTAACATCTCACTCCCACCACCCACACTCATTGTCCCCTTCTGTTTTGTTATTTGGTGGTGTGTGCAATTATCTTCTTTCAAGAAACAAGCACAGCCACCCACAACTGCATGTGTTAACTGTGAATCTGAACCTGTGGCAATGAGAAAGAGGCATCCTTCTCCCTTTTTCTCACAGGTTGTAAACGGGTTATTCACATTTTCTTTGATGAGAATTTTAAGCACTGAGCTCTGTCTTCATAAGCACATGCAGCAGATGGTTGGAATATTGTGTGATAAGGAAAGCTGGCCGTTTCTTTAGTTATTTTCACCTCCTGAACACATTCCAGAGAAATGCAATGGCATATTTTAGGGCGTGTCTTTACAAGACCTCTTTCCTTAAATATAAATATAATTTGCTGATGTGTTCACTTTAAGATGGATTCATCTGGGGGATGTCCGCTGTAAGTGATCTTGTAGCATTTTCATATAAAATTAGACTTCTGTTGAAAGCTCTCCTGGGTGTTGCTGCCCAGGAATTAACCCAGCTGTTCCTTCCCTTCACCCAGGCAGTCTACGAGACACAAGGAAATGAAGCCTGGTTTTTAGATGTCCTCTAACGACCTTTGTGCGCATTATCTGTGTGATGAGATAATCTGTGTAGAAGAGGAAAGAAGTTTCCAGGTTACTGACTTGCTCTGTGAACTAATTTCAGCTTTTACTAGCTTGGGGGCTTCAGCCATGGTTCTTAGACCCCGTATCTTTCTGTAACCAGAATGACCTCTTTGGGTTTATGAGAATAAAAAGACTTTAGGAAGTAAAGCTCTTTTTTCCATAGAAGTGCTCAATCAAAAATAGTGAAGCTGGTGGACAAATGATAGAGAAATAGGAACATACACCTGGTGGCTGGGCACAAAGGCTTTCTTGCTGTGGAAACTCTCAGATTCTTCCTGTAGGGAGAGTCCTCTGATAGCCAGGAATGCCATACAGGGTCTCAGCTCAACTGAAAATGCTCCTTGGCCTTGTATTCCTTCCTAATATGCTCCCTTGTCCCCAACTATTGCTTTCAGAGAACATGCAGACTAATAAATTGACTCCAAAGTTGTAGATTCAGGGAAGATTAGAGTAATAGACTACTGTGGTCAGAGAGGGCTCCCAGTGGGAGTGGGGGGCGGATAGTAGCTGCAGTAGCAGTAAACCTCTAGGGACAGAGCACTGACTGGATAACAGATCACCCACTATTTTGGATTGTCTGAACCACTGGTGGATTCAGCAATCAATGGGCAAAGACTGTGCTATTTTACTGTGTCATCACTATTTCCATTGACATAACCAGCTTCAGTATTGTGTGTTTTTGTTTGTTGGCTTGTTTGTTTTAAAGATATCCAGGCCTCCTCATCTCCTGATTTTTATGTATGTTTATACCATTCACACAAAAGATTTTCAGAATTTATCTACCTATGTATGTAAATGCATAGCTTATAAGGACAAACTACAATTTTTTGGAATGTGATTTAAATTCCTTATAAAGATTTGTCCTTGGACTTGAATATCCAAAGAAAGTGTTAAATGACCTCTAGTAAATTCATTTTTATTTGTTTCATTTGTATAGACATTTTCATCTCTTCAGTCCAATGATTGTATATATAGATTTTTACATTTAAAATGTTTGGATCAATTTTCCTTAACTTTGGAAAAGTGGTAATAATTCATCCATTAGTACAATAATATTAGAAATGATCAGTTGTTTAAAAAAAGGTAAGAGTGATTTAAAAGAAGTAATAAACCAACTACTTTTCCTGGTTTGAATAGTGATCGAAAAGCTGGTGCAAATACAAATTCAGGGAGAAAGGAGGACTTGGAGGAAGTTAAAAGTTTGTATTTCCTAATGACAATTCTAGCCTCACACAGGTTTGGAAATAGTCCACATTTTTGGTTGGTTTGGTATCAGGTTTCTGTTCCCTCTGTCCCTGAATCAGTTAAGATGTTTAAGAGGCCATTGTCAAAATGCAGATGGCTTTTGTGTTATAAGCCTAAATGAACACCTTAGATGACTTAGGCAAATAGAGAAAGACCTCAGTGGTCCTGGACTAGAAATTCTGAAGGATCTGAAGAGTGAGCCTGGTCTGTAATTCTAGTGCTATACTGTCTGATACAGTAGCCACTAGCCAAATGTGGCTATTGAAATTTAAATTAATTAAAATTAAGTTGAATTTAAATTTAATCATCAGGGAAACTCTGATAAGACTACAATTGTTTAGAACTTTTGGAGGCATTTTTCTTTCTCTGTATTCATGCTGTCTCATTCACTTGTTCGTTCACTCATTCATTCATTCAACAAGTATTCACTGAGTGCCTACTGTGTGCCAGGGGATACAGCGAAAAATGGACAAAATTCCTGCCTTCAAAGAACTTATCCTTCAGTAAAGGGAAACAGACAATAAACTGAAAAAAAAATTAGCAGAATATATCACGCATCAGATGGTAATAAATGCAGAGAAAAATAAAGCAAGGTAGGGGCTTGGGGGGGATATGATTTTAAACAGTCTTAGCAAAATGGTCTCGGAAGACCTCAGTGAAGTGAAATGTGGATGGAGACCAAAGCAGGAAAGAGACAGTCACATAGATACACGAGGGAAAAGAACTCTAAGTTGAGAGAAGAACTGGGTCAGAGCACACTTAGCTTATTTGAGGAAGAGCAAGAGGCTGTGTGCCTGGAGAGAGTGAGGTGAGGGCATGGTGGCAGGTATCACTAAAGAACATGCCCAATGTTAGCAGGCCAATAAGAACTTTCCCCTTTTCTCCAAATGATTTTGGAAGAAAGTCTTTGGAGGATTTAGATCAGAGGAGTGATATGACTTGATTTACATTTAAAAAGAATCACCCTGGATTTGGCTGGGAATATTATGCAAAGAAACAAGATGAGAGCAGGGAGATCTATTAGAGGTTAATGCAAAAATTCAGAGAGTGATGATAATGGCTTGGAACAGAGTAATAACAGTAAAGCAGTATTTCTCAAACATTTTGGTCTTAGAAACTGTTTATACTCCCATGAATTATTGAAGACCTCAAAAGGTTTTTGTTTATGTGGATTATATTTACCAATATTTACCACATGTTAAACTAAAACTGAGACTTTTAAAAATGCATTTATTGATTAACTTAAAAATGACAGTAATAAATCTATAATATATTAATATATTATTATGAAAAATAAACATATTTTTCCAAAAGAAAAAAAATGGTGAGGATATTGGCATTACTTCAGAGTTTTACAAATTTCCTTAATATCTGGCTTCATAGAAGACAGTGGATTCTCACATTTGCTACTGCATTCAACGTGTTATGATATGTTGTTTTGGCTGAAGTCTGTGAAGAAAATCTATTCTTACAGAGATACTTGGAAAAGGGAACAGTTTTCAGATAATAGTGGATATTCTTCTTTGATATTCCACCAAAATTTATGAGTAATAGTTCTTCAAGGTTACTTGCAATATGCAATATAGTTTCATTGAAACTATATCAGTAAATTTTTTGTAATCTGTTTCCTGAATACCCATTGGTCTGTCTCCTACTGTGAATACATTTTTACTCATCCCTAATTTGGTGACATCATGAAGAAAATTTGGAAAATATTAAATACTGAGTTATGCAGATTTCCCAAATGGTGATGCATTTTATTCTATATAAAAAAAGCCACATTCACTCATATTACCACCAATCTCATCAAAAAAAGATTTAACTATTGAGAAGCTCTCAAGCCCGCAGTGTTAGATATGAACTTTCAGAAATTCTAATATCCCTATAAAATCTTCAGTTTTATCTTTGGCATCAATTTTCTGTGGTTCCTTTTCCTTGAAAAGTGACAGGCTCACTGTTCATTTTTAAAGAAGATATCTGCAAATAACCAACGTCAATAATGATGATTTTTCTCAGTATTTCTTTTAAGAAAAAATGATGTTCCTAGGAAAAGTGGTTAGTTGAGCTTACAACACAAACAATTGTACAAATGTATTTTATCATGTAACAAAGTGCTTTATGTATGTTTTCTATTTTATTAGCTAGAGTCTTATAAAAGCATGAACTCAAAGGTTGATATTTAATAACTAACATTAAAAATTGGTACTATTTCATTAAGGACATTCTTAAGTGAAACTGGCTCCCTCTCCCTTACTCCCTCCCAGCTTGAGTGTGTGGCACTGAGGAATACAGACCAATAGGACAATTTAGTGCCATTGCTTAGATTTTTCTTAAGACTCAAACAGTTTTATCCACCATTGTTTTTGTACCATCTCTGCAAGCATCAATGCAGTGAAGAAGTCAAATAATATTTGAGTATTTTGTATTTTTTTTCTTTGAAGTGACAGGCTCACTTTGTTGGACTGTCCCTTTAGTGAACATTTTGTGGACACTCTCTAAGGGTCTTTGGGACTTCAGTGGAAGATGAGATATTGTCTGCTATTGAATACATTTTGGGGGATTTGATGGTGTTTTAGATGTGGAATATGAGAAAAATAGAGGAGGCAAGGATGACTCCAAGACTGACGGCCTGTGTAACTGTTGTCCTTATTTGCAGAGATGGGGAAGACTAGGAAGGGGGCAGATAATGGGGTGGAGATGAGGGAATAGGAATGAAAAGGATAGATCAGATAGAGAAGATGAGGAGTTAGGTATTGAACTTTCTGTCTTGGGAAAACTTGTGCTCCACTTTTTTTTTTTTTTGGTTTTGAAAGTTTAGAAAGGAGAGGATTTAAGATTTATCCTGACTTTTAAGCATCTGAGGTGTTTTTGATCTTTGGTAAATTTGTGGAAGTCATCTGACTGTTCTTCATAGCTAATGTAGCTTTCTTAGATCTCTAAGAATTTCACTTTCCTTTGGGAAACTTTAGCACTATGTAGAGAAGTGGTTTATAATGTTAGCTTTTGGGTCAAAGAGCCCTTTGAAATTTTGACAACAGATATGGACCGCTAGTGTGCTGCCCTGCAATTCTGATGTTAACCATCCATAATTAGTGTCAGACTGCACAGGTTTAAGGGCACCACCCCCAGCAAGGCTGTCCTCACTTCAATGTCCATTGCAAGTTTGGGGCCCCCAGGAACCCTGCGCTTCTAACCAACTGGCTACAAATTCAAGGATTTTGATAATTCACTAGATCAACTCATAGAATTCCGGAAAGTATTATACTTAAAACCATCAATTTGTTATAAAGGATACGAATGAAGACCACCCAAATGAAGAGACTCATAGGACAAGAACCGAGAGGTCTCAACATAGTTTCCATTGTCGTCTCCCCATGAAGTCAGTTTGCATTGCTTCCTACATATCAGTGTATCAGTGTGTTCAACAACCAGGAAACTCACCTAAGTCTTGGTGTCCAGATTTTTACTGGTGCTGCATTACATGGGCTTGATTGATTGAGCCATTGGCCCCAGGGCTGAACTTGCTCTCTAACCCTCCTCCCATCTTCAGAGGTCAGGCTGGGTCCAAAGCTCCAAGCCCGCAATCACATGGCTGTCTTTTCTGGTGAACACCCCCATCCTGAGCCATCTCATTCCTGTAAACTCAGGTGTGATGTAAGGAGCTCATGAATAACAAAAACACTTCCATTACTCAGGAAAATCTGAGTTTTAGAAGCTCTGTGCCAGGAACCCAGGACAAAGACTAGATGAATTCTTTATTGTACAACAACCTTCTTCACAGAAAACATCCTTAAAATGTCAAGGGTTAAATGGATACCTGGAAAATCCCAGGGTAAAAGCTCCTGGCGATAGAATCAAAGACAGGCTTTTCAAATGCAGAATTCAGGCCAGTACCCAATTCAGCCTTAAACTTTTGGGTGCGTGAAAACATTTCCAAGCTTGAGGTCCAAAGACAGCATTCATAGAGTCTTAAGAATGCTTTTACTAATCCGACCAAGCATAATTCCAAAAACATTGCTAGTTTTTATGCTGTATTATGTTGGTTAATAAAAAGCGCTAATTTGTAGGACAAACTGTTGGAGGGAGCAGAGGTTTTAGGAATTCTGATTGATCTAAATATTAAGAGTGACAGAGTTTCCGCACATACTGCTTAAAGTCAGGCTTTTAAAGCAGAATTCACAGTAACGCTGAATTTAACAACCCCCTGAACAACCCTCCCGCAGGCTGATCGGGCTTTCTTAACACGAGGCACTCGGTACGTTTTTGCTGATTTATTATAGAAGGGAGTTTTGGTAAATGAGGTGAAGACTGCTCTTGCCACAGACCTGTAACCGGTGGCCAGCACTGTGCAGTAGACAGGGGACTGCGTGTGACTTCAGAGACGATTTGTACTTGGGGTCATGAGTTGCTATTATACTCCCTGAGCTTATAGGCCTGGTGACACATTTTTGACAAAGCTATGGTATTAACTTAGCTGCACTAGCCAAATTCCAGGCCAGCTAATTACATTCTTTCCAACTTAAATTCCATTACTTTTCACAACTCCTATGAGGCAGGTGTTTTAAATACTTAATTATTTTTTTAAGTTTACATCTTGGAAAATAGAAACACTGCATGTGTGAGGTGAAGTAGGGAATGAAGTTTATTATCCTGGTCAGATAATTGATGTAATGTTTTAATTCTGTTTTAATTACAAAGATAACGAGTTTACTTCTCTGTTTTACTCTCTCTCAAGAAAAGGATTCATTCTGTCTGGAAGTGTAAGATACAGTCTTTAAAAATGTAAGGAGGAAATCTTACAGATAGTGTAGGCTATTGATAACACTAGGGTTCAATTAAAGAGGAGGTACTGGTGTGATTGTGTCATGGGATACATGCTTGGTTGGGCATGGTTGGTCAGTCTTATGTTAGAACGTCATATGAAAGTAAGGCTAGCTCTCAGTATCTGCTTTGTCAATCAGTTTAATGATTCTACACCTCTTCAACAGAGTAGTCCTTTGAAGGGCATCACTGGGTCCCTCTTAAATTTATCATCTTATGAGAAATAAAGTCATTTATGTCCATGGCAATGTATTTTATTCTTTTTCTGATTTTCAGAAAGACATTGTGTGAGTGTAAAATAAGTCACATTTAGTGAGGGTAACTCCCATCTCTCTTGCCTCACTCTCTTCCCATCTGCCTGTGCTCCCGCCCTTTCAACCCAGGACTCTACATGCCATTGATGTGGAACTTGCATGTAGGGATCATAGATCTTAGTTGCTGCAGGATCTTTTCCAGTAGCAACTATATGCTGGCTATGTTTTTTAGAGGATGTTGACACATATCCACATGATGTATCCATCATGACTAGTTTATACCATCAGAAGAATAAGTTTACATACTGATGTATGAATGGACTCACATTTATCCATAAGAAATGCAGTGGGCATCTCTTTTGGTTTTTATAATGATAAACATTAGTTTAGACCTTTTTTTGCTTGTTTATGTTGCTGACTTTCCTGGCATTCTGTGTAACTGAAGATCACAATGGTAGAGCAGTGATGAGTTAACTTATGTGAGCGCATGAACCTGGTGGTGTTGGGCAGCCTGCTGCTCCTGCCGAAAGGGTCAGTGGAAATAGGAATGCTACTTTAGAGGAATTTTTTTCCTGTTTTCATGATCCATTTGTGTGTGATTCTGGGAAGAGTAAAGATATGGTAGAGTTATTGAAAAATTTAAGATATATTTTTAAGATTTAAGATCCATACTTAATAATTGTTCTAGTCATTTACTTTCTTAAGCAGAAAAGAACTGCTTTGCTGAACACCATTTAAGGGACCCTCCTTGCTCTTGGTGTTACTTATGTTTTATTAAACTAAATTCTAAGCCTTCAAGGGCAAAAATGTTAACATTTTTAACTCTCATGATGCTTTAAACTTAGCTCCTATTAGATACTTAAGACTAATTATGAAATAGATAACTTGAAAACAGGGCTTCCATACCAAATAAAATGAAGGTTAAATGGTAAAAGTTTAATTATCATAAAAGATACAAAATTTTTGTCAAGAGATTCTGCTTGATGCCTTTAAATCACGTTGTCTGCTCTGATCACCCCTAAATTAAATACATACTCTAAAATACTGGGCATGCTAGGAAATCTAGTATCCAGGTTTTTCCAGGGCCCGGAAGTTTGAAAAATAGTTTGGGGATTTACATTACTAAATGCAGTAATGCCATCTGATGTAATTTTACTTTAAAAAAAAAATCAAGCATAAATATTATTATCATTTAAATCTTAACCTTTTGAAGGTGGAATTTGAGGGCCTCTAAGTGCATATGGCAGGCAGCGTCTAAGATAGTCTCCAATAATTCTCATCTTCTAATATTCGTACTATCGAATTGTATTGAATTCCTTCATTCAGTCAATGAATACTTACTAAGCTGTGATCTGAGCCAGGCACTCTTCTAGACCCTGAGGGTCCAGCAGGAACAAAACAGAGTTATTACTGCCTCTGAGAAGTTTATATTCTCACAGGGGAGAAAGACAATAGAAGGACACATTGCTGTCTGTTGCTGTAATAACGCTGCATAACAAATTGCCCTAACGCCTCATAGCTTAAAGTCACCACTATTTATCATTATTTCTCATGTGTCTAAATATTGGCAGGGTTGGGCTTGGCTGATTTTCCCTGGACTTGCTCCTGTGTCTGGATCTGACTGGGCCAAGCTTGTAGTCACAGTGAAGGCAGAGGAGAAAAGCAAGGGAGCAGCAGTGCACAATGCTTCTTGAAGACTTGAAACTGACTCACTGTCATTTCCTTATGTTGGCCAAAGCAACAGACAAGGGAAGCCCAGGTTCAAGGGGTGGGGAGATAGATTCAGCCTCTTGATGGGAGGATTTGCTAACTCACATTGCAAAATTTGTAGATATGTAAAGGCAGTAATTTTGGTTATTGGTAAAATCAATATGATACACTAAATAGGTAAAATGAATAGCATGTAAGATAATGTTGAATGTTACATAGAAAAACAAGGCAGAAAATAGGATAGGGAGTGAAGTGGGTACCATTTGGGTAAGTCTCTGAAGAAGACAAGAAGGCAAGCTGTCAGATGTCTGGGGCATAAATGTTTCAGGCAGAGCAAGTCAAAGAACCCGAAGTAGAGGTGGGGCTGGCATGTTTGAGTAGGAGAAAGAAGGAGGGTGTGACTGGAGTATGTAATACCTGGAAGGCCACTGTAAAAACTTTGGCTTCTATGAGGGAGCCACTGGAGAGTCTTGAGCAAAGGAAAGCCATAAGGTGCTGGAGAATGTGTTAGGAATAGGCTATAGCAGGGGGAAAGGGAAGGAGGGGAGCAGGTGGAGGACTATTGTAAAATCCAGGGCACAGATGATGGTGACTTGACTAGAGTGAATGATGAGGTGGTAAGAAGCAGTGAGGTTCTGCATACATTTTGATGGTAGACCTCATGACTCAGTCACTCTTGTATTTATGTTTAGAAATAGAACATAATACCTATAAAAAGAAGCCAGTTGATTGCTTTCTTTTCCAAATACAAAGATCACCAATATCATAAAGAAATATAAACAAAACATTTTTTCTTTTTTTGAGCCATAACTAAGTATATTTTAATTTACATTTCAAAGTTTTATTTATGTCTGAGAGATGACATATTTTGAATTTGTTAATAAATAGTGTTCATATAGTAAATTTAAAGTAACAATAGAAAAACTACAAAACATTGCTGAAGGAAATTAAGGATGACATAAATAAATATAAACACATCCTAAGTTCATGGAAGAGGAAACTTAATATTATTCAGATGACAATACTACCAAAAGTGATCTACAGATTTAATGAAATTCCTATCAGAATCTTGATGACTTTTTTTTTTTTAACTGAAGTAGTAATGTCCATTCTAAAATTTATGTGAAATCTCAAGGGACCCAGAATAACCAAAACAATCTTGAAAAAGGAAGAACAAAACTGGATGATTCACGCTTCCTGATTTCAAAACTCACTACAAAGTCACAATAATCAAAACAATGTGGTAATGGCATAAAGTGAGACATATAGACTAACGGACTAGAGTAGAGAGCCCAGAAGTAAGTCCTCAGATACACGGTCAAATATATGACCCTTTGACAAGGGTGTCAAGACTGTTCAATAAAAAAAAGAGCATCTTTTCAATAAATGGTGCTGGGAAAACTGGATATCCAAATGCAAAAGAATCATATTGGTCTCTTATCTAACACCGTATATAAGCTATAAGAATTAGTTCAAAATGGACCAAAGATCTAGATGTAATACTTAAAACTATATAACTCTTAGAAGAAAGTGTAAGGCAAAAGCTTCATGACATTGGATTTTGCAGTAATTTTTTTCTGTATGTAACCCGAAAGGCACAAGCAACCAAAGAAAAAAATAGACAAATTGGACTTAGTAAAAAAATTTTTTAAAATTGCACATCAAAAGACCCCATCAACAGACAAAAATGGCAGTTATGTAAAGGAAGAAAATACTTGCAAATTATATTTCTGATACAGGATTAATATCTAGAATATATATAGAATTCCTAAAACTCAAAATTAAAACCAAGCAGCCTAATTTTAAAATGATCAAAGGACTTAAATAGAGACTTCTCCAAAGAAGATATACAAATGACTAATAAGCACATGAAAAAATTCACAACATCACTTATCATTAGGGAAAAGTGAATCAAAACTACAGATACCACCTCACACACATTAGTATAGTTACTATTAAAAAACAACAGAAAATAATAAGTATTGTTGAAGATGTAGAGAAATTGAAACCTTTGTGCATTATTGATAGAAATTGAAAATGGTGCAGTTGCTGTTAAAAACAGAATGATGGTTTCTTAAAAAATTAAAAAATAGAATTACCATATGATTCACTAATTTCACTTTTGAGTATATGCACAAAAGAATTGAAAGCAAGATCTCAAAGAGATATTTACACATGTGTTCATAGAAGAATTATTCACAATAGATAAAGTATGGAAGCAACCTAAATGTTCATCCATGGATAAACAGATAAACAAAATGTGATAAATACAACAAACGTAGCCTTAAAAAGGAAAGAAACACTGACTTATGCTACAACATGGATGAAGCTTAGAGACGTTATGCTAAGTGAAATAAGCCAGTCACAAAAGACAAATACTGTATGATTCCACTCAGAGTACTCAAAATCATAAAGATGAAAAGTAGAATGGTGGTTGCCAGGGAATAGGGAAAAGGAGAAATGGGTACTTATTATTTAATGGGTACAGAGTTCAGTTTTACAAGATGAAAGGGCTGGAGAAAAGTGCTGGTGACAATCACATAACATAAAAGTGTTTAACTCCATTCAACTGTACGCTTAAAAAATGATTAAAATAGTAAATTTTATGTTATAAGTGTTTTACTGCAATTAAAAAATTGGAAAAAAACTATTTCTTCTTGAGTGAGCTTTGGTATTCTTTGTCTTGCAAAGATTTTGTCCATTTTATCTAAGTTGTTGGATTTATAATATTTCCTTATATTCCTTTTAACATTGTGAGTCAGTAGTGATTCTTGACAATGGTAATTTTTGTCTTCTCACGTTTTCTTTTAATTTGTCTAGAGATTTATTAACTTTATTGATCTCAAAAAACTGATTTTTATTTCCATTCTTCTGCTTACTTTGGCTTCATTTTCTCTTTTATTCTTTTAGTTTCTTAAGGTAGAAGTTGAGGTCATTGATTTGAGACCTTTATATATTTCTTATATACAGTTTTAATACTATGCATTTTTCTTTTATTGACAACCCACAGATTTTGATATCATGTGTTTCACTTTCCGTTCAGTTAAAAAAATACTTTCAAATTTTTCCTTTTGATTTCTTCTCTGACCATTTGATTATTTAGAAATGTGTTTTTTAGTTTCCAAATACTTGGAATATTCTAGAGATGCTTCTGTTATTGATTTCTAATTTTATTCCATTTTAGCCAGAGAACATACTTTGTGTGACTTGGGTAATTTGAATTTACTGATAACTTGTTTTAACGTCCAGAATTTGGTCTATCTTGGTAAACTTCCAAATGCACTTGAAAAGAATGTGTATTCTACTGAGTGATGTATTCTAAATATATTAATTAGGCCAGTTGGTTAATGATGTAATTTTCTGCCTCCTTGTTCTCAGTTATTGACAGAAAGGTATTGAAATCTCTGATTATAATTGTGAATTTCTCCTTGAATTTTTATCAGTTTTTCTACATGTATCTTGAAATTTTGTTATTAGGTACATAAATGTTTGAGTTATTCCATCCTCATGTAGATCGATTGCTTTAACATTTTAAGATGACCTTATTTATCTCTGATAAAACTCTCATCTCTGAAAAAGAGAATAGTAACTGACATTAACATAGTCACTTCAGCCTTCTTTTTGATTAGAATTAGCATGCTATTTCTTTTTCCATTTTTTACCTATTTGCATCTTAACATTTAAAGTACATTTCTTATCAGCAACATACATAATCTCTGCCCTTTAACTGTGGGAAGTTAGGCATTTTACATTTAATATGATTATTGATATAATTAGGTTTAAATCTGTTATCTTACTATTTGTTTTTCTTTTACTGTTTATTTGTTCTTTGCTTTTTTCAAGAAGCTGATAATGGTGTAAAATAAAACATGAATGTAGATATATTTGAGTAGACTTAGCCAATATTTAAAGTTTTGTACTTTCCAAGTGCAGTCACAGCTCATCCTGGAAAAGGATGTATTGCAAAGAATTTAGAAAGTGTACCTGGAATTATAGTATTAATTTTTTGTTTGTTTCTGTATATTCCTTGTTTTCACCACTAGAACATATGCTTCATAAAACCACAGAATTTGTCTTTTTTTTAATCTTGCAATCCCTAGCTCATATAAAGTGAAAAATAAATATTTGTTCATTCATAGAGATTTAAGAATTCTTGGATTGGTTGTAGGGAGAACATTTGAGCCAAGTACAGTAAAATGGGAGGAAAGCCAATAGTTGAATGTTTTTCAGGTATCTGGTATCAGAAAGGAGTTTTAAATAAAAGCACAAGATCATGGCAAGAACCAAGGGCTGAAAAAAAAAAATTGCAATCACTTGGAAGGAACTGGTGAAGAAAGAGAGCAAGAGATACCAAAAATTACTTATGAGAGTGCCTGAAAAGCTGCTTGAGTGCTATTCTGCTTTTCAAACTCTCTTTTGATGGTCCACTGCCCCACTACCAACACTGTGCCTCCTTTGCTCTGAAATACATTTATTTGTCTATTAATTTGTTGAAGATTTATTGGGTACTATTTTGTTGCTTCAAAATTAATGGAGAGTTGTCACAACTTAATAAGGAGACAGATATTTGCGTGTGTAGATAGATTATTATAAAGCATAATGAAAAATATAATAATGGGTGTGTGTGCATTTGGGATAGGACTGTGGAAGACAGGGAGGAAGACTAATCACCTTTTCTTGGGAGGCAGGTCAGAGAGGATTTCATAGAGAAAGTCTTAACGAATGAGTAGGAGTTTCTAAAGTGAACAAGGTGTACAAGGCAGTGAATGGTACAATAGTGAGATGAAAGAAGACGTGAAAATCCCCAAAGACATGAAATAGCATGGCCTAGTCGAGGTATAACAAAGAGGTTAAGAGAAGGATCGTAAGGTGTACTGCTTAGTAACTGTGCGTACTTGAGCAGTTTACTTAATATCACAGAGCCCCACTTCTTCTAGCTGTAAAATAGGAATAATAGTACCTGCCTTGTGGTGTTATTATGGACGTTAAATGAGATAAAGTATTTAATATTTTATCTCTCATGTAACCGATGCTAAGTGAATGGTCACTTGTATTGCCACAACTATCTGTACTACTGCCATTTCTCTTAGCATTGCTGGAGCATCAAGCATTAAAAATATTTCTGGAGCAAGATTAAGCTGGAAGGGTAGGCAAAATCCAGACCAACAAGAGCCTCATATGCCACGTGAAAGAGCTTCAGCCTGATCTTGAGGTTTCCGGAGAATTTGTTCTTAAAAGATTTTAATATTAATATTAAGTTTTAATATTTCTTGGATTAATATTTTTTGAAAAATGGCTATTCAGAGCCTTACTACTGACACCAATATATAGGAGGTGGTTGGGAGATAGTGGGGAAGGCTGGGGAGCCTGAAACAAATCAAATCCCTTGATGAAAAACTTGCTGAAGATAATGTACGAAGCAGACGGTTGCAGGTTGAGAATGTAGTAGGCCAAACTCATGTGAAAACTCCACAAACACATACATAGAAAGATTAGTAGGTGGAATTTCAGTGTGGACTTATATTCAATAGGTGATTCACAATTGTCCCAAGATCTCTTTTCAATGGAGTTACATCAACCAGTTATTCCTATCATATTTCTGCCTCCTCCCACAGCCTCCCTATCTCAGTATAAAAAGATGCACTGAACTATGCTTTATTGAATGGCCGCTTCTAATTGTGAAGTTACACTTAATCAGAATGCTGGATTCACACTGAAGTAATTGACTGGCTAATTACTCTTCTGGGAATGTGGCCTTAGATTAATCGTTATAAATAATGGGAAACCAGATAAGCTTACTCTTGCATCCAAAACAAAGAAGAGGAAACAGTATTATTTTTATGGTTTTAGCTTCCCTCACTTTCTAGATACTGCAGCTGTGTCCTCATTGTATTTTATAGCCAGGAAAAAAAATCACCCCTCAGCAGTTCCTATAATTTCAAATTTATAACTATGTCCAGGGTAATTCACCCGTAAGCCAACTAGAAATAAAAATAGAGGAGATAGGCCCATCTGTTGGAGTGATTTCTCAACTGCAGAAAACATTTTCCTTTCTTTAAAAGCAAAGCTGTAAAATCTGTGTAAATTCCAATTCGTAAACCATGAAACTCTAATTTTTCCACTTCTCTAGTCACTTTGAGTAAATGATTTTGCATATGTGGGATGTCAAAAATCAACAGAATGGTCCAAGGGAGTGTGAGTGATTGATTTTGACTACATGAAAGTCCTCTAAGTGATGGTAAAAAGATTCTTCAGGTAAATTAGGACCAAAAAGAATTCTATTATGCTTGGTACTGAAAGATCCCTATCTTCAGTTAGTATTTTTTTCTGCCGCACAAGTGAATTTCAGCATCTTAGGTAATTAATTTTAGTTAATCAGGGTTTCTTTAGTAATTTAAAAATTAACCCTCTTTTCTTAAATCTTTTATCTCTATTCTTAAAATAAGGCCTCACTTAGAAATACTAATAGGGCTATTTAAATAGCCCTGGTAAAGCCATTATTTCAGGGGGAAAATGTCTTAACCTGAATAATTCAGACAAGAATAATTGTTTTGCTTGAATATTCTGGCTATGATTCTATCAAATTCCCTCTTATTCTGCCTGTGTAGAATAAACTTTAGCTAGCAAAAACTGCTTTGTATTTTATGGAGAGTGTGACCTTGATTCCTTGTGTGATAAATCCAAAGGTGAAGCATATGAAGCAGTTACCACTTGTGCAGCAGAAACTCCTCTGCTCGAAACCCACACATCTACGTTCTGTGAAGTGAAAGGTTTTTTCCACAGAGCACCACATAACAGCAGTGCTTTCATTTTTCACAAGCTGTTAAAAGCAAACACGATGAAGCACAAGTGCTTTTCAGATAATGTCTTACACCACTGCATAATCCTTCCCCACCATTCTCAGATCTCAGAGTGATGAACAAGAAGGCGGAGGAACGCCCGGCAGTCTTGCTGCAGCTGCACCCACACCATTAGTGGAGCTAGACTGAGAAGTGCCACTTTCTAATGCAATGTCATCACCCCTCCTGGGCATCCCCTACATCATGGTTGGTCTTAACCAAGTGAAGAGGTCTGACACAGAGGAAGAATCTTCAGTTATATTTAAACTAAATGTTGAACCGTAATGGGAGATGGTTTTACTGTAATCAGAGTATTTGCTTACCAGGTTGCTTCCCTTGCTTTTTTATGTTCTTTTGTTTCTTTGTTCTTTCACTTATTCATTCATTCATTCAATAAATTCTAGTGCTCTCACAGTCTGAAGGGCCCAGACTGTGTTGGTAGAATTCAAGACCATCTGAGAAAGCTTGGTTTCCTCTTTCCCAGCTTATCAAAAAGCTGGGTTGAGTACAACTGAGTTGACATAGTGGATTGAACTTTAGAAACTTCACCGAACACTTAATTTAAACATAAGTGGACACGCAGCGAACTACAGTTTCTATAAAGATCTGATTATACGCGTGGTTTGGATGTCAATTGCAATCCTTTCTCATTGGAACTCAAGGAATCGACAGGTAGAAGGATGAAGTTTAAGACTGAAAACATTGGGGGAAAAGTCGACCAACTCTCTAGTCAGCGTCAATCCTTGACAAACTGCCGAATAAAGAGAAATGTGTCCTCAGTTCCTGCCAAATGTTTATGTCCTTTCCTCCTTTCAGGGTGAATTCTTCCACACTCCTACAGGCAGCTCAGTAACAGAGCAACTTTTCTCAGGAAAGAGTTGATATCAGCTAATATTAGTTATTTTTACTTTGGTGTGAATTTAGACCTCTTAGAGCTGTTTGCATTTTAACAGGAGCTTGGAAACAAAATATCGTATTGTACGGAAGGAAATTCAAGAGCAAGTGACTCTGTGAGGGAGTCGTTTGGGCAGGTGAGCCCATTCCTAACAAGAGCAAGTAACTTCTTTACGTAGATGTAAGATTACCACCCCGCCCCCTCCCCGCAGCATTCATTGATGGGTTAATCGGTATAATGGGCTTAATTTTCCTTCTGTCTGAAGTGAAGCCAACCCTTAGAGTCACATGAGATTATTTGTGTCTTTTTTCAAGTAGCATTTGATGAGATTTATTTAATCAAAAACACTTCTCAGTTAGTATGGAATAAATGATTTGTCATAGATCTAAAAATAATGGCAGAGATGTGTTACCAGAATGACTTCAAGGAAGAAATGATCGATTGTGATTAGAAAACAAACCACATACCAAGCACTCAATCATCAGAAATCTGATAGAAAAGGAAATCTCTATTAATAGTATATAACTACACATGGCATTCACACACCTGTAGTTCCATTTATAGAATCCTTTGTCTTTTAAAGAATGACTGGAGTGGTAAAGAAAACATATATATTATACATATGTATTTAGACAGAGTATAATAGGAAATAGTAGCACTGTAGTTTGTCCTGACTTCTGCACAAAATCAGTTTCGTGTAAAATCAGTTTTAACCTTATTCAACTGCACAGAAACTCTCTCATGTGCTGCTTCATATACTAAGAAACCTTGCGCCTTACTAGTTTGTATCCTCAGTGTCATGCAATTTGCCCAGAATTAGGTGCTCATCTAGTATCTCTTGAAGGCTGAATAAAAGTGTGAATGTTGAAAAGAGTCAACCAAAATTTGAATGAATAGTTAGAGAATTAACATGAGGGAAAAAGAAGAGGCAGGGAATTCATGAAATAAATAAAATAAAATAAATTCTACCTCTCTTAAAATCTAATGTATCGCCATCATTATCTGAAGTCCCTAAGGTGGAAACTCTCAAAATTCTCAAATAAATTGTTATCTTAGGGTGAATTCTGGGTGGAGAATGTTCATAAGAAATTAGATTTTCAATCATTAGATTAGTCTCTCTTCTTTCTTTGCATGCACACAATTTATTACTTCTCTCAAGCAAATAATCACCCACCAAGTATGCATTTTACACTTTCAACTTGCTCAGCATGGGACTTCCATTGAAGGACGCATCTACAGACATAGGAAACACAGTTTTTATTTTGAGATGCATACACTATTTGGAAAAAACGGGAGCAACACAGAGAAAAGTAAAAAACAAGAGAAGGAAGAATGAGTATACAGTGGAGAAGGGCACCTTTGAGTAGCCCTACGTTGTCTCATCGGTGGCTTTTCTAGATAGTCAGGTCCCTGGCAATACTGATGTAACTTGAGGTATTAGAAATTACTAGGACAGATCAGGTGTGGGATCAGAAGCCATGCTGACTTTACTTGCCACTTCAGCTGTCAAAGTTAAACTGTCCAGGGAAGTTTCATCTCCCTTATCATCATAGTATTTTGTACACATTCTTATTTCAGTTTCAAAATAAGAGACTGTCACAAAAGCGACACTTGACTTATCACCTTGAGAAAGCACACACACTCAAACAAGATTGTGAAGCATCAGGTCTTTTCTATACCAACAAAATTAGGGTCATTGAGACAAATAACCCATCAAGACACAATGTGACAAATGGATGCTCTAGTTAACTTGTAAGTTACCTTCCTTCTCACTGGTAGGACTTCCTGAATCTCCTTTAGCTTGGATCCTTTTTTTCTCTCTCTCTCCCTCCCTCTCTCGCTGTCTCAAATTTGTATTAGTTCATAGCAAACTTCTGTTTTCTAAATTTAAGTGTAAATCACTTTATAGCTAATCAAACCTTCTAATAATTTTCTATCAAGTAACTTTTTGTATCTCATTGTACGAATTTGTATACCATTTTCCTGAGGGTTTTATTTGTCTCTACTGAGGAATACCAAAAGTGCTAAGTGAATGACATATAACAGAAACACTATGCCAAATGCCTGAATCAACACAAAAATACTGTAACAAATAGCTAATGGTTCCTACAAAATAGGTTCCGTCCTTTGGTTGCAGTCTCCTTGTAAAGCCCCAGCTACTAAATTAATGATTTGAGCCCTGGAACTTCAGGATCGTGTGACACACTCCTTGGAGAGGTCCTTGACAGTTTACAGAATGGTAAATTTCTGAGAGATTATTTATCACATGATCAGAGTCAACATTCTACACCAGCTGCTAGATGCAGCTTCTTCTACTTTAAGAAAATGGACCTGCAAGTGTTATCTTCTGGATATTTAGCTGGATAATTATTTCTGTATTAGTCAGAGACTCAACAGGTGTTTATTAACCACCGACTCTCCCTTCTCCCACCTGCAACTTCATTTGGTAGGGTGGGGGAAGCCACAGGAGAGCACGTCAGGCTTTCTGTTGCTTGTGACCTTGCCATCTTGTTCAGCTAAGACCTACATGGTGACATAGTCAGGGAGCAATGAATGTAAAGCGAGGTGGCACTTACTGTATTTGCACTTGGAATGGAAGGGAGAAAATGATGGCAATCGGTAAAGTCAACACAGGCTGCGTGGAAAGCCCTGTATCTAAGCTGTATCTCGAAGGACTATCGGAGCTTTGATAGGCAGAAGGAAGGAAAATAGTCATTATATGTGGAGAGAACACCAGGGAGAGCATAACTGGCAGTGAGCAGAAGGCATAGAAAAACCAGGGCGAGGAATGCACTAACTGGAGAAAAACTGCCTGTTGGTGGCTGTGGAAGATAATTCCAGTTGTCAGGATTGTGTCTGATTATGGAGTCTTATTGGAATCCAAGCTGAGGAACTCAGGATTCATAGGGCAGCAAAAAGGAGACACCAAAGGTTATAAGTAGAGAGGTAACATGATCGAAGCTGTGTAAAAGGGAGACCAGAGTGGCAGATGGAACAGTGGCTGGAAATCAAATATAAAGCACTGTTAACAGCCAAGGTACTGTGTGTAATAAATAACCAGTACACCATGCTGTGTACCAACTTTGTCCTTTGGTTTCGCAATGATTTATTTGCTATACCACCACCCTCATTATCTAAAACAGAACACTACAATTTCATATACCATCTGTGAGCTCCAAATGGTCATAATTAACAGTCACAAATGTTGTAAAAAGGTGATGTGCTAAAAATAACCTTAGTATGCTCGTCAGCAGGCTGTTTCTGCGAGTACCATGACATTCAATGAAAGAACAACTATATTTTGTTATGCCTTCACATGATTATATTTCTTACACAGATTATGAAACTATGAAAACATGCCTCTTGAATTAAACATCTTGAGGTTTAATACATCACCGATGGTCAATTAGGGGCCAAGATAGCAAGACCCTATCAAAAGTAAGTGTCCTTCAAATGAGATCTGGCTGCTGTAGTGTCTAGAATACAGTAAATATCCTCCAAAATGCTTGTTGAATGTAGGAAAAATGTCGGCCATTTAGGTGTGTTTGTGGCAAGTGTGAAGGGCTATTTCATTACTTTGTCACCGAAGATTCCCATTCTTGACTCCTAAGCCGAGCTCAGTAGAGAGATCATGGTCTGGTGCTGAAGGAGAAATGAGCCCCCTTTATAGTGTGCACCGAGATTCCTGGAGAAGCTGGATGGTCTCAGCACAGTCAGGATTGAGAGTTTGGAGTTTAATTTTCACCACTGAAAATGGCCATCTTTGTTACACATACTTATGGCTGCCCAAACTGTTACAGCTAACTACAAAAGCAGTGAGCCAAAAAAGTGTATAGAATTTCATCCAGTTGAAGGTGCCACTGATTGTAGGGTGCATCATTATCTTATATTCTACTTAGAAAGATAAAACATTTCAAATTAAACCATGGCACAAAACTACCTATTTAAAAACTTGTTTTATACTTAAAGATATGGAAGAGCTCTTTTAGACAGTTAAAAAATCATGATCACTCTTTTCTTTTAGAAGGAAAATATAAATTAAATGGATTAGTTAAACTATTTCTAAACCTCCCCCCACTCACAGTCTGACTCTTCTAAATGAGTTTTGACTCGTCCAGCAGTGCCTGAGTTTTTCTTTACAATGTCATTCTCCATGCTGTCAAGAGCCTTAGTGATGCAGACTTTCTTAAAAGAATGCTCCACTGTTTTCTCTGGGACTTTTCTCCAATCCACCATTAAGTTTAGTGCTACCATTTTGTTGCTTTTGCTAGAACTGTTTAGATATATCTAAAAAGCATCAGTAACTACCACACTTGATGGGTTACTTAGGTGCTTCTGGGCCTCTTTGGTGGAATTTAGCCACTCAGCTGTCATACGTACTTTGTTTAAGGGCAAACAGTATTTACCTGATGGGGGTAAATTTCTTATTCTTTGATTTTTATGCTTTACAGTTAAATATAGAACCAGACTTTTGGCCATTGGAAATTTTGCATAACATCACAGTGATAAACTACCCAAACTCATGGTTTTGATTTCTTTAATTCTTAGCATTGATAATATAATTTCAAGGCGTGTCAAAAAATTCTAGAGTTTCATTATGGTTTTCTGTTTGACTAAATCTAATTCCATGATTCTCTCAATTAAATCGCTTGTATTGGAAGTTAAGTAGTTGATGTTCAAAGTCAGAAGGGAGTGTCTGACAAAATAGTGTTTGATGCCTTAATGCTAGTCCCGCTGGATGCATGAGTCACTCACATCAGCTTCTCATTGCTTTCAGTTCTCCTTCATCCATTTCTGATGTTCTGAGCAATTTCTCCTCCCTTGCTTGGGTGTGATTGTCAGTTCTTTTCCATTATCTCAGTAACAAAAGTAATGTAGATTCATTTAGTTGTAGGTGTCTTTCTTTCTTAGTTCCTACAAAGCACTTGGTTATTGTTTTTGCAAGAAAGTACGGAATTGCATCTGTCCTTCCAATGACAAATTTTTGCTTTGCTAGGACCAAATTTATGTTCAATTACTGTTTCTGTTCCTTCCTTAATATACAGTAGCTTTTAATATCAATGCTGAATCATAGTATAATCTTCCTGAAGACATTTTAAATGGCAGTTCAATTCATTGTGTTTATAGAGCAATGTATATCACTTAACCGAAGGAACCACAATACGAACAGCTCTGACCGAGTTTGTATAAGCACAGCTACATCACGACTGGCCAACAGCTATTACAGCATAAAATCAATGTCAGACTTACAGTGGGGCTGAAGAACTACCTATGGAAAAGTAACACTTGACCTGCATCCTTGATAGATAGATTGGGTCGGTATAAGAATAGGAGCTTGGGGATGAGGATGGGAATTGAGCAGTAGAAGTCATGTTGCAGGAAGCAACGGCAAAGTCCCTGTTAGGGGAGCTCCTCTGGTTCTGGTTATATAACCAGTCTCAGACTTAGTGACAAGGCATATGGGTCAGGGGAGAGGACCCAGCAACCCTCCTGTGTGGGCCCCACCATCTTACCTTAACCTCTACCCTCTCTCCAGGAGGAGAGAGGGCTTGTCGAATTTTGCATGGTCTAGTGTAGTAATAAAAGATGAAGAGCAGCTATCTCATTGGTTAGGCAGATGCTTGTAGAGAAAAGTGCTGGTTAGTGAGAGCATCTTGACTCAGAATAAAAGAGATTACTGGCAGCATGGAGTAAATCAAAGATTTAAGACACCTCTTGGGGACTGTTCAAACAAATATTTTTTGAGCAATTCTTGAATATAAGGTATTGTGCTTTTTAAAGTACTGAAATTCCTGCATCGGCCAGATTCCTGCGGCTCTAACAAGGGTATAAATGTAACGTAGCGTCCTCTATATCCGTAGAATGGTGATGCTTGACAAGAGTTGGATTACCCCTTTCAGTATTTAATCTCTCAGGATTTATGAAGAGTCAGCAAAGAAATGGATTTTTCCTTTCCTTTCTTTTAACCTCTTAATAGATTTTGCAATTAAATCCTGAAGTGTTTTTCTCTAGTTTTATTGAGATAAAATTGACATGCAGCACTGTATAAGATTGAGGTATAGGGCATAATGACATGACTTACACATATTGTGAAATGGTTACCACAATAAGCTTAACATCCATTGTCTCACAGGGATACAAAGGGAAAAAAAAGAAAACAAAACAAACAAAAAGGTTTTTTCCTTTGTGATGAGAACTCTTAGGATCTACTCTCTTAACAACTTTCAGATATACATCAGTGTTAACTATAGTCATCGTGTTGTACTTTACATCCGTAGTACTTATTTATCTTATAACTGGAAGATTGGACCTTTTGACTGCCTTCATCCAATTCACTCTCCCCTCACCCTCAACCACAAATCCAATGTCTTTTTCTATGATTTTTCCCTTTTTTTGTTTGGAGTACACATATAAGTGAGATCATACTGTTATTTTTCCTTCTCTGTCTGACATATTTCACTTATCATAAGGCCCTCATGGTCCATCCACATTATTGCAAATGGCAGAATTTCCTTCTTTTTATGGCTGAATAATATTCCACTACCTACCTACCTATCTATCTATCTATATCACTTCTTAATCCACCCATCCCTCAATGGACACTTAGGTTGTTTCCATATCTTGCCTATTGTAAATAGTGCTGCTGTGAACATGGGGTACAGATATCTCTTCAACATGGTGTTTTTGTTTCCTTCAGATGTTCCCAGAAGTGGAACTCCTGGACTGTATGTTAGTTCTGTTTTTACTTTGTTGAGAAGCCTCCATACACTTTTTCACTGTGGCTGTACCAATTTACATTTCTGTCAGTACTGCACCAGGGTTCACTTTTCACCACATCCTGGTTGACATTTGTTATCCCTTGTCTTTTTGATGGTAGCCACTCTGACAGAGGCGTGAGGCGATATCTCATTGTGATTTTGATTTGCTTTTCCCTTATGCTTAGTGATTTTGAGCACATTTTTGTACCTGTTGGCTATTGTGTACCTGTGTATCTTCTTTGGAAAAATGTCTATTCTAAATACTGAGTTTGGATGCTGCCCTTATATGTAGAGGAAATTCCTCTTTCTGGGATTTCTTTTATAATCAAATTATTCTAAGAGAGGTATTGAATTAATACAATACATGCTACTTATTGAAATTCAGTCATTAACATTATAGTGTGAATTACTTTCATAGATGACTCCCTCTGAGACGGTGCAATGAGCAGATGTGATGGCACATATAGTTTTAATTAAAGTAAGAGAACTAACAGGACATATGAATAAGAGGGCTGATGCGAACTGAGATAAAATTTAGTTTTACACTTCTTGAAACAAAGAGACCACAGAATACAGTGGCTCAAGGATTAGAGAAGTTTGTTTCTCTTTCACATAATGATTCCAAGTTAACGTCCAGGTTTATGGGCTATTCAGTTCTGTAAAGACCCATTATTCAGGAACCAGGTTCTTTTCATCATGTAACTGCTTTTGGTACCATATATATAGTGACCTGTCCTTTTCAAAACCCAGTCTAAGCCATAAGTGCCACACATCTAGAGCAGTGCTGCCCAGCAGAACTTTAACAGTGATGAACATGTTCTCTATCCACATTGTTCAGTAAGGTAGCCACTGGCCACATTTGGCTATTCAGCACTTGAAATATGGCTAGCATGGCTGATAAACTCAATTTTAAATTTTGTTAAGGTTAACTTTAAATTGCCATATGTGGTTAATGGTACCACACTGGACAGCACAGAGCTGGGTAACAGGCAAGCATATTAAACTGTAAGCTCAGGAGGGCAGGGTTTACACCTATTTCCCTACTGTGTTGTAGTGTCTTTCATGGTGCCTGGACCATGAGGGAGAATTAGTTCATTGTTTCATCTTGCTCTTAGAGACAGACTCAGACATGGCAACAAGGCTTTGATTTGGTAGGGGGCAAAGATTTTTGGTAAGTGTGGAAGATAGTACTTGAACGTCTGTCCCAAGGTGAAAGAGGTTTAGATCTATGGATTTTTTTTTCCTGATCTTCATCTTTCATCGTTTGCAGTTTGAAAATAACCCATAAGGTAACCTTATTAAATTATTGTTTAATCATTACTAGCCTTACTGACATGGCAAATTGAGAGTTTTTTTTCCCCTTGGGTTTTAATCTGTGAGAGATACTTGTATTTTATTTTAAAGTAATTTGCCTAAGAAGTAAATCTCTTTAACTATGTTTCATGTTCAGGAAACCTACACAGTCCCTTAAAGAAGTAGCGTTAATTAGTGCTAGTTGGTGAGATCACAATGAGATATAAATTGGTAGTTAAAATTAATCTCCTATGACAACTGTGGTTTACCACATGATAGAACACACACAATTTTCTAGCATAAAGAGTTTAAATAGTTTCCTATAGAAAACAGTCTTGTGTGAAGGTTATAAATCAACAGTTCTTAGGACTCTTAAGACAAACCGTTACATATTAGGAAAGTTCTTTTCCCTCATTAGCAAACAGGCTGACACAGAAATTCAACTTTCAGGTAACAAGTTGAAGAATATGTATGCGTTTATTTAAATTTTAGGATAACAAATATGTAAAATTTCACTAAAATTTTCCTCATCTAGCTAATAAGACATAATGGCTAGCTAAGCATGTTCCTTCTCAAAGAACCTGTTTCAACCATATTTCATTTGTTTCAAGGTTTCATTAAACCTGTGAAGTATCTGGCTTCAGTTACACCTTTTAAATCAAGGCTCTGTAAGATCTAGAAGAAACAATAACATAACTAGAAAAGGGTACAAATGAAATGAGAGACAAAGCACACTCAGCAAAACGCAAACAAAATGAAATCAGGAATGACGCTACAAATTTCTAAAAAGTAGCATTCAAATCTCAAAGACTTAAGTGGGATCCAGAGGGTTATAATATAATGATAAAGAATATAATCTATGAAGATGTTATCATTATTTTAAACTTTTCTGTGACAAATACTAAAGCAGAAAAACATAAAATAGAATGTCCTGGAAACACAAGACTGTGATAAAGCAATCATAGTGAGTATACATACAGAAGTATACCCCAAATTAAGAACAGAAAATACAAGGGTATTGAATATTTCAAACTTTATAAAATGTCAAATAAAAAATGTAATATATGATTATTGTACAATATGCTTAAACAATATTGAAGTACAAAGTAAGGAAAGAGGACATCTCCATCACAGCCCCCTAATTCTACAACCTGCCCAGAGATGCATCCTTCTAGAACTTTTCCTTATGTATTCATAGATCTCATCAATTTGTGAAGATAAGTTTCCTTGATTCATGGTAGGGATTTACCATAAGTTTGAAAACTCTTCTAGTGATGCATTTTAAGTTTCCAATGAACTGAGATTTGGGTTTTTTTTTTATTATTTAACCTTGAGTACACACATTTCATTTTACTCTAGAAACAAATAGCAACCCTTCTAATGTTTCACTATGTAGTTTGTTGAAGCCTTCTGCCAGTCACCTATTATCAAATTAGCTGCTATAATTAAGGAAAGTCAAATTCATCTGAAAGTGTTACTGAATTCATTTATAATGTCTTATCCTATATTTTCTCAGTCAATTAGTATTAAGATACAATTCCTCCATCATGAAAGTAAGTTGAAATTTACTAAATGTTTTTTTGCCATCCTTCAAAATGATCTATGGGTTTTTCTCCTTTAATCTGTTCACGAAGATTTTTCTAATATTAAAGCATCCGGAAATAAGCCCTACTTAGTCATTGTGTATTATTATTTAGTAGAAGGATGAATTTAGCTTATTAATGCTTAAAGTACTGTATGTTTCTACTATATTCTTAAATCATTAGTCTATGATTTTCTTTCTTTCTTTTGTTCTTGTCCTGTTGTTTGTTATTCTTTACGAGTCTTGAAAACTTAGCTGGAAAAGTATCTTTTTCAATTCTCTGGAACAATTTGAATATGATAGGAATTACCTATTCTTTGAAGGGAGAGCCTCTTGGAATGTGGCTGCTTACGAACTTTTTCAGTACTGTCTACGTTTAATGGCCATTTAGTTTTTCTATTTCTTTTTAAATCAATTTTGATGATTTGTATTTCCTGGAAGGGGCTATAAGTTTCCTGTAAGTTTAGAGGTTTTGATATGTAACTTTCTTATGCATGTTTATGAAATATTGTATTTGATTTTTCCTCTCTAATCCAGGTATTAGTTACAAGGATGTTTTCAACTTTCTGTGATATAGTTGGGCTGCTGCATGTATCTTGCCTCTCTCGTCCTTTGTTTAAAACTCTGTAGTCAGAGAATGGACCCTCCAGTATTAACACAATAGTTCCTAACTTTACAAGTATGAGACTCTCACTTTAACAATTAAAAACAGCTGTGCAATTCTTGATATGGAATATTTACATTTTAGTACTTATTAATTGAGAAAATATAAGATACTGGGCATGAGTTTAATAGTACTTTTAAGTACGTAGGAATTTCCCTAATCACAATAGAACCTAATACATTTGAAAGACAGTAGTATTATTCATGTGTAGGGGTGTTATTTCATCTGTCTGCTGGGAGCCTGATCCTCACCTAGATTCACAGACCTCTTGCAATAGCTATGTAGCCCCCGATCTCAGACCCACAGGCTGAGAACTGCTATTCTGATTTCTACTCTTCCTCTATTGAGGCTGATTACCTGTCTCCCTCCTGCTTAAGTCATTCCTTGGACTTGAATATTCTTTCTGCTCCCATCTCCCCAGCTCTCACTTCACTGAGATATAACTGACATATAAAATTGTACAAGTTTAAGGTATACAATGTGTTGATTTGATATACTTATACTTGTGAAGTGGTTACCATAGTAGCATTAGTTAACATCTCAATCAAATCACATAATAATGACCTTTTTCTTTTTTTTTTTGTATTGAGAACATTTAAGATCTAGTCTCTAAGCAACTTTCAAGTACATAAAACACTGTTGTTAACTATAATTACCATGCTGTACATTAGACCTCCGGAACTTATTCCCCTTATAACTGGAAGTGTGTACCTACCCTTTGACCAACATCTCCCTATTTCCCCAACCCCACAGTCCCTGGGAACAATCTTTCTAGTATCTGTTTCCATGAGTTTGGCTTTTTAAATTTTTTTTGATTGAAGTATAGTTAATTTACAATGTTGTGTTAATTTCAGGTGTAAAGCAAAGTGATTTAGTTATACTTACATGTTTTTTCAGATTCTTTTCCATTATAGGTTATTATAAGATATTGAATATAGTTCCCTGTGATACACAGTAGGTCCTTGTTGTTTATTTTGTATATAGTAATGTGTATCTGTTAGTCTCAAACTCCTAATTTACCTTTACTTTTGTTTTCTATGTCTGTGAGTCTCTTTCTATTTTGCAAATAACTTCATGTGTATCATTTTTTTTTAGCTGCCTTTGTTTCTCGGATATTTAATTTTTTGGTGGAAAAAACTGAAGTAATTTTTTTGTAGGCAGGTAAACTTTTTTATTGCATATATGTGTGAATAGATATTTATATCCACATATATATGCATTTTATTTTATCTCCTCATTTGAGTGATACAGAATTCTAGTTTCAAAATTCTCATCCCCACCCTCTCCCAATCTGAAGATTTCATTTCTTTACCTACTAGAGAGCAGTGTTTACTGTTACAATTGGTACTAGAATCCAGTGTTTCTGATGAGAATTATGGTATCAATCAGATTATTATTTCTTTGAAGAAATATGTTTTTTCACCTTTTTGGAAGCTTTTTAAGTCCTTGCTTTATCCTTGCTCTGAAATTTCATGAGGATGAGATCCATTAATCTTGCCCACACTTTCCGTCTAAAGATGCCTGGGTTTTTCTCTTAGCTCTAAGCCTACTTTTTGCTGTTGGCTTCAGTACCAGCCAGTACCTTAAGTTCAAGAAAAAGTAGGCTGGCACATATTGCCAAAGAGAGAAGTTGCCAGAGATTTGCATTTGCCTTGTGGTCAAGAGAGAGTTTTTAGATGGTATAAGTAAGAGATGTCAGTGGGAGGGTAGGGACCCTTTTTGGAACCCAGAGGCACGAAGATTTAAGGAATGTGTTTGCCCGAGAATCATGAAAATCAGATTCTAGGCTTGTCCCTACTTTCCTTATGAAATGGAAATGTGGAACCTTGATGACCTTGAAGGTCCTTTCCAGGGGTTTAAAGTTCTCCTCAGTGGTTCTCCAAAGGGGGCTGTCATCCCCATTAGGGAGAGTTTCCAGGTCACTTTGGGGATTTAGTATGTAGGGGCCAGGGATGACAAACATTTTACAGTACATGGGAAAGGCTTGCAAAAACAAACAAAAAAAGAATTGTCTGGAACAAAGTAAAAGTCCGTGGTCCTCTGGGCAACACCAGGAACAGCCAGCCGTGAGGTGATTTCTTCTGCTTCCCGGCATCCCTTGTCCTTTCCTGCGGGACTGGACATGATGGATTCCCCTCGTGGCTGACAGAGCAGTCTAACCTTGGCTGCAGATGAAGCTTGCTGCTGCTTTGCCTCACAGATTGCTGGAATTGAGGCTCTCCATCTCCTTGACTTGCAAGGTCATCCTTCTCTTTCTCCAATGATCAGTAACTATGCCACATTACAAGTTTACATGTTTCTGTGTCATTCTTCCTATCTATCTAGATATGCCCATTCCATTATATCCATGTTCTTGAAACCAAAGACTGTGGCACACAGATGTCATTCCCCGTGGCTGAAATGAGGAAGACCCGGTCCAGGAGGCCGGCTCTTCCTATGTGGAGCCCAGGGAATATCAACGGTGGTTTAGAAAAAGGAGGCCTCAAAGCAGGACAAGGTCTGGCATGATGATTTTACGTCTGTTCAGCATACCTGAGGGGAAGGAACTTCAGATTTGTTAAAGCAAAGCACAGAAGATTCAGAGCTACTAATTGGGTCTCCCCTTTGCTGCACTTTCATTAGCTTTGTAACTTGTATTGACTTAAATATAATTTGAAGATTCACCATTTCATCTTAAAATATGTGTTTTGTATGTTGAAGCCTGCTACTGGCTTGGCTCAAATCCTCCTTAGAGACACATTTTAACTGAAACAGGCCATTCCAAGGGAAAGCTAATTATTCAGGAGCAAACTTGCGCAGTTCTCTCTATAGCACAATCTGAGGAGTTGGGGAAGAAGCAGCCCTTGGTCATGCCACCTGCTTTTTGCTTAAACCCCACCTGGGGGCTGCTCTGGCCCTCTGCATGTTCTCTAACTCGGGGCCTGGCTCCCTTGGACTCTAGGGATAGAGGTCCTGTGTACCTTTACATTTATTTCCTCCAAATCCTTCCCCGCCACCCTCTTTTAGTTTAGTTACACTTAACTGCCATATTTTCCCATATGAGTTTCATCTCTCAAAAGCTTGGTCAATTCTTAAAAAAAAACAAAAAACAAACAAACAAAAAACTCGGTCAATTTTGTTTTTCTATGTGAATGCTTCTCTCTTCATTCCCACTCTCTCTGCCTAAGTAATAATTTCCACTGGTCCTTCAACACTCAATTCAGGAATCATCTTCCCAGGAATTCTGCTTTTCTGTTCCTAGACTTACTTCTCTTATAACCTTTCTCCAGGTGTGGTCTAAGAGAGTCACCACAGGAAGGCTTCCTAAAAGTGTAGATTCCTGGCCTGTATCTCAGCCTTACTGAATCAGAGCTCTTGGTGAAACCCGGAATCCACATTTTTCGTAAGCTACTTAGACCACGGTGGAGTGGTTTTGAGTGTACTTCTCTGTCTTTTCTATTAAATCACGAACAGTTTGAGGGGAGTTGTGGCGTATTATTTACATTTGTATCCCTAGTACCTAAACAGTGCCTGACACATAGTAGATACTGAACTTAATTTTGTTGTTGTTGAACTAATGATCAAATCACAGCAGAAGTGCAATCAAAGACCTGTGCTTGAGTTCTGGTTCTACCACTTGCTAAATGTGGGATTGGGACAAGTTATCACAACTTTCCGACTCTCAGTTTCTTAATCTATCAAATAGAGATAATAATACCTACGCATCAGTCTGATAGATTTTTAGATGATTTTACATCTCCAATATTAACAGGCTAAGAAGAAACTTCTAGGAGTGGAAGGATTTCTATGAAGTGACATTTCAAAACATTGTGAGAATTGAAAGGTTTGGCAGGTTAGACCCAGAAATGAAAGGACTGACCTGCTTGATTATCCCAATTCTCTTGCATTGGTCTGCTGGGCTGATGATATTCTGGTTCAGCATCTCTGATATTCATAGTCTTTGCACACAGATAAACGATGGTGAACAGGTTGTTTATGTCTGTACCTACTGAGCTGTTTTCCTACTGTCACCAGTTGTTGTATTTCAACAACGCATCCCTCTCTCCATCCAGTCAGCATCTACTGAGCATCCACATGTTCAAAATGCTACTAACAGTAATAGTAGCTACCATTTTTTTGAGCCTCAACTATGTAGTAGCCACCTTGCCGAAAATTTTACGTGCTTTCTCTCAATTTTCACAGCAAACCAATGGTATAGTGCTGTTATTTATCCCCATTCTACAGAAGAGGATCCTGAGCATACAATTGCCCAAAATCTTATAGAAAGAAATGATGGAACCAGGACTTAAAACCAAACCATCTTACTCTAGGGCCCTCTCTATTAACTCTTATAATACCCTGCTTCTACTGACTTCATAGTCCTTAAATCATATGCATCCAGGAAGAAACACAACAATGTAGGAAAAAATAACAGGAAGAAACACAACAGTGACCAAATAGAAAAGCAAATTTATTCCTTCTTGATTCCAAAAATCTCCTTCTTTGCTATACTTTAAGGGATTAACAAAGTCAATTGCTTGTTCCGTTTGTGCAGGCTTGTGTTTATTTTGACTTTGTGTTTCAGATTTTGTTTAGTTACAACTTTAGAGAATGGTGGAAATAATTATATTGGCTTCTCAGTTTTCGATTCTATAGCTTTTTAATGCTGTGTCTGTGCTCGTCGAAGCACTGCTGAGTGGGTCGACTCTGAAATGTTGAACCGATTCCAATTTGCTCCCTAAACCCAGTTGTTCCCCCCACTATTATGGTTGAAAACAGTTCCTTAGAGTTTTCACTAGAAGTGGTCTGTCTGTTCTTGGTCAGATTGGCCCTTCACAGTCGAGGTAGTGTTTTGGTGATTGCCTTATAAGTGCCTCGTTCAGTTTCCCAAGCAGAAAATGTTGCAACTTATTGGGGATTTGTGAAATGTCATAGGGATGATTAACATCTTGTCTTCTAAACTCTGCATATCAAAATTGGCTCTAAAATGTGAAGCATCACCAGGTGTTTGGTGTTGCCTTTCCCTAATAGATTATTTAAAGCTTTTATCGGTCATGACAGATTGAGAGGGTGAGGTTATCTTGTAAATCTTTTAGTGCATGTTGAGGCAATAAATTAAAACACCATAGTGTGAAGCTTCCATACTGGATTAAACAAGTAATTAAATGATTATAGGCAGAATGAACAGCTCCACAAGTCAACATGAAGGATACAGAAAAACCAATACATTAAATTCTAAAGCTTATTTAGAAAGAAAAAAGAAAAAAGAAAAAAGAAAGCAGTAGGGCTTCCACTAAAGTGGGTTTTATGTACTTGAAGCCACAAGTAATAAAATAAACTTACTTATAATCATTCCTATTCAAGTTAATAAGGAATAAATGAAAAATATTAGATGTTAATATATACTGAGGAGGAAAGAACTATTATCAATTAGTATTTATTGAATACTAATAAATGCTCAGCACAGTGACTTAACAGGGACTTAATCATTCATTGTCAAATCTCACTAACTTGCACATTAGAGAGAAAATGTGTAGGTTAGAGGGAAAAATGCCTAATCCTCAAAGTTTCCATGCAAGAACTAGTCCCATATAAAGTTATAATAAAATTGTGTTTTTTACTTTATTGTTTTCATGATGGAGAACATGTCATTAAAATGTATTTGATATTTATGAAGGCACAATCACTAGCACAGGATGATCTATTAATATTAGTGATTGTAAGATTAATGAGATTTTAGAATTTATCTAATTCTTTTGTAAGGAATAGTCCAGTGACATTGGCTATCAACATTCTTCTTGATTTTTTACAGTAGATTTTTTTAGCATGTGAGCAAATACTTTCCTGGAATAAATAAAGCTATGGTCTTCATCCCTGTAAAAATAAGTCAGACAAAATAAATTTTGACATGGCTAATTTAAAGGCTCTCCATCAAGCGCAGTGCCATGAATAGGATGGTAGTGCTAACTAGCAGTACGGTTACTTCTGTGGATGATGCCGTAAAAAGATCTTAATGGTTTCAAAAGAAATTGTCTTCAGTTCACAAATCAGAACACATATTATGACATGCAGGGGGTAGAAGGAAGTAAACAGAGATTTATTAAAGCATTACTTGTGATGAATAAGCAATTTCCAGAGGTAAACTGATTTTGCATGTATATGAATTGTTCATATATTCATTTTATATTTTTCATGTATGTGAGAGTCTAATAAAATACTCTGTATGATATTTCCACATCATACATTTAAAAATATTTTTGTTGGGATGAACTTTCGCGTTTGAATAAAGACCTGCTTTATTAAGCTTTGTAATGAGTGTATGTTATGCAATTAGCTTTGCTGCTAGGCAGCCCCAACAGCAGTTTTGATGTGTAGTTTGCTTGAAACTATTAAAAGGGCTTTGCTGAATTTTTGAAACCGTCTGAATTAGCCACAGACAGCGTTAGGTGTTTCTATTTTAATGAACTGCACCTTTGCATTAGGGATTAAGTTTAGTGAAACCAAAATAATTTATCACTTTGGGAAATGAAATCTGTTGGACAAAGTTGAGAGGAATTTAATATTCACTCTATCTCTTCGGGCCTACCCCATATCTTAATTTGGAAACATTTGTTCTTAAAGTGCATGCTGTAAATCTGGCTTTGCTTTCTTCACTCTATACTGTGAAGTTATGGACACTATGAAGAGGCAAGACAGGAAGTTTCAGTTTTTCCTCCATCTTCCGGCCTCCCGTCTTGGAGCTGAGGGGCCATCCCTACATCTTGTACAAGGTTTTCAGCTCCGTGACCAAGCCTTTTATCTGATGCTTGATTTAGACTTTTGAAATTCTGACTTTGCTAGAAAATTATCTTGGTCTCCTACATGTTGCTGTTTTGAGGACTCGGACTCACCTACCTCACCTCGGGGACACTTCCCGGAATCCTGCCCCGGTACAAAGACAGGCTGTCGATATTCCAGTGGTAAAATCAGAAAGCTTCTCTCTGCCTTATGCCAGAATGGAATTTCCAGATAACGCTTGGCCTTGGGTGATTTGTAAAACCCCTGCTAGTACAGATTCTAATCTGAATGTTCTTCTTGGTACTTGGAAGACTGCTCTATAAATCAGAATATGTTTTTTGTTCCATTAGTTTCTTCTTGAGTTTATTTATTAATTTTTTTTTTTCTTAGCAGTAGTTGCATGAATCTCTGCTTGGTGCAGGTCTGGGATGTTGCTGCTTAAAGGCTGAAATCTTAGCACATGCAATGGTTATACATAGCTGAGGCGTTTGTCTATATACTTAGTTAAGGATGTGAATATATTATTTCTTTAAAAGTTGTTTTATCATGGCCCTGAGTTTTCTTGTAAAAGGGAAAAACAGAAAGAAAAATATGATCGAGGCCACTAAAATCTTTGCTAGAGTCATTTTCCCATGATCACCCTAATTTCTGATGGTAATAGTTTCATATAAAGTTATCATTTTGTTTTTGTTACTGTCATTTGTGTTTGTTATTGTTATTTTGTATCACAAATGTTTTGATTAAAAACTGTAGTCTAGTGAATGATTTGTTTCTGAATGCACGTGGCTTAGACCAGTGTTTCATCTGGATGGAGTCGATGAATGCCCAAGTATTGCAATTTGAACAAATCAGGGCAGGGCATTCAGATGTAGAGATAAAACCCATATAATGCCTGATACTCTAAAATCAGTGATTCATAATAGTGAGTTAAGTCTTTTATTTTTAAGAGTGCCTAATAGTGTAAGATTTTCCAGTATGATGATGTCTTAGACTACAAGCCATTAGCATCTCGGTAAAAATTCATTTATCAGATTGTTTTCCGATATAAGAGTTTCTGAGATAGAGTAGTACATACAACTGGGAAGTTTTGAAAGGAGTATAAGGGAAAGTTTGACGAGTAGCCCCATGTTTTATACTTATCCTTACCTTCTTGTTTCTTTTTATGTACTGAAGACGGATCTTTTATTCATATTTGGGGTTTCTTATAAGATACTTTTTCTTTTGTAAAAGATTAAAAATCCTTTAATGCTAACAGTCAAAAATGGACATGACTCATGATTTTTGTTTCATGCAGACAGATTTTGAACTTCCCAATCTGGGCAAGTTTCAACTTTGTTTTTAGCAATTAACATTTTGTTATAATTATTTATTTAGTTATCTGTTTCCCTACTGTACTGTGAGCTTCTGTGAGCCCCTGGTTGCTAGAAAATCTGTTACATTGAACACAACAATTAGCCCATAGTAGATGTTTAGCAAACTTTTTTCCAAATGAATTTATTAAAAAGCCATGCAGTATTGAGTCAAAGTAATTACACTATCGAGTTTCTCTTCCATTGAAAATATCCTCACTGGCAAAAAAATACATTTATATCTGAAATAGTCGTTTTCAAAATGTCTGTCCACAGCAAATCAGCCTCATCATTAGGTTGGTGGCTTAGCTGTTCGTCAAGAAAACAGCTTTATGATACATAAACACATGCAGGACTTGATTATTCAGCCTTTCAAAATGTGATGGATTGTCTCTTTCCTTAAGAGGAGAATAAATCATCACAACCTCATAAATCTAGTAATCAGTTTCCTCCTAGTTTTAAGAATTTTCATGAATAGCTCACAGGGGGTCCATTCAACAAGGAGGAAGAGAAATAGAAGAGAAACATGGAAAAATAGAAAGTGAAAACTAGAGTTAAATTGAAAAATGAGAAGGGAGTGGGTAAACCATTGTGTGTGCTCAGCGGACATGGATGTAATGTGATTTCTGTGCTACCTTGGCCATGTGGCATTTAAAACTAGGCTCCCAAAGGGAAGGACCTTAACTGAGTGTTGAGTAGATTGCTTACCAGCAAAGAGGGCTGCCTGGCTCTCTCCATTGCAAGGCCCCGGCTGGAGTGACTTCTTGGGAGTTTCCATCTTCATTCCTGGGAGGAGCAACTGCAGGAAGGTTGGGACCTAAAATGTACCTGATGGATGAATCGCCCAAGCCCCAGAACGTATTTTATATGTTAACATTTGCCTTCGGTGTCATGTGGACTTGGGTGTGGAGAAGTATTGTCATGTAGTGCCGTGCAATTTGTAGTCAAAGGAAGTGTTTTGGGTTTTGGTATCATTTTGAATTTGTGTGCTGGCAGCTGCAAGGCTTATTTCTCAGAAACGAGGAAGAACAGAAGATACAAAGTGCATTTTCTCTAATGACATTCCTCATAACTTTTCTCCCTTTTGATGTAGCACCCAAGTCCATACAACCCCAAAGGTGTTTGACTTTTTCTTAGAAAGGAATACTCAGATGTTTCTGGTGGTCACTGGCTTACTTGTAACAATAGCAGAGTTTAAGTAAAAGAAAGCATTTCAATTGAGTATGGGGCTTTTTTGTTATATGCTGTTATATGCTAAAGTGGCATGCTTTTGACATTCAATAATATTCATTGAATAAAAGTTTATTTTAAGAGTCTAGTACATGTCAAATCCAGTGCTAGGCACTGGAGATTGAGATGACAGTAGGAAAGATTATATTCTGCCATCCTGGAACTTCAAGTCCTGTGGAAAATCACAAACAACTACTAGGTGATTTTAACAATCTAATCTATTTTGTTTAATGCTCTACCCCCATACTTTCAATAGTGACTGGTGCATAATTAGTACCCAGGAGGTGTTTATTAACTGAAGGCTATCTGTGAGGAAAGTGTTATGATGGGGAAGTGAAGTGTGCCATGGGGTCAGGGATGTCTTTCCCCCACCAGCCTTATTGAGGCATAATTGATAAATACAGTGGTTATGTATTTAAAATGTACAATGTGATGATTTGATATATGTATACATTGTGAAATGATTCCCACAATCAAATTAAGTAATACATCTGTCACCTTGAATAGTTAGCTTTTTAATTTTTGTTGAGAATTTTAAAGATCTTTCTCAGCAAATTTCAAGTAAAATATACAGTGTGACTAACTAGAGGCACCATGCTATATATTAGAGCCTCAGAAGTTATTCATCTTATAACTTAAAGTTTGGGCCCTTTGACTCCTCATTTCCCCCACCCTCATGACCCCTGGCAATCATCATTCTATGCTCTGTTTCTATGAGTTTAACTATATATATATATATATTCCAGATGTAAGTATGAGTATCCATACAGTATCTGTCTTTGTCTTATTTCACTTAGCATGATGCTCTCAAGTTTAATCTATGTTGTCACAAATCATAGGATTGCCTTCTTTTTCGAGGGTGAATAATATTCCATTATACATTTTTATGCAGCATTTTCTTTATCCATTCATACAGTGGTAGACACCTAGGTTGTTTCCATACCTTGAATATTTTAAATAACACTGCAATGAACATGGAAGTACACATACCTCTTTGAAATAGTGATTTCATTTCCTTTGGATATGTACCCACAAGTATATGGCTGGATCATATGGCAGTTCTATTTTTAGTTTTTTGAGGAAACTTTTATGATGTTTTTCATACTGGCTGTACCAATTTACATCTCCACAAACAGTACACTAGGGTTCCCTTTTCTCTCTGTTCTCATCAGCATCTCTTTATCTCTTGTCCTTTTAATGATAGCTATCCTAACAGGTGGGAGGTTATATTTCATTGTGGTTTTGGTTTGTATTTGCTGAATGTTGGCAATATTAAGCATCTTTTCATATATCTCTTGGCCATTTGTATATCTTGTTTGGAAAAATGTCTGTTCAGTTCCTTTTCTAATTGTTAATTGGGTTTTAATTTTTTACTAGTGATTTGTAAGTGTTCCTTGTATATTTTGGATATTAACCCCTTATCAGGTATGTGATTTGCAAATATTTTCTTTCATTCCATAGGTAGCCTTTTCATTTTGTTAATTTCTTCTTTTGCTGTGCAGAGGCTTTTTTGTTTGATATAGTCCCACTTGTTGATTTTTGCTTTTTTTGCCTTTGATTTTGGTGTCAAATCTAGAAAAATCAATGTTGAGATCAATGCCAAGGAGCTTATCCCCTCTGTTTTCTCTCAAGAGTTTTACAGTTTCAGATTTTATATTTAAGTTTTTAATACATTTTGAATTGATTTTTGTTTGTTGTATAAGCTGAGTCCAATTATATTCTTTTGCATGTAGATACCCAGTTTTTCTAACACCATTTATTGGTGAGACTGTTCTTTCCTCATTGTGCATTCATGCTGCCTTGTCGAAAATTAACTGACCATAATGCATGGTTTTATTTTCTGGACTCTATTCTGTTCCATTGATTTATGTGTCTGTGTTTATATCAACTCTATACTGTTTCAATTACTAAAGCTTATAATGTATTTTGAAATCAGGAAGTGTGATGCCTCCAGCTTTCAGTGTTTCATGGGTGAGTATGATGTTAGCTGTGGGCTTGTCATATATGGCCTTTATTACGCAGAGGTATGTTTCCTCTGTACCCAGTTTCTTGAGAGTTTTTATTACAAAATAATATAGGATTTTGCCTTGCACTTTTTCTGCATCTATTAAAATGACCATATAGTTTTATCCTTTGTTTTGTTAGTGTGATATACCACATTAATTGATTTGTAGATGTTGAACCGTACTTGCATCCCTGCAATAAATCCCACTTGATCATGGTGTACAATCCTTTTAATGCATTGTTGAATTCGGTTGGCTGATATTTTGCTGAGAATTATTGCGTCTATGTTCATCAGCAGTACTGGCCTGCAATTTTTTTTTTCTTGTTGTGTCTTTGTCTGGCTTTGGTATCCAAGTATGGCTGGCTTCATAGAATGAGTTTGGAAGTGTTCCCTCCTCTCCTATTTTTTTTGTAAGAGTTTGAGAAGGATTGGTATTAATTCCTCTTAAGTGTTTGGTAGAATTCACTAGTGAAGCTATCTGGTTCTGGACTTTCTCTTTTTGAGAGATGTTTTGTTTAGTGATTCAATCTGCTTACTAACAATTGGTCTGTTCAGATTTTCTATTTCTTCATGATTCAGTCTTGGTAGGTTATCTGTTTCTAGGAATTTATCCTGAGCTTCCTTAAAACAACTGCTTTCAATTTTTTGTCAAGCAAAAGGCAGATCTCCATTTCTTCAGGGTTGTTTATTAGAAAACTTATATTCCTTTGGTGGCCTCATGGTTCCCTGATTTCTCATGCTCCTTGAAGCCCTGTGTTGCTATTTTTGCATTTGTAGAAGCAGTCACCTCTTCAGTCTTTACTGACTGGCTTCAGAAGAAAAATACCTTCCATCAGTCTTGTTAGGATTTCTGAGGCTTTCTCAGACTTTTAAAACAGATACCTGCTCTATACTTCTTCTCTCTTGGAGGGGAATTCTTAAGCTTTATGCCTTCTCTTGATCCTGCCTACCCAGGCTATGTGCTGAAAGTTTCTCTTTTGCTTTCCCTGGGGTAGTGTTGAATGCTTAAGTTAGTGTGTTTTCTGCCAATACTGCAGAGTGGGGCCAGCTTTCTGCATGTGCTCACTAGCTGTCTGCAAAGACTCTCTCTCCCCACTTTTGCCCTCAGGAACATGCACAGAGAGCCAACCATGGGGTGTGGTGTGTATGTGGGTGTGGTGCTAGGAGTGTTGGGAATACCCTTGATCCTGTTGGAGAGATCCACAGGTGAGACATCCCCAGTGGCTCGTAGGCGAGCTTCCTGATGGAGTCCATGAAGCAGTTTGTAGGATCTATGTCCCTTTGGTATGCTCCATCCCATGCCCTGGCCACCCTTCTCACAGGGGCTCACTGCCCCCTACTCATGCAGTTCACAGCTCAGTATTCTGGATGGGGCCAGAAATAAATGGGCCTCTTTGGCAGCATCCTGCATAGCTGGAGAAGCCTGGCATTCTCACACACTCTTGTTTTCCCCCATGGTAGAACACTCGGCCGAGAAGCTCTCTCTTGGCACTGAGCTCTGCCACCTTGGGGCACCTTTTTATAGGTAGAATGAAACTGCTCCTCTTACCCTCTTCAATGTGTCCAATACTGGGTTTTTTTGTTTTTGTTTTTGTTCCAGTGATGTGCTGGAGCTTTTCCACCAGTTTCCTAGACTACCACAAAGGCACTCTTATCTGTTGACAATTGGTGTTCTTTGGGTAGGGAGACAGTGGAGAACTGTACTGCCATTTTGATGATGGAATTGATGAAGGATTTCCTTAAGTGATTTTCAGTGCTATGTGGGAGTAATGTAGTTTAGTTAAGAAAAGGGCTTCTGGAGTAAATGTGCCTGGATTTTCTCTCTCTAACTTCTTTTTAGTTGAGTGACCTTATCTAAAACTACTGGGGCTTTGTTTCTGTCTGTTAAATGGAGACGATAATGATACTTATACCAGAGGTTTGTTGAGAACATTAAAGAACACATTAGAACAATACCTGCTACACAGGAAATACTCAGTAATGTTGGCTAATAGGTTTCCATGGCAGATGACTAAAAGCTTAGGGACACATCGAATGTGTCTAACCTGCTACTCTAATTTAGTTTCTATTTTTACTCCTTATTTTTATATATTTTTTATTCAGGTTCAGAACTCCTTAAATGAGAAACTGAGATCCACATATTCTTATAAATAGCCTCACTTCAGTTCAGGTCAGTTTTTCCATCAAACTAATTGAAGGGAATCCAGGCTATGTCTTTAGACAGTTCTGAAAAGCTTCTTTCCTCTCCTCCTGAATTCTCATGTATTTCACAGCCATGGACCATCCACTGTAAAGATCACACCTCTCTGATTGCTTTTTTGATGTCTGAGACAGGGTACCAGATTAGTCAGTTTGCCAATTATAACTCATCAGATACTCCCTTAGACATTTGCTGCCCTCACTGTCCATAATACCCCTCCACACACATACAGGAATTGTTTAATGATCTTGGGGTGATGTGATATATCTATTTCTCTGACATGGTGAAATATATCCCACTCAGGTGATATAATGACTCTGTAACATCACTGCCTGGGACACACTTAGATTTAAAACAACTTCTGGTTCCATTTTATAGCAAAAAACCCCATAGATCTTCAAAATCAGTGAAGTATTATGAGAGTTGAACACTTTTTAAATCTTTTATCTCATTGCATATCAGTGAAGGGAAATGCATAAGCCTAGAAGAGGTTCATGCCATATGGTTGTAATAATAGGGACACTCCAGCAGAAGATGGATCATTCAGGAGGAGCATGTAAAGAGGAGCAAGCTGGATGGGTCAGGAGAAACACCCATAACCCCTCACCTCCAACCCCTGCTTCTTACTACTTCTGACCCATAATAGGGTTCTTGCCCACATCCTTAGGGACAACGTGAACTGAACTATTTCCCTTTCTCTGTTCCTATTTCAAGGGTACAATTATATAGCCCTTACCCCTCCTATGACATCCTTGTATGCCTCATATTTATAGGCATATATTCCCACATAAAGACACAAACAAATGCCACATGCTTAAGAAGGAACCTGCCTTTCTTCATGGACAAAGTATATTTATGACATGTGATAAACCTTGAAGATCTTCTGCCATGTGAAATAAGCCAGACACAAAAAGACAGCTATTGTATGAGTCCTCTAATAGGAAGCACCTGTGATAGCCAAATTCATACAGATAAAAAGTGGAATAGTGTTTGCCAGGGACCTAGGGGAGGAGGAACGGGAGAGTTACTGTTTAAGAGGTACATACTTTTAGTTGCAGATGATGAAAATGTTCTGGAATTGGTTTGTGTTAATTGTTACACAACAATGTGAATGTACTTAACACTACTGTACGCTTAAAATGGTTCAAATGTTGAATTTTATATTATGTATATTTTACCCATACACAAAAAGACAATGAAGGGCAAAACTAACAATTTGAAATATAGTAAATACCCTGGAGTTGGAACGGGTCACATCCCCTCAGTCACCAGAGTGCATGCCAGGAGACTGCAGGCCATTCTGACTACTTCACCTCTTCTGTTGCATCTGGGTGCCAATTACAGACATGTCCACACACCCGAAAAGAGAGGGATCAAAGCAGAGGCTTCTGAGCACTCGCCTCACCATTAAACATCGACCTCAAAGAGGAAAACTTTCAACACAGACATAATCATTTTCCTTTGTTTATTTCACATCACATAAATTAGGAGGCTAAATGAGATGAGAAATATTTCATTGATAGAGTATTAATCATTAGATAGTAGACACCATGAAAACAGCTCATCAGAATTCATTAATGTTTTATTAGTCTCATTTTTGGGCAAGATTTTTTTGATTTAAAAAAAGAATGGTGTCTTGCAGCATCTGGTAACGTACGGCTGTGCTGCACAGAAAGCACAGAGGGCGTTAGACACATTACGTACAGTTTTCATTGTTTAGTGTTACAGGTACTCGAGGTGTTGCTGCCATGAGCTCGGAGGTTCCTTCGGCACTTCTGTCTGTAATATGATTTTTCAACAGATTCAGTGGAGCACTGGTTCTAGTGGCAGAGAGTTACAAATCAGGAGTCTAGGCAGGAAAACTCAATTTCACCATCTCTTGAAAAACTTATTTGGGCCCCAAAGTGGGAGGCTGTGAGGCAGCACTTGGCTGGCCTTCCTGGCTTCTCCAGCACGTCTCATAGATATTGTCTCTCTTTGGTCCTGCTATTCCCGTGACAGGAATGTTTTCCCAGCTTCTGTTTGCCTGTTTTGAATCCTAAACGATCCCTCAAGGCTTTTGGGAGCCCTGTCAGCACCATGACCTGATGAGCCTAACCCACCTGTGATGTTCTCGTGCAGCGTGTATTTTCTGAGTCACCTGCTCAGAAGTATCATTCACGGGACTTGCACATTTGCTCTTTGTGTGGAAGTATCTGTGTTAGCCAGCTGCCAAGGTGGCCCCCAGCGACGCCCGCCTCCTGGTTTTCACACACTTGTGTAAGCCCCTTCCACATTTTATCAGAGTTGGTCTGTGTGACCACAGTCTGTAAGTGATTGTATGTCACTTCTGATACTAGGTTGGAAAAGACTGTAGCTTCCGTCTTGGGTACGTTCTCTTAGATTATTCTCCCCAAGGGAAGCCACCTGCCATGTCATCAGACCACTCAGACCACCCACAGAGGGCGCCATGTGGTAAAGGACTGAAGCCTCTGGTAACGACCAGGAAAAAACTGAGGCCTCGTAACCACCACTGATTGAGATGGGAAGCAGTTCCTCTCTTGGTGAATAAGACTGCAGCTCCAGTGCATGTCTTCCCTGCAACCTTCTCAGATACTTTCAGCCAGATTAACCCAGCCGAACTGCTCTCAGCTCCCTGACCCACAGAAACTGTGAAACAATAAACAGTAAGCTGCTAAATTTGGGATAATTTGTTATGTAGCATTAGATAACAGGTCCAGTAGCTTATCTCTCCAGCTAGACTGTAAGCTCCTTGAAGAAAGATCCCTAACTTTCTGATTCCTCACACTGCTCACACTTACGTGTTCAATTCAAGACAGATAGACAGAAAAATATTTTTATCTATTTGCTTAAACTTTTTCACAAGTACTCACGATTCTGAGCAATGTTTTGTGATGTAGGTAGCAGAAAACTGGCACTACTAATCCTGTTTCAACGTGAATGGGACAAGTTGAAGAAAATAATTTGACTGTAGGTCTAAAACTTAGCAGAAGCTGATAGCAAAGCCCTGCTTTAGAACAGAATCTATTAAGTCAGTGTTTTTAAGTCTTTTCATTCCATGAGCTCCCTGGATGTCCCATGATGGCTTCTGCTGCTGCTGGTTCTTCTGTAGGCACTGCTGTCATTAACCTGCTTTGAGCGCTCTGGCTTCTGCAGCCCTGTTACTCTCGGTAGCATCACACAGCAGACTGAGCAGTGCTTGACTCTGGCCCATTACATCCATCGTGTCATTCTTTGGTCTTGGCACTGTGGTTTCAGATAAAGATAACACACCAAGCCTGTTACAAAAGAAGGAAGAAAAGAAAATGCACCATCACGTTGAAATGTTGAAGAGTATTCCCTCTGTTTCTTTATCTTCCATCCCTGTATACCAAGGTGCTTTGGCAAGACAGGTACTTTGGGACAAACAGGAACTGATATGAGGGATACATGTTGATTTGCTGCACCTATGAGATATAACTAATAACAGATGGATGTTATTTATAAACAATTACATGTTTATCCTAGTTCTTTTGAACTCTTCTATTCTGAGTCTCTCAGCTGCTGCTGTTTGGATAATTAATTACACAACCAAGCTCAGTTTAAAATTTTGAAATGTACATTTCCTATATGATATGCATACTGGATTCCCTAGTTCATGCTGTCTGATGTATTATATGCTACTCATTGCCTAAGACACACACACAAACACACATTATGTGTCGATTAGTTTTTAAAACGTCATGTAAGTTTTTCTTTCATTACAGTCCTTCTCTTTTTAAAAATCTTCCCCAAACCCTGGCCATACCTGTTTCAGCCTAAAACAGAACCAATACAAAAAAAAAAAAAATGTGGCCTAGAGTATCACACATTTTTAAGTGTTTTTGTACAAAATTATTATTAAATGATTTTTGATAATGTGGCTTATAATGAGAACACTGTCGAAACAGAGAGAGAGTTAGTTCTTGTTTTCATGACAACAGGTGAACGGTTGTGCCATCAGTACAGTGACGCACGAACTCCCCTTATCAACTTTGGAGTCAAGGCTCTATCTGGGTAGGGCAAAGTAAGTTAGGTTGGAAGAAGAGTATTTAAATGTCATGGAAGGTCAGGAGGGGTTGAACCAGTTCTGACTGGCGCTTGATTTTCATCTGAAAAGCATTCAGATTCTAAATTTCTTCCTTTTTGAAGTTATCGAAGAATATCAAAGGAATTACTTCTGAGTTCATCTTTATATCCAAATGCCTGTGAAAGCACATAAGTGAAACCATTATCAATGGAAATGGAGTTTTAGTCAGCAAGAGTTCAGAGTGCTAAATCATCATCAAAGTTGCCAACAGGGTAAATAAATAACCACAGAGATGAAAAAAAAGTGTACTATGTTAAATATAAATTTAAAAAATAATTTCAGTCATACTCTTAAAGAATTCTACCTCTATAAAATTTATTATCGAAGGAACAGTTTTAAATTCTGCCTTAACAGTGAGGTGCTTTAAAAAAAGTAAGTTAAGCAGCCTCATAGTCAGAATTAGAGCATGTAGGAGACAAATGTATATTTAAAAACTGGCCAATGGCCTTGCCTGTAGTTCTGGGACAGGTAGGGTAAGGGTGTCTGAAATTATTCCTGTTGGCCAAAGCCCCTAGATTATTCATGCTTAGTAATGTGGAGCCTGAAGCTCTACACAGATTCAAAAATTCTCTGTTACAGTCAGCCTGCCCTTTCTTAACATGGTAACTGTGACCCTCTATAATTCTGAGATTCTAGGTGTCTCTCGTTCTATAATTATTTTTTATTGTTTAGTACTTCTATAAAATTAACCACGGGTTTTTCTATCAAGTTTGTTCCTTAGAATGTATAGATATTATATACAGTATATTTACTCCTATATATTTACAGTTTCACTATTTATATACGTTTGATCTTAACTATAACTGGTTAGACTTAGTACATATTCTGCAGCCAGGAGAAGGTGCCTGTCTGTGAGGTCTCTCCTTAGAGGACTTTCTGGAAAGGCAGTGCATAGGAAGGTAAGGGAACAGGTTTGGGATTGAATTATTCTGGTAGTAGTAGTAGAAGGTAGGGTTTAAGAGTGTGGATCCTGGCATCAGACTACCTGGGCTCAACCAAATTCAAGTTCCACTAATTATATGTGCTGTATGGTTTTGCATATTTCACTTAATTTATTCGTGTCTTTGTTTTCTCGAAGGTAAGTGGGAAATTAATCATAGTTTTTACCTTATAGAATTGCTGTGAGAAATTAAAAAAAACACACATAAAGTATTTAGAGCAATGTCTCGACCTACTTAGAATGCAATCAATTTTTGCTGTTTATTCTTCTAATTGTTATTATTAAATGTTTCAGATTCCAGCTTTATCACATACCAATATGCTCCTGTGTAACGTCAGTTTGTCCATCTCTAAAATGAGGATTATAAGACCTATCTCACAGGGTTGTAATTAATGGCGTATTATGAAAACAACTGAACAGAGAGTACTCACTCCTCTAACTTATTCAGTGCCTTAATATATTTCTGAGAATCCAGACCAATGAAGTTCAGGAGTGAGACTGAATGTGAGCTTTACACAGGGAAATGTTCTGCATCACCTGTGAGAAACTAAGATACGGTTTTACTAGAGTTGAGGAGACTCTGTGAAAAACCCCTTCCCCCAAGCCAGTCACTCCAGTCTGGCATATAAATCAGAATGCTGGTGAGATAGATGGCTGAATGAGGAGACTGCAAAAAAGGTGAATTCCTTTTTCTCCAGTAGGATGTTTCACCTGGGAAGTCGACACACCCCCAGATAGTTGTTTAACTGGAATCATCAAGGACGGGGCTCTGCAGGGTGTGCTCCAAGTCCTTAAGACCCTCTTAAGTGTCTGTGAAATTGAACCATTTTTATAATATTAAGAGGCTATTTTTCTTTTTCACTCACCATCATGAGTGTACAGTGGAATTTTCCTGAGGCTACACGATGTGTGATGATGTCATCATTCTGACAGTTAATGGGATTGTATGATTAAGTATTTTGCATTTAAAATTTTTCTCAGTTTTAATTTCTATTATGGTAAATATCAATAGATACGACTCACATTAAAAAAAGAAAAGCTCTTTGGGGTCCTCAGTAATTTTTAAAGGTGTGAAGAGGTCCTGAGACCAAAACATTTGAGAATTTCTAATCCAGGAGAAAAAGACCGTTTTATTTCTGGAGTAGGGCCATTCTCTAGCTTATGTCTGGGGTATCTGATGCTAGAAACTGCCTGGAATACTCACCTGGTTCCCTGAATCTATGATTCCCTTTCCCCAGACTCTTATGAGGACCATCCTGGGTGTGCTGACACATTCTCCTCCTGCAAACTGCAGTGCAGTTGGTTAGATGTCATTTTCTTTGACCACAATCATGTTTACGCCTTCCCGAGACCCTACCCTAGTCGGTTTGATTGGACTGCAGCCACATTCTGGTATTCCTGATTGGAGTTTGGATACATCCTGTCTTTCTAGTCATCACATTTACAATCCACCTCTCAGAGTGAGAGTGAGCCATTTGGTTTGTATTTCTCAAACTTAGTCCCAGAGAGCATCCTGGTCTTTCAAATTCTAGGCCTTTTTAATGGCGCTTCTACCACTGTACCCACTGTACAAAGTCATAAATAGTAAATGCTTAAGAGGAAAAGCAAATATGGAACTTGTTAAAATTGTTCTAAGTTAAGTTTGGTATTTGTTCTTTTCTATCCTGAATTGATGTAATCATTAAGGTCTGGTAGAATTATTCAGACACATGAAATGACATCTGGAAAACAAAGCTGTGATACTATTCATTTGAAGTACTTATGAGAAGCTGTTAAAAAGTGAATAATTTGAAGAGCTTGGAAATATTTTAATACCATATGAGGCAATCATGCAAATTAGTAGGGACCCATAGGTCCTGGGTCAAATTGGATGAGGCCACAAAAGAAATTTGATTTTGAACAAGTAAGAATTTTAATAAATCTTAACAATATTATCTACATTTATTGACCATAGAAGTTTACTTTTGTTACATGTCCTTGCCTCTAACTGTAAATTAGAAAGACTAGTAAAATATAACAAGGCTATGAATTTTGAATTTTTCTATACTACAAAATTTAATACTTAATTATACACATGATCATATTTTATACTCAAATAAACTTATTTTTCAGTCTTTTTTTGAATATCGGACTAGAGTTTTGAAGGTTTCTAGTTTCAGCTCCGTTACTAGCTATACAAATCTCAACTTTTAAAATTTTAGAGTAGAAATAATGACCCTTTTTCTACATCAGATTAAGTAGGCATCAAATTATTCATAAACAATAAACTGTTCTAAAAACTAAAGACTTTCTGAAGGTCTCCCTGGGAAAGCATAGGCTTCGATTTGGGTTTAAACCCTGGTTTTACCGCTTACTGGCTTATTGGAAGCATGATTTTAGATAAGCTACTTAATCTGTCTAAGCCTCAGTTACTTCATTGGTGAAATGAGACTGAAAAACAACCCTGGAAAAACTCCAGCTCTCTCTTCAACTTCTCTCGAACAGTTTTGGTGCTTACAGAGGTGCCAAAGGTATGCTATGGAATGCTGCTCTTACTTATCTAGAACTCCCCATTTCCCTCTGTACTCCTCTGCCTCAAGGAAGCAATGTCTCCCATGGCTGCAGCAACTGCGGGTGTATTATTTATCTGTTACTGAGTAACAAAGTACCTCAACAATTTTGCGGATTAAACAATAAACATTTAGTATCTCACAGAGTCTATGGGTCAGGCTTTCAGAGGTAGCTCAGCTGGGTGCTTCTGGCTCAAGGTCTCTCATGAGGTTGCAGTCAAGGGTCAAGCCCTAACAGTGGGGCTTGCTGTCATCTGAAGGCTTGAGCGGGGCTGAAGGGTCTGCTTCCAAGATGGTTCACGTACAGGGCGCTCAGTTCAATGGTGGGCTGAAGCTGGCTCATACCTGCTTTTGAGAAGTAATTGTTAACATTTATGAATTTTGCAATCCATTTGTTAAACACAGCCATCATTAAGAATGAATCTATGTAGGCTTAAAATCAGCTGTGCTGGGATTACTTATATTATGGAAATGAGCAAACACTACATATCAGAACTTGATTAATCATTTTATTGATTATTTAGACTTCAGGAAGTATAAATTATATCCTACACATCTTTTATAATGATAAAATTACATATATACATATATACGTATACTAAAATAGAGGAGTCAGGGAACATTGGGGACCCTTTTGGAGACTGACTACTAGTTGCCTCTTAGCCTCTGATGATTCATGTCTCTTCCACATGCAAAGTGCACTCACACTTCTCCCAAGACACCCCAAAATCTCAACCTATTACAACCTCAGATTGAAGTCCAGAATCCTATCATATACAGATGCAACTCCTCGGGTGTAGTTTTTTAAGTACAGCTCCTTGAGTACAGTTGCTCTTGATCTGAATACCTGTGAGCATAAAGAGACAAGTTATTTCCCTCTAACACACCCAACACACAATAGTGGGATAGGCGTAATGTAACTGCTACAGTCACGCTTGTTTAAAGATGTGGCTAAGAGAAGGCACACGAGTGCCAGTGTTCTGAAATCTAACTGGGTGTATTTTGGAACTTGCTTAATTAGAGTGTAGCCCTACTTCTTCTCCAGGGTCCATGGACCTGCCCTCTGGGCTCTAGGTTCTGCTCTCTGAGTCATTCATCCTTTTCCCTGAAAGGTAACTCAGGTTTGCAGCTGTGTAGCTTTCAAGCCTGTTCCCTGCAGTTAAATTTTGAGAGATCAAAGCCTTTTTTTGTTTTGTTTTGTGCTGTGCTGTTTCTGTCTCATTCAGTCCAAGCTAGTGATGTTTCTGCCAAAATAATTGTCTTCAAACCTTTCTGTGTTCCTTGTTAGACAAAAACCATGTCTGAGAATCTTTTTGAGATAAGTTCTTCTTTAACTTTGGCTTCTGCTGAGATTACTGAGGAAATTCACTCTTAAGTTTCTTAGAAGCCCTGTTGTGTGACTGAACAGTTCTCTGAGGCACCACAGCAGATCTATATGAGACCATATTTTCCTGGAAGCATCTTGGACTTCATCCTTGCCTGGAAGCCATTCCTTAGTGATAGCATTGTTAGTCATCTGGAGAGGCTGGGAATTTTTAAAACCAGAAAGTCCTTGTTCCTTTTTGTGTGAGTCTTTCTTTAGCTTCTCTCTCTCTGTTGACATTTTGCTATAAGCAGCAAGGAGCATCCAAGCAGCGCTGTAAACACCTGCATTGAAATCTTCTTAGCAAAGTCTTCCCATTTTACGTGGTTCATTTTCTACTTCCCATATAACGGCAGGAAGCACTGTCACTAAGCTTTCTGATGCTACCTAACAGCGTCCCTTTTCCTCCAGTTTCCAGTGACTTTTTCACACACCTCCTTTTGGCCCTGACTCATACCTTCCTCAAAGGCATTCTGGCTTCTGCTAATAGTCTGTTCACTGCATGTGAGGCTCCTACTCATACTTTCCTCAGAGTCTGTGCTGCTTCTGCCCACTGTCTTTTCCAAAGTCATTTCCATATCCTTAGTTATCTGTTAGGCTGATACTCCCCTTCCAAGAACCAGAGTAACAAGATCTGTGCTTGTTATCTATTGCTGTGGAATAAGTTACTCCAAAACTTAGTAGTAGCTTAAGTTAATAAACTTTTTTTTTTTTTTTTTTTTTTTTTTACCATTTTTGTGGGTCAGGAATCCAGATCAGGTAGGCTGGGTAACTCTGGCTTGAGATCAATAATGAGGCTGAAGTCAAATTTTTGGCTTGGGATGAAGTTAGCTGAAGACTTGACTAGGGCTAGAAGATCTGCTTCCAAGATGTCTCACTTACAAGGTTGTTGGCAGGAAGCCTCAATCTGTCACTGGCTTTTTGGCAGGAGTTCTTAGTTCCTCACCACATAGCCTATCCATAGGGCTATTTGAGTGTTCATGGCAGCTGACTTCTTACATAGCGAGTGATCCAAGAGAGAAGAAAGAAATTATGGCTGCAGTGTCTTTTATGACCTATCCTGAGAAGTCAAACACACTGACATTTCCACAATATTCTACTGGATACATAGATCAATTTTATTCAGTGTACATGGGAGGGACTTATACATGGGCACGGATACCAGGAGGCAGAGAGCATTGGGGATATTTTGGAGGCTATTACAGGTACCAAATTCAGCATTTATGCCACAGATGTTCACTGAAAATGTCTTGCCACTGAGACTTCCTGTATAAACCAGAGCTGTATTTAGGAGCTGTGCTTGGTGCCTGGGCTGAAGTTGAGAGTCTTTCAGTTTGAGGTTGCTGATATCTCTTAGATAAATGCAATGTATATAAAGCACTTACTTCCCGGAGCTCCATAAGCATGGCAAAAATAATTTTTTTGTCACTTCTATTTTATAGAAGATTCTGGATCAATTTCTGGCCCAGAAATGCAAGGAGAAGCTTCTGGCACAAATATGGAGGCTAGTACGGCCCCCTCCATGCCCATTAAAGTTGTAGTTTAAAAAAGAAAGAAAGAAACAAAAACTAGAGCCTTTGTTTTCTCTTGTCCCTTGTCATAGTCCTTTAACTGAGTGTCTGGGGAGTTGGGTCTGTGGACCGTCAGAATGATGGACACTGTACTTCCCTTCAGTCCAATGACTGGCCTCTTAGAATCAGATTTTGCCCCCTGCCACTTACTCTCCATTTCCCCTAAAAATTAACTGTTGTCACCCCTCGTCTCCAGCCTCTAAAACTATTCCTGCAAGTATTCCCCAGAGGCTCCCCTCTAGCTCCAGGCTTGCTGATACATGCCCGAATCGTATTTGCACTTCAGCTAGGACATTTCCTGCTGTTGACGCCAGAAGGAACTAAAAAAACTGACGGTCAGGGTGAAAGCTAAGCTTAGGATAGAAAATTCTTGGTTGACTGAATGAGCAATGTTATGTTCTCAAGCTAGGAGGCTGATTCCTTCTTTTCTCATCTCTAGCTCACCTCTGAGTAATCATAACCAACCCTAAAACATAAAAGATACCATTTTTTGATCATGTTTCTTGGAAGCAAAAGATATCTCCTTGAAGTATACTCATCTGTTTGATTTCTGATGAAAATTAGAATGAGCACCAGGAAAGTGTGGAATTGTTTGAAGAGTTTGATGCCTGACATTAAAAAGAAATCTCTTTCTGAAAGCACAGTTGTTCAGTCAGGGTAAAGAATGCTGCTCAATGCACTACTTACAAGACAGTTGAGGTGCATCTTTTTGGAATCATCTTGTCCTGTGTCTGTATCCACGACTGAATACTCCAGCAATTCTGTTTTCTCAGCGCTCTGTGGAGCCCCATACACAGGCACGATAGGCTCCTCTGAACTGGAATCATCCTACAGGAAATAGATGGGCAATAGCATTTTAAAGATAGTAATAGTGATCACATAGACTACAGATGACAGAGATAAATGCTACCCTTATTTTTAACTACTAAAATAATAAATTATTTCACAAAAGTAACCTAGAATAGTTTAAAATTGGGTAATCGGAGAAGAAATTAATTATTAGGATGAAAATTGACACTGAAAGGGACCTTGATTTATGATTTGGGCTCATAATTTTAGGTGATTTGAGTCACATCACCCAGGGGTTATCAACTCTTTTTATGGTCTCTTTGAAAGTATTATGTGAGGTGGACTGGGGCACAAGGCCTTGCAGAAACATGAGAGGGAGTGGGTGATTGGGAGAATTTCAGGAAAAGTCAGGGAGAAACCACAAGCATGAAACACAAGAGGGCCTGGGGGTCTACTCTGAAGAGATAGAGGGAAAAGAAAAAGTGAGAGAAAGCTGCTGTATAGAAACTCAACCCTAGGCAAGTAGGAATGGTAAGTGGTGGCGAATGCCTTATTTAGCTTGTTGGCCCAAGTAGATTCATTCGTTCATTCGTTCATTCATTCATTCATTCATTCAGCCACTGACTCATTCATTCTTGCCAAACTTTTTTTTTTTTTTGCACTGTTACTCTGTGCCGGATTCTGTGCAAACTCTGCAGAACCAATCCCAGTATTTCAGACTTTAGGTTTTTATCTCCACCCTGGCTAACATCTGTCAAGTCTAGTTCAAGGCATTGCCCATTCATACAATCAATATCTTATATACCAAATACAGTGCACCATAGCCACCCCCTAACAGCCAAATGTGTGTGCTTTTGAACTTCAAGACACAGAAGAGACAGAGAGAGCTTCAGATCCATTCCTTTAAAAGCCAGTCTTCAGGTAGTCCAGGCTATTTCATATCTCAAAGGCAAAAGGCTGTGTGAAGCCAAATAAAAAGAGGGTAGAACTCTGAAAACATTACCTGGGGGGTTACGTTAAACCAGCTGTAGCAAAAGGAGCGATGCTGATCTTTGCTCTTGAGAGGTCAGAGCTGGTTTATAGCTTTCGCCTCTGAGATGATTTTCACTGCTGACATGGTTGCAAGTTCTCTGTCAAAGGCAGATGGCTCACTGGAGTATATTTCATTTTCTACATCTCTGCTCACTAGCATTAGCAATCCTGTGGGTGTGCCTCCTACTTGTGCTTTTCTCACCCTGAAGGTGTGCAGTAACAGGTGCTTCCAGTCTGTTTTTGTTCCTTGGCTTGGTCTTTGCAATATATGACTTTATTAAAGAGCATATAAAAAGGCAGTAGGGAGGTAGAATCAAAGCCGTAATTTTGCATAGCCATTATACTAAAGCAGTCATGAATCTTGGTTAAATATTTTCCATGAGTGAAAGGAAATGTGAGAACAATTCAAGCCCTCCAGACCTCTTTAGGAGGGGAGCTGCAGCTCTGATGATACAGAGAGCCTGCAGGCAGAAACAGCCCTGATGTCTCATACCTTCGCTGTGTGGGATTGTGCGCTGCAGCCCTTGGAAGTTATCATTGTTACGAAATGACAGCATGGAAATTAAAAAAAAAACTATTTAAAATGTATTGCAGCTACTATTCTTTGGATTTGTGTTTTAGTATCTCTATATTGTTGAAGTGCATGGGAAAGTTTCCCTATCTTGAGTGCCATTTTTGTTCTGAAGCTAATTATCCTTTAATTGACACCCTTAATCGTATTCGACAGGCCTTAAAGGGCTATCCAGGATGGGGAAAGCACAGCTTGTAACTATTCTGCAATTCTGATTATTTAAACACCTACACTTTATAACCATACCCTTGTTTAATCATACTTTTCATTTTCAGAAAGGTGCTTAATTTGAACTCAAGCAGCTGAAACAGTTTCATTATTTCAGATAATACTTGCTCTCTTTCCTTTTGTTTTTAATTACCTTGTTGAACACTATGCAAGTCAGTGTATCAAAACCAGAATTGGTGTGTATATAAATATAAGAAAAAGTGTATATATATAAACTTGAAAGAATTGAGCAATTAATTGAGAGTCATTGCTGTGCATTTAATTATATTTTACATTAATTAGTAAAATAAACTGTGAAGGTTTGTATACAAATCTCACATTAATTATTTGATAAGGTCAAGGAAAGCTTGACCCATCTGAGAATTTGAGTCAAATATCCGCCCAGAGTGATGATATTAAAAAAGTAAAGAAAAATATCCTAACATTTTAGGACGTAAGGCTTGAAGGACTTCAAGTTTGCTTAATTTTGTTCCTTTTCTCAGCTAGAAATGTACCTTAGGCAAAGACAACTTGTTTCTGGTAATTTTTCTGCATTAGTTTTCTATGATTAAGTGTTATTCTTCAGCTATTTCAGCTAATTAAAATTGTCTTCCCCAAAGGCTGATGAAACAAGAAGTCTGAGCAGAATTAGGCTAATTTTACTCCATGGCTTATTAGGCATCTGCATGCATGTGTTACTGTGTTAAGTACTGTATCAAGCAAGTTAAATAGCTATTATCCCTGCCTTCCACACCATCCCTCCTGAAAATTCACCAGGACAACCTGCTGAAGCATAGGAGAGGGTAAGCAGCTGTAAGAACCATTTCCAGGTACCCTACGGAGGGTAAGTCAAGGTACGAAGGAACGTAGCTCAGGAAGACAGAGGAAATACTGACACTGTTTACCTCTTTGAGTCATCTCCCCTCTGAGTCATCTCAATTCTTTGTGTGGAAGTGTAAGTTGGTACACTGGCTGTTTGGAAGGAGGTGGATTGAGAGAATTGTCACTGCTGTCATTTCATCTGCAACAAGATCACCTACATCTCTGCCTGTTGTCTCTGGGCTCCTGTCTGAGCTCGGATGTTTATTTCAGGTCACGTGCATCCTCCATTCTCTTTCCTGGTGGTGTCTTTTCTGTGTATTGAGGAATGATGGAATAACTAACTTTGCTTTCTTAATCGTGTGCAGCACCCTGTAGTTGCCTTGTGCGTGGTGAGTCATCTGAAATGCACACTGCTCAGAGTAAATATGTTTAGAATGGGAAAATGAATGGAAGGTCTATATTTTGTTTAGTCACTTTTTGAAGTGTCTACATCAGTAAATTTAATTATATTCCCAGCCAAAAATATAGTAATTATGGATACCAAGCTTCCTGAGTGAAAAGAGCTCAACAAATAACCTAAGTAAAAAATTTTAAAGTGATCCATGGCTCTTCGAGTAGATCAGTGGGTCCTTACCACAGAGATTTGGATTTAATTGTTTTGGGGTGGGAGTCAGGCATCATTAGGTTTTTAAAACTCCCGAGGATTCTAATGCTGACCCAGGTTGAGAACTCCTTTAGTACAGTAACTAGATCAGACTTTCAGTATTAGGATTAGGACCAATAAACACGTTTTCTATTACACTGATTAGTGGGAGAAACCTGAGAAAGATTTGCTAAACTAATTAGATTTTCTAAATCACAATAAAATTTCCGTGAAACAAACTGTACTCACTACTAAATTGATCATCCGATATATAGGTGATCTGACTTTATTTCACTTAAGGGATTAGAGCAGAATTAAAGGAATTTGAAATGAAAAATTAAATTGTTTTATAATTATATCACCTGAAGCAGTCAAACCTTTTTCTTTACTCTTGGTCCCCTTACATAGTTGTCATCAAAGGAAATAACTTATGCATTCACTTTGCTGCTTAAATCGAAAGACCAGCGTTTTATTTCCCCAGTCAGTGCATTTATTGCATTCCATTGTGATCGTTTCTTCACTTATCCATTTCCTCCATTAGACTTTCAAAGCTCCATGAGACGAAAGGTAACATTTCCTTGCTCACTCTTATATTCATAGGGCCTAGCACGGTCCTGGTACAAGTAGTGAGTGAGTAATATTTGTTAAATGATCTAAATATTCCTACATATTATTCATATTAAATGAGTTAAGCTGACTAAAGTGTTCAGAATAGGGCCTAGTGCATGAAAATTATGCAATAAATGTTAGCTATTTATTCATCTTAATGAATTATAATTCTGCATGACATTCTATAAAGTATAATTTCTTGACTACTTCTTTGTTTTTGTATATTTGGGCTCGTCCCAATTTTTCCAACATTGTAAATCAGATTAGAGGAATATTTTCTTGCATACAGCTTATTTCCTCTTCTGATTGTTTTCTAGGATTAGTTTTTCAGAAGAGGATTGACTAGATCAATGAATAGATCATTTCTTATAATTTTTGAAAATAGTTACCATGTTACTTAAAAAATACTTGTGGAAGATTTCAAACATATGCAAAGTAAATAGAACAGTATCATGAACCCCTATGGATCTATCATTCAGCTTCAACAACTTTCAGCTTTCTACTATTTATGTTTCATCAATGCCGTATCCTATTCTCCCGTTGGAAACTGTATTCCAGTTTGTTTATCTAGTCACCTGTTGATGGACATTTGAACTGCTTCTAGTTTAGCTCTTATGAATAAAACTACTGTAATCATTCATGTAAAAGTTTTCATCTTCACAATATGTTTTCATTTTTCTGGGGTAAATACCTAGGTGTGGAATTTTGAGTTGTATGGTAAGTGTAATTTTAGGTTTATAAGACACTATAAAATCTCCAAAGTAGTTGTACTATTTTATATTCCCACCAGCAATACATGTGCATTCCAGTTGCTCCATCTCCTCATCAACACATAGAGTTGTCAGACACTTTCAGTATTAGCCATCCTCATGATTATATTGATACTTCATGGTTTAATTTGTAATTCTCTGATGATGATGATGTTAAATACCTTTCCATCTTCTTATCAGCCATTCATAGATCTTTTCCATGAAGTAATTGTTCAAATCTTTTGCTTGTTATCTCATTGGATTTTTGGCTTTGGTATCATGAGGTTTGTTAAATGTTCTGGTTACATGTCCTCTGTTAGAAATATGTACTGAGAATATTTTCTCCTGATTTCACACATCCTTATCACTTTGCTCACAATGTCTTTTGAAGACCAAAAGTTTTAAATTTAGATAAGATTCAATTTATCAAAATTTTTTATGCTTTAAATTTTTAATGTCCTAAGAAGTTTTGAGATGCTAAAGTTGCATGAATTTTATCCTATATTTTCTTCTAGAAGTTTTATAGTTTTGGAATTTATGTTTGTCTATGAACCATTTAGAAATAATTTTTGTATTCTGTGAGTAAGCATTTTTTTTAATATAAATATCTGATTGTTCCATTACTACTTATCAAAAAGATTATCCTGCTTGGTACCTATATTGAAAATCAATTCACTACATGTGGGGTTTTTACATATGAATGTGCATTTATATGTAAACAAAATAGTATTATGAACACTGCTACCCATCACCCAGCTCAACAACTATCAACATTCTGCCATTCTTGTTTCATCTATGTTTCCTTCTTTTTCTACCACTGATTATTATTTTTGATAGTTTTTTTGAGATAAAATTTCCACACATTTCTTTTAACTGTTATAGTTTTTACTTTAATGTTAGGTCTATTATCCATCTCAAATTACTTTTTGTATATGATATGAGATAAGGGTCAAAGTCCATTTTTTTCATATGGCTATTAGGTTGTTCCAGTATGTTTTTAATAAAGATTTTCCTTTCCTTATTGAATTGCTTTGTTGCTGCTGTTGGAATTCAGTTGGTTGTAAGATTGTAGATCTATTTCTGGTCCTTCTATTCTGTTCTATTGATCTATTTGTGCCATTACATTTTAGGGCCAGTTTTTAATGACATCAGCAATAAAATTTTAAGAGTTTAAGGTAGTTTCTTCGTGGAAGGGAAGTTTGGGATGGAATTTTTATGTAAATGATTTATTAAGGGTGCACTCTCAGGAGTAACCTGTAAGAAACTGAAGGAAACAGGATTGTACAGGAGAGGTAGCTAGGCAAAAATGTGGCTTCAGGAGTTGTCCAGCCTCAGCCCAATTCCACAGATATCTCTGGAGCATGAATTGTACCACAGAGGTGGTTTTTCCCAGAGGTAAGGGGGCTGGGCCATTATATCCCACGTCAGTTGTTACTGACTCTGGGCCACCTCTGCAGGGAAGATGTCACCTGCCAGGAATCTCCAGGTGAGTTGGCTTTGCTCAGTCAAGGGCAGTCTCTGGAGTAGGAAGAGGTATGAGTCGTTAGCCCTTAACACCCACACAGGTAGGAGATGACTGGGTCTCCCCTGAGAAGCACGTACGAGCACCAACAGCATCCGTGACAGGAGTATTGTAGAGGATGGCACCAGCAGAATTTCCAGCATGTTCCTGTCAAAGCACCATTTGTGACTCTGGGGATGCTGGGGTACCATTTTGCCTGCTTATTTCTTTATTTCTGTACTTTTGCTGTCTTAAGCCTTTCTTGTGATTATGGAGAGAGTTGAAACTGTTCAACATTTAGTAGGTTAATATGTGGCGTTTTAATGTGATACATAGGCAAATAAATGGTGATCTCTATTATTGTTGCTGTGTATGGTTAAGAAGTACTCTTGTCTATGAGTTGAGGAGTAAGTAATTCTAAAATCACGGTGGTTCTTAATGGCTCTTAGAAACCCAAAGTTAAATATGGAACTTAAAAATTTACAGGGATCTGCTGTACTGACAGCTAAACGAGGTACTTGTGGAATCATTAGATTTCTCTTTGGTGTGAGACTTGACCTAGCAGCTTTCATCATGAACTCAACTTTTTTAGTGGATAGGAGGAAGCACTTTTGATTGCTTAAATCTCTATTAGAGTTCCTGAGTTCACTTTGAATGAAACCAAAAATAGAATTCTGTGTTGCTTTGGATAAACAAGGCAACTGTAGCACTTCACTGGTCTGAAGCAAAACCCATTTATTAAGGAGACTGTCATGTGCACAACTAAGCATTCAGCTAGCGTGGCTCTGTATTTTTATCTTTTTAGATTCTTTCAGATTTCTAAAGTGTTGGAAATGAAGTGGAAAATATTTCTTGATAGACTTACCTATATTTTTAAGTGTTTGAAACATCTGAAGTAACATCTAAAACTATTAATATAATAAAGCATGTGAAATTGCTTTGTGAATAGCAATGTTCCATACAAATTTTATGTCCCATACAAATTATTACTATTACCACCTAAAATTAATCTACAGGAATTGATTATAGTTGAAGATAATATACACTTGTTTCATTTCATAAATGAAACAATTTGACTTAGAGTTCCTAACAGTGAAATATTTGGTGAAAATATAATTCAGACTAAATCACTCCAAAATCGATACCTGAAATACACACATTGATTATATTAATGAATATAACTAGAGAAACTTTAAATAGGTTTAACCAAAATATGTTCTCACTAGAGAAGGCATGAATGGTTGTCCAGAAATAATGCCTATCTATACACGTGAGTTAGCTCAGCAAGAAAAGAATGAAATGTTATAAGAATCCAATTTAGAAGAGTGATCAATACATTTTTTCTGAGTTTCATGAGAGTTCAGTATTTCCCCATGGCTGTAGACGACACTGTCGTTCCACTGCTAGTTGAGGTAAACAGATATGGCCACAGAGGCCAGTGTTAGTAAGTGTACTCCTGCCATTTTTCTCAGTTTTTATGACTAGAGAAGATGGTACTAATTGATCCTGGCCTTTTCCCCACTGAGCCTGCACTCAGATTCCTAAATAGTCTCAACTCGCTGCTTCAAGGACCCACTACAAATGGATTAGACTTGGCAAATAAGAAGGAAGCTTTTTATCAACTTTGTTTTAGGTAATTCTCTAAAACAGTGTTTTCTAACATTTATTTTATGAAATATCGTTTGCATAGGATGTTAAAAATTATTATGGGGTAAAAGGAGTTCTGTGCACAAATAAATTTGGGTGATATTGGGTTAAACCAAGGTAAAGAGGACCCAAGACCTCTCAGAACTTTCATAAGATAACGTGAATTGTGTCACCTCAGGAGAAGGTCATGGAATTTAATGAAGTAATACCAGTCATCTTAATTTTCTTCCCACAAAGTATCCGTCAGATCTAGCGTTTCTAAAATATACATTGTGAGAAAACGTGTATTTTAGAATAAACAAAAAATTGAAGTCTTTTTGTGTTAATATATGTGAAGCATCTTGATATTTGCAGAAAGAGTTACTGATTTTTTTGTGTGTGGTGGCTTTGTACAGCTTCAGCTTACCTAAGATAGAACTACATTTCCCTGAAATTTCCCTTCCTATATGTTCCTGAGTTAACACTGGATGTAGAGTTACTTTGTACAAGATGTGGAAGGTAGATGTGAAAAAGAAGCTACATTTTTATCATTTGGAAGATCAGTTTAGGGCCAGGCACTGTGGCAGTCCACATGTGTTCAAGATCATTTACCTGCTCACCTTGTTGCACTGGGGCAGCATCTTGATGGTGGTTCCTTCAGATCCTGAGAGATGAGCCAAGTGATGTGCAGCTTTATGAGAAAAGGCACTGGTTTCCCCTGCAGGTCACCTAACAGCATTGATGTGGGAATTGGTGAGAGACTTGGCTTCTAGTTTTCCTTTATGAATTTGAGTACTTCCCTGTATGGTCCAGTTTGTCTTTGCTCTCATCCGTATCCAGCTCTCTTTCCTGACTTCCAGACTGGCTGACATAAAGCAACATTAGGCTCAACGTTAGATGCAAAGGCAACAGTTTCCATGGACTACTCCATCAAGCCCCACAATTCAATGAGGGATTATAATAAATGTTTTAGTTTATATCATTCAGAGCAGTTTTGCTTCTCTAGTTAGAGTGGAACTGATATAGAAATTGTGCTAGAAGTGCTTTTGGAGGAACAGAACCTTAGAGAGTACGTGTGGGGGAATCTCTAAAATGGTTCTGGATTCTCTGACATTGATTAGATTTAAAGGCAGTAGCGACCTTGTTTCCACTGGTAAAGGGAGTAGTCCAGCACAAAACAGTAACTTGAATTACTCCCTCTTGTAAGCAAGTACTTATAGAAAGAAGGTAAACTTCTGAGTGGCCATGTATTGGTTCCCGTAGAGTGTTTGTTTTATTATGAATAAAGAGTACACTAGATCTGACTGGTTGATTTGTGTTCAATTACTAGTGAACTTAACACTTTTTCAGAAAGAAAATTAAGAGGACAGAGATTTAAATTCAAAATGAAGACTAGTCACCAGGAATTTTCCATGATTTCCCTAAAAGAAACTCTCATCTTATGTGTCACAGATTTCTGAAAACCAAATTCAGAGACTAATTCAATGGAGGGCAGAATTGCAGTTTATCTGTAAGTGGTGATGAGCAACAGCACGACTGCTGACCAGGGTGGCCCATTTTATACAGCATATACTTCCCTCCAAAGGAAAAAAAAAAAGGTAATTCTTACTGATGTAGCTAGTGAGACACCATTTGCAGGATTCCGATGTAATTTTTAACCACGATGTTTGACAGACAGTAAGATTTGGAGACCATTATATCTGCAGTAGACCTTGAAAATATTTGCATCCATAAATTACAAAAAAGATGGACCTAAAGCAATATGACAAACAGCTCAGCTTGCTTTGTTGAGGTTGTGACCCATCCAGGGCAGCCTTGGACACACAATGCAAAAACATAAGTGGCAACCAAGTGAGTTCAAAAAATGGCTTTTGATGATAAAATTCAATCTAAGGCCTATATTGAAAACATTTAATGGTTCTAAGCGGTATTTAAAAATGAGCAAGATAAGGGGTAGTGTGCTTTATAATGGAAAAGACAGAGCCAGACTGACCTTGTTTTGGATCTTGGCTCCAACATTTAGTAGCTGTGTAATCTTTGACAAGGTACTTAGTTCCATCACTGTAAAAATGGAAATAAATCTACCTTGCAGGGTTTTTAAAGATGATTAAATGAGGTAAAGTCTAAAACTGCAGATGGAAAGTGTTACTAACTTCTCTCCCCAAACTATTGCTCAGTTTTCTTCCTAGGTATTATTTTAGGCAATTAGGGAAGAGATTTACACTTTTTAGTCTAATCAACTAAATCAGTGCTTCTCACAGCTTAACATGCATTTGATTTACCTGGGATTTTGTTAAAATGTAGATTGTGCTTCGGGAGGTCTGGGGAAGGGCCTGAGATTCTACATTTCTAACACTCCCAGGTAATGTCAACTCTGCATTCTGCAGACCTATTCTGAGTAGCAAAGAGCCAAATCCTAGTAACTGCTTTTGTGACACAGTGACAATACCCTTAGTATGAAAATTAATAAACAAAAATGTCATTTAAAATGGAGTCAGGAGGCCAGAAGGGGGAGCCCTTGCACACTACCCTAGAGGACAAATGTAGACCCAACAAGAAGAGAGGTACCTTTGTGTCTCCAACAGCAAGAAGGTTGTTACTTTACCACTCAGCAGGAGAAAGGAAGAATTCCTCCCTGCCCAGCAACAGCCCAGCCAGTGAGAGACTGTCACAACTCAGCCAACGAAAAGCCACTCCTCTTTGAACTCCCACTGTTCTTCAATGGACTGTTTATAACAGCTCCTCCCAGTTCCCCGGTCATTTAGAAAAGAAGGCTCCCCTCCTTTCTCCAGACTTGCCTGTGATTTGCCATGGATTGCATTGCTTGAATTTCAGGTCTTTGCTTTTCCCTGTTAAACCCATTTTGCTGGTAAAATAAGTGACTGTTTTATTTTATTATTTACTGTAAGTCAGTGTTGGGTAAGGACTTGATGCTCCAGGAATAGGCTGGCTTTCAGTTCAGATCAGATCTTGCAGTAGTCTCCTTGATTACTATATAATATCCTGTGATTCCAGTGAAATGATGAGTACTTGATTGAGTGGACCAGAAATTCACCCAAAATATAAACAGACATTTATGTGTATACAATCTTAACTCCTGTACAAAATTGAAATAGACTTAAGTTTGTGATATCCTCTGTCACTAAAATCTACCATACCTGGTATAATTATTTGTTTGTTTGTTTTTATAAAATAAAGAATCATGTATGCTGGTAAGTTTCTTTTGTTTTTTGTCTCATCCTTTGATAGTTAGTGATATAATCAAGGCTTTTAGAAAGGAGAAAAACCCAGTTTTAGTTGAGACTCTTTTTGGTAATTTTGAATTGCAATCTTTTTATTTTTTTTCCAAGGCCTGAGTTGCAGAACGTTGATAATACCAACTAATTTCATGGTTCATGATTGAACATACGGCTTTAATTCAATTGTGGACATTTAAAAGATATTTTAAACAGCAAGCACAGTGCAGATTCTTAATATTCAGCCAGAAATGAGGCATTGTTATTTATAATAGCAGCAAAAAGATTTGCAATCACCTAGTCATTAGATTTTTTAAAAATCTATCACACTGGAGAAGACTTAATTCATGCAATGTAGGAAGAAAAGGATTACTGTGAATTGAATTTTAGAGGGCAGAGATTACTAAGTGGAAACCACCACCCTTACTGTGAAATAATCATCTTAAAAACACTAGAGGCACACAAACTCTATAAATACAAATGGACTGATGTTTTCATGAATCTTTATGATTTTTATTTATAATCTTTTAAACTTCATCTTTTTGCTAACTTCTAGCTACATTTTGTTCTGGAAGAAAAAAAACTGAAAGTAGTATTTAGAAAGATGGCTAAGGACCAATTTCCAAATGTATTCAGCAAAAGGAAAATATTAAACATTAAACCTCCTAGCTTGGGCCTCCAGCTGTCTAACAAAGCACACACATCCGCTAAGCTGAGTGTATGAGTTATAGTCACATGGTTTTCCTATGACCTACTTGACATCAAACATCCAGGTGGAAGCAAAAAACACTTCACCATTCAGCTTTTTCTAAATGATATATAAAGCTTCATGTAGGAAACAATCTTTGGAAGGCCAAAACATTTTCAGTTCTCTTGTGGAGCTCATAATGTCAATTTAACATCCAACTGAAAATAAAAATAGCTTTAAATGAGCAAGTAATGTTAAAGCTTTTGGCCTTAGGAGGAGAGCTTCAGAGAGCCCACCACCAGAAAAGTGTTTTGCTTTTTGTAATTAAAAAATTAAGCCTAGTAAAAATGGAGCTTTAATCCTTTTATTTATAAAAGTTAAAGGTTACATGATTCCAGTCTTAAATTTCCAGTGCGGTTTTTCACTCTGCATACAGTATTGCATAAAAGCCAAGCAACCTTCAGTTCTCATTCAGTTCCTAGCCCTTCTGTCATGAAAAAGAGTAGGGGGAGGCATATCTGAATACACAGTCCCAGGCCTAGCTTGACCTGGTTATAGGACCCTGGTTATGTCACTACTCCACCCTGGACCATAGTTTCCTTATATGTGAGACAATAATTTTGGTGATAATAAAAGCAACATAATTCTCAAGTAGTAAGTTAGTAAGAAAGAAGTTCGAAAGCCGTGAAGCCAGCAGATCCCACGTCTGTATTCGATCACTGTGCTATCCTGACTCAGGTGGGCTAGCTGATATGTGCAGCTCTATATTGACGTGAGACCATATTTCCATTTTTCCACCAGGCAAATATCTACCCAAACTCTTAAGCAAGATGGTTTTTCATTTTATTTTTTAAAATATTTCTAAGGATAGCGTTTGAAAAAATACATAAAGGAAGTCTTTTTGTGCAGCCGCAGTTATGGCAAAAGTATTTCTTCTTGTTCAAATATACTCTTTTGACACAATTCTAGCACATTTCTTTAAATATGCCTACTTACAATTATGATAATGTGTTACATATGTGAAAATAGACTATCTTATTGCCTGTCTTTTCTAGGAGAAACATTCTCAACATTTTCCTCTTTTTTCTTCACAAATTCATGTCTCTTCTTGTAGCTTTGTTTCCCCTTACCCACCTCCACCCCCCAATTTTCCCTCATTCCTCTTAATCTATTAAATAAAAATACACACACAGTTAAGTGTTACTACATGTCAGGCATTGTCTTAGGTACTGGGAAAATCAAAATGAACAAGTCCTCCAGAAATTTATAGGCTAGTCATCAAGACAGGCAAGCAACTGATTGCTACGTTAAGCATGATGATTTCATGTGAGAGGAGCTATACAAATACGGAATGAAGTATTACTTCATTCACTGGAGAGTGCAAGGAAGTTCCCCAGAAGAGGGGATGCTTGAGATGAGTCTTGAAGTGAGAAGAGGAGGAAGGGCAGTCGGAACAGCAGGGGCATCATGTGTAAGCAAAAGAGGTATGAAAGCACAGCGTGCTCAGGAAATAGACAGGTCGCTGGCAAGGGCTGCCTCCAAGAGCTTGGGTCAGGAATGGCAAGGAATGAAGCTGGAGAGGTGGGCTGAGTTCAGGTAATGAAAGGCCCGTGTATTCAACCAGCAATTTGAAACTTGACTCCCCACACTTCGAGAACACTGAAAGATTTAAAGCATGGGAGTGACAAGATCAGATAGCCATTCTCTAATAAACTTCCTGAAAGAGAAAGTGCTAGGAAACATCAAAGATGGGGTATAGATGAGAGTTTCCTTTTCTATACTGATAACTACACCACAGCCAGTTCCTGACATCGCAGGGAGATTTCATTCAGAGGACACTCTCTGTGTGGAAATCATTATTTCTCAGAATTAATCAAGTTTTCCCAGGTTTATTGAGATATAATTAACATTACAAGTATTATATAGGTTAAAGGTGTACAATATGATTTGATACATGCATGTTTTACAAAATGATTACCATAGTAACCAACAGTGCACAAGGACTCTTTTTTTCACGTTCTTTTTAACATTTGTTGTCGCCTGTCTTCTTGATAATAGCCGTATTTCCAGGTGTGATGTGATACCTCTTGGAGTTTTGATTTGCATTTCCCTGATGATGAGTGATGTTGAACACTTTTTCATGTACCTGTTGGCCATTTGTAAATCTCTTTCGGAAAAATGTTTAATCAGATCCTTTGCCTACTTTTTTTCTTTTTGCTCTTTAGTTGTATGAGTTCTTTATATATTTAGGATATTAACCTCTTACAGATATATGATTTGCAAATATTTTCTCCCATTCAGTAGGTTGCTTTTGCATTTTGTTGATCATTTCTTTTGCTGTGCAGAAACTTCTTAGTTTGATGTAATCTCACCTATTAATTTTTGCTTTTACTGCTTGTGTTATTGGTGTTATATCCAAAACATCGTTGCCAAGACCAATGTCAAGGAGATTTCTCCCTATATTTTGCTCTATGAGTTTTATAGTTTCAGGTCTTACATTTAAGTCTTTAATCCATTTCAAGTTAATTTTTGTGTAAGATAGGAGTTCAGTTTCATTCTTTTGAATGTGGATAAGAATTGGTCACTAATGTCAGGTACCTGTGAGGGCCAGCAAGTCTGATGAGGAGATGGGGCTGGTGGGAAGAAGGGAGTCACCTGGAAACGTAGCCAGACTTGGGGGGTAACCTGACTATAGCTCTGGCTTTTCATAGTAGCTCAAATCAATATTTTATTGTAATCAATCTGACTTGATCCAGTTCAGCTCAATATCCAAGTGTCCAGTATTGGTGTAGGACCTGAGCAGGAGTGTTTGATCTGAGTTATACTCATAGCTGCATTGGTGGAAATTTTGTGATTGCAAATGAGTGTCTGGCTGTAGAGATGAAGGATTCCTGCCATTGGCTGGGGGTTTGATATGCTGTCTCTTGGGGAGGGGGCCAAGGACCATAGGTGCTTGGTTGGGTAGGGGTCCAGCAAAAGCATGAGAACTGTGGTTTATTCACAAAACCAGTACAGACCCTGACCATGAGGGGTGAGAAGAAAGTCTCAGGATTGGCAGCACCTAGATATCAAATATGTTTTTCCTTAAGCTTTCAGGACTAAATCCCGACCCCTGTCCCTTGTGGAGGTCTTCTGCAGTCACACCTGGTTATACTTGTTTCAAGAGCTGAGTATGTAAAGATCTTCAATGCCTGCCCCCAACTGGGGCTACATAAGTCGGGTTTATTAGTAGAAAAGTCATTGTGTGAATCACTCAGGTGCTCACAGGGTCTGTTGACCCAATTGATCCTGATTGAAAGGCTTAATTGACGAACATTTAACAAGGGGTTATTTATAGGAGAGTGGGTGAAGTTAAGGGACCATTCAGGGATGCTGAAGCACCGAGGTGTTAGCCAGAGCAGAAAGAGGATTCCTCCTTCTGGGCCTGAAGAGCAGAGGAGGCAGCGTTGTTGGCCCAGGTGAGAGCTGTAGCCAAGGGAAGGGCCACCCACAGACTGTGTAATCACAGGCCAAGGAGCCCAGCCCCAAACCATGGCCCAGTTTTCTCCCAGGGTCTTCAACTGGTCAACCCAAGGGGAAGCCAGCAGGCAGGACTGGTGAAGTGGTTGATGGAAGTCAGCTTCCCAGGCCAAGCAGGGCAGGGAAGGGTGGAAAGCTGATCTAGAGGGGAAACCAGAAGATAACCAGCGCAGTACAGATGAATCTTACACAGACCAATCTGCGCTTCGACCTGCTCCAACATGGGTTCAGCTCTCAGTCAGCTCTCGTCAAGGTCATCAAGATGCTCATGCTGCTGAATCTGAAGAACACATCTCTTCCCTTATCTTGAACTCCAGGAGCATCCGGCACAGTTGCCAACCTTGTCGAGACAGCACCCTCTCATAGTTCCCCTTTCTCTACCCAATATCTGAGTGCTCAGAGGCCTCCGACAGAGGTGGGTCCACGTTTGTGGGGCCCGAGGTATTTACAGAGCAGGGTGCATTCTTTCGGTAAAAAGATACATTATAAATACAAACTTAAGTATGAAAGTAAATATTCAGAAAGAGAAAAGAAATTACAACATATTTTTAAGTGTTTATAAATACCAAGACATCATGAAATAGAAAAAAATTTAAATTTATTAACCATGCGACATGCCTTCCTAGTAATTTCCTCCTCTACAGTTTTGCCGGCATAATTTTTGGTCACCTCTTTATATGACAGTGATTTTTGTCTAACATTTTCTGTAGAGAGGCTAGAAAAATAATTCACTGTTTCTTCTGTTGAACAGAAGTTGTTTTATATTATATTTAGCTTAGTGACTTTCTTTCAGCTTTATATGTTATTATTGGTAATGCCATATAAAATTTTAGGACAGTTAACCTGTACAATTTCTATCAAGTTTCTTTCATATTTAGGCTATAAGATTTTATGACATTTCAAGTCTTCTTGTACAGTGACTAATTGTAATTACTCTGAAATGAGTAATTAACCATTTGTCATCAATGTCCTCCTGCAGTGGCGTTGTATGAAATTTACATTGTCTTGAACATTGTTAGTATTTTGCCCCAGATCAGCAGGAGCTTTCATTCCTTTCCAACGTGTTCCTAAGATTCACTTCTTGTCATTAATAGGATTGTCAAACAATTTACAGTCTGTTCTTTGCTTCTATTCTAAATTTATCTTTTCCTTTTAATGAATAACTTCTCCTGGTATGATACGAAATTATGTTTGCTACCATTTGCTTTATGAGATTAGAATAACTTCTACTGATTTCATCTCTCATCTTTATTGTTTTTAATTTCATATTCCATTAATATTTTTACCTGGGTTTACCTTTCAATCCTTTAGTAAATAAATTTAAAGATAACAAAAGAAGGAACTCTTCATATTAAGCCCAATTCAATGTGTAGTTTCTCACTTATTTTACTAAATTGTTACAAATGTCTTTCATTCAAAATTGCAAGTAAAATAGTATGTTCGAACATTAGTAATTTTTTGAATAAATTCTTTTGCTTCTTCTGTATGTTCAAATTCCTCTTCCAACTCTTCAAAATGTATTTTAGAGTCCTCAAAATATCATTGTATCTAGGTTGTAAGGCTGGAACAACTTTATAATCGTGACCCCATCTTGTTACACTTAAATTCTTAAAAAACAATTAAGATGACATATCCATAACTGTTGCAACCTACTGAGCAGTCAACAGTTTTAGGTATTGTGGCATTAGCTTTTTCTCCAGAATAAGCTGTGCAAGGCACATATTATAAATACTTATTAAAATTCTTAAACCGCGCTTGCAGCCCTTTGTCCTTACTTTTCATATAGTCGCATTGTCTTATGACCATCCAGGAACTGTAGTTCAATGGTAGGATCCTACTGCCCAGAACTTGTTTCACTTTGTGGACTCAAGAGGCATTTTATGTTTTAGGTATCTTCCAATGGTGATATGGTAACAACCGCCATAGACTTTTCCCCTTATAAAGTAGGGCACCATAATTGCCAACTGAGCTGTGCTTGTCACAACCAGTGTAGAATCTACAAGTAAATAAGATGGTGGTTGGAGTGTCCCTGCAAGCCAATGTCCAGCAGTGACTTAACTATACGAGGAGGAGACTATGAGCCCCAGAAATATACCTTACTGAACCTACTAAATATATTCATAACTCTACCTCCCATTAGCTAAGTTCCAAAAATGACCCTGGCCATGCCAATCCTAATTACTTGACTAAGTGAAAGTTTTACTAAGGCCAACCCTGGTTCTTGGAAGGGGCCAGCGTAAGTGACTCCTTTGGCCCTGCGACTCAGTTCTTGGTCAGATTTTCTTTTCTATCCATTCTCTATTCCTGATCTATAAACTTATCCAGTCCCAAGACTTCAAATCCCTTCTATATTCCAACAAATTTCAAATTTGTAGTTGTAGGTATAGTCAGTTGCCAATTTGACAATTTCATTTGGATGTCTAAAATTCCTTTCAAACTTAGTATTTCCAAAATGGAGATTTTGATAGCTATCTCCCCAACCCATCCCTACCCCACCTCTATCTATCCCTGTGCCTCAAGTCACCTCCCTTCTCAGTCTTCCCCTTTCCCGTGTATGGTACCACCAGTCACTTGGATACAAAGCCTCAAAAGCAGGAATTATCCTTGATTCTTTCTCTTCCCTTGCTTCCCCCTTCCAGCAGCAAGTCCTGTAGGTTTCATCTTCAGTGTATCTCAGATTGTTTTTTTCTCTCCATCTCCAGGCCACCACCTTGGATCCGGCTGCCATCGTATCTCACTTCTTGACCTTCCACTCTTGACCTTCTCTAATCTTTTGTCTGCAGAGCAGATGTGAGTTGGATTATGTCCCATCCCTGCTTAAGACCCTTCTCTGGGCTCCTTCTTCCTTCAGATCAGGAAGCCCTGACGATTTACTGTGGTTTACAAGGTTCTGCTCTTCTTTCCAACCTCACTTTATTCTACTCTCCAATTTACTCCCTAAGCAAGAGCACACTGGGTTCTTTGTGTTCCTTAAACACACCAGGTCCTTTTCTGCTTTGGGCTCTTGTTTCCAACGTGGGGCTGGAATGATTTTTGCCACGTCTTTCATTCTTATTTTTTGATCCTCAAGGCAAAGTTCACCTCTGCAGGGAAGCCTTCTCTTAGTCCTTTCTCCAAAGTGGCTTCCCCCGGGGACTCTAGTTCACTACTCTGCCTGTTTCCTTCACGGCACTGAAACTGTAATTACGTGAGTCATTACTTCTTATTCGTTGACTGTTTACCCCACAAGAAGGTGAGTACTGTGGGAACAGAGTCTTGGGCTAAACTGCTCACACTAAATCCTCAGAGCCTGGCTTAGTGCTCATATCGAATAAGGGCTTAATAAATGTCCGTTAAATGAGTAAATGCCTGGACCATATTCTTTTCCCTGTAAAATAAGTAGCTTAGCTCTTCCCAGCTCGCAGGAAGGTGAGAATTAGTGGAATCAATGTTTTTATGAACATGATGAGCTATTTTGTCTTTCTGACAAAATGTATGCCCTTAGGTTTTCGTTTTCTTTCCCCTCTTCTCCTTCCTCTTTCATTTCTGGGTCCGCTTCCCTCCCACTGTTCTCTCCTGAGACTGTACCTATTACCAGTGTCTCCTGAATCTGCATTTCTAGTCCTCACCTCCATCCTGAGCACAAACTTGTGTTCCCAACCAATGCAACATGGAATTAAATCCTTCCCTCAACTAAATCCTTGTCTTCTTTTGTTTTAATAACATCAGCATTTCTCTGAGATACTCAGGGCGTCATTCTCAACCCTCCTCTTTCACCTTCTGAAACAAACTGGTTAACAGGACTATTGCTCTGTCTTCCAAATATACTTAGAATTCATCCAGTCCTTCCGGTTCCCAGGCTTCTGCCCAAATACAGAACCTCACTATCCAGGACCCCAGCTGTCAGGCCTTCTAACAGGCCTTTCCGAAATCAGTATTTCCCCTGATCAGAGTGTTCTTCCAATTACTACCTAGACTATCTTTTGAAATATAGATGTTGCTACTCTGTTGCTTGGAAATCTTTGAAGTTCCCTTAGCTTCAGAGTATAAACCAAACTCCTTAGGAAGCCCTTCAAGGCTCTCTGTAATCTGGTCTCAGTACATTTTCCAGTCATCTTGTCCATGATAATCCATTGCAACTGCACTCAGCTGCATGGACACACATTAATGTCCCTCACTATTTGAATTAACTCATGCTTTAATCTATGACAGGATTATCTTCTTCTCAAATTTGTACCAGTTAAAATCTTATTATTTTAAAGGGCTAACATCCTCCCCCAAAGCCACTCCTAGTTGGTTTTCATCTGTTATTTGTTATTTTACTATGAAAGCTCTCATCACATTCTTCCCTGTATACTGTATTTTTAATGCTTTGGTTTTTAAAATGACAGCAGAATACAAGTTCCTAAGGCATTTTAACAATTAAATAATTCAGAAGTATATTGAATAAGTAGACATATTTCCTTTTTTCTTTCTTCCTCAATCTCATTTATTTGTTAGAGAAAACTAGTGACAAGTGTAATTTCCAGGACTTTTTCCAGGCGTTGATAAATATATATCCTTTTAAAAGACATTATATAGGTGGTAATAGACATATGACTCCACAACTTGCCTTTTCTCTTGGAAATATGGCTTGTGCATCTTTCTTGTCAGCATGGAGGGATTTCCTTCTCCTTTCCAACTGCTTCATCGTAGGTGTTGCAGAGACTACTAATTGTCTTCCAAATAGCTTTATTTTTCCTCCCATAGTAACAGAACCCATGAGTCTTAGCAGGGCGCAGGCATGACAAGAATGAAGGCTTCGTGTTCAGCCTTTTTGTAGCTAGGTGTGGCCATGTGAGCTAGGTCTGGCCAGTGGGATATAAGAGGAGGTGATAAGTGTAGTGTCTGCAAATAATCCTTGAGGGGAGATGTGTATGCTTCTTCTCTTCCTTCCCATTTGTTGGCATGAATATCTGTGTGGTGACTGGAGCTGGAGCAGCCCTCCAGGTCTCTGACAATCTTGGGAATGGAGCCCATAGATGGCAGCCACAGTGTGAAAGGAGCCTGGCCCCTTGACTCTGTAGAAGAACACCACTCCAGCCCCGGACTGCCTAATTCCATATTTTTGGGTGGATAAAAGATGAAATTTAATCTTGTTAAGCCACTGTTATTGTGGATTTTCTTCCCATTTCACTTGAACCTAATCCTTCATAAGTAACTATATTTTAAATGATCCCATTTTGTTCATTATTTGCATCTTTTTTCTTACCTCCTAGACTCTTAAGATCTTTGAAGGCTTACCTATGATCTCATTCATCCTTATCTTCCCATAAGGACCTAGCACAATGTCTGGCCCATAGTCAAGGCTCAGTTGGTATTTGTTAACTCAAACTAAACCTGTTTATTGCTGACCACAGAATTTGCTGATTCTTCAAACTGTATGCACAGGAAGAAAAAGAAATTTGAAGGAATAAAATTTCTGAATTACAATAAGTAAGTGAACTTCCCTCATCTTGAATTAATCTCACAACACTGCCTCAAACAAGCTGTTGCTTATGATTATAAGTGTCTTTTAACTTTGCAACAATATTGGTATTGGTAATTAATATATTTATCTTAGTGAGGTCTAAAGAATTTTGCTTGATTTTCAAATCTCTGTGTTACATAACTGCACCTCACTTTTTCAAATAAAGGTATCACATACATTTTTATGGCTTGACAACTTCTATAAAATAATGGCACAATAATTTTTGTGTGGAAATGGAGGGTTGGACCAAATTAGTAGTTCTTATCCTTTGGTCAGCCAAAAGTAGGGAGACCGTATAATTTATCAACTAACCTAAACTCTTTGGAGTTAAATGGGCATTCTTAGTAATGATGCCAGCATGTGGGCATAAATATGACTGCCCTGTGCAAACTGATATTCTCTGCTTGTCATAGGCCTCTATAAGAATATGAAAAAAACCCTAGGTTTTCTCCTTAGAGAAACACACACGCACCCTAAATTTTACATATAATTTGGGCAGTCCGTGAAACCACTTCAGTGCGTCTGTGGAAATGTAGGAGTCTCCTAGATTAAGAAAGAACTCCTGGGCAAAACTGCCCCAGGTTCCTTTATTAAAGGGCTGTAATTCCAGCAGTCTGGATGCTGATGACCTTGAGTCATTATGCTGCTGATTCTGGGCAGTTCCCGCTGTAAGGACTCAGCCCTGGGCTACAGGTCAGCACCTGGTGTCTCCTACATTTAGGGGGCTTGACGTTTCACACTTACGGTGTGGCCTCCTTCCACAGTCACCTACGGAAAAGGGGAATTTGGACCCACCGCTGCAGCAGCCTCATTTCTAGTCACACAGAAGCTAAAAGCAGAGGCCACATGCTCCCAGAAACTCTTTGCCTAACTAAGGAACAGAGCTGGCTGAGCACTCCCTGGAGTCCCCTCTCCAGTTGCTCCAGCCCCACTGTTGCTGATAGTCCTGCACCCCAGACCATAGTCCTCCTGGAATCCCCAGCCCGGGTAGCTCCCAGACACAGTAGGTGTGAGTGGTGTCTGTGCAGGTGGAAGATGGTGCTCAGTCACAGGACTGGTTGAAAAGCAAATGCAAATGTGTATTTCTCAATTGCATATAAAATCCTGGACTCGTTTTTCTATTTGAATAGAACAGGTGAGACATACTGGCAGTTAGAGAAGTATTTAGAAAATGGAAATCAGTAATGACAAAGGAAGGAGTAACTCTCAGCTCACAAAGGGAAGAAATAGAAAGGTGAAGATACTTGAATGAAATCCAATATATAATGTGGAATAGAGATAGTTATCGTTTGTAAAGATTTGAACCCACTTTTCTATTACCAAGGCAACCATCACATTATGGAATTGCAAAACAACAAGGAAAAAGCAACAATAACTAGAACACCAAAACTCCAAATGAGAAGGACAATTTGTGTACAGATGAGAATTTCATAAAAAGGTGAAAACTGCTTTGTTCAAACAACTTTTGCTGGTAAGCAAAAGAAAATGTATTTGGAAAAATTAACATTCCTTTCTACATTTTCAGAAAATATCAGAGAAAATATACAAACGCCATTTAAACTATATATTAAGTCCTACTGAATTCATGTGGGTTTTTTTTTGTCCTTTCTCTCAAAGATGCGGGCATTTCATACACAGTGATATTTAATATTTAAAGCTCGCAGCATGATAAGTATTAAGTTACTTCTTACCTCCAGAAGTTTGAATTTTAATTTAAACAAGTGAACAGATTTGAACAATTTTTATTTATTTACTTCTTCTTTGTATTTGTGGGAGGCACTTAATCAAAGAGCTTAGTACTAAGCATTTAAGGTAAATTTTTTATGAGAACGGTGACTGGGTGATTTCATAGGGAATATAATAAAAAGCTAATGGGATGTTAAAGGTAATGGTCATCGCCTGGTTTTTACTGAAGGCTAAATAGGAGTGAAGTATGTGTATTTACATAAAATTTACATCAGGCTATGCAGAAGCACAGACTTTTCCCCCAGCTATTTTCTAAAGCTCTTAGTTTATCTTTTTCTTTTCTTTCTACTCATTCTAACCTTGATCCTCAATTCCTAATACCCACACACATGACACACATGAACACACAGCTCATGGTTTGGGAAGAGGTGACAGAGGGTAAACTCTTAACTTGAAAGACTTAGTGCTTTAGGGCCAATTGGGAGAACAATCCTATAATGTTGTATTGTTCAGATCAGGATTAGCGGCTGCCCAACGTCTTTAGTCTTTAATCCTGTTAATAGTAGCCTTACTGATGTGTTAGTCCAAACATGTTGTCATATTCATGTGGGCTGTTGTGACAGATGTACCATAGACTGAGTGATTTTTAAATCACAGAGATGTATTTATCACAGTTCTGGAGCCTGGAAGTCCAAGATCAGGGTGCCAACATAGTCAGGTTCTGGGCAGAGCCCCCTTCTGAGTTGCAGACCATTGACTTCCAGCTGTTTCCTCAGGTGGCAGAAAGCAGAAAGAGGAAGCAGTCTCTCTCATGACTCTTTTAAGAGCACTAATCCCATTCGTGAGGACTCCACTCTCATTACCTCATTCAATCTTAATTACCTCCCAAAGTCCTACCTCCTAATACCATCACACTGGGAGTTAGGGTTCAACACATGCGTTTGGGCAGGGACACAAACGTTCAGTCCATAGCACATATTTTGTGTAGCATCCTTATTTTCATGTCAAAAAGTTCTTAGCATCTGATTGAATAGAGGAAAGCACAGTGCAATCTGCAGTTCTGATGACCAGAAGCGCATAATCCCAAGGATGGAAATACTACATTTAGGATATCTGAAAACCGAGACTCCCCTGTGGATAGCTGCTGTTTCTACGGCTGGACCAGTAAAACTCAGCCAAGATGGCAGAAAGCTCGTTGTCAGTGTCACCCTGCACCTGCTTTCTCTAGTTTGTATCTGTGCCACACGGGGTCGGTCGCCTTTGGTTCCTGACCCATTTTGTCTCCTAGGTTTTGAGAAAATGCTTGTCCCAGAAGTCAGCTAGCCACAAGGACCGTTGCTGTAAGAAAGACCTCTCGACTCCCTCTGCCGCATCTGGTTTCACAGAGTGGTCAGGACAGAAAACCCTGTGCCCCCGACATTGAACAATCCTTTCTCTTTTGAAATGTCATCAAATGAATATTTGTCCCCTTGTAGGCTACCAGGGACTATCGCATGTACCCGAAGGCCAATACAAAATCTCCCCTCTTCCAAAAATCCCACCTCAGCCGAACACTTGCCAATCAGACATGCTCTCAGTATTTGCTCTTTTTACTCCGTAAAACTCACTCTCCTTCTAACACCCTTGAACCGCTGCTGACTTGGGAACGAGGACAGAGCTGCAGGTTTATGAATGAACAGCCTTTGTCAGTTTTGCCTTGGACTTCGTCGCGCCTCTGACACCTTCAGTTGTGCTCCTGGTCATTACGTCAGTTTTTGTTTTAGGCCCGTGGAACGGCCCCGCTGGGCCTCACCTTGTGCATATAAACTGTCACTGTACTTCTCTTCCGGGACTGGTATGGATCTCAGAGCCACCTGTCTCAGAGTCACAGTGAATGCAGCCAAGACAGTCAGGGTCCACGTTAGCTGGCCAGTCTCAGTCTAAGGTGGGTCGGGGGTGGTCGGCTGTTTCTCCAATCCCTCTGTTGCTGTTTTCATGATGGTCCCTTCCTATGCAAGAAAGGGGGCCTCTTTTCCATTTGTATATCCTCCAGGCTGGTTTTATGATCTTCCTGATTGTGTGAGCTACGTGGTGTGTTTTGATTAAATCTCCTTTCTGCCTACATTAGCCTGAGTTGGGCTGTTTCACTTGCCAAAAACCTCTGGATAGATGGTCGCTTTGAAATGAGAAGGAGTGCAACGTCCACTTCTCTTGGCCTCACCAGGCAGGTTGCTTCCTGAAAGTGCTGACCTCACTCCTTAGGAGGCTGGATAAGCATTTATTCATATGATGGGATTGCAGGGAGGGTGGAAGCAGAGCCGTGAAGGGTAGAGCCAGCGCAGAAGGGGCATCCACGTGCTCCCGGGACTTCCTTTAAGCCTGTTCTGCTTCCAAGAAATGAAGTCTGAGAGCGGAATGAGGAGTCCGAAAGCTCAGTATCACATTAAGTGACCTTCCCATAAGGGGCTTACTTGTCTATTGGAAATGAATCTGTCTGACTGTTGTATTGATCTTTTTGCCAGGATGGAGAAAATCCCAGGGAGAGGATTTACCACTGAGGATGGCGCTAGGTCCTTGCTTTCATGATAATCCATTTTTAGAAACTCTTTTGGAATTTTGGGAATGTTCGAATAGAACTCCTGTTTCTGGATCACTAAGCAGTGAGATTTTACTTTGCCTTTGGGAATCAGAACTGTGGTTAATTAATGCTTTCCTTATCACACCTGAGGCCGTGTTCATGTCCAGATTAGCATATATTACATGAGTGATAACTGAAATTCTTCTAAAAATGCGTAGTGACGGATTCAAACCAAATCCTGTTTGTGACTGCTTTGCTATCTGTGAAATATTCAGAATGTGGAAGAAAAAGGCAAGTGAAGATAAATGACCCCAGCTTTATTATTCTGCACTTGTAATCATCACTGTATCTTAATTACTTTCCTTAAAGTATGTATTTTTGATATCAATTGATTAAAGTTTTTTTAATTTTTTGGTTTGGTTTTGGAGAGGATCTTGATTTATGGTAAGATAAGCTGGAGGAAATTATGTTGGAAAGTTTATTGTTGGTGAAATGATATACTCTAGTCTCTAAAGATTTACTTTTAAAGGAGAATTATTGAAATAAAGAACTTGCATTTGATTTTTCAGCTTGTTTGGATTTTGTTATGAGGCCACTGGAAGGCATGTTCCTTAAGCCAGCACCTTTACTTTCTGGGTATAAGATAACTGAGTTGTGTTTTCACCTTTGCAAGCAAATCTTCTTGTTAAAACCACTGAAGTGAGACACCTAACAATCAGAAAGGGCCTGGCATTCTTGGGAAATGACAGGGGCGTCCTTCAGCACTGTTTTTGTCCAGTAGAGCGTTTTGAGTACTTTATAAGTGCAACGCTGTGCATTAAACAGCATAGTAATTAAGCATGATATGTCGTCAACTTTACATGAAAACATAGATAACAAAGATTTTAATTTAATGTATTTTTGGAGGACAGGAGCTGTATAGTGTTTATCTCTTGTTTTTCAGGCACTTGGCTAGTAAACTATCTGACCTGTAGTTTGCACTCAGCAAATACTTGAGTAGGTAAATTGTGCAATGATACTCGAGGATACAGCATAAGTCAGCGTTTTCACCTGTTCTGTAGACATTTTTTCCCCTTTCTTTAGTGATTCATTCAGCCAAAGTGGTTTGAGAGACCCCTTTGTATGAAGGACCTCATAGGTGACATTGAACCAAACGGGAGTCTCTGCCTTCTGAGATCTCACACAGTGGTGGCCACTTGGGAGGGGACATCTCTGTCAATCTTGTCAGTTGCCTTTGAACTAGCAGGTCCCTCACTGATCAGCTTTCAGCTGAGATGTTGGAAGAATGACAGTTACGGGGGAGTGGGTAGTAGGAAGGTTCCTGGTTGCTTGGGTTTTACCTACATGGGGAACTGGCACATTTGAATTTAAATACCCTTTGTCACAAAAGTCCCAAGGAAAAATAATACAATGAGATAAGAAAAGAAAGTTGCTATGAACCAAGTTCAAGTTAGACTGATCAACCAGAAAGAGGAGATGCTAGGTGACCCAAAAGCCTTGATGAATACTCAGTTTCTCCTGAGACGCCAGTATTTCCTTGATCTACTTCTCTTGAAAAGAGTGGGCATCCTCTTCTTATAAAGATTTTATTAATTAATATGGAGCATGTTACTAAGAATGCTTGTTTAGATTTGCTTTTTTAAATTAACTAATAAAGCTCAGGTAGAACAAAGAACCAAATCAGGTTTTTTTCCTCAAAAAAAAAAAAAGACTCCTGATATTACTGCTTATGTTGAACAGAACTCTTCTAATTAACTGAGACCATCTGAAAACTGTCTCAAGCACAATCTAGGGATTTGAGTAGAATGCGTAATTGTTTACTGAGTGAAATAATGTAATTTCTGATTGACATATCTATTTGTTAATCTTTTTGAGGAACTTTCTCTTGTTTGAAGGCATACTTTCTTTTGGTTTCTCCTGACTTATTTTTCTACTTTTTATTCATTTTTCATCTGTTGGGGCTGACTAGTCTGAAACCCATCATTTTCCCTTCCTTTGCCCCATTCTCCAGTCTTGCTATGTACTTAATTCCTTAGTCTTTAAAAGATCTGTAATCTTCCCCCTACTCTGGGCTCAAAAGTCCTTTGGAGGCCCCTTTTGTTTTAATTCCTCATGTCCAATCAGATTTCAAGAGCTCCATACTGTACCTCCAAATTATTTTAGCTCCTGTTCACATCCTTCCATTCACATTCCCAGCATCCTGTAGCCTCATATCCTCTTGTTTAGACAGTTACAATATGTTGGCCTGTTTCCAGTAGCTTCCTTCTCAGTTCCATTTTCTGTATCAATATTTGAGTAATCCTTAAAGCAAAGCTGTAGCTTCCTGTCCTCAAATTTTCCATGATAGTTTATATCAGAACAAATACCGATTCTTTTGACTGGCACCCTGACTTCTGATCTCTGGTATCAGGCTGATTTTCTACTGTTTCCTGAAACACATCTGTATTCCACCAAACTGGACTTCTTGTTACTATGGGACTATACTGTCCAGTGCTGTGGCCACTAGTCATTAGTGGTGTGAGGACAGATATACAGATGATAGACCATGTATGAAAATAGAACTCTGACCCACAATCTGCAGAAAACAGCCCAGAACACCAAGCCATGATCTACAGTAACCAGCCTATCTAAACATCATATTTATAGGAAATAAGGCCACTGTGTCTAGCAACACTCCAGCAAGCTAAACAATAACCCCTGCAGGAGTAGTTCCCAAACAGCCAGGATTTGACTCATGACTGAGAGTTCCTCTATGTTTTGTCCCTACTTCCAGCTTAGGACCAATCAGAGAAAGCCAGCTATGCACCCCCAACCAGCCACATAGGTTGCCCCACATCTAGTTAGCCCACCTACACCTTCTCCATGTCAACAGCCTCCAATCGGGGCACACTGGAGCCTTTCCTTTTTCCCACTATACAGCTTTCCTGCTCCTCCGTCGGCCTTTGAGTCCCTGTCAAAATACAGTTAACAGGGGCTGACTCCCTTGTCAGAGCAAACTCCGAGTAAAAAGCCTAAGCCTGTCTTCATTTGATTGGTCTTTATTTCCACAGTGGCTAGTTAAATTTAATTAAAATTATATAGAACTAAAAATAGAGTTCTTCCGTTGCACTAGTCAACTTGAAAGTGCTCAGTAGCCCCAGGTAGCTTGTAGCTACCATACTGGACAGTTTAGATATGGAATATTTCCAACATCTCCAAAAGTGTTATTGGACACTCTGCACACGTCTATGGTTTCCCACCATATGCTACTGCCTCTGCTAGAATAGCCTTCCTTCTACATTTTCACCTGCCAAACTCCTGTCCAGCCTTCATGACTGTTGCTTACTTCTTCCCTCAGGAAGCCTCCACTGATTCCTCTACTTAGACATCATCTCTCATTTCTTAGATTATACCTTTCTTACAACACACATTACAGTCTTCCTTCTCGTTTTGTGATCTCTTCCATCCAGCTATCCTTCTGTATTGTAGACGCCTTGATTTTAGTTATTACTTTATTCTTGCAGGATCTCATGCTTTCTTCATAGCAGCTCCGTAGTAACTTTTCTCCCCCTTAAATGTGGTTTGGGGAAAATAAAGATCAGATTGAATTACTCACTTTAAGAAGCCATGGAATGACAGATGAATTGGATTTTATGTTTTTTTTGGGGGCATACAACTCACAAACAGCATTGCACATGGCTTTGTTCTTCCCTTTCTTGACTCTGCCTCTGCCATCCTCTAGAGGCTTTATTCAACCCAAGGAGGATGTTCATAAAGTTAGCTGGGCACAATCTCAGTCTCCCATTGTTATTTCTCAAAAGTCATGTGGGCCTTCAGGAGTCTTTTCATAGAGCAGCAACTGTGGAGGAAGCCTCAGGTCTAAGATTCCCCAAATATTTTTAGAATGGTTGACTTTTTAATTAATTAATTAATTTATGCAGAGGGTGAGGTAATTGGCTTTATTTATTTTTGGAGGAGGTACTGGGGATTGAACCCAGGGCCTCATGCATGCTAAGCATGCACTCTACGTCTTGAGCTTACTGTCCCCCCAGAATGGTTGACTTTTAATAACGTCTTCAACATACCAGGCAGATTCATGCCTCTGTGCATTGCTCATCTTTTCCCCTTGACTGAAATATACCCCTAAGTTTTCCCGCCTTTATAACACCTCTGCTCCTGGTGAAGGTCCTTCAAATGTCAAGTTAAATACCACATTGTCTGTGAAGTCTTTCTTATTCTCACCAAACAGAGTCACTTCCCTCTCTGGCTATTTATCAATATCACCTTGGGCATCTCTTTATTCTCATTGTGGATGAATGTGAATACTAACTCTTAAAGTAATATTACTTGAACAAACACACACTGCTGGTGGAAGGAAGTTAACCCACTTACATCTCTAAGTATTTTTTTTCAAATTTTTGAGAGGGAGGTAATTACACTTACTTATTTATGAATTTATTTTTTTGGAGGCAGTACTGGGGATTGAACCCAGGACCTTGTGCATGCTAAGCATGTGCTCTACCATTTGAGCTATAGCCTCCCCCCTCCACTTACATTTCTTTTAGTGGGGTTGCTATTGCTGTTATATTTGGATACTTGAGGATAAAATCACTACACCCCAGAGAGAAAGCTCTACTATTTCTCCCCCTTCACCACCAACCTAAATCCAAGGGTCATGAGCACATTATTTCCCAAGTGGAGCTAGCAGACCCTCTCTTCACTTTGTAAATCAGCAGAAATTGTGTCTAAGAGAAAGTATTTGCTATTCACTGGGTGCCTGAGTTTGTGAAATTTGCAAGAAACAGAAATTGACCATAGAACTGGGACTTTATACGTTAGAGGGTATGGGATATCCTGGGATAAGGGGGGAAAACCGTGATATTAAGTCATAGCTGGGGACAAAACTTCAAGAGGGAAGATAGTAAGAAGAAATGGAGTGAGAGAAGAAAATGAATCATCCAAGCCTTTGAAAGAAGTGCCTCTTCCTCTTTAGGGTTCAAGAGAGTGAGGTGCCCATTGGCATGGTAATTGATTCCATCCATCACCATCACTCCCCTACTCTGTCAGGTTTTGGAGGAATTACCTGAACATTTTAACAAAGAACTACCTAAACCTTCATTATTATTTAATCATGTTTGGGGAGGAAAGTATCTAGAATGGGTAGGAGGTGCCCTGCTCTGATGTTCAAACATTACTCCACAGTCTTATTATGAGCTACTGGGTGCCAGCATACTAACACCCAGCCAGAGAATTACAAATATTCTCTTTATGTTACCAACCTCAGAGGGTGCTAATAAGAGGGAAGAATCTTCCCCTTAGAAAAATGATTACAGAGTCACAATAATTATTCACTCATTTATGCAATAATATTTGGAGTAGATTTTGGAAAAATTGTTGGCTTAAGCTAAACTGAGTAACTTGAAAGTAGATACTGTGACTTATCTCTGTACCCTGAATGCAACCACAGTCTCTAGATATGTGGTGGGTGCTTTACAAAATAGTTATGGAGTGAAGTACTGCACCTGTTGATCAATGAGGCTCAGTTATTGGGCTAGAATTAAATACACTAGCTATTCCACTGGGGGAATAATAGGACAGTTTCTTTTTCAAACTCATGGGCTTTCTTTTTTCAGGCTGGAGGAAGAGATGTAGATTTAACTTGAAAAGCTATGGCCAGGATCCTCCTGTGAAGACAAATTGCAGAATTCTGAGATCTCCGGGCTGAGAGAATCTTAGGATGCACTTAATCCTATCCTTTCATTTTGTGGATGAAGATGTATCAAGATTCAGCTAGCTTCCACAGAGCTTGTAAAATGTAAAAATATTCTTTTCTCTTAGAGTCTTGCCAACTGCCAGGCTAATTTAAAGGTTCGGGCTTTGTAGTTCAAGTTTCCATTTCATTTCTCTAAGTTCATGAACCCTCCCGACTGGGATGCAGGTCTGGGTGTGGTGCCCATTGTTTCCCACCCTTTCATCCTGCTTCTTCTTACTGAGCACTCAGCTCACTCCCACCTTTGCCTCCACCTCTCCTGCTGACTCTGGAAGAAGCACGCATTCCGCCCAGGACTCCCTCTAATTTCCCCCTCTACCCTCTATTATCGCCCTGCTGCAAACGGCCCCCCACAAACTGAGGACTTTGGGGGAAGAGAGCATCTTTTAATTATGAAAACACATAGTTCCCAAATCTGAACATTTTTCTGAACAATAGTTGAAGGAGTTTTTGAAAACTACTGTAGTGTTTTAAAAAATACCTTGTTCATTTTACCAGAATTGGAATGGGTTGTTTGAGGAATTATGGGAAGCTGATCTGCATTGGTTTATGGAGTAGGATTTGTTGCAGTTGCAACACAGATGTGATCAGATGTTGCTGTACTTTCTTTTGATTCTTCTGGGATCCAAGTCAGAACTACGACTTTTCCTATTATACTGTGGGTTGGGGGTAGTTATCTTGTGTCCAGGCGCAAGAGAATGAGCACAGTGAATTATGAACTCTCTGCTGTAAGTTTCGGAAAATCCAACCAATACTGAGGCTTATTTTTCTCACTTAACTATAGCCTTGGAGGTGAGGGGGCAACCGGGTCAGCTGGGTGGTTTGGTGATGTTGGAGGTCTGGAAGGAAAACTTTATCTCTCCCAGTTGAGCTCTGAGTGGTAGTGGTCAGGACCTGCGAATTAACTGACAATCTGAAATTTTCTTCAGGTTGATGGGAGAAACTGTTATTACACACGCATGCAGCAGCAGCCTATGAGAAGAAGCTCTCCGAATAGCCAGGGATAAAGGGTTATGTACTTAAGGGGTGCTGGCGGTTAGGGCTTCAGTGGGAACACCTGATACGGGAAGTTCCGATAAGGCTTGTTAAAAGATTTCACATTTCTCGTCCAGGTGCTGATGGTCATTCCTTCCTGGCTGGAAACTCCCTGGACGGGGATTTGTGGCAGCAGAATTCTCACATTCTCTAGGTGCTCAGGGTAAGTCTCCTCCCTCTTCCTGGAGGCTGGATTTTCAGAAAGCTCTGTTAAAACAAGGGGATTTTAGAGTTTTCTCTCTCAACTGCTGTCTGTTCAGGTGTTTTCATTTTGAGGTTCGGCCTTCCCTCTGTATCCGTGAGTTCTGCTTGGAGACCAGCCTCACCTGGACTGTGTTTTGAACATCGTGGGGCTTTTCCACTCAGACTAAGCAATGATCAGGGAGTCCTGATGCTTCTCCAGTTTTCTCAAAGGTTGAATGTAATGTATGTACTTGTATCTGTGTGAGCTCTTAGCTGGTTGGTCCCTGTGGTTAAAAATAAAAGGTTGTAAAATCACTTCTATCTCCAACAAGGCCATTATAATTATTAAGACAATAATTTAGGAAACAACAGATGCTTTGTATTCAGTTTGAGGTGATATTTTAGTAGGACTGATAGGGGCTTTTTGGGCAAATGTCCGTTTTGTGGATTTTGAAAGGAACAGAGAGGTGATCTAAGGTGCCTGCGCCCACAGACGGTGAAAATACTGAGCAGACAGTGGCCATGTGCGCCTGTGGTTATCAGGATGCTGATCAGAAACAGACTCACCTCTGGGAGACGGGAGTGGAGGGACGGTTCTGCGGGCTGGGCTGTGTCTCCACCTTGGCTTCTGAGTGTCCCACTTGTATGACGATAATTATACTCTTTACTTTAAATGAGATAATGTGTGCAAATGTGCTGAGTAAGCTGTGAGAAGTTCGTCATGATTTTTCAGTACAAGCACGGGGGAAAAAAAGGTTAAATGAGTTATTCAGAAGGGTTTGTCCAGGGTCTGAAGGGGAGTCCTCACTGCTCTTCTGTCTTTCAAGAGGGTATTATCCTACACGCTTAATAATTTTCCATCTACCAACACCCGCCACCACCCCCACAATTCCTTGGTTGTAAAACCCCTACTTTTTCTTCTTAGATTCTGACTTGACCCAGGTCACTCTCTCCTACTGCAAAGCCCCATTGCAGTGATCCCTACTGCAGTGATGCTGAGTCAAATCTACCTTACCATTCCTTAACAAGTGTCATAGCAAACTTGTTCCTCTAACATATTCTGTGCTTTTCTGAGAGACAGCAGTGTTGTATCTTATTTCACAGGGCAATTTCTGATAGGTAATTTTTTCTCCCCCCTTTCCTTGCAGAATGTGTATGTGTAGTGAGATGAACTTCTGTAACTATTTCCAGAGAAGAATATAATTCAGACTGTTTGTTCCTTACATTTGGCATACTGGGAAAGGAAATAGGCAACAGAAATGTAAAATTAGTCTATTCTTTGGATAGTAAAAGTCTATAAACAGGAACACTGGGATGTCCACTCAAGTGTGCCCGTGGGAAAATATAGATCAAGGTAGAGTGGCAGAATGTGAATTGCCTCATCTAAAAATGACACAACCATTTTAGTATAATATGGGCTGCATCCTTGTCTTCTAAGCCTGGGTTTAAGAATATTTACAACCCAGTGGTTCTAGAGTCTTGAGGGGTTTTACTGCCCTTCTGTTCCACAGTTGCTGGTTTTTCTAACATCGATGTCTGTAGCTGTCCTTGGCTTTACCCAGCACAGGTGGACTGTGGTTTCACACATTGTAGACAGATAATACATTTCTAGTTTTTATTTTATTTCTATAGTCATGAGGCACTTCCAACAAGTCTCACCTAGTGAAATAGCTTATTTTCCTGAGATCAGTTGCATATGTTGATAGCAGAAGAAGCAAGAGAGATTTAAAAGATTTTTTTTTTCGGTTTGTTTGCTTGTTTCCAAACTTCATCTTGTTCAATAAGTGCTGGGAGGACCTGAAGATCCACAGCTCAGTGGAGAAAGCAGAGGGGTAGGGAAGGACTGCCCTTCAAGGCAGTTTCCTGTTCCCCAGCCATTTTATGTTTACAAGCTCTCACATTCACAGAATCTCAAGGGGATAACTTTTTGCATAGTATAAATTTAATTCTTCTAACTGCAGGTGGAAGCGAGTGAAACTCACTAAATTTGATTTTTTAGCTGTGTTTTTCTTAACTTTACCTCATAAGCAAGTTTACTTTCAAATTGCTGTTTGTTTATGATTCCAAAATTATCTTATGTTTAAATCTATTCTAATTCATTAGTTGCTTTTGGCTCTAAACATACTGATACTCGAAATTAAGAATTTTTCGTTTCATGCTCACCTCCCAGTTTGGAATCCTAAGTACATCAGGGAAGCTCTCCTAGTAAACATAGGAGGCTCAGGGGAAAAATCACGTTGATGGAAGCCCCTTCTCAATAATTTTCAAAACATGAAGGCTGGAAGATGTCTAACTGTCAGGAGCGAGGTGAGCAGCCTCATTCGTTATGTACTTTGCTGGCTGCCTAAGTGGTATTGGATCAGAGCACATGCCTTTAAAGCTATCACATCTTCCTGCTAAAGAGGTGACATGGTCGTCAAGAATTTCTGTGTCTCTGTGGGTTGTATTGGAGGCCAACCAGCTTCCCCCTTCCAGGTCTCCTAATTATAGGTTTAATGTGGGAAAATGACTCTAATAAGGAATCCTTTTCCTGGTGCAGATATTTTTAGAAGCATATTTAGATGACAGGAGTTCTGTTCAAGTATGTCCATTATGTTTAAAGGTGACCTGAGGGAGGGTGTATGTTTTCATTATTTCTCCACAGTAAAGCCAGCCTTGTGCTGGTGCAGTCAAGCTGTCACACCTGGCTCCCTTGTGATCAGAGAAATTCCAGGAGACAGAGTGACACTCACAGGCCTGGAGAGCAGATCCAATCCATGACCTTTGCCTCATTAGCAGCCTGACCCAACCAATCGGAAAAAAAGCCTGCCTTTGATTCTGTAGCACAGACATGGCTGTGACAAGGACAGTGATCACCTTCTTGGTGTAACTCCAAGAGGAAGCCCTGGTTCTCTTTGAAATGCTTTGTCAATGCAGACATACCAATACAGGGTGTCTTTTACTGTCTGTCTTTCTGCCTCTCTGGATCTCATTCCCTCTTTCATTAAAATGCCAAGATGCTCAAGTTACCCACTGATCTTATGTAAATGCAAACAGTTTTGAAATCTCTGTTTCCTTTTTCTCAGAAATGTATCAAATGCTCACAGATATGCAATGAAATCCAATATCTAGATTTTCAGATATTTTTAATTAAAATTTTTTTGGCTGTTCTTTTGAAATAATCTGACACTTATAAAAAGAAATGTAGCAAAATAATACAAAGAATTTCAACATACCCTTCACCTGGTTTCCCCAAATGTTAATGTCTTATATAATCTTAGTATAATGATTGAAACCAGGAAATTAACATAGGATACTATTAAGAAATCTACAGAGCTTATTAAAATTGTTTTCCAGTTGTCCCACTAGTGTCCTTTTTCTGATCCAGAATCTAGTCCAAGATCATACATTACATTTTGTTGTCCTGATTTCTTAGTCTCCTCCAATGTAGGACAGATTTTCAGTCTTATATCTTTCCTGACTTTTGAAGAATACCAGTTAGTTATTTTGTAAAACATCCCTCAATTTGAGGTTGTCTGTGTTTTCCTTGAGTCAAATTCAGATAATGCATTTTTGGTAAGAATGTCACAATAGTGATATTGTGTCCTTCTCAGTACATCTTATCAGGGGGTACACAATGTTGATATGTCTAACTACTGGTGATGCCAACTCTGATCACTTAAGATAGGACTGCCATTATAAAGGGACTATTTTGCCCTTTGAAATTAAAAAGGATGTTGTGGAAGATACTTCAAGATTATATAAACATATGCTGTTTCTCATTATATTTACTTATATTTTTGGATTTTTGCAACTGAAAAGTGTTGGATGATCAAAGAATAACTAAACAGATGCAGAGACATCCCATGACCATGGATAGGAAGACTCAGTGTTGTGACATCAGTTCTTCTCAATTTGGTCTATAGAGTCAATGTAATCCCAGTCAAAATCCCAGCAGGTTATTTTGTGAATATTTACAAACTGATTCTAAAGTTTATGTGGAAAGGCAGAAGACCCCAAAGCACCAACACAATATCGAAGGAGAAGAACAAAGTTGGAGGACTTACACTACCTGACTTTAAGATTTACTATAAAGCTTCAGTAACCAAGACAGTGTAGTATTGGAGAAAGAATTGATGAACAGATCATGGAACAGAAGAGAGAACCCAGAAATAGAGCCACATATATATAATTAAGTGACCTTTGGCAAAGGAGCAGAAGTAATAAAATGGAGCAAAGATAGTCTTTTCAATAAACGGTACAGGAAAAACTAGACATTCACATACAAACCAGTGAATCTAGACATAAACATTAACCCATCCCCAAAATTAAGTCAAAACAGATTATAGCCCTAAAGGTAAAACCCCAAACCATTAAACTCCTAAAATCTAACATAGGAGAAAACCTAGATTACCTTGAATATGGCAATGACTTTTTAGATACTACACCAAAGGCATAATGCATTAAATACTTAATTGATAAGCTAGATTTCATTAGAATTAAAAACGTCTGCTTTGTGAAAGGCAATGTCAAGAGAATGAGAAGACAAGCCCAGACTGAGAGAAAATACTTGCAAAAGACACACCTGATAAAGGATTGTTATCCAAAATATACAAAGAACTCTTAAAAACTCAACAATAACAAACAATTAAAAAATGAGCCAAAGGCCTTAACAGACACCTGTTATCTGTAGATGATAAATAAGACCAACAAAAGATACTCCACACTGTATGTCATCAAGGAAATTTTAATTAAATAAAAATGAGATGACACTATACAGCTATTGAAATGGTCAAAATCCAGAATACTGACAAGACCAAAAGCTGACAAGGATGTGGAGCAACAGGAACTCTGATTTACTGCTATTGGGAATGCAAAATGGTACAGCCACATTGGAAGGCAATCTGGCAATTTCTTAGAAAATGAAACATACTTTACCATATGGTTCAGCATTGGTACTCCTTGGTATTTACTCAAAGAGTTGAAAACTTATGTCTAACAAAAACCTGCACATGGATATTTATAGAAGCTTTATTCATAACTGCTAAAACTTGGAAGCAACCAAGATGTCCTTCAGTAGGTGAATGGGTAAATAAATTGTGGTAGATCCAGACAATGGTACATTTTCAGCACTGAAAATAAATGAGTTATCAAGCCATGAAAAGACATGGAGGAACCGTAATTGTATATTATTAATTGAAAGAAGACAATCTGAAAAGCTCACATACTGTATGATTACAACTATATAATATTCTGGAAAAGGCAAAACTATGGACAGAATACAAAGATCAGTGTTTGCCAGGGGTTAGGGGTTGGAGAGGTCTGAATAGGCAGAACACAGAGAATTTTTATTGCAGTGAAAATACTTTGTTTGATACCATAACGATGGATACATGCCATTATAGGTTTGTCTAAACCCACAGAATATCTAATACTGCGTGAACCATAATGTAGACTGTAGACTGGATGATAATGGTATGTCAACGTAGGTTCATCCATTATAACAAATGTACCTCTCGGGTGGGCTAGTGTTGATACGCAGGGGAGGCTGTGCATGTGTGAGTGCAGGGGGTATATGGGAAATCTCTCTACCGTCCCCGCCACTTTCTTGTGAACATAAAACAGCTCTAAAAAATAAAGTCGTAATAAAAATAGTGTTCGTGAGACCATGTAATCTTATTTTAAAGATATGCCCCCAAAATTAAGAATATAGAAATGAGAATAAAGAGATTTGGGGTCAAAATCCCACTGTCATTTGTACTATTGGTCTTTGTTCCACCAATATCAATGTTGTAGCTTGTCATCTTTGGCATTTTCTTAGCTTTTTTTTCTTGGTTGAAAAAAAATCCAATATATGATACATGAAGAAGAGTGCTGTTTTAAGCATTCATTGAAGTATGTGTTTACTTATTTTGCCTGTCTTTCCTCCCTTTGCCCCCTTTTACATTACATTAATGAGCCGTGCTGTATGCCAGGCACAGGTATAAAAAAGTGAGCATGACTTAGTCCTGACCTCAAGAAGTGCTATGCTGGAGGTACAGGGATGGCAGTTTTTAGATTGGGTCCTGGGAGTATTGGTTGGCTGGATCTGGCCTCAGACCCATTTGTCCTGAAACCACAAAGGGAACGTCAAGGTGCAGCATTACAAAGGATTAAGATGAAATCAAGATGAAAATTGAAATCTGACAAAAGTGATGCTTAATGAAAGTGGTTCAGATTCACCTATCTCGCCTTTCTGGGTTTTGCTGCTGTGTGGTTCAGACTCAGGGCTAATAGCTACTGGTTTCTACAGAGAAAAGAAAAATCCAATGCACTGATCATGAATGTGACTGAGTGAGTGGGCAGCCTTCCTCCAGAGACACTGAACCATCCGCAGCATGGCTGCTTTCTGGGAACCAGTGCAGGGAGAAAGAAGCCAGAGGAGGACCATCTTTGAAGTCCTCAGACCATGATTAGAGGCTGGCTTTTCTCTATTTAATCCTCAATCATTTGGGAAAGGGCAGCTCGAACATATTTTATGCCTCTAAAAAGTCAATGAAAGGGTCTTATAACCTATAAACCTCATCAGATTATTAAAGCATGCCAACTTTTAACCAGTAAGTGATGGGTCTTTTCACTGTTGGTGATTCAAATAATTCCTCCAAAAATCTCATTCCAAGAATTCCTAAAAAGGATTTCAGGCATCTCTTCATGCATTTTCAGTGCATTATTTAAAAAAATTATTGTGGTAAAATATAAAAGCACAACATTTTTGTAACAGCTAAAGAGGTCAGTTCATCCTATATGATTAATGAAAGAGCTAAAATCATATTTGTATCAGGTAGATGTGCAGTAACATTTTTAACAGGGATCACTTCATGGAGAAGAACTTAAGAAATAGGAAAAAATAATTCAGGATATCTGTAAACAATGGAATGCATTAATAATTATTTGTTTAAAATGGGGATTCTATACCATTTTGGATTTTTTCTGACTACATAAGACAACGGGAAAAATAAATACACCATTCATTTTTCTCTGCCGTTATATATCTGTCAGGTCACTTATGAGGATAATAATGCATATTCTCAACCGTTTCAGCTCCCTCTGCCTTTTTGCCTCTGATTTGGCCACCCCCTTTATCTGTTTTTATTCTAAGGCTGAGTAGACATGGATTAGTGATCAGTAGAAAAATGGTGGCCAGTTCAATGACTCAAAATTGTCACTGCCAAGTCTTCAGAAAAAACCTCTGACTTCCTGTGAATCCCATGCCCCCATCTCCCTGCATCCTCTTTGAGAAGCGGGCTCTGTTTCCCAAGGCAGCTCAGGTCGCCCCACTTGCTGCTAAGCAGGTTAACAGTTGCTGGGTGGGTAAAGGAGCCCCCTTTCCCCTAGCGTTTCACCATGCTGTGTGCTTCGCATTCCGTGTCAAAGGCAGTAAACATGCCAATCACCAGACGTTGTGAATTTAGTTCTTTCGAAGTCTCTGGGTAGATAATCATATTGTTAGTTGTTAGAAATCTGATACTCTGCCTAAGTGTTTATTAATGGACAGAGCAGTTTTGCTTGCTCAAAAATACGAAAAAGCTCTTTATAACATGTTTAAATTGAATACAAACTAACATTTATAGAGAGGTTAGATGTAATTCAACTCCATTAGTAAAACGGAATGCTATTTACAAACAAAATACTCAAATCAACTGTGGTCTATGTTGACTGAAAAAAAGGCACAACCTCAAAGTTGAGAGTTATGTTTCATTCTGCAGACTTTCTGAGACTCAAGCCCAGGAGGCATCTCTCAGATAGCGCTAAGAGACTGTCCCAAAGTGGCAGGGAGCAGCCAGGATGTATAGGAGTTTTGCTACAAAGACCAGGTAGTTGGAACATCAAAAGATTACTGTTAATTAAAGAAAACCAGGTATCTCAAGTTAAGGAATTTAGTGATTTCTATGTATGGGAAAGTGCAAGGGTCTGGATTCATTGAAATCATTCCTTTGATAGGCACCTAGCTACGTAGGGCCAGTACCCTGTTTCTTCACATCCTGAGTTCAGGGTGCATGGTTGGGAGTGGCTGCAGAGGCTGGGCTGCCTCCTTGTCTGCATCCTGAGTTCCCTCTGCTCACTTTGAAAGAACTAAATTCACAACGTCTGGTGGCAGTAGGGGCTGGTGACTTGATGGCCACAGTATCTTTTGTTTACTGATGTGACTATACAATATTTTTCATTCACGTCTACATGATTTTCCCCACCCTTTCTTATCCCTTTTTCCTGTTAATGTCTTCTTGAACACTGTTCAAAAAGTATGACTAATGGGTCTAACTCTAACATGGTTAGATCTCCCCATCTTGTTTCCTTGAAAAAGTAGGCTGCACTTTTTTTCTATTTAATCTGAAGCTGTAATAAGAATGACTATCAGTTACCAAGTAGGATTATATGAGGCAAATGCTAGCATTTGCAACTTGATCAGTGGCAACACTAGAGAAAAATAGCCATGTGGATGTGCTACCCAGATCATAAGTGACCGTGAACCCCCAAGTCTTCCCCACACCTTTAGTCTGTGAGCTGAGTAAGTGGTGTGGCTGAGGTGAGTGAAGAGAGGGGTGAGGGAGGGAAGGGTATTTTTTGGTGGTAGGAATGAGCTTTCATCAGAATATGTGAGAACAGTTTCTGTGCCCTATGGGTGTTACCGAAGATACTTCCAAAGATGCCTTATAGCAGCTGGGGAGCAGAGCAGGGTCTTGTGAGGGCAGCTGTCCGCTCCTCTGAACAGCCACAGGAGGGGAGCTGTGGCCGGGGAGGCTCTTACCTCAACTGCAGACTGTGACCTTGACTTCCAGCCAGTGTCCTGCATGGGCTGCAAGCACGTTTTAACATACACCAGTCTTTTCCCTGTTCCGGAACTATATTTGAGTGCTTTTATCTTGGGAAATTTACTTACCAGATAGATATGGTAAGGTTTCCAATTAATGCAGAGGTTGTAGTAGATAAGAAACCCAGAAAGACTAGGCAAGCTTTTAAAATATTCTTGGCAAGAAAAGTAGTGAATGAAGAAAAGGGTGAATTGCTGTAAAGTATGGCCCCAAAAAGTAAAGGCCTTTTTGGGGTAGAACTATTCTGACATTTTTCAAATAAAAAGCAAGGTGAAAAAAGAATGCAAAAATTGTACACACACTGTAATCATGACTCCAGAAAATAAACAACATTTTCCATATTACTACGATTGGGAAGAAGCACAATAAATGTTAAAAATGTGACTTCTGCATGGTAGGGAATATGGATGAATTTCATCTTCTTTCATTTTTTCTTGTTTCCCACACTTTCTATAAGTGTGAATATCTTGTCATAATGAAACAAAATGAATAAATTAAGACACATACTCACTTGCACATGTGGCTGAAAATATATTTTAAAAGAGATTTTAAATCATAATAACTACTGGGTTTATTGGGAGCCTGAAATTCCCATTATAATCTCATTTTGGGTTGGAAGCATTGTCTTCAGGAGAATCTCATTTTAAAATATAAAATACTGCATAATAGTGGGTAATATTCATCCATCAGCACCTCAGAACAAAAAGTGTATCTGATTTTCTAGTCTGGCGGACCGCAGAGAGCATGAACCTACATGCATGGGGGGCATACAGGTAGGTTTTGATGGAAAAAGGCCCAGAAACTTTTGGCTGGTGGAGGGCACAGCTCTCCAGGTAAGTGCCTGGCAGAAAGCGACACTGAAGAGGTTTTCAAGGTAGAGAAAGGTGGTCTGGTGTATGGGAGGGTTAAAGAGACTGGGCCGGGAGGAATGGTGAAAACAAACTTGCTTTATGTTTTACCTAGTTCTCATGCTGCAGGGAACACACTCGTTCATAAATCCTTGTGCAAATATCTGACTGTTTCTTTAGGATAAATCCCTGGAAATAAAAGTACTGTGTCAAAGGGTATGGATGATCTAAGACTTTTGATAGTCAATTTCAGGCACATTCTAGGTGAAAAGTGCTATTTAATATGTGCCAGGCTGGGAACACCTGGCCCTAAAGCATTTCCATGAGACTTTGCAGAAAAAGGAAAAGCCAGTCACTACTCAGGACCTCCTTGCTGACTTTTCTGAAAGGCGCCAGCTAAGTTCTACTTTGGTGAATGTTAGGGCTTTTCAGGAGGCTTTAAATAGTAGCATAGAAAGTGATGGTCAAGTCCCTTATTCAGAGGAACAGCTGAAGCCCCCTTAATGTGAGAGTGAAACATACACCGTCACCTGGGTTCTACCAACCAGCTTGCATCTCATCTGGCACATTCAAGCAGACCTCTTTGTTTACAGCAGTCAAATGTGACTGTCTACTGGGGATCAAATTAACTGAAAATAAGCTCTGGAAGGCTGACAGATTTAATTGTCATTTAATAGACCCATTTCCTAAACTCCCTAATATCTTGTGTCGATTGTGATCATCAAGGGTCCCACGAGTAAATCTAATTTAAATTGATGCTTAATTTGGCCAGGATTGAAGAACTACTGGGTGGCAATTGTGGAACATAGCTGGGTAAAATTCCTTTCATCTGTTGGTGGTTAAAGTATTTGAACTTTAATACTTAAAATACAGCCCATCTGGAATCCTTAAATGAAAGCTTTAATTCTCAGAGAAAGGAATTGAAGGTCTCTTTGTCTTCCATGGAAGGTTTTAAAAGGCAGTCAGCAATTAATGAGTGAGATCATGGGCAAAATAAAATTCTTTTTCAAACCGGATTTTAATAGGCTCGTATCTCAACCTTGGCTTGGTGGTGTTTAGGATGAAAGGATGCTGGTTATTTGTATGACCGCTGGGAGACCTGTGATGATCAGGGGAAAAGAAATTATAATCCTTCAGCCATTCATGCTTGGAAGATTACTTTCAATAGGCATGTAAATTATCCATGTCGCACTTTTCTTTGGGGGAAATTCAGAGGCTGTTACGGTAACCAGGAGGTATATAATGGATCAATACTTGCTGGACTGGTCTCTTTTTTGTTGTTGATGCTGTTTTCCCTCACTCTCTATTAGGGTCATTCTTGTCAGTTAAAAAAGTCTGGATATATGTTCTTCACAGAAGGTATTGCTCTGCTTTCCCTGAGCTGTCTTCTGTAACAGATGCCAGGCACACTTTATACTGCATGAGTTTCTCGTTAAACTTCATATGAGATTGAGTCCTGCCACGTAAATTAGTAGAGCTTCTCAGAGACATGCTTAAGGATTATGTCCTTTTTATTGCCAGCAATCCAAAAGCAGGTTCATTACAAATATGAGTCAGGTAGGAGACACTACAGTACACTCCCATCAAAAGCCTTAAGGCTGCTTCTCCAAACTTTAAGAAAATGTAGTGCTTTGGCCGTGACAGAAAGTGAGAAATGATGTCTCCGAATCCCTAACACACACGTTTATGTCTCAAAATTCTCGCTAATGATAGTTGCACTGAAGAAGTCACTGTCCCCCAAATTTTGTGGGGATCAATACAGTGGTGCAGTCACTGAGAACCAGGGTTGACAAACCATCCTGGGTTACAAGAAGAGAATGATGTGGCAGGAAAAAGACTCAATAGGTGATATCTAATATGAACGATAAAATGAGTTGAAAGATGATTTTGGGGGTACATACTTGATTTTTTTTTCTAGTTCTGTATGGACTTAATTATAAGCTCTTTCACAAAGCACCAATTGGGATTTAAATATAAAACCAACCGAATTTGCTGTGAGAAAATTTATTGCCCTCAAATTTGCTGATTGAATGAGAGGCTAATATACAAAGGGACAGATTTCATTTTTACTTATGTAAATAGAAGATGTAAAAAATAATAATGTGAATCTGAAATAATTAGTTATTTTTTAAACTACTGAAAAACCGCCTTACTATATCCCTGTGATTGAGAAAGATATCCTAGTTTCTTTTTCAGGATTCAAAAGCAGGGGCCATGAGCTGGAGCTATTTGCTCATTTGAAGTAAATTGCCTTGACAGTGCATAAGAGAGAGAAGAGCACTGAGATAATTGGGTTCAAAAGAAGTGTTTACAGAGTAGAGACTGGAAGCTTTTTGTACAGATGAAAAGATGTGTAAATGAAAGCTTGGGTTAAAGGTTGTATCCACGAAAGGATACGAATGGGGATCCTAATTCAGTTAGAGCAAAAAGGGGGAGAGAATATCTGAATATACACAACAACCTACTGTGTGCACAGCTGAGCACGTGGTGGAATTCAGGCAGCTACTGCAGCAGGCACCATAGTTGGGGCTGTCAATCTCCTCCACTCCCTCGAAGGTTACCTGCAGCTTTGCTGAGTGGTTCCTGACCACAGTGAGGACTTTCTCCCGTAGCATCAGGGTCTTTGTGCCAGAGGATGTTCTCTCACTCCAGGAGCGGCCCTGCCTGTGCACCAGGCAGGCTAGAAGCTCTGGGGAGTTGAGGAAAGTCTCAGAAGTAACCTTCAAACAATGAGAGATACGAGTTGTTGGATAAATGTTCCACTGTGGGACAATTTGGGGATGTGAGGTGCAGTATTTCAGAAGGTCCCAGAGGGACAGAGGCACAGTTGCCCGCAGTGGTAATCCACACACCGATACACCTTCCTTGGCTTGCATCCTCTGAGATACACTCTGCTTCCTAGGATCGCTTCCCAAACAAACTACTTCTACTTGAATTTTTTCCCCAGGCTTTGCTCTAGAGGGAATCCAAACTAAGATACATACTGAATAGTTATTTGATGGAGAAAAATTGGGGAGCATTTTTATTTAAAAACATTGATCTTGTTTGAATTGCATTCAGAACAGAGTTTAATAGGAGTTGGGGGTATTTTGAAGGAAAGGAGCGAAGAAAAGTCATGAAGAAAAATATTTCAGGGAAATTCTAAATTTAGTCTCAGAGGGGTTGTGATATAATTGATTATCAGGTCGCAGTGGACTGTGGTTCTTAGCTTTGGGCATTGTCATGGAGTTGGCATATCACCCATGATTGGCAATGGAAATAGGAAGAAAAGATCTGGGGGGACCCCACAAGGAATAAATAATTGTGTTTAGCGTGTGAAGTCCTTAGAATTTCAGGTCTTTTCCCTCAACTTGCTATATCATTATTTTCTTCCCAATAGGAGTAGTGAAAACGTTCACATGCACATCCACAGCTACAGCTTTCCTTTCTCTTTAGAAAAAGACTGATGTGAAGAAATGAAGGCGAGGAAGCTCAGTGTTCTTGGGTGTCTAAATGACCCCAGGGTATGCAGTGTGTGTGTGTGTGTGTGTGTGTGCGCGCGCGCGTGTGTGTGTTTTCCGCCTGCTTCAAAAATCTCAAGAAACAAACAAAAAATGCCTTGTTACAGAGCAATACCTGCTGTGTGGTTCAGGTCGACAAGGACACATCGGAGCTGTTTATTCTGATAAGTATCTTCATACAGTTGGATCCTCTTGGCTTTCAGTGATATCTATTAACCAAGGCATTTTTTTGAAGCTGATGTTACAGTTTTTCTTATATTTCAAAGTTCTTTCCCTACTTAGGCTTTTTACAAATTTATAGTTCTAGTTTGGATGAGTCAGGAAGTTCCCTTTCTGGAACCACCCGAGTGGGTTTATAACCCACAGGGTCCTGGTCTGCTTTCAAGGTTACGAGTTGACTTAGGAGATGACGGGATGACAACAGTAAAATAAATGGAAATGATTTTCCCCACCAGCCTCTCCCACCATCTGATGTGTGGAATTTTTTCCAGCTTTCACAGCTGAGGCATTGCTAATTGTTGAATTTGCATTGAGATGGTAAGCTCTGGCAAGCCTGAAGTGCATTTTGGCTCATTTCCCCAGCCTCGTACCACAAATAGTGTCTCCAGCCCTGAGCGCTGAGGCCAAGGGAGAAAGGTCCGGGGAGGTGTTAAGACGTGACTTTGGCCTTTTCCTTACTGTGGAAAGATGCATCTGATAGAAGTAAAATGAATTCTAAATATTAGGAAATGTTCCCTTAGCAACGCCTTTTATACGTGCCATTGTAGACTAAATTGTTTCACATTCTGTGGAGAAGGGATTGAGTTTTTCTACATTAGGGCAGTTTGGGCAGAGGGAAGATTAGTTCTGTGGAGGGAATTTTGATACTTCCTTCCGGTTTCTTTCAGTTCCAGCAAAAACTCAGAGATGGTGGCTATGTGGGAGGTCGGACTATGTTTAAATCAACACTGACTCAACAATGTATTCAAGCCTTTCTCCAGAATTCATCATGTGGTGATAGCAAAAACAATTTCAAGGGTAAATGAACATTTTTTTGAAGGCGGGGGTTTTTTCATGCTGAAAATACTGCATTAAATGATCGTGCTCCTCTGAGTTATAAAGAGCTAATGTGGACCGGTTTAAACAGTGTGATATTTTTTTCTTCCTATAATCATTTCAGTTGATTTTACTAAAAATGGGATCAGGAGTGTCACAGAGAGGAGTCGAACTACAAACCCACCCCCACTTCTTCCCTTCTATTAATCACATGCAGTCACTTTCCAGAGAGCAATTAGGATAAGCAACAATTTCATCTTAAAATTATCTTTTAAGAGCATCCGTGTTCAGAGATTTGATAAACACATCCCAGCTAACCACCTACATCGACCACGATGTTACAGCATTCGATCCCTTGTCCTCTGTAGTTTTCCTTGACTGATGAGCCATTACTGTCTTCTCTTCTTAATGAATGAAGTGCCTTTAGATATCAGTTATCAAAAATGCAAATAATCCTGCTTAATAGCCAAGATAAGAACAAAAGAGAAGAAAAAAAAAAAGACAAGCCATCGCTTCCTTCAAATGAGAAACTCAAAGAAATATGGTTGGTTCAATGGCTTCTGGGAGAAAATCACTGATTTTATTGTATGTCTTGAATTTTGAATTGTTTTGGGATAATACGGAAGCAATTCTAAACAGCTGAGACCGTTCAGTTCTTAAACAGTTTACATGTAAACAAGAGGAAAAGATGATCATACTGGGGTTATTTACTTCTTGATGAAGTGAGCAGAAACAACATTAAGACCCTGTGATCAGATTCTCGGATGCCTCAGTTTATAGTATGATGTTTACATTGAAGGAAAAGAACTGAATTTGTAGACCTAACTTTGAGAACTCAGACTTGAAGCAGAATTGGGGTGGAGGTGGGGAATAAACAATGCTGTTACAGGTTATCTGTTGCTGCGTAATAAATCACTCCAAGACTGACCGACTTAAACAGCGATCGTTTTATCATCTCTCTTTGGTGAGTTGGGAATTCAGGAATGATTCAAGCGGGTGCTGCTGGCTTGAGAGCTCTCCTGCCATTGCAGCCAGACAGTGGTCGGAGCTGTCACAGTGAGGAGGCCTGGGGCACCTGAGCGATGGCCGGGCATCCCCCTTCTCGGGCTTCTCCATGCAGTCTTTCCTCATGGGCTAGTTTGTGCTTCTGCACCGCATGGCAGTTTCAAGGCAGTTGGGCAGCTTACCTGGAGGCTCAGGCTGCTGCGACAGCTCCAGTTGAGCAAGGTGGGGTCAGTGTTTATGACCTAGACTCGGAAATCATTCAAGGTCATTTCTACTGTGTTCTGCTGGTTACCAGTAAGTCACAAACCTGCCCTAATTCAAGGGGAGGGAAAGTAGAATCCACCTCTTGAAGATGGAGTACCCCATTCCTAGGAAGGCGTGGGAACAGGATAAACTCCAGGAAAGAAGCACCTCTGCACCCAGCCGGGCACCCCTCCATGCTGCACAGCCTCTGACCCTATTTTTTTAATCCCAACCTGCTTTGCTTTGTTTGTATTTTACTTGTTGTGAATTTGTGGACCCACATGTGGAAGTTGTTGCTCCTAGCTCCTGGGTTTGTGTCCTTCCTAAATTGGGTACCAGCTCCCCATACACTTTCTGGTTCAGCCTCCTTTTCTAGAAGCGTTCTGCATGAGCACTTGCTGCCTTAGTCCTTGTTCCCAAATGACCTCATCCCTTCTCCCACCTTGTTACGTCAGTCGCTGTTGCCCTGGTGAGTGACATGGGAGATCCAGAGGAAGTAGGAAGACAATATTGACTGAGTCAGGACTAGGGAGAGACATTTTATCCTTTGCATTTTGCACCATCTGCATCTTACAGTTGATGAAGGAATGGGTGAAGACAAAGCTGAAAAACAAGACAAAAGCTGAGTTTGTACATTAAAAGTTAGGGCTATAAAAAGTCCAGCCTGTATTCTATGGATGAGAGAACTGAAGCCTGGAGAGATCTCATGATTTCCTCACTAGCACTAGCACCAGGCACTTGAATTCCCGTCTCCAGACTTCTGTGCAGACATACATAGAAACAAGTTTTGGATGCACCAGAGTCACTAGCAACACACTTTTAATCTTTTTTAAAAAAATTGAAGTATAGTTGATTTACAATATTACATTAGTTTTACATGTACAGCATAATGATTCAGTATTTTTACAGATTATACTCCAAGCGGGAGTTATTATTAAGATGATGGCTATAATTCCCTGTGCTATGCAATATATCCTTATTGCTTTTATATTTTTACATAGTAGTTTATACATAGTAGTTTGTATCTCTTAATTCCATACCTCTAACTTGCTCCTTCCCTCTGTCCTCTCCCCTCTGATAGCCATTAGTTTGTTTTCTTTATCTGTGAGTCTGTTTCTGTTTTGCTATATACATTGATTTGTATTATGTTTTAGATTCTACCTATAAGTAATATCATACAGTATTTGTCTTTCTCTGACTTATTTCACTAAGCATAATATTCTCTATGTCCATCCATATTGCTGCAAATGGCAATATTTCATCCTTTTTAATGGCTGAGTAATATTCCATTACACACACGCACGCACGCGCACGCACGCACACACACACACACACGCACACACACACACACACACGCCACATCTTGTCTATTGATGGGCACTTGGGTTGCTTCTGTGTCTCAACTATTGTAAATAGTGCTGCTGTGAACATTGGAGTGCATGTATCTTTTCCAATTAGTGTCTTAATTTTTTTCCAGGTATATGCCCAGGAGTGGAACTGCTGGATCATATGGTAGTTCTACTTTTTTGAGGAAACTCCATACTCTTCCATAGTGGCTGCTCTAATTTACATTCCTACCAATGGTGTAGACTTTTTGATGATAGCCATTCTGACAGGTGTGAGGTAGTAGCTCATTGTGGTTTTGATTTGCTTTTCTCTAATAATTATTGACATTGAGCATCATTTCATGTGCCTGTTAGCTATCTGTATGTCTTCTAACATACTTTTATTCTCACTTTATTTTTAGAAGAAACTATCAACAGATATTCAAATACTTTTGTTTGCATTTTTAGCTTCCAAAAAATAGTACTCTCAGAATTTAAAACACAAGAGCTACTTAGTTACCGTGAATGGCAGGAACAGATTCTTTCCTCTTGGGCTGACTTTACAAGGGACTCAGGAACACCTGCACTGGAAGTCCCTCATCTTTAGATCTGTCCGTCTATTCACAGATTTAGCTAGTACCTGAGGTCTGACTGAAGTGAGTTGGGATAGACATTGGTAATGAACCCTCATCCTGCTCCTTTGGACAAAATTCATTCTGGGCTTCAGCCAAAATTAGGGACATTTTTGAGAGTCAAGCTTTGGTCCAGTGGCCTTTTCTTGCATACTCAATGTTAAGGTCTGATCAGAGGGCAAAGGTTGTGGGTAGAGAGTAAACTGCTGAAGAATTACAGAAGAACCTCCTCTCCTGTCTCAGGCTTTTCAAAATAGAGATGTATCAAAGATGGCCAAATGGTCCCTTGAGTAATATCTGATTTTCTTTTCTCAGGCAATTCAATGAGATAATGTGTTGTCCGTAAATGTTAAATGGTTAGACACAAGTTAGTTAGTGCAGTGGAAGCAAATTGTAAGGGAGAAAGTATGGCGTTTGGAATCAGAGACCAGGGGATTCAATTTTAGCTGCACCATCTAATGGCTGGTGAACTTGGTAGTGCAGTCTTTTGCTTTGTTTTGTTTTAATTTTAGGTTCATAGCCTCTAAAATGAAATCATGCCTATCATGGGCTGAATTGTATCCCCTCTTCCCCAAATTCTTATGTTGAAGTTCTAACCTCCAGTTCCTTAGAATGTGGCTGTATTTAGAGATATGTCTTTTAAAAAGTACTTAAGGTAAAATGAATTTATATGGATGTGGCCTAATCCAATATCCACATCCTAATCTAAGTGGTGTCTTTATGGGAAGAGGAGATTAGGACATGGGTACACACAATGGGAAGACCCCCAATGAAGATGGCCATCTGCAAGCCAAGTGGGGAGGTCTTAGAAGAAACCAGCTGTACTGACACCTTGATCTTGGATTTCTACCATCCATAATTGTAAGAAGATAAATTTCTGTTGTTCAAGTTGCCTTGTCTCTGTTGCTTTGGTATGGCAGTCCCAGCAAACTTACGCAATGCCTTTGGGAAGTTTTTTTAAAACATTAAATCACTGTATAAATATAAAATTATTAGTAAAACAATATTAGTAGCTACTGTCCCTAAAAATTTTGTGACTGAAGGAATTTGAGACTTGGGAAATTGGGCAGATCTACAGAGTGCCCAGGTATGGGGATGTCTCTAGGATTCCAGTAATCAGTGTGTCAAAAAGGGTGTTTCTTGACCTGGGCTCATTTAATAACAAGATGTGATGAAAACTGAGGCAATTCCTAGGTCTAGCCAGGCTCTGTCAGGAAACCCAGAAGGAAGAAAAAAAGGAAGCTCTTTTGTTATTTTGTGCTCCTACGTTAGTTAATGGCTGTCTTTCAGCCCAGCAGGGGAATCTAGTTCCCTCCCTTTCACCTGGAATTCCCAGATGTAGTTGAGTTATCAGCCAACTTCTAAGAGAGAATTTGAGCCATGGGATGAAGTATGGTTATTATTTAGGAAAAGGGAATCACCTTAGGTTTTGTAAGGAGCAGAATAAAAGCTCTGAAGTCTGGGTGCTTATTTTTATTTGTGTTGGATAGAAGTAATTTTTCTAGTCTATACTTTTCAACTCAATGTTTATTTAGTCAAGCCCTTGGAGTACTGGGCACTGCCCTGAGAGCTTTATGGGGTAGACTGAATACACAGAAATCATGAGCCCTTTTTTTGCAGTCGATACAACATAATTTGTGTGAGACAGGCTGCCAGCAGCCAGGCAATCACGCATTGAGTTTGCAAGGAAAATAAAAAATGTGTAAGGTTAAGTTGGGAGAAAATTTCTGTACTTTTGTCTTTTAGTCTCAGAAGCTCTGCATAGAAGACTCAGTCATTTTCTATTAAAAAGACTTGGAATCTATATCTGAGGCGTTCACAGCAGATTTTAATTTAGTATCCTCCTCTTCTCCTCTCCCCCACCTTCCTAAACCATGTCATATTTTCCTTGTACAAGTTTTCATGAGTTCTGACCCCATCAAGAGAATTGTAATGAGAACCCTGGCAAAAAGGATTATCAAGTTGGAAGCTGAGTATGAAAAGAATAGATTCTTCAGAAACTTTTGTGACACCCCAATTTGTAATTCAGTGTTATTTAAAAAAAAAACTGTAAGAATTAAAGCACTTAGTTTGATAGCAATAAGCAATGCAAAAATTATACTGAATCAGAACAAGTTATCATCAGTGGAGTGCTTTGATCAACCTAAGATGAAGGCAATTTGTAACTATAAATGGTTCCTTTTTAATCAGATTAATTGTGTTGCTCTCTGTTTTGAGGGTGCAAACTGTGGCACCTGAAATTCAGGATTGGTAATGATGGTAAACATTACCAAAGGAACAATTATCCTGTAGGCTTTGCCAGGGCATTTCATTTCTATTACTTACAGAAGCAATCATTTCATTAGGAATTTTATCACTAATTTCATTTTCTAAAAATGAATCCTTTAGAAAAGAAGATGAATTAAAAGTGCTTTCATAGAAGAAGGCACAGACTTAAAAAAATTTTTTTAATTGCATTTCCAAGTTAGAACTCATTGAGATCCGGGTGAGGTGAAATATGTAAATAAAGTAGGCTGGGGAGAGAGCAGCCATGGTGGAGGCTCAGGGGAGATTCAAGCTGGACTTTGATGGGGCTTGACATAGTATTTCCCTTTTCTGTGGCTGCACCTGAGCAATCACTCCTACTGCTGAGGAAATACCATTATCATCTTCGCCTTCTCCTTCCTCCTACATCGCTCGCCACGCAGTCAGGAAGAACAGTCTGGTAGCTGATTTTCATGGCTTTAGAAACACTCAGTAGTCTTAGTTCATGTGCCAAGTGCCTGGACCTACTGCAGATCACTGGGGAGTTTGTAGAGGCTCTGGTACCAACCCACCTGGAAATGACTTAGGACGAGTGGGCTGCAGGTCGAGACCAACAGACCTGCTGAGCAGTGGCAGGCCGGTGGGTATGACTGTTAAGAGGTGGGATGGACCAGTATTGGTGTTATTTCTTTTGAATTCTTGTGAGCAGTGAGGCTCGTGTGAGTTTTGGTAGATGTGTACACGGGGAATAGTAGGGTTGGCTTAGCCTAGATCAATATGTGCATTAATAGAGAAACACTTTCTTAAAGGCTTGCCTGTACCTTGCCTAATATACTGCTTCCCAACACGTCTTTTGGTGAGCAGGTTGGAAGGACAGGAGACGGTGTAAATCCTGTCGTAAGTACTTCAGATAAGTGCTTGGACGTAGCTTTCCCTCAGAGACTGAGGGGGACCCTGGCTGGATATGAGGACATGCTGGTAAGTTCGAGTTCTGTCAGCCAACACTCGAGGGCACATGCTCAGAGATTGTTAACACATTTTTGTCATTTTTGCTTTCTCTTACAATAAAAAGAAATAGGTCATTTTAGAGCAGTGAGAAAATAAAGAGAAACAAAAATAAGATGATAGGAGTGTATACAAAAAATATATATGTTCATATATGACTGAACCCTTATTATGCTGTGCACCAGAAATTGACACAATATTTTTATACTTCAATAAAAATATATATACAAAAAAGTGGATTGAAAACTTTGCACCTGAAGAGAGCCACAATGAACATATAAGTGCCCATTCTTCTGATCTCTTTTCTTTGCATATACATTTATACACACACAGAGCAAAAACAGATTTACCCAAATGTAATAATTTTATAGCCATTATTTTAAGGGTTGCCTAATAGCCATTCTAAGATGATACCATAACTTACTTAAACAAGACTATTGTTTGACATTTCAGTTCTTTCTGACTTTCTCTTAGTATAAATCACATTGTCCTGAACATTTCTGTAAATAATTACATGCATATATCCCTTATTTCCTTGGGACGAATCTCTAAGGAGAATTAAGAACTTCTGATACATGTAACCAAATTTCCATCCTAAAAACTGGTGTTCATTCACTGAACACACGTTTACTACCTGAGCACTAGTCTGAGGCCAGGACTGTGCTGTGGGATGGGGATATAAGCAGTCAGTAAGACAACACAAACCCTGTCCTCACAGAGACAGCCATTAAATATGTAAACAGTCATTAAATATTTGGGGTGCCATACGGGGGGCAGCCCACGGGCTGTCGCGGCTCCTAGAACCACCCCAGGGTTCCCAGCAATGTGTGGGTCCTTGCTAATACATTCTAATATCTTCTTACTTGCATTTTACAGTGAAGTAAACAAAAACAAAGATCATGGGTAGATCTGTGCTGTGCATTCATACATCTGGACAGTCCAGTCACAAGGCATGATATGATCTTTTATGATCCCTGTCCCACATAGGATTCAGTCTTAAGAAGCACCCTGTTCAAAGATTTGAATTTAATAGATTGAATCAGCAACCCGGGGAGGTAATAGCTTTGCAAGTTACAGAGCTGAGCCGTCTTCTCTCAGCACTGTGAAGGGGCCCCCACTCCTCCCTGACAGAATGACTCACCTGCCCTTCTGTGGGGGGACTTTTGATCATCCTTTTCTTAGGGAGCACAATGAATTCATTGTATTATTCTTTTCCTTTTTATAGAAGTGTATTTTTTTTTTCCCTAGATGTGAGTAATTTAATGAGTTGTACTTATATTTCCTGGATCAGGAACTCAAAGATGCTCAGAAGATGGCTGACTAATTGACTGACTGAATGATGGCCATTTGACTGTTTTACTACTACCTGATGGCATTAGTCGGGATTCTGGGTTTAAGTTATAGGACTCAGACTTGCCTAAAGAATCTTTTTTTTTTTTAAACAAATATTAAGCTTATCAGTTTAAACGTTTTTCTCAAGTCTTTGACCCCCTTAAAATCTTCCTTTCTTGTCCACAGTGGAGAAAGATGACTCATTATCATTTTAATGACATAGCAGACTTGAAAGTCAGGCTTGGAGAAGAGATCTTAGAGCTTTATATGAGGGAAGCCTGAAGTCATGCGAGATGGAGAAACTTCTTCTTGCTACAGGTTGATAGTGGAAAACAGAGAAAAGATCAAGCTGGCCATGTGCCTGAGAGGGTCAGGTGTGCTAGGTAAGTTGAGGGAAGCACAGAGGACAACGGTTTTCTGCCTGATACCCCAGGAAGCCGCATGGGCTGCGGGGAGACACCCTGGTCCCAGAGGTCCCAAGGAGAATGCGGCAGGGGCTCGGTGTAGGCCGTGAGGCTGAGTGGCGGGGGAGCGGGGGCTGGTGGAGTGGAAGCAGAGGGAGGCTCGGGCATAAGTTACACACTCCCGGAGCTGCAGCTGTGAGTGGTGTCAGCCTAAGCAGCGGTCAGGTGGACAAGAGACACCTGACAGAGGCCAGAGGCGCCATGGAGATCTAAGGACCTCTGTGCTCCGGAGCCCCAAGGCCATGGAGCCCTCCTCCCTTTATTCAACCCAATACCATTAGGAGGGAGCTTGCAGATACAGGCAAGAGTGAGCAATTATCCCAGATTAGAGAAAGTCAAATAGATTTTCTCTCCACGAAGATCAGACACAATTTATATTTTCTCTGCATCTGAATTGTACTGTGAACAAGTTTGCAACTCGCCTAGATTAGTTTATCTGTGAGGGGGAATTCATTGGTTCACAGAATCCAAAGGGTTGTAAAGGACACAGACTAAGCTGTGAGAAGGGGATGCTCTAACCCAGAGGCAGGAGCTCAGCTTCCTCTCTTCTTCACTCATCTCTGCTTTGTTCACACTGACCTACTTTCTCACTACTGACCAGATCCTCCACATGGAGAAGTTTTATATTCTATAATTCAACCATTAGAAGAAGGGAGACTTCCCTCAAGTTTGCTTATTTTGATCTCAAGTTCAAAATCCCAGGGAATGATTGTATTCACCTAAGAGTCGGGTGTCCCGCTTGGACCAATCGGCTGTATAGTCTGGGAGATGCTATTTTCACTACCTCCCTTCACTTTGGTCAGATGCTTGATGCTGAACCAACAAACCATGGTTAGGGAGTGAGGGACACAGAAGTCCGGAGTGGTTCCCGAGGTGGCTGTGTATTGGAGGGTCGGTTCCCAAGAGAAAGGAAGAATGAAGGCAATGTTGAAAGAAAGGACCAGCCATACACCAAGGTGACACCAGCTGTCTACCAGGTTGTGCACTTTCCGGGACGTTCTCGTTTCTTGGGAGCAGTGCTATATTCAGTGGCTCCCTCTGAATCCACAGAATCATATTGACCCCCAAGATGCACCCAATGATTCTTCACACATGTGATAAACAGAACACAGTGGAGTAGATGGCATATGGCTTTGGAGGCTGGGTCATAAATGGCATTGTGGTTCCCACTTGGTTTCATGGGCTGCCTGCTCTGGTTGTGAGGATACTGAAGCAGCCCTGGGAGAGGATTATGTGGTGAGGAACTGAGGCCTCCTGCCATTAGGCAGCCCCACTCGCCCGTCTTGGAAGCTCACCCTCAGGTCTTCAGGTAATGGCAGGTCTGCCTGCTATTCCATGATGGACTTCTCCAGGTCAAACTGCCCGGCTAAGTTATTTCCAAATTCCTGGCCAGGAAAAAAAGGCAAAGATAATAAATACTTACTATGTTTTTTAGGCTACTAGGTTTCGGAGTAGTTATTATGTATGATTAATTAATCTGTGTTTGCTCCCAAACCAGGCAAGTCCAGGCGGGGTAAACCTTCCAGGCTTGATGTAGGCAAGATGCCCATCTATCACGACTCGAAGAGAGAGAAAATGGCCACGGAATCCAATGTGATTTTCCTTGGGTTCTATAGCTTGTCTGCCAAAAAGAAAAAAAGAATATAGAAAGCAAAGCATCTCTGATGCGTATTTTTCCTCGTCTGCTAATATCACTGGGACATTGGGAAAAGAAGTGTAACACAGCACATTGGAGGTGAGGGAGAGACCCTGGAAAAGTATTCCTTTTCTGTGTTTTCATCCCAGCTCTTGGTCAAGTCATAAGCTATTCTTGCTCCCACCTCCCTGGGTGGCTGGAGGGTCACAGGAGTTGATGACGGTGAATGCACTCTGAACATTTCAACACCCTGCAGATACCACGTGTCATTGTTACAGCCATGAGGACAAAGAACATGGATGTGGGTTAGAATCAGAAACTGGGAGAAAGAAGACAGAGAAGAAATAGGTGAAAATCTGCTTATTTTCCCCCCAACGAAAATAGCATCCTAATAATAGGAAAATGTGTTTTAGTCAATTTTGATATTCCCTTAATATTGTTTGGGAATATCTTTGTATGTAGAGAAACTGTAAAGTCAGATCTCCACAAGGCCCAGAGTTGCAGGGTTGGTAATACGTGGATTCCTAATAATTTTCAGTTTCCTGGCACACTCCTGACACCCTACAGCATACATAATGCAAATGCAGCTGGATGTGAGGGTCACAGCTCTCGCTAATCCCGTGATGCTCACTGATGTATGACTTCACCTTCTGAATGCGTTATCTGTATCAGTCTTCCCACAGGGACCTCGTACCTCAGCAGGTATATTTCACGAGTAGAGGTGTGACTGATGAATCTTCTAATTTTATAGTCTGAAATGGGGTGATAAAATGCCAGATTTATAGATATTGTTTCATTGTGCACAACACTCACGTTTCTTATTCCCATCTGGTGTGAAGAAAAGAGATTTGCTCTCCCTTTAATGTGTCATGCTGTTAAAATGTATGTTGCTTAAGATCTTGAGGAGTTGAAACAGAGCTACCCACCAGCATAAAAGATACGGTGCTATGGGCAGTGCTTTAATGCAAGCAGAGCTTAACCCAAGGCATTTTATTGCCATTGAAGTTATTTATTTATTTTTCATTTTGGAAGGGGAAGATAAACCTTTATATCCTGGTTTATTAACAAAACTTGTCCTCAAATTAGGATGGGCTTTCTTAGATACACCGTTAGCTGCCAATTCTTCCCCAAATTTCATCCTATTAAGTAAGCAGACTGCTCCATTGTCATAGTGTATCAGAAATTCTGCCCAAAGAGTACATTTTCAACTGCCGCCTTATCAGGTGGCCTTCCTAGGGCCATGCAAAATGGCTGACAGATTTGAAGGACTTGAAAAATGCAGGCTTTTCTCTCCTGAAACCAGAACCAGAATTTCTCCCCTGTACTTAACAGGAACTACCCTCCTGACTCCCCAGATTCCACAGAGATACCATTTTTTTCACGCATACTTGTATATTCAGCATACTCTCATTAACATGTCATTTCTCTTATGGGAGAACAATTAGGCATTAATCTTATGACAATAGAGGATACACAAAAATATGAGAGTCACAAAGGAGATGAGAGAGGAAAAATGCAGGAAAAATAATGTGTCTGTATTATTCAAAATCACTGCATTCAAATAATACTGGTCTTTACATAACTGAGACCTCAAAAAAGAAGAGAAGACAATGCAAAATGAATATGTGAAAGAAATTTTCAAAGCAGTAGTAAGTATCAAAGGGCAAATCCTCTCTTTTTGGGGGAGACAGTGTAGAATGTCAGGTAGGAGCATTTGTCACGCTTTATTAATATCAGTGTATGTGTGGTTGTTTTCCTGACATCAGTTGATCCTGCCTTATGTTTGTTTTACTTCTCATTATTTGACTTCTTAGCTCTTTTTGTTTTCTGGACCAATATCTTTCAGGAACCTCCTTAATTTTACCTTTTTATATTGGAAATGACAAGACCTTTTCTGCATGACAATACATGACTATTTAAGAGGGACTTTTGAGAGATCTCAGAGTAATATTAGGAAGATAAAAATTTAGCAGAGAGTTATCATTAAGGGAGAATAATGAAAATTGCAGTTGGCAGTTGTTCAGCACTCATTTTGTAAAACCAGGCATATTTATGTATTATCTCATTTAATACAAATTATCTCGTTTAAATGTCACCATTATTCTCACTAGATTTCCATTTGACAGATAGAGAAACAGAGGCTCATGATAATTGAGACACTTGATGAATAATAAGGGTATAAACTGGGTAAAATGATAGTGACTTGGGAGATAGGGTCTGAGAAGTCTTGTTAAGGAGGCAGCAATTGGAGAAAGTTGTTGTCGGGGAGGATGGATGAGATGGGGTTGGTCTGGACATGCGACATGTGCTCTGACTTTTCCTCAGAGTGGTGGCCATTACTTCACTGGCTGCATAGTATGCTGCATTACCGTTGTTCATGACGCCTCTTATTTTTATACACTTAATTCCATTTCCTGCTGCTATAAACAATGCTACAGGGAGCTGCCTTGGTCACACATCCTGAGTCCTCCTATTTCCCTTTGATAAATTCCCAGAAGTAGGATTTTGCAGTCAAAATATGTAGGCCTTAAGCATTTTACCCACAATTCTACACAGCCCTGTGTGGCCTGTAGGTGGCAGCAGCAGGACTCAAACCCCAGGCCAGCTGACCCAGGGCAAGGTTCCAACCACTGACTCTCCTAGAGTCCATTGGGAGCCCCTCCACAATCTTTTTTTTTTTTTTAATCTTTGCATATTTGCCAATCTGGCAATTAGAAATTTTGCAAATTATTATCACTCCTCTCCAACATGCTCAATACCAAAGTCATTATCTTCCTCACTAACCAAAAAAAAAAAAAAAAAAATCCTACCTCCCGTCCTGTGTTCTTGTTTTGCTCATGGTCACCGCCATCCATTCAGTCACTGAGACCTGGAGTCTTGTTGGCCTTGCCCCTCCTGTTCCCCAAGCACATCCCATCACCACCAAACCCTGCTCGTCCTGCCTCCTCGCTCTGGAATCTGTCCCGCTTTTCCAGCTCTGCTATACCACTGAATTCCCCCAGGTCCTTCTCATTTTTCATATAATCTATATTTCACATGTTCCGTATCCAATATTTCTTGGTGTCTAGAATTACAAACCTCCAAGAGTTTTTTGTAAGAGGAAATGTTGGGGATGAATCCTGTAAAAGCCCAGCTTAAATCCTTTCAATGCCCCCCGCCATTGCCATAATCCTACAACATCAGATGCAGACACTGTAATTAAGTGCTCTGGTCTTTCACAGTCTGGTCCTAGCTGCCCCTTTACCTCCAAGCCTGCCTTTCTGCTCTGTGTTATTCCCTCAGCTTCAGCCCTTGCAGTATTTCCGGTCCCGAAAGGGCCTTTGTGCTCTGGCCTTTTCTGATTTTGCTCTGCCCGGTGAGTCTTTATCATCCTGTAAGACCTGGTTCACGCTTTCTTCTCTGTGATGCCTTTGTTGGCCTCCAGAGTCACTGCTGGGCACCTTCTCCTTCATATTATCTGTGTACCTTGTGCACACTGCCATCAGAGCAACATAAAAGAGATTTTGTTTTCCTTGAGGCCACACAACAAACCTCGGTCTGGGCAATAGAAGGAAGAAGTGATGTGAACTTGTTTGGTGAATTTATTGCATAGGGCTAACAAAAATTCCTGCATCATCAGGAGGCTGTGGGATAATGCATGTAAAACAGCTAGGTGCGTGTCTGGCTCACTGTAAACACACACTCAGTACACGTTTATTACTGTTGCTGTGGTTATTGTGATTCATTCGTAAAGATTTCTGATCCACGGATACTGTAATAAGAGGGACAAAACAAATTTACAGTGGGATGGTAATGGAGTACAAAAAGCTGTAGAATAAGAGGAGGGCTATTTCTTTCCCAAACGATATCGGATAATGCTACTGTGCTTTAATATAGAAATTACCTTTAGTGTCTAATAGAATGATAATAATCCTTATTGTGATAATAACAACAATAACAATGAAAATAATGTCTAATAATCTTTCATTGCTTATTCTGTACCAGGCCATACGGAATAAGTGTTCCTTATGAGTTATTTCATTTCCACAGAAGCCTCTCAAAGCAAGTATTTTTGTCTCCTTCTGGCAGATGAGAACCCCTGAAGTTTAGAAAGGTCAGTTGCCTTGCCTAAGCTTCCACAATCGGAAACAGTGGAAGGAGGGTTTGAGGGAGGTGAAATTCATGGTAATGACACAAAGTCCTTGATGTTGCTGTGCCTGACCACTGGTTTTAGCCTCTGTCGGCACTTTGCCCTCAGTCTCTGTGTGCAGAGGTCCTTCCCCTTGGAGACTAATGAAAGGCATACTCACAGCATCTCTTCATCGAAGAGAATCAAGAATCACCTCCTGGGTGATCACCCATGTGTACTTTGAAAAGTATTTTTGAGAATCCCAGGGGACATTATGAGTAACTTGTCTGAATTCTCTGCTCAGCCACTGTGGGCGTCAGAATTCTTTATGACTCGGGACTCTTTCTGTGCTTCTGAGTGGACTTGTGTAGCCAGAGAGGAGCTGTGGAAGCCCCCTCTTTGTAGGCTTTGCATCCGGTAGGTGTTGAGCAAAGGTAAAGTGGGGGGAGAAGGTTGTATTTGGAGAATGTTATTCAGCTGTATCTTAAAACAGGACATTCAGAAAATCATGCCAATGCTTAGTAAGGTATCTGTGCATTGAAACTTGTGTCCAAAAGACTACAGGGTATGCTATAATCTAAAAAGAGTACAAATAAAAACAGAAACTCCACTTCTTTACATATTATAATTTAATTTTTAATTTTTTCTTGTATTTATTAATTTTTTCTCTTATTTTTGAACTGAGTGATGGAAAATGTATTTCCAGTAATTTGTATGCTTATTGCAGAAATGCTTGGTAAATACATCTGCTATCTACTGTTTAGTTATCACTGGAAAGCCAAGTTTTCTGGACAAACTGTTCATAGATATCTATCAGTTCATAGAGATATAGAACCCCTGTCTCTCTTCCAGTCTCACCAGAATATCCGCACTTCTAGATTACCATAGAGCCTGGTAGCTGGTCAGTGAGAATATGTGTGTTTAAAGGAGCTTTTAATTTTGACTGTGTTCAGTGGAGAGTCTCTGACTAATTGGAGATCAGTGTTTAATAGGGGTGTAGATGGAGCAAGGTGGGAACGGATGTATAAACAACGGTCTGTGACAGCAGAGGGGATGAAGTGCTGGACGTTTGGACTTTTCTGTTTTTCCCTGTTATAAATAATGTTGCTATAATCATTCCGTACATGTCTTTTGGTACATATTCCTGTTGAGTTTACACCTAGAATTGGACTATCTGGGTAACAGAGTATGTGTTGAGCTTTAGAAGATCCTGCCAGTTTTCCAACATGGAACCCCTTTAAATGCACTGATGACAATTCCATTTGTTCCCTCTCCTAGCAACACTTGATATTGTCTGTCTTTTTTCATTTTTGCTATTCTGGTGTTTATATCTTATTACTGGTTTAAATTACAATTTCCCTGATAACTAGTGATGCTGAGTACCTTTTCAAAAGCTTACTGACTGTTTGGATATCATCCTTTGTGAAATGCTTGAATAAGTCTTCTGACCATTATTTAAAAAGTGGGCTTTTGGTCTTTTTCTCACTGTTTTGTAGGAGTTCTTTGTAGGTTGTAAATAAGAGCACTTTGTCACACATATGGAGAGCAAACATTTTCTCCTTGTCTGAGGCTTATCTTTTCACTTTCTTGATGATGTTCTTTGGTGAACAAAAGTTCCCAATTCTATGAAATCTAATTTTTCAGTCTTTTCCTTTATAGTTAGTAATCTTTATGTCTTGTGTAAGTATGCCCACCCTTAATGGCATGAAGATATTCTCTTAAATTCATTTCTAGAAGTTAGTTTCCCTCCTTCTTCCCTTCCTTCCTTCCTTCTTTCACTTTATTTTTAAAATTTCTATTTAGGTTTGCAGTCCACTTGGAATTGATTTTTATATAGAGCATGAAATAGGAACAATAAATTTTTTTTCAATTTCATTTTGAAGTCTGTTTTCTCTGGCTATAAGATTCTAGATTGGCAGTTTTTTTTTTTTTCTTTCAGCAGTTTAAAAATGTCATTTTACTGCCTTCTGGACAAGACATAGTTTCAGCTGGAAAGTCAGCTATTAGTCTCATTATTGCTCTTTGAAGGTAATGAGCCTTGACTTACAGACTTCAGTTTTCAGCAGTTTTACTATGGTGTGTCTAGGCGTTGTTTTCTTTGTACTTATACTGTTCAACAGTGGCAGAGTCTTTAGAATCTAAAATGTCTCTATCAGTTTATGTCATTTGTCAGTTTTGCAAAATTCACAGCCAGTCTGTCTTCACATATTGCTTCTGAGCCATTATCTCTCCCCTCTTCTTCTGAAACTAATACTCATAATTATTTTGTTTTTGTTTTTGTTTCATGTTTTTTGTCTCATGCATTTCTTGTGTGTGTGTGTGTGTTATTTTCTTGCAATCTTTGTTGTACTTGCCATTCCTTAAGTCTCTCTGTGATTTCAGTCTGGGTATTTTCTATTGGCTCATTTCCAATTTACTAATTCTTCCTTACACCATTTTTAATCTATCATGTAACCCATTTATCACATTTTAAAAGTTAGGTTATTATATTTTTCATTTCCATAATTCCTATTTGATTATTTTTATAGATTGTGTTATCTGATTGCCACCAATTTACTTAAATAATAATCACCTTGCCACCGATTTACTTAAATAATAATCACTGGCATTCTAAAATCCATGTCTGATAACTCTAATTTCTGATCACGAAACAGTGTATTTTTAACTTCTCTTGATATGTGATCATTTGATCTTGCATATTTGGATATTTTTCTTCCCCTCTTGATTTTTGGTTGACTTGACTGCATGCCTTGGTCTTTATTTATTTTTTTTAATAAAATTCCTGTCTACTGGAAACATATACATTTGACCCATCATAAATGGATATGTATCTTCACTCTATTTCATTTAGCTTTCTTCCCTTTATATTTTCCTGTTGTGAGTCAGACACAAGCTTACTTTGTCCCACAAACTAAGCCACATAACAAGCTCCATGAGTTTTCTCCTTGAACTTGTCTCTTTATCTCTGAGGTAAGGTGGGTGGAACATCTCTCCATTTCTCCTTGTGGGTAGAGAAGCAAAATGTCACAACACTCCAACAATATTTTCCAATGAAATTTATTTCCAGTCTCAGATCTCCTTTTTGGCCTTAATAAACACCTTGATAAATAGTTTAGCACCTCATTTTGAAATGGGAGTATACTGACATCCATTGTCTTGTGGCCTCCATTGAAATGAACAGAAAGTTCCTTTTTAATAACTTGTTACAATTTGAAACAATATTATCCTACTTCCAGACATAAAAAATATTATTAATATTTTAACAATATTTTAAATGAAATGTTTAATTTTAAATTTTTTAAAATCATGATGAATCCCTATAAAATGAAAAAATATTAGTCCGTGTGTACCAATGAAGTATTTAGCCTATGGGTACTAAAAGTCTGAGAAACACTGCCCTAAATTATTTTGTCATTGAACACAGTCACATAATTTACCTGCTAAGAATCGAAACTACCCATCTCTGACCCACTGTAGTCATCTGCTTTTCAAAGTTTTGAATTTGAGATGTCTGGAGAACATCAATATTCAATACCAATAAGCAGTTAGAATTATGAGTCTAGACCTCCGATATTAGGATATTATGAATACATAGAAGTCATAGAAATGGCTGACACACTCAGGTAAAGCATGTAAATGGAAAGAGAGTAGAAACCAGAATATATAAAACTCAGATGATGGTCCTAAGACTTTTTATTTGTGAAGAATATTTACTCTTCTGAGATTGTATATACTCTGATATACACATATCATTTTACCTTTGTGGACCCTTATCCCTCTTGCTGTAGTCCATAATTCCATGACCAAGACTAAATATATATATATATATGTATGTTTTTTTCCAGTTACTTCTAAAGTCACCTACTGAAAACCAAATGGGAGCTTAGCAGAGTCTCAGAATAAATCATTTGCATGTGTATGTGTGTGTGTGTGTGTGTGTGTGTGTGTGTGAAGTAATCCTGACCCAGTGACCGATAATGATTACTTAACGATAGAATAATGATGATGATGATTATGGAATAAAATGCCATTTTAGCTAAACTAAGCCTTTCTCTCTTCCTATAGAAACAAGCTTCTGCATCTCCTTTTGCTGTCACCTTTGCTGATATCTCATGTATCTTAAGCTATCATCACTTTGACATTCTGTCACTGCTGCATGCCATTAGCATCCTGTTTCATAGGACTTTTGGAGAATCTTGACTGCCCTGTGAATTGACCCAGCAATTATGGCCAAACGCTTTAGGAATGCTCCTGTACATTATAAACACATCAATCGGCATGCTGATGTGATAATGATGAAATTACACTTTCTCACTTTCAGTAGCTTCCAGAAAGCCACTCACATGGGGATGCTTCCGGGTCTAAAGTAAAACTCCCTGCACACCAGTCCCTGCAATGTCTGAAGGAATTGAAGTCCAAGAGATGGTAATCTTCACCTTGGTCTTGATTCTGCTAATTCAGTGAGAGACATAAGCATATTATTACTAGAACCTTCCAAGATCCTTACGCTCATTGAGTTTACATAATTTATTAAAACCAGAAAATTCCTTTTCTCTTGAATGAAGTTTCCCACTTGCTAGAGATTGTATGTTGATCACTTATATGGACCTAAATGATTATAATGCAGAAATAAAGTAGAGTCAAAATCCCTGCCTCCACCTTCCACTCCCAGGAACCATCTTTGGGATGATTCTCCCAGGTCCTGAGAACTGACTCCTTGAATTCTCTCTGATGATGTCAGTACCACTCAAGGCATGGTTAACATTTGAGTTTGGTAATGTCTGTGGGTTTGAGTGTGTGTTGGGAGTTTGGAGAAAGAAGAAGTCCGATGCAGAAGAAATACTCCTTTTTGCTAGAGACTGATATATATTGAAAGTATGTAGGTGCTTTAACTGGGGTTGAAACTAAGCTTTCAGAATTTTAATAAGAAATATTGCTTTCTTTATTCTTTATACCAACTGTGGTCTTTCTCCATTACAACCCTGCTTCTTGTTGGTGGAAAAAAATACACTATAGTTGCCCTAACATTAAACATGCTCATAGATCCAACAAGGATCTTCATATTTAATTCTGTATTTTCAGCCTTGCTAATGTTATCTAGGGCAAGACTCTGAATCTCTTTAGACCTACTATAGTTTCTCTTCAGTGAAAACAAAAGAGTGGGAAAGTGAGAGAGCAAAAAGAGAGATTCTTTTTTCTTTTACACTTTCTTTCATCATTTAATGAAGGAGCAGGAGGTGTATCAGTAAGATACAGACCAGCTCACCAAAAGACTTCATTGTAGAGTAGAAGAAAGAGGCCCATGTGCAGTGGACACTTACATAATATGAAAAATGCTGTTGTAGGACCATTGCAATATACTAGCAGAGCACACTTTCAGGAATAAATTCTGCTTAGGAAGATATTTGGGAAGATTTCCCCAAAGAATATGCCAGTTAGGTTGGGATTTGAATGATGATTAGAATTTGATCCAGTGAGGTTGTGGAAAAGCAATTCCAGACAGAAGAAAGGGAATAAGCAAAGTTTTATACAAGTTTAAGGAGTGATGGGTTCTTAGGTTTTACTAGACAGACTATATGCAAGATGGGGAGTGGCGGTAGATGGAATGTGAAAGCATATGGCACAAAATCATTTGGGACATTGAATGCCATGCTAAAGAATTTAAGAGATCATTCAAAAGTCCACAAATGATAAATGCTGGAGAGGCTGTGGAAAAAAGGGAACCCTCCTACACTGCTGGTGGGAATGCAGTTTGGTGCAGCCATTGTGGAAAACAGTATGGAGATTCCTCAAAAGACTAGGAATAGACTTACCATATGACCCAGTAATCCCATTCCTGGGTATATATCCAGAAGGAACCCTACTTCAAAATGACACCTGCACCCCAATGTTCATAGCAGCACTATTTACAATAGCCAAGACATGGAAACAGCCTAAATGTCCATCAACAGATGACTGGATAAAGAAGAGGTGGTATATTTATACAATGGAATACTATTCAGCCATAACAACTGACAACATAATGCCATTTGTAGCAACATGGATGCTCCTGGAGAATGTCTTTCTAAGTGAAGTAAACCAGAAAGAGAAAGAAAAAATACTATATGAGATCATTCATATGTGGAATCTAAAAAAAAAAAAAAAGAACACAAATACAAAACAGAAACAGACTCATAGACATAGAATACAAACTTGTGGTTGCCAAGGGGGAGGAGGGTGGGAAGGTATAGACTGGGAGTTTGAAATTTGTAGATACTGACAGGTATATATAAAATAGATAAACAAGATTATATGGCATAGCACAGGGAAATATATACAAAATCTTGTGGTATCTCATGATAAAAAAGAGTGTGACAATGAATCTATATATGTTCATGTATGACTGAAAAATTGTGCTGTACACTGGAAATTGACACAACATTGTAAACTGACTGTAACTCAATAAAATGAAATTTAAAAATAAATAAATAAATAAATAAAAGAATTTAAGAGAATGGGAAATAAAGTGTTGTTTCTCTCCCTAACTCTAAAAGCAATATGACAGTCACAAATAATGGAAACCAAGATAATTCCTTAAAATGATAAATCTTGATTGAGTTTCCTCTTAATGAAAAATAAGTAAGTAGAGATATGCATCACACTGTCTATCTTTAGTGCACTATGGATTCAGAGTAGTCGTCTCTTTCAAGTGTTTGCCTCATCTGTTAATGTTTGCCATCGTTACTGGTATTTGGATTGGCTCTTGAACTGTCCTGGCATGGATTCATCTTCCCAGACAGCTGCTCCTTTGAAGCATCATTGCAAGATGCTTGTCTAAACAGAGTGTACACTTGTCCATCAAAACATAAATAGCACCCAAGCAACCTGCATGTCCAGAGGCTGAAGGAGACACAGGGCTGCTTTCCCACTGAAGATGTGCTAAGTTCTGAATGACCAGTTTCTTTGTAAGCTTTCGGAAAATGCAGACATGGACCCCCCAGTATGAAAACTTCTGCTTCTCAGTCTTTGATTCACACTCTTTGCTATTCTAATAAGAAGTCTCTAAAGGGCTTTCCACGACTACAAACTACTATACTGCGACGTTGTACCTGCTTTGGGAGCAGCTGAATATGCTTTTCCATTGCTTTCCCTTCTTCCATATTAGCATTAGAATTTTTTGCTTTCTTCCTAGCACCCTTCACCCTCAACTGTTCAGGCTTGAAGTTTCTCATTATTCAAGCTGAGTCCCTTTCTCTAGTGACCCACAACAAAGGCCTGATCAGGTCTGAGAGAGGATCTGTGAGGACAATCAGTGGGTGTCTTCCATTCACAGTGTCTGGATCAGAGCTGTCTTGTAAGCCAAGGGGGAGATTGATTCTGGGAGTTTATGGAAAATCTTCAGTAGGACTTGTGATGGTCCTGTTGCTTTTCTTAGAATGCCTAGAAGGTAGCAAGTTTGAATCTGTGTCTCATGCTCTCTCTCCCTTTCTGAAGAGTGACTGACCAGCAAACAGAAAGATTTGGCAAAGTAGGAGAGGCTGAGTGCCACTGAAACCAAAGAGTTTCTGGTTCAAATCTGTTTTCCTGTCAGGTATTGCTGGGAGATCCATCCCTTTCAAACCACTGCCAACTATGTGAACTCCAGCAATTTGGTTAAGCAAAGAAATCATTGGCAAGTACAGCACAACAAATTGTTGGCTAATAGCAAAAACTGGAGATGACTCTGTTAACAGATCCAGCAAAGCCTTTTGTCATCTGGGTGAGAAGTCTCATCTAAATTGCAGAAGACAGAGGACTTGTTTCCACCATTAAGAGCTGTTTGTTGTTTGGAAAGGACACCCAGGCTTAGCGTCCATTATGGAAAACAACGATGTGATTGGATGCTGAGAGCCCCAGTGCCTGGAGAAATGGTAGGGAAAGAAACAAACATGGACTGTGTGCTAGCATCTGCCCTTAGAATTTCACAGACTTTTCTCACCAGTTTCTTTGACAAAGAAGAAAAGATATCACAATAATTAAAATGTGTCATTCCTTGGACCTATCTCACAGAAATGAGATGGAGTAGGAGTGAGATGTTGATAATGTCAGTTCTCAGAATGCATTGCTGTCATTGCCTAACCAACTCTACAGATTTTTCTTGTGTCTTTTGATGTATAATGTCACTGTGTTCAAAATGTTTTATTTGTGGATATATATTCACGTACGTATTTAGATCAGGAGCATCTGAATTTTGTTGGACACTTACAGAAAAAAATTTGTTAATTACCATTTGTTAGGGAAATTCCTCACCATTTGTTAATTTATTCATTCTGTCTGTGAATATTTATTGGGCACTTACTATGTGACCAGCATTGTATTAGGTGTAGCAGTGAGCAAAACAAAACAAAAATCCCTACCATCACAGAGCTCGTATTCTAGTGCTAGGAGACAGATGATAAGCAAATATCTAAGTAAAGTATATTCTGTATTGATGATAATGAGTATTCAGGAGGAAAATAAAGCAGAAAAAAGGGACAGGGTGTTGCGATTTTAATTAGGGTGGAAAGAAAAGACCTCACTGATCAGGAATCATTTGTAGAAAGATTTGAGGGCATTGAGGGAGCAAGTCTTGTCAGGGGAAGAGCATTCCAGAAGGAATCACAGGTTCAAAGGCCTGGATTGAGCGTGAGGCACACCTGTCATGTTTGAACAAGAGCAAGGGGGCCAGCATGGCTGGAGTGACAGGGACAAGAGGGAGCATGTAAACCTCAAGATGAGATCAGAAGATTCCCTGGGAAGAGTGAGCCTGTGATGGGACATCGTGCAGCCATCCCCAAGGACTTTGACTTTGATGTAAGGGAGTGGGAAGTAATGGAGAACATGACTGAAGTCATGCTTTAAAGGAATCATTCAAGGCTGTAGGGGGTCAAGGGGAGAATGAGGGAGACCAATTACACGATTATTGCAAGAATTTAGGTAAGATGTTGGAGGTGTGGCTCACTGGTGCTAGCGGTGAAGGTGGAGGGACGGAGTTGGATTCTGAAGATATTTCGAAACTGGATCAGCGAGTTGTTGAAGTAGGCAAGCCTCAGGGAAGACAGACCTTGGGAAAGGTAGCGGCAATTCCCAGAGCGGGACGTAAGTGGTGCTCACTGCTGGGATCCGGGAAGGTGAGTGACTTGGTCCTCTCGGGAGCATCTGGACCCTATATTACATCTCTTTCTACACCTTCTGGTGAGGTAACCAGAGTTATGATCGTTCTTGCCACTTTACAGATAAGAAAACTGAGGCTTGAAGTGATTAAATAGTTTACTCAGATTCTCAAGGTTGCAGATGATGCATCTAGGTCTTAAACAGGTCTGATGCCACATCCTGCCAACACTCTTCCCTCAATCACACAATCCACCCACCACCTCCTTGTCACAGGTGTCTACTTACTGAGTTGAAGACTGGAGTCCACCTGCAGTGCTGAGGTGCCTGGTCTTGGAGTGAGCTGCTGTGATGAAACTCCATGCCCTCATGTGTGGTCAACCTGAAGGTCTTTGGCCTGAGCACGGGCATGGGCTGGTGCACACCTGGATGTGAGAGGGCCGGCACCTTGGCTCCTCTTCAGTCCTCCCTCCCTCCCTCCTCCTCCCTTCCGCCTCCTCCCTTCCTCTTTTCTTTCTCTTCCTCCCTCCTTCCCTCCCTTCCTTCCTTCTTTATCTTGATTATCTTGTAATAATGAAAACTATGTTTTGTGTCCAGCAAACTGCTAACTGCTCTTTATGCATTTTCCTGTGTCTTTATTACTGAAAGCATGAACAAAACTGCTGCTGCAGGAACCTGAATGTGGAGCCTTGGAGGGAGGGCGGGGGAGGGTCCCCCTTTGAACACGTTCCTTTAGAGATGTCTGTGGGGCATTTTGGTTGAAAGATACAAGGTTTAGCTCAGAGAAGTCTGGCTGGAGACAGGTTTGCGAGTTTCTGAACAGGCACCTCTAAAAGTTTCTTTCCTAAACCTCTGACTGGTAATCTGTGAGTTGGTTTCCTACCTCACCTTTTCCTTCCTGTGTTTTCTAACTCTGTGCATGAACGTAACAAACAAGACTTGCGTTTAGAACAAGCAAAACTTATTTTGCCTCTCACTCTCCCTTTAAATTTTATTCGATGGAGGTTTTCTTCTTCTGATGCTGGATGGAGATGTTGACAGATCCCAGAGCTTTTCCATTTAGTTTTAGAAAATACATCCTTCCGGTGACTTTTGGGTTGCAGGCACAGTCTCAATTTCAAACACGTTCATTTAATACTATTCAAGACGTCTTCCTTGGTTTAACAACGTCAAAGCCACAGGCTTTTTCTGGCACAGACGTGGGTCAAGCAGGCGCCCCCTCTCGGCTAGCTGCTGTTTCCTGCATTGGAAAGAGGGGAGGTGGTGAGATAAGAGGAGGGGGCCGTTCTGATCCTACTGGGTGCTTCACACCCTGAGCCTTGCCGGTGGCTGGGTCTGGTCCTATTTGGGGGGCATATTTTCGGCCCTCTGTAGGTTCCAGGTTGGGGCCCTCTCACCTGAAACTGCCTTAAGAAGGAATGAGCCTCTGTTCCGGGTGGTGACTTGTGGGTCCTTCCTCAGCTCAGGCATTGGTGGGATCCCTATCCCAGCCCCCAGCAGCCTCTTTCTGCAGACACCTGCTTGCCCGTCCAGGCAACTCTGTCGGCCAGGACAGGACCCAAGTCCTAGATCACCTCTGCCGGTGTCCTGCCTGGCGCACGTCTGGCCGGGCACAGGAGCGCAGGCTGTGGCGCCCAGTCCCGGGGCAGTGTGCCGGCCCTGCCCGGCTTGCTGGGTTTCCGTGCAGGACTCAGGCCCCACCTCCAGTCCTCTTCGGCTTCCTCGAACGAGAACGGGGAGCCAGTTCTGCATGTTGAAACTTCAGGGGATGCAGGCCAAGCTCTCTGAGCGAGGGAGAAGCTGTGTTTTCCCGAGGAAGTCCTCTTCCCCGCCTCCCCTCGAGGAGGAGAGTGAGGCTGATGAAAGCATCATGGGAAACCCCCCTCCGTCCTCTCCTGCGTCTTCTCTGCTCCTCACGTACGTGGGTAAAAATACCCCGAGTGCGAAACAAAAGTGACACGAGGAGTTTGTTCAGGCAGCAAGTCTGAGGGGGTCGGGAAGCTTCCGGAGGAGGGCGGGCTGTGATCACCCCCAGAGGAAGGAGCTTCGGGGGAGCTGGAGGAGGGATCAGGCTGTGCCAGCTGTCGCCTCCTCCCACGCCGAGTCCTCCCTTCGCCTCTAACGCCCTGGGCTGGGGGTGGGGACTCACTGCGCGCTGTGACAGCCCTTAGGCTTCGGGGTGCTCAGGCGGCCGGCAGTGAGGAGAGGGGCTGGGGCTGGGCTGAGGCCCCGACCCTCAGAAGGTGCTCCTCAGGCCTGTGCATTTTGCGCCTTCATAACTGCTAAGTAAAGGGAAGTAGGTACTTTTGTGAGTGGGAAAACCATCCTCAACTGCAAAAAAAATTTGCTTATAAGATTCCAAGAATTTCAGCTTTCAAGTCAGAAATTTCACACCCAAAATGAAATTGGCGAGAGGCCCAGAACACGCCATTTTCACTTGAGGTACCAAAATTCTCATGTGAGTTTATTTAAAGAGTAACCAGGGTATTAAAATGTCCTTTGGGTTTAAGATTTATTTACAGATGGTCCATTGGCATGATTATTTACTCACCAAATGAATTCAGAGTTGGTTTTGTTGTTTTCAAACTGCCCAGGAATCGCACATTCATTTATTCGTAAGACGGTTTATGATCAGGCAGCACTGAAGTTCTTACAAAGAAAATGTACATAATTAGTGATCTGTTGGCATACTTTCATATCTCTCATATTCTTTGTAAGAATCAAATATTATAGCATTTTCCCTTAACTGGATGTGCTGGAATCTTATTAAGTGGTTAAGTCAGTTGAATAAGAGTCTTAGAAGGCTTAATCCTCTCCAATTGGATATGGTAATTTAATATTTTTTACACTCCTACAGAGGGTTGTGAACTGCATAGGATAAACCGCCAGGGCCCACTCCCCACGTCCGGTACATATGTACTTACATACACACCCACACATACACACTCCACATAGGCAAGAAGCCTTTTAACAAATACAATTGGTCCTCACCATTTGTGGGTCCTGTATTTATGAATTCCCCTGCTCACTAAGGTCGATTTGTAACCCCAAATTCAGTATTTGCAGCATTTTGCAGTCATTTGTGGACATGTGCAGAGCAGTGAAAACTCTGAGTTGTTGGTGGAACACACTCCCAGCTGAGGCCAAACAAGATGACCCTCTGCTTCTTGTTCAGCTCACTGTGGACAGCGTCCTTTTCACAGGTGCCTGGGTTTTTGTACTTATGTAATTTTTATAGGTGATTTCAGTGTTTAAAAGACCCCAAACGTGGTCCTGAAGAGTTAAGTGTCCTGAGCACAAGAAGGCTCAGATGTGCCTTACGGAGAAAGAGCGTGTGTTCAGTATGCTTCGTTCACTCATGAGTTAGAGTCGTTTTCCCTGAGATCAACATTATTGAATCAACAATAGATGTTAAACAAGGTGTCTTAAACACACATAAGACAAGGTGATGTACTGATGGGTTGGTGAAAATGTGTGACTAGAGGCTCCTGGAAACCTAACTGTATTTCCCTCAGGAGCAGTGGTTCAGTATTCACTAATTCAGTGTTTATGGTGGTTTTACAGAACATAGCTACTACAAATAACAAGAATGAACTGTATCTGGTGTTGACTAATATATTCACTTAGGTGTGGCATGCCATTTGCCTACTGGATTTGATACATTTACTTAGGCAAGTCAGTTTTTCACTCAGTACAGTTTTACTAGGTGCTTCCTACGTGCCAGGCTGTTTGGGTGTTGGTGGTAAAACTGGGGAGTGGAAACAGCGGCAGTCCCTGTCTCACAGGCTGGAGGGATGGACTGGACATAAACACACAGGTGCACGCACAGTGACGAAAATGTGACCGCTCTGTGGGGCAAAGTGCAGGGCATGAGGAGAGCAGAGCGTGTATTAGAGGACCCGCCATCACCGGTGGGGTTAGGGCACGAAGTTCCAGTTGAGGATCGAGGGAGGGGAAGCAGTGAGGTACGGGTAGTGGAGAGGGGTGGGTGAGATTCCCCGGCATGGGAGGCAGCGCAGACACAGGCTCTGTGGCAGGGGGATCCGTGGCATCTCCAGGGAACCGAAAGCATGAGAGGGACTGGAGCCTGGGAAGTGAGGAGGGCCCGGAGTGGGCTCCGTCTCCAGCAGTGAGCAGGGAGCAGGCACATGGAAGCTTGCAAGATCATCTGAGACTCTGGCTTTTATCCAAACATCCTATGTTAGTCAGCTAAAGGTTTTAAGCAAGGACATGGTTAGATTTGTGCTTTTAAATAATCACTTACTGCAGAGGATAGAAGGATTGGGGAAGGTGAGGAGCCATGGAAGTCAGCTCTTGTAGAAGTTCATTCAGGAGATGGTGGTGACGTGAGGTGGCTGGTGTAGGGCAGACAGGGGAGCAGGTGTGTTGTTAACCACGGAGGAGGCAGCGTCGCTGTTACTTAAAGTGGACTGATAGATGCTGAATGACAGCAGGTGCAAGAGACCAACCATGACCTATCAGACGCCAGCTATGCAAGTGTGGCAGAAGAGGACAGTAACATGCGACGCTCCCCTGCCCGGAATGTGTGGAGATTTGTGAGACTCATGCATAAATATGAGACATGGGGCTTCGAAGCTGAGTTTCCACATTTGCATGTAATTCCGCTCTAAAATTGCTTTCTTTGAGTAAAGTAGTTTTTCTGCTTTTGAGAACGTGCTTAGAAACAACATACAGGGCTGTGCTAATAGGGCTTTCCCCCCCATATTTTACAAAACAACACAAACACAGATGAGAAAATGCAGCTTTGGAAAATTTACTGGCCATTATGAATTATTATGTAATTGAAAATGATAATACTGATTTTATATCTTCCTTCATGTCATGGCACCATCTTTTATTACTCTCTGATGTGTTCATAGGGTATAAATTAAGTTGTTCTAGTTCTTGAAGATTTTTCATGTCAATAAAAATTTTTAAAGGTGTCTGATGTTCTAAAAAGTGCTTTCCTAATTGTTTGATGAAAGAATGAAAACAATTCGATCTTTGAAATCTAAAGATAAATGGGTCTATACTTACTTGAGGTAATTTCTACCTCCGAAAAGTATAAATTGACATTCTTTTGATGTTTTGTCTTTCCATCCATTTTGAAATTGAATGGATATGTGAGAAATAAATCTGGCACTGCCCAAATATGCCTTTCCCTTTTTTGCTGAAAAACATCTAGGGAGAGGCCTTTTATATAGAAAGTGTTTGTGATCCACAAGTTAGATACAAGCTGAAAATACTGCTCAAGATCTGAGGTTTTCAACTCCACTTTTGTTCCCCTTGTCAACATATTAAATGCTTAATTCAGTTACAGAGCCCCACAAGGTTCCGGAAAATACAAATGTCAAAGGAGCACAGTCTTTGTTCTTTGGGATTTACTGCGAGAGATGAATGTGGAAACTAACCAAGTCTGATTATTTACTGGGGAGAGTTTCCATAAACCGTGGCAGCACAAAGAGGAAGTATCAGGAAGGTTTTCCAGGGGAAGGGCCATTGAAGGCTTGAAGGAAGAGCTGGGATTGGCCATACAGACAAAACAGGCCAAAGCAGGCGGGCTTTAAAAACACAGCGTATTTCAGAACTGCCAGAATTTGGAAGATGGTCATGAATGAGCAGAGAATGATGAAAATCTCCTATCAGAAGACTTTTTCATTCCCCAGAGTGCATTTTGGCATGGAAAATTGTGTTGGCTGTGCAAGGAGAGACACTGTGAATAAAGTATTTGATCTAATTTCCTTTCATTTAAATTAATTGGATAATTAATAGTGTAGACAATAGGATAATGCATTTGGACTTCTTATAATTAATTTAGAAATCTTATACCTGCTGGGATGCAGATGAAATAATTACAAGGATCTGAATGTCTTGGTAAATTGCTTTCACATTTTTGAGTAAGCCTGAAATATCCTCTGTAAGCAGGTCTATTCTCTGCTCTCTCTTTCTCGTTTTTTTCTTTCTTCTTCAAATTCAAACATGATAAAGATCAACATTTACCATCTTTTTTTAGTTTTAAAGGTAAGACTTGGGTTTCACTGGTGGAAGGAGATCATGTTTAAAAATAAAAGCTTTCTTTGTAGGTTTTTACTTATATCAACATCAATTCATTCTTACAATCTAAGAATTAGAAGTTTCCCCCTCAGTCATATTTCCTATTAAAACAATTGTATCTGATTCCAAATTCTCTCTATTTCAGAAGTAACTGCCAATAGGAAGTTGTTTGTCCACAAGATTTCTAAAATCAAGCTTTTAATTAAGAGCGTGCTTTAAACAGTGTTTCACAGAAAGCAATCCTCAGTGTTAACTGAACCATTTAATATAACCATTGAAGCACCCGCCCTGATTACAGAAATTCAAAGGTCTTAGAATAGATTTCATGCAAAAAGCCTAGGTCCTCTCCTATAAAGGAAGACAACCTTCTACCCAGGCTTTTTATTCTAAAAGGTCTTGGGATTTCCAATCCAAGGTGGATTCAGATCAAACTCCTCAACAAATGAAACATCTTTTCTCCTCTTCTCTAAGCTGTCCTGACTCTGGAGGCCTCGGCTTCCTTGGGTTGGAGTGGCTTCAGCATCTTGAAGTGCAACGACTAACTAGGGTGCTTCTGCTTTTGGCTGAGAGTCTGTCTTTCTCTCTGGCTGGAGTTCTGTCTTCTTTAGTTGCAGCCAGTGCTGCATATTCCCGTTTCTGAATTTCGGCTGGAAAATAGCATGGGTTGGGCAACAGCAAAAAACATATGGATGAAGCTTTTGCCAATTGATTACTTACCTTTCTCGGCCTGATACCGAGTAGAAGATGTGCCAAGAAGCCATTGTCACTTTCTCATAACTTCATACCAACCTGGCCCTGTAATCGAATAATCTGTATGTGTCTTTATGTAGGATCTTCTGTTCAGCGTTTATGAGTGCTCATTGATTTTAGAAAAAGTAACTTATTTTGTTCACATTTTTAGGGGGTGGGGGAGGGAGATAATTAGGTTTATTTATTCGTTTATTTTTAGAGGCGGTACTGGGAATTGAACCTAGGACCTCGTGTATGCTAAGCATGTGCTCTACTCCTTGAGCTATACCCTCCCCCATTAACATTTTTAAGAGCCTGTATTTGCCAGGTTTTGAGGCTATCATACACTTTGATATTATTTCTTGTTTATTACTTGCCCTCCCCACACTAGACTGTAACCTGTAGGGAGGACCCACCTTCCTGCTCACTATCGAATCCCTCTTATAGGGTATAGTGTCTGAACATGGTTAAGTATTTAAAAAAAAAAAGTAACTGAATGAATGAGTGGATGGGTAGTAGAGACAAAGTCCTTGCACTTGAAAACAACATAAAGCAGCACAGAGAACCAAACCAACAGAGGAATTCATGAAAAGCTGCAGTACGCCAAGGACAGATCAATTCCTATGTATTTAGGAGGGATGGAGATGTCAGGAAAAGATTCACAGAGGGGACACTGTCTGAATGTTATCTTGAGCAGGCCTGGAACAAAGAGAGGGGGAAATACAGGCTGGACAAAGGGAACCACACTGACAAGGCATGCGTACTTCATGACAGTGTTCAATTTGAGGTGTTTGGTGGGTATGAAGGGAAGATTCCCAGTGGGCTTGGAGCTCAAGATAAAATCTTGTAACGTAAGATCTCTGCCTAATCTTCAATTCATATCTATATGTAAAATTTTCCAAATATAGTATTGGGGACCTTGTGAACACTAAATATTTAATACGTAATTTGTAAACTGATTAGATTTAGCTTAAAGAACACCTATGTACAATTGTGTAAAATGACTTAAAATTTCAGTTGAGAGAGTGCAACGAAATCTTTTTTAAAAGGTCTTCCAGATATAGTTGCTCACGTAAGAAGAACTATGACTATGGTTTGACCATCTCATTCCTATACATGAGAAGCAACATTCCTTCCAACAATTTATATGATATGGGTAATGTCAGATATTAATAATGAGGATGTTGTACAATATAATGTGTACCTATCCATATGAAACATAAAAGGACATAATCGAAGGAAAAGCATTGGAAGTAGGTCTACCGTGATGGCTTTCATGATCTTAAAGACAGTCAAGAATCAAGAGTAGAAGAAGCTCAGATACTTTGAGTCCAACCTTGACTAATTGGTCAACTCAGGAAATACAGTTGCTTTGTGTGTGCTGACCGATATGTAAAAGCACCAGGGACCAGTGGAGCCTCAGGAGCTTTCTTGACAAGAGGATGGTTTGGGGATATATGAGCAAGAGATGGCTGAGTCTGGAAAAACAGGGGGTGAGAAGTGGGTGGCCAATTTTGAAGGAGGGCTACATGTAATTGTGGCCAAAAGAAGTAATCTAGGGCACCGAGGGGGAAGTATTTGGAGCACAAGGAAAGGGATCTGTATGTTACCTTTAGTCCAAAGGGGATTACAAATATTTAGTAAGGTTCTTTTTTTTTTTTTTCAGAAAAAATATAATGATAAAAGTACTATAGATATGCAAGTAAACTTTTGGAATTATATATCCACTTATCTACTCAAGTCCTGACTTTGAGATGTCATTGTTTTAAAATATCTTTCTCAGGCAGGGTCATTCAGCTTGTTAGAGCATGGCAGTATCTACCAGAAAATCCCTCTCCATGTGTATTGTGCTAAGCAGACGTGTTTATATTTCACTGTGGGCGTCCTGAGATCTTGTTATGTGGGAACCTTGAAAGTTGGCCTCCTCTGATTATGCTTTAGCCAGAGAATCCAGGAACTATGGGAACTAAGAGTCCTGTTCCAGTGACCTGTAGAATATATGCTGTGTTTGTCTTCTCTGCTGAAATAGTCATCAATTATGTGTGCTCTAAATGCATACTAATCTTTCCTTTGGAAGAAGGTTAAAGGATGTCAAGAGCATACCTCTGTGCTCCAGCTTATGAAGGAGAATGAAAAATCCCTGGAGAAGAGGAAAAGAAAATAATTCAGGAAGCATGCTAAAAATAAAAATATATATTCTAAAGACATAAGAGTGAGTACTAGAAAAATCAATACCAGTGTTCGGCAGTACAGGAGTGAATGAATGTGACATGGGGGAATAAGGCAAGGAAAATCATTATCACCAGTACGACATGACATTAAAGTCTGCCTGAAGAGGAAGCACTGTGCTATTTTTCTGGGAATAAGAAGGATTTCTAAGTACTGTTAGTGAGTGAGCAGAATCCTGCGTAAACCTCAGGAGGAAATGATCCCCCCGCCTCTCCCACACACATACACACAGTGGTGGATGACAGTGGATAACTCCATACCAAGACATATGTAAGTCATAATATAAGATTGAAAGGGAGGCTGACAAAACCCAAGGCCCCTCCTATTTTCAACTACCCAGCGCATTTGCTTTCTGTGCACCCATTTGGGAAAGCATGTTTCTGCAAAAATGGACTCAGGATATAGTTCTGGTGATTTGAAAGATCTGAATAGGAGGCTGGTGGACTTAGAGGCATAGAGCATGTTATTTCTCCTAAAGTCAATACTTTCAAAGGATGATAGAAAAAGATAATTGGATGGCAAGATATGAGTGGGAAAATAAATGAATTTGATTCCCTAGTGTGCGGTTTATGATAACAAAACGATAAGGAGCAGGTAGCATTCCATGATGACTGGGAAGAAAGCTTTCAGGAAAGGAGCTGACTGAATCTCTTGAGAACAGGACCCTATTTTATTCATGTCTGCATCTTTAGCATCTAGTGCAGTGCTCTACAAACAGCAGGAGCTTAATATTAAGAGCCTTTAATTTAAGAGGTAGAAAGAAGAAAGTGTTATAAAAAAGAAACCACAAATCACAATTCTATAAATGATAATAGGTTTAGGACAGAAACAAACAAACAAAATAACACCACCACAAACTAAAGTGCAAGAAGTATCCAGTTGTTCTTATAAGGAAACAGCAGGGAAACAGGTTAAGTGCACTAATTTATGGCCGAACTTATCTGCCTGTAAGAGCAGAACAATGAGGAAATCAAGCAAAATGAGCTTGAACTGCTAATACAAGGAAGCATAAATTACCTCCCAGCTGTCACTGTGTCTCAGTAAACCAAAATGAGAGAAGACTACACACTGTTCCAAGGAAACACATTTGATACAGGCTGGGGGTATCGCAGGGCAAATCCAGAACACAATTAATTCAGATCCGTACTGTGCCTGTGCGGAGGCTATCAAGATACAAAGACATCTAAGACATAATATTTGATATCACAAAGTTCCCAATCACAAGTGCACATGGATGCATAAATGTTTAACTAGAAAGAAGTGATAAGAACTCTCACTGATATGCCTGAAGGGTTCTCTGTTCCTTTCCTGGAGCTGCCATCACGAAGTACTGCACACTGGGCAGCTCACACAACAGAATTGTACTGTCCACAGCTCTGGAGGCTGGAAGTCTGAGATCACCGTGTGGACAGGGCTGGTTCTTTCTGGGACTATGAGGGAGAATCTGTTCCATGCCTCTCTCCTAGATTTTGGTGGTTTGTTGGCGACCTTTGTCATTCTGGCGCTCATAGAAGCATCACTCTGATCTCTGCCTCATTTTCACATGGCATTCTTCCTGGAGAATGTGTCTGTGTCCAAATTTCACCTTTTTATAAGGTTACCAGTTATAGTGGGTTAGGGCCCACCCCAATGTCCTCGTCCTTACTTGATGATTTACAAAGACCTTGTTTCCAAATAAGGCCACATTCATAGGTACTGGGGGTGAGAGTAATTCAGTACCCTTTCTGGGTGACACAATTCAGTTCAGGATAGACCACGAGAACACGAATCATTTCAGCATCTTCAGCTTGGTGGACATTGGTAAACATAGACCTAAAAAATTGTTTCAAAATATAGAATTGGCACAAAGGTGAGAAATAAAATGACTGGAAAGAGGGAAGACTGCCTTTTCAGTTAAGAAACTGAGGTTTTTTTTAACTTAACTTATTAAATTCACTAACCATTTACTGACCATGACTATGGGCCAGATGCCAGAGATACAAAATTATTAGAGAGCCACCATACCCAGAATATCTAATAAATAGTTTTTGGGGGGTTGAAAAATTTCTCTCTCTATACATAGAAACAATAGTTCAACTGTGAGTGGAATTAATTCCTATTACCTGGAAATAAGGAAAGAACTTACTTCTGATTATATGGGAAATCGGTGAAAATTTAGGAGGAAGCAGCCATGTCACTGAGAGATTATGTTAATGAGAGAAGGAATGTTAGGTATACTCAGACATACCCCCACACTTTAAGAAAGCAAATGTTATGCAGTTCAAGCAGAAAACAGTTATAGTTCTATGCCTAGAGAGAACCGTATGATGTTAGAAGTCTCTGCTGACAACATAATCCCATGAGCTGCCCGAGGCTTGGCGAGGTGCCCAACGGATTATCTGTCTCCCTCGCAACCCGGGGACTGGCTTTCACATCCAGCACCTGGGGCATTGTAGAGCCTGAATCTGTCCTTGCTGAATAATTCTAACTGTCGATCTGTTACAAAAATAGTGTGGAACACATACATGCACATAGAAATACAAAATCACATTCTGACATAAGATTTTGGAAGTTTGGAATCAATTTTGGACATTCAAAAACTTTAAAATGTGACCATCTATTTAGTTGCAGGTTTGAATTATTAGAAGCAATGCTGATGCGAATTCATTTTTACATGTGGGCGTTGGACATCTGTCTGCCTGTTTCCATAGGATCTGTATTCCCTTTTTACTGCGTCCAGTCTTACGTTAAATCTCTCTTCCCTGCTGCAGCTGGGTGAGCCGTGACACCAGTGTCTCCCCACGGCCTGCAGACTAAAGGTTTACAGTACTTCTTGTGACTAGACCTAACTTCAACACCCATGCTTCATCTTTAGTTGCATCCAACAGCTCCGCCTGTGCTCATGCTATTTCCCTTCTATCTTTACTGATTCAGTCTTTCTCCCCTTCCAAGATTCCAGAAACTTCCCTAAACTTCCAGATTGGGTAAAGTGTCAACTCTGACTCTGCAGCATCCTATGTAGAGCTGTAACTCAGCAAAGGCATCACAATGATCTCTGTGTGGTCCTTCCATGACCCTTGAGGACAGGGACATGAGTAACCCTTGTAACCACACAATACCGAGCGTGTAATGTCAGGCTTAATATATGTTGGATTTTAATATTCGTTACCACGGAAATAAGCTGATGGGCCATCACATGCACTTCCAGCAATTGGTTTGTTGGGGAGAATTGACAGTTTGGGACAAGGAACACGTGATAGGTCGGTAGCCTTTCAAAACATTCTGGGAATGAGATCACCTATGTGGAATTAACCAGAACTTCGTGGTCCAGTGTAAGTGCTCAATAAACATTTGTTGAAACTGAATGAAATCAATCATTTATCCATTCATTCAAAAATCTTTTACTCAGAAATTGCAATGTCCCGGTACTAGTGCTGGGAAAACGAAAAGCTATGAGTTGAGGCAGACATGTAAGCAAAGCCTAACTAACCATGCAATATGATGGATGTTATAACCAGTCTCTAATGTGCCGCAGGGAAGGGTGCATAGGAGTGAGCAGCTTGCTCCCTCAGAAGGCAGAAGAGGAGGTGGGTGGCTTGTTTGCCTGCTTCCTCTCCACGCATTTTCTGCCCTTCCCTGCCCTGCGCTGTAACTCAGGGAGCAATATTTCCCAGCCTCTCTCCTCTCCTGGCTCCCAAGGAGCCCAGTGGGGAGGCAAGGTAGATAACTACCGGGCCAGGTGAAGAGCTGCATCACAGCCTTTCTCCCCAAGCTCTCTGCTGCCATAGCTGCCGGCTCTCTCTCGTGGCTGCAGGTCCCGCTGGGCACGCCCACTCTTCCAGCTCCCTCCAGGCTCCTCGGCTCTGGAAACACCGACTTCTTCCTGTATGGCGCCTGTCTTTTCTAGTCTCTTGGCTGCCGGCCCACTGCCCCCTGCCCTGCCTCTGCCACCCCAGCAGGCTCCTTGACTTTTCCTTCACTGGTGAAATCCATACCCAACAGTAGAGTCATTGACACACCTTAGGTGCTCTTTCCTGGCTCCACTTTGGCTGATTCAGATGCTTCTCAAAGAAAAGCACATTTAAAAGCTAGTGGAATAGGGCTGTTTCTAGAGATTTTATCCTTTTACACTCAGTATTCTATTATTGTCTTGTTTGGTGGCTGTGGAGAAAATTTTGATTCACCCTGGACTCAGATGTCTCACCTAAAAGAAAAATTAGAAAAATGTAATATATTTGGCCATCTTGGAATTCATTCATTCATCCAACAAATTTTGTGGTGGCTCCGCTCCCTGGAGGTGCCATTGGATAATAATCACCATCAGGACAGAAGTGATCCCTGCTCCAGAGAGCATCACAGACCGGGGTGTGTGTGTGTGTGTGTGTGTGTGTGTGTGTGAGAAAGATGTTTGCAACAGTCATTAGCAGTGCCTTAATAGTTGCAGTTCCTTTAAAGCATCCATTACCTTTCCAAATCAGCATTAGTAAATGACCATGTAATTGTTTGAGGATCACAAAGCATGTGGAAAGCTCTCATTAAAACTAGATGGAGACCATGGATGTCTTTAGTCCAAAGAGCTTTATAAATGAAACTAAAAGAAGTGTAAAATCTATCCAGTTTTGAATAATCCCAAAATGATTTGCTGTAACCTTCTTAATCAACAGACCTGTAACTAGGGAATAAATGTGCCTTCTTTGTGTCTCACTCTCTGAATGAAATGTGTTTGGCAAGAATTTCTTTTCAGAAACTGCTTTGGTTCAGGAAATGCTTGCCATTTCTTTGTATGCCAGGCGACGGTCTTTTACATTTTACATTTTAACAATAGATGGTTATCTCAGAGGATGAAGGATGAACTTAATCAATCCTTTATTCTGTAGGTGGGAACGTATCAAATTCATTTCATTTTGATCAGAAGGAATCTTATTTTTACATACTTTCAGAATATAAATTTTAATACCCTCCAGAAACGCATTTCAGTGTCAGGCAGTTTTCTCATCTTATCTAAATCTCCCAGGCTGTTCTGAGCAAAGATGAAGGACAATTGGCTACAATCCTCTGTATATCAGACTGAGATTGTAACTATGTATATATTCACTCTTTCATTCAACAAGTGTTTATTGAGCATCTACTACTAAGAGCCAGACCCTGGGATAAAATAGCAAAACCAGATGTGCCTCAACCCTTTAAAATTACTTTCACAGCCAAAGCATCTTTGCGGCTGCTTTTTTTTTTTTCCTCCTAGATCAGTTTTTCCAACCCTTAATTTCTGTTCCCACCTGTTGCATTTACATGCTTCATGGGATTGAGCAGGCTGATAACACTCTGTAAAATAAGTTTTCTGAATCTGTAAAATGGGAGTGATGATAGCACTTACCCACACAGAGTTGTTTTGAAGCTTGAATAGGCTAATAGATGCTCAAAAACTTTAGGTCTTCCCACAGCCACTATCATTTCAGTGGAGCCTCTCCAGGTGTACTCTGCAATCAGTACAGCCACTAGGACATGTGACTATTTAAATGTAAATTCATTAAAATTAAATAAAGTTAGAAATTCAGCTCCTCAGTTGCCCTAGCAACATTTCAGATGTTCTAGCAACATTCAGTAGGAATGTGTGGCCAGTGCCAACCATACTGGATAGTGTAGCAAATATAGAACATTTTCATCATTACAGAAAGTTCTGCTGGACAGTGCTAGTCTCTAGAGACCTTAAATGAGAGAGAGAGAGAGAGAGAGAGAGAGAGAGAGAATAAAGGACATCGTCCCCAAAGATACCAACTGGTACACAGAGTCAGTAAAAGGGGCCAGCCTTATTTCTGATGGGTTTGCTGCAATTTCCTCCTGTACAGGGAGCCGTTTCTCTGTTCTGTCCCTTTTGAGGAACTCTCTAAAACAGCGTTCAAGAACACAAGCCCCGGAGCTAGATTGACTGGGTTTAAATCCTGGATCTACTACTTACTAGCTGTGTGATTTGGGACAATTTTTAACCTCTCTGTTCCTGTATTTCCTCCCATGTAAAATGGGGGCCATTACAGACCCTACCTCATGAATGAATCCATATAAACCACTGAGAATTGTGCCTGGCCATGTAAAACCCTCAGTAAAACAATATCACCAGGAACTCTCACGGGCATGTGTCGTCTGTACAAACGTAATTTCCACAAATGCTGAGCATGGCCAGTTTTGCCATTTGGGGGACTATTTTTAAAATGGTTCTTCGACTTAACTGTTCTGAGTCTCAGCTCATTTTCTTTAAAGTGAGAATAATATTATACTTCCCAGCGTTGTTTTGAGTGCCAGATGAGACAATGTACGTGAAAGCAAAGGCACATTGTAAGCATTTAATAATATTTCCTTTGTACCTTTTACAGAAAAAAATTAGAACCACTGAATAGTACAGGACATTCTGATTGCTCTCTAGAGTTCTCTAACCTTGGCTTATGAACATAAAAAAGAGAGCCCTGTAAGAGACAACACACAGATTTTTGTGAAGCAGATAATCCGTTTTCCTTCCCAACATTCTAATTCTGATTTTGTGTCCTCTTAGGGCATCTCAAATTTTAGTATGTTTTCAATGACCTAAGCAGTAGAAGGGAGGACTCTAATATGACAGATAAACCAAACCACGGATGAATGCAAAAACCATTAGTATTCATTTATTTTAAAATGTTTGCTGATTCACTGCATGCTTATCAAAAGTCTTCCAGGCGAAGCATTGTGTTGGGTGCTATTTGTTTCAGAGTAATTTTGGCAGCAGGTTTACCCTAGCAATTGTTTATTTTGGGCTTAGATTTGAATTGATTTATATTCCCTACGCACAGCGGGACTGATATTAGAAGATGTGGTCACCTAGGGTAGAGTGGTAGCAGGAGGAAGTCGGGCTGAGATCAGGGATTCACTCCATCAGTAGTCTGTGTGTGATTTCATTTGTACAATGATGACCTCCCAGGAAGGAAGGTAAGTTCCTTATTTATAATATATATGCTTCAGCTCTTCGTGGGTGGTACCTGCAGCTTCAGAGAACCTGAAGGATGCTTGCATGTGACTGAGCACTGCCCTCTCTTTGTAGGCTGCAGGGATGATCAGGTGCCTCCAGTGGGCCGTGGAGAGACTGCTAAGCACAGGGAAATGGACATTTACACAGCGTGAACGTACAGGGAGCATCAGGTGCTAAAACAATGATATCTAGACTTAGCCAGGTCACCCTCTTGTTCACGCGATTCTCTTCCGAAGTGGGGGACGACGTGACCAGCCAGCTCTACAAAGAGGAGACCAGCTGACAAGCAGCAGTGCATCTCCTCTGTGATTTCTTTAAATTGGCCCTGGTAATTTAAGATGGAAATATCTGTTTATTGGATTTAAATTTAGGTCTCATTTGCTGGTGCCCCAAGCAGATTTGGGAAATTAAAGGCAACAAAACCATAGCAGATTCATAAAATACATGTCGGTCTCAACAGGAAAGCATTTAAAATCTGTGAATTGTGATTTCAGACGTCAGAGTGCTTTAGGGGCTGGGACAGTCAAGTTCCATTTCTCTCCTTAGTAAAGATACGTGTCGTGTGGAAGTATCCAGCCAAGAGCATTGCATTCTCATTAAACGTCCTAGCACTTAAGAGAAGTATGTACTTCTTGTTGGACAGAGTAAGAGGAGGAACGATAAAATGTGGCGTTTGACGGGAGAACATTGACTGAGCACGTGTGCACTCCTGGTAGGGGGAAAAGACTTATTTGCGTTTTGGCACAGTCATTGACAAAGTTAGGAATGAATGGATGAATACACTTTGATGTGACATTTATGTGCAGCTGAGAGTTCAATGTCGAACGCTTATAATTAGGATATTGGGAAACGGTTTTGAACATTTTTCTGTTTCACTTGTGACATACATGGGGCAGAATGATTAAGGGTCCCAGCAACCCCATAAGGCAAACCGAAGACTGAGGGAATATTTGCATTTTTTGCTCATGCTCCCTCATTAAAATGCTTCTTCTGTTTTCCTGTCAAAAATCATCAGTGTATCAGGGAACACGCATCTTCATGATGTATCTGAAATCCAAATAGGATAAAATGAAATGAGTTTTTTTTTCCTCCTGTTCAAAAATCCTGTTTTATTGCACAGTGGAGAAATAAATGTCTACCAAAGGAAAATGAAGAGGAACTAAAGGGAGAATCGAATTGCCCACTTCAATCACTCCCACACAGAACGCCTGGCTAAAGGATGGGCAGGCAGAGCTGCAGCGTATTGGCAAAATTTTTAAATAAAAAGAAAAGCAAAAAAAAATTGTTCCAGCAGGAGTTCTGTAGAAAAATGGAAGACAGCTGTTGCATTTTCTCCAGCCTGCTATCTCTTTCAGCCAGACCCAAAGACAATCCAGCTCTTGGCTTAATTCATCACCTGGTGTTTTGATGGGGGTGGAAAATGGGGCTCATTCACCTACTGCTCTCTAAGCCAAGGAACAAAGTTCCCAGAAAGAAGTGGAATGCATATAAATTCAGGAAAAGAACCACTTCTAGAGGAACCAGAATATGAATTCTTTCTTGGTGTTTCCTCCTCACTAGCTTTCACTTTCATTTTAAGGCAAGTTTGCCCAGAGCCCCATTCGCAGTCCATTCTAACCTCTAAGCAACCACGTAAATTCAAGTTTAGATCAACGAAATTGTTTTACAGTTGTGTCCTGATCTCTCCTTAAAATTTCCAAGCCTTCATTCTAATAGTTTATGAAATTCTCTTGCCTTGATAAGGCCTTCCTTGGTTAATTAAAACATCCGCGTTATCTGAGCACCTGAGGGCCAAGGTAAATGTGGTCTGAGGAAGAACATGGGATCATGTCTAGACCAATCCTGAGCAGTTGAGACCAGAAGGATGAGAGCCAGTCAAAGAGGCAAGGAAGCTGATTTTTGAAAACCAGCAGAGTCAGATTTGAATGCAATTTAGAGGCTGCGGTTAGGACACAAGGCTCGGGCTGAGACTGCATGGTTGAATCAGGAAGCTAGGTTTAATGCTGTCCAAGAGTAGGTCAGGGTAATGACCTGGAAAGAGATGCAATCCCCAGGGTTCACCCTTGCTGGTGGCCGGCTTCAGCCTGTGGAATCAGAGAGTTGGAACCTCTAGGGTTCTTGAACGGCCCAGCTTACACTAAACACTAATTAACTCACGTTCCGTTTTCTTACGTAACCCTGATAGAACACTGGTTTCTGTTTCCTTAAGGAGGCCACATTGGAGAGGCTCAGTCTGTGTCCAAATAGAAATAAAAAAAGAAATCCACTTTCTACCTGCATCTTTGAAAGAACTTTTAACGGGATCCGATTCCACATTGGACTCTCCTTTTCCTTTCTCCCAGCCCCCAGCCTTTCCCATAACAAACTCCAAACCTTCCCTCACTGCTCAGCCTAGCAGGGTTTTCTTCTTCTGCCCTACCCTGCCTGAGCCCTTTACTGTGTACACTGTGAAACCTTTCGCTTCTTCTTACAGGTTCCCTCTCAATCTCCTGTTCAGTCCCTCTCAACCCATTCTCCAGATTCCATATCAGAAAGATCTAGAACCTGGACCAGCCCAGCCTTGTCAGCAGGCAGCAGGCTGGGGAAGAAGGCAGCAGACAGTGGCTCATTAGCGAGTCTTGGCTCTGTCTCAGGTTTTTCTCTTTTATGTCCACCCACGTGGATCTTCTAGTTTTTAATGAGCCCTGCATTTCTGACCCCAGTAAAATAGTCTGTCTTGTCACTATGACCTTTCCAAATTTAAATTTCTAAAGGATAAGGTCTGAAATATTAGGCACTTTTGAATCACTTATAGGGTGATGCAAACAAGCTATTAAGAATCAGAATGGTGGATCTAAAATAACTTAGAGAAAAGTTGAAATAGGAGGCTGAATCTCATTGAGCAGGTGTCCAGGGGGGCCAGGGGTACTCGTAATGCATGCTGGCATATCATGCAACTTCTTAATGATCTTTTCACAGTATCACATTTGTATGAAGGCACATGTGAGGTAGTGCTGGATAGAAACACACTTCAGAAAAGTAGGAAACACTTAAGGGGGAGTATTAATGATAGACACCATTCAGTGAACAGGCACTATAGACTAGGCTCTGTTACTTATGCTTGATGGTTTTAACCCTGAAATGTAGCTGTTTGTCCCCATTTTACAGCTGTGGAAAGTAAATCTCATTTTGAAGACTTTTTCTAAGGTCATGCAAGAATGTATGACAGAACATTAAATTAAACCTATATTTCCTCCACCATTTAATCTTTTTTTAATTTTAAAAAATTAAGTGAGGTATAGTTGATTTACAATGTTGTGTTAGTTTCTGCTTCCCCATTTAATCTTGATGCACAAATACACCTACCCATACCCAGCATATGTGCCTCATGTGACTGCATGTACACAAATTTCTCACCTCTAGCACTCAAGCCTCCGCAGAACCACACCAGCCACATTTCTCTCTTCGCTTACTGTCTCGCTAGTCTCTTTTCTGGTTCGGTCCAAATGATGAATCCCTATCACTTTCTCCATGGACCCTTCTTTCTTACCTTTATTTCCAGGCATAGCTGAGCTCTCTGTGTTGTCTAGTTTTTCTTATCTCACAGTACTTCTCTTTCTTTCCAGCCATGGCAATTCATGGATCACATTTTCTGGCTCTCTTGCCTTTCACGTCTCTGGGCTCAGCACACCACCCTCTAAGCCATCAACACTGGCTTAAAGTTCTCCTTTTTTCATTAATGTGGTTAAATGTAGAGTCAGTGTGGCTCAACCTTCCAGCTTTAACATTGGAAGGCAGGGCACTGAATATTTTCACTCCATACCTCATAGGGTGGCAGTGAAGATGGAATGATATGACAGAATAGTTTAGAATAATGTAGGAATGTAGGAAGCACCCGCTGAACATTAGCAGGCATTATCATCATTATTAGTTTAGTTTCGCTTAGCTTTGCACTATAGATCAGTTCCTTCTTGCATCACAGACCAGTTGTATTTGTAGATTAGCTCTTTTGATTGTGGCTGTTTCATTTTCCTTTTCTGTAGCAAATCCATGTCAGTGTAGACTACTTTCGAATGTGAGTTCTGCAATTCAGTGACCAATGTTTCAGTTAGTGTCTGGCACAGGACAAAGCCCTTAGGGAGATTTATAAAATACTATTCAAGTATGATCATTCTTTAATAAGAAAAATTCCAAAGAAGAAACTGTTGATGCCTTATGCCACCTTCATCACACTCTTTTAATTGTCATCTTAAACCAGGGCCATCGCCATACAGAGACTGGAGAAGGGTGAGTCCACCTTACTCGCCAACGCATGGCATGATGCGCAACATGGAAAACACATTTAATATGTGTCACTGAATACATGAACAAGTGAATGAACAAATGAATACAGGGACCATAGAGATATTTGACTGTCTCATTGAATGTACAACTGTGGCTCTTACTTTTCAATCCTCGGCTGAGGCGGGTCAGATTGAGCACATCTCCTGAATGTCCTCTCCACGAAAGTCTGCCTGAGGCCTTAACGCTTCCCAAGAGTAGGGGTGGAGCTGGGAGTGTCATAGCTGCTCCATTCTCTCTTTTCAAGCTCTACAGGGGCTAACTTATTACACGTTAGCTCATTAAGCCTTTATTCTAATAAAGTAACTGCATCTTTGTTTTCTGCTTAGTGTGCAAATTATGAAGATTGCTCAGAATGTGAAACTTGGCCTTTATTTCTCTTCCAAAAAGTTTCCATACAATCAACATCTCTTTGCAGTGTTGTTTGGAAATACATTTGAGGCATTAAAAAGCAAAGAGATCTAGCATTTTCTCACTCATTTTCTGCAACAAAATCCCTACCTATTTTTTTTTAACATAAAAAGACAGCTCTACCTCATCCCCAAGAACAGTTTTTAGACACACTTACAGGATGCAGATGAGTAACCCATGGTGGATATTGTTGGATTAGCTAGCTACCCGACATCCACCTGGCTTTCCTGCTAGGAGAGAATCCCATAGAAGAAGAAGGGAGGCAGATAATCCCCTTCCCAGCTACTTGGCTGCTAGAAAGTGAACAAATGAATATGCCTGGTCCATGCCTGGTCCATCCCTTGTCTTCACCAGGGTACTGAATCCAGAGGCTGCAATGTAAACAGGTGGGGATGACTAAGATGTCTTGCTGTGGTGGTGGCCATGGTACCCTGGGTAAGGTTGCAGAGTTCCATGGTAGCAACATTCCATATTCAGTATCGGTCACAGTGTCTGTGCCTGTGACGGCGATGTGCAGTGTGACCAGCGGCAATGACAGCAACATCTTGGCAGACTCCTCATGAGGCATGAGTAAGGATGTATTTCTGGCTGCCTAGACATTCATGGTTTTTCATGACATTTTCAAACCTGATACTATAGCCTTCTCATTCATACTGGAGGAAGACAGTCTTCCAAAAAGTTTTAGTGCAAAGCAGATGTGAAGATGAGGTGCCAGCTCCAAAGCACTTACAATTACAGATAAACCTCTCCTGAAACAACTTTAATAAAGTATGTGAAAATGTAAATTTACAGACTTGATAAATTAAGTGGTGCTTATTTCTTTTGTCTTAAAGTTTTTCTCTAAATTGTTCACTTCCCTGTGAATTCTGAATAACGTAGAGATAAAAGGCGATAGACAGTAAATTAAGTAGATAAGGCTATCAACATAGGCCAAAGAGGACAAATTCAGTTTAAAAATATGTAGGTTGCAATGGCTGTTTTCGGTTATGTCAGAATCTTGGGAGAGTGAACAGATCTGAACTGTGGAGCCCTGAAGTCTCCCTGGAGCCCCTGGTCTTCTCACGCTGACTTCCTCAGGTCTTTCCCTTATGCTTGGATTCTGGGTCTGCACCTGTCCAGCTCAGCTGCCGGTATCATGCTGCCTTTAGAATGAAGCACTCAGTTATCTAAGGATGGGTGAGAAGAGGTGGCGGCCAGTTTTAGAAGCCCCGCCTTACTTGATTTGCCTTCAAACTGTGCATTTGTTTCTCTTTGAAACATATGTACTTATGACATTTTACTGTAATCAAGGAACCAAAAATAACTCTTAAATGGGCTTAGCATTTTTACTCCAGGTGTGGATTTGTTTTTGTTGCTTTTTTTTTTTCCTGTCCTCAGGCCATGGTGTAAGAATCCACCTGGTTGATTAGATTTTTGCTATGATGTCAGATGGTATGCATCCTCTCCCTACACTCACCTAGTCAATATCTTAATTTTTAAATTATCTCAGATAGAGTCTTTTAAAGGGAAGTCAATGATGAAAATGAAGAAACATTATTGCCCCACTAGGAACTGATAGCACTTCATTTTATTACATGGAAATTTGAAAGTAGTATTAACAAGAGTAGTAACTGAAAAGTGTAGTCTCTGTATTAGTGATTTTCTTAAACCTTAAATGATCCCAGATTTGGGGGAGGAAAAAGTAAAAGGGACATTTGCTAAGTTCTGACATACACCTTTCTCCAAATCTCCATGCCTAAGAAAAAGTTCTTATTAAAAAAAAAGTGCACCAAAATGCATCCCCCTGACATAAATAGGCACAGCTTTATACCTAACGAACTTTTCCTTGATAATTGTGCTCATATGTCTTAATATCAACATTTTAAAAACTACTGAGACGATTTCAATTCGAGAAGCTTTAAAGATAGATTTGACATTCCTGGAGTCTTTCTTGTGATTCTGGGTGCTGAACTGACTCTTCTCTGAAACCTAACCTTCTTCCATGAAACCCTTCATGCTTTCCAGGTACCTTTTACAAAACTTTGCTTTGGATAAGCTGAAGTCATCGGGGGAGAACATTTTAAAATCCGTTCCCTGATACCTATGAGCTCCTCACCTCCTCCCAAATTCAGAGGAGTGTCCGGCATCTGCACTGTGAATCCCATACCCTGCACACCCCAGAGACCCCTCTATCAACCACCTCTTTTTTCTTGAACCTCCCTTTCCTAGTGACATTCCCCCATCCCGTGCCTCCCACCAACTCTTAACGTAGAAACAAATACTCAGTTATCTCCCAAGTGAGAGTCAAAACAGACATCTTCTTGAGCACCAACTGCCTTCTCTGTCAGCTCTTTAGAGGGCAAGCCCACCTTGCTCTCTGTGTCTTTTATTTCACTCTTACCCTGTGCTCTGACTTCCGATGCCACCTGCTCCGAGAAGGCTGAGCCAGAGCCAATATTCATATCCCACTAGATCTCCCTGCCATTTGATCCTAGAGGCCATGACCTCCATTTAAAACTGTCCTTCATCGGCTCTGTTGGCATTTCTCTTGAGGTTTTCATCCTTTCTCTCTGGCCTCTCCTTACCACTTTTATAGATTCACTATTGCTAGCCAAACTTTAGTGTCTCTGAGGACTATGTCCTTGAACCTGTACTCTCCTCTGTGTAAGTATTTCCTACTGAAGCCCGTGGTTCCTGTATTACTGATTTTCTAGTGATCCCCTGAGATGCACAGTCTATTTAGATCTTTCTGCTGACCTCCAGACTCATATTCCCTGTCATATGTGAGACAAGTCCAAGAGTTTATTGCTTTTTTCTCCAGACCTACTTTTGCCTCCCCCAGTGACTCTAGAAAGAAACTGAGAGACAGCTTATAACATCTTAGACATTTTCCTGTCATAAACTTTATTCTGGCTCCACCGTGTTTCTGTTATTAAGTCTTATATTCTGCCGGAGGTCAAATTCTCTCTTATCCACAATTTATTCTTTATCATTTAGCTTTAGTTTCAGGATGTATTCTTGATCACCTTAACAGCCTCCTGAGAACTGATTTCCGTCTCTTCTCTTTCTCCTTTTACCACAATGCTCGTTAAGGCTGCCGTGGTGGAACTTTCTGAATCACAAAGCTGCTCATGTGACTCCTTTGGAAGCTGTCACGGCTCCTCAGGGCTGTCAGGGTAAAGGCCAGTTCCTTAGTTTACTACCCAAAGCCTTTATGTTCTGGACTCTTCTCATTTCTCTGTTTAGTGTTTCCTGAGGTGCGTTTCTAGGAATCCTGGGAGAAACGGAGAGAAGGGTTCTGTTCACTGTTAATGTGGCAGAGGTGGGTGAACCATACAGTGTTTCTCAAAATTGTTTGGTCAAGAAATCTTTTTTTCCAAGGATGACTTCAGAGTTGTGATAGTCCATGTGACACATTTCGGAACATCCTCTTTCAGCCTAGTTTTCTGACACTTGCCCTTGTACATTGTACTCTAGCCAAATGGAGATCCTTGAGGTTCCCAGAATATACGATGCTCTTCCTCACCTTGTGCCTTACACAGGCCTTCCCTTTGCCTGGATTATCTTTCCCTGAGTTATTGACCTAAATAGCGCCTTTTTTTTTTTTTCCCCCAGCATCAGTGTCACTGCCTCCAAGCATTCTTCCTTGCTTTCCTTCCCCTTCTGTCTCTGATTTTGAATTTCTTTCTCCGTGTGTCCATTATACTCAGTCACAGTACATGCACGACCTATTCACGTCTGACTCTGTAACAGAACTGTGTCCTACTTTACTTTGTTTCATGGGCATCTAGTACATGGCCTGGCACAGAGCAGATGTTCAATAACTGCTTAATTCAAAAATGAGTTAATGGATTAATTTGGAGAAGATGAAAATCTGACCCAAGGGGAGAATGCCAAGACACTGCATTCTTGTAGAAAGGTCTGTGATGAGGACAACGGCTGTAAGCAGCTGTGCACGGCTCAGAAAGCTGTGCTCCTCTGGAAGGTAAGGAGAGGCATTAGAGAGGGCTTGGGATGTTCTGGAGAAAGAAGAGAGGGAGCAGCTGTCCTTCTGTAGAAGTAGATTGGTTCCTGGCTTCCCTGCTATGCATAATAGATAATTTAACAGAATTAAATTTTTACATGACTTTTTTGTGATAATAAAAACCATAGATGTTCATTGTAGGAAATTAAGGAGTCATGAAAAAGCACAGGGAAGGAAATATAATCCTGTTACTCAAAAAGAATCTTTGTTAAGATTTAATGTGAAGCTTTAGGTCAGACTCAACAAAATTAAATTGTAGTGTGAAATTATTTTGAGTTATGCTTTTCTTTATTTAATGATGTTCTATAATAATTTCTCCAAGTCATTTTCTGTTCTCCCACAATTTGATTTTTTTAAACGACTGTGTGTATTCTAGTGTATGCTACCTTTAACTTTGTTTAATCATTAATTATTGTCAGACACTAGGCTGTCTAAATTTTTTCACTACTTTAAATAACATTGTGGAATATACTTGTATGTAAGAAATTCCTGAGCCACAAAGTTTGTTTATTCTGATTATTTTGAATTTGTACTTCCAACTTGTCCTCTAGAAAGATAATATCAGTTTATACTTTAATCAACAAGATACAGATGAGAATGATGATTTTCATCAGTTGGATTCTTAAAAAAATTCTGTGCTATTTGGAAGATGAAAAATGATATCTCCTATGATTTCAATGGCTTTTATTATTAATGATGTTGTATATTTACTCATTAAGTTTTTGACCATTTGCATTTATTCCTTTAAAAATCGCCCTTTCCCCTTTTGTACTGAGATATATATTATTTTGATTTTACTGATGAAGAAGTAATGAGGTTTAACTTTTAAATTATCTGTTGAAACAGATTAGTGCTATTAAAATGGTTAATGATAAATGTGACAGATCTTCTGAATCTAAAGACTTAGATGTCAAAAAATTCTTAAGACTAGATGGTGGCCATTTAGGTCTTTGTAGTTCTCAAGAATGAAACTGTAGAACTTTTGACCAAATAATTGCTTCCCCCTCATCTGTGTTCTCAGAATATATTTTAAATCACATCATATGCAGTTATCTTTATTGTGTTTTTACCAGCGCTTTGTGTGTGTGTGTGTGTGCGTCTTAATGAAAGACCATATAGGCTTCGGATTAAAAAATAACTAGGTTAGAATTGTTGCTCCATTTTTATGAGTTTCGTGAATTTGTAATTCAGCCTCCCTGAACCTGTTAGTTTTCTTTTCTGTAAAATGGGGTGAACAACATCTTTGACATTGGGTTAGTGTTTAAATGAAGTGGGATAAACTAGAGCAAGAGTCTGGCTCAGTACTTCGAACGTGGTGGATGTGCTGTAATGAACCGAATGATGGATACTATTTACCTGATTGTTTACCATTGTTTACCAAAAAATGATGCATAAGCTTTGTGCAGAGCAACTGAATGGCACCAGGGACTAGCTGAGTCACAGAGGAGAAGTGCTGAAGACTCTGATCTCTAAGGAGCCTCTGAGATTGAGGTAAGAGTGCAGACCTTTCCACTCCAGAGCTCTGTCCTTGCCACATTGCAGGAATTTTAAACCAAGCTTACCATATATTTTCTAGCCTGAGTGCTCTTCCCAGTGGTCTAGTTTCTGTGAGCAGCATCACTTTGGATCCATCTCTATTTAATTTATCACTCTGCTGGGCTTTTTGAAATGTTTGTTGGCATCTCCCCTTTTCCATTGCCATTTCTGCCCCCTACTCTAGGTGCACATCGATTTTGATCTGGGTAAATGTAGCTGCCTACTGGTGGGTAGTTCTGGCTTTAGTCTCTCCCAACTGCAGCCCATCCGTGAAGCGACTCTTCATCATCTACCACACCAAATCCACGTCCTCTTGTTCTTTTAAAGCCCTCTGTAATTTGACCCCATGCTCATATGTTCAACTGTAATTCCCCATACTATCCAACATGCCCATTCTGTCCAGCATAACACAAATCATGCTTGTCTTTGACCAGCCTGATGCTCTTTCTTCTGTTCCCAGCAACCTATCAAAATCCTGATCACCTTTCAAGGCTTAGCTTGCGGTCTTTCCTCTATGAGTCTGTCTCAGATTTATCTCTTAATTCTCTGAGTTTCTGTTCCCAGATAATTGGTACAATGTTTAGGGTTAATAGTATTGTGTGTGTTGGTTTTCTCTCTGCAGCCCTGCTGTGAAAACTCTGGAGGGAACACTCATGTATCCACATCTAAACGTTCCCGGTGCCTGGCCCAGATCTGGCCCAGCAGGCCCACAGTACCTTTTATCAATCACTTGTGAGCAGGATGTGATGACTATGGGGTGGCCACTGAAGTCAAAGCCCTTTCTGCCTCTGAGCCTTCACTTACACTCTTGCTGCTGAGAATGCTTTCTTCCTCTAGCATTTCCTATTCAATCCTTGATCTGATAATCTTTCTTTCAAACCACAGCTCTCTTTCTCTTTATCTCTCGTGACTATTCTTCCAGTCTGTAACCATCTCTGCCCTTATGCCGCATGGCACAAATTGTCAGCTCTTTTTTTGACATAACCATATGCTGTCAGTTGTTGCTACATCAGTGCTTCTTGTTTGGTGAGCCGTGAGCATTTCCTTCTTTGAATCCTGGGTCCTATTTCAGGCTGGGGTGGCTCCTTACACCACCCCCTTCCACTCCCAGGCCCCGGGATTCCTGAGTCTTCCTCTCCTCTTTGCAGTGACTTCCACCCACTTTTATCTCTTGGGTTCTTCTACTACTAAGACTTGCTGAAGAGTCAGTCTCTGGTATTGCTGAAAACAAACATATAGATCCTTTAAACTTTTAGGGTCGAGCTAATTAATAACTAAAGGGAAAATGAAGCTGGAGGAAAATACAAGGGGATGCTCCATGAATATGAGAAATAAGCCACCCAAATATGAGATATTCTATAATTATTATACTCACAATATCTTATTTATCATTTCTGGTATTTCTTGCTAGCTGGGGCCCAGAAATCCTGCTTGTCTCTAGCATTTCTCTTATAATTGAATAATTTTGTTAATTCCGCAATGGTCTACTATGTATCAGGCACTGGACTAGGAGCTGGGGGTGAATAAGTAAACAAGATGAGTAAGAAACAGTCCCTGCCATTAACCTATAAGTATGCTCAAATCCTTATATTGGAAAAATACAAAATGCTTCTTAGACGCCCTCATTTCTTAGAACTTCTAACCTACGTTTTAAAGTCATATTTTCCTATAAAGCTCTTTTGTCCTGAAAGTATAATTAGAGGTGGAGTAATAGGCTCGAACTAGCATACTATAGTTGCAACTTCAGTGTAACTATAACATGATGAGTTTGGTATTTTAATAAAAATGGTGGAAGCTATACATGGACATGAGATTTATCATTCTAAGTAACTCCCTTGGGAGGCGACACATTTATTTCACTGATGTTGCCATTGCTAAAAACACATTTAGCGTCTTTTTAGATATTGTTTCCAAACCAGTCTGATCACTGTTTAGGCAAATTATGCCCAATGCATTTTAGCTGCACCTAATTTTATATTCTAAACAGTAGACTCTAATCATAAACCTTATTTTTCAGACTCAGCTTAGAATAACTTTTGGCTGTTTCCAAAACACATATAGAGATACCCCCCAGATGGTAAAAATTTGGCAGTTTAGGCTAGATCTCCCCCCAAATGTGCTTCTGGTTCTAAAAACAGGCTCTCAAATGGAATTCTCAGTAGATTCTGAGCAAGAGCAGAATCACTAAAATTTGTGTAAAGCTTCCCAAAGGGACCAGTTTGACTGACAAGCATGTGTTAGGTTGAGTTACCTGGAAACAGAGAGAAACTTTGAGAGGTAAAGTTTCTGGGGAATACTCTTGGGAAATACACTCTTAGGAAGTGAGAAAAGTAGGACTGGGGAAAGGGGAGAAGCTGACCCTCAGTGCAATTGTTACAGGGAGAAAAGAATTTAGGATTCTGAGAACCATAAAACTTAACTTTCTTCCAATAAGTCGTATACCCTGAATATCACTCTAATTGTACAAAAGATAGAGACAACTTAGTAAGGAATGCTGTTCCCTGAATACAATAAACTGATAATCTGCCAGGAAGCTTCACATTTGCTATACGGAGGCCTACTCCCACAGACTGAATCATGCCGTCCAATAAATTGGCCAACAGAGGGCATCCAGTAGGGAATCCCAGTGTAATTTACATTTCTTAAATAGATTGTAATTACATTATAATTGTAGGAGTTATTTCTTAGTTTCTCTACTTAATTTGAATTGGTCCAACTTCATTGCTTGAAGTATATTTTGAATAACATACAGTCTACGCTAGCAGGTTTACCTGGAGAAAGGAGAAAGACATACATGCTAATCAGTTCAGTCAGACTCAGTCACTGCCTGAAGGGTAAGGGGCAGCTGAACTCCTGCCTCGCGCTTGGCATTTCAGTAGACTCCTTAGCCTTGACTGACGCTTGCAACTTCAGAGTAGCTGAATGAATAAATGAATGAATGAACATTATTTTACGGTTCCAATTTACTCTCAAACAAGAAGGAGCACCATGGAAGTTTAGCTCGCACCTTTAGGCTATATAGGTAGGATGCCCTGTTAGAACCTGTCTGGCTAAAGGAGCATAGAGGAGCCTTAGTCCCTAAATCTGATAAATTAGGCTGCTGTCTGGATGTCCACCATGTCCAAATGCTTCATCAGGCTCCCTTCTAGCTAGGTCTCCTGTGTTCCCGTATACCTGCAGGTACCTCTCTCACAACATTTAGGCCTCGGTGTGCCTGTTTATCTCCCTGCTGGATTCTAAGCTACTCAGTGGAAGCAGCATCCAACTACCCTAATTAGATAGTAGAGATTTTAATACCAGCACTTTATAGATGAGAAGGAAACACTAGAATGTCCTCAAAGTCTCATAACTACTCAGAGACGGAGCCAGGATTCAAACTCAGGTCAGTGGAACGCTCTCCTCATTCCTGTTTGTGAAGGGCTCTGACCACATCTGCCTCCCCAGTGACGAGAAAGCCCCTGGCATATAATGGACCTACAACAGATAGCTTCCGGCTGTCGAAGTAATTGAGATGCCTCTGTAATATACTCAGCCACATCAAGGAATACAGGTGACTGTAAACTAAACAGGATTTCTTATCTAACTAAAACTGTATCCCACACAGACAATCCAGTAGTATTCTCTGTCCCTTATTTTAACTTGTGAGATAAAGGGACTATTAACGGCTGTCAGGAAGTACCCTTCCAACCCATAGCAGGACCCCTCCCTTCTTTTGTCCCTAGAGTTGGAAATTTCAGTGGCGAGACTGCCTTCAGGAGGAGGGGGGCGGGGAAAAGGCAGCTATTTATTGGTACCTGAATTCCGCTTGGCTTTTCAAATCATTCATTTACCTTTGCTTTTATCCCCTTTCCGCATTAGGACTATCACTAACGACTACCATGCTAAGGATGATCTCTGTCACACTCCTGAGAGAGCACATGAATAGGGAATATCAACATTTGTTCTCTGATAGAGACTTTGCCGTCAGATCTCCTGATCTGATAATGAGTGGAGAGGCTGCTGGGGCTGAGTCCGAGATGAAGAAGAGCACAAGAGTCCTGAGGAACAAGTTGAGATCTAAACTATTGGTACCCTCCAAGACTCCCACATCTACCTGCTCTGATCAGGGTTACTAAGAACACTTGGACAGAATCCTTTAAGTCTTGGGTGGACCCACCTGGATAGCGTAGTCAACTGGTCTACCACGTTGCAGCAGTGTTCCAAGATAAAGAGATAGCAGCCAACTGACTTTCCATTGGAACTAGGTCCACTGGGTGGCAGATCACATTGGTGCAGTGGTTTTTCTACTAGTCTTCTAAAGGGCAAATTGAACTTCTTAATTTAGTTTTCTATTTCATTATCACTGCATTTTGTGCTGCTTAGGCAGCAGAACTTCATGACAGCCTCCTGATTGTCTGTGTAAGGCTGATGGAAATCTTTGGTTATCCATTGGTTTCTCTGGCACAGGATGCCACATAACCTTGCACAACCCAAATCCTCTCCAGAATTATTAAGCCACCCTGTTTGCACTGTCCCACACTGTGTCTGTCACAATGTCTAAATTCTTTGCCTAATCTCTTTGTGCCTGGAGAAGGATGAGGACTGAACTGAGACGAAGGATGTATTACAAAAACACAGGAGTTAGCATATAGCACTTCCTGAATAACAATTTCCAGGACTTTTAAGTTGAAGGTAACTCTCTGGTGTATAAAAGCCTATTCTGACATTAACTTATAAATATTTTGCAAATTAAGTTACAAAATAGAGTGCTAGCAAAAATCACTCCCTGGAAAAAGAAAATGCATATTCAGATTGATGACAGCAATGGAAACAAAAAATCAACAGAGACATTATACAGTTTCCAATGGTTGCTGTAACAAATCATCACAAATTTAGTGACCTAAAACAACAGAAATTTATTATCTTTAGTTTTAGAGGCCAGAATTCTGAAATAGTACTTATGGAGCTAACATCAAGGTATTGGTAGAGCTCTGTTCCTTTTGAAGGCTCTATGAGAGAATCCATTCCTTGCCTTTCCTAGCTTCAGGAGGCAGACCACATTCCTTGGCTCATGGCTACATCTCTTTGACCTGGACTTCCATCATCTCATCTCCTTCTCTATCTCTGCCCCTCCTGCTTCCCTTGTGATTGCATTTGGCTCATCCAAATAATTCAAAATAATCTCTCTATCAGAAGATCTTTAATTTAACTACATCTACAAAGTCTCTTTTGCCATATAAGGTGACATATTTATACAGCATCTGGGGATTAGGACATGGTTGTCTTTAGGGGATCATTTTTTTTTCTGCCTACCATAGATACTATTGCTTTTGGTGTTGAATAAAAATTTTATTTGGGTAGATAAGAAATATGGCCTTGTACATTCCCAAAAGACAGAATGAAGATAATTAGCAAATCACTCAGTCATTTCACCCTGCTTCCCTCTCTGCTGCTTGTCAGCTGCTGTCCAACTGCTTCAGCTACTAATGATATACTGACATTTTATTTGTGCATGTGCTTGAGTATCTTTCTATCTTTCCTTAGCTAGAAACAATAATTAGGCACTGCACTATGCGTATGTCCACAGATGAACACACAAGCCCTACAAAGACATCATTACAGGGGCAAAAGTGAACTCCCTCCTACATACATAATAATTTGGCACGTGTCTTTGAGCTGTTCTGCAGAAATTAAGACCCCACCCAGGTGGAGGATAGTGACTACAGACTACAAACATGTAGACCTCAGACTGATTGGAACCAAAAGGTTGATGAATAAGTGTCCTGAAACATCACCACCATCCTGTTACCTCACCACTAGCAAATCAAAAGAAAGCCCATGAACTGAAACCCTCACCTCAAGGGCTGCTTTTCAGAACCCTTCCCTGAAAGCCATTGAGTAGTTTGGATTTTTTTGAGCATTAGCTGCCCATTCTCCTTGCTTGGTGCCCTGCAATAAATACTGTACCTTCTTCACCATTTGGGGGAAAAAAAAAGTGAACTCCCTTCTGAAGCACTTTCCTGGTAGCATCTGTGGTAGCTGAGTGCTCATCCAGCTTGGAATTTCTCCAGTCTTGGAAATTGTTTAGGTAGGAGATCATGGTCAGGATCTTCCTGAGAACACTGCCAGATCAGGTTAGAGTTTGGGGAATTTTCTGACTATATTGTACTAGAGTGACTCTTCCATTCCTGGAATATCTAAATTTTGTCCATCTTCACTCCTTTATTTCACAGCTCTAGGCAGAATAGAAGCTGGGTAAAATCTCAATTTATTTTTAATGGAAGCAAACTTTAAAGTTCTAGTTATATTGGTGCCACAAAAATATAAAAATCAAAATATGCACATACATTTATATATACGAATGTTCTATATATGTTAAGTAGTAATTGTACATTTCAGTAAGATTGAATGATTCGTAGGAATTATCAGAAAGAAGCGAAAATTTAACTCTTCAATCTTCTAAAAGATCTTTATGTTTTCCCTTAAGGAAAAACGAGTTTACTTTTTCTAAGTAGTCTTTAATTTTCTTTTTATTTTAGGTTCTACCAGATTTATATGATTTCCGGTGTTCAAGATATTTATTATTTTTTTCTGTATGGAAGTGATATAGTGTTCCTGTATATTTTAATTAATGATTTAGAATTAATCACATTTTTATTTCAGCAACCGAACTGTTAATTTCTAAAGGGGTTCCTCATTTAAAACTATAGTTTTAGGGTATTAGAATAGAATTATTCACTAAACTAGTTTCCAAAAAACTAAATATTAATTTTTCCCATTCTCAATCAGAGTTTTCTGGAATGTTTATGATATAGAGTAGCAAGAAATGGAACACAGTGCAGTATGATGTGTTCTCTATCATTCAAGGATCTTTCCTCAAGTAGTGGCTTCAGATACTCTGTGGCTTTGTGAAAAAGAACTTGGAGCTATTCTTTGCTTTTCCTATTTATAAAGCTAAGAGCACTGCTTTCGTTTGTTTTTTAGAATAATAATTTGGGCGAGTTCATGAGGAGAAAATTGCAGTAATAATCTGCTGTTTCCATATGCTTTAGGAAAATGAAAGATTTACTGTGTTCACCAGCAGATTCACTGAACACTAAGAGACAGTTCTGGAGAATGGTCTAGTATAGAAGATGATTCATCAGTAAATAATGCAGAGTGCTCTGTGGTTGTGCACTGATGGCAGTAAGGATTAAGTGCTAACATAGCGTAGAGGCCAAAATGTCTCAGTTTGTTTGGGAAAACTAAGGAAGTTTTCATAGAAGTGGTATTTGAAATGTCTTCGGATTTTTTCGCTTTTTCAGATAGGGATGTTACCGGGGGAGGGTGCTGTGGATTGACACGTCAGCCAGAGAGGCAAGATGGGACTTTTTTTTCTCATAAAGATCATAAAACTGCTGCAGGCATGATGAAGAAGTGATACAGGACTTCAAATACATGTTCTGAGTCTCATTCTGCTAAAAGAGGAGCAGCTGATAAGCTTATGCCTGTTTTTGCTGGCAGGTTCATCATTCATAGGCAGTAAAGAAAGAAAAATGTTAGTGAAGTAGCCTGTCCAATTTGAATAGTTTTCTGACATTGCAGAAGAAATTTATCAGATGATTTGATGACTGTAGTTTTGCTCGGTAATAAACCACAGACTCAAGTGTCAACTGAACCTGGGTTCAAATCCAAGGTATATCATTTACCAGCTGAACTTCCTTGAACAAGTTACTTAACTTCTTTGGGTCCCGAAATTTTCATTTGTGTGATAATAAGGATCCACACCACATAGGATTGCTGTCAGGTTTAAACAAGATAGTGCTTAAAAAGTGCTTGGTTCATAGTAGGCACATAAAAGTTTGTTGTTATGATTAAAAATAACTTTAGAAATAGGTAAATGAATGAAACTTGCTTAGACCTTCTTGCTGTGCTGTATTAAAAATAAGTTTAGAAAGAGATAAATGAATGAAGCCTGCACAGACCTTCTTGCTATGCTGTATTCCTCAAGAGCGTTACCTTATTTTACAACCTAGATGGCTGGCATAAAAAGGAGAAACTGTCTTTGAGGAATTGGAATCAATTAGGTGTTAACAAGACCAGTGTGTACTTGGAGTTTTAACCCTTCTGCCATGAATTAATCTGGAAGCTATGCTAATAAAATTTAAGGGTTTTTTTCTTCTTTTAGAACTTGCTGTGGATTGCATCTAAATTTACAATAAGTAGGCTATCAAAATCTTCCACTTTTATTACAAAAGACTTGTGTAGCAGAGAGAGACAGTTTAAATGCACAAGGAATGAGGTAGAATAATGACTTGGCGCATATATTCTGATAATTACTATTTCCTTTCCCTAAGCGCCCCTGTGATAAATGTGCTGTCTTCTTAAACTTCATTAACAGGAGGTTACAAATTTTAATGGGGTACAATAATTTTACCTTAATTTTAGAGCAGTATTTTAGGTATATTTTCTTCATGAGTTATTTTCCCTGAAATATCTTCATGATTCAGAAAAATCCTTTAAGAATTGTAATATTATATAGTGTTGGTTACCAAATGGATTTATATTTTAATTCTCATGTTAGAGATTATGAAACTTTTAATATTGCAAGTGAAACAACAGATAATTTTGTTCTTATGCACAATAGATAATTTTGTTCTATCAACTTTTAAAATTTTAATAGGAATGAAGGTTTTCTTTGCAGTGTGTGCTTCTTAATAGAGAATGGACTTAGAAAATCTGGCAACCAGTGCTTAACCAGCTCTAAGTGCCTAAATTGACTGGGCTATAATTCAAGAAAACATTTGGACCATTTTAACATTTTATGAAAAATCACATCAACAGTGAACAGGTTTTAATGCTGAAAATGGCAGTTGTCCAATTCAGAGACCACCATAGACATGTTCTGGCCTTTCATTCATTAGTCTGGCATCTAGTATTTGTAACATTGATTTTTTTTTCTCCTGAACATGTTTCATATTCAGTGATGTTTTTAAACCTCTGAATTTGAAGAATGATAATCTACTGAAGCAATTAAGTAAACAGATTATGCAAGTTTATGGAAAATCCATTTCCAAAGTTTAAGTAAGAGACAAAAAACTTTCCTGGAATGGTCTTGGGTTTAGAAGGAACTTTTAAGGAGGAAAACAGAAATTTCCCTCCAAGAGAAATTGTCCTTTAAAACTGTCAAGAATAAACAAACAACAACAATTATTCTCTGGTTCTCGCTTCTTCAAACACTAATAGTTCTGCAGATTGGTCCTGTGGGATATGAGAACCCTCTGCATTTTCTCTAAGTAAGAAGTTTTGGATTTAACTTCATACTTGTAATTTTTTTTCCTGTTTCATCATGTTATCAATTATACTCTGAGGCATATTTTAGCTTCTGTTTAATTGATTCCCATACTGTTCTGTAGAGACTGTCACTGGTTATCAATTCCTTCAGAGTTTAATTTAAAAAAGATTTTTTTTTCAATTTCCAAGGGGAGATGAGTAGGGCAGGATAACATTTTAAAATATTTTATTATGAATCTTTGCTTCAATATTACTTTACATCCAGCTGATCCAAGAGTTGAAGATGTGACATTTCTCTTTTTTTGTGTACATCACTCCAACATACCAGCTCAGGGAAAGGGCACATTAAGATTAAAAAAAAAAAAATTAGCAGAATCATTTAGTTGTTTCTCAGCCAGTTCACTGGCTCTCAGGAATTTTACTTGTAGAAAATTATGTGGCAAATTGCTTTAGAATAATCGCGCCAGAAACTGCCTTGTTCTCCAGCCCCTTCCCTCTCACCCAACGTCATGAGCCCTTGTCTCCTGGGACCTCAAGGGCAACCACCCTCTGAAACCATTACTGCCTCTGCAAGGAAGTATGGCATGGAAGGAGTCCCAGTATATTAGACTGGGAAATGCAAGAGATTTGCAGTTAGATAAGTTGGAATTTCCTTGATTTTCTTATGGTTAAAATGAGTGTCCTGGAGGAAAAACGTTTCCTCTACCCTCTTAGTTTGGTGCTTGGGGACTGCAAACTAACAAAAGATTAACAGGAGAAAAAGCACACAACTTTTATTAACTTTTACATGCACAGGAGGTCACAGAAAAAAAGTGAAACTCAGAAATTATTAGACTTGGGCTTATATACTTTTTAACAAAACAAAGGGGATTTGAGCTTAAAGGGTCAATAAACTATGGGGAAGTAACTAGGAAATACATGGGAGAATTAACGGAAAATAGGTGAGATCTGTTTATGCAAACTCATTTTGGTGTCAACTGCCCCGTCTTCAATGATAAGAGTTGCTCTTCTCGCCCTGGAATTTGGGGGTGGGGGTGGGTGAGGTGAGGGGGCTGACACGGGAGATATCTTCCTCAAAGGGAAATTTAATGCCTTGCTGTTAGGCGGGGGGGGGGGGGGGGCGGTGAAGAACTGTTCCTGCACCTGTTGATTCTCAATTGCCTTCAGCCCAAAATAATCCTTATGCCAATGTGGCATATTTTGGGATGGCATATTTGATGCCTTTCATGAGGGTAATTGTCAAATTCTTTCCCATTTAGCCTCCATCTTCACTGTCCCAACCATGTCTCTTCCCCTCATCTTTTCACTCTTGGCTCAGATAACACTTGCCCAGTGTCCTGGTCTGGTTTCCTCCTTTCTGTGATCTGATTTTCCTTGTACTGAATCCTACCCTTCTTACCCTCCTTGTATCCACAAATAAACTTGACTTTCTCTTCCTTATCTGGCTTTGCTGGGTTTGATGTGTGATCTCAGACCACACCTGACTGAGTGCACCCTTAGGCCTGATACCGGCACCTGCCCACTTCCCCAGCTGTCATTCAGTGTAGATTACAAAGTCAAGGTCCCAGGATGCCTCTTGTCAAAGCATCTTCATCTGTGATGATATTGCCACCCTCTGAGAACTTCTCAGTGAAAGCAAACTAACAAAATAGAAATCTCTCCAGTATTTTATTGTTTATGTTGAGATACTTTTGAAAATTATGTGACATGTAATGTATTATGAGTTTTCATCAGCAGTATCAGTCTTCTCTTTCTAATCAAATAGCTATCAACCCATTAACTCATGTTCAGTTCTCTTATTTCTCCATAATTAGTTATGAGCAGCCTCTCTTAAGGTTTCTTCCAGATATTTCTACTTTAGACATTTCTCTCCTGCCCCAGACCATCCCCACCTCACCTCCTCTCTGAATATTGCCTTTAGCGTTTATACATTTGATTTTTTTCTCTCTTTCCAGTTTTCCAAATTGATCTTAATACACTACTTTGGCATTTTGCTATTCTACTCAAATTCTTTCAATGGTTCTTCATGGTCCAAGAGATAAAACCAAACTTGTTAATTTTGTGTTTAAAATATTCTACAGCCTGAACCCTTTCTCCTTCTACATTCTTATGACACACTATGCTTTTGGGAGAACCTTTTCACAAGGACTGGTCAGGCTTCTCTCACCACAGTTCCTAAAACCACTACATGGCCCTTGGCCTTCACATTTCATGATATTTCTGCCATTTATTTCCCATTTGTGCTTCCAACCTTAACTTAAGGGTTTGCTGACAGCCCTTTCTGACCACATTGGTCTGGAAGGTACACAGTTTATATCAGAAAGGGCTGTCAGCATATTTAGTAAGAGTACCCTCTGTCATTCAGGAGTGCCCCAGCTTGGAAGAGAAATGAGATGATCACACTACTTACGGATCTTGCCTTTTCTATCCTAAACCACAGTGATTGTCTTCCTCCTCTGAAATCCATTGATTCCTTTCTGTCTAAAGCCCACAGAATATATCACAATAATGTGCCCGGTCTCTGCTAGAGGCTTTAACACACTATCTTCAATCTATAATTGATTAAATCTACTTTTTTCAGATAAGCAGAAAAATACAAAGAGCGGTTTTAGATAACTCACCCATGGTCTCAGAGGCTGTCATAGAATTTTGGTTTACACTTGTGCTTGGTCCACTGCACAGAGTTGCCAGCCCCTCCTGGCTTTCCCTGAACTGAAAATCCCACATTCCCGGAAACTCCTAGATCCCTGGCAAGGTGGGGTGGCTGTTCTTCCTACCACTACATCTTTGGCTTTTACAGTGACACTGTAATTATCTTTGAGAAAAAAATTGTGTCATTTTCCCTTAGTGTCCCCTGTGCTATCAGCTCTGTGCTTGACCTGCAGGTAATCAACACATGCTCGCTTGCTGAATAGGAGAGCTTAAGGTCCTCTTTTTCTGAACATCCAGGTATAAATGCCAGCCTGTTAAGCCCTGCTTCAGCATTGTAAACCATCCGTTCCCTGCACCACGTCTGATCTCTCCAAAAACATATTTCAGCACAAATGGGGTCCGGCCCCTTGGCATCGCAACCAAGGACGCAGAAGTACCTTTGAGAGTCAGCCCTTCACTATATTCTCCTGGTTTAAACGCCCATAACAGTTCTGTTCCTCTCAGCCTCCTGATAGTCAAACCAAGAGAAACCACCTTGTAGGTTTCCTCCTTACCCCAACACAGGTGAGAACAGAGAGTGAATTACTGCGCAGGCTTGAGCTGGAGGATTTATGGAGTGTGTCTGCCCCAAAGGAGGACTTCATTTATGCCCATTTGTTGGCAAACCTCCTTTGATGGTGTTTGTGTCCTGTGCTAAGTTTGAGGGCTGCGTTAGAATGAATCCTTTCGTTCTCGAATGATACAGCTCAACTAGCTCAATTACCTCCTTTCTCCCCCAAGTCAAATCCAGGGACAAGCACAGTTGCTGTCCTTCATAAAGCCTCAGGCTCGGGCTGCAGGGAGCTTCTCCGATCTGATTCTGGAGCTGCAATTCATGGCTCTTTTTTAAGCCCCATCTTTGCTCTACCTCTTGCGGCCCCATAAGGAATTAGATAGTCTAAGTGAATGAGTGTGAGTGTGTGAGTTAGTGTGTGTGTGTGTGTGTGTGTGTGTGTACACGTTAGAAGTGCCATTAACCTGTTGGGAATTTCTTTTTTCTTTTTTTAATTCCATTACTGTGCCCATTGGGGTTTCAGATTTATACAATTAACCCACCCATCTACACCTCATCAGAAATTTACTGATTTCAGAGCTTGCTGAGGAATACAGCCCTATCAGTTGAAGAGTGTTTGTATATTTAAGCTCCTCAAAAATGAAAACCCATTGCTGAAAGATGGGGCTGTCAGCAATTGTCTTATTATGCAAACTCTGCCTAATAAGTTGAAATAACCCTCTCTGTCTCTTCAAATGGAGGTGGACAAAGCTATTAATTTTCTGTTGTCCTTGTGTCCCTTCACCTATTCTTTTAAAATTTTTATTAGGCGCTTTAGTGTGTGGGTTGAAATCAATAGAGGACAAGCTATTAAAAATTATTGGTCGGCTGTGGCTCCTCACTAAATATTAAAGCGCATACCTCTAAGGCATTAGGCCTGAGAGAAATAATGGTCTAGGCAAATAGACACTATAATCCAAATAGAAAATACAGCCAGTGTGCTGCTTTGGGTTTCTTTGGGCTGCTGTTGTTCACTTTTAACATTATTCTGTGTTTTGCTTTTATTAGTGTGAGGAGACAGGGTGGGAGGCATTAAGTGTTGGAAAGATCCCTTTTAAGGATGCATGACATCAGGAACTAGCTATCAGAGCAACTGGGGAGAAATAGAAAACAGGTGCAGACACAGGTGAGTGGAGTATTGCTTATAACTGCTCTGGATTAAGTGCCTGGGAGAAATGGGCAATTTTGCTGGGTGCTGTGTGCCTTGTATTCTAGAAGGACGGGTAGACAACCTGTTAGTGCAGACTATATGGGGAAGATTGTCAACTGAGAAGCTCAGGGCAGAGGTAGGGCTGTGTAGGCAGGAAAGTTATTTTCTCAGGTGAGTGAAGAAAAAACGTGCAGAGGGCGCCTGACTGTGTGGGTACCCACTTGAAGCTAGAAGATTCTGGATGGAGAATTAGTTCTGACAGGGATGGAGTCATTGAGAAGATTTGGACGAGGTGGAAACTACCCAGAGTTCAGAGAAATTGGCTTTAAATCATAATTCCTTTACATACCGTTTTTATTCTTTGTAACTTTAGATACACAACAAGTCAATGTGTCAGATCTTATTCCTAATGAGCAAAAGAAAAAGACAGAATCCAAGAATGCATCCCTCCATTTTTCTGATTATGAAAGTTCAGGAATGAAACAGTATCTCCTGGGTCCCCTGGGTAAAATGCGGACTTCATGGTCTGTTACTCTGTCTCCACCCCAGCAACCCCTAGTCCTTGCTAACTTCATCTGGGTGTGGAACCAAAGATTACGTTTTGCACCATGTTTCTTCAAGAAGAATTTTTTTGTGTTGACATTTTGTTTAGAACTTGTAACCCCATTTCCAAAGTTACTGAGATTTTAACTCTGTTTAGTTCATAGCTTACGTGGCATTCCGTATTTGGAGATTCTTAATTTTTTGCCTGTTTTTTTTTTTTTTTTGGTCAAATGAATTACATTAAGGCTTTCTTAGGAAATTATGTGACAAAGACTATCTGTTTTTATACATAAACAACAATTTGGCTGAGCTTGAGATTCTTGGCTTCTGATGTTCTGTCAGTGGCTTCATATGTATTTGCTCTGTCGTCGTCTAGCATTTCATACGGAAATGAGAGCTCTGGGCTCCCCACCTAACTGTTTATTGTTTGTGTACTTCTGTCAACATGTATGGTGGTTCTGTTTTATCTCTTAAGTATAAACTTCACTATACAGTATAGATAAATATTTTCTCTTCTAGCACAAGTAAGGGAGGATGGATAGAAGGCACTGGGAATAAACCAGAGTTCCAGAAAAGTATAGAAACATACTATGAAAAGGACTGTTGGAGACTGAGGGTCACACATAACAACCAGGTGCAAGGAGGCCCACTATTAAGTTGTACGATGAGAGAAGAGCCAAGTGTCCCAAGAAGAAAGCTGAGCGCCCACCATAGCTCCTAGGAGATAGTCTTCTGGATGATTCTATGAATTATAATGACAGGAGAATGTAATATAATGAGAAATAGTGATGCACAATGACGTAATTACAAAACTGAGGCCAGACATCCTATCACAAAGCAGAGGGGGACATTTAGGTAGAAGAGGAGAAGTTCCAGGGATGGAAAATCACTCAGAAAGATTATTTTCAGCTCTCCCTATATCTTACCAGAACAACAGGTTTGCAGTTCTCAAAGAGATCATTTGTCATGGGCTTTGAATTAAAAACTAAATATTTTTCTTTATGCCTTTGTCAGTTCTTTTGGAGTAAATCACTGTATTCTGATACTTCCAGGAAACTTCCTTTCTACCTCACTTGTAGCCACATGTCTTGCCTTTAATGATATCTTTTATGATATAGCAAAACATTTCAACAAAATTTGAACCCCTTAAGGACACAGGTTGTACTTTTCTTGTGACTTGGTAAATACCTGCTGACTTCTGGGAGTTCGCTCTGGTAGGCAATATCTTGGCAGAAGCAAGACCATCTCAGGTCCTTTAATTTGGTGACTAGTCTCTCTTCCTTTATATGATATGTTTAATCTGGAAAAGTTAAGGGAAGTGAAGTATGAAACAAACTCAATTTTATTTTTTAAAATTATACAAATAACTTTTGGTAAAATGTATTTTCCTTTGAGATATATATATAGTATGAACTATATATGTGACATACACAGGATATAGAACATATCTATAAAATTTTAGATTTGTAATTTCCTATTTCTCATATACCTTACCTTCTTTGATTGGCTATTTTTATGAAATGGCAGTCTTTTCTATCCATTGTTATAAGTCTATATTTTGTTATCATATTTAAATTCCAAGTGTTAGCTCTTTTTTAAATATTTTTCATCTTGTGCTCTCTGTTACAGTCTCCTGCCCACATGTCTTTGCTGGCTGCTCTTGTTGCTGGCATCCAAGTTCACAAGTCATTGCCTCAGCAGGACCATTCCTGACCCCTCATCCTAAAAGCAAAATCTACCCCTATTCTTGTCATCCTATCACGTAGCCCTGTGTTAGTTTCTTTATCCTACAAGGTGTAAGCAATGACCTTGTTAAAATCTTTGTTTCTTTGTTTATCCTGTACATCCTGCTCCCCAGAAGCTCACACAGCAGAATGCAAGGCCCAGGCAGTCAGGCCCTGTGCTTCTGTTTTCAGGCTGCGGCTCCGAGCCTGGAGCAGCGAGTGCCTGTTCCGCTGTAAGCCTTCAGCATGTGTTCGTTCAGTGAAGGGATATAAAATCAGGCTCCCCAAAGGTCAATGAACCTGAAAGGAAATGTTTAAATTTTCGGTGAAGAATGGGTTATCATAAATGATAAACCAACCCCCAGCCTCCACTGAAATCCTATTAAAATAGATGAAGGCCCGAGGGCTTGTGTGGGTGGCCGCTGCTCTCGTTGCAGAATAGTCCTGGTTCCTCCTTCAGCTGAAAGCCCTCGGCGCCGCCTCCCCCTCACAGCTCCATCCTCCTATAATCCTTTTTGACGGAATTCCTTGTCTCAGCCCCGTCCGGCGGTGTTTATTTCATGGCTGGGCTGAGTGCCAGTGGCCCAGATAAAGGCAGAAGCTCGAGTGGAATATTTCGTTCTGGGGAGTTTTCACCTTCCAGCTGCTGCGTCTGCCGGCCTGTGCTTGACGCGGAGGTGGAGAGGCATTTCCACGTCCTCGCAGCCTGTCTGCGATGGGCCCGGGCAGATCCGTAGGCATCCTGGGGTGAGCCAGTCTTCCCAAAAGCCTGGCAAGGCCAGAGCGTCCCCGGCTGTGCCATTCACACTCAGCTGCCTCGTGAGAAACACGCTTTCATTATTCACGCTCCGATTTCCCTTCCCAGTCAGGACTGACTTCCAGGAGCCTCTGAGTAAGAATGACAGAAAGATTATTTCCTTCAGCCTTTCGCCTAGACCTCTCGCTGGCATAAGGCAGTGGTTAGGAGCAGCTAATTCCTCTGACTTCATCACGGCTGAAAAAAGGCCATTGTGAAGTCATCCAGTTGGAAAAATAACATTAGGGCTCTCCAGAGAGTACAAAAGCGGCCTGAACGGTGCGGTTTCTGCAGGCGGTCAGGTCCGTTTCAGAAAGGAGCCCTCGGGGCGCTAGGCCGAGGTGCTGCGTGGGGTGGGAGGGGGCTTCCGAGGGCAGGAGGTGGGAGGAGAGGAGAGAGACCCCAGAGGGCGTCCGCGCTTAGTTGCTGATGGATGGAGGGTATCTTCACGTCTTCCTGTCTTTTCCAGGAGTGGCCACTTTATGCTTCCAGGTTGTCCGATGGTCTGTTTCATACATTTATATTTCGGTCAAGCCTTCTGACATTCTCACGGTACTGTTCTGTGCGGGATAAAAGGCTAATCTGAGTTTTTTCCTGCTGGTCAAGGAATTTTCTTTTCCTTACGAAATTACCTTGTATCTCCCCTTCTCACAGAATATGAGCAATCCAGATATTGTCAAGATCCTTTTTAGAGAACTGACCTTTCTAGGCTGTTAAACTCTTTCAGCTCCTGGAAAAATAGATTACTTTAGATGAGGTCTGAAGGGCTGATGAAAGTCTTAAACCTACTATAATTCCCACAACTAATGATTTTTTTATAGAAGCCTTTCACTGGCTTCATTGTTTGAATGAATAACTAAGTCGGGGGAGAATGGACTCACTTGGTTGTTTGCCTTCATGCATATTAATTCATAAAACTAAAGACCTGAAGGGAACATTATGAGCTGAAAACCCCCATCCCCTGCCTCCAGGGAAGAATTCATTCAGATACCTCGAGACATAATGTAGACTGCACTTAACCATCTCCGTAAGAAGCTCTGCCACTTCCTTTAATAATATGCTCCAGTGTCTTATCAGTCCTTATAGACAGGTGATTTTCCATAAGCCCTGACATAAATAGTTCTAAAACTAGGTAAAACATGCTATTGTCTGTTTCACTCACCCGTGAAGCCTCGATTTCTTGAGAAAGTGATTGGCATCTAGTAGGCACTAACAAAATATCTTTTGAGTAAATGAATAAATAACTGAATAAATAAATAAAATTAAGTTCTTACAACAGAGAAGGTGACATAATTGTTCCGGTTACCAGGTATTACTGAGAATTTATTCTACACATAGTGCTACTTAGGCCCTGTATGAATTTTGAAGATGTAAAAGGGAAAATAATCTGTTAGACCCAGGTTCTGACTATTTCTCACAACTTAATAAGGGTATATCCATATATACAAGTAAGCCTAACCCAAAACAGGTTAAAAAGGGACTACCACTGTAATCCAGAGTATACTGAGATAGCATGAAACAGGCGTGTTTGTATTAAGATGAATAATGATGGCCTAGAGATAAGATCACAAGTGGTTGTGAATTATTGGTAGGATTCAGAAGTCCTTCTGGGTAGAAGTGATGCGCAAAGCAAAGTCACAGAGGCAGGAACATGCAGGATTGGATCCAGAACCAATCTGGTTCTGGTCTTGAGGGTCACATGTGTCTGTCTGCTGGTGGTACTGATGAAGGTGGCGCAAGCAGGTGGGAAGAGGCTGGAAAGGTTTGCTGGAGCAGCTGAAGACAGCCACCAGAGACTTTGGAATAGAAAAAGGTCATCCACGTCACACAATACCACGTCGTAGGCACTATGAAGTGGAATTTTTGTCCATTTTGTCTACGATTCTATTTGTGGTGACTGGAATAGTGCCTGGACCATAGTGGGTGCTCAATAAATGTGGAGTGACTATGAAATACTATTACTGTGAGGATGGCAAACCTAAGTTATGCCTTTGTGAAACTGTTCAACAATTATTTTGTTTATACTTTCTCTGCCAAAGAGGCAAAATTCAAACTGGAAAATATGGGACATTATCAATAAAGGGCATTTACAGACAATAAAATAAGACAAGTAAAATAGCATCTAGAATCTTATAGTAATTTCAATATTTTGGACTTTTGAAAAATGATGTATTAGAGCACTGAAATAATTTCAGTGGTAATTCCACAACTACTATCAATAACTTTTTGAGAACTCATGGAGAATAGTAAATGTGACGAGAAAAATATTTAGGCTAATATTGGCTCAATTCTTAAGAGCAAATTCTACCAAACAAGATATAAATTTTGGTTCCTGGCTAAATTCTAAAATTCTAGATTATTATTAAGTGGTTTATTTGTATGTATGTGGGATTGTTGATTGTAGTAGTTACTGTGCCACTTCCAGCCGGAAGGTGGTAGGAGAAAGAATGGTGGATGAGAGGTGGGTCACAGATACAAGTGTGTTCAAGCTGTGCACTTTCAGAACAACATAGCAACAGTGAAACCAGTGTGGTGTATAGTCATTGGCAATGAAGTGGGTCTTCTAGTCCAATGGTAATTAATCAATCAGTAAGACAGTAATCACATTGTAGATGGGCTAAAGTTCTACAAACATAGACGGTAGCTGTAAAAACAAAGGATAGTCTCTAATTGGAAATTACTACTGAAACCATTGTCTGACAAATGCGTACATACACAGTACCAAGGAACAGAGGCAACAGTCAGACTACTTTGAATTAGTTCTTAATATAGCTTTGAATGTGCAACCCAAGTTCTACCACAGAAGTCCCACTTTTAGGGTTATTCTGAGGTTCAAACAAGGTAATGCTTGGAAAGTTCTGAGCACAATCTCTGATACAGAATGAGGACTTAATCATTAACTATGTATTAGTAGTACAATAAAAATTAAACATCTTTAAAGTAAAACCTTTATCAAAATTCCATTTGTAATTAGAAAATAATAAATATCTTACTTTTCATGAATTAAAAAGTGGGAATAAGCAATGAAAATATTTGTTGATTTCTATAATTCCTTCATATATTCTGTCAACAAACATTAATTAAGCAGCTTCTATCTGCTAGTACTTCCCTACACACTAAGGTTAGAAAGCGAATTAAGACAATGTATTTATTTTAAGGAGCTTGATATAATGTGGCTAAAAAACTTTATTACACATATTTGATTCATAGCTATCGTCATTAAGACTGTAAGCTCCTTGAGGACCAAACTGTTTTATATCTATCTTTACACCTAGAACACAGCCTGCCACCAAATATACACTCAATTTAGGAATGATGACTTCTGATCACATTAAAAGGGACTCCAGCTATAAATACCTTGAAATGCAAAATGTGATATAACAAACATTCTTTTATATACATAGCTGAGCATGCAAAAGAGAAATGAAATTCTCCAGTTGCCAGGATGAAAGATAGATTGGGAAACCATAGCTGTAAGCTGATGAGTTGATGCCGCAGCTACTCTGGGTGATGGTGCCAGTCTCAGCAACAGAGGATCTGGGCTTTAATGCCAAAACTCACAGGAGTGAACTACTAAAGAATGGACTTCATGAAGGAGAAAATTGAGTCCAGTGGAATGATTGCTAGATAAGAAACAATTGTGGGGGGAGGATATAGCTCAAGTAGTAGAGTGCATGCTTAGCACGCAGGAGGTCCTGGGTTCAATCCCTGGTACTACTCTAAAAATAAATAAACCTAATTACGGCCCACCCTGCCCAAAAAAAAAAAAAAAGAAAGAAAAACAATTGTGAGCCAAGAAGTCGGTAAAGATGGGCAAAGGCAAATAAGCATTGACTGTATAAAATACTGTCTAAATGACTAATCTGGAGGACAAAGAAGCAAGATGAATTGAAATATTGACATGACTGGCACGTGAGACAGAGGAAAAGATATCTCCTTTTCTAGAAAGAGAGATAATGATCAAATTTAGACTTTGTTAGGTCAAGTGTATTAACTAAAATTTTAAGGGTAACCCTTAAGAAATAATTATATAAATATCAAGCTAGTAGAGAGCAAAAAGAAGAAAGAAAGAAAATAATCATTGACGAAAGGCAAGAAAGAAGAAAAAAAAGAAAAAGATAAATTTAAAGCACTAAATAGGATGGTAGAAATTAATCCCAGTCACAAGTTTTAAATAAAGTAAGTACTAATGGCTTAAATTTGCAATTAAAAATAGAGATGTTCCAACTGGATTTCAAAAATCTAGGAGATGCTCTTTACAGACACATACTTATAACAAAAGGGCTTAGAAAAGGTAAAAAAAAAAGTGAAAAAAGATGTACTAAGCAAATACTAAATCAAAGGAAATTGATATATCTTCATTAATATATTTTAGAAAATGCAAAGGCTTCAGTGTATATAGGATGTTATGAAGTCAATTATAATTTTAAGGCTTATATAAATTATATTTGGAATGTAAGTGTATGTTGCACTGGTGAGGAATTGCCATTTCAGAGCAAAAATCTTAGACTTCATGAATTCAACTCTGGGTATGAATTATGGTCAAATATACTGATAGAGTGCTAAGAACAGTAGCTGAACAGAAATAATATTAACTAGTAGGATCTGCCAGCCACTATGTAAGTGCGTTTTATAATTTAAAGTTTCACAAATCCTCCAAGATAGTTATTCTTACTAACCCCCGTTTTAAGCATAAAGAAATAGAGCTTTATGGAAATTATGAGATTTTTCTCAGTGATATGAGCCAACCCAGCACTCAGACCTATGCCTGTCTGACTCCATAATTGTGCTTTTAACCATGACGCTCTGAGGCCTTGGTCTGCACAGAGACTTCTTGATGGATGTATGGAGAGTCTTGGGGACTGGTGGGGCAGCACGAAGTGGAGATAAAGATCCCTTGCATGAGATGCTACGATGAAACGTCCACCTGTAAGTAGAAGGACTGGAGACAGAAGGACCTTGCTGCTTTTAGAGTCCCTTATTTCAGCCGGAGACTCAGTTGGAGCCCAGGAGGCCATGGAAATCTCCTGGGATGGGAATCTTGATTGCTAGCTGTAAACTCAGTTTCTTCTGAAACTTCCTGCTATTTCCATGGCCACCACAAATAATTACCTCCTGTGTAAGCGAGACTGGACAAGGGACCCATTACCTGAAGGAAGGGAATTTTTCTAATTCCACACAAAGAGACTGAATGGGCCGATGGCATTCCTGGCTGTTCCTTTTAGCTCTGGGAGCACAAGCACCCGAGATATGGCCAAGTCCTAGTCCTTCCCACACATAGACTTTAAATTTAGAGGTCTATCAAGTCTGCTTTGGAGACTTGCCTCAGAAGGATGCCTAGAAAAGTCTGCTTCAGTTATAACACCTTAAAAATGAATGTCTTCTGATGGGCATGAATCCATTTAGGCCCTTCTGGGTTTCCCAGTTCAAATGTCTAACGTGTTTGAGATTAGAGTTGTCTCGGACAGCAGTGGGTGCTGCTGAAAGCATCTTTACCATCAGTCTTTCAACGCGGGGAGGGGTTTCTAGATGGCGCATGCATCTGGCCTCCTTTCCTGACCCCATTTTTCAAGCAGGATCTAATATAAGCCATACTCCTGACACTTGGGATCTCCTTCAGCATTTCAATTTCTACTTTTAAGGTTGTCTAATTTCATACTGAGCACAAGTTCAACACTTGTCTCTGTCACTCCCCTTCATTTGGTCCAATGCTTGTTTTACTTACACGTCTGTGTCTTCAGAATTTCCTTGACTCCAGAGCTCAGGGAGGATGACGTCATTCACTAGTTCAGTAAATATTTCCTGGGTGCCTGTTATATGCCTGGCACCCTTCTAGGTTCTGAGGATACAGTGGCAGACCTGGCAGTCAAGTTCCCACTGAGTTGAAGACAGAGAACAAGGGAACACACAAATACATACTCTATGAGATGGTGATGAATGCCATGAGGGAAAATAAAGGAAGCTGAAGTGGATAAGGAGGGTTGGGGTCGGGAACACAATTTTATGTTCGGTATGCAGGGATTCAGGGGAGGTCTTCCTGGTATTTGACAGAGAGAGAGACAGACAGACAGACAGACAGAAAGAGAGAGAGATATTGAGCCATGTGATGTGGAATCTGGGGAAAAAGCATCCCAGCAAAGACAAAAAGAATTGCAAAGGTCCTGAGGCAGGAGCCTGCTTGGTCCTTTCATGGAAGAATAGGGTGGCCGCTGAGGCTAAAAGAAAAGGAGAGATGCGAGAGCAGAAGCGTGGGGTCCAAGAGGGAGCGAAGTGTGTGGGCCCTGTAGAGCTGGGGAAGGACATCTGAGTGCAAGGGAACCATCCCAGTGTTTCCTTTCTAGCTCTATGTTGAGTCTAAGATCAGTTTCTACAAGCCTCAGATTTTTCATCTCTGATGAGATGTACAACCATGGGAATCTTTGAGCAGAGTAACAAGGCTTGACTTAGCACTGAAAGACTCCCCTGGCAATTGCTAAGCAATGTTTCTTTCCTCCACTGGACGAGGCGTATTTTCCATATAGTAAGTTTATTAAATAAACACAGTAAAATAAAGGGAAATTCTGATTTTTCTGGGGTCATCTCTAGCCATCTTTATTCGGGACTTACCAGCAATAGGTGCACTGATATTTAAAATGGCTCCAAATACTTACTATCAACACAAAGTAAGCAGTCGACACCACAACAAAAATAATGAACTCTGATTCTTCCATTTTTAAATCCTCCATTCTAGATTTATAACCTAGTCAAACTGTCCTGGGAGATAATAAAATATATTTGAGCTGAATAAATGGTATGGTATCAAATATAGGGGCTTGTTAAAAGGTTGTTAAAATCTGGGGTGTATCACAATTAAGTCAAAGAGTAAAAAATAGAACTCTAACGCATATCTGAAAAAATAATATTATCTTAACTATTAATGACCATCGGTTTTGGAAATATTGATTGTTTACATTTACACTCAATTTGAAATTCAAATAGAAAATTATTTCTTTTCTGCTTTTCTTGAATCAGGATGATATGTCATAATATCAAGATATTTTTTCTTTTCTTTTTGACTTTTTGATAACAGTTTTATTCCTGTACACAGGAAATTTATTAGAACTGAAAGTAAAATATGTGTGCCCCAGGGAGGTTGTTAGAAAATATTGATATTGTTTCTTTGAACTGATGTCTAAGAAATTGCCTTCTGGTGGCAGAGCATTTTCCTCCACATGTTACCGTATTTTCAAAATATTTTCTCTTAATTAATTTAATTCAATGTATATTGATTTGCACATTTTGAATGTTTACCTGTTTTCTATTACAGTGCACGTGCAGGTAGAAGGTGAAAGAAAAGGGCAGTGGTGGAGATCCAGCCAGCTAGTGTTCTTCCGAGAAGGAAATTTTAAAACAAGAAACATTCAATTAGATTTCAGGATGGCTTGTCAGAAAACATGCTGCCAATAAACTGTGGAAGTGCGAACAACAGACTGTGGGAGCCAAGAGGGAAGAGATAAGGTCGGCAGAATTGCTGACGGTGCTAAAAAATGCTGGAGAGATTAGAGGGAATAAAAGCTTTTTCAAATATATTGAAAAAAAGAGAGCACCCGAAAGGAGGGCTGCAAATGAATAGGGAGGGAGAAATCCATGTTAGCTAAAGTGGCTCAGGACTGAACTGCATTTAAAACTCTGTGTCTGACAAGGCAAATACACTTTGGGCAATTGGGACGTAATGAAGACCTGGTTTATTAGAAAATGACTTAGGCAGCTGATGGTATTTCTGCATACTAATGGGCAGAATTTAAAATCCTCAAGGATGCCTGCTGTTACCTGTGCTAAAATGTCTATAGAGTAATTTGCCATCTAAGCTACTACTTTTATCCAGGAGCGAAACCTGAGTTTGCCTTCAGCCCCTGAACACCTCCATGAAATTAAAAAAATTAAATAGAACGTATGAAGTCTCAAAAGACTTATACCAGTAACAGGATACCAAGGCCATGAGTTTTAACCCTCCTCTTGCCATCAGCTTCCCCAATGTCATCATTACCTCTCTCTACATCTTTCTTCTGATCTTTAATAAGGATGATATAGTCACTTACCAACAATATGTGGCCCAAGAGAGTTTAGTATGTGTCATAAACATAATGTATTTGTGAAATATACAATTTGGAAAGAGAATGGATTCGAGGCAGTAAGAGTTAAGCTGAAAATTCTGTCAACCCACAGGGGTAATGTGGGTAAGTGGTTACTGGCTAGTTTGAACAATCCCAGCAGGCTTTGGGATTTGGGGCTGTCCCTCATTGGTACCTGGCCCTGGGTTGATTAGTTTGCATATGGAAGACGTGCTCCTGGCAAGGACTCTACTATCTCTAAGAATTGGCTAAACCTGGCAAACTCCCTCTAGTCAGTCAGGCCAAAAATACCAGATCATCAAGAATACAGAATATAAGAAAATACAATTAATACAGTTGGCCCATGGTGAATGGATGCCAAATAGACAAATACAGAATCTAAGAAAAGAGAATTAGAACAATTATAAATAAGCAAAATTGTCTAGTGTGTTATAAGGTGATAAATGCTACAGAACAAAGAAAAATAATTGAGCTGAGCATAGGACTTAGGAAGTGCTGGTGGGTGGCACTGACTTTGGACATAATGTGATTGAGATTCTTTTGAGACACGCGTGTGGAGAGTTCAGGCAGGCAGCTGAGTATAAGAGTTTGACCTTGTGAGGAAGGATGTAGCCTAGAGATACAAATTTGGGAGTTACTTGTTTCTATATGTATAACTGCTGTCAGGGTTGGCGTCAGATTTCCAGCAGGGAGAACATAGGGTGAGAAGGACGACCCAAACCCTGGAGCACCTGACACTTCGCATAAGGAGCGAAGGATGAACCTGCAAAAGAAACAGGCACCCAGTGTTCTTTGGACTGCAAACTTCAAGGTTGGCCCAGGAGAAAGGATGGATACACGAAGAAGCTCTGTCCTTTGATTGCACTGATTAGATCTGATTAAAACTCCTTTTCCAGATTCAAACTCTGAGCCTGCCACCCCCACCCAGGAAACCCCACGGAAACAGCCTTTCTGCTCGCTGCTTGAGATACCCGATTGTTTGTAAATGAGACCTTTAACAGACCTCTCCCTACAAAGGCTGGCAGAGAAAGTCCGTGAGCCCTGGAGCAAACCCTCTTTTCTCTCCTCTGCAGGCCATTTCCAGGTGAAAGAAATGAAGGAAATCTCTCATAATAATGTGCTCTTTGAGCATTTTCAGCTTCTAGACCCATCAAGACATCCGTTGCTGGTCTCTCTGCTTTCTGCTGGGAGACGGGGGCAGTATAGGTTGGACATTAAAGCAACCAAAGCACAGGCTTTCTAAGCAGACAAGCCCTGGTTCAAATCCCAAGTCTACAATTAATTTAACTGCGTGGAGCCTGGATTTCCTCATTAATAAGATGAAAGTGATCATATCAACCTGTTAGGTTCATTATGAGGATTAAAGAAGACAATGTGGGTGGTGGAAAAGGAAAAAATCTTCCCATCTACCCTTCTTGGTTCTATGGCTGGTCCAAGAATTAAATTGGCATAAAGCAGATAAACAGAAGAAAACACGCAAATTTAATTACATATGCATATGCGGGAGTTTCACAAAGATGTGAGATTCAAAAGGCAGCTAGATGACTGAGAGTTATGTCCCATCCAGATCTAAGGAAGCTGATGGGTGTTTGGGGCTTCTAGGTGCAGGGAAGGTGAGAGGAAGACGCGTGTGGTAAACAAATGTCACCTCGTTATGCAGGTAATTCTCTCAGGTGGAAAAAATAAAAGATATCTCTGGTAGTAGCGCGCTTCCTAGAGCAGGTGCTCTTTTAAATGGAAATTTCCTTTATAAATATAGATTTTCCTCCACAAATAGGGAAGTTTATATTTTCTTTCAGGTGGTTATGGGGGAGGGACTAAGAGCTTTTGCTGAGTCTGGTGGGTCTTGATTGCCTTCAGCTCAGAACAATCCACTTGGCAAAGCGACGAATTTGGGTGGCAAGTTCTGAACCCCTTCAGGGAAAAGTGCTTTACCACAGCGCTGAAACATGGTATGTGTTCAATAAATGAAAATCATGGCTTTATTCTTCACGTGCATTCTGATTTCCTGCCGTTTTCAATCTGAAAATTGCCACATTGTAGAATTGAGGGGATGATGTAAAACAAAAAGTCAGTATTCTCCTAAACTGTGAGATGTTTTGAAAGGGTGGGAAGAGGAAGCATCATAAAGCTTAAGTTTTTTAGGAGCAGATTTATTAATCTCAGAGTTTTATTCACAGTCTCACGTGCATGTAAACCTAGTTGGGCTCATGTATGCATGCGTCTGCACAGGAATTTCATGGTTATGAGATCCATCCAAAGGGGCCAGCTCTGACATGGTCTCTGGGAAGAACCTCAGTAGAAATTTGATTAAAAGATCTCCAAGCCCTAGATCCTTTTGCTATCTCTTACGTGGAATCCAAGCAGTTAACTTTATATCACTTTATGGATGGGAATTTTACCAACTGATCCAGCAGTGTCAGAATCTGTTCAATCTGGCTTGACTCTACTAACCAGTGTTAGGCCAGTGATGGGATATGACTGATCTTTGGAAATCTCCAGAGCCTTGTACAGGATGGCCCCAGTGTTTGTCATTCATTCTTTCCTAGTCCAATTTCAATTGCAAGAATTAATTTACGAAGTCATATTTTAGGCATTCTCTGAAAAACCATTCATTAATTCTTTCTACAAACTTCCATGATTGATTATTGGCATAGGTACATTTGTTAAGTTATTATTCCTTAATCACTGCTAATAATTCGTAGTGTGCTCTGCAAAGGTAGTTGTTATTCTTAACTTTGCTCTGATGATTTGTCATCAATGACCATGTGCTTCCATTGCTGTTGTAAAGTTAGTATTAAAATCTCCCTTAAAACCGGCTGGTCTAGATAGAATAGACATTTCTCCTTTGATCTAGTTTTCTTTGTAGAAGCTCTAATTAATGAACCAGGTATGATCTTTTTGTAGCGGAAGACACATGGGGTAGCAGTCCACTGATTCAAACTTCAGTTTAAGCTCCTCAAAACCCCTCTCTCCCACACCTATTGACTGATGATGAAATAGCTTTTTTATCTCCTTTTTTTCACATCTGCTCAATCTTCGTGAGGAAGTTTTTAGGCAGTGACACGGTCTTGAAGGGGACCCACAGAAGTAATGGAAAGGCAAAACATAATCTTTCTGTAAAATGTTTAGGCTTTGGATTTGGCATCAGAACTCCCTGGCGTGTGACCTTGTGTAAATCTGCACTAAGCCTCGTTAATAAATAGGAAGGAGAACACCTGTTCTAGCCTCTGAGCCTTGTGGAGGGTATTCATTGAGAAATGCAAACTTGGTAAGTTACAAGGGCCTAATATACCTATAAATCGTTACCCATCAACTTTCCTTTTCATCAGTACGTCAGGAATTTAAATCACATGTACATACCACTGTGATCTCGGTATGTTCTGTTTAGGTCCTTCCCTAATTCCCTGTGGCCTTTCCTTTAATCATAGATAAGGTACAAATGAACTAACAGAACACAGGAATCTTCCCGGCACATATGCACATGGGATTCTGCAGAGTACAGCTTCCAGTCAAAGATTAACTACAAAGAAACTCAGAAAAGAAGGAGAATCTGCTCTATACTACTCTGTGTGTCTATCTGAGATTTCTGATTAGCTTGTTCCCTTATTCTGGTTATTTTTTCCTAATTTCTCCAGGCCTTTAAGCCTATGGATTAGAATTTTGCCTACTGTTAGTTTTCCAAGTGGAGTCATCTTTATGGTGTGGTAATTGCGTATGAATTAAGAACAAGACAGTGCTCAAGATTACCAATAATTCTTCCAATCCAAGAACATGGTCTCTCTTTCCATCTGTTTGTGTCGACTTCAGTTTCTTTCATCAGTGCCTTAGAGTTTTCCAAGTACAGGTCTTTTGCCTCCTTAGGTAGGTTTATTCCTAGGTGTTTTATTCATTTTGATGTGTGGTAAATGGGATTGTTTGCTTAACTTCATTTTCTGATATTCCATTGTTAGTGTATAGAAATGCAACAGATTTCTGAATATTAATTTTGTATCCTACAACTTTATAGAATTCATTGATGAGCTCTAGTAGTTTTCTGGTAGAATCTTTGGGATTTTCTATGTATAGTAACATGTCATCTGCAAAACAATTACAATTTTCTTTCTTTTCCAATTTGGATTCCTTTTATTTTTTTTTTTCATCTCTGATTGCTGTGGCTTGGACTTCCAAAACTATGTTGAAAAAAGTGGCCAGAGTGAATTCTTTTCCTTTTTTCCATTCATCTTTCCTCATGGGTTTTATTTGAACCCTTCTTTTATTGACACCTTATATTTGGACAATGCTTGGCACGTTCCCTCAGGTACAGAGGATTATTAAATTAGAACCTCAAAATGGCAACACAATGAGGTTTGTAAACCAGAAGTGGCCATTAGCTGCTTTGTTTTGTGAATAAAGAATCTTAGATTTGATCCTGTTTGCTTTCCCCACACTGGCAGCATGGGAATTAGGATCCCCTTTGCTGACTTCAAAATGTTTTTAACTAGACATAATATTGAGCTAAAATAGTTCACCTCTCCTTGTTTCATTCTCTTAATTTATGAAAAGAAGGGGATAGGATCATCATTTGATGATCTCCAAGGTCCTTTCAGTGTCATTATTTTTAAAGTTGGGTTCTAAGTCACAAAATATTTACTGTTCCCCTGTGTTGTAGTGCTCCTAACTCTGGAGATACAAAGAGTTTATAGTACCCTCCCAGTCTTCTAATAGCTTATAATCCAGCTAGAGGGTTAGCAGATGCTAATGTGAAGAGAGCTAAAGATTCAAGGTCAAATCTGTTAAGTCCTACATGACTGGCACACAAAATTAGTGCTGTAGGAGAGGAGGAAAGTTACTATGTCTCCAAACTATTGGCACATGGATTGACATGTAGAACTAGTAGTTTCAAAGTAAGGGAGAAATCCCTCACTTTAATATTGGTTACAGGACAAAGTCAACTGAAAAGGAAAACGTGGGATTGTGGGAGCAGTGTCATTCAGTTTAGAACTAGTGTAGAACTTATCACGGAAAATCTATAATGAAAGACTTCATTTTTTCTTTTTACTTGTTTCAGAGTTCCGAATTCATTGAGCAGTGCAATGAAAATAAAAATCAAAGCAAAGCTTTAAAAGAACAGACATATGCAGGCTAATGGACAATTTGTCTGAGGGAATAGCTTTTAGGGCTGAAATTTCTCTGTGTGTATTTTTCCTAAGAATTTAATGTTTTTAAAGATGGTGTCCTGTGAGTTACCATGACAACCTGTAGATAGCATCTCGAAAAGGCTAAGGCTACAGCTCTCAGCTCAAAGTATTTCACACACTTTTACAAAAAGCCTGTTGATGCACTATAGATGGGCTGAACAAAACATGGAACGCTTGATGCCATTATGGGCCATTTCTTTAAAATATTATTAGTATGGCTGAAGAGGCTTCTATAGTGTTGAAGAACACTTTCCCTCCCATTTCATCATTACCTTTAGAGTCTGAAGCATACTTCATTTCAGCTCTTTATTGAACTCTCGAGACAAGGTGGCAGTAAAGGCTAAAGCTCATTTCCTGTTTTGTACCTTCTTTCAAAAGGGAAAAAAAAACTCAAGTGTTGTTGGTCATACTGCAATTTTAGAGCTGGTCTTTGTCCTTGAGCTGTGTTTTCTCAGGATAGTATCCTTGGTAATAAAGCCAATAAAGCTAGGTAAAGGATTGACAGCTAATTTGCCGTTATGAAGAGAAGGACCGGAAGGAGGAGGTAAAAGGTGATTTTTCCATCTCATTCTGTCACGGTTGCAGTGAAGGTTGGCGCTTATAGCAGTTTTCCTTCAAAGACATTCGGATTCAGCAAATTTTCCACATGGAATAATGATTGTGATGATGTGCTGTTAATGTGTTTTCATTGATTAGACAATGGGGTGGAAATTGAGATACTTTGCCAAGTGATTGAAAACAATTATCTTCAACTAGTTAAGGAAAATGAAACATTTAAAAAAATACTATTTCAGAAGATATTGATGATGCTCATTATTGGGTGTGATTGTCACGCGAGCAGTCTAAAACTGTCAGTTGCTCTGAGGTATTGGGTAGGTGACATGGAGTGGAGGGACATGGATTTTATTTTTTTACAAAGCTTTGGCTTACAGGGCATTGCTTTGCACTTACAAGGGCAGATTTGGATTTCAGATGTCACATGGGCAGCAGAACTTTGCCAGCCCAGAAGCACCACATAGCCACGTTCACTGTCACTGATGGACTGTGATGCATTAAAGTTCCTGCAGAGGAGTAGTATTGTAGTTTATAGCAATGATAATCTCGTGTCTTAAGGATGCCAAATTATTTGCTGAGTGTGAAATAATTTGCTCTTGTTTTTAGCTAATTTTTGGTCATTGTTGAGGGTTTTTTTTGGTGATAAAGACTGAACTATTTAAATATTGAGTATCCAATGTGTTTTATTTGTAAGAATAATCTTAAGTATATATAACATAATAGCTTTGCAAGAACTTAATGAGAATAGATGAACAGCCATAATTTGGTGTTATTAATGAAGCAAAAAGGCCTTATTAGGTTGTTTAACTGATGTGACTGTTGAAGTAATTGAGCTGATTTTAACGGGCTTTGGTGTTGTCTTAGCATAAATCGGTGTTCATAAAATTTAATGGTTATTATGTTTTTTACTTATGAGAATTCACTTAACAAGAGGTTTTTCAAGAAGAAATTATCTCCATGAGGTGGAGTAAAAGTGTGCCCGCCAAAATCATTCACTTTTAGATAAGTGAAGAAAGGCTTGAAAAGTCTGCCTTCCATTTCAAAAGCATTGCTACTGAAAAATGAACAGACCATGAATAAATCAGAAGAATATATTTAAAATAATTTCCAAATTCAGTCTAGATAAAGTTATGTTACCAAATTGGCAAATGTTGCCGACATTACCAGATAAGGCAAAGTAGTATTGGGCTAGGTGAAGCTAACAGCGCAATCTCATTCTCTCGCTTTCTTCTTGTCTTTCTCTGTCTCTCTAATGATACTTCAAACCAACAATGCAACGCAGTAGAGTCATTTTATTGTTTGGCGTGACAATTGGAGAAAAAGACATAGAGTCAAATATTGACAGTAACAGGTTTTAATTTTTCTTTGAATTCTACCAGGATACATGATTTTTACCTTGTCGCTCTTTCTTAATATTTATGAGAAATATCACCAGCAGTTACAATGTATTTGAGCAATAGATTTGCCTTTGGCAAACTGAGCAGTTCATCATGTGATGATATTAACAGATGAACAAATGTTACTGCTGGGAAAGGAGAAAGGATTCAGAGTTAATGGGAAAGAGGGGTAGCACTGGGTTTGAAAAAAATATTGTTATATTCTTCCCCTTATAAAAAGAAATAAGTCTGTATTCAGCATTTGTTGTTTAACTCCCTTTCTTGACAGTAGCTTGGATTTTTATTTGAGTATCTGTCTTTTTCTAATTTTCACTTTACTTGATCTGGGTAGAGCTCGCAGAGAGCCTAGGACAGAGCACATGACCTGAGTCAATCAAGTGCTTAGTATTCTCCTGACATGCAATGGGTTCATTTTGAGCACATGACTCAAGGCAGACCTTGATCCATCAGAATGGATCTTGGGAGTTTTGCTGGGCATGTCAGTTTGAACGTGGAAATGTTTAGTCCCTAGAACTGGGACCCCAAGGGGGAATCTTTCTGAGAAGGAGTCAAAACAGGAAATACAAGAGGAAAGAAACTGAATCCTGGATAAATTCCTTTGAGCCACTGTATTTGGCTACCCTTGAGGCAATGCCTATCCCAGAATTTTGTATCTTGAAAGCCAATACATTTCCTTTATTTCTCAAGTTAGTTGAATTGAGCTGCAGTCAAATAAATCTCAGTTGATATATTGCTTTCTCCAGGAAAATTGGAAAACACAGAAAGGTACCAAAACAAACAAACAAACAAAAAACAACTAAAATCACCTTTTAGTCAATTTTGATATCTCTATTTCCTATTCTTTTTCTTGTCTCTTCATAAACAGAGGTGACTCTGATTACAATTTTGATGTATTTTTCCATTCTTATTCTGACCCCTGCATAAACATGAAGATTTTCGTGTTTGTGAATTCAGGATTAATTTTGCATATGTGGATACATGTTTCTACGTATGAGTATATATTTTACAAAATTAGTATTAGATTATATCAATAATGTTATGACCTTGTTTTCACCTAACATTGTGTCGTGAGCATTTCCCAATTTCATCCACTTTTGATACTGCAATGATATTCCATAGTAAACCTCAGAAACAGTGCTAGCTTAGTTCCAGATCACAGCAATAAAGTGGATATTGTAATAAAGTGCATCCCATGTTTTTTTGTTTCTCAGTACATATGAAAGTTATGTTTACACTATACTATAGTCCATTATGCGTGCAATCGTATTATCTCTAAAAATCAGTGTACATGCCTTAATTAAAAGGTACTTTATTGCTGAAAAAATGCTAACCATCATCTGAGCCTCCAGCGAGTCATAATCTTTTTGCCGGTGGAGGTCTGGCCTCAGTGTTGATGACTGCTGACTGAGATCAGGGTTGTGGTTGCAGAAGGTGGGGGTGGCTGTGGCAGTTTCTTAAAACAAGACAACAATGAAGTTGGCCACTTCACAGACTCTTGCTTTCACAAACAATTTCTCTGAAGCATGCAGTGCTGTTTAATGACATTTTACCCACCGCAGAACTTCTTTCAACATTGGAGTCAATCTTCTCAAGTCTGCTACTGCTTTCTGAACTAAGTTTATGTGATAGTCTGACTTCTCTATTGTCATTTCACCAATCTTCACAGCATCTTCACCAGGAGTAGCTTCTACCTCAGGAAACCACTTTCTTCGCTCATCCATAAGAAGCAGCTCCTCATCCATGAAGGTTCTATTAGGAGATTGCAGCAATCCAGTCACATCTTCAGGCCCCACTTCTAATTCTAGTTCTCTTGCTATTCCCCCCATGTCTGCAGTTACTTCCTCCACTGAAGTCTTGAACCCCTCAAAGTCATCCATGAGAGTTGGAATCAACTTCTTCCAAAATCCTGTTAATATTGATAATTTGACCTCTTCCTATGAATCATAAATGTTCTTAGTGGTAAATCCTTTCCAGAAAGTTTTCCGCTGGCTTTGCCCAGATCCATCAGCAGAATCACTTTACGTGGCAGCTATAGCCTTATGAAATGTATTTTTTAAGTAATAAGAAGACTTGAAAGTCAACTTACTCCTTTATCCATGGGCTGCAGAATGGAGGTTGTGTTAGTAGGCACAACAACAACATGAATCTCCTTGTCCCTCTCCATCAGAGCTCTTGGGTGACCGGGTACATTGTCGCTGAGCAGTGATATTTTAAAAGGAATCTTTTTTCCTGAGCTGTAGGTCTCATCATTAGGCTTAAAATATTCAATAAACCATGTTGTAAACAAATGTGCTGTCATCCAGGCTTTGTTGTTCCGTTTATAGAGCACAGGCAGAATTGATTTAGCATAATTCTTAAGGGCCCTCAGATTTTCAGAATGGTAAATGAGCACTGGATTCAACTTAAAGTTGCCCCTAACAGGAGAACCAGCCTGTCCTTCGAAGCCAGACATTGACTTCTCCCCTCTGGCTATGAAAGTCCTGGCTGGCATCTGCTTCCCATCTAAGACCGTTTCATCTGCATTGAAAATATGTTGTTTAGTGTAGCCTCCTTCATTAATGGTCTTAGCTCGATCTTCTAGATAACCTGCTACAACTTCTACATCAGCACTTGCTACTTCACCTTGCATTTTTATGTTACAGAGATGGCCTCTTTTCTTAAAAGTCAGCTGACGATCGCACAGGATTTCCCTGTCTGGAACTAGTTGCTTTTCTCTTGCTTATTTTAAGATTCTCTCTTTATCTTTATTTATTTATTTATTTTTTTACCATTTTCATTATTATGTGTCTTGGTGCGGACCTAGGGTTCATCTTGTTCGGGACTCTGCTTCCTGAAACTGCGTGTCTGTTCCCTTCCCCAGGTTAGGGAAGTTTGCAGCTATTATTTTTTCACATAAGTTTTCTGACTCTGTCTCTCTCTTCTCCTTCTGGAGCCCCTATGATGAGATTGTTAGTGAGCTTTTTGTTGTCCCAGATGTCTCTTTAACTATCCTTATTTAAACAATTTTTTTTTTCTTTTTCTGTTCAGCTTGGGTGATATCCACTGTTCTGTCTTCCGGTTTGCTCATTGGTTCCGTGGTGTAATCTAATTTACCATTGGTTCCTTCTAGTGTTTTGTTGTTGTTGTTGTTGTTTTGTTTTGTTTTAATTTCAGTTTTTTCTGAGATTTTGTCTTGTTCCTTCATTTGGCACATATTCCTCTGTCTCCTTGTTTTGCCTAATTCTCTGTGTCTACTTCTGTGTATTAGGTAGGCTGACTTCATCTCTCAATCTTGGAGAGGTAAGTCTTATATAGGGTTGTCTTCTGTGGCCTGGCAGCATGTTCTTCTCTGGTCACTAGAGCTCTATGCTCTAGTGATGCCCCTTATGTGGGCTTTTTTTTGTGGCAGGTCAACTACTCTGGATGCACAGTAGGCAAGAGTGCTCCCCATTCCAGTTGGCTGCAGGGCCCTGCCTTGTGCAGGGCTACAGGCCTGCTGGTTTGTGGGCAGGCTCCTTGCATGCCTGGCTCCGGGGCCCAGGGGTGCATGGCTGCTGCTGGCTTGCTCGTGGGTGGGGCTGGGAAGTTCACCACGTTGTATGGCCACATTTTATGATGCCCTCAGACAGTTACAGTATTAACATCAGAGATCACTGATTATAGACTACTGTAACAACATGTATAATAATAATGAAAAAAGTTTGAAATATGTGAGAATTACCCAAATATGACCTAGAAACACAAAGTGAGCAAATGCTGTTGGGAAAATGACACTGACAGACTCGCTCGACACAGAGTAGCCCTAACCTTCAATTTGTAGGAAACACAGTATCTGCGAAGTTTATAAAGCAAAGTGCAATCAAATGAGGTCTGCCTGCATATGTAAACCGTACTGAATTTAAGCTCTCCGTTATTTTTGGACATTTAAGCTGTTTTCATTTTTTAACACTTGGTTGTTTGTTACTGGTAAGTGTATCTTTGTTCAATTTCCTATTTCCTTAGATTGGTTTTCTCGCAAGGACATTGTGGGCCTAAAGTGGATGCGTTTCTAAGGACTCTTAATATATATAGCAAATGGTTTTCAAAAGACATACTAAATTATATTCCCAAGAACCTTGCCAAACTCAGGCATCATTATTTCTTACCATATTTACTAATTTAATAGTCAGAAATGCTCTGTGATGTGAACTAGAATTTTTCTTTTTAACTACTGGGAGGGAGGCTGAATTTTTTTTCATATCCTATTGATAATTTCCATTTCTTCTGTGAGTTGTTATTCATGTCCCTTTTCCACTTTTAAAATTGTCATTCTAGTTCTTTTTTTTTCCTTATTGATTTTAGGCTTTTCTTTTTCAAAATCAGTAATTGTAATAAGTAGTATTGTATCGTTAGCTGCTTTAGTGCTCACTGGTGCATCGCAAATAGAGTCCCAGGACTCTCAACAACCGTAATTCCAAACTAAGCATGAAGGAGATTTCTCTTTCTTAAAAGTAGCGACCGAATTGGTTTCTGAATACCAAGAACCCAAATCAACTCTTCTTTTGTAAAGCTGGAGGTCAGGTAGTGAGTTTGGCACCTAGATATAAAGCAGACGACTTCAGCATTGCCTATTGTTCTTGATTCAACTGCACAAAGGAAACTTCTGTCGTGCTCATTGCGTGGCATTTTATCTCACAGTTGTGGTTTTTCTTTAAGGCACTTATTCAGTGTAAAATCCTGCTGGAGGGTTTGAAACAACTCTTTCTTCCCATAAACTGTCATCTCCCAGCCTGCAACTTTATTTACTGGAAAGAACATATTTTTCTGAGGGTAGGGTTGATTTTTATTTTTCTTTCCAGAATCACAGTGTAACACCTTGTCAATTCTTACTCAAAGGTTATTTCCTCATATTTTGATGTTAGATCATTTGCCGGGGATGAGAGATAGGGAAACAGCTTCTAAATTCAAGGGTACAAAATCTCTTCTTTTAAAAAAATTGCTTTTATTGGCTGAGTGAGTAAACTTGGCATTGGATTTTATTGCTGTGTAGAAAAGAAATCTCAACCTAGGGAAAAGAGGAAGGAGGAGGAGGAAGGGTGGGGGAGAAGAAGAAGAAAGGAAAACCTTGCTCCATTAAAATTTTTATGAAAGGCCAAAGCATCTCAGATTACTTTTCTTCTGATGAAATCTTTTTTCTTTTGTGTGTATGTGTGTGTGTGTGTGTGTGTGTGTATAATTAATTAATTATTGAAGTATAGTCAGTTTACAATGTTGTGTCAATTTCTGGTGTATAGCATAATGCTTCAGTCATACATTACGATACATATATTTGTTTTCATATTTTTCTTTTTTTTTACATTTTTTATTGATTCATAATCATTTTACAGTGTTGTGTCAAATTCCAGTGTTCAGCACAATTTTTCAGTCATTCATGGACATATACACACTCATTGTCACATTTTTTTCTCTGTGATTTATCATAACATTTTGTGTATATTTCCCTGTGCTATACAGTGTAATCTTGTTTATCTATTCTACAATTTTGAAACCCCAGTCTATCCCTTCCCACCCTCTACCCCGCCCCCCACCCCGGTAACCACAAGTCTGTATTCTCTGTCCATGAGTCTATTTCTGTCCTGTATTTATGCTTTGTTTTTGTTTGTTTGTTTTTGTTTTTTAGATTCCACATATGAGCGATCTCATATGGTATTTTTTTTTCTCTTTCTGGCTTACTTCACTTAGAATGACATTCTCTAGGAGCATCCATGTTGCTGCATATTTTTCTCACCATAAGTTACTACAAGATATTGAATATAGTTCCCTGTGCTATACAGTATAAACTTGTTGTTTATCTATTTTATATATATTAGTTAGTGTCTGCAAATCTCAAACTCCCAACTTATCCCTTCCCACACCGTTTCCCCACTGATAACCATAAGTTTCTTTCTATGTCTGTGAGTCTGTTTCTGTTTTGTAAATAAGCTCATTTGTCTCTTTTTTTTTCTTTTTCTTTTTTGTTTTTTGATTCCATGTATGAGTGATATCATATGGTGTTTTTCTTTCTCTTTCTGGTTTATTTCACTTAGAATGACAATCTCCAGGTCCACTCATGTTGCTGCAAATGGCATTATTTTATTATTTTTTATGGCTAAGTAGTATTCCATTGTATAAATATACCACAGCTTCTTTATCCAGTCATCTGTCGATAGACATGTAGGTTGTATAGCTCAGTGGTAGAGCGCATGCTTAGCAAGCATGAAGTTCTGGGTTCAATCCCCAGTATCTCTGTTAAAAAATAATAATAAATGATTTTCTTCCTACACTGCTAGTGAGAATGTAGTTTGGTGTAGCCACTATGGAAAACAATATGGAGATTCTTCAAAAAACAAGAAATAGACTTACCGTAAGATCCAACAATCCCACTCCCGGGCTTATATCCAGAGGGAACCTTAATTCAAAAGATACATGCACCCCAGGGTTCATAGCAGCACAATTTACAACTGCCAAGAGATGGAAACAGCCTGATGAAATCTTAATTGCTGACAAAAAGTTGCTAATTTCATGATGATAACCCATATCATATGTAAAGCATAATTTTTAAATAAAGTATTTCCTTTTTATTACCTTCTTGACCACACCTAATAATTAAATAATCTAAAGAAGTTTAAAAAGTGAAAGTCATAATATTTAGTACTGTTGCCTCATGTGAGGTGCATCAGTGGGGTTTCTTCAGTGCTAATTACCACAGACCCTGAGCATTCCTCATTACCTTTTCCTCACCATTTATTTTGTGTCTTTGATATCTTGGTTATATTTACTATAATATCTGTTAAATGTTCCTTTTTGGAAAGTTAAAAGGCATGGGTTATGAAGAAATACAAAATCTTTTCTTTCTCATGGTTTCAGCATGTATTTTAGCACTGATCAGCTTGGAGTGGCTGTGATATCACTCTGTCACTTTTATCTAATATGTATGATATAATATAATATAAATATATATACGTGTTTCAGCTTAAAATTTTCTGAGAAGATGATAGGTAAGTAAGCCAACAATTACATACAGTGGGAGAAATGTTATTCCTTCGTTAAAGGAGAGAAAATTGGAATTTATGAAATCAAAAGAAAGAGACAGAAATGCTCATTTCTTTGCTTTCTCCTGCTATGGCCTTGGGGCTGTTGGTTTTCTTCTGCTTCCTTCACATCTCCATCCAGAAGTGCGTCAGGGTCTGACTTCCCCTGAGCAGTCAGGAAAGAGGCAATAACAGACTTGAGGAAATATGCAGTGGTGATGGTTACAGATGTGCTGAGAAGCAGCGGAGCTGTGGCCAGATGAGGACACGGGTTCATGGCCAGGTGAAGAGAAAAAGGGAGGGGAAATGGAGAGGGGGGTCTGTTAGGAAGGAAAGGGAGCAAGACCTAAGAGAATTCAGAGTTAGAAGAAGAGAAGACTGGAGAGCTCTGACCAGGTGCTGCACAGAGTGGGGCCAAGTCCATGCGGAGAGGGTTCCCAGGCCCGCTGCCTGGAGCCCAGCTACAGCAGGACGGGCCTTGACTCCTCCTCCTTCCTCATTCACCACACTCTACATCCTGTTCATCTTACCCTCTTCACACATCCCAGGTCCACCCTATCTAAGCCATCCCGACCACCAGTGCGATTCTGGTCGCATCCCGTCATTCGCTCTGGCTCCCTGAGCCGCAGTTCTTTCTGCACCACAGGACTCTTTCTGAAACGCAAATCAGATCATATCACCTGCTATTTAAAAGCATTTTGAGTGGGCAAAAAACTTGAATAGAAATTTCTCCAAAGAAGATAAACAGATGGCAATAAGCACATGAAAAGATGCTCATCATTACAATTATTAGGCAAATACAAATCAAAACTACAGTGAGATACCACTTTATCTTATTAGGATGGCTAGTTAAAAAAATAATAAAATATCCAGTATTGGTGAGGATGTGGAGCAATTGGAAACCATGATGCATTGCTGACGAGAACTTAAAATGTTTCAGCCACTGTGGGAAACAGTATGGTGGTAGGTACCTCAAAAATTTTAGCATGGAATTTCCATTTAATTCAGCAGTTCCACTTCTGGGTGTACACCCCAAACTAAAAGTAGGAACTCAAACACATAACTGTATATCCGTATTCACAGCAGTGAGGAGATGCACAGAAGTGTATTTCCTGTGCGGGTCAGAGGATGTTGACTTCTGCCTTCAAGGAATAAGGGAAGATCATGAAAGAAGATCTTGGAGAAAGGGATAGCTTCACCTGAAAACACAGAGGAGCATTCAGGAAGCTCAAATGTGAGAGCAGAGAGAGGAGATGACCTGGCCTTCCAGCTTCTGTGATAGGATGGCAGAGGGCCAACAGCCTGAGGACCAAGAGGGTAAACATTTTATAAGATTCTGTGACACTACTGATTTCTCAGTGATTGTTTTTCTAAGGCAATTAGAATACGAGCCTAAAACCAAGAAGGGGCCTGTATGCTTGACTTTGGAGCTGCGAAGAGGGAGGAAGCTGCAGAAACTTTAGCCCTTTGCATTGCCTGGAGGGTGTGTGTGTTGGAGGTGGGGCGGGGGTGGGGGGGTGCCCAGTGTCAGTTACAAAGTGAAGAGAAAAGCAGACTGAGTCCTGACCCAGGACAAGGGGAAAGAAAAGAAATCCAAATGGCCTCAGGGCTTAACTATAGAAGGACACACTTGTGTGATCGCGGGGTGAGCACTAACAGGGGGTCGGCCCGAGAGCAGACCGCAGCCCTGTACGAAGGTGAGAACACACCTCTGGGCATCTATGAAACTTCTGGTGGTAAGCAGCTTTCATAGCTTGCCCCATAAGCTGTGACTGGAAGGAAATGCGATCCTCTTTCCCCATAAGTTTTCGTTCACACCTTTTATGGCGGCAGAGGCCGTGGTTCACTCTGCCATGCCCCTAATAGGATCCCCTTGGCTGATGGCGCGGTTCTGACATCCCTTGAGCTAGCAGCCAAAGGTTACTGGGAGGAGCAGTGATATGTGGAAGGTGGAGCTGAAAAGAAAATGTAACAAAAGACAATAATGTTGTAGAAATTTCAATTTGGTTGTGTCCAGGAGCTACTCAGGAGGAGGATATTCAGCCCTGGGAAGGGACCACAGGGCAGGTGCACGCCCTACCTACCCCCTCTATTTCACTGGACAGCTGTCATCTCTGTTCAAGCTGAGACGAGAGAGCAGGGCTCATGCTTTACTTTACGATCCAGACCTATTCCCTTCTATCAGTGAGGACACTGACCAGAGTTACACCTGCTGCTGTAGCTCCTATGATTTAGACTCTGTCTACATGAACCTAGAAGAACTGGGTCACCCTGAAATTTAGTGAGTTCTACAGCCAAAGTTTTAGCACGGTGTGTGAATATTAAAGGTAAGAAAATAGGTCAGTGAAATGCAAAATGATAGGAGTTGTCTAATTTCTGGTGTTCACACTTTTTTTGAATAAATAAATCAGAATAATAAATCCTATAATCATATTTGTTATGACTATAGCTCTGTATATTCAGTATTTATTTATATGTAAATTTCAGATTCATATTGAAGCATTAATTTTAATACTGTCACTACAAAGTTAAATTTATATACATAATTGAAAGAGTAACTACAGAATCCAATTCTAAGATTTTTTTGCTATTGTATTGTTGTTCATGTGATAAACAAGCTTTTCTGTCCTGTTTTTCCAAATATTTGTACTCTTTTAATTCACTTTTTTTGGCATATATGGACAATTTGATCTCTTAAAAACCACAAGTTTTGATATATTTATCTTTATATATTCACTCACAGTCCTGAAAAGAGAAGAAATCTATATTCTTACATGCAAGATTTTATTCTCATACACATTTCGTGCTGAGTCAGAGATTTCTTACTTTATCTCTTCCTTTCATGAAAAATAAAATAGTTTTATGTCCCAGAAGGTCCAAACAATTAAACAAAGAGGTAAATATGTACCTTAGTGTGATTCCAAACCATCTGACACAGAGAAAGGGGACAGTATTTTGTGGTGTCAGATTAGATTCTGAATCTCCAACACTTGTATCTTTAGTTTAAATAATAGAGAAGATACTCAAAAATAGTAAAGACAATTAAGAATTTTCTACAACTTTCATTTTGAAGAGTCTTTTCTAAGCAAGAGAAGAAGAAATAAAAACACATTTAATTACGTAGCATTTTTATTTTTTCATACTCAGTTGAATCTAGCATAAATTCCAAGGACAAACAGTAGACAGGGGAGAATATTTGCAACAGATACAGCTGTGATGGATGACACGACTTCTGGTGTATTTGCTATCCAGCAGCAGAGAGATCTTTAGAATTAAATCATGTCACTCTTCTGATGAAAACCCTCACTGGCTTGCCGTTTCGCTAAGTAACAGCCGGAGCCATTACTGTGGCTGAGGAGGTCCAGTGTCACCGTCAGGCAGCTCCTTCCTGCCTTCATCCCCTGCCTCTCTGGGCCCTGCCCCTGCTCACGGGGCCCCAGCCGCACCGGCCTCCTTGCCGTTCCACGGACACCCCAGGCCTCTGCTCATGACGGTCCCTCTCCTCAGATGCTCTTCCCACAGGTATTCCCTTGGCCCCACCTGAAGGCCTCCGCTCTGGTGTCCTGCTAGCAGTGAGTCCTTCCTGAGAAACCTGCATGAAAAATCAGACCCCTCCCACGTGGACGCTTTTTTTCTCTGCTTTATTTTCTCTGTAGCACTTTGACATATACCCTTTACTCTTGTTTGTTTGCTTTGAGTCTGCCTCTCCGATAGGAAGTACATTTTGTGAGGTCAGGGGTTTTGATCACTGCTCTGTCCCCAGCCCACCGAGCTGCCCTGGGTAGTGGAGATTCCCAGTCTTGTTTGAATGGAAGGATCACACCATATGAAGAGTTTCTGTAAACTGATGAGGGAAAGATTAAAATCCAATGGAAGCATGGCTATGAAATTCAGAGAAGAAATCTAAATGGCTAGTAAACATATGGCAAATGCTTAAACTTAACAGAAGTAAAGGGAATATACAGTGAAAGATGCCATATGTTTACCCATCAAATTGTGGCAAGATGGTTGAAATGCAGAAACATCCAGAGCTGTCAGTATGTGAGCCGTTGGGCTCTCTCCTACCTGGTGGAGATGTGTGAATTGCTGCTAGATTTTGGTATTTGTTTAAACTAAATATATTTGTTAAAACTAAATATATACAAACTTAGGGAGGTTCTGGGTTTCATGGGGCCCAAAGATTAAACTTCATTAGCTTCTTTCATTTTAGTTTTCATTCTTCAAGAAAAATCACAGAAAATCACGAATAAAAATTTAAGTCTAAGGTCATTTAAGAGGCTTGAGTAACCAGGACTTTTGAAGCTGACACTTCTTTAACTTCCTGGCAAATTCTCCCCTATTGTACATGACCTTTGACCTGCAGTCCCACTCCTGGGACCATGTGCTGTAGGAATGAGTCCTAGTGCATAAAAGATGTAGGTACGGGGCTATTTACTACAGAATTGTTTATAGTGAAATAGAAATTGGCAATAATCTTAATGTGTTAATAATGAGAAATTCAAATAAATATAGTACATCCATTCTATAGATTATCTAGTTATTAAAAATAATATCTATCTTATATTATGTAAGAAAAGACAACTGTAAAAAATGTGTATAATATCCAGTTTTGATAAAAGCAACAAAATTAGCAAGAGCAGAAAGAAAAGCAGCATCACATTTGTCCATCTCTATATATATTTGCATAAATATGTCTGTGTAGGGCAATATAAAGCTATGGAAAGATACATTATTAATATGGGGTACCTCACGTCAGGAGTGGGGATGGGAATGAATGGGAGAAATGAACAGTTAATTTTTCTTTATGCATTCTAGAATAATTTGACTGGCTTCAACAATACATTCATGTTTCCAGCATTATTGAGATGTAAATGACATATAAAAGTGAGTAAGTTGAAGATTTAAAATGTGTTGATTTGATTCAGTTACATGCTGCAAAATGATTAACACAATAGCATTAGCTAATATCTCATCCCCTTGCATAATTATTTCTTTTTTGTGCTGAGAATATTTAATATCTGTTCTCATAGCAACTTTCAAGTATGTAATACATTGTATCTCCAGAACGTGTTAATCTGGTAACTGGAAGTTTATACCCTTACCAATGTCTCGCCTTTTCCCCCAACCCTCCAGCCCTTGGTAATCACTACTCTACACTCCTTCCATGAGTTTATTTTTTTTTTTTTAGCTTCTGCATTTAAGTGATATCATACAGTATTTGTCTTTGTTTGACTTAGTTCACTTAGCATAATGTCCAAGTTTTATCCAATTTGTCACAAATGGCAGGATTTCCTTCTTTCTCATGGATGAATAATATCCCATTGTATATATAGACAGCACACATTCTTTATCTGTTCATCTGCTGACAGACATTTAGATTGTTTCCATATCTTAACTACTGTGAATAATGTTGCAGAACATGGGGGTGCAGATATCTACTGGAGAGCGTGCTTTCATTTCCTTTAAATATAGACACAGAAGTGGGATTGCTAGATCATATGGCAGCTCTATTTTTAATTTGTTGAAGACCCTCCATACTGTTTTCCATAGTGGCTGCACCAATTTACATTCCCAGCAACAGTGTACGTGGGTTCCCTTTTCTCTACATTTTCTCCAGCACTTGTTATCGCTTGTCTAATACATTCATACTTCTATAATAAAAAGGAATAAAAACATTAAGAGAAAAAGGAAAAGACAGTCCTCTTATTAAATATAGTGATGATTTTATGGTGAAGATGATGATACTGATAAAACATTTTTGATTTGTTGCTCATTGGCATAGAGCTTAGTAAAGTCTGGCTCCTGCTCTCAGGAAACAAACTGAGACAAAGAATTGTTAAGAAATGAAATGTTTGGAGTGTTCATTGAGGAAACAATAAAATGCCAGCCGTGCTTAAAAAGAACAACAAATGAAGAACAGGAGTATGAGATAACATCGCAGCAGAGAACTGGCATAATCATCAATAGCAAACAAGTTTGAGAGTCACCCTCCCTGGGCCGTGTCCTCAAGAGGGGCAAAGAGTCTTAGGTCAAGGTAGAAACTGACTGGATGCACGAGTGATGATTCAGCACCAGTCTTAATGAGGGCTCAGCACACGCCAGGCACTGTGTCAGTTACTATGGCTCAGCCCCTCTGATTTTCACATGGCTTATGAAATGAGTGCTCTTATTATTCCCATTTTACAGAAAGGGAGATTGATTCAGAGAGGTTCCTATGACTAGATAGTAGTGGATCGAGGACTCGAGCCCAGGCTTGTCTGACCCCGAGCCCATGGTACCTCGCCTCCTCAGAGAGTATCGGGTACCTGCGTTTTAGGATCCTACACTCTACATCTACGGAGCAGGAGGTATTAAATAGTTAATAAAAGGCCATGCGGGACTGAAAAAAAATACTTTTCAATATGAACTTGCAGTATGAGAGATATGAAATGTGTAACTTTGTGTAAAAGGTCAAGGGGCGGTCACATCTGGTTTACCAATTGTCTGGTCTTGCCTTGAAATGGGGTATGATGAATTTCACTGCGGTGCAGATCATAGATCGAAAAGTCGGTTTTATTGGACAGGTGGAAACTTACACAAGTAAGAAAAGGAGTCACTCCTCTTATCTGTCCATTTAGAGGCATGTGTCAGGGTCTGGTGCTCTGGGCCTGCTACGCAGGTCTGCGTACACCTATAGAGATGGCACTCCTGTGACTTCTGTCATTATAGGATGAGTAAATTTATTGAAAGCCAAAATCAGGCATACAACATGGGTACAAAGAAGATTGGAATTTCTGACTTCAAAGAATATAAAGTTTGGTTGGAGAGTCAGGCAAGGAGGCAGTTATTATGGTTGTGATCTAAGTGAGAGGACAAAGGTAGGCCCTGGGTTCTTGGGGTGGAAAAGAAAGGCATTGGATCCAACTCGACACCATGCACGGAGGGCTTCCTAAGAGACAGCTTCTTCAAAGTGAACCTTTACCTCATCTATCTGAAGTCACAGGGCTGGACCAAATGCCCTCTCTAGTCCTTCCACAGAGCTCTGTGACACTGCACATGGTGAATGAATCTTACAAGAACGAGGTCTTCAACTCAACTGTTAGGCTTCCCTGATGAAGGTAAAAGAACAAAAGGGCCATGAAGAGCCATGAGAGATTAGCTAGGGTGACCAAATCTTTAGGACTTTGTTGGAGACTTTCTGAATTTTAAAATCCTAGACCAGGCAGTGACAATTAAATTGTTAACTGCTGCAATAACTACCTGCTCAATTTTTATGGGTTCTTTGACATTGTCAGAGATTCTAGAATTGAGGAAGTGACTCTAGGCAGGTCTGAAGTGACTCTTGATCCAGAGAAGCACAGAGAATCACAGGTCTTCCTTCAGTCCTCCCTGGATTATGCATTTGCAGTTCTACTTGTCATCTGTTTCTTTCTAGAGAGCAGGAAAAGAGCAGCCTTCTGGACCATCAGACTTGAGCAATAGATTGTTTCAGAGCCATCAGCTATGAAAATGAAATTGTTTACCCATCCTTTCTGTGGCTTTCAAACTTGTTGATTAAAAAAGAAGGGAAAAAAAATCAAGACCTAAGTGAACACAGGAGGAGGACAGGGGCATCGAACAGATGATATTTATGACTGACTGAGAATTTCAATCTCAGCAACTAAAATGATGAACTTGGGATCACTGGAAATGGAAATAGTTGACTTAACAGATGGTAGGCGGCTCTTGTCAGGGAAGACTTCTGAGTGTGAGCCTAATAGAGTGGTTCATTTCTGTATAAATTAACATTTTTTAAAGCTATGATATTCTCAGGAGAATTTTCAGGATAAACATTTAGAGTTTTCCAGGTCTCTTCTGTGAAAAACTTATCATTGGACAAAGGTTAATTTCACCAATTCAAAAATTATACATTGGAAATTCAAAGGGACCATGATCTGTCTTAAAAATGACACAAAAATGTGGTAGCTGAAGACGTACTCTTTTTCCGGCTCTCACAATGTTCTTCCGTAAGTTCTGTTGTTCGAACAGCTCCTTGGGGCAAACATCTGCCTACCTGAAATCTTATTAGGAAAATAACTTCATTTAAATCTTTCCTCATAGCCCTCTTATGCAAATTGCAGTGTACAGTCAAGCAGACTAGGGAAAATTGAAGCAATTAGGTATGTCTAAATTAAACTATTTTTTATTTTTAGGTATATTCTATAGTAACTTTTACATACAACTACATGTTTAACACTGAATATCTGTTATTTTCTTCTTCAGATTCCCGAAGACTGGTCCAATGATAACTAAAGCTCACGTGGTGCTGTGTTGGGCACGGTTGTTCCTGGGAACTGTAAAATGAGATATTGATAATAAATGAGCATGTGTAAGTCCAAGTGTAAGGCTCATACAGCAGACAGGAAACACTTTTTTAATTTCTAAGAGAAGAAAACCACATAAGGCAGAGAAACAAAAAAGACCTGCTATTGCCAAGCCATTAAAATGAGAAGGAAGAGAAATCCACAGCAGCTTGTAGTACTTGTAGTTTTCCTAAGAATTCTTGGGGTCAACAAAGAATTAATTAGTAATGCTTGTCATCTGGGCATTGAGTAAAATTCAAATGATCTCTCTTTCTATTTTTAAATTTCAACAGAAATTATTTGTCCATGGCTAAAAATACTCAGACAGAATAGAAGGACATAAAGTAACATAAAAATGTCTCCCCCAATCCTCACAGATCCCCCCCAGACCCAAGTTTCATTGCTCAGAAGGCACAGCTTTTACTCTTGTCTTTTTTGGTTCTTCAGTGGATGCTTCATTCTATCTAAATCAGCTGGTTACAGCAATAGCACTTGCTGTAGTTAAAAAAAAATTAAATGTAACTTCCCATTATGAAAGATGAAGGATTCAACATACGTAAGCTTCTCTTTCTTTCTCCTCTCAATTCCCATGTTTTGTTATTTATATTTATAAATTTTGGATCTTGTTTTGGTGACCTCTATACTTCTAAACAATACTCTCTCCCCTCTATTCATCCATCAACTTTAGGTGGTATCTCCAGACACCCATTAGGAGAAGAAATATGGCTTCACACACTCCCCTGGAGAAGGAGTACTTTCACACTGTCAAATTAAGGGGGTCTGAACAACCCACAAGCTAGTACCCCCAGCCCACCATTGGTGGATTATAATTTTTTTAAGGAGCAATTTCTCAGTTTTAGCCTGGGGGTAAATACCACTGTTGGCAGGGACCTGAGAAAGCAGTGGGGAGAAGGACTCCTGGTAGGGCTGTTTCACAGTCAGACCTTCAATTACCACCGGATTTTCCCCTTACTTTTCATTCCCATTCTCTCACTTGCCAGTTTGGAGCTTTGAGCATCCCCTGAGCTTACCATGAAGAGTGTCTATATATAGTGTCTATATATATAATGGAGGTACTGGAGATTGAACCCAGGACCTCGTGCATACTAAGCATGTGCCCTACCACTAAGCTCTATGTGCCCCCCAAAAGTATCTATATTTTTGATGTTCTGTGGGGACTTTCTGCATTGTTTTCTTATCCACAAATGTGGCCTCATTAAATTTCTGAAATTTGAAGAACTTTTGAAAATTTACCAAACTCTCTGGCTGGTTGATCGACTCACTCTCATTCTCAGTGATTATGGATCTGTTGCTTTTGTATTTCTTTGAGAGGAAAGGGAGTGGAACACGGGCCACCATCTTGAACAGAAAATCTCCATCTTTCGTTCTAATTTTCACTCTTTAGCCTGGGCATTCAGTTCTCTTTTGTTTATGCAGGAACTGGAATAAATGTAGTTCTGGTCAGTCAGTGTCTGTTCAAAGACATGGAATGTCTTTCCAAAAAAGTCTTCACCCCTTCCTAGTTTATCAGTCCTCTCAAACTCGGAACCAAACCAGCTGAACTATAGCCTTGCTTCCCACGACTTCCTCATGAACCCTTAGCTTCAATCAAACTGAATTGCTCACCATTCCCTAAAGACAATTTTAATTTTCTACTTTTATTCTGTTGTTTTCCCCAACCTCTTCCCATGCATAGTGCTTCCCATGTCAACATCTGCCCTTTCAGGTGTGATCTAGCCTGCAGGGGCACAAGTCAAAGATCAGCTACTTCGATGAGCTTCCTCTGACCCCAGCCAGACTCCCTTTCTTGCTCCCTGTGACCTCCCAGAAGGTTGTAGCAGTTCGTACCTCTCTGTGGGATTTATCGCATTCACGCTGAACTGTGGCTCTTTGTGCAGTATCTTGTCTTCCTTCACCATAGCCTCATGGAGGACAGGGTGTATGTGTATCTGAATCATGTTGGGATTCTCCGCAGTGCCTATGGCAATGAGAGCTCAAGCACATGGCTTTTCAGATTTCTCACTGGAAGAAAATGCCTACTTTTCTGCTCCCCTACACTTGGCCAAAGATGTTTCTTAGGGTTCCTTCTGTATCGTAGTCATTGTTTTCTCAACAATTTATCTTAAGAATTCTTAGTATCACTTCATTTCTGCACCCAATGATGCTCCAGTTAGATGTTCTATACAAACATTGGATGGCTCCTGGTTTCAGTGTGGGGTGGCTTGTGGTGGGGTTGATGAGAAGAGATTAAGAAATAAAAGCAACCTGGGAAGATTGGAGAAGAACATCTAAAGGCAGGTGGGGCCACAGCTGAGAACTTTGCCACTGTCAGATTGGCCAGCCCGACCCTGGAAACTCCATGTGTTGGTCAGTTCTGCTTGCTTGGGCTGCAGTTACAAAGAACTGTTGGTGACTCCCACGCGACAAGTTTAGTTCTAATGCACTTTACACGTCAGGTACAGGCCAACCATGGCTCAGCTTTCCGTGTTCTCTTCATTTCAGGATGCAAGCTGAGAGACTTGGCCCTTTGGGATGTGCCAGTCTTGTGACGGTAGAAAAAAAGCAGTGGAAATGCTGCATGATGGCTTCACAAGGTTCTGCTCTAAAGGGGCAGGCATCGCTTTGTCTTACATCTCATTGCTAAAAGAATTCAATGACCAAGCCTGATGTCAAGCAAGGCAAAGAAATAGAATCCTCCCAAAGGGAGGGAAGAGAGTAATTGGGAAAAATCATATAAACTATGTCACCCCAGAAAATAAATATTAGCAGCAATAATAATAATAATAATAATAATAAATTATAAGTGAATAATAAAAGCTACAAGTGTGTACCTCTATGGTCCAGACACTGAGTAACATTTTATTTTCGCCCTGCCAGGTAGGTGGTAGGAATCAGACTCAGAGAGGTTAATTTATTAGCTGAAGGCCGCCCAGCTACTTAGGTGGAGAACCAAAATTCTGAACCAGATTTCCTGGTAAGAAGCAAATAAATTCCCTTTTGAGGCCGAAGTAAAGCCATCGGAGCAGCGCACGGCTATCCCAGCACCATGGGCACGCGTGCCCCACAGCACTGCGGCCCTCATAGTTCTGGCTCCAGCGCTAGCTGGAGCTGCCTTGACAGCCTCCCACCTGCTGGCTCTGGTCTCATACCATCGTCACCCGTGACACCGGGGCTTGTCATCATTTTCGTCTGACATCCCCTCTTGGGGAGGGCTGCTTTTCTGTTGCTCTGAGTGATGCTCCGGGGCCCAACTGCAAACCTCGAAATCTCCCTCCTGTGCCTGGTGATGGCACTAGCAATACCCGAACCCCATGGAACCCTGAGGTGGCTCGCTTTAAAAGAGGTTTGGTAAAGTCAAGCTACAATCAGTGACTCCCTATAAATATTCATAGGTAAGGATCTTTCTGATAATTTATTATGAATAGAAATTGTTCCCCCTCAGTTTCAAGTTGTCATCTATTAGGCAGTCCTGGTATTTCATTTTAATGTATAAAAGATCACTTGGTGATATACTCTGATAATTCCTGAAATCTGTCACCTATCAGAGGAGAATAATATTGGCGGTCCTCCAACACTTACCGGAGGCAAAGCACAATCAGGCAAGAAGGTAAATATTCAAAGTCTGGAAGGTTAGTTTTTACAGTGAACGACACTGAATCATACATTGCAAAATGTTGATTTAATTAGTAGCCTGTTTATCAACTTGTCTGCATCATGGGGGTGTGGAGGGCTATTGACAATGAAAGGCCCCCTTTACTTGATGACTTAAGTCGCCTGTATAATTCATGAGAAAAAAGCAAAGTGGGGACCAGAGCTGAGGCATGAGATGGTTCTGCAGTCACCTGTAATGAGTTTAAGTGCATTCTTTCTTCCAGCCTCTGGCCTGACTGTGTGCCAGGCAAGCAGAGTCGTTTTGCTTGGCGTTCACTTGAACCCTGGTTTTACATCAGAGATGGAACATCACTTTATAACCATTAAGTGTTTTGCTTAGATATTAAATATTAAAGTTCCTCTGATTGCTAAGCCCATAATTAAGAGAGGAAGGAAACCTGGAATGTTACAGGTTTTTCCCATTTGGTAATCGTGTGGTGAAAGTAATCACGTATAGAAATACTGTGGTTGTTCAGTATACGTGGGAACTCCTGGGGAGCCTCGGAGAAAATAAACAAAAGCCATGGAGATGTGTGCTGGCAAGGCTGATGGAGAGCGGAATCTGCCCGGGAGTCAGTCCTTACTGCTGGGGGCCTGGGGCACACTGCTCAGGGCTTCACTCTTCTCACCTGCAAAATAAGGATAATAATGTCTGCCTTAGACTGATTTGAGAATTAAAGGAGGTAATGGGTGTAAAGTGTTCAGCGTTTGAGAACTGTAGCTGTCATCATCCCCGAGTCTATGAACTCCACGCGAACAGGGATCTTGTCTGACTTCCTCGCTGCCACATTTGTGGCCCCAAAATGGTTTCTGGCTTACAATGGGCCCTCAACAAACAGTTATTGAAATAATGAATAAAAGAAGAAAGTAAAAAATGAATAGAAAAAAGAAACTTGGAAGAAAACAGTGTATCAAAGAAATTGGTTTATGAGAAAATTGAGAGAATTCTGGTTAGGTCACAGGAAACACGCATGTGAAAAGATAATTCCAGGACAGGGCAGACGTGTTTTAAATGATCTCATAGAATTAGCAGAAATAAGGGTCTTGAGGGAAAGTAAAATTTCTGTATTATCTCAGGAGGCGGTTTCAGGGTTAACTTTATGAGTCTACTGAGTGATGCTCCACAGTGAAGGTAAAGGCCGTTCTGCTGGGGGTACAGGTAAAGCTGTAGGCACATATAACAAGGCAGCGCCGCGCTGGGCTGGATGATTGATTTCTGCTTCTGATTCCAGCGCTCTGAAAGGGTAGACTGTCTTCCCAAGAGCCCCAGAAATGCAGACTCTGACCAAGTTGTCAGCCCTATACCTATGTGCTCGTTTGAAAGCCTGACACAGCCCAATCTCATGGTGATGCGTTTGCACGGTTATAGTTGGCTGCTTTTGGAAAAATCCCCCAGATTTTGCTGCTGGCTCTGCAGTCAGACCATTGAAGTGCCCTGAACAATCATCCTTTATTCTTGACTGTTCTAGTCTTATAAGAAAATACGTTAAAATTTTAGAAGAATGGGCGGGAGTTAACTCTAAACCAACCTAAAGAGAAGTTATGGGATTTTAAGCTATTGCAAACTAGATATGAGATGTAAAAACATTGTTACAGTATTCAGGTCAACACTGTAGCTTTGAATAGGGTTCTAGGATTTGCGTTTCCACAAAACCAAGTTTTCAATTAGAGGGTTAATATATTATTATGATCAAAGTAAAAGTGACATGATATTCTGGGATATCTGCAGATGGCTTTCTGATGGCTGCACATAGGATTACTCAGTGCACATTCAGTATTAGGTCATATAGAGCTTAAGGGAAAGCAAAGTGAAATTACTTGCATTTTGTTGAAAAATGAGTCACTAAAGGCTCCAGAAATTGGAGTCTAGACAGCATGAGTGAATAAACCAGGCAACAGAAGGGCCAGTCATCGCAATGGATCCCGACAGCTTCGCCCACATTGATCTGCATTGCTGAGCGAGGCCACCAGTGTGACTGGCTCAGATGGGTAGTTCTCCTGTTTCTCCAGGTAGGACCTCTGTTTCATGCATCTGAAATGAAGCCACTAGAGGAAGAAATGAAGCATAAACAGCATAACAGCATTTTGGCTTAACAACACCTTTAATGGTGATGCTACAGGGGACAGGACTGAGGGACAGATGTCAGCGCTAGAATTTGGTGACTTTTTAATAAGAGTTGATCTGTTCACAGGTCAAACGGTATTTATGCATTTCACAGTCACCACAAGCTCACGGGGACCCACAGTGTCTCTTCTTGTGTAAAAGAGCTCCTCTCTTGTGCAGGTCATGCTGCATCTCAAAGGAAAGACGGAGTTTTGACTTGGGAATATAACCCCCTCACAGAGGCTGAGAGAAATGCGGTTGTCTCCAAGTTCCTAGCAATTAGGAGGCATCTTCCTTAGAACCAGGAGGCAAAGGCGCAGTCTGGTTTTGCTCGCTAGTCCCCTGTGGTTAACAGGGTTGTTCTTGTGGCTTCATCTTGTTGAAATTCTTGGGATGAGTAATATCTAGTCTATTCAACAGACATGGTTTAGAGAAGGTGATTTCTGAAGGGAAGCTGCATCTCAGGTAAGGCTGCTTTGTTCGGCCACATTTAAAAGCAGATGCCAAAGGCAGTGCTTGTTCTGGCTTGACTATAAGGTTTATTTCCTTTCCGCGTGAGTCTCCTCATCAGTGAAATGGAGATATAAACACTACTCCTGCCAATCTTTTGATTGCGTATCAGAGACATAAGAAAGCAAAAATCCTCAGCTGACCAATAAGCCAGGCAGGGGACTGAACAGTTAGGTGCCTCCCAGTGGCTCTAAGGCGGGGGCCGGGAGGAGAACCTGCAGTGGGGGGGGGGGCGCTGCTGATCTAGGCTGCAGCCCTGAGTCTTGCTTGCTCTGAAGCGTCTCACTGCTGCTCTGGCTGTTGCTGACCAGGCTCCTGTTGAGGTCCCCCACCTCTTACCTCACCCGGATTCTCTCAGTGAGGTGGCTAGACGTTTCCCCGACGCTCTAATGGACACGGAAAGGAGAACAAGGGAGAAACAAGAGACGCTTGTGCTCAGGACATGGTGAATCGTGGTGCTTTATTTTATACTAAATACATCATCCACACAACAGGAGTGTGAGAGCCTGGAAGTTTGGGGAGCGTGTTGCTGTGGGTAGGAGGCGCAGTCCATTCTAGAGAGAGGGCAGTTTCTGGAACTTTCTAGTTGCTGAGTCAAATCCGGGGCTCCTGGTACTTGATGCCTTCCTCTTCAGGGCCTTGCCTGCTGTCCCAGGATGAGGCTGTGCGTCACAGCTTAATCATCTGGGCAGATCCTGTTCAATCCAAGCGTCTGAGAAGAGCAGCTCTGAGCAGGGGCAGGTCTGGTGGATCCCAGAGGGACCTGGGGGAGAGCAGGTCCTGACAGAGCAGGGGGGTGGCATGTGGGCTTCCGGCTGATGAAGTCTTTTAGGAGGAATACAGAGAGGTAGGACAGGGCTGAAGGAAGGAAGATGAAAGGAGGCTAAAGCCAAATTTGTCCTTTTTCAAAAGTTGTCAGGAGATGACTCGGAGACAGGAAAACCAGAGGAAGTTGATTTTCTTCTTTTATTTGTCTCCCTTTCACCCACATAAGCCCCAGAAACAGGATGCAACTACCTTACAGGTTAAACAGGCCTGTGCTTGGCTTGGGGGCTTGATTACTATGTGGGACTTTGTTCCCATGGGAAATAAGTTCCAACTTCCAAACAACTGACTTCAAGAGGCCGCTCTTCAAAGTAGCAGGCTGCTTCCCCACGACTGGCTTTTAAAGGAACTCGTAACTGAACAGTAAGCATTCAACTTGTGAGAGTTGTAATTTTGGCCATTTCTAGACTCTTGACTTCATTAAGTAAATTTTTGACTCTTTTTCTTTTTGTGGTGCCAAGCTCTGAAAATACTGTTTATCCTGACATTTCTAAGTTGACTTTTAAGAAAAGCTCTATATTTTATCAAAATCGTGAAGCATCTGTACTTTGGAAAAATCTGAATTACATAGTATAGAGATAATATGGTTGTATGGTTATATGTGGTCGTATATGGTTATAGAGAACCAACAAACAATGTGGATTAACTTTTCATTAGAGCTTAAATATTAATTGTCAGTGTGGTCTGGTTTGACGAGCCCACAAAACTTCAGTGGGCCTCAGATCTCTCCTCCTTCTGTGAGCCCACTGCAGAAATTATCATCGTCATTCTTTCATTCTTAGGTTCGGGGTGTTTTATTGCCAAAGAATTCTTAGGTGGTAAGAGAGGAAGAACTGAGTTTACTCTTTAATAGAACGTGGCCAGAAGTACCTAACTCAGGATGAAATGAGATGATGTCTGTGAGCACACGCTGTGTGTTACAAAGTATTTTTAAAGCCCACACCTTCAAAGGGAGCAAATAATTAAACAGCAAAGCCAAGCCACTCTATGTAGGGGAAGTTTCTTGTAGTGTGACATGAGGGAAGTAACAGAGGTAATGACTTCCAGGCAATAGAATGAGTTTTGTTATTGTTTTGTTTTATTCTGTTTTGTCTTTGCTTTTATTTTGTTTACCTTTTTGTTTTTTTGGTAGCTCTCAGTCTTAAAGTTATTTTCTGTCCTCTAAAAAGTAGGTTTATATGTATGTTGGCTTATGTGCCAACACTTTATTGAAGACTGAATCCTAGGAAAGCAGGAGTGAGAAAGAAGTGGAGTGAGGCAAGGACGGAGAGTGAGCACACAGAGGGGAGTATGTTCCTGAGGTGCCCGAACTTCGTGATGAACTGACTGCCTGGTGCCGCAGGCAGCTCTGGGGAGGATGCTACCGCATCTCCCAACAACCTCTCCAGAGGGAGGAAGGGACAAGAATGATTTTACTGGCTTCCATCTGCTATTGATTGAAACTTGCCTCTGTAGTACATTAACGCCCTTCCCTTCTCAGTCACACAACCATACACACTGAGCAGCAGCAGGGAAGTGTGAGGGTACTTGCAAGGTCTGGGCGTAAGGGGAGGCACCTACACAACAAGAGGGCTGCAGCCCAGGGCCCTGGGTCTGTAGAAGAAGTAGCAGCAGCAACCAGGCTCCATGACTCTAAGCAGCTCCAAGGCATGCTTGTGGGGTGATGCATAAACTTTATACTATAAAACACAGCATCGAGGAAAACTACTTTAGATCATTTCTGCTGCCACTTTCACTGAATGCACTTTTAAGAAGGGAGGACATTTTTGGTTCTTGCATTGCAGGGCTGTGTAGAAGCCAACAGTATTGGAGATAATTAGAGGCGTGGGGTAGATCACACTTGACCAATAATGAGCACTTTGAGTAGCTGCAACAGAGAGATCTTTCCACAAACCATTAACTCAGATACGATGCAAGGGAGCAACCTTCTATAGGTCAGCATGACAGGGACAAGATGCAGGAAACAAGATGAGCCGTTGATTCAGAAAAAGATCCCGAAGAGCAAGACAGGATGGTTCTAGTGCTGGTTAAGCTTCATCCAGCCTTAGTAGCATACTTTTCCTGAAATGTGTGATTGATTTTTTGGTATCTTTGTGGAACATGCATATTTATTCATGCAATAGGTATTTATTGAGAGCCTACTGGAAGCTGAGGTCCGTCCTAGGTGCTGCGCACTTAGCAGTTTCTTCCTTCTTGGCCTTAGCTTCCAGTGGAGGAAGACAGACCATAGCATGTCAGAAGGTGGTCAAGTGTTGTGAAGAAAAATAAAGCAGGACAGGAGTACGCATGGTGAAGGGGCAGGAGTTGCTGTTGACACAGGACAGGCGAAGGAAGCCTCGCAGTAAGGCAACATCTGAGCAGAGACTGGAAGAAGAGGAAGGAATGAGCTGGGTGTCTGGAGGAAGAGCAGCCCCAGCAGAGAGAACAGGGAAGACAAAGCCCGGGGAAGGGCCGGGAGCTCTTGTTGGGCAGACAGACCTTCATGTGATGAGTACGTGCACAGGCACACATTTTTCCCAAGTGAAAAAACACAGTCAGCTACATATAGTTTATTCAATATTCTCGTCCAGATAGCCTCAGTTTTACTGTCATCATAAATGTCGGAACAGAAGACACTCTTTGTGCTATTATCCAAAAGAGATACCTGAAAACAATAGAACCCGTTAGCAGTTGCTGTCAAGGTCCTGGATTCCATGAGCCATTAATAGTAACTATGCAAATATGATCATCTGGACAAAGGAGGAAGGACTTGCCCACGGACGGGTGTGACACACAGCAAAGTACAGGTGGCAGATGGGTTCTGGAGGGACAGGACACCAGGCAGGTGTGGTGTAAGTTTGAGTTGGGAAGAAAGTCCCGCCTGTGGTTGTTAGCTCTATAGCTCTAGGCCTGAGGACATGTTCTGAGGTTGTTTGTTTGGCCTAAGGAATATACAAGTTTATGAACTGTTGAATGTTTAAAATTTGCTTTGCATTAGAGTGCCTTTGGTCATGTACATACCGTTGCAATCAGCTGTAGTGGGGCTGCAGACTCCCGGTACCCAGCACCGTGGGGGCAGTAGTAAGGCAAGACAAGTGGCATCATCACGGGTGAAAAAGGCACTTAAAGTCTCCCGTGGACCTGAGTAATACACTCCAGAATGTGACCACAACGAGCTTACTTGGCTCTCTGGATGTATCCTCTGGCCCTAACACATGACTGCTTCAGTCATTTCTAGTGCCTGGGACTTGGACGCTTGTGAGACGTGGTCCACAGGAAGGTGAAGAGGGCATGGCCTCGCCCTGCGGTTGAGGACCCCGGGGACCAGTGGAAGTCAGGGAGCACTAATGATAAACGAGTACTTTTGTATCACGTGAAAGCTGCATCTCTCAACATAAGAGTGAATGTTAAATATGTGGAAAGAAGTAATAAGGCAAAAATCCAGATGTCGTACACAGGTGGGGATACACACTTGGATGGAACCAAAAGGGGTGTTCTGACTACGGAAGAGCCACTGCAGTGCATCTGTGTTTACCTGGAGGTCTATCGAGGCTATTTTTCAAGGTTTATAAATTGGCTATAAAAATGTATTTGTGACATTTGAAGTCTCAGCCTGAGAGCAAATTTTGACTTTTAGATTCAAACTTACCATTCCAAAACTCATTCTGGCACCTTTCTAGGGCTCGGTGAATTGTTTCAAAGATGTTTATTGCTTTAAAGTCTGTGGTTTATGGCAAAGCTTGTAATACGTAAACTACTTTGAATTTTGCTAAGATGGTGAGTGATTAAGCAGTGACATGACTTGAAAACAGGAAACAGCAAAGAGATTTAACTGGATTAAGAGAGAAGAATAGTACATTTTCTGTAGTTAGGCTGTTTCTAAGAATTAAAATATGCCTCCTCTGGGTATGTGTTTCCATCGTGTAACATAATAAGAGAGCTCCAAAAATACCACTGTGTTCTTTGAAGAAAGGGTAACAGTTTGTTCTGTATCAACAGCAGTGTTGTGTATTTCAAACAGCTTTCAGCTGGGATCTCAAAGTTCTGTACAAATATTATCCAAACCACCAAATGCAGAATAGATGTTGCCATGGTTGATCATTGATTGGAGTGGTCGGTGGAGAGCTGCATGCTCTCAAAGCTGGCTCGACTTCTTCTGACCCAAAGTCAAATGGCTCAGAACATCTGTGTGCTGCTCAGGCCAACAGCCTCTTTAAACTGCCAAACTCCTTGTCAAGTATCTGACTGCCTTCAAAAATCAGAGCTGTACAACTTGATACACCCTAGGATTTTAGGATTCTGATTGCAAGTTATAAAAATCAACCGAGATAAATAAAGTAAACAAAAGCAATTTATCACACAGTACAGGGATCTCACAGAACACAAACACAGGAATGCAGCCAAACCGCAGGAAGGCACGGGGACCTGGCAAGCGCGGGGAACCTACACGTATTCTCACGCAGATTCTTGTCCCTCCTCCTCTCCATGCGTCTTGTCCCTAATTCTTTTTTTTTTTTCCTCTTAAGACATGTTTCTCTGCTCCTTAATTTACATGGCATAATGTGGCCATCCCCAACTGGCCTGTTTATATGTTCTTACTTTTGCTTCCCCAAAGGACATCAGCTCTGTTCCTCTGTATTAGTTTATCTATTGCTGTATTAAAAATCACTCCAAAACTTAGCCACTTAAAGCAACAAACATTTATTACCTTACTGTCTTTGTGAGAATAGGAATCCAGTGTGGCTTAGCTGAGCGCCTCTTCCTCAACAGCTCACACAAGGTGGCAGTCAAGGTGTCAACTAGGTTCTTCTGAGGGAGGATCGGCTCCTCAATTCACTCACATGGCTGTTGGATCCCGTCCCTTGCAGGTGGTTGGGCACGCTGGCTGTTGACTTCCCACAGTTCCCTGCAACATGGGCCTCTCTGTAGGGCAGCTCACAAGACGGCAGCTGGTTTCCATCAGAGGAAAGTTGCAAGAGAGGGAGAGCAAGAGGTTGCTGTCTTTTTTAAACCTAATCTCAGAAGTGACATACCATGATTTTGCCTACGCTATTTGTGGCAAGTGAGACACTATGTTTCAGTCCACACTCAAGGGGAGAGGGCAGAAATTCCAGGGTGTAGAGAGCGCCAGGAACCTTTTAAGAGACTGCCTGTCACATCCTCTCTGTCTTTGTCTTTCTCCTAATTCCAAAGTCATTGGCAAAGGCCTCTCACTGACCCAACTTGGGTCAAGTGTCTGTCGTTCCAATTAGCTGTAGAGGGAGTGTAGACTCACGGTGCACGTGTTATGCCTGGTGGTGGTGGTGGTGGTGGTGGTGGAGGACAAGACAGAGGGAACTTTGTCTGGATGTGGATGAAGAAGGAAGTTAAGGAGTATGAACCTGAATAAAACTTTCCAAAATGTGACCATAACAGATCTACTCAATCGCTCTTTCTTAATGGAATAAAATTTCCAAGCAGATTATGCACCTCTCCAGCAGACTGGATCTGTGTGGGCAGATTTTCTGAATAATTCAGATGCTTGAAGTCTTTAATCCTAAAGTATATATGTAACTAAGTGAAAGTATGTTAAGAATTTATAGTATGTGCCATTATTCTTTTTTAAATTTGTTTTCTATATTTTAACTATGGTAAAAAATATATAACACAAAATTGATCACTTCATGGCTAGGAGTCTAGCCTTCTCCAGTTCACCCTGGGCTAGGGTAAGTTGTAGCTTCTTTGGCCTCTGTACACCGATTCTCTGAGCTTGGCTGGGCCTGGGAGGGAACAAAGTATGAAACTCTGTAGAGGAGCAGTGTCTTTGTATGTGACAGTGTCCAGCAGTGGAAGGGCTGGCTAGGCCGTTACAACTCATCCAGCTCGCCACCCCACGCCCTCCCACCCCAGACCATGCCGTCATTGTGCACGCTCGGTAGGTTAGGCCAAAGTGCTGACAGGTGGACTCAAAGAATAATAGCTCAACAAAAGAGAAGTTTTTTTGTTTTTTTCCCCCTCTGACAAACTCAGATTCATTTCCAAATGAAAACAGGTCTTATCTTCCAGAATATCTTAATGAGAAATTAGTATTGACATGGAATTGATAAAAGCCAATGCTCTCTGCAATGGACTGAAGTTGTTTCTTTGTTATGGGATATGGGGCAAGGATTTGGGCCTAGTTATGACAAGCCAGGGCTATGCATGGAGGAGGAAGTTTCACTTAACATTCCTTTAACCATTTTCCAGTTTTTTATTATATTTATGTCCATAAATTCATTTGTATAAGCTCCCACTAAAGGAATGGAAATACTTAAGGTTTTCAGGCGAAGTGGCTCACGAGGATCTCAGCCTGCAGTGCTTTCACAGACAACTCATTATTTCGGATGGTTTCACACTTCTGGGTACAGCTGTGTCATGACAATGTGGGGCAGTGAAATATTAGGGTTAAGCTGGGCCATCCATTATGAATTCCTGTTTTAGCTGCTTATTAACGCCCTCCCCCCCGCTGCAGTACATGAATAAACCCCTGACATCCCATTGTTTGATGTCATACTCAGGGTTGTTCTTCAGAGAAACTAAAGACGTTGCTCAGTGTCACTCAGTCACTATTATTTTTCCCCCTCAGAGTGGTGAATTGGTGGGAAAGTGTTCAGTGTGGTAGACGTAGCGTCCTAGGGAAGAATCGTCTCAACTGTAGATTAGGATTCATCAAATAGCCTGAAGTCCGGGTCACTTAGTAGGCTCTCTAAGGCCTTATTTTAGGTTCCGACTGAGGTTGCCCTGATTCCAGGGGCAGTGAGAACAGGGAGCCAAGAAGAGAGTAAAGAGAGGGGTTAGTGGCTGATCCCTTTGCCTATTCTCAGGGTATGAAACACTCTCCCAAGGGCACAGTAATACACAAAATTAATATGGAGGCTACGGACATATTTAGAGATGGAACCAATATCCTAAAGGCTTGGAATACAAGCAAAGCTTTGAAATTAAAAGACAATCAGAAAATACCTACTTTGGTTTTCCATCAAGGTATAGGAAAACGTGACCTCTGTGAAATACAAGCAAGTAATCACAAGGAACCACCTGGAGGAGATAAAATGATGGGTGCGTAAACTGCCCTCCAGGACACTCAGGGCTTTGAGGCATCAGATCCAGGCAGGGGTTCCAGAATGCCAGGTCAGATTTGAAGGGGAGGCAGCATTAGTCTACCAGTTATAGAGCATGAGGCTACAGAAGTCCAATAAGAGCTAAGTAAGCCGGTCCAAAGACACCAGCCTGAATAGACCAGGCAGAAGGGCAGACGCCAGGACCGATGGCTCAGGCAGAACGCAGGGGAGGAGCCTCAGGTGAGTCCCTCTGTGCTGATGCTTCCTCAGGTTCCTAGAAGAAACCTGCCAGGCTCTGAGCCAGTTCAGAGAAAGACTGAAACCTAGGGTGAGATGATAAGGAAATAATATAAGGGATTTAAAAAGCATAACTGCAGAATTATAACTCCATTTCAGAAATAGCAAAATGTCGTCTTATCTCTGCCACTAACTAGCTGTGGCTTTTTGAGAAATCAACTAATTTTTTTGGATCCTTAGTTTCTGCATCTGTAAAATGGGGTCAGAATTCAGTGGAAGTCCTCAGTTCTGATGTAATCAGTAGTTCAATTAATTAAAAAATCAATTCAAGTGGGGAGCCTTAAGCAGTAATATGCATTATACCAGGGATATTATTTTGAACAGAGAAGAGTCCATTTGTTACCCAGTATCTTTGTGCAGCGTTAAGGCACTTTTCTGAATAAGGTTGGAGTCCTTCCTCTGTCCTGCAAAAGCACCAGCCACGATGAATTGTAAGTGATGTCATATTTTTGGTTTTGTTTTTACATGGACTGAAATTGTAGGCTTCAGTTAAGATATAATCATTCTAGATCTTCCTTCCCACTCCCATTATTTCCACTCCTTTTTTTTTTTTTTTAGTTGTCTGGCCTGTGTCAAATTTGATTATGGATCATTAAAAAAATTAGTTGACTTGCCTTTAAAATGAATTCTTTGAAATTATTCAACTTAGTATTCATAGAAACAACAACTTTTTTTTCATTCTATTTCTTTGATACATTATGATACATTTCATTAGGTTACCTAATTATAATTGCAACTGGTTTATGAACAAATACAACTGGTGTTTGGCAGGCATACAGCTCAAATGGTGAGAGCAGAAGCCAGGGAACATACAGGAGAACAGTCTCCCAGCTGGCTATTGACATCTGTTGGCATACGGAGAGAATGAAGAACATCAGTCATTTCCATACGTCTGTTAAGTGAAGACATGTTGAGAGTGTTTCTAATGAACCTCCTAAAATTATCATGGGAATTAAAAAAGAAGCTCATGGAAGCCTTGTCAAATGGCTCATGCTCAGTAGAAGTTGATTCCCTTCCTTTCCTTCAGAAGTCTTCCTAGTACAATGCCTTGCACAATGGTGATTCCTATATGAGGAAGTCAATTTGATAATTAGATACTCAAGACCATGATTTAAAATCTCACTTCCTTTATGCCTCCTACTCTATTGCTTTAAGCACACCAATCTGTCTCACAATTCTGGACAGTCTTTCCTCCGCATGCTGTAGGGCCATCTTGTTCGAACTTGATATCCGTGACATGGCAGTGCACAACTTTGTCTTTGGGCTAAACTGGTGGAACGCTAATGTCAGGCTTCCAGAGCGAATTGCCGGGGAGGTTGCTCTTTAAAGGTTAATGGATTTGGAGTTTCATGTGATTTTGTTGTAGGCCTATGGGATATTTATAGCTGCTTTTGATGTTCTATGACATTTGACAGTAGAGTTTTCAATAAGTCAAATAGGATATCCACCCATAAATTGGGTGCACAAAGATCCCAACATTGGGGAGAAGTCGTGCTCTTCATTTGTAAAGTATTTTGCTTTAAAAGGCACTTTCCATATTGGCACAACAAAAAGAAGCAAATGGAAGGTAGGCAAATGGCTTTCTGTTTCTGATGAGTCTGATTTTCCTTCTCCTGGCTCAGCAGCATCTGGGCTGCACACACTCCTGAATGCCCCTTCCTTTCGTCCAGGAAGGGTCTTCTGATACATTTATATCTGGACAGAGAGGAGAAATATTAAAAGCCCCATACAACTGCCCACCACTTGTCTAAGTGCTTAGAGGAAGCACCTAGATTAATTGTCCCACCAGCCAAGTGAGCTGTATTGGAGAACTTGGCAGAACTAAGTCAGAAAACGACCTCTTTTTGGCAGCATCCTCCCTTGGCAGTGCATTGAGGGCTATCGTTTCTCTGGTTCTTTGTGCAAGAGATCTGGCTACTCTGCAAGAGAACTAAACCTGTGTGTGAGGCTCTTCCAGTGGCCACCACAGCCACAGAGAGGCTCAGTACACGTGGGAAAGCAGCATCCAGTGCCTGCTCTTCCTCTTCTAAGCCATTAAAGGGGACTAGCAGCAAGCTCAGAGGAGGTCACCGTCTCGTGAGTGGGAAAGAAACTCTTCCACCTACAGTCTCTTGAGACGTGATTGAGCAGGAATAAAGAGTAGTGGAGTTTCTTACAAAGATGCTAACTCCAAAGGTGTCAGCAGGATTGGATATATCTCTACTCTGGGCATAAGCAAGCCCTCACTACAGGACACATCACAGACTTCTCTGGAAAAAGCATTAAGATATCTTAGTGGGGAAAGAGAAGAAAAAGAAATAGGCTATCTAGTCCCCAAGTGAAATTTCATTTCTGATATCACTTTGCATGTATCTGGTTAGAGGTAAGCTGGGACCTGGAAGGATGAGTTTATACATAGAACTCCACTTCTTCCCCCCTCAGCTGTGACTGTGAACTCACAAGGTGAACTTGAGGGTCACAGGATGGCATCCCTAGCATAGCACATACCATTGCACAAAGGTTTTGGCACTTAAAACATATAGGCAAAGCATCTGATGACTTTACGAGGAATGTGGTTCTGAGTAAGAAAAGGGCATAGGGCGTAGTAAGACGGGGCATCCTTAGCTCTTGGGAGCTACAGCACCTTAACTTAAAGACAAACTTTTTAATGATGAAACTAAGCAAGAATCAAAAATTACTCAAAAAGAAATAAAAATGTTAAGAATCTGTAAGGTTTCAGCTTTGCATGCCCTAATTGTCTCTGTCTAGACTTGTCCCAGCAATAGACCACCTTTCAGTTTCAAAGCACCTCAGGGACTCATGGGTATGCACTGTTCTCTGAAGCCCATGTAGCAAGAGATTCATGGGAACAAACTCGATGACCTCAAAGTGATCTGGGTTTAAAAATTGGTCAACTACTGATCTCAGCAAACTCACTTTGGTTTTCTTTTACGTTTAGTTAGTAAACAGATTTTATTGTTGTAATAACGGCACATGTTCTATCCTACGTCTATTATGTTGAATTAGAAATTTGAAGTGCAAATTTTGGTGTTTTGGATTATAAAACCTGTCAAGTAACCACAATTCTAACATCTCTGATAGGAATTGACAAATGAGATCTTCGTACTCCAGATTTTCCTGTATGAACTCCAAGATACACAGAAAATCTCCAGTCTCAGTTTTAACAAAATCGATAGCCAACCTAAAACATGTTTACTTTTGGATGCCTTAGAATTACTAAATGGTTAATACTTCTGTTCTCAACCTGCTGTCCTGAAATAAGAGTTCTTTTATTTCAAAATATTATTTTAAAATTAGTCCCTGGTACTGTGAGATTTGCCATTTTTGAGTTGGTAGTTTTTAAGTGATGCTTATTTCTTTTCAGAAACTTCTGCAATAAAATAAAATGTAACCAGGGGGCAGCTGGGACTCATCTCATCTTCCAGCAGGAGGGGTTGATGATGTTCACAGCTCTCTTGTTCAATTTTATGTTAAAACTTTAAGCCTCTTTGGTATCTTTAGTATTAAATTATTATATGAAACTTAAACATACGGTAACCAGACATCCTATGATCACAAGTGTAATCTGTTGCCCCACATCATCCTGTCTAGTGTTCATTATGGATTTATTATTTTAAAACATAGTATTATTATTTAAAGGTGTATTAGAATAATCCTGGATGGGTTTGATAGACCCTCATTGTGTCTTTCCAGCTGGTGTCAGCTTGTAATATATGAGAGTTGTGTACAGAAAACAGAATTCTCAATTTAACACATGGCTGAATTGAGAACATGATCCATGTTTTTTCCCAGATCTTTCCAGATGCGCTCAGTTAACTCTTCCATTTTACAGACAGCAAACAAGTCACTTACTGATAAAAGGAAGCGTACTTGGACATTGGAAAGTGCTTAGATGGTGGTGGGGGAAGCAAGCTGTGTTGTGGCCTGTGCCATTCCCTGTGAGATGTATGAAGACACCAGGCTGCCAGTTGGTAGAGTCAGTTGGAGTCAGTTAAAAACATGGGAAGTTACGATCTGGGTGTACATGAAAAGTGTCTGGGAAATAGAGGCTGAGAAGTTCTGCAGTTGAGTGTATCAAACACAGTCTGAACACACTTGCTTTGGTGGTTTTGTCAATAATTCTAAGGTATAATTCTATAACTGCTTCTCATTATTTGTAATACTTTTTTTGACAGCAAAGTGCTAAAAGAAAAATGAAAACGTATGTTTTGTTAAAATGAAGTACTGACTTCCTATTTCCCAAGAGAGTGATAATAACTGTGTGACTTAAGCAAAATATTTGTGAACATTTGCCATCTGTTATGGGTGTCATAGTGATATCACTAACTACAAGAAAACCAGAAGATAAAAATTTCCTACAGAAGGAACAATATATACTTCAAAAATTGATATATATTTTTTAATGCCCAAGGATGATAATTTAACATGAACAGTTTCAGGAAGTGTGTTTAATTTTCATCGCATGATTTTTCATTCAGATCAAATGATTGTTCCTCTAAATTTATTTTACTCACTTTAGGTTCTATGGTTTCCTTTGTATGCATGAAAAGTAAAAGATAGCTCTTTGCAAATTGGCTGTATTTTTAGAAGAAGAACTTAACAAACAACTGAGTGATGTGAGTTTTATATCAGTGCCATCAAATGTTTCAAATAGAAAAATCAGTCAAATTAATTCTAATTATAGCTCAATATTTTCAACCAATTTATGCATCAAAATAAAGCTCTGAATGGTCATTAAAAAGAAGATAAAACACCTCCAATTACTGTAAATTGTATTGTAAATTTAAACATTTCAATATTGAAGATAAAATTATTGAATATAAATTCTGGTGTAGTGCAGTCTCTTGGTAAAACAAAATGAAACAAAAAAAAAACCCCAAAACAAAAACAAACAAACAAAAACAAAGAAAACATCTCTGACTACAATAAGAGATTGATCAAGCTGAATTGTGTTTAGAATTAGTTGTAATGCACACACAACGAATGGACATCAGCTCAAACAATCTTTGATACTCTACCACTGAGGTAGAAATCAAGACTTGTCAAAATTTACAAATATTTTTATATACACATGGATTTTTCCTTTCCTTGGAGGACTTATTTCAATCTTCTGGATGTTGACACTCTTTCAATTTTTTTATCTGTGTTTTTCTTTTGAATTTTATCTCTGTATCATTTCCTGGGGATTTCTGGGATAGTATTTTCTGAGTCATAAATTTCCATTTTCATGGGATATAGCTGACTAAACTTATTTATTGTATTCTTTATTTTAACTATTATTTTGTTCACATTGAATGAATTTAATGAAATGTTTTCTCTCAACATTTTAATATTTTCTGTGGATATAAAGGTAAATAATATATACTGTTTTTCTGAAAGGCTATATACTCAGAATAAAGCCAAGTTTCAAGGAACACGTGTCAGTCTAACTTAGTACTTAATCATCAATTCTTATTTCACATTGTTTTATACATTAGTCCCCAAAATTTCAGGCTTGAGTAGATTCCTTCTTTTGCTATGTACCATGAGTTGAAATGTCCCCTTAAAAGATGCATTCAAGTCATAGTTCCCAGTACCTGTGAATGTCGCCTTATTTGGAAATACAGTTTTTGCACTTGTAAACAAGATAAGGTCATACTGAATGAGAATGGGACCTGAACCCAGTAACTGGCATTTGTATAAGAGACAGGAGAGGGAGACTTGGATACAGAGACACAGAGAATGTAAGAAGGTAAGAAGGCCATGCGAACCCGAAGGCAGAGATCGCACTGATGCATCTACATGCCAAAGAATGCCAAGGACAGCCAGGAGCCCCCAGAAACTAGGGAGACACAAGGAAGGAGTCTTCCCTAAAGCCTTCAGTGGGGACATGACCCTGCCAATATCTTGGTTTGACTTCTAGCCTCCAGAACTCTGAATAATACTTTTTTTGTTGTTTTAAGCCACCCGATTTGTGGTAATTTGTCACGGCAGCGCTAGAAAGCTAGCACACAATGGAAGGAGTTTTCAATAGTCAGAAGCCCTTCCAAGCTATACAGAGTTCTTGAATTTCAGCAGCTTTGTTGACAACAATACTCCTTCAGGGTTTGTTCATTTCTCTGTGGAGAGGAACTTCATTATCTGTTTAAATCTGATCAAAATACAGGCTTCTGTTTGCATTAGATAGTTCCCTTTACAGTCCAAATTTCTGCCAGATGAATGATTATTTCAGTTTAGCCTTGTTTTTTTCATGTCCTCTTGGCTTTCATAACTTTGCTGACATTGTATCTAAAAGAAGAAACAGAAGATTGTGAGCTCTTTGGACAGAATGTGAGCAGTGGAGGGCACTGACCTGGGTGTCTGATTTATGTGGATGTCCTCAGTGCCCTCAGCATCCAGCACACAGAGTGGTTTAAAAATAATTTTTTTTTGTAGTGACTTTAAAGTCAGTAGGGTACTTGTATACCATAAGTGTAAAACTACATGCGTGTCTTTTTCTAAGTACTGAGGGATGATTTTCCTCTTTCAAACTTAATTCTGCAATAGCCTCTTAATGGTCCACAAACAGTATCAGACACGTGTTTGTTTTTGCTGCACTGCAGAGTTGGTTACATGGTCATCACTGCAATAACGGCATTTCATAATAACTTGAGTACGTTCATAATTTACTAAAGTTTCTACACATATTATTTGCTCCCCTCAGTAACCATGGATTATTTATCACATTCTGTTATTACCTATCTATGAGTGGAAACCAAGGCTCAGCATGGGTTAGATATTTAACCTAGGTCACAGAACCCCAATTCAAGGCCCTGTTCCATACAGTATTTCAACAAAACGTTAAGAACTGTGAGTGATACTGAGAACATTATTTTCATCTTGTTGCTACATTTCTGGTGTATATAATGGACCCTGGTTACTGTAGAAAAGAATTTTGTTTTTCAGCCTCAGAGCCTGTCCTCTTTGTTTTGTATTGTAGAGAAGAATGCACTTCCAGTGGAGTAACTGGGAGAACTAACTTGAAGTGTGTCATGAGGTAGAGCATTTTTTTGCAGAAAATGGAAACTAATCTGCTCAAATTTCTTTGACAAGGTGACCAAAATGAGACAATCACTTTGGCAGTAATTGATGAGAGAGACTTAGAAGATGTCTTATTTTAGTAACATTCTTGATAATGTAGATGAGCTGCTTTTATAGCTTTAAAGGAATTCCAGAGAGAGGAAATGTGGGCTCAGCCCTTATTTTGAAAAAATGCTTTCCAGTGAGATAAATGCCCACTGCACTGCCCCACTGAAAGCAGTTACCCATCAGCTAGCAACTGCTTAGACTTCTTAAGGTCATTGCATGATTTGGAAATATTTTACTGCACCCTAGGAAAATTCACTTAAAAAATGGCTTTCCATTTGATTTTATAGAGATTGAAAATACTTTCACCCTTTGGATTTTAAAAACTTTATTTCAAGTAATTTTCTTAAGCTAAAACTGTACCTGCATCCTTGCTATTGATGATTGTCTTAGAGATGAACAAGAAAGAGGAAAATAGCAAAAGTGGTGTCAGTACATCATGAACTGATACAGTGAAAATGTACATGAAAGATGAGCCAAATGAGAGGGGGGTGAAGCAGTATGTCACCTGTTGTGGTTCTAGCCACACTTGCATCCTATAGCCCAGGATTTCTCTGCCCACTGGACTATTTTATGTTTCTGTTCACTTTGCACAATCCTCCACATCTCTAAATTTTTCTTACGTCCTTTATAGAATCATTTTCAGTGGGACTAAGTTTGCTGAGGACGACTATCATTTTTCCTGAAGAACATGCATATTTGAAATGGGGAAGGTCTAACTAAAGCCTTGCTTTTATGACACAATGACAATCATAGACCTATATAATGTTGAGATGTTGGTCAGGACTGCCATTCCAGAATGACACTGTGCTGAAAAGGAAGAATTAAATCAGATGGGTGGGATTTCTTCTGACAACTTCATTCAAGAAAAAGTCCAAACTCCGGTCTTAATGTGAATTCTAAAAAAAAAAAAAAGTTATTTTATTATAACATCAAACATTGATTTGCTAATTATGTGAAGTTTGATAATGAAGACAATGCAATAGAGAAGACTTTTATGTGAAAATACATTTTTAGATATTGTACATGTTATTGACAAATTCAAGAAAAATATAAAACAAAATGTTTATTTTTAATCAATACCACCTACCAAATGGTGTTACTCTGATTCAAGAAAGATTTAATATTTCCTTTCCATTTAACTTCTTTTATTTAGTAACAAACCTTATTGACTGATTACTTTTATCTTATTTATATATATTGCACTGAAAACTAGAAAATGGCCTCATACTTTTCACAGGTATCCCTACCTGAATTCCTTGCAAATCACTGAGAAAAATTCTATTTAAAAATTCTCTTATTTTTTCATGATTAAATATACAAGTATTGTAAATTGGTAATAAAAAAGTCTACTTGGGTTGAATTAGTAAATATAAGGGATTCTTATTTATAAAATAAACGTGTTTCTGACATTGGCAAACAAATAATATCCTATCACTTTAATAATACTGGAAATTATTTGTTCAATGAATAATATTCATAGGTAAATCTTATTTTAGATGTTCAAAGGGAATTTTTAATGGAATTTCTTTGTACATATCACTTTATTTTTGATAATTCATTATTTTTATAGATCAAGTTTACATCATAAATGTATGTTATATAAACAATTTATTAAAGACTATCATTCTGTCCACTTCTACCTGAGATAAAAAGTACTATATGTTTTCTTTATTTTCCCCAATATCCTGGCCGTCCCCAGAATTTCCTCATCCCAGGGCCTGCATGAGCCTTGGATAGAAGGTCTGGAATCTGGATGTCCTTATGTCCCATACACCCCATTTGCAAGACGATAGAGGGAAAGTGAGTCACAATCTCTGTAATCACTCATCAAGAGAAGCGTGAGAGGTCTGGAAAGAACTCAGCCAGGACCTTCCATGTGCTTCTTAGAACTGTATAGAAGAGAAAATGAATCCGGGGTGAACACCGGGCTCCATAGTGAGCTGTTCTCTCCTTGGGATCAGACATGACATTTCATTTCTAGGAAGCACAACGTGACAGAGTGGCTAAGAGCACAGGCTTTGGGTCAGACAGCTCAAAGTGCATGTCTGACACTTACAGCTGTTTGACTGTGGGTAATTTGCTTAACCTTTCTTTAGCCTTCACTTCCTCACCTGTAACAGAGCCTTAAAATAATACCTGCCTCCTAGAGTTATTCTGAGAGTTAATGAGATAATACATGAAATCACTAAAACATTTGGCACCACCTAGTAAGCACTGAATAAGAATGTTGGGTTGCTGTTGCCTTGTTATCATTATCATCCATGGAAAAATATAGGAGAAAACAGAGTCCTTAACCTTCTAGGGTTAGAAACATATCATCACTGGCAGAGAAGGGCAGTTCTGAATTCAGATTAATTGCAGTGTTCAAGATAAGGTAAGATTAAGGTACTTTTCTCCTAATAAAGCCTCTTATTACTCAAATATATGCTATTTGTGTAATTCACATTGTACAATAAAAGACAGTGTTGGAGCAAAAAAATAAGACTAGTCTAGAGGCTGACTGAAATGTATAGTTTGCAAATTTTCCACACTGGTTCAAAGAATCATATCTCAGAGTGAGCAATATTCAGATGTGTAGAAGTGGTTATTGTCTTATGAACAATAAATGTCTTGAGAAACATGTTTCCATAGGTTTCTAGATAGTGATTTATCTCTAAGGAGACACCTGTACCACTTATGCGGTCTTGCACTAGTCTAAATTTTCAGTGTATCTGATTTATTTTAGATTAGCAGATGCAGTTCTTTATTTTAGTTTAGTTTTTCATTGAACTTTTAAGAAGCAATCTAGCTGGGAAAAAATTGGAAAGAGTCTGTTAAAAATATTTTAGATATTCATAATTCCCAATCATTCAATATCCATATCCTATGACGACTTGCGTATCTCTCCATGAGGTTATTTTGGTTGATGATTTTATGTTCTAGTATTCATCATCTCTGCTCTGATAGGGTGATGAAACTTTCTAGGAAAAAATATATAACTTTTGAGGAATAAGGGATTCAGGGTAAAGTATCCTTATTGAATTGTGACTTTTACAAATATGGCTCAGGCAAAAATAGATCTGCTCTTGCTATTCAGCAATTTCAATTAAATTTTAAGAAAATAAGAAGGGCTATTGAAAAGTACTGTACATGGTATTACATTTTTTGTGTTATGTGCACTGTCTCAATGCAATACTATTAGGTAATTTATATTTCTTACGAAAATCACCTGGCCTTATCTAATATCCATTGATGTAATTGATTTAATGTAAAAGATCTGCATTCTTTCCTTAGAAGCTTTCTAGAATTATTTTTACAGAAATAACTTCAGAACTTCTGTTGTTCTATCCATCACAAGACCATAGGATGTAGAATGAGAGTTAGAAACATTCATCTTTGAGATTAAGCCCTTTGGTTCAGTAAGAAGTGTCTTGCATATTTAGAAATCTGACTGAAAACCTAATGCAGGATTTGAAGTGCGTCTGATGAGCTTCACCTGATCTTTGTGGTCCATTGTTCATCACATCCATTACACACATCTTTCAAATCTCTTTTGAAGGAGAGCACTGACAAATGTTCTCCTAACTTATATTGTTGTCATGGCAGTGGTTCCAAAATCACAGCTCCAGTGAATGGAAACAAATGATTTTCAAAGTATATAAGTAAGAGCTGTATGTGTATATCTCGTGAAGGCTTTAAAGTTGGGCTGTTGGCACTAAATAGTCTAACAATGCCGCACTTCCAGAATATGTATGTGTGTGTGTATATGTGTGTGTCTGTGTGTGGGCGTGTTTTTTCTACCATATGTTACATGTATTTATGAAATACATGCGTGAGCTTTGCTTGCTTTTTAAACTAGAGTACTGTACATAACTTTTGGCTTAGTGCCCCTTCCCCTAGATCAGTGGCATTCAAACTTCTTGAATGCACACTCCATCAGTGAATTTCTTAAGGCAAATATTCTTTCTCTTCACATTTATGTTATAAATTCTTTGTACTACTACACTAGTATGCATATTACCAAATAGATAGAAAAAAAAAAAACCTTACAAAGGATATTTCTTTTATTAACACTGCAGGAAAACTTTCTCACTTTTTGCTCTGTGTGCTTTGAAAATTTGGAAAATCTTGGTTTTATACTTTTTGATAGTGTTTCAAAGGTCTAGGTGTAGGCTCATTTTATTTTGATACTTGCTTGTAACTAGCGTTTTTACTGGATATAGTTGATAATCTACTTTCATCCTCCCTTCCTTTAAATTTTGCATAGATGCTACTAGTCAGCTCAAATGTATTCAATTAATATTCTGAATCTTAGCCTCAAAAGAATCTAGAAAATTTAATTCTTGGTTTACCAAGTTTTGCAGTACATAAAACACCCTTGAGAATTAATCATGGGATAGGTCTGTGGCTGCTGGGAGCCTGTTGTGAAACAGTCTTGGGCTGAAACTCTACCTTTTTCTGTTTCCTGTTAGTTTCAATGATGCCTTCACTAAATGAAGTTGAAATACCAGAAATGCCCTAGATAGTGTAGAGGAGGAATCCAGAGACTGAGCGGATAGGAATTTCTAAGGTTTGCTCTGAGACTCTTTCATCTTCACCTTTACCACGTGCCTCTAAAGGGCCCCAAGGACACTCCCTTGACAAAGGACTGAAATATGTATTAGCCATGTAAGGACTATTTCTGAAAAATGCTAGGGAACAAATTCCTCTAGTAGAGATCCTGGCTTTGAAACTGGTTCCCGGAGCAGGATGGGATCTCCAGTTGGCAGAGTCCCAGCGGCAGTAACTAGTCACCAGAAAACGGTCATCTGTCGCTGAAATAAGTAGGCTAATCGCAATAGTTTGACCCATAAGTGTCTTTGTCATGGTTAATTGAGCATGGGATCCCTGGAACTCTAGCAAATGGGGTAGCTTGTAAAGTTGGGCTTAATTAAAATAAACAAACAAAAGAATCTAAATCTGGAAACGAAGGTGTGATTTGAATTACATGAGTCAAAGTCGTGGTCGCTCTCTTAATTTCCACACATGAACCAGTTCAAATTCTTGCAGAAAGAATATAAGACATTGGAATAATTATGTATTATACAAATTTCCTTCTGTGTTCTCAAAGAGATCTACAGCCATTTATCAGAAAAACTCTTGAGTTGGGGAAATAAATACCATGAAATTGTGGGCATTATTGACTACCAACTCTGAATTATGTAAATCCCTTAAGACTCAGAGTCCTATTGTGGGGGCTTTTGGAGATCAGGGGTCAAGTGGAGTTGGCCCCCAGCTGTCTCGCAGTGGGTCCCATGTCCTCGTACACTTTCTGTACTATAGTTATGTCTCTGGTTCCTGAAGGCATCATTGCAACGGACAAATTTGGCTGCTGGCAGATTCCCCAGAATAACTCTCTGATGAGAAGAGTGAAGGCTATTATGGGATGGAGGGCCAAACATAAGACTCTGGAACTGCACCTCTGACTAAAAAAGTTGTACATAAGCAGTACTGCATTTCAAGGTGAATTGCAACAGACATTAGTGCCTCATACAGAGACACAAAATATTCAGAGAACGATATTTTATTCCCAAGTAAGGCACATATTTCTCCATGCAGAAGATGAAAGGGTCTAGGAGAATGCTAGGGGACTGTTGTAAAACCCATCCGGTGGTGATTCAGATTATACTTACTGTTCTAAGTGTAGTCTATTTTGTAAAACAAATCGCCACTGCCCTGTACGTGCTATGCAGCTATTCTTCTGGAAGATGCTTTAAAAAAACTATTCTAATAAACAGAGACTACTGGAAGCAAAGTAGTACACTTGAAAGGGCAAAGCCAGCCTCTCCTGCTGCCCGTCATAATCTAATCCATCATCATCTCATCATTCTGTTTCACCCTGGTCCTCTGTATTAGTGTTATCATGCTACAGCTCTTTTTCAGCAAGAATTAGTAGATGCTCTTGATACCTGATTTGGTAGATTGTATTTTCCCCAAATGGCTTTCAGAGCACTATCTCCAATCTCACATACTTTTCATAAGATGGGATTCTGACACTCCTCTCACTGAAAGGAGAATCGATTCTATGTTCCCTTCCCTGAAACTGGGCAGGGAGGCTTTTCTAACTGCTTCAACCAGAGAGCACATCAGAAGTGGTACTGTGTACCCCATTAGGCTAGGTCATAAAAGAGAAAATGATTTCCGTTTTATTCAGTAGAAGATTTGTGCTTGAAGCCTTCACCTGCCATATAAGCAGAAGAACTCGATGCTGTAAGGAAATAGAAAGATCACCCAGAGAGACCTGAGGCTGCATGAGGAGAGAGACCCCTGAGCTCCCTCCAGCTGCTTCAGCACCCTACCCGTTCCAGTTCCAGGCACGATGTGACGGCAACTACGAGAGAGATTCTGAGTCAGAACTGCCCAGCAAGCCCTTCCCACGTTCTTGACTCGCAGAAACCTTGAGAGATAATGAAATGATTGTTGTTGTTTTAAGTCACTAAGTTTTGGAGTGATTTGTTACACAGCAATAGACCCCAGACACCCGGTAAGACATATACCTGTCCAGGATGGACTATAAACCCAGTGAAAATGTATGTGCCTGTCATCTCAGAGAAATTTCTGGTACTCCTGTAATACAGGGCATGTCAGGATATTACATCCAAAGTGAAGACAAGTTTCTATATTTTGCAAAACTCCCACCACTTAAGAAAGGAGCTTTGGGGAGTTTGAAGGCGACAATTTATCACATTTGGGAGCAGCTAAGCCAGGCTGCATTGTAAGCGTCTCTACTTCTTGGACCTCATGTCATAGTGCATGTAACATCGTTCAAAATTCACTATGATAGATTGAAATGCTCTAGGGATTTTGTGGGAAACCCCATTAGGAGAATCACAGTGCATGGAGTTCCAGAGCAGAGCTGTATTTTTCTAAGGGAATATTTATTCTCTTTTAAAGAAATAACCCCTGGTTTGCTATTGAGCTCCAGAGATACCAAGTGGCCATGCAAATCGAATATCCATCATATGCAGGGTAATATATGACCCACTGAGTCATAAATTTGGGTAGTGGGTCATCATCAGTTATAAAATTACGTTCAAGTAGGTATTGAAGGCACCCATATGCCACATTGATCAGAAGGCTCATAGTCTTAATGCATCTGCTTTTGTTGCACTGCCTACCTCTCCCTCACCCAGCAACTATGACATCATGGGGACTGAAGAGAATATTCAAGCCTGATTTAGGGATATATCTGTACAATATGCTAGAACCAGTCTGAAGTGGGATGCTGCAGATTTATACCTTAGTTGAGGAATATCCCCACACATGTGACTGGGAAGGGAAATCCTCAGCAGTCAGAATTTCAAGTGATACATCTGATTGTCTGCTTTGCTTAGAAACAAAGAGAGATGAGCCGAAGTGTGGAACTATAGATTCATGGGATGCTGTTAATGACTCTGTGGCTTGGCCTGAAGTTTGCAAGGAAGAAGACTGAAGGATTGGTGATAAGGAGGCTGAGAAAAGAAGTATGTCAATGGAAGTCTCAGAGGTGACCCGGAGTGTGAGCATATTCATTTTCCATGTGAATTCTCTACAAAGGACATTCCCAGGGGTCCTTGAGATATTTCAGATTGTCCACAAATTCAGAACTATTTTCAAATTAATACCAAGATGTTAATTGAAGTTTTCATTCATAATCTTTCATGAGTGTAGAGGAGTTTTCCAGGGGCTACACGACATGTAATAATTCAATATGCTGACTATAAAACCAGCTATGAGACTTCAGCTATCTTCTGGTAAGCCAGACATTAAAGAGATTTGCAAAAATGTAAAATAATGCCATGCTTACCAGCCACTATTTTATTTTACATAAAAAGTTATGTGTAAATAAAGGAATTATTTAAAAATGAATTAAATATATTTCAAAATTTTCCTCGGCTTTAATTTGAATATATACAACCCATTCCAATAAAGCACTTTGAAGTTCACAATAGTTTTTTAGGGAATGAAAGGGTCCTAAGACCAAAAAGTTTAAGAGTCAGTCTCCTAGTCTATCACCTGCTTTGTTGTCATAGTTACTTGTGCCTTTTGGTCCACTTTCCTAAGCATTTGTCTGCTGGATTGTGTTCTATTAAATTATAACCATTTCTTCAACTTATCGAGGCCATTTGGATCCAGATCTTTATGACTAAAGATTCACTGTTCCTCTTTCCCCCAGTTTTGATCACTCTACAAGTGAAAAGAGCTGCTCCCTATTTTATCAGATAGCATCTTGATGAAAATATTTTCTCACCCTGGGCACAGATGGATCATGGCTGGGAATCCACTGATAATTATTCTTCATCACGGTTCGACAAAAAGATGGTGCATCGGTCCCACACTTATGTGGTCCAGACCACATTTTCCCACTTTATTACTGATCTGCTCTTCTGGGACAAAAACCAAAGCCACAACAAAGTCACATTGACTCTACTAGATTGCAGTCTTTTAATACCCCAGGTTTCTCTTTCTAGTCTGCAAGGTTATTGGCAGGACTCAAATGCCAAATTCTTTCTCTTCTGCGAGTCCCTTTAGCCTTCCAGCCATTGCTTCCTGTGGGCCACTCTGTAGTCTCCTCCGGGCATGCACAGTTAGGGGTCAGCCAAGGATTTGCCAGTTGTTTGTATGTAGATTTTGAGTATTTTTGTAGCTATAGCCTCTCCAGGATTTGCCTCCTTAATCTCGAGCTACTGTGATAGCTTCAAACACCATCGTGTCAGAACACTTCAAACCGTAAGAATGTTACTTTCTGCTTGATTTGTAACCATACTGTGCTTCACCGAGAAGGGAGTCTCCTAAAGAGAAATTATACAAATGTGGATCTCACCCCAGGGAAGCCCCTTCCTTCACAGGCCACCTCCTCCCCACTCCCAGTTTTTGTCTGCTGGATGCTTTCAGCTCCTTGAAATAGTTGGGGTGTTTTTTGTTAACAAAATTTGTAATAATTATGTGTATGGAGGTTAGTTCATTATAAGATAAACCACCATTTATCAGGCTGCCATTTGATTTTAAAACTTTTTTTTTTTTACAATTTTTAGCAGTAATTTTTACAATTTTAACAGTAATATAAATTTATTTATATGTCAAGTCCCTAGGATTGTGAATAAAATATACTTCCCCTAAAGTTTATAATCAAGTAGAAATTATAACTTAAAGTCATTATTAATCATTTGTTTTTATTTTGTGATTAGTTGTTTATTTTTTTATTTTGCATTGTTTTATTTTTATTAATCATTTGTCTTATTTTTTACACATACACAGACACATTTTTATTCTTGAAGACAGAAATCTATTTCTGTGAGGACTAACTTAATAATGGATAGTGCTTCTTGGGGGAAAGTAATAGTTAAGGGAATTTCAACTCTTACCTTCACTCCTAGAATACTACCTCCTTTCAGGACTATAATAGTCAATTTTGTCTTTCAACTTGGCTAGGCTAGAGTGTCCAGTTCTTTGATCAAACACTAATCTAGAGGTTGGTGAAGGTATTTTTTTAGTTAGGATTAACATATATAAGCTTTAAGTAAAGCAGATTCTCTCCATAATGTGGGTGGGCCTCATCCAATCAGTTGAAGGCCTTAACAAGAAAGACTGTTTCTGGAAGAATAAACTTTGTCTTAAGACTGCAACATAGAAACCTTGCCTAACTTTCCAGCCTAATGGTCTGCTCTAGGATTTTGGACTCAAAATTATGACATCAACTCTTACCTGAATTTGCAACTGTCTGGCCTGCCCTTCTGGTTTTAGACTTGACAACCTCCACAATCGTGTGAGTCCGGTCTTCAAAATCTCCCTTTCTCTCTTTGCCTGTATATCTCACTGCTTCTGTTGCTCTGGATACAAGGAGAATACTTAGTAACTCATATTGTCTATTAGAATTGAGATGCTGATGCTCATTTTTGCCAAATTATAAACTGCTTCATCCCCATTTCAGAAATGCCCTTCAACTTCTATTGATTTTGTGATTACTTTCAGTGAACATTTTTATATCAACACAGAAATTACATAAATAAAAATATCAAAAAATTAACACTTACTGACATCAATTTTTTTTTACTTTTGAAAGAATTAAGATAAATGGAAGGAATTGAAGAATAATCATTTTTTACTTTACAATTAATTTTATATTAAAAGGAAGTATTCAGATATATAAGAAATGAATGAATTACATTAATTTCCATAAGTTTAAAATCAAAAGGAAATTCATCAATGTTACACTTGCACAAAAAGTTCTAAATTATTTACAAACCTCTTTTTTGTTTTGTTTTGTTTTTGAGGGTTAAAAAACCTTTTATTTAGAAATGTTGAACTGATTGCATGCTAATTTGAATAGTGAGGTTGTATAAGAAATGACTTTAAAATTCCCTTTCTGATGTCCTCCAAGAGTTGGATTCCATTATATGAGCTTTATTCTTTTTTCAACCCTTTAATTTCAGACTGGAGTTGAGCAGAAATATGGCTTACAGCTTCCGTCAAAGCATGCCTGGGCTCCAGACAAAGTGCTGGACCTTTGAGCAAATAAATAGGTTACTGGAAATAGTACGTAGAGAAAGACAAAACTGTGGGTGATTCCTTACTCATATCTCCCAACTTCTCTCTTATCCAGTTTGTTCTTAATTTTAATCCCAAATCCAGCATCTCCCTAGTCAGTTTGCTTTTAAATATCACACAAAATAGAAATCAAAGAAGATAATTTCAGTTCAATTTTCTGTCATTTTCTTTCCTTTTCTTACTATTTTAAAAAATTTCAAGATGTAAAGTTGTTATTTACAGGAAACAATAATGAGATTTTGAACTTAAATCTGGAGTTAAATAATGCTAGTGGCATTGTGCCTTTTCCTTAAAGGTACGATGGAAAGAAAAAACTCCCATTAACTCAGAATGACTGTCCTGACTCTACCGTTTCATATGGCTGCGGCACGTGGCTGGTTGTCATACTAATGTCCGAGCTGGGCTGATAACACGTGATCTTTTCACCACTGAATGTTCAGTTCATGAGCATTGCACAGGTCACAGCTCATAGGTCAACTTATGTGGGGTTTTTTTTTGTGAAAATCAAGAAAAATTAAATAAAACCTTATCATCTTTTCAAGGGAAAGTTTCTAGGATTTGAATTTGAGGATCCCTCCAGTGAGTTTTGAGAAGAAAACATCCATTTATTAGCTGTGGAATATCCCTCAACCATAAACACAGAAAGCCCACTGACTCCCTGTGCTTGGCATGAAGACAAGGCATCCCAGCCCGAGCAGCAGGGAGATGGAGCAGGGACAGTGTCCCTGCTGGGGACATTGTCACCACGGCTGTTACCTGAGGTGTTCCTTCCCTTGTGCTTCTCTAGAAGACAGGGTGCCCTGATCTTTTATTTTCCATCAGGAGTGAAAAAATTGGGAGTCATTCTTTACTGCTTGAATGGAGAATTATACAGATGTCCCCTTGCCAGCCAGCAGACGATAAGCCCAGCTGGGCCAGCCTGCTGAGAGTGCAGAGCGGGCTGTGGGGGTGCCGGGAGTGATTTGGAAAACAGCGGAGTGTGTGGCACCACTAGTCACAGTCCAAGTGCAATTGTGACTAGTTGTGTTGAGGCTGGGGAATGTACTTGACCTGTTTGCTGTTTTTTCAACACCCTGTTCTGCTTTCTTAGAGAAGTTAATTCACCAGAGTAATCGCTAAAAGAACAATAAAGCTTTCAAGAAATCTGAGATTCAGTCTATTTATGGCTTACACAGTAGTAAGGAGTTTTCTATATTCATGTGAAGGCAGACTTTCTGATAACAGTCATTTTATAAGACTTGCCCTGAACTGAATGACATGGAGGAAGGGAAAATGCTGTTAGCTTTTCATTTGTCATTTCCTAGCACATCCCCAGGGTCTAGAGCCAAGACCTAAGGGGAGGGGGCCAACCTCCCCATTCTGGAAGCTGTCGCAGCATGGCTCCAGTTTGAGAAGGACCCGCAGGCTCTTTGGAGGTTATGTAACTCTGGGGTGATGAGAAATGGCTCTCTAGTCTCTAAAGCCCTCTGTCCACAGCTCCCACTGTAAGGGAGGTCAGTAAGCAGATGCTGCACAGAACCCTGAGAGAAAGAATCATGAGCAAACGGGAAACACCCCAGAGGGTCTCAGGAGAGAGTCAGGGTAACTGGGAAAGTCTGTGCGGATGGCTTCTTGTACAGGGAGCCTGTCATCACGCAGGCCGGCAGACGCTGGGAGTTCATGTCCATGTGATCTCAGTCCAGTCCAGAGTCTGGGCTGGCCTGGGGACATCTGAGTTATAGACATTAATGAAATGGATGAACATTTACTTTTCCCCATTACTTTACTGAGTGAAATTACGCTAACAACTCTGCATTGCCTTCTAACTTAATGTCACTCAATACACTCAGTTGAATAATCTTACACTTGACTTATTTCTATTTATTTTTCTCACTGCTAGCAGCTTTTGTGGGTTTTTTTTTTTTCTATTTCTCTAGCACATACGAAGAGTTATTTACGAACTTGCAGTGAAACAAAGAAATCTGCCTGAAAACTAAACCCTGGTCATAGTAATGACTTCTTTGCATATGTATGTTATATTCTTTGGGGGGAATTGGACAATAATTAAAAATAACATGTATCTGCATTATAGTTAAGGTTTCACAGCCCTTCATAATTTAGATCTTATTCTGTCTTCCCCAAACTCTGAAATCTGGGTGAGGCAGATGTCATTATTCCCACTTTATTAGTAAGAGACACAGAGTAGTTTGATCATCCCGGACAAGAAAATTGCTGAACAAGCCTAAGTCTTGAAACCAGGGTGTGGGAGAACCAATGTGATTGCTTCATTTAAGACACGGTAAGTATTTGTTACTACGTGTTCCGAGTACTGTTCTAGGTGTTAGTGAAAGAGCAAGACTGGAATCTCTGCTTTCTTGAAGCTTACATCGCAGGGGGCGAGACACAGACCACGAACCAGTGAGTGAGTGGAACGGACAGGGTGAGGGGTGGTGACGTGTGCTGGGGGGAAAATGAAGCAGGATGAGGCGGAGATTGTGGGTGTTGGGGGGGGGAGTGTTTGGGAGGAGGGGTGGTATTTTAAACCAGTTGCCAGAAAAGATTTCAAGGAGAAAACACCTGGCAGACTCAAGGGAGTGAGCCGTGTGGATGTGGGGGAGGACCATGCCAGGCAGGAGGAGTAGCCAGTGCAGAGCCCCAGGGTTTGCCTGGTGTGCGAGATAAGTATCATGGGGCCTAGGCTAGGGGAGAAAAAACAAACCAAAACAAGAAGGAGACGGAGAGACATGAGATCAGAGAGGTATACAGCGGTCATTAAATTTTGATTTCCAACTTCTCATTGACATATCTTTTTCAAAGTGACCTTTTATTTTTTTGCCTTGCAAGGACATTTTTAGACCCAAGGTGGAATTTGGATTTCTCCCCTTTGAAAAGAGGCAGGGAAGCTGAGTTTGATCCCAGCTCGTTGTTCATAAACAGTACCCCAGTTCATAACCACTTGTGTGTGGGTTCATCGCCTCTGTGTCTTCCTTCCTTTCTAGACCGTAGACTCTGTGAGGACTGAGGCCACGAGCTTGGGCTGTGTCAGCAGCGCCAACACAGTGCCTGGCCCACAGTGGCTTGGAAGCTGGTCTTTGACGCCACTGTTGAATGAATGAAGGACAAGGAGTTAAGCCACCATCAGCTGCTGGTATTTTAGCCGACACGTGTGGCCACTGTGGCGTCAGAAACTCCAGGGCAGTGCTGACAGAAGGGGATTCCCAGGAAGGCATCTGTTGAGGGGAGAGGTTTGGTCTGAACTCTGAGGTGCTCTCTGGGGAAAATGGGTTCCAAAGGGGAGCTCTGGGAGAAAGGGACAGCCAGGAGGGGGCTGGCCTTTCAGGAGGAAACCGAAAGGCAGAAGCCTGAACTGCAAGTGGAGGGCAGGAGCCCCCAGGCGGTGTTGGCCCATCTGTGGGGACGTGGCCGTGCACGATGGTCGTGCTGTGGTGGGGGTCAGGGGAGCACGCAGTTGGGGCTGAATCCTGTCTCCCACAGTTAGTTGTATGACCGGAGCATGGTATTCAGTCTTCTTGAAGCTCAGATTCCTTTTATAGAAAGTGGGAGTAGTTACAGTACCTCATAATTGGAGCTAAAATTTGTCGAGCATTTCTGCAAGTTAACTCTTAATCTTTGCAACCACTCCGTGTGGTTGGTGTTCAGATCTGTTTCACAGCAGAGACTCATCGGCCTGCCTGGGGTCATGTAGGGAGGTCAAAGGTGGGGGTATGGGCGTAAGTCGTCTGGCCCTGGGCCCAGAGGTCTTTGCCGTGATGTTATACCAGCTCCTGGTGGGGGGGGGGGGGGGACAGTAAGGTAATATGTAAAGCCCCCAGCAAGTGACTAAATGACAGTCACACTTTTTTGAGGACCAAGCTGGCTTCAGGATGTGAGAGAGAGAGAGAATCCTAGCACGTGGGAAGGAATTTGGGGGTGGACACCCCCTCTCTCCGTGTTTCTGTTTCTTTCCCTTGGGTGGGAAGTAGGTTCTCCTAACTCTGCGAGGTTTGCCCGTTAGCCTTTTCTCGCCTGACATTGGCCATATCCCCATTTCCAGAAAGAAAATTGCTGTTTCAGAGTCAGTGGCCTTAATCCAATTGTTAAGAGTGATGGTTCAAAAAGCAGAGTATTAGCTTCAGGTGACCAGCCTCCCTGTCTGAACGCCTTGGAGAAAGCGTGCGAGTGGACGGGCAGAGTCCAGGTCATTTATGTTTCTGCGGGTGAGGTCTCCACCCTGTTGTTTCGATTCACAAGAATACCGCCTTTCTAAAGAGTTTCTGGCAGGCTCCCGACATAAAGACGGTGCAAAAGCTCTGTGCTGACTCCAAGGAACAGCCTCTGTTAAGACAGTGAAGGCGGGCACGTCTCACCAGGAACGCTTTATCTGGGCTGTGCAGGATGAGCGGCTCACAGGGCTGGGCGGGCTCACCTGGTCGCGGTCCCGGAGAAACCACGGGAACGGAAAGCCAGGGTGCGTCCTCCCGGGGGCCGCAGCAAGGGCAGCCCCTCCGGGACTCCGCTGCTGGGCTCCTTGCCCCACGAGCCCTCCCTCGGAGCCTCAGGATAGGAGACCGAGGCGACCACGTGTGCTGTGGTCGGGGTCAGGATCATAAAGTGACCTTGACTTCCAAGGCCGCAGAGTTGCCCTTCGTTTCTTCAGCGGTTCCATTCTAACGCCTCGACTTGGGCTGGCTTTCTCCCTGCTGTTCAGTGAGTTTGTCACGTGTGCCTTTGTGCAAAGTGAAAAGTGGCCTGATACCGACTGAACTGTGTTCCTCAAAAAGATAAGCTGAAATCCTCACCCCCCCCCAGTTCCTGTAAATGTGCCCTAATTTGGAAATAGATTCTTTGGAGATGTAATCAGCTTAAGATCAATTTAATATGACTTATGTCCTTGTAAGAAGAGGGGCATTTAGACTTGGACACAGAGAGGAGAACGCCGTCTAAAGGCACAAGGGCTCACGCACAGAGGGAAGGCAGCCGTGTGAAGGTGGAGGCTACTGCAAACCGAGGGACATGCGGGGCTGTGACACCGGAGGAAAGACGAGGAAGGGTCCTTCTCCAGAGGCTCTGAAGGAAGCCCGGCCCTGCCAACAGCTTAGTCTTGGGCTCCCAGGCCCCAGACTGTCAGAGGACACATTTCTGTTGCTCAGGACCACGCAGTTGTGGTGCTTTGTCGTGCGGCCTGAGGGAGCCTGCAGGGTCCATCCTAGAGGGGACGCGAAGCCAGGGCCTGAGCTCTCAGCGAGCGAAGGGTGCCCTCGTGAGCTGCAGAGCGTCTTTCTGCCGTCAGGGTGGTGACCGGGCAGGAGGCACTCTTCTGGAACTCTGGGCAGTGGCAGAACCAGGGATGGTCTCTCCCCTCGTGCAGTGAGGGTTGTACTGTGGTGTCCCCAGCCCTCCGTGAGGCAGCCCGGCAGCAGTGTCCCAGCAGCGGCGTCCCAGCATGCAGTCACCTCCTGGAGCCCAGGCTGCTGGCTGTTGTGCTTCAGGCTGCAGGCCATCCCTCTGCTCCTTACTTGGTCGAGAGAACCTGTCATCATGAACCACAGGGGTCCACAGAGGGAGCCTGGCCGGTTACCTTGACAACCTCATGATGTAATGCTTTAAACCACTTCCTGGCTGCAGGTCTAATGAGATTCTAGACCCTGCTGGCTCCTCCCAGCCCAGGCGACAGGCAGCTAAAGTGAGAGCAGACAGCTCACTTTCCATGATCCCTTTCATAATATCTAAAGGATGCATTTGCATTAGCAATGAAAGAGGAATCAGCCTTTCCCGTAGCTGCACGGAAGTTTTGCCCAGGGGCCCCGAGATTACTGCTGGCAGATCGGCGTTGGCTGCCGGCACCCCCAGTCCGCTCAGCTGCTGTGAGGCTCACCTCATTCTCCTCGTGATGGTTTAGCTCGGATTCCCTGCAGCAGTTCAGCAGAAGAGAATAAACCTGACCCTCAGTCAAATGGCTTGCTGGGAACTTCCCACCAGAACTGAATCCGGAGTCTGTCAGAGAATTATCCCAAGGGATTTTTATAACAAAGCACATTCTCTTTGTCTCCAGCCCTTTCTCACCACCTAAAAATATTTAGGGTTTTGAAAGCATGTTTTTAAAAAGCAAAGGCCCTGGAGCGAAGTCGACACCCGCACTTTGCATGCAGGACTTTACAGTCCTTTCTCTATAGTCCTTCTGAAAAGTGCCCCCCAAGCCACATCCTGATTAGTCAGAAAGTGTGGGCTGGGGTGGGGGCCTTTCTCCATCTGCAGCTGTGCTTTGACAGAGGCCTAAAGTGGGTCCATGCTTGGCTCTGTGTGTGAGATTTTATTCTCTTGTCTCTTTCAATGAGTAAGTGGCCATTCATCTGCTAGCAGCAGGCAAGACGGGGTGAGCAGGAAGACCCATGAGCTGTGTCTCTCCAGGATGGGTGTGAATGTCAGCTGCAATACACCAACAGACAAAGCTGAGGAGCGGATGTCAGAGCTCCTCCTTCTGGGTTCCTGTGGGCTGAGGGCCAAGTTGGGGAGGGGGGCCATTTTCCGAGGATTCTTTTACCTGCTCAGATGGGGAAGGGGTCCTGATATGCAGTTAGAATGCAAGAGATGGTGGCTGACAGTCCTGACATCTGAGGTCAGGGGCTCCATATCATCCTTGAAAGCCATGCTCAGTGTCAAAGCCATGAAATCCTTTGTTAAGAAGCTCTCAGGTCCAGAGGGTATTTTCTGGGTGGTGGGAGGAAGTAAAGTGCCAAGTGGTTCAAAATCTCCTCAAACGTATGGGTATGATTTTCCAAAACCAAACTAAGTTTACAGTGGCAACTGCTTCCTAACACCCACGGTCATTCTGCCCCTGTAGCTATACCTTTGGAAAGATGACTTGTCATCTGGCTGGATCTGGGGTTGGGGGGCGTCTCACAATCTAGGCCGTGGAAGAATATGAGAAAGGAGGAGTCAGAACAGAAGGCCCTTGGGTCTCAGCATGACCCCCACGCCCGCAGGACTAATGGAGTCTGTGCTCTTGGAGGAGACACAGCTGTGATCTCCGGGGACACCTTTTTTGCTCCTCTCTCTTGGATAACATCCTGATGTGTCTATAAATGAACACTGACACATTTTCATTCGATGGGGCTTCTCGGCGTAAACTGAGACCTCAGGACACAGCTACATGCTGGGAAAGCATTTGTATTAGTAGGTCACAAGTTGTGGCCTTTTTTATTTTTCCTGTGATTAGAACTAATTATATAAGAGTGTTGTGTAACATCTAGAGATTTGCCTACAAACTGAACATTGCCCCATGATGCCAGTGACTGCTTTGCACTTTCATTTATGATCTCCTTTATGCCAAGTGAAGGCAAATGATATCATAGCATTCTGAGAAGGAAGATTTTACAGAGGTTCAGATCAGACAGAGGATAGGGGAAATGAATCATTTGGGGGCCTACAGAATATAGGCATGCCGAAATCTAAAGAATTTGTGCTGTGGCAGCCAGTACCATATTTATGTTGGGAGCAGATGTATTATGCAGATTCCATTTTTGCACAGGCAAACTTGCAGCTATTCATCAGCAAAAAATGTAGCAGTAAAAAGCAATGCAGAATTTTCTGTTGATTCTAGCAGTAAGTGGATTAGAGATCTATTTAATGCAGGTTTCAATAACACTGCAATGTGAAACTTATCTTCCAGGGAACAAACTAGATGGTTGTAGTCATCAAGGGACACCTTATTAAAGTTTGTATCCCAGGATTGACAAAATTTTGGATTTTTATGAGGCCTGATTATTCTAAATGAGCAAAAACAAAGATTTAAAAAGTTATAGTGTATTTTTATATGACTTATTTATGCCAAAGGGGTTTGTACTTAGCTTCATGTTTTTGCAAGTTCAAGTAACTATTTTGCAAGTTCAAGTCACAAATAATTTATACCACACTAGGAGGTCTGTTGAATTTGTTTTTCCTTCACAAGGAGTCATAGTAGGCAATCTCTAAGACAGCCCCAGTGGCCCAGCTCCTGGTATTCACGCCCTGTGTAATCACCTTCCACGCTGCCGGTCTGGGGGACTAAGAGAACTGTAGAAGTGATGGGATGTCATTTCTGAGGTTAAGTTGTAAAGCCCCAGTGTGACGTCTGCCTCTCTCTTTCTCTCTCTCTCTCTCTCAGATTACTTTCTCTGGGGGAGCCAGCTGCCATGTCCAAAGACCCTCTGGCTGTTCTATGGAGGACATCACACGAGGCACTCAGGCCTCCTGCCCACAGCCACATGAGTGAGCATCCTGGAGGCGGATGCCCCCGCCACAGCTGTTACATGACTGCAGGCTGCAAGCCAGCAGCTTCACTGCCACTGCGTGGGAGGCCCTGAACCAGAACTGCCCAGATACCCAACTGTGCTGCTCTGGGATTCCTGATCCTCAGAAACTGTCAGGTAGTAAGTGTTTGTTATTTTGAGCCATCTGATTTGGACTGGTTATACGGCAACAGATATCTGATGTGGGAGCCGGTACATGACTACTGACTGAGAAGCCCTGTGAAATGTCACTTCCTGAATTCAGGTAGTTACTGCTCAGTCACTGGCCAGGACTTCACCATGAGCATTATTTGTTTAATGATATCAGCCTGGCCTCTTAAGGTGAGCTAATTAGTGACATTCAATCCATGTTCATGTCTCCTTTCAAAAAACGCACGTAGGAACAGAGTCACCTTTTAGCACTGTCAGCCCCCATCATTGCCAGGCATTACCCCATTCACGGCTTCACCTTGAGGAGGAACAAACGCCCGGGACATCTACTGGTCCCTCTATCCTTTCACACTTCTTATTTGATTTAGCTCCAGGGCAGGACTGCGAATTTCACTCACACCGCAGCTAGGATATGCCGAGAAAAATGTAGCTCTGTTATTTCTTCCGTAACAAATCTGGCTTTCTTGCCGCTGATTACCTGGGGACAAACAAACCAAGACAATTGACATCTAGCTTTAATGCTTTGGCTAAAACATGAATCTGATTTGCAAACGTAAAAGGCACTTCCAACTCAGACTTTTAGGAACAGAAACCCAGCACGACTCGTCTGTCAGATTGTGTCCCCGGCTTAGCACCTCGCTTCATTTCGAGAAGGCATCTGGGTATGTGGCGGCAGTGGTGAGACTTACACGATCTTGTGGTGGAGGCAGAATCAGGGTCCTTAGACATGCTGTCCTCTGGCTCTCTGGCTTCTGGGGTGAGGCCTCACGTCCTGTGAACCTCTGTGGCCACTTCTGGCTATTGTTTCTTCCTCTTTGTCTCGGTCAGTGCCTGCGTGTTCTGCAGGACACAGCCTCCAGCTCCGTTCCTGTGTGTGCAACGCACCTCTGAGTTCTGAAGGTGACTCCTATTTGGCTCCTGTCTGGGCCACATCCTCCAAAACTCTCAATGCAGAGCCACCTGGCTGAGGGAGGGTGCTACTCTTTGCCCCAGCCAGATTCTCAGGTATACCTGGGTCCTGTTTATGCTCTTTGGAACCACGAGTGGCCCAGGGAAACTAAGTGGCCCAGACTTAGGCCTACCTCTACCTAACCTCGCCAAGCCATCAAGCTGATTTTGGCGTGGCTGTGTACGGGCTGGTACAGCCCAGCTGCAAGACCGCGTTCTTCTGTCGTCCCAGGAGCCCCCACCTGCCCTCAGCCTGAACGTCAGTGACCTGATATCTGATATCCACACCCAGACTAGGCTGAAGCCCAGAGCAGTCAGACGGTCTGTCACGCAATGGAGTGGTCACACAACGTGATGGCCTCCCCCTCCTCCCTTTCTTTCTCCCTGGTCTCTTCTGTCTTCCCGGCTCCCACCTGCTTCTCCTGTGCAGTGTCCACTGCAAGTCCCCTGCAGGCCTGTGAGCCTTATTGCCTTGCTCCCCGAGTCCCAGCACAGCTGGGAGGACTATCTTCTTTATACCCCGGAAGAAGAAGTGTAAAGAATACAGGGATTTTGAGTCTTAGTAAAGCTCCGTGTTGCTAAAAGTTCCCATCTTGAGTGTCAGAAGCCAAGTATAACCTCAGTCTTTTCCTGTTCATTCTGAAACAGATCTTAACTCCTCATGCAGGTGGTTGTCTTGGGCCAAGTTGGGTGAAGATCATGAGCTCAGAAAGGCAAAGAGAAATTCACACTTGTAATTTTCAAAATATTACCTCCATCATATCTGTCTGCTCTTCTTCTTTGTTATTGGTTGCCCATTTATGGATTACAGTTTGTGAAATGGAGGCAGTGACACTCGATTTTCATTCAACTCTATTCCATTTGCCTTCCAGTTGCCTTGGAAAAGCCCCTGTGAGTCTCCTCCTTGTGTCCCCCTCCATCCACTTTTCACTGACACAGACCATCCCGTTTTCCGAGGGCCCTAGGGTGTCAGTGTGTAATGTTCAGTTGGGCTGATGTGCAGTGAGACTGGCTCTTTTGTCCTTGGGCAGTTGGAGCAGCTGCACATGCATGAAGCCCCCGCAGGAGAGCAGGATGGTGATTCATGGGGGGGGGGCCTTGGGACACTCAGCGAGAGATGGCAGAGCTTGGTCTGTGTCTCCTCCACGTTCCTGCTCACACCTCCTCCCTCAGCTGCAGGAGATGAAGGGGCCCCAGCCCAGTCAGTAAGTCCTGACTCCGAGAGTCCTCATAGCATCAGTAAATCACTTTCCCGTCAGCAACCCAGCAGCGCAGAGCCCCCCAGCCCTCAGTAGCTCCCCTTGTGTTTAACATGACTCTTGCATATTTCTGTTTGTTTGTTTGTTTTTGTTTTTTATATACATATTTTATTGACGTATAGTCAGTTTACAATGTTGTGTCAATTTCTGGTGCACAGCACAGTGCTTCAGTCACATAGGAACATACATACATTCTTTTTCACCGTAAGTCACTACAAGGTATGGAATATAGTTCCCTGTGCTCTACAGTATGAACTTGTTGTTTATCTATTTTATATGTATTAGGTAGTATCTGCCGATCTTGAACTCTTGTATATTTCTTAAAATCAGACCTGCTTATACCTTCCAGATGTGACTAGATCTCTTCCTATTGCTTTCACGTTAAGTCAAACTGCATAAGACTATCTGGAAGAGAGTCTTTATCACGTTCTTTCATTCCTTCCTTATCAGCAGCTCCAGCTGCAGTCCCGGTCCGGCTCCTGCAGCTGCTTCTCTCAGAACCCTCCACCCTCAGGCAACTCGCTGCCATGCCTACAGCTTCCATCTTTCCTCTTTGTAGGTGATGGTACTCAGTGTCCGCTCCTACTTTCATTTAAAGGCGACTTACAGGGAACATATTTGCTGAAGGAGACGTTAACATTTGCATTAGTCAGCTCCCGGCTTGTCTGTGTTTAAGGCTATGGTAAATGGTAACCAGCAGTTACCGACCATTTCCTGTACCTGAGGCCAACCATTTAGAAGCGTGATTTCATTTAGTCTTCACTGAAAACTCTAGTTATTATTTTCTTTCCATTTTATAGATGAGAAAACTGAGGCTTGGATAGGAGAGTTAAACAAATTGCCCAAGCAGTTGGGCAATTCTCTGAATGGCAGTGCCAGGGTTCACACCCAAGATTGTCTGTCTCCAGAGCTTCTGCCCCTTCCTGGTCAGCTTAGCTCACATCAAAATCTCAAGGCTTTGTCAGATACATGTCTTATTAAAAAATCACAAATGAAAAGGAGTCAGCTTCCTGGAGACCTCCAATTGTTGGATCGTCTAGGCACTACCAACTCAGGTGATTGCCAGTGAACTCACTAAGGTCCAGCTTAATCCCATTCACATCCCTGAAAATGAGCAGCAGCGTTGGCCTCTGGCTCTTCGAAAGCCCCTATTCCTGGGACAAGAGCCCATAGAAGAATCTACAAGCAAAAAATTGGTGCGTGCCTTGTCACAGTGGGTGACGCGTCTTCACCTCTCTGAAACTAATGCCCAGTAGGAATCAACCCTTTGAGGGCAATGTCTTCACCCCACATCACGGCATAAACAATAATGCAGGAATCAGTGGTCCTTCATTCCTCCTCCTGGGTTGCCATCCCCATGTGTGACAACTTTCTCCGGTTTGCTCATTTTGGCTGAAAGAGGTATTTGGGGGAGGCAGTGAGGAGTGAGGGAGGAGCTGGGTGTTGAACAGAAAGAGGTGATGAATGAGGAGCTGAAGGCAGAGCTGTTTCTGTTCCCTGGCTGGCCCAAGAACTGGGCTCTGACTCCTGAGAAGCTACAGGGGCCGCTTGACAAGAAGCCTGGAATCTCTCATGGTGTGCACAGTGCTGCATGAAGGCCCAGGTGACATGATATCTCACAGAATTTGGGAGAAGCACATTCTTCTGTTGCTTTGCAGAACACAACGGCTGCAACCACAGGGCTCTGGAAGGTTTCTGAAGGTGGAGGTGCTGGCCATGCCCACTGGAGCTCATTTCTATAGAATACAGCCAGCAGTGTAGGGGAGGTGACCACCTCACAAATCTGTAGCTTGCAGCCTAAATGATGAGGCCTGACAGTAAGGGAGTGTGTGTCCTGAGGCACTCCTAAAAGCAGCTGAGGACATTATAGGGGATGGAGTTGATATCAGAATTATGTTGGTGGGGAATCTGAACTGGCTGAATTGTAGGACAGCAGTTGCTGAGACTGTAATTTGGCCAGGAAACTAGAGTGGCACGTGAACTTTCAGGTTTCTGCATCTTCACAGCAAGTATAAACACCATGTGTGTGTAAAGGCCTCTTCTCTGTTGGATATTGATAAAAACCCCGTGTTCCCAATGGCTTGACTAGTATTTCCCACTGGATCCCTTTGTTCCTTTGTAGCCCCAGGTTCTGCTTGATCTTTTTTTGCTTCCACGTCAATCCACATACCATGATGTCCATGCCGTGTTGACTAACTTCAAAGCTTGGAGCTCATACACTGCAAAAATGCAAAGAATTTTGTCTGTGGTTGCTTAAACTTCTTTCTTCCGTATAAGAACTTTTTGTCTTGCAATAGATCATGCAAATCTCTCAGCTACATTTTGTTTGCATTGCTCTGTTTTTAATGGCTTAATTTCCGAGATTGAATGCATGGTGGAAAGACTGGGGAATGTGACTCTCCTTCATGGTAACAGCTGAGCTGGTGCTTTCAGCTAAAATACCTCTGAGTATTTTTCATGGCTGCTGGGGAGAGATGATCCTTGCCTTCTTGACCTTCAGTTGGAAGAAGATGAACGGCCAGGTTATGAGTTTGCTGAAAATATCTAGTCTATTTTTCAGAAGCTCTTTCCTCTGTGGTGGTTCTGTGTCCCACAAACACCCTTTCTTCTCCTTAACACTCCCAGGTTGTACGAAATTTATATGCTCTATTAAAAAGAAGAGGTACAACTTAATTATTTTATCCTACTTAGATATGGCTTGTGCTACAAGTATTCATGGAAAATAAAGTACACCCATTCCAGGTAGCAGTTGACTTTACAACTGCCGTCTAAGGTGACAGTTTCTCTAGAACAGTGCCTTAAAACAGAAATGGGCATCATTTATTTCCCTGCACTCCAGGTAAATTTGTTACAGAAGGAGTTTAAGTTAAATAAGAACAGCAGCAAATACTTCCCCACTTAACCTTAATCATAGTCATTTTGATTATAGAAGTGGTTTATCAGCAAATGCAGTTTGGTTATCATTTCTTTTCCTGTCTTGAAGACTGGATCCCATGCACCATGAAGGTCTCAAATGGCTTTCGCAGCTATTGGATTATTTTAAACAAAAAAAGGAAGCGGCCACAGAATAATTGTATCAGTCTTGTTAGATAGATACAGCTCCCGGCCATTTCTTTTATTCTGCGTTCTTGTCCTGCAAAGACTCCTTTCTGGGCACTATTTCAGTTTTGTTTTGTTTTGTTTTTTCCTGTTTCCAAATTCGCTGTATGTTCAGGAGAGCCTGCTCTATCTTTACATTTTACATTCCGAGAATTCATGTTTGAGCAACACACTGCCTTTAGAAGAAATCAGAATGCATTAAGTTTCACCGGTTTCCTTTTGCAAAGATTCCTTTTCCTTTTAGCTTTGAGATTGTTAGCCAGTGAAGTCAAGTGGTAAATCCGTCCTCATCTGCGGTGTGTTCAGACCACTGACTGGAACGCTTTGGGCTGACATGATTGAAAAAAGAGCCCCAATCCCAGTTTATTTGGCTTTACTTTCCTTTGTTTTCAGTGATGTATGACATTTCTTTTAGGGTATTACAGATTTTCTTCCAAACTTTTCTTCCCTTATCAGCTGAAGAAAGCTCCCTTACGTCACTTCTGCCACTGGGGCCACGGCAGGCAGACTTAACAAATGCCTAAAAACATGTGTCTGCCGTCTGTCCTGGAAACCCAAGGCAGCCAGCTTGAAAACGTCTCTGACAGAGGCAGGACAGAAATAGAGCATGTTTTCTGTCCCATTAATCTTAAATAATGTGGCTTCGTTAGAAGGAAAAAAAATCCTTCTAAAAATCTTGCATTGAATTTATGTTACAACTGTTATCTATAACGTTCTAATTGCATTTTGAGAAGTAGTTCCATCAAAACACACTTTAGAAGAGTAATTTTCTACTTACCATTTCATCTGATACGGGATGTGGGGGTCATTTTTCAAGAGAGAACAGATTTAATTTTCTTTTTACTTTTGACTTTTTAGTAATGAAATACTCATTAATTAAGAGACGTTTGTGAAATGTGAAGAAGAGGCTGATGGACTGTCCAAGAGCACTGAAAAAGACAATTAGTTCTGTTTCCACCAGGTTTTCTGCATTTTTTTTTTCTAAATCATTCACAGGGAGTTCATGGTTGGCAAGTTCCAAAAGTACTTCTTGCTCCTCTTTTTGAAAAGGGAGAATGTTCTCATTTTTGTGAGAATGTCTTGATCTTGTTTTTGGAAAGAGGGCCATGACCGGAATAATAGAGTGTCTTTTACAGCCTAAAGCAGAGATCCTGATGCCAAATTGGCAAAACGAAAGCAGCCTACTTCCAAATTTAGTAACTGCTTTCTGGCTGGTACTGAATTCACACTATGCTATTTATGTTTCCATTTATTAGTGGGACCTTTTTTTTTTTAGATAAAAACTCTGAGTTGTGACTATTAGAGCAGGCAGTCCACGGACTAGACCAGCAAGCTGGGATGTACGTTGGCCATTATTCCAGGCTCCTGATCCAAATTCTGTCTCAGGCACTTGAACAGCTACAGATTTTGTACAAAAGACCTTGAAATCTCAGCTACTCACTGTCCATCCCAGCAACAAGCAGACCTCAGGCCTGGGCAGCAACTCTGGAAGACTGCATTAAACACGGTGCTTCAATATAGACTAAAATCATCATGAGGAAAATGGATATTTAAGAAGTTTGGAAGTTCTAGGAGTATCGTGGTTCAAAAAGAATAGTCTTTGTCTTCAGTTACTATATAGCATGCAGCGATAACTCATTATATCGAGATTGTACAGAGTGTGGTGGGAGAAATGAGACAATTCTCTGAATAATATGCATAAAAACAAAGCTACTTATAATTCTCTATGTGGCTGTTTCTAGGGGTAAATTTTTCTAGAATATCTAGGTAAAATGATTCAGAATGGTGATTTCAGTTCTTTGCTTGACATCTTTAAAGTAAATGTATTTGCATAACAAATGCACTTGCATAAAATGCATATAGAAATACGCAGTCCTATGTGCATGACTAGATTAATTACAATGAAGTACGCAAACCTATGTGACCACCCTGTAGGTGGTCTGCGCCCTCAAATGCCCGATTCGTGCAGATCCCCCTTTAGAGCACCTATTACAGGAGTGGAGTTACCAGAGCGCCTCCTGCTGCTGCACCTTCAGGATCCACTGTAGGGTTCACACCAAGGCTGCTCTCAGCCAGTGACCACACGTGCCCAGAGTCTTGGACCAGGCCACTCCTGCCCAGTGAAGGATTCCTTCGTGGTCAGTCTCTGTTCTGGAGCCCCTTGCAAGTTTGGCCATGATCTTTTCAGAGCTGCACTGCAACCCGAGGCTCTTCAGGCCAAATTCTCCTTCTGTGCCCCTCTCTCCTGGTGGAAGCATTTCTGGAACAAATCTTACTTGATTATGATGCATTATCCTTTATATATAAGACTGGATTTTATTTAACATTGTCTCATTCAGAGTTTTTGCAATTTTTTTCATGAATGATATTAGTCTGGACTTCTTTCTTTTGGCTGGTTTGGTATCAAGGTTATGCTGGCCTTGTAAACTGGAGTGGAGCATATTCCCTTTTCCCTTATTTTTTGGAAGAATTTGTGTTATTCAGTAATTTTTCTTCCTCAAAGATTTGGTAAAATGTGTTAGTTAAGCAATATAAGCCTAGAGCTTAAATTTTGGGGGTGTGGGGGTTGCAGTGAAGGCTTTAAATTATGGATTCAATTTGTTTGACAAACACAGAACTATTCAGACTTTTAATTTTTGCCCTTGATTCAGTTTTTCAACTGTAATTTTCAATTAATTTTCCTATTTCATCTAAATTTTCAAATTTATTGACGTAAACTTGTGTATGATACTCTGTGAGTATTCTTTCAATGTGTACAGAATCTCTAGTGATATTCCTTTTTTCATTCATATTATTGATAAATTATGCCTTCTGTATTTTATTTTTTCCTATTCAATCTTGCTGTAGGTTCACTTATTTTATCAGTCTTTTCAAAGAATTGACTTTTGGATTTATTGATGTTTTCCTATTATATTTTCCCCCTAATTCATTAATGCCTGCATTACCTTACTTCATATCTTTAACTTTCTTTGCATTAACTTGTTATTCTTTTTCTCGCTTCTTATGGCAGATACTTAGATTATGAATTTTTAACTTCTGTTCCTTTCTAATAATTATATTTAAGGCTATGAAATTTTCTCTTAGTTTAGATTTTAGATGCATCCAACAAAGTTTGATAAACTGCACTTTCAGTATTACTTAATTTAAAATATTTTCTTCTTTGAATCTGAATGGGTCCTTCAGAAGTGAATTGTTTACTTTTGAAACAATTTGCTAGTTTTCTATTTTCTCTTAAAATTGATTTCTAACTTAATCCCAATGAGTTCAGAGAATATTCTTTCTACGATTTCAATCTGAAATTTATTGAGACTTGCTTTTCAGTCTAATGTATAGTTTATTTTGGTAAATACTATTTTTACACTCCAAAAGAATATGGATTCTGTAGATGAGGGATGCAAAATAAATTAATGAGATTAGATTTGATAATTATGGTCCAAATCTTCTCTATCCTCAATAATACTTTGTTGTTGTTCTTCTAATTATAGAAAGAGATATATTAAAAGTGCCCAGTATGACTTTGAATTTGTCTTTCCCTCTATATTCTGCCAATATTTTTAAAATATACTTTGGAATTGTGTGATTAGTAGCATATAGATTTTAAGTTATTACAGTTTCCTCATTTGTTGTTATAAAATTTGATATTCTATCTCTATTATCTACATATTGGCTGAAAGTCTAAGGTTTTTATGTTAGTATAGCTATAACAGCATTCTCTTCATCATTTTTTGCATGATACATTCTTGTCTATTCTTTTACTTTCGTCCTTTATGTGTCTTTATATTTCAGGTGAGTCTATTCTAAGCGACATATAGTGGTTTTTTTTTTTTAATTCCATTTGGCAATCTTTGTCTTTTCATTGGAGAATTCAGTCAGTTTATATTTAATGCAACTACTGGTATATTTGCCTTTAATTCTACCACTTTTTATTTGTTTTTTTCTCCTTAATCAAGTAATGTTTATTATTCAGTTTCACTACTCTATTAGCCTTTCAGTTATACAATTTATTTTTACTGTCCCTTTAATTGAGCTGAGATTAAAATATGCTTGCTTGTTTCTTAAAAATTCATATATATTCGTACTTTTACAATCTTCTTTGACAATGAAGGCTCTTAGACCACTTTATCTCCTTTTCACGTTTAGCACTATCATTGTGCATTTTAATTCTGTGTATATTAAACTTCACTATATGCTATTATTTAACACAATGTTCACTTAGATTTACCCACATAATTACTGTTTTTCAATGCTTTTTATTTCTTCTTGCTGGCCTGTATTTTTTTAATCTGAGATTATTCAACCTGTAAATTTCTTTTAATACTTCTGATTGCACCATTTAGAGGCTGAATGACTTTGGGTGTACTCTAGCTTCTTAAGACTCTGCCAAGTGGGGATAAACTGGTACCTGATTTATGTAGCTGAGTGGTTAGAATAAGATACTGCACATACAGGTTCTGGTCACTACCCGATGCATAATAACCTCTCAGTTAATGGTAACTGAAATTATAATTGATTTCATTTTTACTATTGTTATTATTTTAGATTTAACTATATGTGTTTGCTTATGTTTCTATTACTCAAGTTAAAAAAAATATTTTCATCTAAAATTATGTTGCTTGCTGCTGCTTTAAAGCTTCCATCCCAAACAATAAATCAATTTAAGACATATTTTGAGACTATTTAATACTGTAACAAGTCAGTTTATGTCTAATAGCTCCTTCAGAGATAATTCTAGAAGACAGAAATACTTGGAAAAATCAAATGATTAAGCTGAAACATGGGCATTCCTTGCATGGTCAACAAGATGGTTTCATATTTGTTGTAAAATATTCAAACCCTGTGGGCCATCATTTTACATAGCAAAAGCGAGACAATATTATATAAAAAATGAGTCTAAGGTGGAGAAAAATCATTTTGACATTTCAGGTCACTAGTAGCAGTTCAGGTTATTGACTGGTTCATTTAAAAATGTGATTATCATTTAAGATGTCAAAACACTTGTTAATTTGATGTCAAATGTGGATGTAATAATTATTATTATTATTTGGGATCTAAAGTGCAACACTTAGTTATTCCAGCTTAATTCAATTAACCTTTGAAGAGCCATGTGTCATTAATGTGAGGACCAATTATCGTTTCGTTTTTGCAGTTTGAATTTGGCGACATATCTGGACACCAAAACAAAGCAATTGTTTGTATTGAGTTTCTTAATTAATAGCCTGACATATGTTTTTAAAAATATAGTAATTATACATTCAATATATGACAGACATTCTACCAGATTCTGGAGATATAAGAATAAAATATATCCCATGCTCTCAAAGATCTCATAGTCTAGTGGGTATGCTGGACATTTCATTTTAGGCATACAAGTGTAAATCTTAGTGGTTACATTCCTCCTCAAAAATATTTATATCCTAATTTATAAAAATAATCCTTGATTCTTATGATAAGTTTATGTGTCAACTTGAATGAATTTCTGGGTCTGTCTGTGAGGAAGTTTCTGGAAGAGATTTGTATCAGGATGAGTAGACAGTAAAGTGGACCCCCCCCACCCCCCTGCCCCGGCCATGTGGAAAGTCATCATCCAGCTCTCTGAGGGCAGGAATAGAGCCAGAAGGTGGTGGAAATGAGGATTTGCTCCCTTTCTGCCCGACTGCTTGAGATGGACATCAGTCTTCTGCCCTCAGTGCCCTTGTTTTTAGACCTTCGGTCTTTGACTGGAAATTACACCATTTACCCTCTGGCTCTCAGGCCTTTGAACTTGCACCACTGGCTTTCTTGAGTCTTCAGCTTATAGACGGCAAATTATGGGGTGTCTCAGCCTCCATAACCCTGTAAGCCAAGACTTATAATCAGTCTCTTTCAGCCAATATATGATATTGATCTGTTTCTCTGGAGAACCCTGACTAATACAATTCTTAAACCCAATCTGAAACAATCAAGATTTCAATTAAGGATGGGACTGATACTCGGATAGGCATAGGAGTTTAACTAGTAAAGACTTAGAATTTTTAAAAAATGTATTCAACTATAAATTTTCCTTTTGGGTATTTATGGTCCCTGGGATGGAAATGAGATGAAGTGGAATTTGTCTACAGTTTGTCTTTGGATATATCAAAGTCACAGAGGACACAGACACACTGACATTTTTAATATTTTCATATTTAAAGTATGTTAGGAAAAATATGTATTACCATGTTGTAATATTATAATGAAAGGTCTATATTTTAAATTATATATAATAAGAGATAAAATATATCAATATCATTCATATATATATGTGTGTGTGTATATATATGTATGTGTGTGTATATATGTGTCTGTGTATATATATATATATATTTGTTCTTTCTTTTTGGCATACAGTTTCAAAAACCCTTGAAATTTTCTAAGTCTTATTATTCATAAGAATCTCCTTTCAACCATGCCCGAGTTTATGCTAGGAAGCGGGGTCTCTAGACAGCTTGAGGATAGAGGCTGGTCGCCGATAAAACTAACCATGTGATTGGAGGGTTGACATTTTCAGCCTCATCCTCTGCTCCTCCCCCTGACTTCTTGTTTAATCTCAATGTTTGCATTACTAGCAGATGTTTCTTTCACTACCACTTTATATGTAATGTTTGCCATAGGTAAGAATAAGACTTCTCACAAACCTGTAAGTAGTATGGACCCTGTGGGTTGATATTCCTGTTTGATTCCATGGCTTTTGTCCCCTTGCCCCAAACTACCCTCTAAACCCATGGGTATCTTCTCTGTACCCCCACCCCAGTCCCTAGGCTGCACGGGAAACGCAGCTGGAGGAGGAGAACCCAGTCTGCAGAAAGTGGTTCTGAAACATCAGTGTAGATCAGACTCACCCTACGGAAGTTTTGTAGAAATGTAGATTACTGGATTCTAGCCTAGAAATTCTTATTAATAGTTCTGGCAGTGGGTCTCAGGAATCTGCATTTTACCCAGTACTCAAAGTATGCCTAACACTGATAATCATTGGCCTAGACTGAGCAAAACTCTTCTAGGTTTGGTCTCAGAAAAGTGCGTGACCTGATTCAAGGAGTCAACCTCTCCAGTCCTCCCTTCCTTATCATAAAAAGGGAGGATTGATTACATGTACTTGACCATTCCTTCCAGCTCCACAAAGTTCTCGCACTCCTTGATCTGTCATACTTGCCTGCAAATAAATCATGAGGAAAGCTGTAAGATAAAAAATAAAGTCCTCCCCAATCGTGGGGTACAGATACTGAAAGATAACTCTGCTTTATTCGTAAATAATGCTCAAACTTCCTTAATAAAGTCCTTTCCACTTTAAAAAAAAACTGTACTTTATCATACCAGTGCACTGAGTTTTCTACTTTTGTGGCTGTGAGTCATTTAAATTAAATCTAAGATACTGCTAGAGTGTAACAGTGTAATTGATCTCATGTATTTCATTATTGTGACTGTCAGTACTGTAGCTCAAAATTTTCATCAGCATACTAATAAATGCCTTAAGGAAATATAATTTATTATTTTTTCATTGGCAGAGAAACCTATGAAAATATTTTTGTAATAATTATGTTTTTAAAATTCTCATTACAGCATTTATATGATTCTCAATGAATTATTTTATTCCTACCCTCCCTCCCCCACCAAAAAAAATAAAAAAACAACCCTACATATTGCTATATCTAGGGTAATCACAAAGACACAGACTTTTACATTAAAATTTAAAACTTTGGCTGGGGAAGGGAGAGCGTATAGCCAACAGGGAGGGGCTGGTGCAGAGAAGCCAGAGGATGAGGCCTTGAAGTTCCAGGTATGTACTTGTTATTTTTCACTTTTAAATGTGGACATTGGCAATAATATACAGAACACGGAGAACAAAGAAAATAGAAAATCTAGATCTAATTAATAGCTGGCAGTAATAATCTGTGTAGGAAAACAACTCTTATGCAAATGCATCAGTATGCCTGCCTGTCCCCCCCCCCCCCATTTCTAGCACACTCAGATCTGGAACACAACGATCAGCGCTCCTTTCCCCTCAAGAGACTGTTAAAAGATGTGAAGAAGAAAGAAATCAGATTGTGGAGACAAGCCCACCAGCAGACCCGTAACAGAATAGAGACCCCAGACAAACACTCACACATACATAGTCAACTAATTTTAGGGGTCAAATAATTTGCAGGGAAGAGTCAAGTGTTACAAAGACTTTAGGAAATTTTGAATAATGTGGGCTTCCAGTGAGATACTGTGTAACCCCTGAGGAGCTGGGGGAAACGCCCTTTCCTCTGTGCACACACACCCTAGACGTTTATCTGCTCCTTAGGAATGAAGGGCTTCGGGAGTGATGTCCTTCAGTGGGTCTCTGGCTGTGTCTTGCGACATCCTACATTGTGCTAAACCTCTTGTTTTCTTTCTTCTTCTGTGCATACGCCCCTCTGACAAGGTTAGATTGATGCAAGAGAAAAACTGATAGTTAATGTTTTAAATTGAAGACAAATTACTGGGAGGTTGCATTTTTCTGCCCATTCAATGCCTGGAAGAATTTAGTGGGAGGCAAGGGAACTTCAAAGGCATTTTTTTAGCTCATGGCCTTGCCAGCACCACACTCCTGAACAGGGTGGCAATGTGCTGCTCCCGTTTCCACCCCCACATTCAACCAGTTTTCATCTCCTTCTGCATGGGATGTGGTGTTATCAATAATATGAATAATGCGGTGTTACAATATTGATTACTATATCAGGCAGGAAACAGATGGCTCACGTCAAAGGGATGATTGAAGAAGGCTGAGTGAAGGGGCTGTTTACAAAGGTGCAGCACTGGTGAAGGAAACTGACATGCGATGCTCATCAGGCCAGAGCCAGAAACAGGACCGGGGTTGGGGGGTGTCATCACTATTCCGTGGCCTGAGAGGCAAGAGGAGAGAATAGCCATCAAAACCCAAAGAGAGCTCAGCTGTGGGACAAGGCTGCCCAGCAGAGCCTGGTGCAGAGAAAAGCAGTGATGTTAACCCCGCTCCGGCGTGGAGGGAGCCCAGGCAGACCGCTCTGCCTTGCTGCTCTCAGGAAACCTGCTGGTTCCCTTCTCCCCACCCACAAAACCCCCATGGTCAGACTCTCAGGGCAGAGGGCAGAGAGTGGATCTTGAGGGCAAGTGCAGAATACCCTGCCCAGCGGAAAGATATGTAAAACCAGACCTTTACAAGGAAAAATCAAACAGACCTTTCAGAGCAAATCTGACAGCAGCCCCATCACCTCCTCATCTGTGTGTAAAGACTGGCTGGCCTCACTTCTCCTTTGCTGCTTATTTGTGGCTTCTTTTCAGCTTTGAGGGAGAAGAGGTACAATAAGTTCTGGGTGGGGAGCAGCAGGAGGATGCTGAGAAAGTTCTGGGGAAGTTTTTACTTTCCTGATAAAAGTTACAGAGAAGGTAATGTTGTCTTTCTTTCTTATTCCTGCTTGTAATGCGTACTAATGGCCAGAGTGGAAATAGCTATCTTTCAGCAATGAGGTAACAAGATTGAAGGATGCTGGTCCTGAGATTGTTAAACCATTGATCCAATGTCAACAGTGCCTACTTCCAGATAGTTTAAGTGGGAAAAATAACCTCTGGTTGCTTCCCAAGTCTTTGTCCATTGAGAATGTGGTACTTGATCAGATAATGGGCTGAGTGGAATGGGTGTGACAGTTAGACTGATGTCAGGAGCATTATAAGAAACTGGAACTGAAGCAGATTTGGAGACAAAGCTCAAACATCTAGACTCAGATAGGTTGAATTAGGGCATCTGTGAGACATCTGTGCGGAAACATAGAATGAGAAGTTGCATTTATGTGTCCAAAAGAAAGGCCTAGCCTAGAAATAAAAATTTAAAAATACATGTTATTTAATGATAATACATGTCTTAGGGATAAAATGAGAGCTTATGTTTTCCATGAAGAATGTCAAGGACCAAGTTCTGAGAACTCCAATGTTTAGAGCTTAGACAGAAGAAGGGATGCTCCCAATGGTAGATTTAACAAAGAGCCAGGTAGAAGTCAAGAGAAGAATGAATTCTTAGAAACAAACAGGCAACAGTTTTTGGTGCAATGGAGAAGTCAAGTAAATCAAGGAAGATGTTTGTCACTGATAACATTTAGAAAAAACTAGTTATCGGTGGTTGATCTGATAGCTCAAGAAATAGTATGCCTGTTATTAAAGGGACGCCATACCCAGTACAGCTTTTCTGTATGAGAACAGTGCCCCCAACCTTATTTGTTACTGGCACAATTTAAATATTAACTGACAGCAAAAGCAAGGAGTAATTCTCTTTTGCTCCTAGTTTCATCTGTAAATGCTGTTGTTTTCAAAGACTGTTGGAATATCTGTTAATGAAAAAATTACAATAAAGAGAAGGAAGGAAAGGTAGTAAGGAAGGAAGAAAGAAAGAAGGAAAGAAATAAAAAGAAAGAAAGGAAATGTAAAGAAAACAGAAAGAAATGAGGGACTAAAAGCCAATTTCTTCTTACTAGATGTTATAATTGGATTAAAATAATGGTCCTAAACATTGAGTTAGAAATGGAAAATTTTAATTAAGAACTCAGATGCTCTCTCTGTTCTTTGTCATTAGAGTAACAGGTCCCAAACTGGAAAACATGCTGAAAGTGGACAAGGACCGAAAGCTCTAATAGGATGTCATTAGAATGACTGAATCTTATAGACAATGATTTGATCTGCCTCTTATCAAAGAATTATTTCAAGAGAGCCAATCTCTCTGAACCTTGAATTTCTCACTGGTAAGATGGGACAAGAATGACCGCCTTGAAGACCACTTGTGAGGATAAACTATAAAAATGGGGGTGCTGAACTAGTTTCTAAGACCCTCCCCAAATGGCTTCACTTGAGCCCTGGCCTTCAGTACAGGTTCTCCTGTCACCCAGGAAGCACCGCATGATTTGCTCCTCATTGTTCTGAGTTTGGCTGTTTCTTTTCACTTTCGTGGCAAGTAAGCCCTTGATTATCCTTAAGTAGCCTGGGTGAACTGAAATTTGGAAGGGCCGAACAAACTATTTCCTCTAAAGGAATACGCTTCTGGCATATAGTCATCTCACCTGTGATGTCTTAGGGCTTAAAAGTTAGCATCTTCTGCTGACATCAGTTCTAATACTCACTGTTAGCTGCTGCCGGCGTCAGCGTTGCATAAGAGTCAGCAGTGATATTATTCTATTGTTGATTTAGTGCTATTTCTGCATGTGTGTTGCCAAACCACACTTAGGTTTACTTATGGTTATATTTAGCCTTATTCTTCTCATGAACCTTTTAAGGCACTATAAAAAAGAATCCTTTCTCTCAGTGAGATGGATTTTTATAACAGCTTGAAACTTCAGATTTTTTTCAGGATTCAATAGGAAGATGGCGTGCTTGATAACTCTAACCCTGGGTCAGCACTTTCAAGACATGGTTCTCATTCCTCTTTGGCCTTTCCCCTCAGTGCCGTCTTGAATCAATAAATGGGAACTTTCTTATTTTCTTTAGCAGAAACATCTGAGGTCACATGTATTTTGAGGGAATTGTCAAGACACTATCTCTATAATCCAGAATTAAGAAACACTATCCATTTGGCATACTTAATTTTTGACTGTCTTTATAGCACTGTAATAAATACATTGAAGATACAGAAAATAATCAATAGATCCTTCCCTTTATATGCTTATGTTCTTTAGAATAGATAAGACCAGCAATGATGTCACACCAACAACATAGCAAGCAACATATAGTCTGTAAGGGGGTTCAGAGAGAGAAGAGATTATTTCCAGTGGAAAAGACTGCAGCTACAAGATAAAATTTAGATTCCTTGACATCTTAACTACATTACAGTCTTTTCTTCATCACTCACCTGCTTATTTTCCTGTGGACTTGTCTATAAGTATTCCCCTGACATACTCTCTGCTCCCAAATAACCATATGCCTTGGCATCTAGAAGTCCTTACCCATGCTGTTGCCTTCTCCTGAAATGCTCTTTTCCACCTGGCAAAAGCCATTGGTTCCTTAAAGGCTGATGATTTTGTTGCTGTCCATGTGATGCTTCCACTGACATCTCTGTTAATCATTTTGAACTATGGGGCCCCAGAATACCTTATCAATAACTATTAGCTTTTATTTCATGACAAGTCATTTTTCATGATGAATGATAAAGTTATCATTTTAATATGTGTCTCTCTCCCTTCAGAAGTGAGAGCTCTGATAAGGAAAGGACTTTGAGCTATTTATCATTGTATTCCTAGCAAGTAGCAACATTCTTTGCAACTTAATAAATCTATATACTAAATATCTGTGGATTAAGATAGTATTTATATTAAGGTAGCATAATGGCCAGACCAAGCAGAGTGATTTCCAGGTACCCTAACCTCTCCAGGAAGAATGCCTTTTATAGCCACAACCTTCTTCTCACTGGCTTCGTACAAACAAATCACCCCATAGTCTTTCTAGCCCAGCCATGGCTTACCGGAGCAGGCACAGAGACTGAGCCCAAGGGCCTTCATTTACCCAGGGGTCATAGGTTGTTGAGTATATATCTGCCCTTTACTGGCTGGGTGAACCAATCAGATCCTCTCAAGGAGCTTCAGCAGTGTCAGCACATTTTTCAGTCGAGGCAGAGACAGAGTTGCTGATCCATCTATGATGAAGCAGGAATGTTGAAGCCACAGACTCCTGCTGTTGAGCAGGCAGTCAGTTACCCTGGTTGCTGGATGTTCATGCATCCAGAACCACATTCAAGGATCCACAGTCCTGAATAGACTGATTGCAATAACACTGAGTTGTTTTCCTGTTTCATGATACTTATATAAAGCCTAAACAGGTAGAAAAGAGGATATATGAGTAATAATAAAATTTATTTTTATTGCCGTTATAGACTTAATGTTTGTCCCCCTTCCCCAAGGTTTCTATATTGAAGCCCTAACCCCCAGGGGAAATACATTTGGAGACGGGGCCGCTAGAGAAGTAACTAAGGTTAAATGAAGTCAGAAGGGTGGGGGCCTGATCTAATTAAGTTGCTGACCTTTTAAGAAGAGACACCAGAGAACCCCCCTGCGAACAGTATACACCCTCTGTGTACATACTCCAAGGAAAGGCCACGTGAAGACATAGTGAGAAGACAGCTAACTACAAGCCAGGGAAAGGGCTCTCACCAGAACCTGAACCCTGCCAGACCTTGATCTGGGAATTCCAGCCTCCAGACGATGAGAAAACAAGTTTCTGTTGTTTGTTATGGCAGACTGAACTGACTAAGACAGTTGCTTAAAATAATATATATCGATTATGGCAAATTTGAAAAATACAAAAACACACAAAGAAGAAAAAAATTAGCCATCTAAATAACCGCAAGAGATAAGCACTATTTACATTTTTGGTGTGTGTCTTATAAATACTTAAAGGATAAATGCAAGTTTGGGCCCTTTATTGTTTAGCTAGTGGGCAACCATTGAAAGTGACAGTCAAAATTATGCTTCAGGAAGAGATTTTTCTGTTCTCTAAGTAAGATTGGAAAGTTTGAAGATACTGGGGCAAATTAGAGGTTATTGTATCAAATTAGGCTATGCCAAAAAGGCTTCAGATAGGATATTGGAATAAGAAACATGTGACATATATGTAAAACATTTGAGAAATACAAATGCTACTGCTTAACAATATCTGGGTGTGAGAACAAGGGATATTAAGAGAAGTTAAATATGAACCTTTGGGTAAAAATTATATATAAATACTAAAAAAAAAACCACATGTCTATGAAAAAATGTAGGACTATTGCTAAGAAATTAATGCCTTATGTATATAATTGCATGATAACACATACACATCACAGACTGGTGCTGGAATACTACATGGTCTTCATTGTCCAGTGCTTGCTGTTCCCAAGGAATTTTGAAATCTAGCAGAGGAAATCCCATTAGTTTCTCAAGGCATGATTTCCTATCACTTGAGGCTCTATTCTCTGGTCCTATAGTTCTGTCCCCTGCACCCAAGGCTCAGGCCTCTGCAGATTGAGCCTCTTTGTCCACAGCTGTGGCCTCTGCTTCTGCACCTGTGCCTCTGTTCTGAGTCATTCTCCTTTCTTCTTGAAGGGTAGCCTATGTTTGCAGCTAAATAATTTTTTCAACCTTTTTCCTCCATATAGAATTTTTAGGAGCCCTCCAACCTTCTTACATTTTATTCTGTATCTGCCCCTTTCTAGTTCAAGATAACAGCGTTTCTGCTGGTATAATATTCTCAAAAACCTTGCGAGTCTCCTGTGTATGTCACCTGGATTCACACTATTAGACCCAATGGTCTTCCAGAGACCTTTCTGGGCAACCCCATCTCTATTTATGGCTTCTTCTGAGATGGTTGTGTGGATTCATGAGTCACATGCCTAATGTCTTCAGCCCTAGAAAAAGGATGTCCAGCAAAGCCTGTCAGATTACCTTCCTTTTTATGCGTGTTAAATCTTTCTCTGCTTCTCTCTTATAAGGATACTTCTGACTGGATTTAGGACTCACTCAGATAATCCAAGATAATCTCCCCATCTCAAGATTCTTCATTTATTCACATCTTTAGACCCTTTTTCCAAATAAGGTAACATTCACAGGTTCCGGAGATAAGATGAAGACATACCTTTGAGAGCTGTTATCAGCTTACACATCATTTACATCTGTTGGAAAGAACTTAGTCATGTTTTGCAGCTAGAATAGAGGAAGGCTGGGAAGCGCAGTCTACCCAGGGACCCACGTGCCCAGCTAACACTCTAGGGTTCTATTGCTGAAGAAGAAGGGTACAATGGATACTGTGGGGAGAATTAACTGTTTCTTCCCACTCACCTCCTACATGTATGAAGAGAAGTGTTCTTGGTTCTCTTGGACATTAAAAAAATAAATCACACTCCTCCCCAGTTTAGGGGTCTCTAGAGGCAGTGGCCACGTTCTCTTCCGGGGGGGGGGGGCCTGTGTCCCCAGTCCTGGGGACTCCATGCCTGGAAACATCCTCATCTTCTGTTCCTGCCAGACCCTGTGGGTCACCCTCCCACCCTGGTGTCTGGAAGCTCTGGCTTTGCCAGGCTGGGATGGTGGGGGCGGGCCCTTCCTGTTGGGCTGGACGATACGTATGTTAATAGTGCAAACCCAAAGCCACATTTCTATAATTGTGATTAAACTTCATTGTACAAAAAAGAAATCAATTATTTTCCTCTGGGGAAGTTACCATTCCTGGTACAAAGACAAGTATCTGTTGAGTTAAGTCACTCTATTAGGCAGTATTGAATTAGGTTCCAAATGGTGGCCCAGTTGGCAAGAAGCACATTTTCAGAAAACGATATGATCTCTGTGGGTTGAAGTGTTTTAACGGAAGCCTTTTGGGAGTAAATGAGGCTTGAAATAAGCCTTAGAGGATAAGCAGAGTTTTAATCAGGTAGAAAGGGCAGACGGACGGGGATGGTCAGGATGCCCACACTGGGGAATGAAATCTTCTGCAGAAGCCTCCCTAAAGCTGGGCGTGTCTAAGTTTCACTTGCTCTTCATCAGTCAGGACCTGAAGCTTCTTCTGGCCATATCAGAATATCTTGATGAAATATGAAAAATATCTTAGGTGACAAAATGGGTAGTGAGTGTCCCGTGACTAGGAGAAGTGAATATTGTGTTTGAATCAAGAAAACAAGAGCAATTACTGAAGCCCTGAGACGGATTGCCTGAGGCTGGAGCTGGCAGAACCGTTCCACAGCCTGCCAGGTGGCACAGGGCGAACCCGAGCCCTTTGTAGCAAGCATGGGATCAATACCAAGGAAACGGACACCTAGAAATCTGCGGCCTCAGCTGGTAGTGCCAGCTTCCTGCTTACACTTAAGAGGCGTGTGTTTCTGAGACAGATCCACTGGGAGGAAGGGGCGTGTTTGTTAGCATATGCAAGAAACACAAACCAACACTGTGTGTGAGCCCCAGAGCTTGCCACTAGAGATGGATTCCCCTCTGAAGGACCATTAATCAAGGCTGAGGCAGGGTCTGGGAACTGTAGAAGGAGAGAGAAAAGAACAGAGGCGCTGAAAGACTTCTGTGCACCCTAGTAGGAAGGGGACAGCGTCCACGTGATAGAAAGGGAGTCCAGAGAAATCAGGTCCACAGTTTAAGCACCATAAAAAATTGGCCTGTATCACAGATTAGTGTAGACAGATGATTTATAGAGTTTCAGGATTAATAATTCAAATGCCATAGCATTATACAACATGATTTAATTATATACATTCTCATTTTCAATAGAAAATGAAAATACTTCATCTGATTTTTAATGGAAATGCAGGGGGGATATTTAAGCATAGAACTATTTAAGTGGTACCTGCTGTCATATCATGGTTACTCACAAACATATAAGGAAGTGGTGGAAAGTGATAAAAAATGCTATTCTTGAGGTTATGTTAACACCTTGCAACAGAAAACTCTAAGACTGGGTAAATTAAACACACACACACACACACACACTCACACACACACAATGCATGAATAAATTACCTGGGAACGGGGCAGGGAAGGTAGCCCTATCCTTTAACATCCTATGTAACCGCTTTTGCCCAGCCCGGGTCCTCACTGCTTCTGTGGACCCTGTAAGTAAGGTCCTGAGACCTGCGGTCTCTCCCACTGCCAACTGACCCTGACAACGACACCCTGTTTCGTTCTGAGTTCATGCTCACAAAAGCCCTGGGACGAAGGTAGGGCAGGCGTTTTTAGCCCATTTGGAAGCTTAGAGAGATTGAAGCCCAGGTCATAAGAACATTCAGACCAAGGCTGGGAGAACTCAAAGTCTTTGCTGCACCCCGTGCTTAGGTTGTACTCCCATGAACGTTCTGATTACACCACTGTTCTTGTTAAAAACCTTCAGTGATCCCCTACTTCATTTTGAGTTGTCAGTTCCCCTCAGCCTTCAGCATAAAGTTGTTTATACAGCCGCTCAGTCTATCTTTAGCATCATTCGCCCCACGCCCTGCTCTCACTGGGAAGTCCAGACCCGCCCCGGGCGTCCCTCTTTCCGTGCCCTTGTTTACGTTCTTTCCTCTTCCACAAACCCCTCCCTCCTCTGCACACGCGGCTCATGTCCTCAGACCAGAGTCTTCCTACTCTGATTGCTTCCACTGCATTTAGCAATCGCTTTTATTTTAGCACTCACTGGAGTCGCTCTAGGATTAGAAGTACTCTTACACTGCATTTTTACCCTTCGCCAGCCTGAGTTCTTGGCCATGGATCCTGCTCTTTATGTTCTTTGTACTGGGTCCCCTGAGTTCCTATGAAGTGGGCCTTGCTGATAGCTGCTCACTAAATATTTCTTGAAATCTAACATCTGTTGGACTGTTGTTTTATTATTTAGCTTGTCACTCATCCATGCTTTTTCCACCCAACTGAATTGCATACCCTTTGGATACTGCTCTCCTACGCTGTAGGAGCTTAAAAGTAGGAGGATTGAAATTTGGGTAGTATAGTGAGAAATGATACGTGCAAGGCTGGCTTTTTCAAAGCTAATGTGTGTACCACAAGTCTGCACACGTGGCTGATAGAATCACAGTTCCTGTGCTGTCCCTACCCACCGCAGCATGGGTAATGAAGGGGACTATTTGTTGTACTTAATTATGGGAATTCCAACAGATAATAAATATTTTAAGCAAAGAGGTAATGAATATCTTACTTGACAATGATATTAGGATTTTGCCAAGGTTCTTGTATTTTTTGGAAAATGGCATCTGGAATTTACTAAAAGGATATGAGATTCTTCGTGCTACCAAAGGGTAGGATGTTGCGACTTTTAGAGGAAACATCCTCTAAAGTTTGCACATAATAATCACTGACATATTTTGAGGGCTTATGATGCGTTAGGCACTCTCGTAAGAGCTTTACTTGTGTTATTTTATTTAATTCCTATGTCAACTTAAGAATCAGGCTCAATGATTTTTCTCCCATTGTTTTAACAGTTAAGGAAGCGGAGACACCGTGTTTCTATAATTTGCTGCAAGCCCCATAGTCACTACATGGCGGAGCTGGGATCTGAGTCCCGCCAGCCTGACTCTAGGGGCTGATATCACAGGAGGCAGGTGGTTTTCCTTCTGCATTTGTGGGCAAGGCCAGCCATCCTCAGAAGTCATCGCTGCCCCAGGTCGGCAACCTGGGTGGTGTCTGGCCGCAGGGCGGCCCTGTGATGCTCCTACAAAGCTCTCTCCTGCTTGCACACCGTCTGTAGGGACTGGTGTGTGCAAATTATTGCTGGGAAGCTAAGCAGTTCCTAGAGGGCGTAGTCACTTAATAGGAAAATGATTCCAGCTTCAAGTGAAGTCCCAAGTTGACCAGAGTGGATTCAGCTTAACGAGCCGTCAAGGTGTAAACCAGGATGCTGATCCCACTTTGTCCCTCCAGCCATGACTCCTACCCCCTCATGGAAGCTGGAACCTGAGGGCGCGGGGAGGAGTGCGCCGAGTCCTCCAGAGCTGCGTCTGCAGGGCTGCTTCCCTCACTCTTCCCATTCCCACCAGTGCCTCTACCCTGCCCCCCATCTGCAATCCTTTCTGCCACGTTCAGCCCCAAATCATGTAAGAGCTAGTGTCAAACTGTGCTCAGGAAAATACTGCATTAAGTTAAAATTGTACAGCTTCCGCTTCAAATCCAGTTAGCTAATGTTTAATAATTGCAGCTCGTGTCATCTGTGTTGTTATTACTAATTTTTAAGGTTCACTTTGGTTATGCATATGGCTGCATAATATAAAAAAATATATATAATGTGAAAAAAACCTGTGTGGTGTGAGTATAGTATAGATGGCTTGTATAATGATGTATAAATACATGATTGACACCAAGGCTGGATAACGGATAGCAGATAGATCATTTGTCTTAACTGATTATTCAACTCCAATACACCCAGGTTAGAATTTCAGCTCTGACACTTACTAGCTTACTGTTAGCTCTTTAAAGAACTTCAAACTCTAAAATGGGAGTAATGCACCTACTTCATAAGAGTATTCCATTGATAAATTAGATCTTTTATTTTCTTTCCTGGATATTGAGTTTCTTGACTTTTAGAAAATTTGAGTTGAGGAAATTCAGGATCTCTGACCTTGAAATAAAAACCCTGCCCTCGTAGGGAGAGACCCAGATGTCAAGCGAAGAGGTCACCGTTGAGCAGCAGTCCCATCAAGCCTTCTATGACTGATTTCCCAGGTTGATCTGGAATATACATGACGGATTGTTGGTGCCGAAGGCCAACAAACTCCGTGTACGTGAAGTATGAGTCTTTTGAAAAACAAGTAAGTCCAATCAAAGAAGAAAACCCAGGAGGAAGAAGACAGAGGGTTTTGGTTTGTTGTGTTTATTATGCCAACTCAACTAGAATGCAAGAATCAGAAAGTCTGGATCTAGATGGGTTAGTAAAAATCCATGCAGAGGAGTCTCAAAGCTTTGCTCTTCATTTGTTGGCCTCCACCCCCAATTATATCCCCCCTTTCAAGTCAATGGATTCTTCTTCTTTGTTTAATTTAGCTCATGGATGCACACTCCAAAATGGCAGAGGCATAATTCTAATTTATTTCCATTTCAGATTTTATACCTGTAATTATGTTTGTGTTAAATTAGATGAAAATGTCAGTCTACCAATTTGCTTCTTCCTTTGTAACCTTTTGCATACAGAGTTTATCATTCTGACAAATAAAAGGGCTCTCCAACCTTGACATCAAAGAAGAAATGCAAATTGTATTTTCCACATTGGAAAACAGTTATCAATCATGTCACTTAAAACTTTGGTGAGATACCCAATGAAGTTTGAATTCTTTACCTGTATGGAGTCTTTTGGATTAAAATATGACTTAATATTAAAAGAGCAAAATTAGTGTGAGTAGATGTTAAAATTGTTAATTCAAATAACCCAAATATTGATTGAGGGCTGGAGTAAACCGCAGATTCCATGTTAGGAAAAGCATTTTGAAACTTCTCTTGGTTTCTGTAGTGTTTGAATAACTCCTAAAATACAGAACTCTAGTTCATTTCAATGAAACAGAAGCTAGCATTTTCCAAGATATCTTACCCTCGTTTCCTCCCTTCCTGGGAACGACCCCACTCCTTATTTTTATGTAACATTTCATTCCACGATTGCTCCATGAACGTTGGCCTTTAAAACATGAGTACTGGGTTTCCCAGCTCCTAGCTGCCCAAGAAGGGTAGATCTTCTGAAGTCTCAAGTCCAGCTAACGCAAGTCCCAGGGAAAAGGCACTCACTCCTCGTCTCCTTTCCCAGGCTGAAGGTGGGTTGGGGCCCCAGCAATTTTCTGTGACTACTTTTCCATCACAAGTCTTTCCTTTGCTCCCCCTGCTCTGGAAGAAAAGAGGACAGATGTTTCTTGTACAGACCGTCCTGACTGGAATTAGCACCAACATCTCCAAGATGACTACTTCCCCTGAATACTCTGTAGGCAGATACTATGATTCTTATTTCACAGGTGCTAAAACCAAAATACAGAGAATTTAAATGACTGAGCCAAGATCACCAATGCAGAGTGGGGGAGCAGAGGCGAGACAAGAAGGCACACATTCAGGGTTTCAGGTTTTCCATTTTTCAAGGGCAGGACCTGTGTTTGTTTCTGCTGTTTTGTGCGCTTCCTATGAAGCACTCCCTCCACCACTCCTGTCACGCACACGTAGGTTTTTCTTAAACGATGATGCTGTGCCTTGGTGTGAGTGATGCTGACAGCCGTCTCGTCATCTGTCCACCTAGCTCTCTGCCTGCCCCAGCACAGTGCCTCTGGATTAATTTCTGTCTTCAGCATGTCTGTGCTCAAATGCAAATGAATTTCACCAGAAACATAACAAATTATTCCCCTTTAAATTTAACATGTCACTTAATTATATTGTCACAGAAAAAACGTAGAGTATAAATCATATTTTCTTATTTTGAATCCATGGTTCTAAGATGGGAGTGGCTGAGACAGACATGTGGGTGTATTTAGTTCTGAAAACCCTCCCTTGAAACCATATTCACAATTTTGAGTTCATCTGCTTTTTTTTTTTTTTGAGGAGTCAATCTATCATTTTCATAAGATTCTTGAAGAGGTGTGTGATCCTCCAAGATTTAAAACTTGAATCACATAGGTCAGCTACAGGCACTGGACTTAAGACCACACCTCATCTGCCTTCCTGAAATCAGGAAATCCTGGAAGCCCCCCTTTCGGTCCTCCGCGAGGCTCCCGGGCACTATTTGTCTTGAGCCAACTCGAGTAATGCTGTTACGCCCTTTCTCCCTGTGTGTGGGCCGCCACAGCCCGAGGGCAGGCCACCCTTCGTCTCCCGCACGGGACCCCGCGGGCTCTGCATGTGCCTCATTCTGCCTGTTCCAGGCACTCCTCCTCGATTCTCGATCCCTTCCACTGAGCTTGCTGGAAATACAGGTCCATTATTGGCAACATGCTCTATATCCTCCACTGATTTTCTGAATGTTTTTCCCTCCCTCTGGCTAAAGGGCTGACTGTCCCCTGAGGACCCTACTTTCCTGGAGCCCCTTAAAGGCGACTGCTGCGCCTTCCACAGCCCTTCCACCTCTGGGCTTGGAGAAGAGGCTGGCTAGACCTCCACGTTTCCCCTCATAGCTGCATTCTGTCTAGCTCCTCCTCCTTCTCCCGCAAAACCTCTTCTCTATTTCCATCATGAGATTACTCTGCCCGCTACCTTTCCTTCTTGCTGTCACCTGTCCTGTCCTGGGTCACTCTCTCTTTTTCTCAGGAATTTCAGCTCCAATACCATTCTTGTCTTAACCTTGCTGAACTCAATATATATAGAGAGATAATCATCTCAATATCCTGGTCTCTCTTCTCCTTGAATTTTTTAAAATGATCTTGTTTTCTACTTCAGTCAATTATTCCCTTGGCCATACCCTCTAGTTTTTCACCAAAGGGGCTCCTTGTCTGATCCACAGAATACCATAGGTGATTCGAGTGAATATTTTCTCAAATTTCTTAAGGAGGGTACAAACTAAATTCATAGGAAGGAAGTTAACTCATTACATATTTTGGATACATTAGGGAGTGAAAGCTTAATTCTCTCAGGGAGCTCTGGTTGAGAACATCTGCACTAATGATTGCAGCTCTCCATAATCCTAATTTCAGGCATTCTGTCTCTGACAATAGCATTCTGTCTTTCCAGCGTATTCCCTTAGGAGGTTATCACTCAGTGTCCTTGACTCAATGACAACTATGAAGCCCTTTTAGCTGTGGAAAGGTCACACATTCTCAGGTCCTAGGAATTAGGAGGTGAACACCTTTGGGGGCTGTTACACTGTCTACAATACAGTCCAATTTCAACCATCATTATCAAAATTATAATGTTGTAATGTTCTTTTATCCTGTTATATCTCCTTGCTTTCACTTCTTCTTCAGGGATTTCTATTGTTTGGATTTTGGGTTTTGTTTATCAATACTTGTCACTTCCTCTTATAATCTTCTTATCTCTTCATTTCTTTTATGATTTTTAAATACTTTCTTCTTTTCACATTCTGTTTCTCTTAGGATATTATTTTATCTTGTATTCCTTCCAATAGTCTGGTAAGATTTTTAGTCTAATAGTCTGAAACGATTTTTTTTTTCTTGTATGTCTGATTCTTTACTGGGTTGTCACTTCAATTCATAATTTCTATGGTTTTGGTTTGTGCTGTTATTTGATGTCTTATGTCAGCTTTTCAAGGTCTTTCGCCTTGTTTTGAAATAGCGGGTGCAGACTTTATCTGTTTGGTTATGATGACTCTCTGGCGTGTCCCAAAAGATATCTTATTCCTTATTATCCACATCATCATGGCTTTGCTTGTTTTGTTTTGATTGTTTTCTGTTGCCCACTTGTGAGAATTAAGTTTTTGAACTTTTGGAAGGATCTGTGAAACAAAATAGTTTAACTTCAGAGACCACCCTCTTCTATTTTATTTTGTTTTATTTTGCTTTTCTGTCATATAGTATTAAAAAGTAGGGCAGCTTTCTTTCTCAGATTTCCTGGCTCTGGTCTCCCTTCTTACTTCTGTTTGGAAATTCTCTCTCTTCATCTTTATGTCTTTATTCCTCTCAATTACAATTTCAGTTCTAGCAGTCAGTCATGCCCCATTAGGTGGCCGAGTCATTGAGGAGCCCTCGCAGGTCTGCCTGGGCAGTCAGGGTATCTCATAAGGACACCGACTGCTCCTGCCCCTTCACACCTCGTGGAGGGGTCTTCGCACTCCCCCATTATTGGATTGGGCACAGCCTCTCCCAGCTTGAGGTGCACTTCTCAAATTAGCTGATCATGTCTGCCAGTGAATACATGTTGGCTGCTTGGGGATTCTGTCCTCAGACACATCTGATGCTCCCTCTGCTTCTTCCTGCACAGATTCTGGTATCACGCAGCTCTGGTGGCTGTCGGTGGTTTATTCCCACCTGCTTCACCTATTTTTATGTGGTGATTTTAAGAAATCAAAAAGTATCGTGTCACCATCATCTTCCTAGAATGCTAGATTCTTCTCCATAGACAGATCAAGAGAGAAGTTTATTTATTAAAATGATATATGTACGTTTATTTATTAAATTTTCATTTTGAAAATTGAAATTCTACTTATGAAAGTATTTATTTTGAAAAGATATTGAAGTGATGTTTTGATTTTTATTTATTAAAATTATTCACACATATGTTATTTAATAAACTTTTTATTGTGAATAATTTTAGGTTGACAGAAACAAACACAAAAGTAGTACAGAGAACTCCCGTACCTTCCGCCTCTCACCCAGCTGCAGCTTCCCTGAATGTCATCGTCATATATTGCCATGGTGTGTTTGCCAAAACTAACCAACCACCTTTGCTCATTACTCTTAACTAAATTCTAGACTTTATTTGGGTTTCACCAGTTATCCAAGGTTCTCATACCACATTGCATTAAGTTGTCATGTCTCCTTAGTCTCTTCTGCTCTGTGACAGTTTCTCAGTCTTATTTTTCACGTCCTTTCTAGTTTCATGAGTGCTGGTCAGACACTTTGCAGCACGTTCCTCATTTTTGTAGAATATTCTTGTTTCCTCATCGTTAGACTCTTTTTTATTTTTTGGGTTGTTTCAAACACCACGGAGGTGACGTGGCCCTCTCGTGCCATCATATCTGGGAGCACATGATATCAACATGACATTAATAGCGACGTCCGCTTTGATCACTTGCGTAGAGTTCCATACATTTTTGCTGAATTATTAACTGAAAGTAATTTCCTCTCAACCTCCTTCACACAGCTCTGAACGCCACCCACTCAACAGTGTCCTTGGCCTCCTTGAAGATATTAGGTACTGCAACTTTCTTCTTCTGGGTGGAGGCACGCGTATTTTAAATACTCAGAGTTTTAACTCTCTGCTTAGAGAGGACAGGCACCTCCACGGCTGACGTGGTGTGGCCGTGTAAGAAGCCTCCCAAATGCTCTTCCAGGAAGACTTGACTTTTTGATAACCTCCAATTCACAGTAATAAAATTCATATGAGGTGTTTTCAGAGATTACAAATTGTAAAATTAAGAGAATGTATTGAAAAGTTTAATCACAGATTCACTGCCAAGCTTGCTTAACTGACATCTGCCAAGATCTGGTTTGATTTTAATGAAGGCCCGGCTCCCACTGCATCTCTCTCCAAAGGATGTTTCAATGACAGCAGAAAAGTGAGGATCTTACTTCCTCCTGACCCGTCAGATTCAGCTTGGGCATACATGATTTACTGCTCGCAATGTCTTTTTTCCCACCTTTAAAATAAAAAGAAAGTGGGACATTTCAAATACATTACTGCCATTAGTTCACCAACTGAAACACATTAGAAAATGGAAAGTTAAGATTAATCACACGTAACCACCGGCATTAAAAGCATTGCAACAACTTTGCTAGTCCAGTGGAGAACCATATACTGTTTTTGAAGATAATGTTTGTACAAAACCTGCTTGGTTTTGTGAGTTTAAAATAGTTAATCTATAATAATAAACCACACATTTTTGTGGAACTTCAAAGAGTAAGGGATGCTTTTATATTTGCTGCCTCATTTTATTCTCACATACCTCCCGTGAGGCATGGATTCTTACTCCTGTTTTACAAACGAGGAAGCTAAGGTTCAGAAAACTTAAGAATGGTACCCAAGGTCCCATATTTCGCCACTGACGCCCCCACTGGTTCACTAAATGGCTCTTTCTTTCCATCTACGACTGATGCTGTGTTTTGCCTTCATCAATGTGATTTATTTCCCCCTAGTGGAAAATAAACTTAACTCACCAATTATGAGAGAAGGATCTAAATGAAGGGAAAACCTAAATAAGACATTATATAGTACCTATTATTTATTTAACATTTACTGTGTGCCTCTATAGTTAATTCTTGAACTACTCTGTAAGTTAGATACCATTCTTTCCTTTTTATTAATGAGAAGTCATTGAAGTTCAAGTGGATTAATTAATGGAAACGATGCTAAGTGCTGTAGCACATAAATCCCAGTTTTAGTGTTTAAGACAATAAAAGTTAATTTCTTGCTCCTGTGGAGTCCAATACTAATGTCCCTGTCTGGTGAATGGCCTGTGTGGTCAGTCAGGGCCCTGGCCTCCACCACCTGTTAGGGAGTTGCTGTCTTCTGTTGGGTACTCTGCATGTTCCTGTTAGAAATACTGTTCGTACAGTTAATGAAGGCTGTGTTGGTAACTCCAACTTAGATTTTAATCTGGCTCCTTCTGAGTTATATCAATTTCAGATTGATGTTCCAGTGAATGCAAGCTTCCTGGGCACAGGAAGTTCTAGTGGAGCAGACCTGGAGGTGGCATGTATTACTTCTTTCTGTCCACGGTGCTTAGTGCTTAGAGCTCAGTCACAGGTTCAGTGTTGACTGTCAGAGAGGCTGGGAGGCATCATCAAGGTGTGTGCTCAGATGGGAGGGAAAATGGGTTTCAGGGAACACACAACAATCTGCCACATTGCACACCTGCCCAAAGCCATACAGGTAACAACTGACAAGAGTCAGAGTTGAATTGGGTTCTGATCCAAGGCTTGTGCTCTTTTCCCTGTGTTATACCTCTTCCAAATATTTTAAAAAATAAATTTAGTTTTATCACGTTCAGAAACAGATCAGATTTTCTGTGGCAGTATCTACTATGGATATAAATAATGCCATTATAACTATTATAAGCCATATTTAGCTGAATCCTTAAGCCTCATTCCTCTGTTCACACAAATACCTTCTCTAGCCCCCACATTGTCCCTTGTCACCCACATATATGAGTCCCATGCATTGGGAACATGGCCTGACAACCGCTAAATGGGAACCACCTTGTTCCCTCCAGAACCACCAGTGATGGAAAATCATGGGTGCCTCATGGAAGAAGACTTTTTCCTTATCTTTCCTTCCATTTTGCCACCTAATGAATCATCTAATGAGACCAGAGTCCAATGCCTGACAGAGTCACCACTGCACGTAGTTCCTTCAGGTTCTGTCTACTGCCCCTCTCTCCTCAATCTTCACAAAACATCCAAGAGGCTGCCAGAGAAGTAAATTCTAAAAGACACATATCACTGCCCTCCCCATCAGCTACTGCTCTAGGGTGGATCCTCTCCAACTATGAGTCCCCGAAGAGTCAATGCAGGTCAGTGAACTCCTGGCAGGCCCTCCCCATCAGCCCAGTTCACCTGCCCACAGTTCCCAGTCCAAGTAATTTATAATAAGAAATATGTATTTGATCTTCATCCTATTTCTGATACAGAGCTCCTAAAGCTCTTGGGATTTCCTATGATAAGAGTGATAAAGTTGTCTTTTGTTTTGTTAATGAGGTGACTTCTGGAAATGAGGGTTAGAACTTTAGGTCCCTGCCCCACTCTCTGCCCTCCATCTCCTGGGAGGGGGAGAAGTGCTAGAGACTTAATCAATCACTAATGGTCAATGAATTAATCAATCATGAAAATGCAATGAAGCCTCCATAAAAACCCAAAGGATGGAGTCCAGAGTGGTGACCGCATGGATATTTGGGAAGCATGACGTGATCAGAGAGGGCACGGAAGCCTTCCCTGTGTGTTGTCCTGTGAATCTCTTCCATCTGGCTATTCCTGACTTACGTACATCTTTTTATACTAAACTAGTAACATAGTAAGTGTTCTGCATTCTATGAGTTATTCTAGCAAATTAATAGAATCCTAGGAGGGAGCTGTTGGAACCTCCAACCTATAGTTAGTTGATGAGAAGCACAGGTGACAGCCTGGACTTGTGACTGGTATAGAACTGTGTGGTGGAGTGGGGAAAAGAAACTCACATGTTGGAATTGGGTGCAGAACCCTTAGGTTCCCATTATCCAAGGACACATAGTCCCAGAACACAGATACCCAGATGTGTTCTTAGGAGACTTGCTTTGATAAACACATAGGAATAGCTTGTTTGGAAAAAAGAAAGAATGCTTTTTAATTGGCATTATCAATCATTTGAAATTGGAATCGTGAGGTCACTTAAAACTATTTTCCTCTCATAAGCATTTCACACATTCTCCCTGAAATGTTGTTTGTACAATTAATAAAGGCTTTATAGGTAATCGAAAAATAGGTTTCACTGTGGCTTCTTCCAAGTTGTATCAGTTTGCAGATTGATGTTCAAATTAATGCAACTGTCCCAGGTGGCCTACATTGCAGTTTTCACGTATACAAACACTGAAGTACACACACTGTCACATAAAAATACTCGCTGGGAGTCATGAGGCACCGCACGGTGGTAGATCAAAGTCAGGTTCCCTGAAGACTCACTGTCTCCGCGTATGCACATTAAATGAATAGACCTTCCACTGGCTAATCTATTAATTCCAGCCATTTAATGATCAGTGAAGATTGCAGAATGAGCGATCTATGGCAGTGATCAATATGCACCATGAAGACAGCTGAAATGGACACCGGCCACATATTGATGTGGCCTGAATCAGAGAAGAGTGCGGCCCAGCCCTGGGCAGACTGTCTGAGATGACGACGTTTCTGCCTTCCAGAAGACGGTCCTGGACACGCCCTCTAACCCTGAGGCCTCCCGCTGTGCGAGGACTCAGTCTGGACCTGCTCTTCTTAATCCTCCATCTTTTTATCTCCCACTTCCCTTTCAGTGACATGTGCTTGCCCCCAAATTTTAGGGCCCAGATCTGATTTTTGGACTCTTTTGAAACTTATTGATTGTTGCATACCTATCTCACCTTAGTTTAAAAAAAAAAGATTTGATGCTTGTGGAAACATATCGCATGTAGAAGATAAAGTCTCAAAGAGAAGGAGTGGGAATTTCAGGGGTGTGGGGGATGGTACCCTTGAGTAGGAGGTCCCCGAAGCTGCAGCCAAACCACCGCACTGTAGGCCCCATCTATCAATGCCATCTACACAGAGACCTAGCTGTAGTCCAAAGTTTACAGGCTGTTTTCTCCCCCCAAAGTGAGAAAACAAGAATTAGTGATACTTAGATCAACATCTCAGGGAGATTACAGAGAGTACCTGGGAAAATACCGAGGTTCTTGGCGGTGAAGATCTAAGAACCACGAGCGTCTCACCTGAGCCCTGAGAGAGGGTCACCGTCGGTCTTGTCCTAACTGCCAGCTCTGCAGAAAACTCGTGATTTCTCTTAATAAAAGCCTAAGAATTCAGGAGTGCCACAGTCCTCGGATTAAGCCTCATCCCAAGCTGATAGAGAAATTACAAAAAGGCCAGAGAGTTGTGAATTAAAGCATGGTGAGCATTTTGTTCCTCCAGTTTTTCATAGAGCAAACAGGGTCTTGCCCCTCATTGCTGAAACAGTCAGGTGCTGGTTGGTCTAAGCGTCTGGGGCAGAGCAGCAAAAATCCGAGGGGAGCAGGAGGAGAAGTCTCCAGCCCCAGAGCTGGGTTTGGAAAAGCTCAGGAGGCAGGCAGAGGAGGTTTGCTTCATGCAGAAACAGGGACTCCGGCAAATCCAACCAGCTAACCTCCCCGGCAACCCGGAAGGGCGGGGGCCAGCCCCTGGGGGCCCCTGGGGGCCCCACCGCGCTGCGCTGGAAGGGGCTCTTCCTCCCGTCCTCACTGCCCTCAGGGGTCTGACGAGAAGAGGCCGCTTGGGTTTTAATGGCTCTCATCACGGAAGAGGCAATATCGTCAAATATGTTTTTAAACTAGTTGCCATGGAAATACGGTTTAAAGATAGCGGCTACTACCAGGGAAATCTGACGGGCTGTGATGGCCCATCCGGCTTTGATCTCACCTCCTAATACGTTTGTCGAGCAATTTCAGGACAAGCGTGTGCATAACATTGAGGTTTCACAGTCTTTGCCCGGTTTGCTTGAGAGTGTAGAGAATGCGCCGTGTGTGAGGAGCATCTGTCCACTGCTGATTATTCAGGATGTGATTATGAAGCTGGAGGGGTTTTTTTCAGGGCATTGCTTCCCCTCCTCCTCCTCCTCCTGTGTGCTCTGCTTTGGCCATTTCATTGCTTAGCAGCTCTTCCACCGGAGAGTGGAGAGGATACAAAATTCCAATCAGCCTGTTAGCAGCTTTCAGGAGAAGTCTGCCGAGGAAAAACACTTAAAACCATTGGCTGAAATGAGGTTTGCAGATTATCTATGGATTTCATGTGTGATTTCTGTGTGAGTAATTTGATCATGTAGTGTTGGCTGCCTGTGGCTCAGATGAAAACAGCAGCTTTGATGAAAACAGCCTTATAAATATGCACATAGCTTTCTGTCCACACTGGATTAAGTAAATAAATGTCTAGAAATACTGATTTTTTAAAAATAAATGTGGGCAAAAATGCAGATCACTCAGGCTTCAGAATGCGTGTTGTGACATAAAACATCTGTTTGACCATCCAGATTGTTCATATTTACCTAATAATTGCCAATAGGACATCAATAGGTTTAACAAGAAAAGAAGAGGAGAAACTTCTGAACTTTCATTGAGGCTCTGACTACATACATACATACATACACGCATTATATATATAGTCAGTACACACACACACATACATTATATATCTCTATATAGAGATACATATGGCAGAGCTTTTTTATTACTTTAATTAACGTTTCTCATCCATAAAATGCAGATCGTGGTTCTTTGCACTATAACCATGCAAAATGAGTTAACATCTGCAGAGGTCTTTGAAAATAAACATCTTCCTTCCAGTGCTGTTATTCCTACCCCTCACCCTTCTGTGGAGCGGTTGTTGCTAAAGTATTTCTTGAGATGTAGCCACTTACAACCAATTATCTGTGCACCCTCGGATGATTCATTTTTCCAATGGAAACATTTCTCATTCCTTTTTTTTTTTTTTCCTGGGCAGAATACAAACTAGAGACCCCTGGGGTGATTCCTTACTTCAGTTAAGAATCACCTGAGTCAGGTATCCTTCACCTGTTTCTTTACAGAAACTATTTTTTTTCAATTTGAATAATACATTTTATTTAATCCAATGTATCCCAAATATGACCATTTTAACATACAGTCAATATTAAATATACTCAACTTTGAAAATTATTAGTGAGATATTTTATGTTTTTTTTATTCTTACTAAGTCTTTAAAATTCAGTGTGCATTTTATCCTTAGAGCACATCTCAGTTGGAGCATTACATTTCACTGCGGATACCTTGATCTGTATCTAGATTTCACAAGAGTTACATTTGAAAGAGTAGGTGATCATATCCATGTTGGTCCAAACATACTGAAAATTTTTCCAACAACTGAATCAAGTTTAAGTTTTTAAAATCAAATTTAAATAAACTAAACTAAACTAAAATTTTAAATTCAATTCTTCAGTCTCCTTAAACCAATTTCAAGTGCTCAAAAGCCACACGTATGTGGCTAGTGGTACCATACTGGGCAACATAGCTTTATCCTGGCCTTTGTCAGCAATTTAAGAGGTTTTTAAAATGCAACAGGACACACAAACTTTATTGACAAGTTTTCAGGTTCTACATTTGCAACTAACTTTTAAGATATCCCTTGCTGAGTTTTGGTTCAATGGACAGAGGGATGTCCTGAAAAGGCTATTAGAATACTCCCCCTTTCCCAACCACATACCTGTGTGAGGGAGGGCTTTATTTTTCTTTTCAGTCTCTTTTTGGTTATGATTAAAGATATGCAACATAAAATGTACCATGTCAACCATTTTTAAGGGCGCAGTTCAGCGGTATTGGAAGTGGTATTTAAGTTGGCCCTCCCCCAGCTTCTCACTGCCAGGGATCAATGGATCTGGCGGGGGTGGGGGTGCTTTGTTGTTTTGCAGACTGATAGAGCAGTGTCTTCAGTTCTTGCCCCGGGGATGTCCCCCCCCACCCCACAGTGTTTGTAGGGAGCCACAGAACACCAGCAGAGAGTGGTTCTGTTCATTGAGCTTCTCAAGGAAAGCATTCCTATCAAATCTAATTATAGAGAAGATCAGACTTCTAAAAGTTCTCTTGTGCATCGCTTCATTTAAAATCCCCCAAATATATGATGGTTTATCAGCATTCTTACGTGGTGCTCAGATGAAGCACACCCTTTGATATAATGCGTTTTGTTGATAAATTATTTTATTCTAGGAAATATAAAAGAAGTCTATAATTAAAATGTTGAAATGATGGAATGGACATTTTCGATAAAGTACTTTTTCACTTAAGCGGAGATCCATCCAAATGAGAGCTACTTCAGTAAGAAGCATTGAGCTTTACTCGTCCATATTTTAAAGGACTTGCTAATTCATCTGTGAGGAACAGCATGGATAAGTGTTAATATAAAACATTCAGATTACTGTACATTCCTGCTTAAGACATTTCTGATCCATATAACTCATGTACCTGAAATAAACATCCTTTGAAAGAAGAGAAAATGAAGCTTATGCAGAAAGACAAGCAGGTTTTTACAGTTTGTACCTTTCCTTCCCGCAGCCTCCTCTCCCTCCCCATCTTCCCTTTGCCTCCTCCCACCAGCAAATGTTTTCCGAAGGCAGCAAGTAGAGGGTTGGCGCTCAGCACACAGTTCATGGTGAAAACGAAGTTTCAGATTCTCTGAATTAATGGGGTGAAATCCTTCCCTCATCATTCAGGTTATGGCAACGACTTGCTGTCAGTACAAATATCCAGATCCAGGCTGTGTTCTCTGCAGTGGTTTAACACCGACATCTGAAGGTGTTTATACCCCTTCCCATACGCTTCTGTGTTCTCTCCATTTCACAGATGGCAAAACTGAGATTCAGGAAGCTGGCATTCCTTATTCACAGACACACCATTAATAAGCAAGATTCCATCCAATTTTTTCTGGCTCAAAAGCCCGTCTACTGATTGGCCTGACTCTCACCCTGCTAGTGCAAGGAGGATTTTTGGCAATTGTTATCTGGGGGCCTGCCCTGTCCTCTTCCTCTCTGTCCCTGTAGGGACTGATCACCCACAAAGAAAAGCATAGCCTACTCAGAGATTTCCCCACCTTACAAACTGCACCACAAGCTACTGAAAGGCATCTGTCCTTTCCCGGTCTTTACCAGCCTTGCTGTGAGGCTTGTTGGGGGGCAGCCTGTTGGGTGATAGACCCTTAGGACTCTACCTGCTGCAGGTGACAAGGTCGGCAGGCACTGGAAACAGTAGTGAAAACACCGGCTTTAACAGTTTGGGGCAATCAGTTAAGCCTCATTAAGTCCCCACAGCACGCAGAATAACTTCAGTGTTCGTGACAGTGAAACTTTGCCATCTCTTAGGTTCATTAAACTATTTAAAATTTCAACAGACAGTACTTTAGGAGTCACATGTTTTACCCGTCTGCAAAGATTTGCCAATTTCGCTATTTCATTGACACAAGTTTCAGCATTCAAAGGCGTGCAACCCTTGGTGCTTCTGAATTAATCGATAGAAGGAATTCTATAGATGCACAGGCTTGTTTATGACTTAACAGCTTCCTTGGATTCTTTACAACCATATTGCACATCTATTTCTGGAGGTCTGTGTACACACATATAGATATGTGCTCCTGATAAAGAAAAAATACAAACTAAAATGTATAACAGCAGGGAGAAAAAATGATCAGATTGCTTAAATTTAGTTCCACTTACTACGATTTGTGCGACTAGGTTAATTATTGTTTGCTAAGCTAGGTCACATGTCTGGCATTGATGTTCAGGCACATGGAAGCGTTAAGTAAGCTTGGATTTCTGGTATTAAATGTAGTCATTTTAAAAGCCACACATATTTGCTGGAAAACTGTATTTGCTTTTATCACCAGACTATTAAAATAATTAGCTCTGGATAAAGACATTCAACCAGAAACTGAGTGACTTTTTTGCTATTGTTTTACACCTGTTGCAGACATTAGATGCGTCTGGTCTTAACTTACTGGAGATACAATTTATTTTTATGCTTCATCTGATGTAACTTACTAAAATATTTATCGAGGACCTACTTTATGCCCGCACTATGTTACGTGGTAGTTAATTGAAGAGCTATTAATTTGTCTGTGAAGGAGCCAACAAACCACATAAGAATATAACAGATTATGGTGAATGTCATTTGAAACTGAGCAGTAAGACAATAGGCACACTCCCCGTGAAAGAGTCCCCAAAACTGAAGTCACCCTCCCTCTCAGCTCAGAAGAGAAACTTTTCTTTTTCTGTTTAGCAAATAACAATTCTTTGTTTTGTTGATGTCTGACCTGGTGCCTCTCCCTAATGCTTGGTTTTACAGAGGAGAATCCCCGCTGCTTATGTGTGTTAACTTCCTGTAACGTCTGATGGCCAGCCTACATTCAGGGGTTCCCGGGTCCCACTGGAACAAAGCCTGGAATCCTCCATCTGGCATTCACAGTTCTTTGTCAGACCCCAACCTTCTGTCCAGCCTCACCTCTCCCTAATTGTCTTTCTGTACTTTATTCTCCAGCCAATTTGGGCTACTCACTTCCCCCCAGCCTGAACAGGTCCCCTTCACTTGCCAAAATGTCTTCTTGACATAGAAGTCTCTGACTCCTCCTCCTTGTCTATGAAAACCCTATCCATCCTCTGAGACAGAGCCAGATCTCGCACCCTTGCCTGGTGCAATCACTCCCTGGTCTGAGTTTTGACAGGCCTGACTTGTCAACTTTTATGCTATGTATTCCCTAGTCTGCAATGCTTTATTGTTTGAGTACTTGTCTTAGTTTTGGATTCAATTGTTAGTGTTTAGGTGGGACAAATGCCTTTATCTCATTCATCTCTGGATCCCCTGTTGACCTCTATACTAAGGTACCTGGTAAATGTTCATCGAATGAATAAATGAATGTATGGGCCTCATTCCCCATCACTTTCAGCCCTGTGTTTATGAACATGAGAGACACGGTATATATTTAAGCCTACCATTACGCCTTGCCTACCTGCATCTGTGCAGAAGTGTCCCTGTACTGAACTGTCCAGTCTATTTCAGACAACAAATAGTAGTGGCCAGTTTTAGGTCTTCCTGGAGGATGCCCATTTATGCCAAGACCTCAGGGAATGGTGGCCTCCAGGTGTCACAGGTGGAGTGACAGCTCATCATTGCCAGTGGAATGGCCAAGAGCAGAGCAGCCCCCAAGAGAGGTAGATGTTTCCCTTCTCAGCCGCACGCTCACCCCCATAAGCCTACAGAGGGACAGTGTCTGTGGAATTCTGATGCTCTCTCTCCACTCTGTGATGGAGAGAACTGGGCGTGTAGTGGGCCAGCCCGAGTGAAAAATAGGGAAGCAAAAGTACGTCTTCCATTTCTCTTTTCTGTATCCCCCCACTTCCTTTCAGCATCTGACTTTTTAGGCCACCTCTAATTCATACTGAGGTGTTAGGGGTAGAAATTAACTTACTACCCTTCTCAACAGTATTTGCAGTCTTTAAAAAGAAGCTCTAGAAAAACAACACTTTCTGGAAAGAAAAGTTTTTCTGTGGACTTGTCAATATAATTCAGTGATACGAACTGTGGTTTCATGTGACCTTGCAGAAAATACACTAAGCCAGTGTAAGATGGTGGAAATAGCAGTACCTTCCCAAGGTTGTTCAGAGGATTAAATGAGATATTACTTCTGTCAAAACCTGGGAAGAGTCTGAGAATTTGCTCTGCCCGCAATCTAATCAGTCTGAGTTAGCCTGCCACAGTTTCATGGATGCCGGCAGAAGGCATGAGTCTCCTGGGTCAGAGATAAAGGACTTTCTGACCCACAGCAAAAGCAGTCACCAGCGTAGCTCATTCTCTTGTGCCCCACGAAGAGGGCCAGGTGACATCTGGACACATAGAGTGGGCACCTCCCAGAACTCTGCGCTTAGGGACCCTGAATCTTTCAGGATGGGCAGCATCATGTTTGTCCTCTGCTCCAGAAAGGGACATAATGTTTATCATATTGGACAGTAAGTCTGCTCCTTGCTCTGGAGGGAGACACTCTAGCTTCCGAAGCTGTTTTTCTAGACAAACATCTTAAAAAACAAATCATCCAGGACAAAGCAGTCAGCGTCTCTGCCAGGAGGACACGCGGCAATGAGAGCAGCCCCTGGAGACTCGACTCCCAACTTGTGAAGCCCTCGTGACAGCACCGGGCACAGAGCGAGCCCGCAGTAACCGTGATTGCTGCTGCTGCTAGGTCACGAAGACAATTCCACCTCGTTAAGAGATGATCTCGTTCAGTGACTGGTGAAATGAAAGGAAAATGCAAGCAAATCATCATGGAGCCTACATGTTTTAGAAACTGAAATAGATGCTAATTGTTCATAGGTACCCAAAACGGAAAGCTTAAGCAGGGGCTTTACTTTTCCCTCCGGTGCATTTGGTGTTGGCATTAATTCTGCACTTCCAGGACACACGACAGATGCTGCGTAGTTCTTGGGAGAGAATAGATAAGCGGGGGGCACTGCCCACTCATTGACGAGTTCAATCTTTCCGCCCCGGGGTACCGCTCACTCAGAGCCGTGGCTTGCTTCTTCTTTGCAGGATGGATGTGTTGTGGTCTATTTCCTTCTAAAAATAAATATGCACCTGGACATTTCGTCTTTAAAATGCCATTGGGTTTTTCCATTAACTTGAAATGACAAAGGATAATTTTGAATGGAAATGGAAGCATCAACACCTTGATGAGCTCCGAGAGGCAAGTTGGGTCAAATCAAGACAGAGCGGAGGGTCACATGCAGGAGGAGCCCTTCTCTGTCCCTTGGATGATTCTTCCTGCCAGAAAGAAGCCTGCTGTTCTCTGAAGGCCCAGCTCTCTTGTCTCCAGGGAAAAGCAATTCATTTACACTAAACTCACTTACCCCCAGCAGGATGCTATGGTCCTATGTGGGGCATGTAATACAGGCTCATTAAAGATGTCTTAATTTTTTGATTAAGAAGTAAGAGGCCCCATGTGCCCTCCTGCCCAGGCAATGTTTGAGTTTCAATAAAAAAGGCGCCACTTAGGCAAAAGATGAGGGTCTAAAAGGATGAGTCTTAACTGTGACATTTCAACACGAATGAGAAAGCTAATTTGGGAGAGAGGATGGGGTGGGTTTGTTCTCCTGGTGCTCTTCAAATCCTGTGCAAGGACTTGTCCTGTTTATATCAGGAGACCATCCACAGCCGGTTCTGCTCCAATGTAACATGTGCATGAATCATTTGGGATCCTGTAAAGTGCGTGCTCTGATTTGGCAGATCTGGGTAGGGCCTGAGCTCCTGTCTTTCCTTCCAGCTGTCAGGTGATGCTGAGGCTGTTGGTCCACCGAGGAGAATTTGAGCATCACTGATTTGGAAAACTTGGCTAAAGAAGGCTTGAGGTGCTGGTGGGGAGTCTTGGGGCTGCCCGACTCTCAGACGGGGCGTTCTGCAGGCTTCCCTGGCCCCAGAAGTCTCCAGGGAGGGTGTGAGCCCCCATGCTTACTCCGCTGCTCAGCACCTTCCCAGCTGAGTGCAGAAAAGCAGCTCAGGATAAGTGCTGGTGGTTGGGGCGGGTAATGGGAATAACCTAGACAGCGCTGCTGTGGTGAGCGAGCTAGCACGGGGTCCCAGTGCCCTGTGGCTGGCGCAGCTCAGGGCTCTGGGAGCAGACGGCAGGCGGGCAGCGCCAGGTCCTGGGGAGGAGCCCCAGGCCGTTCCCTCGGCGCTCTCACACCTCCCTCCTCAGCTTCATCCCAGGATGAGCGGAGAATCTCCTGACAAGCAGACTGTCTGCTGATTATTAATCACACTCCCAAGTCCTGGTGCCCGTGCCCAGACACCAAGCTGGCTTTACAGAAACCTGCTCCAGCTCCAGAGAGCCCACCGGTCCCGGTCCTGTGATGTCACCCTTGCAGATCTGGGGTGACACCTCTGGGCTTCAGAGCGGAAAGCAAAGAAACCAGTATGTTCTCAGGCCGCATACAGCTTGTCCCCTAAAACCAAATCAAAGCAAACATAACGAAACTGAAGTAATTTCTGGTGCGGCGCCTGGAATTATGATGCAGCTCAATTCGATCCAAGTCGGTTCAGCAGATATTGGCTGATGGGTTTCCAGTGCTCAGCCAGGGTCTGCCCAAGGTGGGTGGAGCGTACCATTTTTCCCTTGGATTCGAGGGCAGGGGTGTCCCCAGGGTCTTGGCCAGCCTGCCTCCTCCTCTCACCGCCTTCCTGTGGCTTTCCCTACTGGGCCTCCCACACACGCTGGGCTGGGTCTCTCTGGCGAGCAAATTCGCAACCAAGCTTTGGTGTGAAGGGCAGCTCGCCATGTCCTCCGAGAGGCTTCATGCAGATAATCCTGCGTTGATGTTTCCCAAGGAAGGGCAGGGGGCTCGGGGAGACGGGGGCAGGGAGGGCTGTTTTCAGCCCCCTCCAACCAGCCTAGTGGAGTGCTGCCTACAATGTAGCACCCGGACAAATGGAAGGCGCTCTTGACGGATCAGGAACAGCAGGACCAGCCTGCGGCAGGGAGGGTGGTTGGCGCGTGAGCTGTGACATGTCACCTCGGGGGTCCTGGAAGGCAGCCCTGGGCTCAGAGATCTTTGGGGACAGAGTGGGGCTGAGCTGGTGCATAGTCTTAGAATTCCTCAAACCACCTGGCCAAGGTGACCCTGCCCTGTTTCTATCAGTGGATAATGCACTCAGGCTAAAATGCTCCTGAAATTACTGATCGCCAACGAGAAGAGCTGTTTTCAAGTTCCCGGCCTCTTTCCTTCCCTCATCTCCTCCTCTTCTGCCCTGTGTTCTGTCTTCTCGGGACTCCAGGGCACACAGGCTCTTTCTTTCCTCTCCCTCAGGGTTGCATCATTCATAATCTTTCTATCATAAATGATAAACTTCTTCCAGACATTATTTTATTTTCTAACCAACCTTGTCATAGATATTTGAGTTCAATTCCTACTTCAAATTTGTTCTTGAGAAATTTGTGCCTAGACATTGTTTCAATTTTCAGGGAAAAGGCTGATTTTCATAGAGGCTATGACTTAGGCCTTACAAGGCGAGCGTCATCCCTGCTGTGCCCTAAAGCAGTTGTCACCGCTGCTGCGTCCCTGTGCCAACGGCAGAGGAGCAGGGGTGCCCCGCAGAGGCATCGAGAAGTCCCACAGCTACCGAGCGGGGCTGCTCATGGTTCACGGCCAGGACTCTGACTCCAGGGCCTATGTCCTTAATGTGGCCTCACCCCGCTGTCATCTACCTCTCAACCCAGAATATAGTCTGTAATATATTTCCTCTCCAAATGCAGTGGTTTCAGGCAGAGACCGCTTGGCCTCAGGATTTAGAAGGACCTCAGGCTTATTGTCACCAAAAATAGTGGGAGGTGAGTTGGGTAGGTCCCTCCCCCTCGTTAATTCTTTCACCTTCCGGCTAGCCCAGATCCTCCTCCCTCCCACATTCTTAGCTATCCGTGCACACGCAACTCCATCATGCTTTCACTCCCTGTTCCTCAGCTGCCGTCACCACCAAACAGGCAGTGCTTCCTTTCAGTAGCAGCTGCTTTTATGTCACCATGAGCCTCATCACGGCGACGAATTTCTGAGGAAGTCTGAGGATCTGGACTTAGAGACTGGCATCGGGTGTCGCTGAGCAAACAGCACAGAGATGTTAACGGGGGCGCTGCTGTTTAGGGTGGCATTTTCCTGAAAGTCTGTCAAGGAGTTTAACAACTAAAATCAACTTTGTGGCATCTGAGCCAGAAACACACTCTGTGCTTCATTCTCATCTTCCTACACGAACCTGTGTGTGTGTGTGTGTGTGTGTGTGTGTGTGTGTGTTAGGGATGAGGCCAGACATAAAATGCGCTTCGGAGAGCAGTAAGAAAGGGCGGCGGCGTGTTAACTGATGCATCTCGCACCAGAACGTACCCAGGGGATAGCTCGTGTTACAGGACTCAGGGATGCTTCTGGACTGTCCTGAGTTGAAGGCAGAAGCCCACCTTGGGCAGGTTTACTCCAGGGAATGGAGTCAGTCACCAGCAAGGGCGGTTGTAACCTGGTGATACCCAGGCCGGAGGGGTTGTGGGAGAGAGCTGGGTTGGGCACTTCGTCCCCTGGGCTCTTCCAGCTCGGGGCGGCCGCAGCCCTTGACTGAGTTCACCCCCCCTGTCAGGGCCCTCTTAGGCATCGGCTGCCTCTTCTTGCCCCTTCAGGCCGTGGGGTGGTAAGAGCAACTAACTGCCTTTCCCAGCCCCGGCCTCCTGTGCTGTCCCCAGTGGTCTCCCTACCCCTTGTCCCGGCCTTTGTAATAATTCCTTTTATTTAAAATTCTCCCATTTCCTGCTGGCATCCTCTGACACACAGATGAGCTAGTTATGGAATCTGAAAGCAAGTCTGTTAACCTGTTTAGGTGTGATTTTCCTCCATTGGAAGGTACATAACACCAGCCCTCCCCTCTCACCAGGACGTTGTAAAAGCAAGCTGAGAAGATAGAAAAAGAGGCTCTGGAAGGGTTAAAAATAAAAAAGCGATTCAAAAACAAGGTGCTAATACAACTTAGTGTGGCCATCTCTTCATCTTTCCGGCCGCGATAACAGGCAAGGGTAAACTGCTTAGTCACTGGCGATCCCAGGAACATGCACCCTGGGCTGCTTTCTGGGAGGTTTTTCATTAAGCAGCATCTCACTTTCCACCAGTAATTCAGCCGAGCGTGGAAAATGTGGCACACAAACTCCAAACGTCATCAGAACATCCCCACACTTGGCCAGATGCCCCCCATTTTGTGGTCACAGATGTCCAATTGCTGAGACAGATGAATCGCACTGGTAATCTGTAAGTGCAATAAAGCCACCCTTGACTTTGTAGAGAGCAGCTCATCTGTGTTCCACGTTTCCTGACCCAATTCAAGGAGGAGCTTTCCTCGGCCTCCCAGGGCACAGCCTCTTCTGCTGGTTCAAACTACCCACAAGGTGCCCCACTGCCCGGCATCCATGCTGCTCTAGGGCACACGTGCGCCCCGGACCACTTCCTCGCATCCCTCGGACCTGGCCACGCGCTGCTCTCTGGCCGGCTCGCCCAGGGGGGCACAGGGAGCTCTGAGGCCCCAGTGCGCACATGTGAACACAGGGGTGAAGTTGTTCTGCCCTGGTTTCTCAGGGGTTCTTTACATACCCGAATTTTCCAGAACTGCTTTGTGCCTTGTCACACACCACCCCCACCCCCACCCCTTTAAGCCTGGGTCTGATCTTTTACTAAAGGTCCAGGCCCCCAGATCCACCTCATAAGCTACAGACACTCAAAGGTTTGGCCGGTGCAGGAGTGCAGCGTGCAAGGCATAGCAGGTAGACGCTTCCCGGCTGGTGCTTTGCACTCCTTCGAGGAACAGAAAACTCATCTCTAGGCTGAGATTAGGGCTGGAGAGGAAAGAGGAAGGAGAATCTTGAATGTTCTTGGACTTTTTGCTATGGTTTGGTAGTGACTTCTAGGTGTTTGCATGGCTGTCCAATCGAGAGTAGGAAAATAGGGACTTAGTACAAGGGGGCCGTGGCTTGCTGGAGCGTTCTGCGGCGTTCAGGGGCCTCCTTACAGAAGGGTCCTCCTTACAGAAGGGCTCCAAGCCAGACAGCAGGGTCCGTGCATCAAGGCCTCCCTGATCTTACCCCCACGAGCCTAGACGTTGCTATTTGAGAGCCTCCATAATGCTTCCGGGCAATGCCCACGGCATCATTTCAGACACAGCTTCTGGATTAGCCCCTCCCCGCCACCCTGTCTCCCCTCTTCTTAGCCGGAGCAGTAGGGACCCAGGGAGGACGGAGGCTGCGTGTTCCTGATCCCTTCAGGCTTTCTGTGAGAGTCCGGTCCCTGTCCTGACAGACTTTCAGGTTTACCCCGCTGATCTGTGCAAATGAAGTGAAGCGTGGTGGCCCCTCGCTGGCGTGGTCTGTCAGCTTGCCTGGAATAGAAACAATCTCCATTAGGGCCGTTTGCCTCCTCTGGCCGCTCCAACTGGCAAACAGGTTGAGTCTCCCCCTTGGCAGCGGGCTCCCATCTGCCCCCTGTTGGTCTGCAAATGTGACCCTGTTTTAACGCTAACGTTCAGCAGAGACATGAACAGCCACAAAAGCCATATGGATTTGAAACATTCACTTTGGAAAGTGACACTTTAGTTCAGTCATTTAGAGCCAGGATCTCAACCAGTTTCATTAACTCCCCAGTTTGCTGATGTCAGATGATTTAAGCCAAGAAATTCCCTCAATTCAAGGTGGAGAAGGTCAGAGCCACTCAGTTCAGTACACAGTTCTCTTTAGTTTCTCTTACAACACCCAAAACAAATGTCCAGGAACTGATTTCAGGACGCACGTTGTCCTCTGAAACCATTTACTCAGCATCTTGGTGGCATGGTACAAATCCATCCCAGAAAGGAAAGGATTCACAGGAATCATCCAGTTGAAACCAGCGTTAATATTGGTCACCTTCAGTGTCTCAGAGCAGGACTGTGTGAGTTCTTCCCAGTGGAGACAGTGAGTATGTGGATTAAAAGCCACCAGCCATATATTGCAACAGCTCTTCCTGTTTTAAGAAAGCAAGGCAGGTGACATCCTAAAAGCAGACAGATGGACTGGAGGAATCTGTCAGAGTCTCTCTGGTTCTGGAACTGAGCATGTCCAGCTCTGGTTTGCTCTTCTACCAAGTGCATTTGACAGGATCTTTGGGGTTACTACAGAGGACAGAGCAAAGACATGTGACTTTGCTTATAAAACAACATGGCAAATCCCTGTCGCCCTGCACCCCTGGGAGACAGAGCTGGTGGACCTGTATCAGGGCAGGGAAGTAAGGTCCCGCCTCCCTATTCCCCACAGTGGGTTAGTAGGGGACACTCATTGGGCCCTAGTTTACAATAAGCAGAGCCCAGGAGGGTATAAATATTCACATACAGGACGCATCCTTTGCCTCTGTTTACCCTGACACTGGCCCTGTGGACTAAAAGATCTTTGAGAAAATCGCAACATTAAATTCTCCAGGAGATTCTGAATGTGTGACTCGCTTCCACGCAGCCTGACGAGCGACCCTCACTGGCCAGAGAGATGTCACTGTTGTTTGATTCCTGGTGCCATTTGCTGTGACAGATTCCATCTTGCCGAAAAAGGAGGATCCAGGGATAAAATTTTGGAACTCAAAAGGAGAGCTGTGTTCACAGATCTTTGGGAGGGACCACGGCAGGAGGTGTGGGGGAAGGAGGCCTATTTGGTCTGTTTCTTATCTTTCTTAAAAGTGATCGAATGAGCATAAAACTATTTGCAGCCTTAAATAAACCTTCCGTTCAGGACACTGATGCATACGTGATGCATTCCTCTCAATCGAACATTGTATAGGCAGGTGTCTGGAGATGTGGTCACACAGGATTGGTACGGTGATAATTAGGACTGGCATAGATAGCGCCCTGAGAAACAGCTCGACACAGGTTAACACTTTAATATGAATAACTTTTTTTCTAATTGAAAAAAAATAGAGGAACAATGATTTCTTAATGCACTTTGTTTGTGCTCCTCCTTGTCTCAGTGACCTGACCCTGCATCTCAGAGTCTGTCCTCATGTGCCTATTCAGATCAGATACATTAAATATGCAAATCTCAGCCCCCTTAGGGTCCTGTTGCCGAGAAGTGAGATGTGCAGAGCGTGGTGGATGGATGGCAACCTATAATTATTATTATTATTTTTTCTGATGGCTACTTTGACACCTCAGTTTTTAATGCTCAGGACTTGTGCTCTGGAGCTTTTAAGATTTGACTCATATGATCTTATATTAAGGATATGCATTATCCTCTGAAGAAGAAAAACACATGACCTTTAGGAAATGAATTTGGACTCTGGGGGTCCTGGTTTAAGCTTCCTGAAAAGCACCGCCTTGTGGGCTCACAATCCTGTGCCTTCCATAAAACATTTCCTCTGCTGCAGGAAGAAAATGTGTAATTACCAGAGAGAATGTCACTGTACATGATGTACAGGTGATGTGGGGATAAGGCACAATCACAAAAAGCGACAAACGTCCCCTCATAGTCCCTCCTCCTCTGTGCCTCCTTGAGAGCCAGGTCCCCTTGTGCGGAGCAGACCTGTCCCCTAGTAGCAATTGCAAGGACTCCCAGCCCTTCTTACATTCGGCTTCGACTGGATTCAGAGTTTTCTTGTCAATTAAAAAATGATAAATCAGCTTCTTTCTCGCAGGGCAGATGAAGATCAGCCAGTGTGAACCATATGAAGACCTGAGATTTTAGATGAATCAGAATCAGCCTGAAAACTTCACCTGGCCGCCCCTGCGAACTGACCTTTATCCAGAGGAGCAGCTGAGATGCCGCACTTGGCTGCCAGGCGTTCTGAGGAGCCACCGGCATGAAGAACGTTGCAGCAGCATTCCCCCCATCCCCGCCCCGCCTCCCGCCTCCCACGGTGTATCCTTCCTTCCAGGCTCTTGGTTAGAATGGCCAGCTACATCCACATTGGTCTACACACTGCCCGGCAAATCCAGGACCACATTCAAGACAGATGTTTGTCCTTTTCAGCTTTTATTTTCAGAAGCACATTGTCTGGAAGTGATGCCCATTCACTGCTTATTCATTTTGCTTTCTGCTTGAGGGATGTTGATAGAGAGTGTGGATCTGAATAATTGCTTCCCCTCAGCCAACTCACAGAAGGTGCCCGGCTGCATTTTGTGTCCTGAGGGCAAGTGAAAATTATGTGTCGTGTGTGGCAATTATTTTCTATGTTGCTGCTCCTTCCCTGGCATATGGATGTGTCCAGAGGGTGACTGTTTATCAACTGGGTGGGGGAGGGGCAGGTGGGGGGGCAGATGCAGAGAGAAGTGGGCAAGTCCCGGTCCTTTTCTTCCACCTGTAGTTCCTTTCCAGTAGAGACTCTGATTTTGTGTGAATTAAAGCTGCTTTCGTAGACAAATTGATCTGCCTTCCTCAGGTATTTTCCTGAATAGAATTTTCACTAAAATGGGCTTAACTAATGACGGAAAGAATGTAATCCATCTGTGAACAAACCGTAATCCTCATGAAAAAAAAAAAAAAGAAACCAGATGCAGAAGAACTTTGTACATTTCATTTACCTCTGCTCCACTTCCTTTCCGTTCACAAAATAATTGATTGCTTGCACAGCAGGGAGAGAAGCCAACCAGCACTTTCTGCACAATGCATCCTGCACCACTGGGGTCCGTTAAATGACAGGACAGTGAGGTAGTGAAAAAACGAGGCTCCCTTTTAGTAAGCTTTTTAGTTGATGAAGATAGCTTTGTGAATAGTAATGTTGACAATGAAAGTAACAATCAGTGCTTTTTGAGTTCTTACCATGTACAGGGTTCATGGCTAGAGTGCTTTATATGCATTCAGCCATTGAGTTGGTCCAGCAATCATACAAAGCAGACACTATGGTCATATCACGTCCGAAACAGAACTCTGGATTCCACCTCCCCAAGTCTATTCCATTTCTCAGTAAGAGGTACCAGCAGCTACCAAGCTGCTCTGGCCACGGACTTGGAACTATGTCATCTCTGGCTCATCTCTTTCCTTTTGTCTCCACATCTCATTTGACAGCAGATTCTGCCAAATATGACCGCAAGATTCCCAGCTTGGTGTTTTCATAGGATCCCTGCTTCCTTCTCAGACCTCAGCCTCCCATCCCTCTTCCCCTGCCTCGTCTCCCAGCGATGCTGGCCTCTCCATTCCTGACATGTGTCACGCTTGTTGGAAATGTATTTTAAATATGTGTTGAGTTTTTCCATTCTGTTCAGAGTCCATTGCCGTGACCTCGGGCTAAATATCATCCCCCCCTGCTGAGAGTGTGGAAGTAGTTCCCCCACTGGTTCCAGGCTTCCATTCCTGCTCCCGTCGAAAGATCCAAAGGTAAGAATGAACTGTGACTCTAATCATGTCGCCCCACTGCTTAAACCTCCCATGGCTTTGTATTGCTCTTAGAGGAAACTTCCTAACTTGTCTGCAGATCTGATCCCTGCCTACCTCTCATCCCTCCACTTGCCGTCACTGCCTCCCTCACTCTCCGCGTCCCAGATATAATGGCCTGCTTTCTCTCCCTTGACCATATCCCACTTGTTTCTGCCTCCGAGCTTTGACTTCCTTCCTCCAGGAAACACTTCCCGTCTTCCCATGATTGGCTCCACGTCCTGGTCATCACTTTAAACGTGCAAGTGAAAAATAAAAAGTAATCAGAGGGGAATAATGGGTAGCCGCATTTGCTCCAAAGATGGCAGAAGGTTGAGGGACAGGTTTGGGAGGACTTTGGATGACAGACAAGCAGCAGATCTTGAAGATGGTGACTTTGGGTTTTGCCTACAGGAGTTGGACTGCACCTGTGTGTACAGGCACCTCTTGGGAAGAGATGATGTGCATCTTTCTCTGATCTGGTCATAATCATCATAAGCAAATTAAATGCTTATGTATTCGTATTAACTCACATACTCTGACTGAGGCCAACACTGCATGGGAGAAAACTCTGGAGGGTGCAGAAGTGTCAAATCAATGGACTACATGAATTGCCCCTACAGTTTAGGAATCTCAGGCTGATGGAGACAAGCCGTGCCTAAGGTTAAAGTTAGCTGGCAGAGGTAGAATTTAAACCCAGAACTGTCTGCTGCTCCTTCAGTAATGTGCTGGTCAAGGGTGGGCTCGCACATCATTCTTATTCTGTAGCAGTTCATCTGAATCACATAATTCACAGCGTGATTAAATATACTCTCCCTTAAGGTTTCACGTGCGTGTATTTTACCTTATCAACACATTTGTGGGTCCCTGGAATCTAAAGACCATTCTTCCACAGTCCTCGGCACTTAGAAGTCTCTTCGTAAGCATTTGCTATTTAGATAACTGTATTTCTGCTGCATCTCTAGAGACTCGGCCGTGTTGTTATTAAATCTTTGCTGAAGTTATTGGTAGCTCTGCAGCCATTCTGTATGCAAAAGTGACACTATAGAAAATAGAATTGCTAGGAGACAAAGTTCAATTTATACAGAATGAATATTGAGTTTCTCTGAATGAACTTATATACAGACAGACAGACAGACAGACATTCATCCCTTCTATTCTTAAATCCTTTGCAAGGGGGTTTCTTAATGGAATTATAAGTCATTATTCACATGACTACAGCCTGAAAATAGAATGTAACACCAGAATCAGTGAGAGAGGCAAAAAGTAAACACCAGTCCTCAAACTCCATCCGTCTTCTTGGACTCGGGTCCCTGGGCGACCTCAGATCGCTGCTCCTTTCAGGCAACGCCTGATGAGAAGCTTTCCCGAGTCACACCAGAGTGTCTGAGTCTCCCCCGCTGTCCGTGGGAGGCGGGGCAGTGGATCGCACAGTCAATGTGTTACTTCAACCAGGTGGTCATTTACTTATTTGCTAACTCATCATTCAATATTGATGAAAATCATATAGGCCTGGCCTTTCCTGACCATGAAAAACTGACAAACAGACACACGTAAAAATTCCTCGGCCCTGTGGTACAAGTACAGATAAGGGGAGTCTGACCTAGTGCGGGCACGGCCAGCATTTGGAGGTAAAGATCCTGGCTATTAAGCTGAATGTTAGTTGAGATGCAAAGTTACTTTCATCTTAGTGTAGAAAGATATTTCTGGGTGCTGCCATGGCTGTGGACATAAAAAAAAGAACAATTCACAGTTCTCAGCTTCTCTGACATGGCAGATGTCTCACTTTGTGTGGTCTGCCAACACCACCAAAAACTGGGCCTATCTCTGTGAGACCAAGAGAAGCAATGGGGAGCTACATTCACTCCCAACATCCTTGTCTGATTTATAACCTTCGCATTGTTCATTAGCTGCGTTGGCAGTAAAACAAAGAAAAAGTAACCTTGAGCCAAATCCACACTATTATTCTCTCCTGTCCTCTGATATGAAACAGTCAACTTGGTTTGACTTACCGCAACCATTCCATGTGCTGAGAATTCAAAGATAATAAAGTTGGAAATCCCTTTCCTTGACAAATCTTGAGGTAGCGACATACTAACACATACACACTCTCTCACACACACACTCTTTTATTCACACATCCACAAATACATGTCAGGTACTCTGGGAGTGCTCAGGGAGGGAACAACTGATTCTGTCAGGGTTGGGGGAGGTTGGGTTGGCGAGAAGAAAGGGCATTTGAGAATTCTCCTTGAACTGGGTCTTAAAAACTGATAAGGAGTCCGGACCAAGAATGAATGACCCCGGGCAGAGGAAACAGGGTGCTGGAAAACAGCAGAATGGGGTAGACCATGTTCATCCTGTGTCTGCAGGTGCAGTTGTAGCCTGGGATTTGTGGAGTCCCTCAGAGAGGGTGAGGACAGCGATTGGAACTCACAGGGCAGAATCCTTGGAAACAGTACCATTCAGGGAGTTGAGAACCTGCAGAAGACTGAAAAGGAGGATTAAGCATGTATGTGGAGAACCAGGAGAGAAAGACACTGAAGGAGTCTAGGCAGGGGATGCTCAGTGGAAGGCACCTCCTGGAGCTGGCAGGTACGTGATTGCTGGTTTCCCTCACAGATGGCAAGGTCACAGCATGCAAAGTTGTGGGAGCACAAAGCAGTTGATATTATTTCAAGAACGAATGTGAGGAGAGGGAATGGAGACAAAGATGTAGGCTACCCATGTGGAAGGCTTGTCTTGTGGGAAGCCCAACGTGAAGATGGTGCCTAGCGGGGATGCAGACAACAGATATGGTTTACATTGAAAGGATTCTTGCAAGGAACCAGCAGGGAGATAGATGTTAATGACAAACTTGAAGAAGAAACTCATTGCTGGAGGCATTAGAGGGAAATGCTCTGTGTTCCTGGAGGAGTGAGCTTGGGTGAGACAGGAGCTAGTCTCCAAGACAGAAGCGAAGGAGGAAAAACACAGGTGAGGATGGAAATGAAAAATGTGGAGGAGCCTGGCCTCCAGGCCACTATTTTATATGAGAAGCAGGAGGCAATGTTTATTGTCTCAAATTATGTAATAAAAGGCTAATCTTAAAAATTCCGGATATGAGAAACAAATGGAGAGAGAGAGACTTCTGGAAGAAGAGGACCCTGAAACAAGGCTGCAGGCTTGGCTGGAGGCGAACATGCCTGTCCCTGTAGGTAGGAGGAGGAGCGAGGAAGTCTGACAGGACCCCCTCTCTTGCAAAATGAACCTCTGCTTTCCAGGGAAGGGAAGCAGCGGGCTGCTCCGACTTTGCCAGCTGGAAGGTTTCTCCACACACGTGAGCCCTTTCGGTGCCTTTGTTCATGAAGGTTTTACGTTTGAATAATTCAAAATACTTGATAAAATACTTGCTTTTGAATATAACATCACAATAGTTGTAACCAAAGAAAAAACTGATTTTAAGATAGAGCCATGAATAAAGGTTACTTACAAACATATTCAAAGGGACAAAGTATAACAGAAAACACACAAAGGCTTATTTTTACCTGTCAGGCCAAACTTCGGCAGATTCGTATTTTGTATTCTATAGATTTCACCTCTCGTTGCAACTGCTATTCACGAAATGCAGTGACAGGAGCCTAACAGCAACTTTAAAAAAAAATGAAGTATCTTATCCTTAATTAATATCTACAAAGAGATTTAATGATGAAAAGTGCCATTAACTGCCAACTATTACTAATTATTTTCTGCTGCAAGAGGCATAGAGACCTCATTATATACTGTCTTAAATATTATAAAATATTTACAAAATGACTTTTAAAATGGCAAACAAGCCGAATAAAAAGGCATTTTCCTTTTGAGGTGAAACTAAGATCAAAACCTAAAGAAGAACTCACCTGCATCCCACAAGAGCAGCCTTCAGCGACTGCTCCAAAGACACCGGGCACTTTGCTTGCTCTTTTTCCGTATTCCCTGTACCTACGCTGTGGCACAAACGGGAGTGAATTACTCCTTGACCTGCTGGCGCAACTGTTAATTTTATCTGATGGCAAAACATAGACTGCGATCCCACAGTTCCCATCCCTGTCCAGCCGCCTACTTTGGGACTCGGTCTCTGAATCAGCTTCTAAAACTCCCTGGCTTGGAGGAAGGGAAGACCCAGAGCTGTCTGTACTCTCTGGGTCTGCTCTAGGTGGGAGTCAGTCCCCAGTCCTGTCCCTGGTTGGTCCAGAATTGGCAGGTCAGCTCATTTATTAAACTGGACGGTAGCTCCGTGTCATGTGTCGTGCCAGTTCCTGTTCTCAAGTAACACACTGTCTACTGGAGAACTTTCCGGCCCTAGTTACTGGTGTCTGTTCGGGTGTTGTAACCAAATACCATAGGCCGGGTGACTGAAGTAGCAGACCTTTACTTCTCTTAGTCCTGGAGGCTGGAAGGTCCACGTTCAAGGTGCTGGCAGGCAGAGGGTCTGATGAGCACCTGCTTCCTGGTCCTCACGTGGCCGAGTTCTCAAGGGAGAAGAGGCCAGCATCTCTCTAGGGTCTCTTTTATGAGAGCACTAACCCCATTCATGAAGGCTCTGCACTTATAACCTAATCACCAAAGGCCCCACCTCCAAATATCATTACACTGGGGATTAGATTCCAACACACAAATTTTGCTGGGACACAAACAGTCCATAGCACCTATTTTATTACAGGCTATGCCTTATATCTTCTTGTGAGAGAGAGCCACCGTAGGGAAGGTCAGCCGGCAGGAGAAAATATTAAACTTTCTTTTTTTCATGTGTTCTCCGAAGGTCCACTGGCGCATCATTTTCTGGAATTGCCTTGGTGACTCCAGGGACCAGATGTTTCTCGGCCTGCAACCCACTGCTCCTGCGTTCAGCCTCCTGGCTGGCTGTTTGCTTGCTTGGATTCAGCCCAGTGCAGATGGCATCACTGCGAAATCAGAGAAGGATGACACATGGTTTCCTGCTCTTCCTTCAAGTCACTCCTTTACTTGTTAGAGCTTATTTCCTGGGAGTCCAAAAATTAAGTTTCACCTGGGCTACGTACTCTATAATTACATTATTTTCTTAATTATGCTTGATGACAAAGTTATCAAAATTCAACAAGATTAAAACCAAAATAAAATTGGGAAGCAAATGTCTCTTGCTGTACCATCACAGTCATTTATAAAGAGGACACTTGGCACATTTCTTGGAGGGGAAGTAACTAGACTCTTCTTTAAAACCACTCTGAGAGTTGGCTACATTGGCACCAAATATTCATGTTTTAGAAATACAGTATCTTCTCCTGTGTGTTAGTCATCGTGACTGGGGATGTAAGCACAGGCTTGCAGGGCAGCATCTGAGAATGATGGGGAGGATGTTTGTGGTAATGTTGCCTAGAGAAGCTGAGTGCAGCTTCCACTGTGATTTGGTCTCCTTCTCCCTGTCCCTTGCTCCCCTGTCCTCTCCTCCCCACCCCCATCCCCCCACCCTCCCCCTCCTTCCTCTCTGCCTCTCACTTTGCATTCAATGTATTTTGACTTGATGCGAATAGAAGGCATCTATGTTAACTAAATTTTTCTCCCCGCTGAAATTGCCAGGAAGTTGAGACAGGAGATTTAACAGAAGCAACAGCTTCTGGATATGTGCCAGCTGAGACAGAGGAACATTTGAGGATACTGAAGTTTTGATCAAGGACGCTGGCATCAATTTGTGCCTATTGTGACAATGGAATTTCAGTGGGACTTGTTTGCATCTGGGCTCCCCAGTATTAACAGGAAGACGGGCACTTAGAACATACAAGAATGAAATTTCCTTCAAAAAGGAAGGAATAAAATGGTGAAGGTTTTTACTATTTTCCAAACGAAGTAGTTTTTCTGGTTTCTGGTCTGCTGGGAGCTCTCACTGGACAGGTGACCCTCAGAAACCTGACTTAATTGACAGTTCTCCTTTCTCTACATCTATTCTCACATACCCTTCACTTGGGGTGACCAAACCCACTAGAGGATTCTTTAATAGGAAGTGGCAGGGTCGGCTTCAGATGATAAGCACCAAGCATTGGCTTCACGCACAGGCGGAGTGAGTGGAAGCCTGATCTGAACACGGTGATGGAAGAAGCACTGAGGACACGACCCCACGTCTCACCACTAATTCACCTTCCCCAGTGTCTGAAATTCTTCTATTGGAAAGTCTTGTTTGTGTGTTCTCATCAACAAAGTCTAGATGAAACTGCCTGTTGAAGTCTTTCTTACAAGGGCGATGGGAATTCATTACCTGTTTTTCTCCAGACACTTGGAGATCCCTAATTCTGAAGATGAAAAGAAATAACACCAATGTGAGTGAAGAGGCATAAAGCCTGACCTTCCTTGTTTTACAATCAAAGGAGGGTTGGCTTTTAGCTGGGATGCTGTCTGGGTACCAGGGATCTTGCTCATGGGAGGGAGCCCCTTCTCAGTGTCTTGGTGAAGGGAAGAACCATGATTGCTGTTTTTGTGCTTCTAGGCCAGGTGCTCCTGGTCTTGAAACACTAGGGCGTGGTCTTCTGCGAATACTGCTGTTCTCAAGCTGTCTGCATGTGCGATTACATACTACAACAAAGAGTGTTTTGCTTATCGTCTTTTCAAAGCACTGAGAATAAAAGGTACTTACTCCACAGAACAGGTAAGCCCTTTAGTGCCACTGAGTATCTTACCCCTGAGGCTCACGATGGGATCCAGCCTGTATATTGTATTACCTTCTATGCAGATGAATTGAAATGAGATGCTCATCACCCTAGTCACCTAGGATATCATACATACCCACGTTCACTCTCTGCATTGGAATTGTCTTCTCAGGATCATAAAGGAACAGTTTTTCTCTCCAACACTCCCAGATTTATAGGATTTCTATTCTTCATGGCTTTATGACACATATTTAGCTTAAAGGCAGATAAAACAAAATTTTTAAAAAAGCCCAAGCACTACCAGAGAAGAAAGGAAAAGGAATTAAAATGTAAACAGATGATTTACAACATAGGAAGAAGAGTGGAATTTCTTTTGTTGCTGGTGGTCTAGGTAATGTTGTATTTCTTTGAACGTCCCTTTCTATGGATGGAAGCGATTGCTCATTTGTACCAGAGGAAAGGTGCTTCGGATTAATTTTGGAAACTTCAATACCGCAATGTGCTAAATTTTAATTATTTCACTTCCTGCTTGGTATATTAATGTTGTGATTACCCTTGAAAGTGTGTTACCGATGATGATTTATGCAAAACCCAGCCAGCTCCACAGCTCCATCAGTTTCAATTAAAAGCAGCCACGGAGGAAGCGGGCTGCCGCCACCTTGGCTGTGGACCGTCATTACTCTCATGAGCAGGTACAGTCCGTTTACTTAAAGCATTACCTGTGTTTATGGTTCTGGAACCATCTCTTCCATGGCACCACTAACCAGAGAGGGAGGAAATTGTAGCCATTTGGTCTGCTGGCCTTGGAGCCAAACTGAAGCAATTCAGGAAAATGTATTTTCCCTGCTGATCTAGGACATTTGGAGCCAATTCTTCCCTCCTTTGAAATGTTGAAGGGCTGACCTGGCCAGAAAAGCTATTGAGAAGCTATCATTTTCTGATTTCAATCAACAGGGTTCGGTCAGCCTCCGGGGACTGCGGTCATCTGGCGTCGGTCATAAAGTATGTGCTCTTTCTCAAATGAAGCCCTGTTTTCGGAGCTCGTTTATCTCAATGACTTCAACTATTGAGAGGTCAGAAGGTTTCCAAGGTGCGTCCCCAGTACCCAGTCCCTCTAATTACTAATTTGGCTGCACAGTTGTTGAAATCTCCTGTCTACCTGGCAGCCCTTCCTAAATCTATTCCAAACCATGTCACTGAGCTCCCTGCCAGGTCCGGGAGGCGCTCTTCCTTCTGAGCACCAGAGAGACGAGCCGCCAAACCTGATTGCCATGGCAGTTTCATTTTAATCACATTTGGAAATTCTTGACTACAGGCTGTGCATTTATGAAGTCAAGGGAGCCCGCACCTGCCAAGTGAGAGCGCCACCAACAGCCTGCCAGGAGCCGGACCTGGTTCCCAGAGAAGGAGGGAAAGAGCATCCACCTCGGAGCCTCAGGCCAGACGGAATCAGAGTCCTGGTGCGGGGAGGCCGGCCAAGGGCTCTCCCAGCGCGCACACGCAGTCTCAAACTGACCCTTCTTTCCAGCCTCACCTCCCGCCCTCCCCATCTTGTACTCTGTGCTCCGCACGCAGACTTGAAGATGCCAGGAGCCTTCCCAGGTCGAGGCTTGTGCCCCAATTGCACTCTCCACCTGAAAAACTCTGTCTATTTTGAATGGGTGGTTGTGTGTGTGTGTGTGTGTTTTAAATCTTTTAAGTCTGAAATGTTTCTTCCTCCAAGGACTCTGTCTACCGTACTGTGCTCCGTCCTGTCTTACTTCCTTTACGGCACCTGCTCTGGTTTGAAAATTTACTTCTACCTTGTCTGACCCTCCTGCTGCAGTGTGATAACCTCCCCCGGGGCTGTTTGACCACAGCCTCCCCAGCACAAAGCACAGAGTTGGGCCGAAGTGTCACCATCACTGTCCCCTGTGATCGAGGAGGTGATGTTTCAATCTAGCTACAAGTCACATCTCGCCTATTCAACAGGCATTTATTTACTATGGTTATGTGAACCACTCACTAACTGGTGATTTTCAAGGCAGGTTCTTATGGCTACTAGTCATGGAAGGCAGAGTCTTGCCGTGCTCAGTGTAGGCTTCGAGTTGAGATCCACTCTTCCCATTTTGGCGGCTGGCATTTGTTCTCAGGAGGAGAGGTACCGTTAGTTAGTGTGAGAATGGTCAAACCCCTGTCTGTCGTCCCTTCCCTGGATGCGCCGTCGTGGCGTGGTGACTGCCCCCCTCTGGCCGGGGTAACGGGCCGGGGAGACGGGCCCTGCAGGGAGAGCGGCTGAATCAGCTCACTCTCACTCACTCGCCCGACGTTAACTGGTCCCACCCTTACATTTGTCTCTCCTAACTGCCTCTTTTGTTGAAACTGAATTGCGGTGGGGTCGATTTTTGTCCTTTCTCTTCATCTATCAATACTATCCAGTCTCCTTCTGACTTTACAGCCTAATCCTGCACACACACACTTTTTGTGACACTCATGCCCTTAACCTTGACTTCTAATCTCTCTCCTCAGCCCATCCTTCACTGTGGCATGTCAGGCCTCTGCTGAAGTTCTCGGCCCTGGTCCACGAAGCAGAGGCTGCATTCCAGGTGTCTCTAAGGTTTCTCCCTCTGCCTCCTGACTGGCCTCTCACTCCTGTGTAGTGTCTGCAGTGCCACCTGTGCAAAGGGACAATAAGGACACTAGTTTTGTTATCAGCTGCTCCCACTTTTTCTAGCTTTATAATCTGATGCAAGTCACAGCAGTTCTGCTCTTTGATTTCCAGTAAAATCGAAATAATAAAACCTCACAATTATCATTGTGAGAATCAAATGGATAACGTACAACGGACTGGAGATGGTTCTGGCACACTGAACACAGGAAATAAATCCAGCTGTTCCCTTAAAATAGTGCTGAGAGGTTCTCCACCGTCAAATGACCAAAGCCTGAAAGTAAATCATTAGCAATTTTCCTCTTTGGAAAAAGTATTCCATTTGTGGTCTTTGACCAAAATTAAATACCCTGAGGGCATTGTGTCCGTCGGGGTTCTGACAGAAACCAGAGGGCGTGCTCAGAAAGTTTTAACTAAAGAGACTTTAGTAAAAGGTATGAGCAGAATTGCAGGATCGCGTAAGAGATGAGGAAGCACCGAGGGCCCCACACCAGCAAGGCGCCAACAATGCCCACAGCAAGGAAGACAGTGCAGTTCCAGTGGCGGAGAATGATGCGGAATAAGACTGCAGCTCACTTTTGAGCTCCTACGCTGTGTTAAGTCATGTGCTGGGCCGGCGGAGGGTCTTTATGGGTCTATAAGAGCTTAATGTCAAGTTCAGGGGAGAGCACACAGAGGCCGCTAACTTCAGTGCGCTCAGCCTGCAGCAGACTCCGGTGTTGGACCTGGTCAAACACAGACTGCTGGGCCCCGGGGCTCTGATCCAGCGGGTTTGGGATGGGGGCTGAGACTCTGCATTTCCAGCAAATTCTCAGGGGCTGCCGGTGCGGCAGGCGCAGGGCCACGCTTTCAGAACCTCTGAGCCGCGACGGTGTAACCAGACTCTAAATGCAACTCGTCCTACGGCCTTGGGGCGGAGGCCCCAAGTTCAGGGAACAGTAAGTGACAGGTCACCTAAGCGGAAGCTAAGTGTGTGTGAAATGTAATTTCTGTCGCTACTGTGTCTTCCACGTGGTGCAGCCTAACTCCCCACTCCCTCCGTGTGGGCTGCCCGCGGCAACTCCCTTCCAAAAATTACAGTGTTGGGGGGAGGGTACAGCTCCGTGGTAGAGCGTGTGCTCAGCGTGCACGAGGGCCTGCGCTCGATTCCCACTAAAACAAGTTAAATGCGTAAATAAATAAGCCTAATTACCTCCCTTACCTCCCCTCCCCAAACAAACATAAACGAATGAATGAATGAATAAATAAATAAATACATAAATAATATGTAATAAACAAGAACAACAACAAAAACTATAGTGCTGAAAGGGGGTGCATAAAGAGTAGCCTTCCAGCGGAGAAGCCAAACACCCACTGCCTCAGCCACTTGGTCAAGGCCAGCATCAAAAGCGAAGGCCATGAAGGCCACACGCCAACGTGATACACTGTGATGAGAACGGCGCTTTATGCGTGCGGTCTGCCTCCGCAGCGCCAGGACAGGCACATCAGACAAATCTCCAGTAAGGACGTTCTCCGAGATGCCTGACCAATGCTCCTGAAAACTGCCAAACTCATCAAAACCAGGAAAAGTCTGAGAACCTGTCACAGCTAAAGGGGGGCCTGAGGAGACACGAGGACCAAATATAATGTGGGATCCTGGAGGACATTAGGTAAATAATAAGAGTAATAATGGCAATAACAATAATAATAATCAGAAACTGAACAAAGCGTAAACTTCATACTTAATCATAAAGTACAAATCCTGGTTCACCAGCTGCGCCACATGTGCCATGCCGAAGTAAGAGGTTAGCGGTAGGGGACACTCGATGGGAGCAAAGTGGGGACTCCTATTTTGGCAACTTTTCTGTAAATCTAAAACTATTCCAAAATTTAAGCTTTGAAAAACTTCTGTCGAGTTGACCATCTGTGGGGCGAGGTGACAATCAGAGAAAGAGCCTGCTGGGTGGGTGGCCAGAAGCGGGGTGAAGGGTCATCCATGGGCAGCTGGGAGATGATTAGCTTGTTCGGGGAATGATGATGAGATGGCCCAGGTGGCAGAGGAAGGGCGGGGTGGCTCTCTGAAGACCACACCACATCCCCACAAAAGAAAGAGACAGCCTGGGGTCAGGCACAATTGGCCTTGACCCCAGGATTCAACCATAGGAGCCATGTCACATGTGGACTTGACTCCAGCTCACTCCTGCCAACCCCAGTCCCCTGTGCTTTCTGTTGAATGACAGAATCAATTATTGATAGTAGATTTGTCTACACTTTTCATTTCCACAAGCACACACCATTTGTTAGTACCTGAGAATGCTGTAAAAGCTGTAGGATCGCTCCAAGACTACATATGGGAATAAAGGTTAAAAAAAAATTCAAAAGTGCAGTCTAAAAGGCAGTAATGACTAAAAACATCAAGTCACTTTCTGCTTGTATCCTACTGTGTTCAGCTTGTTCAAATAACTCCTTATAATTTGTTGCACTGTGTTCTGTTGAAGATGAGAGGTCAGAAAAATTACAGAGGCAGCAGTGGATTAGAGTGATGAATATGAGTTTCTACATGAAAAGGCCACTCAAGGGGGCTGCATTAAAGTGAAAAGGAAGAATTTCCAGGCTGCAAGCATACATGCACATGTGCGCACACACTCCGCAACAGAACACAGGGACTAAGGGAGCGGCACGCTCAGGGCTGGATGCTCAGGGGCACAGCAGGGTTTATCCACGGTGTACACAGAGGGGCCTTCAGTACAGCTGGAGGCTGAAAAGATGTGTTACCCATTTCTTGCTAAGGGACTTGTGGTAAAGAGTCTATGGTAACTAGTCCAAGAGAAAGTTGACATGGACTTCTCATGGAGAGGAAGACGAGGGGATGGGTGAAGGCGACATTTCTTGAGTAAAATGAATTCATCCTGGAGATCTCGGGAGGTGAGATGTAAAGGAGAAACAAAAATCAAGGCTGCCTCTCAGTTTCAAGGCTGATGTGGTTGATTAATGATACCTGAAACCAAATGCAAGGAAATCAATCCAGAGAGCAGGTCGAGTGTGGTCCATGTGTGGTTCAGGGTAGTCAGTTCAGTTTGAGACTTTTATGGGCCATCCAGAAAAACAATAACGTCATTCAGAGTGTGAGTTAATTTATTAGTAAACTCCTATGCTTCCTCGCAAGCCTAGATAAAATGCGCCTTCCTCTCAAGCCTGCTCAGATACCTCTTTGTTCTCGTTCTTCTCTGGTCCCTCATCTCCCTTCAAAGCAGAGTTGTTCACTCCCTTCCATGTTTCATGAACACTGAACAAACCTCTAGTGTAGCCCTTAAGTCAGTGTTTTGTCAGTGGTTCCATGTCAACTGCCCTTGCTAAATAGCACGTTCCTTGCACCAAGGAGCTAATTTTGAGCTGTTCACTGAACCTGACACACACGAGGTGCTCAATAAATGCTGTTGAATAAATGAGTGAGTAAGCCTGGCTTCCCCTGAGACAGGAAGGTTCTCTCAAGCATGAGAACATGAGGAGTGGTAGAGAAAGAGTGGCTGAAGGATAGAGAGAGAAGATGAAGGATGAGGAGAGAGGATGAAGGACAAAGAGAGGGGATGAAAGGTGAAGAGAGCAGTTGAAGGGTGACCCTGGCAGTTCCTGGGCATGTTGTCAGCATTGCCCCAGAGCAGGTGGGACATTCATGCTCTAGGGCACTCTCGGTCCCCTAGTCTGTGCCAGTGCTGCTTCCTGGTTACTCTGGAAGACAGGGGTGGCTTTGGCCATAGGGCCAGTGTGACAGTGTGAGGAAGGCTGGACACGTGGTGTTTTTACTGGGACCTTCAGTGAGACCTGGAGTATAATGTAGTATTTGAGCCACCCTGTCTTCCTGAGTCTAGGATGGGTCAGCTTTTTCCAGTGTGAGATTTTGTGTGTCAAGCAGATCCCTGCTGGGTGGCTGGGGGCTGAGGTCAGCCCAGCATGACGTTCAGGACCAGGCCCAGGGCACGCCCACGGGATGATGGCATTCACCTGTGACCAATATTCTTCTCTCTCAAAATTCCTCTGAGGAAGAAATAAAATGATTTCATTGGCTAAGAATTGCTAGTTCTAAGAGAGTTATCGATGAATAAAAGGAATAGGAGCTACGCTGACAGGAAGTAGGCACATGGACAGTCTTAAGCTTTTGGATGTAGCAAGCTTTTAAGAATGCAAACTATTTATTAACAGATTTACACTTACGTGCCTGTGGTCTAAGTTAGATCATGTGCAGAAATAAAGAACATGACCAAAGGCACCACCTGCCTTCAATAGGAGTCTCTCCAAATTGGCCAGATTTTTTATATTAAAAATATCTAACAAAGCAAATTTATCTTGTAATTCACAGGTAATTCATTTCCTATAGCTCCCATAGATCGACAGGTTAAAGATATTCAAGACTTAATGGTGTGGTCAACACACATTGCTTTGAATGGAGCATTTTGTGCTCTGTTTAGAATTTGTATTATTAGTTATTCACTCCTCTGTCCAAAAAGTATTGCTGAGCAAATGGAACAGAAAGTATGTATATTTCTTTTCTATCCAATGTGAAGTGTAACTTGAATCAGTTCATTGTCTATCAAAACTGTGATAAAGCAACAGAAGAAAAGTAATTGTGTCCTTGGCATTGCTTGAAACTGCGGAGAGGGAGTAAGGTGGTGCACAATGTGGAATAAAGGCTGATCTTTATCCTGATAAACCAGCCCAGGGGCTTGGAGCTCTCCACTGGGGGGTCCTGATGCCTTACAGAAGACTCAGTTCCGCCTGTAAAGAGCTTGCCTGTGAAAGGACCCTGGGAAAGATGGCAGACAAAATAAATAAAAGGTATATGTAGACTCAGGACACTAACACCCTGAAGAAGAAATAACCTCATGCAAAAAAAATTAAAATCAATAATTCCATGAATTACTTGCCCCTTAGAACCCTTCTTCTCTTTGCTGCTAACAACTTCAGCTTCTCTTGGATGATCAGTCCGGTGGGATTTCCCCCATCACTAAGCCCGGCCTGACTAAAAATCGTCAAGTAGGTACGGAATCCAGTAAGGGTGGCGGCACCAGTTGCCCTTTCTCCATCTTTACCACCAGCAACCCAGCTAGAGAACCAACATTTTTGAGATCCTGCTACATACCAGGCACTGTAAAAGGCATTTTCCCTCAAACTCCTTCCCCTCCAATTTAAACCTGTTTGTAGAGGAGGATCTAATATATCTAGTTATTAATTAATTAATTACTAATTAATAGGAGGAAATAAACGAGAAGTCACGTATTAGGATGGCCATTATATTTCAATTTTAATATGACTCGACCTTGAGCACCAGGGTGGAAAAAACTAGAGTCGGGGAAATGACAAGATTATCAAGGGTCATTTTGATCATGACAAAAGGGGCGTGACTTTTAAAATGTTGAGACCAATGACCTGAAGTGCAGGAATGTCATCATGGACCTTAGTTCGCAGGGGAGAGACTGCACCACACACGGCTGTGTCCGCCCGAAGCTCGTGAGCACTCCTGCTCCTGGCCTCAGGTCTTACGGGCCAACCGAGTGGTGGACTCTACATCATCCCCGTCGTCACTTGTGGGCTGTTCACATTTGCAAGTCCCCTGGCTCTCCTTGAAGCATGAAGGTTCTACTGAGGTTTAATTCTAGATCTCTCATTCCCAGAAATAACTTCTATGGGCATCTAGAAAAAGAACCGAATCTTCCGGGGGCTCCCAACTTGCCAGATCAATATTTTCATATGGTTGCAAGTCAGTATGTATTGTGCACACAGATATAAAAATATTATTGCCCATGATATCAACTGTTTCTCTCATCCTTAAACAGTTCAGCTAGGAAGCTTCTGTAATACTTAATAGAACCTTACTTGAATGCAGCCCAATTTTCTCTTGAAATAAAATTCCATTTTAAGCACTAGAATTTGTATGCCAAATTTGGCCCTTTAAAAATAATGGAAGATATAAATTTTTACCACGGAGTTATAGGCTTTGGAAAAGAATAGGTGAGTCATGAAAAATGTCATATAAACTGAGTAACTAATACCCATAACAAACGTCATCTCAAGAATGCATCTTACACACAGCAGGACTGGCATTCGGGTCGCATCACAGCTCAGCTCTGAATGAGGTGGAAGCTTGCTCACTCAGCACCTCGACTCTATTCTCTCGCTTACTTAGTAAATTTAATGTTGTGTAATTTATTTTTTATTGCCTCATTTGAAAGTCTCTCTCTTTCTTCAGCCCAAGGTATCTTCAGGGGCTTAAAGTGCCTTTTGCACTCACATGTCCATTTTTATAAAAGGATCAGAACCCTTGTTAAAGAAGATAAGCAGCAAACAGTGTGATTTATTGGAGCCAAGAAAGACGATGCCACGTTGGGTTCCAAAATGACCAAGGCAAGGATGGACTGAGAGCTAGAGAAGAGCAAAAGCTGGTAAGCAGTGAACACTGCCTCCAAGGAGGAGCCCGCCGCCAAGTTGTGAAAAGAAGATGCATTCCCGTCAGCACCAGCACTTTTTTCTTTCGTGAACAATGAGAGTCTTCTACAACTGATTTGCTCAGATACCCTTTCTTCATTTAGAATATGCATTTATAGATACTTTTTCACTTAACACAAATCCTATGGTCCTTCCTCACCCCTGCCTTTCTAACCCTGGCCCATTCTACTGCCGTGACTGTCAGGCGAACCTGACCTTGTAAATCAGCAATGAACTGTACTACTTACAGAAGAACAGACTCGAAGGAGCACATTCCACAAACACACAAATCCAGAAACCCAGTATCAGGCGTTAGGAAAACAAAAATGGCAATAATAAGAAAATCCGGGTAAGTTTAATGTCTAACTGATACAGACAAGAGTTATGTAAACACCAGGTCCTTGGTGAGCTGTCTTAGGCATCTGTAAGACATGGTCTTATCATCTGAGAAATTAAACCTGATAGGGATTTATGGGATTTATGAAGAGCTTGGTAGGTGCTCCAATTTGGGAAGTGACATGAGATGACAATGACAATTTCCTGAAGAACCAGGAGCAAGTGAGCGTCCTCACCGTTGATCCAGATGTGAAGGGCGAACGAGCCCGATTCCCCTCCTTACAAGTGTGCTCACCCCTGTCTCCATGTCGTGCACCTCACAGAGCTAGAAACAACTCGGTCTGCACCTGCGTGTCCTGTCTGCCTATGACAAAAGGGTCCTTGGAAGCAGTGCGGAATCTTCCAAGATCATATTCAGGGTAGGTTCTGGTATCTCGGGAGACAGCAGCGAGCATTAGTCATGAACATGGACTCTGGGGCCGGGTGATCTGGGTTTGCATGCGGGCTTCCTGGCTTACTGGCTGTGCGACTCTGGGAGAGTTACTCTATGTTTCTGTACCTCATTTTCCTCAACCAAAAAAAGGACTAATAATAGTACAAAGCTATTCTAAAGACAGCGTGAATTCACGTAGGAAGTGCTCAGAACAGTGCCTGCTAAACAGGAAGCACTCAATAAAACCAGCTCTGGTTATTTTAATTTTTTCCTGAAGGATGACAGAAAGATAAAAACGTTGAGTTCCTGGTGGGAAACTTTGTATCATCTGCTGCTATTTCTGGAAACACGAAGGTTGTGAGTGGTCCCCCCGGGTCCCAAAGTCTTTAGAATCTGGAGCAAGGAAGTTTCTTGACGATGTAATGCTGCTGGTAGAAGTAAGGCACCCTTAATGTTTTAATACCCTCACCCCCTCCATGCTTTGACGGTCTTTATTTTCACTGGATTTAAATTCCTCACGGCATCTTTGCTGCTCTGGGCTGAACTGTGTGCTGACGCGGCTCTTGTTGGCCCTGCCTTCCCCAGGCGGCTGCGTACTAACCGCAGGCGCAGCTCCGGGCGCCTCTTCCACTGCTTCCTTCCAGCCTAAGCTCCGGCTGCTTTCTCCAGCCTCCGTTTCTTTCTAGCAGGTGGGCGTTCTCCCCTGCTGCTCCAGAACTCCAGAGTGAGCTTCTGCTCTGACAGCCGGTCTCATCATTCTCTCCAAATCCTTCATTTAAAAACTCACCTCATCCGAGAGACCCTTCCAGAATGAAAACGGTACCCTTCCAGAGAGCAAGCGGTGAGCCGGGGAAGACTATCGCGTGTCCCTCCCCCTCCCCCTCCCGCGCTTCTCTCTGCTCTGTTCCCACGTCCTGTTCCGCCCTGTCTCTTGGTCTTTTCCCATTTCCCTTCTAACCTTTCCGTTTCTCTTGTTTCTTTATCTGTCATCATATGGATTCTTATTTTCAACTGCATTATGCTTACCCACATTTTCCATATGATGACATTGACTTTAGGGGGTGCATTTTCTTGTTAAGTGAACTAAAAACACCAGACCAGCTGTATTGCTTTCTTCAATGTGTTTCCTGGTGCACATGGTTGCTCTGCATCTCCTCCTGTTTCAATGACTCAGCCATGTGTTGAATGCCTTGCTCGTTGCCCTGTCGCTTCTAAGTTCATCTTGATTAGCTTAACTGAGAGGAAAGGTACAGAGCAATAAATGGCATCAGTGAGCGAGGGAGGTGGTCAATTATAGCTTTTTTTTGTTGTGGTTTCTTGCAAACTAGAAAGTCAGCCTTAACATTGTGTGGATTACGTTTTATGACCAGATTTACATGGAAATGTAAATCTCAAACCAGCTTAATTTCCATAAAGGTGAGCTCTCTCTTAGGACGCGCTTTCTCTCCTTAACAGGCCATGGCTCCCCTGCTCCGGGACTGCAGCCTCTATAGGAGGAGTTCCTTTTAGGATCTGGTCAGACCTGCCAACAGTCAGCGGTGGAAACTGACCTTTATCATCACTCTCCAGCTGCATGAAATGGTGCTAAATCTGCAGAGCAGTGCTCTCGTGGAAACTAAATGACAAGGCAATTACAGAGGCCGAAAGAAAATGGCGTACACTATGATACACTGAACAACCATTTCACAGGAATGTTTTTTTCTTGGCAAACACTGTTTTCCAGAGCCTCACCAGTTTCCTGGGGCAGCGTTGTTTCCCGGTTTGAGCTTTTGGGGACTGTGACGTTATTGAATGATGTAGTATAAGGTGTCTGGGGCCTCTTCTGCTATATTTTTTCTTTAAACCATCATTCATAGTTTGGTGTTTAGCTGCTTAGAATGGTAAGCCCATAATGACTCTTCATTTTGACAAATATGTTTAATTTTGCATAAAGGGAAACGTACCAGACATTCCCATGCTGTACCTCGGCTCTGGATTCCTGTTAGGATGGAGGTGTATAGCCTTGGTTTTTGAGGCCTATTTCCTCACCTCTGAGCATCTGCAAAGCCCACCCTCCCCGTGAGTAGTGGGAGACCCACTGCCAGGGGAAAGAGGGGGCACAGCTAGCCCCTGGAGGCCTGGATGAACCCAGATGCAGGAATGTCTTCCCAAGAGGTTCCAGGCATTTCCAGGCCTCTGGTCAACTGTGGTCCAGTCGTTTCTCCCCTTCTGACTCAACTTTTCCTCCAAATTACCTTGTTGATTCTGTCCTCTGAAAAAAGGCAAACTCAACAATTTTAAGAAATAAACACATTAGAGAGGGGCAGAAACCACAGACTGGGTGGATTCGGAGTGCAAAAGTCCAAGGGCGTGTGAATGAGGGCAGCAGGTCACAGAGACGCTGCGATCTGAGCACATTTCTTTCTTGAGTGCAGTCTGCATCAATATTGCATGGGCTATTTTCTCCTCTGTCTGTCCTGCTTACTTTCAGAAGTACCTTGTGGCGACCCGGTACCCTAGTTACCATGTTCTGAAGCTACTCTCCCGAGACCGACGCTGTCTGTTTTCAGCACCAGCTCAGTTACGTAGCGTGTGTTGAACTCTCGGAAGTCAGAACACGCCTCCAAAAATGATCCCAGGGCTCTCAGGGTCTGTGGTTTGAAACACCCGGGAAATACTTCCACTAAGCTGTTATGCTCACACTGAGATGGAGGAGAGCCCACTGTGCTCTGTGATTAGATGTATTCCCTTATTTCAGTGACGAGGGAGGGAGGGAGAGAGAGAGAGAAAAAGAACGTAGGGAAATAGAGGTGGGATTTCTTTTTTGCCATCTTTTCACTCCCTGCGCAGTCAGTGGCAGCTGTGGAAGAGTGAGTAGCAGCTCCCTAAAGCCAGCCTAGAAGTTTCTAAAATTTTTTTTTGCCTAAAATTCTGCTTTTGAAGGAGGGTAGGGATGGAAAATATATTGGAAGACTTTTTGAGTAACATATGTGTATCTGTTTGTTCAAGTCCTCTCTGAGGGGCTTCTGATACTGAGAACATTTAATAGATCCTAGAAAAATCTATTTTAACAGATGAAGAGTCTAATGGTCTTTTGGTTCAGGCAGTGAAACCACGAGGTAAGAGATGGAGCCAGCCGGGGTCGTTTTGGCGCGGCCTCCCCTTCCTGGTGATTAGCTGGTCCCTCTGCTGTTCTTGTAAAAGCAGCGGTGTTGAATGCACGTGAAAAATAACATAATGAGGTGTAATTCAAGCTGTTCAGTATGGAATGCATGTCTTGTGGTTGCCTGGCTGGTTCAAGGATGCACTTTATTGGTTGCGTAGATACATTCGTGCCACTCAGGGAACTCATCTACCGCAGTCACCTTCTGCCTTTAAGACATTTTTAAACTTATCTGGTTTTTAGATTATGTAAACACCTTAAAGAATAAAATAAACAAACAAACAAAGAAACAGTACCAAACACATATACTCAACTATAGAGCAGTTCCTGAATGTTTTTATTTTAACATATTTTTTATGATTATATGAGAAATCGGTCTCATTTCTTTGAAATCGTCTGTACATCCTGCCCTCAAAAGCTCTCTCCTATATTACAGAAGCTTAAAGTCTGGAAACTACATTTTCAGACACATTGGAATGCTGTGTGCACGGCCCAGGCACATATTCCTTTGTGGAAAGGCAGCGGTTTGATGTCAGGACTGCTCTGAATTATGGGGCTTGAAAGGCGTCTAATGATGGCAGCACCAGGCCGTGTTGTAAGTGTTTCACGTGCACTAACTCATTTATTCCCCGCAACAGTCCTCTTCTAACAGATAAGCAAACGATGGCACAAAGAGATTAATTTGCTCAAGGTGCCGTGTGGAAGATAACAGATGACCTTTGTCTTACGGTGTCAGAGCCAGAAAATGCCTCTAAGATGCCACAGTCTCCTCGCTGAAGATAGCTATAAGACTGTTCTGAAAGACGTCAGAAAAGGACCCCAAGAAATATTGAGAATAACATGTTTCTCTATGGAAAGTCCTCTGATTGTAAATGTTATTTCTCCCCAAATAAATCTACAAATTCAATTTAATGCCAATAAAACCCCTTCAGGGTTTTAAACGATGTTTGACAAGACAATTATTGTACTGAATTGGATTTATCTGGAAGGTAATTTTCATCTGGAAGAAGATAACAATTTCCAAGTTTTGCCATGAAATTTTTGAACGAAATCTGAATGGTGACTTTTATGATCAGATATTGAGAAATATTCTATGAAATGAAAGCAATGTGGTAATAATGCAGGAGTCGACGTGATAAACGAAACAATTGTGGAAGTCCAAAAACAGACGCAGGTATGTGAACAATGGGACATTTAGGAGAGAAAAGTGTGGATTTTTGAAAAATGATATTGGGGCATCCTATTATCCACTTTGAGAAAAGTGAAGTAAACACTTGCACACACAAAAATCCATATGGAATAAAGTGCTAATGTTTATTACAAAAATATTAGAAGAAATAGTGGAGGATTAAAAAAATAATAATTTCGGGTGGAAGTCGAGCCTTCTTACGAATAAACACATTCTAGAATTTATAGAGGAAAAATGAGCAGATTTGAGTTGCCTACATGAAGAGAAAAACATCTGATTAAAGACAACATACACAACACGAACAATGTAGACAGACAAAAATTCAAAACAATGGATGAATGAAAAAGCACCAGACTGGCTTGAACTTGACCGCATGTCTCCCAGGACCCCTCAGGGCAGCCACACTGCCTGTATCAAATAGTTCACTCGCTCTTCTCTCTTTACAAACCTCCAATAGCTACTTCTTCCTCCACATGCTCATCTGATGACCTATTTCACTGAGAACAAGGAATCAGTCAGAACTGGGCTTCCCTGTCCTCCCCCCGAAGCACCTGTCAGCTTACCTGCTCGGCCCCTGGAGATCTGCTCAGTTGCTTCTTGTTACAAGTGCGTGAATGATCTGTGCTCCTCTCTAAGGCCAGAGTCTCCGCTTGGCCCTGGGTCTGACACCTTCTTACCCATCTAGGGACTTTATTTCTACCATTGTCCTCTCTGTCTCCTACATCATTGATTTAGACTCTCTGTTGGCTCCTTGTCATCATCACAAAATCATCCTAGAAAAATATCTTACAAAAATAAAACAAACCTTCCCTTGATCTTACATCCTCCTCTGAAGACAGAAATAAGCTACTACTGTATTTCTCTGCTCCTCTTTGAAGCCAAATTGCTCAGCAGTGGACTTGGCACATCCTTTCTCCCCTGCTGCTATTCTCTTGAGAGTGCAATCCATTTAGACTGTGTCTCCCTTCACTAAAACCTCTCTTCTCAAAATCACCAGTGACCCTCACATTGCCAAATATGGTATTTCTTCTAAATTCTCAACTTGATCCACTTCTCCATCACTTACAGTCTGATCTTGGACTCCAACACAGCTCCTGCCCAATTCTGCTGGTCAAAGCTGCCATGAAACTCAGCCCTCTTTGAGGGCAGAATGTGGGAATCACAGGTCTTCAAAAAGAGACTTAGTAACAGCAGCCAGTTTTTTTGTAGCATTTATATGCACGGGCACTGTTGTAAGTGTTTCCCTTGGCTTCTGGGGCCCTGCGTTCTGATTTTTTGTCTCACCCCACTGGTCATTTCTTCTCAGGCGCGTGGTGGGTCCTCCCCGTTCTTCTCCCTCCATGGGTGCTGAGGCACCTTAGGACTTGGTCTTGGACAGCTTCACTTTCCCGCCCACGCCGGCTTCCACAGAGTACTGTGGCTCTAAATACCATCCACACACTGATGACTCACAGATCATGCCACCTCCTCCAGCCTCCTCCCTCTTAAACTCCAAGCTCCTCCACCTGGGGCCTAGGCAGCAGGCAGACAGACATTGAACAGGCTTCTCAAACCGAACATGTACAAAAGAGAGTCCTCACTTTCCCCTCCAATCTTCTCCATCTCAGCAAAAGACTCCATCACTCAACCAGCGTTTAGGCCAAACACCTTGGAATTATCTTTTCTCTCTTTTTCCTTCTCTTCTACATCTGAACCGTCAGTCCCTCTTGTCAGCTTTACATTTAAAATACGTCTCTAATCCTGTGACTGCTCACTACTCTTTTTGCCAAAACCCTGGTGCAATATCTCTTGCCTGGGCTATCGAAATTATCTGCTCTGTAATCTACCATGTGACCTTTGAACTTTCTGCTCCCACTCTTCCCAGCAGCCCCTTACACACACACACACACACACACACACACATGCTTTCCTCCACAGTAGCCCTTGTGATCCTTTTCAAAGGGAAGTCAGATTGCATCATTTCTCTATATAAAACATTGCTTCTGTTCTCCAGTCAAATAAAACATGTAGATTATAATTTACAAGGCCTTAAATTTTCTGGGCTCTGGCTGTCTCCCTAGTCTGTTTTACTAACTCCCTCTTTCCTTGCAGTCCTCCAGCCACACTGGCCTCCTTTCAGTTTCTGGAACACAGCCGTCATGCTCCAGCTTCAGGGCCTTTGCACATGCTCTTTGCTTAGATTGGAATGTTTTTCATCAGATACCAGCTCATGTCAGTCCTCAAATGAACTCCTTGACCACCCTATCTAAAACAGCACATCACATCATTTTATATCCATTACCCTACTCTGTTTTCCTTTTTAACACATATAACATTGTATCTTGGTATTTGTTTATTGTATATTTACTGTTATGATGGGTAGATTTGGGACAGAGAGAAAGACAAGGATTCTTGTTTTGGCTTCTGCATGTAAGTAGTTGATGTGTGAATTCAGGTTTTTCTTCAAATTTTCATATTTCAATAAATTGGAAAAGAAGGCATGTAAATTCCAAAGTCTTTTTGTTTTGAAATTAGCTTTTCTTTCTCCCTTTCTACTTCCCTCCCACACCCTCTCCACCTTCCTTCTACCTTCTTACCGTCTTCACACTCCCTGAATGTGCCCCACCAGTTTTCAACAGTAAACTGTACACGGATCGCCCTTCGGTCCAGTGTCACAAGCACAGCCCCACAGCAGCTTCGGGTGTGCACACAGCCAATCGACGAAGGTAACCACGAAGCGGAGAACCTTCTGTTTAAGACTGACACCCTCTCCTTTCATCCTTAGGTGTTCCACAGCCCTCCTCTGGACTTAGAAAAGTGAAGAAAGCATTAAAAGCCTCTAAATTGTCAATGCCTCCTGCAAACTTTCCCTCTTCATATAAAAGAGGAACATTTTTCCTTGTATTTATTATGGTCCTTTCCAAACAAAAATAATTCCTGCATTATTTTAGGTCTAATATTAAAGATTACCCTAGAGATAATGAGACGTGAATCCTCTGTGATGAGGAGGAGCCGGCGACCTCCTTCAGCCTGAAGAGCAGAGCGGGTGCCGGCAAACCCGGCGCGAGTCCAGCGGCCGAGGGCGTGAGACGGGCCGGCCTTTCAGCGTCCGGCTCATTCAGCCAAAGTCGCAGCAGTCGCATCACCCACTGGTGTTTACACATGTTCACGGCCTGAGGGAACTGTCACATACGGATAAAGAGAAGAGACGCAGTTTTGCCGTTTGCATCAGGACGTTGTGCGTTGCTCTCAATTAAGAAACCCATGGATGCCTTTCAAAGGCTGCTCCTCCAGTATACCTGGAAGGGTTCTCGGCAGATCAGTGTCAACTGATGCAGGCTGGTGGCCCCACCAGCCTCTGCCACGTCACCCGGTGCTAAAGGACGTTTTCAAACGCTGGCAGGGTCAGGGTACCTAATCCGGAAGATTTGGACTAGAAGTTTTCCCTCAGGATGACTAAACAAAGAGGCTAGGGAGGCTGAACTAGTTTCGTCGTGAACAGCTGTAACGCCTCTGTCACTCCTTGCTAAACTATCCCCGTCATGGAGAGAGATGTGTGGCTTGCTCCCATCAATAGTTGGCTTAACTGTTTCAGTTTTTCTTCTCCCCCAACTAGATTTTACACTTTGTAAGTGGCAAGGATTGCGGCTTCTATTTCTTTTCTATACACAGTGCTTCCCGCTCCGCGCTGCTCTACCTGCCGGCGCGGATCTGCATTCTGTCATCCCCACTTCCTCTCCTGACTCCCTAACGTGCGGACAGACAGACCCCGCCAAGAAGAGACACATAATCACTCCCGGTGAACAGATGATCTGGACTGTCCCCTGGTATATGAGTGCACAACTGTCATACCTCTAACTGGAGAAGTTAAAACCCAAATACAATTCTCCAGAACTTAGCGACACACACACACACACACACACACACACACACACACACACACACAGGAGATGACAAAGTCTTGAAATAATTCAACTCAATGCAAAATTCTATTCAACTTTCAGTGCATGTTAGGCACCGTGCTAGGTGTTGCGGATAAGACAAAACTGAGGAAGGCTTGACTCTGTCCACGGGAGTCCACTCTCTGGTAAAGGAGACGGATGGGGACATAACTCTAAGGAGAAGCAGTCTGTGATAAACAAGCCCCTGGAATAATAAGTAAAATATTATCAGTGGGTCAATTACTTAACCACTAGGTTCACAGGCTATGCCATATGGTTTCAATGAGACCATCCTTTCCACACATAGAATTCAACACAGCTCTATGTACAGGTTCACCTTTGTTCCAAAATTCTCTCTTTGTAGGACGGTTTTCTAGGTTGATTTCAAATGTCTTTTGTGCCTCTTGCTGAATTCACGTCTCTCTTTGTGAATATCTCTCGCTTTCTTGTTTGTCCCCATCCCCCAGCGTTGTCTCTCTCATACTCTTCTACCTATGTTCCTGTTCCTTCCATTGCTCTGTCCTCTCCTTGTCTGCTTTCTCCCATCTCTGCGATATCCTCCCAGACGCAATGTTTTCTTTTCCTGTATTATTATCCAAATGAAGGGAGAGGTAATTTTCTTTTGAAGGGAAAATATTTTCAGGAGGACGCTAATCCCCCTTAAAACAATCCCTTTAATTCTGGGTCACACTGGGTCTTGGAAATGGGACAGTGAGTATCTTTCTAATTGTCCATGGCTCTGTTAACAAAAATGCTGGTCTTTCTGAATAATAAGCAGTTGACAAAGGGAAGAGCAGAGACACGAGCTAACATGCTCATTGAGCGCGATGCTGGGTGAGGTGGGGGTCAGCGTGTACTCACTGATGGGTAACTGCGCCTCCTCTGGTGGCATAAGCACAGTGAATGTCTGCAAGCACCCACTGTTTCAGATTATAGTCTCTCGTGTTTGCCTGACACCTTATTCATCCTCATTGGACCCCAGGGCTATGAGACAGTGTGGTCCTGGATCAAAAGAAAGAGGCTAAGGTCCAGTTATGGTCAAGTGGTCAAGCGGTGCTGAGTGTCCTTGAGCAACTGTACAGGATCCCCAGTTTTTGGACTCCAAATCCAGTGCTCTTTACTTGGAAACTAGCATCCAACCCAGTGCTAACATGCAGCACTTGAGGGCAGCGTGCTGCAGTTGGTTTAAACTCATTAGATAATAACTTGATTTTACACTTGAAAATGTTCATGATTTTAAAGAACCATTTAGGAATTAAATATAACTATTTTTTTTTTCTGTTTCCTCCTTCAAAATATGCTCTGCTGATTTCGATTAGGAGAAAAGTATTGTAACTGCGGTTTGGCTTGCAGCAGTGATGCTTCACCAACCAAGCATGAGATGGAAATTCAAGAAACATCAGTGGAGAAAAGGGAAGTCTCCTCATTAATAAAAGCAATTAGTGCGTCCCCAGCCGGGCCACCCGCTAGCCCAGGGGTGTTCTCGGTGGGCTGCAGGCGTCTGAGCGCAGTCTGCTAACTGGGCGAGCTACTCTTGGCAGGAAGCTAAATGTTGTCATTGATTTCAGTTGTTCTCACCGCTTTGCAACTCCCGATTCACAGCCGACTGTGCTTAAGGAGAGTTTGTTCTCCAGAGAGAACCTACGCTGTGCCCAGCCCTCTGAGACAATGAAAGCCATTTGCATTTTGAAAAAAATCAAGGTGGGGCATGTAATTTGTCTAAATATCACAGTGAAAACTCCCATGCCCCGTGACTTATTTTGAGTGGCTCATGCTTGCTCATGCTTGAGTGGCTTACAGGTGGACACAATGGTCAAACCATTGACATCTTCTGTCACATCTCTTAAAATGAAGTCTCAGAACAGAAAGCCCTGCATAGGCAGGAAGGATGTGGAGGTGCCGAGTGGATGGGGCCCCCGCAGTCACTGGGACCCAGGAGTCGGCACAGCGTGGGGGACTTCCAGCCTTGCCTGGCCCCCGGCATGGCTTCCCGTCACTCGGCAGAGTGGAGTCTGGTCTGTTCTTTCAGATGTCAAGAAAGACACTCAGGTTTCTTTGTGTAATCAGTTCATTGTAAATGCATACGGGAATAAAAAGGGAGAGAAAATGATCACATCTGCAGTAACTCCAGCCCTCATGAACCACTGGCACATGCATCTCCCATCCAGGACAGCAGCTCCAGCGAGCCGGCACCAGAGCTGGGGACCCGCCGGCCACTCCAGTCGCTCAGAACTTGGCTCTCCTCCCCCCGATGCGTATTTTGTCTCCGCTAATGAGTAAGCAATCTTTCTTTTCCCTTTTCTAATTCTTGAATTCAGCTTCTACCTTATTTTTGCCTTTTACTACTGCCACTTCCATGGGTCTCAGCTCTTCTATGCAGCTGTAGTGGATTTTTGTCGTCTTCTGACTGTCCAGCCTCCCGCCTCTGCCCTCCTTCCAGTCACACCAGAAGTCCTTATCAGGAGTTCTCAATTTCGTGCCATCTTGGTAGAGACAATGCCTCACTTCCACTGCAGAAGTTAGGGGGCCTTGAAGGTCCTTCTCCCTTCCTTCCAGGAATCGGGGGGTAAGAACTGACTTAGATTTTGCCATGTGATCATTTCTTCTAAAAGTTCAAATCTTGAGCAAATGATGCAAGAATCTGAAAATGGTTTGAGAGCTTCTTATCTCAGCAGCAGTAGCCTGTGCAGTACGGATTGTTTCTGTGCATGACCTTGGTTCCTGTTAGTTTTCCTGATTCTTTGTATTTTCTATGCACCTCTTATATAGGCAGAGCTCAGAGATACCGCAGAGTCAGTCCCAGACCTTTGCAATAAAGGGACTGTTGCAATGAAGCAAGTCACGTGGGTTTTTTTTTTGTTTTTTTTTTTGGTTTCCCAGTGCACATAAAAGTTATACATGTACTGTACCACAGGCTTTTAAGTGTTCAATGGTGTTATGTCAATAAAAGCAATGTACATATATTAAAAATAGTGATGTTGAGAAAAGGCTTGATGCAGGGTTGCCACAAATATTCAATTAAAAAAACAAGCAATAGCTGCAAAGAGCAGCAAAGAGAAGCGCAATACAGTGCGGTCTGCCTCACGTGTGCTGCTTAGAGATTTCTTTCCAGTAATTCCATTTTATTTTGTAAAACATTAGAATGTAAGTGCCACAAGGACTGGGACATTTTTCTGCTTGTTCCATCTAAGTATTTAGTGTATTAAGCCTTGCCTGGCATGAAGTGAGGGTCAACGCTCAATGATTAGTAAATAAATAAATGAAAGAAAGGAATGTCAATTATTGCTGCTTGCAACCAGGTTTCCATGATGCAGTGCAGGGAGAGGTGCTCAAGCAGAGTCTACTGGTCCTTCTGAGTTAAGACAGAGTTTAAAATTCAAGAAAGTGTTCTTAGAATTTATGAGGTAAAATGTTGGAGAGAAGAAAGCTGTACATAGAGAAGATGACAAAGACTTGTAGGGGACATCCTTGAATCTTTGAACAAAAGCTTTATACACACATGGGATGAAACTCTAGAAGGCTGGAAGAAGCAGCCCCAAAAGTCATAGGTTGAATAATTCCCCACGTTCGCACAGGTATTTATTCCGCCTGCAGCCAAGACTGGAGAGACCTCATACTACATAGGGAATTTAATAAAATCCTCAGAAAGTTCTCACCTTAGTAGTTAGGTTTAATTATACCTAGAATGAAGGCTGTTCTGGACCCATCTTAACACAGCTTGAAAGAAAACCTTGAGATGATTAAACTGATTTACAAATAACTTTACTGCCTGCCAGAAATTTAACTTTAAAGGAATACAACAAAATGCACCCTGAAACAACATAAATTTCACAATGTCTAGCATTAAAAAATTATCAGGCATGAGAGAAAGCAGGAAAATATGACCTATAATCAGGAGAAAAAATTAATATAAGGAAATGAGGGAACTGGTGTAATTAGCAGGTAAGGTTTTAACACCAATTACAAATATTATAAATATGCTCAAGTATGTAAAGGAAACATGATGAGAAGAAAAACTGAAGATTTTCAAAAGACCCCCATGGAACTTCTAGAGATTTAAGTTAAAATATATAAAATGAAAATACACTAGAAGTAATTAATAGCAGGTTAGAGACTGCAAAGAAATGGTCAGTGACTCTGAAGACAAAGCGGTAATAGCTCTCCAGAATGAAGCAGCACAGTGGAAAAATGAATAGACTCATCGAACTGTGGGACATTGTCAGCCTCACAAAAGTGCAAGTGGATAAGAGAGGGAGAGACAGAGGGAGAGACAGAGGAGTGGAGACAGAAAATACCTGAAGAAATAACAGGTAAAAACTTGTCAAATGTGATGAAGATTATAAACCCACATTATAAAAAGCTTTATAAATTCCAAACAAAAGAAACCCTGAGAAAACCCACACCAAAGCACATTATTATCAAACTGTAGAAAAGCACTATTAAAAAGAAAATGCTGAAAGCAAGCAGAAAACCACGACACTATATACAGAACAACAAAGAAAAGATTTACAGCAGATTTTTCATCAGAAATTATGTTCTCTAGAGACTATAAAGTAACATCTTTTGAGTTGAAATGCTTTATTAACTGACAATTCTATATCCAACAGAAAAGCCTTTGAAATATAAATGCTAAATCAGATCCATTCTAGACAACCAAAAGGTGAGATAACTTATTGTTAGCAGTCTCACATTATAAGAAATGTTAAGCAAAAATGTTAAGCAAAGTTCTTCAGGCAGAAACAAAATGTTACTAAGGTAGAAATTTGAATCTATGTAAAAAAAAAAGAAGAGCATCAGAAATAAAAAAATTAAAAATGCACTCTGATCTTTACCTCATACCACATACAAAAATTAACTCAAAATGGATCATAGTCCTAAACATAATAATTACAACTATCAAACTTTTAGAAATAAACATAGATTTTTTTGTGACCTTTCTTAGAACATTCAAAGTATAAACTATAACACAATTGATAAATTGGTCTTCATCAAAATTTAAACCTTTGTTTTTTTAAAGAGACTGTTAAGAAAAGGCAGATGTAAGAGAAAATATTTGCAAAACATATATTTGATAAAGGACTTCTATCCTAACTATATCCTAAAATTCAATGATAATTTAAAAAGCAGCTGGATAAAAATGGCCAAACCCATTTTAGCAAAGATACAGCACTGGCAAAGGAACACGTGAAAAGATACTCGACACCTTTAGTCATTATGGCAGTGCAAATTAAAACCACAGTGTGATAAAACTACACATTCATTGGAATAGTTAGAAATTTTTTTAAATGGCAAGTCAAGTGCTGGTGAAGAGCAGTTGGAGCTCTCATACATTACTGCTGGAAATTCAAAACGCACGCCACTTTGGACATCAGTTTGGCTGTTTCTTATAAAGTTAATCTTATCCTAACTCTGTGACTCAGCAATTTCACTCCTAGATATTTACCCAAGATAAATGAAACTTCTGTCCACACACTATTTGTACACAAATAGCCACTTTAGTTGTAACAGTTCCAAGTTGGAAACCACCTCAATGTCCATCAGGAATTGAATGTATAAATAATTCATGGTATATTCATCTATCTGCACAGCAATAAAAAAGGAACAAACTTGCTATGCCAAAATGTACAAATGAATATCAAAATTATGCTGTCAAGTAAAAGAAGCCATACACAAGACTGTCTGTATAATACCTAATTCTTTCACTCAACATAATGATATACACATAATTATATATATATCATATATATACACACACACACACACACACACACACACACACACACACACACACACACACACGGTGGTACTTTGTTACGGCAGCCCCAGGAAACTAACACACATGACTACATGTGTTTGTCAAAACTTGCACTTAAAATGGGTGATGAGTATTCTATGTAAATTGTATCTCAATAGACCCGATTAAAAACAAGGGCATTAGAAGATGGATGCTGGGGTAAATCTATCATAATCTCCTAACCAGCCCCCAAAGAAGTCCAAGACGTGCTCCTTTCCCCAAAAGCTTGAGTTTGAGATGTGCTCTCTGTTGGCTGAAGTGAAATACGATTCCTGACCAGCAGGGAGAAGGAAGACAGTGGAAGGATCTGGAGGAGGCAGAGTTTATATAGTTTCCCTTCACTCTTTCCAGAACGGGCAGCAGAGGTGAGGTGGCAGTTTGAGAGATCCAGTTATTCTTTGTTTATTAAAGCTATGTATGTTGCTTTGTACAGTGTTCTGCTCTGTGTCACTTTCTGTATGGTTTTGCATTCAGACTCCTTAAGAGAGAGGCTATGACTGAGTTGGCAGCCACCGTCCTAGGATCATCCAAGGAAGACTCAGTTGGGTAGCTATGTCGTGACATGCCAGAATTCGGACTAATTTCCAGTATACACATTTTGTTTTACAGTCAAGGACCCAACCTTGTCTAATCCATTTCTTTGACAGAGTCACACCATCAAACACAATAACCTGTAAGGACTTCTGTGAGAAGGTGGCTGTGCTAGTGAGTAAGGCTCCTTCACTGGGATGCTCTGAACTTCCCTGAAAGGGGTAGTTTAACTGGCATGTATCTTGTGTGGCTTCATTAGCATAATTTAGAAAGCTCCAAGGATTTAACTTTCTGTCTCAGTGAGATTCCAGCTGCTATGAGACCCTCACATGGTGGCCCTTGAGAGCTTTGGCAAATTCCCCGGGGGAAAATCGTGGCTAATGTTCAGTCCTGTCTCTCCTCATCTCCCTGCAATGACTCATCTGAAGTTTAAGGGGCTCCGGTTCCAACTCAGGGATTGCAGGTCGCTGCTCCCTGATTCTGTAGGGCACTGTACAAAGGTACAGATTGTATTCTCTGGCCTGAGAAGGCATTCGGGGGTTCTGAGTGGACAGCAGACGAGGTCTTTGTTGTGAACAGGAAGAGCTCAGGCATTGCAAGAAACAGGCTCACAGAATGCTAATTGCCACTGGGGATTATGACAATGTGTTGGGCATTTTGTTCTTTTCCCAAAGTGAAGGCTCCATGTGTGGTGACAAATACTGGTGAAGCCCTTTTACTTTAATTGCGATTCTGGAGTCTAGACTACCTTGCCTGCTGCTAGCTGCCATTCACCCTCGTTACAGCTTTTGCAAATTAGACAGTCACTCTGTGGGTGTCTCGTATAGGTGCAGGGAGCACATACTGCTTGGGAAAGAATACATTATTAAACTTACAGAGTGAGCTGTTGTGGGCACTGTGCCTCTGACCTGCAGTCCGTATCTTCTGTCCCTCCTGTGATGAACTCAGGCTCCTCTAACATCAAAAATGGAGAAAGGAAAATCCAATGTTCATGTCTCAGCGTAATAGGAATAAAATGCTCACAGGCAATTTGTCAGCGTTTATTAACTGTGACCTAGAAAAATGTAACCATGGCAGTGCCTTCTCATACATGAGTGACGGGGATTCTTGTCTGTCATTGGCAAACAGGGCATAAGCGACCCTGTCTGCATAATGACACACAGGAAGTGGTCAGTGTCGATGGGGGGGGGGAGTCCTCTTTGTAGTGTTTCCTTGGAAAGCAACTAAAGGCTGCCGCTGGCAGGTCTAGGGCCCCAAGGAGCCCAACACAACAGAGCCCCTACCATGCTGTTGGGAAACTCAGAAGAACTGGTTAGCAGATATTCAGGGCCCTGAGAGTAGGGGAATGGCTGAAAAGACCAGGAGCACTGCCCAGGGAGAGGAAAGAGGGAGAGAAGACAGAGGAGCTATCACAAGGCCATCTGAGTGTGACTGCACAGGCTGCCAGTGACTCCGCTCAGGTTCAACCACAAAACAAAACGCGATCATTCCACCCCTTCCTCTGTGCTTTGTATGCGTCCTTGAGGGTTCCCTTTTAGTAAAGGAGTGTATTTGCCTGCCCTTCAAAGCACTAAATAACTAACATAACTAAGTAACTAAATAATAACCAGAGGGTGACTGCACTGTGGTCACGTTTTGTCAATTCCCTTGTAGGGAGTTTGTGCACAGTTTACACTGGAACAGGGCCCTTGGAGAGCAGCACGTACCCGTGTTCTCAGCGGTTCTTTCATGTTGCCAAGAAAACACACAGGCTCCATCAGGTCACCTCTCAGTGAGTGAGCGCACATGCTATGGAAGGTCACGGATCTAGGAGACAAGGATGCACCCTCAGAAGCTGCCCTGCCAGGCAGTCCAGAGAGCCGGCGCACACAGCATCCAGGACACAACTGGCGCTCAAGAAGTTTACTGGCCGTTCTGTGTCCCCAGTGCAATTCTGGGAGTGGTTTCCTCGGAAGGGAGTTTTGGTTGTTTTCTCTAGAGCCATGTGGAGATGTCGCTACTCTTATTTTAGTATCTACTGCTTATGCTGTTCTGGGGGCAGTAAGTACAATGGTGATGGAGCCGATGAAAGTGGATGAATGAGCGCATCTGAAGACTGGAGGGAAGAGGACCCAGCAGACTTGTCTCTTCCCTGCTCCCCGGCCCCCTGGCCTGGCCTCTCTCCTGCTGCGTCCCCACAGAGCACATAGCCCTTTTCCCTGCCTCTCTCAGAACCCCTTCCTGAACCAGGGACACACTGGCCATTTTCCCAACAAGCCACACCCACAAGGGACTCCTCGAGCCATTTCATTTAATCCTCACAAAACCCCTGGATCAGATCTAATTATCATTCCCAGTTCACAGGTTAGGAAAATGAAGCTGAGCAAGATTAAATAATTTGCCAGGGTCACAGGCTAGGGACTTGCAGCAATGAGATTCAATGTCAACTCTATCTGCTATGCTAATTAAGTAATTCTCACATTAAGCAAGTCAGTCTCAGATGCTACCTGTGTGAGCAGGACAGCCCCACAGCCCTCCTCTGTTGTGCCCCGTCTGCATCCTCCCAACACACACATCATTGGCCTTCTTGGTGAAGAGTGTCCTTCCTATTTCTCTGACCTCTTATTGGCCATCCAATAGCTGTTGGTCGCCTATCTGTTCACTGAAAAGTTTCTTAAACCTACTGAGAAATTCAATAGACATATTTCACAAAATACTAAGAGAAATGGGGTGGGGTCATATTTGAAATCAAAAAAGTGCTGAAGTAAACCACAGTATCCCTACAAAATACAGTTCCCCCTCCACATGACCTGATTGCCACCTTTTGGTTAAATAAAATCATTTCTTACAGTTCGTGAGGCTTTCCTCTTCTTTTGAGTCAGAGCAGCAACTGTCACACCACAGCAAATTCAGTAAAGAGTTCACCAGTTTGTTGTTTACATCCTTGAACAAGCATCCTCTCAACTGAAAAAAAGAAAAAAATCAGATGTTTACTAACATGCTCATAGAATAAACTGGCAAGCAAAAACTGATGGACATCATCGGAATTACCACTTTAATAATTTTGCAACCAGATGTTTGCCTTATTTTTCAGACATTTGATGTTCCTTGTCTTAAAAGACATTCAAGTTTTAGATATATTTTAAATTACAAATGCTTCTACTTTGTCTTAATAAAATTCAATAAATATCTGTTGAGTGCCGGCTCTATGCTGAGTATTGTGATAGGTAATTTGCCTCTATAGTATTACTTCAAATAAAAAAGCTAAATTAAAAATAAATTTTCATGTCATATTTTATGAAAAACGATTTTATTAAAAACTTCACAACATTTTATAGCTCTTCTACAATAATTCAACGTACAATCAACTTAATAAGGAACCTATTAAAGGATCTATATATGTTATATATATAAAGAACATATGTATATAGAACGTATAGATAATACATATACATCAGGATATATATGAAAGATATACATTGTATATAAAGCATATTATAAAGTGTGTGTGTGTAACTTTAGCCTGTGTCCATACTTCACGACGCAAACACAGATTTTTCCACAATTACTTGTAGATTTCTTAGTTTAGTGACAAGGATCAAACATGTGGCAATATAGGCCTAGAGGCTGAAATATGAGATCAGATTTTTTTCATCTTTTATGCAAGCATATATGGGGCATCTGCCACAGCCCAGGCACTGTACTAGGCTCAGAGGATAAAATTGTGAAGGATATGTGGTTCTTGCCCTCAAGCATCACCCAGCAAAGAGACAGGTGGGTCTGGGACTCAGCTTCAACTTCTCGGGGCAGTGGTAAAGAACCCTGCATTGAGCTGGCCACCATCCATGCCCTTGTCACTAATTTCTTCAGGGCTCGGTGCTTCATAGCCAGTCTGAGCCCCGTTCTTTGCTCAGGGATAAAGCACAAAAAGAGATAGTTGGGAGATGTCCCTTGAGCCAAACTACCCAAGAAGTCAGGACCAAGAGGGGAATCCCAGCTCAGAACCTGAGAAGCAGGGACGTTGATTCAGGGGGAGGAGAAAGAGGAGCTAGGAATGTGACTGTGTGTCTCTGTTCACACGCAGGGGCACTAGCAGACTAGGACGAGGCTTAAAGTAAAATCTGTCTCGAAAGATCTCGTTGCATCTTCACGCATGAGTTTCACATAAAATCCACATATATGACTCTCCTGTTTTCATTTAAACAATCTGGAATTTTAAAGACAAAAATTCTAATTTCTCTAAATAGAAAGGAGTTGAAAGAGCCGACATATGCTTGTCTTCAATGTTATTCAAAATAAAAACTGAAGTCAGAGTTCTCAACCATAGTAGGTGACAGGTCAGAGCGGTGCATATGCTGTAAGAATCCCAGTGCCCCACTTAACACAGTCTTGGGCTTTGAAATGAGAGAGACCTGGCTTCCATTTCACTCTGGTAGAGCAATCACAGCTCAAACGTCGTTTCCATCCTGCAGGGCCACTTGGGGATTAAAGGTCTTTTACATAATGCACTTACCTCACCATAAATGCTCAATAAACGATATTGCTCATGATTTTAATATTGTATTACAAGGCACTCAAGTTTAGGAATTCTGCAAATTCCCATGTGACTCCCATTTCAACCTTCGTGGTCCCAACTATTCAATGTATTTAACCTAATTCCCCCAAAGCAGTGCCAGTGCACATGCTTTCCCCTCATACTTAGAGGACACTGACCAGTCACCTCTTCATAGGTGAGGACTTCCACTTCAGCTTTTTTCCCTCCCCAAATCTGAATCATTAGCATTTAGAATGATGGGAAAGGCACACTTCAGTTAGGTCTTTTGGATTCCCTGCATCTAGTATGATCAATATTTTTTCTTTAAAAGTCTGAACTTTTTAAACGAAAAAAAAAAGGGCAGTCATGGGTGCAGGTTTTATGTCAAGTGACTGTCAGGCTCCCACAGAGAAGAACGGAGGGTGGCAGGTTGTTTACACACCAGGAGTTTTCCATCTTGGGGCTTCCTAGCTGCATTTCATAGGGAATCACATCCCAGTCTTGTTGTTTATAAAGAGATGCTTGCCTGCCACCTGGTCCTGTATCTCTGCTGAAATGAGTAACAGAGGCCATGAGAAATTCAGGGAAAAACTGTGCTTCAAATTTTTTTCCCTTGTAAATTTAATTTTAGAAATTAATGAGCTCTGCTGATACATTTTCCTAAGTAAGTTAGTGAAAACTTATGTAATCCTGTGTAGCTAGCTCAGCGATTCGGAGCTCTGACCTAACAGGCCATCTGTCCTCCCCTGCCACGTGCTCGCTGGTACCGGCCTCCAGTGATCCTTCGGGGGCTTCTCAGTACAACAGGACACCTAGCTTGAGTTGCGAGTTGGTGAGGAGGGAGATGAGTTTCTCACTGGGGGAGTGGGAGTTAGGGGGCAACGGTCACATGGGGAATAGTGCCTTCCGAAGCGTCCCTGCGCCCTGCTGTGAGGTAGGTGTCGCAAGGGCGGCTGGAAGTCCTGTTTTTGTTTGTTTATTTGTTTCTGAAGAAATGATTCGATGTGAAGGTTCCAGGCAACTGATTAATAAAAATTGTTCTGAAGTCCAGGAATGGTGGAAACTTCTGTAAGAAGGACCCTGCTGTTGGGTGAACTGGATGCCCTACTTAACTGCATCATTTTAGTACAAAGGAGTCGTGGTTCTGCTGACTGAGTGGGAGTCATTTTCCAGAAGATTCCTAAGGCTCTTCCGCTAAAATGGAGACTGTTGCTGTAGCTGCTGGTGCTTTGGAGGCTGATGGGTACCAGGAGCTGGCAGCCAGGCTACTTCACAGCCTAACTGGACCACAGCTCTGAAGACCTGCCTGCAACTCGCCTGCTCATGCTCTGAGCATCTACGCCACCTGCTGTGTTACTTTGTTTAACCCTCGTGACAACCCTGTGGCCTATTATCATCCTGGAGGAGAAGTGATTTATCCGAGGTCAGACGTTCAGTGCGTAGGGGATCTAGACTCTGACTCTAGGATGTCTACTAAAAAAGAACACTGATCTGGGATCATATTTATTTGGGAGTAAACATAGTTGTTTTTTTTTTAAACTACCCCATACCAAGGACAACCACTTATAAAATCCATAAGTGAACTGACTGGTTCTTGAGGCTCAAGATCAGATTAAAATAACAGCAACCCAATACTGAGTGTTAAAAGGGGGAGTGGGAACATTAAAAACACAAGCTGACTAGAGATGCTTCCACTTTTCAAGGGGAGTATGGCGTAATTCATATCAGAAGAAAAATAAATCTTTACATTACTGTCTCCCACCTAGTGTAGAGGGTCTATTGTCAGTAGAGCACATTGTGAGGCTTAAATCTTCAAAGGACAAAAGAGGACTCTGCTGGTAGGACGTGAGAAAGGCCTATCTGTCAGATGAATATGTGGCATGAGCAGTCTCTGTCTTTTTAGGTTTAGGAAATAAAAAGAGAGAAGAAGAAGAGGAAGAGGAGGAGGAGGAGGAAGGGGAGGGGAGGGAGAAGGGAGGGGAGGGGTGGGGAAAGAAGAGAGCTGACTGATACATCCACAGCCTAGAGCTCATTTTGTGTAAAGGGCCAAGAAACATTTTTAAAATGGAAGACCAATAATCAGTTCCAGCTTTTTGCACTTCTGTAGCACAAACCACATTTGTATCCTAAATCTTCGTAAAATCTGCTAAACCCAAAATATCTTGGGGGAGTAATTTTTGGCGGAAACAAGGAAAGGGCCGATCTCCATGTCTGCACTGGCAAAAGAGAAGAGAAAGGGAAAGCTGCAAGAGGCCAGATGCTGGTGAGCCCCAGAGCCCTGCAGGAGCGGGAGGTCACAGCCAGCAATGACCCGTGACCGGGACGGCAGACACCATCGGGTTTACAGGGCAGCATCACAGTGAAGGGAAAGGATGGCAGAGTTTTGGTCACCGCTCAGTCCCCTTCCATTTGCTTAATCAAACTTATTAAAACATTTTTGAGGATTGAGATGCGTCTATACATATAACAAGGAAAAAAAATTCTGTTGGGTGGGCTCTTTTATTAGAAAGTTGAAATAAGACCCAAAGGAGAGTTGGTCTTTTTTTTTTTTTAACATTGCATTATTTTATTTTTAAAAAGTTTTAAAATATATTAATTAAATTTAGGAACTAATCAAGTCATTGGTTGCATGTAATATAGAATTACTATTATAATAAAGTGCTCCATGAAATTTGAACTCTACACTAAAGTGTGGGCCAAGCTCTAAGACCCCTAGCCATCAGAAACCATCTTTGTAACAACCGCCTGAGTGACCAAGGTTTTTGGAGTGTCTATGAAATACCCTCCTTAAAGGAAATGGAAAAGAATCAATAGGTGGGAGAATAGAAAAGATGCTGTCACATCCTGTGTCTCCCACATCTACCCACATATCCAGATTACCAAAAAGTGCTGAATTCATGTCCCTATGAGATTCTGCCCCTGAAAGTTTCTACATGTCTAGAGAAGAGGGAAAGACACAGCAGTCTACCTGACAAAGAAGGGGATGTTGCCAGTCCAGCCGCGATTCAGCTGCCAGATCACTTCTGGTCAAATGGAGCCCAGGACAGAGTGCGACGTGCCTGTCGGTGACAGTAAACCCCAGGGGATTCTGCCTTCCTGGACCCCTCGATGGGGGAAAGGGCATGAATCTCCCAGCAGGGTTTTGGCATAGGTTAGGATACCTCTGCTAACCCGTCCTACTATGATGTGGTCCAGATGCTTTGAAACTGTTAACCCTTTGAAAATGTAGACACTTTTACCTTTGTTTTTGTCTCTAGAACTTCTCTTATTCGCTGGCATATGACAGCCCTCAATGACTGTTTGTTTTATAACAAGAGTAGGCATTTATTGATAGTTTATTGTGTGGTGTTACATGCTTTATGTAGAATCATCTCATTTAAATCTCACAAACATGCTGTGAAGTAGATTGGCTAAACCCATTATACAGATGATACAAAAAAAGAGGTTCAAATAAATTAAGACAATTTCCCCAAGGTCACAGAACTTTTACATAGTGAGGAGGTCGGGATGGGAATTCAGGCACTCTGACTTCCAATTGCTGAATTTAATTGGCTAGGATAGACATGATATAAATCAAGAGATGAGCTGGGCTAAATCTATTTTCCTGGCATCTCTTACTTCTTGAAGATCTGGGGTGTTTTTCCATTGCTCTCTACCAACCTGATCTATACCACTTCCCAAGTCTACTCGACCTGGATTATTTATCAAGTAGGATAGTGCTCAATTCATTGCATTCTCTTTTATGTTGTACATTTGATATACTGACTTGCAATTTGGTCCTTAAAATGCTAGGCACAGGCTGTTAAAATGGAGTTCTAGTAAAATTAAAGCAGAGATCAAAGCTGGAAATAGCTTACATTTATTTAGATTTCACCAGGGGAACATTAGCTCTTTATGACATTTGAAAGATGATGCTTTTATGATCTTTATATAATAGGTTTACCAAAGCACACTGTCTTATTTAAATTCCAGTGATCCTAAAGAGAAAATTCAATTTGTGCATCCTTAGTTATCCCGCAGCTGATGGACTTGAATCATTCATGACTTTAAAAATTTTTCAGTACAAATGAAATTTAGTTCAACTACATAAGAAAAACCTGGAAGCTTGTCCTGTAGGTCACTAAATGGCCATGTACAATAACTGGTGAGGTATTTCACACATGCAAATGCTCTCCCCACACCACAGTGGGAGGGATTTGATTAAATTATTTTCTCAATTATGCTTGGATACCTCTACGTAACTAAAAACAGTAACAGGCAGCCTAAATTGAATACTTTTATTTTTTGAAGTAGTTCATTCTTTGAATTATTTCAGTGAAATTAAAATAAGAAAAAAAACATGTTGATGACTCAAAAGTACCAAATGCCTATGTCTGCCTCACATGGTACCAAATAGGAATGAATGGACAAAAGGCAGAGGTAGAAGAAGCCGTCTCAGGACGAGATGTCCAGGTGGAACCCTTAGCCTCTCAGCATTTAATCAACGCTTCCTCTCATTGAATACACCGAGGAGGCATTTGTTATCCTCACTGATGATCTAATGCTAATCCAAGTGAGCACAGCCTTCCAGCTAGGGTATAGATCACTGACGCTTTAGACAAAGAACAGGGCAGACACGCGATTTGTGGTGCCTTGTGTATCTGAAATTTTAGGACATAAAGGAGAAATCTGTGTCAGAACTGACACAGCTCAACTGTTGAGTCAAAGATACACATCTTCGTGTCTGATTAACGGGCAGGACAACATGAAGCAATTGCTTATTGGCCCCACCCAGCCAAATGGTTTTCAAACTGTGTTTCACAGAGCCCTGGATCATGCTCTGAGGATTGTTGATTGACATGAGTCAGGGACCCATCCTGGTACTAGAAGGAGGTCCCTGAGAATATCTGAGGTCTTCTTGGGGATAGAGGATGGTTAAGGGAGAGGCTGAGTTGGCAGAACAACAACATTAACTGGCTTCCATCAGAGCAGCCTATTCTACTCGCTTTTGAGTGATATTCCACTAATAATTTCATTTAAAAAAAAAAGCATTCTACTACTAAAATTGATTGGAATAGCCTGGCTGACTTAAAAAAAAAAACCCTTCTCAGGCCTCAGCTTTATTATCTCCTCTTCAGAGAGGCTCTTCCTGACCCTCTCCCCACCCAAGATGTTCTTTACCCTAGAACCCTCTTTACTTCCTTCCTATCCCTCATTACAAGCTTAATTATTTTGCACTGTTTATTTGCACACTTTTTAATAGTCTGTCTCCTGCACAGAATGGCAGCTCTGTCCTTGTACCTGCTGTGGTCCCTGACACATAGTAAGTGCTCAATAAACATACCATGAAGAACTGAATGACAACTTAACGTGATTAAAAGTGGTAAAACTGTGTTACCCTAGGACTCAGGCAAGCTTGATGATGTCTGGAGGACCAGAAAGGGGACTTCTTCTCTCTCCAGTGACCTATTTGCACACAGGGATCAGGGAGCATTCTGGGTAAGAACCAGTGTACAGAGAAAAGCCAGTCAAAGTGCTGAGGTTTGGTTCAATCTTTTCCCCCTTCACACCCCTGGCTCCTCAGCTTCTAGGTCTACTTCCCACAGGGTGCTAGGACGTGTGCACACATGTGCCACCTGAAACTCGACTCCAAAGATAGCCAAACCAACATACCTTACTCAGATTATCAGGATAGCCTAAGGTGAAAGTATTATAAAATGCTTAGGACAAATACTAGAGACTAGGAAAATATACTCGGTAGAAATCAATAAAGTTGGCTATCTGGCTGCGGGGGCAGCAGCTGTGGCTTTACGTCTACGGCAGGTAAAGGTAAGAGAAAGGAAGCCAGCATCTCCCTCCGCAGGCTCGCAGGCGCTTGTTGCCACCTCCCGCGAGCACACAGGGACTCCGGCCTTGGAAAGGAAAGAGACCCCCAGAGGGCTCAGGGTTCTCTTGATTGTGTGTGGAAGTTTATGATCCTTATCTTGGCGGCACTGACTGTGGGCTTGGAAAAAATGGGGGTGACGAGATGCTAATTTATGAACTTATAAATTAAAACAAGTCTCTACCTGAGAGATCACCCTGCCAATTCAGGCTTGGCTCTTTTTTTAAGGTTTTACTCTATAATTGGTTTTCTTTTGTTTAATTTTTTTAAAAAGGATTTTTTTAAAAACTAAAAACGTGTGACTGTGCCCTTTATTCCTCAGTAGTTCTACCTTCATTACCAATATTATCTTCTTCAATTCACCTAGTCTTTTTAGGTCTTTGAGCAGCTTCAAGTAATCAAATAATCTATCGCATCAGCAAAGATGAGTGGAAACTGACCTTGAAGTTTGATTAATTTCCAAACTATCCATGAAGGATATTAAGAATCAAGGATCTAAATTAACCTATGAGAAACCAAATGGTGCTTTTCAAGTCCTCAAAATGAGTAAGAGTTATGAATAATTGATTATCTATATGGTTAATTATTCACAAGTGAATGGTGTCTAACCTCAGAGTTCACATAAAGTAATCAATTGAAGTATATAAGTTGGGGAGGGGAGTGGCTAACTACAGCTTGTCAAAGGCAAATAAAGCTTCCATCCCTCCCTCAGTATGAGGCCACTTGATACCATCAAACTGCCAGTACTAAGAGCAGGGGCTCAGGTTTCAACTTGTTAAAACAAAACCAAACAAAAATAAACCATCACCACCAATGAACATTAGTGTTTCTTAGTGAAACATTAAGAAAAATAAGAAATGAAAGTAAGCTTAGGGTGCTAAATTAAATTTTACGTAGGAAAATAGAAAATACTTCTAGCAACATAAGTAACTTGTAAAATGCCCTGCAGGAAATACTTCCTGTGGGTTTCTTTTTTTTCTTGCCAGCTTGTACTGTTCAAGGTAAAGGATATTAGTTTAGACCAAAAAAAAAAAAGTGCACATCATCTGAAAAATTAGAGTAATAAAAATGTGATGATTATAAAACTCAATCTGAGTTTTGATGACATTGGAAAGCTGGATAATTATCTGGGCGGGACCTATAAAACCCAAACCCCTTCCCATGACTTCTGGAATTCCCAGAGCTCCTGTCCTCACAGCCTGTCCACCTCCAGATCCTACGCCCCACATATTGTGTTCTTGTAAATCTCCTGTGAAGCTCAGGCTGGTTTCAGAAAAAATATTCGCACGTTAATCACTTCATAAGTTTGGTCACATTAGCACAGCTAGTGTCTGGCTCTCTCAGACTCCAGCTACTTTTCCAAGTGCCCTTGATTTCTGCCTCACTTTCTTTATGCTTGCTGTTCACTTTAGGATTAAAAACGAGAAAATGTCTTATGAGATGAGTTCAGTAATCCTACTTTATGGCACGTTATATCATGAGTATTTACATAAGGTAAATAAAGTAGAAAATAACTATGCTTTCCTTGAGAGGAATTCCAAAGTGTAAAAAATCCTTTCCTCCTCATGACAATAATTACACAAAATACATCCCGGTATCATAGGCCACTTCATACAATGGGTTTGTAATAAGTTAATTTTTGTAAAACTTAAATTAACTTTCGTATCCTCAGACATTCCTAAAAAACACTTTAATTGATTCATCCAGAACGAAAGTACTTGTAAAATAGTAGTTATGGGCCCCAAACTGCTCGTTCCCTTCCTCTTGTGTCTATTACTATGACCAGAAATGTATCAAGGTGTCCATTTTCCTGTGCTTATCAGCACTGGAAAATATCTGAAAACATTTTGAAAGCTGTAGATGGAAATTATAGCTTATAGTGGTTTTAATTGCTAGATCTTTGAGTCCTAGTGAGACTGAACACTTTAATATATGCTCAGTTATCTCTGTTTCTGCCTCTACAAATTGCCTGTTCATGTGCCTTACTCATTTGTAATTGAATTTTCATGTTTCCTGTTGATTTAGAACAATTTTAGTCAATAAATATCATTTATCTGCCTTGGCTTGCAACAGATTTCTCAGTTTTCATTTGCTTTTTAATTCAGATTTTATTTCATTTGAGTTGATTCCTACAGTGATAATAGAAAAAGGCCTTTTTCATCCCCAAACCATGCCACTATTTAAATACATTTGCCCCTAGTAGTTTCATTTAATCCATGAAATTATATATTTATTATATATTTAATTATTTATGTAATTAAAGTAACTTAAAAAATAAAAATAAATGCTTTTATTATAGCCTGTCCTACCTTTTCAAATCCTAATCAGATATTGGTTGATAGTAATTTATTTTTAGACTAATTAGACAAGAAATACAGATATTGTTATTAGGTGATTCTGTTTGGAATGTGTTCTCTCCATTTATTTTATTCATGGGTTTCTTTATGTCTTTTCATAAAGTAGTATACTTTTCTGTATAAAATTCATTATAAATCCTGCATATTCTCAGTTTATTCTTACATTTTTTGTATCTCCACCATTGTTATTAAGGGGCTCTTTTCCCATGATGCTTTCTATCAGGCTGCTTATTACAGGAAATCTATTAATAGCTCTAATTGTATTTGGTTGACTCAATTTGACCAGGAAGATAATCTTATCATCTGATTGCCTATCCTAACTTAGCATCTCCATGACTCAGTTTCTTCTAATCTTTAAAGATGGATAAAGTGCCCACCTGACAGGTGTGTTGTGAATGAGACAGGAGGGAAGGGGGCAAGGCACCACTGAAAGAGTGACAGAGCAACTGAACACAGGACAAATTGGATAGTACCAAGGTGGTGGAAGATTCGGCTTCCAGGAGACCTTGAATCTCATGGCACATCCGCAGGCGCCATGATAGTTCCTAGGCTGACCATAAGAAGTCAAGAAGTAGGCAGGGGGGGCCCAATTCCTGGAAATCCTTACCCCTTCCCCAAAGTAGCTAGAAAATCCTCCTACTCATTAGCATTTGAAGTTGCGGAGCCCATAAAAACTAGCAACACTGCCCCTGTGTTCGCTCTCTTTCTTGCCTTCTGAGAGAGCCCCCACTCTGTCTATGAAGTGTGTATCTCTCTAAATAAACTTGCTTTCACTTTACTATGACTTGCTATTGAATTCTTTTCTGTGCGAGGCAAGAGCTGTTCTCCGGCAACATGATGACTGAGCAGGCAATATCTATAAAACACTGACCCCCGTGCCCAGTACACAGCAAACACCATAGAAGTGTTTGCTGTGGTGGTGGTGGTTGAAGTTGTCACTGTCATATTGCCTCGTGGGATTCAGCACCCAGTGCATTTCTCAGTCTTCTTTCTTAGGATCAAAAAATGTGCCAATTCATATTACCCACTGTTCATTCTTTTCTCCAGCTCATTTTGTGCCAACCAAAAATTGTCAGGATGGTCTGGCTGAGATTCCCTTCACTTTGCTCAGGTGGTCATTACCCTTGTGGGCATGAGATTGCCAGCTCCTTCTCTCACGTCTGTCTGTCTTCCTTGCCCCACATTGTGAGTAAGCTCCTCAGTGTCTCTGCATGTGGGAGGCCCTCTCCACTGCTGCTGGGCTCCGTTTGCTCTTCTCCCCGTTCCATTGTTTTGGTCACTTCATTTGGCGTTCGCAAGAGCAAGGTTCTTAAATCACGGGTTCAGATTCTCATCCTGGACCGGAAATGACCTCTCTTTACATCCTAACTACTGTTTTGATCTGTTCAAGGATACCTTCCTCCTGATCATCTGTAATGTCGTCCCCTACACTTGTGTACTTATCTGTGGATCCTCTCTTTCCACCTTCCTCCTTCATGTCAACCTTAGCCAGAGCAAAAAGCAATTTTATTTAAGGCAAAAAAAAAAAAGCGTTTATTCAAAATAATAGCAGAGGAATTGCAATTTGGGACAAACTATGGTGAATCATAGGCAATTCTGGAGGACAAAGGGGAACTTTCTTCTATAGAGGAAAGGAGGAAGTTGGAAGGGGTTGTTTTGAGCAAAAGATCATTGGAGAAAAATGAGAGTTCTAAGTGGTGGCAGCTTCTCATTGGCTGCAGACCAGGGCTGTTGCTGGCGGAGGGAGGAAATGTCCTCCTGCTGGACTGTGCACTGCAGTGTGGCGCGTGCGTTAGAGCCCTCCCTTCCTGGCTTCCTGACTCCAATTTTGAATTAGGTTTCCTTAACACATTTTCACAGTGCTTAAAAATTTTCAGACCTTTCTATTAGGAAAGAAACAGGGTTATATGCAAACACTGTCAGAAGAACAGTCAAGGTAAAAGATCCTAATTAACACCCAAGTAGAACTCTCTTACATGTCTAGCTCTGTGCCAAGAGAAATCAGTCAGTAGTTAGAGCAGGAAATTAGAAGGATCAGTCTGAAACCAGACTCTGTCATCTTCTCCAGTTATAATAACTCCTTGTCTCAATCTGTAAATTGTGCTTTGCTAAAATTAAATTTTAGTAGCTACAAGCAATAAGTATTTAGTTCATATCTATGAAAGCAAAAGAGAGCAATTTATTATCAATAAAATGTATTTTCCTCTTAATCCCTTCCTGGCATTGCTAATGAATTATGTTGGACTAAACTTTTTTTAATTGCTTTCAAAGAATTATCTTCAGAGTGGAATGGAGCACTTGCTACACTAAAGAACTCAATAGAAGAATTATTTGAGATCCCTAATATGAAGTCACTGGGGAGGAAATTCTGTACATGATTTAGTTCCTCAAGTATCCCAATTAGAAGGGCAGATTTGTGCAGGGATCACATCAGAAGTCACACAAAGACCTTTATTTGTTTGGCTAGATAAGGAAGCCCACAAGGATTCCAAATATCTAAATCTCTTGGCCCCCAAGGAATGGAAAATTTGAGTTGTTCCAAGGTTTAAGATTCCTTAGCACTGAGTTAAAATCTGCTTGAAATAGACTTTGAAACATGTGTTTGGTCTAGAAATGCTGTTTCAAAACAAAGTGACATTTTGCTTATAAAGTTTGCCGAGGTCAGAGGACCTCTGTAAGCACTTGTTTTCTTTTTCTTTTTCCCTTCATCTTTCCTGCTGTTGCCACGCACTAAAAAATTCCTTCTTACGTCAGCTTGGAATAGGGGAGGGCATTTTACCAGAAAAGCTTTTCCTCTGCATAAATGTATTATAACCGTATCTGTATCTACCTATTTTATTGTACTCATATTTCATTTCATCAAGTTCTATCCCTCACTGCTTTGGAATTGGCTTGAGAGGGAGCAGGCAGCAGCCAGCCACGGATTCCGGACTAAATCCAGCCTTTGTTCAGAATTTCCTAGATGATGGAATTGACCTAGATTCCGAGTTCCATTTGTAGCATCTTTTTACGGACTAACTAGACCGATATTCTGGGATTTGTAAAAATTCTGAAGGGTCTTTGATGACAGGGAAAAGCCTCAGGAAGGTAGGTGGGAGAGTGAGTAACCGAAATCCCTGCTCTCCCAGGATTAAAGAGAATTACAGGTTTACTGTTCACTGAAGAGAAACAAATGCCCCATTACACAGAAGGGATTAGGGCCTGGAGGCGCATTTATACTTTCGAAACGGGGTTGCTGTTCGCCTCGGAGTGCAGGGCTGAGAGACACAGAACGCACCGAAAACAGAGGCCCGTCTGGGAACTGGAATCGCAAAACGAACATTGCCCAGGGTGAATCATTCTTAGAGCTTCTCAGTAATATTGAAATTAGAACCCTGATCCCATAAAAGATTTGTGGATTTTTGTCTCAGAGTTAACCTGAGAAAATATTCTTCTCACGCAACCGGAGAGTCCCCTCCTGAATTTTACATACCCTCCCTGCAGCAGCCTCGGACGATAGCACAGAAAGAAATGGAAAGCGTAACTTCTCTAATGACCTGGGTGAGCAATTTCTGCTTTTCCTGCAAGGCAGGACTGATGTGGAGTTTGGAGCAACCAGTGTCTGCACACCATGGGTCTGGTAGAGGGGTGCTATATGAATTTCCACCTGCTGCCTCTCCTTCACAAATACATATTAACACAGATGTTTGGGACTGAAGAAAAGGAAGTCAAGATCATTTTCAAATTTTCTAACTTCATGGGGGTGTGTGTGAGTGTATGTCTGCATGAATGTGTGTGTGTGTGGACACATCATAATTTGAAATAAAAGGAAAGAAAATGTGCAATCTTGCTACATGCTATGCCCCACAGTCTAAACCATCTTCAGAGGATGGCTTTAAAGCTGACTGCTAAAAAAAAATTATAAGAAAATACAGCAAGTAGAATTAAAATTGACATGCATGGAGCTCTCAAATATAATGTATGCAGTTTTGAACACACACATATAAAGGGGCTTTGCAAGATAAAGACGAATCACCTGCAGATTCTGTTCATGGTGCTTGTTCTCGTAGAGCACAAAATGCATATGAACAAATGGTACCTCATGTATGCAAATAGTACACATAAGGAAACAACATAAAAATAATCCCCATGCAGAGTAGACAGTTACAAATGCCATGAGAGAGATGTAAACAATGTCTCCTAGGATTTCAAAAGAAAGATGGTCTCTGCTGAGCGAGTTGCTGACCACAGAGGAGTTTTCTTTGGGGCCCTGAGGGATGGACGGCCTTTGGACGCCTGCAGGCTAGAACGTAAGAGGACAGAATTCAACGGGTTTTTGCCAAACACTGTACCATCTAAGGTCATCCTCAGGCATGACTGTAAAATGGACGGAAGTAGCATTTTGGTTTTTTAGCTTCTCTTTATCCTAACTAAATGGGTTGACATGATAATTTGACAAACTAACTCATGCTAATGCGTTAACAGCTAATAAGGGTGAAATTCTACTTTCCCCAGCTACTTCTGCTTTAACATGCTGTAATTCTTATTGCCGTGAAACTGCTATTCCTCATATAAATGACTATTCAGGGATAACCTGGGCTGAAATCTGTGGAAGTGTATTTCTCTTTTTCCATTTTGCCTTCTAATCCACCTTTTCATTTGTAACCTAGGGCAGGGCCGCCTAGATAGCCCCATCCTGGCCAGCACTGATGCCTTAGGGCAAAGCCAGGATCTAGATTAGAATCAAACCTTGGATTATTAGAATCAAACAGGGACCAACTTCAGGGACCCATGCATTGACACCTTTTAAGCTGGGTAAAACAAAGGAGATAACTTTGATGCCCACTATTATTTTAAAGCCATGGTATTCTTTAAATACCAAGAATTGATGTTGTTAGTAAAAAACAAACGAACAAGTTAAAAAACTAAAATTGAGGGGTGAAATCTGGGAGGGGAATATGAAGCAAAGGTGACATATAGAGCAGAGGTGATGGCTTCTGTGATTCCATGAAGAAAGAGCCAAACAGAATACGCGTCGTGGCCTTGGAAGTCCTTTGCTTTGTGTAGCAGGAGTTATGTGGGTGATGGGGGGACCTGGCCCGGTCACGGTGTTCTGTTAGGGTTCCCCATGTCCACCATGGAGTTAGCTCGGGCGGAGTTCAGGTTTTTTTTTTTTATCCTAAGTGCTGGAGAGAGAGGAGAAATTCCTTTTTCTCCATTCTTTCCCTTGAGGATGTGATTCTTTGAGGCACAGGAGCTTTTTTTTTTTTTTTTTTTTTTTTTTTTTTTTTGAGCCTGAGAAGGAGCCAAGTGGTCACACTGAGGATGGCAGAGCAGAAAGATAAAATGTCATTGCTAGCATTATTGAGCCATACACTCTGGGTTTCTTGCTTAGTAAAAAAAAGTCATTTGTTTATGGTTTAATTCATTCTTATTCAGACATTCCTCTACTAGTGACTCTATGCTTTCTAAAGGGGGCTTCACTGAGCTTCCGGCTGTGGGGCTGGGGAAAGATGTGGGTTCACAAGAGGGCTTAAAAGAATGGCCACCGAAGTGGGAGCAAAGTTTGGAAGGCATTTGTTTCTGGAGGATCACTGCCTCTGCCATCCTGTCCAGGGCAGGACGCAAGTGACAGGTCTCGGTTTTCCCAGTCAGCGGGGCTCTGTCTCTTAATGGGGTGGCAGGGACCTGCTTCCATCTCTCTGTCCCCCTTCCTTAGCAATGCCACGTGCTGCCCAAATGTTAGCTCTCTGACTTAAAAAAACAGCTCTTTAACTTCAACTTTCCTCTGCATTCCAGACTTGGAGTTTCAATAACCTGTTTGATTTCTGGGTGTCTCACTAGCAAGGCAAACATATGTTGAACCAAAATACTCATCTTCCCTGAAAACCCTGACGTCTCCATTTCCGGTCGCAGCAGTATCACAGTCTGGGCTCTCAGTGTTCAGATCCTCTGGCTCTTCCTTCTCCCACGGCATCTAAACCACCCAGTGCTGTCAAGGTCCAATCCCCTCCGTCACCCCTCACCCCCTCTCCAGTCCCTGCCTGTCGTCTTGCTCAGTGCCCAGTCCTACCTGAGCCCCTGCAATGGACTCAAATCGAGAGCTGCTTAGGAAACTTCTACCCCCAGGCCACGTTCCGCACAGCTGTCAGAGCGGGTGCCCGTGCTCAGAAGGCTTCAAAAGCGGCCTTACCTTCTGAATGAAGTCCTAACCCCTCGCTGTGCTGTTCCAGGCCCCTCAGAACATAGCTAATGTATCATATTAGCTTTATCCCTTGTTATTTATCTGTTCATTTTCTGTGCTCCTAGTTAAGCGATGACGAATGCCACTGTCATCATTACTGTCACCACCAGCAACAGTACCCACTGTTATCTCTGACGTTCCCATGACTAGCGTGCTACTACCGTCTCTCTTAATAGCGAACATTTACTGAATTCTTAACATGTGCCAAGCACTGTGCCCAAGCATGCTCATCCCACACGCAGTCACCAGTCACTGACCGCCTGCGATGAGCTCGGCAGGTGTTGAAGACAATGAAAGAGACAGAACTTAGAGCTTCTCACCCTTTCCCTATTTGCCGTCTCGCCATGAGCCTCTGCAGGTAGACTGCAGTCGACATCGTTTTACAGGTGAGTAAACCGAGGCTCAGAAAGTTTAACCTTAGCAAGGACTCAGAGACAAGAGTGCAGCGTCCAGACCGCTCCTGTTCCAGCCCCCCAGTGCCATCTGCTCCACCTGGTTTCATTCACCTTCCCCTCATGCTCACTCGCTGGCCACAGCACCTTGAGGGGAGGGGTGGTGTCATGTTTTGCTCTGTAGCCCTTATACCATTCAGTGCCGTGAGTAGCATCTTTACAGCTCAATGCCTGTTTGGAGGTTAAATGAAATAGAAATAAAAGCCCTCATGACACCACCCCTAAAGGGTATACTCCCAGTCAGACTGAGCAAGGGCCTCTCCCAGAGTGATCGATGCCTCCTAACTGTCTGAAATAGATGAGATGTCTTACCCACAGCATCGAATTCAAGATTTCATTGGTTCTCATGTTTAATAAGCAAGATTAATATCCATTGTAAATTCAATTGATAAGACAGTGTTACCAAATCCCATGTTCATTCCTCTTTCCAGTATGCACCACTGTGCTCTGCTAATGTCCCATCATGTTCTGCTACAATGCATTAAAGGCAAGATTGGTGACATTTGCTTGGAATCAGACACCTGTTATCAATTTGGAGAGTGGCTTATATATCCTGCTTCAAAATGTCCAGGGGGCCAATGGAGATGAATGAGGCATAGCTAATGTCCCCGCTGCTTTGTGCAGCTCCTCTTTACATAGAAAACCGTGGAGAAATGCCCTGCTTAGTATAGGCTCAACACAATCATCGTGGAACAAATCATCTCTAACACAAAATGATTGTGCTTTTGTTCGTCCGGCTGCTTTCATCTCCGCCTCTCACAGGACTTGAGCGACATTTCCTTTCATCCTCTCAGTTTTGACATCACAGAAATTCCAGTCTCTCCAGGTAAGAGATGGACAACCTAAAGGTGAGTTCTAATAGTATCAAATAACAGGAGAAAGTCAATGGTAATTGCAGAGCCTTCCAAGAATGCAAACATTTAGGGCAGAATGTGGGTCAACCATTCAACAAGTAAGTACTGAGCATCTACTGCCCGGGAACAGCCTTCTGTGCTGGGGATGTCAACATGAACAAGGCGGATCACCTGCCTGCAGTCAGGTTCCACTGCGCTGTGATAACTCTTTTCATAAGATGCATCCAAAAGCTATGCAGGCACCCAGGTGGGGCACTTCCATTTGGAAGCTCAAGCAAACTCTCCAGAAGAGCTGGCAGAGAGGCTGCAGGAGTGCAGACAGCATTTATAACAAGCCAGAGGTAATAGAGCCTGCTGCTTGAGGAGAACTGAGTCAGACATAAATGATAGAGTCAGTATGTGAAGAAGTTGTATGGAGGCTAAACAATATATATATATTTAGAATCCAGAATTATTGGCCATTGGTACAATTTAATATAGTACTCTTGAATCATAGATACCAAGCCAAACCATCATTCATCCAAAATTTTAAATGCAATCTTTGTTGTAGGAGATTGAATTTGGCCACATAGTCTTTGGAGAGGTGTAGTCTACGCCCCAGTCAAGTCCAGGCAGGTTCTGTGCCGGCTTTGGCCAATACAATGGGAAGTGACCCTATGACAACTTCCAGGCCTGAGCCTCAAGAGCCCGGTAGCTCCCATCTTCTGTTCTTGAAACTCTTACTTTTGGAATCAAGTGCTCCTACTGTAAGGAAGCCCAAGCCAACCCCCCATGAAGAAGGGATCAACTGGAGGATGAACTGAGGCCCGCAGCCAAGAGCCCCAGCTGAACTCCCATCTGATGGCCAGAACCTACTTGCCAGCCATGTGAGAGAATCCCTTTGGAGGTGGATTGTCCGTCCCCAGCCAAGCCACCCCAGCTAACGCTATATGGAGTGGATGCAAGACATACCTTCCAAGCGCTTCCCAAATTGCAGACTAATGATTTAAGCCACTGAGTTTAGGGATGACCTGTCACACAGCGATAGATAACTGGAACCAGTACCTCCTTTAAGGAATGGTACCTAGTGCTTGGCACACAAGGCAAAGATTGCAGTGATGAGCCCACAGGGTTATTAGAGCTGGTGGTGTGCTGTTTCTGATGGAGATATCCCTCTAACTTGGTGGGTCATGTATGGAATGAAAGCAGTTATAAAGGAAGATGGGACTGAGAGGTGATGTCAGAAAATAACTCTGCCAGATGCTGTCTTTCAGACTCTCCATTGTGATCAGCCAGACAATAATCCCAGCTGAAATGAACACATGTTCTCAATTAGAGCCCATTGATAGTAACTGGGAGCACAGAGCACGCCAAGCCTGATCCCTACTAATTGCTATTGAGAGTCTAAAAAACCTTCGTTAGAGTGTGGGAGACACTCAAGACTATTTTTTTAAAAACCATCTTCTGTATATCTGGCTTTTCAAACCACTGCCACCCACCTCACAGAGCTTTCAGGGGGATTAATGAGATAGTGCTTACAAAAACCTTGGAATCCAGCAAGACCAAAATTGCAAACCAATAGAAAATGTTGTTAGTATCAATTGACAGTACTGAAAGCTATTTTTAAGGGAAGGAAAACCAGTCTAAGAATTTAATAAGCAAGCAAAAGCATATTGCTAATAATTTGGTTTGCTTCTGTGACAACCATCCTTCCAGTCACCCAAGCTTGAAATCTGGGGCTCACTTTTAATAACAGTTGCAAAAATTCTCGATTCTGTCTCCATGTTATCTTTGCCTCTGCTTTCTTCTCTCCTTTACCACCACCACTTACCAACTTCAGTATCTCAACACCTGTGCTGTTGTCAGCATCCCTCATCAGTCTCCCTGACTCCAGTTTCCCTCTTTCCCAGATCACCGTCAACGGTTTCCAGACTCATTTTTGTTTGTTTCACTTTCCTGCTTAAAAACCTTCAATTGTTTCCTGTTGCTTGAGAATAAAGTCAAACTCAGAACGTGGTGTCATGCCTTCTAGGGCACGTCTGCAGATCCTACCCTGGAGTCCCAGCCCAGAGCCCAGTGCAAGGTGAAAACCATAGCAGGGGGCAGAGAGGCTCCTGTGGACAGGGCCGGATGCTGCGGATTCCGTGCCACCCTGGGTGACTTTCTGCTTGGTGCTGTGATGATTGGATCTAGAGAGAAAAAGAGACTGGCCCCTCCCTAGACAGAGACTGAAAAGACCATAGCATCCCGCCCGATAATTTAATCAGGCTCGGCAGGTGGTGAGTCCACCTTCCTCTGGGGTCTGCTAGAGTCTTTGCAGCTGAGGGAGCATCCACAATAGGTGTAGAGCTATAAATGAGTCCCTGCTCTATTACTGGTTTTTCCCAAGTGGGTGCATGTTTTAAAAAGGGAATAAAATGGAAAATAATGCTGGAAGCCAGTGTCACACTCCCGTTGTAGAGACTGCTACTCGCTCCTCTTTTGTCCAGTGTAGAAGCCTGCTGTTTCACTAAAATGCTGCTACTGTGGGGTGCTCTCACAGCCAGCTGGGGAAGGTTTCTTTCCTCTAGTGCTTCCTAGAGAACTTTCAAACTGGAGGCTCCTGGGCTGCAGTTAAGCTGGATCCAACCCAGTAGATCTGTTATGCAATGTCTACATTTTTAAAACCAGTGCCAACATTTTGAAAATCTGAACTTGTTAGCTAAAAAAAGACTAATGTCCAGCTTCCTTTAAATATAACAAAATCAGGAGAATGAACATTGGTGCTATGTGATCAATATCCACCAGCATGAGTGCTGGCTGTCCCATGAGGACAGTACATGTTGTCACACTCCCCATCTAACCCATTTCCTTCATCTGTGTACTTCTTTCAAGCAGCACTCAAGTTTGTGAGCCTTGCTTTGGGCTGTTTAGTCTCAGAATTCAGGTTTTCCCTTGGAAGAGATGTGTGTGTGCGAGAGGGAGAATGAACCAGTGGACCTCAGGAGATTTATTGTGTCAGGGACACCCCAAGATGTGCCAAAGGCCACTCTAGTTCCCATTATTGAGAGCCAAGCCATCTACACCCTCCATAACTCAAACGTGGGTAATGTGACTCTTAAGTTAGGGTATCTATTACAGTTTCTGCGGAGGGAGAGTGACAAGCCCAGAGGATAATGAGATGACCAGATCAACACTTACGGAGAAAAAGTAAAGCTTTCTCAAAGGTCCACAAGAAATCTTCTCAGTAGAGGCTGGAAAGGCAGGTGCTTCCACGGAGTGGGGAGGACCCAGGGCAGCAGAACGAGGTTAGTAGCTAGAGGGCATCTGGGAATGGCTTAGCGTCTTGGCTGACTTTATTCTGGGCTTTGGGTATAGTTAGGTTTCGCAGGCAGTTTTATATACTCTCTGTCCTGTGGTGTCTTTTTTTGAAAGCTTCAGGGAAGTCTGGCAGGAACACAGTGTGCTGGTTGGTGGTGGAGAAATCTAAGGGAAGGGGCATCCAAATGGGAAGGGCCTAAGCCAGGCTCACACCACCACCACCACCACCACCACCGTGTTGTGGAGGCTGCTGCTTGCTTCTGTTCAATGATAGATGCCTTGATCTTTAGTTGGGCCCTTGAAGCCTGAATATGTCCATGGGGTTAAATTATTGAGATGCGAGCACAAGAACTTAAATGGAGAACAGTATGTCTTTTCTTTCCTTCGTCCTTCATCCTGCTGCTTAAAATGCAGACATAATTTAACCTCCAAGTGATGCTGGAATTGACACACAGAGCGATCCTGACTCCCTAGATGACTCAAAGAGTAGAACCATCATTTCAACCCTGGGTTGCCTAAATCCAACTATTGCATGAAAGAGAAATAAGGTTTGGACTTGGTTACACCTGAACCAAAGTGCATTAGCCAGCTCAGGCTGCCGTAACAACGTACCACAGGCTGGGTTACTTATATAACAGGAAATGATTTTTTCACAATTCTGGAGGTTGGGAGGTCCAAGGTCAAGGTGTTCATAGGGTTGGTTTCTCATAAGGCCTCTCTTCTTGCTGAGTAGATGGCTGCCTTCTTGCTGTGTCTTCATATGGCCTCTTTTTCTGTGTATACACACTCCTGGCCTCTCTTCTTTTTCTTATGAGGACACCAGTCCTATTGGATTAGGGCCTCACCCTTATGGCCTCAACCGAACTTAATTGCTTCCCTAAAGGCTCTATTTCCAAGTACAGTCACATTGGAGTTAGGGCTTCAATATATGAATTGATGTGGGGGGCAGTAATGGGGCAAAGGGAAAAGCAATTTAGGTCCTAACACAAAGTTATAGCACTTAGCTCAGTGTTTTGCTAAATAAAGATAAAACTCTGTCTTCTAAACTTTTATAGACAAGGCTAGATGAGGAGAATAATAAACCATAGTGATATGAAGAAATGAGAGATTGCACCATGTTTCAAAGTCTTGATTTTGAATTATAAATTATTTCCTATAACCTTAGCAAGTAAATACAGTGGTTTTCCTTAAAGCTTAATCTGTGTACATTGTTAAATTTCTGATGTCCAAATTGCCTTAAAGTGAATTAAATTTGAAAAAACTATATGGAAAGAACTATTGATCCTGAAAGAAATTTAATATCCGATAACTGCTCACTAAACTCATTTCCCAGCAAACACATTTTAGGCTTAGATTCACAACTGATACATTCAAAGAGGCAATTTTCAAGGCTCCTTAATTAAAATATTCCATCAAAGGTGTTTTTTATCATATGAAATTTGCATTTTATTTCAATACAGAGTATTTTTATGTTAGGATGGAAAATAAAAAGTTCCCTTTAAACATTTAACTTAACTCTAACATATTTCTCAAGTTTAAAAAGAAGTCTATTTACAAGAGTGGGCCCCCAAGCTCACTGGGGACTGAAAGATCTTTTCTGAGACCAAAGGGGCTTACATATCTCTGAGCACAGAAACTTGAACTCGTAAGTCTCCTCTTCTGTTGCTAGTAGACTTTTGCACCAACCCTCTCTTCTGAATGTTCTTGCTGTGTATCCGCCTCCTGCCCCCTGTTCTTTTCATCTCTCCTGCTGGGTATATTTTTTGCCTGATTTTAATCGATTTTTAATTCACGTTTCCTCTCATCCTCATTTTCTTTTTTTTTCCCCCATGGGCTTTTTCAAAACATCATTACTCTTTGAGTCCTGTCTCACAGGCTTGATGCAGTGAGCCCTGCGTATCGCCAGAAGGCAGAGTTCCCTTCTGGAATGAGGTGCAAACCCAATCTTTTCACTGGCCTCCACTGATGGTAGCTTGATTGACAAGACCCTTATCTTCTCTGGGACACAGGGTTTCCACTTTTGTGTAAACCTTTGGATGAAAATACTTTTCTCAATACAAACATGACTGGAAGCTACAGTATTGCTTTGAGATGAAGAATCAAAGAAATGTAAGTAACTATAAACAGTTAAAAAAAGAGGTTAATGCAAAAGAAACCCTCACTAACCAGTACCATGTTAATTCTTCCATCTTCTTTTTACTCAGAGAAATAATAACTCATATAACTCGTAATAAACCAATGAGGATTATGTCTTTAATAGCAAGTGTCATAGTGTATTTGTGGGTTGAGTAAGGATTTTATATTTTATTCTACTAACATCACACACACACACACACACACACACACACACATGCGCGTGTGCACTCACTCACTCACTTACTGCCATGGTATTTGTTTGCACAGAGTTCCCTAAGGTTGTACCCCTATTTTCTCAAAATTCTGAAAAAAAGAGGTTAATGTGTTTTATTATACTTCGATGAAAATTTATAAAATAACAAAACCCAAGATGGTATTAGCACATTCTCTGCTATGCTGAGAATCAAGAACAAAGTCTTAACCTCTTAAACCACTGCAGAATGTATTACAGTAACATTTCTAAGGGACTTGGTATGTGTGAGACTTTGTTCTTAGTACTTTACATACATTAATCCTCACAGTAGTCCCATGAGGTATTATTATGTCTACTTTACAGTGGAGGAAACGAAGGTGAAATTATACAACCAGTAAGTTCCAGAACCCGATTCAAACTTGGGTAGACTGGCTCCAACGTCTGTGCTTTCAAACAGTAGTTTCCAATTTTTCCCCAAGTACATCCCCCTACATGCCCCGCCGACACCACCATGCACTCACATTCATACATAAAAATGGAGAAGGAATTCTGAAGCATGGACAGCTTGACTAAATTTTTTAAGCTTAAAGGGACATCATTTTGGTTGAGACTTCTGCCTTCAAAAGCAGTGAATACTCAAAGGACCATGGCTATTAAATGCTGTAAGATAACTTTTATCCTCAATATGAGAAGATAAATGCAAATTAAAGCTATGGAAATTTTTTCTTCTTATTAGGTTGGCAAAGAATCAAAAGATTGAGGAAAAATATTTGGTCACATGCTTGAGGACACAGGTCTGTGGAAAAGGCCATTGGTAATTTGGTAGAGATTGCATTGAATCTGTAGATTGCCTTGGGTAATATGGTCATTTTAACAAAACTGAGTCTTCCTATCCAAGAACCCAGTATATCTTTCCATCTGTTCCCATCTTCAATTCCTTTCATCAATGTCTTATAGCTTTACAAATATTCACCTCCCTAGGTAGATTTATTCCTAGGTATTTTACTCTTTTTTGATGTGATGGTAAATGGGATTGTTTCCTTAATTTCTCTTTTTGGTAGTTCATTGTTAGTGTATAGAAATGCAACAAAAGATACAAGCACCTCAGTGTTCATAGCAGCACTATATACAACGGTCAAGACATGGAAGCAACCGAAGGGTCTATTGACAAATGAATGGATAAAGAAGATGTTACATATATTATCCACACACAATGAGATACTACTCAGCCATAAAAAAAGAAATATTGCCATTTGCAGCAACATGGATGGAACTAGAGATTATCATACTAAGTGAAGTGAAGCCAGACAGAGAAAGACAAATATCATATGATATCACTTATATGTGGAATCTAAAAAAATGATACAAATGAACTTATTTACAAAACAGAAACAGACTCACAGACATGGAAAACACAGTTACAGTTACCAAAGAATAAAGTGGGAGGAGAGGGATAAATTAGGAGCTTGGGATTAACAGATACTCACTACTATATATAAAATAGGTAAACAACAAGGTCCTACTGTATGGCACAGGGAAGGAACTATTTTTAATATCTCGTAATAATGTATAATAGAAAAGAATCTGAAAAATCAACTATACTTCAATTAAAAAAAGAAATGCAACAGACTTCTGTATATTAATTTTGTATCCTGCAAAGTTAAAAAAACAGACACATAGATCAATGGAACAGAATAGAAAACCCAGAAACCGGCCCATGCACTTATGGTCAATTAATCTACAACAAAGGAGGGAAGAACATACAATGGAGAAAAGATAGTCTCTTCCACAAGTGGTGCTGGGAACACAGGACAGCTACATGTAAAAGAATGAAATTAGAACATTCTTTGACACCATATACAAAAATAAACTCAAAATGGATTAAACACCTAAATGTAAGACCAGATACTGTAAAAATCCTAGAGGAAAACATAGGCAGAACACTCTTTGACATAAATCATAGCAATATTTTGGGGGGATTCATTCCCTAAAATAAAGGAAATAAAAGAAAAATGAACAAATGGGACCTAATTAAACTTAAAAGCTTTTGCACAGAAAAGGAAACCATTAACAAAATGAAAAGACAATCTATGGAATGGGAGAAAATATTTGCAAATTATATGAGTGATAAGGGATTAATATCCAACATATACAAACAGCTCATACAACTCAACATCAAAAAGACAAACAACTCAATTAAAAAATGGGCAGAAGTGAATAGATATTTTTTTCAAAGAGGAAGTGCAGGTGGCCAACAGGCATATGAAAAGATGCTCAGCATCACTAATCATCAGGGAAATGCAAATCCAAACCACAGTGAGATATTGCCTCACATCTGTCAGAATGGCTATCATCAAAAAGAATGCAAATAACAAATGTTGGTGAAGATGCCAAGAAAAGCAAACCCTTGTACACTGTTGGTAGGAATGTAAATTGGTGAAGCCACTGTGGAAAACAGTACAGATGTTTCTCAAAAAACTAAAAAAGAAACACCATATGACTCTGCAATTCTACTCGTGGATATATATCTGAAAAAAAACCAACTCAGAAACTAACTCAGAAAGATAGTTGCACCCCAACGTTCATAGCAGTATTGTTTACAATTAGCAAGATACGGAAGCAACCTAAGTGTCCATCAACAGATGAAAGGTTAAAGAATAAGTGGTACACACACACACACACACACACACACACCATGGAACAGCACTCAGCCATAAAAAAGAATAAAATTTTGCCATTTGCAGCAACATGAATGGACTTGGAGGGCATTATTGTCACACAGACAAATTATATGGTATCACTTATATGTGGAATCTCAAATACACAACAAACTAGTGAATGTAACAAAAAGGAAGCAAACTCACAGATACAGAGAACAAACGATTGGTTACCAGTGGGGGGGAGGGGGAGGAGTAAACAGGGGTGTGGGAGTGAGAGATACAAACTGTTGGGTGTAAGGTAGGTTACGAGAATGTATTGTACAACACGAGGAATACAGCCTATTTTGTAATAACTGTAAATGGAGTATAACCTTTAAAAATTGTATAAATTAAAAAAAAATACAACATGAATCTCTACTGAAAATACGTACACTTGCAAAAATATCTTTACAACTGAAGACAATTTGTAGGTTAGGTTTTTCTCACTTATCCTGGGTGTGCATTATGATTGCTAAGAAATCAAGGTCATTCATGAGTTAAATGTAACCCAGGCCAAATAATTTCAAAAGCGAAATGAATACACTCCTTTAAAATTGAAAATATAAAATAAAATAAAATAAAATGAAAGGTATTATTTTACAATACTATTTTCAAGAATAAAATTGCAACAGAAAGAATGAAAGAACCAAAGGAAGGAAGGGAGGAAGAGAGGGAGGGAGAAAGGCAGAGAAATACACCGGGAGTGTTCAGGATCCTGGGCTGGCTGACCTCTGACCTCTGACCTCTGTTCCGGTTACTGGGACTCACCACCTTCCTTTCTGCTTCGACTCTCTGCTCACTGCTATCAGATCCAGGCTCTGGCCTCCTCTCCGTCCCGCTCCTCAGCCCATTACAATCAGCCTGCTAACCTTGCGGTTACTATACCCCAGTTCTGTCTGAGACAATCTCTGGCCCCCTAGATCCAGCTTCCCCGCCGGGCCTCAGACCCCAGTGAGACACCTAACTTAACATCTAAGTTCCCAAGAATTAACAGGACGTTTAGCAGAGGACTGGGAAGTGTAAGTTGGGGCTGAGGGGGCAGAAGGACTTGCTGTTCCCTGAAAAACAAGTGAAGATTATGAAGTACAGAACTTCTATGAAGTGCCTGGAACTAAACATGAGCTGCTACCCGATAAACATTCTATCATCAGAAAATTTAAATTAACATTGCCATCTTAAAATTCTTCTCTGGTACAACCTCTACGGCCCTGTGAGTTGAGATGTTAGTTTAACTTTCCAAGCCTTTGTTGGTTGGTTTGTTTTTTTGTTATTGTTAAGTAAAACAAGAATGATAGTTATTCCTTGATAGCTAGTGTGTGGAATTAAGGAAGGTCATCTCTGCACAAAGATGAAGAAAGTTTTATTTTCTTGGCAGCTAGTAAAATAATCTCTATTAGAGAGAGACCACCTCGTCTTGAAGTGCCTTTACATGGAAGAGGAAGGAAAAGGAATCCAGGATTTAGGGGGTGAAAACAAAGGTGGACGAGAAAAAAGATAAAAGATGAGACTGGACGTCTTATAGAAGCAGTAAACAGGTCAATTTTCGTGTCTTGGTTGACACCAGGGTGGGGGGTGTTGATGAGCCAAAGATAACACACACGCCTGCAGGGGCGTGAGGCTGCAGGGCCACAGGACTTCCCCACATTTGGGGAGGACATTGACTAGGCTTAGGACACAGAATTTAAAGTGGACAACAGGGTGCCAGAGAAATTTCAGCTAGGGCTTAAGGAGGAGACTAAGCGCCCGGCCGACATCTGAGTGAAGTGTGTGACAGTCTTAGCACAGTGTCAGCCGCAAACGATGACTGTTGCTGAGTTCCCTGTTACGAAGCAGTCTGCCTGCGTGCGTATCTCTGCACCTTCTCCAGCCCGCTTCTCTGCATCACGTCGACAGATTTCCTTTCCCAGGGAGTTCTGAAGTCACTTTAACAGGACGGAGTCCTAGGTGAAACCCATTTGTTTATGTAAAGCCTGCCTGATGTCCCTTCACATCCCCCTTGGATGATTGAAAGCCCTGTTATCACTAACAGACCAAGCTGGTGTTTTTGAAAGGTAATGAACTTCATTTCACTGACACGAAGCCTTGAGGAGAAGGTCCTGGGAGATGAAACTCTCTGGAACCTGGACAGGTTCTGAGCAGTTTCTGTTCCTGTGGCTGCAGCCTGGCTCTAATGACCGGCGCGCAGCTGCGGGGCTGCTTAATGGCCACGTCAGCCAGGCCTGCCCGGAGCGCTCCCCAGCCTCCCTCCCGTCTCTAATGAACAGCGCTGCGGGCAGGCACCATGATTCATGGGCTCCTGCCTCATTAGAATGTCAAGCAAGGCTCAGCCGCCTCCCATCCCTTGTGCCAGGAGGCAGGTTGAAATTATAAATAGATACAATCGCAAAAGGCTCGTGTATATAAACTAACGCGTCTCTTCTCTCTGAATTGACTTGGCTTTACTCTTTCTCTTATATGTGTCTTTTAGTACCAAGTTCAAGTACACAAGAAACCTGACCTAATCAGGTTATAACTGAACTGAACTCGTATTTCCGGCCCACATCCTTTCAAGGTCTCCCACCAAGCTTTGCCGCTGGGTTGGCATCTGGAGGATGCAGTGCCTGTGCTAGTGAGACAGGGGAGGGGTGACTGCTTCTCAGCTGTGCTCACTGCTCCACCCTGGCCACCTCTGAGGGTCTTCACTCTTGTCCAATCTTCAGGTATCAACCTAAGCAGGTCCTTGTCCCAACAGCGAGGCCCTTCAGGTGTGCCAATAATCTGCTCTGAACGTGCAGCTTCATAAACATTCTACTGCTCCCAAACAGCCATGCGAGGGGTCTCTGAGGCCATTTCAGGCCCACCTGCCTCAGCATCTCATGCTGCAGGCACCTTTCAGTCTGCCCAAAATGGTTTGTGTTATAGATAAATAATAGAAACTGATTCTGGTCATTTAAACAGAAAAAAAGGACTGCATCAGAAATTTAACAGGTGGCTCACATAATTCATGGGAAGCTTGGAGAATTACATATTGGAAAATTAGCCAAAACCCAGCAACTTCAGGCAGCAGGAACTGCAGGACCCGATGGGCTGAGGCTGGGCTGTGCGTTCTTGTACTGGCTGCGGTACCCATCTCCACCTTCTGTAAGGGAATGTACGCACGGTGGGGGATTTCCTTGAACTCAAGGTTTAGATGCCAGACAAGTGAAATGTGGTAAATGTCCATTTGACAGACCATGCTAGGGGTGGAATACTTCAGGGGCTCACATGATATCAGTAAGGTGTTAAGCCCTGGTGTCTGGGGCAGGAGGAATATCCATGTGCTGAGCATGGGCCAGTAATCCCAAAATGACCTTGAAGACCCTAAACAAATCCTTGTGTGATGTGAGGGGCAGCATTATTGTCACAACGAAGAACAGCATGGATATGACACAGAGAGCTGGTGGCCATCTAGGGGCCTTGAAGGGGGCCAGGAGGCACTACTAGTGACCACATGGATGGAGTGTGAGGAGTGGGTAAGAATGCAGACATCTTGTCACCAGCCAGTAATGATAGGGGACAATGACCGGCAGCCTTCCCTACCCTGTCACTTTAGCACCACTGATGTCCTACCCTGGGTACCTAGGAGCAATGCCAAGTAAGAGAGAGAGACCCTGGAATGGCTGAGATGTTTCTGCTCCCTGTTGGAACAGGACACCAAAGCACAAAATAAAAATGGCCCAGTTTAAAAAAAAAAAGAAAAGAAGAAAAAAAGTTTGAACTATTTTGCCTACCAGAATTTATGGACAGGACCTAATTACTTTATATCAAATTATTAACTACTTGTGAGAATCTGAAAGGCACCTGCTCAAAGGAAAATGAATTCATGAAATGAAAAGCAACAATTCTGTGTACCATTGACTAGGAAGCTATGTGCCACTGAGCTATGTGATGTAATTGCTGGTGGAGCCCTGCGGGAGGACAGAGCCGGGAGAGGAGAGGTAGATTTTCACTCTCTGACAGAGGGAGGCCAGCTCTGAACAGGGAAGAGGGTTTGATGGACACCGGTGCAGTGTTAAAATGCATATGATACAGGCAAAGCACTTCATCACATCCAGAGCTGCGAATTAACCTTTACAAAATGAATGGCTTTTTCAGTGCTGAATAAAAGTCCCAGTGAAACAGAAGAGGAGGATGCTGGAACCATGCTCTAAATCTGAGTAAGATGGTGACCTTTGCATTCTAATTGCTTGCAGCCATCTTAATATGACATTTGGCATTTTTTAACCTTGCACATGATAAAATAACAAATTCTTAGAAGCAAATGTTGAGGTTAATAAGCTTCCCCTCAACAAAACCGGATTCCCTTAGCCGAATAGTGTTAACAATAAAGCCTGCATTTTGGCTACTTGACTTCAGCCATGACGTAGACTTTTCACTGATGAATGGTTCCAGGCTATGAAAAGTGTTTTATTAAAAGGGCATTCATTGCCACTGCCTTGTTGAAGAGACTGGAGTTTTGTGGTAGGGTAGATTCACCAATTTTTTTATCACTATTCAAAGCTTTAAATAAGAGAACACCAGGGGCAGTGAGATGAGTTGGAAGGAGCACTTGACTCAGGCTCAGAATTCTCAAGTCCAGGGCGGAATTTGTTACTCAGTATCAAGTGTGGCCTTAACCTCTGCTTCTCTGACAGAAAATGATAATACTTGTCCAGATCATCTCACAGGATTGGCTCTGAAGCGCCTCTGGACAGTGTCTGTTTAAACACTTGTGGCGTTAGCTACACGCAAGGAATTAAACTTAGAATAACTTGAATTCATTGCTTAGCAGGAGGAGCAAAGAGAAGCCCCAGCTACGCATCTTACTAGCTGTGTGGCGCCTCTGAATCTCGCCTTCCTCCTTGTGGAATGGGGATCATAACTGCTACGTTACAGAGCTGCCGGTGGATATTAGAAAGAGAAGACCCAAGTTCACAAGCACACATTTGCATAAGTAAATGCATAAATGTTCTAAGATTGACCACGTGGTATTTTTTATGCTGCATTTGAGGTGTCTCTTCCAATGCTTAATTACGTGCTCAGGGCTTGCCCTGGAGGGAAGACCAAACTTTCAGGCAAAGGCTCTGGAACAGGCAGGACGAGTCTGACTGAAAGGCTGGCCCTGGGGGGTAAGAGGGTGATGGGTGACCTTTGCACTCTCCATGACACTTAGCTTGTATTTTAGGGGAAGAGGTTACACTGGAAACACATTTTTCATTTCAAAACCCTTGGTTTGGGGAACTCGTGTACTCGTTTCTTAATTCATCTGTTCACTCATTTGTTCGCGTATTCATCCACTCATTCATTCATTTTTCATTCAAAAAGTGTTTTGCAAGCCCTTGTCTTTTATATGAGAAATATTCTTATATCTATCAGGAGACTGTGAGTATAAAAAAAATTAGGCTAACAGCTAGAACAAGCCAGTTAATGCACAAAATCCAAGCTTTAAAAATCACCAGACGGTTGAATACAAAAAAAAAAGAATCTGAGCGAACTACATTCCATGAGGTGACAAACTCTTTCTGGAGGAGGAGAGACCCACGGCTGCTTTCCTTGTTGGTGGAGCGATGAGAAGGGGAGCAGCCCTCACAGAGGGGGCTGCGGGGCAGCCAGGCGGGGTGCTAACCCGCCTTCCCTGGCGGCACGGCGGCTGGCAGCGAGGTGGAAATTCTAAGGAGTCCTAGCCACAGGTGAGGTTTTAACACACACTCAACTGGGTGAATGGGGCTATTTGCCAAAGGCGCAGGGCAGGCAGGGCTGAGTAAGAGACAAGGCGTCCTGGGCGTTCCAGATCTTCGCTATGTGGCCTGCAGTGGCCTTCCAAAGGCGAGGGCAGGGCAGCAAGGGAGGGAGAGGCGCTCAGACCCCAAGCCTCTCTGAAGGGGACTCCTGATCCTGTCTTCAAAAGATTTGAAAATGTGATAAATTGCATTCACCTAAAGCTGCTTTGGTTGAACCCAGACTTGGCTTAACCACAGATTGAACACCTTGCACAACCCCCTCCTAACATATACTTGGAGCTTGTCAAGACTTCTTTCTGCTCTTTTTCTGGGGGTAAATGTCATTTTACAGTTTTTCCTTTCTACACAAAGCTAGGCGTTCAATAAAAACATCAGAATAAACAAATAGGAGCAAGAAGGTGAGAATCATAGTCAAAAGAGGAAATGGTGACTAGAAGCAGACTCAGAGATGGCCGATGCGCTGCGATGATCAGACAGGTCTTTGAAGTAACTGTAATAAAAACGTTAAAAGATGCAGTGGAAAAAGTGAACATGCTGAACTGAGAGGAATTTCAGCAGAGAGAAAGTATTTAAGAAAAGAGTTAATGAAAATGTTAGAAAAATATCTCATAAATGTAGAATTCATTTGATGGGCTTAATAACACACTGGTTATGCAAAGGTAAATTTTAATAATTTGAGAATGGAAGTCATCCAAACTGAAACACACAAAGATAAAAGAATAAGAAGAAAGAATAAAAGAAAGCTTCTGAGATATATGAGATAATAGCAAATGGTTTATCACACATGGAATTTATGTCCCAGAAGCAGATGAGCGAGAAAATGGGGTGACTATAATGACCAAGAATTTTCCCAAATTGATAAAAGACATAAGCTACAGATCCAAGAACTTCAGGGAACAACCCCAAGTGAAAAAAAAAAAGAGAATCACACCTTGGTACCTCACAGTTAAAATGCTAGAAATCAAAGATTAAGAAAATACCTTAAGAGCAATCAGAAAAAGAAGACACATCACCTTCAAAGGAACAAAAATAAGACCTAGAACTGATTTCTCAGAAACAAGGAAGGCCTGATGATAGTGGAATATCTCTCATACACTGAAAAAAAAAAAAACTATCAACCTAGATTCCACATCAATGAAATTATATTTATAAATTAAGTCAAAATAAATATATTTTCATTTATATAAACAACTGTGGAATTCATTGCCAGAAAATTGCCCTAAAGAAATGTCTAAGGTAGTTTTTCAGGCAGAGGGAAAATGATACCAAAAGAATTCCCAAATATACTAAGAAATGCAGAGCACTAAAAAGGGTAACTATGAAGAAAACCATAAAAAAAATTTTAAATTATTAAATAAGAATTACTAAAATATTTTTAAAATTTTATACACATAGCACACTTTTACATATGCATATATGTATTTTTAAGAGGCTATTAACTTTAAAGCAAAACAAATAAAGTATCTTTATTTTTATAGTATGTACAAAGTAAATTACAAAACAAAAAGCACAAAGAGCAGAGAGAAAATGAATTAAAATGTTGTAAGATTCTGCATTGTCTATGAAATGGTTAAATATTTGAAAGCAGACTGTGAAAAGCTGAAGTTGAATATTGTCATCTCTAGAGTAAGCAGTTAAAAATCAATAAACACAAAGGGTATGATTTAGAAATTCTAAACAGACAAAATGGATTACTAAAAAATGTTTGACCCAAAAGGAGGAAGAAAAGAGGGAATCAAAGAACACATGAAACCAATAGAAATCAAATATACCAATTATATCAATAATTACATTAAACGTAAGTGGATTAAACTGTAGCATTTTGCAAATACAAACTTCAGTAATGATGAAAATAGCAGCTAGTATTTATTGAATGTTTATCACATGCCAGACATTCTCCTAACCCATTTGTGCTTTATCTCGTTCACTCCTTACAATGGCATAGGTCTTATCTGCATCCACATTTTGTGCAGGTGAAAACTCAGTTTGAGTACAGCCATTGTCTACTGTTGCATGTCCTTAAGAGACAGAGCTGGGATTCTAACCCAGGAAGTATGACTTCTTAGCTTAAGCTTATACCACTTAAGTTATTCTAAAATGACATTGATAACAGATACAGATGATGATCAGGGAGAGAATAATTACTGCCAAGCCCTCCTCGTGGTGGCTGACATCTCATGGAAGGGGATATACTGGACATAATGACCCTTATTCCTAGGAAATGCTTTAGCTTGGGAACCCATAATAAAAATGTAAACTGCTAAATATATATATTTCAGAATGTAGTATATATCAGTACTTCTATTCATGGTGACAAGAATTTAAGTTCAGTCAATCCCATGGCCCTGTCTTCAAACATACAGCTCACATGTGACATTAAAGCTTCATTAATCTTAATTGTATCTGTTCAGAATCTTATGTGGCTAAGATACAACACTATGTACCCTTGTAATAATCGTAAAGAAGAGTTTTTCTAGAGAAATTAGTACACGGTTCAGAGGGCACTTTTGTTTCCCTTTGCTGGGGTGTAGACCCAGCAGTGCATGTGGACCAGAATCACTCACTCTGGGCTCTGCCTCTGTTCCCTGGGATTTAGCTTCAATCCTGTTGTAGCCTTCCAGTCACTGCTGGGCAATGCAACCTCCCCTCCTGGGCTCAGCAAGACGTTGGGCTCTAGCCAGGTCATGATCTCAGAAGAAATAGAGAAGCAGGCCTGGCTGTGTGGCTATGGGTGCCCTCGTGCAGATGAGGGCCGGATGGGCTGCAAGGGAAAGTTCCAAGTGTGTTGTCCGAGGAAGTGGGCAGAAAGAAGTGTGAGCAACGGAACACCTGCAGGAGGCCGGGAGATGAGGGAGCTCAGAAGTCAGAGTCCTCTGAGGAGAAGGAGCGTATTGGTCAGAGTTCTTCAGAGAAACAGAACCAACAGGATGTGTGTGTGTGTGTACAGATATACACATGATTATGCATTATATATTACAAATAAACTATGTATTTATATTATGTATGCATATATGCATTAAATAGTCATATAGATTTGTTATAAGAACTTGGCTCACATGACTACATGGAGGCTGAGAAGTCCCAGGACCCGCAGTCAGCGAGCTGGAGACCCCGGACCGCCATGGCAGGGCTCTCATAGTTCTAGTCTTCTAGTCTTCTAGTCTGACAGGCTCGAGACCCAAGGGAGCCCACGTTTCAGTTCGAGTTCAAAGGCAGGAAAAGGTCGGTGTCCCAGCTCAGCAGTCACACAGGAGGAGCTCCCTTTACTCAGCCGTTTGATCCCATTCAGGTCTTCAAGTGATGGGCTGAGGGCTGCCCACATTAGGGAGGGTGACCTGCTCTGCTCCATCTACCAGATGAAATCTTCCTCTCATCTGGAAACACACTCACAGACGCACCGAAACAACGTTTGAGCAAATGTGTGGCCACCTTGTGGCCCAGCCAAGTGGGACACATAAAATTAACCAGAGGAGGGAAGCTTTTCTGGGGCTTTTGTTCTCAAATAAGAGAAGGAGGGATGTTTAAGGGATGTCTCCTGGCCCTACATGGCTCCCTTATTATTTTTATAGGAACCCTTTGATGTGTACAGATGAAACTATTTAACACATATACATTGTGAAACACACTAATAAAATGAATCCCCCCCCCAACAAACAACAAGTAGAAAAGCCTTCTCACTTCTAGGAGAGCATGACTAAGTCTCTGAAGTCATGTTATGCGGGAAGGAAAACAACACTGGTAATTCTCACACGAAGCTTTGAAAGGCACAAAAATGCTGCCGTTTTGAATTAGGCTTCAGGGTCAGACTGCCCCAGAGGATAATGGAAAATTTGTTTAGACATCTGAAGACACACCTGGGGCAGCTTCCTGGGAACCATAGCTCACGGCATCAGTCATCTTTCTCTAAGGTCACTCCACACCACATGGGCCTCTTCCCTGCAGCACTGCCTGGCGGGTGTGCCCCTCCCAGGGCTTCCTGGACCAGGGGTACCTCGGTGACCAGTTGGGACATGTGGCACCACGCCACACAGTGAGTGCTCGCTAAACTATGGTTATTATTTCCTCTATCAGGCAGAGGAAAAGACCTCGGCCAGACCCATTTCCAGGGTCTCCTTCTCCCTACGGCAATTCCCCCTAGGAAGGACGTTCAGAAAACGTGCACAACGCCCTTCTTTTAGGTAATTAGGAAGTTGAGGTGACTGGGAAGTTGTTTGCCCGCAGCAGTGAACAGTTTTCTAACTAACAGCTAGTTTCTCTGCCCATCCTGTGAAGTTACTGCAGCCTTTTCAAAGCAGCACAGAACCTGGCAGAGATCAGAGGCTCACAAAATATTTGCTGAACAGATGAATGAGTTGAATGAAAGAATCCTAAAGTGTAAATAACAAATATGATGTCTTCCTTGCTTTTATCCACACTCACCACCGCAGCTCAAACTTAAAACACTAGGAGCTTGAGAAAGGATCCAGGAATTTGAAGTGGAGTTCCTTTCAACATTACATTCGAGAGACAAGAGGGTCAGGGTTGATTTTCCTGCAACAGTGACGGTGTCCATCGCATCACATCTGCAACCCACTCAGCTGTAGTGTTTCAAGATTCTCTGATTTCAAAATGCCGCTGTGCTTGAGTGACGCCACCTCCTTTTAGCACTGTTATTTTAAGTCTTTTCCCCACCCCCATCTCACCTCACAGATACCTCTGAAAGTCACAGGGAGAGACTATTCTGGAAAATGCCCTTATCAAATGATGATAATATACTAGGTTGCCCTATTTGTAACTGCTTCCTTATTTTAGAACAGAATTTTTCAAACGGCATCTTGAAAACCCTCATGAAACACTGAATTGGAATTAGTCCTGACGTGGGCAGATTAGTCAAGCAGTCGAGCAGTTATCAGTTATCTTTTGCTGTGTAACTAACCATCCACAGACTTCGTGCAGGTCAGGACTTTGGGCTGGTAAGCTGGGCACTTCTGATCCAGGCCAGGCTTGACTCTTCTTATCTGGCTGATGTGTCTGATGGGACAGCTGAGACTGGTTAGTTTACAGTGGCCTTGGATGGAACAGCTGGGTTGACCAGGGCCTGTCTCCGTGTGTAGCTTATTGCAGGCTTTTGCACATGACAGTCCCGGGGTTCCAAGAGCAGTAAGAGGGCAAGCCTCAAAGCCTGAGCACTTGTCAAGTCTCTGCTTATGTGCTATTTGTTGCCATCCTATGGTCCAGCTCAGTCAGGGTGGGAGGGATTACCCAAGGGCATGGATGTGGGGAGATGTGAACGAACTGGGGACCGTTATTGCAACAATCTGTGTTTCAAAAAGCCTGAGATACGTGGGGATCCAGAAGGCCCAGATATGTGGCTGTGAAGCCATCTCATCAGAATCAGATGACTCAGGAGCCTTGCCTCCTGGGCATTCAGGCACTCCTGTTTCCGCACATCCTGCCCCACGCCTCCTCTCAGCCCCTTCCCCCTGACTTTCTTCTGTGGCTTCATCACTGCCGGCTTCCGGATATTTTTCTGTTCAAGCAGCCCTGCAAGCGCCTGGCGGGGATGATGAATGAGCCTGACTTCCTGGGCGACGTGACTGTCCAGAAATACAGCCCGGAGCACGCACAGTGCCGCAGCTTCCACGCACAATGCGGGCGCCTGAATGTGCCGTGGGGTTGGACAGAGGTCACTGCCGCAGAAACAGAATACCATTTGAGACTAGCATTCTAGGCTATTTGCTTAATTAGAGGAATAAGCAAATAGGTACCCTGGATTGTCTCAACAGACTAAAACGTATAAGTGAAAAGGCTGCATGCAATTAAGCAAAATTCACTGTGATCTGGCTGTCTGGTTTAGTTCACTCAAATTATATATAAAGAATCAAAGAACCACAAAGAAAAGCAGAAGCATTGGTTGCCATTATAAATCTGGTAAGTGTCTTTGATCAAGGAAAGCTTTCTTACCAAACAGGCTCTGAGTTCCTGATTACCCACGGATTTATTTACAAGGAGAAACGAGCTCTCAGTAGTCCTTATTACTATCTTGCTCGATAAAAAGATCAACTAATCAATGAAGAGTGCTGGTTTCACATGGTATAGTACAGATACAACAAAACAATATAGACTTGGCCCTTGCAGAGCTGACACAGAAGCAGACCACACTGGTACAATGAACAGACAGATACAAAACCAAAAACAGCAGTGGTAGATACAACACCCAACATCACCTGGGTTGTGGTAGGTACCTTACATGTATCATTTATTCTAACCTTTAAACCCTATGATGAGGTGGCTGTTACCATCTCAAACTGCCAAGGGAAAAAACCAGGTATCCAACAAGATCTGCAAATAGACAAGGTCACAGTGCTGGACAAGTTTGAGTCCTGAACTCAGGCATTAGTTTGACTCCAATTCTTCCTCAGTACACTAGCTCTTGTGATAATAAATGGTCAGAGAAGGCAATGCAAAAAATTACAGTGACACTCACTCAACCACTGATGGAGGGCACGGATGCTGGAGGCTTGACTCCAGCCCCAGTCCTGAAGGAGCTCACAGCGTGGTGAGAGGGACAGCAAGAGACGCAATCCTGTGATTTCAGGCCAAACCTGAGTCTGCAGTTATGGAAGATGTTGGAGCAGAAACACAGCACAGAACAAAGAGTGTGTTTTTCCTTCTGACTTCTCCAGACTTTCCCTTGGACAGATAGGATATTTCCTTCCGGGGAAAGCCTTGGGGTTGCCAACTGTGTTACGAGTGTATTAAACTAGACAGACTCATAGTTCTTGGTATTACTGAAATCAACAGAAAGAAGCAAGAGAAACTAACACTAGCCACGGTGACTATTTTGAAGCTATCTTCTGGCTCTTAATTTTTTCTATTTTAAAAAGAACTTTAATGACTTATATCTCATTTGATTCTTTTACTAACTCCGTGGTGTTATCATTTTGCAGACAACATAACACAAAAAGGTTAAAATTCTCAAGGTAATGTTATTAGTTTGCTAGGGCTTCCATATTCAAATACCAACAACTGGGTGACTTAAATAACCGACATTTATCTTCTCACAGTTCTAGAGGCTGGAAGTCCCAGATCAAGGTGTCTACCAGCAGGTTTGGTTTCTCCTGAGGCCTCTCCCCTTGGCTTACAGATCATGCCTCCTTGCTGGGTCCCCACACAGTCTTTCTTCTGCTCTGGACATGTCTGGTGCCTCTCTGTGTTCTAATCTCTTTTTACAAGGACACCAAACATACTGGATTAGAGTCCACTCCAATGATTCCATTTGAACTTGATTGCCTCTTTAAAGGCTCTGTCTCCACATGCAGTCACATCCTGAGGTACTGGGGGTTAAGGGCTTCAACATATGAACTTGGGGGGAAACAATTCAGCCCATAATAGTAACCCAGATGTGGAATGTCAGAACCCAGATGTAAGACATTTCTGCTTCCATGTGAAGTCACCTACTCAACGCACAACTCAGGTATCTTCTCTTCCCTGAATGGGCTCACTTGTTTCCTCTAATCTTGGTTTCTCTCCTACTGTAGCTTATCTGAAAAGACTTAGACCTGCCTTCCCTCCTATCTGTATGTAAAAATATATCCATTTCATGGCACAGTTTAAATCTGCCCGTTTTTGGTGAAGACGCTGATGCCACAGTTGGAAATTACTTCCTCACAGGAATCCCCATTGACATTTTTATTCTGTTGCACGACGTTCACCTTTCCACTTTGTAGAATAAATGTATGTTTATCTCTTGTTCTAGATTTATAAGTGCTCAATCGTATCTTTTCATGTTTCTTTGAGAGGGAGGGAGACTCCGAGGGAGACATAGTCCTAGATGCCTAGTGAATGGGACACATAAGATCCATCCTTTTTTGGACCTTTCATCTTACTTTGGAAACAAACAATGTACAAATAAGGAAATAAACTAGACTATTTTAAATAGTTACAACTCACAAGAAGAAAATGAAACAGAAGAAAGGAATAAAGAATGACTGCAGAGGGGAGAGGGGAGTCCTGTTCCCTTGGCCAGGGAAGAGCACTCTGGAAAGTTGTTTTAAGCTGAATCTAAATGATAAGTCAACCACGTGAAGACTGGGAAGAGGGGGTTCCAGGCAAAGAAGCAGCAAGTAGGAATATTCTGAAGTGGGAAAAGACTTGGTCTGTATTTAAGGACAGAGATCACGTGACTGCAACAGAGCAACTGAAAGATTCAGAGATAAAATTTGGCAGGCAGCATACATCTCAGTCCTTGTAGGTCACAGCAAGAAGGCTGCATAGCGTTTCTCATATAATGAGAAGTACAATCGACCCCCTTCTCTGCGGCTTCACTTGCTGAAGTTTCTGTTACTTGCAGTCAACTGTGGTCCAGAAACACTAAGTGGAAAATTCCAGAGATAAACAATTCATACGCTCTGTGAGCAGCATGATGTGACCTCCCACCATCCTGCTCCATCCTACCTGGATGTAAACCATCCCTTTGTCCAGAGCATCCTGCCCACTAGTTGCTTAGCAACCATCTGGGTTATCAGAGTGTGGCACTTGTGTTCAAGTAAGCCTTATTTTACTTCATGATGACCCCAAAGAGCGAGAATAGTGATGCTGGCAATTCAGATATCCTCTTACTGACCCTAATTTAGAAGTTAAACTGTATCATAGGTATGTATGCATAGGAAAAAACAGAATATATAGGAGTTGGTACCATCTGTGGTTCCAGGCATCCACTGGGGGTCTTGGAACATATGCCCCACGGATAAGGGGAACCACTGTACTTCTTGGGCAGAGTAGATGTTTAATAAATGTCTTCAAATACTAATTTAATTAAGCCTGCCCAGGATTTGATTGTTCTGGTAGCCTGGGTGAACTCGTCTACATGAAAACAAGGAAACCAGGGTCAATAGCTCCATGTGGCCCACGTTCCAGTCACGGACTTTAGATTTTTACCTAGTTGTCAGGATCTACATCAAATAACTCCCTGTATCTTCTGTGGGGAGTCTTCTTTTTTTGTTTTGTTAGTGTTAAGTGATTTAACATCATTACATTTTTATTCATTAGCTAAAGATTTTAAGACAGCAAGATCTGAAGATATGAATTCTCTCAAGACAGCAATAAAACATCTCCCAAACACCTGACAACAACTACCAGGTTTCCTCTCCAGGACAAGGTACAAGCGCACGATTTCACGCAGAACTTCTTCATTGCTGAAATAACTGATGTGATTATCCACCTTAGAACTGAAGTAACTTTGGTTCTTGATTTGACCTTCATTTCAGGCCAGGCTGAAATTCTGTGAGGGAGAGAGGGAGGTGTGGATGCAAAAGTACTATTTTGAGGAATAAATAGCAGCATCCTTTCTATTCTTTTAAACCCAAGATAAAATACAGTGAGCAGCCGGGGGAGAGCTCTCTTCGCAGTGCAAGGAAAGCTAGAGAAAAATCATTTCCACATTAGAATTGAGATGATTCATCATTTTCTCTTCCGTGAATCTCATAGAAATATTTTTGCCCTGAATATCTTCTCTAAGCAAAGTTGCAAGGTTTGTAACTACTGAGAGTCTTGGAAAAGAAACACATTTATTCCAAAAATTAGAAACATATCTTCATCCATTCACATCCCCTGAAAGAAGGAAATTTGCACATTATCTCTACTTTATTGTCCTTAGCACAGAAGTGCTTTTTTTTTTAACCCAGCAAATAAAATTGAGTGGAGAGGCAAAAAGATGAGTTTAAAAGGACATTTAATTTTAGAATTTCATTTGAGTTCTTTAAAAACACAGATACTGAAGTATAGTAAACGAAATAGTGCATTCTTTACATTCCTTAATCCAATTACTTCTGTTTGCTAATTCCACAACTTAACAGTTATATTTGGATGGAACAGAGGGAGAGTAGGGTGATTGCTTTCATTTTGCGTGACGCTGAAGTAACCAAATTAATGCATCACCATTTAAGTCTGCAGGGGCTCCTTCAGCAAGTAAAGATTGCTCTCTATAAAAAAGAAACAAAAGAGAAAATAAAATATCACAAACTATACAATCAGATCCACAAATTAAGGGTGCATGTGAATTATCGTTTACAGATGGTGCTATTCTAGGTTACCATTTCAAACATCTTGCTATACTTAATAAATCTGGCCACTTCCCTCCGTCCTCTCAGCACCTCTTCCAGGTACAAGCCAATTTATCTGTTGGGACCACCTGGTCTTAATTTGCCAGCATCTTCTAATGCCCGGTTACCTACCACCTATGATTTCTTCATATTGTAGCAATACCTTGGCCCATGTATGTGACCTTGAAAGCTACCAACACATCAACGGGTATCAAAGCGAGAACAAGAAAAAGAAAAAGCAAGCCTTGCTGCTTCTCAGACCTATTCATCCTGAAAACACAATCGTGCACCTTACGTGATTTTGACATCAGGTCAGGACATTCAGCATGTTGTTCAGTGCACACGAGGGCACATCATCTTACTGCACCCACAGCAAGTCAACTGCAATGAGAATATAAAATTTGTTTTAAGTGATATCAAATCACAGAAAGTGCATGGGCTTTGGATAGAATTAGGACTGGATTTAGGGTCTACTGCTCACCAGATGTACAGGCTAGCATCTCAATGACTTCATCTATGAATGGTGACCACATATAGAATTCACCAGGGTGCTGGGAAGAGTAGGCCACGGTAAGTATGTCAAAGTACCGAGCACAGAGGAAAATCCTTCCACTCTTTTCCTCTCTGACAATTTTTGCTCTTGGCCACGGCCAGGAAAAAAGTTCTCTTCACCTAACTTCCACAAACACATATCAAAGCTAGCAAAGGCCTGGAGTAAAGCAATTAAAATTAAAAGGTATTTCCTAAAAGTACCAAGCTAAAAACATTTAGGACTTTTCTGACATTAAAGATTGGGTCTGGTATGGCGTGTGATATGGATTTGATAGCACAGTGTCAGAAAAACAGAATTTCGAAGCATTCCTTTAAACTTTAGGGAGATAATACAGAGATAAACAGATACACAGAGTTCACACAGAAATAAAACACAAATTTAGAAAACAGACCAGAAAGGAAATGTAAGTAAGTTTGGAGAGTGCTCACATAAACGGGTGGTTATTGAAGCCATAATGGGATGAAATAATTATGAAGGTATGAGTTTCAAAAATTAAAATTGTGACTCTCATTTTGACATAAAATAAAGATGTGTCAAATATTTTATGTAACTTATTAAGGAGGGAAATAAGGAAATTACCTTGGTAAGCCCAGTCTGAGGAGCACTGGAGAAGCTAGAATTGATAGGAAGAGGTCAGTGCTGGTTAGACAGAAAGCCAGCTAATGACTTGGGAACCAACAGCCGCGGTTTGGGGAGGTGTCTGGCCCACTGCACAGGGACTATTTGCATTTCTCTTGGACAAAAGGCCACCAGTGGCTCTTGTCCCCGTGAGTTGTAAAACAGCCTGCTCAATAGAAAACCAAGCCCAGAAAGCGCATCCAGTGATTTCTTTCGCCAAAGTCTAAGCTTCAGGTCATTTTTGTAGATCCTGTAAAGGAAGATTATCTGGGATGCCTCGCTAATCTCTTAGAGCAGACGTTGCGAAGAATCACTGCCTCTTCCCACAAAACACCTCTTGGGGCCACTTTTACTCAATGGGACGAGTCACTACTTTTGGTCCAAACGGTTATTTCTATGATTGTAGGAGTAAACTCACTTAATGGTCCCCAAGCTGAAGGAAGACATCTGGTAAGGGTGACTTCGATTAGTTGTCTCTCTTGCCTGGAGAAATTCTTCACCATTTTAACAACATTAACATGACAGGAGTGGGGTGCCATTTGAAACTTACAAGTCAATCCCCTAAAATTCATCAAAATGTAATTCATCTAGAAGAAAGTATTAAAGTAGGCAGGGATATCGAGTTAAAATAATTTGGTCGATTTTATTATATTTTAACACAAACTGGGGGGGGGGGGGGAGGAAATAAAGAAAGAACAAGAGACCAAAGATAGGATTAATGGTTTTGACAAGCTACCAGAAAGTACAAGGACAAAATTCCTTTCTCTACAGGTCTGACAGTATAAAAATCTGGGACTCATGACTGCTCTGGTGATAATAAATTTTATTTATGTTTAAAATAAAAAATAAGCAAGCCTATAATTTAAGTTGCGCAGAGACGCATGAAGAATGTTAGTACTCACAGAGACATTCAAGGAAAGGAAGACTGACAGGTAATAAAACTACATCTTAATCTGTCGGGGTTTTAAAATCATTTCTCTGCTACATGAAACAGGCTAATTCAAAGTGCTTACTTTTCTGGACTTACACAGAATTCCTGGAAAAATTAACTTACAGTGGATTGAAACAGGTTTTTTTTTTCCCCCAAATAAATAACTTAAATTGACACTTGTCTTTTATACTTAAAGGACTTATTGAAATGACTAGAAACGGAAGACTTTCAACTGATTAAAACCTCTCCATCTCTGTCACTGTGTGCCAGCCAGTGGCTGGTGTGGCTGACAGAATTCGGAAGGAGAGAGAGCAGCATATGGCAGAATGAGTTTTGAGCCCCAGAGAAATCTCCCTCCGTTCCCACTCCATCTGTGCTTGTGTGGTACCTCTCCCCATGCACAGAGATGCTGAGCTCGAGACAGGAGAAATGTATGATGGGAAGATGCAGAAACAGCTTTGTGTCATGCTAAGCATTAACAAAACACTTCCGTTCCACAGCACACATCTTAAACCGGGAGAGACGAGGGGCAGAGGTTTATCTGAGGGCACTCAGAGAGTCCTCGAGTGCAGAGCACAGAGAAAGCTAGCTGATGAAGGCGGTGTGGAATGATTGCTGGAATACGTCAGTGCTTGGCTTTGGAGTCTGAGGAAGGATGTATTGTGCAAATCATTGGCCTTCTGGGAAACATCAGAAAGGCAGACGGCCGGGGAGTCCTGAGAAGGCTCAGGGCAGGCAAACCATTGGAGTATTTCTCCTGTGCACCTTCAACCCAAACAGTTTTGCTGACAGAGGCTGAAAGAAAGAAAAATGGAGCCAGTGATTTGTGTTTTATTATGCGAAGTGTACTGTTAGGGGACTTTTTATTAGTCAGTAGTCGTCGTTTCTCCAAGATGTGGGGAAACACAGGAAAGCATTTTGTCCTTGTTTCTGCTCTCTCCCTGTATCTATCCTCTTTGCTACAGCCATGTTGAGGCTCTGGTTCTCTCCATCTTGACTGCTGAACTCCAGGCCAGTACCCTGCTCCTGGCTCCCGGCACGAAATGGACATGGCAGGAGAGCAGATAGCAGGGGGACAAGAGAGCAGGGGGACAAGAGGCAGGGTCTGGGGACAAGCCAACCTCATCGGAGCATTCCTCTCCCTCCCACGCCTCTCCCCTCTCAGACACACACACCCCACACACACACCCCTCCACACACTACACACACACCCCCAAAGCACAAACACACCACATACCCCACACACACACTGTCACAGGATGACATAGCTAGTATTTTTTGTTAATGACATTTCCCCTGTGAAGCTCGGACAATGTATATGGTTTTGAAAGAATCAGTGGAAGCAAAAAAGTCCGTGAAGTCAGTAAGCAGCCTTTAAGCATGTGCTGTGTGAATTAGCAGAAGGCTAATAGGAGCAGTTTTCTTTCTGCGAAACGTGTTTGCTTTTCCTTGATCACTGTACTCTATTAAATCAGAACATTGTACTTTTTTTAAGCCAGAACCCAAGGGTGTAGTATTTAATCCTTCAAAGACAAGGGATCTTTCACAAACTATAGTTAGTTCCTACTTTGTCCATATCTCATTCTTAAAAATACATAGGAAAGTTGAATAGAAAATGGAGAGATTTTCATGTTGTGAGTGAGGTTTCCATACCTACAGCACTAAAAATATAACATCCCCAAGCAGTTCAATGAAAGTTGTCTCTGCACTGGGATCGTAGACACTTTCTGTCTTAGTCTTTATCATTTTTATGATATTTGATAGTATATTTTTAACTTGCACATATGCGCTTCAGATTTTGTTCTTTCCCTTCATCAGTGAACAACTAGTCAACAAGTTCAGTTCCGACCATTTGAGACAACGCGGGCTACTTTCAATACACCCTAATGGATCCTTCTCCTGCTGAACTGCATGTGCTAAAGTCAGCTTGTACCAACTTGGGAGAATCGACTGTTAAATTGTCAGGAATGTTGTGAGATGACTCACTTCAGGTTGACAGCTTAAAGTCAGGTATGATGGGAATATTTACACCAAAGGAACAGATAAACGCAGCAATCAGGGCTTCCTTCCCATCCCCAGAAATGCTGCTTGTTGAGCATCCACCAGCACATCATCGGAGGGCCCATTATCCAGACATAATTAAGATGAGATTGGTCTGTTAATTTAAAAAAAAATGACTAAAATGAGGAAAAATAACCGGAAGATACATTCATTTATACATTAACCATTCATTTACTTAACACATCTTTTGGTACAGAGCCAAGGCCTTTCATTGAATCTGAATTCACTTTCTTCCTAAACCATGTCCATGTTGCCCTACCTACAACTTCCGGTTTCAGGTTCCTTAAAATGCAGCAGGAACTTAAAAATGCCTCTGATGCAACCTGAATGCAAAATCCTTCTAGATTATTCTCCCAGTTTCTGACAGTTGTTTCACCTTCCCCTCATTGGACATCAATTTATTTTAGTAACTTGCTTGTACTGCCATCTCAAAAATTTCCATTCATTGGTCATATAAACAATACTCTTTTACTATTCATATATTGCCAATTGAAATAATATTTAATTAAATCAGGTTATTATAATGCTAATTAACATTGACACAAATGGGTTTGTGAACAAACCAACTGAGCCTTGGTGTGCAGAATGCTTAGGCCGACCAGAGGCAGCCCAAGCCCTGAGCACACGGTGTGCCACGAGCATCGGTCAGTCCCATTCCCTGACGGCATGGAGAGCGATGACTAACCCCATTAACTAATTAAGGGGAGGTCGGTTAAAATGCCTACATTTCGACAAAATTTCATCATGATTTTTATTTTTCTGATGTTTAATCTACTTTCAGAAAATAACAATGGCCAACTACATAAACTAGTGAAATAATGTATTTAGAATTTCTTATACAAACCGATGTATTCAAAAATTCTTAATGCACACACGGATGAAATCAATTTGAAAAGAAGGCCACAGGTGAACATGGAATTCGTTACTTGATTCACGAAAGACAGAACTGTGACATAAGAAAGGCCAGAAATTGGCACAGGAAAGGCGAATTAGGAGGGCTGAGGTGCTAGCATCACCACCGTCGTCACCACCACCGCCACAGGAACAGTAACAACAACTCATACTTATTGAGCTCTTCCTGGGTGTGAGCACTGTTACTCTGAAGTGCTTCCCATGCATTTTGTCCCTCATAGTATACGCGAGGGAACCGAGGCACAGAAAGATGATGGAGCTGTGCAGGGCCCCACAGCGGGTAGGGGTTGGGCTGGGTTTGGAACTGAGGTAGCCCAGACTCCAGAGCCCGTGACCTTCCCCTCTGCGTGCGGTACACGCTGACGGTACCACTGGGTGTCAGTGGCCCGTGCTGCCTACTCTTCCACGTGCGTTTCTTCTCTGCCCCTACTGGGGCTAGAAGTGTTCTGACTCACCTGAAGCTGAAGGAGGATGGGAGGGAAGCAGGGAAGAAAGAGCCAAACACTTTTTTTAAGCTCTCTGATTCATGAGACTCACATTTCCCTTTGCCCTTCCTGTTCTGGTTATCCATGGCTGCATGACAAAGGACCTCGAAACTCGGTGGTATAAACAACTCAGTTCGTGTAAATGATTATTAACGGTTTTAACAGTTCTTGTTCTCTCTTATTGTGCTATGAGAAGATGGGGCTCAGCTGGGCAGTTTTTGCTTGGTGTCCCTCACGCCCTTTCTATCTGATGGGGGCCGGGGCTGGGCCATCCGAACGCCTGACTAGGCTGGGTATCCAGGAGGCAGTACTCGCATGTCAGGCAGCAGATTCCGGCTGCTGGTGTGAGTTCATCCGTCCACAAGAGCAGCCACGTGTGGCCTCTCCATGTGGCTTGCACTTCTCACTGAGAGACACATAAAATCAGTCTTCCTTCGCAGCAGCCCAGGGTTCTGAGAAGGCAGGGTGGAGGCTGCCAGTCCTCTTAAACGCTAGCCTCAGACCTAGCAGGATCGCTGCCTCCGTGCTTATGGATCAAGCAAGTGAAAGGTTAGTACATATTCTGATGGAGGAGCATTAGACTCCTCCTCTTAATGGGAGAAATAGCAAATAATAGCAAATAATCTGCAGCCCTCTTTAACCCGCCATGTCTAACAGTCTACACTGCCTGCCAGCCTGCAGTGCCAAGGACTCCGGAAGTGCCAAGTCCTATCCAACAGGCTTAAGAGACTAATTTAATGACCAACACCACAGGGAAAACTGCCTCCGAGGACTCAGAAAATCTGCTCTGTTGCACGCTGGCTGCACGCTGCCTTTCTTTTTAAAATACGTTATGTCAGAGAACCTCTTCTTTTCACTGCCATTTATACAGTTTTACTGTAAAATAAAGAAAATGCACACTTTGAAGAAGAATAAGCAAAATTAGAAGCAAAATTCCAGTAAACATACATTTTGTGTCCTGAAAAAGGCCTTTTGGCTGTAAGTTGGCTGAGACACAGAGTGGACCACCCGGGTTTGGATCCCTAGATCACCTTTAAGCACTCAAATGCCACCTGCAAATTGGTGCTCATCGAAGTTGCCCTCCCATCCCTCCCCCGTCAAAATCCCTGGCATTTTAACAAGGCTTCTTTCTTTTCCACATGTGAAAAAAGTGCTTGTCTAAAATGCATCCATCTCTTGCTAAAGCATGGCTATTATGCTTATTTTAATTCTCTTTATAAAAACTCAATCTTTAATGTCCTGGGACACTTTAATGCTGTGTGTTGAGCTAATGTGCAAAATACATACCCATTATTACCTATTTACTTGGGTTATTGTTCTGGCTAAGGTGTAATTTTCCACCAGGCAATAGTTTAGAAATTTGGCAGCACACAGAGAACATTTCCATACTTAAAAAGCATCCAAAATTTAGAATGACATCCAGAGATATTAAGCAAGTGTAGATAATGCTCTCCAACTTCATCAAATATTCATGGTTAATTATAGTCATAATATTTATGTTGCTGTGAAAATTAAGGTTGTGAGCTTCTTGTACATAGGCTAAAAATACAAGTTTACAGACTGTGCTATTGCTTACCCCTTTCATTACTGGAATTTCTCATTGTCATTAAATAGAATGGCAGGCACGGGGTTCTTTGGCTCCCTGACTCACGTGGCAGATCTGATATCTCCCTTGATAGGTCAGACAGAACGTGCAGGAAATGCTGAAGAACCATCAGACCCTCTCCCACAGGAGAGAAGGATGTGAGCAGAGGCCCAGAGGCTACATTTTCTGGAACAAAAATCAAGACACATGGACTGACAAGTCCAAGAACACTCTGAGAAGCCCCAAGATAGACGATTTGAAATTCAGTCTTAAAAAGTGGGACATATGGTCATCCCATCTGAAGGGAATAAAATCACATGGTCCAGAAGAAAGAAGGGCTTGAATTATCTAGTCTTATCTAATCTCGACACAACTATTATTGGAATAAAAATGCAATTGTAAATTTAAAAGACAAGTATAGAAAAAAATCTTTCCAAAAAAATTGTGTATCTAGTTTAATGCCTGTCTCAAGACCATCAATCAGAAGTAAAGGTCAAACTTCCTAAACAAACTTTCCTTGCTTTCTTGCCTCGTCTCCTACTTCTATTTCTTTGCCCCTGACAGGCAAGAATATTTGTAATTCTCAGTCTGTCACATCTCTAAACCTTTTCTTATTGTATCCCTTCATTTAGGAATATTCATTCAATGTGGCCTCTGAGGTGAAGTTCATCTTATTTGTAATACTCAGTGTCAGCATCATCTGGCTTCTTAACCTTCCAGAATCTACGACTTCACTTCCTGTCTACGCCTCCATTGGTTAGCTTTGTTTTTATTCTGAGCCTCTGGGGCTTTCCCTCACCTTCCTGGGATCTCGGGTGTGCATTTGAGAGAATGTTTGTCATGTTTCACCTATGTTTTGTAACAAGAGTTTTCCTAAAATTATTTCTCATATATTAATTACCTCAAGATTACATAAAAGCTAATCATTTCCCTCTGGATATCTAATATCTCATTTATCATATAGTGCATTTTTGTATATACTGAGGTCCATTTTGAAATTATCAATTACTTCCACTTCTCGGTCAATTCTAAAATCAGTCTCACAGTAACAATTTTTAATTGGTAGCTTTAGAGTACATCCAGTAACTAGTAGGACAATGCCATTGTCATTACTCTTTTAATAGGTGGTTATTCCAAATAAATCATCTCTCTCTTAACCATGTCCTAGTAAAACACTAGAATGGTAATGCAGTTATGCTGCATGGAAAGTCACATACGTTTGATTTGTAAAAATCTAAATTTATGTACAGACTAAATTTTTTAAAGAATTTCCATCAACTCTTCAAGCTCTGACACTATTTTTCAGTCCTTCTTTCTTTTTTGTCAATCTGTCCCCAAACCAAATATTCTTGCCATCTCACTCTTTTTAACAAAATTTGCCATTAAGAAAGGATCAAGCATGAATAATTTACAATAGCCACATGTTTTCCCTCCCAGTAGTATCCGTGAGTTGTATCTTAGCTCCAGTTGCAGAATTAAAAGATTTATCTTCAAATATTAGTCAGCAAGAGAGAGAAGTTCTTTTTCTGTTCTTGAATTCTTGGAATTTTAGCTCCACCCTCCTGGTACATAAAGTACACTCCAACAGAATGTGTCTTTATTAGCACAGCCATAAACATTTATTGTTATTATTCATTTGCCTAATTCTTCCTTTTGCCATCTGGAAATTTGACTTTAAACTTCAGCAGAAAGAAAATTCTCCTTCTTGTTAGTCTTGGAGTGTGACCCTGCTCCAGACAGGGTCACATCTTACAGTGTGGATATGCACCACCATGCAGCTGCACCCCCCAACCCAGGTAAGCCTGCACAAACCAGGTAAGCCCCTCCTCGCCCATGGTGCCCACCTGGGATGAAATCAAAAGAGAAACTAGAGAGTAGTCTTCTTACGCTCCTTTTTCATCTATTATGGAGAGTTGTAAAGCCAATAACTTAATTTATTCCCATATATTCAGAAAAGAAGGAAGGCAGCAAGGAAGTAAGGAAGAAAGAGAGAGAAAGAGAGGGAGAGAAAGAAAGAAAGAAGGAAAGAAGGAAAGAAGGAAAGAAAGAAAGAAAGAAAGAAAGAAAGAAAGAAAGAAAGAAAGAAAGAAAGAAAGGAAGGAAGGAAGGAAGGAAGGAAGGAAGGAAGAAAGACAAAGAAAGAAAGACAAAGAAAGAAAGACAAAGAAAGAAAGAAAGACAAAGAAGGAATAGAAAAGGAGAATCTTTCCATAAAAAAGCTACTGAGAAAGATTTCAGTGAGGACACCACAGACTAAACAGCTTTCTGGGAAGTTACAGCTAAAGTCAGCTTGGATGTTCACTGAGCAAAGACAATAACTGAATCTATTCTGCAGCATCCTATCAACGCTTAAGAAATGATGTGAATAAGTTCTTCCTGTCCAGTTTGGAACTCAAAGAAAAAGATTAAAGGACTGCAGAAGTATCAACCTTTTGTAGAAGTTCAGAAAAAATTGACACTGTAGATGGTGCTTCTATACACCTAGACTAACCAGCATTTGATAGACTGACCTGATGTCCATTCAAAGAGGAATTATGTTTATTAAATGGAGTAGTAGCCACAGTTTCTAACTCTTTGCCCTCATATTTTCTTCCTAACAAAATAATCACCACTTTTTATAAAAGATAGCTGTCTATTCCATCACTTTTTCTTTACCCATTTTTAATATCTATGAAAGAAAAACAAATTTTACATTTGAGTAATTTCCATACCCCTTTAAATGATACAGTATATCAAAATAGAGAATTTTAAGCAAATTCAAACTATGTATTTTATAGTTGAGGGTAAAAAAGAATTGTGACTTATTCAATGACACAGAGTAGAGCTTTAACTTGTTATATCCAGTCCTATCTACACTACTTCATGCTGACCATCTTAATGTTTTCTCTGGTGGTTTCCATGGGAGCTACTTAATTAACTTCTTTTCTAGTTTCATTTAAAATCCTTGTAATTCATAATTGTCTTAAAATAATACCTCTGAGAGAATGCTTTTCACCTAACAAATATACTAACAAGTATTTTTCAAATTGGGTGACAAAATATGAATTTTTGAATCAGCACACTCCTATGTGGTTTTGCTCTTCAAGGTGTTTTGACAGATAATTGAAATTGCATCAGTATTTTCTGACTTAATATTAATGATTTGGCAAATCGCAATTTTAATAGCAGGACCCAAACCTTAGGGTGAATGATTGTAAGGTGATACAATAAATATCTGAAGAAGATTTGGGATCAAACAGTGAAGTGTTGATCAGGTAATGGAAGCATACAACTTCCTGTACCAGAAAGCTCCAGAGACTTCCAGGAGGAAAACATTTCTCTTCTCATTGACAGATTAGCTAATGAGAGATGGTGAGGAAACAAGCTGGCCTTTGTCTTAACTGTGTCTCGATACAGTAAAAATATGGATGGTGGCATGACACATTCATTCTTTTGGGGACATTTTCACAGTTGATGGAGATTCCAGGGCAGTTGACAGTCACAGCAAACATGGAACCAGATAGACTTGCCAACTTGCTAAGAAGATTTGGTTAAAGTCCAGTCTTAATCTTATTACAAATATTACCTACAATATGTTAATGAGATAAATAATTCTGATCATTTATTTTGGCAAATGACAGCTGCCAGATTCTTGATATTTAAATTACTCATTCATTTACTGCTCATCTATCTGAATAACTGGCATAGCTCTATTTGTTACTGTGTTGACAAACCCTTATTCCATATGATCATTTATTACTAGTCTTGGAGATATAATATATGGTACTTTCACTTCATTGGATATGCTTGATGCAAAAAAATGAGTTAGTGGAGTATCAGCTCACTACACCGTATCAACTCTAATGATAAGGCAGTTCTTTGTCTTAGGTAACAATCTTGTTGACAATCATCATGTAAGCTCAGGTAATGTTTAGCTATTGAAAATCTCTGGGGAATATGAACATATCTAATGCAGCTTTGCTTCTGTAATGACTACAGTATAGCCCCTGTACATCAAAGCACATCAATTCCAAGAAAAGTCACCAAGGGAAAGAAAAACCTCTCAGCGTGAGGGTGTTTTAATTAATGTTGTAAGCCATAAGAAAAGTGGCCAATTGAAAAACTAAATGACTAGGAGGTACCTAGGCTAACTTTTTAATTTTTATTTAATAATTTGATGAACATTAGGTCTCTCTAAAATTTGAAACATCAAAACATAAAATGCCCATGCATAATTTAAATACTAATTTATTTGATTTTTGAAGGCAATTCTAAGGCAGAACTTATAATGGAAGTGCAGTTTCAGCAACATAACAGTCTCTGAAGAGATAAATCTTTTATGTTCTTTCCAGCAGGGTAATTTATTAATGGACAAGCTCATAATGTTTATTACACCAAAAATTATGTCTAAAGAGTCCAAAAGAACAATGTTGGTGTTTAGGCTGGAATAAACTGTGATTTTCAAGCAATACATTGAATTTTTGTTAATCTAAAGTGTCTCATTTGCAAAAGCGCAACCAGGCAGTTGAGTAAACATAAGCAGTCCAAAGGGGCACACGTAGGTGTTTCAGACTCAAGTTGCACCAGAAGTGGCGAGGGAATTAAAATATTTTGAAAGCAAGAAGAATATTTTTAAGGCTCTATACATAGAGTCTTGCACAAAGAAGTGATAGACTGATACATATTTACCAAATTGGTTTGAACTGAAATGAATTAATTCAAGGAAGAAAGTGTTCTTGTTCTAGTCTTGAGTGTTTTTATAACCAAGTTGGTGAGAACAAATAAGAGTTCTTAAGATACATTCCCATTAATGGTCAAGAAGAACCACAGAGGTCTAATTTCCTACTGCTCATCAGAAGAGCAGAAAACGCTGTTTTTTTTTTTTTCATTACAAGCATTTAATGCTTAATGATTTAAAGTCAGATACTTAAGAGTGAAAGTCACATCTCCAGTGCACGTTCATACTTGTTTAGTGGTTTCTAAATCTGTGCTTGTAAACAAAATTATTCTTAGTCCTTTGACAACTGCTATTTGTCCTGTAGGAAAATTACTCCCTAAGGAGATGCAAATTGTTTGGTGGTACTTGATGGCTTTGTAGTAATTACCATGCTATCAGATAGTTCAGAATTAAGATAAGCCTTGGCATCAAAATTCCATATGGTTGATTCTAAAATAAGATGCTTAGATGGGCAGAATACTAAATGACATGCATTGAATAAGTAAAATCCTGAGCCAAGTTTATTTCAAACCTGGAGCTGTCGCACGTTGTATCTGAGATCAAACAAAGGTCATTTGAATGCCTCAACATTTAATAAACAGTTGAAAAAGCTGTAATTTCAGGGAAGTGCAGGTCAATAACATTAATCGATGCACATAACTATTACTACAATTAAAGTTATCTACAAACATAACAATCACAATTTATTATAGCAGGAGAAGAGGAGAGGATGGAGAGTAACATAAAACATTTTTCTAATCAGTGATGGAAACAATGCTAAATCAGCCTTTCCCTATCCTTGCCCTCATGTGCAGAGATCACTGACTCCCACTGAGTACCAGTTTTATGGAGACTGTCCCTAATCCTGACTCTCTAATCTTGACCTTTGGCTTCATATTAATCTTTTATTCTTTAACGAAGTATTTATTGAATACATGTTAAGCCCTGTCCCAGCTGCTTGAGTTATATTGACAAACAAGGAGGAAAAAAATTCCTATTTAAAAAAACTTTTATTTGAATATTATTTCAGAATTATAGAAAAGTTGGAAAGTTAGTACAAAGAATTCTGTCATATGCTTTTCAACCAGATTACTAAAATGTTAATATTTACTACATATGCATTATCATGCTTTCTTTATATATATTTATATAAATATATATATAATTTATATAAATAAATTTATATAAACATATATAAATATACTTTATATAAACATTTATTTAAATATATGTATAGGTCTACATATATAATATATATTAACATATATAGAGAGAGGCAGAATGATAATATATATATATTTCTGCTTTATGGAGAAAATACTTGTGCTAGATAGAATTTATTCAGGCATGAGTGATAGTGCTGTTGGCATTATTCAAAGTTAATGAATCAATAATAATATATAGTATATTCTTAAAATTTAATATATATTATCTAATACATATTATATATAAGATAGTGCATATATTATATAGTTTATTATATATACTACATTATAGTGTATATATAACATATATAGTATATACCATATATTAAAGTATCTTTAAACAGAAATACACGTAAAACAAGATTATGTACTGACCAGTTGATGAAAATGATGTGATCAGAGGGTTGCAGGAACCTAAACTACTATTTCCTCTAGGAGCAATGGCTATTTACCAATTCAGTGTTTATGGAAACTTTATAGAACATAACTACTGTGAATAACAAGAACCAACTGTAAGTTACAGTCATAATACCTATTTATTTTTAAATACGTCATTGTGAATTTCCTAAAATTGTGGACGTTCTTATATACACTATTATTGAAATCAAATCAAGCCATTATAATTGATAGAGTGTTATAATATAATCTACTGACCTAACTCAGTTTTCTTGAATTGTCTCTGATGCCCATGATAGTAAAATAAAAATATATCCTTTTTTTCTGGTTTATTTCATCATCACACATTGTACTTTTTAAGTCCAGGGTTTTTTTTTAGCTTCCTTTAATCTAGAACAGCTTCTTAATCTTTCATGACATTTACATTTTTAAAGAATTTCAGCCGGTTTTTTATAGAATTTCACTTTATTTGGATTTGATGCTTCCTAATAATTAGATTCAGAATGTTTTGGTAGGAATAATACAGAAATGACACAGTACCCTTGATGCATAATATTAGGATCTATATAATATATCTGTTGTCCCAATACTTGGTTGCTTGTATGATGTAACGTCTGTCAGTTTATCCACTGCAGTTACTATATACCACATGTAATTAAGTAAATGTCTTCCGAGAAAAATCTCCTATAATTATGAAATTAATATCATAGGAAAAGAAAAGATGAAGAAAGAAAAATCATAATTTGAGGCACTGATACTGTATGAAGAAAGTAAACTAAGGTAATAGGAGAAAGAGTGTGTATTCGAAGGTGGAAGACTCTTATTTTGTTTACAAACAGTTTAACATAAATTTTATTTTTAAGAGGTAGTATATTTATGTGGTTTAAAATTCAAAATGTAATTCTGAATATTGCAGAAGATGACAGCAATCACATGGCACATGGGTTTTTTAATCTCTTCAAATCACCACATAAAAATAGAGCAACTAAGATAACAAACCCCCAAATCTATAGCCAATATCTACAAAAATCTAGGTGACAGAGTGTACTCACGGACTCCAAAAGATGAGCAGGTGGGCACCAACCACTGATAGCTACGGACTTGTCTGATATCAGCATCTGCACAGAAGAAAGCAAAATAAGCCAACAGGGTAACCAGTGGACCTGAGGACACCAGACTCAGTTAACAGGTCCTCCCTGCAAAATTCAAGAAGCCAGTTTGAGAACAGCAGCTGAAACTGAGAGAGATTTCACACACCTCAACCATGAAAAATGCAACAGGCCTGCAGTAAGGTTTGAAAGGGCTATAGCAGTCTGAGTCCTTGAACTCAAGTCTAAAGAGCAAAGCTCCATTCCAGGGCAAAGCTACACACAGAGGAAAAACCGGTGCAAAGAGATCCCAGGTTAGGCAGGACAAGGATGAGAGAAAGTTAAAAAAAAAAAAGGAGGGGGTGTTCCAGTGCAAGTGATGGAGAGAAATAGGGAGTGATTTCAGAAACAACAGAAGAAGGTCTAGAATGTGAGGTTGAAACGACATCCTGAATCATACCTTTCTTCTAAAAGTTTAGGGAAAATGATTTTACGTAAAATTGAGCAACAAGAAGAGAATCTTGGGTGATGAAATGATAGGGGATTGAAGTGGGCAAGATTTCTGTTTATAGAAATATTACAGCTAATAACAAGAAGGAATGATAGAACATCACTGTGCACTCACTAATGAGTTAATTGAACACCAATAGCAGCTAACATCACAAAAAGAGAGACCATCGGATTATAGAAGAACATAATACTACCCATGATGTGATCTTGCCTCCAGATGGAGGGACATACACCATCCATGAAGCAGTTTTGCCAAAAATATTGAACCTAGATTTGATATCATTTTAGACTTAACTGTCAATATCAAGAAAACAGCAATGACAGATTACCGTGTTAAACTACTGCCACTAAAAGTGTCTGAGATGAAAAGATAAGAAGCTCAGGAAACGTGTGTTTTAGTGGGAGAGATCTCTTCAACACTTGTTCTCTGACCTGCAGAAAGAGGACTAGGGACCAGCCCGAGGCTCCTTGTTCCTTCTAGTTTGAGTCTCCAGAGGCACCTTGATTGGGAAAGAATGTCCTGATTAAAATAAATGAATGCAAGGGAGGAGAAGTGAAGCCCTGCAAGAGTGGATAGTACTGTGGAGGAAAAAGGAAAGGGACATGGAGCTGCAGACATGTTCTCCAGGACAAAAGAGGTAGCTGCCCTGGGCCCTGAACTTGAGGATGGGGCCAGAGGGGGGCATTGCATTTGCTCTTCTTTTTGGAGCATCATTAAAATTCACTTGTGAAGTTAATGTCTAACAATATCTCAAGAGGCCATGGTTCTGTGGAATGAAGAAGTTCTTGTCTTGGGGACAGAGATATGATTGGAATTCAGGAGAAGGACTGGGCTGCCTTTTTTTCCCTTCCGTATTTTTCCCTCTCCCTTCTACTTTTGCATAACTTCATATCTACCCCCACACTCTTTTTCTCCCATTTTAAGACAACTTCATGAGGGACCTCTGAACATAGATTGGGGCTCAGTCCTGATTATGGGTAAAATTGAAGTGACCAATATGCATAAGGAAAGATGTCAAACTTCACAATAACCTGAGAAATTAGAATTAAAATAATAAAATAGCTTAAATGGATTAAAAGCATGATCATTGGTATAATGATGCTTTTAAAATCAAATATGAATCCAATTTGATTCAAAATTTAATGCAGCATATTAATGCATAAACACATTTTAATGCATAAATGACTCAGATTTTTAAAATAACAAAAAATGGCATAAAAATAATAAAAAGTCAATATTTCTGCACCAAAGTTAGCACAGTATGCCAGAATATTGATAACTGCAATCAGAACCACAAGTAAGGAGTGAAACATCAATTTTAGAATTATCTACATTGATGTAAAGTGAACAGTAAAATTAGAGAAATGTTTCGAGAAAACAGAAGTTGTCTGAGGAAAGAATCATTTACCATTTGGTGTGTGACCTGGGAAGAAATATTCCCTGAATATAGAGAACACTGGCGTAGAAACAAAACAAGATGCAAATGATATGATGGAAATAAAAGTAAACAGTGCCATGTATTCAGAGTTCATAGAGAAGGAGGACTGGAAAGAAGACCTGGGGTTGGATAAATCAGGGGTTACTAGTGAGAGATGAACAAGTCTTTTCAATGTGGGGGTGGGGCAGCCTCTAAGTAGCAATCAAAAAGTGATTGAATGGTGCAAAGATAATGTCAATACCTGTGGAACAATCTTCCATCATATCTGAGGACACAAGGACAGAGGAAAATGGAACGGTGCCATGGGGAAAGGACTACGAGATGATGTTTTTGATGTAGAGGAGCGATGAGCCCATTCTAGATGGAAAGGGAGGAGCCTGCAGAGAATGAGTTCAGTAGTTGAAAGGGGTAGAACCCTGATGGTTCAAAGTCTCTGGGGAGGCAGGAGGCAATGGATGGAAAGCAGAAATGAAGGATTGGCCTTGGGATCAGTGTTTTTGTTTCCAGGTGGAGTATCACCTTTAATAATATCCTCTATACTGTATAGCACAGGGAAATATACACAAGATCTTGTGGTAGCTCACAGTGAAAAAAAATGTGACAATGAATATATATATGTTCATGTATAACTGAAAAATTGTGCTCTACACTGGAATTTGATACAACATTGTAAAATGACTATAACTCAATAAAAAAAAAAGTTTAAAAAATCCTCTAAAATGTAGAAGTACTTGATTTCATGCTCTCTCTTAACAGCACAGTAGTGCTGTTCCTGCTACTGTGATGGTCATTTAAAAAAGTATTTAACAGGACCATGCCCTCTAGGCATTCATAATCTAGGTGGGAGAAAGGATAATAAATAATAATAAGAATAATGATAGTTAATAAGGCTTAAGTTCCTACCATATGTCAGACATTTAGCTAAATTCTTAATATACAGCATATCATTAAATGTGTACCCTCCCCTGTAATGTAATTGTTGGCCAGAGATATAAAGTTTGGGAAACTCATTCAAGGTCACACATAAATTGATACAAATAAAATTCAAATCCAGTTCTGTCTGACTCTAAAGCCAGCTGTTATGCTGTTTTATCTACTAGATAGACTATGATTAAAGGTCAAGTTATATCTGATAGGTTTCATTTGTGCTCTAGGGTTTAGAAAATAAACATCATTATGGACAGGATTTCCAGCAAAAATTTGTAAAGCCTTCGATTGTTGTTTTCTCATTTGACAGCCTTTGGTAACTAGTGTGGACAGGTTTGAAGTAGTGCCTTGGCTGAATGTGAAGCTGTGACCATGGATGTATAACAGAAGTTCACCTGAAGCCATGTGCCAAATGTGTTTATTAGTCACAGTTCTATAGGTGAGAAACTCCAATTTTGGACAGCTGTTTTGCTGAATGTGTTTCTGGCTCTGCATCTCCAAAGGGGCTCATTGTGGGGCCACACAGAGAGGTCTTAGATCCCAGGCCATAACAGTATTGGAGGCAGTGTGAGGAGAAGAGCAGTCAAGATCAGGGTACCCAACAGAGTGCTTACAAAATGTAGGTCTCCTCAAGAAAGCAAAATTGGGGAGACTAATTTTGTGCCTATGGCCCAGTGATAAGTGACTATGCTAGTATTACTTGACAGCAGACTCAAGCCCTCTACTTGCTGGGTCTTCCCATAGTGGCCATTAAATTTTCTCCACAAATGTCTTGCCTCTCTATTTTCCCTTTAGATGGCAGATGTGTCTTCCACCACTTACACTAGCAGAGGGCTATCTAATTTCATCGCCTAAGAGTTCAATTTGTTTATCCTGATGTGATATGAGAAGGTTCTCCATCCATATCAATCTTTAAATCTCTTTTATTTAACTTCATAAAGCAAGGCCTGGCACTTCAAATTTCTTATATCATTTTCAGTTTCTTTCTTTCTTTCTTTCTTTTTTTTTTTTAGCAATTTGGAACATGATCTATCAGAGCTTAGCAGAGGAGTGAAGTGCCTTCCTCTCTTACCTAGAGGTTAATTTCACTGCTCACTCATGATGTTTCATGAGAGTTGAGATTAGTAACTGTCCTCTATTCAATTAAGATTCTTAATCCTGGGAGTGACATCAGCAAGACAGTAGCATAGGAAATCCCAGCCGTCCTTCTCCCACAGAAATACTCATACTAATCAAATGGACCTAACAGACATTTAATATATACAGAACATTCTATCCAACAGTAGCCGAGTACACCTTCACAACCAGCATACATGGAACAGTCTCTAGGCTGGATCATATGTTAATCCATAAAATAAATCTCATCAAATTCCAAAAGATTGAAATCATGCCAAGTATTATTTTCTGGATATAATGGAGAGCAAGTAGAAAACAATAAAGAAGTAAACAACTGGAAAATTCACAAATGTGTAGAAATTAAACAACACTCTTGAACAACAACAGGTCAAAGAAATCAGACAGGAAATTTACAAATATCTCAATACAAATGAAGCTGAAAACACAACATATCAAAACTCATGCAACAAAAGCAAAACTAAGAAGGATGTTTAAAGTGAAAATGCCTACACTAAAAAAGAAAAAAAGAGCTCAAGTAAACAGCCTAACTTCACACCACAAGGAAATAGAAAAAGAGGAGAAAGCTAAAGCCCAAGTTAGTAGAAGGAATAAAATTACAAAGGTTAGAGGAGAAATAAATGAAATAACAAATAGAAAAGAAAATTAAAGAGTTACTTTTTGAAAAGATAAAGCAAAATTTACAAACCCTTAGCTAGACCGAAAAAAGAAAAGACTTAGATAAATAAATTCAGAAATGAAAGAAGAGACATTACAAGTCATGCCACAGAAATATAAAGGCCCATAGGAGATTAGTACAAACAATTATATGCCCCCAAATCGGATAATCTAAGAGAAATGAATAAATCCATAGAAACATACAACCGACCAAGATTGAATCATGAAGAAACAGAAAATCTGAACTAATACTGAATGAGATTGCATCAGTAATCAAAAACCTCCCAACATAAAGTTCAGGGCCAAATGACTTCACTGATGAATTCTCTCAAATGTTGAAAGAAGAATTAATAATAATCCTTCTTAAACTCTTCCAAAAATTGAAGAAGAGGAAGATTTTCAAATCTTAAATTTGTAAGGCCAATATTATCCTGATACCAAAGTCAAAGACACTACAAGAAAAAAAGAAAAGACTAGACCATTATCCTTGCTATACACAGATGCAAAAATTCTCAACAAAATACTAGCAAACCAAATTCAACAGCACATTAAAAGAGTCCCACAGCATGACCAAGTGGAATTTATCACTTATACGCAAGGACAGTTTATTACACACAAATTAATTAATATGAAGCACCACATGAACAGAATGAAGTATAAACATCACATGGTCATTTTAACACGTGTAGAAAGAACATTTGACAGAATTCAACACCCTTCCATGGTAAAAACTCTCAAGAAACTAGGTATAGAAGGAATGTACCTCAACATAATAAAAATAATATATGAAAAGCCCACAGCTTACATTGTACTCAATAGTGAAAACTGCAAGTTTTCCCTCTAAGATCAGGAACAAGACAAGAATGCCCACCCTCATCACTTCGATTCAGCATGCACTGTAAAGCCTAGACAGACCAACTAGTGAAGAAAAAGTAATTAAAAGCATCCAAATTGGAAAGAAAGAATTACAATAATATCTGTTTGCAGATAATATGACCATATGTGCAGAAAACCCTAAAAACTCAACAAAAAACCTGTTAGAACTAATAACTCAGTGAAGTTGTAGGATACAAAATCCATATACAAAAATCAATTGGGTTTCTATACTCTAATAATAAATTATCTGAAAAGGAATTTTTAAAGATCCCATTTATAATAGCTTCAAAATTAATAAAATTTTTAGGAATAAATTTAACCAAGGATGTAATACACTTCTACATTGAAAACTATACAACATTAATGAAAGAAATGGGAAGCTGCTTTTTCATGGGTATAAAGTTTCAATTAGACAAGATGAGTAAGTTCTAGCGATCTGCTGTATAATGTTGTGCCTACAGCTAACAAGTCTATAGTGTGCACTTAAAAGTTTGTTGAGAGTACAGATCTCATGTTAAGTGTTCTTACCACAGTTTTAAAAAGAAATTCTAGTACTGATGTCCCAGGACTTGAGTCTCAGTCTTAAATTTTTTGAGTTCCTTTCCCTCAAGAGGCCATGAGGGTGATCATGCAGAGAAAGTCCTGGCAGAGTCCCCTGGGTGAAATGCAAATGGTGTCTGTCTCCCCGGTCCAGGACGCTCTTGGTTTAGCTCCTTGTAGCATCACCCAACCTGCTCACTCAGACAGGGAGGGTGTCCGCTAAAGATGACGTCACTTGAAGTGGCAGACACGCCAGGCTGTGTATCAGCAGTTTTGTCTCCTGTTAGGTAACCAGGGTCAAGAATTCTCCCAGCCGTGCCCCTGTTTTGGAGGAAAGAAAGCTAGAGTGCGTTGCAGCTCTGGGCCTCCCCTACTGACTTGCCTCTAATCTCCCACCTGTAAACTGAAATAATAATAATACCATTTTTCTATTAGACTGAGAATGTAAAAATACAGAGCCTCTATTCTTGGAGGAAGGCATGTCTCCACAGGTTTAACCGATAATAGATTGGCAGGGGCACACAGACCTCAAACTGAACTTAATAAATGGAATCATTGACCACATCCCTTTTCTCAGCAGAAGCTGAAGACAGTATGTATCGTCTGTGCGAGGAAAATCAAATCAGCGCCCCGCGCAGCGGATGCGCGAAGTGTGCTTGATGCTGCCTCGGTCGGAAGGACATTACCCATTGTGACAAACCTGCTTCTCCCTGGGAGGTGATAATGCAGTTGTTATTACTTTTTATAATTTAGCCAAGAACTGCTAACACAGAGATTTTTAGTCAGGATTTAACAAATTTTAAATAATGGAGCATACTAATAGACCAAATTGTACACACAGTCAATATAATCTTACTCAGAGAACTCGCATTATGTTTTCTGACATTAAGAGATATATTGGGATAATGAAGTTTTTAGTCCTTGGTTTTCAATTTTAAGGATATCATTATTTTGCATTTGTGGGATTCTGCACTCACTTAACAGAATCTGTGAGAATTATAAAAGGACTTTATGAATGCTAAGCCTTTGCTGGTATGATTTAAATTCAAATAAAAATACATGGGGTCATTTTTATTAGACAAACTGACCATAACCAAGAGTTTCATTTTCCATTTCCCTTCAATATTTACTGCCCTAACCTTGCACAAACCAGGAAATGAGATATGCATGTAAACTTCACCTCCATTAAAACTGTCAGTGAGGCTGTGAAAAATTTCTTTTGTGTGTGTAAGGGGCAGGGGAAGTGCATTTATAGGTTTATTTAAAATTTATACAAAAGAAGAAATGTGGAAAACATATACAAAACCAGGATAGCAATATGAGTATTAGTCTAGAGTCAAGAATTTTTAATTTAGCACCATCACTAGTAAATACTCAATGAATATACAAATATATAAACACCATTTAAATGTTTTTATTTTGGTTTCAAATTGAAATCAAAATGTTACATATTTTAAAATGGAAATAATTCTCCCTCAAGAAACTTCTGATCTTATCAGCAGAAAATACTGTTATCTCCATTTATAAAATGACTTTAACTATTTCAAAGCATTTTTCAACCTGTGTGATTTTATTTTATTTCTACAGCTCCCTGGCAGACAGGTAAAACAACATTATTAGCCACTTTTGCCCTTCATGTGACTGAGGCATGGGAGAGAGAAGAGAGCAAACTAGTATTTATTGAAGTAGCAGTATTTTTACTAGCTGTATAGCGAAGCTCTTTTAATTTGTAAAACTAGCCTTTAAAGTGCATATTATTATTTTGATTTTCAGCCAGGGAATCTGAAGCCCAGAAATCTCAAATTATTTGCCTAAAGTCACACAGCCAGTAAGGGCTACAACCAAGGTTTGAAACCCAGGTCAGTCTAATTCCAGAATCTACTACATCAGACTGTTTGCATTGAATGTTAAAAAACATATTACAGAAAAGGGTCAAACTACTTAGTAGAATAGCCTTAAAAGGATTCAGGTGTCCTGAATCCTAGTGCCATGAAGAGGGCGAGAAAATAAAGATCCAATATAATAAAATGTTTAAGCAAAGATTATATGTCTCAAATTTAAACTACAATAACTGTCAAGTAGCAAAGAAATTCAGTTGTAATTATGAAAGTTTATAGAGTTTTGAGGGGTTTCATATTTGAGTCTTAAAGGATGAGCAAGACTGATCAAAAGTTACAAGAAGACTATTATAATCCACTTATTTCTAAAACAGTATTTCTCAAACTTTGGTGCACATCTGAGTCATCTGGGGAGACTGCTAAAAATATAGATGCTACAAATCAACTTGTAGAAATTTAGTCTAAAGTCTCATTTCCTGAACGGTAATCTGAGGAAACAAAATATGGTCTGGGAAAAGAGGGTTCCATGGACGAGTAAGTGTGGGAAATGGCACTTTGTGTAAAACCTACAAGTTGATTTTATATACTAATAAGCTTCAAATTTGTGTACTCACAGTGGGTACTATGTCTAGGAGAGAGAGTCCTAGAGCTAGGGGAGGGTCCCAGAGGTTTTAATGTCTCCGAGCTGTGGAGGAAAGAAAACCTGAGCAGCAAGCTAAAACAAGATCAGAGGCCAGCAGAAATTGATTTGTGTATCAGACTGGCGGCCAGAGGCAAGAATAATGCCTGGGTCAAGAGATGGAAAGGAGGGAGGAGGTAGGGATGAGGTACAGGAACATGAGCGGCTCAGGCTCTTAATCCAGGACTGGATTTTATGTGCTTTAATGTGCACATGCTGCCTCCCCGTGAGTGGAGTGGACAGTCAAGCAGGGTCACCCATAGTCAAGCGTCCAGATGCTACATGCTTCAGGGTCTGGTTCATGGTTTTGACACAGGAATCCTTCCCTGAATAAGTTAACCACCCTTCCCCACCTCCTGTTTTTAAACTGTCTTCATGTTTAATTTTTCCAATTTTCTCCTTCTTACTTGATTGTATGTTGTCTGTTATTGGTCCATAATTCTTTCATGTCTTCTTTTCTTGCTAATTATACTGTAAGCTTTTTTGAAGGAGGAAATTATATCTTATGCTTCTCAGTGACTCCATAATGTCTCGGATGATGACAGCAGCTGCTTTGGTTATCAAGTACCATGCAATAAACCACCTCAAAACTAGTGGCTTAAAGCACCAACTGTTTGTTACTTCTCATGGTTTTGTGGGTTGACTGAGTGGTTTTCCACCTGGAGCTCTGGGATGGTTCACAGGACCACAGTGTCCTCACTCACGAGACTGGCATTTGGTGGTGGCAGGGCAGGCTTCACCAGGCACACGTGGGAAGTCACGTAAGGCTCTTGCTCAGAAGTCTCCCACCCTTGGTTTTTAATGCTCTTTGGTTGCCATCTTGAAATTCTTGAAAGATTTGTTTCCATTTGTATCTGGTATGTGAAGAAGGAGGGACAAAGAAGTATGCAAGCCTCAGGGACTCGGAGACTTGGCTCGTGTGCAGTCCCACCTCTAACCATCTCCCCGAAGCCTTGGGATGGCTCCTTGGCTCCTTGGGCTCCACACTGTCTCTTCCTTCCAACACCTGCCCCATGAGCCCTTTCGCCCTCTTCCCTGTTGCATCTGTGAGTGGGAGGTTAGGATGTTACTACCCTTGTTCCTGTCAGGATCCTGGAAGCAGACTTGGGGAAGACCAAATTCAGGAGTGCCGTCACATCTTGGGGCATCACAAGGGGGTTTCAGTCCCGCCTGGGACGGTGGGACCATGGAAAGTTCAGTAGACAACTCTTGACCACTGCCAGTCCAAGTTCTGGGCATTTCCAGTATGGAGATTGCAGTCCCTTGGGGTTATGCATCCACTGTGCACTGGGGCTGATGGGGTTCAGGACATGCTACCCCAAAATATGGCACCTTGGCATATTAAATATCTTACACTGAAGGAGATTTTTTTAAAATGGCAGAATTATGAAGGTCACTTAGACCTAGTTCTTCCTCATCCTTCTTCCCTGAAACAGGCCTTAGAACTTTCATGTGAAAGATATCCTCCCTAACCAGGAGGAAGGAAGATATCCTTATCACTGGAATTAGGGAACTGGGAACCAAGAAATCTCTACAAACAAATCTTGTTCAACTGACCCTTATCTTCCTAGTTACTTCTTCACCATTTACTGCCCTAGCCCAAACCCCTTTGTTTTGTCAATTCTTCACAAATGTATTGTTTCTTTGTCTAAAAGGTGTAAAAACTTCCTGCTCTGGTCACTTTTCCAAGTCTTCATTCTCTTGTGAAGTCTCCCGTGTACATGTAAAAATTTAATACAGTCTGTATGCTTTTCTCCTGTTAATCTTTATCAGTTTAATTTCTAGGCCCAACCAGGGACCTTAAGAGGGTTGAGGAAACCTTTATTCCTCTACAGGGTGTTGGGCCTAAGGAAAGAGAGACTGACTTTAACCCTAGCTGGGGACCATGTTTTCATTTTGCACTGGACCCTGCTAATGATGTGGCTGGCCCTGGGTGTTGGTTTCCTTTCCTAGGGTTGGGGGAATCTGTTCTCCTCCACATAGGCCTTCTTACATTATGGCAACTGGATTCCAGGAGTTCCAAGAAACCAAAGCAGAAGCTGGAGATCTCTTAAGGCTCACTCTTGGAAATTATGCAGAATCACTTTTACACATTTTATTTATTTAGTCACAGTCACAGGACCAGCTCAGTCAGAATCAGGGGCAGAGGAAATATACTCTACCTCTTAAGGAGCATTGGCAAGGGCACAGGCAGAAGAGCATGTGGGATGGGAGAGGCTGTCAGACACCCTGACTATCATGCAGCTGAAAGCTTCAAAGTATGTCTACGGAAAAAATGCAAAATCTGAAAGTTGAGAGTTATATTCTATCTGGCGGGCATTTCTGAGGACTTAAGCCTGGGATACAGCCTCTCAGAGAGTTCTGAGAGACTGCTCTGAAGAGGCAGGAGAGGAGCCAGGATATAGGAGTTTTTGCAACAAAGACCAGGTAGTCGAAACATTGAAAGGTTGCTGTTAATTAAAGAAAACCAGGGTATCTCAAGTTAAGGAATTTAGTGCTTTTCTATGGGAAGTTGCAAAAGTCTAAACTCACTGAAGTCATTCCTTTGATATGCACTAGGGCCAGTATCCTGTGCTTTCCCATCCTGAGTTCCCTCAGGGTGCACATTTGGGGGTGGCTGCAGAGGCCAGACTGGCTGCTTGTCTCCATCCCGAGTTCCCTCCGCTCATTGTCTGGGGTGGTGTTGGTGGCTGATGACTTGATGGATGAAGCATACTTTGTTTACTGAAATGGCAGGCAATATTTTCATTCACAAGAATAATGGTGAAGAACACGGCCTTCAGAGTTAGTTAGACAGGGGTTCAAATCTCTGCTCCACCACTGTCTAACAGCTAAACCTATTGAGTTCCTCTTTTGTAAAGTGAAGGTTGTTGTAAGGGTTAAGTATGCTATGCACAGTGCTTGGCATGTACTCAACATTCAACAGACGGTAGCTACCATCACAGTGGCGTCACAGAAGACTCTCCTACAGGGATGATAAAAGCTTGTATCGCAAAAAAAAAAAAAAAACTGTAACAATTACAGACTTATTTATTCCCTTGGCTAATAAATACTATGTCTGATAGTGCTTAAAAGTCAAGTTGGCTATGGCTAAATATTTACTGAAGAGCATGTTCCCACGTGGACACCTGAGAAGTATTCATATTATTGAAAAACACATAATTCTGATGGAGGCAACATTTTAACATAATTATTTTCCAGAACTTGACTAACAGTCAATTCTAATAGAAGGAGAGAGAGTGTGGAGATGCTAAGCATCCTTCTCAGAGCTCAGGGCCCCACAAATCTGGGCACTGAAGACACATCTCTCTTCCTAAACACATGTGGTGATGAAGAAATAGTCAGCGGGTAACTGGTCTTTAGTTTAATTTAAAATAGTGCAGCAGAAACCCCTTCAGCAAATGTTAGAGAAATTTGATGTTTTATTACTTTCTATTTATGGTCTGACATGATACGGAATGCAAACAACTGTTGATAAACCTGAGAATCTCTGACCTTTAGTTTCTGCCCAAGCACTTCTCACTTAAAGTAGTGAAAAGAATATATATGTCTTCAGTCAACAACAGAAACTCTTTCTCATCTAAGCCTAACATTTTATTCCTACTTTTCTCTGGGTAAAAATAATCATTGTGATGGTAAGAAAATTAATATAACCTCTCAGGGAATCTGTCATTGTTATCACTGGAAATGAGCCAATGAAGAAAAGGTGAAGAGAGACCCTTTCTGGCTAAACTGACCGAAACGGTGCAACAATGGAGAATAATAAAATACAATTAAGACTGAAAGTGACCTGAAGCTTTAAGTATCACAGTACTTAATGGGACATGAAGACCACGTAAAGGTCAGCAGCTCGGAAGTGACCTCCTGCTTATAGTATGTAGGTCAAAAAAGAGCCCAAACCTCTTGAAATATGTGACTTAACATCTGTGAAGTGTAAATTGTTGTGCAATTTACATTAAAATAAAATAGGATTTTTCATTGACTAAACTGACAAAAATTTCTACTAGGTAACCGTCAATACTGGTAAGGGTGTGGTGAGAGAGGGAGTTCACATTTCTGAAAAGTAGTTTAGCCCCAAATCTATCAAATAGCTCAGGAAAGTTCCCAATTTTGTAGTCAACAATTATCCTTAAAATTTTTTTGAAAAAAAATTTAAAGCTTCAAGAAATAGATATGTGAAAAAAAAAAGTTCATTACAGCAATGTGTGTGTGTGTGTGTGTGTGTGTGTACATACACACATACAACAATAGAAGAATGGTTTAATTACAGCACATCCCAGGAATGAAATATGCTGCTACTTAAAACTAGGTTTTAGAAGACACTTAATGACACAGGGAAAAATCTCATAAAATGATATCTGGTTTAAAAAAAAAGCAGACATAAAATTACAGAGCATTACTTTTTTCAATAAATGTCTTGAAATAAAACAAGTGGAAGATGGAGAGAAATGCAGATTAGTTGGCAGAGAGCATGTAGATCCCCCCAGACAGATCCTCCCACTAAGAACCTCCAGGTAATGTGACTTCAAAATTCTAATGAACATGTCACTTGGATTTTACGTTGAAAGGATGAAGCCATGGCGACTTAAATAAGCCTCTTTACTTCTGAGGGGAATGGCCTGGAAGATGACTTACAAAATAACATATGCAAATTGCATGCATTCCCTGAAAAAAAACCGAGCATTGCTCAGTTAAATATTCATAAAATAATGTCTTAAAATGTTCATCTTCATATGCTGGCTTACATCCTGTAAAATAAAGGTATTATGAAAGTTATAGCATATTTTAATCTCTAGTTTGGAAGTTAAGTATGGTATAAATCTTACATAGGTAATGCTATAGTCAAATAATACCATTGCAGTCTCCTGTATAACTAAGAGGTTGTCTTCTGTTTTGCCCCAAACCTCTGTTTCTGGGTAAACAATGCATTCGTCCAGCAGCCCACAATTCTTTATTGAGTGCCTACTGTGTGCTATGAAGAGTTGCATTGGAGAGTTGATGTGAATAGGATGGACGTGGTCCCTGGCCTCCCCTGGGCTACTTTCTAAAGGGGATGATGGATAAAAACAAGGAAATGAGTAAATAAAATAATTACCAGAGATGATGGGAATGATGAAGAAAAGGCTGGTTCAGACTCAGTATTCTGATATGGTATAAAGTACTGCACTGGGATTTGAGAAGTTTTTTTTTTTTTAAATCTTTGAAAAGCTTCATTGTGAGTATGGCTGCTATAGAGCTAATATTTTTCCATAATAATGAGGTTTAACACTTTAGTGGTCTAGTTTGAGACAAATTAGATGTCTAGAAGATGTATGCTAAACTACAGCACAGGTCATAGTGTCTTGGGGATGACATAAGCCCTGGTGATACCCTAGGAGGCTCTTATTGTTGGGTCTAACGGAGGCTAAAGCCAGAATGAGGACTCCATCACATTCTTGGGGACCAGACTGGAATTATTTTCCAGTGCTTACTGTTCATTTTGTGCTACCCACCGTCAGATGGGTCTACTTCAGCTCTGAAGGTTCTGTCTTCTCTCTCCTCTTAGACAAGACTGTGCCCAGCTGAGTCTGCAGACTCAACTCTTCAGTCCTCTTTTCTCTGTTATTTATGTTCCTGTTGCCCTTTTCTCTCCCTTCTACCTACTGTCTCATCAAGATAACAGAAGTTCGCCATCTGACAGTCTTTCTGAAAGACGGACGCTTGGCCGGAAATCCTAGAATCATGGGGGTTCTAGGAGAGAGAGGGGAAGGGATGAAAAAAAAAGGAGAGTAGGACGTAGAAGATGATCATCTGAGTGGAGGAGCATATCAAATCTCAATGAGTAAGGTCATATATATTTATTTGTTCCTTGCTCCATTTCTCAATATTTCCCTTAATGTAAAGAGTGTCTACTATTTATGCTAGATAATTCTGAACAATGTATCTCCCCACCCCTTGACACAGGAGGACCACAAATAAAAAGTTCAAACATCACAGCTACTCCTTAAAAGCCCAGATTTGAACTAGCAGAGAAAGTGTTTTCAAATAGGATGGTCTCAGAAACAACCAAGATACGACCTGTCTTGAGAACACTTTGGCAATGTGTATCGACAGCAATAAAAGCGTTCACATTGTCTGACTCAGTAATCCCCCATCTCGGCAAATGGCTATTCCTGAAACTCTGATGTCATCCTTGACTCTTCTCTTTCCCTCAATTCACTTTCAATTTACTGTGAATCCCAAGGCTCTACATTTGCAAGAATCCAACCATCTTTCTGCACCTCCCCTACTAACAGACCATCATGATGTGACTGTGGATGACCAGCAGTCTGCTAAAGGATTTCTGTGCTTCCATCTTCGCTCTCATCTCTCCATTGGCCACCAAGCAGCCACAGTGATTCTTTTATCTAAGTGAGGGGTGCTCATTCCCATAATATCATCTCATCTGCGGTGTACCTAACCTGTGTGATCTTGTCCTGAACTCAGCTTCCGTCACTCTCTGCCCCAGTCACTATGTCCTCCCTGTTGTTGAGCAAACAGACCAAGCAGTTTTGCCGCAGGGCCTTTGCACGCAGCATCCCAAGCTTGGACCGCTCTTTCTTCAGGCATCTCCATGATCAACATCACACCATTCAGAAAGGCTTTCAAACTGATCAAATGTCAACTTGTCAGGAAAGCCTTTTGTGATCACCCAGCCTCTATCACTCTTGTCTCTGTCACTCCGTTCCATTGTTTGTTTTTCCTCTGTAGCCATGATCACCACCTGGCATCTGTATTTGTTCACTTTCTCTCTCTCTCCCCACTAGAATAGAAGCACACCAGAGCAGGGACTTTGTTTTGTTGTCTGCTGGGTGCTCAGGACTAGAGGAGCGCCTGGCACAGAGTAGGACCTCGCTGAATATTTGTTGAATCAGTAAGCTGGGTTTGTGAATTTCCTTTGATTCCCATCACTTCTCTTCGGGCGCTTCTACCACCCACCTATCAGACTGTAAATCAGGGGCACATTAGTATACAGAGCTCTTGGCCACGTTTTTGTCTCATGGTAATTAAGAGACTGTGGCTCTGCGGCTTTCTGAGAACAGGAATTGAAAGCGGTCCTGGGAATTCATAAAAATGCCATCGCCTTTTTTCCCACGTACCCACAGCTTTGGTCTGCCTGTCCCTCGAGGCCGAAGATAAGCCCCAGCTGAAATCTGCTTTCTTCAACGGTCAGATCTCCAGGAAACACTGCTGCCTGCTTGACTACTGTAACGACTTATTTGGAACCTAGCATATGTTACCTTGGATTATTGTTCTGACATTAATAATAATCCTATCTCACCAACTAAGGTGCAAATCGCTCAAGGTGAAGGACCATGTTTTAACATTTACTATGTGCAGAGCAGGTATGAGGCATGAGGACTGATGACATGGCTCCTATTAGAGAGGGTCTCACTGTCTAGGACTTTCATTTACACTATCTTATTTCCTCTTGCAAAAACATCTGTGTGATAGTTAGGGAAGACAGTACTATCCCAATTTTACGATAAAGATACTGAGACTGGAGAGACTAGGTGGTCTGCTGATGGACTGTGGCAAGACCAGTGCTCCTTCCCAAGGGGATGCAACACACAAAGCGAAGAGAATGCGGGCTCCTGGAGAGAGAGAGCTTTGGACCCCAACTCCGGTAATGGCCATCTGAGTGGATTCGGAAAAGTTATTTAATATCCCAAGGGCTTCAGTTACCTCCTCCGTGAAATCTGGTTGATAACACCTACTTTACATAGAGTTATTGGAAAGATTAAATCAAATCATTATGAGTAGTGTCCAGTGCCTAGAAAGTCCTCAGTAAAGGTAGCTGTGAACACTCCTCCCGCAACAACAACAACAACTACTGCTACCATCCTGCTGTTACAGCCTCTGTTCCGTCAGGCACCCCCAGCGACAGGCACCCATTAACAGTGCTGCTCTGGATCTGAACACTCGCCAGCACGCAGGACTGATCCCCAGGCCGTGCGTGTCAGCACAAGTACCAGTTCTCCACAGTTGCTGCGCTTTCTGATGGAGCCAGTGTCCATTTGCTTGATCAGTGCCTTTGCTTTCTTGATTGTGAAATATTTTGTCCAACACTCCTGCCCATAAGCATTGTGGGACCACTGTTTTATGCATTCGATCCAGAGTAAGTAACCACCCATAACCAATGGCTCTATCTTTCTCCATCAGCCAACACCTGCCACAAAGAAGCATCCCACTCAAAGAATTATTAGGCTAACACAGGTTTCAAGAACTTTCACAATACTTGACACATTACCCACTTAGAGCCAATCTTGCATAGGGATTCCCTTTAAAAGCTATACCAGGCAGCTGGAGAGCAGGGCAATACCTTGAAGTTGGGTTTAATCAACCAACAGCCATGGAATTGATTTCCTTATCACTCTGGTTCAGGAATTTCTATTTGGCTATATTTCTGACAGGTCAGACATTTCCTACATGTGATTTAATTTAATTTAATTTATGATCCTTGCTCAATAATCGTGACTCCAGGCTAATGGATGCTTTGAAAAGAATCACAGTGTAGCAAGTGGGCCTTTCAGCCGTTTCAGGTCTCAGGGCATTTTCCACTGTAACCGCGGCCTTAATGCAACCAGGAGAGGTGGGCAGAAGAGAAACCTCATTAAACATCTGGAGGCAATGGAAACATAAAACCACTGAGCTGGATGGGACCATAACCTGCATCAACACTGCTCTTTAGAGTAAGGCCGTATGTGCCAATGGCACAAGTGTGACTGCACACTGTTTTCAAACGGCCTCTGCTTTCAGGTGCCAGGGAACAGGTTTCTGACAATAGAAGCTTCTCTGACTCGCTTTGTGGCGTTCCTCTGACAAAGAAAGTATTGGCAAAATCCAAGCTGGGAGCATGTGCTGCTTGGTGAGTAGTAACAGAGATTAAGGGACCTGAAATGCAAGTGTGCGTTTGTAATGGAATTGCCCGTTCTTACCGCCCGGTTAGAACTCATGATTGCCACGGTATGCCTCTGTGATCAGGCTCAGCATAATGAAAAACAGCAGCAAAGCTTAGCTTTTCAGATGGCTTGTATCAGGAGGAGATAGAAGTGTTTTCAAGGCTGAGGTGGTAATGAAGAGGAATCCATGATGCGGAGAATAGCAATTGAAGCTTATTCATGGAGAAAGGAGGTGTTCCCTGAGAGAGACAGACTAGCGGGAGGACCTCCTACACATAGATCTTTGTGATTTAATGTCTCTCCCCAGATGTCAGCATCACACTGTGCTTCTGACTATCCCATCTTCCTAAGAATCATTTTCTTTGAGAAGTAATATAGTTTTACTGCAGGTGGAAGTCAAGAAAGGTATAACTTTTCTGGAATAGAATTTGACCACACACACACACACAAATACACACTCCAGAAGCAGGAATTTCACTTCTAGATATTTATCCTAAGGAAATACTCATTTGTGTTGCAAAGGTTTAATTATAAAGCTGTTCGTTGCAACACTTTCTATATTTTAAGAGAAAACCAGACCACCCAGATATCTAATAAGAAACAGGTTACAAAATCATGGCACTTCTAGATAACTGAATATCATGTAGCAAAAGAAATACTTGTAGAGAAAGTTTAAGGACAGGAAACATGTTTATAAAATACTAAAATATATATATATATATTTCTTATCATCTACTGTATACATACAATGTGAACAATGATTGTTTTGAGTGGTAGGTTTTCATTGTTTGTTTCATTCTCTTTCGCTTAATGATGTAAGAAAAGGCATTGCTTTTACAATAAGAAAACTGGTTTTTATTTCTTTAAAGGAAAAAAGAGAAAATAAAAACTACAAAAATAGGTGTGTGCGTCGGTTGTGAACATACATAATTATAGACTATTAGAGCTAAATACTTATCTTTGTATGTGACTATGATTCCATATCAATATGTGGTACAGGGTTAAATTTTAATTTTATCTGAGATTATTGTTCTTCTTAGGCTGTGCACCAGAAAGTACTAGACTGAGCTACACAAGCATGCTGCCTCGTCGGGGGATTCTTTACCATCATTTGTGCTCGCGCCATAATGGATAACTCAAAATGTCCTGGCCACACCCCATATTTTCCCATCTTGCATGCTGTTTCTTCCCCTTGGAATATCTTTCTTCACCCATCCTTAGAAAGCCTACCCATTCATCAAGGCCCAATTCAAACTCTACTTTTGAGGTTTGCTCTACCTCTCCTCATTCAGAAATAGATTCTAATTCTTCATCTTTCTAGACTTTTGACATTCAAATTATGATCCATATGCATATCTTATTTCACCTAATAGACTGTAAGCTGATGGAGGGCTAAGTCTTTCCTCATCTTTGTATATTCTAAAGATAGGCGGCATTGACGGGTTAGGAACTTAGACATTCACTGAATGTGTAAATGAATTAACTCTGTTTTCCGAATGTAGAGATATACATAAATCTGATTGTTTGCTTGAAAGCCTGAATGATCTTAGCACTGATTTGAACATGAAACCAAAATGAAGTGCAGATCCCTAGCTATTCTGTGATTTTTGAAAATATTTTCAAATTTTATGAACACTCACTTTTTGAAACTAGTCCTAATATAATATATAACTCAATGAGTATGTAAAACAATCACTGCAAGAGACGCACTCTAAAGTGTAACGACAACCACAATTTATAATCCTTTCCGGGAGAATCTCATCCCTCGGGGCTCACTGGAGCAAAGGTGAGGAACATGGTAGCTGGAAGTTGTCATCTTCTGAGCCACCTTCCCATGCCCCCAAGGTGGTATTGTTAAGATCCACGCTGAGAGCTTCTGAAATGACATCTGGGGTTGGAAGCAATTTGTAAACCATAAAGGGCAAGGCAAATGTTAGTTATAAAGATTACTATTCAGAGAAATCTTTTGCGAAGTGCTTGTGGCATGAACCCTCCCACTTGAGAAGGTGAGCTGGGTCTGCCTGAGCTGGAGCTGCACGGCCTGTTTTCCTTTCTTTTTGAGAACACCCTTCAGGGGTCTGCCCTCTCTGGAAAATGACTTGTTTTGTAAATGCCAATGATTCAAAAATATTTCTGAGGGGGATTCTCACCACATGCAAATCAGAGGCTCAGTTAGAACTCTCTGATACTTGAGGCCAACACTCAAGTCCAGTCCCCTCTGACCTCGCACTGCAAGGAGTGCGACCAAATGATGAGCTGACAGCTTCCACCAAGTCCTCATGTGCCCCTCAGAATAAAGGAGACTCTGATTAGAGGCTGTGGTTGGCAAACTTTTCAGTAGCTATGTTTACATTTGGTCTTACTATTGTGTATAGAATGGATTTGAATGTGCTTTTATTTGCAGACAGTTCATAAATAGTTGGTTCTAAGTTTAGCCTTAATCCCTTTGGGAATGAGTTCTGTTTATGGTTCACAATGTGACTTCCTAGCTAGAAAAGGAAAAAAACAAATAAGCAAATCCTCTAAGACTTACAGAAAAGGACTTTCTGTTTCACGAGCTTTTAAAAAAATTCCGGAAACCTGATTAAGTTGCTTGCTTCCCAGCATGACGCCACAAAGGAGAAGGCAGAGGTGACAGAACTTGAACAATCCCTCCAAAATGGAAACCAGAGAAAAGAGAGAAAATAAAGAGATTCTTAGAACTAACTGTCAGAGTCTGCAGAGACAGACAAAGAAGAAGGCCAGGGTGCAGGGTATTTTAAAAAGCAAAATCTAAAGCAAATTCAGTCAATTAGATTCATTCAGCTTGTCTAGCTTGAGAAATGAACACAGAACACTACAGCCGTAAGATACTAATACTTTGTATTATTTCATTTCTTTTCTGCCCTAACTCCTCGTTCCAGACACGCTCGCAACATTCCTATGGGCTTTTGCTTCGGAGTGTTAAAGAGAAAACACAAAATCCTCACTGTTTTAGAGAGTGAGGTTGTCCAAGCCAGTGACGACCACCCACAATGAGAAGGCTGGACGACCAATGGAATCAGCCTGGCTAACGCTACTCAGAGAGATGATCAGGGTTCCCGTTCAAGAGATAGCCTCCCAGCAGCTATGGCTGCTCCAGCTCTGCCCATTTCAAAAGTCACGCTGTTGACTTGCTGCCACAGCCTCCTGAATCACTCAGGTTTAAAGTACTAACTGAATTGTTGTCAGTCCTCCACAGTGCAGCTCTATCTCAACTAAACCCTTCTGTTGTCTATTTTAAGTGGGCTTAAGTGAACAATAATGAAGTTAGAGAATAATGAGATTCCTGATAGGGTAACTACACATCTTCATTCCAAATCAGGACATTTTGAGAGTTCAAAACTCGCTCCTAATAATTTCTCCAGAACAGGCATGAACCAATACTGTCCAAGAAATTTCTCTTTTGTTTTCTTTCTCTTTCTTTCCTCTTCTCCATGAAAGAAGAAAAAAAATATATGAAAGACTTAGAAATGAACCAGAGAGATTATTAGGTGTCTTCAACGAAGAACTAGGTGTTTTCTAAGCACGTGCTTCCAGATAAGCTGATCCTATAGGGTCTCCACAACTTCCCTTGTCTTTGTACTATTATGTATCTCTGTGAGTTATAAATAGGTGATAGATATGGGAAGTGCTTCTTATCTGCAGAGATACAAATAAAAATGTGGAAGTACAATTGATTTCCTTCCCCTTCCTTTCCAATAAGCCAATTTTACAAGTGTTTATAAATTCATTTCAGCATTATTTATTGCTACTATAACTGTGTCACTTTGAATTCATCTTCGAACTGGTTGTAACTTCTTACTGGTTCCCTCATTAATTAATAAATTAACTAAAATCTTTGAAATGTGTTTGACATGTGCTGAAATTTATAGGATTTTACCCTTTGGAAATATTCTTTAATATCCAAAATTTAATTTATTTTTTTTCCCTCTTGAATTATCCATGGATTGACAAATTCTCCATTTCACCATAATCACTCTCTCTGTAGCTAAAGAGATCTTCTGAGGTTATTTATTCATTCATTTAATACATACTGAGTATTCACTATGTTCCAGGCCTCGATATAATGGAATAGAGAGAACGGGTTATAAGCAAGAAAGGAAGCAGGCAGACCATTCAGGAGTCTATTGTAAGAGTCCCAGTGGAAGATGAGGGCGTGTGGACTAAGATTAATGCACTCTGTCTGTAAGTAGATGACCACCTTAAAGGAAGAACTGACAGAATTTACCGATGGAGTGGATGCAATGTAAAAATAAAAGAAAGAAGCCATGGAAATCCCTAGGCTTTGGCATGATTAATCGGTGGGGCCACATTCTAGAGATTGGAAAGACTGGGGATGGAGTTGAACTGAAACACTCATGCCCCAATTGCAGCGGGTGTGGACAACTGATAGCGTGCAGCTGAGCTCTGCCTCCTGATGATTGGTTCCAGCTGAACAAGGCCACACCCCTTCTTTATCCAATGGCTGACTGATACGAGGATAAGGCCTGATCCCATTGGCCCAATTCCGTACAACTCCCAACAGCCATCCCAGCTCTGGGGTTCCCTCTGGGATAAACTGAGGCCTTTGTGGTAATGGCAGCAGCACTTCTCCCTTTGCCTCAAACTGCTGCCTTCACCGACTAAGGGCATGGATCCTGAGGACAAGACCCCAAACCTCCTGCCTGCAAATCTCCATCTCTGAAGCTGCTTCCTGGGACCAACCTGCAACAGGGAACTGGAGTTCAGGGATACAGAGTTCTCCCACACATCATCTCCCACACTCCTGTCTGAAAATAGGTATTGATTCTAGACCTTCATGGCTTATCCTCTCCTCACTCCACCTCAAAAAAGTAAAAATATATATTTAAGAAAAGAAATTAATGGTTCTCTGTTGCCTGTTGCCAGTCTCCCTCAGGACACCTCACAACCTGGCCTCTATATTTTCAGCCTCTTCTCTCACCACCTTGCTGTAACTTCCCATCATAACTTGTGTTTTTAATTGCAGTAACTATTCACTGTTTCCTGGAAACTCTGGATGGTCCCAACTTAGGATAGTTTGACTTAGAATTTTTTAACCTTATGATGGTGCTAGAAACCATACTTCAAACTTTGAATTTGGATTTTTCTCTCATGCTAGTGAAACGCAGTCCAACACTCTCTTGCTCGGCTGGGCAGAGGCAGCCATAGCTCCCAGTCAACCATGAAATCACGAGGGTCAACAGTTACAACCAATCTGGACCCATGCAACCAATCTGTTTTTCACTTTCAGTACAGTATTCAATAATTACATAAGATATTCAACACTTTATTATAAAATAGGCTTTGGGTTAGCTGATATTGTCCAACTATGGGCTAAGGTAAGTGTTCTGGGCATGTTGAAGGTAGGCTGGGCTAAGCTACACTACGCTGTCTGGTAGGTTAGGGGTATTAAATGCATATTTGACTTAGGATATTTTCAATTTACAATGGGTTAATCAGGACATAACCCCAGTGTAAGTCGAGGAAGATCTGTATGTATGTTTTCACAACTCTGTCCTTTTACCAAAGAGCCTGATGACTCTCCATCCATCTCACATTCTCTCAATGGTAAAACTATCCATACTCTAACACCTGGTTCAAAACCATACTCCAAAATCTATCAATCTTTCATGAAATCTTTCCCAATTTTCCCCAAAAGGACACTTCTTCTGTTTCTGTCCCATAGCACACCGTGTTCTTTTTGCTGTTTACGTCGCTCTTGATCCAGTTATATACCGTGAGCTCCTTGGAGGCAGAGAACATCTGGCCAGCAAAGCTCCAGGAGCATAGCACGATAAAGACCCCACCTTCCTGATCTTCCAGTGAACTCTCTTGAGTCATCCATTCTCTCTCCTTATATTTCTAATGGAAATAAAATGAATGTCTTTTGCTCTAGATTTGAGCTTTCCCTTTTCTGAGCTGGGCAGAAGAATGCCAAAATGAACATCAAGTATGTCCTCCTTCTCTCTATCCCTGGCCCCCAAAGCCTACGTCTAGCTCTGAGAGACTCCAATAATTTTATTCCTTTCTCCTGGTCCCACCATTGCCCCATTTTATTTCTCAGTAAAACCACATCTAGCACCAAACACTGCTCAATGAAATGTCATTTTAAAGTATAAGTGTGCTGAAGAAATGTTCTGGATTCTCCTCTGCCTGGTTCTTCCCCACCCTGTTGTATCCCCAAGAATAAACATCCCCTTTGAGTCTTGTAAATGTATGATCTCTCAACTCCTAACTTGGTGACACCTGTAAAAGATGAGGACTGGGAATTGACCTCTCTTCACTCCTCTCTTCTCTCCTTTTCATTTATAGAGGATCCCCTCTGTCTTGACTCTTTGATAGGACCTTGTGATGCTATCTTTTTCCCGTATCTTCCAAGGAAATCTTCAGTAAACGTAGAAGACTAAATACATGGCCAACTCTGGGGTTCAGAAATGCTTATTAATGTGCGGAAGGGAGCTCAGAATAAACTAAGAGAGGGAGGGAGTAACGATCCAATTCAAAGTTCCATTTCTGCTGCCTTCCAGGCCTATAGAAGGTGTAAGAACATCCTTTGTACACATAATAAGCTTGTTCGATAAGGGGTAGGTGATTTCTGAGGAAGAGGCAAAGAAATGAATATAAGAAATTTGTACCTCAGATTCTCATTCATACAACTATAATATCAAGTCATATTTTAAAAGTAGCCCCAGGAAAAAAAAATTATTTTCTCAAAAATACATTTTAAGTGATCAGGTTACTTTAGATTTTCTTAAAAATTTTGAATCCATGAAAGGTTGATTTTGATGGTAGAATTAAATACTTCCTTTGCAAAGACCTAAGTCTACTGAACTTAAGGTTAAATGGAAAATTAGTTCCTCAGAATTTTCCTACCCTTTAAAAATATGCATTGTGTCCATGCCCTTTTGATGAAAAGTGTCAGTGGCATAAAAGAATTAAGGGAACAAAATACCTAATAAAAGCGCATTAAAATTTAAAATCCACTGGTTCAGAATTTATGATAATTTTGACAGTGGCTAGGTTGACGCTACCCTTTCTATTGCCTATGATAAAGTATTCTGAAGTTATTAATATGTACAAATAGATATTCAAGGGAAATAACTCACTCTCTAAAGGAAGAAACTTCTGAAGTATTGTGGCAGCATCTCTTTACTGGAAAATAATATTATAATTATTTTAAAGTTTGCTCACTCAATGAATCCATTTGGATGAGGACCTCTACACTGGTTTATGAGGCGAATTTAGATTCTGAGCTGGCTGGTGCAGTGGAAAGTCTCCCTTAGGTGTGATCTGTGTGATGCAGCCAGCGGGTTTCACTTTGGGTCGATCTGCCCTCCCACCATCCTGGCTGCCCTCTGTGAAGGTCACCCCTTCCACCTTCGCCAGACCCACTCGTTCTGCGAGAGGAGGGGCTGGGTTTATTGGTCTTGTTATTTTCAGTAACTGTCACGTAGTGAGCACTAAGCACGTGAGCCGTTACTATCTAATTGTACGTCATAGACCCACACGTCCTTTAGGAATATCCTTCATTTTTCCTATTTTTCATTCCTACCTCCTTCCCCCACGTCCCCAGCCCAGTCATTCCAAATGTGTGTGGTGTTCAGTACAGTTCTGCGGGGCAGAACGTGAATCAATTGCTTATTATGGACAGACAAAGGATTTCATTGCTAGCAGGTGTGTGAGTCTGTGAGCAACCTTAGAAAGAGTTCTTTTCCTGTGTTTTCTCTCTCTGATGCCATTTACAGACATGAAGGCTTTCACAGGAAGCCCCCAGACATCACATCCAGACGTGGGGGTCACTGGACAATGGGATCGACGACCACAGGAGCACAGTGTCCACACAGGGTGCTGCTGTCCGGCCCTCAGTGTCCTCCTTAGAAACCATCGTGGCTGCAGTGAGTCAGGGCGGCAGGGGAGCAGAGCGGCACGGTGGGTGAGTCACAGCAGGAAAGAGCCCATTCCCGGCGCCTGATTCATCCCCACCTCCTCCCACCTCTGTCTGTGTGAGACGTTCATTCATCTCACCTCTTGGCGAATGCTCCCTGGAGCCCCAAAGTAATGCCGGGCCCTGTGGTGATCAAGCAAACCTGCTTCTGGGAAGAAGCACTCCAAGGAGGGGCTGTCATCCATGTACCTTCCCCAATTTTCAAGTTAAGAGCCTTAATGAGCTTCAGGCTGAAGATCATTTTCTGACAAACCCCTCTCTTCTCTGTTCTCTAAGTATTTTGTCTACAACGGACAAATGTGCAGTGGCTCTCAACACATTAAAAACAATGCAATCACATTGTTTTTAATTAGTTTAATTATGATTAATTTACTAGTTAAATGTCCTTGTTTGAGAGGGAAAAGGAATCCTGGGTCCTGACTTTCCATTTTTCAACCCAGAGTTGGAGGATGACCCTGTTAACAGGGAGAGGCAGAGGAGAAGAAAAAATGGGAAGTTACATGCAGTTGTGAACACTATGGCGAATCAATAAATATTGACAAGCAAGGGGGCAGAGGGAGGGAGAGAGGTTTTGCCAACTCAACTAATACCTGCTAATAAAAAGAAATAGCAATTTATCACCAGCCTAGCGACTCCAGCCTTCCATCCCCCAGGGAAATCCTAGTGGCCCCTCCCAGCAGTACTTGGAGAAACAGCACAGAGTTCTCGGTTCCTGGGAGAGGATAACGTGCATGGCGGGTCAGAGCACCCATGATTTACTGCTGACAATTAAACTTGCTTATAGTTTCCTTGGGTGCAGACTTGTGTTAGGAACAGAGCAAACTCCAGTAACCTAGCATGGCTCTCTGGGGCTGTGGCCACACATTCCCTACACAGCTCAAGTGCATGCAAAGCACATTGACCTGAGCGATCATTTGAATTCTTGGTCTGGTTCACAAGTCTTTCTAAGATGCTCATGCTGAAACTGGATGAATCCAATGAGATGGAACTTTGGAAACTGCTTACAGGTTTGAAGGAGGATCAACAGACATAAGGACCTAGGGTAGTTTGTCTGTTTCCTGCTAAATGGCCCGGTAGATTATTTCATACCTTGCGGAAGAGATTAGAAAAAGATAAATCAGATTGTTATAACCCTGTGCTGAGTTACAGCTCTGAGGTTCTTGTCTATGGCCTGAGGCAAGCTTCGCAATCCCCATTTGTGTGTGGCTGGAATATAATTCATATCTGACTCTCGGCACACACCCTGTCTCATCCTTTTATCTGTGATTCCAAATCATATCAAAACTTTTCTCCAGATACCATGAAAAATACTGCATATAATAAGTCCTATTTTCTTTAATTTTTCTTATTCTACCTGGTATGTCAACAATTCAAAGGACCACATACTAATCAAGCTTATCCCAATTGTGTGTGACTCACAGGGCTAAACCAGGTGGAGAAATAAATGGTTTTTGTAAGACACAGGCTCTTCTACCAGGCAGAAGGGCACAAGTTAATAATAATGGGGACTATTTATTGCAGCCTGCATTGAACCAGGCATTTCACATTTATTATCTCATCTGATCATTTAATCTTCACAGGAATCTGTGTGTGTGTGTGCACGTGTATGTATGTGTGATTTATGCTATTTTATTGGATTAAAAAGTCACAGTCAGTGCTTCTGATCTTGCTAAAATATATTCATGCAGCATGGATAGATTTCATATTTTAAATATGACCCCAGATTTTAAAATTCAGCTATTCAAATAGGTACAAGCTTAAATGTGGGTAAAAATGTGGGTCTCTTGCCATGTAACAGGGCTGGTTTCATCTCTGTTTTGCAGCTGCATAAACTGAGGCTCAGGAGACTTGAGTAAAATGACAAGGTCTCAGTCAGAACCTCGGACTTCTTGAGTCTAAGTCTGAGTGTTTTCTTTCATCGCACATTGCTTCTTGGTTCTAGTTTGGGAAACAACATAAATTCTTGAGACATTAAAAAGAAGACAAAACTTTATGTTATATCAAGTCAATTCAGGATGTGCTGCAAGACAGCAAAAAGTGAATTTTCAAATGTTTAGGTCGGGTGACACATCCCGTTCAGAGGGAGCCTGGCAAGCTTGCAGCAGGCCTGGAAGGAGGGGTGAAACCTGGATACTTGGAATGCAGTGGCGGAGGCCAATATTTTTCAAAGTTTCCTCTCTGTGTTTTAAAAAGTAATTTGGTGCCTTTTTGTGCATAGTAGAGCACCTGTGAGTGGAACGCAAGGTCTGGGATCTGCTTGTAATACTCAGGCAAAAGCAAACAAGGAAATCAATAAGTTGGGGGGACAGACCAAGCAATGCTGGCAAAACGCTATTAGAGGTTGAGACATACGGTGGGCAACTGGGCGGTCACTGCTCGAGCCTCTCTTCCTGTGTGCATGTTTGAAAAGTTCCTCACGAAAACCTCCGCAAAGAAAGTGCCACGGCTGCACCAGTCTTGGCACCACTGAAGAAGCCTCTTTCTAAGAACCGGAATGACAGCCCCACCCTGATCTCTTTAACAGGTTAAGTCCATTCAAGGCGCTAATCACCAGGCACCGGAAAACAGAAACAGCCTCATGAAATAACGTAAAGTTTAACTACAGCGTGGGGATTTGAAGGAAGACAGAACTTGGATAACAAAAGACTGATTGCTCAAGAGCATAATTCTCCTGGACCTGGGCTGCTAAAGGGGCTCATACAGAATAAGCCTCTGGGGAAACCTCAATTATTTCATTATTCCAGCCTTTCACCAAGGCAGAATCTGTGGAAATTCACGGGCCAAATTGTATCAGCTCATCTGTGCAGTGAGGAAGATGCTAAAGTTATTAGATTAAGTGATAGAGTAACATATACTTGGGTGAAAAAAAATGCACCAGAGCTTTAGGACTTAAGACTAGCTCATTATTTTGACACGACATTACGGGCTTGAATATTACAAATCACTTTAGGAACAGTCACTCATTTTACCCAATTCATTCTCTTAACTAGGGAGTTTCTTAGTAGGTTTATTTAGCTGTAAAGGGCAGAGTCTCCCAAGTTACCTTAAGATTCAGGATGTCTATATAAAAGATGCATGTGATTTGAAATTGAAACTAAATTAGCATCAGGCCTGGGTCTGGCCTCTCCCTGCTGGCATTTCAGTTTCTCTCTATGCATCTGCTTGTTCCATGTGCCTCTTTCCACCAAAAGGCCATTTCTGACCCTGTTGCCGGCATCAAGATACAAAACCAGTAATAGATACTCCTTATTGAGCATGTGCTGTGTGCCAGACACTAGTCTCAGTATTTCACATACATTAATTATTTTGATCCTGGCAACAACTGTCACTGAACTTTGACCTGTACGTGGATTGGTCTTACTCTGATCTGGACTAAAACAAAAGCATGGTTTTGCATCTTTAATTCCATTCATCCAGCCTCTCCATTTCCCAGTTCCGATTACAGAAAGCAAGGATCTGACTGTCCCAGCCAATTTTTTGAGTCAGCTACACAGCTCTGAAAAATTCAGCTGCGAACTATGGGCAGGGTTGCTTAGCTCAGAACATTGGGGTGAAGCCAGCTATGCCTGTGAGTGAGACAGCTTATCTATAGGGAGTTATAGGATGGATAGATTATATTGGCATCTGTAGTGCCAAAGGGAAATGCAGGGTTGCCCATGGCCAGGAAGTTTACCCATGACCTGGGAAGCCTTCTCTGGCTGTTCACATGTGAATGGGATGTGTTGGGACCCACCTGCATCCGGGCTGAGATGCGTGAAGGTGATAACTAAACAGCCCTCAAAGAGTCTATGCTGAGCCTGCCCATCATGTAGGTTAGAACAAAGGGTCATTTACACATTGGGGAATGGGGGGACCACAGGAGATTCATTTCTCCCACAAATTGTCTCCCACTGGCCACAACTAGGTCTTACATCCACCATTAAGCATTCCTTTGGCTAATGCAGGTGATGAGAAAGGTCCCCATTTGCCTCTGCTCTTACCACTCTGCCTTCCCCCTTCTGCTCTGCAGCAACGTCAGATTTCTTCTCCTTCCATGAGTCGTGCTCCCTTTTATTCAGTCAGAACTGCTCTCCCCTCTGGCCCCCTCCTGTGCTGAACTAACTGCTCACTCTTCAGGTCTCAGAGACCCGTCTCAGAAGACATTGTCTCTGAGAAGCCCTCTTGACTCCACAGGTCTGGGTCCACTAGTCATATACTCAGGCCAATGTCCCTATTGACAGAGCTCTGGTCACACTGCCTGTATTTCTTGTTTCCTGTTCACTCTTTTCTTCAGATCTGTGAGCTCAGGGGCCACATCTTCCTGGTTATTGCTGTACGCTCAAATTTAACACAGGGTCTGTGTTTATTGGCACACTATGTGCCAATAAATATTTGTTGAAATGGATCGAATTAAAATAAAATTGTATTTACAAGGGGTAAGGCACTGATTATTGTTAACTCACAGACTCAGTCGACTTCATAGATTCCCACTAAGGCCCTGGAGGCACGGTCCATAGGCCTGATGACTTTGGATTGATAGGAGGTGGCTATTACCTAGAAAAGTTCAAACCAGAGAAGATAAAGCCGAGAGGAGGACACCCTGGGTTTGTAAAATGGGGAGAAGGAGGGCCCCTAAAGGTGAGGGTGGCTGCCAAACAATTCTGCCCGTGTCTAAATTAGCACCAGTTCCCTAGGGCTCCTTCTAGGTGTCGTATGACTACTGAAGAACCCCTGTTGGTGGCTGGCTCTGCTGGTGGAAGACGTTACGTGAAACAGACTAGACAGGGGTGCAGAACCAGGACTGGGACTCATTCTACAGGCAAAGCCTGTAAAAGAAATGGGTGACAGTCCCTGATGGGCAGACTCCAGTTTCCACATTCTAAGCAGACAATCTGCAGAGTAAAGACACTGACTACCTGAGGGACAGCCAACTCTCAGGAACCTTTTCTCCTTTTCTCTGGCCAGGAAGTAACAGCTTATTAACCACATGAAACAGAAAAGAATGTTCTTCTGAGGAAAATACACTGGAACACTATCTCCAGGAGACTCAGTTCTTCATTAGACAGAAGATTTTGAAACACAGGAATGTTTGATGAAACATAACCACTCCCTTGTCTTAACTTCACTTGTACATCCATATTTTACCCAGCTTTTCTACAGGTTATCTAAGTGGTGGCTCAAACTTTTAAAGTTTTATGATTTAATCATTTAAGTGGCTGATTTAATCTTTTTGAAATTTATCATGCCAATAGACTACTTTTGATTCATGCAGTCTTACAATTATGGTACTGTGAAATTATATGTGAAGAAGCATCATTTAATAGCCACTTTTGACAGATTTGTTGCTGTATGCCATTTTTTTCTCTTTAAAATGTTTTTATTAATAATGTTCCTGCAGAATGTGATCAAGTAGAAAGGGGAGGGGAATAAATATGGAAAGGAAATAAGACAGAGATAAAAATGCAGGAGGGGGGAACGAAAAGGAGAAGATAAAGATTACTGACTTTCCTCTCTCCTCCCCAAGCAACATGATTTATAGTTCCATCCTGAGATGACCCTCCACACCAAATTCTACAAGTTTAAGGTTTAAAGATTAAATAAAATATACAAACAACAGAGTTCTACCATACAGCACAGGGAACTAAATTCAATATCTTGTAATAATCTATAATGAAAAAGAATATGAAAAAGAATATATATATAAAACAGAATCACTATGCTGCACACGAGAAACTAACACAATATTGTAAACCAACTATACCTCAATAAAATTAAAAATTAAAGAAAATAAAATTTAACTAGCTCAAAATATATCCAGCAATTTAAAGTTGAAATGGGAAAAAGTGTATTTCTAGGAAAACTGCCTCGCTGACCTTAACAAATATAATTTTGCTTTTAGATCTCATTTTACTGATGGGCTAGAAAAGAAAAACAACTGCAAGCCTAGAGAACAAGATTTTCATCACATGCACATGTTAGAATGTTACAGAAACAATTAGAAAAAGAGAGGTGAGAGAAAGACATATCAATAAAGAAAATCCTTTCAGCTTGGGAAAAAAATCTTTATGGGCAACGGAGCCGAAATCCAGGCACTAGGGGACAGCTTTGCAGGTGTTGGGGGAGGGTGTCCTTTGAATCCACATTTTGGCCAGCATGACTGGAGCCCCTGAGGACCACAATGCAGACTTTTGTTCATGCTATCTCCTGTACAAGGTATTTAGAGAAGGCACCATTAGCATTCCCTGAACCAGGTTCACCCAGAAACAAGTAATTGAAGGGATTCATAGCCCTGCACCTTTTCCTCTTTAGAATTAGCAGGCAAGTCTCTGAATAGGAGAGGGGAAAGAGTCTGACTTCAATAATGGATTCCTAGAATAGCTGAACAGCGTGGGTCTGCTGACAGCTCCCCCCCCCACTCCACCTCCCTGGCAGAATGCTTCTGAAAAGGACAAGGAAAGAAAAAGTTAGAAATACAGTTGTGTGTGCCACAGAGGGGGTGGAATCCCATATAGTTCATGAATAATTGCCTTCCACCCGGAAGTATATTATTACGCAATCTCTACTCCGTTGGAGGAAATAACTGCATATGAAGAAAGATGTCTGATTTCAGGTGCCAAGTGGTACTGTATCTGCGGGGCCACCTGGGAGAGTAAGACTTGGGGACAATATTGGGAAGAGACAATAAAAGGAAAAGAGCTGTTTTATTTTATCTGAAAGTTATCTTTCTTCTAACTTTGTACCTTTCACCTGCATTGATGCCATGTTTCCTAGAGAAATTAAGGACGTATTTTACTGGGGTCAGACAAATGTGGGTTGTTATCCCACCTCTACCACTTACAGGCTGTGTGACTTGGGGTATATTACTTAACCTCTCAGAGACTCAGTTTCAAACAGAAATGCTAACAGTACCTGCTTTGCAGGGCTGTTGTGAAGATTAGCTGAGCTAATGCCTCTGACAGCAGTAGCCCTGAATGGGGCTTTCTCTAAACCCTGCAGAAGCTCTGACGTCACCACTGCTGTGGGGGCCGCTGCTCTGTACCGAAGGCCCTTCGTTTTGTGCTTACGTGTGGAGAAGAAACACACACAAGGTGAGGCGTCAGCACCAGAAGAGTGCACTCCGTGAGTGCCTATCATGAACAGGAAAACGTGCAGTGAATTAAGGGGAAGATAGAAGCACTGATGTCTGCAAAGGCTAGAAAACTAACTGAGATTAAGATAAAAATAAACCTCTGTGAAATATTGGCTAGGTTTTGTGAAAGTAAAAGAAACAGTGTCAGTAGCCAGCAGCCATTTCTAACCAGTCCTATGCACCCCCAGTCGCCAGAGCAGGGCAGTGATGTTTCTGCGTATCATTAATACATGGCAGATCCGTTTTGTTGTGGTTTAATGTGATTACTTCACTAAATTCTGTTATTAATACTCAGCCTTCTGCCACTCGTGCAGCAGGGCCAGCTGTTCATGATTTTTCAAATGAAGGGGCACATCCACCCAGCAGGAAGGGCCATGATGTCTCCCAGAGCTGGGAGGAGCTCCTGTAGGGTAAAGTGAAGAAGATGCAGAGGGAGCGGGTGTGGGAATGAGATGCTGACCCCTCCCACCCCACTCCCACCAATATGAGGGATCTATCCCAGAATATCCCCAGGTACATTTCACAGGATGCAGCCAGAACACCAGATCCTCTCCATGTCCTTCAACAAAGGGAACTGAATACAAGAAATTGATTACAAAGTCTATGAAAAGTTGAAAAGGCAAACAGGGGACTGCGATAAAACTTGGAATAGCAGCATCAAGAAACCCTTGTGACCCTGAGGTTGGAGTGACAAGAGGCGGGGGTGGTGTTCCCAGGGACCAGGAGCAGGCTGCCTGCAGGAGACAGAACCGCGGGCGAGGGTGGCTCTGAGAGCCTAGAGAGAAGTGCCACTGGCAGGAGTTGGAGCTGTGAGGAAGACGCAGCTGCTGCCAGCTCTGGAGAGCCACCCGGGGCAGAGGGAAATGGGAAGAAATACTCTCATTGTCCCTCTCCTTCCACCTTCCAGACTTCTCCAGTGCCTCCCATTGGCCAAAACTAGCCTGGAAGCCGGCTGCAGGGGCATCTGGGAAATGGCGTTCCCTGCGTCCGATACGGAGCAGCACAGGGCAAAGGCAGAGAACAGAACACCCTGAGAGCGCCCGGACCAGCAGCACAGCAGGCTCCGCGAGAGCATCTCGTGAGAACTGCCCGGCTGACTGCGGGCTACGCTGAAGCCCCTACGTGGGCAGCCCCCCAGAGAACAGCCTACTCAGGTACCCCGCTCACCCCTCAGTGTGAGGAAGCTGAATGAAGGTCACCTCTGGGCAAAGCCAAGGGCTTCAGCTGAGGAGCCCTCACCTCCCTGCTCACTCTTCTCCGTGGTCCTCCCTCTGGAAACAATCTGTGTTACTTGGCGGTTATCAGCGTCTAAGAAGACAATAATATAGAAATGTAATGTGGTCTAATTTCCTCATTCTGTTAACCAACAGTCCTTTGTTTTGGATTATCCATTTAAACCTTTTCCTCATCATCCTGAATAACTGAAAGTTGCATCTCATGGTTTTCAGAATAATTAACTTCTTCCATTTTGGGGTCAGTGAATAACCCTTTAATATGTTCTTTATAATAAGAACATATTAAATTTGCGATAATCTTTGTGGCCCACATTCACATATCTTATCCCATTGTCTTTTGTGCCCTGATAGTCTGAAGTGAAGGGGAGAGAACTAGTACTTACTGGATTTATATGAGGTGCCATATATATTCCTGTGCCAGCAAAGTTACAAAGATCAACTCAGTTAATTATCACAACAACTCAACCAGTCAGACATTTTTATCCCCATTTCTCAGGTGAGAAAACTCACACGGAGAGAATGAACTGCTTTGTTCAAGGTTATACAACCAAGTCCAGGGAACCTAGCATGCCGGAAATTTATACACACACACACACTTTGTCTTATAGCTATGATTGATATATGTGCATATTACACATTTTATATATACATCTACATTTATATATAAATATTACTCCATAAATTTTGTGATTTTTACAAAAGGCTTATTTACAATTTGTTTATCTAAAAACCCTTACTATCAGAACTGTTTATTTGAGGCCACATGTGCTGCTTAGGAGTCAGAGGTGGAAGAACAGGGCTTCAGTGCGTGGCAATTACTCTGGCTCCAGTTTTGCATATTCAGTCAAGTCCACTCTTAGCCTAATATCCTTATAAAGAATGGGGATAATATATACTGAGTTGGACAAAAACAGCAATAATTAATGCCTATGAAAAATGTACTGGAAGTGCCTGGTCTGTACAAAGCTAGGTGATGAAAGCTGTTATTGTGCTAGAGTGTTTGATCGCACAGTCATCGAACACAGCAGGCACCCACCCCTGGGCTGAGTGTGAGTCGGCCTTGAACTGCATCAGTGACACAGGGCGCTGAAGGGCCCCTGAAGTGTGCCTAACGCTGTGGGTGTTCTCAGTGCTCATCGCCCGCAGTGTTTTCCTTCCAGTTTAAGAGTCTAGTTTAGGAAGAAATCCTTAACTAGGATTGTGTTCTAATGTCAGGTGCTGCGCACGTGTCTAAACACATGAAGGTGTATAAACACTCCTACTCTAAGAGAACTCCGCTATATCTGGATAAAAATAATAATAATAATAGTGATAGTAAGAGCACTATAAAAAGCCAGCATTGTTAAATGTCTCTAAGGGGACATTCTGGACGCCCATCCTCCTGCAAAGTCAAACGATCTTCAAAAGGAAGCTCTTAAACAGGATTAGCTTAGGTCCACCTACAGTCAGGTGTTCTAGACCTTCCAGCTCCAGAAATCAAGATGAACTTCACTAGAGATGGTGTCAAACATTTCCTTGAAACTCATGCAGGAAACAGCCTCTGTGTTACCAACAAGCATTTCCGAGAAATGAATTAAAATGACATGGAATGTGGCCAGAATAGTGGAAACTCCTCACACTCACTAAATACAAAAGTAAATGGATTTAGGAGAAAATAGAAATAAAAACTAGAGGAAAACCTGGATCAGGGGAATCAGATACCACATAATGTATCATTGGGGTTCTTCCTAGAGACAGAAACGGGCTGGATATTTCAACGGAAAGAATTTAGTATAAAGAACTATTAACTAAGCAACTGAAAAGGAAGAAGGAGAATGCTAACATAGCAAGGAAGTAGCAACTACAGGAAGCGAGTATCCCCCCCCCCCAGGCTGGAGGGACAAAAGGAAGAGGCTGAACTTGCAAATGTTTAGATGCTTGGAAGCTGCCCTGCGGAGGAACCTCTGGGAAGGAGGCAAAAGAATAATGCTGGAGTCTCTGACCTTGGAGGAAGTGTCCCTGGGGCTGGGCCGGAATCCCTGAGAGAACTCATGAGGCTGGTTCTGTGAGTGATGGGGAAGTGGCAAAATGAATTCAACTTCTGCTCAGAATGAACAGTGCAGTCCAGGGAATAAGGAGGCTGGGGGGTCGCTGACAAGACTGAAAGCGAATAGGCAGTCAACAGGGAATAAGGCAGGGGGACCCTTCCTCTCCTCCAGCCTTGCAGTGCCCTCTAAGGCCCTGTTGGTGGGGCCTCCCAGGAGTCAGCTGGCAGCGGAGAAACAGTCCCGGCATTGCAAAGCTGAGTGTTGAAGAGATAATACCTTAAACACGGGTGCACGCTGGATCGTTAATCAGTTACTATTATAAAGTTAATAGTAAAAATTATATTTGGGAATATACCCCAAAGAATCGAAAGCAGGTACTCGAAGAGATATTTGTACACTATGCTCATAACACAATTATTCACAACAACCAAAAGGCGGAAGCCACCCGATATCCATGAGCAGATGAGCAGATAAACAAAATGTGGTCTATACATACAGTGTAATATCAATTAGCCTTGAAAAAGAAGGAAGTTCTGGCACAAGCTACAATATGGGTGAGCCTTGAGAACACAATGCTAATGGAAATAAGCTAACCGCAAAGGGACAAGTACTATATGACTCCACTCACAGGAGGTACCTAGAGCAGTCAAATTCCTAGAGACTGGTGGCCGCCAGAGGCTGCGGGGAGTGGGAACTGGGGAGTTACCATTTAATGGGGACAGAATTTCAGAGAGTTCTGTGGGTGAACGGTGGTGATGGTGGCACTACAATGTGCGTTTACATAATGCCACTGAATTGCACGCTTGAAAATGGTCAAGATGGAAAACTTCATATTATGTGAATTTTACCACAGTTAAGAATTTTTTTAAAAGAATACACACATGCATGAAAATATAGTGAGACAAGCCATTTTATCGATGAATTTTACTGATCTTTAAAGATGTATTATTTTCCATAATTATAAAATACCATGTGAATCTCTGAAGGGCTTCACAATTTGGTGATGGAGGAACTGGATTAATTAGTCAATTAATAATTTAAAAAAATTGTATCCCCAGAATTAAAGCAATTTTGTATTTCCTTCCCCAGACCAAATACCTACTTTTCAAAAGTTTATGTATCCTTCAAGGTCAATTTTAAAAGCCTCCTCAGGCCTTGTTCAGCAATCAGAAAGCTATTCCCTTCTAAGCCCAGTGGTGTGCTGTATCTTTCTTACAACTTTCAGCATATGGGCCTACATTACACTCACTAGATCTGAAGCTTAAGGGTAAAGTCTGCGTTTCATCTCTCTGTCTCTCACAGTGCTTAGTGCAATGGAAGTACAAATATATTTGAATTGAAACTGTAGCACCACCAAACTAAATAAATTCAAATTTGGGGGTGCATATAGAGAAACGAACTGTCCAAGACTGCCCATAAATGAGGGTTTCCTGGGATGCAGGACTTTCAGTGCTAAACTGAACCATTTTGGGAAACCCAGGACAGGCAGTCACCCTACAAGTAAAATTTAGTCCCCCCCAAAATGGATGCTTTGTTTTGTGAATTTACTACACAAATTCGGCAAAATATACTTCACAAAAACAAAATAGGCATGAACATCAGTGTAAAATAATGACACAATTTTACATAAATCTTCATTGTTGTCATCAAAAATCCATTTCTGATATAGTAATGATAATTAACATATATTTTTGATAAATTTCTTTTCAGTATAACTATGAAAAATCAGCATTTCCCCACTATCTTGGTGGGAAGGAAATAAATCCATGATAAAGGTCCTAATTAAAAATTCCTGTATCCTCACTTTAGAACTCTTGCAGGTATTAAGAGTCTTGAATGTTCCAATTAAAACCATGAAGCATTTGCCCTGCAATATGCAGCTTTATCCCCTCCACCCCCCCCCCCCGGTGTCAATATGAAATCAAAACTAGATGCTGGGAGCTAAGATGCTTTGATCTATTGGCATCTGCAATAGGACCACATCATAATGCGCTCATAACATGCTGATCTCATCCCAGCCTCTAGCAAAAGCGGTGTCGAGAGATGCTAATGAGCACTTTATCCTACACTTGGACTTACTCCATCAGGAGCTATTTGCGCCATCTCAGACCGGGCCAGCGTGATCACCACCCCCCTGCTTTGTGACGCACAGCAAGTCAGGAGAACAAACACCACCGCCCGTTCATTGTTCAGCTGTTCTCTTGGACACATTCATTGGGAGCCTAACTAAGGGTGACGGTCATTCTTCAGTGCTTTGAATACAAAAAGGAATGAGACCATTTCCAAGGGGGCTACAAACCAATAGGAAATAAACAAAGTGCTGCGGGAGTGCAGGCTGGAGCAATCTGTTTCGCTGTGGAAGTCAATGAATTCAGCAGTTAAAAGCGGAGGAATGGAAAGGACAAGGGAAACATTCTGGAGACGTGAGTGTGGGACATGCCCTGTGTATAGTATCCTCAGGCTGCTTTAACAAAGTACCTCAAATTGTGGAATTAAACATTACTGAAATTAATTGTCTCACAGTTCTGGAGGCAGGAAGTCCGAGATCAATGTGTTGGCAGGGTTGGTTCCATCCAGGGCCTAGGAGGGGCAATCTGTTCCATGCCTCTCTCCTAACATTGCTTTGCTGAAATTATTGTCGCTTCTTGGCTTGGAAAAGCATCACTCCAACCTCTGTCTTCATTTTCACGTGGCAGGCTCCCTGTTTGCACTTCTGTGTCCAAATTTCCCCTTTAAATAAGGATACTAGGAATATTAGGGGTTACCTCCCCTCACTCCAGTGTGACTTCACCTTAATGTTACCAATTACATCTGTAACGACCCTATTTTCAAATAAGGTCACATTCTGAGGCACTGGGGGTTAGGACTTCAACATATAAATTATGGAGAGGACACAATTCAGCCCATAATATCCTGGAGAAGGAGTCACATAAATTACCATGTGGGGGGAGCATTATTAAGGCAAGGATGTCTACAATTTTAAACAATGGTAAGAGAAGAGGGTGAAGGCTCGGATTTGAAGAGATTCTAGAGCCATGTTTAGGGGTGAAGAAAGTTGGAATATATGCTCAGCTGTTCTGGGAAATACTGAGAATTAATGATGGGATTAAAAAAGACTGTGATCGTAAACTAGGAAGATGATTCATTAAACAAACTTTAAGAGGTTTCTTTAGGACAGAGCTTCTCAGAGATTAACATGGTAACACGCTTTATAAAAATCTACAAAGGTGAGGGTATGCAGGGCTTCCCAAGCTTATTTCACTGCATAGATCATTTTTTTCCTGTTATCGTCCACTAAAAAGATAACCATTTGGAAATGTGGGCATAGTGACTGCATAGACTTCCTAGCCAGCTTCCTGACATCTCTGAATTCCAATCTCCTTCTCTGTAGAGCTGAAATAATCATAGCTTTTTATAAGTTCAGTCCCTGTGAAGTGAAGGGAGTACACATGGAAATGACTTCTAACAGTTAAACCACTAGACCCATGGGGATAATTGGAGGCTTTGAGCAGGAGGTGAGAGGTTTGTGAATTTGTTGGAAATAAGGTAAGAGAGCAGACAGAGCAATCCTTTGGGAGAAATAAAGATCCGAGAGGAGTGCAAATCCACACACTGACACCCAGTCAGCATCAAAAGGAAGGCCCCTTGCTGGGGCTGCTCATGCCCTTCCCACCATTGCTCCCTATTCCTACTTCATTCACTCATTTAACTATATTCATTAAGCCCATCACTATGTCCCAAGTTCATTGCTCAGCATTCTTCAAGGCACACTTCACAGATTACTTGAATTCAATGTGGCTTCCCCTTCCTCTGATCTCCTGGACACATGCTGTCTGAGTCGTACAGCTTGTCATGTGAATATATACTGGCTTGAGTGATTACCTCTTTGTTTACTTTTACATGGATGTCCTAATTGAGACTGCAAATCTTCCCTAAGCAGTTACAAATAATATTTCATGGATTTTCAGCCTCGAGATGCATATGTGCATAGAAGATACTTATTAAGTATGTAATGCATTGAAGAAAATTTTGCATCTGAAACAAGAAGACCTCTGCAACATCTAGTTAACTTATACTACTGTTACAAAGACACGGGCAACCAAACATGAAATGTGGAGAATTACCTGGAAATACATGTTACATATTTTCATTATTGCCCATAATCATAATTGATCAGTGATTTCTAAGTGTTCATGTATGCAAGAGGGCCACTATACATAAGGCACGTTTTTATTCAAAGGAGTTGAGCTGCGCCTCTAACCAGCATAGGGCTGTCATAGACAATATAAATTCAAATAGATAACGTAAAATGAGCAGACAACACCTTCTGTTTATTTATAAAAATGATGGTTCAGATATAGGGGAAATTGGGAGCTGATTCATTTAGACAAATGACTTTCCATTTCATTTGTCTGTTAGGCCCTTGAACTTAAAATTACTTAAGGAAGTTCAGATAGAAAGTTGACTTCTGGTTGAAGATCATTTATAGATTACAGAACACACCCACTTGTTAAGTTAAAAATCACCAAATCTCTTTGGGCAATTTACTGTGAAGGTCAAATTGGCACTTCCAAATCTCCAGCGTTACACGATTTGATGTGTTTTGTTAATCTGTCAGATTGACACACTGCACTAAGGTTGAGAACGGTTTCTTTGGGAGGACATTTCTTTTCACGAACTTAAAAAAAAAAAATGATTCCAGTCTATTCAGATACTATTTTGTTAAGAGTTATCTCATAAAAATTTCGAGCTTTAGCTTTGTGGTTTAATAAGCCATCTTCACACTTTATGATTGAAGATAAAATAATTATTCAATCAAAATATGCAGACAGTAAGAAATTTATTCAAAAGCCTTCCATATCTACACATGAATCAAAGGAGAAGAAAACAGTCAAATAATCATCAGGCTCCTCGAGCATTCCTTGCTGTCTTGCTCGATCATTCAGAGTTGCCCCCAGCACATCCCAACCTGCTTTCTAGCACTGCACCACTCAGTGTTGAAAGCTCTTCTCTTTTTTCCGGCTTCATAGAAGAATACTTAAAAACATAATTGTACCTATGTAAAGTGTACAACGTGATGCTCTGATGTACATAGACATTATGAAATGATTACCCAAAAGTTATTCTCAGCAATGATTTCCTCCCAACCAAGTTTAGCTTAGCAGTGTTCTCAATCTCTCCAGCACTAGGACTCCATATATCTACTTCTTTTTAAACGTATTTTCAATTCAGGAATGTAAAAATCTCTGAGAAAAATGAAAAGACAAGGTCTCTGTGGGGTACAGAAGCATGAGCATGGCAGAGAGAACACAGACCTCGGAATCGATTCAGTTACTCACTGTCTGTGTGAACTCACTTAACTTTCTGAGCCTCAGTTTCCCCCTCAGGATATTCACGTCCCAGAGTTCCCGGATTCGTAACAGATTTTCAGTTCTTGTTTAATGAGGAAATGAATGGTCTCACGGTATCCTCTCTCTCACATCCCGCTTTGGTCTCCCTCTTTTCCTTTACTCCTTTCTCTTACTACTTCCCACCTCCTTCCTTTTCTGCTCCGTTATGCAGGACATTTCTTACCCAGTGACCATTCACTTAAAATCACTTTTTTCTTTTGCTTCATGCAATCCAGCTCCATGTCTGATTTTCCCACACCAACCCTCGTGCTTGGAAAAGCCTCTCACCTCGCACTCCCAAAACCAGTTTTCTTCCTTTTATGCAAAACCCGACCAAAACATCACCCCTTTGCCTATTTTAGGCATTCAGTAAATAATAAACGATTCAAGTGGTAATGATAAATTCATCCACAAAGAACATATAATCTCAGCAATGAAACTTGGCAAACAAAAGACAGATCATAACTGCAACTCACTTAGACACAGGTGTGACTTCTCCAATCCGCCATTAACACGTCTGCACTGCCATAAGTAACAACTGTTCCTGCGAATACTACATCTCTATAGAAACACGGTTCCCAAATTCCTATTTATAGAGGTTATTGGTGGGTATGTTGGCTATAACGTAGTTTTCCACATGTTGTGAGCTTTGACAGTGAAGGGTGATTCCCATCACCCTTCAGCTGCCTCAAGCTGCACCGTTTCAAGGTGCAAGAAGAAATTTTCCCACCTTCTGTATTTCAAAAAGAGCAGAGTTGGCCTCTCCCTTGGATGTAGACGTGGAAAAATAAGGGAACTGGCTAAATAAAGAACACAATGAACTAAAGTCATATTCAAGATACAACCAAATCAGGATGAGTCTGGCTTCATCTGTAAAATGGGAAATGATAATAATATTTCTCTTAGAAGACTTTTATTTGTTAAAATGAGACAGAGCAAATAAAAAAACTAAATTATAAAGTGTTATGTAAATATCAATTCTACTTTTTATTCAAAATCAGCGTAGATTGTCCTCATCTACTAGGAGAAATTCAGTTTTGAGTGTTCTCCTGGTCTCTCTTTAAGCACTTTGAAATATTCTTCCTTTCCTGTATATTTATGGGCAAGCACAGTCAGCGTCCTTGTGGTTTAACCCCAGTTCAGACCCTGTGAAGAGCAGTGCCTGCTGGCAGATGAGCTTTCCTGTGGCTACACTGTGGACTTTTCCTATCTCTAACCTATGAAGAAAAAAAGTCACATGAAAATCTTTGGAATTCACATTTTTCATTTCTATTGGTGAAAATCAAAATGATACTGAGAAACTACTGAATTCAAGAAAAGCAATATAAATTCACACCTTTGACCAGCAAAGAGGAAAAAAGTCAAGGTTTAAACTGAACTCTTTCTCCTTAAGAACAACAGACAAAAAAGAAACCCTTTTCAAATAAGCAAAGAGACAAACCCCTTTTAATGACAATACCGAGTTGTTAAGCTCTGATTTAAATATAGTAGCAACAATTCACGTCCGCCTTCCCTTTAGAAAACAAAGTACTTCCTGTACTTTGGCGCAGTTGATCATCATTACCGCACTGTGGAGTAATCAGAAGTGGGGAGTGTTTCCTGCTATCGTCCCTTACCTGCAGGCTGGTTTATTTTTCTGCAGTCCTTTCACTATTAACGCTAATCACAGGCGTATTGCCCCCAAGGAAGAGAAGTAAATGAACCACCTAGAGGTGAGAAGTTCACGAGGCTGGGAAATGAGGCTATAACACAGTGGGGCGGGCTTCACAGGCCCATTGTGCAAGGGAGAAAAGAGGTTTGCAAGCCACAAAGGACTGGGAAGCACGGCCAGGGGCTGGGGAAAGTAGGACATCAGCCTCCCTGGACCCGATCCTCGGAGCGAGAGCAGAGGAAAAGAAAAGGAAAGAAGCCCAGACGGTACAAAAGGGCAGCAAAAGTACAGGAGACCTTGTCTCACTCCCCGTTTAGAAACTGCTTAGCAGGGTGCCCTCAAGCTACCTGGGCGAGCACGGCCGAATAAAACAGCGGTGCAGAGAGAGAGGGCGGGAGGACGCCCCTGTGTCCTCTGATGAGACAGCTTGTGGGGAGGTAGCCGAGACTTGGGAGCCAAACTGAAGCGAGCGGTGAGAGACGCCACAGCAGAGACGGGGCGCACAGCCTGGACGGGCGCTAGAGAGGGTATTCCGCTAAGATTCCAGAGACCTGAGCTCCAAAGAGCCGGGGGAGGCCCGCGTTGCTGTGGGGTGGGTGGGACCCACGGAGCCCCTACTGTGCCACGTGCACAGACCTCCAGGTTCACCAGCCACAGACCCTTCACGGGCAAAGTCAACGAGGAAAGAACAATGTCCAGAGACATCCAAGTGTCTCAGCTGGAGGGCAGTAGGTGCCTGGCAGAAAGGCCAGCACGCGCTTGGTCACTCCTCACTGATGCTGTGGGAGCTGTGGAAATAACAAGACTAATTAACGAGAAAAGCAAATCAAGTCCTGGCCAATTAGGTGGACTGTTAACAGAAGATGTTGTTTAGCTTCTTGACTATCGCTAGGAGTAACCACCGGGCTTCCTGCAGGCCTGACTTACAGCAGGCTGGCGTCCTGAGCTGTTTACCGCAGACAAGGGGCCGGCTTCCCGGGTGGGCTGCTGTAGCTTGTGGGTCAGGGTTCCGTTTTTATTATGTGGTCTTGCTATTGACTGTTTCTACAGTCAGCCTCTCAGAGAACACAAATGTTCCCTGTCATCTAGGTGGTACCTTGTAAAGAAGACAGGGGAGGGGAAAACTCAAAAGAAGAGGAACAGAGGAAATGCTCTTTTGGAGGGTTCAAGTTTCGGATGGATTGAATATTTATCCAAGGGAGACTGAGTTAGCGGGAGAGCATTAGAGTCTGGAAGAGATGAATTTATCATTAATAAGAAAGTTCAGGGTTTTGAGGAGTGTTATTTGGTTTTTTTTTTTGTTTTCGTTTTTGTTTTTTAGCAACAGATTGGAGGATCTAGAGCAAGATAAATTAGATTTGGAAAACAGAGAACCTACATTTTTTGCACTCCCAGTACATGGTGACCCTGTCACTGTTATTTCTGCACACAGTTTACAAATGAGGAATCTAACACTGAGAAATTTTCAAAATAATAATGAACATCAAAACCATATATTGCAAGGTGTCACTTTCTTGGAAACCAGTAGGTTCTGCCCAGGACACTCAGATGGTGAAAGCAGCAGTTCTACTTACTAAGGGCCAAGTCCTGCTACAGATAAACACAAGCCCAACAGCCCATGGGTTGAGAATGTGGAGGAAAAACTTACCCATCCCTAAGGAAACTAATTTATAGCTATTCCAGGATTACGGCATTTCAGGTACTGTGGTCCATTATTCTCACAAGGACATACACATGGCAACTCAAGGGTCCCCATTTTTGACCCAGATGACATAGTCATCAAACCCTGAATGTCAAGAGTAAGTTCACTGGGAGTAGATTGTATAAATTGAGCTAGAGAGTCATTCAGAAAAGCCACAGTTAGAATTTGGAGCCATATCATCTGAGCAGGCTGCTCATGGCAAGCATCCTCTGTGATTGAGACCCACGCAGCCTGAGGACCAAGCTTCCCACAACAGCACATCTGTAATCTTCTCTCCATCGTTTACCATGAAATGCTGCAGCCCTGCAGTGGAGGTCAGGGAAGCAGAGGTTACATAAGTGGAAAAAAAAATTGCTTCAGGCTCACTCTGATTAGTTAGAAAATAAAATGAGATTTCATGAAGCACCTTTGTATTCCAGAACTCCAAATCATTTCTTATTATGAACATAAGGTAATCAAGTTGAATACCGAGTAATTAATGTTCATTTTGAATACATCTCTGGAATTCTAATTCTTTAAAGCCTCTCTTAAAAAGTCCTCCACACTGACAGCCACATTCTCAAATGGTCCAGTGCCACCTAAAAAGGCTGTGTTTCATAAATTCCTTATTGATATTACACTAGGGTAGCAGAATAATTTTAAGATGGTTTCCCATTTGATAATTGCCCTATTGCTTTTGAAAATAATGACTCTCAATTATTCCAGTGTGAGATGCATTCATTTTATTACATTATCTAAATTTGTGTGGACATTACAGGGCTTTATGCAGCCCCGGGTAAAGACACAAAATGTTCCTATTTCTCTCAATTATGCTTTTTTTATATTAATTTTCACATACAATTTTCACACCTTCTCTTATTTGCCACAAAACAAACATCAATGTATTCTACTAGGCGTGATATTTTTATATTTATATCTGTAATCACTAATTTTCTTCTTATTTTATCAAGGGTAGGGGTAGATAATTATAATAAACAATACTTGACAACTAAATTAGCTGCCGTATGCCACACACTGTGCTTGGTGTCTTCATGGTGCAGGACGAGCCAGGCTCAGAACAGGTAAATAAGCTGCCTGTGTTAACACAGCAGCGAGCAGGAGACAAGTCAGCTTTGTCTTAAGCTCTGCACTTACCGCCATTCCAGATTGGGGCTGGTTATCTTTGTTTTCACAGCAGGTCAGTCCCTCTTTCCTCTCCTCTTTATCTCCTCTTTCCTGACTTAGGACACTTCTCTCTAAAAGTACAGACAATGAAACCAGGAGTTCTAGGTTCCAGCCCTGCACTCTCAGTAGATACTAGCTGTGTGGTAGTGGGTACATTAGTCACAGTCATTGACTTCGTTTTGGTGACATATAACTAAATCTCAGGGGCTAAGCAAAGTGCAAGTGTGTTTCTCGCTGTCATCACAGAGTAATGCAGGTAGGGGAGCTCTCCTACCAGTGACTCCAGCTGGCAGATGGAGGGGAAGGGAGCACGTGAATGGAGGGCACTTTTGGATGTGTAACCATTGGCCAGAACTAGTCACTTTTCCTCGGACAGCCTGTCCAAGCTAACTGCAGGGGAAGCTGGGGAAACACACATGAGCACATGGGTGTCAGTAAGTGTTAGTAGCTTCTGCCACACTGGGCTGGTTCGTCTGTCGTTTAAATCTTTCTAGGGCTATTTTCCACTTCTACAAAGTAAAGATAAAGCACGTATCACTATGCTTGGCACATAATATACATATACTCAATGTTTTAAAATTTAGTATTATATTATATACATTTGTACATAGGCCCTCAATGGAGACAGAAAGCTATCTTCCTTAGATCTATGAAGACAAAATTAAAGAGAAGAAAATGTGTCTGCCAAACCAAAATCTCAATAAAGATACCCAAAGGAGTCATGTTTTAGAACTCTTCATGTGAAATGCTCCTTACAGCATTACATGACAGGGAGAAAAATCAGAATCTCAACAGGAAAATATACCCTTTGAAGGAAGGGAGAAGGGCTGGTAAAGTGGCAGGGGGGATGTATGGTATGTGTGTGGGTATAGGGGGAGGATTTACGAGAGAGACAAGAAAATTTGTTTTTGTGGTTAACAATATTTTTCGTCTCAAAATTAGAAGACGAATCCACTGACAACTGTGGTGTCTCTCTGAAAATACTAATTAGAATGTGGGGTTTTTTTTTAATCCCCTGAATTTTCTTTTACTTCAAGAACCAGTTGTTCATATGATGAACTGAAGAGGGTCTTGTCCCAACTTCCGAAATCTCCCCTCTGATCTGTATCTTTCAACTTCATATTTCATATGTTCCAATAATTTGGAATAATGTTATTATTATTAACTGCTTTTTTCCTACCTCAATTTTCTCCTCCTTCTCCACATTTCCTAAATCCTAGAACATATTCTTTGGCTTCTCATGTCTGTAAATGATCTTTCTAATGACAAAAGACCATCTAATGGTGTGGACTCTACTTTGATAGAGGTAAGGAAGAGTTTTCTGTCGATCAAAAATGTAACATACATCTCCAAAGTGTCTACTTCACAAACACCAGAGTAGCATAAAGTGCAAAACAGTTTATCCATGTTTCAGTAGTCTCCTTCTCCCCTTATTGCTGTTAGACTTTTTATTTGCTTTCTAATTGTTTTGCTTTTAAGAATAATACCTTTATTGTTTTTATGTAATTATATAGTCATTATTTAAAAATCACAGTACACTAAAAAGATAAAGTAGAAAGTTAATACAAAACCACCCAAATCTTACCACCACAATATCAGAGACACTTTCCTATTTATATACAAAACAGAAGGACAAATTGATTAAAAAAAGATACAGATGAAATGACTAAAAATAGCTTTCTAGTCTACTAGCTACTTTTCAGTTAAAAAGCATGACTGTATCTCATCAACTGTAATGTGCTCTTTCACATTTTAACATCTCCAAAATTGGGATGTGTCTTATCATGGAAGGTATCACCGTGGCCAGGCAGTAATGCTGATGTGATGTTCATTGCTTGGACCTGCATGAACTTGGTTGCTATTCCTGGTAGACTGATTGGCCAAATACAGCCCTTCAAAACTCAGGCAGAAAGGAAGATGAATTTTGGTTGTCACCTAAAATACTCCCTTGACCGCCTTCAGGTTAAAAAAAGATACCACGTCCCCAAGTGAGGTGACACACACTGATTATCTCTGGATTGTAAGTATTCTTTGTTTTCAAATTTTTGGGGGGGGGTGGGTAATTAGGTATTTGTTCACTTATTTTAATGGAGGTACAGAGGACTGAACAGGACCTCATGTATTCTAAGCATGTGCTCTGCCACTGAACTCTTCCCTGTCCACCGTAAGTATTCTTAATTCCTTCTTTGTATATGCGATGTTCTCCAAATTTCATAAAATAAACAAGTATTGTTTTTGTATTTAGGAGGTAATATGAATTTACAAAGTTTTCTAGGGGACTCTGGGTAAACAGTAACCTAAATTTTTGCTTCCCAACTGTCCTCTGATGTATGAGCAGTTTCTCTATGAAAAAGAAAAGTGGGTCTGAGCAACAACTTCTCCCTGTATCTCCAGGGAAAGAAACTGTGGCGTGCCGCCTCGCAGGCAGCGCCTCAGGGAGGCTCAGAATGAAGGTTCTTACTTTGCTGAGACCTCAGGTCATCAGGTCCTACTGACCTCACCGGGAGAAGTGGAGTCCCCTTGCTTTCCAAGAATTCTGGAAACAAAAATATATTCTCCCAATGTTCATAGTACAGGGTTAACAGTTATCCAGATTGGACTTTAAAAAATCCAGTAATATGTTGAGACATATATAAACAAAAGACACAGGAATTATAAAAATAAATAATAGAAAAACAGATACACCGGGTAAATATAAAGCAACAATTAAGCTCTGAAAAAGAATATGTTATGATAAAGCGGATTTATTAGCATGGCTAACCTGAGAAATGCAAACATTGTTGAACTCCTGAAAATCAATCAATGAAATTTACTACAATAATGAAATAAAAGAGGAAAATCACTTATGGTACCATCTCTACAGATTCAGGAAAGGTGACTGATAGTTTTTAACTTCTATTTATGATTAAAAAATGATTCTGATAGACAAGAATAGAAGGAAACAGCTCCAACTTGCTAGAGAGCACTTATTAATCATACTTGAAGGAAGCATTTTATACACGTTCCTTTTTAAGTTCAAGAACAAGACAGATACATTCTAGTAAAGAAATGGTTTACGTCATGGCCAATGAAAAAGTCAAGAAGAGATGAGTTCCACTTCTGGTTATCACGGAGTAAGTTCCAGCTCTGGTTATCATGGAGAAGTTGGGATCCTATGCAAAAAACTGTAACAGCTGGTCAGAAATAAAACTCTCCAGACATAATCCTTGAGAGAAGGAAAGTACACAAAAAAATCCATGGAAGTCAGAAAACAGTAGGATGACATCTTTATAACACTGAAATTTTAAAACCCTGTCCACCTACAGTTTTATACTAAGCAAATGCATCCTTCACAACTGAAGCCAAAATAAAGATGTTTTCAAACCTATAAACAAACTAACCAACAACAAAAAAAAAACCTCAAAGAATCTGTTGCCAGGAGGTATACACACAAAAAATAATGAAGAGAAATTTTCAGGGTGAAGAAATATGTGGCCAGATAGAAACATGGGGCTGTAAGAAGGAAGGAAGTGCACTGAAATGATAAATATGTGGGCAAATAAAAATAAATATTGACTCTTTACTCTTTCAGCATGTTCCCCTCTTCGGGAGATGTTATTCTTTTTTTTTTTTTCTCCCTAAACGGAGATAAAGAGGATTGAACCCAGGACCTCCTGTGTGCCAAGCACACACTCTACTACTTAGCTATACTCCCCACCCTCCTTGACTCTTTAAAACAACAGCAATAATAGTATTTTGTGGGGTTTATATGCAAAAGTAGACTGTATAACAAAAATAGCACATGGGATGGAGGCAGTAATAGAACTTGAATTCCTGTAAGCTGCTTTTATTGTTTGAGAAATGGTAAAACACTAATCTAAAGTAGACTATAATGAATCAAAGATATGTATTATAATTTCAAGTGCAACCAATAAAATCATAACAACAGATGATACAACTGAAGAGGTAATAGAGGAGAAAATGGAATAATAAAAAATACTTGTTAAATCCAAAAGCAAGCAAGAAAGGGAGAATAAATGGCACAAAACAAATGAGAAAATGGAAAGCAAATATCAATATAATAGGTGTAAACCCAATTATATCAGCAATTAGATCAAATGAAAATGGCGCTGAAAATACAAGAAAAGCCTAAGCATCTTCTAGCACCAGAAAGTGAGGCAGTGCTCAAAAAACAAAAGACAGAGGCACAGAAAAATTACAGTGGCCAAAGCTGGAACAATTTGAGCAACAAAATAAAATAACGTGTTTTTATTTTTATTTTTTGCCATAAAGTAAGCTCATTAGCTAGTCATAGTTCCTTGCCTGATAAAGAGATCAAAACTTTCTATTTTAAAGGGCCTGAGCTATTAACAGTCCTGTCTCAACTGAAGTGTTACAGTTTTCCATTGGCTTTCTTTCTGAGGGCTGTGGGGAATCAGCTTTATTGGGACATAATTCACACACTGTACAATTCAACCATTTAGAGTGTACAACTCAGTGGTTTCTAGTATATTCACACAGCTGTAGGACAACCACCACAATCAATTTTAGAGTATATTCATCATCCCCAAAAGAAACCATGTACCTACCAGCAGTCACTCCCACTGACCTCTAAGTCTCAGCCCTAGCTAAACACCTGGATGTGCCTTTTCTGGGCGTTTCATATAAATGGAGTCACATAACAGGAAGGGGTTTTGCATGTCTAGTTTCTTTCACTTAGCGTGATGTTTTCAAGATTCATCCATGTTGTAGCATGCATCAGTACCCCATTACTTTTTATGCCTGAATACTATTCCATTCAGTATAAAATATATCTATATCTATATATCACTTTCATTTGATAACTGAGGATTGCTGTGCATGTGTAAAACTTCATGACTTGGTGAGTCAGAGAATATCCATTCAGGATGGGCGGATCAGGTCACATGGGAAGCTTGGTAGTCCATGGTCAAGCATTCAGGCTAATAACAAATCAGATACCTATTTCTCAAAAGGGTAGCCATCTGCAGAGAATGACACAGCTTTACTCCAAAATCCTACAGATCTGCACTGTAATTCTCCTATTAGGACCTGCCAAAGTTTGAAAGAGCATCTCTGTCTGCCACAGACACTATAGGCGTCATGGAATCTACTGAGACATACGGGCAGAGTGACAGAGAAACCTACACAGCAGACTGGACCTTTTACAGAGCCCACTCTTTCCTGGGCCAAGTTAAGAATGGAAGTTGTTCTAGATACTCTGTAAATGGATGAGAGCTGTATATTCAAATGTGGTAGATATTGCCCTTAAGATCCAAAGAGACCCACTAGGGTTTGTGCCTCCTTCTTACTAATAGGAGAACCCAAATACAGCAACTTGGTCTCTACCTTGGAACTATATTTCAACATGACCTAGACAAGAAGTCAGTAGGCTTTTTCTATAAGAGGTTAGATAGTAAGTATTTTAGGCTTTGTGGACCATATACAGTTTCTGCTACATATTCTTTGCTTTTTAATAATCATTTAAAAATATAAAAACTACTCTTAGCTCACAGGCCATATAAAAACAGACCACAGTCCAGATTTGGCCAGTGGGTCATAGTGTGGGACCCTGTCGTAGACCACCAGAACACTAATAATGTCTCTGAGGTGGCAGATTTCTGAATTTTTCTGGGATTTATTTTACACCTTCAGGCATGCAAGTGTCTTACGAAGGCATCCAGTATCCTTGTTACTTTCTGCTCACCACGTCTAATCAACAAGATATCCTCAGCACAATGGACTAGTGTGAGGTCCTATGGAATGGAGAGAGGATGGAGGTCCCTGCAGACAGGCTACGACACAGGGCTGGAAAGTTGAGCATATTTGTAACAGCAGCTACAGTTGGAGTCTATACATGATAAGGCTTATGATAAGTCACAGTAACTTTCCTAACTCTATCTGTCTTCTACATGGGACAAATAATGAGTTGTACAGGGATGTGGCAGGAGTCGCCACCCCTGCATCTTTCAAGTCCTTGATGGTGGCCTCATCTCTGCAGTCTTCCAGGAATGAAGTATTGTTTTTGATTCACTATTTTGGAAGATGAGTAATTAGAATGGTTTCACTTTCTTATCATGGAGCTCACTCTCCTCAGGTCGTGGAAACCACGTGGAGATTCTGCCAGTTGCTGAGCATGTCGGTTCCACCTACACATTCCGAAATTGGGGAATAACCACAGGATGTTCAGTGGGCCCCCTGTGAGACAAACCTGAGCCAAAATCCCATTGATCACCTGGTATTCAGAACCCCCTACTTGTGGCTTACGAAGCTCTAGGAACCGGTGTCAGCTCTGATCAGTATTTAGTAATTCATGAGGAGTGTGATTATTTTCCCTTCCTCAATGCATAACCACTCTGGCAAACGCCCACAAGTTCCTCTGGAGACAGTTGGGAGGCAGCGTCAATATTTGGCTATGTAGAAGGGTCCCTCCTCTAGAGGACTTGGCCTCTTCTTCACCTAAGGAGTTCTAGACTTGTTAACTGGCTCACGTCTTGGAATTAACTGAAAAACCACAATTCTTTTTGGTGATTCCAGTCAGGCTCCTGTACACTGGACTTGGCGCTTTTTGCTTATATAAATCAAGTAAGACTTTAATTAACAATCTGTAGCACATTGAGTGGTGTGTTGAACAACAAAATGAACAACAACAAAAATGTATGTTGAAGTCCTAACCTCCAATGTCTATGAATGTGAATTTTTTGGAAGTAAGGCTGTTGCAGACATAATTAAGATTTATGTTAAGATGCAGTCATATTAGAGAAGGATAGGTCCTTAATCTAATGTGACTGACATCCTCATAAGAAGCAAAGAAGAGACACAGAGACCCAGTCACACAGGGAAAGCTCCATGTGATGATGCAGGCAGATCAACAAGCCAAGGGATGCCAGATTGCCAGAAACACCAGAAGCTAAGAGAAAGGCACAGAACAGATTCTCCCCTCAAGCCGTCAGAGAGAACATGGTGCTGCCAACACCTTCATTTCAGACTTCTAAACTCCAGGACTGTGAGGGAATACGTTTCTGTGTTTAAAGCCATCTACCATTGTGGTGTTTTATTACAGCAGCCTTAAGAAACTAATACACTGCCCAACTATTCCAGCCTAGAAATGCCATAAACAATTAGTTAATGTTGACGACCTCTGTGAGTAAGACCACTGCGGTGACTGCTTTTGTTCTGTCACACATTGTGGTAACAAGCCCACCTTATTTTCAGTGGGTAAGTATTCTAACTTGGCTCCTACCGTCCAAGATCCCATCATTTCTATTGAATTCAGGAATGAAAACATAGGTAATCAAATAGAAACATGCAAAAAGGATATGAATAAGCTGACGCAAACCTAAATGGATTGTTGGTAGAAGTATAAATAGTTTTAATCATTCAGAAAAAAATTCAGATGTATCTCGTATCTCAGTATTACCGCCTCAGAGAAAGTATCCCCCATGCCCACAAGGGGGCGCACCTAAAGGTTCTCCACATAGCACTGCTTACAGAGGTATGGAGTTGGAGGCAACCTAGATATCCTCCATTAGGGAAGCACGTAAATGACTTTTTTAAATAGAATAAAAGTGTGGATGTATGCTCTGCAATACAACACAGCAAATCTTGCTGAATATTCTTGCTAAAATAGACCTTTGCCTGACCTTTTCACTCCACAGCTCTACTACTACTTTTGTTCAGGTGATCTTTACACCTTATGAGATGACTACGACAGCCTAAAAATGATCTCCACATTCTACTTTTGAAAATTCCTATCTTCTTTAAATGTAGTAGAGAAAATGATCCTAAAATGTGTCAGTGTTCCCAAATAAGGTCATGATCTGCCTTCTCATTGATTCAAGTCTTGTGTTATGTTCTCAAATAAAACTTTATGGTTTTCTTCACTTATTCAATTATGTATTGATCCAATAAAGATTTATTGCTCACCTATCATGTGTTTAGTCACTGTTTTCTTGGCACTGAAGTACAAAAGTGAATAAGACAGTGAAAGCTTTCTACCCTCAAGGAAAGTGCGTTTCAGTAAGAGTTTTAGATAATAAGAAAGCAATAAATAAATACCAAATGCAGTGTTAAGAAGTCTAATGTACTTTGAAGAAATAAAGTATGGGGCTAGAGGCTTAGGGTCTAGCCAAGGCAACTACTATTTGAAAAGGTCTATACTTTCCTAGTTATTTTATATTTTTCCCTAGAGAACACAGAGAGCAAAATAATACTTCAAAAGTTATCAGTATTGGGCTCCTACAGATACACTATTTATATAAAAATCCACAAAAGGAAAATTCAGAGAGCAAAAATTAACTCTAAGACATTAAAAATTATGATAGCAGAAACAGAAAACCCTATAAATATATTGGAATATAATTTCCAAGAAACCAATAAAAAGATAAAGTGATGAAAAACAGGAGATAAATAAAAAATAGAGGATCAGTAGAGTCAGAACAACATAAAAATAAAAAAAATTCCAAAATAATAACAGAGAGAAAATACAAGAGGACAATTATCAAATTAATACAAATAATAAAAACAAAATATTCAAAATGCAGGAAGTGACTCTCTGAATTAATGAACCTACCAAGTGCTTGACACAACGGCTGGAAAAATACCTTATACTAAGTCATATTGGTATGAAATTTCAGAGCACTGGACACGTATAGAAATTTCTAGAAGCATCCAGGGTGGGTAGGGGTAGAACCAGTTTACATGGTTTGTAAATATATTGTAGAATGGTTTTACCACTAGCAAAGACTTTGGGAACAATTCAGTGACAGGCTCACAGAAAACTCAGCAAAAGAAACAACTACAACGACTATAAAGAAAATTGTTAAATTACTAGAAATGAATGTTATTGTAATACTTCACATGACTTTCCTCTAAGCAATATCCAGTCATAACGATGTAAATACTAAATACATAGCATAAATGTGCTGTGACTATGAAGAGGCTGAGGTAAAGGAAAGAGCATAGGTGTGGGTTGGTGGAGAAAGAATATTAAGTCCTTGTTGGATGTCAATAAATAATACTTAAAACTAAAAAGAAAAAAAGAAAAGAAAACATAAATTAAGTCAGAGAGGAGCAGGTTAGAGCCAACGTCACATTTTTTCTCTTTCGTCTCATTTCCCACTTGCCTCCTCCCCACTAACAATGAATCTGGCTTGAAGGTAAAAGACAGAAAGTTAACTACTGATATAACCCTGATTTTTGCTCTACTTTCATTTTCTTTGGATTTTAGAAATAAGGAAACTCTCACCTTAGATTTTCTTCAGCTTCTCTCTCTGTTTATGATTACTTTGCCAGTGATGTCTTCTCTCTAAAAAGGAAATGAAAGCTTTTACCAATTTTTGTTTAATATTCCACACATCTGATGACTTCATGATACACATAAACTGTCTCAATATCTTAGACATTACAGTCTTTCTCTTGTCAAATTGCTGAAAGCAATCTTGACAATGAGGATCCTAGAGTAACGCCTGATATATCAGAGATGCACAGTCACTGGTGGTTATTGCTGGTAATGAAAGGGAGCAGGACCCTGTGGGCCCCCCAACCCCTGCCTCTTGTTTATAGAAAAGCTGAAGTCTCCCAGGCTCCGTGAGTCATGTAAGAAGAGCAAGCTCCAGCAGTTGATGAAGACAAGCCTGCAGGCATTGAGGATGGCAAGGACTCTGGCCACCGATCTCACCGATTAACTGAGATTATTCCTTCATTTCCCTATAAAACTTTCATTGCTGAATAGAATCTTTGAAGTTGGCTTTTCTGGGGGGACACATGGTCCACCAAATTGCAGGCATTCTGATTAACAGCAACTTTCTTTTTTTGTTCCCAAGGCTGTTGCCCTCAGGATCACACCCCAGCCCCTCCCTCAAATAGAAACCAATTACTCTCAGATATCTAAGTCTCAAGAGACAGCTGCAGAGAAGAAACAAAAACTGGTTAGAACCCACGGAGTCCAAGATGATGGTGGGTTTGACTTTCATTGGACCTTAAGCCTCATTGTACGTCATTCACTGTAATATATTAGCGTGCTAAATGACGCACCCACCAGCACCACGACGCTTGATAATTGCCATGACAACAACTGGAAAAACCCAAACCAGGACTGAAAACTTGAACAAGAACTGACTGACTCCATTACACCCAGAAGGAGGACGTGATGGCAGAAGCCCCCCATGAAAGTCCACGTGGCCGAACCCCGGTAGAGCTGTCTCTACCAGCCAGCTAGGTTTACGGTTCTCCTCTCGAGTGCTTCCTTTCCTGGCTTTTCTTTCCTTCTCCCCGCTAGAGCACTTTCCTTCCTTTTACTCTTTGGAGAAAAAAACAAAGCAGTTTTCACTTTGTCCCTCTGTCTCAGCTGCGAGTTCTTCCCAGCAGGCAGGCCAGGACCCACACTTTGAAGGGCCTCCTAACTTAGGGGTCTCACTACCAGTAACAGCAATAGCAGTAGTACCGCCTGTAGTCCTCGTTTGACTTGCCGGGTTGGCAAAACTGCTGCGTATCACTGTGTGTGTAAAGTGTAACTGGTGGACACAATGTGCCTTGGACGGCATATGCACTCAGTAACTATTGGTTGAACGAATAAATCAATATATATGGGAATGAGTGCTAGGTGCTGGAGGCTTTTTTCTATCAAATTGACTGGCCTATTTACAGTGCAGTGATCTTTCTGGTTAGATTTCTCCCCAGAGAATTCTATTTTTATTTTAATTGAAGAGCAGTTATAAAAGCTGATTGACTGTCTGCATTTGCAGGAAACTATTCCTGCCTCCCATCAAACCCAAACCCCAAGGGGCAATCAATGTTCAGAGGTTTCCCACCTATACCAGTGGTTTAAGAGAAGTAGAGCCCAAGATTAATGTACATAGCTTGTCAGACATGTACTTAAAGCTTTTTTGTTTTTTTTTTTGGTAATGAATCCAACTCAGGCAAGTTGGTAATTAATGCTGTAAAATTCAGCTCAACAGAAATTCTATTCAAAAATGAGAACAACATAATACAGAGCTCTACTAAAAAAATGGCTATCTAAGTTTGCCATTTTAAAAAAGTAATTCAAAGCTCTCTGTCACTTAAATTAAAGCAAAGATATAGGCACATTGTATTGTATATAAATACAAAATTTACCTCTCTTTCTTTAGAACAGTACTCAGTATGGATATATTGGATGTATATGATGCTTAAGAAGAATGTTAAAGGTATTTTGAGGGCAAGGTATCAAATTAGAGAGGGTGAAGAGAAAAATAAGTAAATTTGCACATCTAAAGGCATAGTATATTTATATATTTAAGAGATAAAAATATGCAACATACTTTATTAGACCAATTATTAGAAACACAGTTATAAGAAAAACAAGTTAATAATGGACTTGGAAGAAAATCTTTGCTAATTTCCAAATGTCATTTTTTAAAAATGTTATCAAAATCAACCTGTTTTTTCTCCACTAGGCAAAAATAACCAGACAGGAAAGAAACAGATTAACACTCTTCTAAAATTAAATAATTTCAGAGACATATTCATTGCAAAAACATCTTCCTTTATCTAAAAGTTTATGTCAAATAGAATAAAAATATGTAGGAGACAGATTTTATCCAATAAAAGAGGATTACTTTAAACCCAATGTAGACTAATTGGTAAGCAAGTACAATATAAATATGGGTTGGTATGGTTCAAATACTTAAATTTTAAGAGACTGATTATCTTACACTTTAGCCTTCTTCAGCCGTCACTTAAACTTGTAACTGTGTGTTTGTGTATTTCTATATGTATTACTAAAATATTTTACAACAACAAATTAGGGCAATCAGGAATTTAGAATTAAATCTAGATGCAAATACTTTCATATGAAAAAGCACAAGTGGCTACAGTTGAATTGATGGCTTATTTTACACAGTATTTCCCGGATTCTGGTTCATTAAAACTAAAGTTGGGCCCAGCCTGAGTTTCACTAGTTCCAAGTTAAATTTTCTAAGTAGTATTGGTGAGTTTTTCTAAAAAATAAAAATGAATGCAACCATGACTCTGTGAACAAATCTGGCTCCATGACCTGCTGGTGAGGATTAGCATGGCACTTGGAAGCGTATCTGTCAGTTTCAGTCCACACACTTCAATAGCTTTTCTTTTTACTGTGTGATCAAGTCAAAATCTGAAAAAGGCAGTAGTCACAGCTTTCTGTAATATGATCTTATTTTACTCAACTCAAACACAAACCACTGTCAGACAGACTCAGCTCACTGCCCTCACTCTCACCCACAACATCACTCATCCTCCTTTCACCTGGCACCCCCAGTGGTCAGTGCTCAGCCAAGACGCTCTCCACCCCTGTGGTCATCCAGCAATGATGACCAGTCCTGACCACTCTCCTCTTTTGGAGAAACAACAACTTGTTCTTTATTGTCCACTGATTGATAACTTAACTGTCTTTTATGTAAAATAGATTAAGTATATACTTAAATTGCCAAAACAGACATTTGAACTTTTGCTTCTCCTGTGTCTTGTATGTATTAAGACAAAAACAATAACAACCGAGACAACATTGTTGTTAATTTTCCAACTTGATAAATATTATAATTTTTTCCTTTATTTGTTGACAGATTATTCCTGGTTGCTGGTGTGGGGATGGGAAAAAGCCAGAACCCAGGGAAGGAGATAGAAAGGTACAGTGAATGCATCGGGAATGTCAGTTTGGCTTGAGGGCTTTGAATGAATATTTATTCGCCCATCAAACATTTATTTAATGCATTGTGGAGGTCTCAGAGGTAAAACCCTGTACCTGCCGGTAAGGAGTTCACATGCTCACATCTCTTGGGTGAGATAGCAAGAAATCAATATTCACAACCTAGTGGGATAAGCACTGTAATATGAGTTTTCATTGAGGTGATGGGAACATAAAAGAAGGGAAGCAAAATGAGTCTAATTGGGAGAAATGTTTCAAAAGACTCCTGGTGGTGAATTTTAAGCCTCCAGGTAGGAGTTAGCTAGTCCCATAGGGGAAGCTCATTTAAAACAAAAGGGGGAGCATGTGCCCAAGAATAGAATCTGCAATGTCAAGAAAATACGGGGTGTAGTCAGGGAACCACAAGCAGCTCGGTTACGGCTGGAGAGTGGAGTGCTTTCAGGACACTGGGAGGGGGAAAGTAGGAGAGACAGACCCCATATCACTGCACACCACGGCATTCAGCTCTGATCCCAAAGAAAACGGGGCCACTGGAGGATTCTAAGCAGGGCAATGGTGTGAACATATTTGCATTTAGAAAGATTGCTCTGACAACTGTGCCAAAGACAGATTGGCGGGGAGGAGTCAGAAGGCAGCAAGATGATTTAATAACCCAGAAGGGAAATGATAAGGGGCTGAACAGGGAAGAGGAGCAGTGAGGACAGAGAGGAGAGAGCCAGTTAAGTAACAAGAGAGTATGAAACGGACAGCAGTCAGTGACACTGTTGTGGAAGTGAGAGCGGGGAGCCAAGGCTGACTCCCACGTTCGCAGCTGGAGTGACAGAACAGGTGAGAGTGAGTGCCATCCAACAAGAGGGTCTGGAGGAAAATTTATGAAGACATATTAAATTTGCAATGTCAAGGTTGAGATGGTCATTTCAACAGTTTTTTAGGATATATGTGCCTTTGAAGACAAGAGAGAAATTGGGGTGGGGTCATCAGCATTTGTAGGGTAGCTGAAGCCAGGCTGTGAATGAGATTTCTCAGGAAGAGCAGAAAGAGGGCTGAGAACAAACCCTGGACAATCTTAACATGTGCGATGATAATGAAAGGAGACAATACGAAACGAATGAACCAAGAGGGAAGGACGTCAGGTGAGAGGGTAGAGAAGGAAGGAGAGGTCAGTTACATCAAACTGTCAAATTCTGCAGAAAATCAGAATAATCTAAAGACAGAAATATTGCCTATTTGATCTGGCAATTAGGAAGTCATTGATGACTTTAGTGGATCAAGGTAAGAATAGTGGCAGAGACAGAGCAGGACTGCAGCAGGTTGAGAAAGAATTAGCAACAGCGGACTTGGCCTACCCTTTTAAGAAGCTTAACCAAGAAGGCCCATGTAATCTTGCAGTAATCCTGTGTAATCATGGCGGGAGCAGCTCCTCAAACGGCTCCCAGTGATCCCTACCTCCTGGTCCCCACACCCTGTGTGGTCTTCTTTCCTTTGACGTGGGCTGGACTTGCTCCTAATGAATGAAATACGGTAAAAGGGATGGGATGTCAATTCTTGGATAAGGTTACAAAACCCCGGCAACTTCTGTTTTGCTTTCTCTCTCTCCCTTACTTGCTCTGGGGGTGGCCGTCTGCCACCTTGTGAGCTGTGCCATGGAGAGGCCTCTGTAATGAGTAGCTAAGATCCTAAGTCCAACAGCCAGTGACGACCTAAGGTCCACAAGAGGGAACTTGGGGAGGTTCCTCCCTCAGCCTCAGATGAGACCACTGCAGCCCTGTATGACACCATGATTACAGCCTTCTGAGAAGACCTAACCTGCATCCAAATTCCTGACCCATAGAAATTATGAGCTAATACAGTTTTTTTTCTTAAGCCACTAAGTTTGGGGACAATTTGTTACACATCAATGACAATAATTAATACACTGTTATGGTCTGAATATTTGTGTCCCCCCCCACAAATGCACATATTGAAATCCTAATGTTCAGTGTCATGGTTTTAGGAGGTGGGGCCTTTGGGCGGTGCTTAGATCATGAAGGTCTTCACAAATGGGATTCATGTTCTTAAAAAAAACCCACAGAGCTCCGTGGCTCCTCCAGCCCCGGGAGGGCTCAGTGAGAAATCAGCAGTCGGCAAAGCGAGGGAGGGACTTCAACCAGAACCAGATATGCTGGCACATTGATCTTGGCATTCCCAGCCTTCCAAACTGTGAGAAATAAATTTCTGACGTTTATAAGCCACCCAGTCTGTGGCATTTTGATATAGCAGCCCAAATTGACTAAGACACACATCTTCTGAGAAAAGAGGATGAACATGGAATGGTTAAGTGTATTGGAAATAAGAGGGTGCCCAACAGATAAATGCCTGAGAAGAAATGAGAGGAGGAGAAACAGATTTTCTGTGATTTAAACAGGGAGGAGAAGGAGGTAGGCAGTAGCTATTTCCTAATAGGCTCTCTATCCCTTAAAACCAAGTGACCATTTACTGAGAATGGTGAAGTTGGGGAGCAAAGTCTATAAGTATAGACAGAATAAACCAAGTATCAAAACATTTCAAAAGAACATAGAATCAATAAAATTTAAAGAATGATAAAAAATGATCAATATCAATATAATAAATACGCTGGCAGTAATAAAACCGATATTCTATTTCAGAGGAACAAAACATTAATATAGTCTTCCAAGAAAGCAAAAATAAAATGTGTTTGGATATTTACTAGAAATTATTTTATTTCTTTTCTAAGAAAAAAGCCATTCATAAAGACAGAGACACTAACGTTCCCCAACACAGGGGCTGGCACTTAAAAGGAAGATATACTGAATGCTTCTGAATTGAATGCTTGATGTTTGATCAGGTTGGCAAGAACAATGATGCTGGGCATGACCTAACGATAGGGGCTTATTTCCACTCCAGGAAAGAAATGAATTTAGCTTAGCTCATGTCTAGGATCTGTCTAGACTACACTATGGCTCAAAGGAGAGATGGTAGGTTCAGCCCACCACTGGCCACAGTAAAAGCCAGCTCCAAGCAGAGCAGCCTCAGAGTTCCCTGTTCTGCCGTGAGGTACCGCGTCACGGCAAGTCAAGCTGTAGGTATTTCCAGCCTGCACCACCAGCTGTACCCACACACATCCTTAGCCAAGGACAACTGGGGTCTGAGACCTTGCCTTCACAACTGGTTTGGTATCTCGGGAGTATTGAGAAACCACTTGGGAAGATGAATACCCCACTTGTGATGGGGCCAAGCCTCACCATCTCAGAGAAGGGATGACGCTACCTGCCGGGGGGTGCTCTGCAGGCTTGTATGTTGTCCCCAAGCTTGTTTCCAGACCCCAGTGTGTCACCTACCAGTCAGCCCAGCAAGATTCACGCCAACGGATGTCTGAGTGTGTCTGTACTAAACCTAAATGTGCTTGCTTTAGCTTATGGACAATGGACAGAAATTACTTGGAAAGATTAAGTATAACAAACGAGCATCCATGGAAACAAGAAGACCACTAGAACAGAACATGCCGTCATTGGACAGAAATTCAACTTTTCAGTTTTATTGCTGTAAACAGGCCTGTTTTCCAACTACTAAATCACACGAATATCAACCTATGTTCACGTTTCTTCTGAAAGAGAAAACAGAAACGGTAAACAACAAAGGTGTCTGTAAAAGTGACTTTGAAGCAGTGAAGTGTGTTTCAGTGTCCTTTCCTTGTGCCAGTTAATGTAAATGCACATAAGGAAAATTTTATCACGTGTATGCATCACTTCTGTAAGAATATTGGGGGAAAGTAATTGAATCTCGTATCTGTCATATATTAAACCTTATAAGGTGTCCATGGGCTTCACCAGCCACAGTCTGTCTATTCCAATCAGGTTTCCTTCTGAAACGGGTTCCCTGAGGAGAGAAGAGCTGGGCCAGAGCGCCCAGAGGAACAGCCAGAATGGAAAACGTCCCATCAGCAGTCCAAAACCCAATCCGATCTCCCATGAAGGATAACATTTTGACTTAACTGGTTCAGTCAAAGAAGTAATCCTGAGGTTCTGCATGTGTTTCTTGTGCTTTTCAGTGAAAGAAAGGCTACAGTTAGGACACGGATTTAAATGTGGATGGGGAGAAACCACCATTAATTTTGCCTGCCAAAAAAATCAATAACTAATGTTTTAACCTTTCTCTCTCTTTCTTTCTTACTCACCCTTTGGCTTAAGAAATAAACTCTGTGTGTATTCTTTCCTATGATTTATGGGCTGGTTTGAAAACTTAGAAAGTCAATAACCCCTTCAGACAATCCTGTTAGAAGATTATCTGACCCATGAGGCAGTCAGAACTCAAGCTTCCATCTAGGACTTCTTCTTGTCATTCTCAAATCCTATTTTCTTGTAACGATTACCTACAATTACAAGCAAACTGCTCACTATTGGAATGTAAATTCTCAGAACTAAAGGTATTTACAGTATTTTGGTGTGACATCCGTTTCTCCAACAGAATGTATTTGTTGATATGTATAAATAGGAGCTCACTGCACCCTAGGCTGTTATTTCTAATAAAAATGAAGAACAATCTGAGTACAGGGAAGGGAAGGATGGACTCAAAGACTCTGCTCCATTGAGATTTGTCTCAGGGTCTGAGTCAGAGCATAGCAGCATCACGGATCTTTTGCTTTCACTTTAGGCCTCTTACGTTTTCAAAGACTGTTCCTTGAAGTATTGTCCTCGTTAAGACATCGATCTCCTCCCACTAAGATTCTTACAAGTGGTAATAAAATCATTTTCATCTCCCTTAAAAAGACCAGCCAAGTTTTTATTACACTCATAAAGACTGCTGTCCAGGTAACTGGACACCAACTGCACATCGACGGTAATGACAGGCAAAGTCAAATGGAGCTGGCTTAGGAGACCAGACCCTCTATCTGGTTAAGGACGCCAGTCCACTTCTGCTCTAGAATTCCAATGAGTCACAGTGGTTTCTCGCATCTTAATCTGTTTCTGGTCCAGGAAAGGGTATGGAGATTTCCCTTCATCTCTATTTCTTCAGTCCAAGCTTCTGCTAAACTCAAAATCTCCTCCATCTCCTTGTACATGTCCAGGAAGTTTCTATTCATGAATTCTTGTTTGATCTTCAGTTCTGCTAAACCCAGGGCCATTGATTCTTTTCTGGGCAGGCAGAGAGGTCCCTCACCTCTGCTTACTGACAGTGTCTCTGACCTAGTTGCACAGAAGTGTCAAGCAATTTTAAAATACAGCACGTAATCTAAAGGACGACATAGATACATACACGTACGTGCATGGACCAGCTCTAGAAGGGTGCACAAGAACTGGATAACAAGTGGCTTTTTCCGGAGAGGGGAATTGGGTCATTCAGGATAAGTGGGCAGGAGGGAGACTGACTTTACACTGTTTTCCCTTTTGAGATGTTTGAATCATTTTACAATGTGTTTTCTTAGTCAAAGAAAAATGTATTTAACAGTTCAGAGGGAAGAATAATGTAGAAAAATGTATGATATAAAACAGTGTACATACTATGCTTCCATTTCAATACACAAAAGTATCTGTGTACACGCATGGAAAATTTCCAGAAAGATACACAAGAAACTTGATATTGGTTAATTCTAAGGAGTGGAGTGGGTGAAAGACACTTCTTATCCTGAAAATTAATTATAAAAGAAAATGTGAATATAACATGAAATGGGATTGGATTAGGGAAACAAGGAAAGTATGATTTTTAATCTAGTAATTTCTAAAGGATCATGTGCTCTTGAACTGAGGTACTATTATTTAAATAACCAAAGCTTCCCTCCCAACACACACACACACACACACACACACAATGGAAAAGTCAGAAACAAAGTTGACTTCCATCTTGGCTTCACTGAGGAAATGAGGATGATTTTACATCTTATCAGTAAGAATGAGCTGTCCAAGCAGTGGGCCTAATTTATCACACATCTAAGCCATGTTATTAACAATGTGTCAAACACAGTCTGCTGCATTGTCAACGCTACATGAAAGAAACACAATTCTGGTCTCCAGTATCTATATTGGTCATGTATACAACACGTTTCCTCTTAAGACACCGCTGAAGATTGCTTAAAACAGAGGCACATTTGCAGGCCTGAATCCGGAGAGTTACTAGGAGAACTGAGGGGAAGAAGTCAGCCCACCCCACCACCCTGCTCTCTCTTGGTGGGAAGTGGGGAGAGTGCCCACGGGGGAGGTACCCCTCTGCTGTCCTGTCCCTATTTTCTTCACAACAAAACCACTCACCTCTCCGTGGGCATGTCAGATGGGATCGGAGAATGAATTAGGGAATTCCAATGCGTGCGTGAGTGTGGGTGTGTGGGTGTGTGGGTGTGTGTGTGTTGGGGGGTCATTCTTCTTGTCACATTTACTTTGTGTTTGTGAACAATAACAGCAACAATAACAAAGGCAATATAGGTAGTCATGAACAGCCTGCATCAGAATAACCAGTTCAGTGTTTAAAATGCAGTTGTATGTTCTATCGCTCTACCCTCAAAGGCATATTAAATCACCCTCCCCACCGGAGAGCGCCTTGTCCTGTATTTCAAACAAGCTCCCAGGCAATCCTTAGGTATATAATTGTTTGAGGATGAGGGATCTAAAACACAAAGGCAATAGCAACGCTATAGCTGACACCGACGGGATGCTTTCCACTTTCCAGTTTCTGTTGCCACCATCCTTCCTGCAAACCACCTTCATTACCCACCTGGGCCATTGCCCTGGCATCTCATCTGGTGTCCCTGATTCTGCTTTTACTCCCCCACCACCAATCCACAGCCGCACAGTCTTCAAAGGTAAGTCATTTCATGTGACTCCATTCCTCAAGGTCCTCTAACGGCATCTCTTCCTTCAGAATAAAATCCAAAGATTTTCCCATGGACTACAGGACCCCGTGTGAAATGGCCTCTCTGTCTTTTTTTCTTTCTTTCTTTTTTTTCCTGAAGTATAGTTGATGTATAAGAAACAGGTGCACAATATAGTGATTCACAATTTTTAAAGGTTTTACTCAGTTTACAGTTATAAAATACTGGCTACATTCCCGAGTTGTACAATGTATCCTTGTAGCTTATCTCATACCTGACGGTTTGTACGTCTTATCCCCCTACTCCTGCATCACCCCTCCCCCTTGCCTCTCCCCACTGGTGACCACTAGTTTGTTCTCTGTAACTGGGAGTCTGTTTCTTTTTGCTATAGTCACTAGTTTGTTGTTTGTTGAGGTTTATGTAAATGACCAGGCTGATTTTATTTTGGCTGTCACGTCCTTCCTGACTGCCTGCTTGTGGGCTGCAAGCTCTGGCGTCAGATGTAAAGGCACCAGCCTTGCAGAGACTGCTCAACCAGCAGTCAGTCACAATTGCAGAAGCTCAAATCCCAGTAACAGAGCCCTTAACAATTAGTCCTATTTTCCTGAATGAATCCTGAATGATACATTAGCTCAGTAAGTATCAAAACAGGGTTGTAAAGTGGGCAAGTATAACGGTAAGATTTGGTGGTTACTTGGGGGGAATATCAACCAAATGATGTCTTATCAAAAGTGCTTATTGCTAAACAGCCATAACACCCAGTGCCAGGATTTGCATCTCAGCCTCTGCTTCCCCAGCCCCTGCCTCCCTCCCTCCCTTGCTCCATATCCTGCTCCCTTCTGTCTCACGGACCAGAGTGAGCCTGTTTTGGAACAGCTTTCTCCCCAAACAGGAAGCAGAAATATGTAAAAAGAATCAAGGCAGGGAGTTGATGGTTAGGGAAGCACTGTCAACAGCAAGGGGGGCAACCATAAGGGAGCCTCCTCTGACTCCCCACACAGCCCCAGAGACACACTTGCCTCTCCAAGTCTGACATACCTCCCCAAGCATTTGTATGGCAGCAACAGTATTTACTGTGCATGGAACCATTTCCCAGAATTGTTTCACTATCATTTCAGAGATGTATGTTCCCAGAGAAAACATTTTGGCCTTAACACAGAAGAAAGGCTACACTTTATGAGTCGGGACATTCCCATTGAGTGGGCTCTGGACGCAACTTTAAACCTTGATCACAGCACTTTGAGAAACAATGAACAGATATGGCCCTTGAAAAAGCAAATTCACATTTTAAATGTCATCAAATCAAGATGTTTCTGACTCTCCTAGCTTTTTAATCTACACATAAGTCATCTGGTACAGCTTTCAGGAAACATGGTCTCTACCTTCCAGAGGAGCCTCGGGGCAGCACACAAATTCTATTTTGCAGATGACATGGTCCTGCTTGGATGAGAACAACTCAATGTATTTTTAAATTTGAAATCCCAAAGTAGTATTTTAAGCAGACTCTTTATTACCCAAATGATTTGTACTTAAAAAAAATGTATTCTAAAGATTAACTCTGTATTTTGCTAGAGTGTAGGCGGGCTCAAATTTTTCTCTAACCATCTTCTTTGTTAAATTTTTTAGAGAAACAATACGTACCTATACAATACCTACGATGCTACATGCTCCATGCTGAGTTCGCCCTGTTCTCCTACTCATTCTCATATCAGCTTGATGAAGTAGGCGTTATTGTCTCTAACCAGCACCAGGCCATTCAGTGGGTTCCTCAACCCTAAGTCACCCCTCCTCTAAATCTACCAGCTCTTTTTTTTAAATTCTGTGTTACAGAACTTAAACGCTTTCAGTAGCATTTGAGCAGGAATAAAATTGTTTTACAAAATTTGGTTTGACTCTACCTCCAAATATCCTCCAATAGTTCTGCCAAGCTGGTATGGTCTTCCATATGGGTGAGAATTTTATTTTGAAAACTTTAAAATTTATTTTATATAAAAATTCACCCTTGTTTTCTATGTGTCTAGAATCTAAATTATATGGCCATCTTTTCAGTCAAGAACAGGGAAGAACTATACCTAAAAGCACTCAACTTATAATTTCAATCGCTTACTAGCCAAGTCTTGACAAAAACCTCCCCCAAGAAAGCAAGATTTCTGATGATTTAGCTAATGTTACTTTTCTCCATTGCTGAGCTCTGTCCCTGTAAAAAGTCAGAGCATCTAAAACCTTTAACCTCAATAATATTACTTTGATGCCTTATAGAAATACTTCTACAGATGTACAATTTTCCATTGTCTTTATAAATATTAGAAAAGCCCTTTGTATAACTTTTCTATATTTTTATAGAAATTATTTGCTATTTGTATATGCCTGTATTTTTATTACACTATTTATTTACTAACTTAACAAATATCTTTTCTAGAGACTACATTTATTATTAGAAATATAAAGACAAAAAAATAGACACATGCTTTACCTCTTGGAGTTAATAATCTAACTGGGAATTTTTTAAAAAGTAAATGAAATAAAATATCGTACAAATTACTTAAGATTATGTAATGAAAAAAGTCTATCATTCCTGATGAATTAATACTCTTTCTTTTATTAAATAACAGAAGTAGTTAGAGTCATCGTGCGCTCTTTTCATCTTACTTCATTATCTGACAACCCATTTTGTGCTCACGTACAGCAATTTCCCTTGGATGCTCTCATCCAAGCATTTCTCATTTCAACACATCCTTCTTATTATCTCAGCTCTGTTCCTTCACCCTTGTTTCAATGGTTTTACTGTTTTAGTGGCTACTTTTTAGACAGCTCTTCTCCTTGCCTCCCCAACCTCTCCCCTACACACACGGTTAGGTGAAGCCTATTTCTTTAGCCAAAGCTGCAAAATGCTTTCAGAATCAAGATGGCCCAGGACAGGAACAGACGCAGCATATCTCTGTCTGTCCTTGGCCACTGGAGTCTCTGCTGGGGGAACAGGGTTGCCACGACTCTGTCCATGCAGGAGACAGTCTCACTGGACTGAGTATCTAAGTCCTTGCTGCACCACTGCTCTTCTACGTTTTGGCCTTTAATCACCATTCTGGATAAATCTTACAGTAGAAACAATGTACTCCATTTAAGGTAGTTCTTTTCCAAACAAGGCTTTTCAACTCATGAAGAGATAGCAGAATTAGCACACAGAAACACCTAGAAAAAGGTATAACTAAGAGAATAAAATGTAGAAATACTTCCTCTTTTGTAACATGCAGCACACATACACCCAACTTCCCACAAAATTGCTCAGAATTAACCAAATATTCATCAAAAATCCATTAAAGTTATTGGATCTAGTTTCTTAGACATAATTTCACCCTTTTTCTATAATTTCACTTGCTGCATGACATCCAAGTGTTCAAGCCATGACCTTGAGTTTGCCATGATGCCAGGGGATGCCGTGTATGGAAGACCCACGTGGAAGGAGTGTCCACTTATGAGAGTAACAGTGTCCTGGCTGGTCCACCACGGATGCTCTGAGTCTTGCTATTCTTTGATCTAACAGGCTAGACGTCTGCCATCATTAGAGTGTTTAGTTTTGACTGAGGCAGGAGAGAGGAGGCTTTCCTGTTAGGCTGTTTCTTCATAAATACCGGGGCTTGGAGGAGGACGTGGGAAAGAATCAAAAGGAGAAACTGAAGGGGCTGTTTTCATAAAAGATTTCGGAGGCTAGAGCATATGGATGGGCACAACACTGGTTCCCTCAGGGGTCCAGAGTCCACTTGGGCCAGATCGCTCTGAGGACCCCCATGAGTAGAAAGAGCCAGGCCTGGAGGAACACTGAGAGGGATGGCCCTGGAAGAGACCGCCCCTCCCGACTGCTGCACCGCTGACAATGAGGTGAGGCTTTGGTCAACGGGCTGGCTGTGGCAGCCACACAAAGCGCGGGTCTCGGCTGGGGAAAGACTCTAGCAGTGAGTCCCGGTTCCACTGCATTCGGTCGTAGTGACCTCAGGCCAGTTACTTAACAACAACCCAATTCTGCGTCCTTACGTATAAACTGAGGCAAATAATGGTAGCTGCATCGTAGGCTCCACCAGAAGACTAACTGCGATAAGCCCTTGTTAAGCCCTGACCCTGGTACTATCTGGCACAAAACAAGGACATGACAATTACTGACAATTAAAACAAAAAAAGAAATGCCAAAAAAAAAAAAAAAGGATGCAGAACTGGAGAATACGGATGACTAAACGCTGAGCAGCTGTGAGTGATATTATGGGATGGGGGTGCTTTTAGAGACAGAGAAACTTCCAGGTGACAGAAAGGGCTAGTCTCCTGTCAGTGGGTTTAACAAGAACCCATAAGGGTATCAATACTAATAAATTATCAGTACTGATGTTAACCTTAATACTACTATCAATACTGATGCTACTTCATTTGTACCCTCATGGAATTGGTGGATATTTGGATTACTTAAGATCAGTACGAAAAGTTTATTTTTTATATTTAAAAGACTGGTAGTTAGAATTTCATATGACTGATTTTAATCAGATTAAATAGTCAGCCAAATTCATTTATATAGCTTCTCATTATCATGGGCTTTTACGCCTCCTCTTGGCCACTGAGATGCTCGTTACACTTGTCGGTCCTTCAATGACCCTTTCTTTCTAGTTGCAGTTCCAGGACCCTCTCCCAACGCACTTTAATGCAGGGAACATGTATCTACCAGACTAACTGTAGACTGTGACTCAATAGCTTTCACCTTCCAACTATCCCAGGAGGTCACACAGAAGCCCTGTCCACTTCCCATATTCTACTGGCTGTATCACTGGGGAAACCAAACAAACCTTCAAACTTCTTACAGTTAGACTGTAACTCCTAGTTTCCTAGAATCCTAATAGCTTCCTGCTCTCTTCTTTTATTTCTGAGGCTACATCTTGCTACATTTGGCCTCTTATTCAGGTTTCCAGCTGTCTCCAGGTAAAGAATGGCTAATAGAGTTGAGTGTACAAGTCAAAACCAACAGACTGGTGATAGACGCCAGCCAAGGGAAAGACCCTGAGGTTTCGTCAGGGTTCAGGGTTCACAGGGATAAATGGAGGAACCATGTTAGGGACACAGGAAGCCAGCCTGGTGGCCCAGGTGCCACATCTCTGCTGGCCCCGCCTTGCCTACAGGGATCCTACCTCTGTGAAGACCTCTCAGCAGGTCAAGGCTGAATAATGCAATCAGAGCAAAGGCCCTGCTCCAACCAGCACCAACGCAAGTGTCCAGTTTGTTCTTGTTGTTTTTGTATTTCTAGAGAATTTCAGTCAGGATGACTTTCATCTCTTTGGCTTCTATGCTCCTCACAGAAAGACACTTTCTGAAGCATTTCCTAAAATATAGCAAAATTTGGGTTTCTTTTAAACTTGTTCTGAGGTTAATCCAAAATGCTAACATAATGGCTGATTGTATTATATACCAGCGCAAACCCATCATACTTTGTATCCAACATGACGGGAATTTTATCAAACACATAAAAACAAGTGTACAATAAGAGATTGTTCTGATATATGCATATCAAGACAAATATTATATAGATATTAAATAAACTCCACATCACCATCCTTGATAATTTTACACCTTGATCATTATTTCGAGAACTTTACAGTTTGTAATGTTTGTAACTTTATGTGACAATCACCTTTAAATATAAATATTCAGTGATATTGTTTTAATCTCCAGCTTAACACAAAATTATCTTTCTTGGAAGCAGGAGATTATCTCCTTGGTTGCCGATGGAGAGAGTTTCCTAAATGCTTAAGTTTTTCAAGAAGTACATCCCTGTTGCCACATCCCAGGACTTCCAAGTAAGCAGGGAAATTGAATACAGAGTCTATCTTCCCACTTTTCAAATCATATTTAAGATAAAAGTAAAGCAATAAAAAAGAAGAAAATCCATGAAGACAAAGATAACGGGAACAGAATCAGAACATGTAAGAGATACAAACAAAATCTAGAAGCTGGAATACAGATTGAGTGGGAACGGACTTCCAATATCTGAGAAAACTACAATCTAAGACTACAGTAGGGGCTACTAACAAGCAGCAAGATGACGGCCACCTTACAGCCCTTTGAAACGCTCTGGAAACGGCAGTAATAGTTCCTTCTAAAAGCGCAGGGGCAGGGGCTGAAAACAGCAGGATGAGTTGAACGACTGAATAAATTTTTAAATGAAAAACTGACCTTCTCTGTTGCGATTATCTGTTTCCCAATACGACTGAAGCCTAGAGGTTTCCTCTCTGGAGATTAACCTGAAAGAATCGGGGGTTGTTCGCAAGAGAGACAGCTCAGGGCAAAGGGGCGGGACAGTACTAAACAGGGACGTCAGGTGAATGTTGACGTTCTGAACCGCAGGCACTCAGCAGCCTTCACCACCCAGCTCCCAGGCAGCCAGAAGCGGGATCTCCACGTCCCTTAAGCAGAAAGCTGCGAACGCTCACCTGCCCGTGGGAAAGGACCTGCAGACATACACAACCGTGGGTCCCGTGGCAAAACACCTGGGCTACAACCAATCACCCGATATCGAAGGTCCACAGTTGACAAGGTGCACCAAGAAACATCAGCTTCCTAGCAGTACTGTTTATGTCTATTTTAAACGTGATCACTGAAAAGAACAAAGCCAATTAAAAACAAAGAAAAAGGAAAACTCTAACACAGCAAATAGAACAGAAAATAACCTTTTTAAAACCGTAATATTCTCAGACATTTAAGAGAAGAAATTGTATTCCGGAAAGGATGCTTTTTAAAAAGAATTTTTCAGAAAATAAAGAGTTCTTGGGAAATAAAATTAGAAGGCAAAATTTCAATTAAAAAAAGCTGAAAGCCATAATTTAATAAATATCTCAGAAAGAAGAAAAACTTAACAAAGAGGCAAAATACAGGAAAAAAGGTTAATAGATTAGGACTTCCAGTACTAGACCAGTAGGAACTCCAGAAGGGAAAAAAGAGTGAAAACAGAGAGAAGAAAATGATTAAATAAATATTTCAAGAAAATTCCACAAGATTGAATAAAACAAATTTCCAGCTGAAAGTGCTCAGGACAATAAAATTAAAAAAAAAAAACTTGTCTTCCTGAAAAGGCATATCTTCCTGAAATTTCACAATATTAAAAATAAAAATAAAATGCCAAAAGTTTCCAGAGGGAAAAAAAGGCTGCATTTAAAGAGTCATGAATACAAATGACATACTTCCCAAAGCAACAATGGAAATTAGAAGACAGTGGAGCAAGTCCTTCAAAATGCAGGGGAAAAATATTAAACATGTATATCTGGGCAAACTGTCAATCAAAAGTGTAGGTTAATTAAAACTTATTCAGACATTAAAAAATTTTACCCTTGAAGCACCTTATCTTATGGAGTTACTGGAGGATGTATTTCACAAAATAAGGGAGGACTTCCCTAAAAAAGAAAATTGGGTTTCAGGATATAGGCCGTGTAACATAGGAGATAGAAGGGAATTCCAGAAATGATGGTGGATAAAGCCTTCATAAGCCTAAGGAACAAGCATTACAAACTGATGCCAGAGAAGGGAGGACTCTGGAAGTTATAGGTAAGAAAATAGAATAATAACACACACACACAGTTGGGGGCTATATGACCTGCTGCATTGAATCTACTGCTTCTGGCAAAGATGAAATTGTTCCATGGCATATTTGTAAAAAGGAAAAATAAAAAGAAGGTAATCATCATCTTCAAGGAAATCAAGAAGTTTTACTGGAAAGTAAATATAGGTAACAAAGCGCCAGAAAAAGTTAAAAGTGGTTGTCTCTGGGGTGTGAAAATTAGTCATGATGAGAGACAGAATGAGGAGCTGATGGATGTTTTTCGTATTAAATTCAGAAGTACTACTTCTCTTTAAAATTAGGTACATGGATTAACTGGATAGAAATAAAACACTGTATCTTTCAAATTACTGTGTGAGCTATCAGGCAAATAATTATCTTTTGCAATAGCCTGAACTTAGTAGTGAGCATTTTCACATCTCTCGTAAAACATTTCTTCCAGCTTTATTTAAAAGTTTCTGCCTGAGACCAAGTCCCCATCGTCAAAATTAACTTAAAAACTGAGATAATTATCGAAGAGAAAAGACTGTTTTCCCCCTCTGAAGAATAATTAAGTGCTCCAATTCTTTTATCCACTTTGCCTGTGCAAAATTCATCATAGAAAGATAAGTACCACTAGAATATGGAAAGACAACTTCTCCTGGGAAATTTGGACTGTGGCAGAAGTGAGTATGGGGCCAAAATTCTCAGGATAATGCTCAGTCCTCCTCTTGAAGAGAAAGACGTGCCCTTTGACAGAGCATCAGCAGTGCACTGGTGAGTCATTAAATCCACTCCTGTTCAGTGGCTGGGAGGTCAAGCAGCTCAGACGGGAGGATGCAGGATAGACTCTCTGTCTCTTAACGTCACTGTGCGAGCTGGATCATCTTAAGAACTGGTCCTCTAACTGGTTCAGTTCATCTGGGGAAAATGCTTGCCACAAAAAGAAATCAGCTACTAGGTGGGAAACTAAGGCTGAGGAGTGATTGTATAATTATTTCTGTACAGGACCTGATAAACTATACAGACAACCTCTCTCAATCTCTTCAATGACCTCTTAGGAGAATTCAAATAATTTTTCAATACAAAAGTCCATATAACTGAATGTTTGTAGAAATGAAATAAATATTTGAGCATAATTTGAATATCAATGTATTTTACTCTGTTTTCAAAATGCTAACCTAAGTTTTAAAAGAAAAATCCATGATTTCCTTCTGGTCTATAATTATCGAATAATTGTATTCATCATTCTAAGAGCAATTTTTCAAAGATGCATCATTACCAAGTGAAGTGTCCAATTTCCCGATTTTTAAAAATCATTAGAAAAATCTCTCACAAAACAGTATCTAACATACATTTCTGGTAGATAGATGTTACGTTGGGCCTTTTGAAAATTCTTTTAATTTTTAAAACATTTCTTAATACATCTGAAGAAATCATTAACGCTACACCCTATGGGCAACAGAAAATACTGAAGACATCAAAACATTGCCTGATGTGTCGCAGAATAAAATGCTGCCTTTGACATTCAGAGGCGACTCTGGTGATGCGTGCATGTGCGGTTTAAAACACCAACACACAGGCAAGAGTGCTTCTCCCCACGCTCTGTCCACATGAAAGCAGAGCTTTGATTTATAGTTGCAAACACTGCTTGCTGAGCCCACAGGTGTTTGAGAGTTGGCCACTCAGACTCGATCCAGCCTGCAGCCTTCATTCAGCGTAGCTCCTTCATCCTCACAGATGCCTTATCCGTTCGCCGCTGCTGTGTCTCAGCAGTCCACAGCTGCACCATATTGTTTAAAACTGAGCCTCAGGGCTTCCTGAAACTGTTGATCCCTCCCTGATTGAGCTGGCATCACTTTGCCCAGGAGCTGATTGGGTGTGTGCTGTCACTCACTCAGCATCACCGCCAGATGAGCCAGGTCAGGAGCTCTGTGCCAAGACTGGGGTTTTCATTCCTAGTGATGGTAAGAAGTTGCACGGGAGAAATTATGCAAGAGACCAGTTTGCAGGCTTCCCTTGATATTTCAAGTGGTTTTTTGATGATATCACTCTGTTTGCACTTGGCCAAGTCTACAGTCCATTTCCATGTTAGCACCATGTTGGCATTCTTGTTTTCCTGGCAATCAAGGGAGTGTTCAGTTTTGTAGTACATGAGTGGAAAACTTTTCATTTTAGCTTGCCATCACAAATTCTTAGATGTTGCGGGTCCTGTGTGACCCACACTGGTAGATAACATTGGTCTGTAAAGGGGCACTGTAGATCCATTTCTAACTTAAGTCATGAAGTGGTCCATGATCACACCGTAGGTGTAGAGACCTAATAAGAACCACTCAGAAAGGCAGGACAAGGATATTTCCTTTTGCTCACACCCATGGCTACTCCCATGAGACTTACGAGTTATTCTACTCCAGAATCTGATCCTGGCCAGTGGCTTTCTCCATAATATCCCCACTCCATGAGCAATTCTATTGTGTGATAATTTATGAGAAACAAGCAATTTTAAGGTAGAAATTTCTACTTTGTTTACAAAATCAAAAAGTTTTGGTACTGATGACAATAGGATACTTCATCATAACTAAGTGAAAGGTGTATTCAACCAGAACCACATGCACCATAACCTAAAAGTTGCAAATTTTTTAATATATCCATCTTTTGGAAATCTCTACATCATAGTTAAGATTCAATAATTTGAAAAATACATGTGAACATCTCAAACTGACAGTATTTTAAGAATTTCCATGTATATATAGGGAAACAACCTTCTACTGACACTGAGTTATTTTGCCAGAAAAGTATTATAAATAAAAAATATTGCAAATAAGAATTATTTTTGTATCAGCTTTGTTGAAATATAACTTAAAACCCATACAATTCATCCATTTAAATAGTGTGTAATTCAATGATTTTAAACACTTGTGCAATCATCTCAATTTTAGAACATTTTTTTCCACCCAAAAGGAAACCCCATACCCTCTGTTACCCCAGAGCCCTCCATACCATCCCTGTAAGCCCTAGACAACCACTAATCTACTTTTTTTTATATAGATTTCTTTATAGATTTGCCTAATCTGGACAATTCATATAAATGGAATCATGTAATATGTGGTCTTTCATGACTGGCTTCTTTCACTCAGAATAATGATTTCAAGGTTCATCCATGCTGCAGCATGTATCAATACTGCTCTCCTTTTAATTGCTGAGTAATATTCCATTGTATGGTTATACCACTTTTGTTTATTCATTCACAGGTTCATAGATACTGAGCTCTCTTTGTCATTTGAATAATGCTGTTAGTAACATTCATGAACAACATTTGTGTAGACATATGTTTTCATTACTCTTAGATATATAACTAGGGTGAAATTGCTGGGTCAAATGGTAATTTTATGTTTAATTTTTTGAAGAAGTGCCAGACTTTTTTCCAAAGTGGCTACACAACTTTCCATTCCCAGCAGCAGTGTATGAGGGTTCTGATTTCTTCCTATCTTCATCAGCAGTTCTAATTACTTCTACTTTTGAATACAGCCTTCCTCACGGGTGTGAAGTGGTATCTCATTGTTGTTTTGATGTGCATTTTCCTAATGACAAATGATACTGAACAACTAAGTGTGCTTATTTGCCATTTGTGTATCTTCTTTGGAGATATGTCGTTCAGAGCCTTTGCCCGGTTTTTAATTGGGTGGCCTTTTTATTTTTGAGTTATAAGAGTTCTTTATATATTCCAAAGACAAGAACCTTATCAAATATGAATTTCAAATACTTTATCCCATTCTGTGTGTTGTCTTTTCACTTTCTTAATAGTGTCTGTCCTTTGAAGCTTAAACGCTTTTAATTTTTATGAAGTTCAATTTAGCTATAATTTTGTTGTTGTTGTTTGTGATTTAGGTGTCATATATAAAAAGCCATTGCCAAATCCAAGGTCACAAATATGTAGTCCTTTCAGTTTTCTTCTAAGAGCTCTATGGTTTTAGCTTTTGCATCTAGGTCTTTGAAACATTTCGAGTTAATTTTTTGTATAAGGTATGAGGTAGGAGTCCAATTTCATTCTTTTGTATGCAGATAGTCACTTGTCCCAACACCATTTGTTGAAATCAAATAACATTAAAACAAAATTTAATTTTCTCAGAAAAAAATACTAAAAAAAAAAGTTAAAATCTGGATAAGGATCTAGCATCCAAATTTATTTAGCCATAATGCTGGGTTTAATCGCCAACTTTATATAAAACTTATAAGTGTATTAGTATAATTTAGCATAAACACTTAAAGTAAACACTGGGCAACACAGTAACCATGTTCATTCTCATCAAGTTATATTTAATAGGCTACAGTATCATAATGTACAATATAAAAATTCTTACTTCCCCTTTTTGTATATTTACTACTTTAATTGTACTGCAACAAATCAGTTAACTGAAGGAAAGCTTTAGGACTGTCCTAGGATTTATAAAGCTTTCAAAGATAGATTTTGAGAGGAAAATGCTAGAAAACATTTCTTAGAATCACATAAATGACTTTGTATGAAAATGAAAGTAAGGTTATCTACTTGCCTGGCCCCTTTTCTCTATTATAAATTTCCTGGCAGAAGGGTGCGTGTCGCAGATCAAGCTGTTTACAGCTGCGGTGGCTTGAAAACCAGCATTCACTTTTAAGTTGCTACCAAGTATTGGGCATTGTCTCCATGCGTCTACATGTCATACAAACTTATGCTGCTTAGTCCTTATTTGTGCTAAATTTTCTACCATTTTTATTCTCTAACCATATTATTACATTCCACTGCCAAAGACCTCAAGACTTTCACCTAAATAGTAGCCAGATAGGCACTAAAGCTCTGGGTTTAATACTAAACCTAAAAATATTAAAAGTATTTCCTTCTTATCTATAATATTTACATGTAGTATTTGAAATTCAAACCCGCACTAGAGTTCATCACATTCTCAATACCAGCATTTTTATTTTTTGCACTTAAATCTAAGATTCAAGATAGCCATTTGAAATCCAATGATTCTTTGGCATATTAAACATAGTTTATATCTTGACCACTCATTGCCTAACTTTTATACAATACATTATGGTACTGTAGCCCATTAAGTGTAACTATGAGACTGAGCTTGGTAAATATGTCACCCAGTGTTTACTTAAAAATATATATGCCAAATTAAACTAACAAGTCAATGCAGTATAAAAATGAACCATTAACTTATCAATTTTATTGAGATAAAATTCACAAACAATAAAATGCACACATTTCAAGTGTAGACTTCAACGGGTTTTCACACATGTAAACACTCACTGTAAACAAATGCCACTACCAGCACAATTAAGATGCAGAAGATTTCCATCAATCCTTTAGTTTCCTCAAGCCTGTTAGCAGTTGAACTCCACTCTCACCCTGGCCCCAGAGTACCACTGACCTGCTTTCTGTCACTATAGGCTAGTTTTGCCTTTTCTAAGATTTCATATCAATGGAACCATACAGTACGTACTCTTTTGTGCCTGGCTTCTTTTACTCAGCAAAATAGTTTTGAGATCCACACATGCTGAGTGCCTGAGTACTTCACACCTTTCTAGTACTGGCTAGTGGTATTCCTTTGTATGGACATATCCAATTTGTTTACCCCCTCACCTGTTGTTGAACATTTGAGTTGTATCTAGTTTTGGCTATTGTAAATAAAAGTGTTATGATATTTGTGTATGTCCTTGTGTGAATATGTTTTCATTCCTCTTAGGTGCATACTCAGGAGTGAAATTGCTGGATCACAGGGTAATTGTATATTTAACTTTATTAAATAAATAAATAGTTTCCAAGTAGCTATATCATTTTATATCCCTATCAGCAGTATATGAGTTCCAGTTGTTACACATTATGGGATATAGGGAAAACATTTTTGTTTCTGCAGAACTGGGATGAAAAATGTGAGATTCTGAGCTAAGAACCAGCCTTGGGAAGTTAATTTACAAATGTATGGGTGGTAAGAGAACTTCAGAGACAGTTATCTAACTCTGGACATATGTGTCTACATTTCAAGGGAAAATGAGGTCTATTACTTTGGAAATATCTCTAGATTATAAAAGCTGGAGACAGAGTTGCTTATCTGGTCATTGGAGATGTGTTTGTATTATTAAAAGTTAGAATGAGAACCCAGGATTCTTTCTGTCCCATCTCCAAGGAGAAAAGCTTCCTTCTGGGAGGGAACAAGGTGGTAGCTGCCCCTTTCTCCTCTATATAAGCAAAGAAAATCCATGTTTCTCCATCTCTTGCCTATAGCGTGTGCGTCCTCTCCAATAGGGAGTTTTTCCATCTGGCTTTCATTGCATTTCTACAGTGGTAATTTATGGGGCAAGGAGACCTGGTACAGTTATTATTATATAAATAATAAAATGAATCTGTCTTCTGACCTGGAACACCATGTGTGTGCATTCAAGATAAAATTAATGAAAATCAATATTCAAAACTCAACCTACATCCTCATCATCTCCTGATATTATCGAGATTTTCAGCTTTAGTCATTCTAGTGGGTGTGTGGTGGTATCTCATTCTGGTTTTTATCTATGTTTCCCTAAAGACTAACGATGTTGGACAGCTTCTCATATGCTCCTATTACTCACTTGAGTATCCTCTCTTTAACATTTCTGTTAAACTATTTTGTCCATTTTTATTGAGTTGCTTACTTCTTATTACTGAGATGTGAGAGCTCTTTAGGTATTTGGGATACATGTCCTTTGTTATAAATGTTCATTGTGAATACTTTCTCCCAGTCCGCGGCTTGCCTTTCCATTTTATTAATAGTGTCATTCCTTTGGCAGATGTTTTTAGTTCTGATGGAATAAGAATGAACATATGTATCAATGAAACAAAATTGAGTCCAGAAATAGATCCACACATTTACAGTCAATAGATTTTTCAACAATGGTGCCAAGGTAGTTCCATGGAGGAATTCATTCAACAAATGATTGTGGAAGACCTGGATATCCAAATGTAAAAAATAGACGAAACATATGTTCTTACATCACATCATACATAAAAATTAATTCAGCACAGAATATAGACCTAACCATAAAACTAAAGCCTTGAAACTTCTTTGAGTAAACGGGAGAAAATCTTCACAAGTTTTCGGTAGGCTAAGATTTTCTTAAGACACTAAAAGCATAAAGCAGTACATCTGAAAAAAATTTAAATATTAAGTCCATGAAGAAATAAGACTGCTATTTTCCCCAAATATAACACCTTACACACGGAAATAAATATTGCCCAGAAGATCAGTCACTCTGTTGCTGGTAGAAGAGGGACGAACACCCACATGCTAACTGAAATGAGATCACGCTTCTGACTTACACCCAGGCTGAGGTTGGGGGATGGGTTCCAGGGACCTAGAGTTTTCGATCCCAATTTTGGTTTTAGTCTACTTTTTAACCACACTGATAATCTCCCCTCCTTTCTCTGGGGTGATGGTTATCTTTAGGGTTGACCCAGTTTTCATTTGGCTTTCAACATGTCCTAATTACTTTTCTCAGCTGTAGTTACACTAAGCTGTTCTCCAGTGTGACTTCTAAAGGATGCTGTAGCTGTGAGAGGAGGGGGCGTGGTCTCAAGGTCTCACCAAGAGGGAAGAATGGCCGCTTTGAGGGCAATTATCATCAAGAAGTGATTATCAAGAAGATGTATTCTTCCACACAATTGAAGGTTGCTGTTGTGGTAACATTACTATCAATGTTTTCTTTCTCTTTTTCCCTATTTCATTTAAAAATTTCTTTTTTCATTATGAAATGATACAGACATACCAACAAGCACTGAAAATAATCTAGTACCCAGATACCTGCACACTACACTGGACAAATCTACCAGGAATGGTGGTGGCTTCCTCCCATCTGGGGCTTTGGTATTCTTCTCATTCACTGTGCACGGCAGATTTCTTAATTTCCAAAGCCGAATACGATTTGTTCTCCCAGCTTTCTCCTCCATTGTTTTCAGTGCTGGGGTCTGTGATCCCATTTCTCTCTGTGCTGAATTTGACTGACTCCTAGTCACTGACAGTAGGCACTCCTGTCATTTTCATGTTTGAAATCAGTAACTTTTACCAGTAAACAGTAATCCTACTATTTTTAAAAGTTGCTTAAAAAAAGACAGTATACTGAAGGAATCTATACAGAACTAGAGAGTGAGGGAAAACCCTGGTGCAGATGGAGGCAACAGATGGAGAGAGAGCATGATCAATAAAGAATATGCTAGCCCTTATTTCCTTGTCTTCATCACAGATTTATAAAATTGTAAGTTAGACTCTATAACCCATTTCTAGGAAAAAGAAAAAACACAACAAAAACTGTTTTGAAAGCTAACTCTACTAAGCTCTGCCTGGTACCTTTCATCTCTTTCTCTAAAACTGAAGCTCTTCACAGAGGCACTTTTGGAGTTTTATAAATCAAAGACCCAAAAGGGAAATCCACCCTCTGAAAATGCACCATGCCTTCTCACATTTGCCTTTGTCACTATGCTAATGAGAAATATGTCAGCCTCTCACAGGATACATTTTATTTCTAGTTTTGTGCCTGGACAATTTTAGGAAGTATATGAATTCTTTCCAGCTTGATGCTAGTCATTAATACTAACACAAAAGATTGTGTATGTGTAGTTAAAGAATATAATAGACATGTGAGACGTGCAAGAAAAGTAACAATGCAAAAATACAAATACAGCACTGTCTTTTGAACACACTATGAATTTTTCTAATACAGATAAAATCCTATAACAATAATATTGGGTACATCTTAAACACTTTCAGTGTATTGGAATTAAGTGATACACATTTTTATCTGAAATAAATAAGGCATCATTTGGGAAATGAAATATTTCATAATCAAACGATATTTTGGACTGGTCTTTGATCTATATTAAAATAGGTTTTAATCCTCAAATTTAAGTTATTTGTGATGTGAAGCAATGTCCCAAAAATATATTTTGTACAGCAAAAGGAAGTAAACTCAAATGTAAAGGTTAAACAATATTGAAACTGGATCATCTCAAGGTAAAAAATGTTTGACATCATAATAATTAATGATCAGTGAAATGAACCAGCAACTAAGAAAAGAAAAATGCAAATTACCAAGAGTTTAGCCTCACTAGTAACTCCAGGAAATCAAATTAAAGCAGGAATGAGATACCATTTTTCAACTTTTCAATTAAGAAAGACAGAGACACATTAACTGAGGATGGTTTGTAGGTATTCTCAGCAAACTGCTAATATTGTAATCTCAGATAGATGGAATTACAAGAATAAAGAGAAAATTAATTCTGTATTAGAGACTTTTGAGATTTCCTACTTGTTTAAAATAATTTATATCAGTCATGTAACTTGAAAAATAGCAATATGCTAGAAAAGTGACAGGAAAAGTACACACGTGTGCGTGTGCGCACGCACACACACACACACACACAGTGCTTCATTTTGGACCTTCTTATATACTGCTGATTAAATTTTAAGTTTCTGGAGTGCAATTCAAATAAAAAGTTTTAAAAGTACATATTCTTTGATGCACAAAAATTCACTTCTGGAAATTAACCCTACCAAACCCAATTATAATTATAGGCAAAGACAACTCTGGAAAAGTTTATTTAAAAAACTTTCATAATAGTAAAATATTGGAAATAATCTAAATGGCCAACAAAGTAAGCCAGTTAAATAAATTGTAAGGTATATATGTGATACAAAACTTCAACACAATTACAAATTATGCTATAAAAGAATATTTCATGGTATGGGAATGGTCATGACATATTGTTAGGTAAAGAAGTAAACTGTAAAGCAGGATGGTAGTGGAACTATTTTTTGTTTAGAATTACACAGTTATATTTTCTATATGTCATATATATAGTGGCAGCGTGAATTATATCACAGTATTAACAATGGTTATGTCTCATTGCTAAGGGGACACAGGTAGTTTCATTATACCAATGCAATCTGAAAAGTGTTCAAATGGTTCTGAAGATCTAAGAAAAAATTTGAGCTAGGGAAATCTGGTTTGAGTAATAGAGAATGGGAAGATTGTCTGCAAAGAAAAATGAATAGACTTAAAGGAGAAAAAGGAAATACAGTAGGTAGAATGCTAAGGTAACCTCCAGTGAATCATATTTTTGTATAATCCCTCCCCTTGAATGTGGTATTTAAATACCTCCTATCTTGGGAGCTCCATCTGATCAACCCGTAAGTGTGAATTAGGATAAACTCCTTCTCGTTCCAATAACTAACTTAGGGACCACATGCAACATTCTTCACAAAGAGTCCCTCCCCTTACACACGCACGTGTGCACATACACACACCCCCTTTTCCTCCTGTTGCCAGTCATTCTTCTTTCTTGTCTCTCGCAAACAACCCAGCCCCTATTTCTCTCTCTGGTTCCTTTACAAGGTCTGGCCTCACGGACATACTCAACCTTTCCCTTCAGTCTAGACCCAGCTGCTGTCACCCTGATGAGCACACCTTCCTCCTAACTGATCTCCCCGACTCCTGCCCCGTCACCAGATGAATCTGACTATATACTGTGTTTCCTTATTCCACACTGGCGCCAACGCACTGGTATCAACAAGCCAGGGTGCATTTAAATGATGGGCAGTGAATGAGGAGGGACAGACTGAGAACATTTCTGAGCCTCTTGGCTACAAGGATAAGGATGCTTTCATGGGGAAAGGAGGACTGTTGTCTCAGCCTATCTAACCTTGTCCATCAGTCAGCAATCTCCAGAAACACCCCCATTCTGCAGAGGCTCTCATGGTATATTTCTGTTTTGGTGAGTGTCTTGCCTTCCTCAAAATGCCATAAGCTTTCTGAGAGTAGAGACAGTACCTCAAACTGTTAGTTTATCCTCCACCATGGGCAGCAGGGCACAAGCTATCTCTGTGAACTTGATCACCTTGGGCAAGTCATGTGATTCCTCCTACAGAGGGAGACCAAGGATACTTGCCTCAAAGTAGTTTCAAGAGTTGAATTAACCAATGCAGCTAACATGAGTACCATGGTTACTGGCACACCGTGGGTGTTGAGCAAACTGTGGTAATTATGATTATTTCCTGAGTAGAATGCAGTTGGGAAGTGAGCATTTGCTTCTCTGAAATTCTGCCTGTGAGACAAAAAGGCAGGTGCCATGAGCAACAAAGGCCCTAAAACCAATCATCACGGCCAGAATTTCATCCAAGATTTGGATTTGGAACGACAAGGCTTGTATGCAAAGCAGCTGGTTTTCAGAAAATATCTAGCCTGTCCATAGAGATCAGCAGCACCATCCTCGACCACCAGAAATCTCCAAACAGAAAATGAGCTGTTCCTGTAAATCTCAGCATGCCCCTCTTCCAGAGCAGCGTTGAAATGACTTTATCTCGAAATGCATCTTAATCTCTCCACCCTTTTCTCTTGGACAAGCAGCCTCAGTATTGAGCTGTTCTTCATCTGCCGTGGAGAAAAGGTGCAACTCAGCTGGAGAGAAGCCATCCGTGCCCCAGAAAGAAAGGCAAGGTTTTAGTCTCCCCCTTCCCCTCTTTCGAAAAAGGTTATTAAAAAAGTTACTGTTTCTTTGCTACCACTAGATGGCACTAGCCAGCTGCTTGTCATCTTTTTCATTTTGTTTTGTTTACTGCCTCTGAGCAGTAAACCAAGAGACCGATTATAATACCTTGTTTTGCAGAGATGGGACTTAGAGAGACCTTGGTCAGTCACTGGAAAGTCACCAAAGGTGCCATTTCTGCGCTGTGTCAGCACTTCCCTTCAGCCTTCATTTATATAAAGTCCCTCTCTGCCTTATCCTTGATAATGGAAATGTTTAGTCATCATACAGATGACTCATGCCCCTTTGCCCCTGTGTCTGGAAACTTAGGAAGACCTGGGAGAGATGTGGAGCGCGGTGCCTGAATTGAAGGCAGACACTGAAAACAGGCTTTCCCGCTACTCTGAGCAGTCCTGTCCTGCTGCATCTTTATTTAGAATGTCTCCTTCCTCTTGCTTCGGGCTCCCTGCACATCCCCAATGCCTTCAATTTCCCGTACAGATGCTTGGACCATCCTTCTTTTCTTCTGGAAGGGAAAGATGATGGTGACTACTGGAATAAGCCACGGGAGATACTGGGAGAAACTGGAGAGTGTGAGCCTGCCATCTGATCATTTTCTTCCCTAAGTTGGTGTGAGAGAATTGGCAGGCTGCTTCCCAACGCCCAAAGCTCTTTATGATATTAGATGCCACGACAGCCCAGGCTCCCCTGGGATGGATGGATTGTAGGGAGTGAGGAAAGGGGTCCCAGCACTGGAACCGAGAAGTACCCTGTGAGCACCTCCCCCTCCAAGTACAAAGGGCCTCTATGTCCTCCCCTGCCTCTTGTTTGTAGAACAGCTGGCATCGCCCAGGCCTCCCTAAGTCACAAAAAGAGCAGGCTCAAGCAGTTAATGACAGGACAATAGGGTCACAGACTCAGTGTCTGATGCACATTCCCAACTTGTTTTACAAATGCACTGTAACTGCCACCACAGGGAAAAAGCTAACTAAACGATGACCAGACTGCAGCCATGACAATAAGCTACTCCGTCTTGAGCAGGACTGAACCTGTGTGGTTAGCACAATTCCAAGAGCTAGTCTTAAGAAAATGGGGTTAACACTACTGCTCACAATAACTTATATCTTTGTGGGCATCAAAATAGCTGTAGCTTGTTCTGTCCATGTATGTAAGCGGGCAACTAAAACTGTCAGCAACAAGATGCTTCAAATCCAAGTCGATATCTTCAACTCTAAGACCTCAACGCCCTTTCTCAGCGTGAAGCAGTTACAGAAGACGGACCTTCATCCCTAATCCCATAGAAATGGAATGATATCTGACAGGGGGATTTGTAAGCAGCTCTTGGCAGGAAATCACCCTCAGCAGGAAGCCCCTTTTGCCTTGTCACTTTAACAAAGCTACATTGTTACTAACTTTCAAATCAGGAGTCCCCATATTCTATTCATCTGTGGCCCAAGTACTCCTTTCAAATCTTTTGATCACACAATACCTGGCCTAACCTGTTGGTTCTTCCCACAGATCAAAGAAAGGGAAATGAAGAATGAGTAATTAACAGATGACCAGGTCTCTCCCCCAGCCTCCCCTTCAGTAATCTTGTGACCAAGCTGCGGGAACGAGACAGCATCTAAAGAAGGACCATGAGAAGTCAACAAGACTGCACGCAGCGGGAGGTGACGATGAGTCTGACCCCTATCTGAATGATTAACTGAGATTACGTCCCCTTTTCCCTTTAAAAACTTTCACAGCCAGCAGAATCTTCAGAGTTGGTTTGGGGAGGACGTGAGTCTGCCTTCTCCCCAGATTACCCGCTTTCTAGTTAAACCAACTTTCCTTTCTGTCAATGACTGCCTCTTGGTGTTGATTGTTGAGCAGGGAGCAGCTGGACCTGAGTTTGGGAACAGTGCCTGACATTGCAACCTACAGTAAAGTTTATGAGGGGTATTATGGGGGGTATTATGCTAACCCAAGATTAGTCAGGAGTAATCACTTGAGGATTGGTATCTCTGAGAGATTGCAGATTCATGCAAAATATTTTAGCTGAAGCAACACTGACCTATGATCCAGACTTACTTTTAATTCTAACACAACTTCTGTTTAACTGTGGAAAATTGGAACAATTCCTCAATCTTTCTGAGCCTCAGTTTCATAGCTGAAAAAAAATCCTTTTTCTGTAGGATTATTAAAAGGACAGAGAGAAATAGAGTTTGTAAAGCTCCTGGCATTTATCAGGACTCCAGATGACCCCCGCTCCTCTAGGTAGCTACAAAACAAGGGAACAGCCACCACCGGGTAGGCCCTCCCTAGGCTAGATCTTGAGTTCCCAGGACCTGGTCATCCGCCACTGGAATTAACGTAAGATGCAGGGAAACCTTGAATCTCAAACCTTTGCTTTCATCCTTCGTAACAACAGCAGTGGCTTCCACACCTGTTTATATGCCCCATTCTTCTCGAGAAGGGGCGCCTGCAGATCTCAGCAGAGACTACCGTCAGTGAGACAGCTGCATATTTCTATCCATTTTCATAAGGAAGTATTTCATTTTCTTAAATGAGACTTTTCTTTTGAAAAGGGAAACAATTTTGCTTCTTTTTTTTTCCCCAGAAGTACTTCCGAATGGCCAATGTGACAAATCAAAGGGACAATGTGAAATGATGGTGTAATTTTTCGTATCTTAGTTGAAGGAAAGTATAGTAAAATTATCAGGTTGCATCATACAAAGAACTGCTACAGGAATACAGCATGACATTAAGCTAACATGGAATACTTGTTTCTGAGCACAGAGAACAATACATTTAAAAAGCAGTAATTTGAGCTGATTATAACACACTCTAAATACATGAGGAAAGGACTGTTGAAATTTTACTTCTTTCAGTAAAAGTTATTCAACAGCCTCTTGCAAGGAAGTAGCTGAAGTGAGCAGAGTGTCATGTTAGAGCAAGAATTAAGTAATCTTCCAGGTGTCATTAAAAATTGTAGGCACCTCTAAGCAGTCACAGTGAAAGGAGCACAAAAGCAAAAGAAAGCTAAGCGGGGAGGGGAGCCTACACTGGCAGAAGTACAAAGAATAATATATCTGGTACTACAATTTCTGTTTTGTGCTTTCAAAGGACCTGAGACCTTTAGAATGTTTCATTTAAAAACTTCAAGGTTAGAGCGAAAACTTCGGTGCATTTGGTAGTGGATGGCTGCAGTATTGCTCTGGAAATGATTCCGAAAGGGACCCATTTCCTGGACCATAACAGACTACTACGGCAGGTGGTCCAGAGGCTTTTGGTTACTGCGAGCAGGGCCCAGTCCTGTAACAGCACACTGAGTGGCCTGTCAGTGCAATCCTTGCCTGACCTGGGAACGAGCATTTCTGGTGTCATGGGACAAATTGGTCACGAAATGCCTACCAAAACTTGGCTGAAACTAAGACTGAAAGGAAAGATGGTATAAAATAACGAAAGCCCCCACCATCCAGTTCTTCAAGAATCAAGCTGTTGGCCACTGCAGCCACTCACCTTCAACACACCCTGATTAGGATGAGGTGCTCTGTTCTGGGAAAACTGGCAGAACAGGCCTTCAGACAGTTAGGTATTTTCAGGGAAAAGATTTTATGAACCTGGATTCTTGCATCTTCCCATACTTGGAAAAGCACTAAAACCATTAACTAAATGACTGTTGCTCATGACTAGCAGCAACCTTTTACCGAGATGTATGCTTGACTGCACGTACCCCCTTCACCAATATCACATGTATACTGACCTCTCTCCCTCTCTCTCTTCAGAACGGTTTTCCAAGAGCCTGTCACCCAGGTTAGAATCCTCACTTTGGCTCAAATAAAATTTTCCATTTCTTTCTTAGATTGACTATTGATTAATTTTTTTCTTGACATGTCTGAAGTAATTATTTTGGAACTCTGGAGTCTATTAAAGGCTTGAAACTACCTGGGGAAGGCTTGGATGATAAATTAAGGTTTGGAAGATAAGTTTTGGTTAATTTTGGTCAACTTCAGCTCTTAGCACATTAGCCGCTACCCACCCACCAACATGACAGCCGTGCACATGTCCCTAAAGCAGTTTGCACATAGCTTATGAGAGCCAGAGAAGGTTAAAAGGACGTTATCGTCCAAACATCAGAGATCTGTGCTCTGATCACTGATTGTCACTTCTGATCAAAAGGTTCAGACCAGCAGGCAGGCAGCCATTGCTGAAAACTTCTCCCCTCCAGCTGAAGAAAAGTCCCTCCCTCTCTAGCTGAAGTGACATACAAGGGATTTAAAGGGCCAGTGCCCCCTCCACACACTTTATTTTTCTCTTTATCTCCCTTTGGGAGCCAGACATTGAAGACTAGGATATATAAAAGCAATATAAAAGCAACCACATATACAGGAGAAATGAGAAAGTCACCACATGTGCCCAGGGGAAGGTGCAGCCTCAGAAAATACCTAAGAAGGCCTTCAGTTTACACCTCAGGCTTATCTTCACCATAGATGCAACCTACAATTAAACAAACAAACACACAAACAAAACCCCAGCAAACTCTGGGGAAAGAGGGGAATCTGATGTCTAGAATTACATCATTAGATTCAAATGTCCACTTTTTAACCAAAAAAAAAAAAATCACAAGGCAAACAAAGAAGCAAGAAAGTATGGCCCTTACAAAGGAAAAAATGAAGTAACAAACAATATCCATGAGCAACACTTGATGGCATATCTACTAGACAATAGCTTCAAAACAATTATTTTAAAGGCTCAAGAACTACAGGAAGACATGGAGAAAAGTCAAGGAAAAGTTGTGACATCAAAAACATAAAGGGGTCAGTAAAAGTGCAGTTTTTGTAAGTGATTGATGTTACTATCAAGAGAAAATAGACTATGTTTTATGTAGGCTTCATGGTAAATACAACGTCAAAATCTACAGTAGATACACAAAAGACAAATATATGATCTGTAGTATACATATATATACATATATAATGTAATGTATCCTTTATATAATCATATATATATAATGAAAATGGAATATATTCATCAAGGGGATGTAACAATCATAAATATATGCACCCAACATCAGAGAACCGTCATTTATTAAGCAAATACTTACAGATTCGAAGGGAGAAATAGACGATTATACCATAATAGTAGGGGACTTCAATACCCCATTTTCAATAATGGATAGACCATCCAGACAGAAAATCAGTGAGGAGACATTGGACTTGATCTATAATTTAGACCAAATGGACCTAACAGACATGTACGGAACATTCCACTAACAGCGACAGAACACACATTCTTCTCAAGTGCACAAGGAGCATTCTCCAGGATAGAGCACATGTTAGGTCACACACAAAAAAGCACTATTCACACTAAAACACGGAAGGAACCCAAGTACCTATCGACGGATGAATGAATAAGCAAAATGTGATATATACACACAATAGAATATTATTTAGTCTTTAAAAAGAAAGAAATTTTGATACATGCTATAACATGGATAAATCTCGAGGACATTATGCTAAGTGAAATAAGCCAATACTGTGTTCTTGTCCTTATATGAGGTACTTACAACAGTTAGAATTATAGGGAGAAAAAGTGGAATAGTGTTAGCAAGGGGATGGGGGAGGAGGGAATGGGGAGATATTACTCAATAAACAGAAGTCATACTGGCGTAAGGAGTAGGGCGGTCCTCTAAACTGATATGACTAGGGTCATAATAAAAATGAGAGATTTGGAGCCAGGCACAGACAAAAAGAACACTACGTGGAGATAAAGGCTGGGATCAGGGTGATGTATCATCTACAGAGCAAGGAACAACAGAGACTGCCGGCAACCAGCAGAAGCTAGGAGGGAGGCCTGGGACAGACTCTTCCGCAGCTGTCAGAAGGAGCCAACCCTGCCAACACTTGGACTTCAGACTTCAAGACTTCTAGAATCCAGAACTAGGAGACAATACTCTTCTGCTACTTAAGCCACTCAGTTTGTGATTCTTTTGTGACAGCAGACCTAGAAAACTAGAGTTGTCTCTGGGTGTCTGCAGGGGATTGGTTCCACATGGATGTTCAAGTCCCTTACATTAAGTGGCGTGGTACAACCAGTACAGTCGACCCTTCATGTCCATATCCATGGGTTCCACATCCGTGGATTGAGTCAATCACAGATAGAAATTTCTAAGGTTGACTGAAACTCCAGATGTGAAATCTGGGAATATAGAGGGCCAACTGTATATCTATTGAAAATAACTCACAGATAAGTGGACCCTTGAAGTTCAAACCTGTATTGTTCAAGGGTCAATTGTAATATAATTTCAAACCCCCAAAGTTCTCTCTGCCTCTTTGCTGTCAGTTCTCACCCCATTTCTGACCCCCAGTGACAACTGAATTGATTTCTGCCCTTACACATTTCCCTTTTCCAGAATACTGTATAAATGGAATCATGCAGCGTGCAATGGCCTTTTGTGCCTGGCTTCTTCCTAGTGTTAAGCTTTGGGGACTCAGACTTGTTACTACTGGCATCAGCTGTTTTCTTCCTTTTATTGCCATGCGGTATTCCACTGTATGGATGTACCACAATTTGTATATTCACTTACCAGTGGATAGACACTTGCATGGTTTCCAGTTGGGGGCTTTACGAATAAATCTGATATTAATATTTATATACTGGTTTTCATGCGTGAGCCAATTTTGAAGTTTTGATTTTTTTAAATTATTTTTTTCTAACTTCATAGAGTCCAAGTAGCGGAACATTAGTGGTCTTGTAAGTCACTGTGATATAGGAGGTCTTGGGAATTAGGGAAGGCAAGCTCAGGTGGTTTTAACTGGATATGTCACTCTAAAACCTCCCCTTCATCCCCACTCTGCTTTGGTATTCCATTCAGTTTCAAATGCAGTTTTCTGATCTGACTCACATCTCAATTCCAGGCACTTGTTAGAAATTACATTGGTTGCAAAATGGCAGGAAGAAAAGATCAAATCTCTTTTGGATTTAAATTTGGAATGAAATTGGACTTTTGTTTAAATTCAATAGAAGCAGTTAACAAAGGAATGAAGACCTTAAAGATGTTTCATTAAAATTACCCATAATGCTACTCTGAGTGATTCATGGTTTTAAGCATTTAAATGAATCATATTCACCTAAGTGCCTAAACCAGTCTCTGTTGTAAATGAGGTACTTAGGGAAACTGTATTAACCATCGAAGCACCATGCAAATTCTCGCCAGCTCAGGTCCTGTCTCCTTCAAGCAGGAGGCTCATTAAAACCATGTAATGTGTGTATCTTCGTTTAATTCAGTGTGCGCGTGTGTGTTGCCTAATTTATGTTATGACACTTAATCTCCAAAAAAGCTCAGGTGTCACTGTCAGAGAGCTCTAGAACAAAAAGAGCCTTGTAGAGATTACTTTATTCTTTATGAGTAAATAATTATGAAGCAGCTACCACTTATGGAGTGGTTTCTATGTCCCAGGAATTATACTGGCCAATTTGTTCATATTTAATTTAATGTGATCAATTCATAGCAACTTTACAGTATATTAAGGGGGTAAAAATTAGTGGTGAAGAGAAGAAATTTGGAATCTGACAGAACTGGAGTCTAATTTTGCCTTTATCACTTACCATCTATGTGATCTTAGAAAAGTTCCTTAATCTCTTGAAGCTTTTTTGTTTGTTAAGTGTTAACAAAAGTCACAAGACCTCCGTTATAACATGTTACTGAAAGGACAAATTAAATAATGTATATGAGATGTCTAATACCTCATACACTCTCAGGAGAAGGAACTGTATTGCTTACTTTTACATAGATGATGAAATGGAGGCTCAGAGAAGTGAATTAATCTGTTCAAGATCACATGTAAGTGGCCGAGTCAGGTTACACATCAAAAGACAACCACCCCTGCCTTTCCTTATAAATGCCCATGCCTTTCACTCTTTACTCATCCCTGTAGCACTTGCTACATGTAAGTACTTGAGGAAATTGTGGCAGATTAGTTGAGGGCAGAGGAATTAATGGCGGTAATCAAAAAGGGCTCTCTCCACGCAGCCTGCTGTCTACATAAGGTTAGCTCGAGCCTTCAAACCCATCTCTGAGGAAGCCCAAATCACACTGAAATTTCCACGCAGTCCTAGAAGGTCCATGTGCTCGTGGCCTCATCTGCTGCTGGGTTTCTGCCTCTGCCTGTGTGACCCTGGTCTCCAAATGAGACACTGAGTTTCTTCACTGGCCTTCATTAAAATGAAGAGTGGGAGCCCACCCTGACCCCAGCGTTCATACGAAGATTATTTTAAACTGAAGACATTTGAGATGTAACAGAGGCAGAACGAAGCTTTGTCAGAGCTTCTCTTATCTGACTAAAGGCAGAATCGTCTTACAGGTCGCCATACATCCCCTCGATGTGGGGAGCTTTCCTCCCAGTAAGGAGAGGACCACTCACACCGGGATACAGAGGCTGCGAGAACGAACATTATTACAAACTGCCATAACTTCCATTTCTTCTCCTGGAAGCCCATTTGTTTTTCCAGAGAAGCCCTTTCTCTTCACCCCCTTCCTCCTATTAAGTTGGCATGTAACCCCTCATCTCTAGCTATTCAGGGAGCCGCTTCTCTGAATGTTCCCACACACATAACAAACTTTTCTATGACTGTTCTCACAGACATAATAAACCTTTCTCCTGGTGATACGTCTACTGCCAGTTAATTTGCACACTCCCCGATCACTGGAAATAAGTTGGTGGAGGGAAAGTTTTTCTTCCCCCAAAAGTTCCATGTATCTTCACACATGCATGTGGAGTAGACTTTCCCAAGAGCGGGGAAGTAACAGGGAAGGTTGACTCTCAATTACTCCCTCTATTATGACATAATCCATCCTAAGTACAGACTTCTCCAACCAGCACCACCAAGGGGCCCAGCAGGCAGGATTCTTCCTTTTAATAAACACTTTCCTTCAGCGGTAACTGAGGCCGTAAGTAATGTTTTCTGTTAAACACATGTACAGCTGTCTGTGCTACTCTTGGGCATACACTGCATCATAGTCCACTGGGGTTTTATTGTTCTCTCCTCATCATGGCATAAGAAGTAAATGCATTAAGGGACTAAAAGAGTTACATGCTTTTCATGCTGTTTGTGTGATTTGGGGGAATCATAGGCTACAGTCATATTTTCATATTCAGCCCGAATAGGTTAGTCTCATTGCTCTTAGAACCTAAATTCCCCACCATAGCTTTCAGATCTTCCTTTTCAGCCCCGTTTCTTACCAATCTTATTTATTCTACTGCCCTCTTTAAAGACTTCTGTTCACTTCCCACGGCCTGCCAAAAAATAAAAATAAATAGGAAAGGAAAGAAAGGAAGAAAGAATGGACTTTTGTGATCTGGACTCTGCCTACCTCTTGAGACTCCTGCCAGTAATGTTCCCACAACATGATGTCCAGCTGAGTAAAACTGAGCTTCTCACTAACTAATACATAGATTAAAATTCAAAGTAGGCACTATGCCCCCAATCACAGAGATTGCCTTATTTCCACTGTATCGTGTTTGAACGCTCCCCTTTGTTCTCGTATTCAAGCCCCTCCTCACTCTCCACGAAACCCCCAGCCCTTCCTGTGAACCACAGCCTCTCTCAGCATAGTCTCCCTCTTCTAACACTCTCCATCCGGTTTTATGTTCTAACCTCCCAGAACTTTCTAACCTCTTCTATTTAGATCCAGAGCATCTGGAAGAGCAGGTCTGGCCAGGGCTGGATCCTACACCAGGCAGGACACGACCCAGCCTAAGAAGCCATTGACTCAAAGCTTCTCATCTTGTTAAGCCAGCTTCCCAACTGAATTAATTTCATTAATTTAAAATTCAATGCAATGAATTTATAATAAGCAATACAAGCAACCTGATTCCTAAGGGTACCCTTTCAGCCTGAAAGAGTTAATGTGCAAATTGACCACAAGGGAATGATTGTGAGCTTCTGGTCCTGTTCATGAGCCAATTAGGGACTCCAGCAAGTGTTCGGAGCTACAAATAAATGAGTTTCCTGCTAAGTGAGCCATCTGGGATTGTCCCCAGGAAGCTTCTAAAAGTCAGTAAATTCTCTTGAGGAAACAGTCTCTGCGTTTCTACCACCAGCTGCCAGGCTTCCACCGGGAGATCGCCAAGGGTGGCCCCAGATTATGCGGACCAGAACTTGACAAGCTTCAGTGTCAGGAGAACAAGCACAGCTTTACCTAAAACAACTGCATTTTTCTTGACCAACATGGCCTCTGACCTCCTTCTAACACCGAGACTTTCACAGCAATGATTCTTTCCTTTTTCCTCAGGTTGATGTTTCCAACCTGATTGGTTAACTGTGGCTTCTTATCCCTCCTGCACATACCTAAAATATGAGGCAAATATATTCATTCACCTGGTCCAAATACATGATGATTCTTAATCACTTCAATTCCACTTGCCACCATTTCTTTCAAGAGGAACAGTACTTGCTTCTTCTGACACAGTGAAATGAATATTGAGCCCTTGGGAATTCTGGATATTTGGTCAGAGAGCAATCTTATCTTCTCTGCATTATCTACACACTGATTTTCAGTCTTATTTTGATCTTCTGCATTAGGATAAACATTCGAATTTTTCTAGATGTGCACCCATATACCAAATTCCCACAATGAAAGGACTACAATGAGTCACCGGAACCATCTAGACAATTTCAGACAAAATGCTTATGTCTAACTGACACGGGATAATTACATTATTCCTGAATTTCTCTAAGTTATGGAGATACAGTAATAATTCTACTCATGCAATATTCCCGGAGGAAATAGTACCCAGCATATTAGTTTGGACTTCAGAAAAAAACTTTCTTTTAACCTATGCTATGGGAAAACCCTTGAATACCGTGGGCAGCTGGTTCTTCAGTAAAGTGGCAAAGATGCACCATGATGCCCAGCCATTTCAGCCTTTGCAGGTGTCATTAAGGAGAGATGTTAGTCCTATTCACTGAGACTCTCATCTGTCTTTTGTGTGATAAATGCATATGCCACAAACATCTTAGCAGAGCACAGTTCACAGACTGTATCAGAGAAACATCTCACCAAAGAGATAGAGAATTTTAACTTCTTAAAATTTTGAAGGGCTTAATTTTCGAAGATTTTTTCCGGGAATCTAAATTCCTATTGGTAAATTTTAAAATTCTGTCGAATCAAGTATCTGGTATCACAAAAATCTTTGCTTTGCTAGATATAAGCAGTAAAATTTATATAATTTCTCAAGTCAAGAATGTGATAGAAAATGGTTTCACGAGAGTCTCCAAATGACTGACAAGTTTTAAGGTTGCAGGCTAGGCCACATCTCATGCTGCTGAGGTTTCGCACAAAAAGGGGAATTCTAATAAGCAACTGAATCTCAGTCCTTGAGCTTCTTAAGGAGTGAGTCTAAAGACTGGAGCAGATATAAGGAAGCTAGTAAATCAATGAACCCTTGATTTGATCCTATGCACCCCTGAGTACATTTCTCCTCCCTTATCTGTGTGTGTGTGGCATGCAGGCACAGGCGTGGGCACGGGGGTGGTGCACTTATACTGGGTGAGGGTGCACAGTCTGGGAGAACGTGTTTCTGTTACTTCATCTTTAAATTCCATTTTATCTTCTCTGCATTATCTATACACTGATATTTCTGTATGTAGGCAATATACTATCATCTCAAAGGGATGGTTTTATAAGAGCTGATTAACAAACCGATTTCACCCTTTTAAACCAGCCTTCCTCAAGTGAGATTCTGTGACAGAATTCTGTCCTAAAAAAAATTATCTGAGTTATTATTTTCTTAACTCTCTCAAAGTTGGTACTTAGTTGGTACTATTCTGGATGCATAGAAAGAAGTCAATTCATCACATACAATAGAAACCTTAGAGTCTAAGTGTGTGTGTGTGTATTATATATTTCTATATATATTATATAAGTCATCACATATCTACAACTCTGCAGTGTATTAAAATAGTGTATAATTCTAATTTTGCTACCTGTAAATAAAATTCCACACACAAAATTCAGAAAATGGGTATGATAGTGAAAAAAAAACAAAGTCAGACACAGGCTATCTAATACATTGCAATAGAAAGGCCATCTTTTTATTTTTTAACATCTGTCCCATGTGAGTCTCACAAACACACTGTAATCTTACTCCATTTAATAGAGCCAGAAACTGAGTCTCGGGGAGGGCAGTGCTAGTCTGCAAGGAGCCTGCGCTATGGACCAGAGCTCCTCAGATCCTGGGCTGGTCCTGAGGCTCGCTGCCACGAGTGGAGCACGGCAGAACGGAGGCTGCGTGCCTGGGGAGGCTAACTGGGAAAAAGTACTGTTCCTTCTGTCTTGATCTCTTAGAAGCTGTAAGGATTCACCTGGAGCCCCAGAGTAGGTCTGAAAATTATTTTAAGCCTAAGACATTTGAGATTCAACAGATGTAGAAAGACATCTTCTCCAAATTTCCCTTATTTGACTAAAAGTAGAAACTTCTGAGAAATGAGGACTGACATAATTCTTTCCTTGAGGAGTCTTTTACTCCCAGGAGAGAGACCTAGAGTAAAAGTGCCACACAGCCCTTCTCTGTAGGGAGTTTTCTGGCCTTGAGGAAGACCAAGTCATACTTGCAGAGAGGAGCACTATCATAAACTTTCTTGTCTTCCATTTGTTCTGCTAAAAACCCATCTGTCTTTCCTAAAGAAACCCATTTGTTCTTCCCATAAGAGCCTCTTTCACTCTTTCTTTTCCCTCCCTTAGATATATAAGCCTCTAACTTTAATCATTTAACCAGCCAGTTACTTCTTTCATTGGCTCCTGTGTGTACAAACCCTTTTGTCCTGCTAATCTGTCTTTTGTCAGTTTAATTTGCAGACTCCCAGAAATTGAACCTAAGACAATAGAGGAAAAGTTTTTTCCTCCTTGACAAAACACTCGTTCTTGGAGCCTGAGCCTCCATGTTAGAAGTCCAGCTGTCCTGACACCATCCTGCTGTGAGGAAGTTCAACCTAGCCAGGTGGACAAGCCAGGTGTAGAGAGAGCAATGCTAGCTCATAGGTATCAGACTTGGAACTCTAGACCAGAGCAGCTGCCAATACCAGTGACCTCATTTGACTCCACATGGAGAAGAATAACCCGGCAAACACATGCCTGAATTTCTTAACTCATGAAATTTTGGAACATAATAAAATGGTTGTTGTTTTAAGCTATTAGGTTTTGGGTGTTTTGGTAGGTGGCAGTAGACAACTGTGACAAGGAGGTTAAGTGGCACATTCTAGACCCACAGTCTCCTAGCAGCCAAGCCAAAAGAAAGCCAAGGTTTCTAATCTGCAGTCCCTGAGCCAGGTTTAATGCTGAGATACTGAAGCTTCTCATGGTAGGACTTCAAAGCAGTCACTTGTGCCCCCAGGACCCCTGGCCAACACTGTTGATAAATTCTCCTCTGTAACATTCTGCTTTAATTAAATGAAGATAATATGATGTCAATAATACTATCTATCATTTTATGCCTCCCTTTGAATAACTTCACAAATCTTCCCTTAGGAGTAAGCTTGGTAGAGGAGACAGAAAACAGTTAATATGATTTGGGGTTGGGGCAGATTTAGCAAATAAAAATGCAGAATGCCCTGTTAAATCTGAATTTCATATAAACAGCACATTTTTTTTTCTAGTGTAAGTATGTACTATCCAATATTTGGGACATACTTATATTTTTAAAAATAGAAGGCATTTGTCTGAAAAATAGTATACAATCTGTTTTTAAGTTTATATTTTCAGAAGAGGAAGGGAAATTGATGCTTAAAACACAACCTTCTTTTATCTGGAAAATTCACATATGTAAATTGCTTAAAGATGTCCCATTCATGTTAGTGCTTTAACTTGCTAGCTCTAAGACTGTGTTTTGGAACTACAACACAAGCACACTTCTGTGACATGGTCCCTTACCATATTCTCTTGGCATATGTTTTCTTGTAAAGCAATAAAATGTCAGGGGGAAAAAGGAGAAGGAGGAAGAGAGAGGGACAGAAGAGGTATAGGAAAATGTCAAGAGCATCGTTAGCTCCAACTTTGCCATCAAAACATGCCACCTCCAAAAGGTTAATTATGAGCTGGCCACTTCAACAGGAGATTTACCGTGAAAACAGGAAAGAATGTTTGTGGAAAAATTAATTCTAGGAAGTATTCTCGTGTTTCTTAACACAACTGTTTAGAGAGTCTAGGCTTACAGGATTCGGATGTTCTGGATAGCGTCTCCTGGCTGATATTCGGCTTGGCCTGCATGGTAAGCACAGCCTCATGTGATAATGAGGGATAACGAATGAACGTGTGCTCACCAGTAGGCATACCTTTTCCTTGGCTCAGAATTTAAGAATAGGCAAGGTGCAAAGTTAGCTTTTCTTTTGTGATTTATGACACCGCAGCCTACTAACAGTAAAAGAAGTCTGGGTTAGGTGTTAGGAGTCCCTGCCTTAGCGCCTAACCAGAACACCAGTCAAACTCAGTTAGCTCCTGGTGACCTCATCACTACTGGAGGAAGTTTAATTTCCATATTGTGTTCCCTGGACCAGCAACGACAGGTTCATACACAAACTCATTTGAAAAACAAATGCTCACCCCTCTCCGCAACACTACTGATACAGAAATGCTAGGGACGGATCCCAACAATTATGTTTTATCAAGCTGATTCTGATGCTGGATAGGGCTTGAAAATCAGTGATCTAGAGAATTAAGATTGACTAATTTTGGTGGTATTAGAAATTCTGTCATCTCTCCAGTAATGTGAATTATATCTGTGTGTGTTTGGTTTTTTATATAAAATATTCTATCCTCCTTTTCTTCTGTAGCTATATAGAACTATACTCGCTGCTTTCCATGAGAATTACAGCAGAATCCAAACACAAGGGAAATCATACGATCTGCCAGATAAGAGGTGGCAAGTGCTAAGTGGGGCTCGGCTCTTCTTGTTAAGAAGGAAGAAGGTTCTTGACATTTTGATCAGTGGCTTACAGACTCCTTAGACCCCTCGTCACCTTGTCTCTCCTCCAAGCACACTCTTACCTCCTCCTTTAATGGCTGCCAGATTTAGCCAATAAAAATTACAATATATCCAATTAAATTTGAATTTCAGATAAACAACTTATTTATTTACTTTTTAGTATTAAGCATATCCCAGGCAATATTTAGGATATACTTATATTAAAAAAAAAAACTTGTTTATCTGAAATTCAAATTTAACAGTGTCCTGAATTTTATCTGGTGGCCTTAACCCCCACGGACAGTGAAGATGATGAATAAAGAGAAAGCTCTGAAATTTCAATCAACTCAGTATATACACATGTACTTTTTCTATGAAGTAACAGAAACTAGTGAGTATTTCTACCATATCCTTCATGACTAATGAAATGATTTGCAAACAAGTGGTTTTGGCGGTGAAGTACTAGACTGTTTCCAACTCTTTCCTCACCATAGGCTTCCAGGCTCCTTCACTCCTTGTCTCCGAGAGGGAGGCAGGACTAGGGGTGAAGGCGGCTCACGTGTACACGCATGTGTAGGAGACCAGAGCGTGTCAACCCAAATACGCCTCTTAGGAATAAGGATTATTTGGAGCAGATTATTTTAAGAGATAGCAAACACAAGAGAAGCACTAAAAGTAGAGCATAAGTTACATTTCTGTAAAGGAAATTTGCCTTTAGAAAGGCAATCTCATTTGTAAAAATGTCTTCCTCTCTGTACCAGGAAGAAAAGGATGACTAAATCACAGAGGAATCTTACCAATGGAGAAAGGCGTGGATTAAACCTGCATAACAAACCTTACAGTTGTTTACCCTACTTTTCCTGGTCACTTTCCCATAATTTGCTTCCCCTACAACTGTCTTCCTTTGTTTTAGCTGAAGATGGTATTTAAGCTCAAGTTCTAGCCACCTCTTTGAGTTTACTCACCCTTGAGTTTCTTCCATGCATAAATGAAATACACAACCTAATATATTTTTTTTTCTCATTAATCTGTATTTTGTAACTGAGGCCTCAGTCAAGAACCTAGAAGGCTAGAAGGAATAATTTTTTCCTCTTCCACACGTGTGTAGGAGTGTGTGGATATACATGTGTGCATGGCTTTGTAGAGAGCAGAAAACATTCAAAGGCCATTTCCAATTGTATTATTTGGGGTCAGATGCTAGAATGCTCAGCTTTCTCAACCATAAAATAGGGAATTACCTCATAGGACTTTTGGAGCCTCAACTAAAATAATACTTTTGAAAGCACTTGGTAAACAATGAAATAAGATTCAGCATGAAATAGTGGAAAGTGCAAGGGCTTTGGCATCAAATAGACCAAAGAATGAATCTCAGTTCAGAGACACATAAGCTGAGCAAGTTATTTAAATGTTTGAATAAGCTTCCTCATCTGTAAAGGAGGGATAACAACCTACCAACAGCTCTGCTATCAGGACTGACAGAAATAACGTAGGAAGTTACAGGAACAAAAGAGGCATCAGAGACAGTACATGAGCCAGTATATTATGGGTTAAAGATTTGGAACTTCAGGTAGCATAAAACTCAATCTTCTTTCTTGCTCTAGGTTACGATCTGATTTTAATAAGATCAGGGTGTATTATTTTTTTTTAAGTAATTAAAGGCAGCATAGATTTCTTTTTTTTAATTTGCCACCAGATTGCAGAATCTGACACCCTCATTAATGATTTAAAGAGCTACTTAGAATGTATTAGAGCAAAGTGACCAACTTAAATAATTTACAATCTGTTTAGGATTCTCCCTTTCCACTCAGGATGGAAAGCAACCTTTATTCCTTCGTGGAAGACCTGAGGCTGAGAGTATTTTATTTGAATAAATTAAGAAGAAAAAAACCCAATCTCCATTAATTTGCAATGGAGTAATTTATTTAGCAATATCTATTTTTAATTTCTATTTGTAACTAGATTAAATATATAAATATATCCACACCTCACCATGTATCAGGATGAGAGAACAGAGTAAGAAAGTGGTTTCCAGTCAAGTCCACTGTCCAGGTTTCTTGTGACTAATGGCCTTGCTTCAAGTTAACTACACGAAGCAATTACTTTGAGTTACACTGAATTATCATACTGTACAGACACCTTTATCATTAATTGGCCTATTCTCCTGCATCCTGTCATCTTTAGTAAATGAATTTTTAAAAACAGATTAGCAATATATGTGAGAAGTGTATTTTTTTTTTCAGTGGAATCTACTATAACATGTAATCTTGAAGAAAATCACATCTGACTTGTGCTCAATGAACATTTTCTTTTTCAGGTTCACATTTTGTGACCACTTGACCATTTGAGCTTTCAGTTAGGTTTTTTTGTTTTTGTTTTTTTTCTCTTTCCAAACCAGTTGGGCTTTATTCATCATGGGGGAAATGACTGAAAACATAAACACACTGAGTTCTGAATGTTCAGATGTGAAGGGATTCAAAGACAGGCCGCCACACTGTAAAACCTTACCTAAAACTGTGCGCAGAGCCCCCGAGGGCTCATTAGTCCCCTGAATCACCAACAAGTGCTGCAGATTCCAGCCCCACAGGCCACTCGTTCTGTGAGCCATTTATCTTTCTTACTCTGAATGTCAGTGTCCTAACCTAGAAAATGAGGGAAGTGAAGGGTGCGGGGCGTATGGTGGTTCACTGGAACTGCCATGATAAAGTACTCTAGACGGGGACCACTAGACCAGGTGACTTAAGCAACAGAAATTAATTTTCTCACAAATCTGGAGGCTGTGTCTAAGATCAAGACATCAGCAGGTTGGCTCCTTCTGAGACCTCTTTCCTTGGTTTGCAGATGACAGCTTTCTCCCTCTGCCTTCACACAGCCTTTCCTCTCTGTGTGTTCTCCTCTTCTAATGACGTCAGTCATGTTGCATTATGGCTCATTCAAGTGACCTCATTTTATCTGAATTACCTCTTTAATGGCCCTATTCTGAATACAGTCACATTCTGAAAGACTGGGGATTAGGACCCCAACAGACAAATTTTGGATTCTGACCAAAAAGTAGTGTCCAGATTGCCTACCTTACATCCTTCCCTGGCCCCACTCCCCAGTGGGGGCTGTTGGCAAGCCTCTTCCCACCAACACCAACCCAGTCATTTCCTTAGAGCCGAAGTACCAAGTAACCTTATATGAGTTACCTATTGTGGCTGTAACAAATTACCATAAACTCAGTGGCTTAAACTAGCAGATAGCAGAACTATCTTAAAGTTCTGGGGGTCAGAAGTCTGGAATACATCTCACTGGGCTAAAGTCGAAGAGTAAGCAGGGTGGTGTTCCCTCTGGAGCATCCATTTCCTCACCTTTTCCAGCTTCTAGAGAGTGCCCGTATTTGTTGGCTCACAGCTCCTGCCTCCATTTTGAGAGCCAGCAACATCAAGCCAAGCCCTTCTCATGCTGCCATCTCTCTGATTTTTAATTCTGCCTCCCTCTTCCACTTACAAGGACTCATCATTACATTGGACTGATTAGAAAATATATTTGTTCCCTAGGGCTGCCATAACAAATGGCCACAAACTGGGTAGTTTAGAACAGCATAACTGCCTTCTATCATTTTTCTGGAGACCAGAAGTCCAAAATCGAAGGATCAGCAGGGCCATCTTTCTCTGAAGACTCTGAAGGAGGATTTGTCCTTGCTGCTTCCCAGCTTCTGGTGGTTGAGGGCAATCCCTGGCATTCTGTGCTTGTAGATGCATCACTTCAGTCCTCTCCACCTTCACACAGCATTCTCCACTCGAGTGTGTTTCTCTGTCCAAATTTCCTTCTTCTTATAAGGATACCAGTCATATTAGATTTAGTGCCCACCCTAATCCATTATGACTTCACGTAAATATGATTACACCTACAAAGATCCTATTTTCAAACAAGGTCATGTTCATAGGTTCCAGGTGGACATGAATTTGGGGGGCCAGAGGACACTATTCAGCCCAATATAGCCAACTTAATTCCATCTGCAACTTTAATTCTCCTGTCATGTAACCTAACATAGCCACAGGTTCCGGGTACTAGGACGCGGACATTTGAGTGGAGGGGAGGAGCATTATTCTGCCTACCACAAACCTGATGAACACATCAGTGCTGGCTGTATCTATAAGAAAACCATGTATTTTGTCCAGCCTCCTAAAGTCAGCTGTCCTCCCGCTAACCTCTGTTGTCTGGCCCTGTAAGAAGAAGCACAGCCATGATCACTCAGGGACACACCATGCTGCTGGTCAATGTAGAAAACCAGTTCCCAGTTCGTGATTCTTTAGTGGTCTTTCTCAGGCCACCCAGCCCCATTTCTCTCCCCACTACATTATGACTGTCTTCACTGACCACCTCTGTTCTTGATGAGAGAAGCTTCACTTCAGCACTTCTCTATGCACTGAATGTCCTATTATTGCTGTGTAGGCTATTCCACTCAACTCGTGCAAAAACCATCTATTTTCTCCCATAAACTTTCTGTAAACAAGTGATAGACCATCTAATTCTGACACACTATTCATATGTTCACTATTCACAGAAGTTTAAAAAATGGCTGCAAATTATTTGAAGCTTCTCCCATTGAAAGTGAAGTCTCTGCACCTTCCCTTGAACGTGAGTGAGCCTGGGACTGTTTTGATCAACAGAGTACTGTGGAAGAGACCCATGTGATTGACACCATGCCACTTCTGCCTGATCATCTTGGAACATTCACTCTCACGAGGATCTCCCTCAAAGTATTTCTTTTGGGATCTCAGTTGCCAGGCCATGAGAAGCTCCCACCATGTAAAGAAGTAACATGCAGCTGGTTGACAGTCTCAGAGTTCCTGCCAAGCCCATCTTCAGCCATCCTAGCCCAAAGGCCAGATATGTAAATGAAAAGGCATCTTGGAAGTAGATCCTCCAGCCTCAGCAGTCTCAGCCCCCAGCCGCTTGGGCCCTCCTAGCTGAGGTCATGAGGGAAACTTGTTTAATGCTTAATAGATTTCTAAAAACGGCTTTCCTGATCAAACTTTGAGGAAATTTAACTAAGTTCTGTTAAAGTTTTCCTTTCTTTTCTTTTCCCTTTCCTTTAGTTTTCCTCCCTTCTGTCCTTCCTTCCTTCTTTCTTGCTTTTAACTTACACTCTTGAGAGGTTGAGAGCTGAAAATAGCTAATCACTCTGCTTCCTCCAGCAAGTGCTGTGCTGAGTCTCCTGAAAGCTGATTGTTAAATTTTCAGAGATTTTACAAACCAGTTGACATCATGTTGGTAGCTTGAAATTGGCTGTAGTGGGAGTATTTACACCATGGAAATGAGCAAATGCTAGAAATCAGAGCCTTTATTTCCAGAGATCAGTTTGGTAAACATTTACTAGCACATCACTGACTTCCCTCAAAGATGACTTCCGCAAAAATACTGCAATTCCCCTGAAACCAGCACAAGAAGAGTAAGTCAGATTTGATTCATACTCCTCCTAATCTCACTGCAACACAGATTTTCAGAAAAAGTTCTTTTCTCAGGGCAAATACTAATACCAGCTATTGAAAGAGGAGACGATATTTGAGCAGCCTGTCTTTGAAAATGCTTATGTTAATATCACACTCAGCCACAGTGATCAGGGAAAAATCCTAATATGTAAGTAGTACATTTCCTGAATTTTATAGTAAATACTTCAATTTTATTTTTAAAAATGGATATATTCCCAGACTATTGTGTGAAAACATATATTTGAAAATGATATCAGGTTTTAAATTGGTTCAGTGAGCTTTCTAATAAAACAAAATTCTATTTCATTATATTTAAAACAAATAATCACTTTTTCCATTTACTTTTGGAATAAATTCATTGGTTCTATCCTCTGAGTAAATTTAAAATAATATAATTTAATAGTTTGTAATAGAGGAGAGAGATTGAGGTGAGAGAAATATGATTTGTATTTTTACTTCTGCCACTAAGTGAACCTTTCTAAGCATCAGTATTTTCATCAGTAAAATAACAAGTCCAACAGTATGATCTCTAAAGTGACCTACAAATTTGAAATGCAATGATGATTGGCTACAAACACATTTGCAAAATGAGGTGAAACTTACAAGCAATTATTAGGCTCACTAAGTTCAAAAACACTTTTAATCCTTAGGATTCCACTTTCCAGGAAGGCACAGCTAAAAGTCTAAAGATTGTGCTGAAAAACATTAGCTACTTTATCTTTAAAATACCAGTCAATGGGATAAATTGTGGTATATTCATACAATGTAATACTGTTCAGCAGTGAAAATGAACTACTAGTACACACAAGAATATCAGCAAATTTCAAAAAGATTATCCTGAGGGAAAGAAGTCACACTTAAAAGGGTACATACTCTATGCGTGATTCCATCTATTTGAAGTTCCAGGTAGATAACACTAATCTATAGGGATAGAAATCAGATTAGTCATGCTTGGTGAAATGATTGTGACTATCTGGGAAGGGGCACAACTATGCTAAGAAGTTGGAAATAGTCTATATCTTGATAGTCTTGTAGGTTACATGAGCATGGACGTTTTTCAAATGGATAAAACTGCATTCTTAAATCAGCATATTTCACTGTAGCTAAATTATACTTTAAATTTAAATCTAAAATGACAACAGCTTCCTGACCAAGGAGGTGAAAAACTTACATGCTAAAATTATAAAACATTGATGAAGGAAATTAAAGATCATTAAAGAAATGGAAAGATATCCCATGCTCTTGGATTGGAAGAATAAATGTTGTTAAAATGGCCATACTACCTACCCAAAGTGATCTACAGATTTAATATGATCCTCATCAAATTACCCAGGACATGTTTTACAGAAATAGAACAAACAATCCTAAAATTTACATGGAATAACCAAAGACTCAGAATTGCCAAAGCAATACTGAAGAAAAAGAACGAAGCTGGAGGCATAACCCTCTCAGACTTCAGACAATACTCTAAAGATACAGTAATTAAAACAGCATGGTATTGGCACAAAAACAGACATATGGATCAAACTGAGAGCCCAGAAATAAAACCACACACCTATGGTCAATTAATCTTCAACAAAGGAGGCAAAAATATACAATGGAGTTAAGACAGTCTCCTTGGCAAGCGGTGTTGGGAAAGATGGACAATTGCATGTAGATCAATGAAGTCAGAACAACTCCCTCACGCCATACACAAAAATAAACTCAAAATGGCTTAAACACTTAAACATAAGACAGAACACCATAAATCTCCCAGAAAATAACACAGGCAAAACATTCTTTGATATAAATCATAGCAATGTTTTCCTAGGTCAGTCTACCAAGGCAATAGAAATGAAAGCAAAAATAAACAAATGCGACCCAATTAAACTTACAAGAAAAAAAAAAAAAACCTCAAGCTATCATCTTAAGCATCTGGGGAGTGAGGGTGAAGGCAGGGAATAGCCTCGTACCTGGATGACTTCTCACACATTTCCCATTAATCTCCCACATCAGCTACTCAGTTTGATCTTACGCTGCCTTGACTGAGTTAATGTTGCAATGATTTTGATTCATATGTCCTAATGATCATTTATGCACATCATCTGGATGAGATAGAAATAATAATTGGAGAGCCCAGACAACAAATATTTGATTTTCTAAGATTTTATAATGGTTACAAAGTCTGCCATCCAGTAGGAAAAACCCTGCTTTAATGCTGGTTTAGTTTCTAAATATACACTCTGATATGATAAAAGCCATGTCTACAACGTCAATGGAAAGTAACTGCAAATGAAAATTGTTGCTGCTGTGAGAACACTAATGATGGAGATAAAAATTGCTAATATAATAAGATGTCACCCATGGTTAAAGGCTAACAAAACAAATCTCTTCATTTAAAATCACCTAACATAGCCTATTTGGATTTCTCTTCAGGATATAGCAAACAGAGAGTGGGAAATATACTGGTCTTTAGAATTTTGAAAATGAACACTTTGATTAATTATCTCATATATCTATAGAAAATAAAAATTCCATCCATCACTCACTGAAATTTAGTAGAAGAAAAGTAAGATAAAAGTATTTAAGAGAAGATTCAGTAAATATTTTCAATGAAATACAAAAGAAACAGAAGTCAGGAATGGCGGAGTTGCCCTCCAGTACAGAATAGAGCCCTATTTGTTTGATTTACTGTCCTCTTTAAGTAAAGTTCTGCTTCCGTGAAATTCCTCCAAAATGCACTGGATCCGGCCAATCCCAGTCTCTTAGGGAAGGGCTACTCGTTTACATAAAGATATTCAGATTCCTTATTTGTACAATGCACTAATAATGCCTGCCCCATAGTATTTTTATTAGAAAACATTAGTGCATATAATTTATTCACAAAATCCTTGTTGATGCCCTCCATGAGCGTGGTACTGTTCTGAGTCTGGTGATGAGCAAGACAGATCAGATGCCTAGAGAAGGTGGACGGGGGAGAACCGCATTTGTCTGTGAACAGAAGTGCCCTCTCTGAATGCGGTCTGCACAGCAGTGCTGGTCTAGAGCACCCGGAGAGAGACGTACGAAGGGCTGTTGGGGCGGCTTAGCCTGGGGTGACAGCAGTGGAGAAGAAAGATGCCAATACCTAGGGGATGCATTCTGAATTAGAGTTAAAGGGACTCAGTGATGAACTGGATGCTGGGGGTGAAATAAGGAGAGGATTCAAAAATGACTTCTACGTATTTGTCTTGATAATTAATGAAATAATGACAATACTAATAATAATTTAATCTCGTTTTAACCTGAGGATTTTGCGTTAACTTACAATTTTGTGATATTTTATCATTTCAAACATTTTCAAATCTGCTATGGCATTCAAAATAATTTTTTAGAAAACTAAGCTGGTATAAGGTTATGAAGCCAGATAAATAGCATGTCTCCAATGTCAACATAAAGTGGGTAACTTTGTATCAAGTCCTAAAAATAGGCAGTGTACAAAACTTTACAGCATCCCTATGAAATGTAAATTAATAACCCCATTATGAAGATGAATAGACTGAGGCCCAGCCTCGTTAATTCACTTGTTCAGACTTATACAGCCAGTCAGCAATATCCCAATTCTATTCTAGTACTTATCATCAGTTCTGCAGTCTTGCCACACACCAGCCTATACATTCTTAGTAGTTTCTTCAAGTTCCATTAATGGCATTGCTTCCTTCTCCAAGATAATATAAGCTATCTTCAGAGGTTACCTAAGAGTATAGTCGAAAAGCAGAAAGCAAGGCACTGAAAGAATGGGCCATCCATCAGACAGGTCCATCTGGATAGAAGTTTGGAAGGCAGAGGCAAGGTGAGGACATGGGCTCAGGGAAACTGGACCCAGAACAGGTAGAGACAGAAAGATGCTGAGAACCTGACAGGGCACAAGAGCTAAAGGGCTGTAAGGTCGCACTGCAGAGGATCAGTTCCTCCCTGGTCAATCACACCCAAATGATGCCTCCTCCCTTGTAGCTCAGATTCAGCTTCCTATTGGCTTAAGAAAAAGCAGAGTTTTGGACACTTTTAACCTATTAGAGACATTAAGAGAAAACAGCCTATCTGCTTGTTATTTTTATTTGAAAAAACAAAGCAAAACTGCAGCCTAGGCAGCCACGGTTACCGTGGTGATTTCCTTCCCTCTGTTCTGAGCTGAAATTCTGCGAGGCCAACACACAAGGGAGAAAATGATTTAGAGAGTGAAGCTATTACAGACCTGGGAAAGGAATGGGCCCTTCCCGAGGCCTGGTACTAACCAAATAAAAATGTGTGAGGAAATTATATGCAAGCATTTTAATCTAAGGCGACCGAGCTGGTGCACATTTTTATAACTGAATGGAATGGCGGACGTGAGCTCATCGAGGACCGTGGGGACAGCGGTCTCACTCTTGCCTCCCTGCCCAGTCCCCTTACATTCCACAGCATCCGGCCGAGTGATCATTTTTCTCCCCCCGTGAAAGTAATGATTCTTTAAAAGGGCTAGAAGGCACAACTGATTCCAAGTGAAGATGACTCAGACTGATGGAGGGAGAGGAAAAGTAGATGCAATTTCATTTCAGGTTTCTGAAAGATATTTACAATGAGGGCAAAAGACACTGAAGGAATCATGAGGAACGCAGTCGGCAAGGTCCCTAGATCCATGATTAAGATGGAAGGGGATCACTTGGTAACACCAAGAGGAACGGAGACTCTGCCGGAGGGGCCTTGATGCCTCCTTTTGGTAGGTTAACCTAATCTCCATGTCAGGGAGGTATTGCCTGTCTTTAAATGCTCCCAGGTCCCAGCTTTGAAGTTTACTGATGAAAGCTTTGATTTGGAGGCTCTGCACTGGGCCCAGAAAGCATGAGCCTCTGGGTCCCAGAACCTGTGTGATCCAAGCACAGTGTGTAGTGGGTGCTTTGTTTCAAGTGAGTGAACTGTTGTTCCACTTGGGAGGTAGGGGAGATGCTGTGTGCCTGACTTATCGGTGAATATGTGAGAGTTCTTGGTTCCAGAAGGTGTTTATCTACCCAGTAAGGGCCACCAGTCACTTCCTCCTAACTGTTTTCTTATCTCTAAGATTTACTTCTCTCCAGCTAAACGTCTCTGAAATTGAGATGGGTCTTGCAATGGATAGGGTAATTTCCACTCCCTTTCTCTCAAGAGGAGGGAACGAGTAGGCCAGGTATCTATCTTGGCCAATAAAACTGAGACTCTGCCTTCAGCCCCTAAGACTATAAGGGATAAAGGTTGACAGAAGTGAGTAGGAAGAAGAGTGTCTGGGCTCTGTACTCAAGACAAGCGGAGGCCAAGGACATGGGGCCTGCTGTCGTCTGTGACTGGATGACAACGTCTTAGACTCAAGGAACTAAGCCCACATTTGTCCCTGTGCCTCCGTGTTTGCTTTGTTTTAGTTTTCTTTCCCCCATCATACCTGTACTGAGATGAAAAGGGTATTTGTCTACACAAGAGAGGTAATAGGGGCACCTTCCCAGTTACCTTTCATGTCCCTTTTAAATCTATGTCCCCCCAGATGTCTAATATGCTCTCCAGGACACTGGGGTTCTGCCATCCCCCAAACTAGCCCATCATCCACATGCCCTCCTCCCATCACTCCCCGAGCCCGTCCTGGACCTTCCCCCATTTCCTCAGGGCCCTGTTAGGCGGCCAAAGCTACTTTGGAGAAACAAATCAGGCAAAGATGCTAATGAGTAATAATATCCCCCCTTCTTCGTGTTTGCATTTTTAAAGGAGTCTGGAGGACCCACGGTATCTTAATTGACAATAACTGACTTTGAATTAAGGGATTTTCAGGACACCCAGAGGGACATATTAGAGCAAGAGGACCTTGAAGTATCCATCAAATCCCATCACATAAGCATCCACATGCTCTGTCTGAGCCCAAAGATTCTGGGCAGCAAGAAATGCCAAATGGAAATGTAAGAATCTACCTCTTTGCTCTAGGCATTTTCATCAAGGCTTTGGTGATGCTGACAAGAGAGAGAGAGAAAAAGAAAGAAACAAGTTTCTCATTTGCAAATTGCTTACCAATTAGTTTTTAATGAACACTTTACTCTTCTTTCGTGATGGCACAGGCTGAGGGTATTTATTCAATCTAATTTCTCCTCAGCTTAATGGGAGCATTTGACTAGTCCCTGCAACAAATTCATCAAAACAAACATTCATTCTGCTGTCATTTGAGAGACACTCTGCAAGCCACTGGGAGAGATTAAAAATATATGAGACATGGTTGCTGCTCTCAAGGCACTTAATATCTAGCTGGAAGGAAACGTTTATAAGAGCTCAATGACAGATTCAACACAATGACACACACAATGTCACAAAGCATTAGGAAATGAATTGCCAAGTTCAGTGGGAAACAGTGTAAATAAAAAGTCATTCTTGGATGGGCTGAATCTAAAGGATGGTATTAAGAACATCTGCCGTTTTTATTCACTTAGCACCCTTGTAACTTTTGAAGAAACTTCCCCTCTCCATTTTCATGGTGCCACAGCCTGTCCTGCACAGGATGGTACCTGATCCAGGATGTGTCAGTCAGAATTCTTCACTCTCTGACAACAAGAACCGGTCCAAGTGGGCACTTGGCTCGCCTTGGGCCAATCAGAATCTCATGGAGAGAGCCTACCTATAGAATGACGTCAAAATTGAAGAGAAAGCACAAATAAGAGAAGAAACAGGCACATTACTGACATCTTTTGAGCACTTAAAGGTAGCAGGACTGAAACTATACCTCCTAATTTTCTGGGCCAATAAATCCCCTCTGTATCTAATTTGTCAAATACACCCCTCACCCTCCCTGGAACTCAAGTCTCACATGTTGGTCTTCTTACTGTGGTCCCAAGGGGTCACTGATGCTCTGTTCATTTACGTTTTCCAATCTTTTTATCTTTTTGTGTTTAATTTTGAACAATTTCTATTGCTATGTATTCAAATTCATCGATCTTCTACAATGTCTAATCTACGCTTAAGCCCATCCGGTGATTTTTTTTCATTTTCGATATTGTGCTTTTCATATCTAGAAGTTCTATTCAGTTCTTTTTTCTTAATCTGTCTTCCATTTCTCCTCTCAACATGCTCATGTTTCCTGCTACACTTTGAGCATATGGAGCATATTTATAATAGCTATTTTAAGGCCTTTGTGATAACGTCATCTTTGCCATTTCTAGGTCTGTTTCTTTTAATTGATTACGGGTCGTATTTTTCTGCTTTTCTACTTTCCGGCTAATTTTTTTACTGATTGCCAGATACTAAAAATTTTATATTGTTGGACTTTGTCTGGCATGTAGTTAATTTCTTTGAAATTAGTTTGGTTCTTTCAACACTAAAGCAGGTCTAGAGCAACCTTTAGTCCAGGCCTCATTTAGCCCAATTACTGAGGCAACATCTTCCTGAACATTCTACCTGATGCTCAAGTATTGAGGATCCTATGTGAACTCTGGGAGTTATTCTGTCTACTGCTTTCTTCCCCAGCCACCCAGAGCTTCGAGCTTTGCATGAACTGGTTGATATTAAGCAAAAGAAGTTCTGCTGAAGCTTCTCAGTACTCTTATTTCCTTCCCTCTTTGCATCTCTGTCCCTGACTCTCTCTATTATCTGTCCCCTCTGGTATTCTTCCCTTCCCTTCCAATGTTAACTGCCTGAATTCTGATGTCTGCCTTCTCAACTTAGTAAAACTCTGGATTTTGTTTGTCCTTCTTATATTACACCTTGAAACTGCCTCCTGATTGGAACAATTACAGGGCTCATCTCATTTACCTCCCTTGTGTTGGAATCACATTGCCTATTGTTCAAGGTTTGAAAGTAATTATTTTCTATACTTTGCTTAATTTTCCAACTGTGGTGGTGGAAGAGCCAAGTCCATAACAGTTAATCCTTCATAGACGGAAGCAGAAGTCCTAAAGTCTAATTTTTCAAACATATTCCTTATCAAAATTTTTCTCAGGGGAAAACTTTCTATTTTTTACTTAAGAAAAAAACTAAAATAATGCTCAAACTTTAACAAATTTATGCTTATCCTACGCAATGTCTTGTTACTATGTTGTCTCCCACTCTTCTCCTTGAACTGATCCCAGGAGCCACAAGCTATGAGACATGATTTCGCATGTCAAACTGGATAATAAAAAGTACTCATAAGTTTGTGGTGAGGATCAAATGACATTAATTACATAAAGTCTGACATATAATGATTGTTTTACAAGTGGCAACTCTTAGTGCCACTGAATGAATTATAGGAAATAGAAACATTGAATTCGTTGAGTGGAAGTCAATATTAGCAGCTCTATTTGTCCAAAAATAAACACAAACAATAACATACAAACACACTTTCAGTCATGAGTTCATTTGGTGCCAACTTTCTGTCCCATAGGCTGCATTAATTTTGTTATGAAAGTTTCTCAGGAGTCTCGAGGTTCATTAAAAATGCATTCTGTTCAATATTTTTTATGTTCTCTAAATCAGATTTTGAAATAACAATAAACACTAAATATGAAATGCATAATTGGCACTGAAATGTCTTGCCAAAAAAGCAACCAGTCCTGGTCATCTGAGTCTGAACAATTTTGTCATTCCAGATCATAGGAGGAAGAAATGGCTAGACTGGCCTTGAACTTAAAAGATAAATTACATAATTTGCATTTCTGTGAAATCTGGAAACAGAAGTAGCCAAACTGGTGGTGTCTGCTTTCCATAAATATGAAAATGCATTAGTTACCTATGGAGCATCTTGTTCTAGATTTTGTTTTCAAGATATCATTGATCTCATTTTAAAATAGTGCTCCCAACTGATCATGTGTATTAGTGGGTCACAGTTATTCCTCACTTGGGAAATAGTTAGTCTCTTTTAAATATTTATGCATTCTTACTCCGTTACAAAACAAAGATTTACAAAGTATCTGTATATTCCAGGCTCTCTGCTAGGCTCTTTCACATGCTGGAGTTCACGTATTCTCATTCTTTCTCTTAGCACATGTGTAATTATTGCCAATTTAAAGTTGAGGAAACCAAGGCCAAGAGAAAGGTTATGGCTTGTGTAAAATCACACAATTATTAAGCGGCACTTCTAGAAAACAAATAAGACTGAAAACAAATTATTCTTGAGTAACTCTCTGCCTATCGTTTAAAAAATCTCTCTTACAAGATATTGAATGTAGCTGCTTATAATGAAAAATAATATGAAAAAGAATATATGTATAAATAGATAGATAGATAGATAGATAGATAGATAGATATGTATAACTAAACTACTATGCAGTACACCAGAAACTAACACAACATTGTAAGTCAACTATACGTCAATAAAAAAAAAAAATTAAAGAGTGAGGAATGCTTGAGTCTTAGAAAGACCATAAAAGCACTGGTAACAGTGGGTGGGTGGACGCCTCTCCCAACTATGAGAGGCAGCGCCTGTGGGGTAATGCTGCCAGGCCCTGGTGGCCTAAGATCAATGACTTCACCCAGCTTCTGATCCCAGGAAGACAACCTCCCAGGTACTACGTTGTTTCTTCTAGAAGCCTTCTGAACTTTTGCCCAATATCTAAGAAATTAACATATTCTTCAAAGAACGGATGCAACTGAAGCATTTCACTTCCTATTTTGCTTCTGTCTATTTGCTTAGTAGTTCTCCACAGAGGTTTGAACAAAGAATTTACTACAGGGTTTGTATATTCATGCAAATAAAATATTTCCCTACAAGACTACACCCTTTGTTCTTCCAGATGCAGAAACATTTGTTTGCTTTCCTAGTTGATTTTAAAGAGTTCTGATGCAAATGTGTAGTTGGCAGATACTGTGTATTCTTTGCAAGCTCTTCCTTTTGCTCCGAGTAAGAGAAGGCTGTGCTCCTGAACTCGGGTTCCCTGTTGCTTCTAGCAGGTGTGGATTTGCCACTGCCAAACACCAAGCTGCTCTGCAGGGTGAGTTCCTCCTGGAGACGTACACACTCTGCCTTTGGCTGGGATGCTTTGAAGTCACTGTATGCTTTATGGTAAGCTTTTCTGATTCTGCAGCTTTAAATTTTGACCTCATCAGGGTTTTGTTTTTCCTTTTTCCTCTCTTTCTCTTGATTTAGTTGAGGGGTAAACTTTTTGGTATAAACTCGTTGGTATAACTGGACATCTCTGTTTTTGGCACATCTAGGGAGACTGAAGTAACAGATTGAAGGCTGAAGGTGAAAAGAGGTCAGGTGTTAGTGCCATCAGGGTCTCCTGAGAAGTACCAGCAGTGAAGCAGGGAACCCAGACGCAGCCCTGACCCAGAATCATCCTCCAGGACAACCCCTTGGTCGTCTGAGATGCTCTGGTGTGAGAAGGCGCCATTCTGCAATTCCAGTCTACGTGGACTGATAGGAGTAAGGAACACTCGTTGGGGACAGATCCACAACCCAAACCACTCAAAGTATAAACACACAGCCATTTTGTCTTTCTTCTCTGTTGTAAGAGGTTAACAGATACATTTTTACAAAATAAGAACTTTTTCCCTCATTCTTTATCAATCATGATTCTGCCTGTGCCGTGGTAAGTGATGCCACTGATACGCTCACTGACACCTTTGGGCTAAAGCCCACAGACATCCTTTCTATTTCACACAAGGGGATGGAGGCTGTGCTACATTAAGGAAATAGACCAGTGTTTTTTCCATAAGTGGTCGTGAAATAATAGAAAAAACATATGGTGATTTCTGCCCTGGTTCCTGACACAGAGCTCCTAAAGCCTTTGTGATTTCCTAAGGAACATGTGACACAGAACTCCTAAATCCTTTGGAATTTCCTGTGTGATAGGAATATCTTTTGTTCTAATGAAGCGACTCGATAAGCTCCTGGATGGGGATGGTCACCAGAAGGACCAAACCATGATTAGAAGCTTGGCAAGTTCAGCCCCACCTCCCATTCCCTGGAGAGGGGAGAGGAGTTGGAAATGGAGTTAATAATCAATTCTGCCGACATAATGAAGCTTCCATAAAAACCCCAAAAGTAAAGTGTTCTGAGAGCTTCTAGGTGGGTGAATACATCTTCATGCCAGAAGCGACACCCTCTGTCTCCAGGGGGATAGAAACGTCTGTATTTGGGACCCTCCCAGGCCTTGCCCTATGCATCTTTCCATCTGAGGGTTCATCTGTATCCTTTATCATATCCTTTATTATGTCATAAGCTGGTAAACACAAGTGCTTCCTTGAGTTCTGTGAACTGTTCTAGCAAATGATTGATCCCAAGGAAGGGGTCACGGAAACCAAGTCAGGCAGAAGTTGGTACCTGAGGGATCTACTATATGTGATTGGTGTCTGAAGTGGGGGCAGTCTGTGGGACTGAGCCCTTAACTTATGGGGTCAATGCTAACTCCAGGCAGTCAGTGTCAGGACTACGTGGTGTGGAAAACCCGCACATCTGGTGTTAGAAGTGTCCGAGAATTTGAGTAGTAGAAAGTAAAAGAAGGAAAAAAAAAACCAGAGTTTTTTCCTAAACAGTAGAAAACTGCCTTCCCTGACTACCACTGAAGGAACATGCACACTCCTCATTCCACTCTGGCTGTCCCTTTTCATCCATCTTTGCTGGCTTTGCCCCAGCTCCCTGACCTCTGACCTGGGGCCATCCAGCTTGGTCCTTGACCTTGTGCGCCTCTCCACCTGTGCCCCCTGCACTGGCGACTTGATCTATTCTCAGAGCTCTAAAGATCCTATAAGTAGTGATACCCCCTAGATTTATATCTTTAGTACAAACCTCCTCCTGAACTTCAGACTTAAATGTCCAGCTTCTTACTTCCCATCTCTACTTGGATGCCTAATTAACACCCATATCCAACATGTCCTGCATTCCTGACATTTTCACCAAACCTTGCTCTTCCTCACTATTCTCATGAGAGATAAGGAAAGACAGAGGTATTATCACAGTTTGGAGGAGACAAGTAAATGCAATTTGGTATGCTACACTGGATTCTGGAAAAGAAAAAGGACAAAGTTTTTCAATGGAAACTGGTGAAATGCAAATAATATCTATACTTAACGGTATTGTGCCAATGTTAATTTCTTAATATGGGGAATGGTACCATAGTTATGGAAGATGTGAACATCAGGAGAAGCTGGATGAATGGAACACAGAAACTATCTGTACTGGTTTTGCAACTTTCTTTAAATCTAAAATTATTTCAAAATAAAAGTATTTAGAATTTAAAAATAGTTCAAAAAGAAAAAAATACATTACTGACTGCTGGAAAGGGAGGACTATAGTCATTTTTGCTGACAATATGATATTGAATAAAACAATATTCCCACACTTCAGATCCTGGTTTATGGTCTGGTAAAGGGATGTATATGTTACAGCTGCTATAACTGACATCCAGACAAGAAAAAGCAGAAGCACAAAGAAGAGAGTTCAGTTGTAAGGGCATGTTGGGTAAAAGCAGGGTCCGTGTCTGGAAAGGCTTCTTAGAGAAAGTGATTCTTGAGCCGAGTTATAGGAGATGAGTTTTTACCCCATGGGGAGGGGCATGGTTAGGAAGGGGGTTAGGAAGGGCCTGGAGAACATTCTTAAAAGCACAGAATTAGGCAAGTGAGTGCAGAATACCTCTGATGTAGCAATGTCTTCCACTAAGCTACACTGATTGCCCCCAAAATACTTTGTCCATTGTTTGATGCATAACCTCTATTACTTTTAGGCAATAACCCAATGTACCTTAAGGAGAGACATGTCTCTGAAAGAATTCCAGTTACCCTTAAACTTTCAAGTGTTCTATTTATAATTTAAAACTAGGCCATAATTTAAAACCTTTCTGTGTTTAGATGAGATTGAATTTCATTGACTAAAATTACTAAGGGTGGTTTAGGAGCTTTTCCAATGTCAAGGGAAGGAAGTTACACATCTTCCTGAGTGGCATTTCTGAATGTGTTAAGTGACTACTGATTTCCCGGCTTTGGAGTCCCTCTAACTGCTAAGATCTTGTCTGGGGATCATTTACAAATCTCAGTGGGATGAAGACAACAGTTTTGCCAACTCAGTTGTTTAGTTCCATTCATTGTTTTTGATTGCTATGGACTACCAACTGTAATGTTGGTGAAACCTAGATAAGTCAATCCACATGTTTGGAACTACAGCAAAGTATATATAAGAAAGATTTTACCCACCCACCCATCCATCCATTTAGCAATATTTATTAAGTACCTACTGTATACCTAGCCCTGTGTTAGGGACACAACAGTGTGCAGAGGAGACTTGCTCCCTCCTCTGAACAAGCACATGCTTCATGGAGAATGTAGATGCGAGAATAGGCACTCACACCCAGAGTGATGAGAACCCTGAAAGGGGTGAGCAGAGGGGCTGAGTTGACCCTAGCCTGGTCTGAGCCAGGCCAGGTGAGCTGTGTACTCTGTCTAACAGGAAAGTGAAGTGCCAGCTACAAGGTATGCAGGGGATTTCTGGACCTGGGTAGGAAAGTGGGGGAAGGAGAAACATAGTACCAAGTGTCAGAGAGGCCCCGCCTCCCCTGCTGCCTCAGAGACATGAAGTACCCTATCATTACGCACACAAAAGTCCCCTAATGGCATCAGAACTTCCTGTTTTATGAAGCTAGAGCCATTGAGGCATTAAGGGACAATTCTGGCAATAAGAATGGAAAGTTACAGGAACGTCTGTAGTGACTCATTTGTTTCCTTTTTTTCCACCTAATCTTTGAGTCATCTGGTCTCTGAGGATTGGAAAGGATATGGGGATGTCTTAACCTGCACCCATTCGCATCCCTTCATCCCACATTAATTTATTTCCTTGTGCTGCATTCATGTCTATAAATGATCAAGAAAGCAAGCCCCTGTTGAACTAGCCTCCTGTAGTCAGTCTCTAGCACCATTATTCCAAACTACCCATCTTTCCATTCCTGGCCTTTAGCCCTGATATTTTGCTGCAAATTGATGCCAGCTAGAAACAAGCTCCAAATTATTTTGTGTTGGCTTCCCAGTTCTGAAAATTTTCCAAGGAATTAGCTGCAGTTCACTACCTATCAACTGCCGCCTCCACCCAAAATAATACCTCCTCCCCTGCAGGGGCCCCAGTGAGCAGTGCCTTTCTCTCTGTCTAGATGAGTTCTGAACTCTAATCTAGTGCAGCCCTTGATGCATTTGGAAATAGAAGACAGGATTGAGAGACAGCAAATCCAGTGAATTTAAGTCCCTGGTTAGTAGAAATCATTTATTGAAATATCAGTGATCTCTTAGATTTGTTTAGCAGTGGTGTACCTAACATATTATTTTCAAGATTTTTGAAGTATACTCAACACACAATAAAGTGCACACATGTAAAGTGTACAATTTGATTAAGTTTTGACATATATACACCTGTGAAACCATCACATAATTAAGATAATGAACATATCCATCACTCCCAAGCTTCCTTATTCCTCTTTGTTTCTCATAAAATGTGCTAAAACACAGATTTCTTTTGATAAGAAAGAAAAAAAAACTCCCTGGTTTCATAAGTAGACGTAACTGTAACTGTATATTGCTATGAAGAGTACGAAGCAACATCCCACAGTGGAGTCAGTTTAGCATCATTCTAATAAGATCAAGTTGCTGAACAGGCTGATAGAGAAGGACTATGTGACCCAGCCACAGACTGGACATCTAACACAGATAGTCAGCGAGCTATTCTGATGTGTGTTGCCTTAAAGAATGTTCCCCATCTGAATGCTTCCCAGGGCTAGATTAGAGGTTCCACTGTGTACTCCCGTAACATCTTATCCTCACTCCTGGAATAACATTATACCATTGCATTGCAAAAACAATTTTTTCCTTTCCCCTACTATGATGTCAGGAACAATCTTCATTCATCACTGTATTCTAGTGCAATGCCAAACACAAAGCAGAGCTCAATGCATTCTTGTTAAAGAGGAAAATTAATGAGTCTTGCTTTTCCTGAAAGCATCTGAGCAGATGGCTTGGTATAACCCTTTTCCGTGCAGGAAGGGACTCAAAGTGCATGGCTGACTAGCGACATGATATAGTAACATCATTTTTCAGTCTAAAAGCAGCATATTTCACCAATCGGGAGGGCTTGAATCACAGCCTATCAAACACTGTCATCACTGGGAAATGTTTCTTTAAGGGGGTATCTTTACTGAACCATGTCCAGTTTTCTGAAGCAAAAAAAAAAAAAATTGGAGGAAGAACAGGAAGAAGGTGAGCTTTTTTTCTCTTTTATAATTAATTGTAAAGAGATTCATCTGTTTGCCTACAAATTCTAAGCACTGCCTACATGGTTTTTGGAATATTTGATTTTTCTTTGAAATCACCTTAAAATAGAAAAGCATTGCTTCTGAGAGTTATGAAATCTCAAAGGTAGTTAGAAATTCATTTATCACTTTGATGCAGGAAGATAAACAAGGGTATTGAGCAGAGACACTCTATTATGCTGCAGCAGAGCTACATTTTAGCTTTGGCTTTAGCTTCACTGAGTATTCTGTAGTAATGGAAACGCTGATCTTGTTCTCAACACTGCATTCCAGCATTATCATAAAATGAAAATCCCACTTCAGCTTTTGCGTTTGTTTCTAAGCATGATGAATTAAATACTCCCTGCGGTTATGCTTAATATCACAGTCTATTAGATGTTGTCCTGGCCACCATTCTGCCTACACTCCGCAACAAATAGCTATATCCTGATCTTCTGGGCTCCCCAAATACCCAGTGCAAAGGCTATAATAGACTTTTCAGAGTTGCTGCGATTGTTCACATGTCTGAATAACTGCACTGGGAGATCTCCGAGGTTTTTTTCAACTCACATCAAATTTTCATAAATTTGCCTAGATAGAATCAGCTTACAAGAATACAAATTACAGCCCTAAAGCAGGAAGTAAATCCATAGCCCCCCAAATAAAAATAAAGATAGTTTCTACATTCTTCTTCCCAAGGAGAGTTCAATTTAACTCGTTTGGAAATTCCACTTACCATTACAACTATGTATTTGAAAAATTTCCTCATATATTAATTTGTTCTTTTTAGAAACTTTACTAAAGTCTTACTTTAACCCACTTTTAAAGGATACTTATGCAAATACTCCTGCTGTTGAGAAGTCTGAATCACAGTGGAAAAGACAGGCACAAAAAACAACTGCAACGCGAACCATCTATACACGTAGAAACTCCTACGAGGGGTGTCCCAGAAGGCTGCAAGAACAAGTACAGGAAGCTTGCTGATTATGGGAAAGGCTGGGGTGATGGCCGAGGAAATCCTCCACAGGGAGGCCATGCTTGAGCTGTATCTAACGGCTGGATAGGAATTTTCCATCAGGATGTGAAGGGAAGGGGAGTCCAGGCAAAGAGCACAGCACAGGAGGTATTAGAGGGCAGAGCAGAGTTTGAAAACAGGCAAAGCATGTCAGGGAGTGTTTGGAAATGAGATCTAGAAGTACCCAGGGAAGAGTCTTGTATCCCTGCTGGGTAGTTTTGAACTTGCCCCTATGCGAAGGGGATAACCAACGCAACATTTAAGCACAGTCATATTTTTACCTTAGAATGGTCACAAACAAAAATGTAGACCAATATTTCGCAAAGAATCCTCCCAGGAACATTGGTGTATTAAGAATTCTGACTCAAAGTGATTTCTGGTCAAATAAATGTGGGGAAATGATAAGTGAAGCATATTTAAACTATTTAAACATACTTAATCGTTTACTTAAATTTCTCAAAATCTTTAACTTGCTCATCTCTGTTTTGTTTCTCCAAGAGAGGGGATAAACAACTTTCCCCAGTTATTTCACTATGGAAACTTTTGTTTTTCTCTTCACCAAATATCTCATAGGATTAGGGTTCCCAAGAATACACTTTGTAAAATGCAAGTGTAGAGAACAGATTTGGGCGTTACACTGAAGTCAATGAGATCATTTATGAAAATACTACAGTAGTTCAATCAGAAGATAAACTATACTAGCAGCTGGGGCATGGAGAAAATGGAACCAACCCACATTTAGCTATTGGAATAGCCACAATGGCCAAGGTTTGGTCTGCTGAATCATTTTGACATCTGAGATATCTCTGAGATATTAATTCTTTAAAATCATGTAACTTAACCTGATGAAACTTTTCAGAAGAGGCCAGTCTAATACTAAACTTAATGCTCCTTCCCCACCTTTTTTAACATAAGGAATTTGAGTCCCCGAGTAGATTAATGACTTGATCAGAATTGATAATCATGATTCGTACAGTCAGCTCTCCATGGTCTTCGTGTTTGCCCTGGAGGAGAACCAGGGTGTGAATATTTATAAACACTGGATAATCACCAAACAAGTTACGTTTGTCTTTGGATTATATTTCTTTGCTTATATTTGAATTGAAATCCATGTGTCATTTAGGGAACAGATGATTCTTGAATAAAACTAATGAAGTCATCCTGTCAAGACTTGACTTCAAAGGAGCCAGAAAGCTGTCCAGTATTTTTATCCTGCCCAGTTGAATTGCTGCCTCTTCCTCCACTGTGCTGGAAAGAAAGGGCAGTACATTTAAGGCATGGCTGCCTGAGTCCCCACTTAGCATGGTGCTCTTTCGAACTTCAGTCTGTGAGACACATGGCTTCTTTAATGAAAGGGGTCAAGAGGTAATTATGTAGTTTGGTTTTAGTAGAGTTGTGTCATACTATGCAGTTTTCCCTTCAATAATCACTTTTAGGAAAGTTCGATGCTAAATGACTGTTTATTATTATAGTTTTCAATGTAAATACATGCTTGAAGAGCTTTCAAAATCCAGTATCAAACCACTGTTGAGGCTCTGTGACTCCACCCGAAATGACACACAGTCTTTCCTTTTGAGTACCATCTACATAAAGGGAGTAGTTTGCATTGCTTCTCTTCCTGTTCCAAAGAGCTGCTGCATTGCCCAGACCCCGGCAGGCAGTGATCTCCTTACCCACTGGCCAGATGAGACTGGTCCTCGCCACAGTCAGATCAAAGGTTTGCAATGCCTTTGAAATAACTCCGCTGCGCCTTTGTTTGGGCATTTGGAATGCCTTGATGTTATAGTCTCCTGGTTGTTCTCTCCACTCTTGAGGGGTTTTTTGGTTTTTTTGCTTTTTTTCTGTAGCTTTCGATTTTCCCTGACGAAAAGATTGTTTTGCACAGGATATATCGAGCAAGATTCACCTTCACTCATTGGTGTGCTACTCATTCGTTGCTAGCAGTTTCTCCAAGGTGTTAATTGGAATACTAACCACTTTCCTTGACTGTTAAAAAATGACTGAAGGTCAAAGAAGGGCAACTTGCTCTATTCCATGCATTTTCCATCCTGGTAAAAATGTCTGTGACTTGCCTTTTCTCAAGAGGACTATCACTGAGACATACCTGACCCACTTAAGGAGCTGTAATCTTCACACTAAGGAACCACACTTGGTTTTTGGTTGAAAGAAAGAAAATAAGAAAGAAAGGAAGGAAGAAAAGAAGATATTGTCCATAAATTCTGAAGAAGGATTGGGATGATTTTGTACCAATTAATCAAAGGAAATATAAGAATGAAGAAGCAGAAATTAAATTTCTTAAAACAGCCCTTATATACGAAGAAAGATGTTGCATGATGTTGTTACTCCATAAATCTTGAGTCAATTATTTTCAGTCATCATCTGACTGAAAGAAATGAATATCTTTCTTCCATAGGAAAAAAATCATTTTTTAAAAGCAACTATTACACTTTTGTATTTTCAAAAAAGGCAAAAATGTTTAATCATTCTGAAATGTTTTACTTTGCTTTCTGGATGATCATAGCTGTTTCTAAAAGAGAAACTGAAGCAAATAAGTAAATATCTTCAAAATTTAGGTATAATTAAATGGATGCATTAGGAATATCACTCAGCCCCCATGCGTTAAACTTATTCAGGGGTCATTGACAAAAAGTGTACCTTTACGACTTTGAACATTATTCAAGACCTGGATCAAGTACAGTCTTTCTATGAAAATCTCCCTCAATTTCTCAATATACATAGGCAGAATTGTACATCTTCTATTTTGTGTCTATAATCTACCTAAGGGTATCATACATAATTAGATGAACATATAAATAATAACATTAATTATGTCTGTTGCAATACTTGGAACCACAGTGCACTGTGAGATGTTCCACAATGGCAGGAAGGAATTATTCTTACTTCTCTCTCCCTAAAACAGAGCCCAGTACATGGTGGGTTCTATATGCAATAGATCATTTGCTTTCTTAACATCCAGTGAAATAAATGATTAAATATATTCAGTGTGATAACAACTATGAAGTTATCTCTTAAACCCAGGAGCTTGAAAAATGGAGTCATCTTTCAGCTCCTAAAATACAGCACTCGCAAAAAAAAAAAAAAAAAGATTCTAAAGTATTTTGCTCCCCCATTTTATCATAACGGATACAAATTCTAAGCACATCAAATGGCTACTTCTTTTCATTCCAAAGCTTTAAACTCTGAAAGTGAAACATTGCTTCCATTCCTGGTTTGCAGTAGCCTTTAACAAAGCATAGTTATTAGAACAATAAAAAAATTTTGATAATATCAAGGTCTTATATAAATTAGTTATTAAACACAAGAAATTTGTAAAATTTTTCTATCTTTACATATGGAGAAACTAAGAATAATTTTCTAAAGGCAAAGACAAAGATGTTATCAGGAAAAGACTTGAGAGACTAAGTAAATACAGAGAAAAGCTAGATAGATGTATTAAAAACACGGTGAAGACACCATGGACTGCACTACCTAGTATTGTAGCCACGAATGTCGTATGACACTGAACACTTGAAATTGAACTAGTCCAAGTCGAACTGTTGTGTAAGTATAAAGACATATACCTTCGGAAGACTTGGTGCAAAAACATGTAAACTATTTCATTAATAACTTTTATGCTGATTATGATGAAATAGTAATATTTTGGATATACAGGGTCAAATAAAATATATTTTAAAAATTAATTTCACCTATTTCTTTCCCGTTTTTTAACGTAGCTACCAGAGAATTGACGGTTACATATGTGGCTCATGTTTTGGTTCTACTGGATAGCCCTGCTACACAGAATCATTTTTCTTTTCTAATTTTATTAAATTTGTCTTTAATTCAATAGATTTCAGATCCTAAGTGCATACAAACTTGGTAGTTTTAAAAAGCCCTCGTCTCATAATATCCTCTGGATAAATTATAACAAGCACATTTTAAAATTCATTGATGAGCTTGCAGGACAGTACGTAAAACACCTACCAGGAAAGAAGAAAACATAAGCTGAAAGCAAATGGGTGAGAAGTAACCTTTTAACCCAGAATGTGTCTGTCCTGGGGGCAAAAGGAGAGCTTTGGAGATGACTTGGAATCAAATAAAGCCCTAGGACCACTCAAAGAGGCAAAGCTGAAGGTAAGATGTGACATGAGGTCAGGAGCATGGAGATGGCTGTATTATTTAAAAAATGGGTCAGAAAAAAAAAATCCACCTGCCAGAAAAGAGATCCTTTAAAGAATTTTTATCCTCTCCACTATGTTTTTAAATGGAAAACAGGTATATAATAGAGAGTATTAACACATTCACTATCTGGGTCTTAAAACACACACTCTGTAAAAGTTACAAATCTCTGACAAACTTTCATCAAAAAAATTGGTATGAATAAGCTATATTAGTAATTTTAAAAAGAGAACATAATTACAGATAAAGCAGGCATTACAAAATTCAAAGAGCATGCGATGAATAACTTTGTGTCATCAAATCTTGAAGCTGTAATAGTCAGAGGCCTAGTATGAAATAATTGACCAATTCTGACTCAGAAAGAAATAAAAAGCCTGAAGAATCTTATAATAATTGAATAAATTGAAACAGTAGTTTAAAATCTTCTCAGAAGAAAGACACCAGGCCCAGACAGGTGAGTTCTATGTACTTTCCAAGGAATGGATTATTCTAGTATCTTATACATTCTTTGGGGAAATTGTAAAAAAGGGGTACTTGCCAAATAACTTTATGAGGGCACAGAAACTTGGTTCCCAAACTTGTCAAGGACAAAATGAGAAAGAAAATTTAAATACAATCTCACACATGAATACGCATGTTAAAATCCTAAACAAAATGTTAGCAAATCTAGCAATGGGCATTTTTTAAAAAATCCTTACCAAATGGGATTCAAGTTGATTTCATTTACTTGAACTTTTAGAAAAAGGCAACATATCAGTGGTTGCCAGGAGCTGGAGCTGGTGAGAAGGAATCAGCTGCTCCGGGTACAAAAATGTTCTAGGATAAATGAACTGTTCTAATCTTGGTTGTGGTGATGGATTCCCTGTATAAATCAAATGGGAGAGTTTTACTGTATATACATAAAGTCCTTAATAAAAAGAGATAGAAAAGGAAAACTGAAGGAGTTCCCACTGGCTAAGTCTGAGAAATGGTGGCAAATTACAATTCATTGAATAAAATAAGAACCCATGAGATAATACTGATAATGAATGAATGAGTGAATTAATGAGAGAGTGAGAAGGGAAAACTTTTTCTCATAGTATAATTCTGACTAATAAATGTTGGAGGAATGCTAGAATTTTAAACACATCATTATTTTGCAAACATCATAGTTAAAACTGATCAAGGTAGGAGTCATTAATGGATGCTAAATCTAGGGAGAAAATGTGGTGTCAAATATCTTCCCACAAAATAGTTAATAATCACAAAAGGAAAATTAATAACTGTACAGTGGAGCAACTGGACAATACCTTAATCAAATGATTAAAGTTAACATCACCAATAAGGAAAAAACAGACATTCTGTGTCTCTGGATTTAATATCCCAAGATGGACAAAATGTCATTTCGGTCACATGCCAGTGAAAAATCATGAACTATCACACAAACCCAAATCCATAGACACTCTATGAGATATCTGGCCTAATTTGTCAAAAGTGTCAAAATCATTAAAGATAAACAAAGAAAACTGAGAAACTGTCCCAGAATAAAGGAAAACAAAAAGATATAACTGGTTAAATGTAACTTTTCATTCTGGACTGGATCTTGTTAAGGAAAAAAAAATGCTATTAAGTACTTTATGGGACAACCCCTGAATTGGAGTACTGACTCTATAGTGGCAGATAAAAATATATCAAAATATATTTCTGAATTTGGTAACTGTACAACAGCTTTGATTTTGGGAAACACAAACTGAAGCGTTAAGGGGTAAAGAGGCATGACATGCAACCTACTCTCAAATAACTCAAAAACGATAATAAAAATATTTGGGGGATTATAAATGTCTCTGAACTTCCAGCATGGACTATGCAACAGGGGGATTGCAGGAATGGATATACAAGCCTGAACAATCTGTTTATTTCTCTTATGTCAAAAGGAGGACTTAACAGAAATTTAGTCATGAAAGAAGTGTTCTTCAGTGCCCTTCTCATATCTTTTTCTCATTTCTGTGCTTCTTCATTTTAGACACAAAGCTTGCTTTTCCCTTTTCACATTTTCCAAAATAGTTCTTCTCTCTTACTTTTCTTTACCATGTGGCAGTCATCCACCCCCAAATATTAAGGAGAAGGTAAGAATATCATAAAATAGCAAACAGCAATGTGTAAATTTTATTTGGCCAAGTGCCGTACATTGATTGCTGTTTTAGAACTGAAAGGCATGTCTTCATTCTGCAAAGTCCCCAGGATGGATGAAGGCAGTGGGGGTTCAGCATACGTTGCACTGATGGTGAAGAATGGATGAGGAAGGCTGTCGAAGGAGAAAGCTTTCGGGTTTAAGATATAATATTGGTCCGTTTGCGGTACACTTGTTGCAAAGCTCTTAAGAGAGCAGATTTTTTTCCCTGGAAAGTAATTCCCCACAGGCTTGTAGGTCTGGGAGGGCACTGGGGCATAGTTGGAAGGGGGTTCAGAGCGTGGGTTGAGGGAGAGTGAGCAGTTATGGAGACAAAGGGCTACAGTGCTAGGCAGGCAACTGGGGAAAACATGCAATGTTTACACGGGCAAATGGCTTGATTGTTACTTTGTTCACTTCCGGCTGTGTAAGTAGATCACTGTGGCAGGGATTTTGTCTGTTGTCATCTTTAATCACTTATGATAGTGGCAGTCCATTTATTTTCTGAATTTCAAGCCCTGGTGGGAATTTCCTCAGCATTCCAAGTAAAGAAAGGAGCGTTGTCATTGTTTTGTTTTATTTTTTCCTTTTAATTGAAACCTTTAAATCTTAAGAGAAGAAAACATGTCATATTGTTGTAATCTTTGTGGTGTCATTTGCACCGCTATTCTGAAAGCCTGTCAGTGTTTCCTTTGCAAATCAGGCCTTTTATAGGTTTATAGCTGTCATAAAATACCCCAGGGATGGAAATGTGCCACCTACATGATTTCTGGCTCACCTGCTGCATGGCATAATTAATATAGCTACTTTTGCTTTTATCCAATATTTATTCTAAAAATATAAGAATATCAGACACAAACACTTTTAGTCTGACACTTGGCACTCTATTCCGTTTTATGGAAACAGGAAAGGCAAATTCAAGTGCAGTGTGTATACCTATTACTCATCCATAGAAAAGGCAAGCAAGAGCCCCCTCCCCACCGCCCAAAGGTGACAGATTTACAAAACGCTGTGTGAAAACCACCAGATCTTTCTCTTCAGGATTCCATGCACTGGAACCAAAGCCAGGCCATTCATCAAGAACAATTAATATTCTATGGGCATGTGTGATGATGTGGTTTCATTTTCTCTTCATCAGACTAAGAGAATAGTCTCATGAATCCTAAGCTCCCCTAATGTCCTCAAAAGACCTCAGGATTTCATGCCTCTGTTTGTTACCTAAAATATATATCCTTTCTTGATGGCCCAGACCATTGATAGGAGTGATTTATGATTTTAATGCCTGAAAGTATAGCAGGGGCTGTGAAAGAAAATCTATCTAACTTGGTTTTATAAGTAAGCACTAAACTCCTTAGAACTCTAGTTTCCTCATTTGTAAAATATGAATAACAATAAGGCTTTAATTTTTCTCTATTTTAATTTTAAGGTAACACCTGCACAGGATAAGGAGGGGAAAAATCAATTAGTATGTAAGGGAACAAGAAAGATGTCTCTCCTATCTGATTCCTCCTTTCACTATTTCCCTCCCTCCGGACTCCAGCTACCAGGGCCAGTCTCCTGTGAGTCTTTCCAGAGTGCTTCTTTGCTCCTGTGTATGTATGTATGTGTGAAGACGGATACACTCATGTGCATGTATTCTTTCTGTTTATTCCAGCTAATACTTACAGAATATTATAGCATTTTAATCAATAATTAAATTTTTCTAGTTATAATGATCCCTTTTCTTCTTTGTAATGTATTCTCTTCAGCCTTTATATGCTAACAAGTCCTGACTTACTTCTTTCTAAGTATATGCCAATAATCTTTTATGTGAGATAGAGTTTTTCTTTCATGAAATAAATAAGTTTCTGGGACCACATATCTCAAAAATCAAAAAATTGCTGTGATCTGTGCATACAAATGACCTTGATGAAGAATCTATAACGATGGCGAAAATGCACACGATAGTTTGTGACATTCAGAGGCAGCTCTTTTGATGATAGCTGTTCTCAATTACCAGTTTTTAAATTTTTGCATGCCAATAATTGTGCTTAATTTTTCACACATATCAATTTAACATTTTTTCCTCTACAAGATTTTTTATTATTTTTTGTTAACTATTATTATGTCTTTACAACAACAATCAATTCCCTAGTTCTCTGAACACCAACTGGATGTCCTACAATTCATTTCAATTCTGACAGTAACTCCCTGGAGTTAGCACACATTCCATAGATGAAAGGCTCAGTCCCATAAGACTGACCCTACTTCAGACACCAGCTGCAAATGAGGTCTCCAGGCTACCCACACTTCTGCCCAGCTGACTACAAATTTAGGGGTTCCCATATCTTCCCCCTCCAGGTTCTATAATTCACTAGAATGACTCACATAATTCAGGAAAGCACTATACTTCTGATTACATTTTTATTACAAAGAACACAATCCCAGAGCAGCCAGATAGAAGAAACGCACAGGGCAAGGTAAGGGGGAGGGAGATGCAGAGCTTCCATATCCTCTGTGGACATGCCCCCCTCCCAGCACATCCACGTGGGCACCAACCCAGGAGCTCTCTGAATCTCATCACTCAAGTTGTTCAAGGGTTTTTACTAAAGTTTCATGGCACATTACATAAGCATGATGGATGAATGCATCATCCATTGGTTTATCTGGTCACCTTGCTAAACACAGGTTTAAGATGCTGCTAATTGATTTTGTTCTTTTTCTAGGTAGACTGCACATCCCATTCAATGGGGTTTTCTCCTTTTTTGCCAATATTTCTGCATATGCATTCTTTTCCTTATTTTAGTGCACTAGCAAGGACCTTCCACACAACACTGAACACTGACAATAACAGGCTTCCTTATCTTACTTCTGAACCTAATGGGAACACACTTACCATTTCAGCACTAAGTGTGCTATCAGTTCTGGACTTCTGGTAGTTTTTCTGGAATTAAAGAAATTTTCTTCTACACTAATATGAGAAGCAATTTGTTTTTTGAAATCATGAATAGGTATAAAATTTTGTCAAATTCCTTTTTTATCACCAATTGAAATGACTAGGCTTAATTTTTCCTCTTTTTATCTGCTAATACAATGAATTCCAATGATAAATTTCTCATGTAATTATTCCTTGCAATGCTTGACTAAAGACTTCTTGGTGTTTTAATACCTGGTTAATATTTTATCTTGACTCTTTACATGCACTTTCATAAATGAATGGCATAGAGCATTCTTTTCTGGTGCTGAACCACCTAAAATTTACAAATGACAGGTTAAAATCTCCTTCAGATATACAGATTTATACTAGTTGGCTTTTCAATTATGTGCATTTAGAAATACAGAGTCACAGTTTAATAATTAAACCCAGGGTTGCAAACTCCAATGTGTACAGAGATCAGGAAAATATACATAAAAGAAGCAACCTACCTAAGTGCCTGTGTGTACAGTGAACAAGTGGCAGCCACTCTGTCAGAGAAGCTCATGAACCATCTCAGTGGTCAGCCTCTACGCGGGTCCAATTGATGCAGGCAGAAATGAGAGCATGGTGCTGCCAAATCTACCAGATACTTAATTCCTTTTAAGAACTTAGCTCAAATGGAACAAAAAGAAAAAAGAAAAAGAAAAGAAACACTTTCTAGGCCTTGCTTTGGCTTTTGAATTAGACAATAAATCTTAGAAGTAACACACACATGCACATCAGAAAGTCTCACTTATTTCTGTAGCCAACCAGAAGAAAAGAAAAAAAATAATTTCCTGGGAACTTCCCATCAATAGCTCAGCAGCGAGCTTTAAACAGGCCCCCAAAAGATAAGTTCCTTTAAAAATAAGAGTGTAATCTAAAATGTAAGAAAGCAGAGGTGATTCTGAAAGACAGTGAGATCGCTGAAAAGTACTTGCTAATCAGATTTTTATGTAGAGTGATAAAAATGAAGATCTTGAATTGCCTCAGGATCTCATAACTAGCCCAATAAACCTAGACATGACAGCGAGTCGTTATTTTGGGCCTCAGGTGAAAACTGTAATTCTCCAGGTGAGAAGAACAAAGTTAGAAAGTAGAAAACTTCAGACATTTTTGGAAAATATAAGCAAATGCACTAAGTAAGTCAGCTGATACAAATTCCACATCCTCCATAGCAACAAAAAAAAATTGACTGCACATAATCTCTTGAGTCCTATCTTCTGCTTTTACTGGATGTAGTTAAAACGCAACCCTTAGGTATACCTGCATGGGGGAAGGCCATCAAAGAAGTCTGGTACCAAATGCAGTAGTGAGAAAAGATAGAGGAAAGACGTCTGAAGCTTTGAACACCCACCTATATGTATATATTTACACACTGACACACACACACACACACACACAAGGATGCCATTGGTGCTCCGAGCCTCCCAGGTCCTTTCCCATCCCCTAGAGGGCAGAATCCCAGACGGCTCATATACTCTTTTGGGAGCCATTCTGCTCTTCTTGTTGAGGTCTGGAGTGCTGCTTCCTCCATCCATCATCGTTAACTCGGTAGTGAGTCTTCGGCAGATTCTATGGCCCACTCAGCTTGCACTGGATGTGTGCTGAGTAGCACCTTGAGAAATGTGGCAGTAAAGGCAGAACCCTTAGCATCACATGAGCGCTGTCTGATCTGTCTCTGTGATGATGTGCCCAACCAACATTGCTGAGAGTCCTGTTCCAGTGATCTCTCAGCTCCCAGCTCGAAGTAGCATTTATCCTGACCTAACAGTTGCAAGTATGTTAGTTATGGTATGTGAAAACTGCAGTGACAAATGGGCCCAACAGGCAACGCCTCCAAATGACAGAAAGCTCTCGTTTAGGTCATAGGTCGGGGTGGTTCAGGCTGGTTCAAGTCAGTGGGCGCAGTCTTTCAGGGCGACAGGCTGGTAATGCCTGTCATCTCTGACACGTGCCTTCCAAAGTCAGCAAAAATGGGAAGAGTATGGAAGAACATGTGTGGGAGGTTTTCATGCCAGGCCTAGATATGACAGATGTCACTTCTACTCACATTCCATTCACTATAAATATAATTTGGCCACACCAAACTGTAGGGGCAACTGGAAAATGAGTTCTAGCTGAGTGCTGGGAAGGAGAGGAAACAGAGTTTGGTAAATAGCTAGCACTCTCACCACAGATGGGAAGAAATATCGCCTAGATCAACTGCCTCTGGGGATCCCATGGGAAAAAATAGACCGTCTTTCTCTATAGTTTTTTCCCCCCATTTCCTGTTTCAAAAACCTTCCATAGTATTCTTCCTGTATATTAAAGGACCAAATAGCTGTGTTTAAATATAAGTCATGTATTTTTCTACGCAGTTCTATTTTGTATATTAGAGCTTTTCTGGACTTGGAACCCATCTGCCTTTCTCCTGTCTCCTACATGTGATACACATGCCTGTCGCAGTCAAACCAGGGGGAACACGGAAGGCACCACACACAAGCTCTCCACCCTCTAGGATGTGTAACTGAGTTTCCAGAAAAGAAGAGACTTAAAATCATAAACACACTAAAAGGGATATAACAGTACACTATTAAATATTCTTTCACTGTGAGAACCCAAGAGGCAACACTCTATCGCTGGGAAGTTCCTGACTCATTGCCTTATGCACACAGCACCACTGCGTTAGGGATGAAGAGGAGAATTCATTTTGAAAGTTGGTTACATTTTAATCAGAAAGCTAATTTATTAATTTTATAACCAGCGATTTTAGATCTTAAAAAAAACCTCATGCCTAGAAAGCTTGGCAGTGTGCTAGTTTATTTCTTGTGTGTCCTCTTGGTTTTCCTTTTTGCATATTGATTGGATGAGTAAAATAACTCTTTAAATTGTATTTCCTTTTCCCTTCTGTCTTCCTTCATAAAATAATGAAATCAAAGGTGAGAATTACCATCTTCAGAGAAAAGCCCTTGATGAGTGCAGGGAAATGTGACTCACTAACAACTATTTAATCAAAGCGTTACACAATCCATCTGTAGCTTTAAAAGAACTTCCTTCCACGTTTTGCTGTATTGAAATGCAGCACGAAACTCTGCATTAAACCGCAAATTCTCCAAATTCAATAAAAGGAAATGTAAAAAGCTATTTTCTTCAAATGCCTGCAGCTGGCCATATGCCCTAATCACATACGGGCCTCAAAATTGTTTTCTACTGACAATAATAGGGTCCATAAAGAGTATTGCCGTGGAGTGATTTGGGAGCCCGTGGAGCATCGTGACCCTCACCTCCGCCGAGCTGCGCGCGCCTGGGCTGGAATACAGAAAGGCGGCCGGAGGCCGGGCACCCGCCTGCGGCCGGCTCTGAGCTGTGGCGGCAGGTTGCTCAAATCTCTCCGAGGAGCAGAGGACAGCTGATTAGCTGCTGACCCTCTGCCCTCGGAGGGCAACCTCACACAGCATAGATGGCGGCGCAATTATTGCAATAATTCAGCAAAGTAGGAGTTTCACAAAAAGGTCGATGGAGCTGCTGCTGGGTGCTGGGCCTTTACTGGGCTGTCCCACATGACCGCGCCAGCGCCTGTGGGAGTGAGCCCGGCGGGGGTGGGGGCCAGCCAGAGCTGTAGGGAGACAGGCAGCGGGGATGGCGGGCCCAGGGAGGCTCCCCCAGTCAGTCACCCGGTGGATCTAGACTCCTGCCTGGCTGTGGAAAGCACTCCAGAGCAAGTTGGCCACGAGTGTGTCCCAGGTCGAGTGGACTCCGAGTGATGAGTGGGTAAGCACTCACAAGAGGCAGCTCCTGAGGTGGAGAACACGGACCATGAGATGGAAAGATCCAGGTTTGTAACATAGATTTGCCTTTTTATACATCCTCCCTTTGCAGGATGCTGGAAAAATCTCCCTGAGCCCCATTCCTTCATCTGTGAAGGGAGAATTACAACACGCACTATTCAGGGCTGCCACGTGGAGTGACTGAGATGTCTCTGAAAGGGCTTTGAACAGAGCCAAATGTTATAAACATTGTTGAATGACATTAAAGAATATAAAAGAAATTCTAAACAGAGATCCTTACATGAGGGCCCTATTTCTTTAGGGAGAATTGCACATTCATCAAGCAATTTAGGGAAAATGAGCAAGCAGACAAAAAAGGCAAAAGTACTTGATAATGACACGGATGCTTCTCGTTTACCTCAGCACACACGCACGTTACAAGCGCACTTCAAGTTCTCAAAACGCTCTATTTCAGTTGATCCTCACAATAGCTGGGGGTGGAGCAGTGTTAGCCCCATGCCCAAGGTGACACATGCTGTGCTGTGCCCTGGCCACCATGCTTTACGTGTTGTGAGGATCGTGACATTCTTACTGATAAACAGTGAGGTAGATACTGGTATCTTTTTCATTTTAGAAACAGGGTAACAGAGGCACAGAAAACCTAAGAAACATGCCCAAGTTCAGACAGGTAGTCAGTGCTTAGAGGCAAATTAAGAACCCAAAGACACAGCCTCCGCAGTGCCATACCTCTGTCTCAGGTGTGGGAGCTGGGATTCCAGGACCGAAGGACCTTCTGTGAGCAAGGAAAGATCCACTACTGAAACCTGGGTCCTTTATTTAGTCCAGTGATCAGAAACCAAATGTTGGAGTAAAGAAGTTTAACCAATTAGCTCTATTTTCTCTGCAATTATATACTTTTAAATAAAAAGCAATTCACTAGAAGAGTTAAACACTTATAGGGTTTTATATATATTGACTTGGATAATTTTCGGTCTAAGTTTGACTTTTTGATCAAATTCCTAAACAAACGCACAGCTCAGCTCTGTTTTCACTTGGACATAGGGACACTGTTTTCTTCACAGAAGATTTTAACTAATCCCAGAAAAGTCCTCAATCCCACGATGGACTAGTTTCCTGAACACTCAGGGCTGTCATATCATTGTGTCTGCCCAGAGTCAGGGAAGAGAGAACACGAGGGCCAACTACCTATCAGTCACAGAAGACAAAGCCCTTCCCCGCCTCTCTCCTCTCAGAAATAAATGAATCAGTCAGTCCTCCCGCAGGTGTCCCTCAGTTGCCTGACATGGGAAAGGTTCCTGCTTCGTACCAGGTAGACCCAGATTTGTGAGTTGGGAGGCAGCATGTCCCAGAAAACGCACACAGGCTTGGTAATCCATCAGCAATGGTCCTCCTTACAGAGGTGCTGAGAGGAGCAAGAGAAAGGATCTGCATGCAGGAGGCGTTCTTGACAGTTCTGGTCTGAATAGATGGTTCCTAATACGGGACCAAGGTTGGTTTGAATTCTGACCCACCACGTAGCAATGCTGAGTGTGGGTGTGTCGCTTAACTTTTCTGATCCTCAGTTTCCTCAAATAGTTCAGATCAACAGTTAACAGACATCCCCTGAGGGTTAGAGTTAATTCACCAAATATTAATTAAATACCTATCGTAAGCAAGATCTCTGTTTTCCCCTTGGGACTGCAGCTGTGAATAAACTGGGCACCATCTCTGTGCCAGTAGAAATATGGTCTACAGTTCGGCATCTACAAAAAGATGAGGAAAATGGCTCATCATGGGATTCTTTGAAATTCACTGAAATAAGTAGAGTATGTAGCACATAGTAGGCACTCAATATACATTACAGTCTGTGTCAGAGCTTTAGAAATTTGCATATGTCACAACTGAATCAATTTCAATAGCTTCAACGGGACCTTACCTGAAAGCTTAGTCCTACAGAGGACCCTTTTGTTTAAGGAGATCAAGGACCCTCATCAAAGAAAACATAACATGAAAAACACAGCTGAATTGAGCATATTCAAGTTTCTAAATATGGGGCAGCTAATTTTTTCATCATGCCCCTACATTTTCCATCTTGCACATATATTGAATCCTTTTGAAATTTGACAAGTAGCTTTGGGCTTTTCAATGAGAAGAAACTAAGAAAGTTTAGAGCCGTAATATTCCAGCAGCTGAACTAGGCAGCAATGACTACACAAAGGCATTTTGGAAATGGCCCTGCAGAAGTCACTCAGTAATGGCCCAGATGGGTTAGACCCTCTCAGCTAAAGGCCAGGCCTACTCTAGCAAAAATGAAAAAGGAAATTGAGGCAATTTTCCAAGTAATTTAGGGGAAAAGCTCTTTCATCTCCATCCTCTCGAAGTACAATGATTGGTGCAAATTTCTGCACTGGCAATGGGGACCAGGCCATTGTGGAACTGAGGCTGAGTCAGCCATCCAGGAGACGTGGAGTGAGGGCTGTGAGCCGGAGTTGGGAGGAAAGCGCGCTTTCGTGAACATTAGGTCTGGGTGGCTGCTCTGGCCACCGCACTGATTTGTTTGTCTTTCGGTTGCAAGTGACCAACTCAGCACTCCAGTTTTGCTGAAAGAACGTGTTCATTTATATTAATTCATATGAAATTTTTCAAGTAGTTCTCACTTTAAGTGCAGGAGACTGATTACTTCTGAATTCAGAGAGCCATGAGCATTCAAATTGAGAGAGGTGGGCCAAGAATTGCCCAGCAATCAGAATCAGAACTGGACAGGAAAAGAGCTTCCTCCCTGGGCTGCCAACATCAAACAATTTTTGTGGAAGTGAGAGCTTGTTTTCAGTATGTCTGCCTAACTGCATCTCTCTCTGGCAGGATGTTTACTTGCTGCTTAGTCTGAGCAACTGCACCAATTCATTAAAAATAAACAAATAAACCCCACTTGTTGACTTGCTTTATCGTCCTAAAGTCCAGCCTCTAGGAATGATTTTGCCACATTGAGAGCTTTGGCAGGAAAGAGAGCTTCTGGGTTTAGTGCCCACCATCTTGGTTCTGCCTTTTCCAGGCTCTACACACTCAGCTACTTCAGATAAATCACAATGGATTATACCTTAACAAAGGAGGAACATATGGTATGGGGGGAAAGTAAGACTTTAGAAACAAAATGGATTCTGAGAAGTGACTCCATCACTTGCTGTGTGACTTTTGGTAAATTACCCAACCTCTCTGAACTTGGTTCTTCATGTATACAATGGATATTGGCAGGTATTAATTTGTTAACATAAGTAGAACCCTATCAAGGGAATTGGATAAAAATAGGTACATAGTGAATATACTTTCCTTCATACCTAGTAACTACGCCTCTCTCTCTTTCCTCTTTTCTAGGGTTCACTGTGTGGATCTAGAACCCAATGTGTAGATCCAACATTCTCTGATGCCAAAGGAGAATTTGTTACTAGGCAGCTCTCACTCTGACCATCCTAATTGTATTAAATTACTAAAGTTGATTTATCTTAGCAGATGATCTCTTGAGAGAGATGAAACAGACCAAAGAATATAGACTGAAGCTCCAGATGCTGTATTAAATATAACTTCCCTTAGTTCCTACCCACCTGCACTCCACTCCCACATAGTTCAACAGAACTGAAGCAGAGGTCTGAAAAGTCTGAAACAGCTGTTAGACAACTTTAGTTTCTCAATTTTAGATGCCCCAGTTGAGACACCATTAAGCAGTAGTAATAACGTTGTGCCCTGGGATGACATGTTTTGCTTATTTATTTTGATATTGTATTTCCCATAGAATTGACGTATGTATATGAAAAGGTGAAAGCAATACAGAAAAGTGAACACTTTCTATAATCCCATGCCTTTTCCCTCCTCCCCAAATGCCAGACCACACATGCACAATGGATTTGGAGGCTGGTTTCTGGCTGGAGCAGGTGACACTGAATTGAGCAAACCCCATTCCTCTGGAAGACAATTTTACCATTCACAACACTCAGGGTTGTAACATTTATTAGAGGAGATGGTACTAATGGAAACTCAGTTCTGTTCTTTGGATTAGCTGTGGCTTCCTTGAGGAGCTCTGACAGCCACTCTATAACTGCTATACAAACCCATGAAAATATGCCCCTTAGTTCTGTTGAAGTCAAATTTAATACCGTGTAGAAAATACCGAAGTATTTTGATTGCCACATATGAATGGAAAAGACCTTTCTAATTCTTAAATTTCTTAGGGTTTTTTTTTGAGACTTACCACCAAAAATAATGACAATGATGTTTTCAACCCATAGGATATTCCTCAATTCAAGGAAACAGTAAACTGAACAGGCTCCGAGTCCTTTATAGATGCTTTTTCTGTCTCTGTATCTCTTCTTGGTCACTGCAGCCGACTGCAACCTACTCATGACATAGTTCCTTAAAGTAAAATTGTAAAGATGAAAATGCTTCTAGTGAAAAACTATCATTGGTTTGAGTGATCATTGGTATTATGAGTGATGGGGATCACTCACGAAGAAAAGTCCAAATGTCTATCATCCAGGGCTCTCCTTGTCCTGATCCAGTGAACATTTCCAGACTCTTATTTCCCTGATCACTTATAGGCCATGGGCTCATAAGCACAAATTGGATTGCTTCTCCATTATCACAGCATCCTTGCCTCCATGTTTGGACTACAGGAACGTATGCTATCTACCTGCAATGCTTTTCACCAGTTTTTCTGTATCTGAGATGTCATATTTATCTGTATCAGAAATAAAAATGTTTTTCAAAACAACAACGAAAACAAAACGACTCTAGCCACTCCTGCTGTGAATGTTGATGTGGGGGTGATGAGGGGCTGCTGGTGGCACTGGAAACATTGATATTCAAAGAAGACAGTCCTACCAAAGCAACTGAGCTGAACAAGATTAAGAAAACACTGCCTTATCAAGGCTTTGTGCTGCTGAAATAAGTCCTAGAAGAGAAACCTCTGATTTAGTAAAGTACTTTATGGTTTGTGTGTACCTCAAGTCACTTGGAATTTGGTCTAGGGTAGGGACTACAGGCAATTGTTCTGTGTAATAGCCTGGGAGCCTTTCATTGTCTTCTGAGAGGTAGCCAAGGTTCAGGGCAGAGAGGAGCTTAATTTAATGAGATAACCAGAGGAAGAGGTGGAAAGATTCTCCGTGAGAAAGACCTGGTCACAGAGCACGGTTGAAGGACTTTCCATCATGGGGCTTTCTATTTCTCACTGTTACGTTATTTTCAGCATTGCATGCGAAATCATGCCTCTCTACCTTCCCAGCGTTTTTGCAAAGTTTGCTTAACCCCCAGCCTTGTGCCTGTGGAACTCTGGAGGAGGAGAGAAGGATAGAGGGAGGGGAGTGCCCAGCAGGTCAGCATGGTGTGGAAAGGAAAGCACGTCCTAGAGGCGAGGGGCTCACGGAGGATTCAGCAGCAGTGGGGACTCAGAGCCAGGGAGGAAATTAAGACCCTGTGAATCCCTGTTGTTCATGGAAATGATACTGGTTCCCCAACATACGTTATGGGCATAAACCAGTTTGAGTTCAGTCCTAAAGAATACAGTAACCACAGAAAGCTAAGGGACTTAGGTCATATTCAAGGTGATATGTGAGCAAAATATCCATTCATGAAAGTCTAAATGAAATGCCATTATTACCAACCAAGTAAGTAAAAATTAAGAGAAAATGGAAGAAAACAGGAGAGCAGCACTGAAGGAACTGCACCTGGAACAGGAAGCGGGGCGGGTGGTAGACAATTGTTTTCTGCCCTCCCTGTCACTGCAGCCTCATGAAGCAATGGCACGCCGCCAATCACTCCTCTCACAGCTCCTGCCCTTGGCTTCCATCCCATTGCTTCTGTATCCCCTCACGTCAGAAAGATCCCCAGGAGAGACAGTCCTTGCTGTAAAGGAGAGGGCTTGGGAGAAGGAAGGAGTACAGAGATGTAAAAAGACACATTGAGGCTGCCCAAAATGTATTTTCTCAGTGTTCTGTTTCAAGTAATGCTCAAAAGGTCTAACCACGTTTGTTAAAAGAGAACTTTTGAACTGTTGGGCTCTATAATAATGATATGCCACCCATGTTTTCCTTTATATAAAGAGGATATTAAATATGTATTAGACACAGGTGACTCAAAAGTCTTAGCTGTGATTATTCTGTGACGAGCACAGCTCAATTTTTCTAATCAAAATGAAATTTTAGCATATCTTTGGAATTCTTGGAACTTAAGTATTGAAAGTTTTCCTAAGTATTTCTCCATTAATTTGTTATCGAATATACATTAGAGAAGAAATTCCATTTGACTACGCTTGTATTTGTTTATAACTTAAAGCAACAGGATGAGGAAGAATAAAAGAAACCCTAGAATCATGAAGTTAGAAGACACCATAGAGGTAGCCTAGTTCAAACCTGTTTTTCCAAAGATGAGAAAATGAAACCAAGGCCAAGGTGCAGAGAATTAGATTTTTCTGTTCTACTTCTACTGCTAACATTGGGCTTAACTGAAAGTAACAATCTTTCAAATAGAAGCTATAAATTCAGAACCTACTCAGCACTTATACAGTGTGATTCATACTGATGATGACGGGGGTGAGTTCATTAGTAGCCCAGTTCTTCACCCCTCCTCATACACCCTTTGCCATGTGACCTTTAAGTTCCTCCCAAGAAAAGGGTGGGATATATTTTCCTGCCCCTTGGCTTTGAGTTTAGCTGAGTGACAGGCTTTGTTCAATACACTGAACTGTAAGTGAGTGTTGAGCCAGATCTGATCCTGGACCTTAAGAGGCCTGTGGGTTTCTGCTTGCTGTCTTGAAACCATATCCATCACAATAAGAACATTTCTTGTCTAAACCAAGAGTTCAAGAAGGATGAGACACATGGAGCAGAGCCACTCCATCCCAGGCCACAGATGAGACACATGGAGCAGAGCCACCCCAACCCAGGCCACAGATAGACAGTAAGAAGCAGAGCTTTCCAGCGACCTCGGTCTGAAGCAAAACCACCTGCCAACCTGCAGATGCTGAAGCAGTAAGAAATGGCTGTTGTTTTAAGCAACTGAATTTTGGGATGCTTTGTTGTCAGCAGTAACAAAACATACAATGATGAACCATTCATTATGTCTGAATCCATTTATTAAAAATTATTTTTAACAGACTTTAAATGCCAGATGGCTTATTTTCATGTTATTATATACATTGTGAGCTGAGTTTTAACCCAAGTCAGTTAAAGCATGCAATGTTGCATCATTTTCTTGCTCAAAGGAAATGTTTCAGAAGCTCTGGATTGCCTGAAAGCAAATTTAAGTTCTTAGCCTTGCTAGGACCCTTTGCAGATTAGCCTCCCACTGTTCCCTACACGTTGCCCAGCTTCAGCTGGATTGCTGTAATCTGTATGTGCGCCTAGAATATGGGCTTTGGAGTTACAAATATGGATTCAAATCTTGGGTCTGCTCACTTATTTGTTATTTGATCTTGGGCAATTTCCTTTATCTTAACCCCTAAATCTCAATTTATCTATCTGTATAATGGAGCCAGCTATACCTACATCACTGGGTTAGTGTGAAGATTCAGTTATGTGGTACATGGAAAGAACCTACAATAGTGTTTAGCTTTTGGCAGGCCTGCCTGAGGGGAGGGAGGGAATATCTGCTCTCTTTTTCTCTTGTTTCTACTTCCACCTATTAATAATAATAGCCAAAATCCCTGCTTTCCACCTAGGAGATTATTGAAGATAAAACACAGCATCTCTGATGCCTATATTCCTCACAAAGGAAAAGGCAGTGGTAAATTTTGTTAGAAATTGGCATTCGTTGAACCATTTTTTTTGGTGGTCATGCTTGCGGTGCCAGAAGACAGAGGAGATGCCACACTTCCTTTTTCACTCTCCGCACTCCATCAAACATGAGCTGCATCTTCACTTCAGGTAACTGCTCCACTTTATTTCCTGCCTCCAAATGGATGTTTACAGCAATTTGGAGGTCCTCATTCATCCACCTGGTTGGGTATGAGGTTTTTGAGTCTGTACTTCAGACTCAGTGGGATTTCTGTGGGTATGAAGGTTGAAATTCAGAGTAGAGGGTATGAAGCTTATTTCAGCCTTGACTCTGAGACATGGTGTCCAACCCAATTTCCTACTCCATCAACAACGTGCTTTATGTGCATGCTCCATCGGTTGGCACCCAGAGGAGAAGAAAAATTCTCTCCCTCTTCCTCTTTGTATCTCTCTAAATTCAGCCTGTTCTTCAAAACCTAGGTCCAATCTTGGTCTGCGATCCCCCACAGTGAAAGGAATCTCCACTGCCTACAAACTGCAATGAACCTGATCTATCTCTACAGCTCGGATCATTAGCCATCTTTTTTTGTGTTTACGTAAAATTGCCTCTTTCAGTGTATTCAGTCTTTATATCACTCTACTTCAGTTTACCTTCTCCAAGGCTAACCTGATGCCTTCCCCAGGTAGCTGTTCAACAAACATATAACTTACATATAAATGATCTATTCTGGTGTAGTCAAGCCTTTTGTCCCATCCAAAAGTAGACTATGTGGATGAACTTATAAGTGACCCTTGTCTTTGGGGATTTTACACTGTGACCAATCCTACTGGTTTGGTGTTTTAACCAATATTAGAGCTAAGATTGCTCACCTATTGCACAACTTCCTATGTTTGCTGCTGCCTTTCCTCCTCACATATTCCTCTTCTATTTCCCCCTTTAAGTCCCCCCTCCCACTTCCCACCACCACCATTCAGACAATATATCCTCAGAACTTAGGCTAAAAATGGTTCTCTGAGCTCACCTCTCTTTCTCCATCTTCCCTAGTCTGCCCTGTCTTTAAGGCAATTTTCTTTAATTGCTGATTTATTTAATTTCTTTGAGCCTTAGGATTGATTCTCCAGGTTCTGTTTACTTTATTTCTTCTACTACACCTTCCTTAAATTGAAAATAATTAGGCCTCTGATTTTTATTTGTTTGCAAAACAACCAAGAAGTTGCTAGCTCCTAACATTTTACAAGCAGAATTAATAGAAAAACAGCCACTGTAGACTGGCAGCCTGATAAATGTAATGTTAGGTGAATGCTAACCAGGTTGGATTGCATAGGGTTAAAATAGGCAGTAATTCTTCTGCAAAAAAAAAAAGACATGGAAATTGGAACACTAAACTTTAGCACTTGCCAAATCAAGGGTCTCAGGGATTTGAAATGCCCTCTCCCTGACTCTGTCAGAAGACTCATTTTGATACAAGCACCAAAAAATAAAAGTCTCTGTCAAATGTGGTACTTGATCTTGAAGACTAGCTTGCGCTTGACCTGAAGTGGTCAGTGGAGCATGGTACTGTAAATGGAGGACAGAGAGCGACTGTTTACCTAAAACCTGAAGCAAAGGCTGTGTTTGGAAAATACAGGATGAAAATAATATATTGTCATGGCAACAAAATTACTTTTATACTCACATAAAGCAAAAATAGATCTCTTCCTCTCTCAGAAGTACATATTTTAAAGTACATGGAAGATTAAAGGTGATATGCAGAAACAGCTGCATGAATATATTTTCATTTTTCTTCAATTGGTTTACATTAATGTCAGTATAAATCTGAAAGGCAGAAATAATTTTGAACTGGAAGTATCTCTGTTCCAGAGAGCAGGAGGAGCTTAGAAGAGAAATGTATAATTCAGTCAAAAACTCTATTTTGACTGTAATATAATGATGGTAGAATTGAACTTATCAAAACAACATGTTCTTGGCATCAGTCACCAAGGAAAATACCATTTCTCCATGTATTTTTTCCTTCTATTTGAAAAGTCCAAAAATGTCTCACCCCTCCCTTTGGCTAACAAAGAAGAATTCTTCAGTTTAACTTACATGAAAGGTAGATGATATTTTCAGCAGTCCTTAGATTTTTCTTTAAAGCTCCAAGAGATGCTGCTCTGTGTGGGAAATGCTGCTGAATACTGGTGTGGGGACTGGAGAGAGATAAGGAGGGTACCATCCAGCTTCTCCAGCAGAGTTCTTGAGGGCAGAGCCCTAATAAGACCCCCTGTCACTACCACGCACCTCCCAGGTCAGAGCTCTCCACTGGCCTACCTGGGCGTCATTAACATGTCCCATGAGTCCCGAAAGTTAAGGAATAAAAGGGAAATATTTTGGCTTGGTGAATTTTCTGTTATCAATTCTATTTCTCCTGGAACATATTTTCAACACTTAATCTTTTTTTCCCTAATAAAATCTAAGGAAGACCCCTTGTAAAGTTGTTTTCCAAAGTTAGCAAACTATTTGATGGACCATATGAAACTGCCATTTTATGTAGATCAAAAATAGTGAAATATTAGTAATGTCATAGGGTTTAACCCAGTAGATATTTTACCTGTTCTAATAGTCATAGGACTTCCCTCTAAAGCACTAAAGCTATTGATCGTTTTCTTTAAATTCATCATATAAATTACTTTCTTTTTTGCTTCTGTTGATTACAGGTGAAAGGCCTTCACACTTAGTAATGGGTTGTATGTCTGCACATTCAACTCAATATGCCCAAACCTGAACTCATCATCACCACCTATAACCTAGCAAGCCTCCTTCTCTGCTTCAGCAGTTGGCTCTCCCAAGTACCTAAACAGAAATCTGGGGGAAGTCTTCTCTGTCTCCCTCCTTCAGCTCTAAGGACTTACAGTCACTGAGCGTCATCAACTGCACCCTTTCCTCCTCAGCCTCAGTGATGCTTACTGATCAGTGCTGGAGCTCAGGACCTTATCACGCCTACGTCTGTGCAGCATCACATGAATAGTATCCCTATTTGCATCTCCTCTTTCAAATTCAAGTTCCACTGCTGCCAGAGTAGGTTTTCCAATATTACAAATCTAAAATATCCCTCTCCTTGTCAAAAACCTCTTAGTTCTCCATTGCCTAGGGGTAAACTCCAAATTCCGAAATTGTAGCCACTTTTAACTACCATGTCCCTTTATGCTTGTTTTCATTTGCTTATCTGGCTCCTGTTCACCACTCCACCCCCTTGTTGTCCAGCATGGAAACCGCTAATCACCATTTAGGGCTAAACTCAGGCCAGGGAAAAGCCTTCCTCTGCTCTCTTTAATGCCTCAACATCCAGGATAAAAGAATCCCCCTCTCCTGCCTGAGCCCTCTGTCCACACCCAACATGCAGCACAGGTAGCATGGGTACTTGTGTGAGTAGCTCCACCCTGGCCCACAGATTGTGAGTTTCTTGAGTATACATAGTTTTATTCAACTTTCTTTTCCAAAAACCCAGCCTAGGCCTTCGCCATTACTCGTTACTGAAATGTATGAAATGAATCACTGCATATACCTTTCATATACTTTAATCACTTGGAAATAAGAATTTAGTTTATGAGTTTAATCGTGCCCTAGGAATATAGTTTCTTTCATCTTTTAGTTTCAGAGATATTATTTGTTCCTTTTATTGTTTGTTTGTTTGTTGGGGGGAGGTAATTAGGTTAATTTATTTATTTTAATGGAGGTACTGGGGATTGAACCCATGACCTCATGCAGAGCTAGACCACTGAGCTAGACCTACACCCTATTTCTTCCTTTTGATATTAAGTTTTACATGTAGACTAGACTTCACTCTAAAACACCTATTGTTATTGCTGTGTTTTGGTTTTGTTTTCTTATTTTCAATTGTGAGCAAGAATCCCTTGAAGCCATGTGCACCCAAACTGCCTCTGAAGATCTCATGTGTCTGCAGCCATTGTCACATTACTGCCATAACCACTCATCAATCCAGCTTTCCCAGGGTGGAGCAGAAGAGGCTATTGATTTGACGCTCCTCTTCACATCCTATTGACCCACTTCTGAGTTCATCTTGTTGGGTTAGAAAATATCTCACATGCTGATGACTGACTGCTCTCTCAAGTGCCCACATCCTTCTATTTCTCTGCTGGTGGCCTTTCCCAGCTCTATAGGAGTTTGAACACAAATCAAGACCAAAGTAGTTGCAGAGTTCTATACATTTAATTTCCCCAGGGGCAACTTTCAAACAACAAGAGGCAGGACTAGGTGGATAAATACCCAAGCTTCCCAGCCCGTCAGAGGGACAACTCTGAGGCGTGTTCCACCCCATCCCTCAGAGTTCCCTAATGGGATTGCGCCCCAGGCGCCCACAGCAGTAATACACTAAGTAAGACAACTTTTAATGGCTCATCTTCCTTCTCAATTTCTTTCTCTTTTCCTCCTCAGTTTTCCATTTCCTTTCCTGTGCTTCCTTTAACCACTTCCCAAATAAATTACACACATCAAGTCCTTGTTCTTAGAGTTGCTTTTGAGGAAAGTACAATTAACTAAAATTAAGGTGGGGAATACTTTTGGAACATAGTATTTAGATAGTTCAGAACAGCAATAAAACAGGAATTGCAGTAACAGACACAAAAGGTTAGAACAAATAGAGCCACAAAGATCACATTGTCTCTCTCTCTCTCTCTCTCTCACTTTCCCTCTGACGCCCCTGGCTATCCTGATTTATGTCTGTACAATTCTTTTTCCCTTATCACTTGGCTTAAGTAAAATGTGTTGAATTTTTCCAAAGCAAATAAATATTCAGGCAAAGAAAAATGCAAAACAAACATAAGACATCATAGAGGCACAAAACATGACCAAAGTACTTTATGAGTTTGCTGCGGGTGCTGTAACAGAGTACCACACACTGGGCGGCTTAAACAAGAGAAATGCAATTTCACAGTTCCAGAGGCTGGAAGTCTGAGGTGACGGTGTCAGCAAGGTTGGTTTCTTCTGAAAACGGAGGGAAAATCTGTTCCAGGCCTCTCTTTGGCTTGTAGGTGGTCCTCTTCTGCCTGTCTCTTCACATTGCCTTCCCTCTATGTGTGCCCATCTGCACCCAGAGTTCCTCTTTTATAACAACTCCAGTCATATTGAATTAGAGCCCACCCTAGTGACCTCTTTTTAACCTGATAACTCTGTAATGACCATATCTCAAAATACAGTCAGATTCTGAGGTACTGGGAGGTAGGACTCCTAGACATATTTTGAGGGGATACAATTCAATATAATGGTTCCCAACACAGATTTCTTGTGAAACTGAAGTGGGAGGCTACCTCTGCTTTTCTTATACAAATAGAAACATCCAGAGCCAAGTTCCTTCTTCATTTCAGTCCAATCCTACACTGCTGGTGGGAATGCAGTTTGGAGTAACCACTGTGGAAAACAGTACGGAAATTCCTCAAAAGACTAGGAACAGACTTACCATATGACCCAGTAATGCCGCTCCTGGGAATATATCCAGAAGGAACCCTGCTTCAAAAAGACACCTGCACCCAATGTTCATAGCAGCACTGTTTACAATAGCCAAGACATGGAAACAGCCTAAATGTCCGTCAACAGATGACTGGATAAAGAAGAGGTGGCATATTTATACAATGGAATACTATTCAGCCATAAAAATGACAACATAATGCCATTTGCAGTAACATGGATGTCCCTGGAGAATGTCATTCTAAGTGAAGTAAGCCAGAAAGAGAAAGAAAAATACCATATGAGATCGCTCGTATGTGGAATCTAAAAACAAAACAAAACAAAACAAAAACATAAATACAAAACAGAAACAAACTCATAGACATAGAATACAAACTTGTGTTGCCAAGGGGGAGGTGGGTGGGAAGGGATAGACTGGTAGATTATAATTTGTAGATACTGACAGGCATATGCAGAATAGATAAACAAGATTATACTGTATAGCACAGGGAGATATATACAAGATCTTGTGGCAGCTCACAGCAAAAAAAAAATGTGACAATGAGTATATGTATGTTCATGTATAACTGAAAAATTGTGCTCTACATTGGAATTTAACACAACATTGTAAAATGACTATAGCTCAATAAAAAATGTTAAAAAATTTTTTTAATCTAAAATGTTTGTATTATAGACTATATGACTTCCAACATGTAGAATATTTATGACCTGGCCCTTTACAAAAAATATCTGTTGCTTCTTGCTATAGAACAACTGAAAATACTAAATGTTTCAACATGAATAGATTTCAAAGGTAATGTTGAATGAAAATTAATAGTTGCAGAATAATGTGTATCATTTGTACCATTTCTATAAAATTGTAAAACAAGCAGAATAGTATCATAAGTTGGTTATGGGTACTTTCTGAATAATAATGTCATAAAAATTTGAAGGTAAAGTGTTTTCAACAACATCATAACAATGGTTCAAATTCTGAGGAACAGGAGGAAAAAGAATTAAGAAGATTACAAAGACAAATTCAGCAGCACCTGAGGGTTTTATATATATATATATATATATATATACACACATATATATATATATACACAAATGTTAATACTCAGTGCATATTCCACTGGTCGTCCCCATTTAAGTGCACATTAGACTACTTCCAACTACTAGGGCCAACATCTCTTTGCCTAAGGGCTTTCCCTGGCTTCCTCTAAAGCCAGTCAACTCACACGTGTGACAGGCTGAAGCGTCAAGAATTAATCTCCCCTCCCGTAGGACAGCCTTCCTTCATGGCTGAATGGAACTGGTCTCTGTGCAGCCAGTAGAACCAACCCTCAGGTGAGACAACGCTGAGATGTGTGTCCTACACTGCTTCCTAGAGTTCCCAAGGAAGATTGTCAGTTGTGCATAATGGTAATTTTTTGGAAACCAAGCCCAATACTGCCTCTTTCCCCTTCCCCTACTGGTATTTCCTGGAATTACCTTCCATGTAAGTTACTACAGCCCAGATTCTTGTCTCAGGAGAATCCAAACTAAGACAACCATTTAAATCCACAAAGGAAGCTCATACGCATTTTCTACAGTTGTCACTATCTTTGTGGAGTAGGTTGGACAGGGCCTTTTTTTTCTGTTTTACTGGGGGAAAAACTAAGGCCCAGGGAAGTTTGACCTCCCTTCGTCACCGCCAATAACAACCAGTCTCTAGCTAGTCCCAGAAAGAATTTGGGTTTAGAGATAAGCCTTCTGACTTCAAATCTGAACCTTCCTGTGGCGCTGTACCATTGGAGAACATCATTCGCAAACCTGCATTTCTACTGTCTAAATGGAAGTTACGTCACAAGAGCTCAAGTCTGTAACAAACTGCGCACTGTGATTTCACCGCCGCTCCCTAGAAATGGTCGCTCAAGTATTTTGACGGGGCTTTGTCCTATACACATCAAAGAGGATGCTGGGATTTTCCTGGGTGCCAGTTGGTGAACATGCTTATCTGGACTACCCTTCAGAAGTTACTCACGTGGGTGGAGAGCCTCCCAGTCTCTGCAAGAAAACGGCAGATTGTTTCTCACAGTTTCTAAGGTTCACCCTCAGAAAGGTGGCGTGCCAAGCTTCATTAACTAACTGCCTCAGCTTTAAGGTGCTCCAGCTTGTTAAAAATTCTCACTTCTTATTGATTCCCCATGTCTCCTCAAAAAGGAAGGACACTTAATATATCACATGAGGAGTCTGTGATATGATATCATCAGGAGCTGAAGGCAATCAAAGTCCAGATTCCAAACCCCATTGCTGCAAAATGTGTACTCGTCAGATCTCATTTGTTGACAGTGTTCAAATGTGTGTAATTTCTTGCAAGGCAGACTTTCAGAATGTGAGGACATGGCAGTAATGAAGAAAATTTGTACGGTGGGTGAACCGCAAGCCTGAGTGCTCAGGCTTGACTTGGTAAAGTCAACACAATGCCAGCATCAGTATTCAGATGAAATCTCAGGTCCTAGGAACAAGCTGCCTTGCAGCCGGATTTGTCAAGATAAAATTTCAGAGCCTTGTTCTGTGTCTCTTCTCTCTAGTAACCAGAACTTCCAAGACAACGTGAGAGGCAATTTCCAGGATGCTGATGACAATCTGCCTTGCTGAAAGGTTTGTACCCAATATAGTGGCAAAATGCTTAGCTAAGTACTTTACAATTTATAAAGTGTCCGCTCTTAATTTTGCTGGTTTGGTCCTCACAATAATTTTATAAATCTGAGAACAATTTTTGACAATGTTGGATATTTATTCTTCTACTGATTATTAAGTAATTTATACATAGAAGGCACTTAGAAAAACTTTTAATTGTTACTGAAGACAAAGTAATCTAAGCTTTAGCCAAATTGTGGCTGTCCTTCATTCTGTCAACTTAATCTATGGTCATACAGTTAAAATATCACCTGGTACATAAGTCCTTGGCCACATTTGAAAGGATTGAAAAGTGACTTTAGACGTAAGGTATTGACTCAACACAGTGGTTAAGAAGCAAAACCAACTCAGGATTACCTTCCAAGTGTAGTAACAATTCTTACACATTTATCACATAATTTAAAAATTTTATGCCCATCATCATTACACTACTACAGAATTTCTCAAAGTATTTTCCAAAGTACTTGATTTCCTCGGAATGTTGATAGGTGTGACTTGTCAAAAAAAAAGTTTGTGGTTGTATAAGTTTGCGAACTGGTTTAAACAGTTTAGGAATCACTGGCTCAAACTAAATTGATTTCTTAACATTAGGACACTGCAAAGCAAGTAATATGCTAATTTATTTTATACTCTTCAAAGAGGGTTATAAACAGTTGTATTTCTGAAACTCTTTGCTCAGGAAGCTGTTTTTCATAGATCATCTCAAGGGGCTGGGACTGAGCAACATATGGGATTGGAAATACTACCAATGTATTTGAAGGGAATGACATTTCCTTCGCTTCTCTTGATTTGATCTCACCAGCACGCCAATAAAATTGGTAACTTTAGCTCATTCCTAATGTCTTTTTCCTACAAAATTTTCCTGGGAAACAAATTTAATTGCACATTGGTTTATCAGAAAACTAAGGCTTGTGTCTTTGCTGCCACAGAAATTCGCATTAACTTTGCAGGGTTATGAATTATCTGAAAGAAGGGCTGAGGACTCAGAGTGATCATTTCTGAATGTAATATTTTTCACTGAGTCTGTTAAGTCCCTAAGCTATCTTGCTTTTAAGAAAAGCAAAATATACATGTCAGATATTTACTCCTGCCAAGAAATGGCAGACCAAAGCTAAAGAAGAGAAAATGACAGTATCCCTTTTATTACATGGAGGCATAGGCAGTCTATTGACGACATACAACTGAGGACCAGAAGATGAACTAGATGTGGGAATCCATGTGGGGACAAAGCTTTCTGACCCTGAGTCACGGAGCTTAATTTCTTCTGAGCAAGACCCAAGTCCAACTGTGAGATGAGTGCTTTGAAAGCGAAGCAGAGGGTTTGGTGGATATGATTGCAGATTGGAGATTTTCTCAGGAAATGATATTGAGACCAGCTGCTGACGCCTGGCTACAGGGTGGGCAGAAGTCAGCACATTCCAGGCAACTCGGAAAGTATATGCGAACTTTCTCGGGCTAAAAGATAAGAGAGAAGTCAGGCCAAGGACAGGCCGTTCCAAGTAGGCCCTTAGAGGGTTTCACAGCTTGAAAACTGATACTTGAAAATGGGCTGAGTAGAAGCTGAGGCAAAGCTGACTTCTGAATGCCAAAGGGAGTCTCTGTCCAGCAAGAGGCGGTGACTCCGCACGTTTAGGGACACTCTTCCCTTGTACAGGCTGTTAAATTAGTTAAACAAGGAGCCCATTAGACTGAGGAGGCTCTAACGCCATGGAGCCTTCATGAGCAAACCAAAACCTAAGCCTGTAAAGGCCTCAAGGTTATGAAATTGAAACGCTAAGGACAGCCCATCACAACAGCCAACCAGCCTTTCAGCTGTAGCCCATCACATGGTTTCCTTTCTCTGCTTCCACACCTTCTCTAGCAGTCTTTCCCTGAACTCCTGTCAGAGAGATGCTTCTAATCACTTCCTGTTTGGCACTGCCAGATTGCAATCAATTTTTAGTAAGTTTATTTTTTTAGCAAGGCAAACCCCCTCCTTTGGCCTTTTAACTATACAGATGCAATGATAATAATGTATAGACATCTTATTTAATTCTCACAACAGCCTTCTGAGGGATATACTATTATTATCATCTCCATTTTACAGATGAGAGTTGTAGAGAGCTTTACAACTTGCCCAGGGCCAGAGCAGATCCAAAACTGGTACCTTGGTCTGCTAACTCTAGAATCTTCTAGTTTTAAGTTTCCTGTGGCTGCTGTCACAAACGACCACAAACTAGGTAGCTTAAAAGAAGAAAACTTACCCGGCTCACAATTCTAGAGGCCAGAGGTGTCAGCAGGGCTGCAGCACACTGCAAAGGAGTGTGCTTTTCCAGAGGAGACTTTGTTCCTTGTCTCTTCCAGCTCCAGTGGCATTTTTTTGTCTTGTAGCCACATCACTCCTGTCTCTGCCTCCATGGCAACACTGCCTCCTCTTTTATCTGTCCCTCTTCTGTGTGTCTCTTGTAAGAATACTTGTCATTAGATTTAGGGCCCACTGGTATAATTTGGGATGACCTTATCTCAAGATCCTTAACTCAATCACATTTACAAAAGTCCCTTGTCCAAACAAGGTCATGTTCACATGTTCTGAAGAATAGGACATGGGGCTTATCTTTTGGGGGGGGGGCTGCCACTACAATCCTCCTAAACAAAACATTATGCTTCCCAAATGGTGATGTGGCCAAAGCAGATAAATCTGCTTTGGGATGAGAAAGTAAAAGACTGTATATCTGGAGGCAACCAACTCAGTTAACATCTGGGGAAAATGTTTGTTCTTAGGAGGAAATGAGGATGGGGAAGACGTTATGATGTTTATTCCCCTGTGAATTTCACTCACTGTAATTCCCATGGTCGGAAACTGGTGGGAACTTTTTCAAAATCCACCTTCTGAAACTCTGAACAAAACCTGAATGGTTTAGGGGCCCAGGACTCAAAGTGAGAGGCAGGTTTGGGGAATGTGTTATTCCCCTACCTGATTGGAATCCGCATCCATCTGGCTCACAGAAGAACAACTATTGCAAATCATATCTTTTTCATTACAATTTATAATGATTATTGCTAAAAAAGTTCCAGATTTTGGAATGTTTATTCTGTATCTCTCCTACTTCATGAATCCTCTAAGCATAAAATCAACTCCTTCTGTGAAAACAATGATGATACTGCCTCCTTTTTATAAACATTCCACTTGTTAATGTTTCCTGAATTATCGTGTTGTCTAAATTATAAGCTGTAACTAAGGTAATGAGTGTATAACATAGTTGAGTCTCAGTGGAAGAGCTGATTTGAATACAGAGAGGCCAGCAGCAGGACAAACAATTTTAGAGAGACTGCAGTGATTTCATAAATTAATATACTACAGTGATGCTAAGACCAGCATGATGGATGGGGGCAGAAGACAGAAAGGAGAAGTCTTTTCATAGCTTGCAGGAGGGTACATGTCAGGAGGTGCTTCGGAGCTTGTTTTTACTACTTGTGTAACTAATAACAGTAACCATATCACATAGTAACAATATTTCTTTCTGGACTGAGACGCTCCATCATTTTATCACACCAGATCTTGGACCTGAAGTTCATTATGAATGAAGCAGTAATAACCTTTGTTACACTGGACAAACAAAACTGCCTTTGGTCGGGGGGGGGTTGGGGGGATTCTTGTCAGTAAGGTTTAAGCTGCTGCAGCTGCTGTGAATTCCTCCCTCAATCTCAGTGTTCTTTGTGATGACACGCTCACTTTCTCAGTATTAACTGCCATTTCTCAGACAGAAATGAATGCAGAAGAACAGATACAAGTCAGTTAAGCCCAAAAGTCCGTGATAGCAACAGAGGAAGGAGGAAACGTCAACAAGCAAACGGAAAATGTCCCTAAATGAATCAGGCTGCTCTGTGAGGCTTTTCAAGGTTTTCCATCAGGCGTGTAACTAGAGAAAGATCTATCCTGCCCTGCATTACTAAGCGTGGCTCCCACTACTCACACATAATTAATTTGGTGGTCTTGCTGCAGAGCGTGATTCTCAGAAACCACACTATCTCACTGGTAGGTAGTATTAATTAAGTTTTACAAGTATAACACAAACACATACATAATGCCTACAGACTGGCTTTCTGAGCTAAGGTTTTGCTTAAGTAGGCAAAAGCTATTTTGAAACTTCATTCTCTGCCAGGAAGTATTGAGGTACACAGAGTCCCTATTTGATCTTCACATATTTTTGACAATATCCCTAGATCTTTTTCATCATGCCTATGAAGATAAAACAAAGACCAAAAAAACCCCACATCCTTTATTGCTGAAGAAATGTCTTAGCTGTTGCAAGCTTTATGTCAATTTATTTAATATAATAGTTTAATTCTAGTATATTCACTATGAGTAATTTTTAAAATGAAAATGCATGGAGAATAAATTTAAAAATGTGTAAAAACACTACCTAGTGATAACATGTTAATATTTTATATTTGTATATGCATATATATGTCGGTAGTAATATTTTAGATTTTTATGTATTTTATAAAAATATCATTTATTGAATGCTTACTATGTAGTAAGGCTATACTAGGCATTTGACAAGTGATTTCTCATATAAACCCACAAAATCACTCTGTAAGACAGTTACTATTATCCTTATTTGACAATGACGTTCTGAGGCCCAGTAAATTCCCAGGATCTTAAATAAAAAGTGGTAAGCCCAAATCTTTGAGTTTCCAAGTCTAATGCTTCTAATTTCAATGCTCTGTTGTTTCTCATCCGCTCAAATCATGCACCATATATGTTACACTTTGTGTTACATGTACACATACATACACGTATATATGTAGATGTGTAATATATATGTTACACTATTTGGAACTTAAGAGTCTTTTATTCTGGCACTTATGATAGTAATCACAAACATCTCCCTCTGCTATTAACTGTCCTTAGAAAATATTATCTTAATAAATGTATAGTATTTCAATGCATAAATGTCTCAGATTTATCTATTATAACAGTATTGTAATTAGCATCGCTGAACATAAATCTCTATGTTCTTTGAGCCTCCAATAATTTCCTTAGGAGAATTCCTAGAAGAAGAGTGCTATGAGAACTATGAATATTTTTCAGGATCTTAATATTTATTCTGTAAGTGTAAGACAGTAGCTCATATATTATTAAAGATCTACTAAACCAAAAACCATTCACTTGGGGAGTAGGGCAGAGGAACAGAAGTACATAGATGAGAAGAAAAAGGAGGCAAGATGACAGAAAAGTGGGAGAAAGATTCTGATTTTAAAATGAGTTAAACCAAGGATGAGCTGGGATCATAAGACATTGATAAGTGTTGACAGCCTGTGTTCCTCTTTTCCTTTCGCTGGCAGATCCATCAGGCTTCCCCTTGCATAAGTCTCCTCACAGTTCTCCCATTTCACAAAGGAAACAGAAAAGTTGCTACCTGCCTTCGAAAGCGCTCGTCACTCCCACCAGACAGGAGGACACTCCACTCCCTTGAATACGCAGGAGGAGGGTCTGCCACGTGCTCCGAAGCAACTGTTCATGCCTGTGCTGTGGACTGTTGCTTATGGGAACAGTTTTGTTAAGACAGATGTGGTGAGATGTTCCCATCCCCTCTCTTTTGCTAAAAGTCTTAGAGAAGAAAAGGTTTCCTGGGAAAGCTCATGTTTAATTGTCAACTAAGGAATCCATCTTTTCTTTGCTGTCAAATTCTCATCATTCTAAGACATTTTTCTGTGAGGACACTGACATGAAAGGCTTCCTGACTATGTTTTGTCTCGTGTCTCATCTCCATGTGCTAAATCTCTGCCAGCTGGACATTATCTTTCTGACTGTGCCTTCTCAAAGGGCCCTCTTGCTGTGTCTGTGGTCTGCATTCTTGCTACAGTCCCTTGAAATCCCTGTGAGTGTGACCATCTGGAAATTAGTTAGCAGTTTCAATGTCTGGCACCCTTTTCTCCTTCCACCTGGAAATCTAGGCCTCTGGCCATATGTTTCTCTCTATGTGCTTTAGAAAGCTACTAAGATGACACCATTTGGCTTGTCAAACAAACATTATTAAACAGCTATTATGTGCCAGCCACTCAAGTTTCTGGAGATAAACAGAATAGACTATGGATCCTGTCCTCAAGAAACATCTAGTTTACTGAGTCAGATAAATATTCAAATAAGCAATTACAATAGATTTTTATAAGGACTCTTATTAGAAATAGGCCCAGGGTACCACAGAGAATTATCTAAATTGAAATGGAAGGTGATGGGGGATCTTCAGAGGAAAGGGAAGGAGTCCTGAATGATGTATGGATGTGAGGCAGGAGGAGAAAGTGTTCAGGGGAAGTGACAGCAGGGAGAAGGCCAGAGCTCTTGAGACCACATGGTATGATAGGTAGGGTTCCCATATTTAGCAAATAAAAATTCAGGATGCCCAATTACGTTTGAATTTCAGGTTAAAAATAATAATACTTTAGTATAAATGTGTCCCATTCAATATTGGGAATATCCTTGTACTAAAACATTATTTGTTATTTATCTGAAACTCAAATTTAACTGGGAGCCCTATATTTTATAGGGAACAGTTAGTGATTTTATGGACAACAATAAGAAGTGAATAAATGAGGGGCCAGAAGAGAGGGACGGGGATCAAATCATGAAGAGCCACTCATCCAATCACTTAAACATGATCCTAAAAGCATCACTGATCATTGGTAAACTTAAGGCAGGGCAAAAGTGATCCTATTTACATACTAAGGGCCTCCTGGGCCTGGACATGGGGCTTGAATGCAGGAGGCTCTCCAAGTGAGAAGGAAGGTCATGTGACTCAAGGCAGTGGGATTTCTAGTTGTCACCCCCGTCCGTGTATTGATTTCTCCCATGTAGCTCTGACGGTTTATTTATAGAAAAAGCTTCCTAGATCACCTTTGCTATAAAACCAAAGTGGCCAGAAAGCTTAGAGTAAGGACGCCTAGGTCTTCTCCCTGGAAAATGCACTTACAATGGAAGGAAAGGGCAGTAGCTTTTCCAGAGCATGTCAGATGGGTCCGACAGCACAGATGAAAGAATATTCCAATGTATTCTTATACGTACAAGATTAGACAAGAGACTGCAGAGAAGCTGGCCTTGGGCTGGACTCCTCACTAATCCTTTGGAGAAATGGGGCCTCTAATCTAGGCAACTTGCTCAGGCCCCACGACTATTCAGGGCCAGCAGCTGTCCTGAACACAATAGTCTCCTCCAGGGCTCTTGCAACAACAGGAGTTTTTTCCTGGTTAGCCTAGGTTGACAAAACTACAGCAAACCTGGGGGCGAGGTATGAAGGCAGACACTGGGGAGCTGGGAGAGGGCAGAGTGGATGTTAGAGAATGGGCACCATGTGCTTCCAGCAGAACTCATGGTCGGATGGAGGAGATGGATATGGACGGGGCTGGCCAACAATGACACAATTTGGGATAAATGGTCTAAATGTAAACAAATCACCATGAGAGCTGGGAAGAGGGTGGACTCATTGGATGGGTGACAGTGTGCAAAGAGTCTTGGAAGCTCTATGATAAGGAGTCTGACCTGTGTTCTGCAGACATGAGAAATTATCAAGTTTGTAAGCAGGAAAATAACCTCACCATAGCTGTGTTTTAGGAAAGTAGCTAAGGCAGCAAGATAGAGATGGCTTACAGAGGGGAGGAATTTAAGACAAGAAGACAAGTAAGATCATTGAAACAGATCAAGAGTGTTTCCTGAAGTTAACTCTGTGGCTCTCTGGGCCCATAAGCTGCTACTTAGGAGTGAAGAGTCTCCCAAGCACGTTTGGAGGCACTGACTCTTACATCTCTCTCTTATGTCTCAACCTTTTTGAACACAGATTGTTTTTTCTGTAATAGTTCTATGGAACTAAGAGAAGTGACATTCAAAATATTTAACAACCAATAATGAATAAACACTACCTAATCAGAATGGATGTCAGAAAGGTCCTGGAAGGCCCTCTGCAATACCAGGCATGTCCCAGATCATGGGGAGGTGGTAAAGGGGGCCGGTGATGGGCCAAGGCAACTGGGATGCAGAGGGAGCTCTCAGGATCTGTCTCCACCAGAAGAGTTAAGATGCTAGTGTCAACATTACAGTGAATAAAAAATACACTTAACATCCAGAATCTGCAACCCAAGGTCCATTGTAGCAATATTCACAATAGCTAAGTTATGGAAATAACCTAAGTATCCATCAATAGATGAATGGATAAAGAAAATGTGATATATATATATACATACATATATACACATATATATATATATTTGAAAGTGTGATTGATATATATGTGTGTGTATACATACACACACATATACATACATATATATAAAAATTAGCCATGAGAAAGAAGGAAATTCTGCCTTTTATAACCCATGGATAGAACTTGAGGGCATTGTGCTAAGTGAAATAAGTCAGAGAAAAACAAATACTGTATGTTCTCAGTTATAAACAGAATCTTAAAAAGATGAACGCACAGAGATAGAGCAGAATGGTGATTGCCAGAAGCTTGGGGTGGGATGAAATGGAGAAATGTTGGTTCAAGGGTACAAACCTTTAAGATGAAGGAGTTATGGGGAACTGACGTACAGCATGGTGGCTAAAATTAACACTACTATATTATATACTTGAAAGTTGTTAATAGAGTAGATCTTAAATATTACTACACCATGCACACACAAAAAAGATAATTATATGAGGGGATAGAGATGTTATCTTACTGTGGGAGTCATTTTGCAGTATATATGTATATCAAATCACCATACTGTATACCCTACACTTACATGTGTTGTATGTCAGTACTATTCTAACAAAGCTGGAAAAAATAAGATTTTTAAAATAAAAATAATAATACACTCACTATGTTAAAAACAAAACAAAACAAATCAACAACAACAACAACATTCAGAGCTTTCCACTGTCTGCCCAGAATGCTCATCAAACTTTATCTGGAACCAAACATCATCCCAAACTCTCCTCTATAAGCCAGCAAATTTATTTCCCATTTGTCAAAAATGCCTTCTGTTTTCTGTTTCCATGTTATTGCATAGAGTGTATTTCCAAAGTATGTTTAGGAAAATACCAATTCTCAAGACTAATGCCTATCCTGTTTTCTGTAGTACAACCATGCTAACTATGAAAATATTGAAACACATCCACACCAGTTTGGGAAACACCACTGAATCATGAGAGCAGAAATGAGGTACAAATATTTCCAGAACTCTCTTTCCTCTTGCTTTCCCACTTCTCATCAGTCTTTATCAAGCCAAAAGCTGCACCTGTGTTCTTTAGCAGGATCCTTGCCATTATCCTTCCCCAACTTATTATGTCTTAATTTCAGTCTCACCTCTTTAGGAAGACCCACCCTGATCATTCTATCCAAGGTACCACCCCTGTCTATTTGTTCTCTCTGCCCCCTGTTAGTTTCTTTCTTAATATTAACTTGTATTATAATTTTGTTAGTATGACTTTCTTTTTACTCCTATCTCTACTGGAATGTGAGGTCTATGAAGATGTTTGTTTGTTTTGGGGGGTGGAGGTAATTAGGTTTATTTAGTTTTTTAATGGAGATACTGGGGATTGAACCTGGGACCTCTTGCATGCTAACTAAGCATGTAATCTACCACTGAGCTATACCCTCCCCTGCTGTGTTACGAATTTTCTGATTTGATTGTCAGGACACACCTAGGGATAGTTAAGGCAGGAGTTATTTTCTCGTTTTACAAATAAGGACATAGACTCAATAGCCATTTAGTGCTTTGTCCAAGGTCACCCATTTAAGGGTGGAAGAGCCTCCTGAGATGCCAGTTCATTCTCTGTCCATGACTCTGCACTTTCTTTTATATGTTCTTGATGCAAAAAGTCTTCTAAGAAATAAAATCCCTTAACTTAATACAATCATGGATTTCAGGTTTAGGCATCTGAAATACTTTTTGGTATGATATAATGTATTTTTTATTTGTAAACTAGAAAATTTTCTGTGGAGTTTCTAATATGCTGGTTCAGCAGAGTTTAAGGAAATGTATGAGTTTTGGCTTCAGCAGTCCTGAGATGGTGCACAATTTGCTGTGTTCATCTGTATTTGCAAGCTGCCATCAGGCGATAACTTACACCAGTTGAGCCCAGAAATCACCACCATGTATTATTTCTAAGACTGAACAAACACTTTTGAGTGTTTGCTGCTGCGATTAGGTGTCTGCGTTCTTGGATCCTGAGGATTCCAGCTTACTTCAGGAACTATGTCATCATGTAAGTTACAACTTCCCAGTTTTAAAGTGGTAAGTGTTCTTGTTTCCCAGTATATAAACAAAGAAAACAAGATGCTCCTTTCCCAACAGTTTCCTTAGGACTATATTTATGACATGTCTAAAATCATCAAGGATTTTCTAGTCACTATTGAGAAGAGGCTTTTGCTTTTTTCATTGTTTGGGAACAACAGTTTCAGTCACATTATTGTCACTAAATCACTACTGAAATTCTTCTAGGAGAAAATATGGGTTTTCCTTTTAGGCATCAAATCGTCTTTCAAAAGTAAGTCCATACTCTTAAGAGCGATTTATTCTTTTATTTTTCTCAAAATCTGACCTCAGGATCTAGATAGTTAGGGATCCTGATAATTCAGAGCTAGGAAATGTTCACAAACCACCCCTCAAGTTCAAAAGAGTACATTTAACCATTCTAAAGTGGATAACTTCCAAACAATCGTATAGGAAGTGCAAACCTTCAGCTCAAATTGTAGATATTTCTCCAAATGAATATCTCTAATTTCTTCCAATTTTTTTTCTTATTTTTAACTTGAAATGAAGGCTTCAAAACAACTGTTTACATGGTTTATTCTATATAGTTGATGCACAATTTAAGTAATCTTTTTCTTTTTTTTTTACAGGAGCAGATTCATGACTTTAAGTATTTGAATGTCTCCCATGGGTAAGAGGAATAAGAGTTTTCGTATGTAGCATCTGAGAACAGGACCAAGGGTGGGAACTTACAAAGATATCCTGATAGAAATCCCATTCTATTAGAATAAAAAAAAGAATCGTTTAAGAATCTGAGTGGGAAGATGCCTAACAGTGAAGTGCTCCCCCTAGTGATTTTGGAGGAGTGTTCAGTAAGGATGCTGCTCAGGTTGTCCTCGCATTTCTGTTGAAGGCTGGAGCAAAGACCATAATCTCCCTTCTAACCGTGACCATGACACTCATTCCTCAAGTACCTGATTGCTAAGAAGGGTGACTTGAAGAGATCACCAGGGAAGGAAGTAGAACATCTATTTAATACCAGCACCACGTGCGCACCAAGTGTCTTCTTCCTTATTAAATCAGACTGACATTCCCATGGCACAGGTAGTGCACCATTTCTTGATGAACAGCTAAGGTTCAGGCCTAAGACCTGGCAGAAAAAATGTGACCTCCAATCCTTCGATTCTAAAATTCATGTTCCTACCACAAGTAATAGGGATTCTTTATCCTTCCTCTGTAATTACTTCTATAATTGGTTGTCTTCAAGACCAATTGTAGAAAGAGATTTAAAGACAATTGCTTCCAACTGATGTTTCAACACAGGATGCATCCTCAAGGCACATACCATTCCTTTCTTCTCCTTGGGAGCTCATGTCGATATTTTAATGAGATTGCACATTATACGTGTTCAAGTGTAACTGCTTGCTGGGCAAACTGCTCTCCACACATAGACAGTAAACATCAGGAGGCTAAACCAGGGGCTTCTTTCTCGTTTTGCAATCACCTGTTGCACCAAGCACAGTGCTTTCTATTAGAGGCGCTCAACAAATGAGTGTTCAGTTGAGTCTAATATTATTCTTGTGAGTGTTTGCAGCATATGTTAATGGAAGAATTACATGACTTAAAGCCAACGACTTTGTGAGTCCTAGCTATCCCATGGATAAGCTGCGCTACTTGGAAAAATGTTTTAACCTCTCTGAGTCTAATTCCTCGTACGTAAGACATTAATCATAAAACCCACATTTCTAGGTTCTTGTGAGGATCACAGATACTTTTTCTGTAAAGTACCTAGGCTATTGCTTATCACATAGATGGCACTTGGTAAACAGGAACTACTGTTACCCTCAATTTGTCAGCTTCTTATAATAATAAACACCTGTATGAGTCTGAAACTACAAAGAGCTTTTGCCAGTGGTTATACTGTTAGATGGTTCACTGTGTATCTGTTTTTATTCCAGAAGGCTGATTGCAGATGGCTTTCTGAAGGAAATTGCTCTGTTTAGTTGACTAATAACATTGTTCTAAATGTTTTTTTAATTCCCTGTATTTAAAAAAGATTATTATTTATAGTATCTCCAATGATGTGCACAGAACATATAAATGGAGTTCAAAACATGACCCCTGTCATCAGGAAACTAATATTATAATTGGAATGACAAGATCAAAACTCGTAAGAGCTCAGAGAGTAATTTAACACTAAAAAGTATGCTGCTGATAGTAGCTTCCCAGATTTCAGGAAAGGGAGCCATCAGAGGAAGTCTTCAAGAACATTGGTAGTGCTTGGACTTGCATGGCGTGGGTAAGAGATATCCTGAAGAGTGAGCACACGAGAAAGAAGTAAAGGTAGCCATAAACACGTGGGTAGGGACCTTTGGAAGCACTCATGGTGAATGCTAAATTAGTGGAGGAAACTGGATGGATAAGACAGAGCCAACTTATTGTGACCTTTTGCCTTAAAAGGAAAAGAAATCCAACTCGAGCCTGCTTAGGCCACAAAGAGAATGTACTGGCTCTGTTAGGCTCAATCCAGGGCTGCGGGAGATACTGGCAGAGCTCTCTCCTCTCTCAGCTCAGTTTGCCTGTGTGATGGCCTCATTCTTTCCTAACTCTAGAAGCTTGGCAATTTCAGTGAAAGAGCATTTCTTTATACCAGCAGTTTTTTAAGTGCTGTTTTCAGATGCCTGGAGGGTCCCCAAGGCATTTTCAGGGAATTACAAGGTCAAACTAGCTTTATAACACTACTAAGACATTATTTCCCTGTTTTACTGTGTTGATATGTGCACTAATAATGCAAATGCATTGTTGGCTAAAACTGCTGCTGCTTTAGCCAGACGGCCCAAATTGTACCAATCATTTATTTACTGCCACACGGTCCACGGTTGCATTTAGGAAAAAAATTAAAAAGCCACTTTTATTTAAGAATGTCATTGATGACACAGTAAAAAAAAAATTAATTTTATTAAATCTCAGCTCTTGAGTACATGAGTTTTTATTGTTCTGTGTAACAAAATAGGAGGTGTACGTAAAACACTTCTGCTTTGCACCGCACAGTCATGCGGTGTGGAAAAGCACTGAGGCAACTGTTTGAGTTGTGAGCTGCACTCGCCACATTTACACGGAATATCATTTTAACTTGACAAAATAACTGATAGATAAACTGTGGTCATTCAGATTTGGGCATTTAGCATACATTTTCTGGAGATGATAACATTTGATATCATTTGATTTGCAAATGATAACATTTGAGCTTGCTCATTTTGAACTTTAGAAAACGTTTATCTGCCACTGTGAGTGTGATGGCATCCAAATATATAGACTTCTCTGATGAGGTCCTTGGTGATGTTGGTTGGAATGTGTTTATTTTTGGCATCTTATAATGAAGTGTGTCCATATTTGCGTATCTCAGTGAACTCATGTTTTCAAATGGTCAACGCAGGATATTACAAAACCATGCATAGGTAAGATCCATTCAGAGTAGACCAGGGCACTTTATTGTAGCTGACTACAAAAAGGTCATCAATGTGGTTTCAAATTTCACATTGCAACTAACTTTAAAGAAACCACCACTTGTCAAGTTTTAGTATGGTATCAAAGAAAAATATTCATACCTACAAAGGTTATTATAACCATCCCTTTTCCAACTACATATCTGCGTAAGACCATATTTTCTTCATGGAACAAAATACACATTTAACAATAACAACATATTACACAGATTGAATGCAGAAGCATGTTTGCTTATTAGGTTAACTATTAAAGAGATTTACAAAAATGTAAGGTAATATCATTCTTCTCACATTTTTATGTTTTAGAAAATATTTATGCATTTAAGCGGCTAAGGCAGTGTGGATCATGGGGGACACCTCTTTTCTAGCACATGGGAGAAGAAAGCAGTGCTGTGATAACACCTCCCCTTTAAATATGGTGTGCTATTAAGAGACGAAGGGGAAAATAAAGCTGAACAGGCAAAAAGCGTTTGTACCCTGCAGACAGTGATGTTTATACTGATCAATTCTGAAATATTCCCCAGGAAGCATCATGCAGAAAACTATAGTGAAGAAAACTATAGTCAGAGACATTTCCTACACGGCTGGAGAACCACTCTAGACAGAAAACGCTTAAAATCTGGACTTAAATGATAAATAAAATGAGAAAGCAAAATACATATCAAAAAATAAAAGGACAGTAAGACTCTCCATTGGATGGATATGACATACAGCAAAAGAGGCAGACATGACTCCAATATTCCTAGCCTTGGAAAGGGGTACAAATGTGTATTTGCAAGTGGTAGGAAGAAGGTGTCTTTAAGGTTGGAAGCCAAGAACACACCATTTCATCAGAAGAGTATGTCCTTTCTAAAAGCAGGTCAGATTCGGCTGAGCATGACCACGAGTTGAAATTACGTGGGTATTTTGAGGTACCATCGATGTCTAAAGGGATATAGTCCTAACATTCTTCAGTCTCTGCTTCCAAGAGATCAGTTGGGGCCTGTGGATCTATTTCCCAATATCTCTTAAGAAATAAAACATTCTGATTCAACTTCATGGTGACAAGGAACAGACACAGCTTCACCAACAAGGGGACGTGAGCAATGGCAGGTATTCCCATGGTTGGAGTTTCCCAAGGCTGTGTGCTTGAGCCCAAGGACCCCACTTTCTGCCCCCAGCAGTTACTTCTACCCCATCAGGTGTTTCTTCCTTCTAATTCTCTTTCTTAATTTGTAAACTGTATCTAAGAATTTCCTTATAGGGACATTTTGAAGTCTCATTAGTTAACATTTATGTAGTGCGAAGTATTATATGAATATGGAAAGTGGTAACGATGATTACTCTATGGGTCTATTTTTGTGCCGTATGTTTCTTGCCAGTTGTTGCCCCAATCACATTACAGAATTAGAAGACAACAGTTCAAAATGAAAATAAGAGTATAGAGGAGAAAAACAGGAGGCAAAGTCCGTGTAGGTGAGAAGTACTTTCGGGTGGCATTTGAAAACAAAGTTCATCAACAAGACAGAGAAACATGAGGAGTCTAATCACAGCAAGAACTGGTGAGGCCAACTATGCAATTAGGCCAGTACATGCGGAGGAAAGATGCCTCAGAAATGTAAGATGACAGGAAGGAAGAATAACAAGACCAAAATGTTAGTTTCCCAGGGGACTTTATGGTTTATTGACAGTACCTTGACAATTCTGAGGTGCTGAGCTAAGTTATAGTGGTTTCTGAGTTGTTTTATAGTCACTGTTGGTCTGGGAACTTTTGTCCTCTCTGTCACCTGAGGACCCAGGGCAGTATCTTCTTTTCTGGCAATATGAAGGGATGTGTGGGAATTTAAGGGTGTGTGTGTGTGTGTGCGTGTAACCTGGGCAACAGCAGGCAGTGCAATTCCATTCTCAAATGCTATTGCTAGGGATGTACTGAAGATTCCTGCACCCTGAACTTGAATAAACTCTGTGTTTAAATTGGCTGATTGTGGACATTTTGCACAGGTAGTCTGAGAGAGTTACTTCCCAGGATTATTGCACATAAAGATTTTCATCTCATGTTTTGAAATAAGCAGAATATAGGGCTGTAATAATAAATGAACCATATAATCAACAGTGTCTAGGGCTTAAACATACGTGTGACTAAACAGGTTCACACACCCTCCCATTTCTTCCTTTACCTAAAATTTAATGCCCTTGTAGCATTATCCATCACTCACTGATCAAGATTTAAATTTTATACATGTAATCAGCAGTCCTACAAAGGAACTGCTACTTAAATTGTATACCTGCCCAATCTGTTCCAATTTTACAAATTTAGGGGTTTCCAAAATATGTGTTACTGATATCAGTAAATTTAGCACTTCTAGTGCCACAAGAAAAAGAATGTCACTTGTCACAGAACGTAGAGGCTTGGTTTATTATATAAAGAGAGTCTATAACAACCAAGTGAACAGAGAACACAACCATGCAAAATGTATGCTTTAGAACGTCTGCGTCCAAGTCCTATCAAGTCTTTCTCAGACTGTACTGCATGAGAATGGATGGTCTTCAGAAAGCAAGCAGCAAAGCACGTGGGCTCTAGCGCCCAGCACTTTGGATTCAAATCCCGCCCCTACCACTGACCGAGCAGGGGCAGGTGAATTAACTACTTGGGGCTTTGCAGAGGACATCCCCTAGGGTGATCCCCATGAGTCACAGCCTTGTCTAATCTTCTCCCCCTCAAGCGCTCGCTCCTAACCTGTGGAACATGTGGACTTGCTTCTAACCAAAAGAATATGGCAGCAGCCAAGAAATGTGGTAAATGTAATTAAAGGTCCTAATCAATTAACTCTAGGTTAATCAGAAGAGAACCTCCCATCAACCTTGAAGAAGTGAGCCACCATGAGTTCTACAGCGCCAAGGAAATTAATTTTACACCAGCCAGACGAGCTTGGAAGAGGATGTCTGTCTTAAACAGAACAGCTGATGCCTTGATTACAGCCTTGTAAAACCCTGAGAATACGATCCAGCTAAGCCAGACCCAGATTCCTGACCATGTAAATGTGAGATAGTAAATGTGTAAGATGTTTTAAGCCTTTAAATGTGTGGAAATGTGTTATTCAGCAATAGAAAATTAATACTGGCTTCAATTTCCTCATTTGTAAAATAGGCATAAAAACAGTATATATGCCACAGTATTGCTAGGAAGTTAAAGAAAGTTAGAATATATAACATGTTTTAGTCCCAGAAATACAGATAACTGCACCATAGATATATTAGCTTTTATATCTGCCTAAAAAGGAGCTCACAAAAATTCTGTAATGGCACCTATTATCCAGTGAACTTGATAACTTACATAACAATTAAGCCCATCGACAGTATCACATTTAGGTACCTTACTGCAAGGCGCAAAAGAAACGTGCAGAACTGAGGCACTGCTTATCCTCGTCCTTCAATGAAAAATGAAAACTTAATTAAAATGTAAGATGTCAGTACTAAACATAAATAGTTGCACAATATTTTTTCTTAAAGATTGTCCCAGAAATCATGGAAACCATCATAATATTGAGGCTGAAAATCAAAATCATGAAATCCTCCAACAGTGTGAAGCACATAACTTCCGGCTATGTGAACACTACCTTGCTGCAGATCGAGCACAACTAGGAAGACTGTATAAAATTCTAAAAGTACAATTGAAAGCATCAGACCAAGAAGCTAGAACTTGAAGGTCAAAACTTCCAGGGAGAAGGGAAGGGCAGAGAAGTAAAACCAAAAATGTGTTCTGCTTTTCCCTTTGAGGTATTTGCTAATTCACAAGCAGAGCAAGACTGCAGGCTAAGAAGCCCAGAATAAAGTGTCAGCTAACGGACTGAGAAGCTAAGCAGAGAGATAAGCAATCTCATTGTGTTCTGGAGACAAAAGCTGAATTTCAGGGCTCATCAAGGAGATGAAGTCCCAGTGAATACTCTGGCTTTCAGGTGCAACCCTGGAAGGACAGCATTCTGAGAGTAAACTGAAAATAGCCAAGGGCTTTGAAAATACTGCAGTTCAGACTGGAATCAGTTCTAACCTGAATAGATTAAACATATTTACCTCTGCTCTTACTACCTATCATAACCTAAAATGAGTACCTTCACTGAAGATATTATTATGATCGTACACAATATCTAGCATTCAATTAAGAATTACCAGGTATACCAAGAAACATTATCAAGACAAAAAATGGAATATAGAAATAGACCAACAGGTGATCCAGATATTAGAAGTATCAGACACTGGCTTTAAAACAGCTGTGATTAATATGTCCAAAAAATGACAATAAGAAAACTTAGGAAGAAAAGTGGAATACACTTTTAAGAATCAAATAGAAATTCTGTAACTAAGTAATAAAACTGAAATCAACAATTCAAGAGGTGAGTTCATCACTATATTGGGCTCTTGAAAAGATGATTTTACTGAACAGAAAGAAAATATGCAGGTTAAAGCATGAAAAGTTATGGAAAATTCAGAAAACAATATAAGAAATACACAGAAGGGATTAAAAACTTTTTTACGTGTAATCAATGTTCCAATACAGAAAATGAGGCAGAAGCAGTATTAAATTAAACATTAATGACCTAGAATCTTTAAAAACTAATAAAAAAAACACCAACCCATGTGTTCAAGAGATGCTATAAACACCAAGAAGATAAAAAATAAATAAATTCACACTTAGGCATGCCATAGTAAAACTGCTAAATGCTTAAAAAAATGAAAAGAAAGAAAGAAAGAAAGAGAAAAAAATCTTAAAGATAGCCAAAGAAAACAGTGCCATTATATTCAAAAAAGAAAAAAATAAGACTGGGCTGAATTTTTAACAGAAAAGATGGCAGCCAGAAGATAATAAAAGGCATCTTTATGGTGCCAAACTAGAATTCTAGAGTCCATGAAAATATTCTTCAGAAATGAATATAAAATTGGGATGTTTTCACACAAACAAAAACTGAAAAAGTTCATCACCAGTAGACTTCACTAAAATAATTACTAAAAGAAATTCCTTGGGCAAAAGTAAAGCAATCCTAAACAGAAACACAAAATGCAAGAAGGAATACAGAGTGGCAGAAAGTGGTAAATACGTGGATTAACATAAATGAAGGTTGACTGTACAAAACAGTAATAGTAATGGGCTGCAGAATTTAAAATATATATGATAATAATATATGATAAAAATAATGTGAAAGGCCAAATAGGACTAAATAAAGTATTCTAAGGTCCCAGCATAATCGAAGAATTGGGAAAAGTAATATTTTTATTAGACTGCAATAAATGAAGGGAAAGCATTAAATAATAATAAAGGAAAGTATAACAGACAAGGTAACCGAAATTAAAATTTAAAAAGAAGTATTTTATTACTCGAAAAGAAGGCAACATGGCAAAATGATGACTGTGAGAACAACATGACTAACAAACTTGACACACTTCACATAACACTGCCCACATCAATTGTAGGACATGCACACTTTTCACATACACATGCAATTTTTACAAAAACTGGCAATATGCTGGGTTATAAAGCATTTTTCAACAAAACTGAAAGCTATTGTTAAATCTGAATAAAATGGATAAACCTCTAGGAAGCCTGATTGAGAAAAAAGAGAGACACAGACTGTCAATAACAGAAATATACAAAGATGGCATCATCTCACATTTTACAAATAGTTAGAGAACAACAAGAGGAAATTATGACAATTGTAGGCTCTGGGGTGTTTCCTCTGATACCAACAGCCAACCCCCAAATTTGCCAGACACTGACTAGATGTCCAGTAATTTAATTCAGTTCTGACACTGTCTACCCAGAGTCAGTTTGGACTCCACAGGTTAAAAGCTTTGGGAACAAACTGGATAGTGATTTAAACTACACCTTTTTGGTTTAAAAGTGAATCATAGGTGAAAATCTAAATCCTCACTTTTCACTATGTGCCCTTCCTCATAAATTAGGATCAAAAGAAAATGCTGCAATCAATAGTTATTAGTAAAACACTACAAAACAGTAGGTTGAATATGAAAGAAAAAATCTTGTTAATTGGGAAGGAAAATTAATTGTGCCCAATACTTCACTTGTGCTTACAAGTCAGAAGTGGGACAATTTCATGTCACCAGATATTTAATTCCATCCAATCTCTGACAAATAATAAGTGATATTACTTCCAAGTAAAGCTTTTATGCAGTATGGAATAAGAGAGCCCTAATTTCCCCGAGAACAAAGATAATGTATTTTTTCCATCCTTTGAAAGTCAAAGAAACCTTCTGCCATAACTAGGAAGTGGAAAGTACCTTTAAGTATTCCAAGCACATTGCTGAAAACTAAGTTGTTCTGTTGTAATCACCATTTCCAAAATCCCATGGGGAAATTTTTTTTACATTTTTTTTTCCACTTGACATTTGGGGAAAAAAGAGAGAGGGAGAAAGATCTCAAGGTAGAAAAAAGTGTATAACATTTCAAAGGGAAAACTGGAATATTTCAGGACATTGACATGGTCCAGTCATCTAGTAACCAAAAGAGGACCCTCCGACCAACAAATTTAGCCAAAATATCCAAAATGTGGAGATCTAGGCTGTCTGCGAGGACGGGTTCAGCAGGACTGCCGTTTGAGCAGACCATCAGGAATGGGCGGGATCTCGACGTCCAGATTGGTAGGTGGGTCACAACACGAGAGAATGGGGCTTGGGTTGTAAGCAAGGACTCCAGGGACCAGAAGAGGCGCTTATAGGAGAAAGGCATAGAGAAAAATAGTACTAGGGAGATAGTCAATGACAGGTGTGTCAGCACAGGAAAAAGAAGACAAGAGCCCCACTCAGAAGAAACGGAACACAAAAGGCAAAAGCCAGCCAACGGGCAAGGACGGCTGCCCCGAGTCTAATGAGGGTCAGCATGGATCAGAGACCAGGGCTGTGAGGAGCAAGCAGCTGGGGGACAGTGGCACCAGCTACAGGAAGAGGAGAGGCCCAGAGGCTGGGCTGTCAGAGGCTCTGCCGGTTACTGATTCTGGTGTCCCAGAAAATAAGCGGACCCAAACCAAAACACATGGTCCTCTCAGAGCTCAGTGACTGTACTGTCCTCATCTTCCATCTTCACCTGCCACTGCTTCCTTCCTCCTCCTGCCTCCTTCTCACGTCTCCTCCTCACCTCTGCCTATCTGTTATTTTCTTACATGTTCTTTCCTTTGTGTCTCTGCTCTGTTTTTAAATATTTGATTTCTCTGCCCTGTTTCTCTTCCTGTTATTTCTCTCCCCATCTCCGATCTTCCCTTCAATCTCCGTCTACCGGCTTCTCTCATGGTCTCCTGCACAGTTCATCTCCCTCCTCTATTGTATATCCTCCCCTCCTTCCCCAGCCTGGAGTCTCCTGTCACCCATCAAATTAAATGACATATTTTTCTTAATTTAATATAATTATTCAATGAAATGTTAAAACCTCAAATTTTAACTTTTACAAAAGATGTTTTGAATTTTTTATATTTATTTGTCTCATAAAAAGGTAAAAGCAAACAAATTATTTCTCTTTTTATGCATCTAATTCTTGGGAGTTTTTTTTCCCTAGAGAGTAATTCTTAACAGGAAAAAAAAGTTTCTCCCTGATTTTTTCTCAAATTCCCTAAGTCATCATTTCAAAAAGCATCACCAACAGTGAAATTCTTCATACGTTATTAAATTCTATCATTACATTGATTTACTCTCTTTTTGTTACACCACAGATAGAGAAGATGAGAGTCTGACCTGGCCCACTGTTATAAATGGTAACAATTATATTCATGGCAGCAAGGTGTCTTTGAACATCACAGCTAAAGGAGATGAGCATCTAGCCCAATAATAGCAGCAGCCATAGAAGCCACGGTAATAAAAAACAATCACTAAACCAATAATAAGTTCTCGGGATACACTGTTTCCCCGGCACTGACCAGCAGTTCATTTTAACACAATAAGACATGATTTTCAAACGCTGTAGGACAGGTTTAATGCAATTATTGCACATTCTTTATTTCCTCCATGTGTTTCCTGACCTCTAATACTGAAATTGCTACTGAGGCTTATATTCTCTACTATCAGCTTGGCATTAGCAAATTGGAAAAGAAAAAAGAAAAACAAACCCAGATTTGAAGAATTTATTGTCTGCCGTAAGCACTTGCATCAATGAGGCTGAGCAGCTGGCTCAAAGCTCTTATGATATCACCATCTGTAACTCAAAGGGGAAAAACCAGTATCTCCGATTTTTCAAAGGGTAAAGAGAGTACAATCATATTTATGAGGTGTTCAAAGCTTTGACAAGAGAGGCCTGTCAGACATTATCAGCATGTGCCAGTTGGCATGCAGATCGTGGACATATTGTCCATTTAAGTTGTCAGTCTACAAGCCTCAACCAACGTTTGCAAATCTGTGTGGCAAAAGCCAGTCGTGTTGTCATGATCCCAGGAATACTGCTCAGGGACCGCTGCTCCCATTGTTTAAAAATTATATTGCAACATATTTTGCTGGAGAATAATAAGTATTTATAGATAGAAAGACAGATAGGTAGATAGATAGTACAGATGAAGAAAGAAATAGAGATAGAGATATAGAGATACATGGAGGTATATATGAATATTAGAAGATTGTATCTCTATCTAGAAATACAGATGTCAATCTTTTAAATGGTTTAGACATCATGGATCATACATTATTTTACACGATTATCTTGATGATACAAGAATTTGCTGACTGTTCTTGCTCTAGGACCATCCTTTCTCTACACTTTCCCTTCTCTATTTGACGACCTCCATCCTCATCTCTTCCGAGGACACGTTCTTAAGCTTCTTGGAATTTCTTGTGTCACTGATAAAGAATATTTTATAAAATATGCCCAGCTAATGTATGTTAGTACTTGCATGTTATAACACAGGATATAAGAAGACCCTAATAAATGGGAGAGAACAATAATGTTTTTGGAGGGAAAGACAATATTATAAAAGATATCAGGTTTTCCCAAATAAATATATACGTTAAGACAATTCCAATCAAAGTCACAAAGGATTTTCTCCCCCTTTTTGATGATTTCTAAGATATATTTAGAAGAATAGACAAGCAAGGATCACTAAGGTGTGTTTGCTGTTTTGCAATAATGGTTAAGGAGGAGGAACTTTCTCTACCACAAGTTAAAATATGTTCTGTAGCTACAACAATTGATACCAATGTGGCACCTGAGCAAGAACAGACAAACGAACAACGAAACAGACTACTGAGATGGTAAATTTCATGCGTGCAAAGCCCACATGTGTTTTGTTCATGGCTGTTTTATTCATCCTGATGTCTCCATAGTGCCTGGAACATAGTAAACAGTTGCAGAATAAATGAGCTAGCACAGTCAAGGCAGTATAAATAGTATTGGAATATAAATACGCATATAGCACATGAGAATGGCAGAGTCATAAATCAGTGAAAAACAAATGTTTTATTCAAAATGTGTTCAGAAAATTGCCACTTAGGGAAATAATATACTGTTTGAATCTTCACCTCACAGAATACGTGAACATATCTTGACTTGATCTATAATTAAAGTATAAAAAAAGAGAATTCATTAAAAAAAAAACACTAGAAAAAAGGGATAGGTTGACTATAAATCTGACCTGTGGACTCTTGGAGGAGAGGAAGACTTTCAGTGTTTATAAGCAATGTCAGCTATCACAAAGGAGAAGTTATTTCCACTGTCAGTATTCAGTATCTGTGTGTGGCCATGTATGTATGCCCCACATAACTTCAGAAGTCGTCATTCTCATGAGAATGGTTCTCCCTGGACGTAAGCTACATGGTATCCCTGCTGAATCACCGCACACCCCAGTAGTTTTTGCCTTCTGGGGGATACCAGTTCAGTTGGCAAAAACTTAGAAGCACTGATAGATCTCATTTATGCACCAGCATCATGGAAAGCTATGCTCAGCTCTCAGCTTTGATCAGGGGCTCTCCAAGTGTGGTTCCTAGTCAGCAACATCACCGTCACTTGACCCATACAAGATCTACTGAATTTGAAACTCTGGGGTGGGGCCCAGCACCTGTGCTGGGTGATGCTGATGCATATAAATTCTGGGAACTACTGGCTCAGAGGAAACAAACCACCACCCACATAACAACTGAATCCACAAGAGCTTCTCAGTTCAACACCACTTTCATTACCATTATGAACAGCAAGTATCATTTTCCTTCCCAGGGATCATATTCTCCTCCCCCAGGTCATTCAGCCAATCAGTTTCTAAAACATCAGTTTTATCAGATATTCCCAGGAATATCTTGGTGCCCAGGAAATTTTCACAGTACAATATGTTCACGATCCAGAATTCACAAATCAAAGATGTGGAGAGCATCAACAACACATAAATCCTATATATCAGTTAAGGTTAGGCTGAACTAGTCCAAATCTAAATTCACCCATTTTTAATGGCCACTAAAGAACATTCTAAGATTTAAAAAGAGAAGGCAGGATATCACTTGGTAAGATTAGAAATACACAAAGAAATGATAGATGATGCCAAATGATGGTGATCATTTTCCAGAAGAAATAAAGGAAGTGAGGAAGGCAGGGATCATGCTGGAAGACAGGGTTGAGATATCCATGTGTACTCTTTCCCTGCAAATGTTCATTTTATCTCCACTAAGACCCCCATGAAAATATGTATAATTCTAAGAAAATTCCCCAATCTTCAAGAGAAAAGTGATGAAAGACCATGAACTGACAAGTCACAGAAGAGAATATTAAAAGAGCTCATTTATGAATATGAAAGTAGTTAGCCTCTTTAGTAATGAAAGACAAAAATAAAACTATACAACTCAGTTTTTATTAAATTGTCAAATATTAGAACAAAACTCTTGATGATAGAAGTATTAAATTATCACAAATATTCTAGAAGGCAATTGGTCAAGGTACCTTAAAAATCTTAAAATGCTGACTATTTCTGACTCAGAAATTCTGTCCAGTCCTCCATTCTAAAGAAATAAGCAGGAATATGGACAAAGATTTTTTTTTTAATGGAGGTATAAGGGATTGAACCCAGGACCTTCTGCATGCTAAGCATGCACTCTACCACTGAGCTATACCCCTCCCCCTGGACAAAAATTTATACCAAAAGATGTATACCTTAATGTTATTGACAATAACACAAACTGAAAATAATCTAATGGTCAAATTATAATAACATAAGAAAAAGTTTGGATACGTCTTTGTGAAAAAGTAGGATAGAGAATTGAATATATAGGATAAGTTCAAATACATAAAAATAAAGTAATCATAGGCACAAACCAAAATGTTAACAGTATTCATGAATGAATGGAGGTTATGCATAATGTTTTTTATTTTACTATGTTATTTCCCCAAATTTCCTATAATAAATACAAATGACATTTACCAGGGGAAAAATTTTTTTAAGGATATCATATGAAAATCACATTTGGAATATTTGGGAAGTATTTGGGACTATGTGGTATTTCTTAAAAACTACAAATCATCTTGAATGGATACCACTGACACAATGGAACTAAATCTTCTCTGACAGACTGGGACATTTTAAGGCCCATGTATGAGTGAGAGAAGCCAGGAAAGACTGAAGAACTTTCAAATTATAAGAAGCTGAGAAGACCAAAAAGGAGTGGTGTGGCCGGTTGTCTCCAGGTCCCTCACAGCGTCAGCCAGCCTCACCACCTCCTATGGTCCTCATTCTCATCTTATAATCCACCCCTAATTTGAGTTCTTGTTCAAGCCCCTATTTCCAGCTTCCTCAACAATCACTAGGCACCAGCCCTACTTACTATCACCTCTTAAGTCAGTTCCACAAGTCACCATGTGTTCTGAGGACCCCTGGCAATCAGGTCATCCCACTGGCCCTGGATCACTGATTTTCACTTTAATGTTCTTGTCCCTAACTACTCATCAGGTATCCTAGGGCGCTGAGCACAGATGACATTCAAACTGCCAGTCAAGGTCTCCAGCCTCTCATGGCTGCTACTAGCATTTTTTAGACTCAGCTGCAGGCAGATGATACCTTCTCGGTGCCAATAAACCCAAGTCAAGGAAAGGCCTCAGGTTGTCTGTCTGGGATCCTTTCTTTTAACAAGATTATCTTTTCTTGGGTCTCCTTCATCTCCTCTCCTCATAACTAAAGAACAAAATCAGATTATAGTGCAAAAATTCTCTCTATGCCATGGACAATGTGCACCAACATTTATGTTTATTTAGTTTGTGAATGGCTGTCATTTCCCAATCGGAGGGGGAGACTTTTGATTCCCTACGGAAGGGAAAAGGAACTTCTTCCCCCAACATTTATAATTTTCCTAATAGGAAGTCACCTCCTGTATTTTTTTTTTAAGAATACACCTCCTGTATTCTTAAACTTCATAAAATGGTTCCTTTATCAAGATCCTAGTAGCCTACAATGCAATAAAATTCTAGTGGCCACTGATTCAAGTTTTACTCTATGTCAAGCATCATGCATACGTGTCATGCTTTACATATATGATAGCTTAATTCCCACAACCCTATTATCTCCTCTGTTTTACAAACAAGGAGGCTATGGCCCAGAGAGTTAAGGAACTTGGTTTAACATCCCTCAGCTACTAACTGGTAGGACTGACTTTGAACCAGAGTCCAACTATGTAGGGCCTTCATGCCCAATCCCATAGCAAACCACCTTTCTACAAATGTCTGTCCTTTTTCAGAGGGTTTCTAGAAACACATTCAAGATGATTTCAACAACTATATTTTCATAATAAAACTTAAATAATAAAACACATTTTCACAGGGGTTTTATGACAATATTTGTTGCTAATTTTCTAACTTTTTTATTTGAATAAGTACCACCAGTGATCATGGAATGTTCTTTGCACAAAATATTAAAAATTATTTCAATTTTTCTTAATAATATCAACAAATCTTATTATTTGAAGAGAAATTGGAAGGAAGTTTTCAGAGGATGTACTCTTTAAAATGATTACTAATAAATACCAAAACACTTAGCCACATAAGTAAAACACAAATGGTTAGTTTGAACTATAGCAAAAGTATATAGTCAAATGAGTTATCAAAGGTTGTAACACACTAAAAGAATTAGCATTATAAATGATAATGATCAAAATACTGCAAAATGACCACCTTTGGTTATTTAGTAAATATGATGATTATCCTGGATCCTTAAATAGGACATTTTCTGAACACAGGAATTCACAGACACAAAAGAAATCCAAAAGTATTCTTTATTATTTTCTTTTTTATTGAATTATAGTCAGTTTACAGTGTTGTATCAATTTCTTGTGTACAGCATAATGTTTCAGTAATACATATACATACATATATTCCTTTTCATACTCTTTTTCATTATAAGTTACTACAAGATATTGAATATAGCTCCCTGTACTATATAGTATAAACTTGTTTATCTATTTTATATATAGTAGCTAGTATCTGCACATCTCAAATTCCCAATTTATCCCTTCTCACCCCCATTCCCCCTGATAACCATAAAATTGTTTTCTATGTCTGAGAGTCTCTTTCTATTTTGTAAATAAGTTCATTTGTGTCTTTTCTTTAGATTCCACATATAAATGATATCATATGGTATTTTTCTTTCTCTTTCTGACTTACTTCACTCAGAATGATGATATCCAGGTCCATCCATGCTGCAAATGGCACTATTTTATTCTTTTTTATGGCTGAGTAATATTCCATTGTATATACATATACCACAACTTCTTTATCCAGTCATCTGTTGATGACCATTTAGGTTGTTTCCATGTCTTGGCTATTGTAAATAGTACTGCTATGAACACTGAGATGCATATATCTTTGTGGATTAGAGTTCCCTCTGGATATATGCCCAGAAGTGGGATTGCTGGATCAAATGGTAAGTCTATTTTTAAAGGAATCTCTGCACTATTTTCCATAATGGCTACACCAAACTACATTCCCACCAGCAGTGTAGGAGGGTTCCCTTTTCTCCACACCCTCTCCAGCAGTTACCATTTGTGGACTTTTTAATGATGGCCATTCTGACTGGTGTGAGGTGGTACCTCACTGTAGTTTTGATGTGCATTTCTCTGATAATGAGCAATACTGAGCATTTTTTCATGTTCCTATTGGCCATTTGTATGTCTTCACTGGAGAATTGCTTGTTTAGGTCTTCTGCCCTTTCCAGAAGTATTTTTTCTGGGGTGATGGATATGTCCTAAAACTCAACTGTGGTGTTGATTGTGTAACTTTGCATATACTAAAATTCACTGAGTTGTACACTTAAAATGGACAAATGTTATGATATATCACTTATATTCCAATAAAGCTATTTAAAAAAAAAGAAAATACTGGAGAAAAACAGAAAATATTGCTGAGGCTTTAAAAAATTGCTATCATTATTAATTATCATTTGCTGATGAAACCAGGCATCACATTAAACAGGTAATGAAGGTAATCTCACTTAATCCTTACAGCAGTCTTCTGGGCAGACATTCCTAACCCTGCCTGGCAGATGAAGGGAAGAGCATACTGGAGTTTCTGATTTGTCTCTTTGTCTCTGATTGGACTCCAACATTGCACTGTGTTCTACAATTTCCTTAATTCTGGGCATCTCTATTACACTTTATTTAAAATATTGTATAATAGTTCAAATCCTTGCTTAACTTGTGTATGAGTGAGCAGCCTCATGAAAAAGTAAAATGGGTTTGAAGTTTAGGGTAACAGATAAGCAAGCTGAAATCCCAAAGAAACCCTGGATTTTGCCTTTGTTCTTCACCCAAGGGCTTCATTCAGGGGTATGTTGGGAGTATGGCATGTTGCTTCAAAGTCATCTTAAAAGGTCTCACCATCAGGGCCTATCAGAGATATAACCTCAGCCTACGACACAGATCTACAGAGCTGATCCTGAGTTTATTTAAAGAAAAAATACAAAAAAAAAAAAAACCCCACAATCTCCTAATAAAAACAGCAGATCAACGTCACCAGTATGGGCTTTGTACAAGTCTGAGACTCTTCCCTAGGAACTTGCAGGAACAGGAATTCAAGAAACTGTCCTTTGGCCTCCATGATTCACATGTCATTCCCGTGTCAGTTAGGAAGACGCCACGTGCTCCCAGAGCCCGCAGTCACCGCTCAGGGCACTTTGTGTCCACTACTGTAGAGGGGTACATAATGCCCAATGAGGAAAGGGGCATGTCTGCCACGTTCACTACTGAATCCCCCACAGCTAGCGCAGTGCAGCGGAAATAGTACACTCAGTAAATCATCACTGAATTAATGAATAGCCTAAACTTACTTCGTGCTGGAGATTTCACGTTTTTGTTTCATTTTGTTTTGTCTTACAGGCTCCAATCCCTATCTGTAAATTGTTCAATCTGTGGGGATAAATACATGTAAACAATGGTAATGTGTGGTAAGTATATTTATATGCTATTAATTTAGGCACATGTAAGATACAGTGGGAAACTTGATTTATTCTTTATATTCGCTTTCATTAAAATAAATGATTAAGATGTATAATATGAATCATATATGTAGTAGGGAAGACTTAGTAAGATAGACTCATAAGACTTTATTTCCTTTTAGGTAATATAAGCTACCAATATAGTGACTACACTTCATCATGCCACAGATGAAGGTTTTGCATGGGTGTAGAGAGCTGAAGGAAGAGCTCATATCACCATGTTAAAAATTTTCAATTGTGCATTTCCTAAAACTCACACACGCAAAGGGTAAACGATTGCTCCTAATGAGTCCTCTCCCCTCCCCACCCTCCCCTGCATGGTTAGATGTTGTGTTGGGAGGGGAATAAACTCCTCCAGGGTTACTTGGAAGTTGTCACTATGGAATTTATCAAGCTTCTCTTTCCAGGTCAGGCTTGTCCTGGGAAACTGCTTGTCTCCCTTGACATGGGGACAGTGTGAGGACACTAAACATTTTATGAGGTCTGTCAGCAAAAGATTCTCTACTTTTGATTCAAATAAATCACTACAGGATCCTAGGAGTAAGTTTTTTGTGGGGGCGGGGGGTGAAGAAGGGGAAGTAGATTAGGGAGACTCAGACTGGAACAGGAGTGACATTTCTCGAGCATCTGCTATCTGCCTGGCACTGAACCAGAAGCATGACACGTATTGTTATGTTTCAACTTTACAACAACCCAGTGAAGTCATGACTTTCATTTTACACATGAGAATGCTGAAACCCAAGTAAAGCACCCACAATTAGTAGCTGGTGGGTCTTCTAATATTCTTCCTAAGACCATAAAACTCTAGAGACTTTCCTCTTCATACATATACTCCATGAATATCTATCTGTTTCCCATGAAATCTGTCCATGGGATTAAAATGAAGCAGATAGAACTCTTTAATATAATTTTTTTCCATTTTTTGGGAAAAAGTTACTGCAAAATTGTATTTTAAAAGCATACACATAGAAATCAAAATCATCCAGGTTTTACATCAGTACTTTGGGGGAAAAAAACCAGCCAACCGGTTTTATTAATTTTTCTAGATACTCAGTTTACATTCTAAGCAAACTGATTCTCTTAACCATTCTATAAATATAATTGGTATAACAGATTTATCAAGGATCTTTAACATACAGCAAGTGTCTTTTGAGTATATGTATAATGACTTTCTAGAGGAGGAGCCTCAATGTCAGCCAAAGAAAGAATCTCTCACAGAGGAAAAAATACAATAGATCGGACAATTTAGCCTAAGTACCTTCAGGGTTTCCATGACAACCACAATTAGTAACATTTAACAAGAAAACAATGGATTTACCAGCTCAGAATAGTGGTCAAATACATGTCTTTTAATTTATTTCTACTATTAGAAATACAAAGAGGTAATTGAATACAGTACTGTGACTGCTCCTGCATGAGCTTTTCAGAATTTCTGACGTTGTGGGGCAATCACATCATTAGCATAAACAATATTGATTGTGTGGACTGTGGGGGCATAAGATGAATGTGCTTTAGAAATGCCATCTGAACACTTACCACCACCCCTAATCAATTACAAACACGAGCTGACAAGTTTTTTGCTCCAAAATGACCAAAAGACAAAAGGGATTCCCATGCTCTACCTGCAAGTTTGGCTGGGCTGCTCACTTAGAATTACAGAGGTTAACTAAAAGCAAATCAGTATGCTAGAGCTGTCAGCATTTCATGATTAGAGTCATAAAAACTTTCTGATCATCCTTTTTTTTGACTTTGCTTTTGAGAATGTGGAAATATGACCACATCAATTCTCCAGCATATAAACTTGGCTGTGATTACTGCCTGCCTTTGGCTGAGTCAGCACGAAGTTAGGCTATGAAGTAATGGGGCGTGACAGCCTCTGCGTTTCCCATCCACCAGTGAATGCTTTGTTGCAATGCCCTCCACTGTTGGCAAATGTTGTACATCAGCCTTCTCTTTTTATTTGGTACCATTATTTGAGGTTTGTAACAAGTCACAAGCTAATCTGTTACAAAAATTTTCTTCGGTTAAAAAAATTTTTTTTTCTTCCCCACATACATAGGGCAGGTGAGACAAAAACATTTATAAGTGATTTTGGTAATCATAATAGTTACATTGCATTGATTACCCAAGAGCATTTTGCAAGCATTTTCTCATTTAATCCTCACAACAACCCTATGAAGAAAGCATAATTATTATCCTCATTTTATAGCTCATGAAACCTAATCCCAGAAAAGTGATAGCCCCAAATCATACAGTGGCCACATTCCAAATAAACGTGAGGGTTTGACTCCTAGCAGCCTGGCTTAGGACTGGTTCAGTAATAATTATGGTACTCCAGTTGCTGAGGTCTGAAACTGCTAGGATTCTCCAGTCCAAATAGATACTATCAATGTAATGTTTGCAATCATACAAACTAATGTCTCCGCAGCAAGTCTACTCAGTATTTCTATTTTCAAGAGTTATTTGTTCTGAGATGCAGAAGAAATGCAATGGGAAGAACAGAGCCCAAGGACCTGGGTTTAAATCCCAGCTCGGAAACTCATCTGTTGGATGACCCTGAGCAAGCTTCTGGACCTTTCTGAATCCAAGTGTCCCTAACTGGAATACGCACCCTGCAGGGCTATGAGGAACACCAGCAATGGCATATGTTAAATATTTTACAGGTAAGGGGCACTCGGAAAGTGGTGTCCATAATTATTCTCAGCTTCTCAGAGCTCCTTCATATCTATCTCTGACCCCAGTTTCACCAGTTGCTCCAACAAGCAAAGATTTTCTAGCGAAATCCATGTGGATTGTCTGTATGCTCTGACTCCTCCTAGTGGAGTCAATCAAAGGACTTCCTTTCATTTTTAAATGAGGAAATCTTATCTGGACACCTTTATACACACTGTCATCAGGTAAGGTTTCTAATCCCAGGGGACATGTCACTTTCTAATAAGTAAATTCTAGAGTCATGAAAAGGTCAACTTACATGCAACAAGATGGCTCACGGAGGAAATTAAATAGTGTCTGAGTCATGACCGCTGGGTTGTGCTCGGCCTGCAGTGTAGTGGCTGTAGAAAGGGCCGTATCCGGGATACAGAGCACAACTAGAGGAGCTAAAATGGGACCACTGGCAGCGCTCGCTCAGCTCTACGGCAACAGGAGGGCTCTTTTGATCCCAATATACTCAAATAGATCCTGAAGAGGCCCTGGAAACAGCAGAGTGTTCTGTAATATTTAAAGGATGCTGCTGAGATTCAGTCTAAAATTAGACCTGCAGGCTGTTTCCTGCACTTCAGGCTAACCTTCCTTTCCATGCCTGTGATTTTCTTCCTGGATATTAAGGTTCTGGTTCATTTTAAAATCCACTTACAATAAAGAGGCCCACAGAAGCCTGGGCTCTCCTGCCTTGTACATAGACCTACCCATACATAGTCCTACCCAGGACTACACCTGCATTCTGTGAAACGAGGGGGCCGATGGGGCACCTGCTTTGGCCTGTGATTGTGCTTTATGATTCAAGGGCTGTATGGGGAAAAAGTGGACCTCTGCGTGTCTTACAAATCCATTCACATTGCCAGCACCTCAGTAACAGGAGGATATGTCCAGGATCTTTCCCTTTTCAGAGTTTTAAAATTTCAGGACCTTGAAATTTAACAGATTAATGTCTCAAAATCCCCTACACTCACTTAGAAATTACATCTTTAATTTTGAAAAAAATATCAAGATAACAACTTTGACTTTGGGTGTTAAATTATGTCAGTAATTGTAGGTGAGGAAAGTAATATAAGCCAAAAATGCATATAGTAGATAGAATTTAAAACTTTTCTATATGCACGCACACACACGTGTACATACACATATACATACACATAACGCACATATATACACATATATGCAGTTGCTCCCTGTGAATGGCCTTAGTGAAACCATCATTGGTACTATCAGCCAAACCTTCAAGGGGACCAGGAGGTAATGTTTTGCATTATCACAGTTCATCTAGTCAAAACCCAGGTGGTTGTCAATGAAGAATGCTCCCCCCTAGGCAAAGTCTGACTTTGTGTGATCCAGGCCTCTCTGAGACATCGGCTTCTGTCACCAAAGGACGAGAGTGATTTTTGTCCAGACTGAGTTTTGAGTAGAATAATATACAAGCAGGAAGACCATTGCCTGCTGTATTTTTTTCTTTCTATCTGTAAGTGTATTTTCAAATACTGTTCTTTAGATTCTGCGTGTCATGCCTTTAAATTTGTGGCTGGTGGCTGGAAAGGAGCTCTGGAGGGTCCACGTGTGCCCTCAGCAGCGTGGACGTAGGAGACACCTGCAACTCAGCGTCTCTGGCAAGCGAGCATTTTCCTTGCAATTTTTTAGCCTAAACGAAGTTCTCATTTAGAAATAGTTATTCTCTCTCAATTTTAAAATAAATCATTGTGATTTTAGCAATTGTTTTCTTTATTTAATAATAGTTATGTAATATACGTAAAAGTAGACAAAACTTTCATCTCTCCTCCCCAACACTGATTGGGAAACTATCCTGTGGGATTAAAAATTAGAGTCTAGGAAGTTTAAAGAAAAAGAAAACAAAACCCTGGCCTGGGCATGAGGAAAACTATGGACAGCTGCTCTCAGGAAAGCCAGCATTTTCCATTTTCCCTTTTCATTGCTAGCAGATATACTGTTTAGTGAATATATTTATTTTATTGTATAATAATAAGTATAGCATGGAAAGCACGTTATCAGATTAAATAAAATAAATTAAATTAACTTTATGGTCTCTGCCTTGAACAAGGTAGAGTTTAATAGGATTATATATATAATGAATATTAAATAGAATTAATATTATATTTATATGATATTATATAGAATTAACGTAGGACTGCCATTCTTTCTCTCTCTCTATGTGTGTGTGTGTATGTGTGTAGTATCCAGAAAAGTGGGGAAGGATGCTGCACTGGCATTCTAAAAATCTCTTCAGTTTAGCTTTTGAATTCTCTGCTGGCAGCATCATAATTTTTGTAGTAGAAACTACGACAGCCAAGCAAAGGATTAAGGCTGTCTGTGGAAAAGCAGCAGCAGTTGAATTCATAAGCAAGAGAAATTCAATATACTTGTAAATGCCTCACACAATAGAAAATAAGAGAGATAAAACACGGAGAAACAGAACTATTTATTTCTCTCGGATTATTTGAATTCTAAAAGTAATGAAGCCTTTTTATTTGCCACTGTCAAGATGCCATCTTGGATTTTGACCACATACAAAACAATTCTTTGTGGTATTTACTTTCAGTGTATTTTAAAATACATTTCAAATAAATTTTTAAAAATGCAAAAAATTATTCTATTCTCCTAATACTTTTTTCATTTTTGTTTGCTCTTTCCCAGTCATTTTTATATTTCATGCTTATTCTTCATATAGCTGTAAACATAGAACAGGTGAATTCTGGCAAACTATTTTATCTAAGAGATAATTAATTTTGTTCGGATTTCTAAGGAGACTTTGCAAATATTATGAAAAGTTGCCTAATATTATGAAGAATTAATGTAGGATTATCATTCTTAATTATTATTTAGTATTGAACATTTAAATTATTTCCAGCTTTTTTATTACAGATAATGCTACATTAAATATCTTCATACAAAGTTTTTTTTCTGCTGCTGAATTATTTTCTTCATGTAAAGTTCCAAGGAAGTGAGACTGGTGGACCAAATGGCATAATATTTTTGTGCTTGACTTATAGAGGCATTTTGCTTTCTTAAAGGGTTGTTCCAATTTACCTTGCCATCAACCACGTGTGTGTAAGGTGCCCATTTCTAAATTTGTGTGCTATTTGGAGTATATGGGGGCAAAGTGGAGGAAGAATGTATAGAGTAGGGAAGGATGGAAGCACATAAAAGAATAATAGTGGGTTTTCAATAAACGTTGGCTGAATAAATGAATAGATAATTGGATTTTTCAATACTCAACTCTTTCCTTGGAAGGAAAAGTAGCCTAGAATAAAGCATTTGTTTAGCACAGTGAATGGCTCCATTTTCTTCCAAAGCTTGGCTCAATAATAAAGCAAGTGTTGGCTTCTTATTAACTTTAAAGTAGAAATAAGATGCTCTTTTCAATATAATTTTTTGTTATAATTGACCATGAACTGCCTTAATACCACTATCATAAGGACAATACGTTTTATCATCATTTCCAATCTCTAACTAAATCCACTTCCAAGGCAATTACCTGTCTACTATGGATTGGCCATCTGTTTCCGCAGTAATTACATGAGCATATCACTTAGCAACAGGATATACTTCTCTTCCGTATCTCCATAGAACAACATGGTTATGGTTTTAAAGCAAGAAAAAAATGAAGTCTTCAGTTATTACAAATAAATATATAGTCACATGCTCTGTGCACATCTGTGTGAACGAGTGTTGCTGTGTCCTCCTTTTATCTCTGGCCACTGTAGTAAACAGGGAAAAAAGGATATTTTTTTCTTTCCTGGATGTCTCATAATAAAAACAGCAGCAGCTATGGTGAGAATCAGAGACTTACTATTTGCCAGACACTGCAAATTGCTAAAACTTTACATACATTATTTCACTCAATCCTTACAATAATCTGATGAGCTAGATATTTTAATACTTAACTAGGCAGTTTTATCCCATTTATAGATAAAGAAATTGAGGCTTGGAGAGATTAATTTCCCTAAGGTCACAGAATAAGTGACAGAACTGGAATTCTAAGCCAGAATTATCCGCTCAAAAGCCCGTGTTCTTAACCACTGTGTCCTTCAAGCTGATCACAAAATTAGCTCATTTATTACTCAGGCAGCTTGGCGCTTTCAGAATGATTTCGCATGGATTAATAATGAAGACGAGATTTGAAAGTGTCTCCGGCTCCCTCTTTAGGCTCCCCCAGATGGTCCTTGTTCTCCCACCAGCACCTGGCTCATGTTCTGGGCTCCGCTTAGGGCCTGTGGGGGTTGCTCTGGGTGCTGAGACTCCCAGATTCTAGCACAGACAGCAAACTCCTTGTCCAGGGAGTTCTATCCTCTTTCCAGAGTGTCTCAGGAAAATGACCAGTTGCTAAGTTTCTGTATATAAACTGACATTTGCATTGCCTGCTTTATGCTCGACAGCTTCACTTGGGTGACTCAGCAACAATTCACACGCAAAAGGTCCAAAACGAAACTCGGTTCCATTTCTTTCTGACCCTCTCTCTACCCTCAGGCTGCCCTTAGTCCAGTGTCCCCTGCTTCTCTGAATGGCACTGTCAGATGAGGGTTTGCTTGACAGAGCCTGGTGAGTGCAGTTCATCTATGATTCCTATATCTCATCCACTCATGTGTCCAATCAACTACCAAGCTAATTACCACTCCCATCCTTCCGCTTACTTCCATCCCAGTCGTCAATATGTCTTGCTTTAGTTATTAGAAAAGTTCCCAACTGATGATCCTGTGCCCAGTCTTGGCCTAGGCTATCTACTCAGTCACTGCACTGCAGCTGGATCTTTCTAAAACACAAGTCTGAGCTTTTCATTCTTCTGATACATAGTATATGATTCTATGTTGTCCTGAGAATAAACTTCCAATTCCTTCCTCAGGTTCACATAGCATTTCATTTCTGGTTTCTGCCTCACTCTCCAGCCTCTCCTTTGGAGGTAAATGAATCTCTTCCATTACAGCCACACTGATTCACTTCTCTGTCCTGAATGCATTCTCTTCCTTCCAGGTCATTACACTGGCTGTTCCTTAAGTCTCCTTCACCCAACCACTGACCCTTTGTAGCTCAGTAACTCTGACCCATTTTAAAACTCAAGGCTGAAATTACTTCCTCCAGAAAGCCTTCCTTAATACCTGGGATCAGAACAGATGTCCCAGGAGCCCTCAGAACAGCCTCAGATTTCCCTATCATTACATTCATTACACTGTTTTGCAGTCCTTCATTTATTTACCCGTCACATTCCCACCATCACTGTGGTCAAAGGCAGTCTGTCTTGATCATAACAGTGTCTCCAGGACCTAAGACACAGTAGGTGTAAGCTCCACTTATTGAGTGACTAATCTGCTAAACAAATACTAATGATAAGAAACTGGGGGCTGAAAACCAGTACAGCTAGACTTGAACATTTTTTGTTTGTTTCATATCATTAATTCTCTGGTTCCCTTTCTTCTTCTTGACTAGATCATATGGGTAAGAATTTTCAAGTAGCTCTTTGACCTGGCAATGAGGAGAGGAGGTAATAGAAAGTGTGACTAGGCTCTAGAAAAGAAGAACATTAATGAGTTCTAGCAACATATACCCCAAAATACATGCTTTATCAGCTCTCAGTATCTAAGTGTTATCAAAAAGATCATAAATGATAGGAAAAGCTGCTGATGAAAACTTCTACAGAAAGTCTTGACTCTACGTCTAAACGACCAGAAGGATGTGATCCTGCGTCAGCTCTGCATTGGCAATGGGAGGCTATGGGGTAAAAGAGCGCTCTCGCTCTCCAGTTGTTTAACGTTAGGCAATTCATTTCAACCAAGGCATCTAGGCCTCCACCTCATCTGTAAAATGGGACTCTACAAGGAATTGGTCTCGACAAGGTCTGCTTCTGTCGGTTTCTTTAAAACCCTTCTCCTTAAGTGCCTTGAGCTTCCACATCTATTGTTTTTATAACTGCCATTCTCCTTTACCTGAAACACCCTTTTTTTGACTTCTTGTAAGGTAGCGCCTAGTCTGCCCAAGGACTCAACTCGAGTACCATGTCATCTCAGAAGGCCCTCTGTGATCCTGGTAGCTGGGATCAAGTGCCAGTTTCCTCAGCCCCACTAGTCATGGAGCATTGGCAACACTGTCATGCTCTTCTTTACTGTTGGTTTACTTTCAGGAGTCTCTGAGCTGGTTGCAGGTTAATGTCAATAATAAAAGTAATGCTAAGCGTTCATGAATGTTTACTATGTGCCAGGTACTCTGCCAAACTCTTCCCATGCATTTAATCATCACTGTAGTCCTATTAATCTCTACTTCATACATGAGCAAATCAAGGTTAAGAGAGAGTAACTTCTAAATAAGTGACAAAAAGTGAGCTTCAAACACCACCCATCCAATTTCAAAGTCCAAATTCTTAATTGTTATGCTGTATTAACTCTTCTTGGGGGCAAAATCTGCCCTATTTATGCCTAGCATACAGCTGGAGTTAAGTAAATGTTAGGGAATTGAGTATGCAGTTGAATAAACAAGTGAATTAATGAATATGTCAAAGTAGCAACATTAAAATAGCAACAATAATGGATAATCAATAATAAAACAAAACTTGAGAAATATTATATAGGTATCATTGCCATGGTTTCTGATCTATAATTCTTATCTCCTTGCTGAAAGGTAACTAAAAGTCTACTTCATTTTTCTGATGGGAACTCTCACCTTCTCCTAACTGAGCTACATTCTCAGCATAGGACCCAATGTACAGTATGTGCCAATCAAAGTTCCTTTTGCTGAGCAAATGTCCTAAATAGTCTGTTCTGTGAGATGCCAAGTCTCAAAGGGGAACCCCACATATACAGTTTCCAAGTCCTCAGGGACACTCTTGCTTTGGTTATGTCTCCAAGATCTTGGCTCAAAAGAGGATCGATCCATCACAGGGAGATGACCATCACAGCCTTTGCCTTCAGGCTGAAGACAGATAAACCTAAGTTAAGGAAGCATGCTTTGTTTTGTATTTATTCCAATCCCTAAATTTTTCAACACCAGGAAAAGAGGAGACAGAGCAGGAAGAGGAGAAAGAGGAAGAAGGAGAGGAGGAGAAAGAAAAGGGAGAGAGAGAGGTGAAGAAAGAGGAAGAGGAGAGGGAGGAAGAGGAGAAGAAAGAGCAAGATAAACAGGAGGAAGAAGACATGCAAGAAGATGAGGAAGAGGAGGAGTGAAAGGAGTAAGAGAAGAAGGAAGAGCAGGAGCAGGTGAGAGAGAAGGCAAGCCTCTCCCCAGATAACATCTTTCTTGACTTCAGAAGTGTTATGGATTACAGGAGAAGCTCTAGCCTGAGAGCAGGAGGAAAGGGACCAGCTCTCATCAGCTCAGGGACCCCCAAAGGATTATCTTTGTAAAGATAAAATCAGAGACTTGGGCTCAAACATCCTAAAATTTCTTCCAGGTCCAAAAAATTAATGATTCTACAGAAAACTCCGCTTTCAGTTATTTTAAATTCTGCCTGAGGAATGGAAATTATAGATAATTTCAGTGTCTTTCAGGCAACATGAGAAAAAACTATCAGAATTATCAGGCTGTGGTGGTCAATTTTATGTGTCAACTTGACTGAGTTACAGGGTGACCATCTATGTGGTCAAAAATTATTCTAGGTATATCTGTGAGGGTGTTTCTTGATCACATTTATCATTTGAACCAGCAGACTGAACAAAGCAGATCGCCTTCCCTAAAGCAGGTGGTCCTCATCAGTCAGTTGAAGGCCTGAATAAAACAAAAGGGCAGACCTCCTTGCGTAAGAGGGAACTCCTCCTGCCTGACTGTTGAAGTGAGACATTAGTCTTTTCCTGCCTTTGGACTCAATCTGTAACATAGACTTTTCTTGGGTCCCGAGTACATTGGCGTTTAAACTGAAACTTATGCCATCGGCTCTCCTGCTTCTCAGCCTTTTGTACTTGGACTGCAACTATATCATTGTCCCTCCTGGGTCCCCAGATGGCTTACTGCAGATTTTGGGACTTCTCAGCCTTCATAATTGCATAAGTCAATTCTCCATAAAATTTCTCTCTCTTAGTATATATACATAGATAGATAGACAGACAGACAGACAGATATGTATATATATTAGTTCTATTATTTCTGTTTCTGGAAAACCCTGACTGAACACAGATCGTTACAGAAGAGAGATCAGCAAAGCCTGCTAATTTCCCTCCTTCTCTGGAACCATAAAACTTTTCCCAGCTAATTTTGTGGAGCTGACCATCTCCACAAGAACTAAGATTCAAGTCATAACAAGCTTTCTAGATCAATGAGTCACCTCAGAAATCACAGACAATCACAGCTCCTCTGGGACTTAAGTAAGAATTCCCTGAAACTCCAGGTGTCCAAGCCACGAAAGTCTTCTCTATGGCTCCACATTTCCAAAATGCTTCCCTCCAAGTCTGCAGTGTGTCTCTTACTTTTAATAGACTTTTCAGCAGACACTCACCTTTCTTATAAAACAAATGCCAAATTGGTCAATTTAACATTGTTTTTCCAGATAAATGCCGTGCAAATCATTAATCTTCTTAATGGAAGTACTTGGAGGAGTTCTTTGAGTAGTTTAATACTTGATAATTTTACCCTTTGTGACTTGCCACATGTCCTTAGAAAGATAATGAAATTTATTATTTAGAATTCTTTATCCCAAACACACTGAAGACTTTCTGTTATAGAAACTGTCAGGAGAAAGTGACATAGAACACAGAATGTGTATATGCTATGAGACAGAAAAAGAATTTTTTAAAAAATTATGATTCTCTGATTCCCAAATACTTTTTAAAGGTATGTAAAAGGCCTTGACTTTAATGTAAGATTTGGCAGAAGAATTATTTCTGATTACATGCTTTTCTTGCTTTTTAACAAGGCTTAAATTAGATCACTGATCTAAAATATTCATTTTGAAAATTATTTCACAAAAAAATAAGAAGATTAAATAGTTGATGCTTTTAACTGTAGTCTTTAGAGACAGCCAAACGCTATTAAAACTTGTTCTTCATCGTCTTTTTTTTCCCTAAATAATCTCTACTGGGATGATTATTGCTAATATTTAAATTAACCAAAGAAGCAATTAATTCTATTCTTATTAAATTAGAATGAATTAAATCTATAAGAACTTCTTCATTCTAAAATTTTGCATAACAATTAAATGATGTAGTCATTAAGAAAAGTATTTTCATCTGTGGATTTAAGTGTAATTTTTGAAATGAGCTATACTCATAATTAATTTTTCACCTATTTTATTTGTCTTGGGAAGATTTAATTTTTTTATATGTAATAACTTGGGGGCAGTGATATGTCCCAGGATTATCATTTCTAAATAACAAATAGCAAATACAGCAATTTCAAGATTTCTGATCCAGGTTTAGGGATAATAAAGATATCAGAGCAAAGCAGAACATAACATTTCCATTTCTAAATAATCTTCAATTTTCATGATGCCAAAATGTTTAGGGATAGAACATACTAATCAAAGTCTTTAACTTACAAATGATTAGGATAAGAATTCAATAAGTAGTTAATAAGGGCTTAATACTAAGCTGGTACTGTGAACAATAGAAAAATGGAGATCACAAGTGAACTAAGGAGTAGCCTTTTCAGAAAAGGAAAAGTATGCAAATAAAAATGACTTTCAACAGTAAGAAAGACTGACGATATAATTTAAGACTTAAATTTCCACAGAATGTGATGATCAGAACATGTAGTATCTACATGAATCTGAGAAGTTCAAGTTTGGTCATATGTAGAGTCTGGGTATCTCCTGAGGTTTTAGTTCCAAGGTATGTCTGTTATTGGACTTACTGCTAGTTGAACCAACACTTGAAGGTCAGTAAATACAGAAAAGGAGGATTTCCTTATAAATCAGTTTATCCACCTTTCAGTCTCTCTTGACTCACTGATCACCAGCCAAATAAATAAGAATCACATATCATACAATGGTTTCTAATCTAGAGTCATGGGTAGAATTATAAGGTCTGTGGCAATATAAATAGAGCTGAGTCACAACCAAAACCCTGTATTTTGACAATGTAATCAATGTGTCATACAAACAGAACCAGTAATCAAATAACAATTAAGTAACAGTATGTACGTAGCATTATATACGATAACAAGATAAAAGCCACAGTCCCTTAAGGACATTAGGATTTTGGTATTGAGAACAGAAGTAATTAGCATCATACACAACTCAGCAAAGCAGCACTTAGGAGAAAGGCAAGACCAACTCGAGTTTAAGATTCCTAGTAGCTTTTTCCCATTGGCACATAAATGCAAATTGTCTTATCTGGCCACATATTAGTCAAAGTGTGCTTTCCAATCATTGTTCCCTCTTTTTTTTTTTTCCTGGAAAAGGCCAGATTTACTGAACAATGTTAATAGGTCATCTGAGCAGTCACTGGAAATCCAATCAACATTACTTAGTGTGCACCTACTAGGTGTGAAATACCGAGCTTGCTATTTTAACAGTCATCTTTACAATCTACTTCGGCTGTGAGAGAACAAGTCAGGGGAAATCTGCTTCAGACACAAAGGTCCTTGAGTTACTATCAAACTCGAATGTAAATATTGTTACAAACTCTTGGATAATTTTTTCTTGCCATTTAGATTTTCAGTTTGTACTCAATAAAAGAGGTATTTCACACTTAGATTTTTTTGTCCTATGTCACTCTTGTGCATACAAAAAAAAGGAGGATATAAGTGAAAGAAATTGGCTAAGATATTTCCAAGGACGTAAGTGAAAGAAATTGGCTAAGATATTTCTAAGGTAAAGACAATTGTCGCTTGATTCTCAGCAATTATAAGACCATCCTAATTTCAGAGATGTTAAAATATGAAAAAAGATACACAACAAATAACATGCATCCATGTGCATGCTACCTTGATTAAGATACAGAACAATTCCCAACATCACTAAAGACCTTTGTATACACTTCTCTTGTCACAACTCCCTCCTTTCCACAAAGATAACTACTACCCTGAATTTTGTATTTATTATTCACTTTTTATCTCTATAGTTTTACCAAATATATATCCAAAACGTATATATTGTTGGGTCATATTTTTCAACACAATTTGGCTCTGTAAAGTCCTACCAAGCTCTGCTTAGGCTAGCATTGCCATCCCCGCTTATTTGGCCTTGGGAAATGTGTTCAATGTAGCATCTATTAATTTCTGAGGAAGTAGTGCTCTGAGGAATTCACCTGGGAAACATCAGCATGTCAAATGTAAAAGGATTTGCTAAGAAGAAATAGTGGATAGGCAGACTGAGGCCAGATTGTGGAAGGGCCAGAATGGCACATGAGGGAATTTGGATTTTATTCTGATGGTGTCAGAGCCATCTGGCCTGTTTTAAAGGACATGGCATGTTCTGACCTGTGCTACAGGAGGGTTCCTCTGGCAGCAAGAAGACAGATGAATGTGGCAAGAGACTGTAGGTAGGAAAGTTAATTTGAAGACAATTAACACTAGCCTAGTGAAAGGTGATAAGGGTGGGAGCTAGACTAGAGACAATAGTTAGAAAAGATATAAAGGTAGAGGTGGGACACTTCAGCTACATTTACCAATACTGGTGAACAGCAAGGGTGAGGAGATGGATGCTTAAGAGATAACTCAGGATTTGAGCATAGATGACAAAAATATAAGCAGTGTCTTTAGGAAAAAATGTCAGAAAGAACTAACCTTTTAGAAAAAAAAAATGTTTAGTTTGACCATAGAATAAGAGTACTCATCCAATCATTCAGTAATGTTTAATTGTCAAGCATCATGGTTGACTAAGATGTCTCTTGTTGTGTGTTCCTCAACACCAATTTTGTATCCACTCACAGATAAGAGTACCTTTGTGGGAGCTGTGGGATCCCGTACCATATGCCAAGAGACTCAGGAGGGCCTCAAACTCCCATGCTTTGGGTAATAGGCACATAGACTTGGTCCTGGCTGTGGACCCTGCAATGACCCATGAATTAGCTCCAGCCCCTTTCAGCTATGCTCCAGAGGCCATGCAAAACATTGTCTTAGACAATCACCCATGGACAAAAAAAGCCTCTGAGAAAGTTCAGATTTCTAGCAGGGAAGTTCCACCACACTGATGGAACAAAAATATATGAGTTTAGACACATTAGCAAGGCCAGTTTGTAACTGGAGGAAGTGACTGCTACTTCAAAGGCAAAGATAGTAGTGAAAAAACACTTCAACGGAACATGGGAAATCAAGAAAACATGGCACCACTAGAGGATTACAATAATAACCTAGGAGCCATTAAGAAAGACATGGAGCTCTACAATTTACTCGATAAAGAATACAAAACAGCTATTTTAAGGAAACCCAACGGGCTACAAGAAAACAAGAAAGACAATTCAATGAAATCAGCAACACAATATATGAACAAAATGAGAAGTTTAACTGAGAGATAAAAGTTATAAAAAAAAAAGCAAACAAATTCTAGGGCTGAAGAATACAATGAATGAAATGAAAAAAATGCAATACAGAGCATCAACAACAGAATAGATCAGACAGAAGAAGAACGTGTATGTCTGAAGAGAGGAATTTTGAAATAATCCCATCAGGAAGAACAAAGAAAAAGGATTGGAAAAAAGTGAAGAAAGTCTCCAAGATCTATTGGGATACCTATTAAAGAGCCAGTTGTGAGTTACTGGAGTTCCAAAAAGAGAAGAGAAGAAGGGCAGAAAGCTTATTTAAAGAAAAAATGGATGAGAACATCCCAAATCTGGGGAAAGATTCGGATATCCAAGTTCATGAAGCTCACAGGTCACCAAAACAACTCAACTTAAAGAGATCCTCTCTAAGATACACTACAATAAAACTGTAAAAAAAAAAAAAAAATCAAAGAGAGAATCTTAAAAAACTTTGAGAAAAGAAACTTGGAACTTACAAGGGAACCCCCAAGGCTGATCAAATCAGCAGATTTTTTAGTAGCAATCTAAAGCCAGGAGAGAGTAGGATAATATATTCAAAGTGATGAAAGAAAAAAATTCCATACAAGAATACTCTATCCAGCAAGGTTATCCTTCAGAAATGAAGGAGAGCTAAAAACTTTTCCAAACAACAGCTGAGAAAAAAAAATCACCAAAACATAGAGAATTTTCTTTGTTTTGTGTAAATATCCAAGCAGGAGTGTTTAAGAACTTCTGGGGTACATATAGTGATGATTTGGAGTCAGTATGTACCAGCTCATGAGAACCTACTGTTAAATTTTCAGAAATTTTGCAAGCTAGTTTTTAAAAATATGCACTTCAAAAAATGAATTACATAAACTTACAATTACATTTCATTTAAAACAAAGGCAATCATACACCAGTAACTGACACATTGTAAACTGACTATACTTCAATTAAAAAAAAATGCCAATCAATACTCAAATTATATTACTTTCTAATCATATTATAAATTTTACTATTATCTGTGCTCTTGAGTTTGTTACACCTCCTGCTATCTGTAAGGTGGTAGTACTACAACGGGGGACAACTGTGCTTCTCTGCCCAGCTCCATGTCCAGTGACATTGTATCCATAGCTTGTAATTGGTCAAGGTGGAAGTATTTACACCATAGAAATTGGCAAAAGCTACAAATCGGGCTTGGTTCCTTGTTTTGTTCACTGACTTTAGACTTAAGAAAGAGATGGGGAAAGTGAAGTGGGCAACATGAGAGAGGCAGAGAATCATCTGGAGTCTGGTCAGGAGCTGGGCAGAGGTTGGATTGTGTGGAGGCTTTCAGGCCATAGAAAGGATTTTATTTGTGGTGGAAAAGGAAGGATAGGAAAGTTGAAAATGGGAATGACATCATCTAATTCACATTTTGTAATGTTCACTCTAGTAGTTCTATTGAGTGAAACTGGAGAGGCTACTGAACCTCTCCAGGTGACATAATGGTGGGCTGGATCGGGAAGACGGTCAGTAGTACTGAAGAAAAGTGGATGAACATGAGGTAAATTCTGAAAGTAGAGTTGACAACCTTGGCATTATATACAGGTAAGCTATCCGACAAAGGATAAACACTCAATATAAAATTAAACTGCGACCTTTAAATGTGACTGGATAAAACTTTAAGGTACAATTTTCGATAGGCTTTACTGCCAGGTGCAAATCTTTTTACTGCTGATTTTTATTTCATTAATAAGAAGTGAAATGTAAGGACAACAGTCCACTGACTGTTTCACATGTTCCTTCAGAGCTAATTCTGAGGGGAACTGAGAGTCACATCATAATTTATCAGTCTCCAAATAGATCCCCATGCTTCCACACCTACATTCACTCTGCCTTTTCAAATTTCTGGTTCCTTCTCAACATTCGGGTCTCAATTTAAATGTTATTACCCGAGGGAGGGCTTTTCTGACCAATCTGAGAATGGATAGTATATTTTCCTCCATTATTTTTCTAATTCAGCACCATGTTTGTTTCCTTCATAGCAATAGTCATAGTTTATAATTATTTACTTGATCATTTAATGTATTTATTTATATTGCCTTTCCCCTACTACAACATTAATGGTTCCTGTCTTATTCAACAGTTCATGCAAATATCAAGAAACTCTTTGGCATATCAGAGGTATTTAGTGGTTATTTGGTAAGTAAGAAAAAAATGACTACGCTCATTTTCTTCAGGCAGAGTCTTAGCACTGTGGTAATGGTAGTAATAGTCAACATCATAAGCAATAATTAGCCACTATTTATCATCCACTTCTCATCTGCTAGGTACTAGTCTAAGCACTTTACATGAACATACTTAACTTAACTGATCCTCAGGGAGGTGCTATTATCATCATTCCCATTTTACAGCTGAGGAAACTGAGTCATAGAGGTTAAGTAGCCTGCCTAAAGTTACACCACTAGTAAGGGCTAAGGTTTGCTCTTGGGCAGTCTTACCCCACACCCATGGAACTTAAACCACAACACATTATTCTGATAGAATCATACAGGCTTGAGATAGGGTCAGCCTTATGTTTGAGCAAGCAAGGAGGCTACTTCTAATAGGATCCGAAAACCACATCATGTTCTATCAGACTCCAAATATATCCTTATGTTTTTCCAGCCATATTCACCCTGTCTCCTGCCTATACGTTCACCACTCTTGACCTGGTCTGATATTCCCACCATCAGTGTTATTCCATGTAACTGCTGTTGCCTTAGATTAGGAAAGTCAGAATAGTCATTTTTTTAAATGTACCTATAGCAGGGCAGGGGTTAGGGTCTGTGCTGTGGGTGGACACTTTTCTGGTAGGGAAGTATTTTCCTCAGGACTTTTTCCACTAAATGACTTCAAATGAATCAGTTTATCACTTACATTTTAGAAGCTGCAAAGAATCTGATGCTGAGGTTTTAAACTGGAGGAAATATGCTCATGAGTGAAAGTGTGTTGATGGGAAATCTTGGTGGTCTTTGCTGGGAAGTGGGGAGAATGCATGAAAGCACCAATCCAAGGGTTTGAAATCTTAGATTGTTGGATGAGGTGAAGCAAGGACCTTAGGAGGAGTCACTGATGGAATTACCAAAGAAAAAAGGAAGATGGAACAAAGTCAGGAAACAGAAATGTAGCACAAACACCCAGCTTTGCAAACCTTATGGTTTTAATTGCGGCAGAAAAATATAAGGCATTTTCCAGGCTGAGGCAACCTTTCTTTAAGCCACAAGTCCCTTTGGTTTCAGGTAGATGGAACTTTCTATTAACGTGCAGAGGGTCCATATCCCTTATTCTGGCTTCTGGATCTCTGGCTTTTATGTTCTCTCTTGATCATTTAACTTTCCTCTAATTTTTGTCTTTGATCTGTCCATCCTCCCAAGGCAATACTCCTCAAGGGCCAGCAAATTCCTATATTTTAGATGACTGAGCTATTAGTAAAAGTTCAACCAATACACATGTAGGCTATCAATTACTATTTTGATGGCATCACTGGATTTTTTTAACTTATCTGACTTTCTCGGATAGTCATCTGACCAAATTTTTTGGTTGTTTTATTTAGTATGTAGGCATAGTCAAATAATATTATTATCTCTTATCTACCTTTTTTACAGATTGGATTATCCTGATAGCATTAACATCTATACTTTTTCTGATGTCTCATTCATTTTCCTTTCATTCCTGTGAACTTTCTCACAATTATTCATATTCTTTGTATTTGGGACATAGGACTTCAAGTAAGTTCATATGATGTAAAAATTCCAGTAAAATAACAAAGGCTAAAATTCAGATATTTCCAAATACATATATTCTATGTGTGTATGTGTGCACATGTGTGTATATGTTGTATTTATACACATAGATCTGACATTATAGAAACAGAGCATCTTCTAGTTTCATCCAGATGTTTGACACTATGTAGTGACTATAATCCAGTCAGCTATTGGCTGTAGATCACTTTTTTTTCTTTTTTGTTCATTTATGGGTGTAACATGAAGATAATCAAAAGATTTGCTGCAATCAAGACAGAGTACATCTATTATTTCTCCTTGATCTACCATATTAGATTAGTTTAAAAGGATTTGGTTTTAAGTAGGACGTATTAGTCACTATCCACTAAGTACCTTCTTGTTTCAAGTTATTTGCAAATTGATTATATCAGGGTTTCTGCCAGTGTTTTCTTAAGTATCCGAGTGAAGGTTACTTGTCTGTTCTGCTTGTTATATGCCTCGTGACTTCATTTAGTCCTTTACTGGTGACAGATTTCCCTGTTAACACTTCAAGATAAAACCTTAGGAAACCTGGCCTATGAATAGAAAGAACACATTAAAACCAAAAGTGGTGAAGTTGTTTCTATTATTAGAGTTCCTACATATGAAATTCTGCCAGTATTTCAAATGCATACGGAATCCTTAAAAATACCATTGCCACTCTTAGTTGTGTATTTAATATCAGACTTAGCAAGCAAGACTGTGGAAGATCCTTAGTTTATTAATTTTTACAACCACTAAATGTGGCAGACTCTTCAGGTTTTTTAGCGTTACCATAACCTAGAAGGACCAGAAAGTTGAAAGTTATAATAAGTTTCAGGTTTTTCAGTTTGTATATTAATTATATGTAACACAAAATCAATGTTATTTCATGAACTCTGTGACTGATATGCAATATGCTATTCCTAAGTGTCTGCATTTAAAAATTAGGTTAATTTTACATATTGATATAGTTGAAAGAAAACATGGTATAAAAGGAATAGGAATGGACTTGGGAGTCCCACAGACCTGGCTTAAATCTTAGCTGGCCCACCTACAAGCTGTATGACCTTGGACAAGGAACCTAAGCTCTTGAAGCCTCAGTTTCATCCATCAGTATGTCAGAGGGGTACTTCCTATATCATCAATTTGTAATGGGTTTACAGGTTACAACATAATTAAGCTCAACACAATGTCTAACACAGTAACTGACAACTAAACATTCTGGTTCCAAAACCTCACAGGTTTTCTGAAGAGAGATGGGAACTGTGATGGGAAAATCTGCTGAACCATTTTGAGGCAATAGTTTTGCTCATTTCATCAGCACAGGGGCAATGCACTGGCATCTGAATTATCATTGTGTGGTTTCTGGGAGTCGTCAGATTAAGTCAGATTAACATTATATTACTGGCTATCAGATTGAGTAGAACTACCCATATAGGGCAAGCTATACTACATACATAAACTCTGAGATTACTTTCAGACATGGATTGAATAGTACTCAGATCACACTACCAAATATAAAATTGGTGTAGTGTCTAACCAAATGTCCAAATTCATAAATTTAACATCATTCCCTACATGTCAGTTCTATATAGAGTGACACACTGCTAAGAATTACACAGTAATACCTCAGAACAAAGCCAGGACTCTACTCACCCTACTCAGCATAAAAAGTGAGCCTCAGCACTCTCTGGGACTTTTTTGTCAAGAAGTTGTAGGATTGCTCCTGACCCTAAAGATGGCCATTATCAACATGTAAACAAACATATAAGGTCCATGAACACAGGGCTCTTGAATATATAGATCTCAGAAAAAAATTTAATGCATAGTAGGTTATTAAAAGCTTTTGTTGAATGAATAAATGAATTAATTTTAAATTAGGCAAATTCTTGAAGAATCACGAGTCTGTAGTGATTGAGCTTGCAAGTTTTCCCAACTGATGGTTAAAGAGTAACCCAGTCCTCTGTTGGTTCAACTCTCATGGTTTCTAAATGTTCCTCGAAATGTCTATACATAATTTCTTGCCTTACTAAATAAACACAGTCTAGTGAACATAACTACATCTCTCAATGAAGTGATGGATCCTTGTAGCCTCAGGATTATCATGCTAAATCCAATCTCATCTTTCAGCTGCCGGTATAGACATAGGATGGGTAAGAGTTGGGATGAAGGAAGTATGGCCCTTAAATATAAATTTAAGATTTTCATTAAAATAAATACCTATTATCAATAAATGTTTTGTCATATATATTTTTCCAAAATCCATATGGAGAAAAATACCAACATTTTCTAGGCTTATGCTATATAAGATCTGGATAACTTTTACTATAATTAAGATCTATTATCACTCAATAGGTAAATAAAGCTTGTTTTATTGCAGAAACTGTTTGTGAGCACTGATTGAATAAGTAGAAGATACATATGCTAGATGCTAGGATAAGATGCTAGATAAGATGAACATGACACGGCCTCTGCACCTGAGAAACAGACTCAGCGACATTTATCACAATTCATTATAAAAACTGCCATTTCTATAACAATATATAATTACAAGATACCGTGTTTGACTAGAAGTGATTATTCTGTGTACAGGACTTCCCAGAAGAGGCAATTTTTGAGATAAGTCTTAAAGGATGAGTAAGAGTTCACCAAGTCCAAGGTCATCTTGTTGTACAACTCTTAGGAGCACCATCACATTGTATATAAGTGGGACCCCTGAGCTTGTGCTTCTGAGGAAGAAGCTCTTTTTGTATATTGGTTAGGATGCCTTCAGGTGCAAATAAACAGAATGTTACAGAAAATGGCTTAAATAATAAGAGGTTTTATTTTCTCAAAGTCTAAAGGGACATGGTCCTAGGGTGGTTCAGGTGTATGGTTGTGTCAGCTAGGATCTTCCATCATTTCACTCTGCTGTCCTTAGCATTTTGGCTTCTGTCTTTGGGTTTATCACCTGTGGTCATAAGAAGGTCTAAAGTTCTCAGAATCATTTAAATACAGGAAAGAAATGGAGAAGGTGAGAAAACTCTCCCTGAAGGTCTCATTTATTTTTTTTAAGGGAGGAAAATCCTTCATAGACATTTACCCCTATGTCTCAGTGGCCAGAACTTATCATGACCATTACTAGCTATAAGGGATATTGAGAAGGAAATGAAATAATATTTTTAATGTCTATTGTGTGAAGCACTCTACTAGGAAAAATAAATATGGGAAAGCCAAGTTCTTTGCTAGGCAGCATCTTCAAACTATTCTAAGGTTAAAAACAAAATTAGTCTTTTGGTCTCAAGAACTAGACATTTTGACAAATATTAAGATTTTTCTTGTGTCTGCTAAAACTATACTTAAGTTTTAATAGCCTCTAGTATTATCTTTTCCTTCTTCAAAAGCAGTGTGCTTCACCTTAACATTTTCTTTTTATTCCACCAACACACCTATGAAATTGATATTATTATAGTTAATTTCCATCTACAGAGGAGAAAATTGGGGCAAGGAAGGGTTAAGTAACACAACTAGCGAATAATTAAATAACAAAGCCGAGAACTGTTCCTGATCTCCCAACTCTTAGATCAACTTTTTCCCTGTGACATCTCAAATGTTTATATTTTCATATATATTACAGTATGACATGGTAATATAATGATACAGTACTTTAATTACATATAGTATAGTACAGTTTGGTACTATAACATAGTGTAATAGTTAATCTCTGCCATATTTCAAACTAACCAGTTTTGCCCAAGATAGACAAACCAGCCTCCTAGGGATTATTCATTACAGGTTTAAAAGCAGCTCTGTTCAGTGGGGCAGTCTCTGTTCCAGGAGCCCACCATCTCCCCAACACAGCCTAAAAGAACAAAAGAATTGGCTTTCACTCTAAGATTAGAGGAGTTTGGGAAATGACCTGGATGTGAGGACAGCAGAGCAGAAGAAAAGTGACTTGAAAGGCAGGAACTCTACATTCCTTGGACTACTTCTCTCCTCTGTCCTCTAGTTTGCATCTGTATCTGGGGAATAACAAAATTCCAGCAAATTAAAAGAACACATTATGCCAAGAGACAAGATGAGCTTTTAGAAACCCACAAGAAACTAAAATATACTTTATCCCTGTGGGAAGGTAATACAAGGGCCATTTGAAACTCTGAGATGTACTCTATGCTCAAGATCAATAGATTTAATATTCGATAGCAGCAGCCATGGTCGCCATGGTGAGCAAGGCTCTGGCTATAATTACAAGGTTCAGCTGGATGGATTATAGGGAGAAATTCTTTATGAACAAAACAGCCTTGGCACCCTTACAAGGCTCATCTCCAGCATATTTCTGACAGTCAGGGACAATTCAAAAGATGGTGCCTTTGATGATATAGTAGAGATCACAGTAACTGGGTCATTTCATGCTAGAGCTTTCAAAGACTGCTCTTCTAAATCAGGTTAGCTTCTAAACAGCTCCCAGTGTCTACAGCTATAATTCAGGACTATGACCACATGTTTACTTGACTTCATTTTCCAACATAAAACATCAGCTAGTAGACAAGTAAAACAATTTCCCCAAAACAAGCACACTTTTGGTCAAAGTAGACTCATTCAAGTCAAACCCTGTAGCATGCATCTAAAGAACGGGAGAGGTCAATGACAGGATTTCCCTAAGATGTCATCATGTATTTTTAAAAGAGTGAGCCAGAAGTGGTGGAATGTCACATTCTTGAAAAGTGTTTCAGAAGCTTTTGCACAGCAGAGGAAATCACTGACAAAAAAAAGACAACCTGTTGAATGGGAGAAAATATTTGCAAATAATATAGCCAATAAGGGATTAATATCCAAAATATATAAACAGCTCATAGGATTGGACATTAAAAAATTTAAAAGTGGGCAGAAGAACTAAATAGCCATTTTCCAAGAGGAAATGCAGATGGCCAACAAGCACATGAATAGATCCTCAACATTGCTAATGATCACGGAAATGCAAATCAAAACCACATTGAGATATTACTTCACACATTTCAGAATGGCTACCATCAAAAAGGCAAGGGATAACAAATGTTGGCAAGGATGTGGAGAAAAGGGAACACTCATAGTTTGCTGGTGGGAATGTAAATTGGTGCAGACACTGTGGAAAATAGTATGGAGATTTCTAAAAAAACTAAAAATAGAACTACCATGTGACCCAGCAGTCTCACTCCTGGGTATACAACTGAAAAAAAACAAAACCCCTAATTCTAAAAGATACATGCATCCAATGTTCATAGAAGCATTATTTACAATTGCCAAGATATGGAAGCAACCTAAGTGTCCATCAACAGACAAATGTATAAAGAAGATGTGGTGTATATATGCAATGGAATACTACTCAGCTATGAAAAAGAATGAAATTTTGCCATTTACAGCAACATGGATACACTTGGAGGGCATTATGCTAAGTAAAACTAAGTCAGGCAGAGAAAGACAAATACTGTATGACACCATTTGTATGTGGAGTCTAAAAAAATACAACAAATTAGTGAATATAACAAAAAAGAAGCAAACTCACAGATATAGAGAAAAACCAGTGGTTACCAGTGGGGGAGGGGAGGGGCAATGTAGGGGTAGAGGAGTAAGAGGTATAAATTACTAGGCATAAAATAAGCTACAAGGATATATTGTGCAACACAGGGAATATAGCCAATATTTTATAATAACTATAAATGGAGTATAACCTTAAAAAATAACTTTGATTATATTCCATAATGAACTATTCATGCATTGGTGGCAAAATGACAAAAACAAAGTTGTGACTTTTTATAAAAATAAATATATTTGATCATTTTAATTCTAAAAAATATATATATATTAAAAATATAAAAATATAAAATAAAAAAATATAAAAAATATAAAAAAAAAAAATATATATATATATATACTTAGTTGTTAATTATTTCCACTATAAAACATGACTCATCAATTACATGCCTGGTTATTTATGCTAGATAAATAAAAATGTTTGTTCTCCCAAAAACCTCTATCTGAATATTGATAGCAGCTTTATTTGTAAGAGGCAAAAGCTAGAAGTAACCCAAATGTCCTTCAGTGGGTGATCAGATAAACAAACTGTGGTGCATCCATACAAAGGACTACTTCTCAGCAATAAAAAGGAATGAACATTGATTTACACAACTTGAATGGATCTCAAGGGCAGTATGCTAAATGAAAAAAACAGATCAAAACATACCCTGCATGATCCCATTTATCAAACAGTCTCAAAATAACAAAATTATAGTGACAAAAAATAGATCAGTGTTGCCAGAGGTTGGGATTGGGAAGAGAGCATGACTATAGAAGAGCGGCACAGTGGAGTTTCTTTATGGTGATGGAACATTTATGTAGGCTGACTGTGGTGGAAGTTACACAAATTTAAAAATATGATAAAATTTCATAAAACTATATATCCTCCCAAAAATGTCTGCATACAGAAAAAAAAAACAGATGAAATCTGAATTAGGGGTGTATAATTTAGTTAATAGAATTATACCTGTGTCAATGATCTGGTTCTAATAATATCCTTTGGTTATATAAGATGCTATCGTTGGGGGAAGCTGGCGGAAGGATACATAGCAACTCTCTGCACTAATTTCGCAACCTCTTGTGAGTCTAAATTTATTCCAAAATTTAAAAAATGGAAAGAAAATTTTATTAATTTTCCCCATTTACAGAGAAGTAAACTAAGATTCAAACAGGCTAAATAACTTGCCCTTAAAAAAACAAAAACAAAAATACCTCCAGTTAGGAAAAAGCCAAGCTGAGATTCGAACACCAGGACTTTTGACCCCAAAGTCTGGGTCTTTTATATCACAGTACTCCTATTAGCCATGTGTTTAGTTTTGGGAAGATAAAGATCCAGGTTATAAGTGAAGGTTGTCCAGGCGGATGGAGCAACATGTTCAAAGTCAGGTAATAAACAAGAGCAAGGGAAAGAGGTACAAACTACCAACGGCTGGGGAACAGGGGAAAACAGAGAGATAAGAGCACTGAGTCTTTGGGGATGGGACAAGAATGGGGATAGAGGGCACAAGATGATAGGTCAGGAGGTTGTGGACCGTGGACCAGATGCCTGATTAAGAGATGGAATAATTCCTGACAATGACAGGCTCTCGGAACAGGAAGGAGATGAGTGACCATCTGCTACTGGAAGAAAAGGTCAGTGAGTGTAAGATGATCAAGGAACTGGGAGGCTGGGGAGTCAAATGAGTGGTCCCTCATGACATTGGAGGGAGCAAGAATGATGATATGGAGAGGAAGATGGAGCTTTATCCCTCCTACTAGTATAAGCTTCCTAGGAGTAATGACTATGCTTTATCTTTCTTTGCTTTCCCCATAGAGCCTACAGTAATGCCTTGGACTTGGAGCTCGAATGGTGTTTGCTGCACTAATAAATGAATGTTCTTAACTCCCTGAAAACCTGAAACAGTTAATGAACCTTATTTAGTACCTATTTTTCCATGAAGAAGTACCTTTGGTTGATCAACATGACACCAAAATGACCATTAAATTCCATTTTAAAATACATCAATTTATCATTTGACACAATGAAGATAATGTATCTTGTTGATTTTTGCTTGTGTCAGATATTATGAATGAAATACTGCTCCATAGATTTCTGATTATCACTAACACCTTCTCATACACTCAAACCTATATGCACATACTCACACACATAGATGTGCTTCTATCAGAGAAGTAAAACCATGAGGAGAGTTGGTCTGCCATGGTCTTGATTCTAGAGCTGTGCTGTCCAATAGGGTAGCCACTAGCTTCACATGACTATTGAGGTTTAAATTTAATTTAAATAAAATTTAAATTCAGTTCCCAGTTGCTCTGTCCACATTCCAGGGGCTCAGTAGCTAAGTGTGGCTAATAGCTAGTATATTGGACAATGCCAAAAGAGAACATTTCCACCATCCATCCAACATTTCTACTATCCAGTATTGCCCAAAGTAACACACTAATTTGTCTTAAGAGGTTCAGCATTCCAGGTCTCAGATGGGACCCTGACATCAAAATGAGGATAGCAGCATCAATTAGTTATTTTCAGCACAATTATGTGGAATTCAACTATATTTAGAACCCTGATGTCTTTTATATAAACATATTAAATTTTATGAGTACGCTATTAATACACCATGGTATGTGTTTAATACGGTTAAGAAATACAGCAGACAGAATAACATTCCCCCCAACTCCAAAATGCGAACATCTTAATCCCTAGAACATGTGAATGTGATATTACATGAAAAAGGGAAATTAATGAAGCCGATGGAGCAGACAGAGTTAAAAGTTTACTAATCAGCTGACCTTGAGATGAGACTATTCTGGATTATCTAGGTCTTTACCAAAGTCCTTAGAAAGGGAAGGAGAGGGAAGAAGAGTCAGTGTCAAAGGATGCAAAGGGAGAAAGATTCGGTTGGCTACTGTTGGCTCTGAAGATGGAAAGAAGCCACAAGCCAAGGAATGCAGGCAGTCTCCAGAAACTGGAAAAGGCAAGCAAATAAATTCTCCCATAGACCCTCCAAAAAGGAATGCAGCCCTGCCAACACCTTTATTTTGACCTTCTCAGAGTGATTTTGGACTTGTAACTCCCAGAACTATAAGATGATACTCTTGTGTTGTTTTTAGCCATTAATTTTGCTGTAATTTGTAACAGCAGCAATAGGAACCTAATATAGGAGTTTCCTAAAATTTGGTATAATTGATATAACTGCTAGTTAATTATTTAATTTTATTTCTGTATCTTTTTTGGTAGTTGTGGGGAAGCAGATTTTAAAAGAATCAGAGGTTCTTCAGCTCTCAGGAGTGTTTTTCCTAAGATACTGAGGCTTCCTAATTGGCCACTTGACCCAGAACTTTGTAGGAAAGGAGTGGAAATTTGAGCAGAGGAAGAGAGCAGACCTTGAGCTAAGCCCCCACACAGAGTTGCTAATGCAGTGTGTTTGCCTGAAAGTGACACGCAGCTTTGAGGATAAAATTAGCTAATCTATTTTGCTTCATGAAAAGAACAAGGAAATGATATAATCTTTAAGAACATTAGAAAAGTATGCACAATTCTATTTATAATAGCAATAGGATAACTGTTCTATTGTGTTCAATTACTGAAATTAAATGTCAGATGAGATTTTATTTTCCATTTTGTCACTTTTTAAAAATTCAATGCGCTTCTCAAGACAAAAGGCCAAAAAAACACTGCATGTTAGTATCAAAATAGAAAAGTAGGTCTAATGAATTCGAGGTGGGAGGAAATTTGTTGGAACTTATGCTAAAATACAGCCTAGAGTTCTCATATGATCTCCCCCAAATCTATGCTTTAATGAGGTTAGGAACTACTTCAAAACTCCCAAAACTTACATACTCATGCCTTTCTATGCCTGCCTGAAATGTCCACATTATTTACTTATTTTGTTTGAGGCTTTAACTGCCAATGTTAAAACGAAAGAAAAACAAAACAAACAAAAAATGGAAAGGGGACTGGTAGATGGCTGAAGAAACCATGTAGCAGATAATCTCAATGAAGTTGCTATGGAAATTATAGGCAGTTTCTTAGTGTTTTCAGGAAATCTATTCTTAATACACTTGCCAAGAGCATGTCCACTCTCAGAGCCTCTGAGACCCTCTACCTGCCTTATATTTAGACTCCTGTATCTAGCTACCTACCACACACCTAAAACTGCCTCAAACTAAACTACTCAAATCTTTTCCACTCCAAACCTGCTCCTTCTCACATTTTTCCTGACCTATCCATTCAAGCTTGCAAGCTCAGTTATACAGAGACTCCCCACCTTTCATCCCCACCATTCCCAGCTCATGACCAAATCCTTACACTCTGTATCTCTCTGGTCAACACACTCCTTCCATCTCCACTTCTACAGCCTTCATTAATTTTGTTGGTTCTCATCTAAATAATCCATCTCTTCTAATTAATCCACCCAATGAAAAGGATTTATAATCACAGGGCATCACCTTAATTCTTTCATTTAAAAATATTTTTTGCATACTTGTTATCTGAAAATCACTGGCAAGACATTGCCCTTGATATCAATGAGTTTAAAACTGAGTGGGAAAGGAAAGAGTAGTAATGTATGATAATAATAAAAATAATTGCCATTATCATTTATTGAGCATCTCCTATATTCTAGACATTGTTCCAGATAATTTGTATATTGTTTCTAATAATCATAACAGCCCTACAAGGTAGGAATTGGGCTCATTTCATAGATGAGAAAACTGAGGCTGAGATACTACTAACTTGCCAAGATCTTGCAGTCTTAAGCGGAGTAAAACCTAACATTCTTGAGAGACAGTCTGTAATTCAACTTTTTTATTTGTTATTGATTCCAGAAGAAAAGAATTTCAGACAAAATAGTACTTGTTTTGTGGATAATGATAAATAGTCTCAGTCAGAGAAAAACTTTAGCCTTTAAAATGGTATTTATATTCCTTAAACATCTTCCATATCAAGGCCTCAGGTTCTTTCCTTTTATGTTTGTGGACTTTCTTTCTCCCTAATAAGCCTTTGTCCTATAATTTCTAGTACCTCTTGGAAAGAAAATATGTGAAATTAATGAGAATTACTCCACAGGAGTGTTGTGAGCATTTAATGAAGGAATGCCTGTGTATTGCACACCACAGTGTCCGACAAATAGAAGACCCTCTATAAGAAATAGTTAATACAGCAAAATGGCCAAAGAGAGTGGGCTCGGGAATCAGTCCGTCACTACTACTTACTAGATGTGTGACTTTTGCTAAATCACTCAACCTCTCTGAACCTCACCTCCTTGTATGTAAAATGTGTCTAATAATATAATACTCATTTGGGGTTAAAGTGGAATCCAATTGGATAATGCATGCAATGTATTTAACACAATTTAGTAGGAACTCAATAAATACTAGCTTTCAGCATTTAGCTTTTCTCCAGAAAAGTAGAGTTGCAGCAAAAGTGTTATAGTAAAAAAAGAAATCAATGCCTGGTTTTAATCCATACCAATCTATTTTGCCAGAAGCTCAATTGGTTCATAATGTGAACAGAAAGATATCAAGTCATGGGATTTGGGAATGCAGAGAATACCTCAGCTGAATTCCAGCTCAATCTGGCCAAATTTAGAGATTTAATAGAGGTTCATAAAAGAAAAATTGACTTCCCAAGGTTGTTAAGCTCGTTTAAGGCAGTTCCAAGAATAAAACTGAGATCTCTAGCTTATAATTTGCTGTTCTTTTAATTACCAAGAAATGTACACCTTTTTAGAAGTCAGCTAAGCACCATTTCATATGTTAGAAATTCTAAAATATATCATAAGTCATATTATTCCTGTGTCTAAATGACTATAGTAAGTGAACTATCTATAGCTAAGTTTAAAATTACAGTAAGAGCAAATTTATATGCTACTGGATATATGTCTATATTGCTTTAAAAGATTTAGGATAAAAATACAAATACTCTTGTTGAGTTAAACTTTCTAAGGTTAAAAGAATTGTATAAAAATGGTCACTAAATTCAGAAAGCAATGGAGATTGATTAAAGGAAGGATTGTCAATAAAACTTGGAAAAATAAAATAAAGATTTAAAAATCCTGAATCAGACAAGTTTTCTGCCCTCAGGGAGATGCCATTTCCTGATAGAACAGATCACAGAGGAGCTCACTACGCACAATCTTCAACTGTATCACCTTGGAGTTAATAGCTTTAACTGATACAGGTTTATCTTGAGTAATACAATGAATATCCTCATTCTCTGGATTTACTGCTGACTGAGAGCTTCCTTTTCCAGGAATGGTGGTAGGAGCTGGAGCAGTAAGAATGAAATAAGATATGTCCCTCTCCTTAAGAATCTTAGGAGATAATAGGAGAAGCAGACAAGTGATTAAGGAAGTACAGTCCAGGATAATGGACATCCACAGCTAACATTTAGGATAATTGATATCAACAGCTAATATTTATTCAACATGTATTATGTGCCAGGCAATCTGCTAAGCACTTCCAGATTGTTTCACAAAACCCTCTGTGATGGCTGCTGTTTTTAGCCTCATTTTCTAATGAGGAATCTGAGGGCAGGTGCTTATTAGAAAGCAAGGGAGGCAGGACTCAATTCCCAGTCACCTGAGTCCAAGCCCTGTCTGTTAACATGACAACAACTGCCTAAGTGGTGGACGGAGAACACATAATGTGCAACAGAGCCCACAGGTGAGGCTCCTACCCCAATCTTGGTGGATCAGGGACCATTTGCTAGAGAACATAGCATGTACGTTTAGATAAGGATTAGGCTAGTTAGAGAAGGATAAGGAAGGCCTTCCAAGTGGATAAATAGTATAAGAGGAACTGCTTTCCCATTGCCCGAAAAATTGTATGTGGCCAAGTCCCTTCATGATATGAACCAGCCCCTTCTCTCACCACTCTCCACTCCAATGCTTCAACTGTAATTTGACATTTCAGCTGTGTCAAAGAACCAAGTTCATCTTCTTGGCTGGGTCTCTGGGCATGCCTTTCTTCTGCTTAGATTACAATTTTGCTCCTAGGTAATGCTTAGTCATTCTGCAGATTTCAGCTTGGACACTGTTTTCTCCAGGGAGCCTTCCAAGAGGTCCACCCATACCTTCTCAAATTGCCTTTAAGGTCCCTACCATGCATGTCTACAGTCCCCTGCATTTCTGTCATCACATCACTAAGCGGACGGCTAAATCCACATTTAAACACTTACTTTCTCCACGAGACTGTGAACTCCATTGAGCAAGGTCTGTTTTATTCATCACTGTTATCCAAGAGCCTGGCACGATGCCAAGCACTTAGTAGGCACTCAATAATTATTTGTAGAATGAATGGAAAGACCTAACTTTGTGGAGTAACATCCCCATCTTGTGGCCTTTTAGAAGTAAAGTCATCGTACCCTGCTGTGTTTTCAATTCCAAAAGCACAGGTGGGCACTCACAATCCTTGCTCCAGCACTGGAGGAAATGAAAGTAAAAGTGAGATCCCACCTGCCAGATCAATGTTTCTACCTTTAGTTGACACAAAGCAGGACAGACATTGGGAAGGGAATAATCCTGAGAGCATGGTTGTAAACAAAAGTGAAAGAACACTCAAACCAGACAATCTACTTGCCTTGTCTACTTCCATTTTTGAAGTGAAAGATTTTATTCAGGATTACCATCTGAAAGGACATTTTCCAAGCGCTTATTTTCTCATAGACTGAGTCATTCTCAGTTAGATTCACAACCTTCTTAGAACCACTGCTCCTCAGATGGAAGGAGAGAGCAGATAATTCAGAGAGAAAGCACACAGCTAGCAAGAGGTACTGCTAGGCTAGAACCCAGACCAGCAGGCTGCTGATCCAGGGTCACCCTGCCGCTGCTAAACCTCAATTGGGTTTGTTAATAATTAAACAATGGTTAGTGAACTGTGGGATGAGTGATGATGACATTTTTTATTATTGCTTCATCATAATTAGTACATAACTTCTCTATGAATGGACCAGAAGAGGGTGGCGGCACATAAATTAAATCAACACCCTGAATACGATGCTTTGAAAATGTTGCAGAAAAAGAGCAATAACATTAAAGTGCTACAGAGAAATTAGAATTAAAATGGAAATTTTTATATACAAATCATTAAATTTTGACAAACAAGAGTATTCATCTGGAAAGTAATAATCTAAAACTTCAGAATCTTGCACAATTGAGAGGAATGAGGCTTAAAGGAAGATTAGCTCTGATAAAAATGAATAAAAGTTCAAGAAGTCTTTGACTTCCGCTAAATAATTATCACTAATACGTATTGAAGTCCTTCCTGTGCATCATAAACTAGATTTGCATGAATTATTTTATTTATCCTCACAACCACTACTGCCCAGTAAGTAGCTGTTATCATTAACTTCATCTGAAAGATGAGGAGACGAAGCAAAGGAGGGGCATGGATCTTGTTCAAAGTCTCACAGTAAGTAAAGGGGGGACTGGAGATTCAAGATGCCTGAGAGATTTGTGGCCCTTTGCAAAACTGAGAGTTAAATCCTTGCTTTCTGTCATTTGTCACTCTTAAACCTCCTTTTGAAGATGTATTAGATTTATGATCTCACTTCTTTGCAGACACTCTATCGATGCCTTCTCAGCCTTTTCTCTAATAGAAACTGCTGGCAGAATCATAAGCCACAGTGAAGTCAAAACAGTGCTGTAGTTGGAGCTGAAAAACAAGGGCTTTGGAATACTTGGATCTTTCATTTTATCAGGTCGCTTAACCTCTTTCAAAATTTTTAAATCTGTAACATGGGAGCAACACTTACTTCACCAAAGTTGTTGAGAGAATTTAATGAAATAATATATTTGAAAAGGCCTGGGAATAGTGTGTGCTTATATATTTGTTGGCTCCAAGTTCACAATTGTCCTTGGGTTCCACAGTACCCTCTGGAAATGTCCCCTCCCGTGTAAGAAGCCTGGATGTAAGGAATTAGTCCCTGAGACAATGGATGGACTGAAGGCACTTCTGTTGTTTAATACTCTTGAAGGCCCTACCAAGTCCAATAAAATATTTTTCCTCAGTTTTGCCTCCTAAGCAAACCAAATCTGGCACTTCTCTGACCACAGGTCCATGTTTACTTAGCCCAACTTTAAAAGTCAAATGACAAGTCATCACTGAATACAGAAGAAGCAAACAAGCCCAAATGAAAACATCCTTCATTTATTTTTCAGGCAAAGTCAATCACCCAATGGTGAGATTCACTCACTCAATACCCATAAACATTTAGTGTGTGCCTACTACTATGTTTGTTTTTAATAAAATATAATTCCAGGTGTTCAGACTATTTGGAGATCAGTAAAGTTCATATAAATTGTCAATATTTTTACTCTCTTTCCAATAATTCTCCAACAAAGAAATTCAGAGTGACAAGCTTAACCCGTGTGAGTAGCACAGAAATGAGTAAATTCTGCAAGGTGATGACTTTCCTTCCCTGATGAGACCTGTCCTCTTCCATGGCCTCTTCAGTCCTTTGCTATTAGTAATAGGCACCTCCCAGTTCTGATTCAGCCTCTTATACATATTCAGGATTATGACTACCACACAATCTGCTCAAGGACATGAAGTCAAACAAACAGATATTAGGCAAATGTCCTCTCATCTCTTGCCATAGAGATAAAAGGGGAAAAAAAAAGGACTGAAGAAACAAATTAAGCCACTTGCTCTGAGTGTTAACAAAACTTAGAAAACTAAGGACTTTGAAGACTGCTGTAAGCACCGAGCGCTGTTAAATATTATTTGGTACAAGCAGGTAGGCTTTAAGGACCAATCTGTAATTGAAAGAAGCTCTTAGCTTTCCCCTCTTTGACCAACGTATGAAATAGTGATACTGCCCCTTGCATTCATCCAGGGGTCAGGGAAAGTGACATGGAGGCGAAAGTGTTGCGTCAAGTAAAGAGAACCACCCTGATACTCTGAGGTTCATGGCACACTTTTGACCCTGGAAATCTCTTCTGCTTTCTATGTTGCTCTGTTTCAGAGGACTGGAGAGGGGATAATGGAAAGTAGAATGGCGTGGTAGACAAAATAATGCACCCCCAATGATGTCTACAATCTAATCACTGAAACCTGTGAATAGAGTACCTTACACAGCAAAATGGATTTTGAAGATATGATTAAGTGTCTAGAGATGGGAGATTATCCTGGATTATCTGGCTGGGATCAATGTAATCATAAGTATCCTCATAAGAGAGGGGCAGGAGGATCACAGTCAGCAAAAGAAAATGGGATGATAAAAGCAAAAGGCTGGAGTGGAGTAATACAAGGAAGGGGTCATGAGTCAAGGAATGCAGGCAGTCTCTAGAGGCGAGACAGGCACAGACATAGATTCTCCCTCAGAACCTCCAGAAGGACCCAGCTCTGCCGACACTCTGACTTTAACCTAGCGAGACTGATTTTGAACTTCTGGTTTCCATAGGAGCAAGATAATAAATGTGCACTGTTTTAGGCCATTAGATTTGTGGTAATTTGTTACAGCAGTCATGTGAAACTAATACAATGGGAAGCTATGTTCTCTAGTAAAAAGAGCAAAGGACTGAGGGTCAGAAGACTTTGGTTCTGGTTTAAAATTTGCCACCACTAGCTGTGGGACCTTAAACAAGTCACACTACCTCTCAGGACTAACTCCTCAGTCCCTTCTAGCTCTGAGAGTCTACGATGCACATGATGCTAAGCGTGCAGAGCCACCTAAATAAACATCCTCTTCGTCCTCCAGATACCTAAAACTCAGTTTACATTCTTCCTGCCATACTATACCTCAAGCGAATATATAGCCAGATCATAAATCCCAGACATTGGCACTGAAGACACAGCAGCACATAAAATGGGATGCATTTTCTAAATCCTGGGATGCATTTGCCTGGTACTTAAGTTGTTTTTTTTGTTTTTTGTTTTTTGTTTTTTAAGATGGTGCCTGCTTAGGCAGGTTTATTTTGGAGAAGGAACTTCTTAGTTCTGGCCAAACATATGGCCTGGTGATTCTACTACACCCACTGAGTGTTTATCTTCTTCACTCCTGTGCAGTAATTTTAATAAAAGCCCTGTACCAGCCCTCACCACAGGTGGTGAGCCAGCTCCACCTGTCTCTTCCTGACAGACTGTTGAACATGGATGCCTTCCAGCAACTAAAAGTCATTACTTGGCCTCCTCAATCTTTCTGCTTTTGCTCCAGGTAGCTGTTGCACAATGTTGTATATTTAGAAACATGATGTCAACTCTTTCTTATTTTGCCATCTTTGCGATGTCGTGTGACTTAAGAGTTTCCAACAAAATAGATCCCTCTGTGCACCACTCCCCATTCTCAATACACAAAAGAAGATTAAGTAGATTAAAGGAATCCCACTATTTTATCTGCATTTCATCTTCTACAGTATACATAAGCCCACTCAGGCACCTGTCAGTGGAAGTGAGCTGAGAACAGCCAAGTGATGCTTTAACCTTCGCTAGCCCTGTGCAGAGGATTTTTTTTGTCTGAAATTGAGCTGTTGATTTCTTTCAACCTGCCAGATTCTGTGAGGACATTTTCACCAAAATCAAAATAGAAGCCAGAATATTCTGAGTACACATTTAAGAACCAGATTGCAGGTACTCAGCAATTCTGACACAAGAGTGCTCACTGTTCTTTGTCAGCTTGACAAAGAATTGCTCCTCCCCTTTGTGAAGCCAGCAAACGTGAGGATAAAAGAGAGGTACACTCCTTTCTCTCAGACTTACAGAGGGTGAGTTTTTTTTTTATATATATATAATGACCATTTTGAAGAATCTGGAGACTCTGAAATCTTGAATAATAAATGGAAGCTTTCTAAAATGTGACATTAAGATGGTGGTAGAAATTATTTCAGCATATTAAGATATAAGAGACATGCTAGAAGAGGATGAATATTCAGTGTGGAAAGGTCTGACCTGTGCAATACTCCTCCTGAAGGCCAGACACTAATGAAGTCCTTTTCTCTCTCCCCCCTTTACCTGCAGGATCTGAAGCACTCACTACACCATTTCTGCACCTGCAGGTCAGCTCCACCCAGTAGTTGAACTAGATGAAGAAAGGGGCAACTAATCCACACTGCAGGCACAAAGGAAGAAATTTGCTTGTACAAAACACAAGAGAAATTCAACAATATTCCCCTTTGTGGATAAGCATTTATCTCCGTGAAAAGGGTTTAATTTTCCATTAGTGGAAGTTATTCTACATTTTTCCTACACTTTACTTTATTATGTGAAAAAGTAAATGAGTTTAAAAAAAAACCAACAATCATACAAATTTTTAAAAATCTGCAGTGTTTTTCGTGTAACCCCTAATTTTTTGTGGCTCACTAGCCCTAGATAGAAATCATACATTATCCACAAATCAGTCTTATAAAGGTCAAGGCTTTTGGCTGCAAGCAGGGGAGACCAAATATCACTAACTTCATGAAGCAGAAAGCTATTTATTGAAGGGATAGTGTGTTGCTAACTCAATCAATAGGAAGGTTAGCAAGGCCAGGCTGAGAAAATGGGCAGGACCCAAGTAGAGTGAACAGCAGGGCGTTGGGAGGCCACTTCTGGTTACCACCAGTAACAACTCAGTGTTGCCACCACCGGACACTTCATGCCATCACCTCTAGAATTTTGGCACTAACCACTGTCCTTGCTGAGCCCAGCATCATTACCCAGCTAGCAGCAGGAAGCATTTTCCGGTAGCTTTGTAACTTTGTGTCATTCTCCCAGAATACCAGAACACGCAATCCCAGGTAATGGGAGTCACGCCCCAGCACCAGGGGCCAGGGAGGGACGTCTGGCCATTTCAGCCTCTGTGACGGGAGGCGAGGCCTTCCTTCACCAAAGTTCACGCTCTGGAGGATTTCCCACAGATGGAAGGATGTTTGGATGCTGGGGAGCCAAACAGCAGCAGACCTCTAGTGCAGTCCAGTATTCTTCCTACTTGATATCTGCATACACTTCTCACCAGAAAATATTCCTGCCTTACATAGCAATGCTACGTTCCTCAAAGGATCAAGACTTTTCAGCCCCTCTCAGCAAAGGAAGGCAACCCTCAGCCTTGCCAGTTACTGCCTCTGGATCCAACTCCAAGATCTCTGAGTAATGTTCTTTTTTTCCTCCATTTCTATTGGATGCCTGCTTAATATTCTGCAATGTATAACCTGAAATGTAAAGTTAACTAACAAATCTTATTTTTAAATGGTATAGGGAAAAGATATGAAAGAAAAAGAAAATTAATTAAAATATACAAATCTATACATGACATGAGAAGGAAGGAAACGCTAGTCGTGGGATGAAGTTGATAGTTACGGCTTCTCCCCTCTGTTGCACAGTTTGGTCCCCCTTCTCCCTCAGTTAGCACTGTAACTGGTATGAGGTCGTTAGCCACCTGGACTAACAAACCTTTTTCCACCCTGGGGACCTCAGCCCTGGTGGGTTGGCCTAGAAGGGTCTATTGAAGGTTTTTATCAACTTACTGGTCAATGGAGTGATAAAAGGATGCTGCCCAAGGAATTATCTATACTCATCTCTCTCCCTTCTGAGCAAATGAAACTTTATTTCTCCTGGATAGTCAGAATCCGTCATCTCAGTCACCAACATGATCTCCTTTCCCTTGTTCTCCCAGAAGCATAAGTCTATCTAAAATGGGCAAGCTTAGCTTCCAATTCAACTGAAAACTACTGTGTGCCCTCTGGAAGAAGCATTTGTCCCTGGGCAACTGACATGACTAAACTAACAGAATCCGAAGCCACAGGGACAGAAAGCAAGGTTTGAGCTATACCAGGTGGAAGATCCGCCCCACCTCCAGTTCATTACTCCTGGTCGTGCACATTCTGGCTGCGGGAGAAAGAGCACCATGTTTCAGTCACCTGTTCAGAGTGCATGCTGAATTTTGTAAGACAGCACCCAGCTTCAGAAGGTGCTGGCAGGAAACCTGAGTGCTGCATAGTCCACTGCACCACTCTGTAACACTAACTGCTTCTGGTGATGAAGATAGAAATCCAGTTAATTGCATGGGCATCAACCGCAGTTTTGTTTCTTTCACTGTGGCCTAATGTCCAGTTGGCCCTTCCTACCATAATAGTCCTTACTTCACAAGTCAGGAAACCAATGAAGATAATGGCTGAGCACTCAGGATACCTATTCTGATTGTACATAATACGTATACTTATTTTTACACATATTTATATGCATACATATATACTTATATACGTACAGGAACTAGGTAAATAATCATGTTCAGGAACCCACTAGACCTACTATGAGGTAGGCCTGGGCCAAAACTCTAATTATTATCTGGCTTTTGTGAACTCCCATTCTCCCTGGTAGACTCAGTGGAATTTGGGTCACCACAAGTTAGCCTGAGTTAGAACCTTCGTGAAATCTTCCCCAGAACATGTGGGCCCATCTACCATGGTAAATAGCTGTAAGCCCTTACAGGATAGCTAGTACGTAAACATGTAAAGAGTCCACACTTGTAACTTTCTGGCTTGTTATTTCTGAGGGGTCCCGGATCTGCCTTCATGCAAGGAGCTCCATCCAGGTCTGTGCTATGGCTCAGGGCTGGGAACTGGGTGAGAAGCTACAGCTCTCTATCGTAAAAGCTCAACCCAAGCCCCCTTTCACTTTTTTTTTTTAATTTAAATACATCAAGAAGGACCACAGAGAGCTTTTATTTATTTTTTTCTCCCAAAGGCTTCCCATTGCTTTGAGGAAAAAACTATAGTCTTATACTTCAGGCCACCAGTGACCTACTCAGTCTCTTCCCAGCCCCATCACTCTCTCTAAACAGATCTTCAGTTGACCGCTTGACTTCCACCCATACTCTCCAAGGTAATCTCAAGTGCCTGCTATTTCTCATGTTCACCCTTCTCAAATTCATTTCATCATCTCTGGTCCTGTTATTCCTTCCATCTTGTAACTCCCAATCCTCCCCTCTCAGCTGGACTAGGTAAAGAACCCGAGAACTGAAGGATATATTAAATAAACAAACAACGAAAAAGGGGAGAGAATTCAACAATTAGATGCTTAGGATATCCTGGGAAGGGTAACCTCGGTTTAGCCAGGTACCTTCCTGGCTAAGTCACAGGAGTGAGGAGGGGAGAAAACTACAGAAATCTCTGGATATTTGGAAGATACAGAGCGAAAGGAATCTGTGCCCTGTGTCCAGCAGAACCTGAACACTGGCAAGACCTTAGTGTTCCCACGTTCAGCATACACAGAAGAACAGAGCAGACACAGCAGCGGAGTGGGGAACCCAGACCAAGAGCCTTAGGTTGTCTCATACAGGGCCTGGGTGCACATTCAGTGTCAAGTAAGAGAATTATTTCATTGCAGCAAACAGCATATTAAAGCAGCAAACAGCATGGAAGAGGGGACTCAGCACTGACAGCCCCTCCATAACCGAGACAGTGCTCATGGTTGGAACAAGGAAGGTACAGCAACTGCCTGAATGAAACGACCTACGACCAATGGGATTCTGTCTCAGCTGATGTCAGAGCAGTTTGATGACAAGGACTCACACAGCACATAGTCCTTCTCAATGCCTGACGATCGCAAAGCCTCTCTGCCTTCTCCCAACCCCCTCTCTCCTCCCACGAACAGTCTGGGTTGGGGAGGCGACAAGTGCTAAACTGACGAAGATGCAATACCAGCATCCTAGCACAGTAGGGACTCCGAACAGAAACTACATTCAATTACAAAAATATATATAGTTACAGTTATTAACATAGTTTCAACCACCTGATTTTATGTTTGAGATTCATAACTGCGTGTATTATGTGTATAGGTATGTATACATTTTTTTCAGTCATAGATCATTGATGAATGTCTTAGTCCATTTGGCTGCTATAACAAAATACCAGACTGAGTGGCTTATGAACGACAGAAATTTATTTCTCACACTTCTAAAGGCTGGGAAGTCCCAGTTCAAGGCACCAACAGATTCAGTGTCTGGTGAAGACTCACTCCCTGGTTCATAGATGAGTCTTCTTGCTGTGTCTTCACATGCAAGAAGGAGCAAGGGAGCTCCCTGAGGTCTCCTTTAAAAGGACACTGATCTCATTTCTCAGGGCTCTACCCTCATGACCTAATCATTTCCCAAACGACCTACCTCCAAACACTATCACACTGCTGGGGATTAGGTTTCAACATACGAAATTTGAGTAGACACACACATCCAGTCCATGGTAATGTGGTTACAAATATTATGACAAAAACAACCTGTCAGTAAAAAGGAGTTTGTGATTAGAAGGAGCATCGTTCTAGACACTCCTAGATACAAAATCAAAGCCAACTAACCAACAAAACAAACCGAAGTTCTCTGTGAGAGCTATCCTTAAGGACCTCCAGGGAGTCATTTTCACAACCTTTCTTGAAAAATTCACGTAAGAATCTATTATAAATAATAGCATCTGACAGCATTGGGAAGCAATTTGTAAATTCCATTCTATGATAAAATTGTGAAGCTGGAAACTTGAGGAATGAATAAGATGACCTTAGAGGTGATTTTAAAACAGCAAACCTCGTTGTATTTTTGGACCCTGATTTTCCTACTCCCTATCTAATTTCAGGACATCTAAATTGCCCATTGCGAGAAGAGATCAGATCAAAATATTCAGAAACTTAAGATACTATAGAAGATACATATCAAAATATGTACATCAAGATATATATATCTAAATATAGAATGTTAAAAATATGCAACTATATAATTCATACTTATATATTGCATATTTATGGGCACATTTTTAACCTTTTTGTAGTTGTGTCTCATTTTTAAAATATCTTGATATGTGTGTATGTGTGTGTATGAATCAGTGGGAGACACAATGATTTACCTAAAATCACTGACAAAAGTAGCTTATTGATGTAGAAAACCAGCAGAAAATATAGGAACATGTCTAATTATAAAGGATGGAAGTTATACATGAAGAAATTTGCATAAAGATATTGAAGCTGAGTCAAGTCAAAGGAAGTCTCTAAGCTCTTTTTTTGAAAATAATTGTTAAATATATTTCTCTGCAATTATACTTCACAACATATTAATTCTCTGTCCCTGAGGGATTCCATTTTACATAGAACCTAAATAGACTGCCTGAAAAAACTCTGAAGAGATTGAGATTGGACTTAATTACCAGACCTAATTCTTCAGTAATGGAAATCAGCCAAACAACTGGGGGTGGGGGCGGGAATGCTGACTGTATAGAGACCCGAATGACCTAGCTAACTGGAAGGGAACAACATTTTTGATTAACTGGAAGGACAAGAACTTCATCTTAAAATGTCCAAAGGTGAGATGTGTAGAACTAAACAAACCTGTAACATTGTTTGACAGCACCTTTCCAGTGACCCTGTGGAGTACTTTTTCATATTATAACATGTGAAATAGCAAGAAGCACATTTTTGCAGGCATCTTTCTACACCTAAAGTAAAAGTTAATGTTTTTTAGACCTCCAGAACAGGCATTTCGACTGCTCATAAAAACAATTTCATACATTTTCAGGGTTACTTTTACTGTGAAGGTCACCAACTGTAATAGGTTGCAGTACTTCTGTATGGCACAGTTGGAGTTGGCAAGAGACTGTTAAGTGGAAAATCATTTTTGGAGCTTCTAAGTGGAGCTGTATTTGTCCTTACAAGACGAACTGCCTCAAGAGCAATGAACTGCAATGACTCTACATGCTATTTCAAATGTGAAAATGTCATAATTTTTCCCTTTGCAAAACCATCCTGCAATCAGCAACAATTAGCATGCTTGTTAAAAAAGAGACCACTTTACTGATATTAATTCAATGCCACGTTAAAATCAAGTTTATTATGATGGTTCTAACAAATCTTGAAACTAACATGCAGACTTTAACTGCTGCATTTCACTTATATGACAATATGTTTTTAAATACTAAATGATTTATTCAAATGTTTCTTAAATAATGAGAGAAAGAAGGGAATTGGCTACTTTAAGAAGTCACTGTAGGACTTGTTTACATTTTATGAAAATGAAACATTGCTAACCAGGAGGAAGTTATTTAAAGGACCAAGAAATGGTTGTTGCCAAAGTAACCTCCCCTTGATTTGAGGAAAATCGTAACAGAGGAATCATGCCGCAGACAGAAACAACACGTCTCATTTTCCTTTCTTCTCTCCTTGCTTTAGCCCAGAGGCAAAGAACAAGGAGTTTCTCTATCCTCAGAGCTGTCTACACCACATACGGAGTCAAGTGCCACTTTAAGAAGCTAAGAGATAAGGAGACACACATCCAGAGACAAGCAACCAGCAGGACAAGGCGTTTAGAAACCAAGTCACCAAATGATTATTTGCAGCACCTGTGAATGTCTAGTTTGGAGAAGGGAACAATTAACGAGAAATACAATAACCAATTCAAATATTTGGAGCTCCATAATATAGGTGTCTTAAAATGTTTGTATGGTGGCAGACAGCAAAACGTACCTGCATCTAAGCAAGTGTCTGATGGTAGTCCCCACCCCAACTCCAAGCCATGGACTTCTGTCCTCCTCCTCCACATTACTGTCCCCCTGATTTCCTGGTGAGGGATTTGGCCACTCTAGGTTTTTCCTCTGGCTCTTTTACCTCTTCCAAAAAATATCCGTACAGATAGATGTATAAAAATATATCCAAAGATAGATACAGTCTTATTCAGCCATCATATAAGCAATGCCGTTTGCCTGGCCTGTCTACAGGAAACTGTATTATTTATGTCAAACTGTAAATATGTATATATATGTGGGGGGTGTATACATTTGCATATACATACATCATATATGTAATGTTTTGATTATAAACATAATTTGTGTTCCTTAGAGGGAAAAATTAAGAAAATGGAGAAAATGGGAATTATCCATAGTCCTACTACCCAATCACTGCAAAATTATGCTCCTTTTCCTCATGACTTTTCTATTTCTATAAAGTTGTGATCTTTGTACACAATCACTTTTATGTACCATTTTCTTCACTTGTTAAAACAAAGATTTTTGTGTTATTAAAAATACTTCTAAACATTAAACAATTTTATACTTTTCCATTATAACATTATTTTACTATTCTTTCATTCTGGAGTATTTAGAATGACTATCAACTATCCCTATTATAAATATACTGGGTTACTTTGTTATTAATCCATCTATTTTTTTCCCTCAAAATTCTTGTTTTGCTCCATGACTCTCTCTTTTAGGTGTGCAGGCTTTGTCTCAGGGAAAGGATGAGAGGGCAAGTGAAAAGGGTTCATGCTCAGCTTCCAAGTTTTAAAGCAGACTTTTGAAACATGCAGCAAAGACAAAGTAAAAAGTTATTTTTGAGTCTCAAAAGCCTGACTTTTGAGTATCAAATAAAATCATGATGTATCTGTGGAATTTCATTTATATCATAAACAACAAACTTCAAAGCATCTGAAATTAGCCAAGGTAGTTTAGAAGGGATAAAAATTTACAAGGAAGAGAGAGTGTGAGATGTGAGGGGGAGCCATGGAATCAGATGGTGTAGGTCTCTGAAAACAGATCCTGCCCTCTGACCATCATTACCAAGGCCAAAACAATTGGGACAGGGTGAGGAGCAAGAATCCCACATGGGTTTCAGAATCTGAGCATAGAGGAGACCAGTGCTCTACTTCCACTAGAGACTAGGCAAAAGGTAAGCCTTAAAGGGGTCCCTGGATCACTCTAGCACAGTGACAGTGGCTAGAGAGAGTGGCATGAGGATGTCTACATAGAGGCACCTGAGAAAGCTCCACAGAGCATAATTTTGCCTGTGCCTCCTTGAGAGGCAAAAGGTGTCATTAAAAGAGAGCTTGCACACTCACCACATCTCCTGGGTTGGGACACCCCAGTGGCCAAAGGGTGTGCCAATGGAGAACAGTAACTGGAGACAGACCAGTGGGAACCCCAATACTCAGCTGACACCAAACTGGGACAGTTACAGAGCCCAGGTAACCAGCAGAATGATGCATCTTGCCAGATGCAGGCCTGAGCAGACAACATCCCAAGTGCACTCTCTTATACATGCCTTGAGGTAATGAAACTTCCCCACAATTGAGATGCAGTCTCCAAAGGGAATCCTGAATGTACGGTTGCGGGGAGGGGGACCTGAATTGACTGAGAAAACCATAACTTGACTAGGTCTACCATGAATTGGCTGAAATTAAATGTCCAAGTAGAATGAGAGGCCTATTACTGATATTAATTTCATTCGTCAAAAATTGATTACATTTTTTGCACACCCAAATTTACCAACTCTGCATAACCCATATTGTATTTTATAGTCTCACAGCAATCATTTGAATCACTTTTCAGCTGTGTTCAGTCATTTACCTTTTTGTCCGTTTACTCCTTCAACAAATTTGTTGAGCACCTATTATTTTCTAGGCACTTTTCTAGATGTTAAGGTTAGAGAAGAGAACAAAACAGATGTAGGTGCTCCCTGTCTTCACTGACTTCCAACTAGGAAGACTGACAGTGAAGAAGTTACTACAACAAACTACCGTGACAAGGGAGAGGTTAACCTACTCTAGCAGGCAAAACAACAGTGGCAGAGAACCCCACAGAATTAGTAGACAAAAGGGAGGGAAAATACCCCAGAGAAAGAAAACAGCTTATCCAAAGTGCCAGGAGTCAGAGAGAAGGATGACATGGCCATACATGGCTGAGCATGCATTCAGCATCTGAGGATGTATAATAAATAGAGTTTCAAATTCAGATGCTGTGACGCCGTAGTTTCAAGAAGAAAGTGGACTAAGAGCTAGAATCAGAAAAACTAATTCTGAAATAACACTCTCTCCATGTTTGATAGCTTACCACTTGTATTTCTACTTACATATGTAAATAGATACCTCGTTCTTCCATGACTGCAACAGAGACAGCTAATTGTCTACCCCAGTTTTCATGTTCCCCTTTTTCTCTGATTTAAAATTTTTAAAAAAGGATTTTACTCAGTGCAGTCATACACCCAGCTTTTCTCCAACCTCAGATGTGACCAACAGAAATAAATTCTAGCCATTGAGAAGTAAAAGTATAGGAGGTACCTCTAGGAAATCTTCTTTGAAGTTTCCTTCCTTCTGCTGTCATCCTAGAACATGACCATGATGTCCAGATCTCCAGGTGTCATCTTGAAACATAAGGACAAAGTTCATACTCTAGGGTTTGCAGAATAAATAGTAGGAAGGATCCTGGTTACCCACAATTTTGTAAAGCTACCTGACTAGTCTGCCAAATTCCTTTTACATGAGAGAGATAAACTTCTGTCATGTTTAATCCACTGGTATTATTTATTATGGGTTTTCTGTTACATGCAGCAAAATCTAATCCTACCTAATCCTAGTACAATGTGGTAAGGAGCTGATTTAAGATCGCTGAGAAGTGTTCTACATCTATAGTAAGGCCCAGGACATAAATCATCTACTGGTAAAGCTAAAAAAAAAAAAAAAAATGTAGAAGTCATCTGGTCCAACTGCTTCATTTTGTAAACCTGATCATATCACTCGCTGCGTTAAAGCTGTTCAGTGGCTCTTCCTCTTGATAAGATATTGTCAAAGTTTAGGCTTCCTGAAAAGTCATAATCCAGTTCCTTCTCCTTCCTCATCCTGACTTCCTAACACAGAAATTATGTTTAGAAATTATCAACTATTTTTAGTATCCTGATACATGTGCATCATAAACCCATGTGTTTATTATGTACTGTTCTGTCAAAATATGCTTGCCTTGCTTAGCCATTTTCCTCAAAATCTTTCTCCATGAGAGCTTCCTAAACTCCAGACCACCAGGCAGACTGATCACTTCCTCCTTTGCTCTTTCTTTATGATATATATTTTCTTCTAATATATACTTAAACATTTAAATAAGCAGTCACCATCTAACATGATATTGTTTATTTCTGTATTCCTAGTGCCCAGCACAGTAATATATAGTAGGTGCTGAATAACTATTTGTTGAACTGACTTACACTTCAGACTAGGAAATTAAGGACTGAAAAAGTAATCAACTCGATATTAACAGAGCAAAGAGAACCAAAGTTTACATCAGGAGTCAAAACAGAAGAGAAAAGATGAAGCCAAAATATCATGTTTATATCTGATAAAGATCAATTTGGGAGACTTGGCTTATGTCTTGGGACTAACAGTGAAGTCCATAATTGGGCAGACTTACCCTAGGCCTGGATGCACTGGACCAGGGTAGGACTCCCCATATGGAATAATGAAGGAACATGCATGTTCATTTCCAAGAGGGGAAAGAGGAGCTGAGCTGAGCATGCCCTGTTATTCCTCCAAAATGGGCTAAGAGTCTCCTTAGAAGCAAGGTGATTGATGGGACAAAGGGAAGCCCAGAGCTGTAACTAATTGAGCTCCTTTCACAAGAACAAAGAATCAGGAGTAGGTAAGAGGGGCATTCACCAGCTTTTGATTCTCTTAACTCACTGGGCTTAAACATGAGCTGTGAACACAATCAATTAAAAATCTAAAATAAGAATAGAGCTTTATTCAAGCCAAGCTGAGGAGGACTCAGCCTCCTAGTAGCTCTGGGGGCACTGATCTGAAGAGGTAGGAGAGGATCCAATTTATATACGGATTTTGGGGGCTGGGAAATATACAAGCATACATCTTAGTAAAAAATCACTGTTAATCACAAAGAACAGATATCTCAAGGTAGTAGTTTTAGTGTCTTCCTCTGTATAGGAAAATAAAAGTATCTGTGGTCACTGAAATCCTTCCTTGATATATCCAAAGCACAGAATGCTTCATTCTGTTTTTCTCATCCTGAATTCCCCTCAGGACACAACTGTTGGTGGGGCGATTGCAATGCTTTGTGACTTAATCCTTTGCAATAAATGGACGATGAGCGATACTCTTTTCCTTAATGGTTACAGCAGACGTACAATGTTATGTTTGACAGGCCATAAAACAGGCTGTTTTAGTTAGTGTAAAGTTCAAGTCAAATTGTGTAAAAATCACTTCCCCATACCTCAGTATGTGTAAATTCCTTCCATCAGAGCCTATGATCAGCAAGAGTTGTGGCGGTCTGCTCGGGAGAATTTTCATGAGACCACACTCTACCAATCTCTGCTCTTTTGAGTTTCCTCCTGGGTCTAGTGGCAGGTAGCCTAAAAGTCGTCCCCACAAGAATCTGCAATGGGTCAGATGCACACATTCAATATATCAACTTTGAATCCACTCCATACCAAAAGTTGAAAATGTATCCCCTATCCTATTTTCTATGTCCATGCATGCTGTCCAATGTAGCATGACAGAGGTTCCTCAGAGATTGAATGCTATCTTAAAGATACTTCAATAATAAAATGCCTATAAAGAGATACTTCAGATTTGAACACTATTTCCCTTCTATTACTAAATTCCAAGAAGGAAATTTAAGTTCAAAGACTAAATTCTTTTACAAGTTGGAATTCAAAGACATTGAAATCCAAGGGAACTAAAGTCTGAAATCAAATTCCTGAATGTTAAAGTTCAAAGTGCAAAGTTCAATTACAAAACAAAATCATCCCGTCTTGTTATTCTCAGGATTGGCTAGAGAGATTTTCTGCGTGGGTGGAGTGGGGTCCCATCAGCAACTGCAATAGTCTCTCTCGGGAATGGCTTTGGAGCTTCCAAAGGCCCAGAAGTCAAAGTAATTCAACGCCTTGTCCCTCAGGAGCCGCACTTCTAAACAATTCAGAGTTAACAGAACAGAGAGAATTATCACAGGCTTTCCCCAGATCCACCTAACATAGAAAGCCATTCTCCTGCCCTTAGATCAATCAGTATAAGCCAGAATTACACTCTCAGAACCCAGGGCTACCAAGACCCAAGAGAAATCTGATGATACCAAAGAGAAAAGGAAAATATTCTTGTGTTCAGTCTCCGCAAGAAGTCTGTCATTCAAGATCAACTGTCTAGATATCATGATCTGCTCACTTAAGCCAAACCAGGAAAATTCTCCCAACATGAAGTTATTTTGAGACTACACACTTAGCACTTTCAATTACATTTATATTTTTGTGAGAAAATAAAATCCATCTATGCTTCCTGCATCCTCACCCAGAGTGTCATGTGAGGCATTTTTGTCTCCTTGCAAATTTAGACAACTGTAATAGGGGCAACTCCAGTCATGGGGGCTCACATCAGGTGCTTTTCTTCACCATCCAGCATACCCAGGATCTCTTAATTCCGTTTGCCCATTAGGCCTTGGGCCCCTAATGCTGCCCTGAGGACAGGCTCTGTCTAATGACACAACTGCACCATCTCTCAGGAAGAGGCATTTTTCATCCTGTGCCACCCTGGCTGTCTCACTACCTCTGGTTCTGGGATTGCTTGGGCAGTGAAACTCATCCCCTAGGGAAGAGTTCCCCCTCATTCCCGAAATGTTTTGGCTGTAAACCCATCTTCAACAGATTCCTGCACGAAGTGCTTTTGATGCTTCTGAAGCGTGTGCCCCTGGGGAAGCCAGTTTTAAATGCCCCAGGGTCTGAGTAGCTTTTTTGTTCAGCCACATCTTTTTCTGAAGTACTGGGACATAGCACTGGTGTTGAATTTCCCTCTGCTATTTTCCTACTCCTTTCAGGAAGGCTATTCAAGCTTCTTAACAATTCAATTGACTTCTTAAAGTGGCCAGTTTCCTTCTCTAATTTGCATGGGAGCTAATGCCACTTACTGGATCTGAAAACCTCCCTTCCATTTACATCTATGCTTTCTGACCCAGGCAGGTATTTTTAGAACTACTCCAGATTTATAATAGTAATAATAATGCCAACAACAACAACAGCAATAAAAAAGGAAATCAGCAAGTTCTGGGTTCCTCATTCAAATTTTGTCTACTTTGCTCTGGATGAGATGGATAATCCCCTGCTGAGATAATCTTCCATCAGACAATATTTAATCAAAGCCTGGACTTGTTCTCTGATTGTCACATCTAGATTTCATCACATCTTTGCTTTCTTTTAGGATCCTCACTCATTTCATGAAATGTATTGACTAAGGTCAGTAAGTTTCCTCAGGGAAAAGGCAATGCCTGTTTCTTCAACTGCAATGATTGGATCACATGGAAACTCACCTGAAAAATGCTCTGAATATTTTACAAGGATTTCCTCCCTCAATTCTGCCCCAGCTTTTTATAACCACTTGGTATAGCTGTCCCACTCTTTAAGGAATGATTCTCCAACAACTCCAGGTAAGGACATGTATCTTTTGGAAGTCATCCCTCAGTGACTTGGCCTTTCTTGGAGGAATCACTCAAGCTTGCTTTGTTAGGTTTGTTTGGGTCCCAGTCACCATTTCTGATCTAGTAGCAAAAATATTTTTCCTTTTTTCAGAGCAGTTGGAATCTGCGTACTTCTTTTTCCTCCTTTTACACTGGTCTAACCTCATCTTTAAAATGCCATTTTCCTCTTTACTCTTCATTAAAATAAATAAATTTTAAAAATATCTTCCTCCAGCTTAATTGGCCTGCATTTCTTTACTTTTTTTTAATCTTTCACTGCTTCTGAGTTTGACAGTAAAGCTGAAGTACCCTTTTCAAACCACTGTAGTTTCTCCTTGTTTTCCTAAGCAAATGGGTTTACTAGAGGCCAATAGTTTCAGGCACAAAGCACTTTTGTTTCCTTCTACCTTTGGGTTTGTAATAATGTCATTCAGTTCATTTTCTATCTTAAGAGGATGGCATTTTCTTTCTAATAAGGGCTCACATCTCTTACTTGTTCATTAAATCTAACACAAGAATAAGGGTGAAGCCCACAATTTGGGTCTCAGGTATCAAGTTGGGGTTACAACTTATGATATTAACAAAAGCAAAGCCAATCTGAGATTCTATGATAGGACATTGAAATCTTAAAAGTCAGAGGAAATGTTACATGAAATCCAGGCTAGTCAGTCCCTGCACAGCGCCCTCCTTGATCCTGATAGAAGAATAGAACCTAGAATTTCTAATCTATGTTACCTAACCAGGCTCGGTACTAACTGTATAAAGCGAGCGCATCTTTAGCGTTCTGCTGACGTACAGAATTCATCTGTCTTGTTTAAAAGTGGCAAATATTTTTCTAACCACCAATGTGTAAAGCAGTTGTAAAACTCTTCTGCACAATGGAATCTTCGTCTCAATTGAGGAAAAGCGAGGCCTGTGCAGTAAGCTAAAGCAGTCTACCTGAAGCCCCCAACACAGCAGAGGGTTGTGTCTTATTTTCTCACGTAAGTTGCATAAGGCATAAATTATAGTCACCTGTCAACCTCAAAATACGTCATGACAGCTAAAGTTTCTTTTTCAGGCTATAGAAGTTCGAAGCTAAGTACAAAAGAGTAGAAACACATTTGGCCTAAAATAAGCCTCTATAAACCAGTAAGGTTTCTTCCCCAAACTAAAGTCTAAGATCCACAGCGTGGGCCCCAGGTGCACAAAAATCTTCTCAAATTTTTCTTTTCTCTTAGTGTTCCTGGTTAAAAAAAAAAAAATCTGGGGATCTCTGAGAGCCCCTCCCCAATAAACAGCCCCCCTAATCTATACTCAGCTTAAAACAAGTTGAGACATACAACAAACAAAAAAGTAGGAGGCCAAAACATCCCCCATTCCTGACAGAGGGCAGGCTGCAGGACACAGCCTGGGCTTGGGCTTGGGGTAGGGGCAACGCTCTCGTGGACACAGACCCCCCTGAATGTAGGAAGCCTCAGTAGTTAAGATTTACAGCTTAGGATACACAGGCTTATCCCAAACAGGAAGAAAGCTGGAGCTAAATTAAGCAGGTTTATTTATAATTCCCAAAGTTGACAATCAAATAAGACACTTAATCTCTCCAGTAGCTGGATGAATAAAGGATGGAGAGAGACCCAGAATTACATTAACAGATCTCACTTCACAGGATGGAAACATCAGGAATGAGGAATAATTATTTCCAGTTAACAGCACTTTCAAACAAGGTTAAATTCTTTGCTTACTTGTTTTTCATAGAAAGAGCAACTGTTCTCAAGATATTTGTACCATTCTGATAGTATAATATTCTCATATTTAGTTTTTAGCACCATATTGCACTGCAATTTAATAAATCCCATTCATGGAATATCAATGTTTCACAATAGCAATGTTAGTTCATTTCCATAAAATTTGATATCAGAAAGTCAATTTTAGAGTTCAGTATTCAACTCCACAACTTGAGGACTATATTCATAGTTAGGTCTGTTATTTAAATATCTGGAAATTGATTTCCCGTAAGATTGCAGGCCAGATTATTCCCTGTCAACTAATTCCCCCATGACCCAACTTCAGTAGGAATAAGTGCTTGGAGCATATATGTAATGGCTTAAAAATAACCTTACACAAAAATATGCACTGTTTATATGCTCTGTATTATCACCTAAAGAATCCAATCTTTAAAAGCAGGAGGTAGGGGGTGGGAAAATTTTAAGAACAGATTTTTCCCTTAGATGACATGAACAAAGCTGACTACTTTAAACAATTCAAAAATCATTTTACCTAACCTTTGTGTAAAGACAGCAGATACCTATATTACACTCAGTTTATCCAAGATATATCATTCCATGTATACATCTTCTTTAATTTCTTTTAACAATGTTTATTTTCAATGTACAGGTCTTGAACATCATTTATTAAACTTATGTTAGGATTTTTGATATATTTAAATTGAATTGATTATTTAAACTTTATTTTTCAATAATTGACTTCTACTATATAAAAATACAATTGATTTCTGTATATTAAATTTATATCTTGTGAGCTTGTTGAATTCACTTATTTGTTAAAGGAATTGTTTGGGGTTTTAAAAGTAAATAATTCCATGTGAATTCCAACATTCCAAAAAGAATTTTCCTCCACTCTTTTGTTTCCTTATGCGTGTTATGTATTTTTCTTGGCTTATTAAACTGGCTAATGATGTACATGCTAACAAGCTTGGGAGAAAATGTACTGATACCTGTAACTTACTTTGAAATGCAGCAAAAACCTAAGATAACTGAAGGATGAAGGGATAGATATGTGATAAAGCAAATGCAGTTAAAATGTTCATGCAAAATACTGGTATGATTTCTTCTGTACAGCACAGAGAACTATATTCAATATCTTGCAATAACATTTAATGAAAAAGAATGAAAACGAATATATGGACATTATGCTGTACACCAGAAACTGACACATTATAACTGACTATACTTCAATTAAAGAAAAATACTCATATGAATGTTCTTTGTCATTTTTTTTTTAGTTTTTTCTATGTTAGCAACTTTAATAATAAGATACCAGGAAAATCAAAACGAGAGCAAGAATCCAGTTTTGAGAGAGGGACTAAAAAGACAAGAAAGGGACAAAGGACGTTGTAAAGTTTTTCAGAGACAGGCTTAAACTGATGAAATCCAAGGCACAGGTTTAAAAACAATGAGAAGATTCTCTGTTGTAGCAAGAGAAAGTACAAATGTACACAGAGTAAACAGGATGCATACAAATGAACATATAGTAATACAGGATGCATTCATATTTGGTTTTGGTAGCTGGCTGATAAGGAGGTAATGTTACCTGCTCTAAATGAAGTCTTGAAAGAGGCATTGTGAAGATCTGATCAGAGAAACCTGAGTTTGCTGAGCAGTATTGAGGGCCTAATTCTTGGTTGGTGGCTATAAATGTATTAGTATTAGAGGCGAGTCTGTGCTGAGCTGTCTGCATCCAGTTTCTTCATCTGCAAATAGGATAATAATGCCTAACTCAGAGATTGTTAGAAGAATTAAATGAGAGAATGCCTGCAAAGAACCTAACATAGTGCCTCACATGAAGGTACTTTATGTTATTCTGGAAAGGCTGTGAAGTTCTTTCCATGCCTACTGCTAGTGATCATTTTGCACAGCTGCACTTCATGAAGTTGCTAAAGTTTCTTATGCTGCTATTTAAAAGCGATGGTAACTTCAGGAAGCAATCAGCTCATCAAATGAGCTGCGACAGGCACAGAAAGTGTCAAGCCCCACAGGTACCATAGCGTGTCTGTAACCAGCAACAGGCTGTAATTCAGACAGAGTTAAGGTTTGTAGGGACCATTTTCCTTCACTGAGAGAGAAGTAATTTACTGTTAAGTCTTACACACCATGATCAAACTGATGGAAAACATCTTATAATATGTTCCAAATTTCCACTGGAATTATACATAAGAAACTAGGAGCAAATAGCTAGTAAGTTTAGTTCATCAATTCGAAAAATATGAAATGATTATGTTTTTCCTGAGACCTAACTACAAGGAAAATTGCCGCCAAGGGTTGATTTTTTTAATTTTTAAGGAATGTGTTTCATGAGTTGCCGTGCTACAATTTGGAACATTTAAAATCCTATCACTCAGTTCTTCTATAACTCAAAAGTACAAAATGGCACTTTAGTAAAAACCACAGCAAGGTTTGTGTGTGTTGTGTGTGTACATTGCACAACCATATGAAATAGTGATTCACACCCAGGAGGCAAGGCCTTCAGTTAAAATCCTAACTTTAAAACTTTCACCACCAGTTATAAAAGAGTAACTGATACAAAACTTGCCCTCCCATTGTAAACACCTAGATGACTAGACAAAATAAAGCAACACAAACCGGAGAAAGCAGTGCAAGACTGTGATGCATCAGAGAAAAGAAACCAAGAGGCTAATCTCTAAAATTGCCCCTGATTTCTGCCTAGAGGCACTTTCCAGACTGCAGGGTAGGAAGGGCAAATCTAAGCAGACAACTGCAGTAACAGTGAGTTGTGGAGAAGAGAGCAGAATTCAAAGAGACTGAGGCAGCTGAATATGCATGACAGAGATCTGGAAAGAGGAGAGTTTATACAGAAAAGTGCAAGAGAAATCTAATAAGGGTGGCCTTGCATCTTTGATTATTAAGCTGCATATACATTGAATATGACTCCACGAAGCCAGGCAAGGAAAAAAGAAACAACTAAACTATTGGGGAAAGATCTGGAAACTAAGCTGGACTATCACGAGAGCTCACACAGGGCTAGAAGACAATGAGTTCTGGTGACTCTGGATGTAGACACCTCAATGATCCCTGGGGCATTCAACAGACACCACAAAGATCACACCTCAGTTGTAAAGCTCAACTAGGGATAAAGACTACTCTAGGCCCACCCTAAAAACAGGTGAAGAACAAGCATGAAAAGGATCAATCTGCTAATCAAATAACTACCTGTCAAAATAAAGTTCAACACAGTTTTTTAAAAAAAAGATTTCACTGAATGGTCTTAAAAGAAGGTTAGACTGTGCAAAAGATAAGTGAATTTGAAGGAAACAAACTTTTGAAACTAAAGGACAGTAAGAAAAAGCCTAAGGGGGGGGGGGGCGGAAAGGCAGAAATCCTTGACTTATGGGGCACTATCATGAAGTCAAACAGAGATATAACCAGAGTCTCAGAGAAGGAGGCAGAAAAATACTTGAAGAAAACGAGTAATTTTTCCCAAATTTGATAAAATACATAAACTCACAAATCCAAGAATTGAAGCAAATGTAAAACAGTATAAAGCAGGATGAACACAAATAAAAATCATGCTAAGACACATTTTAAACTGCTGGAAATTGGTCATAAAGAGAAGCTGCAAATCTTAAATGTAGCCACAGGAAGTAAAATAAAACAAACAAAAAAACACATAGGAAAAAAAATTACAATGCAGATCTCTCTTCAGAAACAGTGCAAACCAAAACACAAAACAATAGTTTTAAGACACAGAAAGAACAAAATTGTCTAACTATAATTTTATATCCATTAAAAATGCTTCTCTAAAAAGAATGCAAAACAGACATTTTAAGCTAAAAAAAAACCCCACAAAAACACAAAACAAAAACAAAAACCTTGAGAGAATTCACCAGTAGATCTGCCCGAAAGAAAACTAAAAACTGATTTTCAAAGTAAGGGAAAATGATTATCAGACTGAAATTTGGATTTACAAAATAGCAACGAAAAACTGAGTTAGTGGAGGGCTACTTCTACCAATTGTAACAGGAGGAGATTGAGTGATTTCCCTCTAAAGAATAAAGTATAAAAGTGGACAAAACTGTCAAAAAACAATCAGGACACTGAAAATTGATCAAAATCAGACAACAAATTTGAAAAGTGTTTATTGTTGGAAAACTAATTAGCTTTGGATAAAAATGGCAGCAACTCTGTGACTTTCTATACCTGGTACTATTATCATGCACCTACCACCTCGTCAGTAAAAACTGTAGCTTTATAAGTTGAAAGTTGGTTGCAGACAGAGTAGTGGACTGAATTAATAGTTGGGAACAAGGAAAATCCATAGCTTTGCTAAACCAAGGTTGCAAGTTCAGTTCATGGCCATTGAGAAACCAATCAGTTACTGAACTGAGAGAACCTGGAAGTAAAAGCCACAGAGTGGCTAAGATAAGCTTTTGACTGACACATGCCTGACTGACTGCTAAACTGGAAAAGCGAAAACCAAGGGATACTGAGGACTGGTTGCAATCTTGAAGGTATTCCTGAACCCAGATATAGCCCAGCAGACTTAAAGTCCAAACTTTAAGATGTCTGAGCTCACTCTCTGGCCAAATTGTTCAAAAAAAGACAGAGTGGCGATACTAATACAAGATAAAGCAGATTTACAGCAAGAAATATTACCAGGATATTACCAAATAAAGAGGTGCATTTCATGAAGGGGACAACTAATCAGGAAGATGTAACAATCCTTAAAATGTATGCATTTAATAACAAGCTTCCAAATGCATGAAGTAAAATCCAAACGAACTGAATTAGACAAATCCATAAAAAATAGAGATTTCAATACTCCTCTTAGTAAATGATAGAGAATTAACAAGGGTAGAGAAGATTTTAAAATATATCTGGAAATTTTCAATTACTTGGAAATTAACACAATTCCAAGTAATCATTTGGTCAAAGAAAAAAAAATTTCAAGTGAAACTGAAAAAACAGTCTGAGCTAAATGGAATTGAAAACACAAGATATCAAAATTTTTAAGAGGAATTTAGATCAGGGTAAAATTTGTCATTTTAAATGATATTATAAACGAATGGTCTAAAATCAATTATCTAAATTTCCATCTTAAGACTGGAAAAATAAGAGCAAACTAAATCAAAAGTAGAAGGATAGGATTAATAAAGATAAAAAAGGAAATCAGTAAAATATATAACAGATAATATAGAAAATTAGTTAAACCAATTTTTTAGAAACAACCAGAACTCTCATATATTGCTGGTAGGAACATAAAATGCTACAATCACTTTGGGAAATTAGCAACTTCTTAAAAGTTAAACTGACACCTATCTTACGTCTAGTCATTCCATGCCTATGTATTTACCTGAGAGAAATGAAAACATTCATCCATAAAAAGACTTAATCAGAAATACTCAGAGCAATTTTATTCAGAATAAACAAATCCTGGAAAACCAAAGGTTCATCAACAAATCAATGGGTTGTAAAAGTGTATATAAACATATACTAATCAATAAAAAACAAAGAAATTAGTTAACTATGCAACAATATGGGATGAATCTCAATTATAATTCTGAGAGAATGAAGACTTAACCAAAGACTATACAGTATTTGACTCTATTTAAATTCTTGAATCGGCAAAACTAATCTATAATGACAGAAAGCAGAACAATGGTCACTTGGGTCAGAGTAGAAGTGGACTGACTGCAAAAAGATATGGAAGGAACTTTTCAGCGAAGGAATCTGTATCTTGATTGGGATGATGGTTACATTCAATACATTTGTCAAATATCAAACTGCAGACATAAATTGGGTATGTTTTATTGTATAAATCACACTTTATTTCTATAAATCTCTAGCTTCTTATTTATAGATCAGAAACATTATGTACTTCAGAGTGGTAAGGTCATAATGAAATAACGCATGTACCCAGTGCAACACCTAGCATATAGTAAGCAGTTCATTCTTCATCAATTCTCCACCTGAACATTTGCTGTTTATAAGGACCGCTCAAGCTTCCCACACCATTAAAAGATAGCTGCTGTTAGAAAGTTCTTCACAGGGAACTAAAATGTCTCTCTCTAACCTACTGACCCTAAGTCTACAGTCTCTAGAGCATTGGCTCTCATGCAAGAGCAGGTCTCCCCATTATTCTTATACAGGAAATTTAAATTATTCAAACTTAAAACTTCTTTTTTTTGCCTTAGTGGTTTTAACTGTTTTTGAGTCCTGCTTCCACTGCCCAAAATTTTAAAAACTGCTCAGAACCTGTCACAGAATTTTGGTCAAACTCTTTGTTCCATGAGCCAAATTTCTGAATAAAAAATGTTCCAAAGGACAGGACCAATGACACAATAGTACACTTGTTCAAAGAGTAATTTCTATGGTATATACCTTTGCTTCAGAACTACATAATGCACATTCCTCAGGAGTCTCAAGTGAAAACTTAACGAAAACGTGCTTATTTCTTAGTAGCCAACCTAACAACAAATCTGAATCATTGAAATAAAAGTTGAATTTCTGAAGTTTCAATGGCAATGGTACCTGCAATTTTCTCTATACCCATGCTATTATGTTTCAAAATTAATTCCTTATATTTCCTGCAAAAATAAATTTTGGTTGAGGGAAAATATGATTAAAGGTAATGACCTGCCAAGTAAAAACTTATGTACCTGTGGCCAAAAATGGTCATCTGGAGGATAGAAAACGATTTTTGCATTTTTACATATAAAGTTCCTCCAGCAGGTAAGAGAGTGGATAGAAACAAGAGGCTCAGTATTGCATATATGGGTAAGAAATTTTTAAAGTAACTTAAAATAGTGTTCCCAGACTAAAGTTTCTAGCTGTGTCCTTTCAACATACTTCAATAGTTCAGGTACAATTATTTAACTCAGAGAAAAATGATTAATAATTCGGAGGAGTTATTACAAAAAAGTACAAACAAGACATAATTAAGTAGAGTTATTTTATTTTACCTGTAGCTCTTCCAATATAAACTGAATGTAAATGCTGATACTGAGAAATATTAGGAAGAATTACTGATAGACATCAGAATATCATGCCTTCCAATCCATCCTCCATGAACTTCTTATAAAGTGCCATAAATTTGGCCACAAATGCTTCCAAGTGATAAATGGCTTTGCTACCCAGTTGTAGACGATGTTCATAGTAAGCTGCCATTTGGGCCACTTCCCCTTTCAGCTGTCCATCACAATTATGCAAAAGTTCTGAAAGAAGGCCCTGAAGAAAGATAACTAGTAATTAAAAAAGTAATCACTTATAAAACTTAGCTGAACAAGCTTTATTTCTCTCATTCAAAAAGGAAGTAAAACTTAAGTTAAATATGTTTCTTTTTAATTTTTGAAATCTTTTAATTCTTTTATATGGACCAGTAGACTGCATCCAGTATATCCCTCTTTAAAATTTAAAAATACGGTAGTTATCTATCAAATTCCAAACTCCAAGTATTTAAATGTACAAGGGTGCAAAGATATAAGTACAAAGATGCTTACTGTAGCATTATTAATTATAATAATCTGTAAACAACATAAAGTTCAACCAATAGGGGTCATATTTTTTAAAAAGCTGATAAAGCCATACCATGAAATCCCATCCATCCACTAAAAAGAATGAGGTAAATCTGTACTGTCATGAAACAAAACCTATGTCACATTGCTGTATTTAAAAAAACAGTCCAGGACACTGAAGTTCTGTGAAACTACACACACACACACACACACACACACACACACAAAGGGGCTTATTTTCATGTAACTAGAACAGAGGACTTGTAGAAATGGAAGGGTGGACCTTCACTTTTTTCTTTGTATATTTGGTATCATTTGAATTTTTTTATTTAAGTATTAACATGCAAATTTAAGAAATATAAACAAGCAAAAAATCCTGTATTCCCTAACATCTAACAATCAATCTACCTGGCTAGGGAGCTGATCAGGTTTAGACCAGACCTCAAGCTATGCCTTACAACATCATTCTAGGTGCACTGAGCCTTGCTGTCTGAAAAACTTGTTCCCTGGCTCCTTACGTGGTTCCCTTCTTTAAATCCTTCAATTCTCAATTTAAACATAACTTCCTCACAGAAGCCGTCACTGACCTTCCACAGCCCTTCCCTCCACTGTTACGATTTCACCAAGCTACTTTCTTTGTAGTACTTAGAACATTCTGAAATCCTCTTGCTTCTTGTTTCCCATTTCGCCCCACTAAAATGTAACTTCTCTGAGGGCAGGCCCTCCCTCCCATCTCCTTCAACACACCCCTAATGGTGCCTGACACACCAAAGAAGCTCAATAAATACTTTCTGAACTAAGCTGGACAGAAAAAGGTAAAATGTTTCCTAATACAGCAAAAGCCCTGAGACCACTCAAAGTCCAAATTTTATGGTAACAAACAGTTCAAGATTTGAAATCAGGTTACCTTCATTATTATTTCAGGAGGAATACAATGAGTTAGAAGCTCATAGAGTCTTCCACGAACTTCAAGGAGCCTATATAAGACAAAATAATACTTTGTGATGAAAATAAGAGATGATATTTTCCATTACCTACTGTGCTATCTTACTTTATGAATTAAATAATCCAATACAGACATTTTCTTAAGTGACTTATCATACTTAAGATACACATACGGAAGCTTTTCCTAATTTCAGTTCATTTTTCTAAAAGAAAAATTTCAGAATTCTTTTAAAGTTAGACAATACTATATTTAGGATTATTAGTTACACCAAAATACTATGAAAATACCAGATAAAAATTAAGACTTCATGAATAGTGAGGGTTGAGCCTATTCACAGCACAAATTTTATTACCATATTTTTTTATTCGTTTTTTTTGTGGGGAGGAGGTAATTAGGTTTACTTATTTTTTTTAAGAGGAGGTACTAGGGATTGAACCCAGGACCTTGTGCATGCTAAGCATGCGCTATACCACTTGAGCTATGCCCTCTGCCCCACATCACAAATATTAATATGCTTTAATGATATAGCAAGTAATGTTTATTTTGTTTTCCAGATAGATGATACCTAGGACATCTAGAAAATGGTCAAGAAAAGGATTAAACAATCACTAGTCAATCACACAAGTGAGAAAAGGGAATATAAGCATGATATATAATGTAATGTTATTGTCTCAGATGCAAAGTTAAAAAACAATATGGCAGAGAACAGCTCTCTTGTCATAGAAGGGGCAGTACAGGCAGGCACAAACCAGGCTGGCCAAGTGAATATGAACATTGTTGGAGGGCTCTTTGAGTCCTTAATTCTAGCCTCTTCAGAAACACTTTCAGGCAGAAAGATGGTGAAGGAGGGAAATAGATATGTGACATTTTAAAATAGCAAGAAAAAAAATGACAAGTTATAAATACACATAAAACAAGTACCTTTATCTTCCTGTATATACTTACCTACTCTAAAGGGAAAATACTGTTCTGAATCTTTACTAAAATATCACAGATGTTCTATATTTCAGATCAATCAAGGTAGTGATTCATTAATTTCTTAAAAGTAGAAGCTCAGACCCTCTTCCTGAGACCACAGGAGTATGAAGCTGAGCCACAACAAAAATAAAGTGGGGGGGGGGGGAGACTAGCATATTCTGAGCACCTGCTATGTGCAAGACACTTAACAATAATTTAACTCAGTCCTCAGCTTTTAGGAGGCATTATCACCTTTTTTCAGATGAAAAAATTAAGGCTCAGGTGGTTTAAGTAGCCGGATAAAGCTGACCATAGCAGAGTCATGATTTGAGCACAGATCTGTCTTACTTCAAAGTCCATACATTCCCAATGCCTGCCAAAGCATTTATTTAATCTCTTTTACCTGTACGATGCTCACTGCAGTACACTATTTATTCCTTACAACACCACTCTCTTTTACTGACAAGGGCCTGAAGTTCAGAGAGGTTAAGCTTCCAACAACACTCATGCAGTTGAAGCAACATTTTAATTTAAGTCTAACTCCAAGGTCCCTGATCCCTCTTGGACACAGTTGTCTATTCCAAAAAATAAAACCTGATTATTAAAGCATAAAAATACACACAAATGACAGATGGTATGAAATTATTTTAATAATTATGCATATAGCTTATTTCTGAGAAGTTGATTCACAATATATTTACCTATAAAACTATGCTGTAACAACACTGTGCGTATTTCATGCATGTTCACATGCTTCTCAGCTTAGTCTGAGTTCATTTCTAATATGATTTAGTTTCCAAAAAATGAATATATTCTACATTTACTATGTCTGTGTCATTATTTCTTGGGGGTTGCAAATGACAAAGACTACAAATTCTTCTGTCAGAGAAACATGGTATTTTAGAACTGGCTCTGCCTCTTACTAACTGAATGTCCCTGAAAAGGCAACAATATCCCAAAGTATCAGTTTTCTAATCTACAAAATAAAGATGGTAATAATACTTTCCTCATAGTACTGTTATATGAATTAAATCAAATAACACAGTGTAAAAATCAACATAATTGCTCACTAAATATTAGCTGTTCTTCAAATTAGAAAATTATGACTTCTAAGATATACCGAACAAGAATCAAGACTATAAATATTACAGCAAGACTAAGGAGTCAAAAATCAGAAGTAGTCATTTGGTACTATGTGGACCAACGTTCAGATGACACCAGCCATCCCAGTATCTCTGCACAGCTCCAAGGCTTTCTGGAATTGAGGGAAATTTCTTTGTATACAGCATAACAAATCAGCTCCTAAAACTGTTACTCTACATAGGGAAAGGCAGCACCTCTTCTTCAACAAGCTCATTCAGAAGCTGTAAAAACCTGCTGGAAACTGGAGGAAAGGGCAGCAGTAACTAGGAGAATTAAGTAAAGCAATAATCAACTAAAGTCTTAAAAAATACACCTAGTAATAGTCAAGTATTGCAACATCTGTACCTATATTTCTGAAGAACAGGAAAGTGGACTACGACCACAAACTTTTCTTCTTTAAAATCAGAACAGAAACAAGAAAGTCATCTTCAGTGTAGAAATACTTTACGAAAGTAAAAGGCTCCTAAAACATGCTTCGTTTGAATTTTATTTCTTTAAAGCCTGAGACTTCTTTACTTCTTGATAATGTATTACAAAAGGGAATGCACACTTTTTCCTAGACTCAAGGTTTCTTTCCTAAAGAAACCACTTACATTTGGCACTTTTCGAAAACTATTAATTTCTTCAACTGACATAACTGAATTACAGGAATTCAACTCAAACCCTGATGAAATGTCAAGTACCATTATCTATGACTATTCACCTCCACTAATCTATATGGTATCCAAAGTAGACATGTTACAATTTCCTTTGAAGAATCTCATAAAAATAAGAACTTATCATATGTATCACACAAGAGGAGAAACACTGTATATTTCTCCCACAATTATTTTCATGTAAACCAGAGAAGCTTAGGTTTCAATGGCTGCACTCAGTCTAGTCTGTTTCCTAAAATAACCGACGACCTTCTATAAAGTCCAAAGGTGGTTTCTCAGTTCTGACAGGCAAGAAAGAGTAGAGACTGTCTCAGTGAGCCTAAGGGGCCTTCACCAGGATTCCCAAAGGCAGTGAGCTTTAAGACTGTCACTCTTGATTTTCGGAGAAGAGCTGACTGCCCTTCTCAGTCCAAGTTGCCATAAGAAATCAATAAGCAGTGGCCGAAGTATCTCCAGTGCAGTCCACTGCTGAATAAGAGACCCAAGAAGCAAACGGGAGCAACTGCGCAGCAAGCACGCACAGAGCACTTCCTGAACACTGACAGCACGTACACAACACTGCTCTCAACAGAGCCTATCATCACACGTGAGCACAGGGTCTTCCAGCTCTCAAACCATCATCACACAATCTCTTCTGCTCTTATAACCAAGGTACAAGTATCCTTGGCAGGGTAATAATAGTATCTGCAACACACAAATGAAAAAGCTGAAGCTCTAAGATGAGTTACCAGCTCAAGGATACTTGCCAATTTACAGCAGGAGAAGAACGAGAAGCCTGATTCACAGCATGGGGTCTTTCTAGCAATGACATATCAATCACAAAGTTACATACTGTTACTTCCAATATTAGAAAGCTAGATACATCATGTTACGTATTAATATTAAATCATCCAAGATTCCGGGTAAAAAAATTAAAACTTCCAAAATTTAATTTATTTAAAAGTTCCACATTTACATGACAATAGCTTAATAAAAGCTGTGATATCACACACCAACTATTCTGAACTACTGAATGTCTAAAATTAAATCCTACCTTTTCTTTAAAAGTATAGTACTTAAATTTAGATTAAATTGTAATTCTAAATGGCATGGTGTTAGTATAAAACAGCTTATCTAAAGCTTAGTATCTGTACTATCTCAATGATCAAACTTCTATGGTGATCTTTCACCGTGGTTACCTTTGTGGAGTCTGCTGACTGACAATAGCATTGGCAGTCTCCCTCAGATACACCTCCCAATCTGTTTCAGGGATTTCTTGATCTTCAGTAAAAGGATATCTACATAACAAAGAGAACACAATAAACTAAATGAAAAGTAGGCTTACATCCCAAAACATTTCCTGGGGTAACTGCCCCTTCTTACTCACTGTTGCACTCTGCAGGCTTCACACATAAGCAGGGCTTTTCTGAGATTTCTGCAGGACTTCTCTGCAAGTCTACGAGCCAGCTGCGAAGGAAGATTCAGACCTTCCTTCTTACACACAGTAGATAACACATGGCAAATCTACAAATAAAACAATTAACAAATATGGGCAATCTGTCAAACAGCAAACAGACAACTTCTGTTGATATCTTCCTAGACCCGTCTCCACTTCTTTTTTTCATCACTACTCTACCTAACCACTGCTCTTTCAGCAGGAAACCAGGGGTCCAGTCTAGCTGTCAAGAAGAGGCAGGAGCTAGATGTACAACTGGAGGAAGATCTGGTTCCAACTCCAAGCCTGCCAGCCCTCTCAAGGCAGCAGCGAGTTGGAAACAAAGGGTCCCAGGTTGGTGGCAAAGACACTGCTCACAGGGCTGCCAAATAGAGCCCACAAGCTGAACTGTACACAACTCATGCACTGAGATGTGAATGATGCCCATGGGAGTGGTACAGCCTGGTGGTCTTGCTACTTTATAAACACTTTAACTGTATCACTCCCCAAATTTTTACAAGTGAAACTTATAATGAAGTCACTTTACCACTTTGCAACTAACAAAACGTTACATGTTATCCCTACTTTGCATAAAATCGCCCCAAATGTATTAACAGCAGAAAAATTGCTTATTGTGAGAAATGAATTTTTATTGATAGCTATTAAGAATGACACAGGAAAAAAATCTTGTTTAAGAATAACTTTGGTCACCTAACTAGGAACTAGATATTCCCAAGTCATCTTCTTGCAAAATCTATTTCCTGAATACTCAAGTCTCCTCCAAAGCCAATTAAGGTAGAAGCCACGAAATAACTAGCCCTTAGCTAGTTTAGTAAAATCCCTAATACCTACTTGTTTAAAGTCAAAGATGATTTAAAGAGAAGAACACTTTCTATATACTGGTATCTGGTATTCACTATGATATATACTGGTTTGTACATTTACTAATGGTTAGCATCCAGGCCTTAGCTGTTCCTGAATTACTGATACAGTTCACTATGTGTTCACAAAAACAAACATGACAGGGATGTACATACAGTACTCATGGAACCTGAACTAAATTGTTTCTGCAAAGTTTAACAACTTACATCTTCAATGCTGGGAGCAGGCACACGAACTGCCAGGCACCTACTACGAATAGGTGGTATCACTTTAGATGTAGAATTGCAGCACAAGATCAATCTGCAGGTGGACATATACTTTTCCATGGTTCTGCGCAAGGCATGTTGGGCATCTTTAGTGAGTTTGTCAACCTCCGTCAGTAACACCACTGAGTCAAGGAGGAAAAAAACAAACTTTAACTTGATAATCTATCTCTTTCTCTTCCTCCTCATGATTCAGATTGAAAGCCTAAATAATAAGCCTAATATGCTACTTTTCCCTTCGGAAAAGGGACAGCCTTCAGGACATGAGAACCCCAAAACATCCACAAGAGCACCCTGGCAGGATCACTAACCAGTTTGAGAATGGCACTCACAGGACTTAATTCGTGGACGAGAGCTAAGGAACCTGTTGCAACAAGGTCTGACAGAGCAGTAGACTGAGAAAAACAAAATGAAGCTCCCTTCCAAGATAATGCTGCACAATAAGGAGAAGTTCTGGAAACAGAACCCAAATGGAACAAAATAGGAAAAGTAAAGACAAGGAGATTAATCCCAAAATCTGACAAGGATAAGCACCAAACAAAATGATACAAAAGCAATCATTGGTATGCAGAAAATAGCAGCATTATTTTAAAAATTAGTACATAACAACCAAATGAGGTTTACTCCAAAAATGTAAAAGCAGTTTCATCAGAAGATTCAGTAATATAATACTAAGAACCAGGAAGAAAAATCATAAAACCACATTCATGGATGTAAAAGAGTATTTGAAAAAAAAATTTTTTTTAATTTACTTTGACATATAGAGACTGAGGAAAAGTTAAGAAATAGGCCAGAATATGCACAGATAATTCACAAAACAGTAAAATGAACAATGAGCAAAAGATAAAATTATCACATTCACTAAAGAAAAGGCACAATTTACTTTCTCCACTCAAACCTACAAGGATTAAAAATAATTATCCACTATTGATAAATGTTAGGGAAAAACCGGCACTCCTCAACACTGCTGGTGGTAGCACAAATCTGAATCCTCTTTCCAAAGAATAATTTGACAAAATATATCAAAAGCATCATATATTGGCATATTTATCAAAAAATCTCTTGTAAAAATGTATGTATATATATGCACATAAATAATACTGGAAATGTTAACAGTAACTGTGTCTGGATGGTGGGATTATAGCTGATTTTAATTATCTTTTGTTTGGCTAAATATTTAATAATGAAAATACTACTTTGGTTCTAAGAACCGTTATTTTTAAATCATTCAATTTCTTATTTTAAATTAAGTGTTTTTTCATCACTCATCTAGTTCTAAAATAACAAATGGGTGGCACAAATAGTTTTTTCTACTAAAATTCAATTCTGTTAGACTATAAACTCCCACAAGCACAGAGATCATGTCTCTCTTGTTCACTTTCGTATTGAAAAAATATACATATATAGCATAGTGCACAGCACAGAACAAGAGGTTAATAAATTTGCTAAATGGATGGAATTTACATTACCCACTACGTTTTTCTCTTATACCCGCTGCTTACAATTTAAGTGTCGGTCTCATAAAAATTTTTTAAAAATCTTTTTATCACATACCTTTAAAATCTTTTTGAGAGTTTGTTTCGAGTTGCTGTGATTGTGCCACTGTTTTCAACATCTCCTGAATTACCACCCGGTCACTATTTCCAGCATCACTACACAAAACAAAAATAGCGGTAAATATATACGTAAATATTTAGAGAGTATTAGGCCCTTATTCTTAGTCTGTTATTGCAAGAAAAATGTTGAAAATCTTAAGTGGTTAAAATTTTAATCAAACTTAGTAATGCCTATTACGGTCACAAAACTTTAAAAGTGAAGTGTTGAAGGGTCATTAAAACTACTAACAATATTTCAATACTGAACTACAATTTGATTAATATAACTGAAAACACCAAACATGTTCTTATATTAAGTTTACTGTTACTTAAAAAAAGCAATAGCTAACAATGAACAATTTATCAAATACTCTGACACTTCTGTACCCAAGACAGTAAGATGTTGACTTGTAGGCATTATCTGCCATTTATACCAATATCATTGCTTTAGCACTTAAGTCATGCACCTCACAAGCCAAAATTAGTCACCTAGTTAATTTAGGCTGAATGTCACTTTCAAACACCTGAAAAACAAACAGCTTAATCTCTAACTGACTATTCTTACTACAGAGGAACTCACAATGAGAAAAAGTGGGCAAAGCAATCAGCTTTAGTTTATTTTCTCAAGTAGCCATCAAGTCTTTTTTCAATTCACTATTATTAGATCGATATACCTACAGTGTTTCTTTTATGATCATTTCCTAGTCAAGAATCCAAAACATTCCGCTTTTGTCTAAGGATTTACCACTCTCTACTTTTATGATTAGACCCTTTCCCACCAATCTCATTTCTTAAGTTTTCTTTGGCATACCTAGGAAAAACAACAGTATCAGTCTGTTAGGGTTGTTTTGAGGACTAAATAAACCATGGAAAGCTTCTCACACAGTGCCTCCTACATAATACATGTTAGCTTATAACATTATTCCTCTTCTCCATTCAGTCTTGAAATGGATGTTCAATCACGTCTCTGTACCACTGCCCATAAAGCTGCCTCTTCCTGAAGATGTCCTTGATTCTGTTCTCCTTCAAGAACATATCAGACCCCAGAGAACCCTGAAGGTTTAGCCCACTTGCTCTCAATACAATTATTTCCACATCATTTACTTAAGCAGAACTTAACTGCTGTGGCATGAGTTTTCAATGTGCCGCCTACCAAGATCCTAATCTTATTATCTCATGATAGATAATACAGACAATGGCTGATGGATTATTATACCGGCTAATCAAAAAACTGAATTGAAAAAAAGAGGACCCAGTATTGCAAATTCACTTTCGGAAATATTCATTCTAGAAATTTACAAACCTTTTAGACACACTGCTAACCAGTTCTAAATGAGTCAATATAAATCAACAAAAACTTACTGACTATACAAAGTACTCTGTATAAAACACTGAGCTCTGTAGAGCAAGAAAATTTAATTATTAAAATTATTTCACAGGGGTCTCAGAGAGAAGGGAAAATGGGAAGGCTCGAGGCTCTGTTTCACACAGGGCAGCTTCACTTTTATCTATTTTATATATTGTGTTTCCACACATGATTTTTTTTCAAAAAAGCATTATACTCTTAAAAAATGAAAAAGCCTGAACAACACTATTCTAAAGATGCTTATTTCTGTGTAGTAGTAACTTACCTGGGATTAACTTCAAGATGGTAATTGCTTGCAATAGTGCTAATTTCAATTTTCTTTTTAGATGGAGTCTGTGGATGAAGAATATAGATTTTTTTAATGTTCATTAGCTATTTCTCCTCTTATTTGTATTTTATTTTTTCATTATATAAACACTTTTTGCTTACTAAAAAATAAAACTTTAGATAACTACCACTAGTGTTTCCACTTCATTAGCCATTCTTAATGTGCAAATAAACATGTTTTTATATAAATTGGGTCATATCACACATCCTGTTTTTAGTGTGATCACTTTTTTCCTTTACTTCCCAGAAATTTCTAAACCATTCCCAGTTATCGGCAGATCATCACAGTAAATAATCTGCATGTGTCCTTTCACAGTCTTTTCCATGTTAACACACAAAAACAAATATAGACTAATACGTAATTATATGGAGTGTGTCAGCATTACTTGTTAAAAATTTTCTTAAGAGGCAATTATATATACTTCTCTGTGTTGTGCTTTTCCTGCTTAACAACATGGGGCAATCCCCCTCAGACAACTGGTATAGGGTGTTAACAGTTGCCTACCAACCTATAACATAGATGTCCCAAAGCAAGTCACAGATGGGCATTCGTTTTTTGCTTTTTACCATGTCAATTCCAAAATTAACATCCTTGTATGTACATCTCATGTACTGCTTTCATTTCTATGTAGCAGATTCTCAATAAAAGATTCACTGAATTGAAAACAATATTTTTCTATAGGTGTATATATGTTTATGTGTAACCAGCCACTTTCCAAAAAAACCTCACAATTTACTTTTCAACTGGCAACAAATACTCTTTCCCAACATTCCTCATCTGTAGGTTTCATCATGCTTTCAATTTTTGCCAATATGATGACTATATAATAGACTCACAGTTTTTCCTCGACTATCACAAAGGTCAAAGATCTTTATATATTTTTATTGGCTATTTATCTTTCTTTCCTGTGACCATTTTTTATTCAGACCTGATTGTCTTTCCATTGTCATTTTGTAAAATCCTTTATCTGACACATTCCTTTAAAATATTTTACAATCTTTCATTTTTCTATAGATTTTATGTACATTATCTTATAGAAACTTTTAAAATTCATATATATACTTTTTTCTTCTATAGTTCCATGTTTTTTATTAAAAGGTGTTCCTGACTGTTCATATAGTTTCAGAAATTTTATTCTAAGAAATGTAGTGTTTCATTTTACCATTTCAGTCTGTAACTGATTAGGAGTTTATAAATTATGAGTCTCAGGTATTCAACATCTTTTTTCTTCTGGGTTGATAACTAGTTATGCTAGCACACTTCGCCAACTAATCCTTTTCCTACTGATTTGTAATAGATCTTCTATCATATTTCTGGGCTCTCTATTCAGTTCCACTGATCTACCTCTCTATCCCCATACCGTTACAATATTGTTTTGATTATAGTAGCCTTACAATATGGTTTAATATCTGGTAACACAAGTCCCCTTCACAAATCTTCTTTTTCATAATTATTTTAGCTAGCCTCAGAAATGTATCCTTCCATATGTATTTTAACATCAATTCATATAATTTTTAAAAAGTTAGATTTTAATTGGAATTTCACTAAAATTTATACTGTAACATGAGAAGAACAGGTACTTTAAAGTACTACTGAGAACATAATGCATCTTTTTCATTTGATTGGCTCTTGTTTTGTCCTTTTAGAAGATAACAGTTTTCTATCTTTCTTACTAAATTTGTCCCTGCATATTTTATAAGGATCTCCACCAAGATATACCTTCAGCATCTCAAACTCAATGTGTCTAAACACAAGCTAATCCACATGAGCCTACAAACCATTTATCTTTCTAAAGATTCTATTAATAGCATTACATACTGTCCAGTCACTCAGCATACATTTTTTTCAGTGCCTAGTATGTACAAGACAGTATGCCAGGGGCTATGAAGGATATGAAAATGATAGCAACTGTATTTATTGTGGTGACTATTCCATAATGCATAAAAATATCAAGTCACTATGCAATATACCTGAAACTATTAATATAATATTGCATATCAAGTAAAACTTTAAAATTTACCCTGTATAACTTCAAACAAATACAATGTTTTCAAAGTAAAAGATGTATAAATAATTATAACCAAGGGAAAACAAAGTAAATGCTCTCAAATGTACAAACTATGGGTTGTAAAAGGAAAAATTAATTATAATGGGGCTGGGAAGCACTTCCAAGAGGATACATTTCAGCTGGGTCTTAAACATTGTCTATAAGGAAAGAGTATGAATATGCATTGCATGGCATAAGGCTGGAAAACTCAGCCAGGCCAAGAGCCCCATGCCTCCTTTCCCAGTCAGCTAGCTGCCCAATCTTGCCCAAGTTGCCTGATTCCATGTTTAAAATTTTTCTCAAACTCATTCCCTTTCTTCCAATACCCACTATTGCTCACAGAAAAATGAACTTCAGAAACTTGAGTTCTAGTTCCAGCTGAAATGCTGATTTGAATCTAAAATGAATCTCACTATCTATATTTTACCTAAAATCTCTTGTTCATATTTCCTCTCTAAAATAACTGACTTTGGTCTGGTTATAATAGTTATGTCTATAAATCAGCAGCTCTCAATCCTATACACCAGGATTACCTGTGAAACTTTACTTAAATCACACACTGGGCAGCAATGAGACCTATATGATGAGGATCAAAAATCCCTGCAATCAATATTTGGAGAGCCTCAAAGTGAAATGCTTACTGTGATGGTCTGATGCTCAATTCTCAACTTTTCCACGCCAACACCGTAAAGTTCACGTAGAATACACATAATTCTTGTCTTTTTTCCAGCACCTGATGGTCCATACACTAGCAGATGAGGAAAGTCACCACATTGCACCTGGGAAAAAAAGAACGAGGCATATTCCTTAGCCAAACAACTGCTCCAGGCAGAAGTAAACTACCTTTTAAGTATCAAGTATTTTGTGTCTCTACCTATGAAGCTTCAAATGTATATATGTATGTATGTGTGTGTGTTGTGTGTTTATGAATGTATACAGAGACAGATTTTTTTATTAACTCTGAAATGTTGACTATTCCCCTGGAACTAATGTCATGTAACTTATATACCTAGCACAGTACATACAAGATAAAACACTATATGCTAGAAAGCAAGAAATCTCAAAATCGGCTGACTGTTAGAAAATTTTAGAGACCTTTTTAAAATAAAAGACTGATTACTGGACCCCATCCACAAAATTATAATTCAGTAACTGAGACTGATGCCTGTCTTAGTTTGGGCTTCTACAAACTTTGATAAGAAATGAGTGCATTTGGTTTTATTTGGGAGGTAAAGGAAAATTTTGCAGGGGAGCAGGAAAGTAAAAAGGGGGAAAAAGGTAGCCAACAAGAGTATTATCAACTTAAATACCACTCTGGCATCTGGGGCTTGATCTTGTTGGAGTAATTTTGAAGCCAGTATAAAAATATACCACAGTATTAACCCATCCAAGCAGTGGGGAAGCTAGCATATGATACTGTCTCTCATCAATCTTTTGTCTGCTTGGGAAAGTGAATAGCAGGAAGGGGAGGGCATTAGTTCCCAGGCATTTCAAGTCTGCTTAGAGGTGTAAGAGAAAGCCTTCAGGAACCAATGCAAGAGGTGGGAGTCAGTCTGCGTACACTTACAAGTTTAGAGCAAGGGGATGGAGTAGGATACTGACAGTGCTGCGTTACAGAACAAAGATTGTGTATTTTCAAAAAGGTTCCCAGATGATCCTGATCAGTCAATCAGGTCTGGGGATCAATACTATGAAGGCTATAAAGATGAAAAGAACACAGACCTTAGCCTCAGGTGCACAAAATCTTGTGGGGCAAAAGTTTAATAAATAACCATTAGAGAAAAAATGAAGATAAGTATCTTAATGGAAGTACGTATTACAGTGAATTTTTATATTTTGTAAACACATCTATCTCTGGTACTGAAAAAAAATCTCAAGGAAAGGACTATTCACCTAATACAGTGCATGGAAAAGAGTAGGTGTTCCACAAATCCAGCCTTCATTTTTTAAAGATTTAATCTCATCAAAAATAAAGGTTATGTTGCAAATGTTTCACAATTTTATTAAGCTGTACATTCAACAGTAAACATGTGAACATCTTTGAAAAGCAAATCTAGTAACACAAGACTAATATGTTACATTTCTGTCCAAATATTTATTCCAAATTCTATATAATAAAAAACTGGCATAGAAAATAAAATATATCCTATAGTTAAGAAAATCAAAGTCAAAGCTATTGTAAGAAAATTTAATTTGTCTATAAATTAAGTATACAGCCTATAGTAGATTTATTTAAAATTAGTATAGACAGACATAGAAAACAAACTTGTGGAGGAGAGCAGAGGCAGCGGGGGAAGATGTAGGCAGCAGTTCCGCAGCAGGCCTGGACCATGGAGCAGCTGCGCAGCGAGCAGCTACCCCAGAAGGACATTCTCAAGTTTCTGCAGGATTCTGGTTCAAATTTGTTTCTTGCAGAACATAAATTACTAGGAAACATTAAAAATGTGGCCAAGACAGCTAACAAGGACCATTTGGTTACAGCCTATAACCAACTTTTTGAAAGTAAGCGTTTCAAGGGTACTGAAAGTATAAAAAGTGTCTGAGCAGGTGAAAAATGTGAAGCTTAATGAAGATAAACCCAAAGAAACCAAGTCTAAAGAGACTCTGGATGAGGGTTCACCAAAAAAGGACATAAAATCAAATTTCCTAAAAAGGGAGACGTTGTTCACTGCTGGTATACAGAAACACTACAGGACGGGACTGTTCGTGATACTAATATTCAAACCAGTTCAAAGAAGAAAAATGCCACGCCTTTGAGTTTTAAGGCTGGAATAGGCAAAGCTATCAGCGGATGGGATGAAGCACTCCTGACTATGAATAAAGGAGAAAAGACTCGACTGGAGATTGAGCCAGAATGGGCTTATGGAAATAAAGGACAGCCTGATGCCAAAATTCCACAAAATGCAAAATTTATTTTTGAAGTGGAATTAGTGGATATTGACTGAAATAGTAATGCTTCAGATCTAAAGACACCAGCAACAATAAAACATAGCCTTGAAGGAAATGTATGTATCTAATTAGAGCTGGTTACTCTTAAAGGGAAGAGTCAACTGGAAAATTCAGTAAGTTAGAACTTGTTTACTTGATCCCCAACTTTTAAGAAATGTAATGTGTTAATAAATCCCTGCAGTTTAAAATATTTTACTACAGCTGTGTAAAATATTGGCTAAAGAGAACTGATTTTCCTTTTACCTCATGTTGTAAACTAAAAGGCTCAATAAAAATGTATCCAATGTCAAAAAAGAAGAAAAAGGAGACAAACTTACGGTTACCAAAAGGGAAATGGGAAAGGATAAAATAAGTATAGATGGAATACCAATAATTAAAGAACAGAACTTTAAAAAAAACTTTCACTCTCATAATACTACAAACTTTTCTATTGTCTTTCATATATAAGGATAGAATTCCTTTATTTATTATTTCTTATTTTAAAAAAATACTTTACAAATAGTACATGTAATTCTGAAAAAGATGGGGATGGGAAGACCAGAGTGCTGAGCAAAAACACTTTCATCAGCACATGGAACTTTAGGCCCTTAAAAGGAGTAGATAAAAGGTTTCTGCAGACGCTAGACTTTTCTACTCAAGGCTCCTCTTCACCCTCCATTCTCTACAAAATTCAGTTTGCTTTTCACTAAGCACTGACATTAGACACATTTATCAACTACAACATAAAAACAGGCGTCAGGGCAGGGAAAAGAAAAATCTTCTATTAAGGAAATTAAACTCAAGGACAACCTAATACCACCGAATTTTATAATTATAAATGACTTTAGGAATTAACAGACCCAATACCTTCTTTTTTGTAAATGAAGACAATGACATTCAGGAATTTTAAGTAAGCCTATTAAAAAGTAAATCGGATGATGTCACTTCTCTGCTCAAAACCTCCAATGGCTTTCCACCTCTGTAAGAATTTACTGTATCTGCACCTCCCCCCAGTATACTCCCCCATTTCCTACTACTCTTCTAGCCGGCCAACAATTACCCAGCGGCACTGGCCTTCCTGAGTAACAGGCTGTGCACACTCCTGCCTCAGGGATTTTGCACTTGCTGTTCCCTCTCCCTGCTCCACTCTTCCCCCAGAGTTCTGTATTGAGGGCTTTCCCACTTCCTGCAAGCCTTGGCTCAGATGACGACCCTCGGGGAGAATTTTTTTGTTTACAAGCATAGCCCCCGCCCCGACACTCTTTCCCCCTTCCCTGTTTTACTTTTCTCCACTGCATTCACCGCCTTCTGAAGCAAGGGCGACGCTCCACTCCTGAGGGGCGCGAAACCCCCGAGCCGCCGGCCTCTCTTCCGCCGGCTTTCCCCGCCGCGTCCCGCCAACTCACCAGGTTGCGCAGCTGAGCCGCCTGCTCCTTATGATAATCAAGCTGTCCCAAGGAGCAGGGCCGATATTTGTCCACCCAGAGGCTCATGCCAGCCCTGTTCACAGGGTCCGACACTTGAACGACCCGCGAGCCCGCGCGCGTCCTCCGGCCCGATGCAGAGACCAGTTTTCCCGCGGGCGGCAAATCTCGCGATGTCTCGGCGAGATCGCGTAAGCGTTTTAGGGACGGAAAGGCTACGGAAACCCAATGCGGACAGAATTAGCCGCGGCATCGGTAGTACCTGTTCAATAATGTTTATTGTTTTATTTACTCATTTTTCTCTTTGTTCTCACCCTCCATCATAGTCCAGGAATTATTAGGCAAAATTGAAAATTTGGCTCTGATATTCTAGGCGTCAAATCTGGATATTTAAAAAAAGTCACCCTCCTGAATTCATTTCGTTCTTTCCTTCATTAATTCATCCATTCGTTCGTTCTACAGAAGCCTACAAAATATTTACTATATGGATATCCGCTCTTGCACTAGAATATATCTAGCTTGGGGATTTTTTTCACTTGATAGGCACCCAAAGAAGCTTTATTGAGTAAATTGCTGAAGTTAAGATCTAATCTTCACTCTTTCCTTTCCTCCATTCCACAAGATTCTTACTGAATTGAAAGCAAAGGAAGCTAAAGATCGTGAAAAACTATAGAGATGGGGCCCCTCAAACTGCACCTCTCAAATGCACTTTTCTAGGTGTACATAACACTATTTCCTTATTTAACTTGTGCTTTTATTTGACATATTGTCCAGAACACTAAATATTGTTACAGGACTGGAATTTATTTCCAAATATATTTAATAACCTTCCCTCAAGGTGCCCACTCATTCACTTATTACACAAGAATTTATTATACTCCCATGAATCATCATATTAACTGAATTATTCCTGTGGGCAAGAAATTACTGGGCACAGTTAATAATACCGCTGAGTATAAGATACAACCCCTGTTCTAAAGAAACTTTCTGAAATGGTCTGGGAGACTCTCACCTCAAGGCCTTTGCACTTACTATTTCCTCTTCCTGAACCACTATTGTCCAAGTGTCAACAGAGCTGGGTCCCTCACTTCCTTCAAGGTGTTTGCTCTGAGTCATCTCCTCAGCTGAGGCTTCCCTGACCATCCTGTTTAATACTGCAACACTCTCCACAATTGCTATGCTCCTCCCCTGCTGAATTAGAATGTTTGAAATTAGAAGGTAAAGGAAATCATAAGCAAGGTTATTGAAGTGTCATCTATGTGGATATGAGAATCATGAAAAATAACAATGGAAATTATTACTGACAGGTGTAATTACAGGTGCCAAAACAATCAGTGATTTTACGTGAGTGACAGTAAGCATGGCAGACAACTGCAACAAGGAGGGGTAGTAGAAAGTGGAGTCTGAAGACGTGTTTCAAAGTTGCCAGTTTCCAAAGAAGGAGAAATGGTGTGGAGGGGACAGCAGTGCACAGGAAAGACACTTATCTGAAGTTCCCAGATTTCACAAATGAAAATACAGAAGGCCCAGTTAAATTTGAATTTCAGATAACTTTTTAGTGTAATTATGCCCATGCAATATTTGCAGTAATATTGCATGGGCATACTTATACAAAAATACTCACTGTTTACCTGAAATTAAAATCTAATTGGTCTTCTGTATTTTATCTGGCAATCCCACTCCAGATGCTTGAATATATAGGATGTTAGAGATGGCTGCAGAGGAAGTAGGATCCTCAGAGGAGAGCCAGAATATAAAGAAGTATTCGGAGAAAAAGGTATGAATATATAACAGTGGCCAGCAAAACACAGTGCCAATCATTTAATGACTCAGGTTCCTCAGTTCAAAACAGGGTTAATGAAACCTGATTTGCCTGGCTTACTTGGAGATTAAAGGAGATAATGTAAACACCTAACATATAGAAGGCACGCAATAAATAGTGGTTACATTTTGTTGAGAAAAGACATTCACAGTGATGCAGGATGAGGGGCATAATACAGAAATAGTAAGAACACATGAAGGTTAAATCTGCACTGAAGTCATCTGAACAAAAATGATGTATCTTCCATCTTGTACCTGTAACTGAGGACTAGGAAGAACCAACCAAACTGTCCAAAAGTCCTGGGCTCTTCTGCTCCAACCCTTGGCAGTTCATCCCAATGCACCCCTCTGAGGCAAACTTATAATCAGTCCTTGCTAGAATCAGGAGTAAGGTCCTTCTCAAGACTGGATCTAATTTTGGTTCTTTAAAGAGAAGTACTGAGGCAGAGATTTCATGATCTCAAAAGGCTAAGAGATTACTTAAGGATATATGTGTAGTTTTACTTCTTTATTCTCTATTCAAAACAATATTAAAAAGAAATACAACTTTGGCTTCACTCCCATGCTTGTGCATTTTTTTTTTCATATGCCTGAGCAGATCTGGACCTTCCTTCTCAGAGGGCATGCCCAGAAAATTTTGCTGGTACCCTAGCCTCTATTTAAAACTGAGTAAGTGTTCTGGCCCTTTTTCTTATCATTTGTTCTCTGATTGGCAGTGATCAATTATAATTGGTAATTACAACTCTAATATAGCATTCCTTATCATCCCTCATTTGAAGCAGGATCAATAGGCAGATCCTTCTCTGTGCTTTAGAAATAAAATTAAGTGGTAAGCTGGAGAAAATCTTGAACAGTGATTTCTCCCAGGCTCCCATCCCTGTTGGTTGAGGGTCTCTTCCCAGAGGATGGTAATGCCCACTGCACACACACACAGAGTTCTATACTGGGCCTGTGTGCTAAGCAGGATGCCGCCAGTGCCCATGCTGTCAAAGCACAAGAATCCTACCATTGTTTCTTATCTATTATCTATTTCCTTATCTCCTTATCCATTTATTATCTTATTCTCCAGGAAAATAGGTAATAGTTGGTTTGTACTTTCCATATTAAATTTGCACACACTCTTAAAATTATCCTAGGATATTAAATTGAATTTTTATAAGGATAATTATAATAGAAATAATAGCCATGATATATCAGAGACATTGAATCAAAAAAGGCAAAGTGGCACCTCCTTAAACGTGCCTGGAGTTTTCAAGCTGAGTGGGGAGGCAGCCGGTTCTTTGGCTGGTGCCCCTTGGCCCCAGTAGTGTTGACACTGTGCATTGCTTCAAAAAGGAAATCCAAGAATTCAAGCGCTGTGCGTCCACTCTATGGTGAGGGACGCTGCAGCCAATTGTCACCAGTCAAGAGTATGTGCTAACTGAATGACCTCCATCACTAGAGTAAATTTTGTTCTGATTTTATTTTATTTTTAATATGAAGATTGTTTTCCTTCTAAATCCATATTTCTTTTCTTATGGTAAATCTATCGATTATTTGAAAACAGGAGTGTCTCTGAAATAATGTATTTTGAAAAAGAAGGCAAAGTACAGCTGTGGTGCACTACAGCGTGGGGGGGGGTTGGTTATGTGAGGCACTTTTGCTCATGACCTACATATCCTAGATAGGTTTCTGAGGGTGTTGGGTGTGAACTGGCATGGCTGCTGTCTCTGGCTCTGATGAGTGTCTCAGGATGGCAGCTGTTGACAGTGGACAATGGAAAAGTGGACGCTGTGAATCAGAGAACATGCCAGCACGAAGGGTCTTCCTCCACTGCTCTCTGAGCCATAGGTCCAAGCAACACCACCCATCCAAACAGGAGCCAGAACGCAAGATTCAGATCTGTGCCTGGGAGACAGGGACGGAAGGTAGGAGCAGCAGACACCATGGGTGTGTTCAAATTCAGTCTGACAAGAGTTGTCATTTATGTTGTTATACTTGTATACATCCAGAAACCACAATCCAGATCAAGATACAGAACAATTTCACCACTCTAGAAGGCTCTCTCATGCTCCTTCCCATTCAGTACATCCCCTGGAGTAGCCACTATTCTAAATTCTACCATTGTATATTATCTTCCCTGTTCTTAATCTGCATGTCAATGAAATCATATAGCATATTCTCTTTTGTATCAGACTTCTTTTACTCATAATATATCTGTGAAATTCATCCATTTGTTATATGTAGCATTCATGGGAAGGAATGTCACCAGTGCAGTGCCACATAGCCTTTGGCTTGGTGTAATGGTGAAATTCTTAATAATTTCTTAACAAGGAACCTGCATTTTCATTTTGTCCTGGGCCCTGTAAATTATGTAGCCAGTCCTGATCAATGTATCTTAATTTATTTATCCATTGTTTTGTTGTTGGACATTTGGGCTGTTTCCATATCTTGGTTAGGAAAAATAATACTGCTGAACATTCTTGTACATATATGGGATACGTACTAATTTCCATTGGATACATGCAACTAAGAATGAAATTCCTGAGTGATAAGGGTAGGCTGGCTTATATTCAGTTGCAGTAGATACTAAACAAGAGTTTTCAAAAATATTTGTACCAATTTACACATTCGTCAGCAAAGAATAAAAGTTACGAATTTCATATCTTTCACAGCAAACCTCTTTTGTATTGTGGTAAAATATATTTAACATAAAATTTACCATTTGACCCATTTTAAAGTGTACAGTTCAGTAGCATTAAGAACATTCATCAACACCATCCATCTCCAGAACCTTTCTTCATCCCAAACTGGAACTCTGCACCTATTAAAAGTAACTCCCAGTGCTTCTACTTTCTGTTCTCTATAAATTTGACTAATTTAGGTGCCTTTTATAAGTGGAACCATATAATATTTATCTTTTTGTGTCTGGTTAATTCATTTACTACAATGCCTTTAAAGTTCATCAATGTTGTAACACATATCAGAACTCTGGGGAGTGGGTATAGCTCAGTGGTAGCATACATGCCTAGCATGCATGAGGTCCTGGGTTCAATCCCGAGTACCTCCATTAAAAAAACACTTCATTTCCTTTAAGGCTGAATAATATTCCATTGTAGGTATATACCATAGTTTGTTTATCCACTAGCCATCAATAGACATTTGGGTTGTTTTCATCTTTTGGCTTCTGTTAATAATGCTGCTGTAAACATTAGTGTGTAAATATCTATTCAAGCTTCTGATTCCAATTCTTTGGGGTATCAACCCAGAGGTGGAATTGCTGTAGTATACGGTAGTTCTATGTTCAATCTTCTACATAATCACCATCGTGTTTTTCATGACAGCGGCACCATTTTACATTTCCACCAGCAATGCACAAAGGTTACAATGCCTCCACGTCCTCATCAACCAGCAAGCTTTTTTAATTTTAGCCATTCTAGTAGGTTTATGCTTTTAATTATCCTGATGGTTAATGGTGTTGAGCATTTTATCATGTGGCTACTGGAGATCAGAATATTCTTTTGTAAAGGGCTATTCAAGGAATTTTTTGCTATTTTTTTTTTACTAGATTGGCTCCTCTTATTGACTTCTTTCTTTTCAAACACTGTATTGTAAATATCTATTTTCTATGTGTGACTTGGCTTTGAACTCCCTTAATGATTTCTTTTGATGAATATTCTTAATTTTACTGTAGTTTACTGCATAGTGTTTTAAAAAGAAGTTTGCCTACTCCAAAGTCATGAAGATGTTCTCCTGTGGGGTGTTTTTTTTTTTAAACTTTGTTTTATTCTCACATTAGATTTTAAATCCACTGGAATTGATTTTTTGTATTTTAAGTGGCATGAGTCAAGATCTTTTTTTCCATTTGAATATTTAGTTAGCACTATTTATTGAAAAGGCCTTTCTCCACTGTGCTCCAGGATAACCCTGTCATAAACCAGGTGACCAGAAACATGGGATTAGTTTCTGAATCCCCTGTTCTTTTCCATCGGTCTATGTGTCTATCCAGGCACAGATACCACACCGTCCTGATCATTGCAGCTTTATAAGACTTCTTGATTTCCGGCAGTTTGTCTTTTTTCCCTTCTTATTCAACGTTGCATTTGCCAGTCTTTGTCCTCTGCATTTTCATGTAAATGTTAGAATCAGACTGTCAATTTTGAAAAAATCTTGGCTAAGATTCTGTTTGGGATTGCTAGTTATAAGTATTTAAGCTCATATTTGAATTCTGTGGATTTCATCTTATTGGTCTTGGAAATCATAAAATATAACTTGTTCCACTTGAGCACATTACAAATCTATCACTCATTTTACTCAATGCTTTATATGTGTAGCTGTAATTTCAAAAGCAAAAAAACACTTTTTTCTGCATGATTTAACTGTGTTATATATGTAACACATCTTCAACTGCCCTTGCTACCTTCTTGAAAAGTAATATATTAAGACTAAAAATAGCCAGTCAAAGATGTTAAAAGGGAGAATTTATTTTACACAAAATGGCATAAAAAACCGATTATAACTTTAAAAACACAAAATGTGATTAAATATCTGGGAAAAAAAGAAGACAGTGCCTTTATTTCTTTGAGGCTCTGTTGCTCTTGTCACTGACAATACTTCATCTTGATGTTCTAAAAATGATTAATCTGTGGCCTCTGAAAGAGAGATCTAGAAACAGGCGATCCCACAATAAAAGAGAGCAAGAGGGCATTCTAGGCAACAGTGCAGGACAGTCCCGGGTAACAGTGACAGAGCAAGCTTGCAAAATGACCTGTTCATGCTGGAGCAGGAGGAGGACCATCTCCAGAAGACGAAACTAGTATCTGATGTGTTCATACATACTGAGTTGAGATTTACACACATGCAAGAGCGTCTGGGCATAAATGAGCAGTAGGTACATTAAAAACTAACCAAAGAGAAAACAAGATAATTACTAAGAGCTGCAAACATAAAAATTATATACAAGGAATGTATAGAACATAAGACAGAAAATGTTATAACATTATATCATGTGACTCAACTGTACATAATAATTACATATTCAAAATAATATAAACACCATATATTTACCTAACCAGAAATTATTACATAAATGCACTGGGAAGATGACAAGAGGAAAAGTGTGTTTACGTGTGAGAGGTCAGTGATGTAAGAGGAATATGACTTCATTTTCCCATAGTAGACAAGCAATAGTCAAAGTTTCAATATCAAGAAAAATAAGTATTAGTATTTTATCAACAAATATGGAGTTAATACCAACACACACACACACACACACACACACACAAATAGTTGAAAGTGTTTTCTCCAGGAAGGAGAAATGAAATGGTAGGGCAGAGGCTGGGGACAAGGCTGCTATTTTTCATAAAAAGCTCTGTGGAACCTTTGACATTTTTCAGGATGTAATTTGATAAAAGTAAAAATTAAGTAAACAACACAGTGATTAATACAAAGTGAACCCAAAGAACATACTGGCCTCTACTGCTACACAAATTGAAGTTAATTATTTTGCTAATAGCTTTAAATGGGATTTCTAGGGAGACCCACCAAATCAGCAAGGTCGAGACAGGTTTCTTTGGAAGAGTAACCCTCAGAATAAAGCTGGGGCAGTGGAATCAGCCAGAGAAGGAGAGTGTAATTTAGGATAAAGGACCAAAATTTGCACGCACCCTGAATAGGGAAGCTTCTGAGCTCATACTGAAAGCTGTGTTGTCCTGAGAGGAGTAAACAGGGAGGAGAAAGGCAGGAGAGGAGGCCGGACAGGCCATTGAAGAGACTGCGCTAGGTGGTCCTCCAGGGTTTTCGGAAGGACTTTTTGGTCTGTCTCCTGAATTTCCTCTAGTTACCTCACAGGTAACATTACAGGATTAAGCTGGTTCTTCTCAACTCCAACGTCCTATGATTCAATTCCAGCTCTAAATGTTTGACACAATGTTTTACTTATTCATTCTTGGTGGAAGTTGAATAACTATATTCCTATCTTTGGGTTTAAAAGAAAAATCTATTTCCAGATGGTCTAAAGTTTTATATTCCTTGAGACTTGCGCATTGCTCTCTGTGAGCTGGTATCAGTGTGCTCTGTGTAATTAACAAAAACAGGGAGATAGGAAGAGGAGAGTTTAAATGGTTCAAAAGCATGAAATGTAAACCTAAATGCAGCTATTTTGACTTCAAGAATTACAAAGAGTTTAGAGAGATCATTCATCCATTGACTTATTTATTCTGTACTTAAGATTTCTACCTTTTAATCAGAATTTAAAGCATCATCATTAAAATGTCAAAGACATTAAAGATGAAGATATACTTTTTTCATTTTGTACATTATTGACTAAATAAGACAGAAAAACCCTGACATAGTACATGTAGAAAGATAAACACATTTATAGTAAATTAACAATTATTTCTTTGTTTCAATACTTCTTATCCAACTTCATAAAAGAAAACCCAACAAAGATGAGGTACAGAAAGGAATCTCAGCAAACCAAAAAGCTTTTTTCCCTGTCTTGTAGTTTAGTTGCTGTACATAAAATCCATTAAAATAAATGTATTTGTTTTGAAGTGGCATTAGTACTAACAATTCTCATTTTTCCTCTTGAATGAAGATCTAAGTGATAGAGTTAGAAATTTTTTTCTTCTGTATTTTTTTTATCACTACGGCTTCCCTCCCAACACCCATTCGTCTTCACAGGAGCTACAAAGCAAAATGCCAGCAGGAGCCGTGTAGGCAAGTGCAGGATCTAAGCTTTGGGAGAATAAAACAGAAAGAGAAGGCAGGAACTTTCTTTCCACCAAAAGAGGGTGGCAGCCTTCCGCTTCACTTGATCACCCACAAGTGGGATCCTGGACCACCCGTGATAGAACTTCATGTGTTTTGAGAGAAGTCCCAGTCCAGATTATTTCCTTCCTTCCTTCCTTCCTTCCTTCCTTCCTTCCTTCCTTCCTTCCTTCCTTCCTTTCTTTTTCTTCCTTCCTTCCTTCCTTCCTTCCTTTTCTTTCTTTCTTTCTTTTTTTTTTTTTTGTAAAATCTGCTGAGAAAAACAAGGACATTGTTTGGGCCAACAGAACTAATCTGCAGGCCACATTCAGCCTGCTTCCTTGGCTTGCAAACTCTGCTTAGCTTGTAATGTTCAGAAAGAGAAGAAACAAACCAAAAACTCAGATCATGCAGTATCTGATCTATTTCCCCTTCTTAACACTGGAGTGAAAACTCTGGCGCAAACAGAAACTGAAGCAACTGACTAAAAGAAGGGAGTAGTCCGTTTGATGGCCACTGATGCAAGTATTCCCTGCCTCCTAATCTTAGGGATTCCCAGCAGCCGATAGCTGTTATCTGAAAGGCTCACTCTGGTTTAACAGGTTAATGGAGTTTTGCTTGTTTGGTTTACAAAAATGTGTAATTCAAGGAAACACATTTATCTGTACTTTCCACATTTGAAGACCAATCACATTTTCTGTAAATAATAGCCTGTCCACAACTGATACACAGAGATGTAAAGCAAAGCACATCTGAGTCTTTAGTAATTTATCTCCTCAATAACCCGTTATTTGGAATCCAACTCTCTGTTCCATGTCTGGAATGAAAATGTTCAGAAATCCCTTCCATTTCATTTATTTTAAGAGTTGGACAATATATGTCACAGCCAATAATTATAAAAGGCTTTTATTATAAACAATGTGATTATACAGGTTAAAGTGCAAAGATTAGTAATAACTTCTAGCAGAACCCCACTGATTTTCCTTGTATTATTTATACTGTTTTTATGTCTCTGATACATTTATTCAAATATTCTACTAAATTCTTCATCCTTTCTTCCCGCTACTTGGAGGAATGATTACGTTTTTAGGAACTACTTACCTATAGAGGTGATTTTGAATTATCATGTCCTGTCCCATGGTGCTTTTAAATATTAGTCATTAGAAACACAGTTTCAAAAAACCGTTCTGTTTATTCATGGGTTATGGGTTTGAAAACATCTCTATTTTAGATAATTCCCTAGGAACCATTAGTATCTCAAATTTACTCATAATTTTGCTATTACTGAAAAAAAATTGGACCTGCAATTTCTATGTTGCATTTCACTGGTAAAACTAGATACAATCTAAGTAAAGTGGGTTTTTAAAAATTCTAGATAAAAAAAGCAATGATTCAAATCAGAACATGGTTTATAATGGTATGCAATAAGCCTGATGCATCCACCTTTGAACTTGGGTATATAAATAAAATGAAAGCTAATTTAACTCAGGTCCCTGGTTCCTTGCTGACTGTCAGCTGGGGATGGAAGTTGCAAAATGCATCCGGAGGTGGTACTACTTGCGTTGGGCCCTACATGATAAATAGGAATCTTCTAGGCCATGAGAGGGATCTACTAACACAGAGGCTTGATAGCAAAGATTTATTCAAGAAAAGATGAATGGTATATTGTCAATGGCTGTGTCTGCTAGGATTGCATTTGGTCACATGTAAAAATGACCTGACTTGGTGGCATAAACAAATAGGGACTGATTTTTCTCACACACACACACACAAAGGCAGGACTGGTGCAGCAGCCATTCTGTCTGCCATCCATACGTGGGTTCCTTTCATCTCTCTGCACCACCATCTGTAGCAGGTAGCTATGATCTTGTTTGTCTCATGGTGAAAAAAGGCTACTTTACCTCCAGGCTTCAATCCACTGAGCCAGGCAGAAAGAAAAAGAAAAAGGAACTAGTGAAGAGAAAACAGGGACACTATTTCAAGAAACCAAACTCTTCCCAGAACCTCGGATTGGGCAATTAACTGCCCACATCTCAGTGGCCAGAACTGTATCAGATGATGATTCCTGGATAAAATGAGGCTGAGAAATATACCTTCTTCTTAAACTGAGCATACTGATGCTCCAAAATAAATTGGAGTTCTAAGAATAAGAAAAAAGGAGAAATTAGATGTTCAGTAGGTAACTACCAGCATCTGCCAAATCCTGCACAGAGTGAAGCTGAGGAAGTGGTGAGAAATGATGGAGAACTAAATCAGTGCCAGGTAAGAAAAAGGTATTTTGTCCTATGCTGAGCAATGTGTATTCACATTTGCAAGACACTGGTGACTTGTTTTAGAAAAAAATATAATCCTGGAAATAGTGTGGACAGTGAGTTGGAACAAATAGACAATGAAGCTGGGAGACCAGTTAGAAACATACTGTGAATGTCTAGCCATGGGATTACACAAGCCTTCTCTAAGACAGTGCAACTACTATTTACAATTTCCAAGACATGGAAGCAACCTAAATTTCCATCCACAGACAAGTGGATAAAGGTATAGTGTATATATATACTATATATGCACAATGGACTGTTACTCAGCCATAAAAGAGTGAAATAATGCCATGTGCAACAACATGAATGGACCTAGAGATTATCATACTAAGTGAAGTAAATCAGACAAAGACAAACCATATGATATCACTTATCTGTGGAGTCTAAAGTATGCTAAAAATGAACTTATTTATAAAACAAACAGACTCACAGACACAGAAAACAAACTTTTGGTTACCAGTGGGAAAAGAGTGTGGGGGAGAGATAAATTAGGAGTTTGGGATCAGCCGATATAAACCAATATATATAAAATGGATAAACAGCAAGATCCTACTGTACAGCATAGGGAACTACAGCCAATGTCCTGTAATAAACCATAATGGAAAAGAATATGAAAAAGTTATTTATATGTGTATGTATAACTGAATCACTTTGCTGTATGCCAGAAACTAACACAACATTGTAAATCAATTATACTTCAATAATTCTTTTTTTTAAAAAGACACTGTAACTAAGGACAGATATCTAGAAGATACTTAGATGGGAATCTGGGGGTAGAGAGGAGTAGTTGTCAAGAATGTTTCTAAAATTTCTTGTTTAAATGACTAAATAATGGTAAAGTTTAAATAATAATAACATTATTTACAGAGCTCTGAAAGGTCAAATGCATTTTAAATAACATCGCTCCTAAATTTTTATCTTATCTATCATAAATTTCATATTATAGCTGAAGCCCTTTGTGAATGGTGTAAACAGTGAAGAACAGAGACTTTCACCCTCACCTTCTCTCTACTTTCACTTATCTTATTAGTAATTTGAAGTACAATTTTTATATGACACATTAAAATCAAAATATTACAGAACCACTGAATAAAGAACAGCTGTGACAAGCAATGATTTCAAAGAAAATTTGCTGTTACTTCCCAGGGAAGTAGTTACTAAATGGTTTTTTCCCCTAAGAATGTTAAGTGTTACTAAATGGGAAAGTAGAGTTTTCAAGTAGCCCCCAGGTGGCTGAGATTCTTTTGCTGAGTCTTAAAGTTGTCACCAATATTCCCCAAAGGAAACCCTCTAATGCAGTCGAGCCTACGGAAGCTTTCATGAAAGACCATTCAAAGGCTACTTCCCAGAGATACAGATTATAGTGCCCCATAGTGGTCTGCAAAGTAACAAGATGCCTTGTTCTGCAAACTTTCAGACACAACAAAAGAAAGTTTATTTAAAACATAACAGACATACTTTGGAAATCTTGCAGGTTTGGCTCTACCGCAATAAAATGAATATAGCAATAAAGCAAGTCACGAATTTGGGGGTTTCCTAGTGAATATAAAAGTTATGCTTACACTATATACTGCAGTCTATTAAGTGTGCAATGGCATTATGGCTAAAAAAAATCAAGTTACATATCTTAATTTAAAAGTAATTTATTGCTAAAAAATGCTAACCATCATCTGAGCCTTCAGCGAGTCATAATCGTTTTGCTAGTGGAGGATTTGAAACTTTGGGAGGATTACCAAAATATGACACAGAGACATGAAGTGAGCAAATGCTGGAAAAATGGCATGGACAGACTTGCCCGATGCAGGACTCCCACAAACGTTCAGTTTGTAAAAAAACGCAGTACCTGCAAAGTGCAATAAAACAAGGCATGCTATACGCAACTGTGTTTATTTCCTGGGGCTGCCGTAACAAATTACCACAAACTTGGTGGCATAAAACTACCAGAAATGTTTGCTTTCACAGTTCTTCAGGCCAGAAGCCTGAAATCAAGTTGTCAGCAGGGCTGGTTCTTTCTGGAGGCTCAGAGGGAGAATTTACTACATGCCTCTCTCCTAGCTTCTCTTCCTCTAGCTGCTGGCAATCCTTAGCATTCCCTGGTTTTAGATGCATCATTACGATCTCTACCCCTGTTGTTCCCTCTGGTTTTTCTCCTCTGCCTGTATGCCTAAAATCTCCCTCTCCTTTTTCTCATAAGAACACTAATAATTGGATTTACGGCTCATCCAAAATCCAGGAATTATCTCATCTGGAGATCTTTAACTTAATTTAATGTATAAAGACTCTATTTCCTTTGCCATTTGCAGCAACATAGATGGACTTGGAGGGTATTACGCTAAGTGAAATAAATCAGAGAAAGACTAATACTGTATTATATCACTTGTATGTGGAACCTAAAAAATGCAGCAAACTAGTGAATAAAACAACAAAGAAGTGGACTCACAGACATAGAACTAGTGGTTACCAGTGGGGAGAGGGAAGGGGAGAGGAGCAACATAGAGGTGGGGGGATAAAGGGTTAGTAGAGGACTATATAAATCTTGTATGAAGCTTTCGAAAACTGTAAAGCACTATAGAATTTAAAGAATATTTCATTCAATAAATAAATAAGTAAATAAAGACCCTATTTCCAAATAAGGTCACATGCACAGGTACTGGGGGTTAGGACATAGACATAATTTGGGGGAGACACAATTCAATCCATTACAATAACCAACCCAAGTAGAAAAACAATTTTTGTGGTGTCAAGGGGGCCAAAGACAGTGAGATCCAAACTTGAGTTGATTGATCAAACCCATGGAACTAAGAGGAAAAACAAACCTCTACTCAAAATAAATGCTCTCAGGGTATTCTCTATTCAGACTTCTTTTTAAAGCTGATGGAGATTCCTGTTTTTATATTTTCTACTATAAAATTTTTTTCACTAAATACTTTAAAATTAATAAAGGGTTTTGGAAGTGTTGAATCACTTTTTTCTTCCCCTTCAGCAATAAATCAAAGACAGAACGTTGCCTACTTTGCTTGCACACCTTTTCCTCTCTTCATTGCAATTTTATTCACTAGGTGACTTTACCCTGACATTTCCATATTTTCAGTTAACTTGTATTTACAGTTTTGAAATAGGAACCTCTGAACCATGAAAAGGGCAAGAAAATCAACTGAATTTCTTTGATGCCTACATAAAGCAAATGTGCATATCTGCTTAATAGCTAAATAATGTTAAATACATCCACAGAGATGAAACTTCAAGAATTTTTTAAAAATTTTAAGGGAATTAAAGTCTAAAAAAAAGCAGTTTGTATTTTGGCAACTTTTGTTTAGAGATTGCTCATCAGTAGGTGACAAATAACATGGAACATGATTTTATATTTTATATGATTTTTACTGATAAAAAGTATGAATAGAGATGTTTGAAAGGATTCAAGTGTAGATTCTATGTAACTGGCTTTTAAAATTTTCTTCCTATGTTATACAGTTGAATTCATTCCAAAATATTCATCATGTGCCTGCTCTGATCTGAACACTGCTTTCAGGATACCGAGAACAGGCAGACTTGATCCCTTTTTTCACAGGATATCATCTATTTATTGTCCAATAAATAAGCACCAGGGTAATTTCAGATATTGATGAGTGCAATGAAGACAAACATGTAGGGCAATGTCACTGAGTGTGACACAAGGCTGTGGGTGAGAGATGTCTGCTGTAGCTAAAGTAATCAGGGAAGCCTCTTTATGGAGATGATGTTAGAACTGACACTGAAGGATGGAAAGGTAGGTTTAATACTGCTGAAATGGCTAACGTTGTTCTTAGTGAGGACAAATTCATTCACTCTCACACCAAGCACAAACAGTCTAAAGGAAAAGGAAATAATGCCAAATGCTTCAGGACAAGATTTGAAAGCAGAAAATGTATTTCCAAGCTGATGATTCATCATAGATCTGGTGTGTGTGGCCAGAAAACACCTTATACGTATGGCCAGAAACCAGCTGGGAGTATTCCAGACCAGGCCTGTGGTCCTGTGGTCCTGTGCCCGGATGCATTTTTACTTTGTAGATTCTGGGTATGTCAGGCGAGATCTCAGCGGCAAATAGCAGTAAGTAACAGCTTGAACTGAAATTCTGGGGAACCCTTTCTCTAGCCAGCCATTGTTCCCTTCTTCTGATCCACAGTCAGCACATGACCAAATCTCTGTGGGCTAAAAAAGCTTAAAGGGGAGAAGAAGGAGGATTTAAAACAGAGGCTAAATTTTGGTAGAGAAGCAAAGAAAGGCTTTCCAGTTTATTAACTCAGTCTGTCAGTGCTGCACCTGGATAGGGCAACCCAGCAGAACACCTCTGTTGAAGTTATGCTCAGATTTGTAATTTGCACTGGAAGTCAAACTTTGGAGTCTATTCAAGACCAAACCAATGGTCATTGCTACCCTTATTTCTTGGTTCCCATTCTTCTTTTAAAAAAAATCACTTATACTGAGGTATAATTTACATACCATAAAATATTTACAGGTTAATCAGCATTGACAAATGTAAACATCTGGGTAAACTCCACACAATGAAGATATAAAGTACTGCCATCACTCCAAGGGTTGTCTTGTGATCCGTCCAATTCCACTGCTATCCCTCACCATCAGTCCCAAGAACACTGGTCTACTTTCAGTCACTATAACATTGTCTTTCCTTGAGGTTCATATGAATGGAATCAGAGAGCACTTGGTCTTCTGTGTCTGGATTTTTCCATGTAGCGTAAAACTTGGAGACTTGTGTGTTGCTCCGTGTGTCAGCAGTTGGTTACTTTTAAAGCTGAGAAATATTCCATTGTATAGATTATACCACAGTTTAGTCATTCACAACTTAATGGACACTTGGGCTTCCAACTTTTTGCTAATATGAATAAAGATGTAAAATTCGGGTACAGACCTTTTGTGGACATATGTTTTCATTTTTTCTATAATAAATATCTGAGCATAATGGCTGCATTATGTGGTTAAGAATATATTCAACTTTACACGAGATTGCCAGATAGTTTTCCAAAGTGGTTGTACCGTTTTACATTTCCATTAGTAAAGTATGAGTGCGCCTATCCTTGCCAACATCTGGTATCTTACTTATTTTGTTTGTTTCTAGTTGTTTGAGGATATATTTGAATGAGTGGTATTGCATTATGTTTTTAATTTTCATTTGCCTGAAGACTAATCATATTAAACATTTCTTCATTTGCTTGTTGACCATTCATATATTTTCACTTGTGGTCTGTTCAAATTTTGCCCATTTTTAATTGGGTTGATTCATTTTATTGAATTGTTAGCAGACTTTATATAGTGTGGGTACAGTCTTTTGTTAGATACATGTATTGTGCATATTGTCTCCCAATATATGACTTGTTTTCTCATTTTATTTATGGTAATTTTCAAAAAGCAAAATTGTTTTCTTTCCTTTTCCTATTATGTTGCTGATTCTTTGCTGATTGTTCCTTCTTGTCACAGCCCTAATTTATGAATGTTGAGAAACTAAGATTATAATTTGGAATAATATATATTGCTAAGTATTAAATAGGTGAAAAATTGTACTTTGACATTGAAAGAATATTCTATAATTATAACTGCCTGTATTCATTTCCTATATCTGATGTAACAAATTACCAGGTTCAGGTTGTTGGCAGAATCCAGTTCATTGCAGTTGTAGGACTCAGGTCCCTGGTTCTTTGCTGACTATTAGCTGGGGATTGTTCTCAAGGCTGCACACCTTCCCTGGCACATGACCCCCTTCAAAGCCAGCAATGGCAGCTGAGTTCTTGTCAAAGTCTCCATATCCTTCTGCCTCATCTCTCCTGCCTTCCATTTCTGCTATATCTCTTTGACTAACTCTTGTGCCTACCTCTTCTACACATAAAGGGTTACCATGATTAGATGGAGACCACTGAGACAATCCAGAATAATTTGCTGTTGGTTTGCAACCTTGCAAGTTTCCTGGATAAAATCTGAAACACACAAGCTAGAGCCTGAAGAAAGAGGCAGAACACTCCAGACTGGTAGGTAGCAGGTTTAATAAGCAAGGGAACTTAAACGCACAGCTTGCCTTGGACAGCTGCAAGATGAGTAGATCTCCACACCCGCCCACCAGAATCTTAAAAGTTTGTATAGATATCTTAACTGGGTTTAGTCACAGATACTGTCCAGATGGTCTGAAAAACACCTTACTTTCTCAAGGCTATGTCCTTGGAACAGCTCCCACTGTGGGAACAGTGAGCAAAAAGTACATTCCTAGAACAGGTGAGGAGCCTCTGATGGCACAGGTCCAGCTCATGGTCAACTGGTGGTCATGTCCTCTCAGTTACCTCCTCCAACATCTCCCTATTTTAGCTCAGCTGATTATTAAGCTCAATTATATCTACAGAAGTTCCTTTACAGAAGTACTAGGAGAACCTTTTCCACTTTCTTTTTATTTGCATTTTCATGAGTAGACATTGGCTTTCCTTTAGGGTCTCTTTTTTCACATAGGAAGAGAGGTTTGTCATTTCACAAAAGGGAAGAACAAAAACCAGAGATGTGGATGTGAGTTCAACAGCAAGGTGCACTGGGGAGACAAGTGACCCATTCCCATAAACCAGCCTCAGCTGTGTGATATACATGTATGCAAATTTCTATATGTCATCAACCTTTGAAGTTAAAACCATAATGGTACATGGTAAATCCGCAAATGCCTGGTGGGTCCTGTAATTAGAACTAAGCCCTGAATACAAGTAAATGTGGTTGATGGGACTCTGTTCACATCATACCAAGAAAAGGATACGATGGAAATGAGTGAGATAGTTTTCTAAATTATTTCCATTAAATCCTGCTGCGTTCCTACAGGATCCCACCCTGAACAGTACATGAAAGATACCAACACTAAATAACATGCATTAATACTAATTTCACATTTTTAAAAATGAAACTAGGGAAAGTAAGAGTATTATAAAAGAATATATTTATTACTTAGGAGGGTTTTGAATTTATAGAACTATCAGAAAACATAATACTTAAAAGTACATTGGAATATAACAGCAATCACTTCTGCCCTAGTCAGATCTCGCCAAGAAAAGCATTCTTTCAGTGTGTGTTCTTTATTAAGAACATTCATCTTCATGCCAATCAGTGCTACCAGTCGGTTTTAAACTCCATGGTAACAACATCAACTAGCAGAAATACCAAGAGCAGCAATAAAAATAATAATTATAATAAAGGCCTACTTGGGGGGAAATTTTCACCTCTTTAGGAATTTGATTTCTCCTTTGTCTCATAGAGGCAAATTATAATAATTGTTTTGTCAGTTGGTACTGGAGATTTTTTAACTTCATATCACATCAGTTCAGAGATCCCAAGTCTAACTGCCACTCAGATAGTGTTAAATAACTGGGACCCTGCAGGAAGCTAGTGCTTTCTAATTTGTTCCACTGAGTCTGAGTAGAATTCAAATTCCCCTGGTACAGCACTCCTCCAATCCCACAATGCTTTGGGGTTATTTTTAATTAGATACATGGAAAAGATTAATTTTTTACAACAGCAATGCACTAAGAAACTGCATATATGAATTTAAGAGACTGGAGAAATCTCCATATTGGGATTTCCTATTTAACAATAACTGACGGTTCTTATGCAATTGAGAATTAAACCTTTGTCAGTTAATGGAATTCATAGGAAATAATGGGTGAGTTATTGTAGTGATTAAAAAAAAACCTATTCAACTTACTCTTTAAGCCAATGAATAGCTGTATAGAAGCAAGAATAAATACTACAGGTCAGATTGGGGAAAAAAAAAGAAATTTCTAAAACTTACCCTCTCATTGGGAGTTCTATAAAATCAGGAGCCATGTTTTCCATGTCCATCACTACTGCACCACCAGCACAGTGCTTGAAATGCAGTCAGCACCCAGTAAATAATGACAGAATGGTTCAAGAAAGGCATAATGGCTATCAGAAAAGGTTTTTGATAGTCATTTTGACACAATCTTATCTTGATGTTTTTATCTCCATCTGTACATTTTTATTATAGTCCAAAAGGAAAATATACATTTAAAAAAGGACAAGTATAAGTATTTTCTCCATTAATTACACACAGTGTTTTGGAATAACACTGTGCTAGGGGTTAGATGACTTCTGGTGGGATGACCCTATCCCTCTGATGGCGTGACCTTGAACTAGTTAAAATCTGAAGTACAGAAAATAACATCTAGCAAGAGTTTACTACAGATGAAGGAATTTTGACAACAATATAAATAACAAAATACACACACTGCAAGTCCACAGTACAGTACTCTAGCATTTACAAAATTCCTCCCCTTTTTTATCACTCCCATTGCTGATCACAGTAACAGTACAAGACAAAGCTCAACCATCAAGTAAAAATCTGTTAGCCTCAAGTTACCTAAAATAAAACATGGCCATTTTCTAATATTTTAGGGATAATTTGCGTACCATATAATTCACCCATTTTAAGTATAAAATTAAATTTTTTTTAGTAAATGTACTGTTAAGGAACCACTACCAACTGATTTTAGAACGTTTTCATCACCCCAGAAAGATTCCCTCTGCCCATTTACCATCCCACCTTGTTCCTACCTCCAGTTCCCAAAACAGAAAGACAATAAATGTTTAAGTAGGTCCCATCTATTGCATGAGACAAACTCATACCAAAACATTTTTCACTGTTTATCTGAAATTTATTTTTAACCACAGATTCTGTAATTTACCTGGTCTCCCTACAAAAACATGGCCTTTTAAAACCATTTTTCTTTTTAGAATTGTTGATAGATTTACACAGACTGATCATCTCTTAGTTGGTAACCTAAAATATGTTTCATAAGATGGCTGACCAAGGACTTCTGTTTCACAATCCTTCCCTTGTAAATCACCATTAGCACAACCAAAGAGCTCTAAAATCAAATATTTCTAAGGAAACTAATCCTCAGAACCTTTTCAGATATGAGTGCAGCTACAAGAGGACTTCAAGGCTGGAGGCCAGGTTTGGCAGTGCTCTGGGATGTTTAAATGTTTATGATTCTATCTGATGCATCCTGAGGCAGTACGCTCCCCCTTTGGCATTCTTCAATGCTGTTGTGCATTTTAAAATTAGCTACAATACACTATATACTTGCCACATCCACTGTGGGTCTGAAGCCGTTCAGGGGCTAGTAAGTGTCAAGCCATGTGGAAACCACAAAGAAGATATTCCTCTGCTCTAGTCATAGCGCGTTGTACTGGAGACCCAAGCCTTCAGCCTGGAGCTGCTTAGTAGCCAGAGACCTGTCTTTATTAAACGGAAGCTTTGGCTGAAATATGAATGTTTTATTTCTGGGAAGTTGAGGCCAGACAAATGTTAGGTAGAAGATACTCTATTATGTGATCTCTTTCAATCTCTATGGTTTGGTTCCTATTGCTTCCCTCATTCTATAACCTCAGTTTAGCTATTCAATCTTTCAACAGATACTTCGGTGGGTATTGATTTGAGAACTAGATGGTGTGATAAAGACACAGAAGCACAGAAGTTCAAGAACTGTGTTTGTTTGGTTGTTGTCTGTCTTTTTGGGCCCAGTGTCTGCCTCAGTGCCTAGTAGGAGTAGCTCTCAAATTCATGTGCCAAATATAGTAACACATTCAGTGGCGAGAAAGCTAGAAATAGCTCTTGCCCTCAACAAGTTTACAGTCTGTTTTATTGGCCCTAACTGGAAAAGTTCTGAAGCTCAGCAGAGAAAATCATGCCACAGAAATCTCTGCAGTTTTTAACTTTACTTTAGCCTTTTGCTTTCCTCTTAAATGCTAAATTTTTTTAATTTCCCATTTTTAGATCCCTGACCAAAAACTCTAAATGCTTCTTCCTAAGCTTAGAAGTAGAAGATACTATTTTAGGCTGGAATGGTCAGGGAAGTTTTCTCTGAAGAGAAGAGAAACATGCAATTTGGGGAGATGGTACTGAAAATTGGAGCAGATTATATGAATATAAATCCACAGGCAAAGAGGCTGAAATCAGTAATGATAGGATTCTGTGACAATATGTAGCTTTTATTTATTTGAGTGCTTTTGATAACCAGTTGGGCATATTGTGTGAGTTCACTTCTGGGCTGTGTTTTGTTCCATTGATCTATGTGTTTCTCCCCCTGCCACTGTCTTGATACTAGAGCTGTGTAGTAAGACTTAAAAGCAGGCAGTGATTTTACTTCCAACTTTATTCTTCTTTTTCAAACCTGTTTTATCTGTTCTAGATTTTGTGCCTTTCCATATAAATTTTAGAATAAGCATGTCTCTGTCTATAAAAAATCTTGCTATATTAAATCTACAGATTAGTTTGGAGTTAAAGTATTTCATGCATATGAAATCATTCTGTCTTCTGGAAGCCCATGGTAAAGTTCCCACACTGACAACACACACACACACACACACACACACATAAATTCCAATGAGATTTGGGCAAGTTTATCTACCAGGTGAGCAGTGAAGACTATAGAACCCTTTTTTTTGCAACAAGAGTGACCCAGAACACTGGTTCAAACAGGAAATAGAGTAAGAAGTAAAGTGATATATGAGGATGCATTGCCACGTCCCAGGTAGGATGTCAAGCTAACGAGGGCTGAAAGGTAGCACTGCTCACTTCACGGGGCATTATCAACCTCAACCCTAGAAGCTCACATCGACTTTGCCTCAGACTGAGGGAAACATCTAGAAATGGCAAATTTTCATTCTTTCCTTTGGCTTACATAATTTTCTTTGGCTTACAAAGAAATATCATTTAGATCAGCTTATGATCTAATCATGTCAGTGCCCTGACACTCCAAATCCATGAATAAAAACAAAACAAAACTTAGGCAGTGGCAAAACAGCATACTACTAAATTTATTGTTTCAACCTAATGCAAAGTACTGAAAGTTCAGTTATGACAGTCTAATAATCTTGTTTTATTTGTATTTTATTATTATTTAATAATTACTAACATCATTCAATATTTAGTTAATGTAATCTGTAATAAAAAGGACAACAGCTTTGAGGGAATGTAAAATGCTGCTGCCTTTATGGAAAATGGCATGGAGGTTCCTCCAAAAATTAAAAACAGAACTACCATATGGTCCAACAATCCCACTTCTGGATATATAACCAAAGGAACTGAAAGCAAGATCTTGAAGACACTTTTGCACACCCATGTTCAGTGCAGCATTATTCACAATAGCCAAGAGATAGAAGCAACCCAGGTGTCCAAAGACAGATGAACTGACAAAGAGAATGGCGTATACATACACAGAGTATCATTCAGCCTTAAAAAAGAAATACTGTCTTGTGCTACAAATTCTGTTTCATAAATCTTGAAGATATTATACTAAGTGAAATAATTCAGTCACAAAAAGAGAGAGATTGCAGGAGTTCACATATATGGGGCATCTAAAGTAGTCGAACTCACAGAAACAGAAAGAGGGATGGTTGTTGTCAGGGCTAGACGGAGGAGGAGATGGAGTTGTTATTCAGTGGACAGAGAATTTCAGTTTTTAAAAATGTAGAAGTTCTAGAAATCTGTTTCACAACAATGTGATTAAGGTTAACACTAATGAGCTGTACACTTAAAAGTGGTTAGGAGAGTAAACTGTATGTTTTGTTTTTTTTAACTACAATTTAAAAATAAAAAAGGACAATGCTAGTTATATTGAGACGCAATATTTTCTTAGTTATAAGAAGGAAGGTTATAGGTTTAGCTTTTAAAACTTGTTATCTCTTTATAAAATAAGTCTTATTATAGACTGGACAGGGATTATTTCCAAATTTGCATTGAAGATTGATGCTAAACATGCATCACCATGTGTGGACCCTTAAAGGGAGAGTTATTTAAAATAGATTAAATGATGTGGAATAAAACTTCCAAAAGCTGTAATTGAAAGTGTCAGAAACACTAGCTTTGAAACAAGTAACATTTAATCACATAGATCACACAGAAGCATAAATTTTTGTAGGTTGTTTTCTTCAATCAAATTTACATTTTAATCTGCCAAGACTGTTCATTATTTTTGGCTGTCTGGTACCAAGCAGCTTGTCAGAACTTATAAATGCAAACCGCCTACATCAGAAACAGGACTTTCCCTTTAAGTACAAAGCTGATGCAAGTTTAATTAGAGTTTTCAAGATCGCAAGTGTCTTCAAGACACTTTAAGATGGCAAGTGTCTGAGAGTGGCGAAATTAAAATAAAGGGCATTTTCATTTGCAGCAACATGGATGGACCTGGAGATCATCATTCTAAGTGAAGTAAGTCAGAAAGAGAAAGAAAAATGCTATATGGTATCTCTTATAGGTGGAATCTGAAAAAAAAAAAAGACAAACTTATCTACAAAACAGAAACAGACTCACACACATAGAAAACAAACTTATGGTTACCAGGGGGAAGGGGGTGGGAAAGGACAAATTGGGAGTTCAAGATTTGCAGATACTAACTAATATATATAAAATAGACAAACAACAAGTTTATACTATATAGCACAGGGAACTATATTCTATATCTTGTAATAACTTACAGTGAAAAGAATATGAAAATGAATAAATGTATGTTCATGTATGACTGAAACATGATGCTGTGCACCAGAAATTGACACACCATTGTAAACTGACTATACTTCAATAAAAAAATATATATACAAAAAATAAATTGTTCTAAAGCCCAAGGGAGGGGGAAAGGGGGAAGGAAATGGAAGGGAAGAGGAGGGAACAGAAAAGGAAAGCAATGAGCAGTACAATTTTGACCCGAGTGAAAGTACTCAGAGCCTCAGTGGTGTGAGATTACAGGGAAAGAGGGGTGCTCAGAGGGGCTTCTAACACCTTGGTTTGGGAATGTGAGGCTTGGTGGGATTTTCCAACCTCAAGATTGTCAAAACCACTTGTCCCAGCAGGCCCTGTAGAAGAAAGACACAGACCTCTCTGGAAAGAGTTAATAATGTTGCTTGATTGAGAGTGTTTCCAGGGATTTGTATCTCAGATGACAATGAGATTAGCTTGTTTTCAGGACTCCCACGAGGGTTAACTCCAGAAGCAGCCCTCCGTAGATGGGCAGGCTCCTCGGAAGACATCAGCGGGAGTACTCCTATGGGGCTATCACAATGCCAATGTTCCGTTGTCTTTTTTTTCCTCTTCTATCATTTTTCTATGTTTTAAACAATAAATTTTTATTGAGTGTTTGTCCTAGAGCTGAAAATACAGAGGTAGGTAAAGCACATCCTCTGTCCTCCAGATGTTCAAAGCACAATAATGCCAGCGTAGCTGTACCTGTCAAGAAAAATGCCATGTGACAGTCAAGACTGCCCAAGCAGAAACTCATTTTTCTTTGAGTAATAATCAGGAGATATATTATCCCAAAATTGCATCTGTGGACAGAGGTTCCAAGAGGTGATGGTAATTGCCCAATGTCACTGAGAAAGGTAAAGTGCCCAAACTCTACCCAAATTTGCTGGTTAAGTTAGCTGTTTTTTTCCTCTGTTTTTGTAAATTCAAACTAGTTTTCTGTGACTCCTCTTCTCTCCTAGGAGAAAGAGTTGCAAGGAAAAGGGCAAAGAAAGAAAGATTACAGGTGAGTATTTCTCAGTTATCTTCAAATTTAGAAATAGCTAGCCCTTGAATTAAAGGATCAAATTCTGTGAACTTTCTCTTTAAGACAGTCTACAGATGAGACAGGCAGAAGTTCACAAACATCAGAGGTCTCTGAGCAGATTCTGCCAAGATGTTATTCTTCCTAAACCACCTATTTCCTGGTTTGTAGTACAGTGTTAACATGATTGATGAACAAATAAGTTTATAGTGGTTGAGGGAAATAACGCTCACCCAGCTGAACCATCTACAAACCATACATCATTTTGTAACATTAAATCCTTTGCCTGTTGCAAAAAGAGTAAGTAAATAAAATAAATAAAATATAAAAAGCCACACACCCACAATTCTTAATGACAACACAGAAGGAAATGGGTAATTTTTGCATCAATCAAATGCTACTACTTTTCTTAGGAAAAATTCCCAAAGCCCTCTGTAAGGGTGAGCTGTGGGCTAGATGTCTCATTCCTCCTTTCCGGGCTACTTCCAGAAACACCTGTAGTACTACACACACATCTTTCATCCTTAATACACTTATAACTAAAGATGAAAAAAGCGTAACGCACTGCTTTCAAGATACTAACCTCATTCATCTTAAAATGTTATTGAAGTAGCTCATGGCTTTAGTATAGAAGAGTTTTCAAGTCAGTTCAAGCAGATTTATTAAGAACCCATATTTGCAGGTTGTGCAGCAGAGATAAAGAGATGAATAAAACTTAACACAGTCCCTGTGTATTTTATTTTACAGTTGGGAAGATGTGAAAGATAAATAAGGAAGAAATGACAACACAGTGTGATAAATGCAGTCACAAGTGTGTGTACAAGAAGTAAAGAAGGGTCCTTCGGGGGGTTCTCATCTACTTGGGGTGGTCAGAGGAGACTGCCCGAGCAATGGTGTGCGAACTGGACTTTGAAGAATCAGTAGCAATCCTCATGGGAAAGAACTTGGGTGCTGCACTCTGGGAAGCGGGAGTGACAGGTGCAGAGCCACAGAGCTATGAGCAGAAGCAACTGGAGGCTGCTGAACTATAAAGGAAGATGTCATGAAGTGGGAGGTGACACAGGAGGGAGCATTTATGGCGTGAGGACTCAGAGACCTTGGTTTAGTCAGATCTTCAAAAGTAGCCAGACTCTTCCCCTCTCCCTTCGGAAAATTCCTTGATATTTATCCATTTGCCCTGCACCTACCAGATAGAAAAGGCTACCAAATATTAAAGGCAGAATTATTTTTTCCAAATAAGTACATTTCTTTCCCTCAAAGACAGCTTTCTACCAAACTCAAGGTTAGTGTAGCCCAGAGGTTAGTGCGTTGGTTTTGGAGTCAGACAGAAAAATTCTGCCAATACCATGTATATCCTGGCAAGTTACTTAAACCTGTAAGTTTCTGTTTTCCTACCTGTATTAAAGTTGCTCTGAGAATTAAATAACATGAACCTACCACAGTGTCTGGAGTGTAGTGAGTGTCAGAACACAATAATTGCCACCATTATTATTATTTTTTATTGACAGTCCCCTAAGCATAATGTTGTCTTACTGTCAATTGGATAAATAAACTGCCAAAAAGCTCAATGGCAAGCAGACTGGATATTGAGGAGCAAGTAGCACCCCTGGAAGCCTTGAGATGTACTCAGGAGAGAAACCACAACGGTCCTGAAGATAGGACCCTACTCCCAACATACCCTGTCACCTACCTTCATTAGGAACTCTCTTAGGCCCTCGAATGATTAAGCAAAATAGTCCAGAAGGTGAGACAGATGTTCTCATAAAATCCTGATTGTGCGTTTATGGAAATCGCAGCCTCCCGCATCCCAGCGGCACGCTTGCACTGGGAGCCTGGGGCCAGAGCTGTTAGGCTGCTCCCGCTTACTGCCCTGTGCAGATGCGTTTGGTAAAGCCTTAAGTGTTAAATCCACAGAGTACGATGAAAATGGCTATATTAGCAAGATCTGAGAATGTTTATTCCCTCCAGAAATATTTTCTTAAACAACCCAAGGTATTTATTCAATCTTGCATCTTAGAAGAAAATTAGATGTTGAGGCAAAAGTACCCTCATGGGAATATCAGAGCTGATCTCTGAAGAATGAAGAATTCCTTTAGAGTGCAGAGATGAAAGGCCTTGGGCCCATGTGCTGACAGAATCGTATGTTCATTTGTGGATGAGACTGAAATAGATGAGATTACTCTGGAATTTTTACTGTGATAAGTTCCATAATTTCTACTCTGAGAAACATGCCAGTCTTATTAACTAGAGGGTACCTGGATACCTGTCACAGAAATGAAAATGACTTGTCATTTCTTTAATATATTCTGAAATACCGGATACATCTGTTGTGCCATCCCTGCCAGCTTTTCTTCCCCACATCCCGGGCCACGGTTTTCATACTATCCTCACATGCTCGGCTGGGAGCATGAGGCGGCTGGTAAAAGCTGAGCTCCAACCCTAGACTTCACTAACCTCAATTTGTGAATTAAACTTCATTGCTTAGCCACAGCTCTCTACCTCTCCAGTCATAAACAACCAACAAGTATTCTGGGGGTGTCTAGTTTTATGTACAAAACTGTGCTAAGTACCGTGCAGAATGCTGAAGGGTAAACTATGCTCTTTCAGATTAAGAATTTTGTCACGCTAAGGGAGGAAGAGGGTGGCAGGAATTAACAGGTAAAACCAAGAGCAAAGAACAGAATGAAAGCAATCTAACATTACTGAAAGAGCCTGGAACTAATTAATTACTTTATTTATTTACTTATTTATATCTTATTTATTATTGAAATACAATTCACTTACAATATTATATTAGTTTCAGTGTACATAGTGGTTAGATATTTTTATACATATGAAATGATCACCACAATAAGTCTAGTTACCATCTGTCATCATACAAAGTTATTAAAATATTGACTATGTTCCCTACATTACACATAACTAAAAGTTTGTACCTCTTTATCCTCCTCACTTACTCATTCATCTCCTTACCCCATTTCCCTCTGGCAACCTCCTATTTGTTCTCTATGAGTTTGTTTCTGTTTTATGTTCATTCACTCATTGGTTTTGTCTTTTAGATTCCACATGTAAGTGAAATCATATGATATTTGTGTTTCTCTGTTTGACTCAATTCACTTAGCCGAGTACCCTCTAGGTTCAAGACTTCACTCTTTTTTATGCCTGAGTAATCTTCCATTGTATATATACACCACATCTTCTTTATCCATTCATCTATTGATGGACACTTAGGTTGCGTCCATATCTTGGCTACTGTGAATAAAGCTGCAATAAACATAGGGGTGTGTATATCATTTCAAATTAGTGTTTTTGTTTTCTTTGGGAAAATACACAGAAATGGAATTGCTGGATTATTCCATTTTTAAGTTTTTGAGGACTCTATACTGTTTTTCCATAGTGTCTGCATCAATTTGCAATCCCACCAACAGTGCTCAAAGGGTCCCCTTTCTCCACATCCTTACCAACACTTGTTATTTGTTGTCTTTTTGATAATAGCCTTTCTGACAGATGTGAGGTGATATCTCACTGTGGTTTTGAATTGTATTTCCCTGATGATCAGTGACGTTGAGCGTCTTTTTTGCATCTGTTGGCCATCCATATGTCCTCTTTGGAAAAATCTATTCAAGCTCCGTGTCCATTTTTTAATCAGATTGTTATTTTGATGTCAAGTTGTATGAGTTTTTTGTATTTTGGGATTTTAACCCCTTAATAGGGTATACAGTTTGCAAATATTTTCTCGCATTCAGAAGGCTGTCTTTCTGTTTTCTTGATAGAGTCCTTCTCTGTGCAGAAACTTTTTAGTTTGAAGTAGTCCTATTTGTTTACTTTTGCTTTTGTTTCCCTTGCCTGAGGGCAAAAAAATATTACTAAGACTAATGTCAAACAGCATACTGCAAATGTCTTCTTCTAGGATTTTTATGGTTTCAAGTTTCACATTTAAGTCTTTAATCCACTTTGAGTTTAGTTTTGTATACGCTGTGAGAAAGTGGTCTTGTTTTGTTCTTTTGCATGTAGTTGTCCAGTTTGCTCACCACCATTTATTGAAGAGGCTGTCTTTTCCCCATTGTACATTCTTGCCTCCTATGTTATAGATTAATTGACCATATGTGTGTGGGTTTATTTCTGGGCTCTCTATTTTGTACCATTGAGCTATGTGTCTGTTTTTGTGCCAGTACCATACTGTTTTGATCACTGTAGCTTTGTAGTATAATCTGAAATTAGGATGTGTAATGCTTCCAGCTTTATTCTTCTTTCTCAAGATTGTTTTTCCTATTTGAAGTCTTTTGTGTTTCCATACAAATTTTAGAATTATTTTTATTTCTTTGTCTTGTCTTATTGCTGTGACTAGAACTCCCAGAATTATGTTAAATAAAAGTGGTGGGAGTGGGCATCCTTGTCTTATTCCTGACCTTAGGGGAAATCCTTTCAGTTTTTCACCATTGAGTACGATGTTGGACATAGCCCAGAATTTAAAATAGAGTATTCTAAGTTTAAAATCTTGCTATTTTTATTAGTACTTGTAAAATTGTGGCATGAAATTTATTTTGTTAGCCTCAATTTTCTTAATTCTAAAATGGGAGTTAGGCCTAAGGGAGTGTTGTAGGATCAAGCAAGATAATATATGTGGAAAAGTGTTCTGTAAGTTTCAAAGCCCCATACAACAGTTAGATATTATTAAAGCTACTGAATTAGATATTAGATATTATTAAGTTATTAAATACTGAATTAAATATTATTAAAACTACTGAGGGCAATCACATTAAAAACATGATCTTGCTTATATGGATTTTACTTTTTGTTTCAGGAACTATTTTCAAAAACTAGGGTCTTGATTTTTCAAGTATAGAGAAATGAAGGATCATGACCAAGTTTCAAATGAGGCCCTAATACTACTCATGCAGATTCGCACCTGCATGCATTTATACACAAACGAGTGCATTTGCATGCACAAATTGAGTAATTAGGCAGCTAACACAGATCAGCAAGATCAGCAAAGTAAACGCTTATTAGCCCATCAGCAAATTGGTGCTCATAAAAAATTTCCAATCATAGCTTATAGTCCAATTTCTTTTCCCCTTTCAAAAATTGGCAATATTCTTTTATGTTCTGTAAATTTCCAAGGTTTTGGGGTTTCTTTTCCCCCTAAAATCTCACTCCTGGATTTGTAAATCCTGCATAAACTTTTCAGTTACAAACAGAACTGAAAGATACCCTTTTATTAGCAAAAATGATAAATTTTTCACAAAATCCAATGTCATATATACATGTGTATATATGCATATAGGCATGTGCGTGTATGTGTATATGTGTACACATGTATATACACACATATGTAAGTACATACACATATACATACACTTTATATATGTGTATTTTTAAAATTGAATTTTATTACTGAAATAAGTTTTACTACTTGCTCATTACTTGTTTTTCAGGCTAGAAAAAATTAAGAGCTAGAATAAGCAAACATCTCTATTTAGTTGTACAGCTGGGAATTTGATTCTAGGTCTCCTAATTTATTCTATCATATCAGTTTATTCCCTCAGTGTCCTCTTACAAAAGATAAAATATTCAAAATAAGACAGAAAGTTAAAATCAACATATGCAAATAATTCTTTGATTTAATTCAAATGAAGTTTTCTTTCTTATCTTTTAACAAGATAAACAAGTTGAAAATCTGACATAATTTGACAGTTGGAACAGAGTTTAGAAGTCAGGGAAACTGAAGTTCCAGACTATATGGAAGTCTAAGCCTACAAAATTTCAAATAATTTGTTTCCAGGCTTTATTTTGCCAAATAAGGATATTTTTAAATGACTATAATTCACTAACACCATAATTCACAAAAGGAAGGAGATTCTGGTACCAAAAAAAAAAAAACAAAACTAAAGGGTATAATCTCAGAATAAAGCACTGTTCTATAAATCAAATGAATTTCATTTTATATAAAACTATGTAAACAAAGTTTACTTAAATACATTTTTCTGTCTGTTGTGGGCAAGTTAGGAAGTTCTTCCATACGTGGAGCCAAGATTGACATCCCTAGAACCGTGTCTGGTACTGCTTCCAGGACACACACACAAGCAGGCCCAGTGTTAGATCCCTGGAAACTGTGGCAAGCACAGCAATGGCACAGAGACAGCCAGTGTTTGTAAAAGGAACCCATGACTTGGAGGACAAAAAGCAGTCAAAAAGATCCCAAAGGAGTTACTTAGGATTTCAGAAAACTTCTGACAAAATGTCATGCCAAAGATCATGTAAATCATTGTGTCACTATCATTTTTACAGCAATGAGTACTCGAGCAATGACTGCAAAGATCTACTTAAGGACTGGGTCACTTAATTTTACATATTATTTCATATGCAATTATGTACTTATATCAGTATAATAGTTACATATATTATTCGATAGCTCTTCTATCTTTCAAGTCACATCAGAACTTTTTTCTAATAAAAGATTACAGGATACAACAGGTAGAATTAAGTAAGCATATCTTGGCACAAAGCAAAGGTCATGAGATTCCTCAGTAAGTATAGATTTTAACCGGTGTAATCTGCTTTCCTTTTTGCCTAAAGCGATCTTTATCTATTTACAAACTTATGAAAGGTTTATTTCTCTGATTTCCACCCTATCAGGTCTAATTAATTGCTTTTCGATACTCATCTCATTTGTACTTTATACATGAAAACATAATTGCACCTATGGTTGAGTTTTGTTTGTATCTGTTTCCCTGGAATAACAGAAGATCCTCAAGGGCAAGAACTGAATCTTACCGTTTTGTATATATTTTATCACAGCTCAGGTTATATGTCACTTTCTTCAGAAACTCTTCCTGTAGGATAGGGTAAGTGCTGGCACACGGCAGGGTGTCACTTCAGCACTAACAGCATGCTCATTATAGCCCTTGTCAAACTATTTAACTGTCTCACCTCCTGTCCATCCCATCCATTAAGGAACAACATTCCCCACACTGTATGGCTCATTAAATATTCGTGACTAGCAAAGTGACTTACACAGTATGCACTCCATGAATTTTTTACATGATTGTTAATAGAAGCTCTATATTTTATGGATTTCCTAGAATTATCTCTGGAGGGGCAGCTAAATATGGACATTTCAATTGTCACCTTAAGTCCAACACTGTGAACTTCAAAATGCATCATCACCTTCCAAAACAATTTCCATTCAATTCTCTTTATCTGTCAAGATAGTGATCCTTTTTCAGACATTCTCAAATTTATTCTCACTGTTCTTACTGAATTTAGCTATTTATCTCGGTATATGCTTACTATTGCGTTGTAATCCTCTCTTACAAAAACAATTGTCTCTATTTGAAGCCCAAGATTCATAAATTTAGGAACAAATACACCCTCCTACCAAGACTCCAACCATGAACCAAGTCAACATCCCGGTGATGCAGCCCTTGGACACCGCTGGGGTCTCCTTCCACTCCCACCCTTAAAGCTGCCGGGATATCGGGGCCCCATAACCCCAGATAGACTGGCAATATTGGCAGGGACAGAGTGACAGCCCTGTTCAGCAGGAAGTAGCTCCAGAAGATGAGACCTCTGCCCATATCCCAAAGATTTGACAGTGCTGGTCTGTCAGGGGGAACTGTGGAGTCCACAGACATCTGGCAGATTCCTGCCCCAGGGCTTCTCAGGCGCCCGGCTGCTGCCCTTTAAAGATAACAAAGAACATTCCTTTCCTAAGACACACCTGCCTTAGCTGAGATAGTGAGCATCCACACAATGCCCGGAAGCCTGACCAGTCACAGCCCCCTACCAGGGTCAGGTAGCCCTGCCCTTCACAACCATAAGACTACAGTCTAGATTTGAAGTCCCCAGGACAAAACCAGTGAGACATATTTGTGGTAAAAGTTAAGCCAAATCAGGAGACAGGTTAATCGTACACATAACACACACACACAGATATACACCCAGGCACACACATACACATATCCAGACGTATACATACACGCAATGACAAAGCTGAGAGTCACCGGACTGGACACTGAGAGTGAAATCACATCCATCTTGGTCAGTCAGCTAATCCTCTCAGAACAAAATCAAAGGCAGAAACCAGGGCAACTCATACAGAAGTCAGGAGCCGGACTCAGAGAAAGGGACAACGGGTGGCTATTTGACTTGCTCTACCTGCTCTTGTCCATCTGGTTTACTTGTTTTTAAGTGACTTTTATAATTTAAATTGTTGTATTATATTTGCACTTAGAAAATTTTGAAAAGATAAACAAGAAAATAAACAATGCATTATACATATGTACATATACATGTATATAGAACTTTCCTATATTATTAAAAATTCATCTGAGGCATCAACTTCACACTGTATAATATTCCATCAAGTGTATTTAAGTAGTCCTCAATTCATTCACATTTAATGAATATCTTTATGCATAATCTGGTCATTTCCCAAAGGTGAATCTTAGAAGTAGTGCTATGTGTTGTGGATATGAACAACTTTAAGATTGTTGATGCATATTGTTAAATTTCCCTCAGGAAGTCCATATTAATGTGTGAGAACTCTGCCTCACTGCTCTTCCCAACACTGAGTATTATCAGCCACTGCTGTATCAACCATCCTGACTTTCACTCACAAATAAGGTCAGGCAAAAAAAGAATCAGCAGATATATCAGCAAAAAGATATCAGCAGAGAGAGTAAATTTGCACAAATGAAAAGCACCAAGATGAAGAAGTAAAACAACTAACTTCAGAGATAACTTATCATTCAGGGATGGGAGAGAGTTTTAAAATGTCTTGTTCATCTCCTCAGAGAAATATGAGAAGATATTGGAACCATAAAACAAAGCATAGGCTGCCATGAAAAGGGGGCAACCGTAGAAAAAGATATTTCTTGATAATTAAAAAATATGATTTCCAAAATGAAAATTCAGTAGAAGTGCTGACAGATGCCCCTGCAGAAATCTCCCAAAATACAGAGAAAGAGCAAAAAGGTAGAAAACCTGAGAAACTAGCTGTCTGGTCTGGTCTGTCTTAAGACAGAAAATAACAAAAAGGCTTTAAGAAACTAGGTGGGAGAGAAATATTGAGAAGGTGTGGGTAAGTACAAGGATCCAAAACATCCACATCTTAAATCAGTGAGTAAATAAAGTTGTCCAATCAAGGAAGAGAGATTTACATGTATTACTTACAAAGGTAACCACCAGAAGAATCAAAACTTTGGTAACCATCAAAACCTAGGTAAGCAGAGATGATGGGGTAGTGAAATTAATTCTTTCTTCTTTCCCATCAGTGAGACCAGAGATGCTGCTGATAATTTTTTAAACAAGAATTAAAGGTGTTTGCATATATTTGGTATTTTAGAGATAATTGCCAGATATGCTACAAACTAAAATTGTTAACTTTAATTTAAAATATTACTTGTCATGTACTTTTCCATGTTACAATCCTCTATAAAGTTGAAATTTTTCACTAGGTGCATAAAATTATTTTTAAAAAATTAAAATTACATTTTGCCAGGACAAGATGACTCACCAAGCTTTTTCAAATATGCAAATGTACACTGACACTGTAGGGAAGCAATGAACTGAGTGTAGTTTAAGAGGCAGTGAGTGGAAAGAAAGTTGGGGGTTAGCCTTGAGCATGAAGATTTTCCATGGTATATTCCAGGGGTGTAAACAGGGAGGACTTGCAGTTAAGAAGCATATGTTTGGAGAAGGGAACCAAGAAACCATTTGCATTCGCAGAAGTTAATCGGAAGGGACAAATGGGAGGAAGAGCAGATAACAGAGCAGCCAGTGAGGCCAGAGCTGGCTGGTGAAGGATCTTGAAGATGGCAAGAAAGTAAACATTTTAGACACAGGCTCATTTGTCAAATATTCTTAAAGAGAACTAGAAGCCAAATTTAACAGATGAGATACTTTTTAAAAACAGTTTCTGGCTTTTTCTAACATTTTTTTATTTGTCAAAGCCTTCTGATTATGATCAAAAAAATCATTCTTTTTTCTAAGGTTTGGTATGGTCCATAAAAGTACTCAATACCTACAATATTCAGATACACACATATACCCTGTGAATTGCTCTTCTGTAGAAAGAAAAACATTTGCCTGCAAAAAAATAGCCCACACAAAGCTATTCCACCAGTAGTTTGAATTACAGGGATCACACACATAGGAACACTTTTTGTTACGTATTTCTTATGGTTATCCATATTAGAAGTAATGGCCCAGAGTCTCAATGTCCAAAGTAACTGAGGAGGAAACTACATTGTGGCTGCCATTCAATTCAAAATCACACATACATCATACGGACTTTGGAAGAGTATTATCTTGCCCTTGAGTGGAACTCCCTTCTTGGATGTGACCATCTTATTGATTAAGTGATATAAATAAGGTTAAAAAAATCTGCCCTATGCCAAAAAGAAAGAAACACAGGGCCCATCCTAGTAGAAGAGAGAAGCATAAGTAGAATTATCAAGTCCTTTGCTATTTCTAGTGGGTTTTCAGAGGCAATTGGCACTATTATTAGCGAAGGGAAAGTGTTTTCTTTCATCTCATAATTTCCAGTACCTCACTCCAGCACTGCAGCTGCTAAGATATACAAATTCTTTTAAATGAAGCGTCCCTTCTAAGTTTATTCTTATGCTGGATCAAAAATAATGAACTGGATTTACGGAATTGTTGCAATGAAACCCTGTCACACATAAGGAAATCCAAGAAGTAATAAATTCTAATGAACTTGAATCTTTACTAAAGCATTCTTCTTTGTTTCAGAGACACTTAACAGAGTGACACTGTAAAGAAATGGTGAGAAGTTTTGTGTCATTCCTCCCCGTTATCATCTAGTTGACTAGATATACTGGTCGTCATTCTTACCTGGCAGGCAGCGAGAGCTAATTTGTTATATAATCTGAATGACTCTAAATATCTTGGATTAGATACTGGTAGAGACTAGCTTTTAAAGTGATTTCTTGGACTTTAGTTGCTTATTTTACAGTCATCTGGAACATAGTGCTGACTGCAGCCAGGCATTATGAAGAATCAAAGTTCCAGAAAAAACTTAATTGAATAAAGAGTGTCTGAGAAGAATAAAATTTGGAATATGAGTATGAGTATTTCTATTAAAATTGATGTATACTGGGTCAAAATGAGTGAATTTCTTTTATTGCCTTACGATCCCCTCCCAATCCTTTCTTCAAGATCTTAAACAACAAAGTATTCTTTTACCACTGTATTTTAGAGAAAACTCGTCTTACCATAAATGCATTGCCCTGTAAGTGCTCCCGTGACTGAGCAAAAGGTCAGCAAACTTCCTTGCATCAGTAGACTCAAAACACAAAAATTAAAACAAAACCCCAAAATCCATGGGCTGTGTGGCTTCATAATTATTCAATTATGATGAATGATTTTTAAAATACCAGCCAAGAATGTGTTATAAGAGCATCTGACGTCTGTAAGGGGTTATCAAGATGGCAGGTGTAGTCCTTCATTGTCCATTTCTGGGAAATTTGACTTGGGCTACGAACATGCACAGAACAGAGGGCATAGACTCCTTATCAATTTCAGATTTGAAATGAAAGGGAGATCAGTACTGTCATCTTTCATGGAGGAGATGCTTTCAAATGCTATTCTATTAAAGAATGGAGAGTTTTATTTTAAAAATCTGGGGAAATGGACTTGAATCCTCAAATGTTATGTAAGGTTAATTTTTAGGATAAGAGCATTCTTCTTTTGACATTTTTTTTTTCCTCCTTTCACTACCGTCACAAAGATAACTTGAGATTCACAGGTTATTCACACTCTAAGAGTATCTAATGCCCAGGCAGGACAGAAAAAATAATGTGTCTATTTAACCTTTTTCTTTTCCAGCCAAAAGGGGGGAAGGAGTGTTTAAGAGTACAAAACTAATTCCAAAGTTTGACTGACCTAGTTCAGATCCTAAGCTGTGTGACCTTGAGCATGAAACATAATACCTTTTCCCCTCAGTTTCCTCATCTTCAAACTGAGAATTATATGAACACCTGCAGTGTAGGGCAACTGGGAGCTAAACTCTATGTTATCTAAAAAATACTTAGCTAGGTTCCTGGTTCCTACTGTTATTCATCTATTTTAAACCTCCATTTCTTCATTTGTAAAAAGATCATTATTTTGCCTATCTTACCATGTTTATGTGGACATAATATTTATCGCATTGCTTGGTACATAGTAAACCTTGATAAATACTAGTTATTACTTATTACTCTGACTTTTCAGCAAAACAGCAATTATAGTACCAAATATGGCCTCTTCAGAATGAACTTCAGAAACACTGCCATCTAGTGACACATCTAAACCTGCAACATTCCCTCTTTTATAAGCTCTAGCTCTAGCCTTTTATTATTTCTCACTTGTTGATGCAACAACAACAACAAGTAGGCTCTACTCAACCCTTTCAGGTGTGCTTTGAAAAGGTTGGTCACTGCTGGCCTCTGATGTCTGTCCTGGGCATCAGGGTAGTGAGTACAAAGGAAAGGAAAACGTGTTGGCAAATTTAGCCCTCTGTATCCTCAGGCATTAACAATCTATTTGCTTCTCTCCTGTTTGTGTGGATTCAACCATGGACACAGTGTTTCCTCAAGCAAATCTAACCTGAATAATAATGAAAAATCAACAAAACAGCATCGTACAAAGAATTAGCTAGGGCGTCACTCCACTACGCCATAGTATTGTCAGATCACTTCGGGGTGGAGGGCGATATAAAAGGCTACTGAAGAGCCATGGCAATTAAGCAGCAGGTCATGTGTGACTGGAGGCCAGTGAACTGACGATTATTTTAGCTAAGCAGGAGTGCACCTGCACGTGTAGAATCCTCTGGCTCCCAGCGGCTTTCGTGGGCTCATGGGCTAGAACAGAAATTGCTCTAAAACAGACTGGGCAGGTTGGACTTCATCTAAAGAGCAAACATAGAAATGCGATAACTAAGGGTCACCTTAGCGGCATATGCTTGAACGTCATCTGTTATATTTCCACAGTCTTGCTGCTCTTTGCAGGCAAGCACGTTTGGGTAAAGAAATCGCTCACGTTCTAAATATTGAGGAAAATTTTCGATTTAATGATGACCTTTCAGAATCTGTTGTTTTAATTTCCTTGAAGATAAAAGTAAAATTTCTGAGAGTATAGGAGGCCTGGGCTCAATTGCCTAGATTTCTATTTCTGCTTTCTGTTTGTCCTTTTGGTTGGGGACCCTGGTATCCAGATCTTGGCATCACCCTCGCTTCTTTAAGAAACCTCAGCTGGCCTCCTTAACGAGGTCAAATTTTCCAGCAGTGTTCTCATTGAACCAAGTGCCCACTTTCTTAGCACTTATCACAGTGCGTGACATTTCTATGTCTGATTGTTTGATTAGTATCTCTTTTCCCCACCTGATTATATGTTTCGTGAGCGCAGGGGCCCGGTCTGCTATTGCCTAACATCACATGCCCACAGTTAGCACGGGCCTCACACAATTCAAGAGCTAAATAAGTGAGGAAGGCTAAATCTGCACTGAACAGAAATGCACATGAGCTGGGGTAAAATATCTTTGGACTCATTCACCACTTTAAAAATGCCAGTTAAAAATGGCTGTTCCCAGGAGATCAGGGTCCTCAGGGAGAAAAACTGAGACTGTGGTGCCAGAAAAGGGTCAAAATTCATTTGGTCAGAAATGGGAAAGTAATAGTTCACTCTCCTTTCTTCCCCAGGATTGGTTTAAGGTTCATGTCAGGGGGCAATGACTTAATTCTCCTCCAAAAGTAAATTTTGAATTGTGTTTAAATTATTAAAGTTCAATTTTATATCGGTGGTATGAAACCAGTTGATACAACCCCTTTTCCCCTACAAGGTAATTAAATGCTGCTTTATAGGCCTGATACCAATATGGTTCATGTAGAACGTGGCTTTCAGGGTACCACCCAGTAGACGTGCAAGTCAGGGCTCAATGCGTTGATAGAAGGAAAATGAGAACACGAGGCACAAAGAACATAAAAAGTAGTAGAGAATCTCAAAAAATAAAACTCAAGTCAACAAAGTATCTGTTTCAAGATTATATACTACAGAATTCCAATCATAGTCTTATCTTTTAGAGTCACAACAATAACACTGGGCCTTTGCTATTTTTATCTAGGTTGCCAAATACTCATCAAATATTTTTAATAAGATAACCATGGGGTTGAGGAATAAAACAAATGGTTCTTCTTCTCAAGGAGATTACATGCTATTTCCATGAGGAACATGTTACATGTTACATGTTTCTGTAAAAAAAGAAAATAACATTCTATTTCCATAATGGTTTTGGTTAAGAAAAATAATTTAATCTGCTTTTATAGGTGGGTCAAGAGAGGCATGGGAAACATATATATGTTCTTTTTAACATTCAGTGTTGCAGAAAGTATTAGTGGTGTACCACAGTGTATTTTTTTAGGGCTGCAAAGGATTACAGAATAGGAAGAATTCTACTACCTTCAGCCTAATGAAATACTTATAATGGGGTCAGACAGGAGTAAGAGGGCAGTTAAACAGCTGACAGCAATAGTTTTATAGGTTTTTGTTCGATGTAACGACTACAGTGATAGTCTGGCAGTCATCATCTAGTGGTTAGAAATTAGCTTCAGACTCCGGCAGCGGGATCTTGATTAGTAGTGTCCAAAACAGTGACAAATGGGCTCCAGAAAACACGAACCGTATAGGCTCAGGAATTTCAGAAAAGCAATCAAGTCAGTAGTGAAGACAAGACCTCACTCTGCACGGAGCCCCACGATACACTGGTTTCTAAAAGATTAGATCCATGGAATCACTTACACTCTTCTTCAGCCTGTTTTACTGTGAATAAACACAGAAATGAGAGCTTGCAAAATTACAATCTGTTGACTGAGGTCCTAGCACTCTATGAGTCTCACATCACATATCTGAGTTCTAAGATAATTGTGTGATCTCAGTGGTGTGCATTTTGTTTCTCTTTTTAAACTAGTTTTCTGTCTTTGTAATGTGATGACATTTTAGACAGAGACAGGATCTAGGACTCCCATAGAAAGTGTTTTTTAAACTGAATATGCGTCCAGTCTTGTCCTTGAGTGAGATTAATGGTACAAATGACACAACTGATACACCTTGCAGGTTATGTGAAATCACCTCGGGGTAATGACCTCAGCTCATTCCTACCTGCCGTGTTCTGAGTAATGTAGTTGTCTTCATTTATAGTTTAGTATATATATTACATTAGCACCACATCTTAGCCCATCTATCACTGATGCTGTGTTAGGGAAATAAAACGGAATGTATTAAGGTTCAAAGTTGACAAAGGAAATTAGTCTGAAATTAGGGGTCTTATAAATTTAATGGTAGACAGAGTCCTGCCTCAGAAAGTTTGACTAAAAGAACTGAAGGGAAAAGATAGAATTGTCAACAAAGAAGTAAAATAACTATTCACTCATCTTACATTGGTGATACCAGTTAAATTTGAGTTCTTGCCAGTTCCTTAAAGGACCAAGCTTTCTCTTGGTTATAACATGCATGGATGTATCCCTAAAAGACTATATGTAATCCTAATTTGTACAAGACTAAGTGTATTAAAAATACACTAAGGAAATGGTCCCCCCCCCCCAAAAATAAGTGGTATGATACACTTGTGTATTGCAATTAGTTCTAGAATATGTCACAAGGAATTTATTGCTATAATATCTAAAATATCAAGGTTTGTGAATTATTTACTTTAATAAAAAAAAACCTCTTGTTTTTTAGTGTATCAAAAGTCTTAAGTGTATGCAAGATTGTCCCTATAATACTATCCTTTTATTGTTTTGTATTTGACTATGCTTTCTTGCGTGGGACAGAAAGGGGTAAATTTTCATCCATTACACTGGGACTTAATGGCCCCAAGACAAGGCTAACTGACTCTGGAGATAAATCTGTACCTCTGTCATATGCTTTCATCATTCTATAATCATAACTGCTTTTTGACCTGTCTGTGTGTCTCACTGAGCCCCTTGAGGATGGCAACAGTGTAACAGCATATAAAATAAACTCAATAAATATTTGTTCAGGTAGTAACTTGGGTTTATAAAAAAGCAAAATAGGGAGTCAATTAACTCTACAAATTCCTTGATAGTATATGTATCAGATGTACTTAAAATTATCATGTAAAATTTTGATTTGAGGAGTCTTCTGTTGAGGATACTTTTTTTCTTTTTTTAAAGTCAATTATATTTGTACTTATTTTTAAGGAATTCCAAACTCTTTATTAACATCAATTCAACTACTTTGTTGAGTTCCCACTGTGTGCAAGTTTCCATGCTTTGCACTAAGAAAACATGATAATTAGATAGACACAATTTCTACTCTCAAACTTTAGACATGCATATAAATAATTACACTATGAGAAGAGTAATGATGTATGTATAAAATACACACTTAGCATAGAGGAGGGAGGATCAAGTCTGCTCAAATGAATCCAAAAGATTTTCTGACAGAGGTGACATCTTAGTTGAGGATTCAAGAGTGAGCAGTAGGTGATTAATGAGTGAATCATGGGGAATGAAGAGGAGGAAATCATCTCAGGTTGATAGAACAATACCTACGTAGGCCCAGAGACATGGAACATCACGGATGGAGACAAATGTGCCAGGGGGGTTGGACTGAAGAATGTAGTTAATGAGTCAGGCAGGTGCATATTATGTGGGACCTTGTACGACATTCTAAGGACAAACACTCAACTCTACAGCCAAGAGTTTTAGCATGAAAGGGACACACTCATATTTGTTTTAGGAAAGCCACATTTGTAGCAGGAGAAGCATCAGAGAAGGAGAAAATGATGTCAGGAAGTTTAAAAAAAAAAAAGGCTGGACAGTACCAGTGGGAATGCAGAGGAGGGGATGGACTCCGAGAGATTTAATAGGCAAATCAACAGATCTTGGAAGTGTATGTGGGATGATGGCGAGCATTACCCTAGGCTATAAATGTTTCTTATATTCTTTAGACAAGTTCTTCCACACCTCAGCTCCTCAACAGAGTCACCTGGGGAGCTGTCTAAAATCCCAAGGTCCAGACCTAGAAAATCAGAGTATCTGGAGGTAGAAGCCAGTGTCGGTGTGATTTCAATGTGCAGTCAAGGCTGGGAACCACTGGTCTACACAGAGACTCTTTCCTCAAGTTATCTGCAGAGAAAACAAGAGCTTAACTGATGCATTGGAAGTCACAGATAGCAGGAAGCAGAATCTGCGTCTCCAGTTTCCAGCCCCAGGGGCCGAACCATCAGATTGAATTACACCCTAGAAGCTTCAGCAGATTATCGACCAGCACTGACAAGTCAGGTCCATGGCATGCATTCTTTCACACTTGTGCGTGCCCAAAGCTAGCAGAAACTGACCAAATGAGAAACAGCTAAGAAATAGAAGACACTTTAACTTCCTAAAATGACACTCGAGATGATGACAAACTAATTAGGAAGACATAATGCTTCTGAATGTAATGAGAGAGAACAAGAAACACAAGATATAATTAATGGTAAAAGCACTTACTGGAAGAGCCATAGGAATTCAGAGACGTGAGAGTTAACTCTGGAAAAGATCACTCTAGGAGGAGATAAGACTCGTTTAAATGTAAACTTGAAATTATGGGTATTTTAAAAGGCAATGAATGGCATTTTATGAACTTTCAGTAAAAATCCAATTAATTTTGACAGGTATGCACATAAGTCATTGAAGATTGCTTTTACTAGGCCAAATTTGGTAGATTCAGAAGGAGTTTATAGCCTGTGCACAATTTTTAGTTATAAATCAAAATGTAGATGCAGTCATTTTATTCATGGAAAGATTAGGTCAACCGGAGAAAAGAAAAACAATTAACAGTGAAGCAAATGAGTTACTGTTAATAAGCTCATGTGGTTCTGAAGAATGCTTTCAAAGTGTTTATTCAGAGAGATTATTTTTAACTGGCATAGCGATAATATGTATTGTATCTACATACAAATACTATGAAATATAAATTTAGTTAATATTTAAGAGTTTCTTTTGAGAATAAGAAAAGACCAATTTTCTGTAACATTGCAATCATTAGTCATCCCATAGCCATCATTTCTTCACCCCCTCCCTTCCTTTGCACATCCTTAGGACATGGATTTCATATCTCCTATAACAATGCCCACACTATGGCTTGAGTTTTAGATATCTAGACACAATCTACTGCACCGTGCACTTCCATAAGCACCCACTGTGGTTGGGAGGGGGCATGTTAAGTGACTAAGAGCATGGACTCTGGCCTCAAACTACCTGGGTTCAAATCCAGGCTCTGTCATTCACCAGCAGGATGATCTTGAGTAAGCTACCCAACACCTGTGTGTTTCAGTTTCTTTACATCTAAAATTAGGACAGTATTATCAGCAGTAGTACCTCAAAGAGTGTGCTTTCAACCAGCTAATACTCACAAGGTGCTTCTCATAGTGCCTTGGACACTGGACGTACTAAATAAATATCAGTTATTGTGATATTGTGATTTATAATAAGAAATATTTATTTGGTTCTTGTTCCTGTTCCTGGCACAGAGTTCCTAAAACCCTTGAAATTTCCTGTGAAGAGAGAAATAAAGATGCCTTTGTCATGTTAATGAGGTGACTTTGGAAAGCACCTCAGGATAGGGGCTGGTTGCCAGTGAAACCAACTCTCATGATTAGAGGATTGGAACCTTCAGTCCCATCCATGATCTCAGAGGAAGGGAGAGGCTGCAGACTAGGTTCAGTCACTAACAGCCAAGGATTCCATCAATCACGCCTCTGTAATGAAGCCTCCATAAAAACCCAAAAAGACAGGGTTCCAAGAGCTTCAGATTGCTGAAAGCGTGGAGGTGCTGGGAAAGCGGCAGGCCCAGAGAGGCACGGAAGCTCGGTGCCCTTTCCCCCGTACCTTCCCTACGCATCTCTTCCATCTGGATGTTCCTGAGTTATATCCTTTTATAACAAACCAGTGATCTAGTAAGTAAAATGTTTCTCTGAGTCCTGTGAGTTGCAGTAGCAAATCAGTCAAAGTCGAGGAGGAGGTTGTGAGAACTTCTGATCAATAGCAGATTGGTCAGATATACAAGATCTTCTGGTAGCTCACAGCGAAGAAAAAAATGTGACAATGAGTATACATATGTTCATGTATGACTGAAAAAGTGTGCTCTGCACTAGAATTTGACACAACATTGTAATGTAACTATGAATCAATTAAAAATGTAAAAAAATAAAAGATAAAAAAATAAAAAATAGATAGCAGATTGGTCAGAAGCACAGGTGACGACCTGTTCTTGTGATTGGCATCTGAAGAGGGGTGGGCAGTCTTCTAGGACTGAGCCCTTAACGTACGGGATTTGATGCTGTTTCCAGGCAGACAGTGTCACAACTGTCTGGTGTTGAAAAATTGCTTGGTATGGGGGAAAACCTCACGTACTGTAATTGGGTGCAGAATCACAGTTGTTACAGTATCTTCTGTTGAATAGACACTGGCTAGAAGGATTAATGGATGGACAAATCACACAGAAATAAAACATCTAATAAAAGAATAACCATATTCACTGCAACCAACAGGACTTGGTCTTTGTCCTGATCTACTTCAAATCTAGTAAAATGCTAGACAACTTCTATAACTTCTTGGAACTTTATAAAATAATGATGTTAACACTTTCTTCCTCTCTTTGAACTGACATGGAGACAAATTCTCTAATATTTTTCACTGAAACATTTGAAGATCATGTTCTCCAAGTATAAAATATTATTTTGAAATATCATAGCCTTATCCAATGTTTTCCAGAAGGAGTAGGGGAACTCTTTTTGAAGGAATCCTCAAAGAGCTTAATATTACATGCTTTGTTCAAGTTAGCAGATTTGGAACATTACATGTGCCCAACTGCTAATAATGTAATTAGAGGTCTCTGGCTTGATACAAATACTGTGAAGGCAGAGGCAACCCTTATCCAGGGACTGTGGTGGGAAGAACAAGATCGTGGCAGTGCCTTTTAAAGAAAGTCGTATTGTTCTTCCATATATGGAAAAACTCCAGATATAACATGCATAGGTTTCCTTACCTTTGTAAAAGCATCAAATTGATCCCTATTTGAATTGAAAGTGATCTCTTCTCTAAGATCAATGTCTTCAAGTGAGATAAGCCCAAGGGTTGTAGAGGATGCTTAGTGCACAACCCAGGGGAATAAAAATGTATGTCCACCACTGATTTATTAAGTAATTTCTGCAAAAGGTGCACCTAGGAGATACATCACAGGGGCTGAGTTATTGGAGAAGAACCTCCCAGGCTGAACATAGGCAGCATGAGCGGTCTTGAATTTACAACTAGCTGTAAGAAGGGGGGTGGTGGGGAACTGCTGGGAGAAAACCTACCATTCCATTAAGGTAGTTTGATAAACTGTGATTTGTGGAAAGTGCTCATTTCAAAGCCTGTGTGCTTTATTTTATGAGTTTGTGCATTTAGCCACATGTTCTGCTGAGGAAACTACGCAAGGTCTGTCTGCCTCCAGGAGGCAGGATGGACAAGCGCATTTTACGAGTGACTTTTCCTGCAGAAGATTGCTGTCACTCTAGCCCATGATCTATACCCCAAATCTTCGAAAAAATGATGATAAATTATTCCAAATGACAGTTTCCATATAATTTCACTGCAAAGGCTTTTAAAGCTGAAAGGAGATTTAAGAGATCATCTCTTGACAACTTTCTGGTTTTACAGATAAGGAAATGGAAACTCAGAAAAGCAATGAGAGTTGGCCAGGCCCTGGTAAAGTCCGGACTGGATTCCAGTATCTCAGACACTGAACAACATCCTTTTCCCTGCTTTAGCTAATGTCTTCCTCAAATAGATAGGATTATACTACATAAAAGTGCGCTTGCTTGAGAATCTAGTTTATTACCTGATAACAATTTAGCACATTAGGAAGTCAACTCTACAAAGCAGTGATATGCTAGGCATTGTTGCTTATAATAAAGATATGGGCAAAAAGCCTAAAATGGCAGGCTGCTCATAGATATGCAGAGAAGAATATGATTAAATGGTTTGACAAACAATGCTCATTCTAACAAGGTAACATACAGCATTCTGGAGTGAGCAGTGGGAATCACTTTTAAAAAAAAAGCTACTCGCAAAGATTTCAAACTTATTTTTCCTCATTGAAAATATTTACAACCTATTTCAAAATCTCAGTTTATATCACTGACTTCCTTATGATTCAACCAGATAGTCACGCTTAGTCAACCACAAGTATTCATGGTTACTATGTATCCTTTAATCCTGTACTCAGTGCTGAGCAAATGAATACTCTAAATATGTTTGAATTTGTAAAGCAAAATTAGCTAAAGAAAAAAAAACTTTATTATACCCAAGATTGGATTTATATGTGCAATTCCAGATGCTTTATTGACAGAGAGCACCAACTGTTCCCTCTATATATCATATGTATATACATACATACACACACATATACATCTAGGCAATATATACATATTACCTCCCTTGACCTTGGATTTGTTCTTGGGAAACAAAGTAGCCAAGGTAATAAAGAGTAAGTTCTTCTTTGATTTGGGAATCTAAGGCTATTGAGACTTAGAAATTCTTGGATGAGACAATCTCCCCAAAAATAGTGAATTAAAATGCATAATTTAGTGGTATTGCTGCGTAACAAACCACAAAAGTAAACCTTAAGTCAGGTCAACTTTTATTCAAGTTCACACCTTTTAGCAGCAAGGTCCAGTTTTTCCAAATAGTTTGCCTTCTGATGCTTAGAGTTACATGAAGTTAGGAGACCAGATTCTTCTGCAGTGGGATGTATCTCAGAGAATCAAAGTGGTGCCCTTCAAGCAACTAGAGAAGCAGTGCCTGTCTGGACAGACTCCCGAGACCTCAATGTTTGTCTGGACCAGTGCTAGTGTCTGAAACCTACTAGTAATGAAGTTTTCATGTAGGTCTCTTAAAATAAAATAAACAAATGAAGAAAGTGTTCCTTTGCAAAGGTGTGTGTTTTTATTTTACAAATCCCCTAATGTTGGACATTTAGTTTAGTTTCAATTTTCTAATAAAAGCAATGCTGCATTGGATTTCTTTGTAGCTAAGACCCAGAACAAATCTATGTTAGCCTGTTGTTTAGAATAAGTTTTTAAATTTCTAGCTTAAAAATATACTAATTTTTAAGTCTTTTGACATTATTTTTAAACTGCTTTGTGGACAAGTGATACTAAAGTAAAACCCACCATGCTGCCGAAGCTGATACTATCATTTTGTTTAATCTTTGGCAATTTGACAGCAAGAGCTCAGCAGAAAGCAATTTAAATTAAATGCTCAATGGGAACATTTAGTGAAAACTTGTTTCTCCAAATGAGCACCCACTGTGTACGAATACTGTGCTATGTGTTTGGATATGAAGGCAGATATGAAGTGGTCCCTGCCCTCAAGAAGCTTCAGTTAAAAAAGAACAGCTAAAAAGCACTAAGCCTCCAGAAAACGAAGAAGCGAGTGTTTAAGGAGAAGCTGTTTTGAGAGGGTAGAATTAGTATAAAATGTGTGGCGAGCGAGTTTGCCTCAATCAGCCACAGGACCAAGTTTATTGAAACGAATGCCTTGGACTGCTAAAGCTTATTCTGATTTGGCTCTGCTGAGCAGGCTGGCAGTGGGGCTGATTAAATTTGTTATAAATGGTTCGTGCCCACATACAGGAACAATGGAACAGTAATTTTTCTTTCCTAATGGTCTGTTACCACTATCCTTTATGTGAGATGGTAACAATGGACTCTCTCATCCACAGCTTTGAAATGCTCTCCTCCCACGGAGGCCGCTGACCTCCCATTATGCAAGAGGACCTCATTTTTGTCATGTTGGGTCACTGTGTTCTCTGTGGGTGTGTGGCTCATCATAATTCTTTATACTTGTGCTTATGGCTTTTGTTTTTAAACAAAATTAAAAATGCGTGTGTAGCACATATCATCAATCCCCAATATCTCTTAACTGAACTGTGTGTGTTTATGCAGCTGCCGACTCCTGGGATATCCTCTTGGGAAGGAGACAAAAGTTCTGAATGTACCTTTTTGTAAATCAGTAAATAGTACAGAGTCTGGAGTTTTGTTGTTTTTTTTTTTTTAATTAAAGGTTTTCTATTCAACAGTGTTGCCAATAGGGGCAGTGGCTGTGCACACAGTGGCCAATGAAAAGATCTGTCTCAGGCATCCTCTTGGAACCAGCAACGGTATTGGGAATACAGGAGGTATTTATTTTTTCTTTAAAGAAAAGTGGAGTTTTGCAAGATTGCAATACTTTGCCCCTATTGTTTGTTTAGTGGTTTTAGTTTATAAGTAGCAAAATCTGGAAATAATCCATTTTGTAGTGAGTCTGGAAGTTGTAGCATCTCCCCTACCCTAGGGGACTTCCTTGCTCCACACAGCTGCACTGTTCCCCACCCACTTCCTGCCTCGGGCCTCCTGGAGGTGCTTTAGGACTTCACCCCACTTCCCCTGCCTCTCCCTAAGCAGCTTTGTAACCACAGTTCACATCTTTTCCACTGACTGATACCATACTAATCCTTTGAGGTAGATACAGATGAGAAAGCTGTATTAGTAAGAATAAGTGACTTGTCCAATGTCCTCATCTTTTCTGAGGGGCCACCTGTCATTCTGCACCCTTTTTATGTGGGAAGAAGTTTCTCAATGGATCAGTCAAGAACAGGTTGTAGGAGGACTCATCAAAAACTCTGCAGTAGGACGGAGGCCTCCGTTGTGGTGGTGGGGTGGGACGGAGGCTGAGTGTGTGCCCTTCTCCGAGCTGTCCCCAGCTCTGTCACCACAGCTCCAATTTTCCCTTCCAAGTTTTTCAGAGATCTTCCAGTTATAGGTGAGTTTCTTTCATAGTTTATATAGCTTGAGGTGTGAGGGGAACTCTCCTGATTATGAAAGATCAAGTCCGTTATCACTGAAAACACCTGTGTGTTGGTGGAGGTGTGGGGAGCAGTCCACAAAACGTCTTTCCTCTCTAGCCAGGTGCTATTTCATAATGAATTCCTGAGTATTCTTCCTGGTCAAGAGGTGCCAATACAGAGTCCCAGGCCCCCTGGGAGGTGTGGTCCCAGCTCACAGACTGACGAGATGATGGAGATCAAGTTTTCTGTGGGTGTGGGGACAGCTCTATCTGGGACTGTGGGGCATGTGACAGAAAAAAGACAGGGATATAATGAGCAAGAAAAGGGACTGAGCTGTTTGGAAAGGCCAGATCTGTGCAGGCAGCGGTTTCCAGCAGCCCCTCAGCCTGGATTCATAGAGCAGGGTGCTGTGACATTTGTGGGGTAAAGCTTGAATGATGCAGGAGAGCACAGTGTTTTTAGATGGGTCAGACCTGGTGTCTCTGACTTGGCAGCTTGCAACAAAATTGACAGCCACTGTCACCTCTCACATACTTACTTCAAGAGGCTTAGCCAGTTGGCTTGCCTCGACTCTGCCCAACAGTCTCTGCTACGTGGCAGCCAAGTAACCTAAAAACATGCCAATTCCTTCTCAGCACTTCCCCAGGCTTCCTGACACATTTAGAATAAGATCTAAGCTTTAACCTGGACAGCAAGGTCCTGAGCCAGTTAGCTCTCAGTTTGCACCTCATCTTCCCCTACTTGTTTTTCTCCTGCCCAGACACAGTGATTCCTTGCTGCTTCAAGAATTCCTACCTCATGCATTTGCTTTGTCTGTTTCTTCTCCCTATTAGACATTCCTTAGTTATCTAATGGCAAGGTACTTTCTGATCACTGACTGCCCCTCTTTATCCTCATCCTCTGCCTCATTATGCATTTCATAGTACTATTGCTACCTGACATTTTATTCTATACCCATTTGTTGTTTGTCATACTCACTAGAATGTAAGCTCCATGAGGGCAGGGGTCCATCCTTGGTCACTGTTCTATCTTCAATGCCTAAAATAATGCCTACACATAACAGGATCAATAAATATATCATCAATGACCAAATTAGTTAACTTGGAGATGCTGTCAGGCTATATGAAAACATTTAGTCTATTGGGAGGTTTGCATTCATATGTGTGATCAATTATAGAGCATTCAACCAGTGCACACATTGTGCTAATCGTCATGCTGATTTCACTGTACTTCTGAATGACCAGACAACTTAGTGATGATTCATCCGTGACCAAAAGGAAATACATTAGGTATTTAATGTAAAAATAGTGGTTCACTGAGGTGAAAGGTAGAGCGTAGCTAAGCTATTTAAGATACATAATTGGGAAAAAAGACTCCATTCATTTATTCATTCATCCACTTATTCAACAACTATTTATTGGTTCTTTCTCCATACCAAGCTGCATGTTAAGTGATGAGAATGCAGTGATGAAAGACAGCAGACTCAGCACTTGCCCTCAGGGAGTTTAGAGTCTAATGGCAGAGTGTCTTAGTCTATCCTGGTTGCTGTAACAAACTACCACAGACTGGGTAGCTTATAAACAACAGAAATTTGTTTCTCAAGTTCTAGAAGCTGGAAAGTCCAAAATCAAAGAACCAGCAGATTTAGTGTCTGCTGAGAGCTTGATTCCTGCTTCTCAGATGGCCATCTTCTCACTGTGTTCTCACATGGGGCAAAGGAACCCTCTGGGGTCTCTTTTGTGAAGGCACTAATCTCATTCATGAGGGCTCCACTCTCATGACCTAATCACCTCCTAAAGTCCCCACCTCCAAATACCATCACAGTAGAGGTTAGGTTTCAACATAGGAGTTTGGGGGTGGGGAGACACAAACATTCAATCTATGGCAGAGTATTAACTAAACAAAAACTTACTGGGAAATCAACTGATTAAGATTTGGTAAGTACCAAAAAGGTGACTAACAGTGTGCCATAAAAGTAAATGATGACAACTCAACCTGTTGTGGGGAGTAGAAGAGACTTCCCTAAGGAAGTGACATCTAAGCTGAAACTGGGAGAATAAAAAGTTACCCTAAACAGAGAGAGGAGATGAGCATCCCAGGCAGGGGGGAGCAGCATGTGCAAGGGCCCTGAGGTAGGCTGGAGTTTAGTATATTGGAGAAACTCAAAGAAGATCCAGTATGACTGGAAACAGAGTGCAGGACAGGAAAGCAGGTTGGTGAAGCAAATATGAGCTGGCTTATAGAGCCAACATAAATCCATCAAGAGATTTAAGAGATGAGTGACATGATCAAATTTGTCTTTTAAAAGTATTATTTTGTAGAGTGTTGAGAGTAGATTGAAACATGGTAAGACTGAAAGTAGGGAGATAAATTGGGGGCTAATTGAAGTAATCAAGATATTGGGATAACTTGAACTAGGGAAATGGCACCGATAGAGAAAAGTAGGTGGATCCTAAAAATAATTAGGAGGTAAATAGCCTGTTTTGGTGACTGGACATGGGATGGTAGGGGAGAAGGAGGTATTAAGAATGGTTTCTATCTGTTATGAGTTGAATTGTGTCCCCCCTCCCCCTACCAAATTCATATGTTGAATTTCTAATCCACAGTACTTCAAAATGTGATCTTATTTGGATTATTTGCATTGCAGATGTAACTGGTTAAATTAAGATGACATTTTACTGAACTAGGCTAGGCCCTTACTCCAGTATGACTGGAATACTTATAAAGGGGAAATCTGAACACAGATATGCACACAAGGAGAATGCTATGTAAAGATTAAGGCAGAGACTGGGGCAATGCATCTACAAGCTACAAAACACCAAAAGATTGTCAGCACATCACCAGACGCTAGGTGATAGAACAGATCCTCACAGCTCCTCAGAAGGAAGCAACGCTGGCACCACTTTGATCTTGGAATTTTAGCCTTCAGAACCAAGAGATAACAACTTTTTACTGTTTAAGCCACTCAGTTATGACAACCCTAGCAAACTAACACACTATCACTGTTCCAAATATGTCCCCAACAGGATCCATTCTGAAGGACAGTGGCAATGAAGATGCCTTTCTTCACCTCTTTCACCCCAAAAATGTATCCCTACCAAAGACCTTCATGAAGCAGATTGAAGACTTAAAGGCATGAAGTAGAGCATAACTCATCTATTCATCCATCCATTCATCTAGAAATACTCATTCAACCAATATTTCTTTGGAAACTACACTGTTTTAAGCGCTAAACGAAACTTGAAGTATTATCCACATGGATTGAAAGAAAGCAGTTGTTTGGGGGTGGTCAGGGAAATTATAGCCAAAATCTTAGGTTCATTTGGACAATGAGAAAATTTGGCTGACCTTCAAAAAAGCATTCCTAGAATAAAAGTTATTATTCTTTAAATGTTTCCCAGAGGAAGTGGTAATAATCTCATAGGTTGAGTCATAGGAAATCTTGCTGGGCAGGACATTCAATAACACACTTTGGGGAACAACCTTAAATTATAAAGGCAAGTTGGCAGGATTACTTCACTATTTCCATCTTTATTTTCTATAAAGAATCCTTGTGGAGACTTCACAACGTGGGTGGCCAAATTATAATCACTGAATGATATAGTGGAAGATGAATCCAAATGTCATAATTGTTCCCTTCACTTCTAATTTCTGACTTTTGTTTCTAAGCTGTATCCTCTGGGCTTCTTTCCTCTTAACGCTTTCAGTTAATACCCTCCATTTCCTCAATGTTTTCCATTATTGTCTTTGTCCCTAAATTTCAAGAGTGTTAATAAGATCTGTAAGCTACAGACAGTCTGGGTCCACACATCTTTTGATGCAGTTATGAAAGCAGTCTTCCAGATGCAAACTGACAAGAGAATTGCCCACTACCCATGCCTTTAATGGTGTTTTAGAAATTATCACTTCACACCGTTAACAGGAAATCAGCAACAAGATAACCCTCACATACTTTCTTTTGAAATGCTTACATTTTGTGTTTCAGGAATGAAGTTTTAGCTTCCTGACAACTTTTAAGTTCCTTCATAATCTATGTCTGCATTTCCAGGTATCTTACTTGGGGGATAGGGCAATCCTAGGGTTACTCATTACCCCAAAGCAAAGAATAAGCAAGCTTTGAAAAGGTTGTCTCCTTTCAGCCAAATTGGCTTATCACCAAATACTCACTGATGTCTGATCAAGCTAAAATAGCTTAATCTGCTCCTCAGGCACAGCGGAGGATGTCCCCTTCAGAGGGAACTAGATGTTTATAGAGCATATGGCAGTGTTTTCCAATGTCTATGACAGAGGCATGGGGCTCATAATGAAAGCAGCTCTTTTGCCCCTTTCCTGTTTTCCCATTTCTGTTCCTTTCTAACCCTGAAAGAACCTAACTGACCTATAGATTCTTTTCCTAGATAAAAAGAAGTAAGAATGAAGAATTAAGTAGTTAAAGAATGTGTAGTTAGTAGTAGTTGAAGAATCTCTAGCAATCCTGGAGGCAGATCACGGGGAAAGATAACATCAAATGAGAGAGTCCACCAGCCTGCACGCAATGGAGAATGATGCAGAACCCAACCTCCTGCCTCACCAAGTCACTGAGATTCTTCCTCACCTTTTTCTCTTTAAAAAACTGTCAAGGCTGAGCAGAATCTTTGGAGCTAGCCTCAGGACATGAATCCACCTTCTCCTCATATTGCCAGTTTCTCTGATTAAAGCATCTTTCCTTTCTGGCACTTGCCTGTTTTTTCATTGGCTTCTGAATGGCAAGCAGCTGAACCTCAGTTTGGTAACAATAAGACACACGGGTTTGGCATGATACCTCCAGAAAGGTCACGCCCTGTGGTTTTCAGATGAAATGATCATTTCTCCTCACAATGCTGCCAGTGCTTGGTGTAAGGATCTCAGAGTAACACAGCGTGAAGTAAAATTTCAACAACAGATCATTTTTCAGGTAATCTTTTCTCTGGGAAGGTTTTCCACAATCCACTGACCTGTCCATGAAATTCTCGCTCTTTTCTTCTTAAAAATTCTGAGATTTGAGTCAAATTTCTAGCAAAGAATGTCCTTTCCATCCTTCCTCTGCCCCTGAGTACAGTACTCCACTAGACACAGTGTGTGCAGGAAGCCCCAGGAAGCACAGTCTTGAACAGAAATTGAACAAAGAGAAAATTTTGAGCACAAAGATTTTGTTTGTTTTGTTTTAAGAACTCAAAAGGCTCCTATTTAAATGAGGCTCCTTTTAAATAGGAGAAATATAGACAGACTATGCTCATAGCTGCATACTGCTGTGGGTTTCAAAGTATGTCAAACTTTCCATTCCCTTCTTCATCCCACCCAAACACATCCCGTAAAAGGAATCACATACTTGTTCTTAGACTCTCATCAGCTATGGGAAGAAAGAGAGTCAGAGATCCTGGAAGCAAATGGCAGTGACATTTAGATGAAAGTGTGCATTATTTTCCCATTGCTATTATAACAAATTATCACAAATTTAGAGGCTTTCAACAACACATATTTATTATGTCACAGTTCTGTGGGTCAGAAATTCAGGTTGGCTTGGCTGGTTTCTCTGCTTAGAGTCTCACAAGGCCAAAATCAAAGTGTCATTAAGCAGGGCTTCTATTAGGAAGTTCTGGGGGGAAATCTACTTCTAGGTTCATTCAAATTGTTGGCAGAACTCAGTGGCCTATGTTTGTAGGTCTGAGGTCCCTATTTCCTTGCTGGTTGTTGTCTGGAAGTAATTCTCAGCTGCTCCCATTCATTGGCTTATGGCCAAATTCCTCCAGCTTTATAGTCAGCACTGGTAAATCAGATCTTTCTCAAGCTTTGAATATCTCTGACCTCCCTTTCTACTTCATATCTCTTGCTCTCCTCTTCTGTTGCATCTCTTTAACAATTCCACCTTCCCCTTCTGGTTTTAAAGGTTCATGTGATTATACCGAGTCCACCAGGATAATTTACCTATTTGAAGGTCAGCTGATTAGTAACCTTACTTACGTCCACTATGTGCCTTCACAGCAACACGTAGATTAGTGCTTGATTGACTAACCCGGGGATAAGAATCTCGTAGGGTCCCAGCTACATAAGAGGGAAGGAACCACAGCTACATAAGGAATATTCTGCACTGCCAGAGTTGGAGGGGGCAAAGAAAGACACCTTGAATTTCCCAAGGGCCAGGACTAGACCTACAGGAGAATGTCAGCCTCAGGTCCTTTTAAAAATGTCTCTGCCCAAGAGCACTGTTTAAAAGGGACGAAACGCCCCAGCAAAGGGAGCAGGTGGCTGAGGGGAAAGGTACCAGCAGACAGCCGGAGGACGGGACCGCAGGCGGGAGAGCGCCATCATGGGGGAGAGGGTCTTCAAAGAAGTCAGCAAGCAGCCCGCAAAGAATCAGAATTTGGAATCTGCCATATGCAGAAGGATCACTGAATCACAGCCATGTCAGCCAATCGAGACCATTCTATGCCTCATCTACACTAGTCTCAACCGCTGTTGACTCCGGAGAGGTAGGTGGAGAAGAAAGACAGCGAAGAGTGGCCAAGGCCAGCGTGATTCCTAAGTTTTCATCCAGAGATAGGCAAAGAACTATTCGACACAAGATGTTTAAAAGAGAATAGTGATAAAGAATAAAATCGGTTTGTATCCTCTTAAGTCAAGCTTGTTCAATAAAATGGTTACATGTTACATATGTCATTAATTATTGATATATACCAGGATCACTATCTTAATTGTGATGAGATCATCTTTCAGCATTCTCTTTACCTATTTAAATATCTGTTCCTTTAACTGAGTGTTTAATTGTCTTTGACCATCTTGTGAAAATTACCTCTCTGTGGATTCTATCAAGAGCCAATATAATTCCGTGTATCTTGGCTCTAATTTTAAACTGTGTACTCTAAGGAAGGCTGAACAAAATGACCTCTACAGTTATTTCCAGCTCAACAGTTATAAAATGAATTACCGTTTTCTCCAAGGTCTCCTTGCCTTAGTTAACAAGTTAGCTGTCCAGTTGGTTTTGGATCTGAAAAACCCACTAACAGCGCTCCACCCTTCACAGAACACTTGGTTCCATGTAAAGACAAGTTAGGGAATAATCTCCACACTCCATCTCCCATGGTCATCTGCAACCACCTCTTCCTGGGACCCATATTTCCTTCAGCTTTTACCATGCTACAACCCGACTTTCTCAAATCCAGCAAGAAGTACATCTTTCACTTTGGAACCCCTGTCCATCCTCATCACACTCCATCCCCAAAGGTTAATGGCCTCTTTTAGGGAGGATGCCAATGCAGTTTTGACAGAAACACTAACATTGCTGGATATTCCAGAAGAATAAACTCTGGGGAAAAGAGCCTTGGCACCAAGGCAAAGCTCAATTTATACACCATAGCAATTTTTGATAGATGTAAATCTGACACAAACAGAATTTTTATGGCATACCACTACATTTAGATTAAAGTGCTTTTTAATAGAATATGTAATTTGGAAATATAAAAGTGCATTTTAATTGCCCACAAATGAGTTTTTAAAGTACTTAGGATCATCAAGAACATAAAATGAAAGTGATTCGATAAATTATCCTGCGAAAACTAATACTTATTTTAAATGGCAATAACTATATGAGGAGTAACTATGTAGTATTAGGACAAAATTCTACAAACTGTGCTAATTAAACAAATTAGATTTAAAGTTACATCTTGTATCAACACATTGTCACCATTCACATCTATGGTATCATTACAGATGATGCAGAGTCCTGGCATTGTGTGTAACAGGGATTTGGGATTGACAACCAGCTTTGGGACTTCTTTACAGAATTTATCATCCATTCTTGTATCAGGCATTGTCATTTACAGTTCTCTTGACTTCACTCAGTGTGATCCATGCTTTTTCTCGTTTCTTCATTGTCTTACTAACACCCTTGGTCTGTCTGCCTGTTTCATCTGACCAAAGAAAGTGCTTGTGATTAGAGTTTAGAGGGCTTTACATGGCATTTTTATCTTGCTTTTGCCCCATGTCAGATCATTAAACTGCCCCACTGCAAGTCATTGCTTCATCCATCAAGTTCAAAGTGAGTGAACCAATGAAATTATAAGATCACGGGCCTCTGCTCCATCCTGGCCATTGGCTATTAATATTAGTTTTTGAGTGATGCTGTGGAACCTGCCCAAGACCATTAGAATAGCATCAATATCTAATAAAGTTATGTCGTGCTACAAGGCAAGATTGGGACAACAATTTTCATAAATGCCTCAAAAGAAGATTACAGGAAGCCACAAAAATGTCTGACAAGGAGACTCAACCTAGTCTAGGAGCTCTAAAAAGCTTCTCTGAGGAAAGGCAATCTAATCTGAGACCTGGGGGACGAGTAAATTATCCACCGTGGAGAAGAACATTCTAAACTTCTAAAGCAAGAAGGATCATGGACTGAGGATCCAATAGATTAGTGGGGCTGAAGAGAGAAGGAGAAGAGGGTGAAGATGAAGTAAGAGAGGTTGAGATGCTGCAGGGTGATAATTAGAGGTCAGAATGAATGTGGAGAGAGTCTAGAAGCCATTATAATAATTGGGGACAGAAATGATGTTGGTTTGGACTAGGGTGGTGGCAGAAGAGATGAGGAGAGATGGACATTTAGAAGGTACACTTAACACCGATAATCAATTTCAAATGGTGTGAGGCCAAGAAGAGGATGTTTCCAACTAAACACACTTGGATGGATGGACGTGATCATCACTGAGCTAGTGGTCATTAAGGGAAAGCTGAGTTGATGATGGTGGAAGAAAGCGATGAGTTCTGGGCTTACTGAGGTTGAAGTACCTATTAAATATCCAAGAATCACTGTTGAGTAAACCAATGGCCTAAAGCTCAGAAGAAAGATCTGGGCTGGAAATAAAAATTTGATGGTTAATTAAAGATGTTTTATGTTTGTTTGTTTGTTTTTGTTTTTGTTTTTTAGATTCCACATATGAGCGATCTCATATGGTATTTTTCTTTATCTTTCTGGCTTACTCCACTTAGAATGACATTCTCTAGGAGCATCCATGTTGCTGCAAATGGTGTTATGTTGTCGGTTTTTATGGCTGGGTAGTATTCCATTGTATAAATATACCACATCTTCTTTATCCAGTCACCTGTTGATGGACATAAACAAAAACAAAGCATAAATATAGGACAGAAATAGACTCATGGACAGAGAATACAGACTTGTGGTTACCAGTGGGGTAGAGGGTGGGAAGGGATAGACTGGGATTTCAAAATTGTAGAATAGATAAACAAGATTACACTGTATAGCACAGGGAAATATACACAAAATGTTATGATAAATCACAGAGAAAAAAATGTGACAATGAGTGTGTATATGTCCATGAATGACTGAAAAATTGTGCTGAACACTGGAATTTGACACAACATTGTAAAATGATTATAAATCAATAAAAAATGTTAAAAAAAAGATGTTATATGAAGCTATCAGGGTTAATGAGGTTCCCAAGGGAGAGCTTATAAGAGGAAATTAGATTAAAAAAAAAATAAGGCTTCTGACCAAGACTTAAGGAACGCCAGTATTTAGAAGTTGGGTAGAAGATAACATGTTAGAAAAGCTAGAGACACAGGAGGATGCCTAGAAGGGTGCTGTCTCCTGTAAGCCAAGGGGTTACAAAGTATCAGAGGAAAATGGCCACTAATAAAGTATAATGAGAAGTCAAATGAAATAAGGACTAAATATGTCTTTGTGGTTTAGGGAAGGCAAGGAGGGGAGGTCTCTGGTGACCTTACCAAGAGCCATTTAGAGAGTGAGGAGCATGAATAGTGTAACAGCATGAGCTATTAGTCCTTGAGAGCTAAGGAGGTTCAGGGTGTAGTCAACTCTTCTGAGTTGGTATAGCCAAATGTCAAGTTTTACCCAAGGCAGTTCCATTTTGGCCTCTTGTCCTGGAGAGATTATCAATAGCTCTCTCCTTCACTCTCAAGGATGTCCTGTTTTGAATGATGAATTATGCATCACTCTGGTGAAGGGCAAGGTGACAGCTAGAAGATGAAGTGGCATAGAATAGCAATTCCTAGCTCTCTGGTACAAGAGTGTGGCAGCACAGAGCTGTGAATGAACCCACACTTGAAGGCTGACAGCCCTGAATATAGTTTTTAGTTCTACCATTTATTGGCTGCAGGACATTGGATAAGTTTGTTTGCACTCTTGGGGCTAACGGGATTTAAATTTCAGTACAAAGTGAGGATTTCATGTAAAGGGCTAACATATAGTGCTCAGCATATATAGGTTCCCTTTTCTTTTTCCCTATGATGTGTCCTTTTCTATTTTATTTGCTTCCCTCACTTTTCTCTTTCCACCCCTCCTCACCCTAAAGGAACTCAAACTGTTTGTGAAAGAGGAAGTTCTTATTTTTATATTTCTAATGTGTCCTCTTTCTGTGTAACATCTGTCACTCTTCGGGATAATTAGTGGCCCAGGCTTCTGTCTCATTATCCTAACTGGGCAAATGTATTGCTACCCAGCTCATTCATGTCAGTACATTTTAATCGACACTTACTGAGTATTGCTTGCATCCCAGGCTAGAAATGCTGAGGTACCACACAAGTATATAGTGTGATCCTTTTCGCAAGAACAGTGTTTTGCAGGGAGAAAGACAACATATTATGCATAACAGTCCTGCTGCTACTATTCCTGCTACTTCTGTTAGTGGCTACCATGTATTAAGCACCTTGGACGCCCTGTGCTAGGCAGCTGGCGTGTCTTGTCACATTAAATCTTTACCTTGTGCAAGGTATTACTGTAATTGTTCCATCTTACAAATGAGGAAAACTGAAGTTCAAAGAGGTTAAGCCAATGGCTCAGAATTACATAGCTCACAAATGTCCAAACTGGTGTCTAAATCCTGATCCACCTGACCCCACAGCCCATGACCTTTTCGTGTCTCAATGGAACACACGGTGAATAAAATACTAAGCACACAATAAGTGCTATGTGTGCTCAGGACAGAGAGAGGGTGCGCACGGCAAACCAACAGCACTGGTGAAGAACATATGAAGAGATGGAACCTGAGTGGCCTGGAAGGATATTTATGCACGTGACTGTCTCAAATAGCCAGTGCACTTCACAACTGGTTAAGCTGGACATGTTTCCCAAGGGACTAGCTGTATAGATTTTCAGGGTCTTTTATCTCCTCAGTCTTGACTATTTAAAGTAAGTTTTCAATTAAATACCCTTCAAGTCAAATTGGACAGAATCAGCCCTGCTGCATTCCAATGGCTCCAAGCTTCCCTGGCATGAACACTCAGCTTTGTGAGCGTGAATATGTGCTCAGGGTTCAGAATTACAGAGTTCACTGCAGTTTACCAATAGCACATTATTGGTGTTCAGTTCCTGCCTCCAGCACTGAAATGGTACAGCCTTTAGCATGATTTAAAGTGGCCACTTAGAACTTGGCTGAATAATGCTTGACTCTCAGCACGGCTGAAGGGGTACTTAAAGCACAGTCCCTGCAACTGCGTCATCTTCTGCAAATTAAGGCTGATGAATAACAAGGCTGCCTCACTCTGGCGTCGTGCCTTTCATCTGAGCAAGACCGAAGCTGTTCCTGGAAAAGACCCAGCTCTCCTTTGCTGAAGTGGTGGGGAGTGTGGACAGAAGGGGCAGAAAGGAAGGTCAAAGTTGGCATTTGAGTTTGCACTGCGAGGAGGGAAGTGAGAGGACTGATACTCGTCCTATAAAATAGTATTAAAGCTCTGCATGCTCCTGGCACAGGGTCGACATCAGGGGTGGGGCTGCAATCATGCTTCCTCTGTCCAGCCAAGTAGGCTCCATTTTACAGGCAAGCCTTCTGGAAAATGGTGATATCATTGGTGGGTGTGGTTGGAGGCACTTTCCCCAGCTCTCTTCTGAAAACAAGCATGCTATTCTTCTACATATGAATTTTCAATCTGGACTCTCTAGAAGCCTGCCATGGCTCTGTGGCCTGTTTCGAAAGCAGAGTTTAGGCTATGGGAATTTTTGTAAGGGATTTCTTCTCCCCTACAACTTACACTGGGAGCAAGGATAGTCTGTCAGTATTTTCTCCTAACCCGTACTTCAGCATGTCCTGTAGTGCTGATGTCTTCCTTAGAGCACTCCAGGAAGGGGATTTAAAGTAGCCAGAGCCATGGGGAGAAGATGATTTGTGCTGTGCTCGACATACAGAGGAGTAACCTGTATCGCAGTGCCTTAAGCTGAGGGTTTTTCTTCATGGCTTTTATCATATTTGTAATTACTTGTCCATTCGTGTAGGTTTAAGTATTTTTCTACCACACCATTCTATAAACACCAATGACGGCAGAGACCGTATCTGCCAAGGTCACGCTACCTGGATCCAATGACTGTTACTGGTTTCCTGCACGTGGTATGAATAATACATATGTCAACCACATTTTATCCCCTCCACCCCCAACACAAGCTCAGAACTTAACTGTTTAGTCAAGATTATGAAAAAAATTTAAATATGAAGTGTTCGATGTTTAAAAAATTTTCCAATATTTTTAGAACTGCCTTGAGGTATGGAGAAAAGTAAGCCAAAACTTCTGGGCCAAAACTGAAGAGGCTGGCTTTTCTCTAGCAAGTGTGCTGACGATCCTGATATGCTCCGAAGCTGGCTGAGCACTCCACAGAACGTTGTAGACACTAATTCAGTAGTCAAATTATAGAAAATTTAAGGCTTTGCCACCATCTCCTGGATTTGCATGGATTTGTTTCCAGAGTTCCAGCCACTGCTTGAATCAAACACCCATATAGTAGTCATTTAAGTCAGCAGCTCACTACAGAATGAGTGGCACTTTCTCCATCAAAACTAGAAATCAACAAGCTAACACCAAACTTTATTAAAAAGCACATTTGAGCTACTTTAAAGTTGTTTATAGAATTAGAGATTCCAGGCAACGGAAAATCATATTCTTTCCATTAAACTTTAGCAAGAAAGAGGGTAAAGCGGCAAGTATTAGGAAACTGCTATGTTCTAGGAACTGTTCAAAGGGCTACACTGCCACCCAGCAGCACTGCAGGCAGGCCATAGGTCCGCAGAGGAATATTCTCAAGTGCTAAGATTAATGGAATTCACCGCGCTAGGTTTTGGATTCGCTTGGGACCCATCGCACTTTTCTTGTTTCCCATTTCTCCATTTTGGAGCGGGATTATCTAATCTATGCCTGTCCTACCATTGCACTTTAGAAGCATATAACCTGTCTGGTTTCACAGCTTCACAGTTGGAAAGAAATTTTTCCTAAAGATGAATCACACCTCAAGTCTCATCTACACCTGATTTAGATAATATTTAGATGAGACTTTGGACTTGGAATTGATGTTTGGACTGGGTTAAGATTTTTAGGGTTACTGGGATGGGGTCAATGTATTTTGTATATGAAAAGAACAAAAACTGGGGGAGTCCAGAGGGCGGAATGTTATGGACTGAATTGTGCCTCCAAAAATTCATATGCTGAAGCCATAATATAGTAGAACTATCTTACGAAAGAGGAAGAGACACCAGAGAGCTCTCTCTTTCTGTGTGTGCACAGAGCAAACTCCAGGTGAGGGCACAGTGAGAAGGCGGCTATCTGCAAGACAGGATGGGAGCCTCACAAGAGATCAATCCTGCTGGCGCTTTGATCTTGGATTTATAGCCTCCAGAACTATGAGAAAACTAATTTCTAAGTCACTCAATCTGTGGTATTTTGTTGTGGCAGTCCAAGTAGATTCATAAACCACCACTGTAAATCCTATGAGTTTCTCTAAAATCAGCCCACCATTCTAAAAAGTTGTTAATCCATTATCAGCAAATAGTCACTTCTTGTCTCCTGAGTATGAAAACATGTAGCTGGCAGCTTAGAATTAAGAGACACTAAGAATTAAGTCTGTAATCTCCTCAGGACCCAAATTAGACTGCCCAAAATATTTTCAATATATATTTGATAAAAATAAAACAGCTAATGGCCATGATAAAGACAAAAAATGATATAAAGTAACAATTTTTTAAATTTCTACTTTGCTTTGGAATGTACTATAGAATTTTAAAAAGGAGATTTCCTTTCCTATTAATGTTTCACTTGAATTAATTTAAAATGTGCTTGAACCTACTGAACCGCACCAACTGGATAAAGGAGAAATAAGCCTGGCTTCTGCAGGTAATGGACAAGGTGGTGAATTTGTTTGTGAATACTAAGGGCCGACTATATTTGTATTTTGTGGAGAGTATGAAGTAATTCTTTGCTAAGTAGGGAAGAAAGTCTAATGGAAGGGAAAGGAAGGTTTGGGGCAAAGGTGGAGTCCCTATTCTGTTTCAAATAGATGCCCTTTAGTGAGGAGACACCCTTAGTGCAGGGCTGGAGGAAGGCGTAGAACCTTTTTTTGTGCAGGGAAGTAACAGTGCTAAGAATGACAAGTCAAGAGGCTGTGATTAGCAGACCAATGAATAGCCCTTGAGATTTTTCAGGATGTTTTTGCTTGAAGAAAGGAAGAGCATTTTCATCATATTTATCAACTGATAGTTGCTGAATGCCCACCAAGTTCACAATTAACACTTGAACATTACAGGTATCTTTAAATAAAAATTTACAATTCTTATAAATTAGACTGTAATTTAACTGGAGTACATAATAGAAAAAATTTTATCCAAACAATAGAAATTCTGCTCAACCAAATATTCTACTTGTGTGATCTTTTCATCAGAAAGGACATGGCTAATTAAGGAAGTTTTTTTTTTCTTTTACTTGTAGTCTTTATTCAAAGTTATTATCTCAGTGCAGTAAATGTATACTCTAGAGACTGGATCAGTGATGAAAAATAAACTTAGAAGACTAAATCCCCCTTTTGCAACGAAAAGCAACATCACTGAGCCTTCGGCAGGGCTTTCTGGGTAAGGCTGGCTGCCTGACCAGTCCCATAAACGCCCTGAAGTTTGCTACTTTCTGATTCTGTAACTTTCCATCCTATAATTGTGTGTAGGTTGTAAGGACTCAGACTCAATTTTCCAGATGACTTCAGGGACAAAGAATCGCTAATTTGTTATACCAATCTTGACATTTCAAACTGTAACTGAAAACAATCTTCCTTAATTAGCTGTGTTGTTTCTGGTGAAAAGATGAGACAAGAGCAGTGTATTTCGCTGGGCAATATTTCTATTTTGGTGTTTTTCAAAGTACAGTCCTTCAGTCCCAAGTTGATGTACATATATAGTTTTCTCAGCTTACCCCACAGAGAAGATTCAAATATGAATAAAACTCTACATCTCTACTTGGGAAATAAAAGAGTTTACCCATAATAGAAGTATTTACCCTTATCCATGACAGAATTATTATGAGAGAGGTATTGTGAAAAATCCTTTTATTCTTTTAATAGGCAAACATATTACTTAAAAGCGACCTTTCTGAATATGGGGGGAGTCTTTAGAAAAAGAGTTAAATCATAGTTCGCATTAAATATGCATTTGCCCTCAAGTATTCTGAAATTAAAATTGTAATTTTTTCCTATAAATATATGCTAAAGCATTGTGCTTGCCTAGGCTTTTATTAATATATGTGTATTTCTGCTTTTCCATTTCCCAACCACCTTATAGATTATGTATAATATTTAATATATAGATATATTTAACAGACACACATACAATTTATAGGAGAAAACTTGTAGGCTGGTGGTGGACAGAAGAGTTTTTCTAGGGAATGGGTGCAGCAGAGCTGCTTTCAGTAGCGAACACAGAGGCTTCCTCTCTACATCCTGCTCCACCCCTCCTCACCCAAGCTTTTGTCCTGCTAGAGGTAGATTCTCCCAGGAACACAACACAAGGTGGTGCTGTTGTATTTGTGCTAAGCCTGCTGCAGGCCCAGCCACTGAAGCTATCTGCACATTCGATCTGAAAGTGCTAAGTAAGTGCCGAAGGCAGGGAGGGGTCGGTTTTTCATCTGTAAGTGTTTACAGCGTAGTTACCTTTTCAGATAAGAAAAGTTACGTTGAAAGAAGGAGGAAGAATGTATGTTTCTTCTACTGAGGAAGCTTCTGCAGAAAACATCTTAACAAAAGAAAGTGAAAGTGCCAGTGGGTTCCTTTGTAACTAAATTACTGAAGCACAGAATGCTGGGGCTAGAAGAGATATTAAGATGTTATCTAACCCATTTCCCTATTTACTTATAAAACTTCATTTATTTATCAGCCGATTAAATTTTCCCCTTGGTTTTAAAGTTTCCCAGCGAAGGGAATAAGGCAAATTAACAATCCCTAGCGTCAATCCATCTCCACTCTGTCTGTGGCGGGGGTTGTAGCCCCACACCACCTCCCACGCCTCTCACTCCGAATTCACATTCGCAGGGGACAGAAAGGATTTCATCATCGGGTGGCTAGTGAGGAGCAAAAAAGGACTAGAAATCAGGGAGCTTCTCCTCCCTCATCTAACCAACACAAGGGGCCCTCGGATTCAGCATCTCCAAACTGAAGAGGTTAGACTAGTATCCGTGGTTTCCCCAAACAGTTGGCTCATAGAATCACCTGGGAATCTTTTTTAAAAAATACAGATTACCAAAGCCACACCCACAAAATTCCTCAGTCAGAAAATACAGGGCAGGGCCTAGAAATTGCACTTAAAAACTAGAGTGCTTTTTTGTCCCCTGGAAAACTCTTTTCTTATCTGAAGATGGGGAAATTAGATTTAAGTTCATAGGCAGGGAGCCCAGCATAAGTCTAATGACTGGTGAGTAGGTAGCACTAGATTAAGTGGCCCCTAAATCCCATCTGGCTTTAAAGCTCTCAGTCATCCTTAACATAAAAGCCCTTGAAAAATAAAAATAAACTGTACCAGGTCCAGAGTGATATCCTCTTGAATTGTAGTCCCAGCCTTTGAGCAATCTGTTGTGTACAGATCTAAAATTAACTGTTTTCTAGATTTTTCATATCTGTGAAAATGGGAAGTATTACCATGGTAAAAATCTAATAATAGTGTATGTGTTCAGCTTGCTTCCTACATGCCATTTTATTTTCCTATAACTGTAACTATGAATTGGTTGACAGTTATGAAAACAGTATTTTCACCATTTCAGTTTTTATTCTTATAAAACTGGGAAGAAGCTAGTCAAATACTTGGTCAGTATATAAGTTTATTTGTAAGTCACATTCTGGCAAGTTCATGTGCAGAGGAGTCACTCACAAAAAATCCTCTAGGAAAATTTGCCTTTCTGAGTCTTTTAAACTGTCTAATTTACCAACGTGAAATTCAGTAACAATGCAATTCAGATCATTCACATCCCAAGTCTCATCTGGAAGAATCAGATAATTGAAGCAACATTTGTTTCCTCTAGTTTATAGTATCGAGGTAATTAATTCTGCTTTCCATTTCCCCTTGCTAATGTAATGTGACCTCAGTGTTATTTTCGAAGTAAATCGATTAGGAGATTTGGCTTGCATATGCAAGTCTCACGTAAGTGTAATTATTCCAGCAAACAGAAACCTATATACTCTTTGCAAGCTGTAGTCTTGATGCCACTTTCAGATATTTGGATCTTATATTTGGTTCTTATTATTTGTAGTTTAAAAGCCATTTACAGGTATAATTAATTTGTTCCTCAGCAATCTTAAGATCAATGTTTCCACTCCATGGATTGAATATAAAAAATGATGCATGGGACCAACAATAGCATTTAGTTAAAGTCAGTCAATGTCAGAGCTAACCTCAATTAAACACACTGTAGGTAATCTATCTATTAGATCTTTCAAACCATCTCTCAAAATTTGGTCCAGCTACCATTGTTTATCAGTTACAAATTTCCATATTCCTCTGCTGCTCAGTCATGCTGTTCCGAATTATCTCTAAGTCCATGTCTTGTAATTCTCTGTATAATTACATCTGCTTCTCCTTGATTTTCCATGAGCTTGTTTCATCCTTTCAAGATGGCTTATGAATGCATTTGTCCCCTTTATCAGAAGGACACCAGCCCTGCAGCTCTGTCTCACTGTGACTCCCAAGCCCCAGTGAATAAAAATAGCTTTGTGTCCTCCAGAGTTCTCTGAGCCATTTCGGAAGAAAGAATGACTGTCATGGAATCACTATCATTTGTAATGCCCTCTCTAAGAGACAGCCACGGGGGGGGGGGGACCCCTAGAACTATTTGTGACCTCATGAAACACAAAAGAAAAGAAAATGTGCCCAGAACAATACAGCTTTTCTTTATTGTACAGTCCCAGCTTCTTCGAGCCCCAGTGACTTAAGTTACTGGACTTGGTCCTGGTCATGTAGAGGTTCTGAGCATAAGGAAATCAGTTGCCATCCCAGTAGTTAATGTGAAAATTTCTCTGTATTCTGAACCAGGTTGCCTGCCTTCACCTCCATTCCTACTGCTGTCTCCTGAAAATTCAGGATGCTCTGTCTCTGGACACTGAAAATCTTGCTCCTCCTCCACCCGGAACCCATTCTCAGTGTTGTACTGAAGCTGGGACCCACAGTGTGAGATGTAGTTCTTCATTCAGCCATTTTTTACTTTGTCCTACATCAAGTTCCTGAACTTCTCTGGGCTTAAGAAACCCCACCTATAAACTGGAAACTGCATCTACCTCCCAGTTTTGTTTTTGTGGAATTAATAATCCCACTATGTGAAATATTATGACCACAGTCTGTAAATTGTGTGTTGCTGCACAGATGTGAGGAACTGTTAAACACTGGTTATTGAGAGCTGTGGCCTCCAAGTGGGAGCCCCAAATTCAGGGGTCCCCAGCAATCAAGTGAGGCATGGAAAGAGAATGCTAGAACTTCTGTGTATTAGAACAGTCACATGTTCTAACCATGTGTGAATGAAAAAAAAAATTAGAGATATCAAGCCTTCACAATATTTAATACATGAATTAAAGCTGATGGCTTCTCTAGTCTGCATCTGAAATGGTCATGGGTACATGAGCTATTCTGAGGCGCCTGCTGGTGCCATAAGAGAGTGCTGACAGTGGAGTCCTCACACACCTGTGTACATTCTGCACATCACTACATGCTGCAGTTTGTGCATGTCCTGTGTGGCTGGTGGAATAATGCCCTGCCCAGTGTCTGGGGATCCCCAGAACCTGTGAATAGGTGACCTCTCATGGCAAAAGGAACTTTGCAGATCTGATTAAGGATCTTGAGATAGGGAGATTATCTGGATTATCTAGGTAGCCCAGTGTAAGATTCTTATAATAAATGAACCAGGGAGGCAAAAGAGTCTCAGTGAAAGATATGACAAGAGGTCAGTGATGCGACTGCTGCAAGGTGGCCACAGGCCAGGGAACGTGGTAGCCTCTGGAAGCTGAAACAGTCAGGGAAACAGAATTGCCCTTACAGCCTCCATAAAGAACACATCCTGGCTGACACCTTGATACTAGCTCAGTGAGAACCATTGTAGGCTTCTGATCTCCAGAACGTAAGTTAATAAATTTGTGTTGTTTAAGCCACTAAATTTATGGTAATTTCTTGTAGCCACAACAAAAAGCTAACTTATTATGTTAAGTGGATTTGTGAATTCTATTATCTAGTTTTAACTAAACTGTCACCAAATGTACAAATGTCCTCTAAAGAGATTTCTACAGAAAAAATGTTGCTGAAAGACAGCTCTAATATTGCAAACACAAGTGAACAACAAGAAACTGGCAGGGCTGAACCTCATTTTACTTTTAAGTATTTTGAAGTGAAAGCAGTGATGGGCTAACATATTTAATCCTATTGTTTTCACTATAATAATTTAAGTGGAGACAATGGCTTTTATATCATGAATACATAAATATTCAAAAAATTACTTTTAACATATGGCCTTTACTAAAGCTTTTTAAAATCAGGCTTTTATCTTTTAGATAATTGCAGATTCATATGTAGTTGTAAGAAATAATATAGAGACCCCACATACATTTAATCCAGTTTCCCCAAAGGTGATGCCTTGCTGAACTGTGAGGTAGTATCACCACCAGGATACTGACACTGATACAATCCACTGACCTTATTCCAATTTCTCCAGTTTTATACGCATTCATTAGGGTGTATATTTAGTTGCAGGCAATTTTATCACTTGTGTAGATTTGTGTAACTACCACTACAGTCAAGTTACAAAATACTTCCATCACCACAAGGATCAATCATGATACTCATTTACACTCACATCCACCTCCCCCTTACTTCCTCCTAACCTTTAGTAGCCAATTATCTGTTTTCCATCTCTATAATTTTGTCATTTCAAAAATGTTATATGAGTGGAACAATTTAGTTATGTCAACTCTTTGAGACTGGCTTTTTTTCACTCAGCAAACTTCTCTTAGGCCCTATCCAGGTTATTGCTATTGCTAGTTTTTTACTGTTGCTGTACCAAATCACCCCAAATTCAGCCACTTAAAACAATACACATCTATTAGCTCACATTGCTGAAGCTCAAAAGTCTAGGAATAGTTCAGTTGGTCCCCTGCTTAGAATCTCACAAGGCCTAAATCAAGGCTGTGTTCCTTTCTGGAGGCTCTGGGGAGAAAGCGGTTCCAAGGTCACTCAAGTTGTTGGCCAAGTTCAGTTTCTGGCACTTGTGGGACAGACGTCCCAGTTTCCATGCCGGCTGTCAGCTGGGAGTTAGTCTTGCTCGAGAGGCTGCCTGTACCCTTCTTATGCTCTCCAGTGCACCACCCCCCAATTCCTGGGCAACAGCTGATGAGTCTGTCTCATACGTGGAATCTCTCTGACTTCTTCTGATCCATCACTCGCTCAGACTCCAGCTAGAGAAAATTCTTTACTTTGAAGAGTTCATGTGATTAGATTGGATCCACCCAGATAATCCAAAATAATCTCCTTATTTTAAGGTCTGTAACTTTAATTATACCTGCAGAGTCTCCTTTGCCATGCAATATAAGATATTTGCCAGTTCCTTGGATTAGAGATGAAACATCTTTTTTTGGAGAGGAGCATCATTTTTCTGTCTACCACATTGTACAAACCAATAGTTTGTCCCTTTGTTACTCAATAGTATTCCATGGTTTGAGTATACCACAGTGTTTAACCATTCATCTACTGAAGGACTTTTGAATTGTCTCCAGTTTGGGGTTATTATTAATAAAGATGCTACAAATGTTCTTGTATGTGATTTCACGTTAACATACACTTTTCATTTTTCTGGCGTTAAAGCCCAGGAGTGCTCCTGCTGAGTCATATAGCAAGTTCAGTTTTATTAGAAACTGCCAAACCATTTTCCAGAGAGGCTGTGCCATTTTACATTCCAACCAGCTAACAATGAGTGATTCAGTTTCTCTGCATCCGCGTCAGGGTTGTTTATTGTAGCCATTCTGATAGGTGAGCAGTGCTATCTCATTGTGGCTTTAACTTACATTTCCTTAATGACTAATGATGCTGAATATCTTCTCATGTGCTTCTTTGCATTCTCTTCAGTGAAAAGCCTATTCATATCTTTTGTTCATTTTCTTATTGGATTATTTCATTACGTTTTTACTGCTGAATTTTGACAGTTTGATACAGTCTAGATACACGTTCTTTGCTGCATGTGTGGTTTGCAAATATTTTCTCCCAGTCTGCAGTTTCTCTCTTCACTCTCTTCACATCAGCTTCATAGAGCAAAAGTTTTAAATTTGATTAGGTCCAATTTATAAATTTTCCCTCTTATGGACTCTGCTTTTAATGGCAAGACTAGGAAGCCTTTACCCAGCCCTAGATTCTGAGTACTTTCTCCATGTTGTTTTCTAGAAGTTTTATAGTTTCATGTTTTACATTTAAGTCTATGATCTATTTTGAGTTGATTTTTCTTAAGTATGAGATTTAGGTAGAGATTCCTTTATTCCCCCCAACCCCAGGATGTCTAATTGCTTTAGCACCATGTATTAAAAAGGTCATCCATCATATGTTGCAATGTTTTTGCACCTTTGTAAGCAATTAGTTGGACATCTTTTTCTGGGTGTATTTCTGCATTCTCTATTTTGTTACGCTGATCTGTGTATCTGTCTCTCCACTCGTACCACACTCTCTTAATTAGTTAGCTATATAGTAAGTTTCAATACAGGGCAGAATGATTACTCCAACTTTATTCTCCTTTAAAACTGTTTCAGCTATTCTGGATTCTGTGCCTTTCCATATAAATTTAAGAATTCATTTATCTATATCTACAAAAAAAACCTGCTGGGATTTTGACAGGAATTACATTAAACCTGTAGTCAACTTAGGGAGAACTAACGTATTTACAATTTGGGGAGAACTGTTGAGTCCTCCACTCAATAAACATGGTATATCTCTCTGTTTATTTAGTTCTTCTTTGGTTTCTTTCAACAGCATTTTGTAACTTTCAACATACAGATCTTGTGTGTGTTTTGTTAGGTTTATACCTAAGTATTTTATTTTCTTTGGCATAATTGTAAATGGTATTATGTTTTAAATTTCAGTTTGTTTATGGGTTATCTATCAAAACCTTTTTACTTTCTATTTTTGTATATGGTTCATGTATTTATAATCCAGGAGAAAAGTTGTAATGTATAAAGTTTATAAATTAATATGTTTCTTCAGGGTGCTTGTCCCCATTTTTAAAATAACTGGCCAACGTTTTCAGAGGTCATTTATTTAGCAGACCAAAACTACTTTGCATGAAAATTCTAAGAGAACAGACAAAGTAGAGGCATCCCAATTTAGTTACAGTTCAGGCTTTTAAGTAGTAAGTTTGACTCAAAGATTCTTTGGTCTGTGAACTCTCTACTAGATTTCTTGTTTACCCATTGGGGTTACTCCACTGCCTGAAATTTTGAGAATCTTAAAGACTTAACTGGCAAGGAAGCTTGAGATGATCTATTAAAACTCCCTCATTAGCAGATAAAAAACAGTGGGTCCACAGATTTACCTTGCATTTTTTTCTTCCTTGACTTACTATGTTTTCACTCTGGCTCAATCAAAAGATACTTTCCAAACTACCCTGTACTTTGGGTATCAAAATCAGTTCATGAATGTGTGTCAACTACATTCTTTTCTGGTATCTTCTGGAAATATTTTTCTCTAACACATTCTTCATGCATGTTCGTATCCCTCGGTCAAGTCTTGCCTGCTCTTTGTTATTTGTCACTCACTCGTAAGTTGCAAGCCTTTCGTCTGAGACTAGTCAGTACGTCTCATCTGTAGCGAGGCACTGCAGACTCATTTTCTCTCATTCCCGACACCAATTACACATGATCTACAAACATCTTCCTCTCATTGGAGCACTCAGCACTTCCTGAGCAGTCAGGAAGAATGCACAAATTCCTAGATCATAACATTGTTTAGAGCTACATGAGACCTTGGAACATTTGTTTCAAAGACCCAGGGACTTTAAGGGCCCACTGGCTTCCCTCTTCAGTTGGAGCTCTTCTCAATCCAGGAAAATTCTGTACAGACAGAAGTGGGAATGGCATTTGAGTTGGGTTAAACACTGAGGAATTTTTTTATCATCTAAATGCCAGTGGTGCAATTTCATATTCAGACAAGTATTTATTGCAGAAATTTCATGGTTGAAGGGGATGAGGAAGATTATTTGAGAATTGCTGTTGTTTTCTTACAAACAAGCTATTCTTAGGTTGACCCCAAACTCCAATTCCACCTTGAACATGCTTTTAAGAAGACTCTTAAAGTAGATACAGGAAATGCTCAATAAATTGTTTATGAATGGAATGAATGGGAGATAGCCAGTTACTGTAAGGTCTAATCTATATACTTTTATATTGTGGATGTCTATAATTCCTAATGAAGTTTTTCTAACTTGATCTAAGGGTAACTCAGGAAACCTAAAGGGTAGGAAGCAGAACTGTCAGGAGGAAAGGCAGCTGGTTTCTATTTCTTTATCTTCCTGAAGCCACGTGATCTTGCACATTTGCTTCATTCTGGGCATCTTTGTCTTCAACCTGGATTTTATCATCATCATTTCTCCATGCATATGGAATAATACAGACACCCCATATTGGACCCCCAAATGAGTTTACCTGTTTCCACTTCCAATAAGAACTTAAATGGATTATTATCTTAGATTCCAAACCAAATTCCCAGGAGAGAATCTGACTGGTATAATTTGGGTCATGAACCCACACAAGTTAAGAAGACACCTTAAACGAGGACTACTTCAAGGGATATCTTATGCTCATTAAGGGGTACAGGGATAGTGTCCTAGAGGAAACAGCAACTGACTGAGATCAGGCAGAGATAATATTATCTGAAGTCTGGGGAGAGCACAGCATACCTGGAGCACAGAAAGAAGTTCAGGATAGCTAGAACTTAGGTATGGTGGGAGGGGGTGGTGAGAAAAGGCAATCCTGGTGTCTCCAGAGGGTAGAAGAGGCTGGATAACAAGGACTCTTGAAAGCCGTGCTAAGGGGTGACTTTTAGTGGGGTGGCCTTCCTTGATGTAAACTTCAGCATTAAGAATACTGCATCCCAATTCCCTTCTCCCCAAAATCACCAATACTGACTGTACTGAATCCAATCACATCCTTAATTAGCATACTTTGTTTTGGTTTGTGCCACGTGACTTTCTCCTCTGTTGTCTTCCTATAACTGTCCTCTTCTGTGCTTTCTCTGGTTCTTGGTTGTGGTATAGACATATAGAATCATGGTTTCACACAGAGGTGAAAACATGTTTAATTTATACTACTTTTCTAGTTGATGCCCAACATGTCTTTGACCTCTTTGATGTACTGGGGGGAAATAGCCAAGTCTCTTGGCTGAGCCATCTAATTCTATTCCCAGCAGAGGATATAAATAGAGTGAAAGACAATCCAAAGCATTAGAATAACTTATGTATTTTCAGCTTTTTTCCTTTGAGATTTATCCCCAAGCATGATTCTGAAGGTCATGACAATTTGGAAAATTCCATTTCAAGGCAATTTTCCCTAAAATAATAAGGGAAAATAAGCACTAAGACACACTGACAGAAGAGGTGCCAGGTTAGTTACTTAAATTTGGTTTGCATAATGTGTTTCATACAGGACATTGCTGTATTTTTGAAATATTTTATAACAATCCCCACTCTCACTTCATTCACTGAACTATACAAAAACAAAGGTTTTTCTGGACTATTTCCTCATGTTCGTCAATCTTGACTCCAAGGCAAAAACCTATAATGAAATTTCTCACGCTAGTTTCCCCTCCTTCAAATCCATGTGAATTTTTCCTTTAGTGTTTCTGGATGTAGCTTCTCATTTCCAACATCCAATAAGCTGTGTTTTGAACTACCTTACTGAATTCCTTCCTTACTAGTTTCTGATCATTTTAATGGTGGCTCCTTTCCTTTCAGGGGCTTGGACCAAGAACAAAGTTAGGTTTATTTGAATGCTGTTACCTTGAGACAAATGAGAGTACACTAGGTGGAGGCGATCCACCAAAGGATAGTATGAATGGCCGTACCCTCTTTGTTCCCCAAAGCCATAGGAATACCCACTGTGCCCCTGGTTACTTCCTTGCCTTTTTTCTGGAAGTGTAACTAAAAATATATCTCAGAGGGCTGATTGGGTTCTTGCTTTGTAATTTCTGTCTGTCTCTCTTCTTAGGATGTGAAAATAAAAGTTAGCTGATTCTCAGGCACACTGCTATTCTTCTTTCTCGGAAGATCCTTAGGGACTACCATCTTTAGTAATTCAATACTAAGAGTCAATTCCAGTTTAGAAAATAATTGGAGATAACTGGTCCTTGCTGAAATTTTAACTTGCAAACTTTAAGAAGCTGAGTTCAAGAGTGAAGGAGTAGAGATTCTTTTTAACTGCATGACTAAATGTTGAAGTTCTATGATGTTGTAGTTTTCCTTAGCAAATTTTATAGTGCTGGCTCAAATCTATCATTGAGCTGACTTTTACCGAAACTGGCACTTTATGAATAATTCACACTTATGGAAGTACAAAGTCCATGAAAAAATTATTATTTTTGCTACTGACTTGAATAGCCAAGATACTTGTCATCTCTCAACATTAATTTTTGATGGCTTGCTTCTTGGATAACAGAAATAAAGCCAGAAAGGGCTGAAAGGACAAGAAATATTTCTCCTTTTGTGCTTGAAGCTATACAATTCCAGTTTTCCCTGACATATAAATAAGTATCTGATAGAAAACAAATCATGGCACCAAAGAGTGACAGACCCCAAAAAGGTGAGACTGAAACCAAAATGCAGTGGATACTTTGACATTAAACCAGATAAGCAATAAATAGATTAAATGTTTCTTAAATTAAATTTAATTTAATATTTGGAAATAGTCAAAGGATTTAGAAATTAAATCTCAATAATGTTTCTCAGGAATTTGAACCAAAAATAAATTCAAGTCACCTGAATTAGCAATAAGAGTTGTGCTTTTCAAAACAAGCCCATTCATTTTTAGGGATAGGACAAAGAACAGACTTAACCCCCTGTTTCCCCACACAGTTTTACATTAAGCGATTTTCCTGATCTATGTGAAACTTATTCATTAGAATATTTTTCTTTTGCTGCTCTTTTTATACATCTTATAACTATGAGATACACCTGATGTCAGAAAAAATTCTGCTTTGTGTTGTTCATAGCAACTTTCTCCTTAAGAAATTCAGGGGACTTTCCAGATCTAAAGTACACAACCCAGCAAGCTTTCTATTATGTTAGGAAATGACATAGCACATAAAAATCATAAACACCTCCTCACTTATGCATCAGCTATACTTTCATTTTCATGATTCATGAGATATACTCTCTCTGCTGTTATGATCCAACTGCTTGAAGATACAAAAGCAAGATAAAAACACAACAATGACAATATAGAGCTTTCAGTCTTCTAGTTTCTTTATTTAATCAAATTATTTCTAAAATGGATCATTTCACCAAAGTTGGCTCTTTGTTTAGATATAAATAAATACATATATTGGTATTCTATATTTTCCCTATCCTACAATAAACTGTAGATCTTGTAGTGATATGGCATGTATTCACCTTGAAGAGTATGACCAAGGATTTTCTTCCTTAAAAGATGAATTTTTCAATCACAATGCTAAGAGCATTTCCTTAGGAGAGCTGAGAGGCATCTTGGCATGGAGCAACAATTTGCCAATTTGCAGAAGTCACACAAAGGGCAAGATTTTGTGATGGTCCTAAATACTTAGTTCCAAAAAAATTCTGTGTTGATATATAACATAGAAAAATTGATTAACACCCTTCTCTGTGGCACAATGTTCTCAGATATTTTTGTTGTGATACAAAAAAATTAGTCTGTTATTTATTTATCAGAACATGTGCCGCACACACTACGAAGATTCCTCCCTGCACTAGTGATACTCTGGGCTTTCCACACTGTCTCTTTCTAGAAGTCTGGGGAGAAACATTGTATGCTTCTCAAACACAGCATTAGTCCTTTGGGATGAGTAGGAAATAAGTACCAGTGTCCTCATTTTCGATAGGGATACTGGGACAGGAAAAAGTAATTTATTAGCTAAATCTCTGTTTGGTAAAGCAAAAAATTTAAAAAAGGAAAAGAGACAGTTTTCCAAGATAGTTGATGCAAAACCATGTGATGTTCTGAATAGCATGAGTACCTTTCAATGCTTCGTATTTGTAGTTCCTGTTTTAGTTTTAAGGACACGAAAGAATTAAAATGATGAGCACCCTAAGTTTAATACTCCATGTTTAATTGCTAGAGATCCTTCATCTGTTATAAAATAGAAATATAATCAGGAGTGGTGTTTTTAATTACATATAAATTTCACGGTTTTCAAAACCTAGGAAAAAGTAAAGTAGTATGGAAAGACAGAAAGAAAGTTTTGTGAAAAGAAGAAGCATTCACTTGGAGGTTTGCACTTCTGACTTGCTTTCCTTCATTGAACAGATAGAACAGATGACATTTTCAAAGCAGAAGTAAGTTGGTAGTGAATTAAACCACATAGCGCATCAAATAGGTAAGTCTGACCATCCTTATCAGCAAACGCCAATGTGGATAATGAGAAATGCAGAAGCAATATATGTAGTTTGCTTTTTAAATAAATAAATAAATAAATGTGAACAAGGAATGAATCACAGGACTAAGTGTAAGAGTTAAAACTTTAAAACTCTAAGAAGAAAACATAGGAGCACATATTCATGACCCTGCGTTAGGCCATTTTTTTTTTCTTAGATATGATACCAAAAGCAAAAGTGACAAAAGTAAAAAACAACAAAAAAAAAGATAAGTTGAACTTCATCAGAATCTAAACCTTTTGTACTTCAAAGGAAGTTTCCATAAAGAAAGTAAAAAGATAACCACAGAATGGGAGAAAATATTTGCAAATTATGTATACATGATAAGGAAGTTCTATCTAGGCAATATAAAGAACTCCAAAACTTAACACTAAAAACACAAATAATTTAATTTACAAGTGGGTAAAGAACTTGAGCAGACATTTCTCCAGAGAAGACATGTAAAAAGCCAATGAACCCATGAAAGGAAGCTCAGCGTTGTAAGTCATTACAGAAATGCACATCAAAACCACAATGAGATACCACTTTGTACCCACCAGGTTGGCTAAAATTAAAAAAAAAAAAAGATAGACAGTAACAAGTGTTGACAAGGATATAAAGAAATTTGCTGGTGGGATAGTAAATTAGTACAACCACTGTGGATAAACAGTTTTGCAATTCCTCAAAATGTTGAAGAGTTATCATATGACCTAGCAATTCTACTCCTTAGTAAATACTCAAAAAAAATGTAAACCTAATAGCCACAGAAAATTTTATACCTGAATCCTCAGAGCATCATTATTCATAGAAATAACTCAAATAATCATCAGCTGATGACTGTATAAACAAAATGTAGTGCAGCTGCACAATGGAATTTTATTTGGCTATAAAAAGTAATGCTACATCCTGCTACATGGATGAACCTTGAAAACATTATGTTAAGTGAAAAAAGCCAACATAAAAGGTGACACACCATATGATTCCATTTATATAAAAAGTCCAGAATAGGCAAATTCATAGATAAAATGTGTATTAGTGATTTCCAGGGCCTGGGGAAAAAGGAATGAGGAATGACTGCTAATTGGTATGGGGTTTCTTTTTGAGTGGTGGAAATATTCTAAAACTAGTAATGATGGATATGTAACTCTGTTAATACACTAAAACTAACTGAATTGTACACCTTGTAATGCTGAATTTTAAGTCATATGAATTATAACAAAGCAGTTACTTTTTAAAACTTGTGACTAAGAGTCCAGTTTGGGTGGCTAGGGCAGAGGGAGTTGCAAAACAGATGTAGTCTGATTCTTTACAGGCTGCAGAATCTTTACTCTAATTTTTTTTAGAATGCTCTGTTTTTCATATTCTGTATACCTCAACTGGACTTAACCTAATATATTCAAAGTATAAGAAGAAAGGGTCACTCTTCCAAGTGCCAGGGAAACTGGGCACTGCTTCTTTTTTGAAGACAAAAAAATCTGCAACAGGTTCCACTCATAGACTTTAAATAAGATAATCTTTCAAATCAAGTAGAATTCTAGAAACTGAAAAAGTTAGCTCAAGGCAAAACACTCAACTAATGAGCAAATAAAGTTGGTTTCATTGTGATTTGATTTTTTTGTTTGCAGTAAAAACCTTATTCATTCAAAATCAAAGACTGAGTTGGTTGCACATGGAGTCATGGATATTTTTATTAAAACCATAGAATCTCATTGATAATTCCCATATTTTGCTGGTGGGAATGAAACATAGTTTCGCCATTTTGGAAAACACTTTGGGAATTTCTTAGAAACACATGCGTATACTTACCTCATGACCCAGCAGTCTTACTCCTAAGTATTCACCTCAAGAGAAATGAAAACCTACATTCAATCAGTAACTTGTACACGAATGGGGTTTTTTGGGGTTTTTTTGGTGTTTATTTGTCATCACCCCAAACCGGAAACAGCCTAAATATCCCTCAGCTGAAGAATGGATAAACAAATTGTGGTACATTTTTACAATGGAATACAACTCACCAATAAAAAGGAGTGGACTACTGATTCATGAAAGAATGTGGATTAATTTAGATACATTTTTCTAAAGTGAAAGAAGACAGACTTAAAAGGCTGCATCCTCTGAGATACCAATTATGTAACATTCTTTCAAAGACAAAACTACAGGTCCAAAAAGCATCTGCGGTTGCTAAGTGCTGGGAGTGGGGGGACAGGTTGACTATAAAGTCCATGGGGTATTTTGGGGGGATTATAGAACCAACCTACTCTTGATTGTGGTAGTGGGACATGGCTGTACACATCTGTCAACACTCACAGAAACTATACACTAAAATGAGTTATTTTTACTGTGTGTAAATTACACCTTAATACAAAAATGGAAAAGGGAAAATTTCCCAATGTACTTACTCACTTTGAATGATAACATTATCTGAATATATGGGCCTGGCACAATGATTAAATCAGAAGTCATTAGTTTATGATCAAAGAAAGTGCTGGTAGTCAAAATGAAATATGTGAGTGCTCTGGAAGCATATATATAGTTATATATTACACATACACACATATATATAAAATCTTGGTAATTCTAAATGAATCATCTGGAGTTGCCTCCAGATAAAGAATTATTTGGGTTAAACTAGGGCTAAAAAATATTCATTGAGTTTTTCCTTTGGAAAAGCATAATCATTGTACTTAATCAAAAAAACATTATTAATACAACTGCTGAAAATAAATTATCACAAAGATTTTTTAGTTTATTCTCGTCCTTGTTACAAAATTCTACAAGTCTATGCAAGCATGTTACCTTTATAGTTTTGTTCCAGGGGAAGGGAAAAAAATGGTAGAAATTTCAATCCTAAAGAGACATTGGTAAGAATTTCGTAAGTCTGGGCAACAGATGGTAGATACTATTTATAAGCTCAATTGTAGAATGCTTACAGAGTGACTACAGAACTAAACGCTGTTTATTGAAGGGGAGGAAGTGGCATTATCTTGTTTAAAATATTGCCGTGTTGCAGAGAGGATACAAATCTCAACTTTGAGTCTGTATCCTTTCTAGTTTTATTAACAGTTAGCAAAGTTTCTTTTGTTCAAGTTATTTAGCACATCTAACTCTTTCAATATAGCTTTTATATGCTGGGCCGAACTTTTACTCTAAATGAATGACAACTGCAATGTGTTTATATAAATACATTTTAGCTTACTGTTTTTCATATGTAAGAAAGAGTGCCCATATACAGGGATAAGTTCATTAAATTTGCTTACAGATAATATTTGGATTTGTGTAAACCAGATAGTGTTTTGGCTTCCTTTAATCAGAAAACAAAAATTAAAGTAGAGGGAAAATGAAGAAGCACTTAGTGTTATTTATTCACGGATTTTGAATGACAATTGATAATAAGATATGTGGCAAGGGGACAGGGAAGGGGTTTTAGCAGCTTTCGGTCATTGCAGTTTGTAGGCTAAACATCGTATATGTGATGGTCGATGCGATTCAAACTTTGGCCATAGCTGGTGACTACTGAAGGTTGCCCAGTGCCTGTGAGATACTTTGGAGTACCATCATTACTAGTACTGTAACACAGACGCGTTTTTTCATTTTCACTATTATTTTTGATAGTAGAGGCCCTTTCCAGATTTAAACTGATGAATGGGTTACAAGTACTGAGATTGTAAAGGGCAGGGAATTCTCAGATCCAAAGTCTAATCCTTTGGGGGGAAATATGCAAATGAGGAGCAAAGATTACAAGTTTGATGTTCAAGACCGAAAATGAAGCCGAGGTTTTGGAGCATGGGGTTTTTCCTAGCACTAATGAGCGCAAGTATTTTATTTAGAAGACAGCTTAATGCATTCACCTGAATCTGACGCCCTCCTCCGCCTGCTCTTGCTCTGCTCTGCAGAGATGAGTTATGCTCTGCAGAGAAGCTCCTTCCTGGAGCCCGCTGTGTGAAAAGCTGCTTTAGGGGAACAAGGTTGTCATTATTCACCAAAACCAAAGCTGCCTAGGCTTTCCATATTTTATAAATCCAAACAACAGCAAAATTAAGCTATTTGTTGCTATCCAACAGTGGTCCATCTCACCCCATATTTTACAAGAGCTCCCCAACGATGGCTGTTGTCAGGGGAAAGGATGTTGTCCTCTTTCCAGCCTAGACTCAGCTTGATTTTACAGTTTTTATGGATTTTATGCTTGGAAGTATGTAAGTATGGTTTCAAAATAAAACTCAAAATTAAGGCAAACGAGTCAATCTGCTACCTTTATACTAATATGAGAGTTTTTATTCTTTGAGTTACTCCTGGCAAATTATATTCTGTTTTCTAAGATGTCATTTCCCCATGGTAGAAAATTGCATTAGGGCTCTAGGGCTAAGTTAGTGCATAATATCTTTGGTTTGAAGATTCTGAATCTGGCTTTGTAAAGTGTATTCAGATCAAACTTAAGAATCAGATTACTTGTTATCTGTTACAGGGGGAATTCAGTCTTCTAATTAGGGCAGCAGACTATGCTTGATGGTTGAACTGTCTACAGTATTTGCCATCCTACTGATGGCCACGGTTGATCTGACTGAATGAATGAAGATCATCCTCCTTCTTCCTGAGCACTCACATGGCCACTGCTCAAAGATGCCTGATGCCCGTGACACCAAAGAAAGGGACTGGAAACCTGTTCCATCCCTGAATAGCCAACTAAAGTCAAAGTGTAATAGCTTTAGCTATGACACACTAGTAAGATCAGAATTCTTATTCTGCAATAAAGTTAGATAAACCAGATCCACATCTTGGTTACATCTCTTGATTCTGGTTTACTTCCAGTACAGAAAGAGAGAACAGTACAAGTTAAGTGTGCTCAGGGATTGAATTCTGCACAGAGTATCAGCTGAAAAAGAAGTTCTACACAAGGACTCTTGAGGAAAGAGAATGTTTCTCCCTCATGCAATAAGTCCTGGCTCTTAGGTATGGATAGAAAAGGAACAACACTGTCTCCTATTCCTAAACATGGAAATAAGGGAGGATGTGGAGGAAGATTAACTGAGCCGATGTGTAAAATCCCTCAGGGTAATATGCCACTAATAGCAAGTGCTCAGTAAGTGCAAGCTGCATCTATTTTGTTTTTGCTGTTAAAATGAATAAAACAAAGACAGAGCAACAAGTTATTGTTGTGGAAAAAGCATTGGGAAAAAAGAGACAAAGAGTATGTAATCCCTTACTCTACCTTTTGGTATATTATTGACTTCAGAATTAGATGAGTTATTTAACAGATTCTAGAATTCTGAAGTTTGAGAGCTGAGAGGCACCTTATTCATCCATTTGTTTAATGAACATTCATTAAGTACCTACTACATGTTTAGAATTGGAGACATAAAGGTGAGTGCTTCAGAAACTTACCCTCTAAGAGGAATGACTTACAAATGACGACAAAACAAAGAAGAAATGCAGCAAGGGGGACATGTAAAATGTGTCATAGAAGCATTTAGTGATGATGACTTAAACTCATTGAAGATGGGATATTTTGGTGGTTAGGGAAAGCCACCTGGAGTCTGCAAGCTAAACATTACATATGTGATAATGGTATTATTAGAAATTTTATATACAGCTGGTTAGAGAGATACCTAATTTGCCCAGTGTTGTAATAAGACAAGTTCAGGTCTGCTGAGGTCAGGCAGGGACCACAGACCAACAGGAAGCCCTAATGAGTGGAGATCAGGAAATGCTCTGCTCACTAAAGCAAGGTGCGTGTTCTGGGGGAATAAGCACACCAGCGATTGTTGTCCTCTGTAAGGCAGAGCTGAGGCTCAGGACAAAATTACATCCAAAGAATAGATATCATTTCAGGAAGCATCAGCACTAGGAATTCATATCTAGTATATAAGTCACAGAGACTGTGGACAATGAAATAAATATGTTGCGATTCTGGCATATCTGCATTCACGGCCAGATTCTAGTCAGTGACTGAGAGAACAGATAATGGTATCCACCCTCTGGAAAGACCTGAAAAAGCTAGGATGGCTATCATCGCACTACCTAAGCAGGCTGTGGTTTAGCTAAAGTCTTAGAAGGTCTCCAGGAGGGATGGCACAGGACCCACAGGCTGTGCAATGGGGAGGAGGCTGGAGGCTGTTGCTGAGTACTGGGTCAAGATTGTGAGGATGCAGGGTGAGTAGGGAACGCTCACGCTCAGCACCCATCTCTGTATACAGTGATATTCCTGGTGTGGGTGGATGGTGGTATGTACTGATCAATTGACTGACTGATTGATTTATATCCCCACTCCATTCTCAGTAAGACTTAAGGTGACAGCATGCCTAACCGCATAGGATACTCAAATACTGGCATTTATCCGAGTTGCTATCTGAGTCTAGAACTCATCCGCAGCTTGTTGGAAGCCCAGTCTAATGGCTGGGACAATCTGTGTGTGTGCCTCATACATGTTGGAGGAATATGTGATAGGAAATTTGAGGCATTTGTCAAGTGCCTGAGTATGTAAAGTCAGACACTTGTAGAAGGTAATGAAGGAGTCTCTCTTGAGAAATCACATTGTTAAGAACGTGCTTTTGGATCTGAGTTCTTGAAGGCCTAGGTTAAGGCTACCCAGGGACTGATAGGCCTTCCTCTGAGCTTGCAAGCCAGCAGGTACCACCGCTGTTTTCTGCTGCTTATGAGCTCTCTACCACTTGCCAGCTGCAGCACGTATCACAGCTGCTACAGGACCAACCTGCCCCCCTGTGGTGGATACACATCCTCCTGTACCTCAGAGGATCAGAGTTAGGATGAGATGCTCACGAGCTGTGGCTCTCACAGGTTCACATACAAACATATTTTTATGCACCAAAGCTGCACAGTCATTCTTACAACACTTCTGTGGGGCTGTTATGATTATATCAGCATTAGGTCAAACCATTAAGCTGGTTATTTTAGAAATATTAGGTCTAACCTTTGAAACAATCCTGTAGTAAAGGTAGAATTATTAGCTTTATTTTGTATATAAACTGAGGCTCATAAAAGTTAAACAAATTGTCCCTAGAACGTAGTACCAGAAAGGGGCTAAAGTTCTATTCAAATCTACTTCTATTTGATGCCAACCCAGCACTTTTTCCCCACCACCTTATGTCTATATACTTTGGCCACAAGGCCTACCACATTGTTTGGGCAATTCTTGCTGTGTACGAAGTCGTCCTTTAATGAATTTAATGACATCTTCCATTTCCTGAGATATCAGACAAAAGGAAGGGAAAAAAAAGACACACTGAACAGAAAAGTCCAGTGCAAAGAGAATGTAACAACTCTCTGAATATTACATATGTACAGTATATATGTGAGCAACCAATTTTATCTATCTATCTATATATATATATGTATATGGGCATATCTCTAAGATATTGTGGATTTGGATCCAGACCACTGTGATAAAGTGAATATCACACAAATTTTCTGGTTTCCTAGTGCACGTATAAGTTACATTTATACTACACTAGTCTATTAAGTGCTCAATAGCAATAGATCTTTAAAAATAACAAACCTTAATTTAAAAATATTTATGGCTAAAAAAAAAATGGTAACCATCATCTGACAACACAAGGTTGCCACAAACCTAAAAGGCCACAAAAACTGCAAAGCACAATAAAGCGAAGCACAATTAAACGAGGGAGGTATGTATGTATATTACATATAAACACATTGTCCACAATTATAAACTTCCAAATCATTGGGCAAGAAAAAGTTGAAGTCCTCATCACATTCTTTGGCTCTCTGAAAGCAAAGCAAATGCAATTTTTCACAAGAGTCGTCTCCGGTATGCATCTGCAAGGCCAGGAGCCCTGCCTCACCCTGTTGCTTAAATGCTGCTGGGCACACTCCTGAGCTACTGGTGTGGAAATGCAGCTGCGGTCTCTTGAGCAACTTATTTTAAGAAAGATTCTAAAATATGGAGGAAACTCATACGTTAAAAACCCAGTGTGTCTTTCACTTTTCGTAAGTGCCTATTTTATGCCTAGGAGAATATTTATGACAACCTTTTTAAAAAAAAATGTTCCCTTTTTGATGAAAAATGTTCAAAGCCAGGACAAAGCGTTCTTACTTGAGATAATTCAGGAAAATAGCTCAGGGAGGTGAGCATTGAGAAGAGGCTTTACAAACTGCCAAAAAAAAAAAAAAAGGAGAAAAAACAGAAATGCAATTTTAGTATCATTTTCTTTGCTTTTGAGTATCTCTTTGTTGTGTGGTCAAGCTTTATGGGTTCTTTACGAGAAGTAGGGGAAAGTCTGAATTAATGTTTCGTTGGGAAAAGAGCTGAGAGTAGGGGACACCTCTTATCGCTCAGCGAGTCAGCAGGTGGAAGAATATTCCACTGCCGCAGGCAGCTGTGAGGAATTTAACGGTTTCTTATGTCAGAGGTGAAAAGCCTCAATTTAAGGGAGAATTTTTGCTTTAGGCTTTGCTACAGGGAATATGTGATGCTTTTGATATGTATATTTTGAAGGATGTAAGACCCAGAAATGGAAAAGTCCCCATTGGGAAAATCTCTCAGATCATAAACAGTCCAGGAGAGCTGGGACCTGCATTGAATTCCTTTCTGTTCACTTCTTCCCCTCACCACGCACCTCCTAACGCACATCAAATACACTTATTAGGGCCATATAGAAAATGTGTGCTCCAAATATATGGAAGGGACTTGACCAGATAGATTTCTGTGAACTTCCTGTCATTCTGTGAAAGATGCCCTTCTCTTACCTCTATCCTGTTCAGAATAAAAGAGATTTTTTCCCCCAGGTATCTGAAGAGACAGACTACAGCTATATCTAAGTATACGTACACACAACACTTCTGGAGTCACGGAGGCTAGTAAATTATTTGTTTTCCAGGAACCAAACAAACTTGAGTGTGTATACGACTAGATTTTGCTGTTCTTACTCTTGTGACTGGGAGGTATCATATGTTTATGAGTGGTTAAATCCATTTTTCGCACCCAAATCCACACCTTTCATGCCTGCCCTTTTGAGGTCTTCATGGAAAAGGTAACATGGCAGAAAATACTAGGATGGCAATAATTCATCACATCAGAGATGAATTTCTTTTTCTTATGAAATGATGTAAATTTGCTCTCTCTTAAGGCAAGGCTTTAGAAATATGGAGGGAAATAAAAAAAAGATTTCATAAAGCCTGGTGAATTTGTAATAATCTCCTAAATTCCTCTGAACAGGGAACAAGGTTGCTTTCCATTCTCAAGGAGAGGAACTACAATCTCTACAGGCTCCAATATGTCATGGTCAGAAGCTTCATTCATGGCCAGAAGGCCTTTGCAAAACTTCCAAAAGAGAAAGCAAACACAATAGAAACCTTCAGAATAAATTGTAAAGTACACATCAGAACACAGACTGAGTTTCTAAGCATGGAAACAAGCAATAATCCATAGCTGACTGCATTTGTAGAACCGTCAGATTAAATGTCATCACAGCAATTAACTACTAAATTTCAAGCATCATATCAGATTTTTGAAAGAACCAGTGCAAAAAGAAGGAAATTTGATACATCACAACTCTGTCTCTGTCAGACTTTAACATGACTTGATACAAATTGTTCTCAAATAGATGTTGTTCAGAATAACACAAGAAACTTTGTTTTCTAGACGTGATTCTAGAAATGTTGAAAAAAATACCTACAGAGTGTCTTTTTGATCTAATTATAATTAGAGGTTCTTGAACTATAAAAGATTATGGTCACGGTCATCAAACATTACAACAGGCAGAGTTTGATCAGAGAAAGCCATAAAGCCATATCTGGGTTTGTAAAAACTAGAATGGAACCAGCAATCTGCTCTGAAATGGCTACTTCTATTTCATAGAGAGGTGACCATACTCTGGACCTCTCTTCACTGCGGGTGGTTGACCACAGCAGAAGCATTCTTTGTCTGAGAAGCTCAGCCTGAGAAGGAGCCACTCCCAAAGGGGAAACACTTTTGACAAGTCCTTTTTCAGCAACTAATAAGTGCCAGGCACAGGAACAGGCATTGGGACATAGTAGATGAGCATGGTCTGACTCTCTGGAGCTCACCCGTATTGGAGGAAGACAGGCATTAAGGAAACAATATCAAATTATTCTATTTTATTCATGTTGAGTGTACGAGTACAGGGTAAAATGAGTGCATGACTTGGCCATTAATCTACATGGGGAACAGAAGGTTTTCCATGGGAGTTTATGATTACATTGAGATCTGACAAATGAGTCAAAGAGAGATAAACAGTAGACTGAGGTTCCGCCCAGCAAACATAAAAGATGTCTATCACATGGCAAACAAGGAAACTCCTATCCTAAGAGCCTTTTTTTCTTCCGCCCACATTACTTCTTTTGGCTTTATTTTCTAGGAACCTTCTTCTAGTCCCTCCATTCTGATCACATTGGTTGCCGTGTGTGTGTGTGTGTGTGTGTGTGTGTGTGTGTATGTGTGTGTGTGTATTTGTGTTTTAAGACTTTATATTTTTAGAGCAATTTAAGGTTCACAGCAAAATTGAGGGTAAAGTACAGAGATTTTCCATATGCCCCTTACCCCACATGAGAGTCTTTTCAAATAGGATAGAATCTCATCAATTTAGATTTAGTGCACTTAAGTGTCCAGCCATCTAGAAACAGAGGCTAGATTAAATAATCAGGATCATATGGGGTTTCAACAGCCCAGTGGTTCTAGAACTTCAGTTCCATATTTATATGGCATTCTTTTCTTACCAGTTCACTTGAAAATAGGGCAGGAGATGGCTTTAAAGGGCCGGAAGGGTTGTTTTCTGAGCACTAAAGGAAGCTCCTCTTCAAGTAGCGCACTCGGGTCTTGCAAGGGCAGATTGCCCAGAAATGTCCTCTCCCCTGGAGCACTCGGCTGGCAAGTGGAACAGAGGGCGTCTGCTCCTAACCAGGCAAGGGCGAGTGAGAGCGGCAAGCACTTGGGTTCAGAGCTGAGTTACTAAGCACGTTAGAGAAAATGAAGCTTAGCAGAAAAAGAGACTTGGGGTTAGACACAGGAACAAAAATGGAGAGAAATCACCTAAAACTTTGCTATGAGCAAGGAAACACGTGGGTGTAACGCTAGGTGCTCAGTGCGTGAGCCCACAGTGCTTGAGAGGCTGCGGGTTCAGTCCCCTGGGGGCCTGTTGGCCTGGTTCTCTTCCTGCACCTTTGATCCAGCTGGATGTCTTGCAAATGCTTACTTTTGGTCACCATAGGATCTTGTGAAAAGGATCAGCACAGCTCAAAATTCATGCTTTTCTTGACAGCAAATGCTTGCTACCCCTGCTTGTGAGGGACACTTTTGGTGGAAATGAATTATATTATACTGAAAGTTAGGGCCTGAATAGTGAAAATGATTAGGAATAGGACTGAAATAACAACAAGAATCTATCCAGGCTCTCTCTGCCACTTACCTGCTATGTGACAGCGAGTAAATTACTTAATCTCCATGTGCCTCAGTTTCCTAACTGTAAAATGGGGGCAATAACAGTATCACCTCATGGAGTTATTATTAGAGTTAAATGACTTAATATTCATAAAGCACATGGAACGGTACCTGGAATATATATACATACACATATGTATATACATAGAGAGAGAGAAAGAGTGAGAAACAGACAGACAGAGACAGAGAGATGAGAAGAGAGAGATTAATTCACCACTGAGGGAAAAGTACAAAGTATAAAAGCTATATTTGTTTTTTGAATAAATAAATATAATTCTGGATTGCAGCCCAGGCACTTTCCTGCTGTCACTTACACTTCAGACCAAGATGTCAAAAATTCACTTTTTTTTTCTATTTGTTAAATCTCAAGTACAATGAACTAAGAGAAAGACAAGTCTTTGAGGAAGTTAGCCCTACATGAAAATTAAAAACAAGTAAGAGACTTTAAACAGAAAAATCAATACATTAATCTATTTGAGGCTGATTGTACCAGTGACTAGTAAGTTTAGATAGAATGTAATTTACTTAGAGAGCAAACTCTATAGCATGTGGAACATATAATGCTTGGTATAAAAATAAACATTTTAAGCTGGCACAGCTATAACGTTAAAAGTGAAAACTAGAATCAAATATCCTAACACTGGACTTCAGAAACTGCTGGGTGGTGCTGTGACCAGCCCAACGCAAGAATCCATGGTACCCACAGTTTTCCAATTTTCTTATCTCAAAACTGTGGGAAATAGCTTTTGGATTTACAAACACATGTTCTTAATCACCACTCCCTAGGATAGAAAAAGAACACGAGTTTTAAAGTCACCTTAGGATAGATCAAGTCGGTTAAAGACCTAAAGTGGGTTTTCATTGTTCTGTACATCTGGAAGCTGTGTTTCCCCACGTGGGATCCTGCTGGGTCTCGGCCAGCATTCCTTCTCTTGATTTATTAGACAATGAAAGGGAAATGCAGGCAGCTGCCTCTCGCTTCTGTGTCTCAGTGGCCAGCCACGTGAAGACGCACGGAAGAGCCACAGGGAGAACCCACCGCAGCTCCCCCGGGTGAGTCCAGGAAGGTGAACGTGGATAGGAAGGCATCCAGATTCACTTAGCTACTCTGAGTCAAAGGCAGGCAGGAATAAGCAGGTTAGTTTCAACAGGGTAAGATCTGTGTATCACAGAAATGGGACATAAGTGAGGTGCTGCCTTCAGGTCGACAGCTAGGGCACACACTCATTCACAAAATCTCTCCATGTCCTCTGCCCAGGACTGAGTTTAGCTGAGGTCACTGGAGGAGTGTCACGAGAAGGGCCGGTGGACGCTCCTTGATGTTCCCTCTCACAGGACTGTCCTACCTATCCATGCATGCTCATTTGTTTCAAGAAGGAACCGTGAAAAACACGTCCTTTCATGTCAGAAAAAAAAGGGATGAGAAAAGGAAGGCTGAGGAAGGAAGAGACAGAAGAGGAGAATGGACCACGGCAGATGATAGGATTCTCAGAATTGCTACAGTTGATCGAATGCCCTCTCTTTGCCAGGCACTGTGCTGGGCCCTTGATTTACATTATTCCATTACATCCTTACAAGGGCCCTGTGGGGTAATGTTATTGTCTCATCTTGCTGTTGAGGAAACAGAGGCCCAGAGAGGTGAAAAACCTTGCTCACACAAGGGTGGAAACTTAAGTCTACCTAACCTTACAACACCCCTCAACTGGACTCGCCTCCAAAACCATGGTCTTAAAAATGCTTGGGAACAGCCTCCAGACAGGTTGCTGAATGCAAGAGAGACCAAGCAACAAATTACAGAGTTAATTTGAGCTTGTATCCTGAGGAGGGAGCTAAACATTTTCTTTGCCCTGGCAGCCTGTGGACAAAAATCGACCTTCTCGTGATAGCTAAGGAGCTGTCAGGAGGTAGAACAGCCTGGGAGCTTACGGGTTGTGAACTGCCTGGGTAGAAAGAACAGTCCCAGGGAAAAGGTCTGAGACCGCTGAGTTGCCAGGCTGTTGACCTCGAAGTACATGTTTAAACTGAACGATCATTCTGCTAGATACTCTGCTAATATTTAAAAAAAAAAAGAACAGTCATAGGCAGGTTTGGCTTACTTTCATTTTAAAATAAATTCTCTGTCTTAAAATCATATCCTGTCTACATCTAACCCCTGGTAATCCCAAACCCAGAAATCTCACCCACAGTCCTTACCTGATAAACTTCGTCTGCCATGTACTGGGTTGCAAGTTCCCTCCCCTCCCTGACGACAGGTCCCTTCAGAACTTCACCTCCATTTATAGCTCCTGGTCACTGTCTCAGCGCTTTCTCTTTTACAGATGAAGGGCTCAGGTCACGGGCATAATCCTTAATAACATACATAAAAAGAGAACATCATTCTCCTATGTCCAAGCACACGACCCAGTTTATGCAACTAGTTCTGGAGTCTGTGTGTGAGCAGGTAGCAGGGGGGCTCCGTGTGGCTAACTTGTCAGGCAGCTCACTGTATCTCTAGAGGGAGCTTTCCCAAGGTCATCACTCCGGGGGGACAAAGGGGCAAGAGATTGGCTCTTCTGTGTCTGGCATGTCTTGGGCATTAACAGAGTGTTACAATTTTTAGAAACAATTAGACCTCTCCCTGCTGCAAATAAACTTGCGAGCTCTCCTGGGAGAAAGAATCTTGGCCTTTAATGAGAAGGAGAGCTGTTAATTGGATAGATATGTCAGCAAAGTTTTCATGTTTCAGCTATGGGCTTAGTTACAGTTATACTTAATTCTACACCATTAGAGTCCACAGTCCGATTTCTGGGTGGGGTGTCACACTCTGACCCCCAAGACTGGGCCTCACTGGACAAGGACAGATATATTTCCATATTCCTGTCCAATGCTGCTCCCTCCTTAGTTAGACTCCTTCCACCCATTCTTCCCCTCCCTGAGTACTCCTGCTCTGTCTTCTAAACCCCTCCCTTTACTAGATGGATTTCTCAGGATCTACACTTGCCTCTCTTCCTATCACTTGCTACCCATTCTTGAGAAAATTCACTGTCAAGGCTTTGAGCTCAACGGCTCCCAGCTCCCCATCTCCAGCTCAGCTCCCTCTTCTTCACGGGGCAGCTTGGCTAAGAGCAGGAGACTGCACTCAAACTGCCTGGGGTTGACAACTGGCCATGCGGACTGTATAAGAGATTCAACCTCTCTATGGGCCTCAGTGTTCTTGGTGAAATGGTGACACTGAGTGCTTCCCTTGTGGGGTTATGTTGAGGATTGTGTGTTAATGGATGTAAAGCACTCAGCACATCGGCACTGCTACTTCTGCTGTAACTGTCACGACTACTCTACTACTACTGCTATTACTACAATTCGAAACATCTATCTAGCTGTCCCTCGTGTACTTTAAAACCAGTATTTATTGAATGTGATCCTATGCCGTGTAGTTCTATATGTTGTACCATTTAATCCTCACAACAGCTCTACAATGTAGTGTTCTGGTTATTTATTGGTTCAGAACAAACTACTCCAAACTTAGTGGCATCGAACAACCACCATTTTATTATGCACATGAATATTGAGATGGGAATTCCAACCGGCAAAGCAGGGGTAGCTGTTTTTCACAATGCCTAGGGGTGACTCAAATGGCTAGGAATTGAAATCAACCAGAAGCGTCTTCACCCACATGTCTGGCACCTGAGCTAGAATGACTTAAAAGCTGAGTTTGGCTGGGACTGTTGACTGGAGCAGCTACCTATACATAGCTCCGCAGGTGATAAGTGCTTCTCAGTGCATGGCACCTGGGTTCTCAGAGGTGGTGTCCCAATAAGAGCCACCCAGAGAACAAGTATTCCAAGAGCACCAGACAGAAGCTGCGAGACGTTTATGACCTAGCCTCAGGAACCACACTGCACCGATTCTGTCATGTTCGATTGGCTTAAGGAGTCATAAGCCTTCTCAGATTCCAGAGGAGCGGGCATAGATCCCATCTTTTTTTAGGAGGAATGTCAAGGAATTTTTGGTCCTTTTAAAAAACTGCCATAAGCAGGTACCATTATCATTACTTTAACAATGAAGAAATAGAAGCTTAGAGAAATAAAGTAACTTGAGAAAGACAACACAGTTAGTAGCTGAGAGAGTCCAGATTTGAGCCCAAGATTTTTAGGTCAGGTATGGGTTCTTACTTAACCTGAAAAATACATCCTCTCATTTCCCTCCTTCTAATCGTCTCCCAACTTGGAAAAGGATCTACTCCCTAAGAACCGACAGGATGCTTTATTGGAATGAAGTTCACAGTTATGAGTGCGCAATAATCTTTGCTAACTAGGTCCCACTAGGCCCAAGCGAGGTGTTTGGGGACCCCACCACTCAGTGGGAGCCTTAGCAGTTGGGATGCTAGATGTGTGGCCCAAACTCTTTGCTATGCAAAGAGAAACTGGGAGTTGGGCGTTCTGTCCCAATTGTTTGGTCCTGTGCCAGGGGTGGGGTTTATGGTGAATACGCATCTCAGCCTTTCCTACCCATTTTGATGTTGTGGGTATTTCCTCATTTGCTTGATGTGTAGTGGTCACTCGGGCAGTTTCTGAATTTCTCTCAGAGAGAATTGCTCCTTGTATAGCTATACATTCAGTGCCCACAGAAGAAAGGAGGTTCGGCAGCCTTTTGTACTGCCATCTTAGTTTCTCTCCACAGTACTTCTTGATCCACATTTTAAAGTGACGATTCATTCCTGCCCTTGAGATAGAATGTGGGCATTGGGGGACAGGGGTAGCAGGAATAGGGCAGAGGAGGTAAATGGGAAGTTGGTCAGTATTACATCAGAAACATTTAAAAAATAGTCTGATTAACAGAAGATAGTTCCTCTATATTTTTAATAAATGAGAAGCTCATCCCAACAAAAGCATGAAAACTTCAGATTGGCTAAAGCCTTTTTTTAATAACCCTTTTCTTCTCCCCAGAGATGTCCAGGACCTCACAATGAGGTGCTTTGTTAGCTTCACGCCAAGGTTGATCTGGCACCTCTGCCACAGAGAGCATGTGCAGACTGTGACAGGCTCTCAGGGAAGCCACTTCCCACATACACTTCTCTGGTTCCCTCATTGGTGCTCGGGGAGAGGAGGCTGGATGCTCCCGGTGAGCTGAGCGCTATGACAGATTAGACTTTCATGCAAGAAAATCAATCCTGCACAGTTGATGTACTGCTTTAAACTTAAAGACTTCTTGGGACCTGAGATTGTAAGGTAAGCAGTGCTCAGCCACAATACTTGAACTTTGAAACTGTGAATGTAATTTGAGGACGTTCCTTAAAACTTTGTTGTTTAATGTGAAACTTTAACACACTGCCTCTCCTGCTGCCTTTAAGAATAACAGCTCACTGTCAAACACGCACATACTGCTCTGATTTTAAAAGACAAAAAGAAAAACCTGCTTAAAAATTTTTTCCATAATTAAATAGTCACACAGCTATGGTGTACTTTTAAACTTGTGTGGAAGTGTCTAGGATAGGCTAGGTTTTCTCTCTGCTCTCAGTCAGTGTAATCGGTGTCCTTTAAAATGGGATCAAATTATCTTTGCCCTTTGAAAATGGGTCTATGTGCAGGAATAATCCTGTAAAGAGAAAACCCCAGTGGAACTGCAACCAAATGTCAGTCCAGGTCTATGGGTCTTTATCCTAAGTGTCGCTCGGTGCTTGCTTAAGCATGGGAGGGGATTAGTGAAACCCTGCTTTTACAATGATGTTGGTCCTGCTCTGCAAGACGTGGAAACTCTGCTGGGATCAGGTGTTGCTGTGTGCCAACCGGTTCCCTGTGGTTGTGGCAAATAAGTTGGGAAGCTGGAAGTTATTACAATGCAGACAAAAAGCCAGAGGCTTGTCAAACTTAAGATTATGTAGAACAAGTTCAGCAGTGTGTATGTAAGGCAGTTACTTGTCTAATGTTAGCAAATCTAATTTTTCTGTAGAAATTTATATGTGCTTTTAATGTTTTCATTCAAGTTTGGTAGAATACTGGATGCTTTGGGGTGCCTCAATGATCTATTTCTAAGAGGGCATCACTGTAAAATCTCTCTCTGGTGTCGGGGAAAAAAAGATGTTGCATCTTCTCTCTATGCTCTGCAGACTGTAAGGGAGAAGACCTGCACTATATTCATGCTGCTTCTTTTCTCTTAAATCTTTGCCCAGATGTTTCTACTCTCCTATTTTGCCTTTGGCACTTCCCTGGGGACTGTTAACCGGGGACATCTTAAACATCACTTGAGATTTCCAAACCTCTTTTTGTGCCCTTTTCACAGACAGCACTGATGTACATCCATACAAATCAACTAGATTCTTGCTCAGTATCGTCTTCTCATCATGGATAGGGGTTTATATTGATATATTGGCTTCCAGTGCACATTCCTGTGATACAGTTTCCCTCAAGTTTACAGGCTAAGAAAGTGAACCCAGAGGAACTAGGGAACCCCATCTCGTGTCTGAAGTGGCAGCACCGGTGGGACCTGGCCTGGAAGCCATCTCCCCTTCCCCAGGCTTTTTCCCTTCCAGGACTAAGCTGCCCTACCTGGCCCCAGGTGTTTGCAAGAGCCTACCCTTTGAACCACATTACTGATTAGCTGCACAGCGTTTAGGCGAGGTACCCATTCACTCTAAGGATAAGAATGTCTAAACTACCTCTGGTCTGGAGGGAAGAAAATTTCCCCACCAGGAACTCGATAAAGAATGTGAGGGTTCTCAGGAACAGAGAGTGGCTATCTGAGGATTTTTCTCCATCTCTTGCTGCTCTGTTTCTTGCTAGTCTCGGCACACATTTTTAAAACAGCTCAAGCAAAAAGATGAAGGCTCCTAAGGAGATGAAGCTAGGGCTGTTTACTTTGTGCAGCGAGGACACCCAGGATGCGAGGCTCAGAAGGGTAAGCAGTGGGCTTGGATTAGCATTCCAGAGTGCCATTGCCTTGAAGAGTTATTTTTAACTTGACAATATTTCTGCACATCTGCAAACCAAATACCTTGTACGTGAGAATAAATATTTAGGCAATGTGTTAGCTTCATTAACCAGACACCACATCACAGCCACTCTCAGGAATTCCTTTTCTTGTTCTAATAAAAGTAAAAGCAGGGGGGAAAAAAACAGTGGAGGGAGGAACAAAGTGAAATAAATTGCCTTTGTCAGTTCAGAAAAAGTTGTCTAATAAGGGACTAGAAAAAAAATTTCAAGATTCTCTCTTCTTTTTATCTAAAGATGACATCTCCTCCCTTGAAAGAGTCACTGAAGTTCTTGTATTTTTTATCTTTGACAGTCTTGAGCCTCCTCCTCCTAGCTGCACTCAGACTAATTTCTCAGCGTGGGAATGCTTGGGGGTAGTCTCCAAAAGGTAGACAAAGGTACGGAATTATAAGCATGAGGAATAAGAATTCTCTGTCACTGTTAACAACCAAACCCTGGTGAAAGCACAATTAGATAACTCACGTTTAAAGAATGTTTCATTTGTCTCTAGAGCTAATAGCTTCCTTTATTTTTATTTTTCATTTTTTATTGAGTGAATGGAAGGCTGAAGGAATAACTGAAACTAACTTCTACAATTTCACATCCCATGTGAAGCACATTACTTCAATCATTCTACAAGTTTTCACCAAGATTACTGGGTATGCAAGTCTATGTGAACAAATCCTGAGAGATATGATTAGATTATTTTATTAAAAAAAAAAAAAACCTTGGGAAGATTTTTCACATAAAAGTGAATAGTCCTGACTGGATCCTTTTACAGACAAGATGGAAAATAATTTAAAATTTTTATCTTATATAATTTAGAATATTAGGCAAAATAATAGAAAGTGTAGCCTATCACCTATGTGCCTAGTAGCAGCACTTAACAGGGCTCAGGAAGAGGCAGCTGGCAACTTACAGCGGCTCTTGGTGACTCCTATATACCTTCCCTCTCAGACAACCATAAATGGAGACTAGGAGGTAAGAGCAAGGCCAAGCAGCAACCATGCCCCTTGGAGCCACACTGGTTTTTAAAATCATAGTAATAACAGTAAGGTGGTCAAGGGAAAAATAACACTGGGATACCCACAGGGTGGGAGAACATTAAATGTATGTCACATTCTTGACATTATTCTGTAGAGATGCCAGAAGATGGAGAAGTTGAGCAATTTCCTTGAGAATTGGTCAGTGTAAAATACTTGGAATAAAGTGTTTGGACACCATCCTAGCCAAGTTTGTCAGCATTTATCTTCAAGTAGGAGGTTATTCCCCATTGGTGTCTTTAGGCAGCTTCAAAAGGAACTTACATATATTGCTAAATTTTTTCAAACTGGCAAGATTCAAAAATGGATTATTAAAAGAAATGATTTGTGGAATAATGAAAAGACATGCTGGTAGGTCCCTAGAACCCAGCACAGATTCACTCAAAAGGAAATCACCTTGATAATCACATTTTTCTCTCTAATGTATTATTAGCCTGGTAGACAGAGAACATACAATTTAGCCAAAAGTAATTTGGTTAACACAATAAATTAGTTGAAAACAAACATCTTCCATCATATGTTTAAGTATAAGCGATAAGATACAGGACAGTTTTATAGAGTTGTAAGTCTCAATAAACATTATTTTACAATTTTCAGAACTTTTTGTTTTACCATTATGTATATTGAGTTCATCTTCAAAAAATTATTCTGTCTTTATTGTGAAGTTTGAACAATTAATGACTTCCTCAAGGAACAAGCAGAAGATCCAACAAAAGGACCTAATTATTTGAAACTAATAGTGACTGAACAATTGACTATTACTGTGATTTATGTATTATCTTAGACTTTTTAAGCAACACATGCTCATTATGGGAAAATTATAAATACAAGTCAGAAAAAAGAAATTTTAACATAATCTCATTCAAATTGTGCCAACCAATGACTGCACATTAGCATATGATACCCTTCCATATGTTTTTCCTATAACTACATATGATATTTTACCTACCATCTGGTATGTGAAACCTAGTATATTTTTTTAAATAATCAATCAGTTGTTGAACTTCTGCATTCTTCTAATTAATTGCTGAATAGATTGTTTCAATTATTCTATATCACAAGCAAGCCTTGATAGGAATAACTAGCTGGAAACGAATTAGAAATTTAAAAACTCAAACTATTAAAAAAAAAGACAAAATATGGGCAAAAAAATAAGACACAAAATGGGTCACAACTCTGTCCAGAGTACACAAAAATGAACAACTTAGAAAAACACTGATTGGCATTATTTCCTCTTACCTAGATCATTATTTTGGCAAAATTGTCTCCTTGACCAAATTGCTTTTTGTCAAATTGCTTTTAGCTAAATTAAATCTGGCCAACTTAGTGGGAAACAATAGTTCAAGGAAATGCGATAGACAAAAATACTACCACATGAACTTCAGCGGGGCATTGTGTAATTCTTTCATATTACTGGGGACAAAATAAAGAAATATGAGCTGAGCTAATGCAATTAGGAAGATTAATAACTGGTTGAATGAACATACTTAGAAGTACTTCTTAGCAACCAGGGGTGGAGGGAGCAGTCTGGTGTTGGCTTATAGCAAAACTCTGTTCTTGGTCTTATTCTAATAAATACCTTTATCAATGTCTTAGATGAATGTAGGTTTAACAAATTTCTGAATATAAAGCAAAAATGAACAATATTGCATTGACATCATCAAAGTCCACATAGGTCTCAACATAGGTTAGAATAATGATCTGAATCTACCTAGACCTAAATAACAGTGATGAATGTAAGATTATTCACTTTGGTTTATAAGTGTAAATGTACAAGTACTTGTTGGAAGAACTTGTACTTATGAAATAAGACCACAATTTCAGTTGATAGAAAATTCCATTGTGTAGACAAAGAAGGCAATGTGGCCTTTGGTGACACAGGAGAGGAGTACGGGATATGCTATATGTCAAGACCTATGCCAGCTATAGTACAGGCCTGTAGTCATGGCCCCACCCGCATGACTTTCATTGCTTCTGAGGACACATTCCATCCTTGAACTACCCGTGAACCCTGCAGCCCAAATTATTGGTCAATTCAGACGAGGACTTCAAGACTTCCTACTCCAAAAAATCTTTTTATTTCAATGCTACTGAGGCATTTGTGGGTGAATATGTAGAGGAGGGTAGTAGTTAGCCCAACAGGGCAGGAGAAATCTTTGAGCCTCTACAAGATTAAGAATAATGATTAGATTTTATAACAAAGTGTGGTTGGACAGTCAGGCCCCTGCAGGACAGGGTCATGTGAGAAAATACTCTTCAGATCTTGTCAGTTAGTGAGCATAGGAAAGATCCCAGTGCAGTGGAACAAGCTGTGGAAACCTAGAGGGGCCGCCTGAGTTCCAGGAGAGGATGCGCACCACACCGGCCAAACCCAGGCCGGAGAGGCTCAGAAAGCATGAGCACACCTCGGAATGACTGAAAGGCTCAGGAGGGGATGGAAACCATTGATGAACTGGCCTCCTCTGCCTGTCCCACTGCGAGGACTGTGTTTGTGTATATGGTAGAGGTTTCTGCATTCTTTCTGATTTGTTTCTACAAGGGTTGCTTTCCTATGTCGGCACCCCTTTTCACCCATCTGCACCTGCTGGTTATTGCCTCCGGGCTGCGTTTTCAGTCCTGGTCTGCAAAAGATTGTCAGCATGCTGTGATTTCCATTGCTTTTAATCCAGTGTCACTGGAAAGAGTCAGTACCTACAGTGTGGTTTGGAGCACAGCCTAAGGTTTAGAGCCAGGCCCTGTCACTTGCCAGCTTTGGGAAAGGCACTTAAATTTTATGAATCTGTGTCCTTGTGGGTAAAAATAGAGTTCATAATAGCATTAACCTGTTAGGGCTGTCAGGCGAATAAAATAAAATGAGGCACGGTAAGCCAGTTTGCCTGGTGACTGGAACATTCAATAAAACTTTTAATTGCTGTTGTTGTTGCCTTTAATCAGCCTCTATGCCAACCCTGTGTACCCCCTGACGCTAGAAGCAATTACGAGGACTAGCCAACTGTCACTGTAGTAACGGTGGGACTAGGCAGCTCCAACACAAAAAGATGTTCAGGAGGAAGATGAAGGACTAGCAATGAGCATACCTTCCACTCACCTCCTCACCCACAGTACCAGGAAATGTTCTCTTTAGTCTCCATCTAGAACTTACCATCACGAGCACAGAGCTAGCCTCCCTGACGTAGGGAACCCACTCCTATTCCTGGGGGGTTCTGTCATGACCTCACAGGCAGAAATTCTTTTTTTTCTGAGATTTTAACAGAATAGTCTGCTAAGCCCCAAGGTATCTTGCAATCCAGCTTGAACAGTTATCAACTCATTGCTCTGTTTCACCTATCCTCTCCCACAACGCCTACCCCCAGATATTTCTGTGACACGAGTCACAAGTCTAAGACATCATCACTTCAGTATAAATATTTCAATCTGGATTCAAAGACTCAGGATTTCCTTTTAGCACACCACTTTTTTTTTTCCCTCTCAGGTTCTATTTTTGATGGATATTTGAAACAGTTAAGTCCAAAATGTTCAATGCAACAATTTTTCAGTATCTATTAAAAAAGCTAATTTTATAATAGATCACATGAAAAACATTTTTTATCAATAAAGAAGTTTCAGGTTCTTTTCAAAGTTTTTACATCTCCGAAATAGGGATGAATTTTACAATTCATGGGAAGTAATAGTTCAATTGACAGTGTTGTTCTTCTTCCTTCATACATAACCTAATGACCCACTTCAAAAGATGATGTCTGAGAAGTGAAGAAATGCTTGGGAAAATAAATGGACATACACTTAACGTACACACACAAATACACCTAAAACTATATGCTTAACTGCCTTTTTACACGTCTACATGAACAAGAAAATGAAAATGAATTCAAAGTAAATTGAATATACTAGTTCTGAAAGAGAGTAGTGGGTATTTCTGAACACCTTAGGAAACAACCTGGAAAGTCTGGAAAAGAGATTAAAAACCACATGAGCATTTTATTCCAGCAGGCACAGAAGCAAACTTAATATGGAATATGAAGCTTGAAATTCTCAAGATGAAGTGGTCTCTCCTTTAACAACATTTCTAAACTCAGAATCCTCTTTCTTCATCATCATTGTTGTCCTCACTCATCGTTGTAGCTTTCAGAAGTTTTTTTAAATGGAGGTAACAGAAATGACATGGTGTGGTGAATGTGACAAGAGGAAAGGAGGGACGTGCAGTGGCCCCAAGGGGATGGGAAAACACATAATTTAGTCAGAAGTGGAACAGCTGGTGCAGTTATGTGACTGCACTGTTTCTGGTCAGCTAATTTGACAGGCAAACACATCTTTTGGACATTTTTAGAGCTGCATGGTAAACAATGTTTTGACAAGTCAGGTGTGATAGGGGATCACGGGATCCAGGACTAGCTGTGTGACCTTGGGCAATCAGCAAAGGATTCTCTGAACCTCAGTGTCCTCATTTTAAAAAAACAGCAGACTAAAGATCCTACTGCTTACATTAGAATGTAACCTTCTTCTGTTCACTGTCAGAGTAGGGTCTGACACATAGTAGATGCGCAACAGATGTTGACTGACAAGTGAATGGATGGATGAATTTTAGTTCCCAAACCCTGGGACAAATGCGATGGAAGAGAGAATTTACTTCTAGTAATTGCAACTGGTCCAAGAATGTTCACTAAACACTGTGTAAACTGAATAAATAATGTTTCCCATATACACGATTTACCACTTTTCAAGTATACATAGGGTCTTTTGTAGTTAATAAGAATTTAAAAGCACACAATTAATATTACGTAGCACTTTGTGAAATTCTTCAACCACATGAGCAGACGTTGTACAGCACTTAGTTCGACAGATACCCTAAGCACTTCGAATACAGTAGCTGATCTACTCTTCACAACACCCTGCGAGGTGGATACTTTCAATGTCCCTAGTTTGCACACACAGACACTGAGGTAGCGAGGCGCAGTGACGGAAGTGGCATGCAAATCCAAGCAACATTGATACAAAGTCCCTGCTCTTAACCACAATGTTCAATTAATATTGCCAAGGAGTCTTCTTTCTAGCTCAGGGTAGTGACTCCTAGGCTGAAACGATATCTCAGACCCCATCTAGCCCGTAAATGCCACGATTCTGTATAAGAGTCCTGATCTGTAGATCGGCAACATTTAAACAGCAGCACGAAGAGCATTCGAGAAACGTCAGCCACGTCTCCTGAGATCCATGGAGGTGAAGTAAAAGTTCTTCCTCCATTTAGAGATTAAGAAGCTGTGGCATGCCACTCCCAGAAAATCTGCCAAAAGTTTTGGGGGTCAAAGGAATGCATAGACCTTACTACAAGGCCTAGTCTCACTTCAGCAGCAGCTTCCCTTCCTTCAGGGGCAAGCCGGGCTATTTTTATGCCTCGGTTTGTTCCAGGTCCCTGCGGTCAGGGGCAGAGTATGCTGACACCTTTAGCCCAACAGCTTGCACTAAACCAGCCAAGTGACAGTGACTTATGACCTTCCCCCTTGGGACCCACATTAACCATCAGTTATGACACACAGGAGGACCCTGGAATGAGTCAAAGCTTGGAATTCATTCTATTTTTAGCGTAATGGTTCCCTCTTCTCTCATTTCAGATCAGTCCTTTCTCAACGGCTGCCTCTGAAAGCCGGCCAGCCTCCAGTTGCTTAAATATCGTGACTTAGCCTCATTATTAGAAGAAAAATGGGAAAGCCAAAATAAAGAAGCGCTTTCTTCTCTAAGAGAAAAACTATCCTAGGTAGTAATTACGCCATTGTCTGAAATGATCCTATTAGCCATTGTCTTTCCATCAAAATTAGACAGTACAAAGGAACTGGCAAGAGAAGGGAGCTGGTGGGGAAAGTAGTTTCCATTAACTGCTGGTCAAAAGAGATGATGTGAATGTTCTTAGTACTGACTTACAGGTAAGAAGTAAGCATTAATTCTTGACCATAACAAGAGTAAGTGTCTGTGGGTTGTTTTCCTTGATAGTGCCCTGTGTGTTTTATAGTATTAGATTAGGAGTTCTTAACCTTTTTCTTTCTTTTTTTCTCTTCTCTTTCTTGTGGGGGTGGGGGGGGTCATATACTCCTTGAGAATCTGAAAAATGCCTTGAGGCATCCTCCTTGGAGATTTTCATAAATTGCATAGAATGTCAAGGGGGTCAGGTGTTCTCCTATTCCGACCTCCACCCCACAAGGAATAGTAGGTAAACCATGATCAGGAATTACCTTGAATGAGAAGTAGGGATTTGCCTTTGAGGAAACTGAGTTGTGTCCTCGGATGCTTCACTGATTGGTGTCTAACCTTGAAATGGTGGCCCAGTAACCAGACTCCACTGCCTCCTTTATTCTCATTATCATGGCATTTTCAACATAGTTTATAAACAGTTTCTCCCACGCTGTCTCACTGTACCCTTTTGGCCAAGAGGAGTAGGGGTTTTAAGTGCGGTAACTGAAGTATAAAGCAGGCCACTGACTTCCTTGAGGTGAGAAAGAGCATTGTTAAGTCCATCACATGCAGCGAGCTGTGAATGCCTTAAAGAGACTTTGCACGAGATTCAAAGTCAATGCAGCTTCCTACTTTTTCAGAGAAAAAAACCTCAGACAAAATGTACTGTTTATATGGCACCCCTGCTCTTGATTTGTTCTTTCTCACTATGACACCAAAACTCAATAAGTGGAAAAACAAATTCAATGTGTCTGCTACCAAATGCTTATTTAATGTGTGAAGATGAGCCACAAAGCAGGAATATACAGGATGAAGAAAGCCTGCATGGGTGCTTTCATGGGGTGAAAAAGGTACTAAGTAGAATGGAAATGTGATCTTGAAAAATTAGTGCCTCTTCAGCACCCCTACGTTTTCCCCCTCAGAGCCTCGGTGTTGACTGGAAAGGCCCTGTGATTGCCTGGGCCAAAGAAATGTCTGTGTTTCATCTCTGGAGGCAAGAGGACAGAATAGACACTAGTACCCACTGGTGTCTGCACAACCCAATTCCCACTGCTCCCTTCCTGCCGAGGCTGTACTTAGACACTTCCTTGCCTGTTACAGGTTGCCAGGCTCTCCTCAGGAAGGCGAGGTCAACTTTACCATTGCTCAGACTGGAGGGGGAACAGGTGCAGTAGCATCAGGTGTTGGCAAGTATCTCAAAGTTCATCTCCTCATTCAAAAGAATTTGTAACCACGGGCCTCTCATTTCACCATTAGAGAAGCTTTAAACTCGATCAGATCTGAGAGAGCCCATCTGCCTTCCTCCCTCCTGCTCTCCTTCCTCCCACCTGCTCTCCTTCCTCTCTCTTCCTTTCTCTCTCTCTGGAAATTACAGGCAGGGAAATATATTTGTAGGTAGTTAAGGATATGTTGGACTTCCTGTCTATACTGTGACAGGCTAGATCTTCTTGAAGACCAGGACACAGAATTCATCACTCTGTGATAGCCAAGTTTCATTTTACGGATTCAAGAAACGGGTGTTCAACAGGTTGAAATGGCCCAAGGCCACAGAGTTAGTCTGGGGCTAGAAGTGATGCATTTTGCAGAGACTTAAAGCCAGGCAGAGGAGTAGGAAAACTTAACAGTGGAAAAAGGGAAGGTGGGACAAGGTGGGACCTGATGGGAGGCGGTTGGCATGCGGAAGCAGGAGGAGGGCTAGCTAGAAGAGGGGCATCCTATGTGACTGGTTAGCAGAGTGTTTTTTGGCTAATTAACTTCTGAGTTGGAAGCAGGGATTAAAAATAGGGACGCTGACAGTTACTGGCCAAGTCCCGACTCTTCTGGGCTGGCTGCTCAGAGTTGGCCTCAGAGCTCGGTTCTACATGTGGTTTAGCCATTGTCGGCTTGTATATTCAATCTCTCAGGAGGGACTGCTAAGGAATGCAGAGGACTGTCTCCCAGAGGAGACATATCAATGATATCATTTGATATTTTTCCATCTTCCTTCTCCTTTACCCTCTGTGTTCCATCTATTACAAGTTCTCTCTTTGAGAAATCTCTCTGATGTTCACTCTTTCCCTCCCACCAAGTTCTTTTCCAGACACATCATCTCCTCTCACAGGAACTGCTGAAACTCTGACCTAGCTAGATGCCTTCCTCCCCTATCCTGCACCTTCAGTCCGTCCAGCAAATTGGCCACTCTTAGGCTAATTATCACCAAACCATACACCTTTGTGACACCTAGGCCCAAAGCAAATGAAACAACACCTAATATGGCTCCATTTCTGATCAGTTAAGACCAAATTTGTAAAGACTTCAGCCTGACTTTCAAATCCCTTCATGATCTGGCCCACGTTGCCAGCCTGGCTTTATTTCCCTTACTGCCACCTTCCTAGCTCTCTAACACTATGGGCAGAAACCCAAGCAAAGAAAGGCCCTGGAATAGGTGCCTGATTGGTTATGTATTTGGTCCTCAGTTAAATCATGTGGTTTCTTTATGTTGCACGGCCACAGACTGTGCCCTTGCACCAGGTAGTCACCACACAGAAATATGTCATAAGGTCAACCCCAATTCATCTTTCAGGATTTTTTAGTATTTTTATAATTCAGATCAGAAAGCATTTTTTTTCATATTCATCACGTCAAATGATTCTCCTGATAAACCTGGGAGGAAGTTTGACACAATGTTTTATAGGTGAAAAAGTACATCGTTTCATAAATCACATGATTTACCTCAAAGTCTCACAGATAATAGGTGGGAAGAATAAATAAGTAAACAATATTTTCACAGTCTCTTTACTTAGAACCATGTTCTGGGTATCTATCCACCTGACCACTGACTGTATATATTTTTTCCGACTGCTATAGAATACTTAGGCAATATATAAAAGGGTAAAAATGGAAGGAAAAAAATCATCTATAATCATATTCCCCTATAGATAACCAATGTTAACATTTTCTTTTCAGTTCTTTTTCTACTATTTTGAAATAATTGATCCCAAACTATATATAATTTGTATTACTCTTTGTTAATTAAATGTATGACAAAGGTATTTCCTATTTTAAAATTCATAATAAAAAGATTCATACAAATATCTGATGCATAATATTTCACCTTTTCCTACATCATCTTCCTACACTGTTGGTGGGAATGTAGTTTGGTGTAGCCATTATCGAAAACACCATGGAGATTCCTTAAGAAACTAAAAATAGATTTACCATATAATTCAGTAATCCCATTCATGGGCATATATCTAGAGGAAACTCTAATTTTGAAAGATATATGTACCCCAATGGTCATAGCAACACTATTTACAATAGCCAAGACATGGAAACAACCTAAATGTTCATCAACAGATGACTAGGTAAATAAAATGTGGCATATATGTGTGCATGTATATATATATATAAAATATATATACATACATTTATATATATATATATTATATATATAATATATATAGTGAAATAGTACTCAGCCATAACAAGAATAAAATAACACCATTTGCAGCAACATGGATGGAACTGGAGATTGTAATACTAAGTGAAGTAAGCCAGAAGGAGGAAAAAAAATACCAAATGATATCACTTATACGTGGAATCTAAAAAAATGATGCGAATGGACTTATTCACAAAACAGAAACAGACTCACAGACATAGAAAACAAACTTATGGTTACCAGGCGGGAAAGGGTGGAGAGATAAACTGGGAGTTCAAGGTTTGCAGATACAAACTACTATATGTAAAATAGGTAAACATCAAGGAACTACTGTACAGCACAGGGAGCTATACTCAATACCTTGTAGTGGCCTGTAATAGGGAGGAGTATGAAAAGGAATATATATGTGTATGTATGTGTGTATGTGTGTGTGTGTGTGTATATATATATATATATATATATATATATGTATATATATAAATCACTGAACTGTACACCAGAAATTAACACAACATTGTATGTAAACAGACTATACTTCAATTTAAAAAAATGTCATCTTTTGCACATATAAAATATAATAAACTATACCCAAGCAATTAAACATTTAGTTTGCTTATAGCATTTCTATTTTTTAAATATTGCTATCAATTATTTTGTCCATAAAGTATCTTGATCATTCACTGAGAACAGTTCTAAGATTTCCATCACTGAAAGCAATACTGTTTGATATTAGAAAATTATTTTCTAGAAAGTCATTTCAATTCAAACTACTATCAGCAGTTAATGGGAATAAACACCTCAACTCACGATCATCAACACTGAGTTTGATATGTTCTCAAAACCTTACTAGGTTTATGGGGAAAACAGTGTCTCATTTTAACTGGTATTATTATTGTTTATTGTTATTGATACCAATTTTTTTCAGATTTTCGTTAGCTTTTTGTATTTCCTCTGTGGGAAAATTTTTTGTCTCCTTGCCCATTTGGGTGATGGGGTTGTGGCTGTTTACAAATTAATGGATAGGAGCTTTACTTTTCACTCTTGTGATCTCTCCTCAGGCAAATATAGAGGAGGCCTATAGTGCACAGTGTAACCCCAGCTTCCACAGATTTTGATTTGTGGATTCCTCAGAAAGTAGCTAAAAGCCTAGGGGTCACATCCGGCAAACAAGGGGAGGTTTTCCTCAATAGAACTAGATTGGAAAGTTCTCAAGAACAGACATGCCATACTCTTCTTTTACATCCTCAGTGGAGACTAACCTGATCCTGGATCCCACTGAAGTACAAAGCAAACACTTAACTTCTCTGCTTAGGATCAAGTGGGGAACCAGATGGTAAAGCAAAGTTCCTGATTTGCCGAGGGCCACAGAGCACATCAGGGGTGTCCCGTCCCCTCGACCAGCCACCTGCTGCATGGATTTCCAAGCTCCTACGGTCACATGTGTTTAGGGAAAGAGTATTAATGATTCCAAACACCATAAATAACAACCACACACCAGCAAAGAGCTAGACCTGGTCAGGACCAGCCCGTGGAGGCAGGAAGCCAGGCAAACTCAGGGTCTCTCCCACTGACATGGAATTATTACAATTAGAGAGATTTTTTGAATTGGAGAAATTTTAATAATTAGAGTAGTTTTAACTGTTAGAAACGTCTTTTTAAACCATGAGAAATTAAGAAAAGTAACACAGATAATAGCACTATTTCAAAACACGAAATCTTGCTTAATGTTATTGACGTAAAGAAACATATGAATTTGGTGAAGACAAACTGCTCCATTCCAAACCAGGTGGAGCCCTGCTGGGACGGGCTCCCTCCGGCACACAGCTTCGCTGGCCCTGCCACGCCTACATACCTAGACTCTATTCCTCTTCTCAAACGTAGTCTGAGGACCTCTCAACTTTTCAAAAGCTCTGTTCAAACAGAGCACTGGCGTCCCCAGAATTTAATAAAGATTGTTATCCAAGAACAGAATGTGACACTATATCAAGTATGATTTAAGCCTCTGAGTTATCAAGATTTAAATATTTTATTTGGGTTACATAGTTTCCCAGCTTTGAGTACATGCAAAGTTTGAATTTATGAGCAATGGTGTAGTTGAAGGGGAAAGGGGAAGGCTAAGTCTGGATTAGCTAGTCCAGAATGTCATTTTGCTAGAGAAGAAATAGCTGCCACTGATGTCAGAAAGATAAATTTTTAAACTTGATTTTTTCCCCAAATCGTGGGCCTACTAATCTCATTTAGCTTGTCCAAGTGAAAGAAGATTTTGATCTGCCCTATAATTACATCTCAACAAGGATATTTTTGCTTTTGCATCCCTGGTATCTTCAGCTGGTGAAGAATCACTGGAGTGAAGAATAAAAAGTATGATGAGAAAAAGATACTCCAGGCTAAGAGTCAGAAACTGTCTATAAATTAACAAGTGACAATGTTTTAATAATTTAGATTTCTTACCTGCCAGACGAGGAAAAAACTAACTACATCTCCCATAGTTTATGAACTGTAGACACAAAAGCATTTTGTAAAATTAAAAGCACGACCTAAACATAAGCAGCTTGTTTGTATGTTTATAAAAGAATGATTGATGATAGCCAAAAGGTGGAAACAAATGTCCATCAGCTGATGAATGGATAGCCAAAAGGTGATTTATGCATACAATTGAATATCATTCAACCTTAAAAAGGAATGAAATTATGATACATGAAACAACATGGATGAAACTTGGAGACATTGTGCCAAGCAGAGTGAGCTAATCACAAAATAACAAACGTTATATGATTTCACTTATATAAGGTACCTAGAATAGTCAAATCCATAGAGACAGAAACAGAACAGTGGTTACCAGGGGCAAGGGGAAGACAGAAATGGGGATTTACTGTTTAGTAGGTACAGAGTTTCAGTTTGGGACGATGAAAAGGTTCTAGATGGTGGTGATGGTTGCACAGCAACAGGAATGTACTTAATGGCATCAAACTGTACACTTAAAAATGGTTAAAATAATAAATTTCAAGTTTTATATATTTTACCACAATAACAAATATTTACTACTTATACAATATAAAAAAATATATAATTTATAGAAAAAATGTAATAATTAGAAATGATGATAGATTTACTGGTGTAAGCAGTATTGGTAACGAAAATATCAATTATTTAGGTAGGTTGGAGAAAGCTTTCACATTGGTTGGATTTATGTAAAAGGGTGGGCTCAGCTACTTAGATCAAAATTTTACAGTATGTTTGTATACATAAAGTGAGGAGGCAAGGTGGCCTTTAGACAATTATATCTAAAAATTCCAAAGCAAATTAAGGACTCTAATGGACGTTTATATACCCATGTTATAAGAATAAGTTAAATAATTACTTAATTTTCCCCAGAACTTACTCCCAAGCAGTTCAGGGAAAAGCTTTGAACATCTGCAAATTTTCTGCAGGTTGAACTTTAAATCTGCAATTCCAAAGCCTCTGCTGTATGTTTTGATACCTTCCTGGGCTTCCAATATTCTAACACTTATTACTTACCTGTTTCTCTTTCCTGATAATACTGTGAGGTCTATGGGACAGGAATCATGTGACTTCTTCAGCATTTGAATATGCAGTACCTAGCACATGGCCTAGCACTTAGGTGCTCAGTAAGTATTTATTGAATGAATGAACAGATGCATGGAGGTGATGGAATCATACGTTAAGCATATTTTAGATCTAAATAGGCTTTGTGATACAATCACTCCAGTGAGTAAACGTGTCCTCATACACTAGACCCAAGACCCTTACTAGAAGGCTGCAGGGTTCAGGTTCTCTGAGAAAAGTTTTTGGGATGGTTTGTCTGGGCACAACTACCCCTCTCAGGTAAGCCCCAGGGTCTCTGGTCTGAATGAACCAGGACTTAAAGGGCACAATCTTCTCACTGAAACCCCCTTGGGAATATGGGTTTCCATAAGAATCTAAAGTATTCTGAGGACTTCCTGGATTATGCATCCACAGTGAGATTCTCAGGGCCATTCAGGAAATCCAAGGGAGATCCTAACTTCCATCCCTACTTTAAATTCTCTGGCCTGGTAAGTTGCTCTAGCCCATGACCCCTCTACAGCTGCCACTCAGCTCTAGATGACTGATGTGGCGTAGGGGCACAGACCCAGTTAACCAGAACTGGCTGTATGGGAGGAGCTCATACTCTGATATTTTATGGAAAATTTCCAGCTTTAAACATTTTAAAAATATTTTTGAGTCAAAACAAACAAACTAAAAAACAAATCTGTAAGCCAGCCATTTACCTGAATATATTGAAAAGCTTGCAAGACCTTTAGATATGTTTTATATTAATCTTCTCTTTTTTCCTTCCATTCTTTTTTCTTCCATCCCCCCCTTCCTCTCTTTCTCTTCCTTTCCTTTTCCTCTTTTCCTTTTTCCTTCCTTCCTTCTATAGTATTTATTGAGCAGCTACTACTTCAAAGGACTGTGTTTAGCACTAAATATAGAGCAGGGAAAAGAAGACTATATAAAATCAGAGTTTAGATTCTGGTGGGGCAGGAAGGGAGACAGGCAGTAAGTAATTAGAATACATAGAGAAAATTGCTATGGAGTAAAATAAAGCAGGGAAGTCGGGGTAGGTGTTGCAAATTTAAATAGAGCAGTGGGGAGAACAGCAAACGCAAAGGCAGGACAGAAGTGTGACCAGCATGGACCAAGAGTAGATGGCACCATTAACCTGCTTAAATTCTTCTGCACTAAGAACCTCTGCTTCTGGTAAGTGGCCCATTTTCAAGCATTATCACCACGAGTCTCTGAGGGGGCACAGAAGCAGCATTCCCCTCTGGACTTGAAACCTGAGCTATGCATGGCCTTAGCCCTGGGAACCAATTTCTGATCCTCCCTCTGGCTGTTGTTATACTGTGCACATATGGAAATTTGCCAACAATTTATGTTGTTAATGCACTCATTTATTCATTGTGAAATGTCTAGCATGTGCCAATTGCAATATAGAATGCTGGCGAATCAAAGATGAAAAGTCACAGCTTATACTGTTCACAGAGCTTGCATCTAATACTAAGAAGCAAAGGTAAACATAATTAGATGAAAAAAAGTGCCTCAGGTGCTCGACAACAACAAATATATATATTTGTTATATATATATATATATATACACACACACACACATACATACACACACACACACACACACACACACACACACACACACTCCCTCTCTCTCTCTCTCTCTCTCTCACAAGAGGATTAATCCCACCTGGGGAGATCAGGGCTCGAAAGGGCTGGGAGGGGAGAGAATAAAAATGTCTTAATTTGAGAGCATAGCAGTGATTTATAAAGTCTCCATTTATTACGTATGTCATTAAACATTGACTGTAATCTATTAGCCCTCTGGGTTGATGTATTAGAGACAGTCATAGTGAAAATACCATCAATTCTTGCCAATAAACATATTTCTCCTCTGAAGGAACTATCCACTGCTGCAGGTCTGATCTCAGCTGCATCACACTTACGGAGAATTTTAGTTCATGCAATTCAAAAGAAAAGTGTATTAGTGCTGTTTATGCCCACTTACTGTAGAGTAACATTTAAATTTGAGTTAACCTCTCACTAATAATTATATTCGGAATTTGCAAAGACATTACTGATTAGGTCAGCTTGTCCCATTAAAGTTAATTATAAGAAAGAAGGATTCCTATTATTAACTTGTATTTCTAAAGCATTCAGAATTGTGAAATGCCATGCTGTTATTTTGTGTACCTGCTTTTCAGCATTTGTCTAGGGGGCTAAAGACAGGCAAGCGGTCCCTTTCACAAACAGAAATGAGAACCGCCAGGAGGTGTGGCTTGTCAAAGACCACAGGACCTGGCACTGGAGAGGCAAGACAAGAAGCTATAATATCTGATTTCTGAGTATTATTCTTTTGATTAAAGCCTCCTTCAGTTCAGTCAGCTACAGAATATTTAAAGGCTTACAAAAATCAGGCAGAAGTATTTCCAGAACTTTCCACGTCTGACTAATCAAGGTAAAAATCATGAATTAACCTACAGCTTTAGCACCATGGGCAGAATACTTCACGGAAATTTACCTGTTTTAAGTTTCAGCAAGTTATATTTCAACCCTCTTCTTTATCTTACTCTATTGGATTTTTTTTTTTGAGCTATAGTTCACATACCATAAACTTCCCCCTTTTAAGGTGTACAGTTCAGTGGCTGCAGTATACACCCAACATTTTAAAGTCATCACCACTAATTCCAGAGCATTTTTCCCACTCCAGAAAGAAACTCCATGCCCATTAACAGACACTCTCCATTCCCTGTTTCCCCAACCTCTGACAACCATTAATTTAGTTTTTTTAAATTGAAGTACAGTCTATTTTACTAATCTACTTTCTATGTCCACGGATTTACCCAGTTTGGACATTTCATATAAGTGCAATCATATGATATGTAACTTTGTGTCTGGCTTCTTTCACATAGCATAATGTTTTCAAGTTTCCTCTGTGTAGTAGTACATATCAACACTTCATTCTGTTGTTATAGTTGAATAATAATTCCATTGTATGGATACAAATCACATTTCTTTAGTAATTCATCAGCGATGAGCATTTGTATTGCTTCCACTTTCTGACCATTATGAATATTCATGTATACATTTTTGCATGGACATATGTTTTCATTTCTCTTGTTTATATACTCAGGAATGGAATTTCTGGATCATTTGATAACTCTGCCAAACTGTTTTCCTGAAGTGCCTGTACCATTTTACTATCCCGCCGTCTATTTTTGAGGGTTCCAATTTCTCCACATTCTGGTCAACATTTGTGTTGTTTGTCTTTTTTATGACAGCTATTTTAGTGGATAGGAAGTGATATCTCATGGTGGTTTTGATTTGCATTTCCCAAATGGCTAGTGAAGTTGAACATGTTTTAACATGCATGTCGGTCATTCGTATATCTTCTTTGGAGAAATGTTTATTCAAGTCCTTTGCCCATTTTAAAATTGGGTTATTTACCCTTTTACTGCTGAGTTTTAAAGTTCTTTTGTATATTGTAAATGTTAATCTCTTATCAGATACATGATTGTGCAAATATTTTCCTCAGTTTCATGGTTTATCTTTTTCCTTCCTTGATAGTGTCCTTTGAGCACAAAAGTTTTTAATTTTGATAAAGTCCAGTTTATTGGGTTTTAGTTTTGCTTCATGTGCTTTTTGGTGTCACATAAAAATCCATCGCTGAATCCAAGAACCTAAGATTCCTTCCTATGTTTTTTGCCAAGAGTTTTACAATTTTACATTTCAGTATTTGATCTATTTTGAGTTAATTTTTGTCTGTGGCGTAAAGCGGGTGTCTAACTTCAATCCTTTGCATGTGTGTATCCAGTTGTCCCAGCACCATTTATTGAAAAGACTGTTCTTTTCCCATTGAATAGTCTTGGCATCTCTGTCAAAACTCAGTTGACTATCAATGTATGGGTCATTTCTGGACTCAGTTTCCATTCTATTGATCTAGATGTCTATCCTTATTCCAATAACACACTGTTTTTAGTCACTATAGGTTTGGAATAAGTTTTGAAAACAGTAAGTTTGAGTCTTGTAACATGCTTCTTCCTCAAGATTGTTTCAGCTATTCTGGATCACTTTTATTTCCCTACAAATTTTAGGATCAGGCTGACAATTTCTACAGAATAAGGCTGCTTGGATTTTGATAGATATTACACTGAATCTGTATATGAATTTCAAGAGTATTGCCATCTTAATGATATTAAGTTTCCCAGTCCATTCCAGAACACTGGATGTCTATTGACTTAGGTCTCCTTTAGCTTCTTTCAGAGCTGTTTTACAGTTTTCAGCGTACTTGCACAAGTTTTGTTGAATTTATTCCTTAGTATTTAATTCTTTTTGATGTTATAAATTAAAGATACAACTGGTGGTGTCATTAAAAAACAGCTACCATTGCTTATTAGATACCAAATACTGGGTTTGGCACTGAAGCCATGGGGGAATAATTCCTATAAAGCAGGAAAAAAAGAACTATGAAACTTCTCTGGCAGAGAATTTGGAAGCAATTAAAACTACTGTGCTAAGAATAAAACTTCAGACAACCTATATTTCATAATGACTATTCTTGTTTTTATTAACTAGAGGGTTATTTTTGTTGTTGTTGTTGTTGTTGTTGTTTTTACTGCTTCTGATTAAGGACAATCATGGCAGTTGAATGCATTAGCTTCACTTTTTATTTGGATGAGACATAGATTCCATTTGCTACTTTTTCACCCTGACTACCGAGGCCAATCCTTTTTTTTTTTCATTTCAAAGCTAAATTATCAGGCTGCCATCTGTACTCTAAAGTGTTTTGAGATCTTTTGAGGAAGAGTAATGGGTGGATGGGTGGCATGGTGGACGGATGGGTGGTGGGTGGGATGATGGCCAGGTAGAGACACTCATTAAACCAGTATTTATTTTGAACCTATTACGTGTCAGGATCTGGCTTAAGGCTGGGGATGCCCAAATGAACAAATGCTGACAATATCCTTTACCATGGTATTTATATCCTGGTGCAGCCAGAGAATAGCGAACAGGTCAATTATTAACACAATAATGATGGACTGTCTTAAGTGTTTCTAAGGGAATACACAAGATGACATGATGGAAAGTGAACGGCTGAGGTGGGAGGTGAGGGTCATAAGACTGTCAGAAAAGGCCCCTAAAGGAGGTCACAGTAGAGCTTAGACCTGAAAGATGAGAAGCAGGAAGTCATGGAAAGTCAAGAGAAGTGCATTTCAGACTGAGAAAACAACAACTAGACAGGTCTTTGTACATATAATAAATGTGTAAGGGAGCCTTGGGCCAAAACTCAAAAACAAACAAAATACAATAACAACAATTTTGCTAATTATCTAGAATCTAGATTACCTGGGTTTAGGTAATTTGGTCAAACTAAATCTGAGTCTCATCCCAATAGCAAAATAAAAACTATTGCTATGAGCACACAAACTGCTAGCTATCCAGGTACGATTTAGGGCAAGTGGCTTCTTCTCTAGGTCTTAGTTTTCTTACCTGTACATTGCAGAGACCTCACCAGCTGCTTTCTGAACTTTTTACAGCTCTAAGGCCATCCTTAATACAGAGGGCAAAACTGAGGCCCAGGCAAGGAGAAAAGTGAAGGAACTAACTTTCATTTAGGGACTAGGGACCACTGTATGGGAAACCCTTTTGTTAAAAAGTCCCATTAAATTCTCCCAGTGTTCTGGGTTAAACAGTATCCTTTCTATGTTAGAAATGGGAAATGAAAGTGCACATAAGTTAAGTAACTTCTCAGGTTTGACAAGCTGGTAAGTGGCATAGCTGAGATTTGCTCCCAGAGCTGCTGACACTAGAACTCACTGAAGCAGGTAAGAGCATGGATTCTGGAGACTGAAAGTCATGGATTCAAATCCTGCCTCCACTCATCAGCTAATGAGCCTGGGCAAATCATTTAACCGCTCTGAAACTCAGTTTTTGCTTTTGGAAATAAAGTTAATAGCATCTACCCAAATGGGGTGTTGAAAGATTAAAATTAAACTTGGCTTATAAAGTATTCAGTTGGCTCCTTGCACAGAGTAAGCCTTTAATAAACGGCAGATGTTTTAATTTTATTTCCCTAAGGTTACACAGCAGATGGAACCAGGTCTTAAGTCTTCTACATCCCAGAACAGTCCTCTTATCATTGCCGCATATGAGATACACTGTATTTAAAGAATGAATATATTCACTGAGTACCTGATGAAATATACAATAAAATGAAAATAATTAAGAACAAAAATAATGAAAAAGAAAAGCAGCTTATTTTCCACATATGTCAGAAAAAGCTTCTGGATACTATTCTGCCAAATGCTAAAGCTAAATTCTATGGGACTGAAACCTTTGCTAGATCTTTCCCATTTATAGCACCTTGAATAAAAGGTCACATCATGAGGCAGGGATTCAATCATCTAGACATGTCAGGCCTGTTGCTCAAAGTCCTTCAAGATAGTTTCCAGCTAATAGGATTATCATTGCTAGTATTTTTTTTTAAAGAGTTTGGTTAAGTGTTTAAATAATTTGAATACATGGAAAGCCAAACTACAGTACTTGATTCAGGTCAAATAACTTCTTGGGGAAGGAAGAGCAGGGGCAGGAGAGGGGCTGCTGAGTGACCTCTGTTGGCCTGAAGCACTAGATTCTCACTCTGGACCATGTGCATAATTGGCACCAGAACACTATGAGGGGTTGTTTGTTAACAATAAATATTGAACATATTCTTTCTCCAAACAAAGTAAATCATGGGAATTACTATGATAATGTAGATAAATATTTCTGAGATAAATTTTTTTGAGTCTCATGAGATGTGGATGAGAAGAAAAACATATTTTGAATTTCTGTGTGATCCCACCTTCTTCCAAGGAGAGCAAATCCCTTTGCATTCTTCTAAGGGCAGATATAAGCCAGACCCTTTTACAACTATGTACATCAGAGTTACAGAGGAACTGTGCCAACATCAATAAAACGCAGATATATTTTAAATTAACTTTGGAACTAGTGAAAGCATCTAACTTCAAGGGATATTTTAATCGAAAAGTTTTTCATTTTATATTTTAGGTGTGTTTCATACTTCTCTGTATAATTATTAAATGCAAAATGAGAAGCTGCCTGTATATAAAGAACTTTCTTTCATATCGCTAAAATTTACCATTGAACTTGTTATTTGCCCAAGAACTTATTACCTTTTCAAAGTTTTATTTAAAAGTCAACAAATAAAATGCTGTATTAGATGACACTTTTTACTTTTGAAAAGCACTTGTGTGTAGCATTTCATTGTTTCCAGTTCTGTGAGAATGTAATATATCTCAACACCCTACCCCACCCAACCCCTGCCCTTGCCTTTTGGCTACAATTTTGAACAAGTTACAGTTGATCTAAATTTAATTTTTTTAAGTTGAACTTGAGCATGATTTCAATGGTGCAAAATGATGGCCTAGATGTCTGTATCTCTTATTGTAAAAGCAAAATCTTTTACATGGCAACACAAACTAGGCACTCAAATTTTGATCTCCAGAGATGCTGTGCCTGACTTTTCCCCTTTCCCAGGTCCTCCAGAGCCAATGCAGGTACCGAAAAGCTCATAGCCAAGATGTGTGGGAGTTTGAAGTGATTCTTGGGCAGAACTCTCTGGACTGTGCACCAGGAACACAGTCAATTTCCATTTGAAAAGTCATCACATGAGGTTTTATTCTTACAATTGGACTTAATTGGATAAGCCAATTTTACATTTGCTTTGATAAGTTTTTATCCATTTAAAAAATTATTACCATCTCTCTGACAATAGCTGGTGCCAGTCATTGCTCAGACATGTGCTCTGTGTAATATCCTCCGGGTGGAGAAGTCACAGAATCCTCAATTCATTGCAATAGTTGGTACCAGGGAAAGAAAAGAGGAGAACCCTCTGTGATGTCGCTGCTGATACATGCAAATAAGATCTGTCCTAGCTGATACCCTGGCTCAGGAAGTCTACCCTCCCTCCCCCAGGCATTCCTGTCGGCAAACTTCCTGACATATCAAACACAGCCCAGAGAGCAAGTACTGCCACCGGCTGACTGCCACTGCATCCAGCTTTAGGAGGCAGAACTCTGCTCTTTACACTGCTTAACAACAACATTTTTTTCATAATAACAAATCTCCTAATAAGACAAACCTCTGAAACTGAGGTTTCTTCAAGTCTCCTATTGGTTAGTGATGTGAATGGGTCAAACCACTTTCTACTGCACTGTGTTAAAAGAGCACGTGCTCGCAGTGAGGAAAGTAGTATACCCTCGTGTCAGTTATCTATTTCTTTGTAACAAACCCCCACAATTTGGCAGTTTGAACAAGCTATTTATTTGCTAGCAATTCTGCGGGTCAGCAATTTGGGCTGAGTCTTGGCCCTGAGTGATTCTTCCCTCCTTAAGTCTTGCCTGGGATCATCTATACATACAGTCATTTGGCAGCATGGCTGGACGTGGGTTGCCCAAGCTGATCTCACTGCCTGGCAGACAGTACTGGCTGTCAGCCAGACCTCTCTCTCCCTGGGGTCCTTCATCCTTAAGTAGGCTAACCATACATAAAGGTCTCAGGGTTGCAAGGTGATAGAAATTGGAGAATGCATGGCCTCTTGAAGTAGAGGCTTGCAGATCATAAGATTTTGCTTCTGCCATATTCTGACGGTCAACATAAGTCGTGATGCCAGCCAAGAGGCAAGGGGAAGGATAAACAGACTTCACCTCTCGATGGAAGGAATGGCAAGGTCACATTGCAAAGGACTGCTGCATCCATCTTGGCAAGAAATCTACCGCCAAGAGCTAGCAGCAAAGAACTTGAAATAAAACCATGGAAAGATTCTCTTCAGAAAGAAAGTTTCAATGTGCTTCAATTTACTATTTCTGATTTAAGAGTTTTGTTCTCCAGTGATGGAAATGCAAATGTATCACATGCATATTGTTATAGTGGAGCTGTCTGAACATCTGAGTGCTGTCATTTCTAGAAAAGCCTATATTTCAGTTGATATGCACAGCACAGAGAATACTGTACATTCCCTGAAATAATTTGATGTTCAGTAACTCAGGCAGTTTCACAGACACCTGAAAACAACCTTTTGGTCCAGAAAATAACTGTCTAGTCCTCCTCTTATTTCTTTGGAAGATTTTCTTACAAGTCTGTTCTCAGGAACAGCTCGGGCATCTGGGTAGGGAGGTCTCCAGAGTTCTGATTGCTTCTGTTAGCTCTAAGTGTGGCAGAGAATGGCTGTCTGCAGGTCTGTCCTGAGAGATTCCCTGGGAGGGTGTGGAGTGTTCTAGGAGGCACAGTCATTGATCTGATTGAACTTTTTTAGAACAGAGGCTTGCCCGAGTTACCTCATGCAGTCGCTGGTGGGTTTTTGTTTTGTTAGTTATAATCTTGGAATCGTAGAATGGCTGGAACTGGGAGGCTAGCGGCAGCCAACTGGAGGAATTGACTTCTCCCCCTCTTTTATGGCCTGATGCTCTCTCATTTTCTCTCCCTCTCTCTCATACTACCTGCTTTTCTCTGTCTACCCTACCATCAGGCTTCTCAGAGCCACTTGAGGGCATTCATATTGCACACCGACATGGGGTGCTATGCACATTACAGTCCATGTGAAGGGACCCGGAGGGGCAGGGACCTTCTTCTAAGACACATTTTCCCTCACTCACAGTAACTAACATTTATTGAGCACTTACCATGCACCAGGCATCGTACTAAATGCTTTACAACAATTATCAGATTTAATCCTCACAACAACCCAGTGGCACATAATATTACTTTTTCCACTTTTAGGATGAAGAAATTGGGGCTACAAAGATATTATCTTATTCCAACACTGTCACATATCTAGGAAATAGCCAAACTTGGACCAAATCCAGTACTCTGTGCCTCCAAAGCTCATGCTTTTAACTGTCTTCAGCCCCCCTTCAAAGCCTTGATTTGCACCTGGGTAAATCATTGCATCAAAACAATTGCATCATTGTCCCTCTAGCTTCTCAGACTTATAGGTTCAGTTCCCACCATTATATAAAAGGTTGCTGATGATTAATTTCTCTGTTTACTAATTTCCTTACTTAGAGTTTCAGCTATAGCCTCAACACTGAAGCTAGCAAGAGCTAAGAAGCCCTGGTGTTTAGAGAGAATGCAGAAGAGCAGTCAGACACGTCCTCCCTCCAACCCTTCATAAGGCCAAAGCGGTCTTTTGACCCTGACTCCCCCCTTAAGGGGTATTTCAGGAGGTCAGAAGGTACACTGCCTAGGATAGGGGACAGGGCCCTGTGAGGAATCCGCAAAAGGGCCCTATGGGGGAAGGAGCATTAAAGAGCTGCTGTACAGATGATGCTAATAACCAAATTACTGCAGCACCTACTGCATAAAAGGTGTTTGCTCTTTCCCTCTGGTCCTGCTCTGAGGCCCCCGACACACCAGGAATGGAAGGGAGACAGAGGAGGAAATGTAAAGAGCTACAGGGAATGAAAATATGGAGCAGGTTTCTCTTCCCCCTCAGGGCCCCCACCTGGAGTTAGTCCCCAGCTGGGGTTTGGGGGGGAGGTGTGGTGACAGCTTTGAATTAGGTGTGAGGTTGAAATTTTAAAATTGAACTACGTTGCACTTCTTAATACATTAAAGTGAACCATAATTATTAAAATCAGCAAATAAGGCCACTTTCTTAATAATGGAAAGAGAAAAGAAACCTGTGGTGTCTGCCTCAGGTATCACCCAGAGGCACAGACAGGAAATCCAAAGGAGGGTATTTGAAGACATTGGTTGGAGAAAACAACACTAAAGCTATGTCCTTTCTTGCACCTCATGAGTAAACAGATTTCAAGCATTTCTTTCTCAATTCTCATTCCCCAAGAGAATCCTGATTGGCTGAGGCCGCCTTTATTCTGGGCCACATTGTAAGTCTCCAGCCAGCTGCTTGTGCCGGGAGCCCAGCTCTGGTCCAGCCGGCAGTGTCTAGGGCAGATGGAACCCAGGACAAGGCCTGAAGGACTTCCCTTCAGCAGGCACAAAAAACAGGAAACCTCCCCTACAGAGGTTTTAGGCAAAGAAGAAAATACTGGACATTCTCTCCATCTTTAGGGTCTGCTTAGAGGCACCTGTGAGAGGACTAGCCTACCTGAACTGGGCTCAAAGCCAAACAAAGAAGGGATGTGTGTGTGTGTATGTGTGTGTGTGTACACACATATGTGTGTATGCACTATTTAAATTACCCAAGTTAATTTACTGGAATCCAAGAGAATCTCAATATATTTTGTATAGATACACACATACATACATACTAATAAAGTTGGAGGCCTCTCTTTCCTAAGCCCGCTTAAAGCAGGGATCCATCTTTACCAGGCCCTGAGTTCAGGGTAATTGCTTAATAAATGTTTCTTTTTTTTTCAATAATTGTCCTTGTGTGTGAGTTCACCCTGACCTCTTGCCTCAGTCCAAATCTGATCTTCCTTGATCTCAGCTTTATTTGTTCCTAGGCAAGAAGGGAGTTTATGTTTGTTTCCAGAGTTCTTGGCCCCTCTGCAGTATCTGGGGGATCCCACAGCCCCCACTGTCATGCAGCTTTTGAGGAAACACAGAGCAGAAGACAGAGCAGGGACTCTGGTGTCAGTCAGACATTACTAAATTACCTACCTGTGCCACTCAATGGCTATGTGATTCAGGGCAGGTTCCTTAATGTCTCTGAGCTTCCACTGACTAACTAGTAAATGGAGCTCTCAGAAGTCACTTCAGAGTTGTTTGGAAAGCTTAAACAAGAAATAGAGTTTTCGTGGGGTGCCTGGAGCAAAGGGGGGCACAGTTCTTTTTAGTAACCTGCCAGAGCAGCCACCCTCCTGCTCCTACCCCTGACTCTCTCCCTGAGAGGGGTTCCTTCCAGGTCCAGACTTGGGCTCAGATCCTCTCTGTCTCTCTTTAAATGTCTATTATCTTCCTCAAATTGGCCGCTGGACACAGCCTTCTCCCTGCATTGCTCATCAATACTCCCTCCTCTTGATATTTTCTAAATCCAGGTGCTTATTTCTTAAGCTTTAACTTTATTCACAACTCAATTCCCAAGCTTCACTCTCCAGTCTGTTATCCTTCTCTCCTGCATAACCACAAAAAAATACGGCTGTCTCAATAACCCTCATTAATTCATGAATTCAGTCATTCATTCAACTACCCTCCTGTGAGTATTCTCTACTGATATCAACTTTTTCAGTGGGATCATGAAAAAAGGAGAGAAGGGAAGACACAAAAGTGAAAAGACAAATCACTATTTTCCTAGGAGCCCAGAGTCTAGCAGGAGAACTGTTGTTCGGTGACAGTCATATCTGTCATTGTCACGTGATAGTCTACCTTGAAATTAATGCTTAAAGTCAGTTTCCCTTTTTCTTTTTCATATTAGCATAACAAAACTGCCACAATCCTGTTTATTTCTATTCCAGCAGCTTTCCTGGGACAGGGTAGGTTTTTGCTGCAGAAAGTTATAAGGTTGAACAACTTGGTTAAATTTTCTGGAATTCAGTTTCTTGATCTCTACTAATGAGAATAACAATCAGTATCTCCGTTTTTTTATGAAAATCAAAAGAGAGAAAAGCAAGATCCAGCATCAGCCCAGGAATACAGTAGGCACTCAGTAAAGTCTGTGTCTCTCCCTGCTTTCCTTATTAGCAAAGAAAAAAAGAAAAGCAGCTTCCTTCCTTCACCCCCATCAAGAAGCCAAGAAGTGTGTGCTTCCCACTCTCCTCTTCTTGACCTGGGACTGGGATCAGTCCCAACCAGAACACTGCTGTACTGACCTCCTCCCACTGCCTCAAAAACCTTCTTCAAATCGTATTTCTGAGCAGGACATTTACAAGCCTGCAGGGAACCTAAGGGTCTGCTGTCTGAAGGGTCTCATAAGTAATTGTCAAAATGAGATTTATTTGACAAATAACAAAGCCGTGTGCCAAACCCATCATCAAATGGCAAAGCCTCCATTTGATGGAGGTCTCCTGTGCTTAGTTAGAGAAGAAGGGTGGTTTGTTTCCAGGGAAACATTAAATAGAACCCCCAGGCTGGAGGGTGAGGGAAGGGGGAAGGCGCTACCATTAGCGCTATTTTCCCTCCCTGATTCATAATACACTAATGCCCTCATTTGCACGGACTGTTAGGTTATTTATACTCTAATTACAGGATAATCGAACATTGCATTTATATTCTAATTACAGGTTTTTCTTTTCTTTTTTGAAAGCTCACTTGTTTTCAAGAGGGGACTGTGGTTTAAGGGGAAAGAAATGGGCAGCAGTCAGGGGCCTCTGGGCACAACGGACCCAGCGTGTAGAGATCAAAATGAGAAACGGTGTCTGAGAGACAGAAACCACTGACCCTCATGGGTCTGTTAGGGGAAAACTAGGACTAGGCAGAAGCATAAGAAGGAGGCATCTCTCACTGTAACTATGTCTTCAGACGGACGATGCTGACTTTTTGCAATGCTTTACCTGCTGGAAATAACTCTGTGTGGCATGAACTTACTGCCGATGCCCTAATTGTTCAGTTGACCACAGAAGCACTTTCGTATTTCAGTCTTACATTTTAGAAATGTAGCAAATGCTTATAGGAAATTTATCTGCGCATCAGAATTTTATTACTATTATTATCATTATTATCTATTTCATTATCCCTCCTATCCCACCCTTGCCTGATTTTTTTGAGAGAGCAATTACATAGAAGAATACTTAGATATAGAGTCAGTAGTCACAATACAACCAAGTTGGATACAATCTATGATTTCAATTTTTATGGAAATATCATTCTAATATAACTTCTGTAAATCTGAATTATTTCTTATCCTAATTATTTCAAATAAACGAGTTGCCACTATATTTCAGAAAGTAAAGCCTGTCTATGTATACAGAATTTCTAAAAGTGTTGTTATAAAAATCTTAGGGGGCATAATCAGCACCATTTATCTCACACTGAGTTTCCAAATCCAGAGTTTAAAACAGGGTAACATATGTAAATACAAAGCAACACATATTTGGTCAACACATGAGATCCTGTTAAAGGAACAGGACAAGGGAATTATGGAAAGAAGTCATTAGATGCCCCCAAAAAGTTTAGCTAAATTAAATGAATAAATAAAAACATAATATAACTGATTAAAAGCTGAAAATCAACAACATTGAATATAAAAAAATAAAATAAAACACAGTACTAATACTATGATTGAAGCAAATCAAATTCCTATTTAAAAGAGTATGGAAAACTAAGTCCAATATCTGATGTTTCAAGAAAATTTTTTTTCCTGTTAATAAAATGGACTCTGCAAGAATCAAAATTCAAAACTCAAGACCCCTCTTCTTTAGATTTCATGTGAATCTTATGCAGCAATATAATTCAAATCAATTTGAGTCATGTTTTAAAATTACTTCCTGGAAGCAAATTGTCTCGTTTGGAAGTTGTAGCTTCCTTGAATTCCTTTCCATATGATAAAATGTGTGAGTTGATTAGAAACTGCCTTTTGGTCATTGTCAAAGGCATTATCAAAGCCCTTGAATGAGCTGCAAAATGATACGCCTAATCTGCTAGGAAGCACGGTGGAGAAGGTCATGCAAGTTGCAGGTTGGGTCACATGTTGGTGTTCAGTGAAGGTTGGTGAGACCTTGCAATGAGTTTCCAATGATCAAGAGAGCAACTGAAATCATATTTATAGCCCAGGCCTTTCAAATTACAATATAGGAACAGCATTTTCTAGTTGGCTGCATGTTAAGATGTACCTTGTAGATAGTCACCTTACTGGGGACAAGTTTTGCCCTCAAGCTTGGCCAGAAGATAGTGCTTTGAGGACGTGGACCATGAAAATGACTCCTTCATCCACTAAAACCCAAATAAATTCTGTTTCCTGTGACCCAGTCATGGGAATGTAGAGGACTCTGCCTCTCCCTGAGGTCACCTTGCTTTGTTTAATGGTACAGGTTAAGAACACAGGCCCTGAAGTTCCACGCTCTCCATTCAAAGCCACACCACAGCTTAGTGTGGCAAGACCTTGATTACATACTTAACTTCTCTCAGGTTCCCCTTCAGGACAGACGAAGACAGTACCTACCACAGAGGTCTGCTGTGGGGCTTAAATGTACCGGCCGTACAGAAGGACACATAGTAGAGCAAAGCACAGCCCACAGACTCAGACTGCCCTGGGGTTCAAAATCTGGCTTTTGACATACACTGTTCTATATTCTTGGTTTAATCTTCTTATCTGACAAATGAACATTAAATACTTACAGGCACATAAAACACTCCCAATAAAGATAAATAAGAGTATAATTTATTCCTTTATGGTGCTTCCAGGAGTAACATAGTGCTCATAACCTAATTGAACACTACTTTGAAAAGGTTGCAAAATCTGAGTTTAGAAAAGATAACACTTCTGCAATTGTCAGGTAGGACTATTCCAGGAGATTAAAAGCAATTCTAAACTTGAGAGACCTCAGAGGTTCTTTGATCCAACTCCCTGATTGTATAGATGGCATAGCTGGGACCCAGACTGTGATAATACAGCCAATGAGCTGCCAAGCAGGAAAAAAACCCAAGGGTCCAGATGACCCAGCCAGTGTTTTTGACGTGGCATATTAAAGCAGCAATAATGCTTGGCGGTTTTGACTCATCTTTTTAAAGTGGGGTTTCTGGATAAAATAGCAGGTACAATTATTTCCTATCCTTCTTTAAGAGAAGAATAGATTTTTCAGAAAATTAGTACCTTTCCCTCCAGCTGTGTTTCAGAATTTGAAACAGAAAGGTTTAGGATCTCAGCTTCCTGAATAATCCCATAATTAGGATGCCAAACCCTCAGCTTTCCAGGGAGACCCCCAGTTTATGCCTGTTGCCCTGGTGTCCCACTGGATTAACATTTCACTTCACTCTCAAAAGTACCTTAGTTTGGATGGTGAATTTTGTGACTTCTTTATCCAAAATATCATCTCAACAAGAATAGTGACAAGAGAAGTTGCTGAGTCTCCAAGTCTTCTTTTCCAGGAGAATTAAGTAGGAATCCTCTTTCGCACATTTTTTAGCATACAGGACTAAGGAGAAAGCCTCTGTCAGGGTCTACAACATTCATCATAGTCATATTTACCACCATGTATTGAGTATTTACTATGAGGAATGATCTCTATGAGGTAGATATTTAATTTTCACTCATTTGGTAAGAGAAGCAACCAAGGACACAAAGCAGTACGTGGTAGGAGTCAGGATTTGGACCAGGGCAGGATGGCTCCATGGTCTGTGCTCTGCTCTGCTCTGTTGTGCTGTTCTTTCATACATGCTGTGCATGGAGTGAAGAGTTTGCGAGTGCACTGTAAAAGGTTTCTCCAAGCCCAGAGGAGAATTCTAAAGCAAAGAGAAGATCCTCTTTCTTTTGTCTTATAATTTATGGTAAAATTTAAAATGTGTCTCAAATGTCTCATCCCTTTTTGGTAATACCTCCAAGGGAGAGCTGGCACCTAGCTGCCCATCCCCGGCCCCACACTGCAGATCTTCCACCCACCAGGCCCTGGCAAAGGGAAATCACAGGAATCATGGGGGAAGTGAAGGCCAACACAGAGTGTGCCCACTGTTTCACCATCTCACTCCACCCTTCATTTGCAGCTACGCTACTTTCCCTGGGGGCCAGTGAACAATTTCTCTCAGTCAGAGGGGCAGTCCAACCATGTGAAAGAGAAATAGGAGAAAGGGAGAAGAGTGTGTGGTGTTTAAGGAAACGCAACCGTAATTTAGATGATTTAGTTTCGGTCCAACATAGAAGCAGTGCGGTGAGTTGATCTACCGCTAATGCTTCCTTTCAGGATTTTAGACTTAGAGAAACGATTTTAGTGACACAAGCTGGGCTTTGAGGTATCTATTCAAATCTAAGTTCTGCCCCCTCCCCTCCCCACAAAAAATTGGAATACAAAATCTTTTCTTTTGTAAATTAAACTTTGAAAACACTATGGGGCTATGGGTTTGGAAACAGTTCATAAGTTCTAGGAAACGCCCATTGATAACAATAAGAAATATTCCATGTATTTACTGAACAGCTTCTATCATTGGATCATTAAGGCATACTTTAACTGTGAGGTCACTGATGTTGTGTAAGTCTGGAATTCATGGGGTGATTTGTTCCTTAAAGGAGTTCTGACATGCCTCTGGCAAAAGCTTTCAGATGCTACGGATTGATGCCACTCAGAGTTCTTGGCTCAGGGACATAAATCAGGTTGTAGCATGAATAAGGTACATTAGGAGTCTAACTTTCTGATATAAGGTAAGAGGGAAATGAGGTTATTTAAACAATCCATGTTTATATGGTGGCCATCTTTTAACAAAAATTCTTCTCAATCTATTAAGAACTATCATTAAATTATCAAAGTAGTTTTGTCCTCTGATAGACAAAGGAGTAGTGTTTAGACCATCTGAAAAATCCATTTAACTGAAAGCTCCAAACAAATGTGGTCTTGTTGTCATCTCTGGATCCTTCTGAAAGCCCCTTGTACAGAGTTCAGATAGAGAGCCCCAAGAGGGTGGTCAGGAGGGAGAATGAGCTCTCCTCCAAGCCGGCTCGTTTACCAGCACTCCTTGGGCTGAGAGGCAGGGCTCAGGGTGCTGCTCCCAGATTGCATCACCCTTTCTGCACGACCTTGTTCGCCAAGCTAAATTCTTCCATTCTGCAAGCGGTTTTCACATAAAATGGTTGAATAGTGAAACTCAAAACCAGCCTGAGAGGAAAGTGTGTAATAACATATACTTTTTTCCCTTTTAAACATTATTCTGAAGATGCAATCAAATAGCCTCTAGCTGCTCTTGTGGTGATTACATTTTAAAAGTTGTGCCAATCATTCATGAAATGCTCAACACAAAACAGGAGGCTGCTTAATGTCCTATGAAGGACATTTAAGCAAAGATTGTACTTTTTCTTTCATCTTTTCCACAATTTAACACCCACTAAACTGGATGACTAAGTAGTATACATAAAAATATTGAATATATATATATAATGTATGCCAGTATATTTCGTTTCTTTGTATTAGGTACACCTTAAGTCCATCTTAGGAATAAGGAAGGTGGGCTGTGATCTATGGTTCTGTTTACAAGAATCTGCTAGCATTCATTTAGAATTTCCGCTTATGTGCCGTAAAAAAAGAGGGTATCATATGATTAAAGGTAACCATCAAATCTTTTCATAAACAGCATTGGGCACCATTTGGATGACAAGAGGAAATTAGAAGGTAAGGATTTTCTAAATGCCCAGAAGGGTTAAATGAATGACATGAATGACACGGCTGAATATAGATGACATTATTAAGCACTGTTTTATCATTAATATCATTTACAATTCAATACACACCTCTTAAGAGGAATTAAATGAATCTTTTGGAGAATTTCAGGGTAAGTCCTTTATACAAAATGAAAAATACCAGCTTGGGTCCAGTGACACTTTTGCCCTTTTGAAGCGACAGGGTTGACGTTTTCCAGCACTAATGCTATGCTTATTCAGGTCTTGGTTTATCATTTCATTGATCATTATTCAGTTCTGTGAATGATCACTATGCTCTTGAAAGACATTATGCCTTGCTTATTGCCTCTTAAATAGAAATTTAAAAATCAGAATGTTATGACAATGATTGATACAAAGAAAACAGCAAGATTTCATCCTTGTAGAAAAGTAGGTAGCTGATAGATTTAGTTCCCTTTAAAATCTATTTTCCTAGCAGAGTAAAACCACAAGTAGTGAGGCTGAAAAATATATACTGTGAAGAGAAATGATAAATTTGCTGATTATTTTACCAATATCTTTTTTTTCTATAAAAGCAACAAAAGCCCTGGATCCCACTTTGATTACAACCCATTTTCTGGACTTAAAATACTTCTACTTTGGAGCAAAATTTCTTCCTAGATAGATCCCAGTTGATATAAAATATGTAGATAGGATACAGATACAGTGAAATGGAAGTTGGCCTACCCAATATAACCATAAATATTATTCATGGTTATATCATAATTTATATCAAAATATAATTCTGACAGGATGCCATAGGCTGATACACAAAGTTCTAAATAACATAGCTGGTCAAAGTAGAGCTTGAAATCAGAATATGCAGGAACAATTCCAGAGTGAGCAAGCAATGGAACTGACCCAGAAGTGACCGTGTAAGAGCTCAAGAGTTGGTCTCAGCCTAGCCCCAATAACTCATGTGTTGTTTGGCTTTAAGTAAATTACCTATCAGGTGTTGATTATATACATTAGTTACAGATTGACAGCATCGCAATCAACCCGCATCAATGAGTGCCATCTGGTAAGCTAAGCTGGCAAATGAAAATAGTGATGATTTCATTATAATGACAAGAATGGGTTTCTTTAGGCAACACCGTGATCAGGAATTTTTATTGTGACTATTTATTTTACCTAATAATATCTATTTAGACTTTGTGATGGGTGAATTTCTTTTTCCTTCAAATTTAGTGAAAATGAGTTACCATGACAGCATTCTTTCTTTCCACTATCATAAGCATAATTTTTACCACAGATTGATTTTATCTGCTCACCAGGTGTCATGAAAACAAATTTAACCTGATCTCTGAGTACGGCATTTTGAATACTGAAAGTGCTCATGTTTACATAGACATTTAAAGAAATGAAGTATAAATTAGCAGCCTATAGCATCCTAATTGCCATTCTATTCTAGAAATCTAAAACTTTAGTTAATCAAAATGCAACAAATAGAGCTGCCATTGAGATTTGATTAAAACAAATAAGCAAACACAAGTAGTTCAGGTCATGTCCTAGCTTTAGCATTTTTTAGTCCAAAGCTCACAGCTGTATCCACATATCTTGTACAACATGCAGGAACAATTCCAGAGTCAGCATTATGATGTGAAATGCTAGCACTTCCTCAGTCACTAACAAGATAAAATATCTTTTATACACTATCTACCAATATAAGAACACAAAGGATATTCTAGGTGCTTTTAGAAAAGAAAGCTAAAATCAAATTGTTTAATATCTACCTGATTTTACAAACATTTGAGATAATTGTGGTTTTAATTTCGCATAATTCCTGGCTATTTTGAGCACTCAATAAACGGCTTTGCATAGATGGACGTTACCTGGCATTCCCTTAATAGGAGGGTGATGCATTTGGGATCATCATGTGGTATTTATTATAAATCCCTATTGCTTATGCTGGCCAAGGATTGCTCTGTAAGAAAGAGACTACCAAAAGAGTGCAGCTCCAAGCTCAAAGCATCAGCAAGATTTATTTAACACTGTCCTAGACTGGACCAACTACTGATCATTTCCACCAATATACTGCACACACTGGGATGACAACAGGGACTTGGCATCTAATTACAAAGACTGAAACACCCTTTTTAAATGATGCAGGTTTATATCTCAAAAGGACTCACGATGAATACCAACTGAGTTCAGTTTTGCCTAAGAAGATCTAAATCTTTCTACCTCAAGTCTGGCATTATACTATCTACAACAGTACGACAAGGACGGGAGAGGTGTTAGAAAAGAAATTCCTTGCTTGCATCTACCATATTATAGGCAAGGAAGTGATGAAAAAAGGTGAAGAAAGATTAGGACCATGGACTCACAGATTCTTAGAACAGAATATGTACAGGAAAACATGCGTTTCAGCAGGTAGTCATACAGGCTAGAGCATATCTTGTACTGTGAAGAACAAGATAAAATTCCACAGACTTGGGTGTTTACAAAAATTCTTCATTTTTATTTACTTAATATTTCCCACACTTTATCCTTGGATAAGACTCTATTAGTAAGTCAAAGAGGGTAAAGGTCATGACGGATATGTAGAAATGCTGTTCAGAACCTAGGACTGCATCTTGGAAACCAGTATGTTAAATCTCTGTAGGGAAGCTACATAATTCACACCTCTGAAGGGAAAAGCAATACTCAGTGGCTGCAGCAGGCCGGTTTGGAATACGTATCAGCAAATTGACTCTTCCCGAGGTTTAGAGTAAATCATTCCTAGGGGCCAGGAAAGTGGTGGAGTGGGAGGAACGGTACATGAAAGCCAAACAAAGGGATGTCTCATGGGCCTCATTAAAATAAGCAGAGAGTAAGAAGCTTCGAGGATGTGAAGAAATGAGAGGATGTGGGACATAGTGGCTAATGAGTGAGGGACCAATGGACCAGGAATCCACCATCTGGATCAGTGACTTCTCTGCTGGGTCACTCTGGGAAACTCACTTCATCTTTCTATTCCTCCGGCACCTTGTTTCTAAAGCAAGCTACTCAGTCCTCCCCAGTGGGCAGCTGTGAGAAGCAGATAATAAAAGCAAGCCTGAAGACTTGCAAATATACAGAAATTATGTAAGCATGAAAGAAGAACAAGGACTGTTGGAAGATATAATGTAAGTTATATCTGATTCAATAAAAGGCTTTCATGCCTTTGACATGCATTTAATTTCTTTTATGTGGATAAACGAAATGACACTGAGCTTGTATTACTTATCTAAAGACTTTGCAAGCCTTCTGAGATTCTTTCACATTAGAAGCAAATTAAAGATTTACAACATAAGATAGTGTTTCTGAAAGAATGGGGCCAGGGAGAGAGGCAATGAGACAGTATTGATTTTTTGCCCAACAATTCCTTGGCTCTTGAGAGTTCAAAAAATGATGTTAAAACTCAGCAGTATTTCTTTTCTGTTTGTGTTATATTCTTACCCATATGAAGTCACCAGCTTATAGGGCATATGCTTATAACAAAGAATGCCATCAGTGTCATCCATAATTCTCACATATGTCACTTAAGCAATTTAAAGTAGATTTAACATAGAAACTATAGTGTTCCCCTAGAACACATGCTTGTTAGTTTCCAGACTTTGACAAAGTGAAAGTCCAATAAAAATTATCATGAACTATTAGCATATTTATGTTCAGGCCAAACCACAAATTTGGCTCAGTCCAGAAATCTCTAACAAACAAGCTAGAACATACAAAAACTTCTGACTGGTAGCATTGTTTTCACTTCCAAATAAGACATTTTAGAGCAGCAGTTAGCAATTTTGTTCTTAGGTTAAATAGATACACATCTATACCCTTCTTTCAGAACATCTGAAATAATAGTGCCCAGCAACTTTCAGTTAAAATGTTCATTATTTATACTTTTATGTCACTTATACCTCAGGAAAGTTGAAAAAGTTGACTCTGTATTAATTTACTAATGAACCAACTTTGCTATTGTTTTACCACTGAAGTGTAATTAGAAGTGAACCCTGTACTTCTAAACTCTGCTTTACACGGTGTTTGGCCATCGGTCGTGGTAGCCTGAACTGGAGAAGGAGTCAACTTGCGGATCTAGCCCGCAAACCAAGGCGTGCCAGAAGTGGAACTGTCTGTTTAGACCACTTAAACCCAGGCTCCTGCCTTCACAGGGAGTCTTCAGCTCAACGAGTCTAAGAAGCTGCTGGTGAGCCTCTTTTGAAAGAGCCCCACAGTAATCATAATCACGCAGCAGCTGGCATGTACAGACTGTCGTCACCAAGAAAACCCCTCATGGAAGCCTCACTACCACAGCAGTTATTTCTACCTTCACTCTACAGAAACCGAAACTCAGAGATGGGTATCTGGCTGAGTTACGCAGCTTTGATAACATCAGAAGCAAGCAGGAGACTGAGGCTGGAATTTGAACGCAGTCCATCTGATTCAAAAACCTCTGTGCATCCCCCATAATGGAGTGCCCCTCCAGGGCTGAGAGATGAAAGTTCAGTCATGTTGGTCATACCTGCCTGATGATTTGTCGTGGAGGTGCAGGGTGGGTATCATAGTGAGAAGGGGTACTTTCTTCTTAGCCTTCCTATTTGAGTCCTCTACTCAAACCACTGTCAGAAACTGATCAACAACAACAACAACAACAACAACAACAAAAATCAATACTCTTTAAGCTGCCCCTGCTGCACACAGAATTGGTTGAGCTATGCCAAATTTACCCACGTTATGTGAGGCTCCTGTTGACTGAAGCTGAAGTTAACTACCTTAATCCCAATTAGAACAGGTTCATTTTAATATAATTCTGAGTAAAAGAGAAAGGACTCATTCTGACTCATTCTTAATGCTTGAACTTTAAAGTTGCTCAGAAGCAACTTTGGTCTGGAGGGGAAAAATGGCTGGAAGAAAAGCAACTGGGCTATTTATTAATGAACAAATTTATTAGTGCTATGTACAAAGGAGAAAGAATAAAGAAGAGGCATCTCTAGTTTAATTTCTGGAATAAATGAAAGGAAAACATTGGAAGTGTGTGTGTGTGACTCCAAGGATAGGAAAAGGTGTATTCATTTAAACTCATTACCCTATTAAACTGAAAAAACATTGTCTTAGAAATAACCTAAAATTATGCAGAATAAATCTAGGCTGATTTACACTGTAGAATGTGCTTTGTGGTCATTCAAAAAATAATTGCATGTGGAAAAATAAATGCCAAATTGGCACTGTCTAGATTTAAGCAGAAAAGTACAATGAAATATTACAATGTTTAATAATTGTCAAAATAGAGAGAGGAAGAATGTTGGATGAAATTTGAAGCAGGTTTATTCTATTTTCCTTTTTTAGAACCAATTTTGTAATTATATTACTCAAAGTTTATTGATCCTTTGGCGCTGGTGGCCAAGATTTTTTTTTTTTTTTGACCCAGTGGAGGGTCAGTCTAGTAATTTACAGACAGGCAACGTATAATCGAAAGTGTAGGCTTCTCAACAGGAACTCAAATACAGGCGAGTCTCCATATTCTAGACTTGCCATTTTCAAGTTGGGATATGCACTGGACTAATTCATACTCTTTCTTCAAGTATGATAACATTCAGCCTGGTGGCATACAGTACTGCTTGTAAAGATAAGAATGGAGCGTGAGTTAACATGTTTCTTAGATGACTTTGTAGAGTTGGCCAGGGAGATTATATGATCCTACTGATAGAAAATACTTCCCTACACATTCCAAAATTAGAGAGCCACTTGGATCAACAGCTCCTCTTTTGAGAGGGAAGTGACGACAGCTTTATTTGGCTTTAGATTACACCAAGTGCTTTCTCAAATACCGGAGGTTAAGCCTACTCATTGGTCATTCACGCTTTATTGTCTTTCTTTCATCAGATTCACATGCTGCTAAAGATCAGCAAGAGAGAATAGATTGGAAGATGGGGTGAAGCTTGGGGTACTGAAGGAAGACAAGATCTGTTTAGCGGAGAGGATGAAAATATTAGGCAGTTTGACTTCTACCCTTAAAAAATCTCCCCCCATTCATTCCATTCTCCTCCTCCTCTATCTTTGGTATTATCACATCTGATACTGGATGTTCCCTGAATAAGTACAGCCTATCCATAGACAATGCCAAGAGCATTCTGTGTAATATTTTCTTGTTTACATTCTACAAGAAGCAATATATAAGGTCAAATCAGAAAAGAATTATTTTAAATGGAATGTTCTTAATGATTATGAGTGGAATATACATTTAAGTATTCTTCTGGTAGCATTAGGTAAATGAAGTTACCTTCTAACCAGTAACATTATTACAATTACTTAATGTGTTTGTTCTTAGACACTATTATCAATTTCCTACGCCCAAGTTTAGAATATATTTTAGATTATTGCTAAGGTTATAGTTGTAGCTAAGGACAGATTTGGTTTCTATCCATGCCTTTATCTCTAGGAAGATAATTTCTTACTGCCCTCTCAAGCATGAAGAGGCAAAAATGCCCACCCACACCCCATCTGTCCTCCGCTCACGCCTGTGTCTGGCCTTGCCCCTACTCAGCTCTCAGAAAAAGAGTTCTGCTATGCCCCTCAAAGGGCAAGGACCAGGCTGCATTCAGGAAGCAACAGCACAGCAACTGTCCTCAGGATGGCACTGCCCAACATACCTCCCACTGCTGCCAACGTGGCCCGGCCAAACAGGATGACACCCCCTTGCAGGCATTCTGACACACCACACTTGCTCCTGTGAGGTTGGAAGAACAGTCAGTAACCCAGGTCCCAACTCTGACATCAGACTAGTTGTATGACCTTGGACAAGTTGACAGGGATTAAACTAAATTGTCTGTAACTGATCTGGCCAAACTGTTGGTGATAAAAACAAATATTGGGATAGAAACCCAATCCAGCTTTCTAGTTACTAACACCCAAGTAATGAGATTCATTTATTATATTATTATTATTATATTATTATTAAATAATAATAATATAATTATTATTAAATAATAATAAAATAATAATAATAATAATAATAATAGTAATAGAATCCCTATTGTACTGGCCTCAGGAGACTCAAAGGAAATAAAAGGTACATCTGTGGTGTCCCTGAATTGTTTCACAAATATTTATTGAAATATATATATACACATTGTGTCCAGTGCTGGGCAGGATGTTGGGGATTCAGGGATGGGTAAGACCATCACTGACTTCAAGGGGTTCTCAGTCTGATAAGATAGATGGGAAAGAAAACAAGTATTCACAATGCTGTTTTAAGCACAGCGATACAGATGAGCATACGTAAGATACAACCATTGAATAACAGGAGAGACGGCACCTCACTCTGCCTGCAGTGAAGCCACAGACCTCAAAGATCGCTCCCAGGGTAGCAGACACTGGAGCCAGGTCTTGAAGGAAAAGAAGGTTGTTTCACAAGCATTTACAAACTGCCATGCATCAGTAGCTCACTGGTTTTTTACTGATTAGCACTCCATTGTATGAATACACCACAAGTTGTTTCTCCATTTTGTTGAAAGACATTTATGTTATTTCTAGTGTGGGTTGTTTGCCTTGTTTCTAGTTTGTGATTGTTATTTTTAAAAAGCTACTATGAACATTCTCTAATATGTCTTTATGTAAGCATACATTTTCATTTCTAGGAGCGGGTTTGCTGGTTGATGTGTGTGTGGTATACACACACACACGCACGCACATATATATTCCACTGTGTATATATATATATATACACACATATACATACATAAAAGACTGCCAAACTTTGCCAGAATGGTTATGAGCTCTAGTTATTCTACATCCTCTCCAACAGTTGGTACATGAGACTTTTAAAAATTTTAGCCATTCTAGTCAGCGTGAAGTACTATATTGATGTATTCAGTTGCGTTTCCCTGATAAGGAATGATGTTGGCCATCTTTTCATGAGCTCATTGACTATTCTTACATCTTCTAATGTGAAGCATCTTTCCAAGTCTTTGGCCCATTTTTTAATTGATTTATTTGTTTTCTTATTATAAATACATTACGTGTGGTGTATGTGTTCATAAAACAAGTATTTTCTCCCAGTCTGCAGCTTGCCTTTTCATGTACTTAACAATGTCTTTCATGAGCCAACTTTTAAATGTTTTAATTAGGCTTTTTAAAATCCATTTTAAATTTCATTCCAAGCTGTTTTGCTGCTAGAATATAGAAATAAAGTTGCTTTTTGTATTGTGGCCTTGTATTCTGGAACCATGCTAAATTAACTTGTTACTTCTAGTAGCTTTTTTATAGATTGACTAGGATTCTCTGCATAATCATGTCATCTTCAAAACACAGTTTTACTTCTACATTTTCCATCTTTATGGTTTTTCTTTCTTTCTTTTTCACTTAATTGCAATATTTATGACCTTTACTGCATAGCTGTTTGTTTGGCAAATGATTGAAAAATAACTTGGAATCCTTTCTGTCCTGTCAAAGTTGGTTTGGTTCTTTGTCAGGGCTGGTCTAGTCCAGTTTTGTCTTCAGTCCTAGGGTATGGCTTTTATCTGGGGTGTGGTCTTTGCTCATAGGGTGTGGTGCTTTAGGGGGACTGAACTAAATGTGCAGGGTTCTCAGAGATGTCTGAAAGTCTAACTGGGACAGAATTCTGTCTTCCAGGTTTATGTAACTTCTAATATCTCTTGTTCTGCTCTCAGCCCCGAAGCAATCATTCTCTTTTAAGACTCACAGAATTACCCCTACTGAATGAATAACTTGGTCTTCAACCAAGAATTCAGTGAAAACACATTCACAGGTTCCTAAGGTCCCTGCTCTCCTCAGATCTCTTCTTTCTAGGACCCAGCCCTCAGAGCTCCAGATGCTCCAGTAGTCCTGAACCTTGTCTTAGCCTCCACAGCTCAGCAAAATCACTGTGCGCTGCCTGTACTCCACCTCCCTGCACTTTGGTCCAGAGCTTGCCCCCCTCAGGAAACAGGGGGCTTATCTCATATTTCCTCATCTCAAGGATTGCTTGCTGCTCAACTGTGGAAAACTTCATATATCTTTTTTTTCAGTTTTATGCTACGCCACAGAACAAATCTGGTAGCAGTAACTCTGTCATGACTGGAAGAAGAAGTCTCACAATTTAATTTGTATCCTCAATGCCTGGCCTGTAATCCATTAATGTAGGATGGATGGATATATGTATGAATAGATGTATGAACAACTGGATCAGTAGAGCGATGGGTGGAAAAAACTTTCAATGTCTTCCCCTAACATTATTTTTCTCCTTAGCACTTCTCACAATCTAACATACTATATATTTAACTTTTTTATGTTTTGTTTTTTGTATCACTCCCATTGGAATGAATGTGCCAAAGGATATGACATTTTGTTTGTTTTGTTCACTGATTTATTCTTAGTACTAGAATAGTGACTGGCACATACAAGTGCTTGCTCAATAAATATGTGTTGTTAGAGTTTATTGATAGGTTTTTGGGGATGATCTGGCTTACTTTTACAGAAATATGCTAAATAATGCAGTTGACAGGTACAAAATCTGTCAATGGATAGTTAATGCTTTGAGGGAAGGTCATTGTAGAATATCCTATCATTTTGACCTGACAATTAGAATGTTCATTCCAACTATACCAACCTTTTTCTGTTCCTCATTACTTGTGCCAAACTTGCTCCAGCCTTAGAAACTCTGCTCTTCCATCTACCTAGAACCATCTCTTGCTCTTTGCATGGACACAGTTCCTTATGTCATTTAGAACTCCATACAAATTCTGCCATTTCAGAGAAGTCCTCCCTGATATAAAACAGAACCACCACATGCCCCGTTTCCCTCACACTAATACTTTTACATGATATTCCCCTTACTTCCTGGCCCTTTTAAAGTTCTCGCTATTCTTGATTTCCGTGAAGCATTTGACATTCTCAGAACAACAGTGTCATCATCATGCCACCTCAAATTCTTCAGAAAAGGAAAAGAAAACTCTTTGTTTTCATAAGTGGTCTCCTAGCTCCTGGGTTACTTCTTGTCCATTTTATAGTTGCCTCTGCCTCTGCCTCTGCCTCCTGTTTTCTCAATGTTAGAGTTCCACGGCTCTGAACTCTTGGATTTCTATAGTTTCAACCATTAACTAAATGATTGCCAAACTCGTCTTTTTTAGGTAGCCCAAATCAATTGGCCAAGTCTAGCTGTTCATTCCAGCAGACCACTGAGCATTTTCTTCTCAATATGCCATAACTCCCTAAGATTTCTGAAGTCGAATCCTACTTCCACTCTTTTGGGGGAGTAGAAAAGGAGAGACCGCGGAAGCAGCAGCTCTTGCTGACATCCTGTTGGTGTTAATTGTTCCACTGAGGCTTTGTCCTTAGAGAGCCATCTCCTCTCTCAGCCCTCACGTAGACCCCATTACCAGATACAGTCAGGTCTTGGCTTACAGTCTCTTCCCATCTGTTCCTCCTTGCTGCATTCACCCTAAGTTGTGCCTAGATGAAGTCTCCTAAACGTTATCAATGCCTCTAAACTCTCTTTTCCCCATTCATTCTGCACAATTATATTGTCTAAGGCAATCTTTTCTTCCTATTCAAAAACGTTAAATGACTCCTTATTGCTTGTAAGATAAAATAAACATTCTTTAGCTTGTCATTCAAAGGTCAAAGTAATCTGGTTCCAACATACTTATGCAGACACATTCTTTACTCAGCCCTCCATTTCCCTTGCACTGTGGCATACCTGGAATATCCCCTGTGCATACCATCCTGTTCCTGTGTCTTTTAGCATAATATAATGGCTCCCCACACCTTCCCACCCCCCTCAATTTTCTGCATCGTTGACACTTTTTGAAAACCTGCCGTCAATTCAAGACTAAGGCAAATACCTCTTCATTTCTCAAGTGTTCTCTGATATCGCCCCTCTCCTATGTTGTTTACAAGCATGGACAGCACACTGATTGCTTACGTACAAGGAAAGCAAAACCAAACCCCCTGAGCCCTGGACACTATGCCGGACACTGTCATCCCATTTAATCCTCACAAGATTCTTACAGGACTACTGCATAAACCCAAGTTTGCACACCTAGGTGATGGAGCTAGTAGCCACGTGGCCTAAATTAAAAAACAAAAGTAAAATAGAAATAAAACAAAAACCTAGGAATGGAGTAACATAAACTAAGAATAAAAGAACTCTATGTCCTTAGTTCCATTTTAAACTATGCTTATGACACTGATAACATCAGGTTGTACGCACTCATTAAAGGATGTGTCCTATCTAGACAGAGATCCACAGTTCCTTTAGGGCTACTTCCTCTTACTCCTTGCCCAATGCCCCTTTTCCTGGCTCCACTTTACTTATCATCCAGGTGTCAAATGAAACATCGTTTCCTCAAGGAACATTTCCCCATCTACTCTTTCTTCCCACCCCAGGAGAGGTCCTTTTGTTATGTATTCCCATTGACTGTTGTTATCTGCGGGTTCCACATCCCCAGATTCAACCAATAACAGATCAATATATTCAGAAAAAATTCCAGAAAGTTCCAAAAAGCAAAACTTAAATTTCCTGTGCACTGGCAACTATTTACACAGCATTTACATTGCATTAGGTATTATAAGTAATCTACAGGTAATTTAAAGTATATGGGGGATATACATAGGTGATACGCAAACACTATACCATTTTATATAGGGGACTTGAGCATGCCCAGATTTCGATATCCTCAGGGGTCCTGAAACCAATTCCCCCACAGATACTGAGAAACAACTAGACTTTGTAGCTTTCCTTTGTAGCACTGTCACAATTAACTCAAATATTTCTGTAGTTACATCTTTTATTGCTTATTAATGTCCAGGTAATTACTTATATAATTACTAAATCATAAACTAATTTAAGGGTGGATACCATAGCTCTTCTTTACAAGTGTATCTTCAATGCCTCACAGTGTTTGGCTTACGGTAGGCAATATATAAATTGCTGAGAGAATGAACAAATACCCCAGTGTCTAGGACAATGCCCACTTGACGTATCATAGACTTTCCCTTTGCCCTGACCCACCATCACTGAAGTATCCCCCTTTTGGTGAAGTAATAGATGGATGGATAGATATATGAACAATTCTCAAAACTCCCCTAGTCTAGATTTCTGAGACTGGCATCCTAAGGATGATAGACATGTGGAAGAAAAAGCAGAACGTTTTTATTGTCTAATTATTTTGGTGCTGATTACTAAAACCACCAGCATACTACCTGTCCCTGTAGGTCTCACCTTAAAGATCTTTTCTTTCTTTTTCTTTCTTTCTTCCTTTCTTTCTCTCTCTTTCTCTTTTTTCCTTCCTTCCTTCCTTCCTTGTTCCCTTCCTCCTTCCTTCCCTCCCTCCCTCCTTTCTTTCTTGCCTTTCTGCCTTCCTTCTTTTCTTATTCTTCTTTAAGTAAATCTAATTCTGACAAGAAATGTATCTTTAATATGCTTGGCACAGCTGCTTCTGCAGAGTTAGAAATGTTACATAATACAACACAACATAAATAGCACAAATAATATAAATAATGTTAGTACTACATTGTTAACATTAAACTGATTCATTTAAGGACTGGCAACAACAAGAGTTGTTTCAAAGAAAGTAACTTGGAGATATTACAGGTACATAGTAAGTATTAATTGGTCTGAACAGTACATACAACCCGTGAGAAATCTGTTTTCCTACAATGCTATTTCCATCTGAGGTTGAACACAGACAACACTGAAAGGCCTCTTTGTTTGGGTGCAGTGTGATGCTGTTGGAATGGTACCTAGATGTCAAGATGATATCTCTAACACTATGGATTTACACAGCACCATGCTTCACAGAAGCTTAATTGTGTTGTTGTTTTAGACAGATTTGTGCCAAAGATCTGGCACTCTGCAAAGGATGCCAGATAGGTACCCTAGAAAGTTTCTTCTCAGAAACAGGTGGGTGTTCCATCTCACTATCCTGCCCAAAGGTGTAGTCCTGCTCTGCCTTGTTCCGTGCAATTCGGGGAACCAGTTCTCAATGGAGAAGCACTTTTCTGACAACGGAAAGTATTTTTTCTTCCCTTGGTGTGGAGCACATGGTAAGCACTCATAGATATTACTGACTGATCTTTTAAGTTTAAAAATTAATATCTCCAGCCCAATTTTACTCTGAGTACCAGCCTCCAACTGCCCACTGCGTTTCTCTTCTTGGATTTCAGCTACTTAGGAGCCAAAGCAGAACTACTGACTCCTATCCGCACTTCCCAACCCATGCCCTAGGCTAAATCAACTCCCAGCCCACATCCTCCCTAATTCTGTAAATGGCGCCACCATCCATCAAATCTCTCAAGACAAAAATATAGGGGTTCTAATGGATTAATCTTGTTTTATAACATCCCCACTGAATTTCACTAGTAAATTCTATTGACTACCTCCAAAAAAAATCTCAAAATCAATCAAAGCCTATTGTCCAATTAATTCAACTGTAGCCCAAGTCATCATCCTCTCTTGCCTAACTGGCCTCTCTCCTTCCACTGTTGTCCCTTTACAGTCCATTGTCTGGTCAATTTTCCAGCACCCTGGGTAACAATGCAAACCAGATCATTTCACTCCCCTGACAAACTCCAAAAATATTTAGAATGAAATCCCTCTCATTGTGCCAGTTGTATGGCCCTATTGATCTGCCTCTGCCAAAGGAGAACCCCATCTGCTATCCCTTTCCTACCTACTCGCCATTCCCCAGCACATAGGCTTCGTTTTGACCCTCAACACACGAAGTGATTCCAGGCTTATGGGCTTGGCCCTTGCTGGTCCTGCAATTTAAAGTGCCCATCTCCCACATATACATGGGACTTCCTCCTTCTTTCAGACCACAGTTCAAACACCACCTCCTCAGACTTCCCTGCCTCCTTTGCTCTCAATCATACCACTTTATTTTTTAAAGGACTTGATCAATGATATCTAAAAGTATTACTTGCTCACGTATTTTGTCTTCCCACTGGTTTATATGCTCCTTGAGTTCAGAGACTGGCCCGTCGGTCACTGCTGCCTCCCAGCATGTAGAAGTGTGACTGGTTGGTTGGCTGGAGATGCAAGCAAGACTAACATTTGTCTCAATGGGACCAGGCATCTTCCTGAGTCCTGAGATTGCAAAACTTTCCCAGAGCAGTATTTAGCTAGGATCAGTCACAAACAGTGTAAAAGAGGCTACATTCAGTTTTCTAGAAAACAAAACAAAAACAGAGATAATGTGTCCACAAGGATAAGGTGCATTTAGGCAGCACTTGAACCCCACCTGAGATGTGACTTTCAAGCTAAGCCTGAGCACACCTGCGGAAGCTGGTGCTCCAGGCACCCAAGCACCTCTCTGTTGCCAGAGCAACTCTGCTTTATTAGGATGCTGTATTTTTAAAAAGTATAATTGGCTTCCACAAAAGGGGATGTCCAATAAATAGGATTCCTCCACTGAAGAAAGAACTAAGGAATTGCTGAATGCATACGTTTATGTCCCTTTCTGAATCTCCAAGAATAGATACGAGATATTTCTAGTAATCCCACACAGCTCCCTGCTTTCTGGTCCCACTGTTGAGACCAGAAACACTACCCTAGTTGAGAGGACACCCCTTCCTACTTTCTTACTTGGCCCTGATAGTATCCGGAAGTTCTGTCCCTTCCGATAACCCCTTCTTCACCCTTCTATTAAATCGACGTCTCCCCTCCCAAGCCCAAAGCTGAGCTGTCCTTCCCTCAGTGGCTCCCGGTGCTACTGAGCTCATGGTGTACCTCAGCAGCCTGGCCTGCGACCACCTCCCTCACCTCACTCCTCCTTCTATGTCTGTGCCCTGCACACAATCCAGACCGGTCGTGCTTGACGATTCACTTGGGGTCCCCCAACCAGGCCTGAAATTCTCCCTTCTCATCTATGGCTGTGCTGGGGACATTCCTCACACCAAATTGCCTTTTCCCCTGACCTTGCCAGTGGACAGTGGACACCCCATCTCACCTCGCCCTCAGGGACGTATATGGCTCTTGCTCTGTGCCCACAACTCTGTTTGCACCACTGTTGTGACACTAATCAAGCTCCTTTCCTCTCTGGACTATAGCGACAGCCTACACTTGTGAGGAGAGAGGCGATTTAGAACAGAGGAATCCGTTGCAGGCCCCACTTCAGCTCATACCACCTGTGCAAGTTTAGACGTCCCTGTCTGAGCCTCAGCCTCTTTACCTATCAATTATGCATAATAATAACGACCCCTTAAAGTTATGGGACTGGATTATACGAAAATGGAAGCTATGAACGCGGTATGTTCTCCTTCCTATTTGCTGCCTGAGGGCTGGAGCTATTTCCATCCATCTTTGTGCCTGCCCTGCCCCCCAGCCCCAACACATGCCCGTACCTAGCAGAGTCCATTCATTTCAACGCAATTCTGGGAAAAGGAGAAGGGGCGGATTCTGACTAAACCCAGCACCTCAGCTTGAACTTCCAAGTCACTCCGAAGAGTTCTTTCAGATATGGGGGGGTCTCTTCTAGGCTATTTTTTAACTGCTTTTCTTTGCATAATGGATCGTTTGGGGGTAGGTCCAGATGAGCCTCTGACAGGGTTGCTATGAAGTCAGGACCATACAGGGTCTTTCATGTAATCTGAGAAGTCCCACCCTCAGGAGTTTTGGGAGTTCCCAGACCAGAAGCCCTTTGAAGGATAAATTGATTGAGATATTTGAATCAAGACATGCACAGGTCTGTCTGATGGCCACAGAGCATGGTCCTCCAGAGGAGGACTAGACAGGAGGAAAAGAAAATAAGCTCCCTAAAGTGACGCTCCACAGAGAAGTCTTAAGTCTCGAAGGATGGGCTGGTCTCTGCATTCAAGCACCAAGGCTTGCATGATGCAGGGAGGAGGCATCTCAGGGGAAGCTATGCCTGGCTTTCCTCTGACGCAGCTTCTTTTCTATCCTGCAGTGCTGGATCACCATGTCTGGCTATTCAGGCCATGTACCAAACAAGGACACACATAGGAAGATGTCATTTACATAGTAAAGTCGTGCCTCTTTTTTTTCTTTTTTTTTTTTCGCAATTTTCTGCCAAAGGAAAGTCAAGCACGTGTCTTAAGGAAGAGAGACTTTTTGTTTGGACTGAGGGAGCACTGGCCGGACCCCCTTAGAAGGGGAGGGCTGTTGGGAGTGGAAAGAACTCTGCCATTAAGAGCCCAATAGTGCTATTTTAGGATATCCCTGCAAATGAACTAGGCTCAGGAAGTGGAAGGAGTTTCCCTACTGGCTAGAATGGAGAAGAAGCACCAGAGCCCAGCGGTCCGGAAGTGATTGGCAGAGGCCTACAGACAGTAAGCAGAGCAGAGCAGATGCAGGGGCCCTGGGGAGCGTGCAGGTGCCCGGTCCAGGGCACTTGGACTTGCCAGCTCTGCCCTCTGGCAGGGCTGAAATCACCACTGTTAGAACACACACACAACTGGATCATCACTATTCCTTTCTCTCCATAATAAGCTGCACACCGCCCCACTACTCTTCAAAGGCAAAGACTGTGTCTTAGTCATATTTCTCATCTTAGAACCTAGCAAAGGGCCTAGTATATCATATTTATTCAGTAAATCTGATTGATTGATGTCTATGGCTTTTGTAAGTTTTATCCAGGAGGATATATATCCCATTTTCTCGTCATTTCTTTTGAGTTTTCTTCTCAGACTTGGGGTTTGTCACAAAGAGATAATACTTTCAACAAACAGTATAAACCCTCACTCAACACACAAGAAGAAAATATCATGGGGGCAGGAAGCCCATGAGGAAATCCCCTTTCCAGGCCCTGGTTTTCCACCTTTCCTCCACTTCCAAGTTATCAGAAGCACTCTCCTACACCCTAAAATTCAGGACACTGATCAAGTCAGTTAAGAAGCTTTTATTCCAAGCCTGCTGAGTATAAAGGGCTGCATTTTACTCTGGGAAGGGATTCAAAGTCTTTCCAAATAAATGACCTGTTTGTCTAGCCATCAGCGTGTGAACTTCTTTGGCGCTCTTACCCTGGTCCTAATTCAAGTTTATGTGCCAGAAACGGAACTTTTGCCTCTTTCCAATTCAACAAGGTCTTCAGACCATGGCTGTCTTGCACAACATGGACCTGCTATTAGAGCAACGGAGGGTATTTATAGTGTATTTAAATAACATAGGGCAAAGAATAGGAGGTTTGAAAGTCTGGCTGGGAGTTGGAGAATTGACCTCCATAAATCTAAGACCTAAAAAATACCTTTTTTGTTTAAATGTTGGAAAGACTTTTGTCACCCTTTTTGCTTCATTAGGATTTCTTTAGGTCTTCCTGGTAACCAGAAACAAGTTTCACAATTTGTGTCGCACTTGGCTCACGCTCTGGAGAGTGAGGGAAAGCTTGCTGTTCCTTCAGTAATCCCTGCACAGCGGAGGATGAAGAATTCAGCTCTGAGGAGGCCTGCCAGCAGTTAACCTTGCCAAACCAAACAGGAATCAGTGTGGACAATAGGAAGATTATGTGGTGGAAAATGGATCCCCCCAAAAGGCAGGAAAGCCGCATCAATTATATTTAGAAGCGGCGTCCTTCCCCCAGGTTACAAAGCCATCCCTCCAAGCATTCAGATGCTGCTCTTTCACTGAAAGCTCACCCACAAAAAGGTCAATGGGTGGAGCTGAAACAGAACCCTTTTTTCTCTTATAACTTCCTGTGTGTCTTGGTCTCTGGCCACGAATCTTTGTGCCACCACTGTGTCTTTTCATTCACTCTGGTATCAGGCCTTCCAGGGCTCCGCAGAGGAGGAGGACAGAGCCGAGCTGCAGGGGCAGGAGCAGAGAACTCAGCAGTGCCCCTGGCAGGTGCTCTCTGTGCAAGGCTCCTGATGGACATTACCAGCCAATGGCCAGGCTTGGTCAGGTCCCCTGGTGAAATGCCTGAGCTTACTCTAGGCTCAGCAGGAGGCCCGAGTCTCTGAGAACAGACCAGGGCTAGTGCAGGGCTGTGTCCCCGAGTGTCAACGGTTTTCTCACTCCATGTCTCTTCCTTTTTAAAATCAAAATCAAATGGGTAAGTTTGCTTTTTAACAGTAAAACCAAAGTACAGTAAATCATGACACTCGTGCATCCATCACCATGATGTTTACAGGTTACCATTATTGGAAACAGATCTTGTTCTGTTTTGTTAAAGAAATAAAACCTTGAAGGCAGAGTAAATCTCCACCTTCATCTTTCCCTGCTTGAAGTTGGTATGGAGCATTCCATGTGGCCTCTAGGACTTTTATCACATGTTTTTATTCATAAAAATGATCTTGTGTGTTTTTTCAAACTTAAATAAATGATATAGTTTATATAGCTTATAAAATTTTACTTTTTGTAACCAAACTGTTTTTGAATCATTGTGAATATTAGTAAATCTAGCCCTAAGATTATTTAATATTCCTTCAAATAAAAAAAATATATTTAAAAATCTAGACTCCTATTCAAGGGCATGCATTTTCCCCACTTTTCTTTTCTTACCAAAAATACAATCAACATGCTTGTACACATATCCTTGCCCATACATCTAGTGTTTATTGAGGTAAACTCCGAGTAAATTAGAATTCAATTGCTGAGCCACAGTCCAGTCTCAGCTTCAGCAGATAATGGCAAATGGCTCTCCAAGAAGGTCATACTAATTTACAAGCCCGCCAGCAATGTCTAATATTTTCACCAAAATTTGATGTCATCAGCTTAATTATGTTTTGCTGGTGGTTTCACAGAGTACCTCACTTTTTATTTCTCAATTCCCTGGTAACTGGTGAAGCTGAGTGTATTTTCATATGCTATCGTCCATTTGTGCTTCTTGCTTTTTAAATTGCCTCTTCATTCGGCTGCATTTCTACTATGTTATTGAAGGGATTCTTTATAAATTGGGGATTTATATGTGGTTCCTATATATTTTCCCAGTCTATGACTTTCCTTTTCACTTTATGGTGCCTTAATTTTTAATGTAGTTAAGATTTATTTTTTAATGTAGTTAAATTTATTAATCTTTTCCCCTATAATTTACTGGTATTTTATGATTTTTTTTAACTTTTTAAAATTGAGTTATATTCATTTTACAATGTTGTGTCAAATTACAGTGTAGAGCACAATTTTTCAGTTATACATGAACATACATATATTCATTGTCACATTTTTTTTCACTGTGAGCTACGACAAGACCTTGTATACATTTTCCTGTGCCATACAGTGTAATCTTGTTTATCTATTCTGCATATGCCTGTCAGTATCTACAAATTTTGAAATCCCAGTATGTCCCTTAGCACCCCCCCACTCCCTTGGCAACCACAAGTTTGTATTCTATGTCTATGAGTCTGTTTCTGTTCTGTATTTATGTGCATTTTTTTTAGCTTCCACATATGAGTAATCTCATATGGTATTTTTCTTTCTCTTTCTGGCTTACTTCACTTAGAATGACATTCTCCAGGAACACCCATGTTGCTGCAAATGGCATTATGTTGTCGGTTTTTATGGCTGAATAGTATTCCATTGTATAAATATACCACCTCTTCTTTATCCAGTCATCTGTTGATGGACATTTAGGCTGTTTCCATGTCTTGGCTATTGTAAATAGTGCTGCTATGAACATTGGGGTGCAGATGTCATTTTGAAGTAGGGTTCCTTCTGGATATATGCCCAGGAGCGGGATTCCTGGGTCATATGGTAAGTCTATTCCTAGTCTTTTGAGGAATCACCATACTGTTTTCCACAATGGCTACCAAATGGCATTCCCACCAGCAGTGCAGGAGGGTTCCCCTTTCCCCACAGCCTCTTCAGCATTTGTCATTTGTGGATTTCTGAATGATGGCCATTCACCATTCTGACTGGTGTAAGGTGACACCTCATCATAGTTTTGATTTGCATTTCTCTGATAATTAGTGATATTGAGTATTTTTTCATATGCCTATTGATCATTTGTATTTCTTCCTTGGAGAATTTCTTGTTTAGGTCTGCCCATTTTTGGATTAGGTTGTTTGTTTTTTTCTTATTAAGTCATATGAGCTGCTTTTATATTCTGGAGATCAAGTCTTTGTTGGTTTCATCGTTTGCAAAAAGTTCTTCCATTTCATAGGTTGTTGTTTTGTTCTACTTATGGTTTCCTTTGCTGTGCAGAAGCTTGTAAGTTTCATTAGGTCCCATTTGTTTATTCTTGCTTTTATTTCTATTGCTTGGGTAGACTGTTCTAGGAGAACATTTTGAGATGTATGTCAGATAATGTTTTGCCTATATTTTCTTCTAGGAGGTGTATTGTATTTTGTCTTATGTTTAAGTCTTTGATCCATTTTGAGTTTATTTTTGTGTATGGTGTAAGGCAGTGTTCTAGCTTCACTGATTTACATGTTGCTGTCCAGTTTTCCCAACACCATTGCTGAAGAGACTGTCTTGATTCCATTGTATATTCTTGCCTCCTTTGTCAAAGATTAGTTGACCAAAAGTTTGTGGGTTCATTTCTGGGCTCTCTATTCTTTTCCATTGGTCCATATGTTTGTTTTTGTTTTTGTTTTTGTTTTTTAAGAACTCTTTGTTTAGTTTTATATCCTAAAGATTCTTCTGTATTTTTCCTAAGGATTTTTTTTCCAATCTTTAAGCCATCTGGGAATGTGAATTTTTATGTCATGAAATAGGGGCTTAGTTTTATCTTTTTTCATATATAAAATCAATTGTCCCACACTATTTGTTGAAAACTCTACCCTTTCCCACTGACTCATAATGTCACCTGTCATATAACAAGTTTCCTAATATTTTTGGGGTCTATTTTTAGATGCTCTCATTAATCAGTTTTTCTCTTTGAACCAGTACCACACTTTTAGAATTACATTAGTGTTATTAAAAGTCTTATAAATAATTTTTATCTTTCTCTTCCTCTTCTTCCTTCCCCTACTTTTCTTTCTTCTAGATGTTCTTAGCTTTTGTTGACCTTTTACTCTTCCATAAGACTGTAGAATCAGCTTGTCCAGTTCCTCAGAAAATCCTGATGAGAACATAGCTCTAATTATATTGAAGTTATGAATTAATTTGGAGAGAATTGACACCTTTGTAATGTTGAGTGTTTTCATACATGAAAACAATGGATCTCTCCATTAATAAGGTCTTCTTTTATATCTTTCAGTAAACTTTTATAAATATTTTCTTTAGAAATATTGCATATTTTTATAAGATTTATTTCTACACAGTTTATCAATTTAGCTACTAATATAAACTGTCTCTTAAAATTATATTGTCTATTTTTTGCTCATTTATGCTAATGCAAACAATATTTTTATATTATATGCAGTATCTTGATAAAATTCAAAATTCCTTATTTGTTCCACTGACTTGCATAAGTTCTAAGATTTTCTGTGTGGACAATTATGTCAATGATAGTTTTGTTCTGCCTTTCTAAGTATAATGGTGCCCTCTCCCCCATCAGATGAAAAGAAACAAAGATAGCTGGAAAATTTTCTATTTCTTGATTTTAAAGCATGCTTTTGTTTAATTTTTGATGTTGACATTTATAACAGATTTAAATGATACATTTTAAGAATATTTTTTCTAACGGGCTAGTGATTTTTCTTTTCATGAACTGTTTGTTTTTCAGCACTTCCTTCTCTTTATCTATTATGTGTTATTTTTCCCTTTTATTGGTCAATGTTTTGACATGTTAATAGAATTTCCAAATTTAATACTAATAATAATATATGTAGGACTTGATTTCTTAATATTTTATTTAGAGTTTTTTTGTATCTCTTGTCATGAGCAAGACTTGCCTATAGTTTTCTTTTCATGAATTGTCCTTGATAGTTTAGGTATGAGATCACATTTTCCTCATAAAACGAGGTGTTACTTTTCCTGTTGTTCTGATCTCTGGGAGAGCTTATATAAAATAGATATAATTCATTCAGTGGAAATTTGGGAGAATTTGCATATAAAACATTTTGGACTGGAGGGTTTCTAAGGGTGGTTGATTTTGATCCATTGATCCATTTTTATAAATGGCTATAAGTCTGTTTAGATTTCCTATTTCTCCGTGCACCAGTTGTGTTAAGTTACGGTTTTCTAATTCACACAGACCAATACTTTCATAAAATGCAAAATTATGTGCTTGGATGTTGTATCCATATAAAAAAGTTATTTCTCAGATTCTAAGTACTTATCTTAGCTTCTGTACTTACTTCACTGTAGGCTGGTAACAAATAGTTCACCAACGAGTCCGCTGACTACACTATGCTAGCACTGTTCTAGGAAATCATCCATTTGTCAAACTTCTCAAATCCACTAGCATGGAGCATTGTTCCTGATATCTCATATTATCTTTAAACATTGCTATTATGTGTAGTTTTTTATATTGTGTGTTCCGTCCTAGTAACAGGAAGTATGAGATAATGGAAAACAATTTAGTCAAAAGAGCCAGCTTAATCTACAGCCTTGGTGTTTATGAACTGTGTAACACTGGGCAAGTCACTTCTCAGAGATCCAGATCAGGGACTTAAAAAAAAATTATTCTCTCTCCCAATAAAGCATTTTCTTCAAATGGAGTCTAACATAAAAGCAGATCAAAGTGGAACAGCCCTGCTGAAGAAGAAAGTAGTATTGCCCCCTCCACTCTGTCCCAACACCAGGAAGCCCTGAAGCACTTCCACTGTGCCCCTAGGGTTAGAACAGCTTCCACTGGTATTCTACCTTGCAAGGGTTTGGGGTGGTCTTCTCTTGAGTTGACCTCAAGTCAACAGCCAATAAAGAATCAGCCAAGTGACTACATTAAGCATGGTTTCCGTGAAGACTAAAAGAGCCTTTTAGGTTTCCTAGCAACAGAAATCAAGGTATGCTGGCCACAGCAGAATAAAAAAAACACTCTGAAATATGGGGAAAAAATGGTTAATTGAGTTTAACCCTTATTCGCTATCATGAGGCATCAAATAGATGTAATCATTAAGGGCAACAACAATTTTCCAGTTTCTTTATCTTAAATCTTCCACTATGTCCTGAGCTGCACATGGCAATTATCCACCAAAAGACACGAGTAGAATTATAATTTTATTGAAAATTGAAAGGTGCTTTTCTTTTTTTAACCCAAGTTTTACTTGAGAAAGGAAAGGGATGAGAGGAAAGTGACAATAATGTGAGCATTTTCTCCTTTCATACTATAGTACATAGAGAAGGATATTCAAACCCAAGTTTGGGGATAGCCCTGGTCTCTTTGTCCTGTTTTTTTATGAGCATCATCTCCCATTTTATAGATTAGAAAAATTCATTCAGAGGTTAAGCACTCCATCTAATATCACAGACCTATTAAATGGCAATAGGTAAAAAATAGGTAAAAACAGGTGTTTTTTTTAAGGCTGATTTATAAATTTTTATAACAGTATTAACTGATTGTAATGCTTTTGGTCAAAAGTTTATATATAATCTCCTTGTTTTCCCTCAGTTTTCACATTGAAAAAATTTAAGTCTACAGAGAAAATAGAATATGTATATAACAAAACCTTCACCTAGATTCCGAAATTAACATTTTACCCATTTGCTTTTTTCTATGTATATGGGTATATGTATATTTGTGTATATATATGTACATACACAAATATAAAACACAGGTAAATATGCATTTTTATGCTAAACTATTTAGTTAAAAAATAGCAACTCATGAATATTTTATTTTATATTGTATCTTATTATATATATATTCTTATACCCAAAATGCCCTCAACAACTACCCATGAGACTTAAGTAAATTGACCATCATATAATGTATCATGTATTTAAGTTCTCCAATTGTCTTAATGCTGTCTTTTATAGATTTTTAAAATACTAGATCCAATGAAGATTTGCACTATACATTTCTTTCTTCTTTCCTTCCTTCCTTTCTTCCTTTTTTTTCTTTTTCTTTTTTTGTTTGTTTGTTTGTTTTTGGTCTATTTGATCATATTTATCTGGAATAGTCCTCTCCCTATTCTGTTTTTCATGACATCGACTTTTTTTGAGTCCAGATTAGTATCTTCTGGAACATCCCACACCGTAAATTTGTATATAGTTTCTTCATAATTTGATATAGGCTAAACATATTTACCAAGAAAATTGCATAGGTGATATTGTATACTTATTATATCAAATCAAACAAAGTCAGATGATAGCAAATAAAATCAGGGAGTTTACTTTTTGGGTGAGGCTGTTTGATCACCTAGTTAAGACGGTGATTACCAGATGTCTTCATTATAAAGGTACATTTTCCATTTGTCATTTGTAAGTAATCTACATTGTGAAACTTTGAAATCATGTGAATATTCAATTTCACAACAACCCTTCAGCCAATAGTTTAAGCATCCATTGTTGATCCGGATCTTGCCAGCATCATGTATTAATATTGAGAGTTGCCAAATGGTGATTTTCTTAGTTCTATATTCCTTCCACATTTATCAGCTGGCATTCTATTAAAAAGAAGTCTTTGTTTTCTCTCTCTGTCTCTCAGTGGGTTTCTCTATCTGTCTCTCTTTTATTGCTAGTTCATAGTCACTGTGCACTGCCTCTTTAAAATTTGTTGCTTTTGATTGGAAGTGCTCCATAAAAAAGACCTGCTTGTAGAAATTGCTTGTGGTTGGCAAGGCACAGTAATTTAGGATTATTTGTCCATGCTGTTTTCCAAAACCTTAATGAGGAGAGTAGAGCCAATTAATTTCACCTGAGCTTCCAGGAAAGATGTTTTATTTATTAATAAGGAAACTGGTGAACGTTATTAAGTAACTAATAAAAATAGAGAAGTGTGTATAAAAGGAAAAAAGGAGTAGGAATCTTTTCCTAAGAGTGTTGCTGAAATCCTCAAACTTCTCATGTGATTTCAAGAAAAGAGTTTGAGATGTTTTTCTTTGGAAGCCTTTGTGCTCCTTAAGAGAAAGGGTCTAGTTCCAGCACTATGAGTATAATCAGTGCAGAGGGAGTTCACGGGACCATGTGACAAGTTTTAAGGCTGGCATTCAATGTTTCCTTAATTGCTGCTTTTCAAATAAATTAATGAGAACAAAAAATAAACTTCATTTGTGTCAGGATGCTTAAAATAAAACCAAGCACAATAGGACAAGGATGGGGCTATTTCTCAAGGGAAGTTGAAAGAGAAACCACTGGATGATTTTTTTATTGAAGTTTCCACATTTGAAATTCCCTCCTTGCAGGTATCACTTCCAGAGACTTTCTTCCATCGTGGCAAATTGTGAATATTTCCTTAGCTTGTTATAAAGGAAAGAAAGCTCTTGAGGTCCAGATTTCTTACGATCATGAATCATTCAGGAAACCCTTAAGGAGGGCTACTGCTTTCTAGGCATGGATTTAAAAGTTAGTGACCCAAAGATGACAAAGACCCAGCTCCTGACTAAGGGCGCTTCCAGAATTTCTATCTAGACATTTAGGGATGACAATTTAGGAGCTAAGAGATTTGTCATGAAGCTGTGTCTGCATTTCAGATGAATTTTTAAAATTTAGATTATGAGTTACAGATCAGTTAAAAAATTCACAAAAAATTTTTGAAGATGTCTTTACTCATTCTTTTCATATGAGAAAGTATCAGTTATCTTCATAAAAAAAAGGGGGGACATATTACTGATGGAAGTTATGAAAAACTAAGACTTTTTCTGTCATATTATATGATATTACCACTATTTCCATACTTGAGGACCTTGGTCTTAAACAGGGGTGATAAGATGCATAAGCAAATCATTATAATAAAATACAGTATTAATGGGATAGATGAATGAACAAAGAGACATTAATGAACTAAATGAGCTAAAAATCATTCATTTGAGTTGGAGCCTAAGGGCACAATTATGAGATTTTCCTTCAGAGACATTTGAGGGTAGAGTTTGATTCAAAATTTGATCCTCTACCCTCTGTCTTTTTGTTTCTATCCTCACACTGAATGTTCCTAGGGAAATTTCACACCCATCAAACCAGGTTTTTCTCTTACTATGTGGTGGTTTCAGGGAGGACTAAGTTCAAAGGGGGCTGTGTGGGTGGGCTATAGGGTACAAAATCTCTGGGAGTAGAAGAAATGGTATAAAAGGAAAGGACATTAATGTCAGCCAGTGGAGAAAAGATCATGAGCCCCTTGGTGGCCACGTCAGGAGTGCCCTAGAGGCTGGGATTCAGTGGCAAAGATGGCATGACTGATAGGCAGGCTGTTGAAGAAAAGTGGTAGAATAAATAGCATTATCAGACACTCATTTATTTTTCTGTCAACAAGATATGTCATTGTTCAGATCTACCAACTAATAGCCACTAACATTCATCCAACTTCCACCTAACTAGAGTTTGAGCTTCTCGAGGGAAGAGACCAAATCTTATTCATCTACATTTCACCAATACCTACTGCCTAACCTACCATGTAATGGAATAAAGGTGGTGTGACTAAATGGGAAGAGTCTTGATAATTCTCTTAACCAAGAACACAGAACCACATGAGAGTAATGGTCAGTAATGATACACATGTTGCAGACATTCCTTTATGCCATTTATTATTACTATGAGGGTTCATGACCTAAACCATGAAATGATAAACCTTAGTAGAATAAAGCATTTTTAAAAGGATATAAATATAATTTGGTGATTTAACCCTTTTACTTGGGGCTTTCTGTCCATAATAGAAATAATGAAAATACCAACAATTAGCCTTTGAAACATGATGATCAAAACAAATATAATTTTTCAGTTTTCTACAGTGAATGCATGCATGTCCTATCTCCAGGTACAGGCAACCCCTAATGACAAAATTAGCCATCAGCTTAATAAATCAGAGCTCAGAACAATCAACTCACAAATTACATAATGGGCTAGTCCTTGGACTTCAGTCAATTGGGTAATATCTGGCAGAGCATCTGATTTCAAACTCAGATTACAAATCCCAGAGAGAAGTATAATCTAAAGAATGAACAGCACATGAACAAAGAATTGGCTGTTATAATGGTTAAGTTTCAACATAATTTGTAGAAACTCAGTTAGAGCTGTGTTTGTTTGTTTTAGCAGAGCCATCTTGCAACAATTTGTAGGAGAGTATTTTAGGATATGATTAAATCACTGGGATTTAAATCTGGCCATTCCATAATTACTAAAACCCATGCCATGCTGACAAAACAAGACTTTTCCAGCTTGCTGCTTTACTATGTTGCAATAAACTGCAAAAACATGAGTGAATCTGTTCCTTAGGACACACATTAAGTCATTTGTTTAGAGTGCATCTGTATACGCACATCTCATTTATCTTAGATTGAAGATTTCCAATGTTCTTAGAAAGTCAGGTATAACTGAAATTAGGGATAACTTCTTATATGATATTAACACTTGCCTTCTTAACCTTAAAGGATTTCAAACTCTGCTCTCATTATAATTTAAACTGTCTATGAAAAAAAATGTAACCCTTGTGATCCATTTTATTTTCAACTCACCATAACCTTATATAAAGCACTGCATTATGCTAGGGAGGGGCTCTTAAAGTCACTTAGTGGATTTCCACAGTTACAAGATCTCCAGATGATCCACATTATTCAGGCCTTACTGGATAGGGGTTTTCCACTTTCTGTTCAACTCTCATACCCTGTTATTCACCCAAACTTCAACACACTTAAGCTCTCTTTCATAGATAATGAAACATTCTCTCACAAACAATCAGTATACACAGTCAGAGTCATTTTACTGTTATCTCTAAAATACATATAAACGAAAAGGAGGGTGGCAAGACGTTACTATTGAATGTCAGATTTAAAAAGAAATTCTAAAATAGTATAGAGGTTCCTCAAAAAATTAAACATCAAATCACCATATGATCCAGCAATTTCATTTCTGGATATACATGCAAAAGAATTGAAAGCAAGAACTAGGGCACACATTTGTACACACGTGTTCCTAGCACCATTATTCACAATAGCCAAAAGGTGGAAGCAACTCAAGTGACCATCAACAGATGAATGGATAAACAAAATGCAGTATATACATATGATGAAATGTTATTCACCTTCACTAAGAAAGTACAATCTAGTACCTGTTACAACATGGATGAAACTTGAAGACATTATGAACTAAGCTAAATGAACTAAGCAAGTCATAAATGGACAAATATTGTATGGTTCTACTCATGTGAGGTTCCTAGAGTGGTCAAATTCACAGAGACTGAGAGTATAATGGTAACTGCCAAGGATTAGGGGGGAGAGGAAAATGGAGAATTAGTGTTTAATGGGTATAGAATTTCAGTTGGGGAAGATAAAAAAGTTCTGAAGATGGATGGTGGTGAGGGTTGCATAACAATATGAATGTACTTAATGCCACTAAACTGGACATTCGGTTAAAATAGTAAATTTTACTTATATTTTACCACAATTTTAAAAATAAATAATTTTTAAAAGTAATCCTAGTATTTTAGTAAGGTCTAGTGAAAAACAAACTCTAAATTTTACTGTTTAAACGAATTATACTCTAGAGGTGACTTTAGCTTTTGTGGGATCTTGTGATGCAACCAGGAATGAGATAATTAATTATGGTAGAAAGAGCCTTGACAGAGCCAATAATTCAAATGAGACCTCTAGTAGTACTTGGTAGGCAGGTCTTGCTGAACCTAAAACCCACGCAAGGCTCAGAACAAAGTGAGGCTGGATGGAAAGACAAACAGGAACTGGAAGCAGGTGCTACTTAAAGAGCCTAGGCAGCTGCCTGCCCCTGAGGATTCTCTCAGGCTTGGGCTGATACCATCTCTAGAGCGATGATACATCCTGAGCAGGTGAGTCCTGACATACGAATCCAGTCCAGAGATTGGCACAAGTTTTGTGGGTGGAGAGGCAATTTAAGAAAGACTGGTCTCAGGAACAAGGAGCCTGTTACTGGTATTTGGAGCTCTAGTTCAGAGAATGTACTAACTTATGCTGTGACCCCTCGGAATTGAGCGTGGCTTCTTAAATTCTTCCTGACTTAGACAAGACTAGCTTGGGGCTGAATCTGCAACTAGATGTCATGTGGGTCTAATTATTCCAGAAGACAGAGTTTGGAGGTTGTGGGTGCAGAGGAAGTGGAAATGCTCAGGTTAGGTCCTGAGGGTTTAAGGAAAGCAAACATTTTCCACTCCATAATCTGGTGAGAGTCATTGCCATGGTTCACAGATCCTCAGCCCTGAAATGTTGACCCCTTGTGCCGATGAGCATCTCTGGAATCTTCCCATTCCTCTATCAGCTGCCCGTCATCATTCCCTCATCCAACTGGCCTTCTATCCTCTCCCTATGATGTTCTAAACACAGATATTCCCAATCTAGTCCTACTGCCTCTTTCCAATCCACTCCAGCTGGTACACTGAGCAGAACTTTTTCAAAGGGCTGGGCCTTAAGGTTGCATTAGCTCCACTTGGTAGAAAGTACTCAATAAACATTTGTTGAATTTCATTGAAAATTTCCTCACCAAACAAAACTATTTCAAAGTTTCTCAAGTTCTCAGTGTATCCTGGTGTCAGAAATTTGGCCTGGCAAGGAATCAGGAACTAGCCATTAACAAGTCCTATGATCTTAAGCCAAGTATTTAATTTCTCTGTTGCTCTTCTTATAGAATAAAATAATTCTTTTAAGACCTCAAAAGGCATTCTAGCCCCAAAATGTTGGATTATCAGGGTTTACAACTGCACCTCTGATGTCTGGACTCTCCCATTTCCTGTAAACAGCTGTTCTCTGGTAAGGACAGGGGACCTTAGAGTTCTATTCCATTGTCAATCTCCTAAGCAACACAATGTGTCTTTCTAATTGTCTTATGATTCCCAATCCCTCCTGATCTCAGGTCTGAAATAACCATTTGGAATTTGGGGTAAATTATGGAAAAAAACAAATGAATTAAACATATGGTATAATACAATGGTTTGAAAACTGATGCAAATTTTAAAAACTGTTTTTTATTTTTTGAGTACCAAAGGAGATTTGATCCATATGCATGAATAAATTTTAAAAATCATCTTTTATATCTGAATTTTAAAAATCCATCCACTGGTCTCAAACCATTTGGCTTTGTTGCTTTGTAACTAAAATAAAGGGAATTAATTCTGATTAAGTTTGGAGGGAAAAAAATCTTCAGTATAGATGACAAATAATATGCCAAATATTGGTTTCCTATGATTCAAAACCACGTTGCTAAAAAACAGACTGCTGGCAGATCCTTAATAACCAATATTAGTAATATGGACATACAAGCCTAATGCATAATGTGAATATAAAATACACAGTTAATACAAAATGCATACTGAAAGAATTTTAATTAATGAGTGAGCATCACTATTGCATTAGCTTTCTTATGTAGGTCAGAGCTTAAAGCTGTCCAAATAATAGATTTTTATGCTTCTTTTTTTTCCTCCATCTATCTCAGGGCAAGAAATTAATTTTTTTTTCTGTTCCAGTGTCACCACTGGATTAATGACTGTCATACAGAGCCTGGCTACAGGGAGCTCCTCATACACACAGACTTGTGTAGCTCCTGAAAAATGAACCGACTCATTTTTCTCACAGAACATGATTACAGTGGGATATCAAATAGATTATTTTTTTTTCTGAGAAAGAAGAACGGTCAAATTTATTCTGATGACAGTGGTGAAATGAGACTTAGAAATATTAATGCCTTTCCCTTCCATCATGCCTAGCTTATGCTGTCATAGATATTGTTCCAATTTAGAAGACCTTATTGAGCACACTGTGGGAACTACAATGTGGAAGAAGACAAAATCCCTGCCGCTCAAGAACTTAGATTCTAGGAGGGGATGTACAGCCCCATCAAGATCTACTGATATATGCATGTAACATAAGCAAATAAGCATTTTTAATTGAAAATGAGTTTTCAAACTGGCATTTCCTTCCTTTTTTTTTAACATTATAAATAAGATAAAGTTCCAACAGTGAGAATTTTCATTAACAGAAAGTCCATAGTGTTACTCCAGACACTATTAGCTAGATCTTATCACTCGGAAATCAGCGTGGATGGATGCAGTGAACGACAGGCTAGGGTTCCCTGAGAAGTGGATTCTGACTAACGCATCTGCCCTTGCCCGGCAGTGGACCTCTGCAGTGCCAGGCAAGTGAGGTGAGAGCATGCAGAAAGCTCTTGAGGAGGCTGCTACTGACAAGAGTCAGGCATGTCTTAAAAACGAAATGAACACAAAATTCCAAACCTTATTAGACTATAAAAATTGCATATGTTAAATTTTAAGGGGCTCTTTTCCATAATGTAGCTCTGTTACACAAGTGCCAAAAACCTTTTTTAAAAAAAAACCCTGTAATTTGGAAAAGAATACTTTTAAGTCCTCAAAGCATCTTCAGCGCTAGATATGCTTAACGCCCTTTCAGAATGCTTGGAGGACTTAAAATTATTTTTTCCAAACTGAATAATGACACTGATATATACATGATTGGTCAGAAAATTAAAAACATTACCAGATCTATTTCAGAAGTTAGTAGGGAAAGAGAATGGTTGGAAAACTTGTTTTTATTTAAGAAGTTATGTGTGTCCATCTCTTGCACTGGATTGCCTTGTGAATTCTGGCTCACCAGTACCTGACATTGGAGGTGCTCCACAAATTGCTGGTCGAAGGCGTAGGCCTGTGAGTTAAGTCAGGGGTGAATAAGTGAGTAAGTGAAGAATTAATGAATGAAGATTTACCAGGAAGTATATTTAATACTAGAAGGCAGTGATCATTTAGCCTCAGATTGAAGATGAGTATATGCTTCTTAAATCTTGTTTGATATAACATTTGGAATATGACCCTTACTTCCAGCCAAGGGCCTTCTCAAGTTTCTCATTTTAATCATGCCAATGGTAGTGAAAGAGAAGCAGTCACCTTCTTTATTTTTAGGCAATTCTCTTTCAATCAACTTTTAATTATCCTAAAGGAGAAAACCAGTGGTGCAGATAATGCCCAAATCTCTTGCTGGAATGCATTATATGATGGCTTTTTACAGTAGTTTGCCTTCCTAATTATGTTTTGATTAGGTTTCTATTACAGTTATTGAGAATTCCCTTAGCAGAGAGGACAGCAGGTCAGGCAGCCCAAGAACACAGTGATCAATGCACTGAGATTGGCTGGGACTGACCCACACCATAATTTAGGCCCTTCTTTTTAAATGTATGATGCTAAGCACTTTAAAGCATACAAGGTCATGGCAGACTTTTCAGGTTCATAATTTATTTGGTGGCCATCACTGAGAATCTATTAGAAGGTAGATACTTTTCTAGGGGCTGTCAAAACAAAGAGAAATAAGATACGATTTTACACAATAAAGAATTAAATACAAGCTTGGAATTTCAGGAACTCACTACCTAGCCAGCAAGATACAGACATGTAATCTTTAGCAACACAAGGCAATATGTACTAAATGACAAATAGGCCATGGGAGTTGGACAAGTAGGAGAGGCCATCTGAGGTGAGAACACAAGGAGGACACTAGAGAAGGAAGATTTGAGCCCGCCCTTGAAGGTGACATTTGAATGGGTGGAGAAGGCTCAGGAGGATTACCTACAGCAGCATTGTCCGATGGAAATACAATGTGAGCCATGTATGCAAATTTAAATTTTCTGGTAGTCAATTTAAAAGAGAAAAAGAGAAATGGGTAATGCTGATTTTAATAATACACTATATTCAACCCAACATGTCCAAAATAGTATTATTTTTAACATGTAATCAAAATAAAAAGTATGAGATATTTTACACTCTTCTTTTTAGACTAAGTTGTCAAAATCCGGTTTTGCTGCACATCTCTGTTCAGACTAGTACAGTTTGAGTGCTTAGTAGCCATATGTAGTAAAAGCTTCAACAGTGGGAAGGACAATTCTATAATCTTGCTTCTCAGATTACTGTCTAAGGATCAGCCACATTAGCAGCATCTGAAAAAATGTTAGAAATGCAGGATCTCAGACTCCATCTCAGACCTACTGAATCAAAATCTGCATTTTAGCAAGATACTCAGGTACACTAGAGATGCACATTAAAGTCTGAGAAGCACTGGTCTAGATAGGTGTAGTGTAAAGATCTGAATTATAATCTCGAGTTGGGACTGGTGGAGAAATGTTTAAAGGTCAGCGATGATAATGTATGAGAAGCAGAACTATTTAGGGTACATGCGTAGTTGTTTACAAGAATTGGATAAAGCCATTTTAATCTGAGTGTCTGTTTCATAATCTTCAAAATGAAAATAATCCAGCCCATTTTTGCAGGATTAATGTTAGGATTAGAGAGACTGAGTTAAAACAATTCGCATGATGCCTGGCTCCTAGACATAGAAGCTTTATATAATTCCATTACTGATGGTCAACAGTCAGATGATTAGTGCTGTGAGATCTTAACTACAAGCAAAGTGTCTGATACTATATGAAAATTGACCGAATTAGGGAGAGTTGCAGAACATCACTGCTATCACAAGCCAGGATTCTGGGTGGTTAACAGGAGTCTTAAGTGACAACTCATGTCAGAGCAGTTTCACCCAAGGCAGAATGGGAGAGGGGGAAGTCCCTCAGAGGGCTATGCAGGTGCCAGGATTCACACATCACGTTCATAAGCCCACTGTGGCCGCTCCTCATCAACATACACTGCACAACTCTGGACATCTGGTTTATCAACAAATTCACAGGATCGAAAGGATCTTATAACTGGTCCTCGTGCTCATCTAACATCTGGCCCTTCCACTAACTGGCCTGTTGGTCAGGATGCCGTATTCTGGCTGTCAAATGACATCAGCACGTCTGGGAATATTATCCGCTGTAAGTAATGCAATACTTGCATTGAGAACTGGAAATCCACTAATATTTTTGTTGGAAGTTTAGCAATCCCTTCCTTCTTCTAAGAACTGTGTATCAAAAATGTCAACTATCACTAAAAAGAGAGGGAGGTACCTCTGGGATAATGGAAAGGCTCTGGTTTGAGAGTCACAGGATCAGGGGTTTCTAGTTTTAGCTCTGCCATATTAACCAGTTTTCTTAACTCATAATTTAATCTCTTTAGGACTGAGCTTCTACCCTGATAAAACAAGGAGGTTTAATATGTGAATCTCTTCTCCTTTATTTTTTAAATAGAGCATTCATTGACAGAATAACAAAAGCACTTTTCTTAAATATTATTTCCTTAAATATCTTCAGTCATTTCCAGTTTTATTTTTACTTCATTTTTTCAAATTTTGTTTTATTTTTTATTGTGGTAAATATATATATATGTATATACATAAAACCCACAAAGTACCATGTTAACCATTTTTAAGTGTACAGTTCAGTAGCAATAAGTACATTCACATTATTGTGCAACCATCACCATCACCCATCCCCAGAGATTTTTTTTTATGTTCCTAAACTAAAACTCTGCTGTCATTAAATATTAGGTCCTTCTCTCCCTTCCTCCAAACCCTGACAATCATCATTCTATTTTTGGTCTCTACAAATTTGACTACTCTAAGTACCTCAAATGAGGTATTTTTCTTTTTGAGTCTGACTTATTTCAGTTAGCATAATGTCTTCAGGGTTCATCTGCTTTGTAGTATATACCAGAATTTCATTCTTTTTAAAGCTGAGTAATCTTCCATTGCATGTATATGCCACATTTTTTATATTCATGTTCGGGTGCAGTGGCATGTGATGGAAAGATATGAGTTGCTGAAATTCATTGCAGTGGGGCCCCAACAAGGGAATGGATGCATTGGTTGATTTTCTGGGATGTCTAGGGTTAATGGTGCCTCTCTCTAAACATCAGGAAAGAGAATAGGAAGCAGCCAAGGTAATTATTTAATCTGGTCAGAGGCTGACTGAGGCCAGAGTATAAAGACAGAGAAAAACCTGTTTACCAAAATGCAGGGAAAGTGTAGACTCAACTATTGGAACTACCAAAAGGAGGGTCTGAGATGAAGCTGTGCGAAGAACAGGAAGATGGTCAAGCACACAGGGCTGGAGGAGAAGTGGGAAATAAAGCACATTTTGGTCCTAAATGAGAATGTCAGTCAGGGTTATTTTGGCAAGGTAATCAGCCCCTTGAACTTCACATAAAACATCAACACTTAATGCAGATACGTTAATCCAGGTTCAAAGGTTCATCCAATAATAGTATTTGTTCCCGTATACCCATTTAGATTATGATAGATCTGTGACTATCACTGGGTTTACGAATTATTAAAGCTGACTAACAGTGACAGTTTCTGTAAAGTAAATTCTCTGACTTCAAGTAGCAAAAGAAAACATAAAGCAACCGAAACCATTTTCCTTGTGTCATTAGGTCTACGAAATTAATTAATTTTGAACAGTGTCTTCAACAGGCAGTTAGTTCACAGAAGAACTTCAGGGCAAGAGGGAGGGGGTCAGAGGAGGTGACGCTGAAAAAAAAAGTGTCTCTGCTCATCTCTGTTGTCCTAACCTTTCCAGGAGAAGTTTGTGGAAGCTGAAATTGGGTAAGGGGTATGAGAAATGTAATCCCACTTCTTGTTTTACATCAATTAGAAACAGATGAAAGTTAACGAGTTTCGCTTTGAAAATGAAAATATATCCCATAGCTTTGTCAGAGAAAAAGGTTTCATGAGATAAGGGTTTACCAATAATATCCCTTTGAATTTGTTAGGTCTCAATGAGAAAGAGGTTACATTAGGGCTCATGTCAGGACACTCTGGATATTGGAGTCCATCTGCTACATGGATCCAAAGGGAAGTCAGGGCTCTCTTCAGCACTGTAAGGACTGTTAATATACTCTTAATTCAACCTTCTACTGCGCAAAGAGCAGTCGCCAAAACTTGGAGAAGAAAGGGCTTTTTTTTAAACCATGTTCAAGAATGTCATAATTTTAAATGTTCAGATCTTCATCTTCATCTCTCCGAGGCAACATAGGACGAATAAAAGTATAAGAATAGGGGTCAAAACCATTTCCAAGTTTGCTTTCCAGCTTTGCTACTTAATAGTCATGTAACCTTGGACAATTTACTTCCTCTTTCTCACTCTCAGTTTTCTCCTCTTTAATTGCTTGTATAATGATAATTGGCTCTGCTGTTACATAATAATGTACAAAGAATACCTCTAAATGGTAGACACTCAATGAACGTTAGTAACCTTCCCTTATTGTTTTGTTAAATTTAGGAGTACATATTCATTCACTCATTCAGTCTTTTGTTCTACACCTATTCTATACCTACTCATATGTGTGTGCCTAGCTCTGCTGTAATCAAATGCAGCTCTTCATCAAATCATTTATTTCCAATACACGTTACCATCTTTTCCATGACGTGCTGTAGCAATAAAAATAATTAATTCCTCCTGAGTTGTTCTGTAAAATAAATGTTACTTTGTATTATAAATATTCATAGTTCAAATTTATGTACCATATATGTAAATAGAATGAAGAGTACATAAGCTGAAATACCAGTTTGACAATGCAACAGAAATAAAGTCTCATTGAGACCTAACAAATTCAAAGGGATATTACTGGTAAACCCTTATCTTCATATAGAATATAATAGAGTTACCCTATTATGAAAACTACCAAAACAATTACTATTACTGAATTGATCTTGGGTCCACTGGGGATCCATGAAACCCTAAAAAATACATTAATTTGAAATTTTTTCAAATGTTTTTAGAGTTTTACAGATCACCTACAGGATTATAGTGAGGAAAGCTTTGTGTGACTGTCCATAGAATTTCTTCTATAACCATTATATTTTAGGACCAGAGCTGTAATTAATAAATACTGAAATAGTCTGACAATCATCCTTCTGTTCTCAAAAGCTAAATTATGAGGAAAATGGGCATGAGGAAACGGCTAATTTAAAAATTAATTGTCCAGAAAATTTTCTCATTGTGTTTATGATGTATTTTAAGAAATCAAATTCTACTTATTTAACCTTGGTTAACAAGTATTAAATTAAACAGTAAAACATTAGCATGTCCTTAAGGCCACTGCAATTGTAATTTTTGAAGGAATATTAAAGCTGGGCTTCTTAAGAGTTGGATTTCTTAAGAGGTATTCATTTAATTACGATAGTTTTCATACCTTTTTATACTCCCCTGGGAGAGTTGGAGAAATAGATACGTATGTGTTTTTTCTAATCCTGAAGTCACAATACAATAATAAGTCTTGTTTTCAGATAGAGATAAAAATTGGGGTCATGCTGACCTTGAATCAAGTTGATTTCCATCCTTTGATTCTTAAAACTCATCTATCTCCCTCACATTCTTTGTAAATGTGGAGGTTTTGGGGGTTTTTTTGGTTTATGTGTGGCTTTTAAAATAGATTTTAAAATTAATACACTTAATTTTTTAGTGCTGTTTTAGGTTTACAGGAAAACTGGGTGAAAATGTTTCCATATACCCCATCTCCCTCTTTCCCCACCCCTAACGCTATTTCCTCTTTTATTAACACCCTTCATCAGTGAGGTACACTTGTTACAGTTGATGAGTCAATGTTGACACTAACTGAAGGATGTAGTTTACATTATACTCTTTCTATTGTGCATTCTATGGGTTTTGACAAATATATAATAATATATATTCACCACTATAGTGTCAGATAGAATAGTCTCACTGGCCTGAAAATCCCCGGGGCTCCACCAATTCATCCCTCTATTTCTTCCTATGAATCCCTGGCAACCACTGATTTTTTCACTGTCTCCACAGTTTTGTCTTTTCCAGGATGTCATATAGTTAGAATCATACAGCTAAGTAGCCTTCTCAAACTGCCTTCTTTCACTTTTACACCATGTATGTAAGTTTCCTCGTATCTTTTAAACTTGATAGCTCGTATCTTTTAAATGCTGGGTAATAGTCCACTGTCTGTGTGTACCACAACTTATTTCATTCACCTACTGAAGAGTAGTTTGGCTGCTTCCAAGTTTTGGCAATTATAAACAAAGCTGAAATAAATATTTGCATGCAGGTTTTTGTGTGGATACAAATTTTCAATTCACTTGGGTAAATATCAAGAAGCGCAACTGCAGGATTATATGGTAAGAGTATGTTTCATTTTGTAAGAAATTGTCAAACTGTCTTTCAAAGTGGCTGTACCAGTTTGCATTTTTATCAGTAATAGGTAAGAGTTCCTTCTTCTCCACATCCTCACCAGAATTCAGTATTGTCAGTATTTTGAATTGTAGCCATTCTAATAGGTATATAGTGGTATCTTATTGTTGGCTTAACTTGCAATTCCCTAGTGAAAGCTAACGTGGAGCATCTTTTCATATACTTATGAAAATTTGCCATCCATATATCTTCTTTTGTGAATGTTCAGATTCTTTGCCCATTTTAAAATTGGGTTTTCTTATTGTTAAGTTTTAAGAGTTCTTTGTGTATTTTAAATATCAGTCTTTTATCAGACATACATTTTTCAAAGATTTTTTAGCTTGTCTTTTCATTCTTTTAACAATGCCTTTCACAGACCAGAAGTCCTAAATTTTAATGAAGTCTGACTTACCAATATTTTCTTTCACAGATTATGCTTTTGGTGTTACATCTGAAAAGTCACAGTCAAACTCAAAGTCACCTAGGTTTTCTCATATGTTATCTTGTAGTAGTCTTATCGTTTTCTGTTTTAAATTTAGGTCTATGATCCTTCTTGAGTTGATATTTATAAAATGTGTAAGGTCTATGTCCAGATTTATTTTTTGCATGTAGATGTCCAGTTGTTCCAGCACATTTGTTGAAAAGGCTATCCTTTCACCATTGAATTGTTTTTGTTCCTTTGCCACAGATCAGTTGATTACATTTGTGTGGGTCTATTTCTGGGCTCTCTATTCTAGAGCTTACTTTATTATCAATAATTCTGATTATTTACCAGCTTTTACTTCATTGCATTATTGGTTACTAATAATTCCTTTCATGTTTTACTCAGGTAAAATTTACATACAGGTAAATGCACAGATCTCTTCATTTTTAATGCCTGATAACCCACTTGATTTTTTTAAGTACAATAAGAAACAACTGATATTTTATAATGTAATATTTATAACTAAGGCCTATTGATCATTTGTATGTCTTCCTTGGAGAGTTGCTTGTTTAGGTCTTCTGCTCATTTTTGGATTGGATTGTTTGTTTTTTCTTATTAAGTCGTATGAGCTGCTTATATATTCTGCAGATCAAGCCTTTGTCGGTTTCACTTGCAAAACTTTTCTCCCATTCTGTAGGTTGTCTTTTTGTTTTACTTATGGTTTCCTTTGCTGTGCAGAAGCTTGTAAGTTTCATTAGGTCCCATTTGTTTATTCTTGCTTTTATTTCTATTGCTTGAGTAGACTGTTCTAGGAGAACATTTTTGAGATGTATGTCAGATAATGTTTTGCCTATATTTTCTTCTAGGAGGTTTATTGTGTCTTGTCTTATGTTTAAGTCTTTGATCCATTTTGAGTTGATTTTTGTGTATGGTGTAAGAGAGTGTTATAGCTTCGTTGTTTTACATGTTGCTGTCCAGTTTTCCCAACACCATTTGCTGAAGAGACTGTCTTTATTCCATTGTATATTTTTGCCTCCTTTGTTGAAGATTAGTTGACCAAAAGTTTGTGGGTTCATTTCTGGGCTCTGTATTCTGTTCCATTGGTCTATATGTCTGTTTTTGTACCAATACAATGCTGTTTTGATGACTGTAGCTCTATAGTATTGTCTGAAGTCTGGGAGAGATATTCCTCTAGCCTCTTTCTTTTTCTTCAGTAGTGCTTTGGCAATTCTAGGTCTTTGATGGTTCCATATAAATTTTATTATGATTTGCTCAATATCACTAATTATCAGAGAAATGCAAATCAAAACTATGATGAGGTGTCACCTTACACCAGTCAGAATGGTGAATGGCCATCATTCAGAAATCCAAAATGACAAATGCTGAAGAGGCTGTGGAGCAAAGGGAACCCTCCTACACTGCTGGTGGTAATGCAGGTTGGTGCAGCCACTGTGGAAAACAGTATGGAGATTCCTCAAAAGACTAGGAATAGACTTACCATATGACCCAGGAATCCCGCTCCTGGGCATATATCCAGAAGGAACCCTACTTCAAAATGACATCTGCACCCCAATGTTCATAGCAGCACTATTTACAATAGCCAAGACATGGAAACAGCCTAAATGTCCATCAACAGATGACTGGATAAAGAAGAGGTGGTATATTTATACAATGGAATACTATTCAGCCATAACAACTGACAACATAATGCCATTTGTAGCAACATGGATGCTCCTGGAGAATGTCATTCTAAGTGAAGTAAGCCAGAAAGAGAAAGAAAAATACCATATGAGATTGCTCATATGTGGAATCTAAAAAATCAAAAACAAACAAAAAAACATAAATACAAAACATAAACAACTCATAGATATAGAATACAAACTTGTGGTTGCCAAGGGGGTGGTAAGGGACATACTGGGATTTCAAAATGTAGAATAGATAAACAAGATTATACTGTATAGCACAGGGAAATATATACAAGATCTTATGGTAGCTCACAGAGAAAAAAATGTGACAATGAATATATATATGTTCATGTATAATTGAAAAATTGTGCTCTACACTAGAATTTGACACAACATTGTAAAATTATTATAAATCAATAAAAAATGTTAAAAAATATTTATGACTCAGGGAAAAACCTTTTTAAAAGGTTTTAAAAATAAGCTCCATGTTACTGTGAGATGATGATGATGATGATGATGATGATGATTATCATTATTAAACAGAAGTCACCATCATGATCACCAGCATCATGATCAAATATAATATAGGTGGATTTGGTTCAGTTTAATTTGAATCCAGTGTCTGTGCTGCATATGCTTATAATACTTTACACAAATCACTTAATCAAGAATCAGCTTCTTCAGTTAAAGAAATGTACATAATTATGCATACCAGTCAGGACTGTGATAAAGATTAAATGATAAAATTTATTTGAAAGGGCTTTTGTGAAGTGTGAAATTCTACTGAGATTTTAGGTGTTTTATTGAATAGTAGAACTTGAAAGGACTATTTTAAAGATCAGTACATCCAGGTGTCATCAGGCAGCTGATGGTTTCAAATCAGCAACTAAAGCACTAAAAAGATATTAAAATCACTAAGAATGCTTTTATAAGTGACTTCCAGAGAAAAAGATTCCACCAAATTCCATCAAACTGTGTTGAAGTTTGTTACTCTAAGCCATATTACTGTTTGTCTAATTTAAATCGCTCATGCTATGTTTTTTACCCTATATTTAGTGAAAAATTCTAAGATTCCTCTCAAATTTTGTTACTGTGAAGAATAACACTTGGGGAATAGACAATTGATACAGGTTTGTGGATGACTGACATGTGATTTTCATTTTTCTTAATAAGAGAATTAGCAAGTTGAGGGACGATTAATTGATTATAGTTATCAACCATCAAGAGAGCAGCACCAACAACATTTCAAAATATTTGTACTAAAAATAGCCAACTGGTGTAGAAACAATATGTTCTCTTAACTGACCTAATATCTCTAATCTACCCACTAGTTTGTTCATTCATTTAATGAAGAGTTAAGGCTCCCACTAGGCTACATCTGGTATAATCAAAATACATTGTAAACCGATCTGCTATTTCAGGGGCTTTGCAGTTGAGATCAGTCCCATATTGTTTTGGGGGCACTTTTACTTAGACCTATAAAAATATCATTCTTCTGGAGCTTTAGACAGTGTGGCTGTCAAGAAGGGAAAGGGGCATCCAGGTTGAATAAATGGCATGTGCAAAAGCTGAGCAGTTCAGGGTGCCTTGGCCACCCTTGTATGCATTTCTTTCTCCCATGCCCCAAATACAGAATCTTGGTCCATATGGGGAGAATATCTGGTTATCTCAACTCAAATTTGAATTCAATGCTGGCCCAGCTGGCATAGTGATAAAGGAGCATGTGCAGAAATTCTATTGCTCCAGGGCTCACTGGATTGGCTAGCTAGTTGCTCAGCTGCAGGAAGGAAAGGACTGGCAAATACATAAATCTAACATTAGCAAGAAATTGTAATAACTCAGTGAATAAAAATTGCTCTTTGGGGAACTTTTCAAATGTAAAATTTCATTGTTTTTTTAGCCCAGCGACACATTTTCTCCAAAAAAAAAAAAAACATGAATTCACTGGCTACACAAAGTAGACAAGGAAGTTTGACAGCTAAACTCAAATATATCCAGTATGTTGAAATTCTGTTTGATACTTGATTTTGAAAGATTTTTTTTTCAGAACGTACACATTAAGTCACGTCTTTCAAAAACTGAGAGCAATGGAAATCTTTGATATGATCTATGAGAAATAAATGTTCTTCAGAAACAAAAACATGATGAAGTGCTAGTACCAAATCCACTACCAATTTTCTCCAAACACTTCTGAAAACCTCCACCATCAGTAAAACATTTTTTAGTATATTCCAAAATGTATGCTCATTTATTTGTATACTATACAATTTATTACTAATTTAATATTGTATATATTATAAAACCTATGCAAAAATAGAAATTCTAAGAAGAATGGAATAAGAGGGAACTAAATAACATTTTAAATGACTGGTTAAGTTTGACATTTGAAGACTATCATTAGCTAAGTAAATTTAGGAGTCAGGTTCTTTGTTAATAGTAGTGGATAAAAATTCATATTTAATATTATCTTCTTGGAAATTTCTTAAAATAGTTAAACTAGTTCTTATAAAAGCCAGTAAGTTTTTTTTTATCTTTTAACAGAGTTCAGATAAAGTTCACAGTCGAACAAGGAGCAGGAGTCATTCAGACATTTTCCTGTTCACTTGTGCTTGTATTATCAGTATCGTCTGCATTCCCTGGTTTCTTTGCAGGATCCTTTTTATTCACTTCTCCCTTATGTGAAGGTTAATTAAGTTAAAGCTAAGTAAAGCACATGGAAACTGCAGTGTACTAAAATGGCCTGGACTTGATTATACGGTCAAAAAGCATGAAGGAGTGACTGGAAATAAGTTGTGTGGACTAGTTCATTCTTGTTGCTATTAATATTTATCATCTTAAGCTTTAATTACAGTCAATAAAGCACTAAACAATGGGAGATATGCATTAAAAGTTATACTGGAAGCAAATAATTTTATAAACTACAGTGCAAAATTGCTATGTAGTATTTATTTACATACTCTTTTTTTTTTTATTTCACTTATCTCCCTACCCATCTTCCCTCTGGCAAACACCTGTTTGTTCTCTATATCTCTGTTTATGTTATGTCATTTGTTCATTTGTTTTGTTTTTTTTGGTTCCACTTACAAGTGAAATCACACAGTATTTATCCTTCTTTTTCTGACATTTCACTTAGCATAACACCTTCTAGGTCTATTCATGCTGTCACGAATGGCAAGATTTTATTCTTTTTATCACTGAAAAATATTCCATTGTATACATACCACAATTTCTTTACCCATTTATCTATCTTAGGAAGCACTTAGGTTGCTTCCATATCTTGGCTATTGTGAATAATACTGCAAGAACATAGGGGTGCATGTATCTTTTTGAATTAGTGTTTTTGTCTTCTCTGGAAAAATACACTGAAGTGGAATTGCTGAATTGTACAGTAGTTCTAATTTTTTGAGAAATTTCTATACTGTTATCTAGAGCAGCTGCACCAATTTACATTCTCATCAACGTTGCATGATGGTTTCCTTTTCTCCACACCCTCACCAACACTTATTTGTTGTCTTTTTGATAGTAGTTGTTCTGACAGGTGTGAAGTGATAGTTCACTGTGGTTTTGATTTGCATTTCCCTGATGATTGACGTTTTACATCTCTTCGTGTGTCTGTTGGCCATCTGTATGTTTTCTTTGGAAAAATGTCTATTCAGGTCTTCTGACAACTTTTTAATCCAGTTTTTTTTTATATTGAGTTGTATGAGTTCTTTATATATTTTGGATATTAACCCCTTACCAGAGCTATCATTTGCAAATATCTTCTCCTATTCAGAAGGTGGCTTTTTTTTTTTTTGGATAGTTTCCTCTCCTGTGCAGAAGCTTTTTAGTTTGATGTAGTCCTATTTGTTTACTTGGCTTATGTTGCCCTGGACTGCAGAGACATATTCAAAAAAATATTGCTAAGAGCTATGTCAATAGGTCCATACCTATTGACTCCCTGCCTACGTTTTCTTCAAGGTGTTTTATGGTTTCAGGTCTAATACTTAAGTCTTTAATCCAGTTTGAGTTTATTTTTGTATATAGTGTGAGAAAGTAGTCTAGTTTGATTCTTTTGCATCAGCTGTCTGGTTTTCCCAACACCATTTATTGAAGAGGGTATCTTTTCCCCATTGTATATTCTTGCCTCTTTTGTCCTAGATTGACCAGAGAAGTGTGGGTTCATACCTGGGCTCTCTACTCTGTTCTATTAATCTATGTGCCTGTTTTTGTGCCAGTACCATACTGTTTTGATGACTGCAGCTTTGTTGTATAGTTTGAAATCCAAAAGCATGATACCTCCATCTTTGCTCTTTTTCAAGATTGTTTTGGCTACTCAGGGTCTCTTGTGTTGTGCTATTTTTTTCTACTACATTTTATGCATACATATAAAAATATTATTCTTGCCTAGCAATATTATACACAATATGCTTTGGGAAAAAGATGCCTAACAGCAGGTCCCAGGACACTGGTGATAAGAGAAAGGTAAAAAAAACCAGGCCGGAGGGTGCCCTGAATCTAGATATCTTCTGAATCTGGTTTCCTTGGTTGAACTAATAATGGAACAATCTACTTCAGTTATATTTGAAATTCTTATGAGGTACAATTCATAACCTATCTGCTTTTACTCTGCTCCCCCAGAGTATCTATTTACTTCAAAACATGCCCAACAAAACCTTAATATCTGTTGCCATAATAGTTATCAGCGATGTGCAGTGATTTTCTGGAGAATCAAGGCTTATGCATGCATGAATACAGCCAGATTGTCAGCCACTAGAATCCCTGGTCTTATGGGGACTTTAACAATGTTTTATATTTTTTTTACAATAGGATAAATACCTCCGTATTTTTCCCTAAAGAGCTCAGAAGAAAATTGACCTTAACTTGCTTTTTGGTGAAATAAAATTGCTATTTCTGAGTAGAAATAGCTTGTATATGTGTTGTTTTGTTTGTTTCCCTCAAGATGAACTAAATATAGAATGTATAATTATAATATGACTGATTTCCATTTGCCACACATAGAAATTACTGTCATTATTTGCCATTTTAACCATTTATAAAACAAGGTTCCTCCCTTTAAAGCTTTTACATACTAGATGGGGAGGCAAAACTAATAAACAGGAACCAATAAATTAAAAATCAATGCAGTTTATTTAACTGTGGAAATGGTATGTAATTCCGTGAAACTGAATTTATTTCCTATTGGTTCAAAAATCAGTATTAGAATTCTTTCATCCTGTTGGTTTTCTTTCTCATGTAAAAATTTTACAAAGCGTTATATTTTACATTTCTGTAGCTGTCTGACAAGTGTTACACAAAATCATTCTAGATTCAGATCCCTTCAGAGTTGTTGTTGTTGTTTTTTCTGCGGTGTCTAAGCAGGACATTCTGACCACAAAGGAACAAAATAGTAAACAGATCAAGAAGCAAAACTTTCCATTTCATTTGGTACTACCTTTGAAAAGGAGGCTGAAATTGCTAGGTTGAATAGATATTTTGTGCATATGGTTTTTATTGTAGAGAATAAAAGAAAAAATTCCTAGAAAATGTGAAAAATAAAGACAACTGAAATATATCTCAAGGTATTTTTTTCCACAGCTCTTAAGATGCATATTATTTATTCAATAGAATAAATTGACCAGTAAGTTCCCTTTAGGGTGCATTGTGTATATAAAGCATGAATACAATGGTACGTTGACCTCACAGACATTTGTTTAAAATTTGTAAATAAATAGGTTGGCATGTATGGTATCAGATACTTAACTAGAGCACGCATTTCCCAGGAACTTCTAACCTTATGTGAATTTAAATGGTGACACTTTTTTCAATATAGATACAGATCGTACTTTATATTTTTAATGTTTATAGTTAATGAGCTGAGATGTTTCTTATATAAATGCATTATCTAGGCTTCTCAATAGTTGACTGGGGCTATAGTAGCCTAGGTTATTCTTGTAATTAGGGCAGGAACCCCCATCACTATCACTTTTCACTATAGGGACCTGAAGGAACAGAGAGCAGAGTTTGCAGAGCCATGAATCTTTGTTACTATAATATAGAAATGGAATATATGTCCTGGGTCATTTAGCACATTAAAGTTTATATTTAGAAAACAGTGTAGAAGATATTTAAAAAAGTAGTTTATAACCCAAGGCCATTTGAAAAAGTAAATTGCATTATATGAAAGAAAATCTGGTACCAAGAAAAAAGAATCTAGAGATAATTAACAGTTGAAGATTAGAATGTTACTCTTCAGGCAGGAAGGAAAAAAGACTTTTCACTCTGCTAGTTTATTTGAGCAAATATACAATTCTTTATCTCTGTTTTTTCTGGTCAATTTAATTAATATTTACTAGGCTTTGATGTGGCCCAGCAGGCTGTTAACTTAAGGCCCTCAGATCATTGGTCAAATATCCCCACTTGTTATTTTCTTTCTCAATCGTTGCCCTATTCTCACAAGCTCACATGCTCTTGATTCTAGAAGAGGATTATTTCCAGATCCTTTTAAATTTTCTCCTTCTCACAACATCCAGTCATATTGCAAAAGCTGAGCAGATTACTTCTGTGGTTGGTAGGCACGTGCTATATAGAACAGGGCACATCTCCTTTCTGGACTCCTGCATAGCATCCTTACCTCCTGGATAAAAGTGTAAGGGCCGACTGCCCACATTAGAACCTGCTCAAGTTTCTGTTGGAGATTTGGTGAACTGGAATACAGAATAACTGCTGACAACAATGGGGCAAGAGTGTGGCACAGCAAAGGAAGCATAGTTCAAGTCTCTCTGACTCCTGGACTAGGTTATCTGAGTTGTGTGACTAATATATAAGGTATGCAGAAAGACACAGGCACCACAGACAGCCACCATGCTTAATTTTTAACTATCTACACATTAGAAATTCTCCTTCACTCTCAAAAGCAAAATAACCTTGAAATAAGTTGAATTTGTGATATAGATTTTAGGCATTGAAAGAATTTGGTTCATTTTGTGAGGAGTCCCTCACCCAGATGATCATGATGGGATGTAATGTGAATTGTAATTGTTAAGGCAACCAAAAATGAAGATAGTTCCACCTGTCATTCTTTCATGCACAAAACTCATCAGAATGGAATCTCAACTCTTCAGAGAGAAGCAGATGTCTTTCCCTTATGTATTTGCTAAATGCCCAGAAACTTCACAATGTGCACTGAAGGAGCTATCAAACACCAGACTGGAAATCCTGCCAATCTGTGGGAACTGGAATCCCCATCAAAGGATTCCTCCTTAGGGATGCCCAAGAGCAAGGTACAACACAATGCCTCCAACTCAGGATGCCTGGTGGTGTGCATATCATTAATGATGTTAAGAAGAAACCCCTAATGGGAGCATATTATTTGCTACAGTGGGAGAAGTAGGGAACAGTATTTGTACTTCCTCCCTTGAGCCGTGTCTCTGTATGCATCTTCCAATCAGAGCTTCAATGAAAATTCCAAAACAAATCCTGAACAAAACCCAGTGTAACGTTTTTTCCCAACCATGAATGTATAACCCCTGCTGCTGAAAGAGAACTCAGTTTGTCTGAAGTGACAGGTGCTTCACTTGATGAGTCTGGGAGGAGGAAAAGTGGGGGATTATGTTTTCACACAGCTGCCCCTCTATGAAACTCTTGTACAGGAACCTCAGTCAGGAGCTTTTCCTCAAATTAAGTCAACAGCCTATATTCTAACAAAGAAGAAAGATTTGCATCATGAAGAGAGTTTCAGTATATATTTTGGAAACAATTAGATAAGGCCAAAAAGTCAACAAAAAGCAATCCATCTGGTGATGAGTTGTGATCTAACTGCAGAAGGAATGATTCTCACATGTTTGATGGATGGCTCCTCTACATTCTGTTTTAATATACTGTAATACTCTTGTCAAGAAAAGTGAGGGAAAAAGTCATTAGTCAGCTTTTATATGGGAATAAAATTGGTAACAGATTATAAACTTTTAATTGTCTATTGATACGTTCCTGAAACATTCCAAAATTTTGCTTATTCTGTGCCAAGCATGAATGGTATTATCATTCAATTGATTGAAAAAAAATCAAGTCCTCAACTAATCTAACAAGCACTTGAGAAAAGGTAGCTGGATTTTAGGCACCATGACTTCTTCTTCTTCCATGCTCTTTCACTAGTCCCTTTACTGATACACGGTGCCAGAGGGAGGCCTAGCTTAGAAAGAGCCAATGAAACAGAATGGTCATCACATTAAGCTTGTGCTGAGAAATAGCCACATGCTGGTTCTATCTTTGGATAGCAAATTTTTGACACAAAGAAGCATAACTCTATTTATTTTATTTTATCTGAATTTTAACCTACTATTCAAAAGGAAAATGAATGTTTCTATCTCAAAGTCTAGTTAATAATTTACTGTTGCTATTTTATCATAACCAAAATAAATACAGTATAAAATAATCTGAATAATTTATACTGTATATTATAGTTTGTAAGTCAAATAATGTAAATCAATTATAATTTGAATTCATGATAAAATACTCCTATAACTATCATTTTCTCACTGATGTAGGCCTTTCTCATACCTTTATTCTAACTGAGATGTTACCTCCATATGCCAAAGCTTACTTTCAATGTTCACGTTCTCCCCATTTAATAATTTTCCCCTATAACTTCATGCTGTCATCATTATAAGAGTATTTAATCCTTAAAATTTCTTTGGAATCATTCTCATAATTAAAGATAAGGCCCCTTTAATTACAAATAATTTATCTGTTTCGAACAGAGCATTTAGCCCAGGCAGGGAATTCAAGGAAGGCTTCTTGGAGATTTTTTTTTTCCTATTCATTTGCATAAGCTCTTCATGTCATGACATTTATATATATTTACAGTCACATTTAATATTGTCAAACTGCTCCTCAAAGTGTTTGACCACTTCACAATTTTGCCAGCAAAATGTGAATGGGAAGTAGCACAGAAATTTACACTGCCTTCTTGCTTTTTGACGAGTAACACTGATACAATATCATACACAAGATTATTTAATTTTTACGATATTTGATATATTTAAACCAGCCTTTTAACAGATCATGTATACAACTTTAATATTCTCCCCTCCTTCAATGTGTAAATTTTCTAGACCTACCACCAAATAAACTGGGCCTCTGTGCTATTTGCACTCAGTTAAATCAGAATGGCTAGTTTACCCAAAGAGACATTTTCATATTCATCTTCTCCTACACTGTTATAACTGTGATTTCTTTTAAGAGAGTAATGGTTATTGGCAGTTAAAAAAAAATTACAAGGCAGATTTACAGGAAGACTCAGTTCCTTAGCTTAAAATGCAATTAGAATAATTCTTTCCAAAAATAAAGCTACATGTATTTCTTATTCAGTTTACTCTGAATTTTACATAGACATATATGAAAGCAACCCTACTGTAAATGTAGGTTAACAAATCTCCCTTGGATATATATATAGCTACACATAAATTCTGTAAATTAGACTGAGGCCTTATAAATATACTGAATAGACAACCTTATACATTTAGTGTGTTCACTCTTTAATCCCCTCATTCATATGCTGGAACTTTATGATATATTCAACAACTCAAAAAAATAACTCTTACTCAATTATTTAGTGCCTGATGGTAGACAGCAGCCCTGTGCAGACAGGGGACACCATGGTACCAAAGCTAGACTGGACACAAGTGAAATTAAATGATAGCTTACCTTTGGTACTGCACTATTTCTCTTAAATGCTTGACATCCCTAGGAAATATTTAAGAAAAGTTTCAGAGCTCTTCTTTCCAGGATTTTTTAAACAAGTAATTGTCCCAGGAATGTGCTAATCACCTTACAGAACTTTACAAGTCATCTGACCCCAGTGAGCTACATAATGGTTTACTGGCCACTGCTACCACATCAGGCCCCCAGTCATCACTGGCATTTCTAAAATTTATACTAGGTCTTCCGTACTTGTTTGCTACCCTTTCCACAAGCCCAAGCTGCCTCTCTTTATCACGATTTACTGTGAGTACCAATGCAAGATAGATGGAGTGCTGGTAGAAACGCACCATGGTAAGAAGTCCATACTGCAAAGTGACTGGGAACTACTGTTAGTAACGCCTGCTCAATAGTCAGCTTAGTTTCCTGGCTCTTTCCTCCCTAATGCCTCGTGCTGTAAGATATACTCATCATTCACTTAAACAGTGGACAGGAAACAAATCCCAACAATATCTTCATTTCGTAAAGGAAAAATGCAAACCCACAAACACATTTTGACATTTTGTTACTAATTAGTGATTATGGCCCTACATAGAGACTTCTAAGAGAAGCACCAGTGATTTCAAGAGAACAGGGACTCCCAGTATTAGATATGCACAGGGCATTTGACCCAGCTATTTTGACACCGGGGATGTTTTGACCCTGTGTTTGTAATTCCAATCAGAAGTATACTAAGTACACTAACTTTGATGAAAAAATACACCAGATTTTGTTTAACTAGTTTAGCCAATAGATCAATTCTCTACACAATGCAGTTAAGCCATTTTCACTTTTTGTCCACTTTCATTTTTATTTTTCTGAAATGATCTATTGTAATCACTTTTCTGTATAAATTAAATGAAGATTTGCTCCCTGGAAACAATTTTTGTCCATATTAAGTTTTATCAATTATAGCCTGGCCATTGTAAATTTGCTCTTTTGGCCATAATTTCTGTGAAATTCTGATTTCTACAATCTAAATATTACCAAGCCTTGAGTCTTCTGTTCATCTATAGTCTTAAACAGACTCCACCTTGTGCAGTCTTAGCCGCTGTCAGTTAGTTATCATTTGTGTTTATTGTTTATACTAGATCCGATTTTCCCTGGGTCACTATTAGTAGTTTTCACAAAGATGTCATCATTCTTTACTGTGCTCTCCAGTTAAAATTCAGGCATTGTCAGTCTTATCTTGTGTTTGCTATTCTTATCAGAATATTTGTTAGGAATTTTATTCAAAAGTTGGGCCTTTGTATTTATTTTTTGGAGCAAAAAGTATTAGTGGTGGTTGTCAGTACCACACAGGGTAGAAGCAGTCTGCTTCAGCAATATATCTTTAAACCAAGACTACATGAAGCTTAAATAAAGTTTTGCAGACAAGCTGATTGAGTGCAATAAAGCACAGGAATTGCACTGTGGGAATATTGGAAGGGCACACAATGACTTGCTTAAGATGTAGAGGAGTAAGAAATTACTGAACCATCAAATTAGACAACTGAAAAGAAACTGAAAGCTGAAGCCAAAATACAAACTTATTTAGCGTACATGCTAAAACCTACGTAATAGGGTAGGTGATGGCAGGCCCACTGTAAGCCAGATGAAGTAAGAAAAAGACTGTGGAAGGATGGAATTCAGACACAGCACGGATTACCGAGTATTAGGCAGTACCTGAGGGCGGTGCCCCTTCTACTGCCTAATTGAATAAAAGGCCTCCAGCAAAGAAACTAGCAGGCTCTGACCTGGCAGATTTCTCACTTCTCCCAGGTTACTCTGATTCATGACTTTCAGGAGGCATGGGGAACTGGCTCTATTCACCAATCCTTTGATAATGTGAGCTTTTTGCCTTTTCTTTGTAGGCTCCATAGAAATGAAAGTGAAAGCAGCCTTAAAAATAATGTAAGATGAAGTGCCATGATTATAACGAAGGGGGAAGAAAACCTTTGCTTATACACGGTCTTCAGAATTGCTAGAAACTGTGCTAGTGGCTGGACTTGTACAGAAAACTAGATTTAGTTTCTGAATCTAGCTAGAGAAGATTAGGAGGTGTAAGCATTGTGGTACATTTTGTAACAGATATACGTACAAGTGCTTTAAGAGGACAAAGGAGAAAGTAATTAACTGGACTTGGTAAAGTCTTCCAAAGAAAGTGGCATTGAGTTGGGCTTTGAATATATGAATAAAGAAGACGGTGCCTGTTAGATAAAGAAGGAAAGAGAACAGCAAGGATATTCTGGATCAGTCCCTGGCTACGAGTTAATGTTAATGCCAATCATGATGCCCATCTATGACATAACCTTTTGATCTGTTTAGAGGCAGAGTCCTGGGCTGAGTGAGAATCTACAGGAGCCTATAGGCATTGATGTTCTCACCCTCTCTCCATTCCCAGGTTAGGTCACCGATTACAGCAAAGGCTTCAGAATCCATAGGGAATTTGCTTTACATTTTTTTTTGGTTAGCCCTGTACTTAAAGTCACCAAATAGATACTTGATCAAAACACAAATTTATTTATTTATTTATTTACTTGCTTACTTACTTTAAATGGAGGTACCAGGGACTGAATCCAGGACATTGTACTTGCTAAACACACACTCTACCACTGAGCTGTAGCCACCCCCCACCAAAACATACCTTTTTAAAACCTTTTTTTTTTAACATGACCAAAAACAACAAAGTTGCTAATTTAAAAAAATAAACAACAGTGAACAAAACCTTAGCAGTATCATACCCTATTCATTCATAGCAGCTCCTTCAATGCTTGTAATTTGCAATATAATTTACCTTGGTGACAAGGGTTTCCTTGGTTGTTTTCTTCTCAGCTCCCAATGATCATGCTAGGAAATCCTCTAAAATTTATATAATTTTATTTATAATTATCAATTGATATTTTAATCATATCATGTAGTATATTTGTAAAACATGGTTTCATTTTTTTTAAGGAGCCAATTTAGATAAATTTGTCCTTTTATCCATAAAATTAACACTGTTTTGCTATATCTATATAGTTCACTTATTTAACAAACATATATTGGTAGCTTGGTACTCCAGAATGAGTAAGACAGGATCCCTGGACTTTGAAGAGTTTAGAGGCATACATTTTTAAACTTTTCTTAATTATTAGGCATGAGAAGTTAAAAGTACATATAAAGTAGTATGTGATTCCAGAAGAAAAAGAGACATTATTTTTTGTAGAGAATCCAGGAAGGCTTCATGGTGGAAGTGTCATTTGACTTGTGCTTAAGTGTTGGATAGACAATGGACACATGAGAATGGAAAAAGGTTATACTAGGCAGAGGGAAAAATGAAATCAGGCTATACAGGTTAAGAGGTACATGCAGTCACGCTGGAGAGTAAACAAACTCAGAGTCACTTGAGGGCATGGTCATAAAGAAAATTATGGGTGCCAGTGCTTCCTCATTTTTTAAAGCCCATAGGAAATAAATGTGAAGATTTGACTTTCTAAATTTGGATATATCTTCAATAATTACCACTTACATATATTAAACCCAAAATTTACAGTAGCTTTAGATCTCATAAGAAAAAGGTAACACTGAAACAAGGTTCAGAACCAAATAACATTCCAGAATATAAATCACCTATTATACTGAGATAGCAATGGAAATGTTATCTCAGCTATATTTTTAAAAACTTGAAGTGAGATATTAAGCTGCTAAAGCTGAAAAAGGTGACCAGTTTTTCAGGCTGACTGAGAAAATCAAAGGCCAGAATGCCTTACTCTTTGATTTGTGGCTGTGGTTTCAGCAAAAAGAAATGATAGAGTATTAGTCACATCATGTGGTACAATAATGGTCTGAGGGTGGGGTTATTATCAAATAATGACACCTTTGAAATTGTTTGACTAATGTTCTAAATTATCTCTGTATTGTACAAAAGCATTACAGTACAATTTTTTGATGTCTTTGGATTGCAAGGTATTAGCAAGAAGCTCTGAAAAGCAACTAATTTAGGAGAATTTCAAATGAAGAGCAGTTTAAAGTTCCATGGCTATTCATTAAGCCTGATACACTGGCAGAAGGCAGGAAAGAATTTTAGTCAGGTACGCTGGCACAGATCTCTCAAATCCAATTTGTAATACACATCTAAAGTCATTCACAAACACATTTTAAAAACAGAAGAAATGTAATGGAGGAAAAGAGACATTTCTAAGTAATGCAATTTGCAAAAGTTACAAGAAAGAGTATTTCTGGTAATAGTCACAGGGACTACATACAGAGACTGTCAAGGGAAAAACATCTTCTGTTTGGAAGCAAACAGTTGTAGAACAAATAGAATAAAGAAACTAAGGTAAATAACTTTTATCAGTGTGTCAAAAAAAAATGCTTAGGTTGTTTGCAAAGGTTTTGAATTCTGAGTCCTACAGATAATTTTCTTTTTTTTCTTTTTCCTTAATCTAAATTAACAACATTCAGGATCACATCTTCATGCAAAGCTAATATCTAGCTGTTAGAAATCTAGAGCAAAAAGGAATAATCTTTCCAAGTTTATATGGATTAATAACTTTATAAATTTATGAACTTTTATAGCAAACTCAAAGAAGAAACTGAAAAAGGTTAAGGAGGTAACATAAAAAGACAAGATTGGTAAACATTTTTTGATGCAGTGGTGGTAACAGTGGCCTTGGAGAGAAATAACACTTTTCTAAAGCTTATTAATGCCTTCACTGAAGGCACTGAGAGAAATACACCATCCATATAAAGAATGTAAGTCTGTAGAACTATTGTCAACAGATTGCAGAGGAAGAGATGGAAAATACTCAAACCAAACACAAGACAGCATTTAATTGTGTGAAGCTTTTATTTGAAGGGCTCTGATTTTGTGTTTCCAAATTCTTTCAGTCTAACCAAAGCATAAAAACATAAAGCTAAAACTTACCTGATAATGTTCCTGATTCTGAAATAAATATATTTAAAGATGAGCAATGATGGGTTTTAAGAATTTTTAAATGGTGGATGGCATGTATGCACAAACGGATTCTTTAGTTACGTACTCTCTGAGGTGCTTGGTTCTCTCTGGGATGTTGCTGCCAAGACCTGTTCAATTTCATCTCATAGCAATTTTTATGTCTGAAAGGGCCCCCTTATTGTGACTCAAGGTTTGCAAAGTTTATTATGTTCAATTCTCCCACATTTTCAGGTAGCATTTCCCATGTTTTCAGTCACCCTAGATTCTGTGGAGAAGGGGGAAAACAAACTAACAAACCCAGGCCTTTCTTTTTGAAAGTTAATCCTTTTCCCTTTAAAATAACTTCCTCTATTTTCTTAAGATATTATGCTTTGAAACAATCTAAATAGAGACTGTTTTGACCTTTTAAAAAAAGTCTCAACTAAAACCTATGAATATGAATTTAAGTTTTTAAACCAAGTTAAAGTTCTGTTAGGGAAAAAAAGATTTTATATAAAAATACTTCCAAAAAAGTTATACTGTAATGTAGCTGTGTAGACAGGTAAGGAAATATATACTGTTCTCAGGACATTACCTACAATGTCAGTAACTGTCTTAATTTACATTAAGTTCCCAGAACCTGAAAATAATATCTACATACGGCTCAGGCTTATATAGTAAAATACCATAGACTGGGTGATATAAACAACAGACATGAATTTCTCACAGTTCTGGAGGCTGGGAAGTCCAAGATCAAGGCACCAGCAGATCTGGTTCTTGGTGAGGGCTCTCTTCCTGGTTCATAGACGGCTGTCTTCTCCCTGTGTCCCTACACGGCAGAGAGAAGAAACTCTGGTGTCTCTTCATCTTCTTATAAGGGCACTGATTCCATTATGGGGACTCCACCACCATGATCTCGTCTAAATCTAATTAACCTCCCAAAGGCCTCATCTCCTAACACTCACATTGTGGGGTGGGGGATGGGGGTGGGGGGTGGGGGTTAGTTCTTCAACATATGATTTCTGGGAGAACACAAACATCTTGTCCACAACACCAATTATATGGTATTTTGAAACACCTTAACTTCTCTATTCTCTAATTTTACTGTATTCCAATTGCATACAAATCCTTTCAAAGCTTAGGTGTATTTGAATGTCATGTTTTGTGCTTAAATGGAATTCCTCTTGGCTGAAAAAAATAGGTGGTACTTTGGGGAAATAAAACATAACATTATAAAGAAACATAGTAAATGCAGTAGGTGAATATAATTATCTAAGAATATTAGTCTTCAAAAACATTTGAAACTCTCCTCTAATTTGTGGACATAGAGTAAACGAAGAAACTCAAGTCTTTAGAATATCTTTCTGGGAAATAGAAAATTTATATGGCAGATCTATTAAATATTAAAATACAAATATGCCTATCATATGCCTAGAAAGATTAAAATCAACTATTATGACACTTATTTTATTGTTTTCAATCCTTAGGATATGTGCTAATTTCCAGATGAGTAACTTGGTTAGAAAGGCATGACACTGAACTTGAAGATTACTGAGCGCTAAGAGCAGAATTCTAACCGTGAGTGAATCCCATGGTTGATAACAGCAGTAGCTTTATACTAGCATACAGACTACTGCTATAATCAATTATTTTATTTTAATAGACTAAATATTCAGAATCACATGAGACTTACTTTTCATTTTATTTTATCATCATTTCAGGCCCTAAGATGTCACATAGTGTAACAGAAACCAAAAAGTGAGAAAAATCATTGTACTATTATCTTACGAGCAAGGTCAAAATGTTTACTCTTTTCCTTTAAAAAAAAATTAGGAATTCCTCTTTCTTTCCCTCTTTCCTTCTTTATTCCCCTCCTCCCTTCCTTCCTTCCCTTCTTTCTACCATAAATATAGGCTAGTATTTTTTTTAATTTCAGGAAATAAATAAACTTTATTGTCTCTAGTATTTTCCAGGCACTTTCCTAAATGTTTAAAAAAATATTAACTGACTTAATTCTAACAACCCTGTCAAGTATGTACTGTAATTATCATCCTCAATTTATAGATAAGGAAACTAAGGAATGGAGACATGAACAAGTATCTTGCCCAAGGTCACAATGCAAGCAAGTGATGGAGAGAAAGACTGTAAGTGAAAAAATGTCAGTAGAATTTGGAAACTGTCTTTTTTCCTCTTAAAGTTCTACTTTTTTCTGTACTACAAGTGAAGCTGTATTTCAACTTTTACTACAAAACAAGTTTTAGTGCAGTTGGTATTTTAAAATCTAGACTTTTTATTCTTATAAAATGACATGTTCATTCATTTAAATTACATGGTGGCTCACTCCCTTGTGCTTCTCTGTCATCCACACTTGAAAATGCTCTGACCAGAGGGAAGGAAACTCTTCCTTCAGTTTAGGGACCATGGTCTTGTCAACATCTCCTTTTCCCCCAATCCTCTACAACCTCTGAAGAAACCTTCCCTAGGTTTACCTAACTGTCTCTTAGCAAGAGCTTGTACTCTGGCTTCCTTCAGTTCCTCCAGAAGACAAAGGGTTGGAGAGGGCAGAAGAAGAGTCTGAACATCTTCACAAAATTAGCAAAAGCTTCCCATTTTGAGTTCCACTAAAGAACAAAAATAGCAGTTTAAAAGCATTTCCAGAGCAGTTACTGTATAGCAGACACAATGCTAGTACTAGGATTATTAAGATAAATGAGACACAATTACTATACTGAAGGAAGTATACTATATAATAAAATAGTAAATTTTATGAAGAATTTGAACTTATAAAGTTCCAAAAAGCAAGCAATAATTTCCCTGAATAAGGTCATTGCAAAACTAATGGCTACAAGACTTTTAAAAACATTTTTGTAAACTACTACATGCAACTTCAAAAGATTTTTTTTTCCTGGAACTGTATAGGATTATTATGCTATTTAGAAATAATCATTTCTTGGAAATAGGCACAAGTCATTAAAATGTCTAAGTGAAGTAGCAACATTAAGGACTTCTTTACACAAGATTTCTTATCTCGTGTTAACTTACTGTACTCAGTGTTACCCTACAGACCTGAATGGGAGGTAGGATGATTTCATCTAGCTGGGTGTTGCTTTGCTAAATCCATTTCTCTTTTCACATGATGAATCAACAAATGCCTACTTCAAGGAAGAAGTCAGAGTCTTTAAGTCTCTAACTCATTATTAGGAAAATAATTTAAGCATATGGGAGAAATTAATAGACCCCCCCATAAACCCAGAATGTTTAAAAATTATTTTTATAAAAGTCAGTCATTTCCAGAATGGGAATAAACAAGAGAGTAATAAAAGTGAGGAAGGAAAAAGAGAAGGTAGGTAGGAAGGGAATGAACAAGCATTGACAGCATTCTTTATGAATATCTAAACATCATTATTTCAAAAGAACAGTTAAACATCATCTTGATTTTATAGTTTCTATTTCCTTTTGAATTTCTCTGTAAGAAATCTGGTATATCAAAAGTCCATTACATTATGCAAAATGCCTGTCTTAACAGCAAATGTGACAGCATTAAACTTCATTTGTTATTACTTTTGCCAGTTCTTGCTTCACCAGTTAAGAAGCTAGTGTCTGGGAAAGCTCTACAGCCATTGTGTCATGTATGTTTCTGATGAAGAAACATGATTATTTCCAAATTTGGGGCTTCAGAACAAATACGGTAGCATTAGACTATAAGAATGGACCTAACACTAACTAAAGATTGAATGTCACAAAGCAGTCAGAAAATCCTTTTACCTGAATTCTGACATTAAGCACTAATATATCTTTCTCTTCAGTTTTTAAGTGAAGAAATTAAAGTATAGAGAAGCTCAGGGATTTGCCCAGACACACTTAGCTAGTAAATAGCATGACAAGACTCAACCAATATTTCCTGACTCCAAAGTTTTGCTCTTCCCACGAGATCACCATCCTCTAGAAACATCTGGCTATGGGTGGGTAGAATGAAGAAAACCAGATGTGTAGGATGACCATCAACTTAGAAACTATTTGCAAACAGCACTAGAACTTCATGAGAATTTAAGCAGGGCTCTGAAATTTGTAGCAAAAACAACCTCTCCAATTACAACAAAATTTCAAGAAGAAAAGAGGGTTATACCTAACAGGGTAACTCTTTACTTTGCCAGAAACTTCATGAAAATTTTATGCAATTAGACCTATCCAGCTTCTCAGCTGGTCTGGGCTCCAAATAAAAATCACCAAGCCTTCTGCCCTGAAGGAGCTTTGCTGAGGTTCAGCCGGTTGGATGCTGGACTCAGAGAACACATAGGCCGAAGGTCCCTGGGTTGAGAAAGAGCAATGGATTAAGAATCAGGGCACCTAGATGCTAGTTTAAGATCAGATACTAGCTTGCTATGTATGACCTTAAACACATTTTGAAACCTTTTATGATTACTTTACAATATCTTTCCATAGTTACCTCAGAACATTAGCTAAGTTTCTCAAAATTGTGGTTGGCCCTCAGACCACAAACCTCAGAATTCCCGAGGGGCTCTTGTTGTAAATGCAGATTCCTGGGCCATATTCCAGATCTACTAAATCAAAACATCCTAAAACGAATCCAGAAAACCCAGGTGCACTTTTAACGTTAGTGCACTTAAAATTTACTAACTAATGGAAGGGTCTTTGTAATAAACCACACACATTGTTGATCCTAATCCCAACATTTATTGGCACATTTCCTAACTTTCTCTCTGGGGAATTTGCAACCCCAAGTCTTTTCTTAGTCATATCCAGCCAGCTCAGTCCTTTTGGACCTCTCTTCTCCCAACTGTAAAAATAAGTGTGACAACTTCTCACTTACTAGGTAGATATATGAGGAACAAATGTAATGCATTTATATCCTTAATGTGCCTAATAAAATTACTAACACATAATAAGTACTCAATAAATGTTACATACTGTTCCTCTGTAATAACAGATCATTAGCATAATGATAGCTGATATTAATTCAGTCCTATTTGTGGTACCAGGCACATTACATATATTAACACAAAATTATCATAACCGTGTGAAGAAGGCACTATTATTACCCCCAGTTCCTCTCTAGAGGGGGATCCTGAGACACAGAGAATTAGGTAACTAGCGTAAGGTCACACAGACAGTAAGTGATGGAATCACAAGCCCTCTGTGATTCTGATACAGGATAAAATTTGAGAACTCCTGCCTTAGAATCACTACCTTCAAGAAATACTTGGCAGAACTTCATGGCACTTAGAGTCTATGGGGTTTGGGATCAGGCAGTTATAATATACAAATCTTGAGATGCACTGCCCAATTCAGAGGCTAAAAGAATTACATTTCCTGGGTATTTTATGTAATTAGTGTTTTATGTAATTAGTGTATCCCTGTATCAATATTACACTATATAATTACTACACCTTTAAAATATGGTTAAATGTCTATTAATATTCTTTGGGACACATACTTGACAGTGTAGAGAACACACAATTGAAATTCAAACTCATGAAGGAAATAAGCACTTGGCATGTTCACCAAACTTTCAGTATAATACAATCAGGATCTTAATAATAGAAATCTTTTTCAAAAAATTTGTAATAAATTCTGAAAAATAAATTGGCAATGAATTTTTTAAATATTAATATAATTCCTGAAAAAGTAATGAAAATATTTGCTCATTTTTATAATTATAAATTATAAATGAATATAAAAATTCTACTCAGACTACAATAAAACACAAAATTACAATTAACATATTGGTATATGTATTTCCTATTATTCCCTTTATGCAAAGTCATTTTTATTACGTTTAAGTAGTTATAATCACACCATTTATATGATTTTACTTCCCATTTTACCTCACATAAAATTTATAAGCATTTTCCCTTATAATGACATACTATTTGTAATCATTTTAATAAGTGTAATATTTCTATTTGTGAGTTGTAAATTAACTATGGTTATCTTAACTAACCCCCTACTCAGTGTTCAGGTGTTTAAAATTCTGTACAATTATGAATAAAGCTACAGTTAATATTTTTGTCCCACTCCATTTGAGGATTATTTTCATAAAAGAGATTCCCAAGAGGTATACCTGCAAGGTTAAATTCAGTCATTTGTATCAACAGAAATTATTGAAGTATTCATTCCAAATTATGTTGTAATGTCTTCCAATATATAAGATACACAAAATGTTATAATATCTGGACATTTCATTCAATTAATGTTCTATCCTGACATCAGCATTACAATATTTTAGATATCACAGTTTTACTACTATATCTTGTGTAACTCATTTCTCTTCCTTTCAAAATATTCTGTACATTCTCTTATTTAACCCTCCAGATGAACTTTGTCAGGTTGAAAAACAAATTAAATCAAAATTTCATTATGATGTTTACTGGAATTGCATTAAATCTATAAAATAATTAGGAAGTAGCTAGAATCCTTGAAGCATTATTTTCTGATATACAGAAGCATAGTTTATCTATTTCTACTTTTAATTCTCTCAAAGCTTTATTTTTATTAATATAGATAATAATAATATGAACAAATATTTCTCATTAGTTATTCTGAAAGTTTTTATATGCTAGGTATATTTATAATTGTTCTATTTTCCTGTTGAACTGACCCTTTGATCATTATAACTAGTAATTAATTATATGTATGTATTTAACATATGTTTTCTACAAGTTATAACTCCTCTATCATTTCTAATTTTTACTGGGACTTTACACATGATTTTGTGATTTCTTCACTTTTTTCTTATTTTCTAATGCATTTACTATTATTTTTTTCCTTTTGCTTTCTTCTTTTTCATTTTCCTAATTATTCAATAGAAGCCTTGCTCACAGATTTAAAAAATCTAGCTAAATTTGTTTATAGCAGCATTACATAGTTCCATTAAAATGAAACCTCAGCAAGCACTGTACCTCTTCTCCTTTGTTCACTAATATCCCCAAGTGTCTAGCACAGCGCCTTCTTTGCACAGAGGAGTTTCATAATATTTGATAACATTCAGAGGAACCTGTTTCTGTATTGTTTACTTTTAGACACTATGATTATTCCTTAATTCTAAGAAATTAGGTTTTTGCTCAAACTTTCATTATCTTATCTAATTTGGTGGTTCTCAGATTATACAATCCATCAGGATAACTTGGAGAACTTGATAAAACACTTATTTTTAAATTTTAAAATGTCGGTTCTCCTTCTCAGAGTTTCTGATTCAATAGGTTTGGGGCAGGGCTCTAGAATAGCTGAAGCCATGCTGCGGTCTACACTTTGAGATTCACTGGCTATTTCATTTTATAAGAGTGTTAATTGTTTCTGCCTAGGAAAATTTACTGAGATATCTTGGTGACCGAGTAATAGATAAATTAGATATGTCCCCCTAGCTATAGATATTCTGCCATTTTAACTATGTTTTTAAAATCCTAAGTGTCATCATTCATTTTTTGCGTAATTGAAGATAGTAGTTGTATAGTAAGATATATATCAAAACAGCTAACTATGCTGAATTCTCTAAGTTAGTATTACTGCATAGCACAAGACTATAATCTTTTTTTAAGCACTCTGGAGATTTTTAAATAAAGGACTTATCACAAACTTGTAATTGGTTTAATTAACCAAAATGTACCACTTATATCCAGTATTGTCTGCTGGTTGTATGTACCTGTTAGTTCCTGAGAGGCCTGATTTTGCAAAACCTTATCTATATGCAACACCAGAGCACTGCAATTGTGATTCAGACATCACATGTTCCTCACCAGTCTACTCCACAGAAATAGCTTTAGTCCTTCTCATGAACCTATGTTGTGTCAGTAAGTTTTCTATGAAGTGTTTCACTTGTAAGAAGTGATAGGCCTTATACATTTGGATTTTTTTCAACCAATGGTTCCATGTTAAGAACCTCTTCCAAATTAGTCAGTTTTCTGGAGTCTGCCATGTCCTCTTTTTCTCAATTCCAAAAGTCTCACTTCCCCTGGCTTTAATTCAGTATTTTTTTCCATATGGTATATCTCTGTATTATAATATTTTAAACCTGTCCTATGTATTGCTTTCTGCTATAAATTCTACTTAATCTGATATTAATACTCATGCTTTACTTAGTTTGATATACGTATACTCACTGCTTCATTTGTGGTTTTTCTGAATAACTTTTAGCTGCATCTCTTATAAATAGTAAGGCACTGGATTTTGTTTATTATATATCCACTCCAAGAGACTATTTAGTGGGTAGACGTAAGCAATTTATAACTGTTATAACTCTTATACAATTCATCTTATTATATAGAAATCAGAAAGCACAAATACAACAAAAGGGAAAATAAAATTAGCCATAATCCCATTACCCACATACAGGGACTGTTACCATTTTGTAATATGATTTTCACTTACCTTTTGAAGTCAACATACTTACGGCTGCTTAATACCCTAATGCAAAGATATGTTTATATAACCAATCCCCCTACTATACATTTGTTCCTAATTTTCTATTACAAATACAGATCCTTATACCCATGACTGCCTGTCTGATTATTTCCCTTATCTATTTTATCAGAATTAGAACTATTAAGTCAAAGGTCATGACTATTTTTAGGCTCTTGGTTTATAATAACACATCACTTTTTTGAAAAAGTTTATCAAAATTTAAATTCCCACCAGCTACATATGAGAGAATCCCACTTAGGAATACCAGAGAAAATATAAGTTGCCAGTTAAATATAAACTGCAAGTAAGTTTAAAATAAATATGCCCCCAAATATTGCATATTTGTTGTTTATCTAGACTACCTGGGCTTCCTCTTTTTATTTATTAAATATGGCAACCATATACCCACTGCAGCTTTGTCGGAATTAAAAATTACTTTTTAGAACAGTTGGAAAGTGAGAAAAGTATAACATTTATGTATAATTCTTTTTAAAAATCTCTTGAAATCCCTTTCTGAATTATATTTTGGGTTTTTTTTAATGGACTGACATACTAAGGCCAAACATTTTCTCTAATTTATTTGCTCTGTAAATTTTTAACAAACTTTACAACTTTCACAAACTTAAAAAGTTTTTATGTAGCAAGAATTATCAGTTGTCTTCTCCTTTGATTTCTGATTGCTTCTGTGATTTAAAAAAGGTCCTTTCCTCCTATCTGGAGATTAGCTATTCACCTGCATTTCCTTCTGATTTTTGGTTTTGCTTTTCTTTACATACATTACTTTGCTCTACTTTGAATTTATTTTGATGCATGTATATTTTACTCATTTCAAATAAAAGAAATGTTATTTTTCTTATACAAAATACTCCTTAGGCATATGCAATATTTGAGGCATTGCTGTAAATACTCTTAGTATTTGTAACTGTTTTCTTCAAGTATTGGGGTTGTTTTACCGTTATTTCTTCGCCTAGCATTACTTATCAACATGAAAGGTACAGCCCCAAAGCCTGTTATTACAAGAGAAAGCAGGAATGAAGTACTTAAGGCCTTACCAGGTAAAGCACAATTAGGGGATTGCTGTTATAAGTGAATCTAAAACAACGACAAACAGCTCGTTAAATAAGGCAACTAATGGCATTTTAAGTATTTTTAAATAGTAATAATTAGCTTCGTGCAGTAACTATTAACTCTTCTTCCTAAAAACTTTTTGGGATTTCCTTAGCCCATCAATTTTCTCAAGGTGCTTATGAATGTGATTTTGCTTTGTTATAAACATGAATTTTAAGAAGCATTTTCCCTTGGATCTTCACCAAACAATCAGTGTTTTATAATTTTATGATTCAGTTACTTTATTTAACTTGGATAATGAAGGAGAAAATGCCAGTATTCTGTGAGATAGTCTTCAAACCTTTCCTAATGCAGTTTTATGTTTAACAGAAATTAATGCCACTGTATAAATCACCACAGTAGAACACTACTCTTACCCTGAAGCTTTTACATGTTTCAATTTCTTTCCTTTGGTTTACTTTGCCTATTTCCTATATTTCTCCCAAGCTTACATAAAAATATCTACATACACTTGCTCTTCCATATATTTTTACCTCCTTTTTCTCCTCCAAAGACCCCATGCTTTTGTTGTAATTTTAAAAATTATTCTCAAGAAAAGTCATGCATATGCTTACAAATACAGTATTCTAAATTCTTACATTTGTGGAAAAAGCACAAGAGCACATAAATCCTTGTGTGTAGAATTTTGTACAATAGGAATTAGAGTTGAGAAGATATTACTGTACTCAACACAAAGAAAGTATATAATAGAAATTTGCTTAATGGGACTAACTTTTGTCTGGAATGGAAGCACATTTAAGACACTGAAATTGATACAATGCCTAAAGCTATATAACCAAAACATCAAGGCTACTGAAAAAGAGGGAGATACAGTTAGTTCAGTACTGTTAATGACTAATTCTGATCAATAATTCTGATTAATTCTGATCAATGCTCAGAGATTAATAATAAAAGAGTATACCATAACTGCTGAAGAGGATCCACTGGGAACTGGCTAATTCTGTGGTTAAGATTTTAAAAGTCATATAGAAATATCCTTATACTTTTACTTTTTCCAAACTATTATAATTGGCATTGCACAAACTAGTATGGTAAACTTAGTAAAATATTTTATCTTTATCAAATGCCAGGAGTTTAAAATTTTTTAACAAAAAAAAAAGTATGCTCTGCATCAGTATTCTCACTACTTTAATTCATCCATATAACAAATTCATCCATATAACAAATTATATCAATTATTACTGGAATATGTGCAATGTGTTAGTCTTCTATTTAAATTGACTGCAAACATGAAATGATATTATTTTAATGACACAGTAATAAATGTGGTTCACCATTAGAGAGAAAAGTCATTAAAATAAGTACAGCAAATTAATTCAAACTTACTTCCAAAGAACAACTTATCAGAAATGATAGGTAATTTTAATGAGACTTAAAGCATAACAAGCCAACAGATTAGAAAATCTGAGAACTGTAACTTCAACACCATAAAAAGGTAGTTTTACGGCTGTAGAGATTCAATTGCCAGTGATTGACAAAAAGACTACATATCGCCAGTGTACAAAAAAACAGAAAAATGAGTCCCAGTACCAAGTCATAGTGTGAATATCAGTATGGTTAGGCTAAAATGAAAAGTATTAACAAGTCCACTCATTGTAGCAAAAGTAAGATTGATAAAAAGATGTCTAAATAGTTAAGGCACTGTAAAAGCTGAATTAACTTACTTTAAAGTTTCTCCTTCAAGAACTTTAAAATTTCTCCTTCAAGAAATGCTTCTTTCCACAGATGTTCATTACATATCCATTTATGTATCACATTTTTAGAAAATGGCAGGGATGATTTAAAAAATGGAACCCAACAGTAATGAATAATTAGAAAATACTTTTGAAAGCAAATCTGAGACTGGAGTTTTAATCTCGTTACTGTATCAAACTCCACCAATTCTTGAGTGAAATTAATGACATTATCTCACATACTGCTTAATGGCAAAATTAGCCAGGATAAGTGGTGATGTTAATAGGCATAATAAATAAATAAATGTCATAAATTACTAATTACATTTAGTCAATAAAGTAGGGTTATTTAATAATGTTCCCAAAGTACAACAGGTAGCATTTCTAATGAGTAGAGTGTTTCATGTCACACCTCCCCTCATCCAGAGGGGATTTGTAATAAGGTTCATTTTAAAAAGAAGCACAGAACATGTGCCTTTCTTTCCTTGAACTCTTTGTAATTATTCCGATAAAAAGTACTCAGATTCTTAGGGCAATACAGTGGTTTGTGTTCTCAACCTTTTTTTTTTCTCTTGGAGGTTCAATCATCTTAGAAGGGAAAAGAAAAAAAACCTGAAGTCCAGTGAACAGAATAATAATGATTTTTAAAGACTGAGAGGTAGAAAATAACAGCCAAATGATAACACCTGGAAATTACAAAAGTACAAAACAATTCACAAATATAAAACCTCACATAACTTTAAAAAGGTAGTAAGTAGAAGAAAAGCAATAATTAAGAATAGTTAACATCTCAGATACAACACTGATGATACACTGGCAGGAAAGCAAGCCTCTTGAACATTATGGTAATTCCAATAGCCTGCATGTGATCATACAGAGCGAGAGTCATCAAGGTTGCCAGCAGTTAGTGGCACCACACAACTTGGTAGAGAACCAAAGTAGAATTCTCAGTTATCTGTGGTAATGCAGTAATTTTAGTTGATGTATCCAAATTTAATATGCCTAAATAACTCATTCAGTAGGTTACTACTCTGAAGGCTTTAGTTGTCAGTAATAATTGGTCTATGAAATTGGGCTTATTCGTATGTTAGTACAAATAATGAGCTTTGCATTCTTCTATAAGGAGGACTCTTCAAGCCCATGAATCTCCTCTCTTGAGGGCTGATTTAGGGACAGGGCTAATATAGGAAACCCAGGGTCTGACACAAGCTAGAAATAAACCATCTAGTGGATGAGCCTAAAATATACAGAAAGAAATTGATTAATATATAATTCTATAAAATCACATAATGTACAATGCCACTGACCTGATGTAATTTTGTTATAAGTTACTTAAATTTTAGAGTATGGATTCATTCCTCAAAGCTCACAAAGAATTCACTCCTTTAATCACTTCAGTGACATTATTAAAATTGCTTTTGCCTCACAGAAACTTTACTGAATTATTGCAAAAGCAGCATTTCAGTTCTATCCGTTGATCTTTAGCTCTATTAATTTACAAATCAAGGGTATATCAGTTATTCTTTATAGTAAGGTTAGTCACATCAGAGCAAACATTCTAAACTTTATCAGTTTAAGGGATAATTTCAACTATGAAACCACAACCTATCTAACAATATTTGTATTTCAATTAGGTGCAAGAACAAAACTTAATAGTGTACAGTGCACTTTATTCACTGTCAATGCTGTGGCACAGTAAGGATTTGACAGAAGTAACCTAAAAGAAAATGCCATCAGAAAAGATTAGGTAAGCCATTTTTACAAATAAGATGACTGTTTTTACAAATGAAGACATTGTGTACATTTGTAAATGGCACAGTCTGAGTGGAGTGGGACTGTTAAAGGATTCAGAGTAACAGAGAAATTTGGGGAGATGTACAAGGACTTGGAAAAGCCTGGTGTCTACCTAAGGGCAAAGTGAGAATGTTAGGTTATAACAATTTTGTCCTTAATTCTAGTCATTTCTGACTTACTGATTTTCAATAGCTCATGTATGGGACAAAAATTACTGCAGAATAATTGAAATATTCACTTCAATTGGTATCACAGCAACTTCTATCACATGATCATATATAGAACATATTTATATGTAGTAGTCATTTTAACGTGTGAACATTCGTCTAGGACTTTACTGGTTATAGAGCTTAATTTATTACTTCCCAACAATAGATTTCTCCCCTTTTAGTGTCATCAGTATTTCTCCTACAAATGTGGAAAGCATTACTGACAAAGCAACCTGGAGTTCCAAATTATTCCCAGTGTGATTCTAGAACAAACAGCTTAAGTATTAAGGAAAAATTTTATAAGCTAAAATTACCCATCTCTACCCCCAGACTTTCACAGTTAAAAACATTAGTGTCGAGGCCGATCTGTTTCGATAAGCCTTCCAGGGACGTCTGATGCATGTTCACGTTAAACCACTGCTGTAGCCGAAATACCCAGTGGAGCAGTCAAGTCCGTATGCTCTGAATTCTATAGGAAACTTAGTTCGTAACTTTCAGTAGTACTCCGATACTCAGTTAAAGCACCATTCCAATAAACCACTAGGAAAAATCCAATGCTAGCTACCTAATACAATCAGGCCTATAGACCCTCAGGAAAATCTAGGTTTTCAAGTAACAATTCATCATCATAAGAGAATTTACATTGATTTTGCTGACTTGGGAGAAATTTTTCTTCTCTGGGTAGCTAAAAGATGACACGCAAACAAATCTATATTCATCCTGAGTATTTCTGAGGCTACTATTCCTAAATTTCCCTAGCCTGTTTTTAAACCAAATTATCCACTAAATTCTCCACTCCTCCGTGGGCTCCAGACACGTACACCGCATATTTTTCCAACACTGCTTAGTAAGTGAAAAGAAAGAAAAGCTCTTCATAGCAGAAACCAAAGTCACAATGCCTGTGCCATCTTCCCACCAAGCGAGAAATGCTGGGGCCCCAGTCCCGACAAACTAAGGAATTGAGGTGGGGATGACTCGAGGGGCCCAAGAACAAGGGACAAGGACACAAAAAAAGAACCGTTTTTTCCTCGGCTTAAAACTAGAAAAAGAACTCAGTTTCCTCTTCAACTTGCAAACAGACAGTTAACACGCACAGGCAGCCTGAGCTTCGAAGTCCTGCAAAGTACCTCGCGGGGGACTCGGCAGGGCGGAGTCTCGGGTCTCTTCCTTCCCAAGGCCGGGAGAGGGGAAAATGGGGCCGCGTTTTCTCTGGAAGGTTCCGAGAGAAAGGCGCGCGCCCCTGTGCGGGCAGCCCGAGACTCGGCACCAGATGGCGCTGCCGCACCGAGAGCCGAAGCCCAGGCGGCTGACGAGACGGGAAGAGGCGTCACCGGATCCTTTCCTTCGCGCCCGTCGCCGGAAATGCGCGCTGGCGCCAGCCTCTGGTCCCGGATATTGAGACTTCTGGAGGGTCCCGCCAGGGGGCGGGGCTAGAACCGGAACCGAACGGCGACTCCCGGGCCTCGGGGCGGAAGCCCCAGGCGGCGCCAGCGGGAGCTGGTTTCTGGTGCGCGCGCCTCCTCGGGAGCGCGAGGGGGCGGGGCCTCGCCCTGCGCTTGCGCATTGTGGGGACGTAGGCGCCGCTGGCGCGTGCGTCTGTCTCCATCTTTGCACGTTTCCTGGCCCGGGAAGGCGGAGGTGGCGTAGTAGGTTTTTTTTTTTTTTTTTTTTCCTCCCGTCCACAGGGTTTGGGTTTCTGGCTGTGAGTCAGGTTTCCGGAAATCTTTGTGGAAAGTTAATGGTATATGAGGTAGAAATTCAAACTGTATTTTCCTCTTGACTCTTTAAGCGATCCAGAGGTCTGCTGGGCGCCGTCCCAGTGCTGGGATGTAACCGGCTTTTGCCTGCAAATCTGTTCCTGAACCGGCTTGACCCACCCATACTGTGTTTAAGCATCACTCCTCGGGCGGTAGGGGTGTCACAGGGAAAAAGGAACGCAGGCAAATAGAATATCTGTGTAGAACCTGAAAATGCTTTTTAAATATGTAAGGCAGTGTGTCTTTTGGCTTTTAACAGTGCTTCTGTTAAGAATTTGAGGAATTCATTAACTTTACTTTTCCATTTTTGTCAGAAACATATTCTGTGTTTCATGGCATGGTCTTGGTCTTTGTCAAATTTTGTTAACTAAAGGAAGGCCGCTTGTGCAAAGCATTCGAAAAGAAAATTCTGCCCCTTTTTCATTTTCACAAGGTATAGGCAAACCACTTCAGTAGATTGACTGAAGTCACTTGTAAAAGTGCACTGGCTTTGTTTTGTTTTTACATACAGCATGGAAACAACCTAGCAGGTTGTAAAAACAAAATCTGTGTGAAACTGTACGCACCCACTTTTAATTTTAGACTAATCTAAAAGTGTCAGCTGCAGGGTACTCAGTTCTCAAGAAATTTCTCCCAAGAAATTTTTTCAGTCTTGGTTAACACTTTTTATCTTTGTATTTCAGAGTGGTTTCTCATCTGCGGCTTACATAAAAACTGAGTACTTGTGAAAGCCAGAAGGAAAGGAATAGACTTAAGCAGTTACACTGAGAGAAGCAGAGGGAGTCTGGGGAATGTAAGAGTTAGATTATCTGAAGTGGACAAATAAGGGCATTTTACAGTTTTTGGATAAAATCTGATGGTCTTGGTAGTAGGTATTGTAAAGAAAGCTCCTGGGTAGAGGAGTGGCATGTGTGTTTATGTAAAAAGCAAAAAACAAAACAAAAACTATCGCAGGATCACTGAAGACTGATCACAAATAGTGTGTGAGCAGGAGGCAAGATGTGGGGTGGGGGGGGCGGGGCAGTCAAGGGAACATAATGGAAGATAGTAGGAAACACATGAAAGAAAAGGTTAATGCTAAAGCTTAAATAGATGTGGAAAGGCTGATTTGGAAAACAAGGAAAAATAAATTTTAGACTTCAAACTGTGTAGAGTAAGGAATAAGTTCTTTACATCATTAGATGGTTCAGTTTTGGATATATTGCATTTAGGTGCTTATTTTAACCTCTACATTCCTTTCCTCTCTGTACCACGTATGAATTGAGGGTGTACTTAGTTTTGCCACTGTTACACTTACACTAACATAGGTCTTCACAGTGTAAAGAATTGCTTATTTACTTAATTTACTTAATTTAATATATATTCACAAACAGTGGCATTAAATCACTTCCCTGCAAATTTCCTCAACTCTTTTATCCCTGACTTATATACTACCGGCCTGGCAAAACCCAGCTCATAATGAACTCATGCATTTATCTTTTCTGTGTTTATACCCAGGAGCTTAACAATCAGGTGGAGTAATGGAATGTCACCCAAATGGTCTCTCCCACACTCCAGCCATCCTACTCCTTTCTGTAGTTACTTTACTCTCTTTAAACCTGTTATTTCATTCTTTTTCTTTCCTCTTCATATTACCAGCTTCCTCCTCAACCAATGACTTTGCCTCATCCCTTATGGGAAAAAGAATTGTGAGCCTAGCCAAGAATTCTCTCGTCTTCCCACCATCTAATCTGTCTGCATCTGCACTCTTTAATTATCTTCCTTCCAGTTTAAAAGGATGATGGGTCTTTCTGTCAAATGCCAACAGTTAGTATCGTCCATCTTTAATTTTAGCCATTTGAGCGGGTATACAGTGACACTTCACTTTTATGAAATGTGTTTGAAACTTTTGCCAATTTAAAAACTGATTTTGTTTTCTTATAATTGAGTTGTAGCAGTTACCTACGTATTAATGTACCCGCCTTTTTTCTTTCTTGAGGTATGACTGACCTACAAAAGTTGTACATATTTATGTATACAACTGATGTGTTTGGAACTAAGTATACATCCACAAAACTGTCACTGCAGTGTATGCCATAAACATACCCATCACTTCCCAAATGTTTCCTCCTACCCTCAGTATTTATCATTTTTAAAAATAAAAGCGCTTAACGTAAGTGCTACCCTCTTAGTGAATTTTTATACAATACAGTATCGTTAACTGTAGGGACTGTGCTGTATAGTAGATTTCTAGGAATTAATCATTTTGTCTACCAAACTTTATACCTTTTGAATAATACCTCTCCACTTCCCCTTCCCTGTGTACATTTTTTTTTTTGTCAAAGTGAGCGTTGTGAATATTTTTCTCCCAGTTTGTGGCCTTTTTATTTTCTTAATATTTTGTCTTTTGAAGAAAAGTTTTTGTACATTGTATTTTTCTAGGAGTTTGTACATATTGCCCAAATATTAAAGATCATTGGCATAAAAGTTATAAATAAAGTCCTCTTATTATTTTGTAATATTCACAGTATATTACTTTTAGGCCTATCATCCATTGAAGATTAATTTTTCCTTATGGTAAAAAAAATACGTGTTGATACTTACATTTTTCAAAATAAGAATCCAGCTATTCCAGCAGCATTTGTTGAAAAGAATCTCCTTTCCTCCCCTGAGTTACCTTTGCACCTTGATCGAAAATCAGCTGATTTTCTGAATCTCTATTCAGTTCCATTGATAAGTAAACATGTGTGTATCTGAATGCCAACTTATCCAACTTTTTTTTTCTCAATATTCTTTTGGCCATTCTAAGTTTTTTGCATTTTAATATAAATTTTAGAATTGGCAAATTTTCAATTTGTAAAAGAAGCCTTCTGGGATTTTGGTTGGGATTCTGCTGAATTTGTTGATCACTTTGGGAAGACTTGACATCTTAAGAATATTAAAATTTCCAGTCTATGATCATGGCATTATCTCTGTATCTCTCTATTTCAGTTTTTCTCTTTGTAATTTTTAGCACAAAGGTCTTGCACATATATTGTTAAATTTATGCCTAAGCATTTCATGTTTTTTGTTTTATTATAAATAAGTTTTTAAATTTTTATTTGATTTTAAGTATTTTAAATTAAATTTCCAATTTGTTGAGTCATTGTATTTTTCAGCTTCTAGAATTTCTATTTGATTCTTATTCATAGATTCCAGTTCTCTAGAGAAATTCTTAAGTCTTTGCCTAATAACACCAATATTTAGGTCATCTGTGGGTCTTGTTTCTGTTGCCTTTTTCTTATTCCTGTTTCCTGGTATGCCCAGAAATTCTTAATAGAATGCTGTCTTTGTTTATGGGAAAAATCAGGCTCTGAGGGATGTTTTTTACTTCAATAAGGATTTTACTTTTGCTTCTGTTAGGAAACGAGGCCCAGAGCAGAACATCTTAGCCTATACGGTTTTCAGTCTGTCAGATCTAGTCTGTTTCAGGTTCGTTCTTACTCCTAGGGTGACCCTTTTTGTGTCCCAGCTAGAAGCCTGAGGTGTTTTCAAGGGCTCTTCCTCCCTAGTTGTCAATTTTTATTTGTTCAGAACCATGGGACTCCTGAAAGCTCTTCTTGGCTTCCCTGCTTCTTAGCTGCCACTTTCTGAGTGACTTAGCCTCTGGAACAGCTTCTAAATTGTCAAATGAATCAAGGGGAGAAACAAAGTTGAATATGGACAGACTTCTCTGCACCTTCTCTTCAGGCTTTTGTCCTCTCAAGGTGCCATCAAAGAGATCCTTTTTGTATTTTTATCCAGCTTTTCTAATTCATAGGTTAGAGGATGAATCTGGTTTTTTCTTTAAGTCCATCATTGGCAGAAGTGTCCTTAATCTGAGAGTCTCAATGATGCTAATAAAGATGATACCCTTCTTCTGTACCCACGTTACCACTTCTTGTCCCCAAACATCGGAAACAACCCAAGGGACACACCAATGGCTTTCTGTCTTGCTTATAGAAATGTCTCTAGTGCCTCCTGGAAGTGATACCCACCTAGCCACTAAGAAATACCCTTAGTTCTCTTTAGGGTTTGCCTACCTGTCATTTGCCCTCTGCTCCTTTTGCTGAGGAACCAGGGTAGTTCTGTTTCTACCCAAACCGAACATTACTATGCCATAGCTGTAAATTCAGTCTGTCTCCTTCGGTGCTCTTAAAATACAAGCCTATGTTATAGTCAGGCAGGAAGAAAATACATCCTTTTATTTTCCCTAGATACCAGTAAAGAAATGCATGCTTCCCAGACAGAATGGATTTGATTTCTTAACTTTAATTTCAAACAATAATTATATAAATCCTTGCCTGCCAATTCATGAGTGTGCTATAAAAAGGTCCAAATGAGTAAGCCTTAATCCCAGATACCCCACTGTGTGCATAGATGGAACTGAGTAAGTTATCTAAGTTTTCTAAGCTTAAATTTCCCTAATTTGAAAACCAAAAAGATGTTTACTTTCCAGGGTGACTGTTGGGTTTTAAAAAGATACTGTTTGTAAAGTGTCTGATGCATGATAGGTTATTATGTATAAAATTACTTCTAGAGGAAGATAATTTTAACTTCAGGGGGGAAATGGTTGTCCACACGCCAGCAATATTTCAGAACCTACAATATTTCCAGATTTCTGCTTATCACATAGTTTGTTTTATTCAGTAGACACTGATTGAGTCCCTATTAAATACTGATCCCTGCGCTTATATGCTAGGATGCAAAAGCATTGAAACAACTTGCCTCTGCTGTACAGATACAGCTTTTCCATTTTATTGAAAGCCATAGTCAGAACTGTTCTGAAACAGTTTTACCACACTTAGTGTTCATACATGTCTTTATTGTTTTCTTCTCACTGCTATTTAACAAATCCTGAAATAATTTTTGTTACCTAGGATAAAACTTATTATAATAGAATAACCCTAGAATAAAATTTGGTATAGAGGAGCTCTAACATGAATGACTTCCAAGGGACTTTTGTTGCTAACAAACCATTAGAACAGTATATGGAGGCAATGTCACTTAGAAGGCTGAAGTTAAAATTATCTTCCTCTAGAAATAATTTTATACATAATAACCTATCATGCATCAGACACTTTACAAACAGTATCTTTTTAAAACTCAACATTCACCCTGGGAAGTGACAAAATGGAACCTGAGCTCTGCTCTAGTATGTTAATAATCAGCATGATTCATCCAGAGATTGGAGAATAGGCTCTTATCAGACAAACAGGAAAGTTCTGTTCAGCATGCTGGCAGAGAGCTTTCTTTCTTTAAAGAGGAAAACTAGTTTTGTAGTTGAATATTCACTAAAAGAACTGTTTTCCAGCTTTTCCCTTTTGACTCTGCTCTTTGAATCATTCTAGTTCACAGTTATGAGCTTCTTGAATACAAGCCCTTGTCTTCAGTTTTTATCCTGTCTACTCTCATACCCATCCCTAATGTGCACCTAGTTCCTATCCTACCAGGGAGCATGATAATTATGCAGTAAGTACAGACTGAATAATTTCATAACACTCTTGGAATCCAGTAGGAGATTCTCTTATAATAAGGAAATACCTTCTAATATTCTGTTTTCTGAGGCTGATTTCCTTTATTATTGGTGGTTTGTTTTCATTTTCTTAATAGTGTAATAAACAAATATTGCTTGGAACAGATTTTAAAAACTCATAGCATTGACTGTAAAATGATACAAATTGTCACACTAATTAAGTGTCCTGATTTCCTTGCTTTAAAAATACATACACTAAAAAGTAATGACAATCCAATTTAATCACCTTATTTACCATTTCTATCTGCTGCACCGTTTTGTTTTCCACATTTGAGTTTGCAATTCTCTAATTGTATCACTAGGGTTTGCATTTTTTATCTATTCTATAGTTGGGTAAACTTGTCTTGTAATCCTTCAGAAGCAGTCATACATTGGATTCACTTACATGCACACAAAAAAATGAAATGTCAATTCTAGAGTAGTTTTCCCATAACCCTGCTCTATTAATGGCTTAAAAAAATCACTAAGTGCTCTTACGCCAGATATGATGAGGTCAAGCTAAAGTGTCAGATCTGACCTCTGTGTGTTCTATAAGGGATTTCTCAGTCTATTACATTCCAATAGTTTAAGTATAGATCTTCTGGCAGTCATCTCGCCTTTTATAATGTGCTTAGATGAGATCAGTAAAACAAATGTGCCCTTTATTTCCCTGAATGGGGTTATTGTAGAGAAATAAGAAGCCATAAATAGGGGTGCAAAGTTCCCTTTATCTGAAAAACACAGTCATATTGAGGGATGGAACGTATTTACTTCAGTTTTTGTGATAAGAGGAAGAATATAAGTTTTATATGTTAAAAATAAAGTTGACACTAGTACAAAACAACTGATAAATTCTAAGAACTACCCCCTGACACACACACACCCCCCTTATCATAGCCCTTTACCATATAATTGAGTTCTTTTATAAATCAAAGTAATAAGCTGACATTTTCTCTCAATTTATCTACTTCTTGAAGTTTTACTTTTAAATTTCTAAAAAACAATTATATCCTTAATTGATTGCCTATGGTTTTCTGCAATAAAACTTAAGATACAAATTGTCTTTTACTTAAGTGTATTAATTTCAAATTATTTTATTCAATAATTTCATGTAAGTCTTCCTAAATTGCTTTTAAATCATCAATATTTAATCATGATCATGATTAAACATTTAATCATGATCATGATTAAACATTTAATCATGATCATGATTAAACATTTAATCATCAATCCTACACTGCTCTTAAATCATCAGTATCAACATTCAAAGGTAGACTTGGGGCTAAAATTTTCAGTTCTTTTTTTACTTAAAAATTTTTTTGGAGAGTCATATTCAGATTTATGCAATAATAAAAACCTGTTTTTGCTTCTCCTTATATTTTGTCCAGAATTTGGAAGTTATTAGATGAGAAAAGGATGATGTCTTCGTTGATCAAGACAGTTCATTTTAGTTTTCCCTGCTATCTACCTTTGGGGTTACTATTTCATTTATAATGAATAGTTTGAATGGTAGAGGGCCATAACTTACAGAATAATGAGAGAAAGTTAGTTTTTTATAAATCAGGTTAAAACAGGCCCAGTTCCTGCCCTTGTGGTGTTTGTAGTAGGCACTTAGTGACTAGATTACGGAGGTAGATATATCCGAAGACCACGTACATGTTCTGTAACCATTTTTAAGAGTGTTTCAATAGTGGATTTTATGTATAGAGGAAATATGGAGTAGAAAAGAAAATGTTCTTTTCCTCCTACATAAAATTGTACATAATCACAAAACACAGGCATAAAAAAATGCACAAAAGAGATAAAACATCCAGTTTCAAACATTTTTAAAACAGATTATATGACTAAAATAATTGAAAAGCAAGAGAAAAAAATTTTTAAATGTGGATTTTTTTTAATGTGGAATTCAAAAGTCTATGTGTAGAATTACATGTAAACCCAAAGAGAAAACATCTTTCTCTTCTGTCTTGCTTCTTCAACCATTTTCCTTGCTTTGTGCAGAATATTCTTATACTTCTTCAAGGCAACTTTATACTCAGAGCAGTGTTATCATCCGGTCAAGTCACATGGCTGTCATTGAACTTGAGTACCATTGCAAAGGCATTCTTATTCTAAAAGTACAGTACCCCCAAATAATTTTTAAAAGCCTAAGGTTTAATGGTAGGAGATTCCAGGGCATCAAATAAAGAGACATTCAATTGATAATATGAAATCTGAGACTAGAAAAAGTGGAAAGAGGACCAACTAGACTAATAAAGGTGCGATTTCAGGGTTGTTGATTGGCTTCTAGTTCACACGTGGCCTAGCCATGTAATTCCTAGGCCTTTTCAATCTATGTCAGCATAAATTAATTTGTTTATTTACCTAATACAATCAGTTAGTGAATGGCAACTATAAGATGACCAGAAAGGCATATTTTTTTCTCAGTGCTTACCTTCAGGTCTAGTCAATGGACTATTTCTTTTCTACCTTTTAAGTGATTTTTAGAGTGGATGTCATAGCTTTTCCAATCATTCTGAAAAAACAAAAATATCCTCTGGTCACCTTTGCACACAAGAAGTGTCATTTAAATACTCAGAATCTCCAGACCATGTATAATCTCACAACGCCATAGACTTACCTTATTTGAAGCTTACCTTTCTCACTTTTGAAACCTGTTTCAGGCTGAGAGGCTTACAGTGTTTGGATTCTCCTTTGTTTTCCTGTCTTGCTCTACTGCTTCCTCATGCAGTCTGCTAGCTGCAGTGTCTGATCCTCTGGGGCTGGACCAGTGTTAAAAGGACTGGAGGAAAAGACTCAGGTTTACATGGCCGTTACTGTAACAATCTGGAACTGGCATTCTTAGGACTTTGATATTTAAAGCAAGCTCTTTAGATTCCTCTCCCTGTAAACTCCAACTGCAATATTTAAAGATTGTCCTTTTTCCCAAGTAACCACTTAGGACTTCAGCTAACACCTAGCTGTGACCATCTCGTTTCACTCCACCAAGATTCTTTTTGTTGGGATCCCAGTGCCCTTCTGAGTGGCTTCTGCTTTAAGTGTATCTCTTGGGCAAAGCAGTCCCTTTTAAAAGTCTTCTTGGCTGATCTCTCTGTCTGGAAGGTGCCCATCTGGTTCACAAGACCCACTTGTCCTCTCTTGGCCTGCCTGTGTGTAGAAGTACTGTTAGCTCCTAACACAGCTCTTTCTCTCTACTGCCTTAAACCAACATGGCCACTGCTACACTTTTACATTCCTCATGTCTGAGTCAGATACCACATATGAATCAAATTAATTCATAATTCCATGAGATACAAATACACAGTTGCCCAGAAGTACAACTTTTTGATAAGCCAAAGGACAAATTTTTCTTCTCTGTTTTCATGAAAAGAATTTTGTACACATATCACACTATACACAAAGCTCAATTCCAGTGACAGTCAAAGCTTTACAACTTTTAGAATGTTTTTATGACTTTGGGATACAGCAACTATTTAAAAGGGACTTAAAACATAAATATCAAAGAAGAAGACTAAATCAAGGGATCAGAAGAAATGCTAAAACTGTAATTCAAGAAAATTTTTCTGAAATAAGGATTTGAAGTTACTCATCATCATACTTACAGATATTGATCCATAGTGCTAACACCAAGATCCTGTAATGTACAACTTCTGGGGTTTAAAGAAAAATAGAATATTTGAATTTCTAGGGAGAAGAAAAGAGCACATGGTTTATAAGACGTTATTATAATTAGACAATCATCAGATTCCAAGAGTGATATTTGTTGCTCAAAGAAAATAAGATCATCTCATTTCTTAAGATTCTCAAGGAAAGGAAATGTGAGCCAGGCGTTTTATATTCAGCAAAACTGACTTTCAAGTGAAAAGGGTGTTCATGAGCCCTTTCTGAAGAATCTGCTAGAGAATTAACTTCAGTTAACCAAATGACCAGAGAGACATCAACATAAGGACAGGTGCTGCACATTAAATAGATAGTTTTTAGTAGAACTAAGACCAAACAAAGGCTAAGAGGACAACAGTATAATATGTAATGATTAAAAAGTAGAGAGGCAGAATTGGGGAGAGCACATACAAAAAAATCTTAGTGTTCTTAATACTCATGTTGGCAGTAGTATTGGTATTGTTATTTTAAGACTATCGTTTATGTAATAGATTTTGTTAAATGAGGAACTTTTTTTTTTCTGGAGGCCCCATTTAATTTTCATACATCACTTGCTGCCATTATCCCCTAGGCACCAACTGATGGAATCAGATAAAAATCCTCCCTATTCTTCCAACATGCTGTATTATTTTTGTGCATTTATGCCCCTGGGATTCCCTTCCCCTGAAATACTACTATTATTCCTTCAAAACTCAGTTTAAAGGTTATTTCCTCTATGAACCCCTCCTTTTCCCCAGGCAGAATTATTTGCTCTTTTGTCTGTGTTCTCATATCATTTTGTACAACACTTTGGCTTAAATCCCTGTAATATTATCTGTCTACATGACCCTTTCTCCCTAGACTAGAGCTCTTCAAGAAAATATGTTGTGTTTATTTTTGTTTTCCCTGTGCTTGGGCAATGCTTGGCATATGAATGAATGAATGAGAAGAGATGGGAATTGAGTGGCTCCAAAAATACTTTGCCTAAGGAAGTCACTGGATGCAGGCAAAAGATGCAATTATCTAAATCAACTATGTGCAAGTGAAAAATAAAGCCATGAGACTACAAATGCTTGTCTTACATGTCAGTATGTTAAGTAGAACTGTACATCATTGTGAATCTTCTGTGTTTGCAAATCTTGTGTTTTGTTTAAGTACTTCTTTATCCATCTTTAAGGGATCACATCCAGGTTTTAGAAGAGACATTTAGGTTCTTCAATCTGTACGACATTCACTTTCTTAGTCTGTTCATGTTGGGTCTTTGGTGACCATAAGCAGCAATTGACCCATCAGAAAGGATATAGTCATATCTGTCATAGAGAATATAACTCAGAACTCTGGCATCCTGAAGCCCTGACAATCTCTGGGTAAAATATGGGCCAAAAAATAAAATGGGAAATAATAAATAAACCTATCAGTAGGTCCTATTAATATCCCCATTTTAATCCAATGAGACAGCATAGACATGGAGGATTTAAGTAATCTGCTCAGGTCACATGACAGCACAGGAATCATGACCTGAATTTAGTCAGCAGCCTGCTTTCACTACACTGAATATAAGTACTACATAAATGGTAGTTATCATTATTGTGACAGAGAAGGGGACTCTTGTGTCCAGCTATAGGGATATGAAAAACAAAGGCCTCTCATATCTCAGATAGATCTGGAATCAAATATGTCTTTCTTGGTTATTTAGCAGAATAAGTTAGTCTCAGTTATGGGAGGAACAGATTAGAAATATTGTTAAAAATGAATTCAATACAAGTTATTTTGCTCAGCTTAGGAAAGCTTTCACGTGTACTTGAATTTCTTTGAATTTTTAATGTTCCTTGAAGGGTAATTACACAAGCTTCTTTTTTGAGATACAGAACAAATCTGCTACTTGAAAAATAAATGAAAAGGGCAACTATCAGTCTAGGTGTAGTTTTGACCATTTATGTCTGGGATCAAGATTGACTTCACATCATTTATACCTGTTGATGCAACTGAATATTAATAGCCAGTATTTTAAATGTTTTAAAATGTGCATTTTTCCTTCAAAAAATCAAATGTAATTATCTTCAATTTATAAATCATTTAATTAGTGAGGTTCTTCTTTGCAAATGAGGAAATTAAAGAATTGCATGCTATACTTTAAAAAATTGTGTAAAAATTAGAATATTGTATGTTACATTTTAGAAACATCCCTACAATTATATAAATAACAAGATTATCTTTCTGTATTTCCATTTTTTTGTTCTTTTATTCTGAAAAGAGGAGAATGGGTAAAAGAATCTGCTCTTTATCTCTCCAGGCTTGGACAATCAACAGTGAACCACCTCATTTTGCTATATTTGCATAAATTTAAATATCCTATCTTGGGAATGTTTTCTTAAGCTCTCTTGATATGAAATTCAAGCAAAGATTAGAAAGATAATTTTATTATTAGTTTCTTGCAATCCTATGTCATGGCTCGGTTATAGGAGAAAATATTCAATGATTATTACATCAGTGAAGTTCAATATTCTAGAGCTAATAGCTATACATAGCAACTTTGGGAATAACTACAAAGATAGAATTTAAAATTTTTCTTGTCAAGGTAGAAAAACAAATGAAAAGACATTGTTTGAATAAAATGTGAACTATAAAAAGTAAGTAATGGATAAAGACCCAGAAAAACAAATATTTGGAAAGTCAAATATTATTTCCAAAGAGCTATCAAATCTTAGGAAAAATTCTTGTTCATCTATTTTGTACTTATAAAAATGTTAAATTAACCATTAAACCTATGTATGTAGTTCTACTGTAGTATAGGGTAAAATATAAGAGAAAAATTCCAATAAGGAACAAAACTTAATTAAATATCTCTCTGCCCTTGTCACTTTTTCCAAGCAGAAAATAGTTCTCTTTCTTGAAAGACTTAGTATAATAGACAATGTAATAATAAAACATATATTGTAATGACTCATTTGGGAGTTATTTACCAGAACAGAACAAAAACCAATAGGAGAAATTTTAAAAGTTACCAAAAAAGTAACTCTAAGGGCCAAACAGTTTTGCCTGTGGGTTCTTTGAAATTTTCAAAGAATGAATAATCCTCATGCAATATAAATTTTCTTTATCTTACTTATAAAGATTCATAGCTTCCATATTTATTTTATGAAATTAATGCCTTCCTGATACAAAAACTTGACAGAGGACAAAAAATAAATGTGGGTGCAAAATTACCAAATAAGACACCAGCTAAACAAATCAGTAAGATTATGAGACTGACTGCTGCACACTGCACTAAGAAGGCATTAGAAATCAGTAAGATTAAGAGGAACTGCTTCCCACAGCCAAGCATAGTTGATCTCAGAATACAAGGATGGTTTAATAATTATGAATATATTACTGTTGTTCATTGATAAGTCTAGTCATCTAAAGGGCATTTGACAAATTCCAACCTTCATTATGATAAGACTAGAAGGGTACTTTGATAATATAATACAGAAGTGCATGGTTGGTTTGACATTATAAGATTAATTAATTTATAAATTAAGAGATTAAAAAGAAAATTTTGATCATCTTAATGGAGAAAATGCATTCACTAAAATTCAACATCCTTTCATATTAAAAATTTTGATTTAAAAGAAGGAACTGTGTGATTAACAAAAAACAAAACCCAGTACAGTCAGCATCATGCCTAAGTAGGGAAACATGAAGCATTCTCCTTAAAATCAGACATAGAATCAGAATGTCTTCTGCTACCACCTATTATCAATACTGACTCGAGGGCCTAGCCTGTTTATAAAGAAAAATAAAAGTATGAGGAATGACAAAGAAACAAAGTTATCATTAGTCTCTGATGTAAGAGTACAAAGCCATCCCCCCAAAATACATAAAATTAATCAGAAGGCTCACAAATATTTATAGATACATCGATTAAGAAAAAATCAATTGAATTAACAAATGTAAACAATAGGATATAGAAAGTGTAATTTTGTAAAAGGATATTATGTATAACAGCATTAAAATTATAAAGTGCCTTAGCATACGTTCAGTAAGTGCTGTCTGTAAGTGGCCAAACCTGTGCCACGGGAGCTCTGCAAAGCTGCTGGCTTCTAGTGGTCAATTCCTTCCTGCAGTTTCAGACCCATTTCCTTATCTACACAGGTATCTGTCTTCTCTAGAGCTAAAATGAGCCCAAGCCCATTAACCAGCTGAACAAAGAAAGGCCTATGATGGAACAGACGCTTGCTGAGATGTAGACTGGAGAGTGTGTGGAAGAGGAGCTGTGCCAGGATACAAAGAGAAATATGAGGGAAGAGAGAAGTCAGGAATAGAAGAATCTTATTTGCTATGTGATCCTACTCGAGCAACTTACTCTCTTTAAGAATTCTTTTATAAAGTTCCACCAACAAGACTCACCTCACAGAATTACTGAGAAGAAAAATGAGGTAATATATGTGAAAGAATCACACACAGAATGTTGTGCTTAATAGTCTGTTATCAAATCTTAATTCTCCCTGAATAAGATACAGTCCCTAAGTTCCCTATGAAAAAGAGACCCACCCTGATCTGCTGCATTACAGCAGTGACCGCAGCAGTACCTAAAGGCTTTCACGCAGCACACAGCACCCTATTGAAATAGGTGATTGCACAATCCTCTTTTTACAGATGAGCCCACAGCAGGTGTTCCTCTGGGCACCTGTCAGACTGTCTACACTGGCTGGCAGAAAGACTTTAGCAGTATTCAGAAGAGTGTAGTACTCACTGGTTAGCTCACTGGCCAGCTCACTGTATTGCCATACCACTGACTGCCTGTTCAACATAGTCTAATTTCTCACTGTTTTTTCTCCAGTTTAATAACTTTCATACCTTTTAGAGTCACTGTGCACTTGAATTAAGACAAGACCCCATTAGCTTTGTCATGGTCTTTTCTCAAGGGCAGAAGTATGTACATACTCTTCTATGTCATTCATATATTTTTTGGGGTGGGGGATGTAATTAGATTTGTTTGTTTATTTATGTATTTATGTGTCTTCGTATGTATTTATTTATTTATTAATGGAGGTCCTGGGGATTGAACCCAGGACCTCGTGCATGCTAAGCATGTACTCTACCACTGAGCTATACCCTCCCCCTTCACACATTTTTGAGTTGGTAAATTTCTATTAAAAAGACCAAATCAATAGATTTTCCTCAAAATGTAAATATGTAAAACACATTAACACAGTACCTATCAAAAATATATTAGCTACCATGATCAAACCATATCATTATTATTCTCATCATCAAATTTATTCCCCCCACAGGGGAGTTTCTGCAACATCAAGAATTAAGAAAATATAATTTCCAAGCAGCACATGTAAAGATTCTGTTCAGACTTGGCATGTTCCTCTGTACTCACATTCCATTGGCCAAATATGCCAGGCACAAAGAAATGTTCGATAAATGCCAGAAAGTATCATTTAACAGGTGAATAAATTAAGATTTGAGGAAATTAAGTCCAAGGTTATATAGTTAGCATTTAGCAGTGCTAAACTCACACATAAGTCTATTTATTCTAGATATTTTATTTCCCACCCCAAAGGACAACCTGCTGATCAGTGAGTAAAATTTTAGTTAAATGAAAAATTCACATTTCCAACCTTCCCTACTTCTGAGAATTTGGTCCTTTTTCCAGAAGGAATAAAGCAGAACAGGACACTGTAGGAGAGGCTTCAAGGTAGCTTATATAAGAAACTAGGACGTAGAGAGATGTGGCCAACTTCCAAGCGATGGAAAGAATTAGTGACGACAAACTTAATGACTCCAATAAGAATTTACCTAACATTTTGGAAAATGAACTCTTACCGTATTTGAAAAGTTTAAGATTCTCTTTATACTAAAGTCTTTAATCATTTTACTTTTAAGCTGACTTTCAGAAAAATAATTTTATAATTTGTTCCCTACTATTATAAAATATATAAACTGAGATCTTAAAGCTTATTTAAAAGAATACCTTGGCTTTGTAACTGAGCCACCTCTTATTTCAAGTTTTTAAATACCTTTGGTTTTCCTTTTTAAAAAGTTTAAAAATATGCCAATTTTTTACCTTGATAGTTTAAACTTTTTGGTCTGTAAACTTACATTTACAACAAGTCCTTCGGCTTTACTAGGACTGATCTTAGTGAGCCTAAGTATAAATGTCTTTGGAGAAATCATTACTATTTAGGAATATTCCCATATTTTATGTTGATTTTCAAAACCATTCTGGCTTTTGAGAAATGTACTTCCTGAATAATTCACTTGAATTATTGCCTGAGAATAATTCTCTGTACTTGTTTAAATTTTTTTCTTACAGAATTCTATAAACCTGAAGAGTAGTCTTTTAGAAAAATCATCTGAGGGAAGGAATTTTTAGAAATAAAACTGGAAACATCCAGAATCTTGATGGTGTGCCAAACCAAATGTCAACTGGAGCGCGACCAAAAACTCAAGTAAGTAGCTTTCTTACAGAATATTCCGGGTGGAGAGCCATGCCCCACTCACGCAGTGAAGAGAGTGCCACACTTGCACTTTCTCTGTTACTTTTTTGTGTTCTAAAATTAGCATTAAATTTGACCTTTTTTATTATAACATGATTTGTAATGGAAAAATATATAATTAATATTTATAATACTGGAGAAAATGTAGTCTGTGATTTTAAGATAAAATGGTTTGTCCATTGTTATAAGTAGCGTCATAGCCATGAATTGTATGCACTTCAATCAATTTCTTCATTATTAGTGAAAATTCCTGCTGTAGTTGAAGATCTCCTTGAACTAGTCTTATAAAAGTCTTCATGATTGGGATAGTACACATCTCAATGATCAGGGTTAAAAAAGAGGCATTGGATTGGGGAATACATCTGCCAAATATCAGCTACAAACATTAAATACACTTTGTTTAATTAACTATCTTTGCTTTATGAAACTAAATAATTATCAGGAATTTTGTTGTTGTGTTTTTGGTATATTTTTAATGAGAAAAAATTGAGTACCCTTTCTTACAGATATTTTACAACTTTTAATCATCTTTGTAACCTTTTTTCAGGTCTCTAAAATTTTTTCACTTTTTCTGTTGAATCCAAAAATACATGTTCATAAATTCTGACCAGTGGATATTAGTAATAACTTGAAAGATTTAATAGAGTTACTTATGGTTCTTGATTTTATGATTCCCTGGCTCCTTTACAATGTAATGAGTAATAATAATTTTGCAAGTAAATATGAAGGGCAAACACTATGTGTCTTCCTGAGAGGAAACAGCAGAAACTTTCTAAGCTTTCTAATTACCTCAAAAGATAATTTAATAGATTACTTACAAAGTTCTGGGCAGGGTTAAGGGAAACCAGCAACCATAAGATGATTGCCCAGCAAGATTTGTAGACTTCAAAGAGGAATGCAGCCACAGCCAGACTGACAGGGAGGAGGTCCAAGGAGGAAACACTCATCTCCCTCTCAGCTTCTGCCCTTTTTCTTATTAGCTGAACTCATCAGGCAGTTGGGAGGGTAGCTCACTTAATGTACTCTTTAGTAATTGTCCCCACAAAGGAAGACAGAAAAGGGTGGAGAGTGGTTTTAGAGGGTTGAATAGAAAATATTCAACACACATTAAAATGAAAATTGTTAGCTACCATTATTAAATATGTAATATGTTTCAGGCACAGTGCTAAGCTCTTCATACACATTGCTCCTTTAATCCATACAGCAACCCTATAGCATAAGCATTATTACCCCCATTTTTTAGAAAAGAAATCTGATTTGCATGGCAATATCATAAAGTTAGTGAGATAGGTATTAATGTTATCCTCATTTTACAGGTGAGTAAACTGAGGCCCAGGGAAGATAAGTGACTTGACCAAACGGGCAAAAACCAGTACTTTAGTTTGGGTCTTCATGCTCTTTATCACAATGCTATATCATTCACTACCTCGGGAACTTTGTAATGCCTTTAAAAAAAACAATGCATATTACTAAGTGAAAGAAGCCAATCTGAAAAGGCTACATACTATGTGATTCCAATTATATGACATTCTGGAATGGACACGACTATGGAGACTATAAAAAGATCAGTGGTTGCCAGGGGTTAGGGAGGAAGGAGGGATGAATAGGTGGAGCACAGAGGACCTGAAGGGCAATGAAACTATTGTGTATGATACTACAACGATGAATACATGTCATTATACATTTGTCAAAACCCATCAGATTTACAGCAAGAGTGAACTGTAAGGTAAACTATGGACTTTAGGTAATTATGTGTCAGTGTAGTTTCATCAATTATAATAACTGTATCTCTCTGGTGAGGTATGTTGGTGGGGGAGGCTGTGTATATGTGTGGGGTCCATCAGGGAGAATATGGGAAATCTCTGTACTTTCCACTCAGTTTTCCTGTGAACCTAAAACTGCTTGAAAAATTAAGATTTATTTTTAGAAAATATTTTTAATTTAAAAGGGAAAAGAAAAACATAGTACATCTTAATTATATTTACTGTGGTCCACATTTTTTTCTTTTTGATGAAGAATGATAGTATCAAACTTTCATACAAGGCTTTCTTAGAGCACTTCTCAGCCCAAGAAGAAAACATTTATTACAAATTGATTGATTTTCTTTTTTTAAGATTAACAATGAAAGTTAAAAAGGAGAAAGCCATGATCTTTAATGTGATGCCATAATCCATTGGCTATTGCCTTTTAAGGGAATATAATTTATTAAAGAGGCATTTGGGACCTGTCTTAGTTGATTTTCTAATTTTTTTTTTCATTCTGGTTACTTTGTTTTTATAGTAAGCTCTTAACTATCCTCAGGCAGGTAATTTATTTCCATTAGCTCATTCAGGATAGGGACAAGGTAACTTTATAAATTATTAAGTAAAAAATTGGGAAATATGTCATATTTTGGTCCATTCAGAACAAAATCGTGAGTCCTCAGCCAATTCTCACTGAAATAGGGTGTGGAGAGGAAGAATACATAGCCTCAGATATTAATACTGGGATTTATATTGCTTCTGAAAATCTTTTTCTGTCTTCACGATCAAAATGTGCCATGGGCGTTCCTTCCAAGTTTGCATATAAACAGGCAGCATGCAGGGAGGGGTCAGCTTGGCAGAAGAACTGTTTTTGCTATTCTATCTGTGAATCTTTAAGTAGATGGACAGTGGTTTCTGAAAACTTCCCCTGCTGTTTTCCTTTTCTAGGGAGTACTTTCTAAACAGCCAACTCAGTTCTATTTCTTCTGAATATATAATGAACTCAGAGGCCCCGTAATAGAGGAAATTTGCCATTGGCTAAATTTCTTCCAAGATAGGAGAAAAGCCTTCCGCACAGAATTATGTCAGCCTAATGTACATTTGTCTGACTTACTGTCATTTTCCCGTTTTCTCAGGCTAGGCTGCAAAACCCAGTTTCACCCATAAAGGTGTGCAGAACTCACTGCCCTGTGGAACATGCCTGAGGAACGTGTGCTCACTTCTGAATGTAGCCCTGGCTGCCAAATACTGAGGGCAAGTCCTCTGCCAGCCCAAGGCAGGTTTCCTATGAGCCTAGTGCTGTGCAGAGGATGGAGGATAAAGGTGTTAAAGCTTTATTGCTTGTCAAGACTTCTATATACTTTCAGAAGAACATTTCCAAAGTTTCGAATATGGGCTTCTACCTTCACAGACTATTCCTGTCTATTCCACTCAGATGTCATGTGTCTAGGAGCAAAGTGATAAAAGCTGTTGATGGTAGCTGCCAGTATAAGTGAGACACAAAACAGCTGCCAGTTGAAACTCTGGGACTATTCTGGCTCTCTTTTCTCAACTTGAGAGAGCAGGCCAGTCACATTTCTGAAGCAGATGACTCATGAGCAGCTTCCGATTTATGCTTACTTCCTGGACTCAAGGGAAGAGGCAGGATAGGGTGATGCAGGGAGTTATGTTCTGGGCAGGGAAGTAAGTGTGGAGTGGGATGTGGACTGGCCAGCTCCATAGGATCAGTTCTTCGTAACCTGTGTCTGCGTTCTCATCTTCCTCCTGAGCCCAGACCCTTGGCTGGCTGTCTTGGCATCTTGAACTGCATGTTCCAAAGCACCTCAAACTCAATCTGTCAGGTCTTGAACTTTGCCATCTTTTCCTCTCTTAATGAAAGACACTTTTGGTCAACTCATTCAGGCCAGAAACCTGGAAGTCACCCTAGTTTTGTTCTTCTCCTAAACTCACCTTCATTGTCACGAAGTCATCCTAGTCTGCATTTCTAATGAGGTGTTAACTCATCCCCTTTGCATGCCTAAGGCCACTGCTCTGAGTCAGCCACCTTTCACCTGAAATGCAGCCTATCAACTGGTCTTTAGTATCAAATAATCCTCCTCCATTATTCAGAATGCAAACAGAGTGATCTTTTAAAAAGTTAAATCTGATCATGTCTCAGTTCTATGGAAAATCTTCAATGTCTTCAATTTTTTTTTTTTGTAGAAAATCAAATTTCTGTGCATGTTAGACAAAGCCATTCACAATTTAGCCATGCCTACCTCTGTAGTCTCTCCTCTCTTGTCTCCTCCAACTTTCACTCACTATTCCAGCTGTATCAAACTACTTTCGGATTCTTCTTATACTGTTTGTACTTGCATAACTTGTTCCTTTAACCTGGAATTCCCTTTCTATCTTCTTCGCATTGATTCACTCTACTAGGTTCTCAAGGCTCAGTCTATAGGAAGGGCCTTGTTCTTCTACCAATTGTCACAGTGATATTATTTATATATTTCTTTGTTTTTCCTTTCACTGACCTTGAAGCAATTTGAAGTAGAGACTCTGTCACTTATCTCAGTAACCTAAATGCTTAGCATGGTAACTGAAAATTATAGGCCCTCATTAAATGTTCAGACTGTAGTATGTTCTCATTATTTTACTATTTCTCTTTTCTACCATGGGGCAGTAGCAGGAATTGCTACTCAGACTCATTTGGGCTAATGTTTTGGCAAAGTTTTGATACTGGAAAGAAAGATGGTTATACATTCACATCACAAAAAGTTACAGGTCCAAGGATATCAAGAATCGAAGACTTACCAAAGATAAAGACTATCTAGGAGAAATTTCTAGAGGAACTTTTCCACTCAGGTCAGACTTCTGGTCACCCTCTCTTTTTTCCTCTCTGAGAGCACAGGATTTGGGCATTGTGCTGCCCTTTCACTGCCACCTTCTTTGTTTTCAACTATTATTTCTTTCAGTCCTTGACTAATGAGAAATAAGAAAAGTAGTTCCAGCAAGGATAACTCTTCACTCTGCAAGTTTTCTAAGAATTTTCATTGGAAATTACAAGAAATAATCAGCAAAGAGTTTCCATATAATATCCTCCTATGAATACTTTTTATTTTTCCCAAAAGAGTCTCGGAGGGAGCTAAGACAGGTCATTGGTTTCATGTAATGTTTATCTGTACTTTGGAGACCACCTATTTTCAGTGAATTTCCTGGAATCTAATCAAAGGAGCTAAGGAAGAAATAAGAAGTAGCCGGGGGCTTTGTAAGAGTTGGGGTGAAACAGGGTCTAGGGATTTGGCGTGACCCTGTACCTCAGCTGGAAAAGAGGTAGCAATGGAAACGGAAGCGAGGAGAAGCCTTCGGTGATGATGCTACAGGAGATATCCAGCCTCTTGTTCCTTCTTCCTCGCCATTCTTTTTGGCATAACTACCCCATGGATCCCTGCTTGGGATCCACAGTGGAGAAGTTCAGAAGAGTTTTGCCTGGTCAAAGGGATGAGGAGAAGGACATGTGAAACATATCCTCATAGCTGTGGCTGTGGTGGGGAGCAGTTTCTTTGGCCATCAGGCTGAGGTAGTAATAATTCCCAGGGACTATCTGTATGTTACCAGCAGTCCAGCAGATGTAAATAGAGACTGCTCATTATTGTTCTTTAAAAAGTAATATCCTAGAGAATAAAACACTATTCTTTATATTGTGTTTCATGATTAACTATGACTAGCTATTCTAGAATGTTTAGGTCCTTCTTTCCTTCCCCTGCAGATCTAGAGGGTATTTACCAGAGCTAACATCCAGAGCCACATCTGTTTCAGGAACATAGCCCAGTTATGGGGTTGAAAATATATAGTCACAAGCTGCACTTGGCCACTGCATTCTGGAAGGCCTGACTAGATGTATCTGCCCATGAGATCACCCCAGCTACCAGCCAAACATATTTCTCCTCTGAATTATTGAAAAGTATTTCTAAAACATGATGTATCTGAAAAATTCGGTGCCTCCATTTTGGTTCATTTTATAGCCTTTACTGATTACACACATTTCTTCTGTGGCTTGAATAGATAGCAGCATCAACTGCGGTAATAAATCCTCCATGCTGCAGACCTGTGTAGCACATCTGCTTGTGCCAAAGTTACACACCAGATGGCAACTGAAAATGATTTGCTGTCTATGGTAGGATGGTATTTAGAGAAAATACATCACAAGTAAAACAGGATGTACATTTTGCAGTGATTTTAGAAGTACATTGAACAAGTTAGTGGGCAGATACTGCTGAGTGCCTACTCTGTGTAGAACCTTGTGAGGGTTGCTGTTTTGGCATGGATGTAGGGCTTAGATGTGTTACTAATACATCATCTCCTGTAAGAAGGTTGGAAAAATAATGACTTCCTAAATTCTCAAGGTTTCTCCACTGTTGGTTTCTGTTATGAACTTGGAACAGGGATTAAGAACATTTTAGCCACCAAGGATGTGTTTTCTGTGGCTTTTTGATTAGGGCGAGTGTTGTGACCTTAAGTGACCTGGGGAAGACAGGGCCTACTGGGATAGCCGTTGATTAGGTGATCTAAATGGATTTGATCCATAAACTACATTGCAGGGTCCTAAAGACTTCAAATATCCGGGAAAGTCTCCATTAAGATATACAGAGTATAGAAGTAACTGTGACTTTCTGGTCAGAAATGTCAGTGTCCTGAAGTGCATGTTCTTTAGTAATTACTCAACTGGTCCTGGAGAGTGAGTGGGTGATGAGCTAATGAATATGCCATCACCCCTGGCCTGTGTTATCTCTCTTCCCTACTCTCCCCAAACAGCTATAACCAAAAATGAAATTTTCTCCCCTACAGTTAAGACCATAAGATCATAAATTGGTGTCTGATACCACCTCCCACTTCCATGAAGCAAAAATGAAGTTTCCTTTCTAGTTTTCATGTCATTTTACTGGGGGGAATCCAAGAGGCAGTTCCACTGTGAGGAAGAATACTATGAATTGGCCATCCCTGAAATAAAATGTCTTGAAAGACTTGACAGGGCTGTTTTACTGTGAAAAATATTAATATCTTAGCAGATTTAAGGAGGAGCCACATGTAGGCAGTTTTCTAATCCTTTATTTTGAAATTGGATTCCTGTCCTTATTGCTGAGAAAGACAAACAGTGAGTGGGCTGCTGATCACTCGGGGTGGGGGCCAAGGAGCAGAGAAGCAATTGGAATAATTCACACCAACATGTAAATTACTGAAAGGGCTTTAACACTCTCAGGAACATTTGCGTTTTTAAAAGACTCTCTCTAAACCCAAATAAATCTATGGTACTGGGTGGGGGTAATTCTGGCAATGTAACACAGTGAGATAAAAACAAATTAAGCAATGCACGGGAAACTGCTTCAGAGGTGGGTGAAGGGGGCAGAACTCTGGAGACCAGCCCCCTAAATGGTTCCTGCTTTCCCACAGCCTTTTTACTGATTCTCTTAAAGCCTTAAATGCTCTTTTATGGGTCCCAGGCAGAACCTGGGGCTGGAAAAAGAAAGCATGCCTAGCAGGAGGCAGGCAGTAGAGAGGGCATGAAGACAGGGCAGGTGGCTCTTTGTTTCTGGTCATTATAAGTTTGAAAATGTCAGGGTTTAACAATAGTTTGTTATAAACATAGCTATCAGAAGTGTGAAAATAATGGGAAACTGCAATGGAGAAAATAAGTTTGGCTGTTTATGTCAAGCACTTGGAAAATATTCAGCCCCATTGCTCCCTTGGGCTGGATTGATACTGCCTATGAACTTCCTTCAAGAAAAACACAACCGGTTTCACCATCCATTTTTATTAACTCCACATTCTCAGAGGAATCTTTATGCACTCCCTTGAATATCAGGACTAAATTTGTTTCACTTCATGTGGAACTGTCACACTGGATGTAATTTTCCAGGAACTCGGTTCTGCTTTCCAAGACCAGTAGGGATATCTGTGAATATTCTGCCATTGCTCTTCCTACTTTGTATTAAGTCTCCAGACATTATTTTAGGAATAAGAGAAATAGTTTTTTTTCCCTAATGAAATAACTTTAGGGCCAGCGTACTTGCTATGAGTGATAGTGAGTACTTAAATCTACCCTCCACCTCATGTGGGCTGAGAAACTCTTCTTTGGCTAAGATAGGGGTAGGCAGACAGAATTGTTAGTTCAATGAGGATGTTGATGCCCCAGAAGATGAAAACAGGCCAGGAGATTTGAGCTTGAATTGAGCATGAGGGAGGAGGATGGGAGGTAGGATAAAGGCCTAGAATGCAAGGTAAAAAGCTCTAGGTCTGCGCTGCCCATAGAAGTATAATGTGAGCCATGTCTGTAACTTTAAACTTCCTAGCCACCTAAAAAAAAAAAAAAGGTAAAAGAAACAGGTAAAATTAATTTTGGTAGTATATTTTATTGAAATCAATGTATCAAAAATGTTGTCATTTTGACATGTAATCAATGCACAAACATTATCACTGAGATAGTACTTTCTTTTTTGGGTTCTAAGTCCTCTAAATCTGCTTTACATTTTACATTGACGGCCTGTCTCCATTTGGACTAGCCACACGCCAAGTGCTCATGCAGCGGGTAGACAGAGCAGGTCTAAGTCATAAGCCAGGAGGAGAGACACGATGATGACCCAAATCATGTATTTATTTATTTATTTACAAATAGATTGTTACAAATAAGTAATTTTATGGCTCTAAGTCAGAGAGAGCATTTAGAAAATAATGAAAGTTAAGAGAATTACCTAACTTTGGACAATTATGCCCAAGAAATAGAGTGGTTAAGGAAGATTTGTGTGACTAGAATAGAATTTACTGAGTTAGGCTTCAGGTAGATATAAGGGGATCAGAGCTTACCTTGAATTACAGGGTGAACATGGAGTTCATTCACAGGTGATCTTGGTTTTCTTAAGGTAAGTGAGAAAAGCAGCTCTGCTCCTGGAATGAGAGGGGAAGTAAAGATAATGTGGTGATGACTCTAAAAGCCCCATGAACATATAAACCTAAAGATAAAGGGGACACAATGTCCTGAAGATAATATGCATAATCAGTTCCCTGAGTTTAAGTGAGCCCTCAAATCTCCTTTCTGCAATAAAGTAAATTTTATCTATATGAAGTGCTTTGTTAATTGTGAAACTCATATACATACATGGGTTATTGTTATTGGCTAAAGAAAGGGCTGTTCTGTGGAGATGAGCTATCAGGGACACCTAACAGGGAAAATCCATCATCCCAGCGCATCATTAAATCTCAGAAACTTGCTCCTCTAGGTGGGTAACAGAGAGTTAGTGGAGGTGAGGGAGGGCTATCTTTCTGTTGGGGGCAATCTTGGATTTGTTTTATCAAAACATTTATTGCCCATCTTTAGAACCATCAGCCCATTACTCTCATTGTATATTTAGTGTGAGGGGATGTACTGCTCCAAAATTAGTTTTTCTCCCCCTCAGTGTGGGCATTCAGTGGCTTCATAAAATTGATAAATGGCTCTTCTTGGACACACAAAATAGAGATTGGCAGGCAATTTAAAGTTAAGATTTCCCAGTAGAACCATCACTACCAACAAGATCACATACTGACTCTCCTGTTTTCTGAGAAATGTTAAAATAAGGCCAAGATTTTTATGATCCTCACTTTCTACTGCCCAAAAGGCTTTTCTACCCTTCATTTCTCCTGTGCCAGCTACAGCTGTGTTTTCCCAGTTGTGTCCCCTTTGTGTACACAAACATACATACATGGATGCTCCTAAAATCAGTCATTTCAAGTGGCTCTAGGTTTTGCTAAGACAATTGTGTAAGTGAGAAAAAGTACTTTCTTAGAAAATGGCTTTGGAAGACACAAAAACATTTTACATCAGGTGACAGCTAGAAATCACAGTGTACTCAGAACCCTTTATAAATAGCCTGTTCTGCAAATACTTCCTGTAATGATAATTATAACACTTTGAAGTATAGGGTTTACTCACACACGATTCCATTTGAGCTTCACACCAACTTTGCAAGGCATTTGAAACATTCCACAGTTTTGATGCAGGATCTGAAGCCCAGAACATTTAAATGACTTGACCGAGGTCACACAACTGATATTTAACACAACCGGCACTCCACTGCTGCATCACTTCTTCTTCTTTATAAGCTGTGTTTTCCAGGCTGTGCAACCTGGAAGCAACACACGTCATAACCACATACTCACTCTGAGGCTCCCATTCGCTGTAATGCCAACTCTACAATTTCTGCCAGCCAGCCTTAGGGTCTTTTTTCCCCAAGGAATCTTGGCGGGGGTGATGTGGAGAGGGAAAGAAGCTCACGTATGTTTGGGACTTAGATTTGTTGGCTACATGCTGGCAGGCACCATTTCTATTATTTTATGATCCAGTTTGCAATCCGTAGTGTCATCTATCACTGCCCAGATAGTAAAGCACCTGAAACTCTCTTAAGGTACTGCCCAAGTATTATGCTCTCTCACTCGTCTGGACCAGCCCTAAGCTGTTCTCTAATGCAGCTCAGAGCTTCAGCTACAAAGGTCACAGCTGAGTTGGGGCATGACCTTTGCCCTAGCCTCACCCCCAGCTTTGTTACAAATGCTGTTAAATATTGCCCTCAACAGAGTCTTAAAGGAGGAAACTGCTGTTTATTTTCTTACTCCCTTTTTGTTGTATGCCCCTCGCCCTGAGAGGTCCACAGGTGCTAAGCCAGAGAAGCATCTAGGTAACAAGCCCCAAATGGTTAACAATGCGCCACTGAGTTTAAAAACAGCTATCCTACCTTTGAATGAGTTATCTCCCTGAATACCCTTAGATCCCTCCAGCCAACAAACTCTGCAGATTCTACCCTGCCCTTCCTTCCCACTGGTCCATAGTTTAGATTATCAAGCTGAGATCTCTACATTCACAACTGCTAGAACGATTTTCCCCAAACACTCCATTTTCTCAGTTACTCTTGGTGAACATCTGTCAGATCAAAGCCAGATTTTTCTGCCTAAAACATCAAGATCCTTCACAAGCTGTTCATTTTATTTTATTATTTTTCATGCCCCTTCCTCCATAGGATGTCAGAGAGAATTTGTATGTAATAGGCATTTTCCACAAATATCAGTGAGTTAATTGAGTAAATTAACAAGCTATGCATGACAGATTAGAGACTGATTTTTCTTTCTCAGGCATATTTCTGGATATTTTTTATTAGTGATTATTTTTTCAAGTTACATAGCTTTTATTTATCATCAGCATCTTTCCCACCTTCTCTTCCTTGTGAACCTACATAGCAATATTGTTGGCAATGGATCGGTAAGGTCTTTTTTTATTAATGAATGAAACCACACTAATTAGCAGAGCATTGTGTTGGTTATAAAACAAACCAGAATGCAAGTTAAACAGAAACCGGCTCAGGAGCCCATAATCTGAGGAAGGTAATAGTATATCAGATCTGTTCTGTAAAGGATATGCTCATAAATACTCACATAAGTACATAGTATCTTAGATGAAAAAACCATCTAAACTTTGTGTGAGCATTACTGCAAGTGGTTTTATGTGGTCTAGAGCTTAAGAATGAGTCACAAGAATTGCATATTCAGGGAGGAAATGGCCAAGTTAAAAAATAAATCAGCACTCACTTCCTTTTTGGAGAGACTTCAAGAAGGAAATGAGATTTCCAACACTCTTGCTATGAGGAGTAAGAAACTGAGGTTTGTTGAGGCCAATAAATCATATAACTCTCTCCTCCAGATTTGAAACCAGCTGAGAAATATATGCAGGTGTCAGAAAAAAGATTACAATATAAATGTTATCACTGATAAAGCTAGATTGGAGACCATGCCTTAGACCCCATATTGCCTTCCTATTTTCACTTAACTTTTATTCTGAATATAGCTCACTCATTGGTCCCAGGCAGATCAGCTGGACATTTCCAGGCCTCCTCTGTAGAAGAGAGAAAGGCTCAGGAAAAATCACCAGACAGTTTTCAAAGGAGAGAAATGAGAATGGACCGTATATGCCTAGTGACCCTTTCCCCGATCTCACCAATCAGATAAATCAGGAATCAGCAAACTTTTACTATAAAGGGCCAGATAGTGAATATTTTGGGTTTTCAGGCCTTATGGTCTTTGTTCCAGCTGCTCAGCTCTGCTGTTCTTGCAGGGGGCAGCCAAAGACAATGTGTAGGTAAATGAGAATGACTGTAGTATTCATTTGCTAGGACTGCCATGGCAGAGTGCCACATAATGGGTGGCTTACACAACAGAAATGTATTGTCTCACAGTTCTGGAGGCTAGAAGTCTGAGGTCAAGGTGTAGGCAGGGTTGGTTCCCTCTGAAGGCTGTGAAGGAGCATCTGCTCCATGCCTCAGTTCTAGCTTCAGGTGGTTTGCTGACAATATTTGACCTTTCTTGGTTTGTAGAAGTATCACCCTGATCTCTGCCTTCATCTTCACATGATGCTCCCCCTGAGTGCTTACCTCTGTCCTAATTTCCCCTTTCTATAAGGACACCAGTCATTATTAGATAAGGGGGCCCACTCGACTCCAGTATAACCAGTAGTAACCAATTATATCTGTACATAAACAGATTAAGGCCACCTTTTGAAGTACTGGTGATTAAGACTTCAACATATAAATTTAGAGGAAGCACAGTTCAACTCATAACATGGATATGAAATGTTATATTTCATATAAATATCATGTGGCATGAAATAGTCTTCTCATTTTTCCAACCACTTAAAACATATAAATATATGTGAGCTGTACAAAAACAGGCCCTGAGATATAGATTACCAACCTCTGAGATAAGTCACTCCTTCTCCAGAAGGAAGAAATAAGTGGGAGAGGATTAAGTGAGGGAGGAAAGGAGGGACCAAAGTGTTCCTCCAGTCCTAATCCCTCCATGGGGGTAAGTGGGAGTTCCCTGCCCTCTGCAGAAATATGAGCAGTGGGATAATAAATGTCCCATACTATACAGCCCAAAGGATTCTAGCTATCTGGGAAGCAGATTATATTCCAGGAAGAGTGGGAAGCATTAGCGGGGATGGTGGAATGGAAAAAACAGACCAAAAAAAAAAAAAGGAAGAAAAGGAAAAAAAACAAAGTTTTTTTTAAAAATGATAGTATCTAGAGAAAGATTTGTAAGTATAACATGCAGTCTTCATTTTACGGCCTTTAAGAAACACAGTAGGTCCTGTAAGGAATTGATCAACATGATCAAAGTAATTAATGAGGAAGAGGAATTGAAGTAAATCCACAGGTAGAAAACATGAAAAGAAGGGTAATGCAAAAGTCCAGACTGACAGTTTACAAGATTAACAAGTACAAGATTTTCTAGTTTATAAGAACCTGACTACAGCTATGGTTGTAGAGCGAAAAAGTATTAAATAAAAGACATCTTTGTTCTAAGGGCTCTAACTTTCATCTAAGACTTTTTGAAAGCCCTTTGTTGTATGTTCTTAGAGTACTTATTACTCCCTGTTTTGGAAGAAATGCAAGTAAGGCTTTGATTTTTTTGTTCTAAAGCTTTTGGTGTATGTAGATATCCTTTTAGTCAGCAATCTGCTTTAGGCACTTAATTTCTTATGATTTCTCATGATTTCTTATGATTGATCTCAGTCTTTAGTTTCTAGTCGCTTGCTGTATAACTTTTATTATAAGCTTTTATGAGCCATCTGATGATTGTGTGTGTGTGGAGATGTGGTCTTAAGGGACATGCCACCCTCACCTGTCTTTCTCTACAATACTTTATCAAATCCGCTCAAATATCAAGCCACGTGATTGGAAACAGCTCAAGTATACTTCATTTTTTTTTAACCTCCCTCCCAAATTGCCTTCACTGGATTATAATTTAACAGGGACCTTGGAGTTTTAATTAAGGGTCATTTTTTTTCTATATAACCATAAAAGAACATTCTTGTATCTTTTATGAAGCTTCTGTTAAAGACTCTTGATTATATTATTTGGAGCTAGTGTATGAAGAACTAGATAATGTTATTCCTATACTTTCACGCTACAAATAAGATAGTTTTAATTAAGCTAACCATGCTACAGAACTTTTTTTAAACATTTTTTATTGAGTTATAGTCATTTTACAATGTGGTGTCAAATTCCAGCGTAGAGCACAATTTTTACAGAACTTTTCAATATTCACTTTGCTTTGCCTTTTCAGAAGCTTGGAAACAAGTATTACACTTGATTCTAGTATAGAAAGTCAACCTAAGATTTTCAGTTCAACTTTCTCCCTTTCACTTTGGATCTTTTTCCTTTTAACTTGCTTTAGTGGTTTTATTAAACAGTGTTTTTTATTGCAGAGATACAAAACTTTTTTGAATGTAAGTAGGATAAGAATAATAAATGATTGTCTTTCATCACTTTGTCCAGGGGGAGTTATCTTCTACTGCAAATTTTTGTAACCTTAGTTACCCTCTAATGCCATCTCAGGTTACAGTGATTTTTTTCTTCCACAGATTCCTTACTCAATGATTTCTCTCCTGAAGTGCTATATTTGTTAAAGAAAAAAATACGTACTAGACTCCAGAAATACATCCGTTTTTTTTTAAATTATTGTTTTAGTAGGCAGTTCAATTATTTCTCTTTGACAGAATGAAAACTAAATAAAAGTCATTTTATTTAGTTGTGTTTACTGGGATCTTTTGCTTGAAAGCGACAGAGGTTTAACTCAGACTTGTGTAAGCACAAAAAGGTATCAGTTGACTAAAATAATTTGGAAAGCCAGAACTTACCTGTCTCTGGATTTACGTATGGTTAAATCCAGGAGCTCAAAAGAAGACTCTTTCACTCATCTCTCTGCTCTACCAAACTAGACGGTGGCTTCCTTATCGGGCAGGCACTCCCCACAATGTAGCAAAAATGACTAGCAACAATTCTTGATTTACATTGTACTGGCAGCTGGCATTTATAATGAAGAAAAAAAAAGTCTATCTTTCAATAGTTCTGACAAAAATCCCAAGGAGAGCTTTTATTGGCCTGTCTTATGTCATGTGACTGTCCCTGGACTTAATCACTATGGCTGAAGAAATCGAGTATCTAATTGGCTGGACTCCCAGGATGTACCCACTCCTAGAGCCAGGAGGTGTGATCGGCCCCACCCAAAGCACTTGGGCTAAGAATGGGGAACAGATGGTTCCCAAAAAAATTCCAAGCTGAACAAAACACAGGTTAACTATATCCCCCATTATGTTTCCATTCCTTGCCTGCCCGTCATCCATACATACCTTGTTCCCCATTTTAAAAATTCTCAAAATAGCCCTGGCTAATACTATGCAAATATGCCTCTATAAGGAAAATTGCCTCTACCTCCACTCTAAAATAAGACAACTTTTAGGCTCATCTGGCTGGTCTCCCCCTCCTTTCTGGGAGGAACTCCCTTTTCCATTGTCCAGCATAGCTACATGGCAGATGGACATTGGGGAGGCTTTTATTTTAACAGCTGTAACATTTCATTTCCTCCTTTCTATTGGTGCAGATTTGGGGGGAATTTGCCTTGTGATGTGGGCATTTTCAACGCTGTTTAGTGAGCCTGGGCATTTCTCTGGCAGTGGTACTGCCTCTCCTGATAGACTTGTTGGTCTGTTTATTTCCTGAACATAGACTGATTCTTGTAGAGTCATGGCCCATCAGTCTGGTTCCAGACATCATCAGTTCTCCCTCTTAGCAATCTGCCTTTATTCTCTGCCCTTCCCACAAGCCACCTAGACCTCAAACTGGGAAGCAATGGGCTGTCTTCATGCAGATCCTACACCTCAGTAGTAGGATTCCTGGGTATGGCTTTTATAGAGGAGTGTGACTGTTCTTTGTGTTAGTTGGGGAGTATAGAGCAGGAAGTGTCTAGAAGTGGTCCTCCAGCTCCCTGGCTTACCAGGATCCCAGTCTCTTTTCCCATTGTGTTTCCCATTCATGCTAATGTTACCTTGAGGCAGAGATTAATACATCCACCATCCCAAGAGACACAGAGTTATCTGCTACTGGTCATGCTGGAGTGCCAGGCACAGGCAGAAAGGATGACTCTTAGGACTGAATCTCTTCTGTTTCCTGCTTCCAGAACTGGCAGATTAGGCTGAAGGCCATCCTTTTCTTACACAATCTTACAGAAGGCTGAAGGAAGGATTTTTTAAGTTTTTTTTTTTTTCTGTTCCCCTAAAGCTCTATTATGGTCATTTATTTGATTTGAGTTGCAAGGTACATTAGGTACCTTTTAGCTGGCTGCTTTTCTATCAAATAACAGCTTTTTCCTTTTCTTAGTGTGAGATGGGGGAATCCTCCACTTCAACTCAGCTCATCCAATGTCACAGTTTAAGGTCTGTTACTGGTTATCTCCACTTCCAGATACCAAATTCTGTATTACTTAGGATTCATGTTGGTGCAAGTGGTAGAAATCCAGCACATAAAAGTTTAAATAGAAGGAATTTGTTGGCTTCTATACCAGAAAGGCCATAGATGCAACTGTCTTCAAGCATATTGGTTATAGAGGTTCAATGTCTTCAGGGCACATTTTTCTCCTTCTCTCCACTACCTGTGTTATCTACATTCTAGTAGCTTTCCTTCCTTCCCTCCTTCCTTCCTTCCTTCCTTCCTTCCTTCCTTCCTTCCTTCCTTCCTTCCTTCCTTCCTTTCTTCCTTTCTTTCCTCCTTTCTTCCAAGATAAAACTCTAGGCTTGCATCATTCTCAGAGCTGGCAACACAGCCAAAATTGTAAATGCAGAAATTCCTCTTGGCCTGTCTAAGTCACCTGCCTATCTTCTGAAGGCGTAGTCCTCTGGCAGGTAAGGTCTGCAGTACGTGTTGACCTTCTCTTAATCTGGGAGCAGGATCAGCTGCTTGGACTGAAAATAGCAGGAGAGTGGTTTTCTCAAAGAGATGCTGAGTCAAGAAACCTATGTCCCAATATCATCGTACACCCATCAAAAAGACAAGAGATAACACATGTTAGGGAGCATGTGGAGAAAAGGGAACTCTTATACATTGTTGGTGAGACTGTAAAATGGTAGGACCATTATGGAAAACAGTGTGGCAGTTGCTCAAAAAATTAAAACTAGAACTACCATATATTCATATATCCAGCAATCCTTTCAGGAATTTAAATTAGTAATCCTGAAGAGATACCTGCACACTCTGTTTATTACAGCATTATTCATAATAGACAAGATATGGAAGCAACCTAAGTGTGGCTGGTAGGTTAATTAGATGAAATAATATATAAAATATTATTCAGCCACAAGAAAAGGAAATCTTTTCGTTTGCAACAATGTGATTAGACCTTGAGAGCATTATTATGCTAACTGAGATAAGTTAGACAAAGAAAGACAAATCCTGTATGAAATACCTTATATAAGAAATCTTAAAAAGCCAAACTCATAAAAACAGAGAGTAAGATGGTGGTTATCATAGGCTGGGGGATTGGAGAACTGAGGAGATGTTTTTTAATGGTACAAACTTGCAACCAGTAGATAAAAATAAATTCTGGAGATCTAATGTACCATGTAGTGATTATAGTGAGCAATATTGTATTATAAGGTTCAAAGTTGCTAAGAGACTAGATTTAATTGTTCTCATCACAAGAAAGAAATGATAATTACATGAAATGTTAGGGATGTTAGCTGATGCTATGGTGGTAGTCATACTGTATTATTTAAATGTATCAAACTAATACATTTACACCTTAAACTTATGCAATGTTATATATATATAGCTTAATAAGAAATAAAAAATAATTTTTAATGCTTATGTCCCCTACATTGGTTAAGTCACCTTAAAATTAAAAATGGCAAATACTAAACACAATTCAGTCTTACATGTCATAATATAATTATTAAACACATGTTATTTCTGTAGCACAGTGGTTCTCAAATATTTTGATCTCAGGAAGCTTTGTCTCTTAAAAATTATTGAGGACTCCAAAGAGCTTTTGTTTGTATGGGTTATAGCTCTTGATATTTACTATATTAGAAATGATAAAATTTCTATATTTGAAATTAGAACAAAATTTTACATTATTTTTTATAAATTTACTTAAAAATATCAATGATAAACCCATTGCATGAAGCATTACTATATTTTCCAAAACAAGAATAAATTTAGTGAGAAGAGCATTATGTTTATTTTAAACTGGTTACTTTCTTACTTTTTTTCACATCTATATAAATCTGTTGAATGTCTGACTTAATGGAAGACAACTGGATTTTTATATCTGCTTCTGCTTCAATTTATTGCTATATTGTTTTTGTGGAAGTATATGAAAAAAATCTAGCCTCATACAGTTACGTAATGGAAAAAGGGGGAGTATTTTAATAGCCTTTTTAGATAATTGTGAGTATTTGTCTTTTAGTCAACACCAAAAGTCAACAAATGGTAGTTTCTTTGCATATAAAATCTGGAACCGTATCAATGAGCTTTTCATGTTCTGTTACATTAAAATTCATTGGTCAGATTTGCAATTTGTATCTTTTACCCATATGTGATTTTGTAACATTATGCCTTGGTTATTGGAAAATGTTGGTTATATGGATCTTCCAAATGATGACACATTTCACTATATAATATTTATATAGTACATAATATAAAATCACATTTGTTTACATCACATAATTCTCAATAAATTCTTCGTGTATTTAGAAGCTGTCAAATTCATAATGGTGGATACATTTTCCAAAGTTCTAATTCCCTCTTGAAATCTTGAATTTTATCATTGGCAACAAACATCGTCACTTTTCCTTTAGGTGACAGTCTCACTTTGCTGATTTTTGAGAAGATGTCTGTCAAATACCCAAGTTGGAATAAGCATAGCCTGTCAGTTGTTCATTCAAGTACAAATGGTCCTCCAGGGAAAAAAACCAATCACACATGCTTTCCTCAAGCCTGCCTGCAGACTAGAATATTCATACTGAAGCATTGTTTAATAATCCTTAAAACAAGTTCATTATCCTCATTCTACTAGTTCATATGATGAAGTTAGAAAGTAGAATTATGGTTAGAATTTTCTATCTCACTGCTTAACTTCATGAGTGATGTTATCCTCGTGATAGAATGCCTGCTGTAGTTGGTTCTATCTTATTAATACTTGGCAGCCCTTGATTCCTTTACTGCTAAATATATAAACAAAATGTTAGAAGTTATCACAGTCTGAAGCAGAAAGGATTCATCAAGCACTCAATCAATTGTGTCTGAAGAAATAAACCTCCCAAAGAGCACCCAGAATGGATTTATTTAGCAGCAAGCAGAAGATTTCATTGATCATCTCTAAAATATGCTGTTAAGGCTAATAATTTTAAAAGCACATAGCTAAATGACATGAATTTGACACCAGACAGCAAAGAAAAAATTTCATATGTATAACTATATAGAACTATGGAAAATTGTCCATCTCGATTGCCTTCTCAGGTGGTTTTCAAATTCTTTATTTTGATTCTTTTAAAAATTGCAGCATAATTAATTATAACTGTTAAATAATTGGACTGATAAGTTGCTCTGAAGAGATGACTAGCTTGAACTCTTGTCCTTGCTTTCACTCCAAAAATTGGTAAACTCATTCAAATCACTCAACTTTTCTCAACCTCACTTCTGTCATCCATAAAAATAAGAGCATTGGACTAAATAATTTCTGAGGTTCATTCATGTGCCAGGATTTGAACTGCAATGTACTCACAATAGTTTAGTTGTGGTGGGGAATTTGAAACTATTTCAAAGTTTCTCTCAATTAATTATTATTTCTGAAGCATTGTGTATGAAAATAGGAAGGTGGCACAAAGAATGTCTTCACCATTTTATATTATAACTTTTGGATCACAGCTATATATAGTCTTTACTTTTAATTCCTCTATGTTTGTTATTTTCAGCACTTTTAATTTAATATGAGTATTATTTTTTTTCAGCTTGCAAGGATGTTATTTGAAATCATCATTTTATGTGTATTATTAGAGTTTCTTTAATAGAAAACATTTAGACTCATTCAATCTTATTAGTTATCCTTTACACCTAAAGTCAATCTTACCTTTTTCTCATTATAACAGTAGAGTTCTGATTACTTTATCTCTTAAATACCACACAAATGCAAATATTTTTAAATGCTGGATTCATTACACACCGCAGTATTCTGAAATAAAGAGACGCTAAGGATCCCTAATGTAAAGTGATTAGAGAAATTTGAATTTTAATCTATTTAACTCCCACTCATACAATTTCCATTATAACTTTTTATCAGCATTGGGACAACGCTTCACTCCCCAGCACAAACTTAATAGAGGAGAATTTCAAATTCCTACAATTGAAGCATATCAGTTGTCATGCTGTGCTTGTAAGTATTTTATGTTGGCTGAAGGCTTGAGAGTAAATGTGTTATTTTTCTGTTTGCAAAGAACTACATACTTTTAAAACTTTAATTCAGATACATGGAAATATCAGTGGCATTCTAGTAGGTTTTACTGAAATCGGTTTGTTGATACTATAGCTCTTTTTTATTGGACATTATTTTAATGACATATTATATTGTACTAGTAAAAAGTTGGTTGTTATTGATGCACATGGAGAAAGGACTTATCATTTCATGTTACAGAGTCTTGTATATCTGTATTTATGAACTCCCATGGTACTAAAGTAATATACTAGAAACACAAAAATAACCATGTATCTTCCAAATCATTTATCATTTCAGAGTTTGAAGCAATATACACTCCAGGAAACCTTCACACATTTAACTCCATCTTCTCTAAACCCAGCCCTCTTCATAATGAGTGGGACTGTGGGCCTATGGGAAAACACAATGGTACCTGGCCTACCTGGTGGATGTCAAATACGGTAATTAGCTCTAGATGGAGGGGGAAAGACTCATGGTGGTCTTTATAGCTGATAATACATAAAACAGTCAAGCCAGCTATTTTGGCCACCAAGTGAGTTTGAAAGATTTTTCTATCCAAGAAACAAGATAAATAAGCAGATTCATGTAAAGATAAATAGGAGGCGTGACTTTGTGGCTTAGCTGTGATGTAGCGCTACACACTAGTATCCCCACCTGTTCCCTACATTTTCATGATCCTGCAAAATCCTTCACACTTCTTTCTCAAGACAGAGATGGCCCAAGGTAGTAGAAAGCCCAGGCTCAGACTGGGTCTGGGGGTGAGATGCTCATTGTCACAATGGCAGTTGCAACTCTGTTGACAGATAGTGGAAATAAAATGTCATCTTGTGGGCAATCCTCAAGGCAACTGACATTATTCGGAAAACAAACTGCACATTTAGTCTTCACAGAAAGGAAGTAGACTGTGTTTTTGGTTATGTCTGGGTGTCCAGCCCATAACATCGGCAACTACGTCTGGGCATGAAGGAGTCCCTAGATCAGTTTTTCCAGAACAGCAATTAGATTAATGATTTTGGAAGCTTAAAGTTCTCGGAATATGATGCGACTCATTTGAGGTTGTTCTAATTAAGCTAAGCATGTTTTTTTTTATTCTCAGAATCTGTAAGGAAAGCCAAGGTCTGTTTTTCTTGTCATAAAAGAATAACCACAGTGGAAATCTGGCATGAAAATAAGCCCAAACAGATTTCTCCTAGAAACATCTATTTCTTATATGTCTAGGGTTTATTTGAGAAAAATGGTACTTGTAGGATAATAGCAGCAAAACAGAGTAGATTATCACATAACCAAAATTTATCCTGAAATGAGACTATATCGAGTTTAAAAAAATCAAAGATATAATAGAGTTTGAAATTTGGCATTTGATATTGACACAAAATGACTCATTTATTCTTTATTTAAAAACAGCAATGATTATGTAGAAACAATATTAGCATCAGCAGCAGAATTATGACATTTTAAAGCACTCCTTGGTATGTACCACTGTCCTAGGTATTGTACAAAGATAGTTAACAAACATGGGAGTCATTTAGGTGCTTAACACTTAAAACCATATGATATGTGTCTGGGCATGCAGGTGATTCAGACAAAAGAATTAATATGACACAAATATCTGACTTGAGTAATAATATTAACATTGTGTATGAGAAGAAGAGAAATTGCATAATCAAGTAGGATGATGTGTTAGGGAGAGATGTGCATATTAAGAATGAGACTCTCTATTGAGGAAATTTTAGGAGCTGACCAATCATTCTAAATAATTTTAAAATAATGGTAATAATTGTTGTTATTATATTAGTAATAGTAATAATGAAGCACTATTTTAGATGGAAGTGCATTTACTATGTTACATAATTTATTATTTTAAAACTTGCTTCAAAGACATCCTTGTCTGAAATAAATGACAAAAAATATTAAATGTAGAAAGGTACTTATCCTAAGATGAAAAATGATTTAAATCATTCATTATAAGAGAAGGGTAGAAGACAGAGAATAATGCAAAACAATTCAAAACCATCTATAACCTCCTCCTCCTTTCTACCAGCTTTATTCAAAGGTAATGTATACACAGCAAGCATTTCTATCCTGTTTAGAAGATGGGAAAACTGAGATATAAATATTTAAATATTTTACTTAAGATTAATAAGAAAGTAAGAGATCCACACGAAGAAAATGTTTAATCCGTTAACTTTAGCTCGTGCTGCCCTTGTAAATATTTATCATTTATCTTTGAGGGTTTTTCAAATAGTACTGTATATAGAGGAAATCATATTTTTAAAGTTAGCATTTCCATAACAGTTCTCTACTGCAAAGCACAAATACTTCTTTACAAAGTTTTTAGTGATACCAAAGAATACCTGATGTGATAGAGTCCTGAGTATTTTTTTAATTGGTAGGTACAATTACAAGAGTGAATGAAATTGGGAAGTGATTGACTTCTGATTTTATTCTCACATGCTGCATATTCATTCTCTGAACAGGTTTTATGGTCTACACAAACTGAGCTAGAAATGTCTACATTGCTCCACATGAAAGCCAAGCTCACAGTGAGGTCCAGAGCTGAAGGAAGTGTAGGCAGGAAATAGAGAGTCACTGAGTCATGTCATGGGAATGTATGGCTAGTGAGCTTTGATAACATTCAGCTAAACCACACTGTTGATTTTGGAAGATTTGTCGTGGGAACCCTAAGCAATGTCCTTACCCTCTTGGGGTGCATTTGTTTTTATGTTTCCTACTGTATTTAAGTGGTTTGGGATAGTTATTTCTTTTTTTGGTGTGGCAGCAGAGAAAATCTTGAAATGTAACCTCTATAGAGTGTCACATAAGCTCTCTTTTTGGCAGCTGTCCTAAGTGGACAACTGGTCGGCCTTATTTTGCTAACTATAGAGCAAAAAAGCCAGGGGTTCCATTTCAGTCAAAAAGCTATTTTGCTCAAGACTCCAGCCAGTTTTACTGGGATTACAATTCTAACCTCCAATCCTGATGGCCACTATTCTACCCTCAGCTCTCTTTTCACTGATAGCAGACAATGACCCAATGCAATGTGTCAAAAATAAAGAGAGAAAACTAGTGCAAAGGCTGAAGGAGCTAGAGCAAGAGGGCCTTAAACTCTAACTGTTGTATATAAGTCCTTTTCATGCACTCTGGTATCTGTCTCCATCAGGGCTGTTTCTGGTGCACCTCTCTGTGTAGACCCTGCTCTTCCAAGCAGTAGTTCATTCACTCAACTTAGCAAATATATTTAGGAGGCATACTGAATGCCATGTAACATTCTGCTCTAGAGGCTGTGATACAACAGAAAACACAAAATCTCTGCCCTCCTACTGCTTATACCATTTGGGTGAGAAAACAGTAAACAAGGTTGAGTGAAAATATATAGTAAGCTGAATGGGTTGGACTCCAAATTCACATTTTTTAAATTTACCTATTGGGGCTGCAATGCCAAAATAAAGTTTATAAATGACTTTTCTATGAGAAGTTGCTTTTAGACAGTGATCCTTTATGCATCTTATAAAGTCTACAACAGAGTGGGGCTAAATTCCTTGTACAGGTTAGACTCTTCTCTTAAACTTCCAAGGTATAACTTTAGCATTAAACTACACCTCACAGATCACTGATTACACATACCATATAGTTCATACTCTCTGGAATTTTTGCTAAATCCTTTCATTGGATTTGAAAAAGCAAAGCAAAGTGAAACAAAACAAAACATTTCTCCAGATTAGAGTATCTCCTTTTCTAATAAATTATTAGGATTTCTCCTAATAAATTATTTTGGACTCCTCAAAACTAAGGCAATCAAATCACTAATGTTTCCAATGTCATATTAATGTCCCCTAAGCTTACTTAACCTTCTCTCATTCATTTATTCAAAAATATTTGATTAGTACCTACTGTAGTGCCAGGCACCAGGAATACAATGGAGAGATGTTTTTCCATTTTACACCTGGCTTTTTCTTAAGGTCTGTTCCTCTTTCACCAGTTGGTCTCAGCTTAGAACTTTCATTTCACTCTTTTACTCCAAGCAGCCTATCTACCACTGGGAAATTCTCCAGTATGTCATAAGCATGTCACATGGCCATGTGGCATAGTTAATACCTGCTAGCTTCAATGTATGATTTCAAATGATTTCCCCAGGGCTAAATGAACATGTCAAATTGCTTAAAACAAAACAAAAAGCATAAACTTTTGAAATAAGATTGTACACTAGTAAAAGTCAATTATAATTAAAGTTGAATTATAACTTATAATTTATATTTCAGATAAAATTATTTCCATGATTATTTTAAATGATTTGAAAGTTTAAAACAATATGTTCAATGATCAATATTGTTATTCCATGACACATCCATTTTTTGCTTAACACAGATTTTCTCTTTAAGGTCAGAATTATCCATCCATTTGATTTTTTTTCTTTTCAAGGACTGTTCCAATTCAAGAATGAACTCAAAAATTATTTTCATCCCTCTAAAAGGAAGGAATATGATAGGTCATATTTTTGGTCTATTAATTCTCTGGGAATCCTCATGCAAATAATGAAAACTAGCAAAATAGGCAGAGATGAGAAAAGAAAAGTAAGTTGAAGTGATTAGTCCCATGACCCTTGGCTGTTTCTTGAGTATTTTTTAAATGCAAAGCCACATTGTTCAGATTTTAAAAATTAACACATTCAATTTTGGTCCTAGAAGCTGAGTAAGTAAATTACTTGGTACTTTCAACTAAAATCTAATTTAAATACTTTAAAAAGAAAAGTGTAAAGGGAAGTTTTCGTGAGTAAATTATTTTCAGATAGCTACATTAATTCTATTTCTTCTTAATTGATTGGAATGTAAACACATAAAAGTAACATTTAATTTCTCTAAATCGTTTATTAGAAGTTGGTCAGAGGAAGAAAATGAACAGTAATATGATGTCTTCTTAGCTTTTATTACAAATAAGTATACAAATATCTGGATACTAAACCACTAAATTAATTTTTAGCTTGGTTTACCAAGAGATAACTTTCAATAACACCCTCAAAAGACTTAATTATAGTAAGTTGCCTTATGGAAGTTTAAAAGGAAAACAGAAAACTATAAAGATTAATCGGCTACAAGTGGATTATATAACTTGATTTTTTTTCCTAAATTGAAACTTGATTTTTTATTGGCAATTCTAATCAATTGATTAATAATAACAACAAATTTTGATGGTATGAACTAGTTTATTAATAGTGAGGAAAGAAATGTGAGTATATTTGAAAGATATTTAGAAGCTAGAATCAATTACATAAAGTGAGAGATTAGAAGGAGATGGGAAAATTAAGGATGGCACCCAGCATTCTGTGACTGGAAGCACAGTAGGAAGACCAAGTCCAGTCAGAAAGTCTGTGTTCAACTTGAGATGTATGAAATCTGAAGGATTTGAGGGTTAACCCAGTGAGATGGCTATTGGGCAATTAAATGTGAGTCTGAAATTCAACAGAGAATGTTTTAAGGAAGCATGACCTAAATGTTTTAAATAAGTGTTAACACAAGTCCTATATGATCATAGCATAAAGAATGATTAATTCTGTGAGTCAGTATCAAAGAAGGCTACAGAGCAAAGATAGTATTTGAACTTAAAAGATAGGATTTCAGTAGATGGAGAGAAGGAAAGGATATTTCAGATTGAGGCAATATCTTGAGCAAAAATTCAAAAGCTTGAAAGTAATTGATGTTATCAGGAAATAGCTAACAGTAGAAAAAGCAAAGAATTCATGAAGAAAGATACTGCAGATTGAAGTGGTAAAGAAAGATTACTACCAAGTACTAGTCATGTTTTAATCTTATTCTAAAGAATGTTCATTCTATTCTCTAGGGGCAATTGGGATTCTTTGAAGGTTTTTGAGGGTGGAAAGAACCATATACTGGAAATGAGATATTGCAGACAAGGAGGTAATTGGGTTTGGTGGCTGAATTTACGTGGGATTGGGACATAAGTACAAATCAAAGATAATATTGATATGTCTACACTGAAAGGCTAGGGTTAATGGAGGTGCCATTAATTTAAAAATAAAGCACAAAGTGGGAGCATCTCTAAGTTGAAGGCTGCTCTAAGGAGGCAGTAGACATCTAAGATGCCACTCGAGAATTGTAGTGATGGAGATGGAGATTTGGTAGTTTGGGTCTTTAAAATAGAGATTACTGTAGTTATAGGAGGGAGTAATGAGAAAGAGGAAGACTAAGGATAGAACTTCAGGCCATGTTTACGTTTAAGGGCAGGCAGAGGAAGAAGAGGAGTGACCAGAGACACAGTAGAAGAACCAGGAGGGGGCAGTAGCATAGAAGCCAAGGAAGAAGCTATAGCTAAAGGGGAAGGAGAGGTAGACACAGTGCCTGGAACTGAGAAGAGACCTTTGGGTTTGGCAAATAGGAAGACACCTCTGAGAGAGGTCACAGAAAGAATATTTTCAGTAGAGTGATGAGGCCAGAAGCCAGATTACAAAAGATGAATGGGTGTGAGATGAATAACACACTACAGCAAGTATAAGCTTTGAGAAGTTTGTCAAGTAGAGGAAAGTGGCTGTGGCCAAGCAGGGCAAGCAGTTAATTGAAAGGAAGATCTGTGTATTAAAAAGGGTAAGGGTATCACAACAAACCAAGGTTAATACTTTTGAGCAAGGAAGTGCTTTGAAGGTGCCCAAATTAAGAGCATTCTAGTGATCTGAGTACACCAGCATCTCATGAAATCTCTCACAAGATGCTGACTCCGCTACCCTGGGGTTTTGGGAATTTCTCTTCTCCTTTTAGACCATTTAATCCATATCTATGTTCTGAAACTTGACTCCTTTCTGTCCTCTTTATAGACTATTTAAAATATGTTGCTCTTTCCCTTTATTTATAAGGCATGTAGGCAAAGTAATTTCATAGACTTTTAACATGTGCAATTATTTTCCATGTGCATATATATACATACATATATATATATATATATCATATATACATACATATATATATATCATATATATATATATATATATATATATATATATATATATATATGAAATAATCATTGTGTGAATTGGACTAACCAGAGCCCAGGGACATTGAAAAGCATAAGAACAACAGCAGCTGCTGCTAAGATTTTCTTTACTTTGTGCTGGGACAGTGCTAAGAGCTTTCAATGGATTATCTCATTGAATCCCCCCTCACAATTCTGCAATGCAGGGACTGTTAACGCCTACATTTTACAGATGAAGAAACCATGTTTAGGGAAGTTGCCCAAGGTCACAGAACTTATGAGTCGTAAAACAATATGACAGGACTGATACTACACTTTTTAAAAGGTCATTGTTTTAATAATACATGGTTAGTCCAGACTGGTGGTAAGTTTATAAAAATGCCTTTGTGTGAGTAACTGGTTCCCCCCACCCCCACCCCCACCCCTGCTCAGGAAAAGTCAGGTTTCCGATGGTGTGACATTACCAGATAGCAGTCCTTACATGGAGGGACTCAGATTTCTAAGGTCAAAGGGAATTGTTTATCCTACTTCAGCCAGAAAAGGTTACTGTTGAGGTACTGATCTGAATGCATTCCTTTTCTTTCTGGCTGACAAAAGGCAAGCAGTATTAAACTGCAAGAGTATGTGCTTTAGATGAAGAGTTGGGGAAGAGGAGTGGCTTCATCTCATAAGGAGGTGAAGAAATGTGTCAGTAAACAGAATTATAGAAGATATAAGCCATGCAGATCACATACCTGGAAACAAATGTTGATAAGAAAAGATGCAAAGAGTGTTTTTGTAGGAGAGAAAGAATTCAAAGCTTCCAATTAAGCAGCTACTGGTCTTCTGGGCCCCACCTTAGCTCTTTAACATTTGTTGCCTGGCAACCGTATTTATACTGCAAAACCCATTCACCATCTATTAGTGGCCCTAGAGGTCATGTTAGGAGTCTCTGGTCCAAATCCCAAGAAAGCACTCCAGTCTTCTGTCCCTAGGGTTGCCCTTGGTCAGGACTGATCTTAAAATGCAGATGAAAATACTGAAGAACACTTTGATCATGATTTATAATTGGTGCAGTCAAGGATCCATGGTGAATGGTTTTCATCTTCAGCACTTTAAACTGCAGACTTTCTACGCTCCACATTTTAATATTTCCAATTCACCAAAATATATTTGATAATTAGTTCATTTTATTTTACTGTAACCCTTGTTTTCTTCTCACATCTCTGCAAGGACCTTCCTTGCCCTTGCAGTAATTTGAAATTGAAAGGTTGCATGATAACTGAACTATTAGTAATAATGATAGTACCTTATATTTACATAGACATTCTTACAATTCAAAGTGATTGCATATCTATTACCTCATTTGATCTAATTTAAAGTGAATAGAGGACCAATTTCTGAACTCTTTTTTGGAAAATTAGTGAGACAGCCATTTCTATAACACCATCATGCAGCACAAGAAATTTTCTAAGACTTAATAATCTAATTCTTATTTCTTATGAATTTATGCCAATAAAGCATTATTTTTGTTTTAGGTAAATATTATGGGTATGTTACACATAATGACATATTTTCTAATTTCCTGGAGCATTTTTTGAAAGTCAGAAATATTCTTAATACAAATATGTTTTATTTTTTTTAGCTGGTTTCACTTGAAAGCTTTTTGTAACATCATGGACCATTTCTCTTTTGTAATTAAAAATGCCTTTGAGTTGCAGAAGAACTACACAGAAATGAAATTATTAGTCATCTGTTTATTTTTGACATTTATTTAATTTAAGGCAATCTGAATGCATTTCCACTAATTGCATTTGCAATTTACCAAGTAGGAGTTTGGGGGAAAATATTCATAGTTTTAATTTACAAATGTCTCATACTAATTCATTTCAAATAATGGAGATCACTGCTTCAGTATGTAAATCTGCCATTTTCTACTTCCTATATCTAACTAGTTTGCTTCTTCTGTTTGTCTTAAAAGTTATAAATGGTAAGAGATAAAATCAGGATTGGAGGAAAGAGTCTCCTTAAACTGATTTTTTGAGGTGTAGATGAGTTAAGACTGAAATTGAGCATGAATTTAGATCTTTAAGTATTATCTTATGAGGCTACATTAGCTTTTTTTTCTTCCCCAACTCCCACCCACACATTTGGAAATGACTAAATCCTAATTGTATGTGAAATATTGAACTTGCTATATTAGAATTTTTTAATCATAATTTTTACACATCATAGTGTTTTACAACTCTAAAACACCGAGAATGACCTTTATTTAGGTAAATGTCTCAATTCATTTCATTTTACTAAGGAAAACCATATACTTGATATATCTATATACTTTATATATAGCCATAATTTATGGTAATTTTTAATCATCCTGAGATAATGTCAAAATTGATTATCAATTATTAAAATAATTTTCTTTCTTTTTTTCCCTGATTCCTCATTTATTTTACCCTGGCACTTAATATATATGTCATGTTTCATAGAAAACAAACTTCCCAAAGGGGAAAGATGAGGTTAAGATAAATTAGGAGTTTGGGACTAGCAAATACAAACTACTATATGTAAAATAGATGGACAACAGGGTCCTACTGTATAGCACAGGAAACTATGTTCAATAGCTCATAATAACCTATAATGATAAAGAATATATATGTGTGTGTTTGTGTGTATAACTGAATCAAATCCTGTACACCGAAAACTAATACAATATTGTAAATCAACTATACTTGTCTTAAATATATATATACATGTGTGTGTGTGTGTGTGTGTGTGATGTTTTAATTTCAATTGGTTTCTTGGCCTTGTCTGGACCAGACAGTATTAAGAGATCTACATTCTAGATTTTCATCCACAATTAAAATTCATTCCAAAATTGTAGTATTATTAAAGATTCTGTTGGTACTTCTGGTTCATTCTTGATCATCAGTGAGCCCTTAGACTAACTCCCAAGGACTTCATAACCTTGACTTACTTGGAATACTGTGACTTTCCTGCCAGGGAGGAGCCTTTGGGGCATTTCTATAAGAAAGTGCATCCAGAAGATTTTATCTAATCCAAATCCAGACCCTAATCAGGATGGAGGTCAAAGGTGATCCCAAATCAAAGTCCACCCTTTGATTAACTTTAAGATTAGCATTTTCTTAAAAATGCAAACGTGTGCAAATTTTAATCTGATACCTTTCTTTGTTAGAGTATGGCAAAACTTCAAACTGAGTTCTGCTTGGATTTTATACATTTGTCTGGTGCACCAAACAAACAGACCTTTAAAAATATAAGCCTTCCTTAAACAAGGAAACTCCCAAAACTCTCCTCGCTCACCATATTAAAAGATGAATTTAAATAAAATCTTACTTTTATCTTTGATAATTGTTTTCAACATTTATAAACATTTATAAAAAAAATTTATAATGTTTATTTTTGAATTTTAATTAATTGTATATCATCATTTATTATCAAAGCCGAGAAGAAAATTTTAACATTTATAGGCATATCACTACAAGAAAATTTTAAAATTTAAAAATCCATATCTGTACACTTGTTTTTGCTGCAGAAATTGAATAGTGATCAATAAAAAGCTTTTTACTGATCTCTACTTATCTTAGGATACAATTAGGTTGGGCAAGTGGAATAGATCTCAAGGAAAAGAAACACTATAGTATTTTCAACTGATGGATATTTTTACCTTTTCATTATGAAAATTTTCCAGCATATAAAAAATTAAAAAGAAGAGTAACAATAAACCCATATGTACCCATTACCTACCTTCCACTTGACTCATGCCAATCTTGTTTCATCTATACTCCCACCCACATTTCCCCAGCCTGCATTATTCTGAAGCAAATTCAAGTCATTGTGTCAACTCATCAGCATTTTAATATATATCTCCAATAAAGACTTTAAAAAAAATAACCACAATATCATTATCACACCTAAGATTATCAATAATTTATAGTATCATCAAATATCTAGTAAGTATTTATCTTCCAATTCAGAACTTTTTTCAAAGTTTGTTTAAATCAGGCACCAAATAAAGTCCACACATTAAAATTGGTTATATGGGTCTTAAGTCTCTTAATACATAGATTCTATCTTCCCCATTGTCTCTTACTCTTTCTTTTTTTCTTTGTCGAGTTATTTGTTGAAGAAATTGGGTTCTGTATTCTATACAGTTTCATGCAGAATGGACCTTGATGATTGCATTTGACATATTTCTTTGTCCTCTGTATTTCCTGTAAATTGGTAGTTGGATTTAGAAGCATAAATAGATTGTGATTTAATATTTTTTGGTAAGATTACCTCATAGATAGCATTGTGTTCTTCCATTAGAAGACACTCAATATTTGATTCTCTCTCTTTTTTTGTGATGTTAGCCAGCAGAAGGAAATCAATATGTAGATTCATTATTTCATTATGGGTTGCAAGTGGCAATATGCAGAATTAGTATATTCTAATTAATCAGTATATTCTAATCATTCCTTTTTTTTTCTAATTGTTCTGTTTTAATTAACGTCTCATCAGCAGTTTGGTTAGTGGTCTTGGTATAATTCATATAGGAAAGGCAGGATTAATGCTTAGTTTTTTTTCTTTTTCTTTACTATTTTTCAAAATAATGAATTTGTCTACCATCATCCTTCAGTGGTAAACAATTATTTGTTATTGCTTTTAGTGTTACCAACAATTCATGGATTTAAACATATTTGATATGCTTTAGTCCGTTGCTGTTCATATTTTTTTCTTTCAACTTTTTCCATCTTTGGACAGTGGGAACCTCTTGATGTTGGCTCCTGAGTCTTTTTACTTGACACTAGTAATTTTGATAGTTTCCTTGCTTTCAGATACGGCAAGAGCCTTCAGGCTCATCATAAACATTTTCTGCTTCAGATCTGAAATCAGCCACTTTTCCAAGGAATTCTCTGTTTATTTTAGACAGAATGGAATTTGGAAATCACAATTAGGGTTCTCACTGCTATGAGGCTAGGCCTTTTCAGTGGATAAATTAAATAAATATATATGTGTGTATAAATGTTTCTTAAAATAATCATGAGTTCATATTTATGATTTCAATTCAAATTCAGTACTACAGCATTTGTACCTCTCTGCTTTGATTTTATATCTGTGTTCTCCTTTCCCACAACAAGGTATATGCACATGAGGTTTTGAATGAGAATACCAGTACTGCCACTATCCATGTTAGTACTAGAAGTAACCACAAGTTAGTTCCTCTCTGTATATTACCAACTAGATACACATTAGCTTCATTTATTTCATTTTTTAAAAATTTTTATGGATTTCTTTTTAAAGTTTAATATCATTCCATAATTCTGTAAGATATTAATGGTTCTAAACTCAAATATGTAGTACAAGGGAGTCCTAGATCCTATCCCTGTTCTTTCTACCCTATTTCCTTCTTCCTTGAATAGATGACCATTGAAAACAAATAGTGAATACCTTCCATTGTTAGTTTAAAGTTATATATGTGTATATATTTGCATACACATGCATGATATATATATATATATACACACACACACACATATAACTTGCATGTAATATGTGTATTGCCCTTTCTTAAGCTTCAGCAATGCTAGACACTTCTTTTTCCCTTCTTGCTTTTTTCATATAACTGAATATCCTGGAGTTGACTTTAAACTTGTCTATAGAGATACTCTTTATTTTTCTTTCAACATGATATCACTCTGTTGCATACGAGTACCATAATTCATTCAATCAATCCCTTACAGATGTACATGTGAGTGTTTTTCAGTCTTTAGCTTTTACAAATAACCCTGCAATGCAATGTGCATCTGGTTTTTGTTTAGGGGGGTTTTTTGGTGCTGAAACCTGGGAAATGCATCCATCTTTTTGCTTTTTCATCTGAGTATCTTTGGGATAAGTGGAATAAATGCATTTATGGATCCAAAATACATTGGTAAGCTTTGCCAGATACTGCCAACTTCCCCTTCTTAAGGGTTATACTCTGTTTGCATTCCCACCAGCAGTGTGTCCTCTTGCCAACAGAGAATGCTGTTAAAGTTTTGGAGTTGTACTAAATAGGTAAAAAATGATATGTTGGTGTAGTTTTTATGTACATTTATCTTAGTATGAACAAGACTGGTAATCCTTTCATATGATTAAAAGCATTGTGAGCCATTTTTCTATGAATCATGTATTCATTTCTGTAGTTCGTTTTTTCTATACAGTTATGAGTTTTTTTCCTTTACTTTCAGAACTTCTTTATATATTTATATATTAACCCTTTGAATGTGATACAGCACAAATATTATTTTGCCAATTTGTCATTTGATTTTTTATTTTACTTCATTTTTTAAAGTGGGTGATGGTGGAAATCAAATTGTTATGGAATTTAGATTCTACAGGACATATTGAAAAGAACAATGTCACAGTTTTATTACAAAATATATTCACAATATACCAGGACTTACATCCTTCACTGCTATTCAAATGTATATTGAAATTTTTAGATATCAACTTTAGAAAGTATAAGTTTTTCAAAATTCTTTTAGGAGATCCCTGAGGAGATACCTAAGGAACAATGTTTGAAGATTTTAAGTCCTCATCAATAATTTCAGTAGTTTGACATGTATAAAATGGAACAGCTTTTGTAGGTATCAGGGAAGATGATCTGACTTTGTAGTCAAAAAGGGTGAAGTCCAAACTCTGCCAGTCACTACAGGCAAGTTACAAACCTATTTGAGCCTTAGTTTCAACATAAATAATATATGGAGACGACAATGTAGAACATAGGGTCATTGTGAAGATTAAGTGATAATGTCAATGTGTCTACAATATAATAGACCATAAATATTTTCATATTGCTTAGGTTGTCAACAAAATAAAGGCAAAATTGCCTTACCAGACTGTCAGTTATTTAGGATCAAATTACTTCCCTCTGATTTTTCTGCTTCCTTTTCACAACCTGCAAAAAAACCCTAAAGAAGCTATTACATGCTGATATGGTGATGTTTGGAATGCCATTCATTCATTTAATAATATGCCTCTATGTATATCATGTATATCAGGCACTAAGCTACGTGTGGAGATTCAAAGATAAGATATGACCTTGCCCTCTAGGACTAATCGTGAACTAAGAGAGGCTATAACAGGTAAACAAGTGTAGTCAGTGCTGTGCTATTTTTGCTATGACAGAGGTGTGCACACATTGGTGCTGGAGTACAGAGGTCTTTAATTCCTGAGATAGTCAAAGGAAGTTTTCCAATCAGATAATGACAATGTAAAGTATAAAGAAGAAGGAACATAAATTAGCATAATGGCCAAGATTTTCTAGGAAGAGGAAACAGAGTGGACAAAAATTCGAGGGTGAAAGAGCCAGGAAGCTGCAGTTCCTTCAGTGAGACTAGAGCAGCATGTGCTCTCAAGAGGTGGGCGTAGAGATGAAGCTGGGAGCCAGGTCATGGAGGGAGGGGCAGGCACTGCCAAGGAACTTGAACTTATGCTGAAGGTATCATCATCTGATTCGTGTTCTCCAGAGATCACTTTTGCTGAGTTGTGAAGAGTTCATTGTACAGAAGACCACATAAAGCTTTTATGATCATTCATTCATTCACTCTTCATTCAGTTGTTCAACAATATTTATTGAAGTCCAACATGTTCCCTTGTGTGAATATACTATGATTAATATATCCACTCTACTGTAGATGGGTATCTGTAGTTTCTAACTTGGAGCTATTACAAAGAGAACTTTGGTACACATATGTATGCATTTCTGGGTCTTCTAGGAGTGGAGTTGTTACGTCATATTGAATACATATTAAATTTTGGTAGATGCTGCCAAGCAATTTCTGCAGGTGGTTTTCACCTCCCCAAATTATGTTTGTTATTGTCAGTCTTTTTAACATTAGTCATTCTGTGGGGTATGTAATGGTTTCACATTGTGGTTTTAATTTTCATTTCCTTCCTGACCAGCAATATTGAACATAATTTCATGTTTGTTGGCCATTTGAATATCCTTATTTGTGTGTCTTCAAAGATTTTGTCCATTTTTTCTTTTGGGTCAGTATTTTATTTGATGTGTAAAATATATATATATATAAAAAATTGAAGTACAGTCAGTCTCAATGTGTCAATTTCTGGTGTACAGCACAATGTCCCAGTCATACACATACATACATGTATTCATTTTCATATTCTTTTTCATTAAAGGTTATTATAAGATATTAAAGGATATTACAAGATATAGTTCCCTGTGCTATACAGAAGAAACTTTTTTTTAATCTATTTTTATATATAGTGGCTAACATTTGTAAATCTCAAACTCCAAAATCTATCCCTTCCCACTCCATTTCCCCGGTAACCATAAGATTGTTTACTATGTCTGCGAGTTTGTTTCTGTTTTGTAGATGAGTTCATAGTGCTCTTTTTTTTCTTTTTTCTTTTTAGATTCCATATATGAGGGATATCATATGGTGTTTTTCTTTCTCTTTCTGGCTTACTTTACTTAGAATGACGATCTCTAGGTCCGTCCATGTTGCTGCAGATGGCATTGTTTTATTCTTTTTTATGGCTGAGTAGTATTCCATTGTATAAATATACCACACTTCTTTATCCAGTTGATGTGTAAGATATATGTGAATATTTTTCATATATATAGTTATAATATGTGTGTATATCTTCTCCCATTTTATGAACTACTTTTCATTCTTAATGTCTTTTGAACAATAGAAGTTTTTAATTTTAATATAGTCCAATTTCTCAATTTTTTTCTTTTACGGTGAATCTCTTTCATGTCTAGTTTAAGAAAGCTTTGACTTCTTCAAGGTCATGGAGATGTTCTTCTATATTTTCCTTTAAAATCTATATTATTTTCCTTTTCATATTTATGTCTGCAATCCATTTGAAATAGATTTTTTGATGTCCATTCTCTCCAATTCCTAAAAATGTTTTCTACTTAGCACTGGATAGACTAATTTTTTTTTCACTAATTGAACGCAAGATCTATACCCAAGTAAGTGCAGTGAAATTAAGAGAGAAGAGAAAATGTGGTTGGTCACTATGAGGAGAACCTGAGAATTTTAATGCCCTTCACATTTTATCTCTTCAATGAATGCTTCTCCAATTGTCCCATCCAAAACATTTTCTGTCTCTTTTCAATTTGATGGTACTTATTTTCTATAGCAGTTTCCCAAACATCTCACACTGTGGCTCTTAGGGAAAATAGATATTCTTTCAGTATTTGAGAGTATATGAATGAGGCTTTTCATGGCAGGAAGTAATGAACTGGGGCATTGGCTACCCCCAAACCCTCCTCATGGTCAAACGAATAGAGAGGATCAAAATCCTGACACACCTGTAACTCACTCTTGACACACCTGTTAGAAAGCTCTGCTTTATACCACTAATTTCAAGTTTATTTTCCTTTAATGTAATAAACTGTTGTATAGTGAATTAACTGGTGCTTCTCAATTTTTAGCATCACCTGCTAAATCACCTGAAGGGCTTATTAAAATACAAATTTCTGAGCTCTATCTCCAGAGATTTTGCTTCTGTATGCCTGGGGTAGGGCCTGAGAATTTCCATTTCAAACAAGTTTCAGGTGATGTGATCCCGCTGGTCCAGGGACCACACTTTGAGGAACACTGCCTAAACTCATAGCTCTCAACACAGTGCCTGCTGTGGGCTTTCAGTATCTTTTGGTTGTTAACCATTTGAATGAGTCAATGAGAAATGAAAAAATAATAACTCTTATTTATCATTAAGGATTTGGTGTAAATACTCCTCTGTGAAGCAACCTCTTACCTTTCAAGGCAGATTTAACCTCCTCTTATCTATATTATTGCTGAACCTTACACATGTTTTCATCAGTGTACTTAGCACATTCTATTGTAATTACAGCTTATGACTATGTCTAAAAATATGTATTTCAGAGTCAGACAAATATGGCTTCTGATATGAGCTCTGACACTTATTAGTTCTACAACATTGAGCAAATTAGCAGCTCTGAGGGTTAGTTCCTTGTTTATAAAGTATCTATGATACTACCTAATCTGGGACTTTGTATTACATGGGCCTCCACTGTAGGCCCTTAATAATGGTAGTGCTCCTTCCATTCCAGACACCAGCCCCATTCCCATGAGGTAGGATGGTATCTGACTCATTATTGTATCCACTTGTCTAGCACTGTGCCTGGAACATGGCACACCTGGATAAATGATCAATCAACAAGCCAACCAGCGAGTCCAAGGATACCTCTGAATCTTAAGTATTTTAGGCCTAACTTTTCCCTAAACTTATAGTTTCATTTCTATATATGTTTATAGAGAAATTGCCCAGGGGCAAAGTCCCCAAGGCTGCATCAGACCCTTTGAGGGAATTCCTGAGTTCTGAGTTGCCTGAGTTTTGAATAGACTGGTCTCTACAAATACCTTTGAACCAGGATGGAGTCAAAGATGTTGAGACAGTTTCACATCCCTCTTGGACTTGGCCAGGACTAAACTGGACTGCAAGACTGTGGATAAGCCACAGGGGGAATAGTTTGTCTACACATATTCTCTTCAATGTTTGTTAGACCAGCTTCTCACTTATAGAGCTCCAGATCCCATCTTTACATACACATGACTCTACACCATCCTAAATGGATTAGAAAGTTGAATAACTGAGGGCATTTCCTGGATGCATTTTTGCTGAGCATGTCTTAGCTTTCAGTATTAAACAATAAAGCTCTGTTGAAATATATAGCAGCATCAGTATGTGTCTGAGGTTCTCAACTAGGCGATTTTGATCCCCACCTTCCACCCTCACTAGAGGACAGTTGACAATGTCTGGGGACATTTTGGGTTGTGCAAGTCACAACCTGGGGGAGAGTACTGCTGGCATCTAGTTGGTAGAGACCAAGGATGCCGCTAAACACCTGCAATCACAGGACAGCTCTGCACCCCTCCAACACCACTGTGTCAAAGAATCTTCCAGCCCCAAATGTCGACAGTGTCAAGGTTAAGAAATTCTGGCATGTGATTTTCTTTTTTATAACTGAATTTTGGAGAAATAATTACAACCTGATAGCAAAGTTCTAAATAAAAGAAGACTTGTAAAAAGTAAACAAACAGACAAAAAAAAAATGCCTAAATCCACACTCTCAAGGAGATTATAGGTGAAAAAGATAGGCACCATATGTATTATAATTTGATGAAAGGTGAGTATCCTATTTAATTTCATTCACCAGGCTTTTATTTTAGAAATGAACTGATAGACATAGATATTGCATCTTTCTCTGAATAACTGGCTTTATATAAAATATCTACAATGAAAGAGTATTTTTCCTATAGAGTTAACTTCATTTCCTATTTCAGCTATGTAGAAAATAGTAAATTTAGGTTAGAAGTATCTCTAATGCTGCTTGGCTTATTAATGCTGCAAAAGATTTGTGTCTATTTCAAAAGGATCCTTGAATACTTCTCAGGAAGGTCATTTTGTTTTGCTTTAAAAAATGAAAATACGTTTGTCTGCATTGCAGATAGGCATAAAATCAGATGGTCACATGCCTTTTTTTACCCATGGAGCCAAAATAGCAGAGAGCTAATGCGACTGAATGGTAAATTCATCCACTCTGGTAATCAGTTACTTCTGAAACACAGCCATGCACATGTTATATTTTAGAATGGAAAGAACTTTCTAAGGGAGTATTAGGTATTCCTTCCCGTTCTAGAAGTAGAACGTGCATTGTGAACCCAGCAAATAAAAAAAGATTTGGGAATTTACTTCAATTGATCTGTGTGCTTAGAAGCTAAGGATGAAATATTGTGATTCAGCTGTTGCTATAATGCAGCCACAGGACTCAGGTGCTGCTGCCCTGCAAGGCTGGTTTCAATTTTTGCGTCATGCAGAAAGATCTTTGTAGCACATTGCTGAAGGCAAATCTCTGCCTTTCTCTGTGTGACTATAGGGTGAAGGCAATTTCATACTCTGTCTTTTTCTATGAAAAAACAGAAGCATTTGACTAAAAAGCTTATGCATATTTTAAGATCAACCTAACAGTGACTCTTTCAAAACAGTACAGCTCCTGTCTTAGGAACATCATCTCCCCTCACTTCCATCTTGCTTGGGATGGATTTGTCAGGATGCTTATGGTCAGGTGACCAGGGTCCTACTTCTGGCCCTGTCGTTAGCTCATTGTATAAGATTAGACTAATCTTAAGACAAATGTCTCAGTTTCTTCTTATATTATGTAAGATAATAATGCCTGCTTTTGTTATGTCAAAGATTGTTGTGTGCAACTAATTTATTAAATTTTTCTATCCCCTCTACTCTAATATCTCTTCCCCAACGTCTTTGCTTCACAGTCATGCATCCAATGTCTATGGAAGTAAAAACCGTTCCTTAAATATGTGTTGAATGAAATGTAAGTTATCCCAGCTTTATAATTCTTCTCACCGATACTCAGAGTGAGGGGGATTCCACATTAACTAGGCTTTCAGTGATTCCGTAAGTGACAGTCTCTCTAATGTATCTTTAAAAGATCCAAACACAGAGAAACCATGGCATCCCAACTTTGATTCTTAAAAGTATTGGAGTTTGTTTTTCACAGATGAGAGAGATCATGTAGTATTGGTTAAGAAAATGGGCATTGGAATTAGGCAATCCTGGGCTGAATCCTACTTCTGAACCTTGTGAAGCATATATTTCTTGAATCACATTTCTTGAAGTCCCAGTTTTATTTTCTGTAAGAAAAGAATAGTAATAATACATTCCTCACAGTATTATTCTGAGGATTAAATGAGATAATCCATGTCAAGTGCTTCGCACGGTGCCTAACACATAGTAAGTATGTATGTTAGGGTAGTGTAGGGCTGCAATGACAAATAGATCCCCCAAATAAATAATTACCTAACACGTTAGTCTGAGGTATATGTTCTTGGTTAGCAGGTAGCTCACCTTTATGGAATACTGGGAAGGAAAGGGTGGGGAAGGTCTTGTCCAGGAAGTTACCATATCCCTTTTACTCTCTTTCCCTTGGTGAGTTTTACTTACAGAGAGCAAAGAACAGATGGTTGCTCAGTATTAAAAGAAACACCAGTGGATTAATTGGATGGAGACTGCAGTAAGAGATAAAAGCTGAGAATTAGAATGTTTCAAATACCTATCAGTGTCTTCAATATAAATTAGGCACAAGGGAGGATAAGTAGGATGGGAAGAGAAATTATGAATTCTCATTTAAAATATTGAATTAGAAGAAGAATATACACCTGGAAGAGTCTTTCGGGAATTTGGAAATGTAGGTTTAGAGCTGGAGGGAAGAGTTCAGGCTGGTGATAGCTTCTTTGGGGGTCATTCACATAGAACCAATGGTTATATCCCTGTGAATAAATATGATTGCTAAAAAGCAATGAGTCAATTTTAACTTCCCTTATTTTTGGCACCTCTACTACCAACTTTGCTCTAACAAAAGTCTGATAACATTAGAATTTTCCAAAAGATGACTGGAGCGTAAAGATCTTACTGACCATTGCCTTAAACAGCAGGACAAAGATGCTCTTACATCAGTCCCAGAGATTGAGGAAGCCGAGACATATAATTCAGACACAGTATCAAATACATTTACCATACAAAAAGTGGAGATATAATAACATCTGCCTAATGGACTTTTGTGAAGATTAAAATAGATAGTACAGGGTACGTGTCTCTATCTAAGTGTGTGGCACATGGTGAATTCTGCCGTCCTACTTACCTACTTCCAAATGGTTTCCATTTATTATTGCTATGTCCTTAGCCTAAATATACTACCCAAAGACATCCAGCCTGAGACAGATTTAGTAAGTGCCCTCATTTGCCCTGAGAAGAAAGTTCTTGTTCTGTGCTTAGACGGCTGTAACTTTACCATCAACCTCCCGTATGAGTTCTTCCAGTTGTCCACCAACCAGGGAGACTTCTGGATGGGATTTCCCTTCTGTTCAGTGTCCTCTTGGAAAATAAAAGGATCTGCTATCCAACCACACATTAGTTTTATCCTTGGGAAAATTTTTATTTTTACCTTTGCTATTATGTAGACCAGGGGTCAGGAAGAAATGCCAAGTATGTGTTTCCATTTTGAATTGTCTTAAATTTGTATTTAGGTCTTTAAAAGACTTTTGAGTTCGTGGAAGCCTTCTTCTGGTCCCTAGAGTACTTAATTTTTGTGCTGCATTTTCTGCTTTGAAAGCAATTTAGAAATACCAACTAATGATATATTATTGTGCTACTTTTCTAGGTTAGTTAGCTTGTTTGTTGGTTTTTTGCTTATAGTTTGCTATTCTCACTTAGAGAGGTCTATTTAACTGCTATGTAGCCTTTAAACTTTCATGTGATGTTCATATGCAAATATATGAAAGCTTAGTGAGAGATAATAAAGTGTAAATAAATAGTAATTGCATTCATTTCATGGATATCATGTTGAGGCTGTAAATCTGAAAATACTTCATAATTATGCTAGGAGCAATAGGAGAATTTTATAGTTATATTTTACTCTCTTTTTTAAAACAATATCAGCTAAATTAACCTAACAGCTGATAGTAATCTGGTTATGGCAGAACCAGTAACACACTGTTGTATTTTTTCAGGAAAGATAATATGTAACATACAGGGCAATTGGCAGATTTTATTTCCCAGCCAACCTGGAACACATCTGTAGTGTAGCACAGTCATTTCTTCAGGCAGCCCAGTAGGTCTGCTATAGAGTAGAAAGGAGAGTATTATGAATTCAAGTTAGAGAGAGACCAGATTCTGTTAGTTCCATCCTAAATGCAATGGGAACCTGTTAGAGGTTTTTAGGCAGTGGGGAGGAACATCATCTGATGTATATATTTTTTAAGATACTGTTGGAACATGTTTGATAGGAATAAAAAAAATGGAAGCAAGAAGACCAATTAAGAGACTGCTATAATCCAGGCAACAGATCATAATGATTGGTAGAAATAAACACAAGAAAAAAGAAGGTGGTAGAAATGAGAATAGATGAGGAAAATTGGGACATTAGGAAATGTAGAATGGGCAGGACTTGATGTTATATTCGATATACAGAATGAGGGAAAGTGAGGGACCAAGGATAATTCACAAAGTTTTGGCTTGAGGTTGTATTTCTACAAACATGGGGAAAACCCAAGGTTTTATTGGCTACCTATAATCTGATCCCTGCTAGACCAGAGCTTTGCACAGGCAGGTACCATATCACCTAATGTGGTTTAGCGCACAGTAGGCATTCAACACATTTTTTAATGAATAAAGATATTTGGAGTGTCATTATGCAAAAGGAGCATAAGACCAGCACAGGGCTCCAATATTTTGGTATTGGCTCTAAAACCAATGCAGCACAGAAACGGATTCCTTCCAACTGTGGCCTTTTCTGTTATCTTTGATCAAATAAATTTTGGAGGGACACGTATGTAAAAATAATCTACTCATTGTATGAGACGTAATATTTTGGCCTTCATTGTGCATGTACATGTCTTTGTACATTGTACATGTTGTATTGCTTTAATTATAACTATTTAAAAAATTGTATTGAAATGTTCAAATATAGATAAAACTATAGAGACTAGTATAATAAAACTCCATGTATCCATCCCACTGCTTCAATAATTATCAACAATCTAGTTTTTCTCATCAGTATTCTGTCTCAGCCCCTTACTAGCTTATTTTGAAGTAAATCCTAAACATCACACCATTTGATCCATTTATTTCAGTAACCATTGACCTTCTAATACTTAATTACCATACACATATCGTAACACCCAAAAGGGATAAAACTCTAGTTCTCACTATGTTGCATGAGGATCCAGCAACATAAAATGTCCACGTATGCATTTCTGTTTGTTTTGCTTTGCACCTCTAGGCCAGTGTTAGCACACCCCAGATCTCTGACTATTAGTATAGTGAGTTCTGTACAGTTGATCCCTTCTTTTTCTAACTTTTCTTGGCACTTCTAGAAACCTGAAAATAATTACTTACTCATTTACTCACCAAATATGTATTGACTATTTACCAAGAGTAAGATACTCTCAAATGAGCACTTTGAGAGGCAAAGATGTACATGACAGGACTCCTGCCCCCAATAATATAAAATGCTAAAGAGTGAAAGTATTGTCTAGACTGATAAGGAGCTATGTGATCTCTAAGGGTTAAGTGAATGGTACAGACAATAAATATTGCAAGGATTGGGAAGAGGGAACTTATCATTTCTGGTCAGGATGAACAGGAGACACCAGGCTGAAGGAGATATTAAACAAATCTTTAAAGAATGTTGAAGTTTTTAAGGTGGATTTCATTCCAGGAAGAAAGAGTAATATAAATACAAATTCAGAGGCAAAAGGCAGAATATTTGGCTAGAGAAATGGGTGATGGAACAGACTGTGTCTGCCCAGTCTGGGTTTGTGAAAGAGAAGCGTGGGAGGCAGGCTGGAAAGTATTAATATAGAGAGAAGTTCAAGTTTGTGTCTTTTTTCTGTTGGTTGTGTGTTTACAATACAAAGAGAAAAATCAAAGAGAAAAACATGTAGTTCTATTTTATGACAAAGAAAATTGCGTGGAGATTGCTGCTGATCAAACTATTCTGGATTTTAACAGAGGATAGACGTGTTACGTTCTCTAAATGATGTATTTATTTCTGATTCTACTTGCCATTCTACAAAGTGTATCTGTCTTAAGTTTTACAATTTTATATAAAACATGCATATCATGACAAACAGAAACAAACAAAAAACCAGTATTACAAATTCAAATATTTCATCTCAATCTTGAGTAGTTTGTAAAAATCATCTAGGATAAAAAGCCTAATTTATAACCTAACTTGATTAAAAGAATAATAAGCAAGAATATTATTACAAAATTACGTGTATAAATAATACTTAGGATTCCTAATAGGCTGAGGGGTCCATACCGCTGTAAAAAGGCAAAACTCTGAAATAAGACTTAATTCAAATGTCAGTGTTCCCACTGAGGGCCTCTTAATCTCCCTGAGCCTGTGTTTCCTCATTTGCAAATCATGGGAATTGTAGTACCGGTTTCACCTGGCTGGCGTGAAGATTAGATGACAAAACCTAGTACAAGCTCCTAGCACTGTCTAGCACAGAGCAGGTGCTCAATATATCCTAATTTCCTCTCCTGTCTGATTTGCAGGAGATTTATGTCACAGACTTACAAAAAATTTTAAATAAATGGTTTTTGTAATCAGCATTATTGAGGTATAATTAACATCCAATAAACTGCACATATTTAAAATATACAAATTGATAAGCGTTAACATATGTATACCCCAAGGACACCTTCCCGTAACCAAGATAACAACCATATCCATCACACCAAAGTTTCTTCAGCCCCTCTGTCATCCTTCCTTCATTACTGTCATCCCCACTCAAACACCGACAAACAGAAACAGAAACCAGTATTGCAAATTCAAATATTCCATCACAATCTTACAAATGTGAAATTGTGCAATATGTGCTCTTTTTGTCTGGTTTCTTTCAGTCAGTCTAACAATTTGGGGATGCATGTATTTATTGACAGTTTATTCCTTTTCATTGCTGGTAGTATCTCTTGACAGATAGATGGGTGATAGATAGAAAACAGTTTCACAAAAACAATTTGGGACTCCCACTTCCAGATAAGAGAACAACAGGAGCGAGATATACCCTCCTGCCTGAAGCAACTGGTTATCAGACACATTTATGTCCTTAAGCAGGCTTAAAATTTCCAAGATTTTGGGTAAGAGAACACAATTTTAAAGTATAGAATTGACAACTTTGGCTTAGAGCAAAAGAGATATTGTTCTTTTTCTTCACTATTTTTAAAAATGTTTATTCTGCATGATGCTTTAAGGAAAAAATACTTGTTAATGCCTTTTTAAAAAAAAAGTTTGACATACGAAATGCTCTATTAGAGAAAGGAGCCATGGGTTATTTTTTAAAGTAAATGTGATATACTGTCAGCATGAAAAATTAAGAAACAGAAAGGCACAAAGAAGGACGTAACATATCATCCCAATCCCATGATCTAGAGACAACCTTTGTTAACATTGTTGACCTTCATTCCATTAATCTCTTGACAGATAGATGGGTGATAGATAGAAAACAGTTTCACAAAAACAATTTGGGACTCCCACTTCCAGATAAGAGAACAACAGGAGCTAGATAGACCCTCCTGCCTGAAGCAACTGGAGAAACAGATGAAACATATAAAACAAAGATCTTCAGACGTTGGACATCAGGCAGCACAGGACAGTGAACCCTGGAAAAGGAGAAACAAACAAGGTGACCTTTATCATTACCGCAGCTTATTGCCTGAGGAAAATCTCTAGGCTGTGATGCAGGAAGGGGGCTGTGATCCAAGAGGAGCTTGACTGTCTCCCTGACTCAGACAATGTTGGGACTGCAGGGAGGTTGGATCAGCTAGAATTCAAGGCAGACCACAGAGAACTACACAGAAAGAAAGCTCCAGAGAGCTGTAGAGAGTTTTCCCAAATCTGCAGCTGAGTACCAGTCAGCACATGCAAGTGAAGAAACTACCCAAACAGGGAAAGAACCATCAGAAATGATTAGAAGTAGCACTCCCAGAGTTTGCCTGGGGCTGAGAATAGTTTGTGCTCTCGTCATCCATAGACAAAAACCTTGTAATTCACAGGACATTGAATAGGGCACTCAAAGGGAATTGCTTAAGGTGGGGAAAAATTAACCCTAGGATAAAAGGCTGCTCTGATGCCACATAACAAAGCTTTAAAATGAGCTAATCTAGCTGCATTCCAGAACAAAGTTAAAGAATAGTTATAGGAATACAAAAATATTCAGCACTCAACAGGGAAAAATTTACAAAGACTGGTATCCAATTAAAAATTACCAAGGATGCAAAGAGGCAGGAAAATATGACTCACAATGAGGAGAAACATTAATAAACAGAAACAGACCCAGAAATGTCACAGATGATAGAATTCTGAGACAAGGACATTAAAACTTCTATTACAACCACATTGCGTGTGTTAAGAAGCTAGAAGAAAGATTGAGCATGTTAAGTAGAGACATAAAAGATTCTAAAAAAAAAAAATCCGAAATGAACTTCTAGAAATGAATGTCTGAGGTAAAAATAAATGCACTGCATGGAACTAATAGCAGTTGAGACACTACAGAGGAAAAGATCAGTGAGTGAAGCTGAAGACATAAAAACGATCCAAAATGAAACACACAAGGAAGAGTTCAGGGGGAGGGAGATAAAGCACATCTCCCCAAAGAAGATATACAGATGTCAAAAAGGCATATGAAAATGCTCTACATCATATGTCATCAGGGAAATCCAAATTAAAACAATCATGTACCACTACATGCCTATTAGCATGGCCACAATGCAAAACACTGACAACAGAAAATGCTGGTGGAGAAGTGGAGCCTTTATTCATTGTTCGTGAGAATGGAAAATGGTACAGCCACTTGAAAGGCAGCTTGACAGTTTTTTTTTTTTGCAAAACTAAACATACTCTTATATGACCCAGCAATTGGGCTCCTTGATATTTACCCAAAGGGATAAAAAATGTATGTCCCACCAAAACTTGCACCTGAATATTTAAAACAGCTTTATTCAAAATTGCTAAAACTTGGAAGCGACCCAAATGCAGATGTGGAAGTAAAATGTATGTAACCAAAAGGAGGAGGAAAATCGGCGTGTGTGTTGTAGGTTTTATATACATGACGTGGTGTGACACTGCTGGAAGGCAGACCGACAGTCAGAGCTATAAATTGTAAAACCCAAAGCAAGAACTAAGAATCTAGTCAACAATGACAACAAAAGTCAGAGGTACAGCTTATAAACCAACTAAGGAGATAAAATGACATCATAAAAATATTAAGTAATGCAAAAGAAGACAGACAAAGGGGCAAAGGCAATTCGATGGAGAAAAGACAGTCTCTTCAGCAAATGGTGCTGAGATGATTGGACACTCATACGCAAAATAAAAATGAACCTTGGTCCAGACTTCTCACCACTTACAAAAATTATCTCAAAAGGGATCATAGACAAATGTAAATTCAAAACTATAAAACTTTTAGCATAAAACACAGAGAAAAAATCTTTATGACCTTGGGTAAGGCAAATGCCTCTTAGATTGACACCAAAAATAATTTATTACAAAACTGGACATTTTCAATATTAAGAATGTCTCTTCAAAAGACACTACTAAGAGAATGAAAAGATAAGCCATGGACTGAAAGAAAATCTTCAGAATCACTTACCTGATAAAGGACTTATAGCCAGAATACATGAAGAGCTCTGAAAAATGCAATAATGAGAAAATGATCAACCATTTAAAAAATGGGTAAATGATTTGAAAGACATTTCATCAAAGTAAGTATGCAGATGGCAAATAAGCACATGAAAAAGCAACATAGCATTGTTCTTTTTGAGGGGAAATGAAAATTAAAACCACAAAAAATTAAATACCATTACACACCTATTATAATTGGCTAAAATTAAACAAGACTGGCCATCCCACGTGTTAGCAAGGAAGTGGATTAACTGGAACTTTTATACAATGCAGGTGGGAATGTAAAATGACACAACACTTTGGAGAACAGCTTGGCAGTTCTTAAAAAGTTAAACATCACCTATCATTATAATTTCATCATTCCACTGAAAGAAAATATCCATACAAAGAATTGTACACAAATGTTCATAACAGCTTTATTTATGTAGCCCCAAACTGCAAACAATCTAAATGTCCATCAATAGAAGAATGAATAACAAATTATAGTATCTCTTTTCAATGGAATACTACTCAGCAATAAAAAGGAACAAACTATTGATGTATGAAACAATGTGGATGAATCTCAAATGTATTACATTAAGTGAAACAAGCCAGAAAAAATAATTATGCAAGATTCCATTTATATGAAACTTAAGAATTCAGACTAATCCATAGTGGGATTAGGCAGATCATTGGTTGTCTGTGACTGGAGGTGGGAGGCAAGAAAGGGTGGGAATGATGATTACAAAGGGGCACGAGGAAACGTCTGGAGGGCAGATGCGTTTAGTATCTTGATTGTGATGATGGTTTCATGAGTATATTCACATGTCCAAATTTACCAAATTGTATGCTTTAAATCCTTGCGGTTTATTCTATGTCACTTATACATCAATAAACCTGTAAAAATGGGGAAAAATTGCAAGATTAAAACAAATAATAAATATGGGCAGGCAGTTCACTGCTCAGAGGGGCCCTTCCAGGCGAAAGAATGGGGCCCAAAATCCAGACTCGGATATGTCAGTTCGACACCTCACGCAAGCCCCCACCCACTTTCCCCAAACTCTCCTCGTACTGATTGTTCTAATCAGAGGATCACAGGCCAGACCGTCCACTATTGTGATACAGTTTTGGAGAAGTCTGCATCCTGCTCAGAGTCTGAGCTTTGACGCTGCTCTTCGTGCCTGGTTCTGGCAGAGCTTCCCACTGTAACTGACTTCTGCATGTCATAGTCTGTGGTTTCGGCACATGGCCACTTTCTTGTTTTACTGGTGTGGAGGGTTATTTTTTTTCCCCACCTGTTTTCCATTATGTCTCTGGACTTTAAGGGACTGGCATAAAGTAAAAAGTTCCTTTACACACATCTGTGAATGGAAGTCAGTCAAATGTTTCTGGACAGTTGAAATGTGTCTGTCATTCCCTGTCTTCCCAGAGTGTAGCCCAGGGCTCAGTCCAGAGTAAAATATATGCTTATATATATAAAATCTTCTCAATTTTCCCTGCTAAATATTTTCCCACCTCTTTTTTCTACACCAGGACTATTCTCACACATGCTACCATTATCTCTTGTTTGGTGACTGCACCAGCCTCCAAACTGGCCTCCTCTCATCCAGCCTTGTTCCCCTTTAATTCTTTCTCCACTTTGAAGCAGGAAGATCTTATTATATCACAAATCTGAGCATGTCACTCAATAGGTGCCCTTTATTCTTAAGATAAGGTCCAGAGCCAGGCATATAGGAGGCATTCAATAAATATTTAGAAAGACCCTGGGGAATCAGGAGCCTCAGCCCCTAAGATGGAGTGAGATAGGTTATTGAGTTATTATATCTCTTTTGGAAGTTTATTAAATCTTTCTTGGTTTCGGTTTTTCTGCAAATAAATACCTGCTTATGACCATGAAGCAAAAATAAGATAGTAGATGAATATTTTATTTCATGTCTGCCAAGAGGCAGATGCCGTGGTAGGATAAGATATGCAAAGGCTTTATTGAGAAAGGGAGCAGAGAAACTACTGTGTTGGAGGTCTGACCCCCGTGGGAAGAGAGAGGGAAGGAGGAGGTGCAGACCACAGTGCAGTTCCAAGAAAGGTCTGGCCAGACCAGTGGGAAGTCTTAGAACAAAGTCATCCATACAGAGTGTCCTGCCTTTGGCTAGAAAGGGTGTATCATTACCCCCACCAACCTCACCCACTGGGTGGGAGCAGCCTGCAGGAAGTATGTCCTCAACACCAAGGAGACGGTGGATCTAGAGGAGCTGTAGCTCTCTAAGCAGAAGATCCCACCAGTACATTTACAGCCTCCGTAAGTCGGAAGCCGTTTGAGTTAGGAGAAAAGACATTAACTAAACACAAGGGGAAAAAAAATAATCTTTCAGTTGTTCAGGGACTGTCTGTTTAGCTTGTGGGTTTCACATCATAAACTCATCAGCCTTGCTTTTTGAGTTTCTTCTTCCTGCTACATTCCTTTTATCCTTTTCACTACTCATCAGCACCTTTATGCAGAGGTTGGCAGGAGCAGAGAACCAAGACAAGTTCAGGCCATTGTTTTTTCTGCTGTTGAGGACCAAAGAGCTGGACTGAAAATACTACCACCCCCACCTTTTTTTTTAATTCCTCATTTTGGGGAAATACTTTTCTTTTTCAAATTATAGCACGCAGCAAATTGTTTATACAAGCGTTTTTTTTTTTGTCTGAAGACAATGTTAAATTATATTTTGTAGACAGTTGCAAAGTCCCAAACCTCCAACAACACAGATAAAAGCAGTGATACTATATTATTATCTCCTATACTTCATCTCTTATTGGCATTTCCTTAAACTATTGACTCTTCTGTGGCTTTCAAATTCAAAACGAAAAGGATGCTCCCTAAAAGCCAGTATCATCAGTGTTTCTTCCATACCCAGAAGAAAACATGTTCTTAAGAGTGATTTTTATTTCTTAAAGCACTTAGGATTCATTCAGGAAGTTACTTGAGCTGGGGCCAGACGGAGGAGTAGACCATCCAACTCCTGACATTTTCCCGGGTTGTGTGTCCAGAACTTGGTGACCCAATTCTTCTCTGTTGGCCTATATTCAGCTGAACAAGTCATCAGACTTACAAGGTATTTTGTTTTTTTAAAACCCAAAACCACTCTTACAAAGAAAATGAAGCATTAAATAAAATATGCCACTATAATCTTGTATAATCTTAAAAGCTGGCAGGACTGGTCTATAAAAACAAACCTGAAAGCCAAGGCAAATAGGCCTAGGAGGCAGTCAAACCTGGGAGTATGTTGCCCAAGGAAGCCTGCCATGTGGTAAGAGCCAAGCCAAACCCTTGATTTGGATTTCTTAAGCACACCTAACAGTGAGGAGGAAGGTATGATCACTGAAAGATGGAATTCGGGTGTGATAGAATGGCTTCTTTTCCATACCTTCTTTAATGGTGGGCAGTATGTTTAAAGTTAGAGATGCAGCTGAATATAGTAGTTGGAAAGAAGGATATTTTTATGTAGATGTGTATAGGTGTTCCAGGTTACTTGTTTACTTAGAAGGCGAAAATTAAGTACATTGAGCCTAATCTGGTCATGGATGCTATGGAAGAAAGATGGTACACAATTTTTTTAATTGAATCTTTGCATTCTTATGAGGCCTATATTACTATCTCCATTTTACATGTAAGGAAACTTAAATCTCAGACAGGTGAGAAAAGTTGCCTAAAATCACGTAACTAGTCAGAAGTGGATTCAAGACTTAAATTCAATGTGCCTACCCCAGCCCCCCAGCTCTTTCTGATATACCACAGTGCCTTAAAAGAAACAGAGGCAGGTCTTAATGTTCCAGTACTCACAATTTGCTTGAGGAGAGAGATGAGTTTGTGAAATAACCAGTGAATGGTTTTATATTTATATAAAGTATAAATATATTTGAGTAAGAGACTGTAGTCTGAGAACTACAAGAAGGAAACACTGTGTTGCTTCTCAGCTGGTAAACATCTTTACCCCTCTTCAGCTCCAGACCTCCCTCATCCTGGCCTTCATGCCCTGCTCCCAAACCTGGAGGCCCCCAGGTGTATGCCCCCTACTTTCTGTCACCACTCCCTGCCCTAACTCTGTCACCCTTTTTGTCCACCTCAGCCAAGCCATCAGTACCCACCCTCCTTATCTTCTTCCCCATCAGGCTCTGAGCTCCTGGGTCCATGCCTCCTCAGGATCCCTGCTCCCTCGTAGCTGCAGCTCTGGAATCTTCTCTGAGTTCCTTCTCCTCAGACCCGGAAGGTATTGAAATCTCTTCACATATACAAAAGCCCTCCATCAAACTTCCTCCTAGGTCTAGCACTTTTGCATCCTTCAACCTTTCTAGGTCAAGCCTCTGAGATTAGATTACTTTATTTCCCATGTATTCCTTAATTTACCCTGTCAAATGTCTATCCTCTGGCTTTGGCCAAGGTGACTTCATAATTACCAAATTTAGGTATCTTGGGAGTTGTCAATTTTCAGTCTTTTTCTATTAACCTACTCCTGGTGAAAATCTTCCCCTTTTTTGTCATGTAGTCTCTCACTTTCTTCTCTGGCTACTTTTCCTCAGCCATTTCCTTCAGCCTATTACAATGCTTCTGTCTTTGTCTCTCTTATTCTTGGTCTAATCACACCTTCCCCTAACAAGCTCATCCTCTTTCAGGGCTGGAATTCTCACTAATACTCCATACTCATTCAGTCCAGACCACTTTCCAGTACTCCAGCTTCTTCATAAAGCCCCGACTGGGTGTCCCACAGTCTCTTCAAACACAGTGTGTCTAAAAGTAGGATTTCTTACCTTTACTCTAAACCTCTCGCCACCTCCCCTGTTGCTTATCTTCATCAATGTGACGCCTCCACAGACCAGGTTGCCTAAGCCAAAACTGTCCAAGTCACCTCTTCCCTCCCTCTTTCTCCTCCTGCTCTCAATCTCCTCCTAAATATGACTCATAATGACCACGTCCTCACATATAATCTATTCAAGTACTTATGTTTCTGCAGGTCCTGGGCTACTATAACAAGCCCCTGATTCGTGTCCAAACTCTCCCCGCTCAATCGATGCCTCATGTTGCTTCTGATTACTATTACAAAGCCTAAATTTTAGAGTCCTTAGCACCCGTAGGAGTCATTCCCAACTCCTTAGCATAGTATACAAGATCCTTTATTATCCAGCCCATTGTTATCTTTCTAACCCCATCATTTTACACCCTTTTCTATAACTGATCTACAGCATTTCCCCAAAGACTCATACTTTCCCCTGCCCATTTCCTTTGTCCATGTTGTTTCTTCTCTCTGGAATTCCACTCTCCCTCTTGTTTTCCCAATGAGATTATTCATTAGGAGCAATCTTAAATATCACTTCTCTGATTCTCTTCATGAGGCCCACTACTCCTTTCTCTGCCTTTATATATACCTCTCTTTATCGGTGTACTTGTTCCCAAGAGCCACCTTTTTCATTATGAGACTGTCTTCTGCTCTAGCCTGTGATCTCATTCAGAGTAGAGAACTCAATTTCATCCTAATTCAGCTGGATTTTCAATAGCACACCCAAAGATAGTATAAATTCTTTCACTACTATCTTTAAAGTATTCTCAAATGTTAATTGCACTTATCTAAATCAGTTAATTCTGTATCATAATAAATTCTTCATTGAATAGCTTTCTGGTTGGCTTATGTATATATGTCTTATCTACCTTTCTAGATTATCAAATCCTAGAGTCCTTTACTTTTACCAGTTATTTTAGGGTGGATTAGGCCTCTTGCAAAGCTAAATAGCCAGATCAAGATATTGGAGGTGTTGTTTACTAGGCCTGTAATATTGTTACTGGACTATGAAATTCGTATTTAAATCATGAAACCAAACACGTTGCATGGTTATTAAAGAATTCTGAACTAAATAAGAAGAAAAACATGTTTGATTTTGAGCTAATTAATTCACACTCCTATTTCTCATAGATTAATACATTGGCTTTGCGTTTAGAGCCTTTGTCACTTTGAGTGTCTCAGTGTAATATTTCTGTTATTACTATCTGGTAAATGCTTGTATAGGTTAGCCGTTGATTTTCAATTCTTCTAACAAAATGTAATGAAAATATATATGATATATGTTTTATACTGTTGCATTGATGCCTCCAGATGAGCAGTGACATCTAGAGGAAAGGGTCTGGAGCTGGTGTGTTGGGGTCAGTCAGAGTCAGGGGACAGCCCGAGTTTAATACCCAAGTTGGAGCAGGGCACTCAGCACAAGATCTACAGGGAGTAACATAGGAAGTCTGAGAAAGCAGGACAAGAAGACCTGTATTCCAGCTTCATGGTCCAGAGACAAGGAGAGCATCTGGATACCTCCAGACCAGTCTGGCTGTCTCTACAGCATTATACTCAGCAGCTGCTCCCATACAGGCTCCTTGCAAAATCTGTCCTGAATCAAAGGATTAGTCAAACTGGCCTAGAGAAAATGTAGTTTTTCAAAAGATGGAAATTTTTAGGTTCTTATGGCTTTTCACAGTTCTGGAAAACTTATTTCAAATATTTATCCAGATGCAAATTCCTTGGATCATTGTTTTAGAATGAATTTTATTAACTAAACTTGATCCAGGAAAATTCTATAATCAGTTTTGTTATTAAGAAACTTCATTTTCATTTGATGCATTCCTTTCTTCTTTCATTTATTCATTTCTGGGACTTGGTCCAAATCTTATGTAAAACATACACAGAAAGAGAGAAAACAAGTGGCCTCTTTATATAAACTATTCAAGAAGGAAATGAAGCCACCCAAATGTGGCCTATGCCATCTGTGGTCTGTGATAAATAGCAAAACTACAGTTATGTTTTTTCTTTAAATGTTAACTATAAAATATAAAATCATTTTTATTAGCACCAGATGTCAAGAATACTTATTAAAATGCCATGGCTTATTAAATAACATCATTTTAGACTCATAAGACCTTTTTTTATTTTTTGCGTTTAGGTGAAATGTCTGAAATTATGCATTACTTACTACTTCTATTTAAATATATGAATACTAACATACATATATGAAAATTTAAATTTAGAAGTATAGAGATTTATACATCATGAGCTGAATCAAAGTATTTTTCAGTCCACAAAAGTAGATTTTTATTTGACTCTTATATTTAAGATTTATTGAAAACAACTGAAAACAACCTTCTATATCTGAGATCTAAAGGAAATCAGGGAAGATCAAATAAAATAAAGAGTAGATTTAAAATTATGTTATGCATTCTCTCTAGCCTTTTTAGCAGCTTTTTCGTTGGCTTTCATAGGATAGTTAAATTTGTGAGGAAATCTGTTATCTTTTGTTTCTCCCTGCATCTCCACTAAGAGATACTACAGCCTTTTTCTCAGCCTGAGTCATGGAAGAGATAGCTTTGACAATTAGGTAGGAACCACTGTATAAGATTTTTGCAGAAATCAAAAGTTTTGGAAACTTCTCTGCAGGGCCCTGCTTGGAATGTTTTGAATTTGAATTTAAAGTCAGTAATGAGAATTTAATATGGCAATTAAGAAATGTTAATTTTTCATCTTATTTCTTCATGAACTGATACTCTTAGCAGGGCTCCTCGAAAATGACTCAGGAATTGCAGATCATAATGTTTTTAAATATTTGCTTTTCTCTCTCATTTTTACATATAGTTTTGCATGATCTTTTATGTAGCTAACATGAGGGAGATTAGGAACAGTTTTTTTTGAGATATAAATTCACCTACGTTACAGTCAATCTTAAATTATTTGGGCCAAAATCAGTGTGTAATACTCACATCCCTTATGTTTGTCCAAAGAAAACAGCTTTCCAATGGTAATCTGGTGATTAACCTTATTTGCTCATTGCTGCTTAGACATTATTCTATAATGTTTAAATCAGGGTCACTGCTGAATATAATTTACTGAGTTTGAAACCAGTAGGTGTATTCTGCTCAAAGTAAGGAGCAAATAGTAAAATGGCTTACATATTTTCCCAAGAGTTTATTTACTTAGGGCCTTTATCTGCTGCTTTTGGTGTTAAAGGTTTACTACAAGGGCACTAAGAACAAATGGGCCCTTTGTGTTTGAGGAACAGCAGGTGTTGGAACAGTTTTTTGGTTTCACATGGACAATAGTAGTTAATGTATTTATTGACTTGATTGATCATCACAAGCCCCAAGGGCTATAGCCTCCCAATAAAAAGTTATCGGGATGTTTTTATGGTTATCTAGTGTTGTCCTGTTCATTTAATCTGCATATTTGTCAATGTGGCCAGGGGTACATATCAGGGTAAATTTGTTACAAAACCGATTGTGTATTAAATCCATGTTCATAGAAGAAATTCCTAAAATATTGTTTTCATAGACTGTCTATGTGAACATGGATTTATAATTACTATGGCTTTAAAAGTATTAAAAACTTAACACCCCTGGGAGATCTCACCAAATGAGGCAAGTGACTCTTAAACATACTTCAAAGGAATTTACTGTGATTTATCCATGAGATAATTCTAACTGTTCTAGAGTTCCTGAATCTCTAGTTTGAATAATTATGTGCCCTCAAACATATATACAACAGAGAGAAAGGGTCAAACACCCAGTATAGTGCTAGAAATGTGTGTTTCTGTGTGTTGACTAAACATTCAATAAATAGTAAAATATCCAGAGATATAACCTGTTCATTGTCTGGAGAAGTTTTAATCTAACTGCCTTGACATCAGTGAATGACATTATCCCTCATTCTTCTCCACAGTGCATCCTTCCTTATGTATGTTTCTGGAGCTGGCTATAATCTCATGCTATCCGTCAGTGGACATTTAGGTTGTTTCCATTTCTTGGCTATTGTATATAAAGCTGCTATAAACATTGGGGTGCATGTATCTTTTTGAATTAAGTTCCCCTCTGGATATATGTCCGGGAGTGGGATTGCTGCTCTTATGGTAAGCCTATTTTCAGTCTTTTGAGGAACCTCCATACTGTTTTCCATAATGGCTGCACCAAACTACATTGCCGTCAGCCGTGTAGGAGGCTTCCCTTTTTTCCACACCTTCTCCAGCATTTATCATTTGTCAACTTTTTAATGATGGTCATTCTGACTGGTGTGAGGTGATACGTCACTGTAGTTTTGATTTGCATTTTAATAATTAGTGATATTGAGCATATTTTAATGTGCTTATTAGCCATTTGTATGTCTTCTTTGGAGACTTGCTTGGACTTTCTAATTTTATGCTACTTACTCTTCCAAATCATTAAATAAATTTACTTCCAAATCAAGTCAGAACCCTTTAAATATGATACACTACTCTAGTTGGTTCAGTTCTCTTTAGAACAGGAAGTAGTCACCTACTTGGTATTACTTGAGAAATGTGGAGAGAACTTTCTCCTCCTCTGTGTCTCAAGTTTTACTATTAGAGGTTCAAGACTTGGTGTTTGTTGTCAGATGGTGCTCTTTCAAATGTGAATATCCTTGGAAAAAGTGACTCTTCTCATTGTCAGTCACAAATTAAATTGTGGATTTAATTTCACCTAGTGTATGTGCAGAGACATAAGTCAGGGTGAGAGAAAGAGAGAATGAAAAAACGGGGCAGGAAGAACTGTGGAATCAAGGGCAAAGCTTTAATTGCAACAGCAGTTTTTCTCTTTCATCCCTGACTCTCATAGAGTATTATTTCCCTGATGCTTGGAAAAAGTTAGTAAAATGGAAGCCTCTGTTCTTGAGAATTTCCTTCAGAATAATCAACAGATATTTACTGTATGTCTCTTGTATTGCCACACTTGCTGCTCAGCACATCATGTGAATTAATTGTACCTACTCCTCAAGGAAACCCCATTTGTCTAATGAGAAAATGAAGTTCATGGAGATTTGGTAGCTTTCTGAAGGTCATGCAGTCAGAACCTGCCTTTCTGATTGCTAAACGTATGATCTTAACCTCTAAAAGAGCGACAGGATCAAATTATATTTTAGAAAGATCACACTGGGTATGAATAGATTGGAGGAAATAGGACTAGAATCAGTCTAGAAGTTAGAAAGCTATTGCAGTTATCTAAGCGTGACCTGAATGTTGCCCAGGAGGTAGAAGTAGAAATGAAAAAGAGCAGATGTACTCAAGCAAGATTTGGGAGACAGTATCAACAGAATATAACTGGAAGGACAAGAAAGCGTCAAGAATGATCCTTGGGTTTCTGATTTGAGCAACCAAAGTGGAAAATTGTTTTCATCAGGTGGAGCTGCTATGACAAAAACACCATAGACTGGGTGGCTTAAACAACAAATACTTATTTCTCACAGCTCTAGAGGCTAGAAGTGTGAGATCAAGGCACTGGCAGATCTGGTGCCTGATGGAAACCCATTTCCTGGTTTGCAAATGACCACTTTCTCACTGAGTCCTCACATGGCAGAGAGAGAACTCTGAGCTGTTCATCCTCTTATAAGGGCACCAATCCCATCATGGAGGACACACCCCCATGACCTCATCCAAACCAGATTACCTCCCAAAGGCCCCACCTCCAAATACTATCACATTGAGGATTAAGCTTCAACACATGAATTTGGGGAGGGAAACACACATTCAGTCCATAAAAATGGTGATGCCTTTCACCAAGATGGGAACACAGTAAAAGGATAAATTTAGGGCTGGATGTGCGTGTGTGTGAGAGGGTGGATAATGTTGAGCTCAGACACATGGTGTTTGAGGTGTCTGTGAAATGTCCAAACACAGATGTCCAATAAACAGTTCCCTCTATTGGCCTGGAGCTCAAGGAAAGAGACGTAGGCTGGAGATACAAATCTGGAGGTTATCAGAATACAGATGGAAAGTAGATGAGATCACCCTGGAAGAAGTGCAAAGTGAAAAGAGCCAGTCCTGCACCATGTCTGAAAAACAAAATAAAACAAAAGTAAATGAAATCATGTGAGTAGGGCACAGGCGAAAGGGAATCCACTGAGAAAATGGGAAGGAACGGCTAGAGAGATAGAAGAGATGGCAGGGACCGTGTGGGAGAACAGAAGCCTAGGAGGATAAAGTTTCAGCTGGGAGGAGTGCTCAGCTGCCTTGGCTGCTGTGATGTTACTGAGAGAGAAAGTGAGGTAGGGACTGGTTTCGGCACTTGGGGAGGTTGATGGTGACATGAGAGTAGTGGAATAAACGACAAAAATTGGACTTCAGTCTTCTAGTTGCTAAAGGGACACATAGTATAGTGTAAATCTTTACATAAGTCAAAGAAAAATAAAATTCATGTGTTTTCCTTGTCAATGAGTATTTTAATGGCTTTTATTATTCCAAATGAGTTTTGTGCACTAAAATCATTCAATCCTAATACCTTAGTTGGCATTTTACATTCTTTTCTGGAGGCCATTCAATTCTAGTTTTACAATCTGATTTTTTTCAAACTCACTGATATTTTTGGTGAAAGCAATGTAATTTTGAGACATTAAGAGAACTGTGATTTTTTTTAATACAGGTGCTCTCTGACAAACGAAGCAAGGAGAGAGCAGGTAAGTCTCTTTGATGAAGTCTGTTTTACTATTTATAAAACTTGTTTGAAGAGCCTTGCCTAGTTACTGTGGATTTCAAGCATGCCATGAGTCTTGCTGAATAAGTGTTAGTCACAGTATGATGTTAAATCAGAGTAAATCCTACTTCTTAAAGACTGCATCAGTTCGCTTAGTTTTTCCCTGGTCCTCATGCAGCCTTATTGTGGGTTTAATTCTCATTTTGTACAGTTGTTTTCATACAGAAATTCCTTTGCATAACTAGACCTGCTGTGGTGATCATTTTATAATCTATGCAAATACTGAATCATTGTGTTATACACACCTGAGACTAATATACTGTTATATATGAAGCATAGCTCAAAAAATGTAATGAAATTTTAAAAAGAAATTCCTTTGCATAACCAGACTTTGTCTTGAAATATATGCTGTTTGAAAAATATACTTGAAATATATACAATAGAGTAGTAACTAAATGAAAGCTTGTACCCACACCAATACAACTGCTTAGAAGGTAAGTCCTCTCGACAATGAGAAAAGGTAGCAATCTTTATTTATATGGTTTCTGTATTTGGAAATGTTCTGCGTAAATCAAAATGTTTTATATCTTAATTTGTTGAATTTCTTATTTCAATAACTACATAAAGTAACAGCTAACAACTGCTTGAACCACCACTTCTTACCAACTGTTTAGCAGCTATTGTTTTATTCGAACAGTTCTTTATTGAGCGGTTATTGTGAACACATCATTCTGAATCTTCTCATTTGTCCTTACTTCATGTGGTCATTTAAATGTTTATACATGGAAGGAAACCACTTCAAAAACTTTGTGTGATTCGTTATGTACAACCTTCATACACTGAAGATAATGTGTTTCTGGAAAATTCAATGAAAAAATTAAAACTTCCTTTCTGAGTTAATATCTTTAAAGCTTGTTTTGAAATAATCTTATCAGACAGGGCCACTAAAAAATAATACTGTAGTGCTCTCCTTATCTTTATTGGCAACCATCATTGTTTTCATTTTGGAAGACCTCTTTTTCTTTAATTTAATCTGCTGGAGAACCTTTTTAGTTCCTTATTCAAAAACTCAAGATCTCAGGTTCAGTTCAAATTAGTATTAGCAGGGGGTCTCTGGGATATAGTCATCTACTGTTGTTCTATCTCCTGGTGAGATTTGAAAGGAAATGTTTACACTGGGTCGCCAGGCAAAACAGCTGGCTGGAACTGTGTCATGAAAATGTCCTTGTGGGTGTGCTGGGCCCACCAGCTGTACCAAAATCACCAAACAGAATTTGATCCTGCCATTCTATGAAATGCTTGTAGCATCAAATATGCACAATTTTGTCCATATCCACTTTTATATTTGAGATTTTAACAACAGATAACGTTTAACTACCTGACACCTAAGTGGGAAATAAACAAAGCTCTCTTTTAAAATCTTATGTCCCAGTCGTAAATTATGCCTTAAGTAGAACCCTCTGTGCTTCAATCTCTTGTTAAAATTCCAGCCTGAGCTCAAGGAGTTGCTCTTGCATTTACATCAGCAAAGAATGTGCTTCACTCCAGAAATAAGCAGTATGGGAAGGTTTTAGACAAAATATTTCCCCTGGATATTTGATAACTAGAATGTGATAGATTTATTTTCTTTTTATTATAAGTATATCCAACTTGTTATAATTAAAGGATATTTTCCATCATATAAAAGCTACAGTCAAGGGAGAAAATAAGAAACAACTGTGGTTAACTCCTGGCCAGAATTGACAAGTACTTTTCTAACAAATCTCTAATGAGGAAGTCCAGCTTTGGTGGCTCTAATATGGTGTAAAAGTGCCTGATTGGATGTGAAGCTTATCTACAAGTATTCAGGTATCATGCAGTGGAGGTTCAGTCTACCAGAGACTCAATTTTTAGCTGCTCATGCACTCTGCCAGCTAGTGTTTCATCTTGACAGAAAAAAAAAAAAAAAAGAATAGGCAAGCAGGCCAGCAGAAACTAGAAAAGAGTCAAATCAATTTTCATATAAATATTTATGGAAAGCACTCTGGGAGTAGGAAATATTGGTGAAGGATGTCTGAGAACAATTTTTCTGCACATGTAGATCAGAGAAGAATTTTTGAAGCCTAATTCAAATTTCCAGGCAAATGTAAAATGGTCCATAAGTTTGAGTTTTTCTATTGCATCTGCCCTCTTTCTTTTTTTTAAGCTCATCTTTCAAATTAAATTGTTTTCACAATTTAAATTTTGAATAATCATTACTGATGTTTGTAGTATGTGAAGTCAGCTCCCCTCATTTCTATTTTGGCTTCTCATCATTGCTTCTTGATTGGAGTTTCCGTCTGTATGTTTTACCGAAGATGTGATATGGAGGTCAGATAGAAGAGTGTACTCAGTATATAGAGATGTAAGGTGTAACATGACATAGACGAAGGATGGACCGTGACCCAGCCTCACTGCTTGCCCTTGCAAGATGATTCCTAATGGTTCTTTCCTATGTTAAATTGGACTGAACCACATTTTCCTCTGGTCTCAGTCACTGGAGAGGGTAAGTGGGGATCTCAAAGTAATAATGATCTTGAGCAGAAAAGCCAAGGCAGGAAGAGGTGGTGTACAGACCAGTCGTTGCTGCTACCTTCACTACTAGATTAAAAGAGGGTGTCACTAAATAACCATACTCTTTTTTAAGGGGTTTAAAGTGTCCACCGAGACCAAAAGATTTTAGCCTAGTGTTGGAAGAAACATTTCCTATCGTAACAGTGGAGTAAATTGTCTGAGTTTATGCCTATCATACTATGATTTTCATTAGATAAAAAGTCAAAATAGAAATAAATGATACTTATTATGGTATGGCTTCTCTAATGGAATGAAAAATTAATTCATTTTTGAAAAGTGAAAAAAGTGAATATAAATGTTCATAAATAGATACATACTTTAAAAACTAACCCATCTAACTGTGGTTGACTAATCTGTCCTTAAATTCAGTTTCTCATGGTACATATTTTTTATTTCTTCAAATTTGTAAATAGAAGACCAAGGCCAAATTCCAGTGTTGTTCATTATCAAGAGTTTCTGAATCTTGCACCGATAGACTGTCCTCATACAATGTACATTTTGCTTCCAGATTGTAAAAAAATTCTCTTCTATTTAGAAAATGATTTGAAACCCTAAGGAAAATAAGGTCACATCTGCAGAAATTGCTTACATTTTTTTATTCACCGTAATTTCACCAGGTCAACAGGGACAGCTCCTTTAAACACAGTGTCGAAAGAAGCTTTGTGGCCATAAGTACTCCTCCTTCCTGCAAGTACTGTAGTTACTTTCTGCCTCCTCGGCTTCACCATGTTACAGTTTTGTTAGGCCTATTATCAAGAATATGAAGGCCCTGTCACAGGAAGAATTTCACAAGTGTTAGAGATACAGAGTATGCACGGAGTCAAAAGTGCAGCCAAATCCAATGATTATCAACAAAGGCATATGCTGTGGAATGTACACATCCTTCCATTTCACTGGAATTTCATTGTAGTGACAAATGTCCAAGATCGAGAAATTCTCAGTGCCCCTCACCAATCCCACTGGAAATTATAACTTCATTTTAATTCATAATGTTGAACATCTACTATGTCCCTGGCACTGTGCAAGGTATTAGTGAGAGGAAGATAAAGAAGATAAAATTATCTCTCCTTTAAGAAACTTACCTAAGTTAGATTCTCTCTCAAGATTTCTTCGATGAAACCAGAGCTTTTCAGTAAATATGTGACTGGTGAAATTTAAAATAATTTTAATATGTTTTAAAATTGTGATTTCCTATGGCTACGTAAAGAGAAGCAATTACCCTTCTGTGGCAGTATGCCCACATGAGGCAAAAGGAATACATCACAGTGTGCCAAGAGGAAGCTTGGTTTTATTTTATATTAATTTGCATGAATCTCTATCATGAAATGCAAGTGCCACATAAAACCTAAGAGCTGTATAAATGTAGTCCACATTCTCTCCTCCATATTTCAGTTGTAACAGTTTATTCTGACTATTTAGTGATAACCCTTACAAGCTGCCCACTTAAATACAGATGGGGGAAGGAGAGTGGTTTTTATTCACCATTCCTACCCCTTGCAGCTGGCATTCAAAGTCTTCTCCAGGGCAATGCTTCCCAAATATCTATCAAAGAGCCCCAAATAGCAGGAAGTCAGGGAAATTGCCAAACCAACAAATATGAAATTTGTTTTGACTTTTGCATTGCTATTCCCTCCACATTTAATACTTGTCCCCAACTCTTGGCATGGCTGTCTCCTCATCATCCAGCTTAATGGCACCTGCTTTTAAAACCTTTCTCTGCCCACTCTCTCTAAAGAGGTTGGCTCCTCCCCCAACTAATATCTATCTCTGTAATCTCTTTGTTTCCTTCACAGTACTTGTCAAAACTTAATTTCTTTCTCCCTTCCTTCCTTCCTCTTCCTTTCTTTCTGTCTGTCCATCTGTCTTTCTGTCTTATTTGTTTTATCCCTTGCACCCAGCAAACTGCTGCTGTATAGCAGGTGCTCAAAAACATTTGCTGACTAGAATTCCTGAATAATTGTTTTATATTAATATAATTTTGTGCCATCCAGAAAAAAATTGTGCAACAGGAGGACCATTGTGTTTGTCCAGCAGCTTTGTGAGCCTCCTGGCACACTGCTGAGTACCCAGTTTGAAGGGGAAAAGTCTGGGATATTTAGAGGATGCGAAGGATCAGTGCTTATTGAGTGCCTCCTGTGTGCCAGATTATGATAGCTTCTTTGTGAATATTCACTTAATTATCAAAAAACTGTATAACATAGGAGGTATTGTCCTCACTTTTTACAAGCGAAAAACAAGAGTCAAAAAGGCTAAGTTGCTCAATGTTAAGTTGGAGTTTAAACCTGGTTCTGTTTGATTTTCAAGATCATGTACTTTCATTAAATGAATACTTCCCGAGGGGTATAGTTGGCTGGGGGTGAGGGGCAGGGAGTTGCTAGTTGCTACTGCTCGCCCATCCATAAACAGCAACCACTGTGTTTTATGTGGTCATAAGTTTATTTAGCAGGCATTAGGATTCATTACCTAATGAACACAAAGAAGGAAAAGACAATGTCTTCCCTTAAGGAGCTCACAGTTAGTGAGGAAGAGGATAAACAAATAATACATAGATCAAAACGCATGGATATTTTCTATTATACTTTTATTTCTGCTATTTAGAGTGCAAATATGGCAGAGACTCAGGCAGGATCCTTAAAATCAAGGAAAATTACTTTTGCCAATATTTTAATGAACCTTTATTTCAGTGTCCCCTCATAAATGTTAGTCTTTTATGAAAGAATGAGTTCTGGAGACCAAAACTAAAGCAAAACAAGAGATCTGATTTTATGCTTGCTGTTGTTGCTTCTCGAGTGCCTTTGGAGGAAGCTCGACTTGAGCAAACCCTAAATGATAGAAGACAAATCAACACCTGGTTTCTCCCCTTTGTGGTCTTCTGGGAAATAAAGCAGGTTCTTTTAGAGGATGAGAGACCTTGAAAAGAAGAGATCATGACCAGAAAGCAAAAGAGCAGAAAGCAATTACAACACTTGGTAGCTAACTTGCTGTCAACAGGGAAAGAATATTATCTTGTTGAGGGAATCTTTCTTTGATGTAATCAATGATTTCTTCAGTCAGAAAGACTAAAGTATTAATTCATTTTGTTTTTCAGCACCATTTATTGCAAATAATAGACTTTAGCTGAAAATCATCCTTTATACCTTATATCCTATTTGTAGTTTCATGATCTTTAAGGAAAATATAAAAGTTTTCTATTCAGTAACAACATGATTTTATCTTCTTTGCTGTCTAAAAAGAAAATGTCTCCACTTTTATGCATAGCATATTGGTTTCTTAAATATTGAACAATTAATGTTGAAAATAAAGTATTATTTCATTTTGAAGTTTTACAATATACCCACATCTTGTAAACAGACTTGAGATTAGTCAATGTTTATATTTATTATTCTTGAAACTGCAATCTTTGTAAATAGTGCATTAAGGAAAATACCAGAGTTAAAAGGCAGCCATAATTTTTGCTTTAGAAATTGCCTTTTATAAGTGTATTATATTCAAATATATAATCGTGAAAGCATTAGTCACACACCATTATTTTTATTGTAATTTTATTATAAGTAAATATAGCCCCATGGAAAATTTTCAATCATATTGACTGCAGCATTACTACAGATGAATAACTTTGATGTATATTTATCTCTAGCAACTAATTCAGTCTTTGGAAATACTGGTAGGTCTAAATGATTTCTCGTGGGCTCTAGTTGTTTTGTGAAGCTTCCCCTTCCCCTAGGCAGGCGTGAAATTATTCAGTTGAAAATGTAAAACCTTTTGTGAGACATTGGACATTGTCCTAATCTGAAGAGCTGAGTATAATTTCGCCCCACATTTTTTACAAAAATTAATCATTGAATACTATTCAATTATGTCCTGCTAATTATATCTTTTGTTAACATCCTCCTCTAAGAACAAAGATTCCAAAATCACATTAGAACATGGGCACCATCATCAAGAGCTGGCAGATAACTGTGGTTCCTCTCACTCAGCATTGGAATTTGCCAACCCAGAACCTTCCAACATGGAAACATGGCCTGTCCTCCTTTGTTGGCCAGCACCTTAATCCTCTCTGTTGTTTACTGAGCACACTTTGCTCTCTCATGCCTTGGAGACATGAAGACAAGATGTTCCCTGACCTCTCCACTTGGTGAATTCCCCCTCATGTTCAAGAGGCAGATCAGAGGCTAATCCCTCTGTTGAACTTTGCCTTAATCCCCCAAGTGGAGTAAACCAGGCACCCGACACTGTATCATGCTCCCTGTCATGGCTCCTATAAGACTCTATAACTTCTACTGCAAGGTCCTTGAGAGCAGATACAAAGATTTATTATTCTCCGTATTCATGGTAACTGCACATAGTAGATTCTAATAAATTTTTGTCAAATGAGTGAACGAATGAAATAATTGTTCATTTTACAGTTGTCACAACCCTGTGAGGTAAGCAATATAATTATCTTCATTTTACAGAAACTAAGGTTAATAGACACTAAACGATTTGTTAAGGTTTATATGTCTGTTGACTGGCAGACAAAACTAAGATTGAAGCTTTAATCAAATAATTTTTCTAGCACACTTAGTGTTGGTGATTATTAGTATTGAGTGTTGTCTGTTGTTTTGCTTTTGTTCTTTGATTTTTTTTCCCTTGATTTGATTTTAAAGGTGGTTATTTGAAAAGACATATGGTCCACCACAGTATTGTCTAACAGATATATAATGCAAGTTACAGATGTGAACTAAATATATCTATTAGTCTCATTAAAAAGGTAAAAAGAAACAGATGAAATTAATTTAATAATATTTTATTTAGCCCATATCTCCAAAATATCATTTCAACATAAAATAAAAATAAGAATTATTAATAAGATGTTTCATTCTTTCATATTAAGTATTTAAAATCTTGGGAGTATTTCTCACTTACGGCATGTCTCAGTTCAGACTAGTCACATTTCTAATGTTCAACAGCCACATACGGCTGATGGCTACCATTTTGGGTAGCACAAATTATAACATCTTTTCATAAGTCACTCTGTGATTTGATGTTTGATATGGTCTTGTGGGGAGCAAATATTAGTGAATCAGTTCCAAGTGGTGAGAAAGGGGATATCATCAAGGATAGCTAGTGAAAGTCAGTGAGCCACCGGTGTGAGTTACAGTGTCTTTACCTCCATCATTTTGATTAGAAATACTTCTAGGGATTATTGATTTCCTTAGTGGATCTGTTGAAAGCACTCCTCCTTGCCTCTGTAATCCGAAGTATTATTCTTATCTTTACATTTCTTAATGCAAAACTAAAGAACACTGTTCTTTTTGGAGACAGAATATGTGGGCATTAGAGACAGGCCAAAGATTGAGTGTAGGCCCCTGTTACACACTAGCCTCATCATCAGAGGCAAGTTACTGAAGTAACTGAAGTTACTGCAATAAGTCTGATTTTAATAATCTATGTACATACATTACACCATACCTATTTAGCATAATTATGAGGATTATAGGCAATATTAAATGGAAAGTTCTGAGTATGATGCCTGCATGTGGTTGATACATGGTGGCTATTACTTACATTACTGTTAATAATAATAATTAGTTCTAGATAGGTTCTCTACAACTTACAGTTACTGACTTTCCAAATGATGAATGAATAAAGCATTTCAATGTTGAATGCAAGGCCATAAACTGAGAATATAAGTCAAGTTGTTGTAACTTTTAAGGTATCAAAGCTCATTCTTTACGTGTTATCTTGGATAAGTCACATTCTGTTTTCTCAGATATAAAGTGTGAAAAGTGTTTTGTTACATAATAGAAGTACTGTGCTATACTTCTTATAATATAATATAAGAATATACACTTAATATAATAATTATTTATGAAAAAGTTTTATAACAAGTAAGTACACTCTGCTTACTATTCTGAAAAGAAATTTATAGATAGACGATACACATAATTTAAAAAACCAACACAAGTATAACAACCAGCATTAAGTGTAATAAATGAACTAAAAAGAAAAGTAATTTATAATTAAATGATTGTGTGTTTAATGTATAATGTCCTGCTTGATTATAATAGAAGATATAGTGAAATAATCTGATGGTTATAATGAATAGTTTTGAATTTAAAAGAAGTAATATGAGAAGCCATTTGGTAGAAGAGTTACAGAAAAATGAAGGAGTAGAGGTAAAGGGTGGAATTAGAATAAAACCAAGGTTGAGTAGAGTAATAACAGGTAGACTTATAAGTATGTGATAAAAGGCAGAAAAAAAAACCTTAATTAAACTAAAAATTAGATGCCAAGACAAATTGTCAACTCTTAATGTGGAGAAAATGAGGAAGTTGGATTTCTTTCAAATGAGCTGGGCTGTATTCATGTGTGGTGTCACAATAATTAATTCTCTGTGTTGTAACACAGGACAGGAAACCAAAAACCTATCTCCTTTCTTGAAGTTCCACCACACAGCAATGCATGCAGTCAGGCTCATATTTTAATTTACATTAGAGATCATTTCCTTCCATGGGCAACAGAAAATGAGGATGGATTAGAAAAAGAAGCTTTACTACAAAAAGCTACAGAGAAATTGTATAATCAATGTATGAGAACGGTATTGCAAAATGTAGGTAACCAAAAATAAATAAATAAATGCTTTAAACATAGATGGTCACATTTAACATTTTAAAATAAGGCTAAATAAGACTAAATATTAGCCTTTTCACAGTTTATATGGTAGTTTCATTGCTGGAAAAATCAGTATGTATTAAAACCATGTAAAAACTACTTTCTTTTTGTGTGTAAAAATGAAATTAAGGTCTAGTCTCAGAGAAGCTTAGATAATAACACAGCAGGAGATTTGGAAATCATACAGAATGCAGGGCAGTTTTTCACTATGCATGCCTGTCCCATGGCTTTCAGGATAGTCTCTAAATTCTAACAGAAGCTCCCAATCATTGCAGTAAACAAAAACATGCTCCCTCATTTTTTTTCCCAAGTGCATCCCTCTAGGAGGTGTAAGATCTCAGTTGAGAATCATTGGCTTAGAGAGAAAGCATCTTCTTGCATTTGAGACTACCACACGCAGGCACTAATCTAGCAGCATGACTTGAGGTTGAGATACCTAGAATGGAATTGAGTATGCATTTGCAACTTGCTTCTTCAACTGCCCGGTACCTACCGTGGCATGCTGGTTCTGATAGCCCCTAGACACTTCAGATGCTTGCTGGACACTGCTTGTGAATGGGCTTGAAAGAACCTCTTTCCAAGCAGTAGGTGCAGGCAAAGCTTCACACTGCTGGTCAAAAAAAACACCACTGAATAAATGAGCATACAATGCAAATCTGCTATTCCATTTGAATAACTACAGATGTGGTTTTCCTTTTCACCGAGCTCTTGTATAAAGTGAGACTACAGTTTTTGTTCATCTTTTGAGAATTTCAATGAGATTTTAAAACTTCTATTATCTATTCTTAGCTCCAAAACTCCCATCAGAATCAATCTGTCATTTGCTAACAATCAGCAGCTCAAATTAACAAATTCTCAGTCTCGGGTAGGATTTTAATTCATCTATAAAAATCATATTTCAATTGTCGAAGCAAAGCAATTTCTCCTCTGGAAAATTCACTTAAGGCAAGCTTGTCAGACTGTGTCTATTTTGAGTAACATTGCAAGGTTTCTGAAAGGTACAATTGAGTTATATAATAACATACAAGATGAATTTAGATTTTTACATGTAAAATACTTCCACATTCCTACTGCTTATGGCCCTTTTGGATAAGCATTTCCATGTTCCCTATCACCCATCAGATGAAATCCAGAAAACCTATCTGGCCATCAAAGTTCCTAAGCAACCTGACTGCCGCTTCAGCATGCCCCCTCCCAAGCTGTCAGATAAACGTCACCTCAGTCCGTCTTCTGGCTGTCTGTATTTCCCTCCTCACAGTCAAAACTCAGGTCAGACCCAGGACCTTCTTCTGTGCCTGCAATTGAACCCCTTCTTGGTCATGTAATCACTTCACTTTCAGAGTCAATTTCCTCGTAAGTACAAAACAGGGGGCATTAAATGAGGTAATGTACATAGAATGCTTAGCAAAGACCCTGGCACACAGCAGGTCCTCCAGAACTCTGCGTTCCTCTCTCCTTCTTGTTAAGGTCTTTGTCTCAGAATCTATAAAATCACTGTCTTTGAGACGAGCCCAAATTCCACCTCTGTGAAAAGTTCCCTTGAGATCTCAGCTGGAAGTACTCATTCATTTACAGATGAATAAAGTGGTTACAGAGATTAAGTAACTAGCTCAGGGCTTCATAATTGGTTAGTGGTAGGGCGTAGATTCCAGCCGAGGTCATCTGATTCTACAGTGTGTGTTTTCGTTTTTGTTTTTTAACATGACATAGATTTTTAAAACAGCTTTACTGAGATGTAATTTATGTGCCATACAATTCACGCATTTACTATCTGCCCAGAGTTGTGCAACCATCACCACATTCCATTTGAGAACATTCTCATTACTCCAGAAAGAAACCTCCTACCCAGTAGCAGTCACTTCGCATTTCCCCCTCAGTCCTACCCTCTAGTCCCCAGCCACATTAACCTACTTTCCGTCTCTATAGATTTGCCTATTTTGGACATTGCATATAAATGGAATCATATAATATGTGGTCTTCCGTGCCCAGTTCTCTCTTATCATAATGCTTTCAAGGTTCATCCACCTAGTGGCAGGTATCAGTACTTCATTTCTTTTCATTGTAGAAAAACATTCCATTGTATGGATATACTTTAGTTTATTCAGTTTATGGACATTTGGATTCTTCCCACTTGTTGGTTATTATGACTAATGTTATTATAAATATTCATCTACATGTTTTGGTGTGAACATGTTTTTATTATTCTTGGGGACATACTTAGAATTGCTGGGTCATGTGCTAACTCTGTGTTAAACTTTTTGAGGAACTGCCAAACCATTTTTCAAAGGGGCTGTACCAGTTTAAAATCACACCAACAGTGTATGAGGGTTCCAATTTCTCCACATCCTCACCAAAATTTATTATTGTCTGCCTTTTGTTATACTCATCCTAGTGGGTATGAAATAGTATCTCATTGTGGTTTTGATTTGCATTTCCCTAATGACAAATGATATTGAACATATTTTTAGATGCCTATTGGCCATTTTAATATGTTGTTTGAAGAAATGTCTGTTAAATCATTAAAAATTATTTTTAAGCCCAGTTTTAAATTGAGTAATTTGTCTTTTCAAAGTGTTGAGGTTTTTGTTTTTTTTAATATATTCTTGTAGACAAGCCTTTATCAGATATGTGATTTGTGAATATTTTCTCCCATTCTGTGGGGCTCTCTTTTCACTTTCTTGATGATGTTCCTTGAAGTACAAATTTTTAAAATTTTGATGAATTCCAACTTATCTATTTTTTCTTTTGTTACCTATATTTGTTCTGTTGCATATGTCTAAGAAAGCTTTGTCTAACTTGACCCAAGTTCATGAAAATTTATTCCTATGTTTTTTTCTGAAAATCTTATGGTGCTAGCACTTACATTTAGACTGGTGATCACTTGGATTTAATTTTTGAGTATGGTCTAAGAAAGGAGTCTGACTCCAGTCTTTTGCGTGTGGATATCCAGTTGTTCCAGCATCACTTGTTGAGAAAACTATTTTTTCTCTCACTGAATTGACAGCCTTGTTGAAAAGAGCCTGTGTACTAAATTTCAGTACTGTGCTGTATCTGTCATTTCTCCCATCCAAGTACTAACCAGGCCTGACCTGGCTTAGCTAATATCTGTCATTTCTACTCTCTGTCCATCAGATCCCTTCATTCTCACAAACTACATTTTCATCCTCAGTCATACCATGCTTTTTCACACATCCATGCTTCCCTACATCCTTCCAGTCTGTCTTGAATATAGTTTCCCATTTTGTCTGCCTGCCAAACTCCTGCTACCCTTTAGACTAGTTCAAATGGAATCTACTTTGTCTAGTTTTTGTGGCTTTACCTCCATGCACGTTCTTTGTTTTTTTTTTTTTTCAATGTTTTACTTTTCATACTGAATCACTATCTAGTTATTGATAATAAACTCTGCTTTTTTAAAAACTGTAATTCTCATTCTCCAAGTACCTGGCACAGAATCCAACACACAGTAGACACTAGAGATATAAATCTGTTGAAATGAATTAATGAAAATGGCCTTGGCTAGGAATTTTACAGCCTATAAGCAATCCAGGAAGATCCTAAAGAAGTCAAGTATTCAATAAATATAAAAGTTAATAAAATGAAAACTGCAACCCACAGTGAAAACATCATTTTCTTATGCCTCTGATAAATTTCCTGCAGACTTATTATTGCTCTATCACTGTTAAAAACAGAAAAGGCCAGTGAAAATTTTACAGGTTGATAAAATGTTTTGTGAGCTAATGCACTTTTTAAATGTATTTTATAGACTGCATTACTGAGAATATTTTAAAATCAATTTTGTTAATGTCTATCTCTTGCTTAGTTTTTATAGCATATCTTTAAAAGATTAAGAATGTTTAAGTTGCCAATCCACAGCTATTTTCCATGCATATGCTTTTAGCCCTCATTTTTTTCTTAAATTTGATTTATAAAGTTGTTTATGGAACCAACATTATACAGAACCGTCTGAAACTGAGGTCTGTGGAATGCTGCAGCAAATAACAATAAATAACAATAAAATGAGAGGAAGACACTTTTCCAAGGCCAATTCTAACGTAAAACAAAACAAAATAAAAAACTAAATAGAACATTTTATTTCTTCTTGTAAAGTTTTTCTTTAATTGATATTTTTCAAAGTAGGGAATACTATATTATACACTGATTTATACTATAGAAACATACAATACAAAAATATATAAGATAAAATTTAATTATCTTTCCTCTCATTCCTGCTGCCACTGCAAGCAACCAATTTTGATAGGTAAGTTTTTATTCACAATAGTCTCTTTTCTCTTTAAACATTTACATACCTATAAACATGTCTCAGGTATCTATTGCTGTGTAACAAATTACCCTAAAAGAGACGAGGGGGCAGATTATTGGTAGCCATCTTTGCAGTCTACCCCAACATTCATACCTAGAGATTGGCTGTTTGTTTGGTTGTGGTTTGGTCTAGATGAAATGGAAGCAAACTAACATGTTGCCATAGAACCCTTCTTAATAATATATTAGAGACATATTCAAGATCATAAAAATCTAACTCCAAATATCTTCCTCTAATTTCTTTATGCATATTTCCCACATGTATATGTGTGAAATATTAGTGAATTTTTCTCTTCTCTTTTTTTTTATTGCATTTTAATAATCCTTTTCTCCCTACCTCCCATTACTATATGTACTGGGCCTCACCTACATAAGATAACCCATGCTGAGAACTGATGTGTTTCTTTCAAGGCTTTTAACTTAATGATTTGTGTCTGTTTAACAAAAATGAGCTAAAACTGTACATCTGTTTTGCACCTTTTCCCCCTTATTCGAAAAGTTGTCATTGAAACTCCAACCAAGTCAACTGGTATAAAACCTCCATACTGTTCACCATAGTGGCTGCACCAATTTACATTCCCACTAACAGTATAGGAGGGTTCCCTTTTCTCTACACCCTTTCCAGCATTTATTATTTGTAGATTTTTTATAATGATGGCCATTCTGACCAGTGTGAGGTGGTGATATCTCACTGCAGTTTTGACTTGTATTTCTCTGATAATTAGTGATGCTGAGCATCTTTCCATGTGCCTGTTGTCCATCTGTATGTCTTCTTTAGAGGAATGTCTGTTCAGGTTTCCTGCCCATTTTTTGATTGGGTTGTTTGGTTTTTTGTTATCGAGTTTTATGAGCTGTTTGCAAATATTTCCTCCTAGTCCATAGATTGTCTTTTTGTTTTGTATATGGTTTCCCTTGCTGTACAAAAGCTTATAAATTTAATTAGGTCCCATTTGTTTACTTTTGCCTTTATATCTGTTGCCTTAGAAGACTGACCTAAGAAAACATTGCTACAATTTATGTCTGAGAATGTTTTGCCTATATTCTCTTCTAGGAGTTTCATGATGTCCTGTCATATTTAAGTCTTTAAGCCATTTTGAGTTTGTTTTTGTGTATGCTGTGAGGGAGTGTTCCAGCTTTGTTGATTTGCATTTTGCTGTCAAGCTTTCCTAATACCACTTGCCGAAGAGACTACATTTTCTCCATTATATATTCTTGCCTAAATTTTTTTTAAATTAAACTTTTAATTTTGAGATAATTATAGACTTGAATGCAGTTATAAGAAATAATATAGAGAGATCTCAAGTCCTCTTTATTCCATTTCCCCCAATGGTAACATCTTGCAAAACATGGTACAGTATCACAACCAGGATAAAGTCAAAAAATATTTCCATTACCACAAGGATCATGCATGTTCTTTCTATAGCCATATCCATTTCATCCCACTACCACCCCTCCTTAACCCCTGGCAACCACTAATTTTTCCCTCTTTTACATAATTTTGTCATTTCAAGAATGTTATGTTAATGGAGTCATACAGTAGATAACCTTTTCACTGACTCTTTTAACTCAGCATCATCCTCTGGGGATTTATCCAGATCATTTATCTATTAATATTTTATTTCCTTTAGTTGTACTTTATAGTGTAGGTTTACTACAGTTTGCTTAATCATTCACCCATTGAAGGTCCTCTGGGTTGTTTCCAGTGTGGATCTATTATGAATAAAGCTGCCATAAATATTCATATACAGGTTTTTATGTGAACATAGTTTTTGTTTCTCTGGATAAATACCTTGGAGGATAATTGCTGAGTTGTACAGTAGTCCCGTGTTTCAATTTTTTTAAAGAAACTGCCGATCTCTTTTTGAGATTAGCATACCATTTTATTGATTGCTGCTCTTACATTTATTTCCTTTTTTCTGTTTGCTTTGGGTTTATTTTGTTCCATTTTTTTCTAGATTCTGAGATTACTGATTTGAGACGTTGCCTCTTTTCTCATACACTTTTAATGCTAAAAATTTCTCTTATTAGCTCTAGCTGACTTACAAATTTTGATATGGTATATTTCCATTTTCATTCAGTTCATTCATTCTTTGATCCATGGATTATTTAGAAGCATGTCGTTTGGTTTCCAAATGTTTGGAGATTTTTCTGTTAACTGTCTGCTATTGAATCCTAGTTTGATTTCATTGTTGTCAGAGAACACATTCTGTATTATTTCAATTTTTAATATTTTGTTGAAGTTTGTTTTATGGTGCAGGATATGATCTATTTGGTATATGTCCCATGAGCACTTGAAAAGAATGTGTTTTCTACTGTTGTTGGGTAAAATGTTCTATAAATATCTGTTATATTATTAGTTGATGGCTTATTTTATATCCCTAAATATACAGTAAGTTATTGGGTTATTCTATATCTTTGATAATTTTCTGTCCAGTTGCTCTTTTAATTTTTAAGAAAGAGATGTTTAAGTCTCCAGCTCTAATTGTGGATTTATTTCTCCTTTCAGTTTTATCAGTTTGGTACAAGTATTTTGAAGCTTATTTGTTGGTACATACTCACCTAGAATTATTATTATCTTATGAATTGCCTTTTTATGTACATATAACATCCCTCTATGTCTCTGGTAGCTTTCTTTGCACTATATCTTACTTTATTTGACATTAATGTAGCTACTCCTGCTTTCTTTTGATTATTGTTTATATGGTATATCTTTTTCATTCTTTTTTCAACCTGTCTATATCATTATATTTGAAATGAGTTTCTGTCACTTCAGTCTGCAGATATTTGTCTTTTAACTGATATACTTAGGTCATTTACATTTAATGTAATTACTAATGTGTTAGACCTTAATTCTGCCATTTTATTTTTTATTTTCTGTTTATTCTGTTTTTCATTTCTGTTTTCTTTTTCCTACCTTCTTGTGTGCTACTTGAACATTTTTTAGAATTCCATTTTTATTCATCTACAGTGTTTTTGAGTGTATCTTTTTGTATAGATTTAGTGGTTGCTCTAGGTATGTATCATCTATATATAACTTGTTACAGTTTGCTGATGTTATTTTGCCAGTTAAAATAAAGCATAGAACACTTATCTCCTAGTGCATCCCTTTACTCTCCTCCATTTATTAATTGTCTTAAATATTTTCCCAGTGTATACATTCAGAACCACATCAGATAGTGATATAAGTTTTGCTTCAACCATCAACATACTTTAGGAGTCTCAAGAGGAGTTGTTACCCATATTTTTGCTTACCATATTCTTCCTTCCTTCCTTCTTTTGTTTCCATTCTATTTAGAGGCTTTCTTTAGCTGTTATTTTAGAATAGGTCTGCTGGAAACAAATTTTCTTTCTTTTTCTTCATCTGAGAATATCTTGATTTCTCTTCATTTCTGAGGGATGCTTTTGCTAGATTTAGGCTTCAGAGTTGACAGTTATTTCCTTGCCACACTTGAAAAATGTGGTTCCATTTCCTTCAGGACTCCGTGATTTCTGATGAGAAATGTGCGATCATTCAAATTGCTTTTCCCCTATAAGAAGTCATTTCATGCTTTGTAATTGTTTTCAAGATTTCTGTTTTGTCTTTCATTTTTAGACTTTTCTTTTTGTTTGTTAGTTTTCAGTCTTGGTGTGTATTTCTTTGATTGTATCCTATGTGAATTTCACTAAGCTTGAGTCTGTAGATTTTTTCCCCCCAAATCTGGGGATTTTTCAGCCTTTATTTTTTTGAGTATTTTTCAGCACTCCTTCTGGAGATCTGTAGATTTGCATATAGAGAGCTCTTCATAGTTAAGAGGGACCAGATGCACCTTCTTTATTGGCTGTCTAATCTATTAAGAAAGAATGTAAGATAGTGTTTTTTTAAATATTAAATATTATGACTCCAATTTGTATTGCAATACTCCAGTATTATTTCTATAAGATTCCAAATAAATGGATAAAACTGGAAGGAAAATCACAAACTAATTTTTGTTTCTCAAACTTGTAGGCTTGTTTGCTTTATTTTACACAGTGCCATATAATTTCTTTTACCCAATAAACTAGTGATTTTGCTTTCACACTGGCACATTCTTAGTGTAATGTTTGCCTATGGATTTTATGATGTACTGGAAATTCTAATCATAGTAAATAAAATTACTAATTTTTTTAGAGAGGATACTGAAGCATTTGTAGGAAATTAAGAAAATAATGTCAAAAAACAAGAGCTGCTAATATGCCTTTCTCTATTTCCCTCTTAGACATCCACATACATGATTGACAGAAAGCCTCAGGAAAATAATTTCATTGGTCATCATTATCGTTTAGATTGAGAGAATACCAGAGCAGGAAAAAAGTTTACAGATAATTAGTCCAACCCTTTCACTGTGTAAGTGAGGAAACTGAAATCTTGACAGGGTGACTTGCTCAGAGCTGTCATCATGAGTGAGTGGTTGGTGGTAGAGCCAGGCAAGAAGCCGGTTTCCCTGCCTCTTGAGTCCTAGCCAAGCACTCTTGCTCAGTTTCTCCTCCCTGCTTTTAGAGGATGTGCTTACATACTGGGCTTAGTGCAGATTCCGCCCGACTTCTACTTACAGTCAGGGTGAATCAGTGCGTGCCACAAGGGATGATCCTGCAGGAAAGAGGGTGTGCACGTGGAGATTCAGAATTAAGCTTTGGGATGAAGTTACTTATTCAGTATCCATTAGTAAAGCCCACTCACCCAGTAGAAGGCCAACAGAAGTTAAAGAAGGATCTATTGATCCTTGGCCTCCTTGATTATCCTCACTGCACCTTGCCCACTGGAGATTTTTTCTGAAGATCCTCAGAGTCCTCAGATTTCCTCCGAGGAGACTGTGTACTTACAAACAGGATGCAGATTATTACCAATTGGCTGACGAAATTTTTCTGAGAATCAAATGATTGATGGCGTCATCTGTTGTCCAGTGAAGCCTAAAGAGAGCCTGAAGTGAAGCTGACCATACAGGTGGTGTCCTTGGTAATCCAGGACCCATGGAATGGCCTTAACTATTTGCCAACTGCTTTGTAGGTCACTGAAAACAATGCAAAATGTAAAATTGAAACAAGGAATTTCAAAGCACCAATGAGGCTGCAGCTGCCTCCTGGTTTAAAGAGTATAGAGAATGATCAAAATGGTGATTCTTCATCTGACACTCGTAAAGATAGTCCTTCTTTATTTTTTTTAATTTTCTTCCCAAGGAAACCCATCACTTTCTATGCCTGCTGAAGTCAAGAGCTCTCTTAGCTCATCTCTGAGTGGGACATCTCTTCCCACCTCCCCTGTGTTTCTTCAAAACATCGGCCTCACCACTGCTAAATTGTGTGCCAGTGGAGCAGCTTTCCAGGATGCCTGGGCCTTATAAGGATCGAGCAGAATGTCATAGCAGAAATGCTTTCCCCGGGGAGGTGAAGGGCTGTCTATGGAGAGTGAACAATCAGGTGAAATCTCTAAAGCGTGGAGTCTGAAGTGAATCAGTCCAGTTCTGACAAGTAAGAGAGGAGATGGAAAAGGCATAAGAGCTAGAGTGGATCAGTCTCAGCCTGCTAGCTGTCTTCTTTATGCCTTCTGTTCTGGAGAATGATAGGAGCTTACTCTGAGAATTTTCTAAGTTTAAATTAAAAGCTGCAGTTGTTTATTCACGTAAATTATTTCTAATCAGATGAATGATATAATAAATATTTTTATGTCCCAACATTTTGAACAATTCATATATTTCGAGTCAGAGGTATTTACATGAAATAGCTGAAGTCACAGATGTTGTAGTGAAGCAAATTAAAGAGCTTCTCCTTTTAAAAACCTCCTCAAACACTAAAAGTTTGCCAGGCAATTTTGGTATTCAGAGCAGCTGGAGTTGGGGAGGCCTGGCTAGGAAGAAATGTCAGATTTCTGGAAGTTGTAAAGAAGATGAACCACATTCTTCCTTCAGCATAACAGAATATCCTGCTGATATGCGAGTCGGGGCTGGGAGATGCCACCTCCTGCATGGTCCCATGCTGTGCACAGGCTGCAGAGTCTCTCAGCTGGAGGACTGAGGTGTTCTGTGTGGATCTAGAAAGCAATGAGGTCTGAGCAGTTTGTAACTCCATTCACCCACACTGTTTGTGAGGACAGTTGAAAGTAGAAAGTTGAATTATTTTATCGAAAGAGTCTAGTTCTCTCTTAGGGCAGACGGATAGTTTTATCCATCTTCCACAGAGATCTTCTTTTATAGAGCAAGGCTCTCCTCCAACACAGAGGGGCAGGAGGTCAAGCGTTCTGGGTGGTGCTGCAGATGGTGAGGTCAATGACCAGTCCCCCTTTGTTGTCAGAAACAAGTGAGTTTTCTTCCGGTAGGAGGTAAAGCCCGATGTGTAAGTTTACAACCTTGGCCTTTTGGTTGGAAATGCATTTAGCCTCCTAACTCTAATTCTCTGGGGCGTTATTCAGTTCAAGCAAGATGTCCTTATTCTTCATTATTAGCCTCTTTGCTCACAAAGTGCCTTTTGAAGAAGAGGGTGTATAGTTTCTGCTCTTCTCCATCTGCTCCCTGCTTCTACTTCCACTTATACAGCCGTTAACATCATCCATGACACCAATAAAATGGAGGTGGTAGATTATCTTAGATGAGTTTTTAATAAATCACCTGACAACTGCCTAACGTAATCATACATCACAAGCATATTCCTACAATGGTAAGGCACACACAACTATTGATTTTTATTAAGCTTGCATTAAGCACTTAGCAGAAGACAGCAATAAATTAGTAATCACCTCGGAGTCTTCCAAGTTCAACTGAAGTGACACATTAGGGGAATTCCAAGACCCTATATCATATATACACTACATGGTGAAGGACACAGAGCAGGGACGAGAGAAGAAAGAGAACACTGAATGAGAAAAATGAGAGCAATTAAACTGTAAGAATATGCTGGAAAAAACATAGCTCTAAATGTTGATATCTGTATATAGCATAAAAGGAAGCTGAAATTCTAGAGTGTCTTCCTTTCTCAGTAAGGTATTTGTACTTCCAGTTAAGACTGGTGAATATTAGTGACTAAATCTTTTTCCCAGAAGGATGTTAGTATGTCCTGACCTGCCAGGTTCTGAAACGAATTAGACTGTCGTTTAGTCAGGCGGGCACTATGCTAACTTCAACTGCCCGTAACGAAGCCCTGAACACAGTTCCCAGGATGGAGAGAAATACAGCTTCATGTGCCAGGGCTTTTTTCTGCCAGCAGAAAGGAAAAGGCAGTTGAGCAAGTTATCTGTTCCATCCTCTGCCCTGTAGAATCTATAATTCACAGTACAATTTGTCACCCAGCAAGAACATGATAGAATGGAAAGGTGAAAATCTGAAACCTCTTACCTCTTGTTTTGTAATTTAAAGGTCCCTTTATTTATTCCTTCACTCATAGAACTGTGGTTAAAAGCCACGCTGTTTGAATTTGTAATGTGGCTCCATCGTATACCAGCTGGGTGACCTTGAATAAGTTACTTGATATCTCTATGCCCTCAGTTTCTTTGTCTGTAAAATATGGACAATTATAATACCTGCCTCTTAGGATGGCTGTAAGGATGAAATGAGCTAACATTTGTATAGTGCTTGGAACAATGCCTGATACTTATTAAGAAATACATAAATAATACCAAATGAGTAAGTAAAGTGTTTTTGAGGGCCTCTTATTTGCCAGACACATGTCTAAGTACTGGGGATACAGTGGTGAATAAAACAAAGCTCTAAGCTCACAGAACTTGCTAGTGGGAAAAATAGGTGATAAAAACAAGACAATATATGAGTTAGGGTGATGGCTATTAAGGAAACATCAAGCAAAAGAGAGACAGGGAGTGTGGGACTGGTTGTTACTGGTAGAGGATGGTCAGAGAAAGTCTCCTGGATAAGGTGACATTTGAACAGAGATTTGAAGGAAAGGAGAGAGCTATCCAGAAATTGGAGGAGAGGAAACATTCCAAGCAGAGGGAACAACACTGGAAAAGGTCTGGAGGTGAGAGTAAGATTGGCCTGTGAGACAAAGAGCAAAAACAGCCAGAGAGGAGTGAGTGAGGTAGGGGATGAGGAGAGAGATAAAACTGACTGGGACCCACATAAGCCATGGTCAGATCATCCAGCTCCAGGAAATGGGCTTAATTCCTAAGTTTAAAGAGAGCATAAAGATCAACTTCGTTTCAAGGGGACATGTTGTCTCCTTTGTTTCACTAGATTTTAGCTGCTTTAAAATAAAGGAGTAGGTGGAAGTAACCCAAGTGTCCTTCATAGATGAACAGAAAAACAAAATGTACTGGTATATACATTCAGCCTTAAAAACAATGGAAATTGTGGCACATGCCACAACATGGATGAACCTTGAGAACATTAAGTGAAATAAGCCAGACACAAAAAGACAAATACTGAATGATTTCACTCATATGAGGTAGTCATATTCATAGAAATGAATAGTCAGATCCATAGAATCTGAGTAGTTAAATTCATAGGAACAGAAAATAGAATGTGGTGGTTTCCAGGGGCTGGTGGGGAGTCTGCAAAGGGGGAATTGTTTAAAATGGATATGGTGTTTTGCAAGATGAAAAATTTCTGGAGATTGGTTGCACAGTGATAACAGTACTGGACTGTACGCTTAGAAATGGTTAAGATGATAAATTTTATGTTATATACAATCCACCACAATTAAAAATTTTAAATAAAAACAAAAAATAATAATGCAGTTAACACAGATTTACCTCTATGCCACTAACATCCGGGAACTAGGTACCAGGCAATGCATACAGAATCTCTGCTCTCTGAGTGTGTACCTGGGAGACAACAGAAAGGGACATCTGGTGAGAATTCCCATTGTTAAGGTTGGATTTCATTTCACTTTGGGAATAGTAAATATAAATTAATGGGTTACAGTACATTATAGAGATTACTCTTAAACCCAGATTCTGTGAGAATGGGGTAAGATTAAGGAGCATTTACATTATTGTCACTTTGACAATTTCCTAATAGTAGATTTTCTCCTGTGACTTTGCTGTGTAAGAACTTCCACCTGCCATCAGGCAATTGAGGCGGCATACCAGGCTCCAGGCCCAAGCTCTCCTAAGTAGCAACTGGCTGTGAGTTGAGCCTTAATGGGGAAAATAACAAGGCTCATTTAAGTTCAGACATAAAGATGCTAAAGACCCTCCAGGGGTACATGTTGTCTGCATGCTTTTAACAGTACCTGCCACGACAAAAAGCGTCATCTCCATCTAAAATGGCACTTCTAAATCTCATTTTTCACAGTTATGATTAAGCTGTTTCTGCCCATTATTGCTCAGAAAAATGCTCTCACAATAGGAAGAAAGGACAAAATAAAAACAAAGCAGAAGTGCAAGAAGCCTAGGCGGTACTGTGCATGTGACCCACTTCTGTTGGGGTCCTATTTTCACAGTTGCATTTAGCCACTGACTGCAGGGCGGAACTCTTGGATTTTCCTGTCATGGGGACATAAAGAACATGAACGTGTCCTAGATAGGAAAGGAGTGCAGTAACAGGCCTTCCCAGCTGACTTGAAGGAGGCCTGCACAGTGGAAATACCCAACTACGCATCTGAGTTAGCAAAACACAGATTCAAAGATTGAGTGCTTTTAGCCTCTGTAACCAGAGGTAAGAAATTATTTCATGTGCATACGGTTGGAAAATGATTTAAACTGGCTAAAACTACAGTGGGAACCTATATTCTGAATATAATCACTTGATCCTCAATATTCACAGATTCGACATTAGTGAATTCACTTACTCCTCACAACTTATTTGTAACCCCAAAGGCAATAGCCCAGGCGCTTTCTCAATCATTCATAGGCACGCACTGAGCAGTGGTATGTGTCCCCAGCTGAGGCTGAGTAAGTCCATTTTCTACTTCCTGTTTCAGCTCATAGTGTTAAGTAAAGGTTGTTCTCTGTATTTAGTGTCAGACTTTTCACATTTTTGTGTTTGAATCTCTGATTTTGCTGCTTAGAGTGGCCCCCAGGTATAGTGCTGAAGAGTTGTCTAGTGTTCCTAAGTATAAGAATGCTGCGTCATGCCTTACGGAGAAAATTGGTGTGTCAGAAAGAGACGTTCAGGCATGAGCTGTAGTGCTGTTGGCCATGAGTTTGAGTTATTAATCTTCAACGTAGCCTAAATAGTCTATTATCTTTGAACAGAAAAACACACCAAAAAAGATTATATATGGATTGATTGACAGACATGCTGTGACCAGAGACTCGCAGGAATCTAACCCTGTACTTCCGTCTGGAGCAATGGCTCCGTGTGCACCGAGTCAGCGTTCAGAGCTACTTGAGAGGACATATCTACCAGGAATAATGAGAACGGACTATATTTTGAAAACTCTTTCTGGATTTAGGCTGCCTAATTAGAAAACTATGCATAATATCTAAAACAATAGTGGTTTTAAGCAAAATACTTTTCTTAATACTTGTCAATGTGTGTACATATGTATTAAATCACAGCCACAGAAAGTCTTTGTTAGCCTTAAATCGCATTTGTAATCTGTTCATGTATGTATTGGTAAACATTGGTAAAAGCAATATAGAGTTGTAGGGAAGAATGTGGATTTTGTCGTTAGATCAATTTGGGTTCTCCCCACTACCAGTTCTGTGATCTTCATGCCACATACCAGATGGAAAAGTGATCCAACCTGCCTGAAGCTCAGTTGTCTCATTGGTATAAAAGGAGATAATAGTAATTCTCATTTTGTAGGACTTTTAGGAGCCTTAAACAAGGTGTACAAAAATTAATAAGCACACTCCCCTGCATATAGCAGTGCTCAGTATATGTTAGCTATTATTATTATTTTCTGAGTCAGATAACATGTAAGATTTGGAAGAAAATTTGTCTCCGAATCCTTCCATATAGAGTTTGTGATCAGGATATTTGAGGTAATAAGAGGAGGCACAACCACAATGATATAGAAATTAGAAGTTATTTTGAATCTTTGTCTACTGTTTTCAGCTGAGCTGAGGAAAGCTATGCCCACATCTTTGTGTTTATCATTCATTCAAAACTGTTTGTAATGCACATAAAACTATGGGACTGGAAGGCTGTCACATCACTTAACAATACTTATATTAATTTTCTAAATCCATTGAGTTAGATTCAGTTTATTCTGCTAGCAAAAGCATTATAAGGAGGGTCCTATTTAGATAAGTGCCAGATTGTGGAATTATAGAGCCCTCTGCAGTTCCTAGAGCAGATATCATGTCTTCCCTGCCCTGTGCGTCTCTCTTGGAGTTCTCAGGGTGTGTTCTGAGCAGTATGACCACAATGAACCTTTGCCTTTTCCTTCAGGCAGACCCTTGGTGTGCATGAGCACCCGTGTATGTGGAAGTGTGGGAAGTATTGGTGAGAAAGTGGGGTCATCTTCTGCATACTCACAGTCCGCTCTCCTCCCCTCAGAGCTGGGAGCCCTTCCGGCGACATGAATGGTCCCATGAAGCATGGAGGGAAATAAGCTCCCTGAGGCGGTGGGTCGTAGCCTACTTTCTGCCCCACCCCACCCAAGGGATATGATAACCCACTGATCAGTAACAGTGGAGGAGGTAGGATTGTGTGCAGTGTGTGTGTGTGTGTGTGTGTGTGTGTGTGTGTGTGTGTGTGTGTGTGTGATGGGGGTTGTCAGAATTCCTTTGAGGCAAAAGTAGCTTGAAAAAGCCCCAGAAGTGATTCCAGCACCTCCCTCCCCCGCCTCTCGGGAGGATGCGACATTTCCTTCTAACAGTTCTGTGTCATGAGAGGGAAACACATACCTTGTCATTTCACAAAATGTTCAGTTCTAGCTCAGTGCCCACATTTGGTGTTTTCTTAGCCCTGGATCTTACTTTATTGTTTAGAGTGACTTGTTCTTAGTCATGCCTTTAGGTAGCTGGAGGGACATATCTGAGATTCTCTCTCTGGATCACTACCTAGTCCAAGTCACCACCCCTGTATTCTAAACCTCAGAAATACTCATTCCTGTGTAAGAACATTGTACCATTCTGCTTCGGGCTCTTGATTTCTTCCATTAGTCAGCCAGTCAGCTTCTCTCTCTCTGTCTCTTTCTCTCTCTCTCTCAATTGAATAACAGAGAGCATTTTACTTTGATCATCCTTTTGTGCAGGAAAACACATCTTCTTTGGACTTCTGCCTTAAAAAAGAAGAATTTAAAAGGAAATAATACAGTTGAGAAAAGAGTTATGTCAGCAGATGTCCAGTTCCTTTTTTGTCCTCTTTGAATCTGCTGCGTATCAAGATGTCTTTTGTACTGCTTTTGTGTAGTTTCTTCATCTGTGTTCCAGGAGCTATTGAGACATTTCCCCCTCTATCCAGGAATAATGTATCTCATTATTATCTGTTTCATCTATGAAAAATCAGCGGTTACCAGTCTCTTCTGCATTCTACTGCTCATCAGTAGCACCAACTATTACACTAATTAAAGATGAAAATTTGCCTAAGACTCTAGAGATCTGAAGAGAAACATGTAATAGAACGTTCTTATTAATCACACTCACAGTAATAGAAGAATCCAAGGGAGAGAAGTTTTAACCAGAATTTACATAGAACATTGAACCACTGAGCTGGTATGATTTTCTTATCCATATAGCAAATGGAAATTAATGGGTGCTTTGTTTCCCCTTATGAAATGTTCATGAATTCTGGAAGTGTAGAGGAGGAGATAACAGGCTGCATCCTATAATTTGATACCCAATTGGATCACAGCTTTGTTGAGGAACAGTGACCTCCAGCAAGATGACTATTACACAATGATAGTGCTCTATATTGGTGTCATGTTGGGGTGCACACCTGAAATCATGTCTAGGGTCAGCCTCCAATTAATGACAAAATTTATCACAAAATGGTTATTTCTGGCATATTGCATTTCTTTTCAAAAAAATGCCATGAGGAATTTGAAAATCACATCTCTTGGGGAGTGATGGAAATATTAGCTGTCTTCATTGTGGTAGTGGTTTCATTGGTGTATACACCTATCAAAATTAATCAAACTGTACATTTGAAATATGTATAGTTTACAGGAATCATATCACAATAAAGTTGTTTAAAAAATCCTATGAAATCTATAAGCTAATGAAAGAGGAATCATCTTAAATATGTAGTATAAAAATTCTTTCTAATGTGAATGTGAATGTCTATGATAAAAAAGGAATTTTTAGAATAGTTTATTCTCTTGCCTACTTGTCCGGCATTTCCTTGGCCTTTGACCAAGGTATCCTTAATTAGTTTAGAAAACCCATAACTCCCACACAATTATTCCTGTCTAAACCAAACAAAATTTGCCATTATTACAAAAGAATTAAGACTAAGTGGTTTTTATTTTGTCTTTTTGTTTTGTTTTGTTTTTAATGGAGATCCTGGGGATTGAACCCAGAACCTCTTGCATGCTAAGCACTCACTCTACCACCAAGCTATACCCACCTTTGCCCTAAGTGTTTTTTTTTTTTTTTTTTGGAACTATTACAATACACAGTGAAGCAAACCACCAAAACCTTATTTAAGAGAATTCAATTGTATTGATTTTAAAAGTTATTTTATTTAGTAGGTAGCTATTGGTTTTTAAGAATTGAAATTTTTATGGTATGTCCCCTCCCTAATATTTAGAAACAGCTTGTTTCTAAAGCAAACTACAAAAGATCATTTGTTTCAAATATTATTTTCTACACTTTTCTGGTGTCATTGCTGTCTTGGTAGCAGCGATTATAAACACCTTCTGTGTACCAAATGTTGTAGGAGGAGATGAGCAATTCAATTATAAGAATACTATCCACCTTCTAGCTACATATAATTTACTGTTCTTATAATTCTCTAATTAATGTTGTTTCAGTTTGTGAAAAGATGGACTTCTTTCTTGTACTGTCAGGCCTGTTATAGGTTTTGATTGCATGACCAAAATGTTCTGTCATTTGGCTGTTCCAGTCTAGTATTTTTATTCACAACTTGAAGGAGACATGTAACTACTCACCAATTTTTGGATGTCACAATGGTGGAAAAGATAATAGATATAAAAGATGTTGCAACTGTGATTCACAAATACCCTGATGTGTTGGAACAATGGGCTAGGGACCAATAAGATGAAATTTAATAGTGATAAATCTAAGCACATAAGAGCCATCAGTGGACCTTGATTGCTGTAAAAGATGATCAGATACTGGACTTTGTATATGCTAAGGTTCTCCAAGACATTGACGTCAAGGTGAAATTAAACTTTCAAGGATTTTGTGGAAGAAAATGCCTACAAGAAAAATGGGGAGGAGGCTGGGAAAGGCCAAGAGTGCCATTCAACTATGAGGCACATCTGACTCCTAGTGAAGGAGGAAAAAGAAGAGAGGTTGAGTGAAGGTGTCTGTGACCTTTCTAAAGTAGAATGAAAGCTCATCAAAGCCATTATGGTGTCCTTTAGCCAAAGCTGGCCTTCTGGAAGAGTTCTGTGGTCCTCAGGAACAGCCTGCCTTAGCAAGACTGCTGCAATCAGTCACTGGCTAGGAGCAGCCCATGGGAAGCCTGGCCTTCGCACAACAGAAGCAATGAATTTAAGGTGTAATAACTGGGGCCCAAGGTCAGTTAAGCTCCCTGTAGTTGGAAGTCTGCAAGGCACATTCTCAAGGCATTCTCCAGGTAAGTGCCTATGTAGTTTGGTTTTTCAAAATTCCATCAAGCTTTTGCTTAGAAAATATAAGGTTTTTTAAATAAGTAATTGAAAACCAAACAAATTGAGATCCAAAAAATGTAATGCTGTTTTAGGATCTCTAGTTCCAGAACATGGAAAAGATACTGCTCATGGAAAAAATTTTTAAGAAAAAAATTAAATTCTGTTCTTTGATGTGTATGTTATATGTATGTTTGTGTGTGTGTATTGTGTATGTGTACGCACTCATGTAATTATAGAATAATGTCTCATATATTCCTTGTAGTTCAAGTATCCCCAGCCATTATTCTCTTTTTGATGCTTCAACTGTCAACTTTGGCCAGAGAGAACTCTTTTAAGATTGGTTCTGGGTCATTTTGACATACCATGTTAATTTTTTTTTTTAATTTGTGGATTTTTTTAAAAATCAACTTTACTGAAGTATTGTTTGCATATACTGAAAAGCACTCATTTTAGTGTACAGCTTGATGAGCTTTACCCTGTATATGTCCCGTGTAACCACCATCACAATCAAGAATAACTATCCAAAAAGTTGCCTCGTGCCACTTTGCAGACGTTGTCCCGCACAACCGCAGCCACAGGTAATCAGTGATCTGCTTTCTTCCACTGTAAATTACACCTACTTCCACTTTCATTACACCTATTCTAGAACTTTATATAAGTTAAATCTCATTGAATGTTCTCTTCTGTTGATTCTGGCTTTCTCGCATTAGGTTCTGAAGATCAGTTGTGTTTTTTTCCATCAGTTTGTTCCTTTTCATTTCTTGAGACTTTCCTTCCATACATATACTACAACTTGTGTATCCACTCACCTGTCAGTGGACTTTTGAGTTCCCAGTTTGGGCCTATTATGAATAAATCTGCTCTGAACAGTCACTTAAATGTCTTTGCAAAGATACATGTTTTCATTTCTCTTGGGTAAATAGCAAGGAGTGAGTGCTGAGTTACATGTTAAATGTAGAAGAAAACTATCAGAGCACTTTCTAGAGTGCTTGTACTCTTTGACATCCTCCCAGCAACGTATGAGAGTTTCACCTGCTGCATACCTTAACGCTTGTGTGCAGTGGTATCTCACTGTGATTTTAATTTGTATTTTCCTGATACTGATGATATTGAACATCTTCTAATATGCTAAGTGATTATTTGCATATCTTCTTTTGTGAAGTGCTTGTACAAATCTTTCATTCATTTTAAATTGGATTCTTGTCTTTTTAAATTACTGAGTTGAGTAGTTCTCTATAGCTGGATATAAATCTTCAGATATATGTACTTTGAATATTTTTCTACTCGGCAGCTTTTTTTTTTAAACACTGTCTTTCAGAGAAGAATTTAATTTTGATGGTGAAATTCAGTTAATCAGTTTTCATATAGTTCATGTTTTTGTATCCTAAGAATCCTTTCCCTATCCTAAAAATCTTGATGTTATCTTATGTTGTCTCTATTTTTGTGAATGTCATGAGGTCACGTCAAGGTTAATTTTCTCCCCATATGGATATCCAGTTGTTTCAGGGTGAATATTAGTACTAATTGTTACAAGAGGACAGACCTGAGGCTGACTGCAAGATTGGTAGGAAACATCCTTCCTTCTCCTCAGAGGAGAGTTGGTCATAATCAGACCTTTGAGTCTACTTTCTGGTACTTAGCCTGTAACTACTCCTCAACTCCTCTTCAATAACAGGCAATAAAGGGGAGAACCATGTACTGCCCAGTCGGCCATATGATTTGGTCTACATTTTATGTTTGTTACTAATTCCCAGACTTCTCTCAAATCCCATTATTTGGCCTCATCCTTCATTTTCCAGAAAACTACATCTCTATTAGCATCCTATCCTCATCACCATAACCCTCCAAATATTGAAGGATCTGAGCTCAACCCTACTTGCAGGCTAACAAGTTAGTCTTCTCTAGTTTCAAGGATGTCAACAGAAGACAAGCCTCCTGAGTCAGGCTAAGAACTTTATTACTGATGGCAGGAGCAGAAGCCAGGGTGTCAGTCTCTGCACTACCTTCCCCAGCCACAGGGGCTATCTGCATATGCAGTGCAGTGTGGTAGAGGATAGGAAGCCTGAGTTTGGGGAACCTGAATCTTTTAGAATGGGAAGTAAGTATGTCTGCCCTCTGCTCCTGAGGGAGACACTACCTCTGTCTACCAAGGCTGTTTGCTCTACAAACATCTGTGACTACACAGTCAAGAATAAATGCCCCTGCAGTCAGTGCCTCTGGCCCCTGGGTGTTCTTTCCTGGCCTCGGGGAGTTTCTGCCTGTGCACGCCAGGCTAGTGTTCAGCAGCAGACTCAGAGACCCTGTGCCGGCTTCCGCAGCTTTTTCCTGAATAGCTCCCTTCTCTCTGATTCTCTGTTCTGTCAATTCCAGTCATTTTTTCTCTCCTGAATTCTTATTTCTGTCCTCCCCATTTAGCATGACCCTTGTGCTTTGCTGGAGATCCCCCTCCCTGCCCTGCACTTCGGAAAGTCCTTCCAGACAGAAAGCTGAGGTGAGTGTAGGGCTCTCCTTGTCTGTTTCCCTTCTCTCAGGGAACACAGTCATATGCTATTTCCTTTATAACATCTGGAACAGTGATTTGTCAATTTTGTCCAGTTTTCTTTGTTTACAATAAGGTTACAAATCTAATACCAATTGCCTCAGCATGATAGAAGCAGATGTCCTCTTCTTTTTGTTTATTTTTCAGCAGTTTCTGGGACAATCATCAAAAATAATTAGGCTTTAAGTTGCATATACATAAAGCTAAATTAATTGCATACATAAATTGGGACAGAATAACAGAACACTTGCACTGTACTTTTCTGAAGCAGAGATGTGGTCTAAGGGTGCCTTTCAGGGAGGCTAACAGGGTCAGGCTGTCTGCACTGAGGCCAGTCAAGTGAATGCAGAGTCATGAGGGAGGCATTAGAAGGGCCTGGGAGGCTGCACACTCCACCCTGTTGGAAAAGGCGATTCATCGAAACCTTTGGGTAAATGTCAGATTGACTTCTCTGATGCTCCCATGTACTTCATAGTAAATGCTTTAGGCCTGAATAGAAGTGTCTCTTTCTTCCACATTAAGTCAAAACTTTCAACCTCATAGTGATTACAAAGATTGGTGGCTTCCTCCTTCTAGTTACAGGACTGGATCCATATCCTGGGACTAGACACAGTGGTTTACAATCTGTAAAGCAAGGGTTCAGGCTGAGGTTTGATCCGGGGAGAAGCGGTTTCCAACATATCTTCACTTGTTTTGACAACTCAGGACTGAATTAGTAGAATAGGAAAAATTGAGGGGAGAGTGTGTTACTCATTTTACCAAATCATTTCCAAAAATGAACCAAACGCCAGCACAGTGAGAGTGCCCAGGCTCATTTCTCATCTTTTCTCATCTTCCATATTTCATCCGTCTTCCTATTTTATTTCCAGCCTGATAGTTGTCCATTATTTCAACTCTTTCATTTTATAATTTTAGAAAACCAATTAAGAACATTATAAATATTATAAATACATTGATGAAGAATGGATTTAAGCTGCTTTTCAAATCTTTCTCATTTATTCAGAAGAAGACTGAATTTTTCAAGCCACGCTAATAATCCATCTTACTGGTGCATATTTAACAAAGCATTAATTTGTCCTTTTAGTGTTTTATATAAAAAAGTTAGTAGCTATATTTGAAGTCATTTCTTTTTTGAACCATGAGGTATTATGACTGGTGATTAGGGCACAATAACACTATGAAGGGCAAATCCAGAAACTGTTTCTCAACTTCTAACCTAAGACACCCTCCTCACCTCTGCGTTAATAACTTTCCTAAAACATGAAGTTGTGCCAAACGTGTCGGTCACAGCTTGAAGACTTTTTATGGACCCCTGTGGCCTAATGGACAGCAGTAAAACATTTGAGGGAATACAAGGCCCATTACAATCTGGACCTAGTTTTAACCTCAACTCCGTTTTCCGGTATTGTCTCACTTTGGGATTCTATCACTCTGAAAGTGTGCGTGGGCCATTTCACCTGTCCACAGAGCCCTCTCTGAACAATGCTTGAGTGTTCGGGACAGGATTACTTGCCCGCCCTTCTCACCCCTTCCTCCCGCTGCCCAGGGGACGTACACCAGTAGACATGTCATTGGCAAGTCCTGTGCTTCACCCATTAAGGAATACATAAAAGTCAGGCTAAGATAATTCTCCAGCCTTGATGCCTCCATCCTTTATGCTGTTGACCAAGAGTAAGTCCCACCTCTTTCCAAGGGTTTCCGCACTAAATATACTGGCAGATCCTCTGGTGTCATTACATATACTACTTGAAAGTCCCCAGAGCTCCACCAGACCAAGGCAGAGAGAGGGGATTCTTACTGATTTTATGTTCTTAAGCAGTGATGCCCAGTACAACTTTCTGTGATGATGGAAACTCATCCATGCTATCCAATATGATAGTCAGTAGCCACATATGGCTATTGAGTATTTGACATGTCGTTGGTGTGGTGGAGGGAGTGAAAATTTTAAGTTGTGTTTTAATTAATTTAAATAGTTGCCTGCAGCTAGTGGCTACTGTAATGGATAGTGTGGTTCTAAAATCCTCGTAGGCCTGGAGACCAACACATAGGACTGTTATTCCAGAAATTAGGCTTTTAATAATATAAGAAGAGAATTTTTTAAATGGATAACTGGTCATAAAAATTAAGGCCATACTAAGGTTGTATGATTGCAAGAATAATTTTCTTTCTCTGTTCTTCAGGATTTAATTATATACAATCCATCCTACATAACTTTGCACTGATTTTCATATTGCTTTTAAAATATTGTACAACTTTCCCTCTGTATGCGAGTTCTGTCACTCTAGAATAATAATCTCAACTTTCTATTCTGTTAATTAGTTCCTTACACCTTTATGAATGTGCTGCCTATAGAAAACATGTATTAAATACTGCTGATAATTCAGTCTGGAAGTTAAAGCACAAATGTGGATGCCAAATATACCTTGGTTAAGTTATTCAACCTGTCCAACCTTCGATTTCCTTTCTGTAAAATGATGAGGATAAGAATAGCATGTAACCCAAGGAGATAATTCATGTAAAGCATTGTCTGCTACAGAATAAATATTTAAATGTTAGCTGATATTATTATGCTGATAATGATTATCTCATCAAATATTATTATTAGTTTATTAATAGTCTCGTTTGTGTAGATCTTTACAGTTGACAGAGCGCTTTCAGAACATAATCTCATTTGACTGTCTGCCCAAGAGGCAGGTAGATATTCAAAGCAGGTAGATAGACCCACTTTATAAAAGAAAACAGGTTTAGAGACTTTAGGCAACTTGGCCAAGTCCCAAAAGGCAGAGCCGTCTACTGATTCCAAAGCTTATGCACAACATATTACACCATGCTGCCTTCGTTATTGGTAATCACCTAGCTGCTTTTTTAGAGATGCTAATTAATTCATTTCTTCATCTCCAAATGCTTAATCCAATCTAGATTTTAGCAAATCTTCCTGCTTCCCAGAAATATGTTCTCCCCAGGGTTGCCTTTCTTTCCAGCCGTATGCTGCTATTGAGTTTTAAATTTGTTTCTCATGTATTAGGCAAGCAAATATTTCATAATATGTAGCAATGCCTTGCATAAGCATTGGCAAATCAATTTTTTACAAAAAAACTCTTATCCATATCCAAGAGCAAACACTTAGGCTTTACCTCTGAAAAGCCAGACCAGCATCTGAAGCTGGAGCTCAACAAATGTGTCTTTGTTTCAGCTGATCTCAACATCAGTTATAAAAGCTCTTAGGCATCTGCCAAGAGCCTTTGCCATTTTGTACCTTACAAGTAAGAGACAAAGGGTTTTGGAATAATTAAACAAAGCCTGATTTCTACATTTTGTTTACTCAAGTCTCTATATTGTGTTTTTCATGCCAGCAAAATTTAAACGGAAGTCAGTGAAAAGGTGGCCCATGTGAAACTTATAGAATTAGATGCCCAGTCCATACTCAGAAGTGTTCCTGCCAATGCATATTAGGTGATTTTAAGGCTTCATTTGTCTTCTTAATTAGGCAGAATATAATAATGTGGTTAAATAAATGAAAAACTCAATGACTGCATTCATTCCCCAACAGCAGACCAAACATGATAGGCTGAATGAGCGTGGCATCCTTCACATCCAAAGGCAATATGAGTCCTTTACTCTGTATAATAACTTCCTGTCCACACTTCCAGCCTGCTTGCCTGTGGTCACTGGGATGAACACTAAGCAAAGAATATGCTCTGTCAAACACAACCATTTTAGAGGAAAAACAACAGGGTGGGGAAGCAAAGTATAACACAGGATGCTTAGGGGCCCTGTGAACATTTTAATTTTCTGACTAATAAATGTAAATTAGACTATTGATCTATAGGGATGTCCATAGGATCGTGAGCAACTCAATTTCTCCGTCTTTTTCTCCTGCAAAACAAAGAGTTGAAAAAAGAATTCTCACAACAGAATCAAGTTCATACTGTGCTCGGTGACTTTATGTCAGAACTGGCCCGTCCTAAAATACTGTCTAGTGGAACAGTATACAAAGGCCCCTTACGGCAATAACAGTCTAGGTTATTACAGTCGGAAGATTTTTCCAGAAGTCATTTTACAGTTGGCTGGATTCTTTACAGAAAATCATATGAGTATTGAGATTTTTCTTTAGTGTCCTGCCAAGAGGTCCCTCTCACACAGTTGGTAGATGGTGCTCTAAAAGGCCGTTGGCAGTCCCGCTGAGTGGTTCTGACAGCCCAATTCAGGATAGGGATGTTGGTGATGGGTAACAAGTAAGTACTGACCCCAAATTGACAACATAGGGTCTCTGCTGCCTTCTGATTCCCTGAGCTGTCCTGGGCACCTTTACCAAAACTCTCCCTGTTTCATCATTTGTAAAGCCTAGCTAAGAGTCATTTATAACTAATTCCATCACATCCATAATAACCTTCCTAGATGTGTTGAGGTTTTTCAGGAAATATTTCCAACTTCTATGTCAAAGAATATGAGGTGTGCTCGGCCTATGTATCAATCCTGTATGTCCTCTGCAGGCTTATCCTGCTAAAGAGACACTGTTCTTGCGACATTGATTTAAAGTAGTATTTCGACTTGCAAAACAAAACCTTGAGTCTCATTTAAAAATAAGTTGCACAAACCTTGATCAGTCAAGATTTTGGTAAATGCAGTAAATACTGAAAGGCAAAACTGGTGACACTTGACCTGCTTATTTTTAAGAATTTATGGATGTGGTTTTTGTTTGGCCAATTGTGAATATTGTTTGCTCTGATTTTCCTTATCCAGGGCAAGCAATAACAATGTTAAAAATTTATCTCAATTGTTTTCCAATTCTTAAAATAGAGTCATTTAGTTTAACATAAAATGAAGTAGAATTTTCTTAATGATCATTAATGAAGTTTTTGATAATTAATGAAGTTTTCTAGTTATATTTTTATTATAACCCAGACCCCGATATTTTCTCATCACTGGGAGGGATTAAAATCTATTTTTCTGTGACACATACACAAGCACACACACAAACTTAAAAAGTAACCTGCTGAGTGCTTAAAAGAATTCAAAGGATATGTCATTTGAAACTGATACATCATGGAAAAGAAATACGTAAGTAGGGACTAGTTTCTGAAACCATACCTGAAAATATTCTGTATATACTCGTTTAGAGGTAGAAAAGGGACACAGATTGCCCATGATGCACTTAGAGCTGTTTTCTTCCTGGTCCAGCATGCAAAATGAAAAGAACTCTTGTATCTTGGTGATAGATAGGATTTCCTGGCCACCAGCATAATTTTCACCAGAGCTAAAGCTATATGATTTAATCTGGATTATTCTCTAAAGGGGCTGGAACAGAAACTCCCTCTCTTCTTGGGCCATAAATAACAACGCTTTCCTCATATTTGAGCATAGCATTCTTGGCACAAGCAAAGTGTGTGCCTCGATTTATATTTTCAGTAATGCTGATAGATTTACATTGATCTACCTTGACCTCTTGTCTCTGTTTTGTGACAGATGATATAAATTTGTGAGGAGGTTGGATATGCAAGTGCCATCTGTCACTGTAAAATAGAACAAGGCTCATGCTGCAAAAAGGGATAAAACCAGTGCCCTTGGAATCCTCAACTTTTTCTAACCAACTAAGTCAAGTGGACAGGGCACTGGATAGTAAAATGCAAGTTCTTTTGAAATACAGGGTCGGTGGTAAAACAAACCCTGCAGTGATTGGTCCCTGTCAGTCACTCTGGAGGTAATACTGGACACAGCAATGGCACAACCGAAGCCAGAGCATGCTTTTCGGTTCCAATTTTGGAAATGAATTTGAACTCAGCAATTCTAGCTTTTATAAATTTATCAAACAGAGGTTGTATCTTCTCTTTCTTTTGTATTTGTTAATAGTTTATAAAGTGCTATTCATCAAGTAAGCACTTCAGACATGCTTTTTATTGATTCTTCTGAGAGTTTTACGTTTTCTGGCCTCCAGCGTTTTCCCCTCTAGCTAGGGTTCGTAGGCTCCGCTCACGGTATGAAATACTGCTGCTGAAAGTGGCTGCAATACCCTTATTTTATCCCGTGCAAAGACAGGGGAGATCGCTCTTGTGTCTGTTTCTTCAGCCGATCTTTTTAAATAAGACTAGGAAATAAGTCAAATATTTAATAATGTGACTTTAAACATTCTTCTGAATTCTTCCAGACTTCTGAAGATATTGAAGTCAAAATTATAGGACATTCCTGCTTCCTAACCATGAATGTCAGTTTATTTTATACTTGAACAATATAAGAGAAGATAAAATGAAATTAATATAGGAAATGGATTTTAATTACAATTGACATGATTATTAGACTCTATGGCCATGTAGCATAAATTTAATGGAGATAAATTTTTAATTTTTATTTATAGCTCTGTAAGTAACTAAATGTCAGCATATGATTTGAATATCAGAGAATGATTAGTTTCTCAGAGGAGTGAATGAAGTGTTTTTTGTTGTTGTTCTCTGTAGTTTATGATGAGTAGAAGGTCTACATACCCATTTTATTACAGTATAACAAGAACATAAAGAGCTAAAGATGGTAGATGATGGAGAGGATGTGGTGAGAAGCAATTTGTGTCCACCCTGTCTCAGCTCACCTCCGGCCTCCTTTCACCGGAAGGCTCCTCAGCCTTCCTCCGTCAGAGTTCCTTCCACTATAGCTCTCTGGGGGGAGGGGTGCTTTCCCCCCAGGAACTGTTTAATCAGTGGGATCATTTTTCCTTATATACCAGTTTATGTACCTCATGTAGCAGGGATTATTTTAGCGGAGTATCTGCCCTCTGAAGGACTGCTGTACAAGCAAAAATGTAGAGTTAGCAAGGTATTGGGAGTTGGGGACACCCTCGTCACCAGCAGCAAGACCAACACAGTGCCAACATCTGCCATAAGGCTATCAGTACGAGGATTGATCTCCGAGGCTGCAGCAGATCTCAGCCTGCCAATGTGCGTAATGTTGGTACAGCTGCCAGGCTACAGGGCAGAGAACCAAGGAGGTTATTTCAGGTCCTTGTGTTTCAGCAAGTCAAATGATAGGGTGTGTTTACAAAGGGGAATTGGCAATGCAGGGCAGCATGTTTCTAATTTCCAGACTCCTGTAAAATCTGAGAGGAAACAGTGAGGTTCTAGAAAAGATGTGGCTAGCTGAGGTCTGAAGAAAGGGTGGATTTTAAATAAACCAACCCAGGAGGGAAGCAGGAATCTTACCAGTAGGATTCAAGCCTCTGAACCTTCTTAAGCACCTTCTCCCATTGCAGGGCTCAGCCTGTGCCCCATCTCTGAAGGCTTCAAGCAACAAGCACATGGCCTGAGCTCCCCACAACCTACGCAGAGTTCCTCCTGAAGGACCCAGCCCTGTGGTTACACTTGCCCCGTAACTCTACAGCCCACTCCGATTTTACGCCCCTGCTGGCAAGTTAGGGCAGACCACCAACAGTGGCCTTTTCTGGGCCATTACTCTTGATCTCTGCCCATTTACTCTAAACTCAGCTATTGTTGCTCAATTTTCCTTTAGCTCTGAGAACCTTAGCCTTGATATTTATTTCCAGTTCCTACTGTTCTGAACCCAGTAGATATCCTTTGAAGCTTCTTGGACCCTGGCTTCTACCTCCTGTTGGCTCTGCTCACTTCTTGATTCTGGCATCTCTCTTGGTCAGGGTTGAGACACTCCATGTCACGGTCCCAGTCTTACAGAAACGCACCATTTAGTAAACGCTGACCCCTCAGACTCCTCACACTTGTGCTTTTCCCTTTTCCAGCCCAGGACACACTCATGAGCTTAGAGAACAAGGACCACTTGAACACAGTATGGGGGAGAGGGCAATGTTCCCTCCACTGCCAACTCCTCAAGACAGGTGACTATGTCTTCTCACCTTGAATCTCCAGCAGCTAGAACACAGCCCAGTGTAACATGGGCACTGACGAGATGTTTCTCTTAATTGTAACCCCATGATAACACAGAACCATTGTAATCAGTTTCAGCTAAGGTTCCTGTTGTAGAAATCAAAACATTACGTGTCAAGTCCCTCCACTCCTCTCCCCAATTCCAGAGCAAGATACTAGAAGGCCTATGCAGGATTTGCAAAGGGGGTAGTAAAAATCCCATCCTGTTCTTAGCCCATCACCCACTTCAGAATTTTTAAAAGGTTGAAAAATTTTTTAAATTTTATTTTAATTGGAGGTACTAGGGATTGAACCTAGGACCTCATGCATGCTAAGCATGCACTCTACCACTAAGCTATACCCACACCCCCAAAGGGTTGAAATTGAAGAGTAAGGAAGGCAGCTCTTATTAGTAGAGTGGTCAATGTGCTGTGCTTCCTTCTCATTTCAGGTCAGTAGGGGGGGTCCTAGTACCCCAGTGCATGAAGGGACCAAAAAAGTTGACTTATATTCCCTAGAGTTCTGAGAGCCCAGAAACGGTGCCTAATTCCTTTCTGGGAAAGATGAAGGCAAAAGGCTGTGCCTTGAATGGCTTGCCACAATTATAGAACAAAAAGAGGGAGACACTGGAGGGAACTACTCTCCCACCAATGGCAGAAGGTGCTGGTCCCTTAGTCCTGAGCTGGATGTGGGCCTTATAGAAAAAGCTACCATGAGAACTGCCTGTAGGAACAACTGATCATGACAGACGGGATGGGCCACCAAATGCCCAGGGCTGCAAAGAAATCTGGCAATGTGATCTTATGAGAAAAGACTCAGCCTTGGGAACCTGCCATGTCCAGAGTGCACCACCTAGCCCAGCATCCAAGACCTTTTCTCTTCCTGACCTCAGGCCCCTTTCCCACCCAGTGCAACCTCTGAGAATGCTGGGGGTATCTAACAAGAGCTGGGGTGGTGGGGAGAGGGGTGACAGTAAGGCTGAAGAGCAAGACTGGGAAACAGGAAAGCTTTCATCTTGGATAAAATTTGAAGCTTTTTATAATTACAGTGGACTGGATATTCCAATGGCTAAAATGAGATCATTCTTAAGAGCAAAGGTGACTAGATTACTTTTAATCAGCTATGTGAGCTGAAGAACCATGGCACTTCAGATTTCATCCAAAGAATGAGGAAGAAATGGTTAATACAGAGGTTTTGAAGCAAGGAAATTATTGAAAATTCAGTCTTATTACTCGATTTGACTTAAAACACATTTACCAAAAATTAGGCTTTTAAAATTATCTCCAGTTCCCCCTTCTAGTTCACCCTTATCTCTGTTCTTGACCAGAGCAAAACTCTGTTCATTATTTTTTTTTTATCATTCCAGGTAAATACTCTTTTCCTTGATGGTTACCAATATCCTCTGGCTTCTGCAATTTTTTCTGAGAATTTTGCTCTTGAATTCACAGCTCAGTGCAACTGTACCAAATAATTACTTTGCCTTTTTTTCTTCCAGTTTTATTGAGCAAAAATTGACATACAGCACTATGTAAGTTTAAGGTGTACAGCATGATGATTTAATTTACATACATCGTGAAATGGTTATCACAATAAGGTTAGTGAACATCCATCTCATATGGATACAAAATCAAAGAAAAAGAAAAAAAATTTCCTTGTAATGAGAACTTCTAGGACCTACTCTCCTACCAATTTTAATATATAACATACAACAGTGTTAATTATATTTATCATGTTGCACATTACATCCCTAGTACTTATTTATCTTGTAACTGGAAGTTTGTGCCTTTTGACCACCTTCATTCAATTCCTCCTCCCCCCACCCCATCGCCTCTGATAACTAGAAATCTGATCTCTTTTTCTATGATTTTGTTTGTTTTAAAGTATAGTTGACCTACAACACTATGTTCCTGGTGCAAAATATGGTGATTTGATCTTTCTATACATTACAAAATAGTCACCACGATAAGTCTAGTTACCATCTGTCACCATACAACAATATTACATTATTTTATTGACTATACTCCCCATACTGTACATTTCATACCCATGACTCATTTATTTCATTTGTATCTCTTAATCTCCCTTATCTATTTCTCTCATTCCCTCTGGCAACCACTCGTTTGTTCTCTGTATCTATGACTCTGTTTCTGTTTTGTTATGTTAGTTCATCTGTCTTGTTTTTCAGATTTCACATCTAAGTGAAATCGTACAGTTTTGATCTCTCTGTCCAACTTATTTCAGTTAGCATAATACCCTCTAGGTCCATCTGTGTTGTCAGAATGGCAAGATTTTATTCTTTTGGGGGGGGTGCTGAGTAATATCCATTATATATACATACCACATCTTTATCTATTCAATATCTTTATCTATTCATCTATCAGTGGGCACTTAGGTTGCTTCCATATCTTGGCTATTATAAGTAACACTGCAATGAACATAGGGGTGCATGTATTTTTTAGAATTAATGTTTTCATTTTCTTTGTATAAATACTCAGGAGTGGAATTGCTGGATCGTATGGTAGTTCTGTTTTAAATTTTTTGCGGAATCTCCATACTGTTTTCCATAGTAGCTGTACCAATTAATATTCCCAACAACAGTGCTCGAGGGTTCCCTTTTCTCCACATTCTCACCAACATTTGTTACTTGTTGCTTTTTTGTTAAGAACCATTCTGACAGGTTCGGACAGGTGAGGTGATATCTTGTGGTTTTGATTTGATCTGCATAGTATATTATCCTTTTAATGTATTGTTGGATTTGGTTTGCTAATATTTTGTTGAAGATTTTTTGCATCTATGTTCATCAGTGATATTGGCCTGATAAACATAAATGCAAAGATCCTCAACAAAATATTAGAAAATTACTGACAAAGTAATTTTTTCGTGTGGTGTCTTTGGTTTTGGTATCAAGGTGATGCCGGCCTTGTAGAATGAGTTTGGAAGCATTCCTTCATCTGCAATTTTTTTGGAACAATTTGAGAAGGATGGGTGTTAACTCTTCTTTAAATGTTTGGTAGAATTCACCTGTGAAGCTGTCTGGTCCTGGACTTTTGTTGGTTGGAAGCTTTTTAAATTCAGTTTCATTACTAGTAATTGATTTGTTCATAATTTCTATTTCTTCCTGATTCAGTCTTGAGAGATTGTACATTTCTAGGAATTTGTCCATTTCTTCTAGGCTGTCCATTTTATTGGCATATGATTGTGCCTAGTATTCTCTTATGATTCTTTGCAGTTCTGTGATGCTGGTTGTAACTTCCCCTTTTTCATTTTCAATTTTATTTATTTGGGCCCTCTCTCTTTTTCTCTTAATGAGTCTGGCTAAAGGTTTATCAATTTTGCCTATCTTTTCAAAGAACCAGCTCTTAATTTAATTGATATTTTTCTATTAATTTTTCATTCTCAATTTCATTGATTTCTACTCTAACCTTTATTATTTCTTCTACTAACTTCGGGTTTTGTTTGATCTTCTTTTTCTAGTTCCTTTAGGTGTAAGGTTATGTTTTTCTTCTCTAATACTTCCCTGATTTGCTACTTGATGGGTGTATCCAAGACTTTCCTGTTTTTTATATTCCTTTTTCCCAATGTAAAGCTCCAGGATATCCAGGCATATTAGACACTTGGGTGCCAGAGAAACTGGAACTATCCTAAAGCCAGAAATGATTTGGGATGAGTCTCTTCCTCTTCTCTGGCATCATTTTGATTCTATGTGTAGGTCACCTGCCCTCTGCTACAGTTCACAATCTTAGATCTGCCCATGGAGTCATGGGCAGATTTAACTAACTTCCTCTTCCCTCAGCCCTGAGGAGTCTTTGTGGGTAGAGGTGGCTGTAGTAGGGATTAAGGAGAGGGTAGGATATGGGTGCCACAGAGGACGAAAAGATTAAAGAAGTTGAGGACTGCATCCCGGTAGAAAACAGTGTAATTGAATAACCATCAGGATAGTGTTAATATTTTGTGTTTTGAGTTCTTATTTTACAATTCAGATTAGGATGTTAGAATCTATTTTTGTGCTAAGTCAGTATTGTACCATTGTACTCACACATTTGTTTACTCTTGTGCTACTTACTGGTAGATTTTTAAAGTTGTTTGCAACTTATTAATATTAATTTTTTTTATTCAAAAGCATTTGCTTTCTCGGTCTGTTGGACTCAGCATACTCTTAAGGAGCATTAAAGTATTGATTGGTCAGTGTTTAACAAGCCATGCTAAGTGGTTTTATGTGATTTAATTTAACATTCTGCCTCCCTGATTCTTTGCTTGGCTGACAACACTACAGTGCTTTAACCATTGGTTTAGAAAACTGAAGAGTATTTCCCTTCAGTCATCACAAAGTGGCAAACAGTAAGGATTAAAGCTGGAGGAAGAGCCATCTAGTTGTAATTATTGGTTGTCAGATTCAAGGTGTTTTTGTGTGAAGTCAATCTCACTGTTTCTTTCATCTTAACATGATCTGTGATTGGACTGCATCACAAAAGGCTATGTTCTTAAGACCTTCATCATCTCTGCTTTAGAGCTGGGCTCACCAGCCAAGTTGCTCTCCCAGGGCTAATTTATCTTGCAGGTGACACATCGAATAGAACCACACAGTCAAAGTTTGAATTCTAGCCTCTGTGCCGTCTTGGCCCATCAGGTCATATTAATCATCTAAGGATGTGCCCTTGAACAAGCTGCTTGCTGCGTGCATTTAGCTGTCCAAACTGCATCCCTCTCCACCCCCATTAGAAGAAGTCTTCTGGTAGGAAAAAAAAAAACTCATAAAAGACAAAGAGATCAAGTGAGTCGGACAGGGGGTTGACCAGATAGAGGGTGTGCAGTTTTGTTTTTCAAATAAAACACTAACTGCATGTCATTTCCACTGGTCTTTGCCGGATTCCTCTCCGTGTAAGGTACTATTCCATGGGAACTCAACCTCAAAGGAAGCATTCGCTATGCGTGTGGCATTTCTGTGGGACAACCAAAGGGAAATGGTGGGAGAAATATTATGTGTCTTCTGAATGAATCTCAACGTATTTTGAAAGTTTGATTTCCTGTGTGTGTGTGTGTGTGTGTGTGTGTGTGTTTCACCCTTATTATGGAAGTTCCAACTAGATCTCACCCACCAGCTCAACCCAGACCCCTGGATTCTAAACACACAGAATACTGTCTTTGGTTTAATGCTCCAGAGCCACAGAGGGAGTGATAAATGGAAGAAGTTTGGAAAGATCCACAGGAATAATAAAAAGAGTAAGGGGAAGTGATTTATGGAGCAGATTAATGGAACAAACCATGTGTAGTGGGATTAAGTGACAGTGACTAGAAGACACAAGGCTAGAAGTATCTGAAGTGTATAAATACCAGTGTGGTGAATTACAGTACTCATACAGAGAGAGTATTACCTAGAAGCTAGAAATCATGGAATAAGATTAAAGGCAGATAAGTTTAGGTTTTCACCAATTATAATAGTAATATTAATAGTATTAGGAAAATGCAGATATTATATCAATAAACTGTTATCAATGTAATTACATTTCTCTAAAATTTGAAGTCTAAACTAGCCTAAATTCTAAAACTGAGGTCTAGGCTGTAGCCAGTTTATGAAGAGTCTCACTGTTGTCCCTCTCACATTATGAATTTTAGGTTCTTTAATCCATGTTCATTCAACATCTGTGTGCTAGATGTTGCAGTGTAACACTGGACAGAAACAGAGCTGTGGCCTCATGAGCTCATGGTCTACTGAAGGGACCAACGGTAAACAAATAGCCACATAGATGAACTTAAAATTATAGCTGGTGTCAATGCGAAGTATGAAAAGATGAATGGTATTACAAGAGTTAACTTGCCCAGTCTGAGGAGGTAGGAAAAGTGACTTCAGCTGAGGCCTGAGTAGGAGCTGCCTATGGGGAGAGAGTGGGTGAAAGAAAGAAGTTGTTGGGAGGGGGCAGGAGCAGCTCTGTGAAAGCCTTGGGAGCACGGGCCCAACTTTTATATCAAGATGAGTTTAACTTGAGACATGATTTTCTGAGAAGAAATAAAAAAATAAATGCAGGGTAAATGACTGCAGTTACCCAAGAGAACCCAGAACTTCAGATAATTCCACCAAGGGCATTCTGTTCCACCTGCCTGTAAGGTCTGACATGCGACACTTATGATCCTGCAGTACAGCCTGGTCTCTGGTCTGTGTGTTTGCTCTGGGAGCCGGGAAGGTCTGCCGGCCTACAAGGTCTTGATGTGAAACTGCCATCCTCCGTGGCCATCGACAAGTCAGATCTCTCTCAGAAACGGTAAGCCCTAGAAGGCAACAGCTGTGAGAAATTCTTGAATGGTACTTTGACTTTGTTGTACCATTCTGTAAAAACATATCAAGAAATAAATTACTTTATATTCCACAAAAATAGTGCTGAAAATATTTGAGAGAATTTTTAAGGGAGATCCTTAATATCATATAACTGAGGATCTGGGTCAGGGTAAAGATTGAAAGAGGATACAGAGCTTCAGGTGGGCGTTGGAAGGTAAGATTTACTAAGAGTGAGAAAGGAGAAAGGGCGGAGGTTGGAATGCATTTGGTGCATCTAGGGTGCGGCAGCAATGGAGGCTCAGGCTGCTCCTGGGAGCCAAGCCTGGTCGTCTGAGCCGGAGTGGAGAGGGGTTGGGATGCCATGCCAACCCATGCATGCTTGTTTCCTGAGTTTTAAATGTAACCGTCCTCTTCCCTGCGGACACCACCAGCTGACCTGCTCCCTGAGTTACGAGTATGATAGATAGCCAAGAAAGCTCAGACACCCCCAGGGACTTACACCCAGATACTACTTTGCTTCACTGGATAAACCGTAACCAACACTGGCATTGTTCCAGGTCTGTAAAAGTAGTCATTCAGCCCCTGAAAAGTTACCATTCACTACCAGAATTGTATTGGCTATTGGGAATGGTTTTAATAACAGTACTTTGTTCATTTGTTTTTTAGATATGTTGTTACTGATTTACACATTCAGTCGATTTCTGTTTCTCTCTGCTGCATAAAAAAACTGCTCCCAGTTCAACCCCTGGGTGTAGGACAAGGAAAAAACTGAAAAGAGCTACATCATAACCACAGAAGGTAATCATATACCTTTCTGCTCTAAGTGTAGGTTTTTCAGTTCTGATATAGATTATCCAAGAATATTGTAGAGCCATCCCTAAAAGTATCACAAATAGTATATATTCTCACCCTCTGCAAGTAGTGTGTTTGTGGCTGTGTGTGTGTATGTGTGTGTGTCGAGGGCAGGGGCAGGAGTGTAGCATACGGGGTCAGATGGGAGAGATTTAAATGCTCTGTTAAGATTTCATTTAGTCCCACAAAGCTAACATTTTTCTGTTGTCACGCAAAACTATTGGAATTGTTAGGTATGATAGCAGTCTTAATACTGACAATTCTGGATAGATAAATTAGTTTTCACCTTTCAGAGAAAGTCCATTATTTTTCACTCAGTATCCTTAGCTTCACATACATACCTCTTATCGCTTTCACTTACATACCTCTTACCGGTTTTCTCCCCAAATGTCCCTTCATATAAGAAAAAGAGACATAAAGTAAAATTGAATTTTTTACTAGAGCATGGCTTTTCTTTGCTACTTTAGATTTTTAAAGCACACAAATGCCATTTAATACCCATTCTCAGGGTAATCTTGTGAGAAAAAATATATACTAGTTATTGATGAAAAATGAGCTACTTAGAGCTTTTGCTTTATTTTGTTCCAAACCTTCAGAAACAACTAGAAGATGTTTTTATTAACAATAAAAAATGGCAATGAGAAATGCATAAATTACATCAGCAAATTATCATCTAAGAATGAGTTGGACACCTTACGAATCTCAGTACTACTCTTTCTCATATGCTGAATACCGTGTAGCATCTCACTGGCCAACCCCACAGGACATAGTGCACTGTTTCCCAAAGCTGACCCTCTCCTTCCCCATGGGGGCCACCTGTCCCAGACCTTGTCTCCTTGACCTCTCAGCTACTTTTGATATTGTTACCTGGAGGGCCCTTGATCTCCCTGCTTCCCTGACTTGTATACCTGGGAACTTCTTTTCCTCTCTGACTGCTTCTCCATGGGCTCATTGCCTCTTCTGTCTGTCCCCTAAGTGTGGGGACTCTCCATGGTCTCTACCTTCTCTTTAAGTCTGTTCTCAGGGAGGCATCTCACCCACCCTCCAAGCTTCATCACTCCATAAAGATCCATATCTGTATCTAAACCTGCATCTACCTCCCTTTCAAATTCTAACCCCCCATTCTAGATTCTGTGCTTGATGCTGCCCTGGCTGTAAGTCTCACTGGCACCTTTAACTTGCCCCCTTTCCATCTCCTCCTCCTTCCCCACTTCCGGAATGTGTAAGTCTCCACCACAAACTCCATGAGACAAACCTTGTGGTTGTGGTCATTTTTATTTAAACTCAGATATCCTCAGCACTTAAAACAATGCCTGGCACATAGTTGATGTTTGGTAAATAGTGAATAACTGAATGAATGGATGAATATCACCCGATTTCTACTCACTACAAACCAGCCTAACTCTCCTCTACATCCTGTTAGGCACCTGTGCATAAAGCTAGGGTGACTACATTATTTACCACCTAAACCAGCACATTTTTAGAGTGGAAGGGGCCACTATTAATAATTATGCTGGGATGACAGGCATAAATTTGGAATGTCTTAGGAAAGACCTGATTGCTATCTTACTGTAATCACTGGCATTTTAAAACTTTTCCTCCTCATATATTCATTCCTCTGCATGTCAGCCACCAAGACACACAACTTCCTTTGCACTATCCACTCATCGGGTCTTCCCCTTAGCACCTTCACTCCCATTGGCCTGTTTTCAGGCCTCACCACATCCAGTCTGGTTATTACTAATAGACTCTTAGTAGCCTGTCACTACTAATAGGTCTCACTGACCGCTAACCTGTCTCCCCAGTATCTGTCTTTGCCCATTCTGTTCCCACTACACATGGCTGCCAGAGTAATACTCCTAAGGAACAGCTCCCAATAATAGAATTTCCTTACCCAGAAGACTTCCTTTGGTTCTCCATTAGCTCTGAAGTAAGTACAGACTTCTGGTTTTCAAAGTCCTGGACTTTGAACTAATCTGCATTTGTAGGCCTGTATACTCAAGACCCGAGCCTCTCAAAGGCATCACCTGGAGCTTATTAGAAATGAAGAATTTTGGACCCAACCATTAGACCTATAAAATCAGAATCTACATTTTGGCAAGATTCCTGATCTGTATACACATTAAAGTTTGAGAAGCACTGTTCTGCAATTTAACCTTACTGGGAGGAATCACAGTTCCAAAGTCACACCCCAAAATGTTCACTTCTGTGCTTAGTTTGTACTGGCCCCTTTTGTAGGCTACCTGTCCCCACCATCTCTACTCAGTGAAATTGTATTAATCTTCCAAAGGTAAACCACGACCCCTGTACACTCCATAAAACTTTTCCTGAAACAACTATTATCTTTGCATTCTCTGAACATCATAGTATTTAACTTCTACTATCTTATTACTATTTTACTTATAGTAATTTATAGTTACTCAGGTACTAATTTTATATACACACTCATTTCCTCACTATATTATAAGCTCTATGTGGAAAGCAACCATTTCTTTTTTTTGTGGTAAAACATTCATAACATAAAATTTGCAATTTTAACTATTTTCAGGTGTACAGTTCTGTGGCATTTAAGTACATTCACATTGTTGTGCAGCCACCACCACCATCTGTTTCTAGAACATTTTTTATTGTCCCAAACGGAAACTCATGCCTATTAAACATTAACTTCTCATTCCCCTCTCCCCCAGAACTCTGGCAATCACCATTCTACTTTCTATTTCTGAATTTAACTAAGTACCTCTTACAAGTGGGATCATACAATATTTGTCCCCTTATGTCTGGCTTATTTTACTCACATAATTTTGCCAAGGTTTATCTGTGTTGCAGCATATGCCAGAATTTCTTTTATAGTAAAGGTTGGATGATATTTCATTGTATGTATTGACCACATTTTGTTTATCTACCCATTGGATGATGGACACTTGAGTTACTTCAACTTTGATTACTGTACACAGTGCTGCCATGAACATGGGTGTATGGATGTCAGTTGAGTCTCTGCTTTCAGTTCTTTCACCTGGAAGTGAAATTGCTATGGTAATTCTTTTCTTAATTTTAGTTTTTTGAGGAATTTTTATACTCTTTTACATAGCAGCCGTATCATTGTATATTCCTACCAGCACTGTGCAAGAATTCCAGTTTCTCCATATCCTTGCCAACAAGTTATTTTCATGTTTTTGTTTTTAATAATAGCCATTCTAAGGAGATAATATGAAATTGTTGGTTTAATGTGCATTTTCCTAATGATTAGTGGGTTGAGCGTCTTTTCATGTGTTTATTGACCGTTTGTGTATGTTTTTTGAAGAAATGTTTATTCAAGTCCTTTGCCCTTTTCTTAATTGAGTTGTTTAATTTTTTGCTGTTGAGTTGTAAGGGTTCTTTACATATTGTGGATATTAACCCCTTATCAGGTATGATTTGCAGATGTTTTTCCCATTCCATAGGTTGCCTCTTCATGCTATTAGTAGCATCCTTTGATACAGGAACTATTTTTATATCCCTAATACAGTGTCTGCAAAGGGTGTCTGATCAAAATATTTTTGATTTAATTTAATTCATAAATGATGATTAATTAATGATTATTCACTGTGGCTAAATTTATTATAAAATCTAACTAAATATAAATTAACTTTGCTTTAAAATTACTTAGAATAAATCCAATGAGATTGACAAACTTCAAATATAATTATGAAGATTTTCAGGCTTGAACTCTACTAGAGAGTAAAAGGAAGCTTCACAACATGTACTGAAAATTCCCCATCATTGTCCTTAGGTTTAGAATTTTGATGCTTCCACAGGGAGGCTTTGAAAATTAATTGCTTTTGTACGATGAGAAAAAGATGAGAATTTATTTTCGGGACAGTCAGATGAAAGTTTAAATTCCTGTATTTGGCTAGGGGCTGTCCCATGATCAAACACAGATGGGAAATAGAAAGTAACTCTGAAAGAATGAATTTTCAGGAAAGTAAGGATGTTCATAAAAATTCAGGATGTACCCTGAAGCATGACTTCTGTTGGTCCTACCTCATCAGATGCGTTGTCGTTCTGGCAGGAGTGAGCGAGACAAGCTGGTGAATGTTTGTAGGTAAGAAAGGGTGGTAAGTTCTTCATTATTTCCCAGCTGCATTTCTTGGCTAATTTAGAAACCAAGGACGCTACTAACAATAACTCTATTAACAATTCTGAGTCTTTTACTTTCTCACACTCTGGCCTTTCTGCTTTGTGATTTATATTAGTTCAAGAACTTTCTACCACAAGTTATTTAGAGTCACTGTTGGTTGTGTGCTGCTGTTATCGGGTGCCCTCTGTGGAACAGCTTAATGGAAATTCTGATTGTTCCGGTTGGTTCGAATTTGAGAGGCTTACATAAAACTCCTTTGAGTGATTAGCATAGCATCTCAACAAAGGGTTACTTGACTTTTTACAATAAAAGATCAGGGAAGAGAAAGTCATTTAGAAGGCATAAGTGATTGCCTTCCTGGAGTCACTTTTATTCTGAATTATGAAACAACTTCAAAGGCATAAGTCAGGCACTTAGTGTTCCTGGTGCAAAACATTAAGACCAAGTAACTATAACATAAATGTAAATTAACATAAATGAGAACTAATAATGGTCCATTCATGCACATCTGTAGGTGTCTTTAAAGGGTATGTGTGCGCAGTTAACAAGGGTTGTACTTAGCCTTTCATTGTAACTATTTACTAAATCCCTGACTTTATGATAAACGATACATTTGGAAGGAACTTTTCCTCCCCTTTCAGATACATAAAGGTTACATAATTTCCCCTGACTGCTTACATTCAGCGCTTTAGCTGCCCCCTGGCCCCACTATTGTTGACTTGTCCACTAACCTGCATTTGGAAGTGATTTATCTGATTGTTCATATTGAAAAAGATCAACAGGAATAGAGGGTTAGAGCAGGGAATCTGTGGACCTTCTTTATTCTGACTGGTTATATATCTTAAGTCTCAAATGTGGCAGGTATTTCTGAGACAAGATCTATTGTTGTAAGTCTCTTTCTGACCCACTTCATTGGAATTGAAGCAGAAGTAAACTTTGTTGACTACTTTTCCCTGTTTCACTTCTGGAATAAACGCAATATAGTATCATATAAAAAAGCTGAAATTGCAAAGGAGGAGTTCACGTGTTGGGTATCAGACATGTACCTGAAATGATAAAGTTTTAGAAGAGGGATCTCAGAGGGGATCTGTCCTGTTTCTCTCACTTTACAAATGAGAAGTGGTGAGTTTAAGTGACTGACCTATCATTACATCGCTCCTAATGGCTGCGCCGGGATGAGACGTGGGGCCTGGGCAGCATCTCAGTTCAGTGTCCTTCTCGCTATTGCATATGGCCTTCCTGCAGTTAATCCCTTTGATAAGCGCTATATCTGTCAGTTCTTGCCTTTTTAATTAGAGCAAACCATGTGTAGTGATGGATCTGTATGTGTTCCTTTATTAAACATTGAAATTTGGGGGGTGGGTAGAGCTCAGTGGTAAAGCACATGTCTAGCATGCGCAAGGTCCTGGGTTCAATCCCCAGTACCTCCATTCAAATACATGTATATTGAAGTTTTCCTTATCTTAACTTTCCTATTGAAAGAAGAATGCTAAAAACAGCAAATATTTTGGAAAAGGTAACACAATGCTCTCTAGTGTGATATCCTCAACGACATCTGTCTGGAATACATAACGGTTGCTCACCCTCAGGAGGTTACACTTTCTTAACAGTTTTTTGGAGAGAATGTAGTGTTTTACAGATGTTTCATTAAAATATATATGGGAAGAAAAAAAAAACAGAGCTGACCTTTATTATAATATGATTTCAGACGTCAGTGAAGGTGAAGATAGACAAGACTCAGCTTTTCAAAATTTGTCTTTGCTCAGAAGGTAGAAGTATTGACGTTAAAGAAGGCAGGAACTGATAATGAAATTCTTTCTCCTTCTGAGGAAGAGACACCATATGAGTTCTGTTAGCGCATTTTATACTGGTTCATTTAGACCTGGAGTGAATTGATCCTAAACTTTGTGACACATTTTTAAATGAAATTAATTATTTCTTAATATTCATAATAATTTCTTAATGTTCTCTAATAATTTTGTTGTGCATGTGACTGCTACATGAAAACCCAGGAAATCTATTAAATTATAACTGAGCACTAAAATAAATCCTAGGACATTAAAAAAGTGGTAGTAGCAGATTTTCACTGTATATTAATTTCTTGTTGCTAAAATGAATTATAGTGTGAAAAAATTGTTTCTTACTGCCCAAATCCAGCTAAGAATGAGAAAGTAGGAAACTCAGCAGAAGTGGCCCACAAATACCAAAATTAATTTCGTCTTCTAGGAGGGGCAAAAATTTTTTATAATCAATTATTTTTAAAAAGCTGATTGTAATTGACAGTTATATGTGCCAGGTCCTATTCTAAATACTTTATAAATATGACCTTATTAAATCTTCGCAACATCCTATGAGGTAGAGAACATTATGATTCCCATTTTACAGATGAGAAAGCAACAACACACAGAAGCTATAACTTGTTCTAACAAGTGACTGAGCAAGACTGGAAAAGATAAAGACCATTATCTTCAATTCATGTCATGAACAATATGATTATGCACTTTATCCTGTAACTTATATCCATTTCTAGTAATCTGAGTTGTCATGACGATTTATCTTTTGAATATAAAATCAGAAGTATCAGAAATAATTAAAAGCTTATGAAATACCAATATTTCTTAAATTACTGAAAAAATATTTACTATGTTTATATTTTATATATTATGTATATCATGTGTATATTATTTTATATTGTATCAATCTTATATTATTATTATAAAGTACTATTTTTATTACCAAACATATAGGAAAATATTTACCAAGCCCAATGATTCTCTAGTTCATTAATAAGTGGTTCCCAAAATAAGGGAGCTTTTTCTTCCCACTGCCTTCAAAAGGAACTTTGCCTAAAACATACATTATGCATGTCTATGTGTATGAACATAGACACACATTCTTTAAGCAAAGAGAAAGTGCACTTTCAGATACTTCTTTGTTTACAAGCCTAAACCAAGTGGCAGTTGATTTGAAGACAAATATGTACCCAGTAAAGACGGTCTCGAGCTGATTTTTTTTGGCCTTAAACAGCTAGACTTGTTTCCAGACGATTAAATTTGTTCAGGGCAGATAAGTAAGTATCCATTAGAAAAGTTTCTTGATTTACATACAAGCCTTTTTCAGGTGGGCATTATATATGTTTTATTTGGTAGCTAACATCAAGTGCACTGAAATGGAACAAAGGCAGCTACTTTTCAGGGCATTTGAAAAGTCTACTCAAGAGGTAGGCAGGATTTCATCTGTGTCAGCACAAAAAAACAACCGCAGAGGCACCTGCTAAATGTCCCAATGCTTTGAGAAGCTGAGAATCACAAGTAGGAGAAAGGACTTCTAAATTGGTGTCTGGATTGCCTGCAGAAGCTAAACAGAAATAAGAGTATCATCCTGTTTCTCAGATTGCCAGATAAAATACAAACAAAGGTATTGCATGGGACATACTTTACTAAAAATTATTTGCTATTTAGCTGAAATTCAGATTTAACTGGACACCTTGCACTTTTATTTGCTAAATCTGGCAGCCTTACTCACTACTCGGCCTGTACCTGGTGGTCCCAAGGTCTTGGTCAGAGTCCAGCAGGGAATGTTTGTGGTGATGGTAGGGGACAGATTCTAACAAGTAATATTGGGAGGGCTCCCAGAAGGCTCTCTAGTTGGAGGCTGGAAACTCCTGCCTATTGAAGACACTCCAAATGTTGGGCTGGCTCTTCACGATGCCTCTCCTGGCTTTGGTTTGGACTGCCTTCATGTTCACAGCCACCACCTTATCTCTGCCCAGGACATAAGATCTTTCTCACCCTCAGAGCTCTCCTAGTCCACACTCTTGTTTAAGACCCTTCATAGCACAGGGTCTTTTGTAGTTAACATTGCTTTCTCCAGAGCCAAGCACATAGGCCAGTACATAGTAGAGGGCCAATAAATGTTATTGACCCTGAGGCTTTCAAAGGTTTTTGTTGTTTTCCTGCTAATTATAGTAAGGAGGAAACAGGGATAAAATTGTTCCCTCCTAAACTCTCATCATTTCTCTTTATTTTCAAAGCCTACAGGGAAAGATGGTTGTACCATGTGCTCAGGCTGGGGTCTGGTATACACGATGTACTCAGCATGTTTTTGTTGAGCAACTGAATGAATGCTAATTATAATACTGGAATACAAAGCGGGTGGGCATAAGATTTATCTTCACTTTTTTAAAATGCCACTTAATTGAAAAAGCTTTTCTATGTTATAGGAGCTAGGCTAGATTGGGGGATGGAGACTGGTTAGATGTTACTTGGCTCAGGACCCACTAAGGGGAAGAGTTGGTGGAGGGGTGCTTTGAGGAAGTGGGTAAAGGGATTACTCAGAGGGTTTACTCCCCTAAGATAAGAAGTGTTTGAAGTTAAGAGAGACATGGGGACATAAGCAGGACCAAACAGCAGTGATGGAAGGAGGAAGGGGAAGGAAATCACAAGCCCTGTTATCAGAAAGGGGAGGAGAGTTCTTACAGCTACTGGGCCCTTTGGGCACTTTTCCCAAATGATCATATATCTGAAAATGACAGGCCTATATTATATACATTAGTTAGAAACTACCCACAGTGTGAGGGATGACCAAATTCTGAAATTCACAGAACACAACAAAGCTTCTTAAATGTAGTCCAGGTTGAAATACTTATCACATTCCACTAAAATGTTTAATATTGACTGGAAAAAAAATACTATGAGTTAGTTACAATTGAGTTTTTCTTCAAATTATCCCTAATTGGTTTCCACTATAAAATAAGATGAACATGGTAGATAAATGGCTGGCTGCCATTTTACTTTGGGATACTTTTCCCAATGAGATGAAAGCAGAAATAGAACAGGTTACAATAAACTTAACAATACAACACTCAAGATTTAAGCAAATGGATATTAAGCCATAAAGAATGGTTTTTAATATTTGAAGCAAGTTTTTTTGTTGTTTTTACTAGTTTAAAAAGAATTTATCCTCCCTTTTTTTTTTCCTTAAGGGTTATTCACCATTGGGGAGTAATAATTGTAACTTTTTTTTTTAACTATTGCAGTTAACCAGATCACAGCAATCTTACACTGAATTTAATTGAAGCCAGCTTGTATGTGGCATTGATTAACTGTTAGAGGCAGAGAACTGTCTTCAGGTTTCAAAACTCAGCTTGAAGTTGTTACCCATATATATGCTTTATTAGAAATAAATTAAAAGAGGATCCAGAAACAGCTGGAAACCTTCTTTTTTATGTCTAACAATAAAGAAAAATGATAAAAGATCAAGTCATTTGGACTGTGGTATAGTGTATCTCTGACCTGATGAAAATTCTACATTTCCCTTTTTCTTGATATATTTCTCTGCATAGTGACAAAAAGGGTGATGAAGTTTCATGCTGCTCATGCTGTCATTAATCATTTAGCTATATATTTATTTTAATGGATTTTTAAAGCAAACTTGGACTACTAGATACTTATACAGTATTCTTTTACAGGACATGGATAACTCCTGTCATAACCTCTAGAGATCCCTTTTAACAAATAAATGTTTAGCTTGAATCCAAAAGGTTCACTTTCATAATTGTTCATCTTTGAAACCATAGCAATGAGCTCCTTTCACTAAATGTTGGTATAGTACCCAGCCTATCAAATGAAATCAGTGTTTAATGCTTATGAAGGGCATGGAACTGTGCAAATGTGCTGTTTTATAAGGCATTAATCCAGAGAGCCAATAACAGGTACAATGAAGTTTATCTTGACAGGTAAATCAACTCATTGCTAAGTGAAATAGCCAGACAATACTATCCTTGTTGTAGAACTGCAGGTGTTTAAAAAGCTAAGTGAACTGAGGAAAAGCCTAACAGCGTCTTATGGCAAGAATGAATGGTGGTGAAGGAAGAGAAGCTTGGTTAGCTGGTTAGGCAGGTGCTTAGGAAATTTAAAGGAGAAAATAGAAATCTAAAATCAAAAGCAGATGCCTGGGTAGGTTTTTATGGCCTTATTGAAATAGCAAGAGAGCTAAGGCTAGGAACAGAAACGTTAAAATAGTTATTTCTAAGAAATCTTATTTTGGAAGAATGAAATACATATTTTGGAGATAACCCTGCTCTCACAAGAAGTCACTGTGTCCAGATTAATTATGTGGAAATCCTGTAAACCTAAGAACAAACATATTTATCAGCTTCAGATGGATTTATTAAATCCTTCCCGTATCTGTGCCAGAGTTCTTTCCTTTATCCTGTCTTTAAGATAACTATGATATAACCTTAGGAATAGTAGCCAAGGGGTGTATACATACAAATTTGTATGTTCATTTGCTTACTGAGCAAGTTTAAGCTGTTCTGTATCTATGATGCTGTACATGGGAGAAGGCCATAGAGCCCTATGATAGAAGTCTCCAACCAATAGTATTAAGAAACCACTTGCTTTAAATAAAACAATCGATGAGTGGATTTAATGGTATGCCATTAACATCTTAATGAAGATGTTATTTAAAAACATGAAAGTGGCAAAAATAAAATAAAGTGATTAAAAAGAAATTAGAAAAATAGCAGAAAGAATTCATGAGCAGGGGTAATTTATGTCTCAAGTGAGAATTATTATGTTTAATAGTTATACCAAGAAAAGTACAATGAGTAGAAAGAAGATAGAGCAAAATGTTTTCCTGGTCAGACACCTGACCTACCTACAGTGAATTTATAGTTCATAAGTGAGGCTTCCCGAGAACAAAATTTATTCTTAAAGGTATTGAAAGCCAAAGGATTGCATTTCGTATTTAGCTCTCCCATGATTCATCTACAAAACTCCTTTGATGAAATATATGATATTTCATCTGCTAGAAAATTTTGTGTTTACTTTTGGCTGCCACCACCTAACGGTCAAGCTGGGCAGACGCTCCATCCTTACTACCCTGCCTTAGCTTCCCTGGTGGGCTCCATCTCCAGCCCCGAATGCTGCCGTCCAGCATACAGAGCTGTTCTAATGCAGTTTAACCCTGTCACGGTGAAGTGAAATGCCGGACAGCAGAAGTGTAGTTGTACATTGCTCAGTGCCGCTTGCCCGAGTTAAAGGCCCTGAGCAATCCTTTCCAGCACTCTCACTTCCCAGTTCCTGTTACTCTCTAGATTTCTCTGTTAGACTCCTTTGAGCCTGTGGACTTGTGTTCCTTGCAGTCCCCCTTCTCACTCCAGAGAACCAGGGTCCTTTCCTGCTTGCGGCTCAGTTGAGCCTATAGCGGTATGTTTTGTGATCGCCTCATTCTCTCATGGAAGGTGACCACCTGGTTCTTGCTCTAGAGTTTTCCCTCCTGCAGTTGCCTCTCTCTAGAATAAATTCCAGTAGCTTCTCTTCCTGCCTCCCCCCACCCCAATTTGGTGAGTTGTATTGGAGCCCCTTTCTGTTCCTTCTAGTTTCATGTAACTTTGGCCCTTCTGCTCTTATCCACACTCTCTCGTTTTTTTTCTTTTTCTTTTTCTTAATCATTATTCCATTCTCCTTTAAAACCACACACACTTAACCCACCAGAAAGTTGTATTTTACCCTTAGACTTTATTTTTTGTTTTTTCAATACTGTATTCCCCTTCAGAGAGTCACATGTTTATCTTGCATGTTAACTTCACAGAACACTTTTGAATATTAAAGATAACCCAATTCATTTCTATTCTATATTTATGGTACCGGTGACTCTGCATTTAACTTTTAACACAGAAATCTTTAGACTCCAATCCTAGTTTGGGTAGAAGGAGGGAGTTAAATTATGACAAGATAAGTTTTCTCAAGTGTAAAATGCAGATTTGGGGGTGTTAAAAAAAAACCTGGGTTATTAATTAGTAATTAATTAATATTCAAAAATAGTTAATAACATCCACCCATAATTTATTAGTATTATTAAAATTCCTGTCACGCTTGGTTCTTTTATCAATTGTGACTTAGTGCCTATATGTTTGTGTGCATATTTACCAATTTCTATCTTTTTAATGGATTAATGCTAAATATTTCAACATTGGTGTGAATAACACATGTGCACACCCAGCTTCCCTAACCTACTTTATAGCCCCAATTTCCAATTCATATTCATTCAATAAATAAATATTGAGCACTTACAGTGTATTGGGTGCTGTATTCTGTACTAGGGATACAGATATTAAAAACTCACTTTCTACCCTCAAGGGGATCACAATCCACTGGGACATGAAACTATTACTCCGTGGAGCTTAGGTATGTCCATAAAGAGGAAGAGCCAATGCGTCCAAGCAGAGGAACAAATGCAAAGGCTCTGAGGCCAGAGAGTGTGGTGCATTCAAGAAGCTGCCAGTTTCTCTGTTTTCTCCGTGAAGCATCAGGCACGTACTTACTTGAGGGTGAGAGGGAAGCAAGTGTCCATGGCTTATGTGGGGTACCTAGATGAGGCAAATTCATAGAGACAAAAAGAAGAATACAGGTTACCAGGGGCTGGGGGCAGGAGGCAAAAGGGGGTTATTCTTTGAGAGTGCAGCATTTTTACTGGGGATGAAGAAAAAGTGTTAGATAGTTGTGATGCTTATACAACATTGTGAATGTATTTAATGCTACTGAATTTTATATGAGTTAAATAATAAACACTTATATTATGTAGATTTTACCACAGTAAAATGAAAAAAAAGTTCTAAGTGAGTGTGGGCCTTGAGATGAGTGGTGAAGTTTTGAGAGCGCCACCTTGAGAACAGGAACAAAACCCAGTGAAGACACGGTAAAAATTTTGCTGGTGACTCTCACTCCATCAGCATCACATGCCCCGTTGGGAAGTTCTGCGATTTCGTTGACAGCCCGTGGTAGGCTGGATGTAAGAGTGGATATAGGGGTCTTGCCAGACAGCTGTGGGATAACTAGGAGCTGAAATAACTGTGTGTTTGTGTAATGAGAAAGTGGTTGAGAGCTGGCTCATAGCACTTCACCCAGGGCTTAGAAGGAACTGAAGCCAAGGAGAGGGACTGATTAAGTAAAGAAAAGCAAAAGTAAAGATTATGAGACCAGATGAGGAATGCTGGGAGGACACAAGATGGTGATAGAAGCTGAGATAAATGTTCAAGTATGGATAGTTACTCAGTCCAGGATGTGTCCAGGGGGTGGGTGAAGTGAAGTTGGAAGTAGAAGTCCCTGCAGTTGTAAGTCGAAGGAACTAAGCTCTCCAGAAGAGACAGGATAGCATCAGGTATCATTTAGAATTTCCAGTGATGGAATGAACTTTCTTGGCAAATGATGTGTTGTTTATTCATTCATCATTTGTGTCATCCTACTTTGTACAAGGCATTGTTCTAAGTGCTGGGAAACAGAGTTCAGAAAAAAAGACAATTCTCTGCTCTCCTGGAACTTCCAATCTAGGGAAGGGGTAAGTCGGGCAATAAACAAAAACAAACAAACCCAAAATATCATGTTGGGGAGGATGTAGCTCAGTGACAGAGTGCGTGCTTAGCAAGCATGAGGTCCTAAATTCAATCCCCAATACCGCCATTAAAATAAACAAACAAATAAATAAATAAACAAACCTAATTACCCCCCAAAAGAGAAAAAAATCACATGGGCATGTGTTATAATGGTCCCCAAAAGTCTATGTGAAAAATACAGAAAGAATTATAATACTTGTAAAGTCAGTGAGATATTATGATATGACATTAAGCCTGAAGATTCCAGGCAGTCAGTAATCTACATCAGGAAAATACTAAACATACCCCAAAATACTGATCTGTAATACAGAACTTGCAGTTAACACTATATTTTGCTTCCACAAATGCATGGAGCCTGACGATATTTTAATTAAAAGACAAAACCCAAAAAGCCATGAAAACTGTTAGTGTTAAAAGCTTGGCAGATTCAGAGCCTGGCAGTGGGGCACTAAGACACACACAACGGGACAGGCACAGATCAGTGACTGAGCTCAGGACCCAGCATGGAAAGCCAGCTTCTCCAGAACTTCAGCAACATTTTTTATGAGGAAATAAATAATACGAGATTTCATATTGGAATCTCCAACAAGAAGACCCTGAAATGTAGCCTGAAGCCTGAAGGGAGCACAGAAGGATGGTCGCTGTATCACATCTCTCTTGGGGAGGGAACACGCAGGAAAAAGAGTCCCAGTGAGCTCTTCACCCTTCTGTCGTGCAGTGAGGAGCAGTGGATGGGTCACAGCAAGGAAGGCAGTTTCGTCCAGCAAATCTGAAAAACATGAAATAATGGACTATGACTATAGCTCCTGGCAATGGATTGCTGGCTTGGGACAGTTAGAAATTGGATTTTTTTCTAAAGCAAAGGCTTTTGACAACAAAATACTCAACAAGTCAACAGCAGAATGTCCTCCATTCTTAGGCATAAGGGATGATGGCACATGGGAGGGGGAGTAAAAGAGATAAGAGAATTCAGTACGTTGGCTACATATGTATAGGTAGATGGGTGGCAGGTTCTGCTTATTGCTTGTGGTTGAGGGTGACAGTGGTGATGGGGCTTAATCATACAACACAACATTAAGAGAAGGAGAAAGAAAAAAATGTTTTTTCCATTTGCCAAAGCTGATCACTGTATTATCTGTAACTTCAGAAATTTGCAATGAAATGTCCAAAATTATGAAAGTTTTAAAATAAATTATGGTATGTCTATCCAACAGAATTTTATATATTCATTAAAAACTATATTTTAAAAGATAACTTAATAAATTGAAACAAAGCTCACAACCTAATGCTAAGTGAGAAAAATTTCAGAATGTGGTATAGAAGTTATTCTAAATTTTTTAAATATGTGAAAAAAAACTGAAAAGGAAAATCTTCAAAGGTTATGAGCTCCTCGTAATATTACAGGTGATTTTAATGTTTCTATTTATACTTCTCTATGTTTAAAAATCTATAATCAACAATATATATTACTTCTATATTTAAAATCAGTAAACTTTAAACAGAGAGTGATTGTTAATCATGTCACAAGCACAATTAAAGTTTACATTTATACTAAGGAGCAGACTCTAGTAATAACCAGCCATCCAAAACTCTAATGGAACATTCACTTAGTAAATGATCCTTTATGTGCTGTTTACTGAAAAAAGCACAAGGGATTCAGAAATAAAAGTACTAGTCCTCCTGGAGAAACTCAGGACTAGTGGGGAGACTGAGGAAAGCAGACTTGTGCCCACAATGCTCTGTGAGAAGTGCTCCTCCGGAGACGGACCCGAGGCGCTGTCAGAACACAGGACAGGAAGAACAATCCAGCTATCGGGATTTGTGGAAGACCTCCAGGAGGAGGTGACATCTGAATTGAATCTTGAAGGATGAATCAAGAAAAAAATCAAGAGGAAACATGTTCCAGTTAGAAGGAATGTATAAAGACGTAGAATTGAGTGAGAGCAGTAGCTTTCTATGTGACTCTCATGATACTGAAATTCAGGGGAGGAAAGAAGAAAACCTGAACTAAACCAGTTACTATGGGGATGGAGAGTCAGAGAAAGCTTGGAGCAATATAAGAAGTTTTGGAGTAAGGTGATCTTCTAGATTTTCTCTTGGACACTAGATTGTGGTGGGGGTGAGTTGGTAGCATCACTTGGCTAATACAGAAAACAGAGATGGAAGAGCCGGTTTAGAGGGAAAATTTGAGAAATAGCCATTAGTAAAGGAAATGATATAGGGCATCAGAGAAAAATTATTCATTTATTCTGCATGTTTTTACTGAACACAATTGTCAGGGACTGTCTAGGCACTGAGGTCGCAATGGCGAATCAAACAGACCAGGCCTCCATCTCACATTGCTGGCGGTTTGCCTTGAAGACAGGCCACAAACCAACAAACCAGAAAATGTCTGGAAGTGATAAGTGCTATGAAGAAAATTAAGCTGCATGCCACGAGAGGGAGTAATGGGTTATTTAGATTGGGTGTGAGCAAAGGCGCCTTAGAGGGGCTCAGGAAAGGTTTGGGTTGGGAGAGCAATGTGGCAGTGATAATGACTGGACAGCAACATGCTAACTCTGGTTGAATCTCTTCTTTGTGATCATACCATTTAATTCACATGAAGATCCCAGAGGTAGATAGTGCTGAGGGGCCAAAACTTAACCCAGAGTCAAACTCAATTCTGCCTCCAGCCTCAATCAACAAAACGTGTACCTTCTGTCTCTATCATGGTGGGCCGTGAGAGGTCAGGGCTGAAACCATGGGAAGGAATATAATCACCCAGAGACACTGAAGCCTAAGGAGAGAGTGGGGGTGGGGCTGAGAGCTGAAACCCAGGGAATGCCGACATGGAGCTGGTGGAAGGGGAGCTCTGAAGTCAGACGCCTCAGCCACCTGGGGCACAGTGTGAGAAGGAGACCCAGCGGGGGCGTGTAGCCCGACATTCACAAGACAAAGCAGTGTCAAGAGGAAGGGGCGGTCAACAGCGTCCTATCATCCACATGCCCCTGAAGGAACGAGAACAGCTGGAAACATCCAATAGATGTAGCAACCAAGCAGTTATTGGTGACCATGCCAAGACTGGTTTCAGTGAGTTAGTGAGGGAGCCCAGATTGTAGTGTTGATAAGGGAATAGTCTTTCTAAGAGAGACAGGGTGGAGGCTGTGTGTTTTGTTATGGTTGTTGTTGCTCTGGTTTGCATTTGATTTAAAGAAGTGTGAGACTTGAAGGTTGAGCCCATGGAGAGGGAAGGGTTGAGGGTGTAGGAGACAGAGGAAATAACTGATGTAGCAGAGTCCTTGTAGGGACAAGAAAGGATGATAAGCAGAGCACAGGTCGAGGACTAGCTCTTGGGTCGGAAGAGAGAGATACGTCTCTCATGTGTTGGGAGGGAAGGGAGTAAGAAAGAAGGTAGTGGGGATAAGGAGTTGCCTGATTTCTCTTCTGTGAAGTAGGTGGTATTGTCATCTGCTCAAGGTGAAGACCCCAGAGGGAAGGGTTATCTTTAAAGGGTCCTACTTAAGGTTCACCTTTGAAACAGGGCTCCTGGAAAATGGGAGTGGATGCTAAGGACTGTATAAAAGACTCCAAGTAGCCCAGTTGAGTTTAGAACCCTTGCCTATATGGCGGCTGCATCTGCACAGCTGTGATTTCCTCCAGCAGGGCCAGCAGCTGGGCGGGCAGGGAGCTGAGCTGTGCTGTGTGGCACCTGTTCTGGGCAGATCTCTCCACTCTTTCATCTGGCTTCTCTTGGACAGTCCTGAATTCATGGACTCTTCAACAGCCAGAGCTAAACAAATTTGCAAAGCCAGAATTTATCTTCAAATTAGTTATTTAAAGAAAACCCCTAATCCATGACATCTGAATATAAAATATGTATTAAAATAGAAAGTAGTAGGGGCCCAGGATCTTTAGAGCTAAATGATGGGTGAAATAGCTGTAATGTTTCTTGTCCTATTCTACTCCTGTGCGTATAATGTTACAACTACTGCCTCTGTTTGATTCAGTTAGAGATCCTTTTTCTGAAGTTAAATACACAACTTCCCTGGGAATGTGATTGTGAAACATTTTCTCATTATACTGTACAGCAGTCACTTTAAGATAACACAAATCTTGCTCCTTGTAGAGCATTTCCTTACCACTACAAGCATACAAAACAGAGGATGTAATCAAAAGGGTATTTGGCATGGATCCAGAAAGCAATCTGGATTAGTCTATAACTGGATGCCATAGTTTCAAGTCCATTTCTGATCCATGATTTATTGCTTAATAACTGACAATTTCGAAGGTTTACCAGGATGGCCAAAAAAAGCTCAAACATTACTTTCTAGCTCATTGTGAAGTGTGCTTCACTAGCAAACATTTTTGAATATTTAAAATAACAAGATAATAAAGATGGTTTTTTATCATCATTTCTCCCCTCATCTTCTACCAACAATATAAACTGGTGGAGGGAATGTTTATTGAAAGTGTAGAATTGTAGCGCACATAGTTCAGGTGACTATTCATTTCCGCTTTTTAAGCCAATAGCAATTTATGTAATAGAGAGGATTGAATAATTTTCTTTAATTTTCAGCTTTCACGTGGAGCACCTGAAATTAAAAAAAAAAAAGAGCTAACTAACTTTGGTTCTTATTTGACAGCCTGGTACAGAGACAATTTAAAAAGAAATAAGATCCAAGCAATTTTACAGTTTAAATAATTCAGAAATTCTCTTTTGAAATATGTCAGTTTCTCTAGCCAAACTTGACATTAATCACATGTCACATGGTTGAGTTACATCAAATGTTGTCATAATCTAAGGTCCTAAAAGCACTGTAGAAGCAAAATCTTGAGAACAGCAGGACACCCTGAGGCTTGAGCTAGTCTCCTCTTCATCTTCTGAGTGAGGCTTTGGAGCCCAGGGAAATGACTTGGACACCACCTCCTCAGGTATTCCTTAAAGTTCCAGTACATTTCCTGCCTCTCCCCTGCAGGAATCAGAGTTAATTTCTAATGATAAGCCTACTACATGTTATTGGCTAAAATACCTTAAGATTATTTTATTTTCACATCTCATTTCCTCATAATACCTACTTTAAAACTGCATACAGATTTTAATGTTTCACCAGAGTAAGTAAATCTATTTTATGTAGGTTCCTCAGGGTCTGACCTTAATATTTACAAGTTATTTTTCTCCTACTCAATGGCTATGCAATGGATAAATCACTTTAATTTGATTATAGATTGCAGCCGGATAATTGTTTCATTGATGAAACCCGGAAAGACTGACATATAGTACAAGAGTACCAGTATCTAACTGCAAAAGAACGTCAGCCAAGCTGAGGAGCCCATTTCAAGTGGCTTGAATTCGGAAAAAGTATGATAAGTTATTTCGGCAGAGTTTTAAATTTTTGTTATGGTGTGATGGTGGCGGTTTCTCAGAGTGAAGAAAGGAAAGTATCAAGAAATGGGAGGAATATAGTACAGCCGCTGGTCTCTGAGTGAAAATGAAAAGGTGGGTGGAAACTCTGTAACTGGGGGCCATCGGATCCCGGCTGTCAGGTTTAGGCGAGGGAGGACGAGAGAGCTCCTGGGGGAAGGAGTGGGGCGCTAGACCGTCCCGGAGAGAGGCGGGAGGAGGGAGGGGGGGGAGCGGAGGAGCGCGGAGCGGAGAGGAGGGAGGGGAGGGAAAGAGGGAAAGGAGTAGAGGAGTTGACGGAGCGCAGAGGTTGCCCTTGCACCGCGCGCGCAGTGGCAACGCATCCCGGCGCCAGCGCGGGACGGCAGCGGACCCATGTCGCGTCCGCAGCGGGTCCCCTGGGAGTCCGGCGACGGGGGTCTCGAATCGCCGGGAGTCTGAGTGGCCAGCCCGCTGGTCGTTATGAGGACGGATCTAAAATGACTGGCAAACGGAAACCTTTCCAAACGCCGCTCAGGAGGTCAATCAGTGAACAGTTGCGGGACTCCACGGCCAGAGCGTGGGATCGGCTGTGGAAAAACGTCCGGGAGAGACGGCTGGCAGGTCGGTGCCCACGAGACGCGGGACCGCGGGGGCGGGAGGAGGCGAGGGCCGCGTCGCCCACCCGGGCCCACCGCCCCGCCGCCGCCGCTTCGGGCTCCCAGCACAGGTTTTCTTAGGCGCCAGAGGTTGGGCGGAGGAGGCTGCTCGCACCACCCTTGCTGGGCCGGGCTGGAGCGCCCGCGCTCCCCGCGCTCCCCGCGCTCCCGCTTTCCCGGCGCGGGGACCTGGTGGGTGTGGGCTCCGCCCGGCGCGCTGACAGCCCAGCGGGGCGGGGAGAGGCGCGGGGCTTACCTGGCCCGCTCGTCCTTTGCGTGGCCACTCCGCCTGGGTTGGCCCCTGCTCCGCCGCCATCCACCCCACCCTAGCCCAGTGAATGAATGAGTGCCCAGCCCAAGTGGCCCTCCAGAAGGGCGGCCCCTCTCGCAACTTCGCCTTTCCCACGCAGGGCACGTCCACTGCCTGTGTGGGATGGAGAGTCAAGGCGAGGCAAGGGAGCGTATCTAAAGCTGTGGGAGACCAAATGGGGTGGGGGTGCTAGTGGGGAAGGGTTTGGGGAGAGACAGGTGGACAGCTGTTGGGGCACGTAGATAATTGCCCACAGTGGCATCAGGCCTTCCTCACTTTGGGGTTGCAAAAGAGGGGCCTCTCTTTTGGAATCAATTGCCCATGAATCAGAGGAAGAGACAAGGTGATTATTCGGAGCCATGAGGTCCTGAAGAATCGTTGCTTAGATCAAAAGGACAGCTTCCTGGCTGTGGTCTTCTGTGCCGGCTCCGTGGAACTACTTCCTGGTAGGGCCACAGAGGCAGTAAGCGGTCTGAGCCTTCTCATAGCCCACGCTCGGAGCATTAGGTCTGATTGGGCAACCCACCATACCTGTCGCAATAAGGGAAGGTGGCCCTACTCCACAACACTGTTCCCAGGCCGTGTAGGATTTACTGCTTTCCCCAAGTGTTAGCTGCTGGAAGATGTTTGTGGAATGGGAGGAATTGTGGATGGAAGGGCCCTTGAGCTGACCATGAGTCTAGTCTCTGGATCTTCTTGCCTCCTGTCTCTCCAGCAGTATCTCCTGAGTTGGCCAGTGACCACAGGGGTGGAAGAGAGGTCTAGAGAAGAAGGTATGAAGCCTGGACAGAGGGCAGGGATGCCAAGGGTGAGATGGAAGATTTACCCTTCTTTGGGCTCCTCCCCTCTTTCCTTATTGAGACTGTAGACGTGCTTTGCCAGGTGTTCTGTCCTTACACCCATGCAGTCACATGTCTTCATCATGCTGGGAGCATTCTGGAGTAGAAGCCCAGGCTCTGTATCTCCTTGAGCTAGGTCCTTATCAACCTAACCAGTCAAATCAGAGGTAGGGATTACAGATGATTCCAACACTTGATATTGTCAGCATAAAATGTTAATCCTGTATTTTCTCTCCAATATAGTGGCCCCTTTTAGTAAGCACCCAAGAAATAAACAAACTTTTTAGTCAGGACCCAGAAATAAGTTGCAGTAACCTAGTAGTTTTGACTGTTGATTTTTAAAGACCTGTATGTGCATTGCAGACTTCAATAACAATTAATAACTTCCCTTGTTATCATGCTAAATGGTATAATCTACATGATGGATGGTGTTAGAGAAATATTTGTGGTCTAGTAAACTTTTGTTGCTTCATAGCTTCAGAAAGCTTACTGCAAATGTCTCTTTCATAGCTTCTGTTATTTAAGTTTGTTAAGTTTGTTAAATCAATGGATCCTCAGGAAACAAGAAGTCTTTCCAGGAGGGCTGCCAAGGCTGTACTGGGTTTTTATAGAAGCTGAGGCCAAAGATGACTGCAGCCCTGTCTTTTTCAAAAGGAGATCTGGGAAGGAAGAGAGTGTTAATGTAAAGACCTAAAACCATTAAGATTTTCCGGGGAAGTCATGTATTCATATGAATTTTAGACATTGCAGTTTAGTTAGGGCAGTGGAGAGAAAAAGTTTTGATTCTGGGAAATAAACCATAGGTAGAGATTTTAAGATCATAAATATATAGAAATTAAAGCTAAAAGTGGCTGTAAAGTGGTAAGTATGAGTTCTCCCAGGGTAGTGTAATTATTTTTTAAAATAGCGGTATGAGGTTTTTAAAATGTTTAATCAGAATATTAATATCTGCTTACCCATAATCTGCTTACCACTCTGCTAACAGTGGATGCCAGCAGGTTATTCAACTGGGACCAAACAATCTCTGTGAAGCAGACTTCAACCTCTGCTTCTCTAAGCAAGCTGGGATGCTTGCCACAAAACCAAGCCAACTCCATGAAGGAGCTTTTAGATGCAAATTGATTTTCTTGGGTTTTCTTGCGAAGGCAGCTAAAATATGGAACTTTGGCCATATGACACTGAAATACTTAAGTTATTAATATTGGCATCAATTCCAGGTGAAAGTGTTCTTCATTTGTAAAAGTCTTCTTTATATGGTTAATTCACAACATCAGAATAACCAACTATATGAATGTATCCCTAGAGAGAATCTGCCCCCCAAGAGATGATACGGGGCTATTGGCTTTTTCTTTTTCAGCCTTTTTCTATCAGAGAAAAGCTTTGTGCTGGGACTTCTTTAATTTCCCTAAAATTTTCTTCTTATTGCACTTAGTCAATAGAACAGTGTTCAGAGTGCTTTATAACAAACTTGTGTTTATTGTCGAGAGTACTTTGAGGGTATTTGATGCTGCTTTCTGCTTTTTAACATCTTGAGGCAGGAAAATTCTTATTCTAAGTCAGTCTTACTTCTTTTCATAGAAGTCTGTCTTGTCAGTTTAACAGAAAGACAAGAAGAAGTAGAACTATTTAGCCCCAGTGAAGCCTATGGATTTCTGTGCTATGGGACAATATTTAGGAAGGACGGGATTGTGTATAACTGGAAAAAAAGCATTCCTTAACACACATCATGGTGACACAAATAATGAAACCAATAGAAGGATAAGGTGTGAATGATGTTCAAATAGGTTCATTACAAAATTACAAAAGGGAGTTATTGGTAAAGAAGAACTGATACTGGGAGCTCTTCTTGGGCTTTCCAATTTTGTAGTAGCTGCCAAATTTTCATGGGGATTATGGAGTTTTTGGTAACATGCACTTCTTAATTACCTAAGACCCTAATCCTCATGAAAGTCAACAAGACTTTTTCTCACCTGTCATCTCAATATTAATTATTGTAATAATGGTGGTAATTGTTGTTTATTCCCAAGATGACAAAGTTAGTTAGTGTTCAAAGAAGTATTCTAATTCGGGTTGTCAGAAGTCAAAGGTCCTCTGTGCCCATTTTGTGTTCTGCCACACTGCCTGCTCCATGGGCCTTATGGAGACATATGGACCTCAAATCCTTTTTCTTAGGCACTCTGTCATTTGCAGTTAGTTTTTAAAAGAATAGCAAAATTAATTGGAAAAATTGCTCTTTGCTCCTTCCTCCTGGAGTGACAAGGATAACCCTATGCACCAAAAATATTTTGTCTCCCAGTCCTCCTGTTGGGCTGGGTAGTGTATGGGCCCATAGAGAGCTGAAACAAACAAACAGCCATACATCCACCTTGTTGGGGCCCCTGTGTGGTGTGCCCTGCCCATCCATCACTATAGGAAGCCAAGGGCTGCAGGAGTGAGATGCTGTCATGAAGTCTAAATGCAGGTTTCTTCAGGGTGAGTGACAGGTTCTTTTGCCCTCTCTAGTTCCCTCATCAGCCACTGCTGCTGACAATTCTTAACTTTTATAGCATCGGTAAATTCTCCAGGCAGAAGCATACCCCTTAGATTTTGGTGTTTGTGAGCAGCTTGAGCTACTTCTCAAATGTTAAGATCTGAGAATTGAAGTGAGTTTTCTAAAGCTATCTGCTCTTTTATTTTAAAATCTTACTCTATTTTAATGGAAATGTAATCCATATGTTTGATTCCTTTATACTCACATAACAATATTTAGGTGGCCTGTGAACTAATTGAAGTCCAAGTCTTTTGATCTCTTTCATGGTATCATTTTAAATCATTTCTCTTAGACACAGGAAGTTACATTGCTGCCAAGAGTAAACTAACCTAAAACACTGAAAAGTTCAAGTTTTGTTAGAAATGCTAATTCCACCAAATTTTCAGTGAGTTCTTGTCATGTTAAAACAGGCTTATTCATCCTGAGAGTCAACAGTAGCATCCTGTGATGCGATGTAAACACAAGATTGGGACTTTAATGCAGAGTGGGATCCAAAATAGAACATGGGCCATAAAAAAGTTCCTTATTAAAATCTAAATGTGTTCCATGATAGCAGAAAGTACAGGATGAGAATAACTGATCCTTTTCATGTATTTTATATCAGTGTCCTTCCTTTTTATTATCACTTTACTGTACAGAACAGGCCATACTACTCTATCAGGTTTTTTTTTTCTTTTTAAACATCTCTTGAAAGGGGAGTACATTTAGATGTGATTTATATTAACAATAACAGAAAAGAAATCTAAATCAAGTATACAGAAAATCAGAGGAAGAGAGCACATCTGTCTTCTTCTCAACTTAGCTATATATGGGGTCACCTGGAGCCTTTCAGAAATAGGAGTGCCCTTGCTGGCTCCCAGAGACTCTGATTCAGCTCATATGGGGCTTGGGGACCAGTATTTCTAAAGCTCCACAGATGATTCCCGTGTACAGTCCAGGTTCAGAATCGCTGACTTACATTAACTACCGTATGATAACTCACAGAGGTCTGTGTCTAGTACAAGATCATTGTCTAAGCCCCTAAGAAAAGTTTTGCTTAAGTAAGTTGGAATGAGCTTGTCATTTTACAGAAACCAAAAAAAAAAGGCCAATGTGCTTGGAGCATCATGAAAAAAGGTGGCACAAGTAGGTGGGAGGCATTTGTGTTAGAGGTGTCTGTAGAGTCAGGTTATAAGGTCAGGTTGGGCCTTGTCTCCAGGGCAAGAAGTTTGCATTTGATTCTACATGTGATAAGAAGCAATGGATTTTAAGCAGAGATGGGACAGGACCTGAATAGGTTACTACCAGAGTGGTCTAGATGAGAGAGAAACAGATACACGGACTAGGGTGACAGAGATGGAAATGGAGAGAAAGGGACAGCTTTAGAATACGTCTTGGAAGTAGAGACAACAATGCTGACTTTTGTTGGAGATGAAGGAGAGGGATCAGGGACTCCTAGGTCTGTAGAGCTGTGGGCTGAGATGGGACATGTGTCATATTTGCATATTGCAGTTCCAAAAGGAACTTTTGTGTGTGTGTGTGTGTGTGTGTGTGTGTGTGTAAGAGGAATGAAGAATGAGTTCTGCTCCAAATTAGGCCAAAGATGCCTATTAGACTTCCATAGTAAAAGTCAAAGAGTTGGATATACAAGTAAAGTTTTGCGGAAAATGTCAAAGCAAGAGACAGAAATCTGAAAGTTATTGGCATGTGAAGACTATAGAGCAAAGCCTTAGGACTGGATGGGGTTACTTAGGAGGAGGATACAGATAAGAGGAGGGGCCAAGAACCAAGTCCTAGGACGTCCTTTATTTAGAGCATAGTATTTGGACATGAACTGTGTATATGTATATGTGTGCTAAATTTCTGGGGAATAAGAAAAATAGCAGCACCATTCCCAAATTCTGCATTCACGTTCTTGTAGCAGAATAATGGTAGTGATATACCAAATAATCTTTTGTGACAGATTTATTTGGTCCCAGAACTGTTGTTGAATAAAAATACATCTCACTAATGACATATACCTTTAAAATTGAGAAATCATTTTGCAAAGTAAAAGTAAATTTTAGATAGCATTTGAAGGAAAGACTTCTCAAGGTTGCCTCCCATACATAAAAAATTAAAATATAGTTAATTAAATAAAAATGGTCTTAGCAGGAGTACGTCGATGGTTACTATAACTCGTTGGCCCTACATATAATGAGCTAAGAACGTTCTATTGGAAAGGTGACTTCTCTAGTGTCATGGTATCTGGGAATAGTCTAATCAAAGTTCAGTTTGTAAGAAAGATTCTGTACTATATTGAATTTTCTAATTTTGCATCTATTTGTTGATCTTTAATAATTATGGTTTGTTTATAATAAAGTTGATTGAAGTGAAATTTCTCAGAGGAAAATAGACAACGATGTCTTGAATTTTTGTGTTTGTAAGGAGGGTAACTTAAACAAGGCTTAACCCTTCTGCAGTATGCTGCCTAACCCGTAGGAATAACAGTTTCCTTCTGGAATTGGACCAAAGAAAGGACCTTGTTCATTATTTGTGGGTGGTTGCTCTGAACAGGAAACAGGAACCCTGCCTGTTAGCTGGAATTCCTTAAGAAGACCATTTGATACAATTTTTGTCAGTCACCAACCCGATCATTTAGACATGTGGCACTTCTAATGAAATTAATATTCCTTTTGCTTTTAAAATCTTATGTTGAACAAAACAACTGATAAAGAAAAATTTGCTTAGAGACACTGTAGTTTTCTGGGGGTTTATCCAACAGTATATTTCTGTTCTGCCCTTTTGCAAGTTTAGGGATATTGCAAAATGAGAACAAACATGGTTTGAAAAGTGTTGCAATGTTCTGGAGCTTTTTTTCAGAATCCTTGAATGTTTAGTCCTAAAACAGTTGAAGGACAAACATTTTTGTCATGTTTGTAGTTAGTCAATAAGTATTTATTGAGCCATGAAATAGCATCCTTGTCAAAGCACGCTGGGACTGTAGTGCAGGATATTAATTCAGGACTGTGGTTTTATCCTGGCAAAGCACACAAATTTTATTATGCTGTTCAAATCACTTAACTCTTCTATTTAACCAGAAATTGAGCAGGCTTCCAGAAAGAGCTAAAAGACAGTATAGAATGCACCATGACTACACAAATTGTATTTGCAGATCTGCTGTGTCGAGCCATCTGATGTTCTTAGGCAGACTATTTCCTTAGTAACATTTTTATCTAAAAATAAAATTTTCGGAATCTTATGATTCTATTATTTTGTGTAGTAGGGCATATTTTAATATATATCTCATCATGGCATATGGTGTTTGTTAGATAGTTCTTCTTTCTCCTTCCTATATAGGAAATTAAATGAACCCCAGGGATAATTGTTGTATAACATCATGAAAATTAATACATTTGCTAATAATGACATTAAACTGTAATGTCTTATCCTATGCTTTTTGATCCTCTCTATATCTAGATAAAGTGGAAACATGTCCAGGTTTCTTGAAAGTGTTTTCCATTGAAATTTATATTTATTCTATTTACCATTAGAATAATGGTCCTGAAAGTACAAATTCTTGAATATCTGGAAGGTGTAACAGTATAAGCTACACTAATCTACCACTACATGAGAATGTCTGGGTTGTCACAGTGACATTGCAAAGATGGCAAGGTAGTGCTTCCCTTCTTTGCCTAACTTTGAGTTGCATTCATTGTAGAACTCCTGAAAAAGTGATGGATTGCTCCTTTCCTGGCCATGAGAAGTTGTCCCCATGATCTTGGAATGAAATTACATCTTTATTTTAGTCCCAAGAAAAAACTTCATAAGCAGTAGACATAAAAGTGGAGCAATTGTCAGAATAAAAATAAGTTTAAAAAAAAGCTTTTACATATTTTAACTATTGTGTTATAGGCTGTTTTATTCTTTTTGGAAAGAAAGAAGAGAGGCTTTGTGGTAGTTCTTAAATCTAAATCAAAGCAGTAATGACAGATGAAGAAATGTATGTTTAACCCCTTAGAGAAGCACTATGGTGGTGGAAAAGGGATTGAAGTTATTTGAAATATCATTATCTGGAAAAAATCACAGCTGTGTAATGGTAATTAACATCTGTGAAATTAGCATCGGTTCAGCCATAATGTTGATATGAATATTTGCCACAGCTATGGCTACAGCGCTGGGAGCGTAGATCTCCCAGTGCCTTAAATGCGTGTTGTTTTACTTTTGATGCGTCCAGAGTAGTGGAGGGCAGGGTCAGTGGTATTTTGGCATGATGGAAGATTACTGGCATGCATCATAATCAAGTGGTTAGGAGCAGCTACTGGAGCCAAGACTACATGGGTTTACATCCTGTCTCCACCACTTACACAGTGGGTCCTTGGGCAAAAAAATTAATTTTGATGTTCTTAAATTTCCCCATCTTTAAGAAGGAGGATAAGCATAGTACTTACCTCATAAGGTTGTAGTAAGGATTAAGTGAGTTAATGTTTTCAAAGCATTTAGCACAGTGTCTGACCTCTAGTTAACACTGTTTAAGAGTTTATTTAAAATGCACACACATACGTATATTTATTCTCTGTGGAGAATAGAGCAGCACAGACGTATTTTCTGGTAAAGGAGATGCTTTTAGCTCCAGCCTTAAACCACCCTCCAACTTCACACTTGGATTCATCTGCCTTGTTCCCATATCTTACGGACCCATCCTAGGTCCCGTGTTCAGGGATTTCCTAGTGCTAAGGCATTAGCCTCACTCTCTTTGCTTTGAATAGAATATAAAAAATCAAATACTACATATGTTGTTAGCATGGTTGGCAGCATCTTGTGCAGATCCATTAGTGTTATAGCATGAATAATTCATTATACTAACACTTTATTTTTCTAAATGATCATCAATTATGGTTTGTTCATCAGAATTACTATTAGCTTTAGAACTATCCAACCAAGAATTCATTCCCATGCCCTTGTCTACATGGAATTTGATGAAGACCTAATTAAAATGAGAGAAGTTGGACTAGATGATCTCTAAGGCCCTATTTAAATTTAAAATCAATGAGTCTATAAAACTAGACTGTGTGTCTAAAGGAATCTTAATGCCCTAAGTCTTGTAGTTTCTTTTCTGTCTGGAGTTCATAGGATGTTTTGATAGACGAGGAAAGGGCAGAAGCTCAGAAGGTACCCCAGGATGCCTGCCTGACATTCCCCATGCTGCTTTGGTTACCTAGCCTCCATCAGCAGCAGCAACTTAGTAACTGGTACGTTCTGTTATTGGAACTACATCTGCCAGAAGTGGAGAAGGAACAAGTTGGACATTCTAGGAGTCCCAGGCCTGGAAACACCAGTAGAATCTCAACAGTGCCTGCACCACACTCAGGCAGGGCTCCATGCTGAGAGGGGTCCTGCACTTGGCTTACTGCTCTATTGTTCCTGTCTTGAAATTATTCTTAATTGTTGAATGGAAGGCCCACATTTTTATTTTATACTGGGCCCAGCAAATGATGTAGCTGATCCTGCATTCAGGGAAAGCCAGTCTCTTGTATAATCATGCCTTAATTTGTGAATTCACTCTCATTGATGACTTCGTGTTACTTAAGTAAGATAAAAGCGACTTGTGAAATCACAGGATGTTAGATCTGGAAGGAGCCTGAAAGCCTTCCCTGGAGCAGCTATAATCTACTGCTCTGTGCCCCTCGCTCTTGGGCAAGGTGATTGCCCAAGAGGAAAATGTGTCTGCTTTCTGTTGTTGTTTATTGATTCTGGCATCATCATTATGAGATAAGGCAGTAACATTACTTCTAGTGTTTACAGAGTTATATATTTTAGGTATTACATGTATTGAATCAAATAATTTAATTAGTGTTTTTAAGGTATTGTGGTGCTTAGGTATAATAGGAGATTGGGACAGATTACACACCTTGGCATGCTAGATTTTCAAGATCCAAGGCTTGTTTTTGAAAACTTCTTAATTAATCTGTTTCTAAATTAAAAATTCATTTACAATATCCATATTAGATTCATTCATTAAACCACTGCTATTAAAATTATTAAGACTATTTCCTGTGCAGATTTCACCTAGGGCTGCTTACTAAGAAAAGGAAATTTGGAAAGGTAGCAATGAAGCCTCTCATTTATCACCAGGGGCTTCCAGCACATATCAGTGAGCAATTTTATTTTGTCATTATGTTCATCTGTCTCTGTGGAGGACACTGAACCTGACTGAATCTAGTCCCATATTGTTGCATAGGTTAAATACTCCTTTGCTGTCAGAAGCTAGACATAGAACTCCCCATTTAATGATGTCCAAAAAAAAAAAAAGACATTTTCCTTTGTTTGAAAGTTAGGTTCATTATTTAATACAAAATATCTGGGAAACTGAATGAAAAGAAGAGTGCGTGCATTTTCATTTTCTCTTAAGCTACTACAAACAAGAATGTGTTTGCGTAGTTCTGAATAGTAAAAAGTAGGCAGATTCAGCTATCCTGAACCAGACCCTATTGTATGCCAGGCATTGTGCTAAGGACTTCATGTGTTTTCTCATTTGATGCCAGGCCTCAGGGCCAGGACTGCCTGGGTCACTGTTAGCACACACAGCAGCTTGCTGTGATTTAGAAAAAGGCTTCCACTCTGGGCTCATGAATTAGAAAACAATTAGAAAACAGTGCCTCCTCCGAGAAAATGCAGCCTCAGGAATGTGTGGCTTGGTGAGTGTACCCTGGGCTGGATTTCCACCTCCATGGACCCCTTTGGCTGCTGGCTCTGCAGGGCACAGCCTACACAATCACACAGGGTGGCCCTGGGTGGCCCTGGGTATGGATACTGTCCCCACTTTATGCATGAGGACACCAAAGCTTGGCAAGGTTAAGGAACTTGTTTCAGGCACATAACTGCTACTTGTGGTAATATAGATTTGTGAGAGTGGCAGAATTCACATGACCTGTAAGATTTTGAGATCCTGATGACACCAGGACCCACACCCATATCACAGTCTAGCACTTAGGAAGCAGTAACTGTTCCAGGGTGTAGTAGTGACAATATGAACCATTTCACAGCCCCGCCCCAATGTTGCCTCAAGGTCACTCCAGGGTATAATAGATGGGAGTTGACCATGGCATTCTGGCATTCCAGGGTCCCTGGATGATAATGATGATGACTAATGATGATCCTGAATATCTGTGTAACACTTTCCAGTTAAGTGTTTTTCCACTGAGATTTGTAACAGTGGCTTAAAACCAATAGGTTCTCACAAAAGTCCTTTAAGGTAGGCAGGGTGGGTTCTCTGATCTCCATTACATTAATGAGACAAATGAGGATAAGAAAAATGATGTGACTATCCACCCACAGCCAGTGAGGGCCACAAGGGCATTTGAACCTAGGCCCCTACCCCAGGTCTCGCCCCTCTACTTTCCTGCTGCCCAGTGTGAGCTCTTCTCTATAAGGTCAATCAGTTGCTCAAAGGCTCCCAAACCTGACTGAGCATCAGAACCACCGGAAAAGCTTTTTAAAATACTTAAACTGCCAAAAGTTTGACAGTTCCTAATGATGTTAAACATATGTCAACTTTATGACACTTTCAAGTTTTAACTTAAGTTTACCCAAGAAATGAAAATGTATTTACATGAAATGACTTGAACAAGAATATTTATAGCAGAGTTCCTCACGATAGCTCAAGACGGTACAAACCTTATAGCCGTCAAGAAATAAATGATAAACACAAAGTTGTATGCACAATTATATATACATATACAATGGAATACAACTCAACAACGAATTACTGATACATGGAACAGCAGAGGTGAATATGTATATGATCATGTTGCATAACAGAACCAGAACATGAAAGAATACATACTGTATGATCCCATTTCTGTAAAGTTTTTAGAAAAGGCAAAACTAATTTATAGTAACAGGTATCTTAAGAGGAGTTGCTTTAAGGGGGGTGGGAAGTGTACCAGAGAGCAAGAATAGATTTTCTGATAGAACTTAAAAAAATAAATAAATAAAATAAAATCAGTAAAATAAAATAAAATAAAATAAAATAAAATAAAATAAAATAAAATACTTCTCCCCAGATCCAAGGGACTGAAATCATCCCTAGAGGGCAGTGTACGTGAGTGTGTATGTATGTGAGTGTGTATGGTTGGGGGGAGGTCTACAGTGTGCGTTTTTTAACAAGACTCCTTGGTGGTTTTTGTTATTGTTGTTTGTTTACAGCCTGCTTTGCACTGTCCTCTCACCAGTGACTGGAATTGGCTCTAAATTCTCAGGATTATTTCAGACTCCACACCTTAAGCCACATAATGTCTTCCAGTCCTAATCCTATCTCTCTTCTGCCTTTCTAGATCCTACCCATTTTCCAGGATTGGCTCAATTCCCTCCCTCCTGGCTACGCCCTCCCCCTTCCATATCTGAGTACCCTTGGTGGGTGAGAGGATGGACGGACAGGGAGGGTCTGCTGTGGGTCAGGCCCCTGATTCAGTGCTTCTCCCCATGTCATCCTGTGACCCATCGCAGCAACATGCTGAGGTCATGATTATCATCCCTATTTTAAAGATGGGGTAAGTGAAGAAACTTGGCTGAGGCCAACACAGCTCGTAAAGTGCAGAGTCTCATTCACCTTTAAGTTTCTGCCTTTCTGTTCACCCTGCTGAGTGTTTCAGTCTTGTTCTTGTCTCACCAGCAAGAGTTCTTTTGTGCTATGATAGAGGAACTTTGTCTTACACTAAAGAACATCTTTTACCTCCTACTGTATAATCCACTTGGTAAAATAACCTAGTTGTTGAAGAAATAAAAGGATGAAAGCCTTTTCTTACTTCTTTTGTGAATCATTTCCTAGCCAGCTTCAAAAAGATGAACTATATTGCTAGAGGTATGATATTTACTTATTCAAACTCCTTAATATTATGAGGAAATTTCAGCCAAAATTCTCTTTCTTTTAGCTCAGAAAAAAACATGAAATGTTAGAGAACATGGAAGCCCTCTAGATTGTCTTGTTCAAATCATTCATTTTATAAGAGCTGCTTGAACCTCAGAGAGATTCACTTAACCTGCTGTTCCAGGTCATGTATCTCATTTGTCATAAATTTGAGGTTAGATTCTAACTCCAAGTCACACCAAAGTGACTTCTGCAATTGCAGGTGAATTCATACATGACCACCCGTCATAAGCAAAATGCCCATTTCTGAAATTAGTCTAAAGTACTAACTTCTTGAGGGAAATGAAGGTGCCTTAATTACCTTCAAGAGCAAAGCCTTTCCCATGAGATATGTTTGATAAGTGTTTGCTGGCAGCCTAACTGACTACCTCAATAGCTGAAGGACATTAAAGGGATTCGATCGCTCCCTCCTAAGTGCTGAGTTGACCTCTGATGGCCTCAAAACCTGCCTGTCCTACTTTGATACCACCCCTCTGTGTCAGGCACACCTGTCAGCTTTGCAGGTTTGAGCAAAATAACTTTTCCCTGTCTGCAAGCCTCCTTCCCTGGTATAATTGAGAATCTTCATTTTACAGCTAAATGAAACCAACATTGCTATTGTTATCACATGTTAAGTTGGGGAAAATGAAAAAAGCATAGCTGAAACTTAAATATTAATTTTTCATCTATTTAAGATGGAAATTTTCCCTTTGGCCATTTAAAAAAAAATCATAGCACTGGGGAAAATGGATTTGGGGAAAAAAATCCCCCAAATCATAGGACTTTTTCTTTTTCTTCTACAGAGACTCCAAGTTCTTATTCACTTAACTTATTCATCAAATATTTATTAAGTACCTACTATGCCAAATACTGTCCCAGCTATTGGGGATTCATTCAGCGGTGAAAAAAACAGACAAAATCAGCACCCTCATTGAGCTTCCATTTGAATGGGGGAGACATTATAATGAACAAATGCATAATATATAAGTGTTATAGATAGCACATTAGGAAGAAAAAGAAAGAACATGAAGGAGCTGGAGAATGAAAGGGAGTCTATTTTGGATCCAGTGGTGGAGAAGTTCTCTCTGGGGAGGAGGCATTGGAGCAGAGACTTGGGGGAGAGAGCGATCAGGCAGAAGGACTAGGATGTGGACAAGTCCTGAAGCAGGAGCACATGGATGTTTTTGAGGAAAGGCAGGGAGGTGTGTGGGGTTTGGGATCCAGTGATTGAGGAGAAGAGTGGTAAGCAAGGGATCGGATCAACATATAGCCAGGGCCTCTGCAGCCTTCTGGCCTGAGGAGTCCTGATATGATCTTGGGTATGATTTGCTGTGAACAGTTACCTTGTTTACTATGTAAAAGTTGGAAAGAAAAGACAGTGGAGGCCAACAGTAGAGGCAGAAAGACTTTTTAGAGGCCTCCCTGGAGTATCAGATTTAGTTCACATCTCAGTTATAAAACAAACATTTAGTTGCTAGTCACATAAGGGCCCATTGCTTAATTAAAAGGAGGGAGAGAATAACCTCTGGCTCTCAGATTTTTTACACAAATAGAGAGGAATTAGCTAGATTCATTCAAAACTTTTATTTATTGAATATCATATTCCAGATACTCTGCTAAGCTATGCACTCAGAATAAAAAGATGAAAAAGACGCTGAGTTTTACCCTCAGGGACTTAGGGACAAGTGCAGTGGTAGAAGAATCCACAGATGTAGAAGGAGATCAGAGGATGGAGTGATGGGCTTGGCCTGGCTTGGCAGAGAAGATGACCCCTGAGTTGGGCCTTAAAGGAGAGAGAATCACTCTGGGGCGGTGGGGAGGGGGGAGCAAGCACGAGCAGAGAAACAGAGAAATGAAGCAGCATGGGCCGTTATGAGATGATATTGCTAGGACCTTGAGTCAGGAGGGAGAGCCAGCGAAGGAAAGACGGAAGAGGTGGGCAGAGGCCAGATGACAAGCTTGTGGATCTCATCCACGACTTCCGGTGCTATATCAGGTAGCCTCTAAATTCTTTTCTAATTCTAGGGCTTTATTATTATATGAAACCATTTTTTTCCTTTCTCTGTCCACGTTTGGTATAAGCATCACAAGCCCTTGTTTATTTTTATATCCATCTTTTCTAATGACCTTGCTCTACAACTTTAAAGAATAGCTGTCATGCCTCTTTTCTTGCCTGGGTGTTGCCAAGAGCCTTAAGTCTTCTGTGGCTTTTAAAGACGATTTCTGTTAAAACAGCAGAACCTACAGGAGCTCCTGTGAATTCCTAGTTTCCAGCCTTACTCCTTGGGGCTACTTCACTTTAAGTCTTGGTTTGGTTGCTTAGATTTGCAAATTTAAAGTGAGTGTCTGATGTACATGTTTATGTTACAGAGACTTGGTAGTCTATAATTTCCACAATAAAACTGTGAGTTCCTGATCTATTTTTTCATAGGACTTTGGGCAATAGTTACTTAAAACGGGGCCTCTTGAAAAGAGATCTGAAATCAATCTCATCATCTGTATTTACTCATTCATTGATGACCTTTGTTATACAGAATTGGGGTACCGGGTACTGGGGACACAAAAATGAATAAGATAAAATCTTTTCTTTCAAGGAACTTCCAATTATAAGTGATTTCTTATAATTCTTATAAGAAGTCGTATAATTCTCTGACTTTGGTATATATGTAGAAGAATGATTTTAGGTCAATGATTGAAAAGGCTTTATAAAACTTCATGAAAAACAGTTGAGTCTTTTGATTATGCATAAGCTTCCCATCTCATGGAAAGCTGGATTTATTTATCTAACATACTGACTAGAGACAAAGAGGGAAAAGCCAGAAGAAAAGTACTAATTCATGATGCACAACTTGAGAATCTCCATTGAACAGCTGCATTAGAACACTCACCCTTTTTGTTCGCATAGAGTTGCTGTCTGGAATCCTCAGATATCCGTGGTTGCCCGAGGGCTCCTCAAATGTCACCAGGGCAGCAACAAAGTAACACACATGAAGCAGCCCCTCTGTGGCATTCTTTATGAAAAGCATTGAATTAAATTATTGCATAACAAATCATCCACATATGAAAGGCAGTGAACTTTTGGAGAACCCAACTAAAACAATGCTGAATTTGATTCCTACCTCCACTGATAACTTACTGGAACCCTTTGAAATCTTGTTGTGACCCAAGTTGCCCGTTTAGGATGTGGGAGATAGCAGTACTGTACTTATGACCTCAAGGGAATTGTGAGCTAATTTAGGGAGATCGTTGAGGTGGTTAGAACTCCCATCTATCGCTTAACCCCGTTCCTCACACCCTGTCCTGGTCACCCTTTCAAAATGATTAAGAAATTTCCCAGTCTGGCTGAAACCACTGCCCCACACCATGGAGTTCCGAGCAAAGCAGACAACAGCTACTTGATTGAGTCCTTACCATGTGCCAGAAACTGTAGGTATTAGCAACATCCTCATTTTATAATGAAGACACTCAAACTCCCAAATGCATGTGATTCTTGGCCTGGGTTCACAAAACTAAGGAATATTCTGAAACAAAGATAAGAACCAGGTGGTCTATCTCGGGAGCCCTGAGACTTCTATACATATTGGTTTAGAGGGAACTGCACATCACATCACATCCTCTGTCACCACTATACCTGGCTTCTGCTTAATCTTGAAGCCATAGATATAATTCTGTATAGTAGGAAAAACAACTTCTATAGACTAAACTAAATATATAATTAAAGAAAGCCTATGGAGAGATAATATATGAAAAATAAACAGCATGTGATGCTTTAAGCATGATTAAATGAAACTAAGACATTTTGAAAAATATACTGAAATATTTACATCAAATGATATTGTCATTAGGGGCCTACCCCCTTATCCCAACAGTGCTTGAAGCTCTTCTCGGGATCTGCTACTTATGAACCACACAAGACAATGAGTCTCACCCCTTTATTCAGTCTGATTTCAATTTTCGGTCCCCATAGAATACCAATCACTCTGTTTTCACCAGATTTGACCATGAAAGACTTAATGATTTTTAGGGAGAAAGTCCATTTTCAAAGGGCAAAAAATTGGCACCACTAATCTGTATTTAAAAGGACAAATTTCCCCCCTTATTTATTTATTTATATATATATGTATTTATTTATAATTATAATTATTTATTTATTTATTTATAATTATAAAACTAATATGTTGATGAGAAAGATAACATGTTAACTATACAAAGCACCCAAAGATAATCACTACATTTTCTAAAGTAACTCGAAAGAGCACTTTGAAAATAGTTCATTCAGGTCAGCCAGCATTTTTTAAAATAAATGTGGTCTCACAGGAGAATTCCTTTCATGGAGAGAGAAGATGCATGGCTATTATAGGCATTTTTAAACAATAACATTGCTTTTTAATCAATATCTTATGTGGTGTTCTAAGATGGAAGCGCTGTTTGTAGATAAATACACGCTTGTTTCTTAGATTCATCGTTTTGCTCAAGGAAAATTATAATAGCTGCCAGTTGTTGAGTGCTAACAATGCACCAGGCACACAAGTTATTGTATTTAATACTTAACACAGACCTAGCAAGTCAGTATTATACTCATGTTTCATGTGCTACAACTACAGCTCGTAGAGGTTTAGGAATTAAGCAGAGTCTCGTGGTTGGGACTGTCTTCCTTAAGGTGCCTGTGCTCAGCCGTGAAGCATTTGTGGTGGAACAGAAGCACAGCTATTTCTGCTTAGATGGAGAATAAACATACAAATTAAATTATTAGCATCACCACTTGAGTATTAACAGACTACTAGAACTGAGGTGAGATACATTCTTAAATTACTAAATAAGATATCCTATGAGAAAGCATTTAGACAAAGTCGCTTAATTAACTCTCAAGTTTTAGTGCAGAAGAATCACCAGAGGTGCTTTCTCAGTAAAGATAACCTGCGATCCACTGGCTAGAAAGTCTGGTTGAACAGATGAACATCCAGGAAGCTGCACTTTTAAGATGCTTTCCAGAGAATTCTGAAGCTCTTTCTCTGTAGGACACACTTCAAAAACACCATTTTATCACAGACTGGATACCATAAATATGGTTTCCTTTTTTTTCTCTTAAAGCCTGAATTCAGGAAGAAAACCAAAGACAATAGTTTTAACAAGAGCTCAGTTCACAGGGTACTGTATCTGGTTTATATTACTTGACTGAAATACATCAAAATGAAATTTCATTTCAAATTTAGCCCATTACCTTGATGGCCTCTGTAAAACTTGAGTGTACAAAAATGATGTTGGAGTGGATGAAGAGAGTTCCTGCACAAGTTCTGATCTGATAAGTTGCTTAAGACTATTCCAGCATAAGGAGCAGCTAAAGCAATGCCAGGTGGGGGTGCGGGGGTTTCCTGTTTATTCTTCTTTCCTACTAAAATGATTTTATACATCCTGTGATTTTTACTGTTGTTCTGAGAGGAAGCTCTTATATTTAACTCCATTGAAATGTAGCTCTTCTATTTTTGGAGTAGGGGAAGATGGGGATAATAAATCTTCTTTGCATTTTTCACAAGTTAATGAATTATATATTCTTCCAGCTTTGCTTCTCTGCAGTCAACAACAGAGACACTGTTAGACTTCAGAGGACTGATGATGAATTTCTAAGGATCATGAGTTATATGTCAGACAATTGAGGAGGCCTTGTATGCATGTGTTTTGACTCTTTCCCCCCCTTTTTTTCCTGTCCTCCTGATGTGTAATGTTTGGATAGCTCGATCCAGTTCCTAATGGGATGGGCAGGAGAAAGGGATTAAAATTAAAATTCTTTAAAGTACCTCACATAAAAAGGTTTTGTGAAGAAAGGATTCAACATCCTGAGTTATATCAAGATTTTATATTAATTTTGAATTTTCTTTATTCATTTTCTTTCCTCTGGTGTAGTATAATCAGGAGGTGTCTGTGGGCAGAGCTGTTTGTTGGTTGATGACAGCAGACAGAGTGTCTGGGGAAGGCTCTCATCCTAGTCTCTTCTAGAGAAGCTGCTGAAGCCTGACATGGGTTGGATGCCTTTTTAGGGTTGGATGCAGGCTCAAGAGAAGAGTTAAGTTGAACCTTCATGCTTCAGCATCTGTAGAAAGTACTGCTGGTTGCCCTAAAAGCACAGTTGTGCCCATGGTGTTTTCAGAGAGATTGACAAGTAGCCTATGATACTCAAGCAAACTCATGACAAATCTCTTTGTTGTGTAGTTTCAGAATCCTTTCAGTTTGCTTATTAAAAAAATAAAAAAATGTATGACATATATTTTTATATACAAGGAAGAGAAAAGTTAATAGTAGTGAAACAGACCCATCCAGGACCAGTAGAAACAACGTTTATTGCAGATCCTGGAAAAGCCATGCTCCTTTTCAGAAGGGAAGGTTTTAGGGATAAACTTGACATGGATATAGATGATCAATATATGTTGATCAATCTGCAAGTATTGATTACTACCTTCAGCGTACTCAGAAGACACATATAACCTTTAACTTTTTTGAATGATGGAAATGGAGTTAGTTTGGTTTTTGTTTGGCTTTTTTTTTTTTTTTTTGGAGCTTAGAAGAAAAGAGGCAATTTTATTGCTTTGCTGGGCAGAGGGACTCACAGCAGGCTGGTGCCTTCAACACTGTGAACCGACCTTGGGGATATGGTGGGGTGGTTATACAGCCATAGCTCAAACAATAAAGCATTGATAACAGTCAACAGAATCATTTTCTCATCAGAAGACAGAATGGCATCATGATGCCTCCAGGCGACCAGTTAGCAGTTTGATTTCTTTTTTTTTTAACATTTTTTTTTATTGAGTTCTAGTCATTTTACAGTGTTGTGTCAAATTCCAGTGTACAGCACAACTTTTCAGTTATATGTGAACATACATATATTCATTGTCACATTTGTTTTCGCTGTGAGCTACCACAAGATCTTGTATATATTTCCCTGTGCTATACGGTATAATCTTGTTCATCTATTCCACATTTTGAAATCCCAGTCTGTCCCTTCCCACCCCCCACCCCCTTGGCAACCGCAAGTGTGTATTCTATGTCTATTAGTCTGTTTCTGTTTTGTATTTATGTTCTTTTTTTTTTTTTAGATTCCACATATGAGCGATCTCATATGGTATTTTTCTTTCTCTTTCTGGCTTACTTCACTTAGAATGACATTCTCCAGGAACACCCATGTTGCTGCAAATGGTGTTATGTTGTCGGTTGTTATGGCTGAATAGTATTCCATTGTATAAATATACCACCTCTTCTTTATCCAGTCATCTGTCGATGGACATTTAGGATGTTTCCATGTCTTGGCTATTGTAAATAGTGCTGCTATGAACATTGGGGTGCAGGTGTCTTTTTGAAGTAGGGTTCCTTCTGGTAGTTTGTTTTTTAATTTAAGTAATCCAAATACCTTAATCCTTTGAAAAATGTAAATTTGAAAAAAAATCACATATAATATCTCTTCATTAACACTGAGGGAAAGATAGAAAGCAGTGAAGTCAGCGAAGCTACGGAGGTTATGAAATACTAGACACTCCTCCCTGAAGAATTCACGTGAGTGTTTTCCAAAAGTTTCTATGAACAAGTTGGCAAAGATTTTTTTTTTAATAGAAAAGACAGACTTGATGAATACCTTGACTTTGAAGCTTGAACTCGAATTCTCTATTTGACATCAACTTTTGGGTTTGTGCTTGATATAGCTGAGTCATAAAGATACACATTGACATTCCACACATTAATTCCAGATAAAATAAATCCAGCATCTAAGCTAGGTATCAGCCTGCACCCTTGGCATAAGGAGCTTTTGTTATGCAGGAATGTCCCAGCTGGGGAAATGCCAGTTAATAGATTCAGACAGATGGATTTTGATGAGAGTCTGCACTGTTCACACCCCTTTAGCAAATGTTTTTGAATATTCTCAAGTAACACCCTTAACTTGAAAACAAATATGGATTTGCTTACTTTATAGTCAATAGTAATTATTATCATTAATAGCGTATGAAATTATCTGTTCTGCTTTTGCATATTAAAGTGTTCAATTCATGTATCATATTATACCTCTAGACCTTTGGCTGACTTGTACATACAGAGAAAACACACTCTGAATTTAAAACAGGCTTTGACAGAAAATTATTTCAGCTGTTGTGAAATATTGCGCTTTTTCAAAAAAAATTCCCTCCCCGCTCAAAGTCCAAGTGATCATCAGCTGTGGAAATAGCCTTATGAAACTCCCAAGACGAATGCGAGAAGACTCGTTGTTACTTTTTTCTCAGTGGGGACTGTGAAATCAGACCAAAAGGCAACACCATTCAGATAGAAATCAGACTGGTCCAAGGAGCAAAAGATGGGAGTGTTTCTTACTGGGACCACTTTGTGGAGTCCAGTGGCCTCTTCATGAGCGTGAGGTACATCTCTGGCCATAATTTTTGCCAAAGCCCATTCTTCCCTGGCATTAACTTAATTGAAGGCCAGAGAATCAAGCTGAAAGTATAGGAAAATGGGAAAGAAGGAGATTGGAGATAGTGCTTTGAGGAATAAGTGTATGTGTTAATATACTGAGTGCTCTTTCGGAGGGCAAGACACTTTGCCGAGTGTTGTGGGTACAGCTGGGGAATGATCTAAAACTTGCCATCTGGGGATAGACTGACTTTGTACAACAAATAGCACATTGAATTATTGAACTGCAGTTGTGGAAAGTGTCATGTGGGAGAAGACAGGGTGCTGTGGGATGCAGCAAGGGGACTGACAGAGGCTGGAGAGGTGGAGAATGTTTCCTTGAAGAACGGCATTTGAGCCAAATTCTAGAATGTAGTATAAATTCCTTAGCAGAAAGGTTTAAAGAAAGCATTTAAGGCAATGGGAACAGCATGGGTGAAGGCTCAGAATCAGGAGAGCACTTGGGTCAGAACAGCGACAGGCAGGCACTGTGTGGTTGGAGTCCGAGAGTCAGTGGAGGACAAGGCTGGTGGGCGTCGTTAACACAGCATTACACATCCCTGAGGAACCCTCTTTATGTTTTAATCCATGTATGCACCATCGTGGTTGAGGTTGGTGCTACCGATTTTCTGGCTGAATGAAAAAATATTGGGACTTCAAATTTATTCTGTTAACAGTTCTTACCTGTCTCTATCTACATCTCTGTTTCTTAAAAAAAAAAAAGGTATCTTTTTTTTGTGTCTGTGTCTCATGAGAACGTATTACTGCTTGTTCATAATGGCATGGCAAGTTTAACTTAATATCTACAGTAGCCTTTTATACCTTTCAAATTGGAATATTAGTTCAAATTAGTACAAATGTGAACTATCTAACTTATCATGGCATGTATTGATTTAGGTTTTAAATATGGCAATCTCTTCTTTCTAACTTCTGGAAGGCCTGGTTTAGAAAGAGGAAAATAAATCAACTCTTGTGTATCAAAATAGAAGGCTTTCCAGATCCTATTTCTGAATAGCTGTATCTGCAGCTTTTGCGTCACATCTGCATGTGCAACAGCTGTTAGGTCATTCCTAAAACTCTAGCATTTGTTCATATTTTAGGATGCTCTACATTTTTATAAGCAGATGAAGTGTTCAAGTTTTATTTGAAGAAAACATGCCTTTCCAAGTTGCAAAATATAATTTCTGGTTCACTTATTAGGAAATGAAAATATGAGATACATTTTCTAATGTACTGCTGGTGATTTAAGTTCTCAGCCAACTATGCAGAGAACAGCATAAACCACAAATGTTGGGCTCTTTCCACCTATCGGACAAAATTTTACTGATTGCATTATTTTGAAGATTTGCCTTACTAAAGACTTGGGGCTGTTTATTTGTACATTGTGTACGTTATGAAGAAATAGAAACCATTCTTGTTATTATCATCATCAAATTTGAAAAGTTATACTAGTGAAGATATTAGGTACAATGGTGAGTAATGGTAATGGAACTGGTAAATGCAGTCTATTTTGAAATGAGATAGAATACTTGTTAGGCAGTTGCACACATGCTCATCACAACACTGTGTGAATTGATAGGATCTGCTGAACATCTACTTTAATGAGAACATTCTTTTGCTCACAGGTCATAGCAGAATAAAAAAGAGAAGAGGAGGGGAGAGAAAGAGAATATAGTCTCTTCTTTGTAAATAAAAAAAAAATTTAACCTGATGCATAAAATATGTATCTTTGATGATACTTTAAAAAAATCACAAAGATTACAAATTAATGCTCTACTAACTGAGTTTATAAATACTGAAAGAATAAAGACAAAAGCAAATTCTGATCAGCAAGGATCCTTTGTAGGAGACCTCTGAAAGAGAAGATTTTGGCTTGGCTGGAGAGGGAACTATGTAGCATGGTCTGGGGCTCGTGATGAAGTGCAGAGAGGTGGGGAGCCCAGTTCCATGTCTGCTGCTACCATGTCCCAGTGCGGCTGTAGGCAAGATACTTCACCATTTAAACTCTGTCTTATTATCTGTAAAATAGGGCTGATAATCACTTTAAGACAATATATGTGAGAGAACAGTGATAGGGCAGAAAAAGTGCTTGAAGTGTCAGCTTTTATGATTTACTATCATTATTCATGAATAGAAATAGTAGAAAGAAGGGTTGTTAGGTGCAGACAATGCTGTATACAAAAGCACAGAGAAACAAGCCTGCCTAGAAATAATTCAGTCAGTTTTAAACAATAGAAACATTATTTCTAACAAATTAAATATTATTTTAAACAAACAATATTTAATGACTTCCATAACTTTTAAACGTCCTTAAAAATCTAGAAATTATTATCTGCATCCAGAATTAAAAATGCTACTAGTCCGTGGCTGGCCTTTAACAACGTGTTTCTAGTGGAAGAGTGATTATGGTTCACTCCCCTAAACAATGGAGGGTATGACAACTTTGACTGAAAATTTGCTAGTACAGTTTTCCATTTAGAACAGGATACACAGAAAGTCAATCTTTTGATCATTTAAAAAAAACTGTGGGTAGAAATGTGATCTGAGAAACATACATAAGATACGTAGTAAAAGTATACTTTGGGAATTTCCAGGTTCTGAAAAAGTCGTCTGAGGAGAGCTGGGAGGAGGACCTGACACATTCGGGGAGTATTCAGAAGGTCACTGTCTCCTGCTAGTTTGCTAATCCCTGCACACACTACACCTAGAAAGCCCCCGGTACCGGCGTGGGCGGGACCCTGGAGTCCTAGAGTGTGGCATCTGCTGGGGAAGAGGAGCCCCCGGGCAAGCGCGCCTGGCCCACGCCACTCAGCAGAGCTGACTGTTTTCTCAGGTGAAGTCAGGGCCTCTACTCTTTGTGGAAAGACTAAAATAAATAAAATTTGGGGGAAAAAATCACAATCTGGATATTCAACAACTGCCCTTTAATTCTAGAAGTAACCAAAAGCTGTCATCACCTTGTTTTGTTTTAAACGTCTATTAGTAGGCTCCATGACTTGTGCTCTCTTAGTACAAGCTCATTTAACCCTTGCAGTAGTAGGCACCAGTGCTGCCCAGTGTTACAGAGGAGGAAACTGAGGTGGAGTCAGGTGAAATGGCTTGTCTAAGGTCAGGCGCTCAGCCAGAAGCTGGGAAGGGCTTTCCGCTTGGGCCGTCCGGTTCCTCCAAAGGTGTGTCCTCACCCCTCAGGCTAGGGGCTCGTCTATATTGGAAGTATAACGAGGAGCATACAAGTATGCATCTCATCTCTGCTGTGGTTTTGTACAAATACTAAGTTTTTGCCTAGACTAATAAACAGTGAGCTACGGAATTGAAGGAGCCTTTAGAGATCATCTACGATTCCAACTCTTTATTTTACTAGTTCTTACTAAAAGACCAGAGAAGTTGAGTGACTGACTTACCATCACAGAGACCTAGGAAGCAGAGATGTGGTAGGTACCCAGGTCCCTGATTCAGTGCGCTTTCCATTGTGTTGCCTTTCTCTCTTCACAGGAGATAATTTAATTGTTGTTAAAAATCACATTCTTTTTAAAAAAATTTTTAATTGAGATATAATTCATGTAAAATTCACCCTGGTAGAATATATATATACTTCAGTGGTTTTTACTGTATTCACAAAATTGTGCAGCCACCATCACTATCCAATTCTGGAACATTTTCATCACCCCAAAATGCCCATTTGCAGCCACACTTATTTCTCCCTTCTCCTAGCCCTTGGCAAAAGCTAAGCTACTTTCTGTCTCTATGAATTTGCCTGTTCTAGATATTTCGTATGAATGGAATCATACAATAGATGCCTTTGTGTCTGGCTTCTTTTACTTAACATAATGTTTTCAAGGTTCATCCATGTTGTAGCATTAGTGCTTTTTTCCTTTGTATGACTGACTGTTTATCCGTTCATCAGCTGATGGACATTTGTGTGTCTCCACTTTTCAGCTATTATAAATAATGCTTCTGTGAACATTCATGGACATATATTTGTGTGAACATATGTTTTCAATTTTCTTGGACATATATCTATGAGCAGAATTGCTAGGTGATGTGGTTACACTATGTCTAACTTTCTGAGTAACTGTCAAACTGTTTTCCAAAGTGGCTGCATCATTTTACATTCTCACCAGCAACGGGTTCAAATGTCTCTACATCCTAGTCAACACCTTTTGGTCTCTTTTATTATAGCCATTCTAGTGGATATGAAATGGTGTTTTACTATGGTTTTGATTTGCATATCCTTAATGACTGATGATGTTGAGAATATTTTCATATGCATTTGTATATAGTCTTTGGATGAATGTATATTCAAATCCTCTGCCCAGTTTTAAATTGAGTTGTTTTTTTTTCATTGTTGAGTTGTAAGATTTCTTTATATTTCTGGATAGTAGACTCTTACCAGATACATGATTTGCAAATATTTTCTCCCATTCTTTGGGTTATTTTTTCACTTTCTCAAGGGTGTCCTTTAAAGCACATATACTTATGTTTTTCTGTAACATTTCATAGTTTTGATTCTTACTTTTAGGTCTTCAATCCACTTTGAGTTGATCTGTGTATATGATGTGATGTAGGAGTCCAACTGCATTCCTTCGTATGTGATTGTTCCAGCATCGTTTGTTGAAAACACTGTTCTTTCCCCATTGAATTGTCGTGCCATCTTGTTGACACCTTCATTCTTATATTAAAATAAATATCTATTCTCTGTAAGTCAGGATAAGGCAATTGTTAGTTTGTTTTGTTGCTTTTAAAACTGATTGGGCCTTAATAATACCTCTGCGATTCTGTTGTTTCGTCCATAACATGAGTGATAATACTTTTTGTAGCACCATTTAAAATATATAATACTTTCGTCAAGGTGGAGGCCTCGATCATATGACCTCCCAATGTATTGCCCAGTTTTAAAGATCTGATTTTGATTTTGATGTTGAAAGTCCTATGAGTATCATTGGCCTGGGTTCAAATCTTGGCTCCATTACTTACTAGTTGTGTGATCTTGGGCAAGTTAATTCTTCATTTGGGAATTGGGTTATTGTGAGGATTGAATAAGATAATGTATAAAAATGTTTAGCAAAATTACTGGTACTTATTTATTCGTTTAATTATCCACCAATCCATCCATTTATTCACTCAGGAAAAACTTATCATGTACCTACAGTGTATTAAAATAAGTGAATTAAATAGAAAATGGAACTTACTTTGTACTGGAGAACACAAATAATACACTAATAGATCAATAAATACATAATAGTGTCAAGTAGAGATACATATATAAAAAGAAAAATCGAGCAAATTTTAGAGAATAAAGAGTGAGTGTGGAGTTCTTGTAGACAGAGCGGTCAGGAAGACTATCAAGGAAAATGACATTTGAGAAGCAATCTAGATGAAAGGAGGAATGAGCCTCTGATTAGGGGGCAGAGAGAATGTGGGGGATTGAGAGTAGGGGCACCAGTGGCATCAGGGCTGTTGCAGCTGTTAGTAGGTGAGAGGGTGATGACTTGAACCAGGGTGATATGACACGTTCTCATTGGAGTGCATTTGAAAGGCAGACCATCAAGTGTTTGCTGATGGATTGGTTGTAGGATGACTCCTCAGGATTTGGTTCCAGAATCTGGGTGAATAAACATGCCACTTAACGAGATGGAGAAGCCTGGGAGGAGCATGTGCGGTTAGATGGGTATAGAGTTCTGCTTGGGTTTATTAGAGGTCTAGGTAGAAACAGCATGCCAGTAAGGTAGCACCTGGAGTTCAGATGGCAGAGTAGGGCTAGAGACGTAATTTTGGGAATCATCAGGTTGTATTTAGTGTTTAAAGTCAGGACGACATTGGATCACCTAATAAATGATTATGTAGAGAGAAAGGAGGGCAAGGAATGAGCCCTGAGGCTCAGAGGTCAGCAAGGGAAGAACCCCATGATAAATGAGGTGACAGAACCAGGAGAGCATGATATCTCAGAAGCCAAGGGAGGAAAAGATTTCAGGAAAGGGGATGTAATCAAAAGTGTCAAAAGCTTTTGAACGGTTGGGAAAGATAAGGGTCGAGAAATTATCATTGAACTGGCAAGATGGAGGTCATTGGTGACCTCAAGAATTGAGGTTGTACTGCGGTGGTGGGTACCAAAGCCTGAAGGAGTAGGTTGTTCTGGACAGAGAGGGAGGTGGAGAAGTGAAGGCAGTACATAAGCCCCTTGTAGGTGCTGTAGGATGTGCTCAGTAACATCACTGACGCCTGTAATTTGAGATCCAGTCCAGAGGCATCACAGTAGATTGGAAGGAGCACTCACTTTGGAGTCAGACACACTTGAATTCAGCTCCCAGCAGTATCACCTACTTGCTGTGTGACCATAGGCCAGTGACTACCTGAGTCTCTGGACCTTAATTTTCCCTTATCTAAAATAGAGATTATAACACCAGTCATATAACTGTGCCATGAAGACTGGAGATAATGAAAAAGCCACCCTGGGGCAGCTCTGGCACACAACGGCCACACTGTAAAGTGTCAAATTTTATATGACTAGTTTTACTATTTTAAAATTTCACCAACTAAAACCAAGATTGCTGGCATTCTATATTGCTTATTATAGAAAAGTCCAATGCTTTGAAACCAGATGACCTGGAAGACTTCACAAAAGAGGACTCACTTCTGTTTTGATGGATTATTGGAAGCTTTCTTGGCAAAGAAAGTCAAAAGGCATATTTCTGATGGGGGAACCACATATGAGAGATAGCATGTGTGTCAGGAGGATGCCTGTAGTAAAGACAAAGTTGGAGATAAGAGCTGAAGGTAGAAGGTGATGATCCTTATAAACCATGCGAAAAGAAATGTAATCTTTATACAATCTTTAAAAGATTAATTATACATCATGTTGATTATTTCCATTTTATAACCAGAGCTCAATGCCTCCATGAACCTGAGTTTTAAAACGGCTGCTCTAACCGACATGAAGAGCCACATGGTAAATAGGATTCAGGATACCACAAAAGACCCTGGCAGTCACTTTAAAGATAAATTTACAACCATCTAGGTGCATCAGCCATTGCTCCCAAAATGCTGGTGCTTGGATGGTAGTCTAATGAAACTTTCATGATTCCATGGGAAAAGTGCTATAGGGGACTTCTAAATTTTTCCCTTTACTATGAGGTTTTGACCTTTCTTCTTTTTGATGCTTAAAATGCCATTTTTTAAATGAAATAATAGTGGTGGTGTTGAATGCCTTGACCTAGCAAAATTAGAAGGTAGATGACTTCAGTTTTACTCCTAAAGTTGCTTGTGAAATTTTTCCTTTGAGATTGAATGTTGAAGTCTGGGATTATCCGTCTGAAAGTACACTATCCCTGAAATCTGTACACATTGTTTCACTTAATTGTGAAGGTAGCACAAAGAGTCTCTAAATGTCATTGCTGTCAGTAGATAATCACTGAGCCACTCGGGAGTCTTCAAGGGTGTTCTTTTCATGCCACCGGCAGCCATTCCAAAGTCCCTGAAGGAAGCTTCTGTATACATAGAAAATATAAAGTCTGGTATGTGCAAATAAATACCGGTTGTGACTCCCAACCTCTATTGAATGAGGTTGACCAGATGCTTAGATCATACTAAATATTCTTGCAAGATTTTGGTTCAGTGGTTGATGAATTGGATGAAATGGAGAAGTGAAGTTTTACCAGAAGCTGTCATGTGCTTAATCAGGTTTCTGTAGATTTTGTTTCACATTTACATTACTAAGACAGGCATCCAAGGGGAACTATGTTCTAGCTTGATAAAATATTTTAGAAAGTATTTTATGCTGTTTCTTCCCAAGGATGTTATAGATGATACATATCATTCAGATTTTACATAAGCCTTTATAATTTCAGTGTAAAGGTGGGCACCCCTAAACTTAAAAAAAAATGTTATTTGTGTGTCATTTGTTTTAGCTTTGTCTCATTCTGTAAGCTAAATGTACTTAATGGTTACATGCATTCTAAACAGACTTTGCTACCAGGTGCAGTGATTGTAAAAAGACAACTTTTCATCTTAACTTGATTACTAGGTATTAGATAGATGGCAATGAAGCACCCATGCAAGCTACCATTAGAGAAGGACACCAGCTTTGGCACTGTGACAGACCTGGGTTTGAATTCAGCTACCTGACAGCTGAAAATTTTGCTTGGCGTTCTGTGGAGTATCACGGAGAGCCAATAAATTAGAGAAAGGCAGGAGTTTGGACAAGTAGGTTGTGAAATGCTCTTCAGAATAGGTGACTCCCAAGATGAATTTTTAAGAATAAGTAGAAATTCACCAAAGGAGGGGAGGATGCTCTGGCAAGGGTCAGCAGCATGCAAAGACATTTAGGCATGAAGCCATAGCAAGTTGGAAGCAAAAGGTCTAGATTACCGACCCCAAATCAGGTTGTCTGAAGGACATACAGTTGGAAATATTCAGTGGGGTTGTTGGCTTCTGCTTGCTGGATTCATATGAACTTTAATTAACAAAGTAAGCATCTATCTATGTTACATAGTAATGAAATTTCCCATTGAGGTAGCAGATTCTTCATTCTAAATGCCCCGTTAATCTAAAACAACAGATATCTAGGGCAATGAACTTATAAGAATTTTTAAAAATCTGCCCAATAATAGCACTTTAAATTATACTTTTTACTAGGTGCTTATACAATTCTTAGTTATTCATGTTCCCAAATAATCTACAGTGCTTTGAAAATATTCAATAGCAGACAGCTATTTTACTAGGCAATTAAAAGGACGTTATGGGTTGGATTCAGAACTTCAGTTTTAACAAGGATCCGAACATCTTGGAACTCACTACTACTGGCTAAGGAAGGCTGAGAATGTTATTTGCCTAAGAACAGATTTCTAGTGGAAGTCTAATAAATCTGCTTCCACAAATGCATCACTCCTCACAGAATCTTTGTTGTTTATTATTACAAATTTTGTTGTTACTGTGATCTGAACATGAGATGTTCCAAAATAAAATCTAAAAAGCATGGTATAAACAATGTCTCTTACTTACCTATTAAGTCTCTACATCCAGTAACAGGTACTCACATATTTATCCAGCAGAGTTTTTGTTTGTTTTGATTTGTAAGGGAAAGCTACACATGTCTACTCAAATAAATTAACACTGCTGTCTAAACTGACTTATTTGGAAGAAACAGGTCTATATAGCAAGAAGTATAACATATGCACATGCCAGAACATTGAAATGAACAGAGTTCTTATTTTCTTACTGTTTTAATAATGCCAGCTCTTGACCTTTACCTGCACCCAGAGTCAAACACAGATATGCCAAAGTGTAAAATCATGGAAAATAAGAGGATAGGGTGGGCTGGAGGGAAGGGACCAAAAAGGAGAGAAGGAATAGGAAAGGCCTTAGAACTTTCTCAGGATAGGACTTTAAGGAAAAATGCCCCTGACAAGGGAATTCCAACTTGAAAGACTATCTTCCCCAGCTAGGTGGCATCTAGAACCTATGATTGCCATCGGAGAAAAGGAAAAAGGGAAAAAGGAATGTAGCATTTTCTCCTTAGGGCAAAATGAGTCATTTCTCTTTAATAAATGCATGGACTTAAGTTATGGAACCTCAGATTTTATAGCCAAAGCAAAGGAAACCATAAGATAAACAGTAAAAATGTTTTATTGATTAGATGTTATTGTAGCTTTTATGTATTTTTGTAAAGCGAAACATATTTCTTGAGCTGCTTCAAGCACAACTTCTTAAAGAAAAACAATAACCATTTGTTCTGATAGGAACTGCATATTCAACAGTGGACACATCATGTAGCATTATTCTTTTTTCTCATGGTAATGGCATTAAGTGTTTTTCACTGATTGTAAAAAAAATCACAGCATATTCCTTTGTTTTGCATAGAGCGTAATAAAGTGATCCACATGCAACAAAAGCATAGTATAAACAATGTCTCTTACCTATTGAGTTACTTTCCGCCTATGTTGAGACCATGGCTTGGCCTCATTTCCCCTCGTGGCTGCATACTCTCTCTGAGCCTATCAGTCTCTTGAACCTCTGACCCTTTCTAATTTCTTATTTGTGTCCCCAGAGCCTAACAGAAGTGCACTAATTTTTTTTTCACTTAGTGAATAAAGAGGTGAATAATTTTAATCTAGAAGTGCTGAAACATGTAACTAATATTACAATTAAAATTTACAGTTTACAAAACACTTTATCTGATTTAATATTCAAAATCATGGTGTAAAGTAGATATTTCCTATCTTTTAGAAATAAGGAAACAAGAGCTCAGAGAGGTTAAGTCGACTTCCCAGGAGCACAGCTAATGTAGTCATTTAGTTGAGATTTGAAGCCTGACCTTTGCTAAATTCCATATGCTTTCTGCTACATCCTGCTGCCTCTAGAAGTAGTACATGCAATGAGTAGAAGCTGAAAGATTATATTAACTATATTCAGAGTGAAATAAGAAAGCATTCTATTTTTGATAAGTTCAGAATATTAATAACATTTTACAAATGCTCACATTCATTTGGTTTATTATTCTTTATAAATATGAAAGAAGAAGAACCAGCAATGCAACTTTAATATCACAAGAGAGTTGGCAGTATTTTATTAACCTGGCCTCCTAGGTTGTCTGCAGTGATGTAATTACTGCTATTTATCAGTCCGTGCAGATGTACTGAATTACAGCCTAGAGATGTATAACTTTCACTTACAGAGGAGAAGGCTGGAGGGTGCAAAGCATTCTGTTGTAATCCTAGGAAGATATTTTTTAAAATAGATTTCCCTTTTGCAATCCCATAATGATTTCCTTTCATGTAATCTTCTCTTTAACTGATTTATACCTGAAAGAACCACCAGCATCAGGGAGGGTGTCAGCAACATGGGCTCCCAAGAACTGAGTGACAGTTGCCTGCTGCCACCTAGACTTGCAGTTGAAAAGAGCAGAAATGGCTCCACGAGGTGTGGTCCTGTATTCCTAAATGTCCACAGACTGGGAAGTCAAAGGCCTTTACAAGTCTATATTATTTCTCCATGGACATCCCCTTCCTTCCCCCAGCACAGCATAATGTCAGTGGACCCAACGTGAAGGTTCTAAAAAATGAATCTGAGCTAGATCGTTGATAATATTTGTCAATTGCTAGAAGTGTGATGCTGTATGGAAGGAAAATACAAAAATTAGGAATAGGTTAGGCAGGGCTTAAGAACATGTTTTGTCACCATCCTTACCCACCCCTCTTGGTGCGACAGCTTTTACTCTAAAGAGACTCTTCTTGTCTCCTCCATTCCTACTTCAGAATTTTGATACCTCCTTATGGCTATCCGTTCTGCTGTTATTGCACACTATGAAAAAATTGCAAATTTAAAGGAAACTGTAACAAATGTCCTGAGTAGGAATAGGAAATTCTAAACCCAGGACAGTTGTTTCAGATTAATATAGCTACCAGCCAGTACTTTTTAGTTCAGTGTTTTTGAATGAAATGATGGTTGAACATGACTCTTCTCTCCAGATCTCTCCTCTGTGCCCCGTCTGCCTCACTGTGTCTGCGCTTTGTGAATGAAGGCATTGCACCAGCTTCTCTCCCTGCCTTCCTTCTGTTTGGTCAGACATCTCCCTGCAGACAGCTGACCCACAGCTCCAGTTCTCACGATTGCCTCTATCCTGATTCCTCCAACTTCCCTTCCGCTAGCTCTGCAGCTTACTCTAGGCCCCTGATCCACCTGAACCCACAGCTCTCTCATCTCACTTCTAACTCATTAAGAGTTCAGAGAAGGAAGGAGTGTGTGACTCCAGGTGTCGTGGTGGAGGTGGGGCCCAAACTCAGTGTAATGCAGGCACTTCTGCATCCAAACTGCCTGGAGAGAACTTTTATATTAAGAAAATGTGTTGAATTCTTGGAATTTAGCACTATACCTATTACACAACCAGTGGTTCCCATTAAATCTAAATTGCTGTCTAAGATTAGTAGTAAATCTGCAGAAAGCAGTACTCGTTAGAGAATCACACAGTTAAGTACTTGGTAAAAGAGCCTGGTGAAGTGACCAACATCAGATCCTTGGTGGTCTTGCTGACCTCAGAGCACCAAGGAGGCTCACAACACACTGTGGGCAACCATTAGGCACCATGTGGAAGGAAATTGGTAATCCTACAAGACAAATCATGTTTTTACAGGACATTTGATTGAAAATTTGAAAAAAAAAATAAGTTAACAGATAAGTGATAGTGTCCAAGTTTAATTCCTTTAAGAAATGCAGATATGCATATTGGCAGATGATTTTCCAACTTTTTTTTTAAGTACTTTAAACTCTATTTTTGCATCCATTCCAGGCATGTCCTCTCCTGCTCTATTTTCTCCATGCTCTGTCTGTGTTTCACTTATATATTCAGGAACATTTTTAGTTAGAATAATCAAAGGAAGAAATAAACAACAGTTAATTGGGAAATGGACTAATTCTAGAGCCACAGTGACGATCATTGTAGGAGGAGATGGCTGTGATTTAATTGTTCTGCCTCCAGAGACTATCAGTAGAGTGGATTTTGCCAGATCTCCTGAAGCAATTGCTACTATAAAGCTCCATGTGGAGCAGGACTGTTGCCCCCCCAAATATAGTCCCTTTGTGTTGAAGGCCAAGAAATCCAATATCGGAATGAAACAGTGGAAGTCTGCCCAGAAACTTCTGTAGAGAATGATCCCCTTGATAAAACTGACTAATAAAGAAGCACCACACTTGCTCTTTTACCAGTAATTGTTTTAAATCTTTGACTATAAGTGAAAAATGTGTGATAGCTTGTGACCCAGAAGGCTTACATTTTTATGTGTGCTTTCCAAAGGGAGAGATAATAAAATCTGGTGTAAACACAGGATTAACATAAAATCTGAAACCCTGATGCCTGTCTCAGGCTTTAGTAGATATAGGATCTTCCACTAAGATACAGGTGGAGAGAATGTACACCAACCTTTAAAGGGTATCCTATGCCCTTCCCGAATTGCTGGTGGGGAACAAGGCCTGCCTGCATGTTTCCATAGAATCCTGTGCTTTAATATATCGTGATACTTAGCAGAGGGCACCATAATTGTTGCTTGCTGTCTCCTCTGTGTAGGTGAGGTCTGTATCTTCTTTCTTTTTGTCTGGTGCTTAACATCATGCATGGCACGTATAGGTACTCACTAACAGTAAATAAATAGTTGTTGAATTAATGAATATCCACATTGGTAAAACATTTATAATCAACATGCATATGTTTTACTGATGAGGACATTTGCTACTGATTGGCTGTCTACTCCATGAGGTGAATTTTAAGTTCCTGGTGAAAAAGTTATATGTTTACTCTGTGTAAGGTGTTCTGCTAATCACCGTGGAGGACACAGAGAGAAAAAGATGGAAAACTCCACCTACTCCTAGTTTTATCTCCAAGCTTATGTGGAATACTCCTCTTTATCTCAACTTGAATCATCATCTGTCAATTTTTTGAGGGCTTAGGGACTAAGAGACGTTAGTTATTCATTAATTGTCTGGTAAAGGAATGGATAAATGAACCTCCCTGGTGCCTGTGGTCAGTTTGACATCAAAAGCTTGGGGCTAACAGCTATCAGTGTATTGATGAAATACGTTAAGCACTCATGAGCTTTTTTTTGGTCAGCTGATTGTGGTCAGCATTCTTAATATGTGATATGTAGTATAAGCGCCTTGAAAGCAAGTATTATCTATATCAGTCTTGTTCATCATTGTATTCTCAGTCTCAGACACATGGTAGATGATCAGTAAATATTTGCTGAATTAATGAAGTTTTAAATATTTTCTTTTAAGTCTTTGTAGAGGAAATTTGAAAAGTTAACAAATAGCTATAATAGAAAACACAGAGTCAAAGAGAAGTTAATCAAAATGTTTTGGGAGGGCTCACTTGTGGTCAAAATCATGTCCTGTTGTGGGTGTACAATAGTTTTATAAATAAGTTTATTCATTTTAATAATATTTTGGGTAGATCTTGAAGAGACAGGTAGAATTTCAACAGGTGTAGATGTCCAGGAGAGCACTGACTTCTTTTTTTTTTTTTTAAACTCTTACTTCAAAGGTATAAAATTCCTTGATTCAGAGAAGTCGAGTTTAAAAATTATACAGACTTCTTATCTTTATGTCTGCAGGGAAAATTGTTATTTTTAAGATGATTTTTTTTAATCACATAGATGTTGATAAATGTATTTTTAAGATTTAAAAGGGAGGAGTTTCAGAATTTAATTATATGAAATTAATGTTAAGTACTAAAACACATTCCTATACGTCTTTAAACTATTTTGGTACCAAAAAAGAGTTTAGCTCTTTTTTTTAGAACTAAAGGCCATTTACATCAATAAGATTTCTAAGAAAAATTTTACTTTTAGTGATAAATCATATTAAAATATGACATCTAAAATATTCACCTAACCATGTAAGACATCTGTGGCTCTGCAGCAAGATCAAAACCCTCAAAATTAAGGGCCCTCAGCTCGTGCCTGTGTCTGCAGTTAGCAGATTTCACAACCTGGGAAAGTCCGCGAACTCATCTTCCTTGTTGATGCAAAGAGGGGGTTATGTGACAATGGTGCCTCTCAAGCTTTAATGTGCCACTGACCACCTGCAAATCACGTAAAAATGTAGATTCTGATTTAGTACATCTTGGGCAGGGCCTGAGAGTCTGCATTTCCAACAAGCTCCCAGGTGACTCCCAGGCTGCTGGGATTTGACCCCACTTTTAGTATCAAAGGATTAGAAATTTTCTGCAGCTTCCTGCTGCCACAGGATCATAGGTAAGGTTTCCAGCATGAAAATTTTGTTATCAGACATAACCTGAATGGTGGTTTACCTACAAAAGCTTCTGTCAGTCCTTCTTACTGAACGTGCCCATTGCTCTTCATTGCTTTACCACCTTGACTCATAGGAGTAATTTTCCCTGGATATCTTTGGCATGTAATATACTCTTCTCCCTGTATTTCTCCCTGACAAGTGCCAGGTCATAGTGGTACTTAAATACCAGTGCTTGATATAATATGCCTTGTGTGACTTTAGGGCCTTTGGGAATCAGGCCAGCAGTTAGTATATCATCTGTCAATCAGAAATTCTGTTAATAATTTCTTGAGCTCTATCACGTATAATGACACAGTATAGACTGTATAGTGCAAAGCATGTGTTATGCTGCTTTATTTTGCCAGTGAGGACGTGGAGGCTGTAGGAGGTATAAGTGAAGCCTAGGACCATCTAACCAGTAAGAGTAGTCAAGATTTGGATCTGAGCCTTGCTGGCCCCCGAGCTTTGCTCTTTCTACTACACCACACTGCCTCTCTGAGGGAGGCACAGGACTGGGTCAGGAGGAAGGTTCAAAGATGTGCATGGCATATTGTGGGCTTCGAGAAGTTTTTAATATAAGAGCAATAAGAGATAATACAGTGTATCTCAGAATGAAGTACTCAGTGACTCTTACAGAAATAAGTTTCATGGTCATGCAGAGGCGAGAGGAGGCCATGTGTACAAGAATGGCCCAGAAAGGCCTCCCAGAGAAGGAGGCCAATGAGTTAGGTCTTGAAAAATGCATAGGAATGGAAGGAGCAAAGAAGAGAGCACCACAGGCAGTGGGGACAGAGGTGGAATCTCATTCCTTCCAAACATGAAAAATTTCAAGGCTTCTTCAGGTAGCAAGAAGGGAGTCCATTATGACAGGCCTTTAATACCAGACTGTAGAATTTAGATGTCATCCTTTTGTCAGTGGGGGACTTCTTGATGTTTATAAATAATGTATCAGAAGTATACTTTAGAAGATTATTCTGGCAACTATGTATGTGAAAAACTGGAGCTAGGAGAGTCAGGAGGCAGGAAGATAGATGGTTAGTTTTTTCATCTGTAAAGTTAGGGAAAAACAGTAACCACCTCATAGGGTTGTTTTGAGAATTAGATGAGATATGATATGTAAAGCACTTAGAATGGTGCCTGGCACCTAGTGTTAAAAAATGTGAGCTATCATATCAACTAGGTGTGAAGGCGAATGAGCCCAAATTCTGCATCTGGTTACACTTAGCAAACATTAAATTCAGGTCTTACTGACTCTGGGCAGAGAGAGCCTTTCAGTGCAGTGTCAGGCATTGGAAGGCCGACACTGTTAGGTAGCGTGGCTGGTGTCATTATTTTCCTTTTCCACTCTTCCTCCAGGGAGGTGTGCATTTGTGTCATCTTTTCTCTAACCGTACTGTTGTGGGGGCAGCACGATGACTTTCCTTTGGCTTAATGTTGCCCTGTGGCTTGTTCAATTTTTCCTCCCCCATTTCTACCCCCGTTACTGACAAGAAGTCTTCCTGAGCATCTCTCTGCTTGTAGGCACAAAAATGAAAGGAGAAAATAATTTGAGAACAATTTAAAAATAAATGGGTGAGTCTAAAAAACAAACAAAACTCAGGGCAGAAATTCCCTGCAGAAGAACTTGATTGGGAGTGACATTTGGTATGTACCAGTAGCTTTGAGTTTTTCATAGGTTAGTCCTGACTATAAACTGAGACTCCACATACTAAGGTAAAAGGTATATTAGACACGTTGAATTAGAACAGAGTCCAATTTGAAAGAGGAGAGAGAGAAGAGAAGACACGGTGTTGGGCGAGGAGGGATAAAGCACCAGTCAAGGCACGAGGTCCCCACGCTCCATCCTCACTGGGTAGTCAGATCCCCTTCTGCATGTCACTTCATTTTCTCACGTGCAGAGTGAAAAATGCCATCTGTGCTATTGGCCTTTCATCTAACATTCTGTTCTACCAAAATGTATTATCTACTCCCAGGTGCCAGGCACTGGGCTAAATGCTATGATACAATACTGAGCAGAAATACATGTGATTCCTGCCTGCATATAATGTGCAGACTAGGGACATAGACAGATAGTAATCACATAATCTCCTCCTCCCGCAGAAGCTACCAGGGAGAAGTTCAGGGTGCTACATGGGCAGACAGGAGAAGTATCCCTGAGGGGAGGAGTGCTGAGCAGTAGTTGTTATGCCACTCTAGGGGTAGTTGGTGTTACAGCCCAGGAAGAGGGAACTGCATCTTCAAAGGCCTTGGAAGGAAGGCCAGTGTCCTGGGAACACAGAGCAAGAAGGAAGATGTAATTATTAAGGCTGTGAGAGCAAATAGGGGAAAATCTAAGCCCGGCCTAGCAGACCCTTTCAAAGGATTGCTTTAAAGGGTTGTTTCCATCATTGAGTGAAACCAAGAGCCTAAATTTATAATTTTTAAATCTTTAAAAAGTATAAAATTCTGAACAAGTGGAAGATGACTTAAGTATCACCTGGAGTATTCTCTCTCTGATTTATACTAAGAGAATTGCACCAATTACCATCATATAGCTTAAAATGAGCATTTATTCCACTTGAAGAATCAAAGAACAAAGTTTGGCCATACTACTGGCTCATAAAATGCTCTCCAAAGAAAAGTCTAGACATCCTCCTGTTTCGTACATATAATGATGGTGATTTCATGCAATCATAAACTCTTAGTTTGGACCTTTCTCGCTGACCTATGGTATTTCCGGTATGGCTGACCACGTTGAAATTAAGGACAAGGTTCCATATCTTTGTATCATCTTCAGTGTCCTTCATCAATGTTTTACAGTTTTCAGAGTATAGACAACCTCCTTGTTTAAGTTTATTTCTAGATATTTTGCTATTTTTGATGCAATGGAAATGTTTATGCCAGTTATAAAATTCTGGTTTTTGAAGTGAAAAAAAAAAAAGTGAATGGAGGGCCACAAATGGCAAAATACCCTTCTTTTTTATGGGTGAGTTGTACTCCATTACCTATATATGCTTCATCTTCTTTATCCATTCATCTATTGATGTGCACTTAGTATGTTTCCATATCTTGGCAGTTAAAAATAATGTTGCTATTAATAGCGAGGTGTATGTATCTTTTTGAATTAATTCTTATTTTGTGGTTGGCTTTATTCCTTTGATAACCATGCAAGTTTAAAAAGCTAAAGTTCTAAACATTCTTAGAAACAATGAGCAGTACATATATGTAAATTTAAAAAATGTGTGCAGTATATTATTGTGTATATGTATTTACATGCAATATATTGTCTATGTGTAGTCAAATTGTAACCATTCTACCTAATAAATCTGAAAAAAGAAAAAAAAAAGAAAAAAATTAAGGACAAGGACCTCCCAGCTGCCAAAGGCAACTATTCTGTCTTTGTGCCTTGAACTTGCCGCAAATTTCTCACTCACATTTTGGGTCAGAAGCTGTATGATGAGAGCAGGGGAGGAAGGCACTAATCTCACAGCACTTCATATCCATAATCTAATTTAACACTCACAAGAGCCTTATGAGGCCTAACATCAATTTTATAGATAAGAAAACTAAGATGCAGAAAAGTAAGCTAATTTTTGTTTGTCCAAGCCCATGTAGTTAATAAGTAACAGAGCCTGACTTTGAATATAAGTCGACTTGACTCCAAAAGCCACGGTTCTAAGTGTTCTAGAACTATACTTTAGAGCTACTTAAAAAATGTTTTGATAGTTGTAGCATCTTTTGAATTGCTGACAAAATTCAAAGACCTATGCTCTAAAAACTGGAAAACATGCACAAAATTCGGCAATCAGCTCGAGTTGTGGTGGCTCATAGATCATGAGTAAATATATTCATGCTATTATATTCGTTGGTTACAACACATTGCTTCATCAGGACAGAGGTCTTTGTCTGTCTTAGTCACTGATGCATTCCCAGCATGAAGAACGTTGCTTGGCACAGAATGGGAGTTCAAAAACTGGTTGTTGAGTATAACTGATTCCAAATGCTTGGGCCCATTCGTCTAATTGCTTAGAGCAGGATGATGAAAGTGCAGTTTGGAGAGGTTGCCTCTGTGCACATTTCAAGAGAACCACAGAATGACTTGCCAGCCCCGACCACAGGACCCCAAGGGACCTTCGAGTCCAGATCTGAGAAAGTATGGGCCAAGTTTGTTTTGTTTTGTTTTGCTTTTTTAATTTAAAATCACTTTCTCTTCCTCTATTCTCCAAAAAAAGATACTGTCTTTAACAGTTTCTTTTTAAATTAGAATTTTAAGTACACTGGTGAAAATAGCACTTCTGAGTAAATTTGCAGGAAGTATTCGGTGCATAGACTGCTTTATCTGAGTGCTTCCTAATGTCGCCACTATATTATTTAAATGAATTTTATTTGTTGTTGAGAGGTGAGAACTATAATGTGCTTACCTGTATTTCTAAAGCTGAAGTAAATATCAGCTCTTAGAAAACAATTATAAGGATGTTTTATGTTATCTATCCCAAGTTTTAAAACTAAGAATACCTGAAAAGATAGTTTTCTGTATCTAGAGATTGAGTCTGTGCAGTTGATAGTTCTTAACACTCCTATTGAATCTTTCCCAAAAGGGAAAGGGCAACATTCAAGAAGTGTGATACAAAATTCTTTTTCAACTAGTTTATTTTTCCTTGGTTTAAATGAACTGATAATCATGTATACTTGGTCCACTTACATGTATACGAGATATGACATATAAACCCACGTCAATGAGCAAGGGGAGACCTTAAGAGATAGCGGTAGATCTGGGATGTTATTTGGTGCTTTGCAGCAGGAGACAAGTATGATGGAAGTGGTATCCTGAGAAGCCAAATGTTCTGTGGTGTTCAGGGCAGACATGGTGGAGGCAGGAGTAGACAGGGACACAAGTTGGACTGTCAGAATCATTTAGGCAAGAGGGCTGGTCCCTGCCTGTTGGAGGCAGTAACACAAGAGGGAATGGATGTGAGAGGCATTTTGAAAAGAGAATCAAAACCTTTTTTTTGTTTTCTCTCTTTTCCCTTTCTCTTATTTTGATCACTGGGGTTTTGTCTAATGCTGTGTGAGGCACTAAGGAAGTTCAAAGTGTAGACCCTGTCTTTTCTGTGCAGATTTTTCTTGTCTCTGTCTTCCATCTGCAAGACACAGAGGCAGATGGAAATAAGCTGGATCTGAGGCTTCTTCTCCATACCTCCTGACCTGAATCACTGGTTAGACTGGATCCCTCATTATAAAAGCAATATCTTTAGTCATACAATACAATATTTGGAAAATGAAAATTTAAAAGACATCACCCATAATTCTGTTATGCTAAAAATGGTCATAATTATCTCTTTGGTGTGTTTTCTTCTAATCTTTTTTTTTACTGTGCATTAAAAACTTTAATTGAAATCATAGTATATACCACACCATTTTGTGCCCTACGTTTTTGGTTTGCAACAATACACTGGTTGATAAACTGAATGTCGTGGGGCTAGATCTAAGGTAATCTGTATTGAGAAACAAGCCAAGGCCAAGGACAGCCCTTGAGACCCCCACAGTCAGAGAATGAAAGGGTGTATTTTAAGTTCATCAGAGATTGAGAGGAGCTTTTGATCATGTTCTGTTCTTCTGTGCAGCAAACACATTTTTGTTGCTTAGTTAAGTATTTTCCTGTGATTGATTGGTGTTGAGTCATCTTGGTGGAGCAACATAAGGAGAAGGTAACCACGCCTAGCTATCTCTGTTGTACTGGGTCTGTTTAAACAGGTCTGTGTCACAAGACACAGTGTGATTATGATGTACTCTCAGAGGTTGGCCAGAGGCCACCATGTGCTTTGATAAACATCAAGCTCTGGAAAAATAATAATATGAGAAGTTTCAGACAGCCTCTGTGTATTTGTACACACACATATAGTCTCTAACAGAAAACAACTTCCCTAGAAAAGCTGTACGAAACAGCCATAACAGCCAAGCAATACCCTTTTCTTCTCTCAGTTCAAAGGAGCCTAAGGAACCTTCAAGGGAAGCTACTATTGGTATAGGTTCAGAAACCCGCTTTGCCTTTAAAAGTAGAATTATACCAATTTTGAAAGACGATTAGACAGAGGATAGTATGTTTCCCAAAGCCAAAGTACAATCTGATGGCTAGATTCAGGACTTTGAACACATGCTGTCATGCTTCTCCAGCAGACCCCTCTGCCTTCTGCCCAAGCCCGTGACTCTTGAAGTCAGTTTTCCCCTTAATTCTTTACCGTTATCTACCATAGTCCTTCTTCTAAAGGGACTGTTGCCTCCAGGAAATAGCCACAGCTGTGAGGTATCTCCTGACCTTAGAGTTTTGGTGGGTTTAAAGAGGGAAGAGTCAAGAGGAGCACTGAGGGAAAGGTGAGCCCTTCCAACTTGAACCTTAGAATCCAAGAGGTCTCTATGACGTGGCAATTTGAATACTAATCTCTCAGTAATTGAAGAAGAGGGTCTAGCATAGGGAATTATTCACTGGGTGGGGGCAGTGTCTTATTCATCTTTGTACCTTTGGTGTCCGGCACCGTGTCTGGCATGAAATATACATGAGAAATATTTGACTAAGAAAGGGTGAAAGAAAGAAGCTGTAATATGAATTAATTAGTGGCTTTGTCTGTATTCATGACAAACAAGATAAAAATTATATTTTAATTATGAAGCACATTTAGTTAAATCATTCTTCCCAGTTCAAAAGAGGAACTTCCTCTTTTTGCCCAGCCGTAAGCCCTGAGGTTTGTCTTCCCAGTCACCTACAAATTCCATTGATACCAATATCTAGGGCTCTAGAGAGCTATGTTGCTACCTTCTCAAATTCTTAGTGCTTCTCACTGTATGGAATGTGTTCTAATGCCATTCCTTCCCCTTGCATCACTTTCCATTCTTGAAAGTATGGACTGATGGTCTTATATTAGGAATAAGGAGGGAAACATTCTAACATATTCTTAGTGTACTGAGCTAAATTTATCCAATAAGGTATATGTGGTTTAAATATATAAGAAGTACAATTACATTATTAATTCCACACCCTTATTCTGCTTCAATTTGTGGCTGTGGTTATTTCCAAACTTTACTCAATACCCAACTGATGCCAGATGGGAAGCAATTATATATGGAGACTGGATCCAGGGCTACATGTTAGCATACAGTTTGTGTGTGTGTGTGTGTGTGTGTGTGTGTGTGTGTGTGTGTGGTAAAGGAAGGTACAGCATTTATTGCAAGGTACCAAGGAGAATGGGCTGCTCATGCTCAAAAGACCTGACCTCCTTAATGGCTTTTAGGGAAGAATTTTTAAAGGCAACAGTAGAAGTGAGGGCTACATGGTGCCTGATCAGCTCATGGACCTTCTTCTGATTGGTCGGTGGTGAGATAATAGAGTGATATTTCCAGAATCTCAATCATCAACCTTCTGGTTCCAGCATACCATCTTAATAATGGTGTGCTTTTCGTTGAGCAATCTCAAACATTTACAAAACAGGTAATGTGGAGAATTTACCAAAGGATGTATCATAGGATTTCTTTACTGAGCAAGCTTCCCTTTCATATTCAAATTATAATTTGAATGAACATGAAGAAAATATATTCATGGTTGTTCAAGATAGAGAAGGAAGTTATAGAATCTAACCCAATGCAGTTGAGTATATCTCTAAACAAAGACATTCCACCTAAGGGACTGAAAGATCTGTTCTAATTATCTAAGCAATTCTTTAAAAAAAAACACTCAAAATTAGCAATTACATTTGTTTTCAATCAGGGCAAAAATATATAAGTTCTAGAAATACCAAACAATAAATAAATTAAAATCTCCAGGAAAATTTTTGAAGAAATTATTAAAAGATATTTATGAGCATGAAGAAACAGAGACAGTTTTGATAACCCAGATACAGTATGGGTCCACGATGGACAACTGGCCCAATGCTGTTCCACTTTTTAATTGAAAGCACAGCAGGTGTGCTTAATAGAATTTGAGGCTGGTTCAAAGCTAAGAAAGATAGATAATTTTTTATGCCCTTCATCCTCTTTCTGTGGAGAAATATTGCTCATTCCTTCCAGGCTCCCTAATTTTCACAAGGGACCTTAAACTGTCCTCTGTTTGTTGCTCAAAGCATATACTTCTGCCCCTAACCAACAAAGAGAAATGTGCATTTAAGGCTGTTGGGGAAGAAAAAACCTTTGAATTATCTGCCATTCAGTTCTTATCCAACCCAAGTTGTTTAGCAACAACATTATTTATAAAGAGTGCCTAAAAAAATATGTATTCACTCCTCTAGACATTCTAAATTTTATCCTTGGAAAAATTCAGATCATCGTTTATTCAATTTTTTTCCTTCATCATTTATTCAGCCTGTCACTATAGATTTCCTACTGTGTGTCAGGCCTTGTGGTGGGCACATACAATGTGCATGAAATAACCGTGGTCCAGATACGGCAGTCTACTGGGGGAGAAAAAGGCAACACATAGGTCAAAGAGCAAATGAATATTAATCACAAAGATAGAAAGTGCTATGGAGCCAACACATGAGATGCTGTTCCCGCTTAGGTGAAGTGAACAGGATGGCCCGCCTGAGACTGTTCAGCTAGCCGGTACTTGAAAGCTGAGAAGGAGCCAGCGGTGGGAAGGGCTCTTTGAAGAGCATTCCAGGCTGAGGAGTAGCACGAGTGAAAAGAAGGCTCTAGGGCAGCCAAGTCTCCAAGTGGAGAAAGCTAGTGAGGAGATGGACAAGGTGGGATGCTAAACTGGGGATAGATCAGGCAGGACCTCCTGGGCCAAAGAAGAAGTCGAGATTTTTTTCCAGGTGCAATGGAAAACTTTTGAAGTATTTTAAGCAAGGAAACGATGCAGTTTAACACACAGTTTAAAAAATCACGGAGAATAGCACACTCAAACCACGTTTTCTAGGGGCCCTCATAAAATTCCTTTTCTTAAAGAGAGCTTTGTTATCATACTATTATTGACATTGAGGTTTCAGTGAAGAAACCGTGGGCTGAGGTTTGTTACCATATCCAATATTATTAAGGTTGCTGATTCTTTGTGAGGACTCAGGAAAATTTTTCCTGGGGGTTAGGGGGTCTCAGTACCAGGTGATCTGTGTTTATCTTGAGTCACTGTTTTGTTTTTATCTTACAGATGTTAAGTCTTGTAATTGATCTTGTCTCCCTTTTGCTTTGTCTGTTAGGAATCATAAGCCACATTTTCAGCCATCTCCTGCAAAGGTACAGGGTTGTGTGGCTTGTATTTCTGTGAACTTGGCTTTCTTATATTTCCACCCTTACTTTACCTTTTGCCAAATACACTTACCTGTTTATTTTATACTTTCATAATATAGGTATTTATGTTAGCTACTTCAAAGAACAGGGCAGAATTAAGTAGGAGAAAGAAAGGAGAAAAACCAGGAATTGAAAATATGTCAATAATTCCAGTAAATGTAAAGATCTGTTCTTAAGTTTGAAAGGTCATTTGTTAAGTACAGAATAGAGAACGCTCATTTAACAGCAGATTTTATGGAGATACAGAAGCACCACTTAGATTGACTGTAACACAGTCTACTGACAGAGTTAGCCTCCCACGCAGTACTTAACATTGCTGTAATGGTGAGTTGCTTTTCCTGTCTTCTCTGGCAGACTGTCCCCTGAGGCAAGGACCACATTGTATTCATCATTGTATCTTTCATAGGTACTGCCATGCTGAGCAGGCATTCAGTTAATTCAAATTAATACAATGTTGAATTAATGATTGAATAACTATAGATTTAAAAAATAAAACCTCTCATAATCTCAGGATGGATCAGCAAGAATGCAATCCCCTGAATGCCAGAGGTACCCACATATTGTACTCTATACTGCCGTGCTTGGCCATGTTTAAGTCTCTAAATTTAGGATAGGAACCATATTTTTAAAGAGATATTGATAAACTGGAGCAGATCCAAAAGACAGCATTCAGCTTGCTGAGTAGTTAGAAGTTATGTAGTTTGTTGAAAAGGAACGTTTGACCTACAAAAGAAGGTCCTTATAAGGGACAGATTGGCTTTCTAAACACATCTAAAGAATAAGCATATGGAAGAAGGAATACATTTGTCCTAATTCCAAATGACAAAATTAGAGCCAGTGAATAGAAATTATAAGGAAAAACTTTTTTAAACAGCTTGTGGTCCTCGGTGAGTTAATATGCTTCATATATATAGGTAGAACTTTGGTTAAATGATCTGACAGTGACTTGTATAGCAGTTGAGTAGTTGGATTAGAAGTTATTTAATGTCCTTTCCAAATCCAAGATATAAAAACTTTATACCCATAGTAGTTGCAATGAACAAATGGATTCCATATTAACATGTAACAAGCTAATCTGTTAATGTGCCACATAACCACTATTTACAGGTATTAACATGACTGGTCATAGTAAAGGTTTTTGCATGAGTCATGAAAATGTTTCTGAAGGCAATAGGTTTTGACAGGGTGAAAGAGTAGGAAATCACACAATTCCAGATCTTTGAAACAACTTATAAAAGTGAAAGAATTTTGGTTTGGCTAGAACGCATGGGTGCAGGCAATGAGCCCAGGACAAGTCAGACCAGATTGCTGGCCATATTAACTGGAGCTGATGGTTGGGTCCCCAGGGGATAGAATGAGGGCAGAGAACATGCTCTCAGAAGCCTGAAGAGGTGAAGTTTACTGAAGAGTGTGGGGAGGGCTGAGAGACAAAATAAAGGAAATCTATTACCACCTACAAGTCTTTTGCTGTAGGATCTGGACTCCAAGTAGGAGACGTGGCCTAGAGGTGGGGACACTGAATCAGAAGAGAATCCATGCTGAAACCTTTCATGGAGGGTCCCGGTCATGGCTGAGAATGTTTATATCCCTGACTTGGCTGCTGTGGTCCTTGGGCATGTGGTAGGTGCATATTGGGAAGGCTTACTGACAAAGAATTGGGCATATACATCGAAAATCAACTGGTGGAAATCCTCAAAATGAGCTTCGAAGCCCACAGGGAGGCTTCGACATTAACCCACGACCTTTGGATTCAACTAATTTCAAAAGCAGCCCTCCAGATCAGATTTGCCTTTTTTCCACCCACTACTTGTATCTCAAGCATTTTCCTACTTGGCAGAACTGCCTTGGCTCCCTCCGAACCGGCTGCTGAGGAGGCTGGAATGTGGGTGAAGGAGCAGAAGGAGCAGCAGACAGATGAAAGCACAGCGAGCCATTCCTGGCTCCCGCAGAAGCGCTCCTTGCTTTCTGCCACGAGTGCACAAAATTCCACTGAGCGCTAATCTGGGATCATCTATCAAAAGACTTGAAATTTTTAAATGCCAAAAGTTTTGTTTGGAGGTCAAATTTCAGAGTTTTGACTGTATTTGGAGTGTTTGTATTGGGAAGAAATGCCATGGAAAAGGCCAGTCGATATACAGTTAGCCTTGAGAATGAGCAGAAAGCGGAGGACACGCAGCCTATCCTCCAAAAGAGGCAATCAGGCTGTCTCTTCACTTTAGGACAGGGGTAGGGATGGGTGGGGCTCCAGTTCACAGTCTTGGGTTATTCTTACGGGGTCCATGGTTAATTAAAGGCTCTGGGCTGTGTATCTGGGACACCTTGAACTCAACGACCACAAGAATCTAGCCATCCTATACCTATATTTCCATTTAGACATCTCAGTATCACATACAGTTAAATCAATTAAGATGATTTTCTGTGTCTTCTCCCTAAAATTTCTCCCTTATCCAATTTCTCTAGCACCCTTTTAGTGCCCTCATATATAATGGTGGAAAGAGTTAAAATATCATCAGTTTGGAGGTAAACAGAGGCTCTATATTTGGTCATTATTTCACCTCTGGGAGTCTTGATTTCCTTTTCCACAAAATAGGATGGCACATGGGGTTGCCATGGAGATTAATTAAAGTTACGTGACAATGTAAATAGCATGAGGCTTAGCCTACAGTGGGTTACAGCACTGTTAGCCACTCTCCCTTTTCCATTCCCCTGTTTATTGTTCTTGTTGGTTCCTAATATTCATCTGTTTGTCCCATCCCTGAAATAGCCTGAGTGAAGATTGCTGCTGCTGATCAAATTAGGAAAGAGAAAAAGTAGGCGAAAAGTTAAAACTCGTACCATCCATTTTCCTCATTTTTGAAATAATTGGAAAGGAAGAAATCCAGCATCAGTCCTGGGTTTTCCGCAATCTCTCTCTCTCTGATTCCTTCGGCCTCACTCACCAGTGAAGAGGAAGAATTCTCTGCACGAGATGCATGGAGGACATTATCAGCCCAGGGAAGATTATCAAGAGTTTCTCGGTTTTACATTTACAACAAGCAGAACAGAACTGCCCCGCCGCCCCCAGTGGTAATTCTTCTAACACTGGGAACAAGTGATGAAAAAAAATTCATTAAAAGGGCTCAGGTTTCACAGCAACACAGTAGTACAAAGCAAGGCATTAATGACGCTAATGAGAAAATAATGTTACCTGTCTGCTTTAAACCTGGTTATTTTGGACCCCAAGTGACAAAAACATGGTAACTGTTCCATGGATTTATAGATACAAGTTGAACCATAAAATAAAAATTGGACATGACCAAGGAAAGACAGAGATGTTGGTACATGAACCTTCATAGTTCCCTTTATTAAAAAGCAGACTGATTTTTAGAAAAATCAGGCTTCATTCTAAGTTGTCTTTCTTAATCAGGGAACACAAATTCTTTTCCTCCCTAATTTACATTGAATTCTTGTTGTTCATTGATTATCTCCTATGAAATACTATGTTTCACATTGTTTTATCTATTTATATATGTCAAAGAATACAAATTTCTGATCTTGATGTTTTCACAACAAAATGTCTCAAGACTTTCAACATGTTCTTGTGTTCATTATTGTGCAAAAAGGAGGCATTGTGAATTTTTTTCTAATAGAAACCTGGCCATAATATACTGCAGTGCTTCTCAGGAAGAATCATTCCATTTATTTTTAAAATGCAGTCAAGTCAGTGTTGAACTACGAGGTCGGCATAGACGATGGCCAGTCTTTGTTATTCACAGCTGGAAAGCAACTGTGTATCATTCCTTGCCTTTTCCTTCCCTTTGCTTGGCTTCCCAGAATGTATCCAAAATTCCCAAGTTCCATGTTCTACTCTTCTCTCTCTACTCTCCCATTGAAAAAGTGGTAACTGCCAGGTGTTTCCTGCGGGGACATCCCTAACTTCGGACTATCAAACCCGAAGTATGTGCACCAGGTGGCTGACATTAGCATCTCCATCAGATGGCAGCCAGTGCTGAATCTGAGTTTGCAGAGCAGACCTCGCCAGTAGCCGGTGCTGCCATGGACTACTAGCCCTGTCTGCCATTAATGCCCATGCTTCTGGCATACCAGAGTCGCTAGGTCTTAGAGCCCTTTCACCCTCCACAAAAGATGCCCTGAAATAGAAAAACTCTGATCAAATCCTAAATAAGAATGGAAGAGGAACAATGTGACCCAATGAGAGCTTCCTTTCCAGCATGAGTGCTGACTTGAAAACCTGACTGACCCTTACTTACTCTTCCATAGTTGTCAGAAGAGACTCACAAATGCCACGAGAGAGAGTGTATTCCAATGTAGGCCCCAGGGACCTTTATTAATGTGTTCAATTACCTAGTAAGATATTTACACGACATGAGCTGCTTCTCATAATTGCAAAAATTCCCACAGGGAAAGATGTTAGGGCTAACCACCCTCAGCCACAGCAACAAGATTCGAGGTCCTAACTTAAGTCCTGTTGAACTTGCAGTTGTGAGTTTTTCATTATTAGGACTCTAAATCCTAGGCCAGGCTATGTTTCAGTTTGAGTCAGCCAAATATAAGAGCAACTTGGCCTGATGCCTCTTTTTCAAAGAACTTTATTCCTTCAGCCCCCAGGCTCAGAATTTGATAACATGTTTTCCTATGGATTCTTTTCTCTTCACATCAAACAACATTAAAAAGGGAAAATAGGGGGAAAATGCTAATTACTCCCATATGTATACTCAGATATGGCCAAGTGGAATTCTGTTTCCTTAAATATCCTCTGGTTCCTGATCGCTGCGCAGGTGGGTACAGACCCTCCTGCAAAGCCCTCCCCAGCCTCTGCCAGTCAGAATCCCACCCATTTTTTAAAAACCCACCCAAATGTCTCTTTCTCTGTGTGGGCAGCTCTTGCTCTCCCAGTCAAAAACAATACAGCTTCCTCTGATACTGCCCTTGTGACTTCCTTGAGGCACCTTTCACATAAGGCTTGTTATTCACTTTTGCATAACTTCCCTATTGATCCTAAGCAGCTTGGCAACAGCTGCTATGCATGAATCTGCATCTTTACAATGAGTCCTGGCAGTGTCTTAAGAGTGATAGGGACTTCGTAGGTATTTTGCCTCTGGGTGATTAAAAGTTGGGGAAGTCGAAAATTTAAAGGAGAATAGACACTTAACAAATGCACGTATGCCCTGCCTCTGCCAGTCTCATCTGTAAGGGCTCTCAACCTCCCATGCAGAGTCAGGGGCCTCGAGTGTATTTACTCAGGGCATTAAAGCATTCGAAGTTTACTTTTCACTGGAAAAGCTTTATTTGTTCATTTCTTTGTAATGAAAGTTGGTAACTTATAGTCAGCTGTTTATGCTGACTTGAAGTAGCTCTTGGCTTCAGATAGTTATCACAGCCATCTTTTACCTGGCTGCAGCTGCCTTGGAGGAAGCAGATGTGCTTTCTCCAACGTTTACAGCCAGAAAGATTTCCTGTGCCCAGGGCTTGTTTTTCTGCTGCTGCGTTTTCTCTTCCCTCTCTCTTTTCTTTTGAACTCTTTTAGTGAGTGCTGCTTCTTGGTGCTTCGTCAGCCCGGAGGCAGGGCAACGCTGGCGTCTGCTTCCCGCTGGAACTGCCTCCCTTCGGGGCTCGGGGCCGGCTGTGCACAGTCCCATGTCCTGTCTTCCTCTGATTGGCTCCAGGAGGTCACGTGAGGGACCGGGGGTGGAATTCTGAGTTGTGGCTTTTGGCACTCCTTTTTCTTTTTAAAAATCGCTGGGTCTGTTGAGCTCTGCTGGGCTGGGTGTCTCGCTGTGTGACTGAGACTGGAGGCAGACGGAAACAGCCACAGGGCAGACTGAGGTGGCAAAAGAAAATCTGCCGGGATGTTCAGTCAGGGACCCAGGACCCCAGCTTCAGGCTGCTACTATCTAAATGCCATGACACCTGAGGGCCAGGAGATGTATTTGCGATTTGATCAGACTACGAGACGCTCTCCTTACAGGATGAGCCGGATTCTAGCACGCCATCAGCTAGTGACTAAAATTCAACAAGGTGAGTCGCTGGTAGTGGAAGGCTGTTGCTAATTCTGATTTCTGTTGGCTCTCTTTCATGCTAACCCAGTTGTTAAAAGTATTGTTTCCACTTTGATGTATGGATTTCTTTGCCACGTTGCACGTAACTTTCAGAAATAACTTCAGGCTGCAGTTTTAAGCAAACAGTGACAGCACTTAGCTGCCACATAACTCAACATTAAGTCCACAAAAAAACTTCATGGTGGGACGGTGAATCATAAATTTCCAAAACTTACATCTGTCTACAGAACAAATGAGACAGGTTTCCTCAGTGTGTATTTTAGGAGCTTTTTCTGCAGGTTCCTCACACTCTGTCACATTTAAAGCTTGGACATTTGTTTATTTAATTAGGTGGGGAGGGTGGAGACTAACTTCCACCCTGCCCAGATTCTTTGGAACACTCTCAAGTGACAGGGAAAAGTTAAAATTCTGTTCTTAAGGCCCTTGGGCTGACAACCAGAATCGCATTCTCTGCCTATTTGTATGTTTATGTCAATAGTTGCCACTGATTTGAAATATGAAATTGTTTTCCTGGTAAAGGATAACAAATCTTGTGACAGAAGCACCAGCTTTGTAAGGGAGGAGGATATTGATTGCAAGTTGCTAGATGTTCCTTTTTATTCTTGGGGCGAGGAAACCATCACTAAACCTCATCATTATTCAAGAAAAGTTTAAAACATGCTCCTTAGGATAGATCTGTAAGAACTAGAAAGATGAACAGTCATAAGAAATCACTAACTGATGCCCATTTAAGAGACATACACACATACCTACATGTACACAATAAATTTAGAGAGTTTATAACCACCCCCTCCCAGACTAACTAAATAACTAAATTATCGTATTGGTGATACATAAGCTGACCAGGATTTTTCTAGAGCCATTATAAAAATACAATTTCCACTTAAATAAGTTTAAGGTTATATTGAATTTTGGAGGGGAAGTTGGAGTTTGTAATCATGAAAATCTTATTGTACTGTTTCCAAAATGAACAATATGTATTCTAGTGAGCGGCATTTGATGAGATTGTTTCCTTGGAAATTAGGATTTGTTTTTAAAGGTTCAGGAACTGGTCATGTGTGAAGGATACTGGTCCTACATACCGGTCTGATTTCAGGAAGGATATTATGTCATTCCATAAACTCTGTGTGCAGGTCTTGATTGAATAGAAACAAAAGTAATTATTTCCCTGTGCCTTGATTTAAAAATACTTCAGGCTTAGAATAAAAATCGGCTCCGTTTTTGTTTTAGAGATTTCTGGCAATGGTGTTTTACTGGATGCCATCATCATTATGGACAGAGGGGCTTGATAAATGTTTGATGATGATGTATAATCTGCGCTCTGTAAATGTTCCTCAGCACGCATATCAAGTGTATTATGTTAGAAATATTGCGTATAAATACTATGAAATATCTTTGTAAATCTTCTTAAATGAATTTATAGTAGTTGATTTCATTAAAAATTATTTATGTTCTTTTTTGGAACGAAGGTTATTTTTCCATTGAAGACTTGAAGTTATGAACACATGCATGACCGCTGAGAATGAACTCTGTGTCTATGTTTCATTCTGCTTAATTAGAAAATTTGAGCATTCTCACTTTTTGTATTGGGCAACAGAATATTTGAAGCCAGTGAATGCCTAAAACTTAAGTGACAATTAGGATCACAGGGGAGCATGAAAGAATTCCCATAGTCCAGTGATTAGGAACTCAGTATTTGTTAACATCAGACAATTGTATTATAAGACATTGAGAAGGCAGAAGCAAAATGATTTTACTGGGTTTACTGTATGAGTAGATCAGTTTACAGTAAAAGTAGAGAAGATTGAGCATTTACAATGTATCCTGCACTGCTCTGAGCTTTATATATATTTCAATTTATTTTGTCCTCAAAAAATAAATTCTTGTAGGTAAGTACTATTATAATACCCATTTTAAAGGTGAGGAAACAGAAGTACGTAGAGTTCACGTAACTTCTCCACGGTGACGTAGTGGGAGCTGGTATTTGACTAGAGCTCTGGAGACGATGCTCAGTAGTGCTCTCAACTGCTTTCCACATGAGCATTAACCTGCTGAACCTGTGGCTGCCTTTTGGATTGTATAACGTGCCAAGGACATTTCAGTCTTTTCTGCTTAGGATACAGCAATGAACCATATTACAGAATCAGAATCAGTCACTCACTGTGAGATTTCTGGTCAGGTTCTTGGTTGTCTAGTGGAAGCAAAATGCTATGTGTCTTACCTTCTTTGAACAGTTAGTACCCAGTACTGCACGATGGCAGGTTATTTTACTAATGCCCTATAATCATTCAATTAAAGCTTATCAAGTGCATATTAAATTATAACACCATTATTTTTTGTAGTTCACATATGGGTATCTTGAAATGACAGCCACATCAGTAAAATTGTTTGCATTACTCTGCTATAGATCTTTCAGGGAAGACTTAGTATTATATTAATATAATTTGGGGGCATCATTATTTAAAATCTTTCATGGCTGTTGGGAACAGTGCAAACAAGAGTAAGTTGCTCCCCACTGACCTCATTACAGTGAGATAATCATTGAATGACATGGACATGATTAAACAGCAGATCCACTCATGGGCAGGAAAAACAAGGAGGAGAAATAAAGGAATCTTTGATGATGCATAGGATCAGAATTAGTTGCTCAAACCCTGGATGAATCTAAACTTGCTCATCTTAGGGTACACTCCAAAATATACATGCCTTCTTTTTAGTTCTGGAGTTGAAGTCGGGTTAAAAAGAAAAGCGATCTTTAAAACAGAGTAGTGTTTTGCAGAGTGAAAGTTTATCACGTAAGTCATACTGCCTGTAATCCTTACCCCACAATCTTGCTGAATCAATGGGGAAATTGTTATAGGGAGAGAGAATGGAAATAATAACGGTCCTTATTTCCCTCATAGGCGGACACTTGGAATGGACAAGAGGGAGGATGCTGAGGAGGTGGAGGAAGAGCATGTTAGGCCATGGGAGGGGAGAATTGGGATCTTGTGTCATTATTAGATGGCTGTAGTTTATTGGCTACATGTGCACCATGTTTAATGTCTTTATACACACACATATGCTATTTGGAAAATCTAAATCTAAGCAGATACATAAATGTGATTGCTTGCTTTGTGAAAGAGTTCATCATGCTATTAAACTTTTTTTTTAAAGTATTTTAAATGCTTTAAACAGCATGATATGGACCAGATTGCATTAAAGTCCACTGAACTATAGGGAAAAAAAGGAGACAGGGAGGCAGGCTCTATTTCGACACTCTCTCATCCTTCTACTGTGGCAAGTTTCGGAACTTCACTGGGCATTCATTTGTTGATGGGAAAATGAGATGGTCGGGCAATGATTGCTTACTCTGGTTCTTAAGGTCTCTCTGTAGTTAAGTCAATATCTCCTTGAACAAGAGTGAAAAGCAGGGGAATTTAAATCTAAAGTAACAGAAGCTGAAAAAGAAACAGAGGAGCTATCTAATGTGGAATAAATCAGTTGCTTATACTTTTTCTACATCTTGTCAAGGGAATGGTAAAGTGGAAATCAGTTTAGTTCTACTTCTGATGCTAACTAATTGTGTGACCTGGGGTAAGTCACAGCTTCTCTGAGCATCCTTTTCTTCTTCCATAAAATGAAAAGTTTGGATTAAGTAAATGTGAAGTTTCCAGTATTCAAATTCTAGGATTCTGTGACCACACGTATTACTTTAAAAGAGAGATGATTCTTATTTACATTTTCCTTAACATATCATTCAACATCTAACGAGACATGCTTCTTTGATACCTGTTTAATGCTCTCATTATCAATTTAATAGGAACGTTAGGATGTCCAGTCTTGTGCACTATTTAAATGTCAGTGTGACCTATAATTATAAAGTAACTTATAAAAACCTGTCTTTCTCAGGAGTCCTGGACTGTAAAATGGAGCTATTGCGACACCTGGGCTATTGTGAGGACCGTAGGGGTCAGAGAGTGTCCACGTAGGTGTATCCACATTCTCACAAAAGACCGTTTTTCTTGATAGAAAATGCTAAATGCAGAAAATTTCACTACTAAGGGGATTAGTGAAAGTTGGACTTGCACTTTCATTGACTTTTTATCTGAGACTATTTTTCAAGATAGTTGAACTCAAGTAGACTGGAATAAACTCCCTTTTTTCTTTTTTAATGTCCCCAGGGAATGGAAATGGGTGTGAGTGATGTATTCTCTCTCATTCCTCCATCAAGTCAAATTGCATCTTGGGGATTTGCCCAGCCTAAGAAGTGGCATCAGTCATCTCTGGTGGAGGAGATCCCCACCAACTGGGCAGCATCAGCTGAAATTAAACAATCATTTGTTCTTTTGGAATTACCCTTTCTCTATACTTAGCATTCTCCTACTCGACTACTTTCAGAGATGGAGGGGAATACACTGGCAGAAAGACAGATGGAACACAGAACATTGGGTGGGAATGCATCAGTCATGGATTGCTCAAGTTTCTTTAAAAAAAAGTGACAACTGTCAGAAATTCACATTTCATGAATCAGAGCCCCTTTCTATTCAGTGCTGGTCACTGAAGGGCCTGTACAAAAAGGATACTGTTTAACCAGAAGTTACAGGAAAATCTGTTAAGGGAATTAAGTCAACTAACTTTGAATAACATTTTTTAAATTATCACATAGTAAAAATATGAGCAGTCAAGAAATAAGTACTAGAAGGAAATAAGTAAAGAACAATATGTTTGTCCATGTATAAAACTTAAGAGTTTAACTTTTAACCAAATTTTGACTTTCGTAGCTGCACTTCACTGATTTTAGTACCTCTGATTTTATAAACACACATCCCAGATGCAGAAAATTGCCAAATTTGGATTCTGTGGCATTAGATTAAATTAATATAGATTCTTTTTTTCATATCTTTCCCTAACTATAATCAGTGCTGTAATTCTTAGTATATTCTGGACACTGGTCAACTCTTATAATAAAACAAGATTTTTCATTTCCTTAGCAGCCTAATCATGGCAGATTTAGAAGCATGAGTTAGGGAAAAAAAAGCCGCTGCTAGTGGTCTGAGCAATATCAGTTGGTGGCCTGAGCAAATTTAAAAAGAGAAAATGACAAGTGGGTTTTAGTAAACTTCTTATATAAAGAGAAATAAGTGGGCGGAAATTTAATGAAAACAGGTCATTACTGGGGATGTGCTCTGTCTTGGCATTTCATTAGTTGTGAGAACGCAGTGCTCAGACTAGGGAAGAAGATACAAGAAGATAACCATGCATTAAACACCAGATATTTGAATGAAATAAGGATCATGTAAAAGTCGTTTTCTGTCTCCTCAGGGGTAATCTGAATATAATTTTAGTGTGGGTAAAGACATTATATATTAATTTACATTTTACTTCACTATCTAAAGACTTTGAGAGAGTTTAGAGAAGATACAACTGAGTTTAAAAAGATAAATCTGGTGAGAAGAAAACTGACTTTAAAAAGATAAATCTGGTGAGAAGAAAACTGTAGTTAATAAGATGAAACTAGGGGGAGATGTTATATAAAAATTTACAACATAAGGCCCTGATTAATTATTAAAAGTGGGCTGCAGATACAGCTTGAGCCTTCCTAATCTAAGCAAAGAGGAAAACATAATCAGGGAAGATTTGCCGTGCCCATAAGGTGAAAATACACCAGCACATGGTATGTTTCCCTGTAACTTGCTCTTTGAGAGAATTTTCCCTGGTACTTGTTATAGGAAGAATTTTCTCTTAAGGACTTGATATACAAGAGCAGTTTCTCATACAGATCCCATGAAGAGACTACAAGCCATAGTGGATGGTGCTTTTAAACATTCCTACAGTGAATTCAACAGCAAATCTCTTATAGCATTCTACAGTGGAAGCAGGGGCATAACAACAAATAATAATTTGGTAAGAATATTTGGGAATGGGGCTAGTAAGTCAAAACAAGAGGTTTCAGTATGTAATCCTCTGATCCTCTGGCTTAATATAGAAATAGCATGGAGACTATTTCAAGACAATTTCTCCTAGTCTGCTTCTCAGAACTCTAGTTACATAGATGGATGGATGGGTGGATGGATGGATAGATAGATATTCAAGAGGAAAATGTTTCTGTGGTTAATTATGTTTGGGAAATACTGCATCCTCTTTCCCTTCTTGGAAATTCACGCTTATGAAAGGCTCAGAGAAATCAGGCAGAAAGTAATTTAACTTTGTTTAACTGGCATATTTCATCATGAAATCATTTTTAACAGAGTACAAGGAAGTGACATCTTGCAAAACCAATATTCCCTGGGGAACACAGTTTGGAAAGTCTGATTTAGAAAGTGCAGGGCCTGTGGTTCATTCAGATAATTCTCTGAACATATTTCTTGCATGAAGTAGGCAGTAGATAGCTTGAGATTGTATTTTATAGAGTGACATTCCAAGTATTCTGTTTTCAAACAAGGCCAGCTTTATATACTTTAAAAATCAACTGGAGAAAGGCAGGATGGACATCTTTTATGAGAATTAACAGCTAAAGGAAAATTCTAACTTGATTAAGTAGCCCCTGTGCATTTGTCAGTCAGAAAACTGAAGGAGCAGGTATATGGACTGAGTTAATCATTATAATAAGACAAAAACAGTCTTCAAAAAACTCTGCAAGATAGGTACTGCTGGGCTGGAAGAAAGAAATGCTTGGTTTTTAGCTCTAGATCTGACCTACAATAAAGCTGAAGTCCTAGGTGAGTTCCAGAGGGGTCTGATATTACAGCAGCTAATTCGTGATATTCCATTACTGCTGGAAAGTGGAGTCACCGTCCCATAAGAAAAAAAATTCTTCAGGAGTCTCAAAATCTCCCTGGCTATAGGTGATGTGGGAAGTGGACTCTCGGAAGCTGGGGCACTGATAGGTGACTCAGTCAATTTCTGACTTCAAGTGCCAAATGTGTCCTTGGTTACATAAAGTCTCTCTCAGTATGACAGAATAAAGTGAAAATTTTCACTAGTAAAATCTATTTGGTTTAGTCGTGTAAGCAACTTACCAAATTTCACAGGAAGACTACAAATATTTTTAAGGTATTTTTCTCATAACACAAACACAAGTTCGTGTTTGTGTTATGAATGATGCTTTTTGAGAGAAAGCCACAGAATATCAAAAAGCTACAACAGAATGCATGGAGAATTAGCCACACTGTGTCGCCCAAATCCCCACATTGTAAAGTCACACAGGACCAGAGCAATCACTGTTGCATAGTGCAGTCTCCAGCAGGGCAGACGTGCAGATTACTATGAAAATGTATACACTATTGTTTGAAAAGACACAAATTCTCTTTTTCTGAGAAGCTTAGGATCAAAAGGAATTTAAATGGAGTGGTTGGAAAATAACATAAAATTACAGAACGTACTAATGCTGTTACAAAAAGGAAATCAATAGAAAGGAATCCAAAATGTCTGGCTGGACTGTCAAATGACTTCCCTCACAAGGCATAGGAATCCTGACAATTTTAAAGGTCTGAAAGAGGCAGAGCTGACTAAAATGCCAATGATTTGCATTGCCTTGTTTCTCTAACATTCTGATAAAACACTAGGGTGAAACAGTGTGGAGGGGAGAGTGGAGATTGTGAGGGAGCTCGACAGTCACCAAGTAACTAATTTACATGTCAGTATTTTGAGCTGAAAGAGGCATCTCTTCCTGTATTCCATCTCTCTTCTTCCTGGTAATTTTGAAAATCATACATATGGATGACAAAAACCTTGGATTAATCTTCAATCTCTATAAGTGAACAATAACATTTCACATACATTTTTTGTTCACCAAACGACACACTGGAAAAATATGATAGTCATAAAATCATATTTTCCTCTGAAGGTTTTACTACCCCCAAATTAGTTTTACTACTTAAACTTACTGTAAGAACTAAGAAATGTTCACAAGTCCAATGATAACGGTAGTCTAACCATTCTCATCTAAAGAAGACTTGAGTTCTTAGTAGAGGATTCAAATCTCTCCTAAATGCTTTTAAGGACATGTTTCCTGCTAAATGCATTACTCAAAACAGAGAATGAAAAACCATTGCAAGTGTTGTGTGTAACAGTTTCTTATTAATCAAAATGCCTTTGCTTCTACATCCATCTCTTTGGGTAGGAGGTTCTGCTGACACCCTTCCCCTGCACTTTCCTGTCCTCACCATTAGTATTCCATTCCTTCTGCTGTGCTTTTAGGAGGAAGGTCTAAGGCAGATAAAGCTGCTTAAATATTTTTATTATTGGCTTCCTAGAAAAGGGTGGGGTGGGGGGCGGAACTTGGCCAGAAAGAAGAGAAACCAGTCTTACAGGATATCTTGAAGAAGACTGCAAAACAATTTCAGTGACTGAGTTTATCATCTGTGGCTCCCAACATTAAGTGTGATGTAATTCCACATTTGAATTTTTATGTATTATCACTGGCCAGGGCTGCCAATCCATTGAAATTGCTTAGAACAGCTCATGAAATGGTAGCACAAGGCATAGAGAGACGAGCTTTTGTTTCTTGCCTTCTTCTATGGTGATCTTCCGGGAGTTATTCTGTTGATAGGATGATGAAACCCATGTTCTTAGGGGCAAATAATTGAAACACACTGATTAAATGTTAAGAAACACTCTTCTCTTGGTCATGGAGTCAAGAATGTCCTAGAGACACTGTCCATCCAACCCAAATTTTGAACTTTCTACATTTATAGTTTGGGACAATTGGAAACCTTTGGAGTCATGCAGATTGAATTTGAACTCCAGCTCTGTATCTCCTTAGCAGAGTGACCTTGGCCGAGTTACTTAACATTTCTAAGCTTCAGTTTCTCTGCGGCCAAAATGGAGCTAATAATGGCCACTATTTGAGAGTTATTGCAATAAAAGAGAGAGTACAATTAAATACAGAACACAGTGCCTGGCACATACTAGATGCTCAATATAAGAAAATATATTTATATTAAACATATATCTATGTACATATAGCCCTTCGAGGTACTAAATCAGCAAGTAAAGAGTAAATTATGTACTACATACCAAGTTTACTAAGGCAGGCATACCTATTGCCACATTTTTTGTGTCCTCAAAAAGTGCTGTAAAATTTGAAACAGGAGGTGGTTTTCTGTTGTTTTCCTTTTTTGTTTCTTGTTTTCTATCTTAAGCTGTAATGAAAACCACTGTTGTTCCCAGCTGTGGCTTCCTATGTGTAGCAGGTACTCTCTCAGTTGCCCTGAACTGACCTGAAGTGGTGGGTTTAGGCCACATTTCAACTCATAAAGATAAACAGCAGAGTCTGTTGATCTCCACCTTCCGCCAATAAAAGAGGCAGGAAGTGTTCCTGGCCCTGGGAGTGACTTGGAGGTAAACTCCAGAGCTGAGAGAGGGTAGCCGTGCTGGAGGAAAGGGGGCTGTGCTCTCATCAGGCTGGAGGGAAAGGCCAGGGAAGGCAAAGGGGGAGGTGGGGCAGGCCCTAGACAAGCCTCATTAACCAGTAATAGATGGTTGTATCTGTACGTCTGATGGTTTTATCCATAAAATCTGAGTTCCCTTCTCAACATGGTGTGATTTCCCGAGCTGATAAGTCAACTTTGAGATTTTTCTTAATTTTGTAGAAACTTTCTGATATTATCGTGGTCTTCGCATAGAGGAGTTCATAGAAAAGAAATGCTGTGAAATGTAAATCAACCTTCTAATGCCCAGTTGGCAGTTTAAAAACTAAGCACCCTGTTTCTCAAACTAATTCAAACAAATGACTTAAGAAGCTTTCATTGCCCATTTCCTCTAAGGATTTCATCCCTTTTAATTGAGGAATATTGTTCATAGTTGCTGAATTCCTCAGCTATGAAAGACTGCATCTGAATATGATCAGTAACATTTGTTGAAATTTGTTCTTAGAGTTGGACTAAATGGACTAAATAAACAAGGATTCTTTTGCTTCCTTTATTTATGGAATATATGTAGTCTTAGGGTCTCCTCCATTTTGGTCCCCTCCCCCCCCCCAAAAGAATAGAAACAGTAGTCCAGTCTTTATACATCATAACTTAAGTGCTAACCTTGAACTTTGTGAAAGCCTTGTTTTATAGGACAAAATATTGGATGTCTGCATATGGCATCCTGGAAACTCTAAAAAGCTATTATAATAGTAGTTCCTTCATTGGTAGAATGCGTGACAGTCTGTGGAGCAATTCCATATGCATTGTCTTTTTGAATACATGTGTAAGATAGCACTAATCATCTTGGATTAGGGAGCTTTGTTCCCTTGAATCTGCCTTTCAGCGCCATGACAAATGCAGGTTTTCCTACTTCGAAATGTTTGCAGTCTCATTCTCCTAGGTCATTTCTTCAGAAGCGGTTTGCACTTGGTCTTGTGGTGTGGAAAAGCACATTTCCCTGCGTGGCCTCTGGAAATAGGAAGAGACTCGCTTGATCGAATAAGGAAGCCTGGCAGTGAGCAATATGGTTGTCAAACATTAACTACCCAGGAGAACAGAGATTTCAGAGTCCAACTTTTTCCTTTCCCCCTTCCATGTAGAGTAAAATAGCTCCGGCTTTACAGTCCACTTTCTGCCGGAGCCATTCTGTTTCTGTTTCACGTGACGTTTGTCCTGTCCCTTTGTCCCCCTCTCCCATCTTCGGTAACTTTAGCAGAGAAGGCCCTGGACACTGCGCCTTCTACCCTGTGACGCCTGTTACTTGGTCCCGTAAGGCGGGAACAACGTGGAACTGAGACAGATTCTTTTCAGCTCATTAACTGTCAGTCACGCTTCCTCCTGGCCGCTGGAGCCTGTGCAGCCCTGTCCAGAGGCGCAGGCAGGCCCTGCCGCCCAAGCCGGGACAGAACTTTCCACCGGATCACCCAAGTGAAAAGGAAAGTGAAAGCTGGGGTTTGTCATGGAAAGGCAACATAGCTAACGTTTCTGTGCATTCAGATCAAATAGCTAGGCCTGAGGATCGACGATTCGACTTTTTATAAATTTCGCGCCACAAATTTTAGCACTTGAAACATTTACAAAAATTTTAAGACACTGGCAGTGTCCTCCTACCTGCGCTTACTGAGGGCTCGCTGTTACGTCCCAGGGCCTGCTTGCAGGACGGCATATAATGCCGTTTTATTTCATTTCCATGAAGACCCGAGAGTTTGAGTTTACTAATCTGGAAAATATACATAGTGAGGCCTAATACTCAAGGCCTTACAATATTCATTTTTCAGGTGAGTAAACAAAGGCTCAGAGAGTTAAGTAACTTTCCCAAGGAACCCCAGCAAGCAGGTGGCAGAGCTGGGCTTCGAACTCAAGTCTGTGTGATTTGGAAGCCCACGTGCTTCACCACTGACAACCCCATCACCCTCATAACTGTGTAAGCATGTCTGCCTGGAACCAAAACATGTTGTTTGTTTTCTTCATGCCTTTGGACATGATTGGTCCTCTCCCCTCCTCAACCATCCTTCACGTTGTTGGAGGACTTCATTCTGCCTCCAAAATAAGCAGCAACTCCTCTTCATCATCCTCTGTACTAACTACCCTCCCACTGCCCTCTTGAGGGCTGGCTGCTCTTCATCGAGGATGTTCTGTCCAAAGTCAACATCAAGGCAGCAGCATTTGACCTTGGGCACCAATCTAGCCAGGTTAGGTAGGAACAAACATAACAGAGGGAAAGGTCAATTCCTCCACCCCAACCTCCTTTCCCTACTTCCGACCCTGCAAAATGCCTCCGTTCTTCCTAGAAAGTGCTGGGGTGGGGGGAGTGTCCACACGCCCCCAGGTTTTCCCAGGACTCATCGGGCCCTGGAGCTCAGCGGCTCACGTGGTCTTCATGGCAGGCCTTTGCAGGTGAGAATCCAGGTGGGAATTAGGTCAGACCTGTGGTGTGCTCTGGACCCTGCATCTCCAACTCATCAGTTCTGTAGTGGAAGGAAAGCATATATTAAACCATGGTCTCTGTTTCTGGAGAGAAGCTCTGGGTGATTTTTTTTTCCAGATTTTGCAATTTTGACCTCAGTCATGGCTGAGGCCTACAGACCAGAATAGTCATAGTTGTGCTCTGCACTTGTAGCTGGAGAACAGTAGCCCGTCAGAAGAAAATATCAATGTTCTGCCAACTTCTGCTGTTTGTGAAATTTTGCCAGAAGCCAAAACAGGATCAAAAATAATAAACAGACCTCCTCCCTTGCTGCATGACTGCTATTTACATAAAGAGATTGATGAACTGACTGCCTGTGTGAGTGCTCAGGGAAGAGACTTTTTAAGGGGAGAAAAAGTTAATTATTTGATGCTTGGTTGCATATGATTTGACATTTTCTCAAATAATTGGGTTTTTAAAGAACCAGCCATAGTATAGATAAACTACTTCTTCAATACAAGCACCTGAAATCGTGGATAAAACAGCCGGGCACATTAATGAATTACATGCAGCTGTAAAACTTCTGCAGGGAAAATGAATCTTGGAAACAAAGAAACAATGTGAGTCTTGAGTAGAATAGATGTTTCCACTGGAAAGAGAAACCTGACCTGTAGGGTGATTTTAGGGGACTGGAAGGCAGGAGCCCTGGCTCTGGGACACCTTAGTTCTAACCTGGTGACCATGGATGTTTTTCTTTAACCCCTCGGTGCTTCAGTTTCTTCATCTATCGAATGAGAATAATACCAGCTCCTGCTATTAATGATATTATTATGAGAAAAAAGAACTGATGTGGAATCAAGTGAAATGCAGGGTGTCGTCCTCAGTTCTGACATGGCTCGGTGAGGTCAGGGTGCCTGTTAGGGAATCTCTGGGCCTGAACACAGGAGCCGTACAACGCCAGCCCCGGCTCTTCCAAGTCCCCAGTTGGACACAAAACATCACACTTACTCCTCTTCTTTGAATAAATTAATAATTATGTCACCTCCGGAGGATATGGGAATAATATGCCCCTCTTTGATCTTGTTTTTAATTGTTTTTAATTGGTTCCCAAATCGACAAAGTATAGTAATTCTTAGCTCTAGTTTATATTTTCTTTTTATATATTTGATACACTCTGAGGGAATCTGTGTAATTAATTAGGGTCATTTTAAACTCCAGATTTCCCTCTTATTTTTCTGCCATTCTAAGGTGTCAAGAATTTTACTTTGTATTTTTTTACTCAGCTAATGAATATTGTTTCACCCTTAAGAATACTTTCCCATAATCATGAGCAGAATACAGCTTTTTAAAGTGAAAGATATTGTGTGATAGACTCTGGGACTTTAACAAGTCAAAGTGATGGATCATATGCTTTCCAAGGTAAGAATGGCCGCTGTAAATTGGGCTTCCTACCAAGGCTGATAGGTAGCGGGACCAGTCCTCCTTTAAGCAAGTGTGACTGTCGCACTGGAGGCCCACAAGCACTTACTGTGGTCACAGCGGACACCTGAGTCTGAGAGGCCTGTAGGAACCTGATGTCACCTGCCCAGACTATCTGATGAAGGAAGGCTATCCCCGCTGCTTTCCTGGGTCCTTACCTGGCACAGCCTGGCCTGCAAAGTCTTAGGAAAGTAAGGTGAAAGAGCACACACTTTATAAACATATCCCTTTAAGATGCTGGGGTTTTGTTCAACAGTTTTGATATCAGTTTTTGTTTGTTTTTTTCTCGATGTTGGAGTATACTGATGATGGTAGATTCCAGAAGGAAGGGCAATTACTAAGCCAAGACTGGTGTGAAAAATCTTTGCAAACTGTTGAACACTCTCTATATATAGTTATTATTTGGAAAGGCTGGATGTCTTGAGTGCAGTAGCATTTGAGGGGGAACTTTATGAATAAAGTGGAAAGAGTTTGTTTGATGGAGAAGAGTCTAAGCACATGATGGCTTCTCAAAGCCTTTACTCCAATAAAACCGACCCCTAAGAATTTATGGTCTTCTTTCTTCCTTATGAGGATGAGACTAGCCTCTCCACCCGACACAGGTTCGTGATGCTCTGAATTTCTCTGCAGCCTTTGGCTTAGCAGATCACACTGCTTATTTATAGCGGGCTCTGCTCAATGATCAGTCATTTAAATAAATTATAATGTTTTGTGATTGATGTTCATAATTTGACATGGGAGTTAGGAAGTCTTCAGATCTTTGATTTATCAGAGGAAGACTCAGACATCTTTACTTTGACTCTGGGAGGCTGTGCACTTTCTGAAACTTGTAGTTTGCAGATGCAAATATGCATTGAATGAAAGCATGGGTTTCCGTGTGCTCTGGACCTGGGTTCAAATCCTACTTCCAGCACAAATTGGCTGTGTGATCTTGAGCAAGTTCTATGACCTTTGAAAGCTTGTTTCCTCATCTGAAGTGGGGATGAAAATAATAATGTCCACAGCCTGGAATTGTTGTGGAATGAAGCACCGTCACACATGCAAAGTGCCTAGCACGGAGCCAAACACTTACTCAGGGCTCAATGTACATTCATCTAAAAAGGAAACAGAAAGGACACTGAAACACAACAGTGTGGTCCGTCATGCTGTGGATTAACTCCTTGTGGAGAAGATAAAAAATACCCAAGTTTGGATAATTACATAAAGCGGAGGCTAAGAAAGGATAAGAATGGTAGTGGATCTGAAATTAGAATGTCTCAAGTTTCCTTAGAGGTGGAAATGTATGACTAGGGCAGCTTGGAAACTATGCAATTTTAAACAAGGATTTTCCTAATAAAATGAAATTTGCCTCTGAAAGCAGATAGCTGTCAAACTCTGGGTATCATATAAAGTATTTTTAGTCCTTAAACTAATGAAACCAACTCCCATAAGTCCAGAGTATGAACTTCAACGCTGGCATGAAGTTGATGGAAACATATCTGACTCTTAATCTTTCAAGTCTAACTTCCCCAAATGAAGCTCCGAATCGTTAAACATAATCTGCCTCAGCAGGGCAGTCAGTTGAGAACTAATCACACATCCTCCGCACTAGTCTCATAGACATGAGATAAGCCCAGAGGAAGCCCGTTATCCCCTCTTCACCCCACCCTTGAGTACACAGCCTGCTCTAAAGCCTGGAAGAAAAGAGAGAACACAGGTAGCCGGAAAAGAGATCTTCAAAGCCTAGGATCCCCTTGGCTTCTTTTCAAAGACAGCCTGTTAAGCCTAGTGTTTTTACTAAGTTTTGCTAAACTCAAAACGTTGAATCTCAAGTTTGTTGTAACCCACTCAGCTGGCTAACAGAAAATGAAGTCCATTTATTCATTGTCTTTCCATGTTTGATGCATAGAGAGACATAGTCATTCATTCTCTTGCTCACTCACAAAGTCACTTCTTCAGTATGTACTCTGCACCAGTGCTGTAAGGTCTTGGGGCATAAACACACATCGAAACACAGTTCAATGGGGACTTTAAACGCATGCTGCAGAGAGTTGACAGTGTGGTGACGACACCCGTGCAGGGAGAGCGGAGGCAGGATGGCAGGGGTCTGGTTCTGGCTTTAGCTGTTAGTTTGTTGCTGTTTTGGTGTTTCGGTGTTTTATTGCTTCAGCTTCCATCCCTTCAGCAGAAAGCATCCATGCCTGGTATTACTTAGGGCTGATTCTTACTAACTGTCTGGGGAATCACAGAGTTAAGTCTTCGATCATTTTTGCCCCATCAGTTTGCCATGTGTCTTCCTTAGATTCTCCATTAACTCATGTCCCATCATCCAAGAACATGGAACTCCCCACGTCTGGTGAAAAGTGCATCGCTGCTCTCCTATGTTCTGGAGAAGGCAGGGCCCATCATTCACAGGGAGCTTCCCTCTGCACTAACACTGCTGCGCTGGCCTTAGTGCTCCCCCTGGAAGGACTAGGACGGTGGTGAATTTCTCATGAAGTCAACTTTAGACATAGCAATAACTAACACAGATATTTAAGAGAGGCTACATTTTAGGAGTGAATAATACCATTCTTCTGCTTCAGTTATACTAGTGGAGAACCTAACCTAGTCAATATTTCAATGAATAATTGTTCAAAGTCGATTGTAAGATCTTGGCTGGTATTGAGTATGATCCAGAATTATGTAAAACGTGATCACTGCCCTCAGGGAGATTACAATTAAGTGAGATAAGACATATAAACTATCATCAGTACCGACAATTCAGGAGAGTGCATGGTTCCGTGACTAACAGGTTATCAAAACACAGGCGTTCATAAAAAGAGTGCGTCGTCAGCAGGACAGTAAGGTAAGGAAGAAAAGTTATTGGGCCGGAACTATGGAAAGTGGTGGTGCTTCCACTGGGCAAAGTTCGGCGCAACCTATTCTAGTCAGGGCAACAGAAAGCATGAAAAGTATGATTTAGGTAATTAAGAACGTAGTCCAAATTTGGTGAAACTTGTGGTTATAGGAAGTGAGATGATAAGGTTGAAAAAGAAGTTTGAGGCCAGACTGCAGGAATTTGAAATTTCTTTGATAGGTAATGGGGAGCTACTGAGGGTCTTTGAGAAGTAATAGGATGAAAACAGTAGTTTAGAAAGATAAAGAGGTGAACAGGGGCTTGAAGTAGTCAGACTGAAGGTAGAGCGAGAGTAACAAGCTTTGAGCATGTGTTTTGTCCAGGCCCTGTCTAAACATGATAAATGATTGTCTCTTTCAGTCCTCATAATAGTAGGTACCATTGGTGTTCCCATTTTAAAGGCTAAGAAATTGAGGCCCAGAAAGGTTAAAGTTACTTGTTCAAGTGAAACCCAAATAACTAGCAGGACTTGAACCCAGGGCTATCTGACTCCAAGTCTGTCTTCTTCCACAGCTCAAGCCTTCCCCTTATAGTTGTAGTTTCTGCTGCTATAATGACCATGCAAAAAAAAGAAAATCTCAGGGGATGAGAATTTTAACTGTGGCAATAAAGAAATGATAAACATAGAATGGCAAAATATTTATATGCTTTGAAAACTTTAATGTTTCCAATTACTAATTTATCTCCTCATACCTTTTCCCTACTCACTGTGGTAAGAATTCATTAATTTGAATTTCTTACTGTACCCTCTACTAGAGATTTTCATTCTACTTAGAGACACTCATCTGGTGATTTGTGTTATCAGTAATTCTCAGTCGGTAAATTCTGGGTCACCTTACTGCAGGTTTCCCTGGATTGTAATTAAATTACCTGATGGAACTATACACATTTTCCTTCTGCTTTGGGCATGATCCCTTTAAAAATTTATTGGTAAGGAATAAATAAAATTAAATACTAATATTAAATGAATTTAATATGTGTTAAGGAGATTTAAATTTTAAGCCCCTAGACATTACAAATTGGCTCAAATGATTTCATATTTCAAAGTCTTTTCTAAAAGTATTATGTACCTAAATACAAATATAATTTAGTACCTGATTTTAGAGATGTGAATAAATCAAAACACTAGTTACATTGAGCCAACTGGCTAAAATCGTTTGAAACCAGAAGATTTGTAGAGAAATACAATAAACACATGTCCCTATAGGACACGTGTCCTTGTTGTTTTATACCAAGTTCTTAAGCAGCTAGTCATTATTTAATCAAAAAAGAGAATTTCAAATGTGAACTGTTCCAGGAGTAATTTAAAGATGTTTAAATATTTTATGAAGTATGAAATCGCACATATTTGCCTCAGGCAGGCGCCCCACTGGTACTGAATAAAAAATACTCATAAACTTTTTTATGAGGGCTATTAATATAAACTTTTACTTCTTTTCCTGAATTGTAGTTCATATTCTGAATCTAGCCACAGGTTAAATTCCAATTAAATGAGATGCCTAAAGGGCCTCCAGAGGACAGAGTTTGTGTGTGCTTTCCCGGATAATGTGCAAATGATACTGAATTTTCCACTGTGCTCCAAAGCACCTTGCACACATTCTGCTATTTTCTCAACATACTCTAGTCTCTTGACTCCTGTTTAGAAAACAGTTTTTCACCATCTCCCTCAAGTCCAGTCTACTTTTATATTTCTTTATCAAGATGGCTATCTCTAGACATCAAAATGGGCAAAAGGTCATGGTGAGTCAGAAAAAGTCTATCTTCTTGGCAGGTCATGGTCACATTTATTCCTATGATCTCCCTCAAGAAGCAAAAAACAGAGGTCACTGCCCACAGTCGAAGTCACTGCCCACAGTCAAGGTCACTGCCCACAGTCTTGGTCAGTGCCAGCCTGCTCTGTGGCAGGCTGCTCCTGATCCAGTAACCAGTTCTTAAAGGTTCATGGCTTCCCAAGGGAGAGTCCTTCTTTTACGGACCACATTTAATGCTCTTGTCTGATACTTACACATAAATCTAATTGTCCCTTTCCTGCTGATCTAGCTGCTCTGTACATGGGGGGCATGAGACAAATCATAAGCTGTGCAACTCTAAGTATCATGACAGACTTCTAGATAGCACTGGCGACGAGTGTGACCTTCAACTCCTCACTTTGCCCAAGGCAGACCCATTCTCTGACTGTTTCTAATGCAACCTCCCTTTGGCTGGGCTAATTCTACAAAACCCAATTTCCCCAGGGAATGCATTCAGTGAGCAGTGGTGACTGAACTCCTGGAGGTATGTTCAGTTACTGCTGCTGTGTAACAAACCACCCCAAACTTAGTGGCATTAAACACCATTATCATGCTCATGGGTTCTGCGGGTCAGGGATTCAGAAAAGATACAGTAGAAATGGCTTGTGTCTGCTCCATGATAACTATGACTTTAGCTGGAAAAAACTTGAAGGCTGGGGATGTGTCAATGACTGAGCCCTGGAATCATCCAAAACCTCATTCACTCCTGGGACTGGCAGTTCGTGCTGCCTGCCACATGGGGCCTCAGCAGTGGCTGCAGCTGGAACACCCACCTGTGTCCTCTCTGCTTGGGCTTCCTCCCAGCATGGAGGCTGCCTTCCAAGGATGGGCCAGGCGATACCCCTGGAGGTTGTAGAGGGTCTCTTTTGCTCTATTCTATTGGCCAACATAGTCATAAAGTTCTGCCCAGGTACAAGGGAAGGCAACATTGGCCCATTCCTCAGTGGGAGAAGGGCCAAATAATTCACAGATGTAACTCCAGTAAGATGTGTTTGACACATTTGATAATCCTGGGTTTCTTCCATTCTTGCCGGCACGTGGCTGGCCTTTGATTCATTCCTCTGAATTGTACAGCTGGAACCCTCATGCAGTGGTTTTGCCACCAGGTGTGCAGAGGGTGCCTCCATGATATTCCTGTGTGCATTGCGCTCATTCTTTGGTTGTGATTGTACCAGTAGTTACAGGCATTGTTCTGAACATACATTAACTTGTTTAAGTCCCATAACCCTGTGCAAAGGAGAATATGCTTCCACTCCTACTCCTTGCCCAGGATTAGAACAAAATCTAGAGTCTCCAAGGTTTAGGGCTGGAGAAGAATCTCCAAGTGAAGTCAGACGGTTCTCAGTTTTATCCCAAACCCAGTTTTCCAGAGATGAGAACTCCAAGTTCTCTCATTTTACTCACAGCTACTTTTTAAAATTGTTACCCTGAATCCTTAGGGATAGAAGTTAAGTATCTGGGTGCTGTTTTATTAAAAAAAGTAAAGAAGATGGGCTTTTTAAAAAAATATATATATAAAACAATGGTTCTCAAACCAGGGCAGTTTTACCCTCCAGGGACAACTGGAAATCTCTGGAGATATTTTTGATTATCACAACTGGTGGGGCAGGGAGGTGGGTGCTAGCAGCTTCCAATAGATAGAAGCTGGGGATGCTGCTAAACATTCTGCGATGCACGGGATAGCCTCTCACACATAGAATTAGCTGCCCAGAATGTCTATACTGCCACTTCTGGGAGGCCCTGATTTACAGAGAGTTTTATAATCCCCCTTCTAACAGTGAGGAAACTGGGCCCCAGAGGAGCTAAGGACTTGCTCAAGATTCCACAACTAGTAAGTGATGGCTGAGCCAGAATTCAGACTCATCTTGAGATCTTCAAACTCATGTTGTTACTTCTTGGTGCCTCTGCTGGCCTGGCACCTGCCTAGAGAGAGTGAACTTGGAGGGGGAAGTGGTTGTACTCCATTTTCTCATGTCTCGGGCAGCGTGAGGTGCACCACACCTCCTGCCATAATGAGCACAAATCACCGTGAGGGGCATTGTGCCCCCTGTCCCTTTGCCCTTTGGGAGGTGGGTGCAGTGTTCCACAGGCATAGTGAGGACTATGGGTTAAGGCGTGGGTGGGAATTGTGCTCTAGAGAGAGACTTATAAATAACAACTGAAAAACTGGAGCACAGCATGCCTCTGTGTGTGTGTAAGTGTCTGAGTGTGTGTGTGTGTGTGTGTGTGTGTGTGTGTGTGGTCTGGGTGTGTTGTGGGAGGGCAATAAGATTTTATCTTACTATGACAAGCAAACAGCTAAATTACTTGTAATTTTGGAGATAATTGTTTTCTCATCCTGCTAACATGCCAACAGGAAATTAATCTAAACCTTAGAAAGTTTGGATCATCTGCAGATTGTCAGAAAAGAAACACTCATTACTGCCGCACACCGCCCCCCCCAAGAGCCCCCATCACATCTAAGAGGCAAGCTGAAAACTGTAGCTATGGCCCAGTGCCACCAGCATCCTGCTCCGGCCCTGTGCTCACTGGTAACCAGAGAGAAAACAGCACAGGGTGTCTGGCAAATGCAGGCTCCAGGCAGACGGGACACCTGATTAATGCCACCCAATGCAGAGTGGCTACCCTCTCTGGTGGTCCCATTCATCACTTGGCATTCCATGTCAGAGCAGGAGCTGGCTTCACCCTGCCTTGGACAAATGAGTCTTCAGGTAAGAAGTGATGGTTAAAATGTCAGCAAATGGGATCCATCAGCGGTGAGAGACTCAGCCATCTCTGCTCAGTCTCTGGCTTCCCAGCTTGAGGCAGTCTCCTCAGTTCAAAAGAGAGGATGAATTCAACCCATATTACTCCCTTAGATGCAGCTTCCTGCGTGCCTATCTTGTCACTGCTCATGGGCCCACGTTCACCAGGGAAAGCCTTTGAGGGGCGAGCAGCAGAACAAAGGACAAGCGGCCTGCCTTCCGAACTCAGGAGGCCCAGCCCACACATACAGTGTTCTAACTGTTCTGGGAAGAATGAAGCATTCATAAAGCCATTCCATTTTCAAGAAAAAAATTGCCTGTGACATTTTAATCCCCTTTTGTGCTGGAGCATTTTTAGAGTTTTCTCCTGCCAATCATCTCAAATGGTTCATATCTTTCCCTTTTAGCTGAATTGAGTATTATGAGCCATGCCCCACAGTAAAAAATAATGCCACTGTGATTAAATGAAAGTCTCGTTCTTTGGGTTATTCTGGGCTATGGGTCAGCATACAAGTGCTGACTTCTGAAAGTCCAAAGACGTTATTGGGTTGAGGCTTATGTTGGGAGAACAAAAATGAGCTAGGAGATGAAACTGACCACCTGTGAGCTCCAATTTGGTTTGTGTTTCTGGGGAATATTTTCTGTAAATGATATGACTGGATGCCACAGCATTTTTCCTACCAGGGGGTCTGGCTTATTTCTCAGATCTCTGCTTCTGGAATTTTTGTAGATATTCTGTGTCTAAATCAGAGTTTCTCAGACTCAGCACTATTGGCATTTTGGGGCCAGAAGAGTCTTTTTGTGGGGCTGTCCTGTGCACTGTAGGATGTTAAGAGGCATCTGTGGTTTCTACCTTCTAGATACCAGAAGAGTCCTCCCCCCAAAGTTGAGAAACAAAACTTGAAATGTCTGATGAGTCTTCTAGTGTTCCTAGGTGAGCAAAGTCACCATCGATTGAGAACCAGGGATCTAAACAAAGAAATACTTAGGTACAAGTGGATCTATCCCTGTATTCATTCCTTTTACAAGTACCTCTTGGGTGCTATGGGCCAGAATTTTCTTTGGAGACTGTAAATTGAAAGTTGACAAGATCATAGTTATTGCCCTACAGGGATTTGCAGAGCAGACAAATGTGAATTTCAATAATTATATCATGGACATACCCTAATAAAAAATATACAGGATTCTGCTTGGGAGTTCAGAGGAGGAAGTCTTAACTTGCTTTGAGGTACCAGATTTCCTGGAAATTCCTGATTCTCCATTCAGGAAGTATCTATATTTTCAAGGAAAAAAAAAATCTTGTTTACCAAGATATTATGCTATGGAGAGTCTCAAAACCAAATGCATGAACTATTTTATAAATGTATTGGTAAGGTAAATTTAGATTATCAATTATAGATAGAAATGTGCCCTAATATCTGGATATGGGCCGACATACAAAATTCATACATGAGAGCATGTGAATGATTCCACTGGCTGTTGGCGGTTCGGGGGGCTAAGTGAGCCCTGGGCCTCGGACAGTGTCCAGACTTGCTCTTAGGAAGGGGTCTGCCATGTTTTGAAGTCAGTTTTCACCCTTTGTTCAGTAGTAATAGACCAAAGCGGATGTTTGTGCTGCTCTGGGCCTCGGATTTGATAAAGTCCCTATAAAACATGGAGGACAGCGAAGTGAAACCAAAGTAAACGAATCCCAGCAACTGGAGGTGTCGACAGAGGTCGCCCATGTGAGCTGCAGCAGGGAGGGCAGTTCCTAGCACCACAGCTGGAAATCTGCCCTTTCTCTTTCCTTGCAAACAAGTGCGAAAGATGCTATTAAAAGGGGTGGTTTTGAGTTTAGGCAAATTTATATTTAAAACCTGGTGTATATTTTAACTAGGTAAGAAGTAGTGTGACTTAATCCTTAAGAATTAAATGAGTTGGGGGATTACCTAAGATAAACTCGAGGCTCCACCAGGACTAGTGGTTTGACCTCGGACAATTTATCCGACTCCACTGTGCCTCAGGCTCTTTGTAGAAACGGGAGTAATAGCAACCATCTCAGAGGATTGTGATAAGAACTACAGATGTTCAAAAGATGCCTGATGTTAAGCGCTTGGCAAATAGGGTGGTGGCAGTCTTGTAACTAACACCTTACTTGCCGTGTACCTCGCCCTGGTGTGCCTGTGTGTCTTTACAACTGCTATTTTAAAGACAGAAAGAAACAAAACCAGGAAGCTATTACTGGTCTGCAGAGCAGCTGTGTTACTTAAAACCAAAGAACAAAAATAGTTGACTTCGCTCCCAAGGCTGAGGAGCCACTGGAGTTTCTTCAGCAGAGTAAGACTAGTATTGAAGAGGCTGGGCGACATCTGTCCTTGATTAAAGAGCTGGTGCTGATGAAAGAAGTGGGGATCAGGAAGGCCATCGGAGCTTCGGAAGGGCCCGCGTAGGTAGAGATAGGTCAACCCTTTCCGTTTGTTTTCTGTCGGAATATAAGTAATGATTTTTAAACAGAAGTGGTATCACTTTGGGGGGATTTCTTGGACCTGATTCAACCGTATACAGAGAAGCTCTTGCCCTTGACCCCCAAGACTTAATTAAAATGTGCCCACTTTCCACACTCTCTCTGCCTGACAGCTGTGCAGGTGTGACTGAGGATAGTAACATAAGGACAAAGGGGATCTCCTCCACCAGGGCTGAGATGACATCAGATCACGGGGACACAGGGACTGACACCAAGGCGAGTGTGAAGTTTGAGAAGGGAGACACTGATGAGAGGCCTGTTTTGACGAGGTCTTTTCCTTTTCTGTGAGTATTCTTGCCTGGATATCCTCCAGATCAATAGGTTTCTCTGTTAATTTTTTATTTCTACCAAAATCTCAGGAAGAAGATATTGTCCATCCCTATGAGAATGAGGACAATATCAGTTTTACCAGTTTCTTCCTCAAAAGATAGTTTCTCTTATCCATTCCCTCATTTATTCATTCAGGGCCTATTTGGCACCTGTTATAAACTGGGCCAGACAAGGGCACTGCCCTCCAGGACCTTCCACTGTGGCTGGGGTGAGGAGGGCGGGCTGTCCACAGGTAGTTACATACAGGGCAAAAGTACAACGTAGGTGCAAGTGCAGGGTGCGGTGGGAGCCACGGAGTCTACGCTGCGTACTCAGGGAAGGCTTCCAAGACAAGGAGTTGCTCCAGCTGACTTACGAAGGAGACACCCAAGCAGAGGAGGAAAGAAAGAAGTTTATAGGAGAAAAGTCTCACGTGCTGTAGCCCTGCAGTGTGAGAAAGCCCAGCTCATTCTTGGAATAGCAGATTAAAGAGAAGCCTTGTTTTCTTTGTGGAAGCGGAAGGGAAGGTCACTGTGGCTCCATAATGACCGTGTACATGTAACTCCCAGTCGCTGGAGCCCTTCTCTAAATCAGTCTGGCTGTGAAAGTGTACACGCCTCTATTTGTTCCTTGTGTAGAGAAACTGCACATAAAATTAAGCTGAAAATCTCTTATTGAAAACTGTAAGAATAGTTCTCAGAATACTCTGCTACTCTGCACTTAGAAATGGTCTGAGACGCTTCATAATCTATCTCTGTGCCTTTTAGGTAGAGCAGGTAAACAATGCACACTAAAAAGGCTGTCCTTTACTGCCTTCCTCCATGCTCCTTTTTTCCCCCTTCTCAATCTCTGGGATGGAAGACTGCATGGTCCCCTGCGATAATGTGTTCCTGTACTATTGGTCTGCATGCAGTCATTAAACTGTTTCCAAGTTTAATAGAAATCCAATTGAAACTTTCTCTCTTTGGTTTTTCCTCAGTTGAAAACACAGAACAACTGCTCTTTAGCACATCTATTTTTAAGGAAGACGGTTATGAAAGCATTTACTCCAGTGACATAATACAAGTGGGCTATTTCTTGCTTTAACTATGCCAGATAAAGGATGAACCCAATTCTCCTTGGTAATGAGGACCATTGATGCTCGAGCCAGAGGAAGATGCTTTGAGTAAATTTTGTAGCTGGAAGGAGATTTGGAGATGAGGGACTGTCACTCACCAGCTTAACCCAAAAAGCTAATAAAGGGGAGCTGTCCGTTTCAAATGAATCAGAGCCTTATCACATGCATATAAAACAAAATGACTAAATGAAGCAGCTGGAAGATTATAGTGAGTTTTAATTATCTTTGAATAGCCAAAGGGCTCTTGCCAACACATGCTGATAATCTGTCAGCTGTTATATGCCATACCATCTCCATTTATGAGTCTCAGCTGTTACAAATTGGAAAATATATTTACATTTATTATCTTTTCTTGTTAAATGCAAACTCCCGGAGATGTTCAAGCTGAAATTTGGCCTCACTGCTTTGTTTCTGTAGCCTTCCTGGGTGGAACTAAAAAGACTGGCAAAATCTGATAACAATAACCAACCTCTTTCTTAGTAATAATTTATGACTCTCATGATGATATAATCATTGCAATCCATAAAAAAGTAAGAGTAAAATCATTTGGGGGGTTCATAGGTTATATTTCTATAAATTGCCTACAAATTATTTTTTAATGATAATCTATGCTTTATCAAATCAGTCTTTCCCCTCCTCCGCCCCTTCTTAGGTTCAACCATCTCCAGTGTTATTTGAGCTCCGAGGCTCTGAGGTGGCTGCTCTGGTGTCAGTCGCATTCACGCTCCAGCCTCAGTGCTTAGTGTGATGCTCAGCATTCAGTCCATGGCAGAGTGAGCGAGAAAAACCTTTTGAAGTTACTGACCTTTGCTTACTTATGAAAGTTCTTTGCCTTGATTTCATTGGCTCTTTATTTCCCTGCATCAGTTGTTACTGATGTCTTTGCTAGCAAGTCTTATTCCTCCCCGGCTCTGTGTTCCCCAAGATTTCATTCCCATTCATGGCTTTTATTACCAGTTTCGAAGAGATGATTCCCAAATCTACATCTGCAGCTCAGACTTTACACTCTTTTCCAGATCCGTATTTCAGACTGCGTTAATGAACATCTCTAAATGTATAATCCTTGTCACTTCTACTCAACAAGTTTAATAACTGACTATATTAATTTTCTGTCTGGAACCTAATGTGGTTAGAGCTTCATCTGTTCTTCCCATCTTCTTGACAAGAAACAGAGTCATTTAAAAAATTTCTCTGACCTTCAGCTCCATAGTCAGTCTCTTCAAAATATCTTTGGAATTGGCGTAAGGATTGAGTACTTTATTTTCACTGCAAGCATTGTGGCTCAAATGCAGAAACTTCTCTATTTACATTCAACTTAAAAATTTTAACATATATAATTTTAACAAATTATACCTTATTGAAATCTATCGGTCCTGCTCACCCCAGACAGGTGTGTTAGCAGCAATAGTCATCATTTTGTTTCTGCCATCACATTTGTTAATCTGCCTGTCATGTTTAAGCTTGATTAGGAAGGCTTTTTGCAGTCATTTTGAACTAATTCTGGTCTGATAAATGCTAAAGCAGTTAACAGTTCAAAGTTGAAAAGTGGTTCAAAATTCCAGAAAGAAGTACGACTAACCATGGGAAACAAAAGTAAAAGTTTTCAAAAAATTGAAGATGAGAGAATGTGTTACCTCTGGACTTGAAGTGAACAGGTTGATAGTTTTTAAACGATTTAAGTGCTAGCGGGTTTGAAGGAATGTAAGTAAACTGTGTTAATAAGTGAAGATGTGGTGCACACACAACTGGTGATAATCTGCGAGACTGACAAAACGGAAACACGACTGTATGTAGCCTCTGAGCGCCCACCAGCAGGCGCGTCCCCAGGAGGCTGAGCAAGCAGAGGCGCAGCTGATGAAACACACATCGTCCAACCAGGACGGTTTTGTCAGGTCCCCCGCCTGCTCAGACCCGCACATCGGAGTGGCTACCGCTCAGGGCTGGCAACGGGCCCAAGACACAGTCAGACCTCGGCACTCCCTGAAATCAAGTTTGAAAATTAATTTTGAAAATGAATCCTTTTGCTGTTGTTAAGTGCGTGCTCAGCTGCGTCAGCGTTTCCGTAGGCCTAGGTAACTAACACAGTTGGAAAGTGATCAGGTGCAGTCGATCAAACTTACATGTCTGTATTTATATTTTTATTTATATTTAATATAAAAATCGACCTGAATGCATGTGCTCTTTCTTTGGTGATTATGAAGGGTCTTATGTGACCTGCAGATCATCATTGTGAATGTCACTTAGGGGGAGCATAAGCAGAAGGCCTACTAATTGGCGCTTCCTCAGCAACCCAGGATGGGTGGAACCAAGACCCTGGTCCCTTCCCTCCATCAGTACAAGTAAGTGCTTATTGATGCAGCATGAAGCCACCCCTCCCTCCCCTGGAAGAATGTGGTAGAGAGGACGGACAAGCACGGAGATCTTTTTGCCTGGGACTCTTGCTTGCTGGTGATGAGGAAGCATCTTTGAGCTCTCTCTGGCTCCGTCTGATTTTTTCTGTCTCTAGCGACTTCAGAAGATGTGGCCTATATGACAAGAAGATGGAATTTGTCTCCATGAAATAAACTGTCAGCAAGGCTGTCTATACCGTGGACACCTTCCCTCCCATTTACTCCTCATATAGACTTGGGGGAAGGAATTTGGCCTCAGTTGTGAGCAGTTCTCCTTAGAGATAGGGGTTCTTGATCAGTCTTCATCCTTAGGATAATGATAGTGAAAGTCCTGCTCACCATCCTGTTCGCGAGGACATATCTATCTATCCCTTATCGTAAGCCGAGAACAGAGTTTTAATACTTTGATCTTTTTGGATATGAATCAATTTATACATCTATATGATGTTTTCAGCCTTGTCGTATTCACAGCACACTTTCAAACAATCGAACCTAGTGACACCAGAGAAGGGATCTAAGATGACTATAATACAGCACAGTGATATCTTATAGTGCCAAAAAGTTACCCACAGCGTCCCTCCACTTCTCTTTTTAGTGCTGTCGGAACCTATTATCCTGACATCACCTTCTCCTAGCCACTTCACTTGGGTGTCCAGCATGTCAGGTCTACAACTTACCCTCTTTGCAGCTGGCTTGGTCTTGTGCTGTGCCTCTGACCTCAGCCTGCTTTGTGGCCCACTACCTTCTCAGCCCAATGTTCCACTCACTAGGGACCAACCAGCCCACTTTGCCTGGGACCCAGGGGTTTCCCGGGACATTGGATTCTTAGTGCTAAAATGGAGACAGTCCCAGGCAAACGGGGCCGGCTGGTCACCTGTGTGCAACATTCATCATACCATAGTACCTAAGTTTGATTATTACACTAATACATTTTACAAATTGATCACCAGTTGGCAGCACGCCTGGAGTTCCCTTGGGGACTATGGCAGATCTGTTGAAAATTACCCTTTAAGTTTTGTTCATTGCTCAGCAAACTTGTTTCCACTGGAGAGAGGACTTTATTATTCCTTTCAGTCTAGTTGAAATCCAACCATTATCTTTAGATTGTTACTGTTTTGAAAGTTTCATTCCAGATTTTGATGATATGCTTACAAAACAGAGACACACTTGACATAAATCAGTAGACTTTACCTGCTCTGTTGGTGGGATCGTAGGTGAAGCCTATGTATGATCTAGGTGATCTGAGAAGGCCACCTAGACCTCATCTCTGGACGGACAGCCTCACCCTGCACGAGAGCATCTCCCTTGCCCACCAGCACTACAATTACATCCAAATTTCGTTCTCAAGGTCACAATAAGTTCTGTGGCCCATGTTGTGGGCATAGCACTTATTTAGAGCTGAACCTGAGTTCTGTGTGTTTATTGGAATAATTCTGTTTTTCCTGGACGAAATATTCTAACACAGCTGGAAAGTGATCAGCCAAGTTTATGCTGACCATTGGCTTAAAATGTTTTTAAAAATGATTTTTGTGCAAAGATCTAGCCTTAATTGTGGGAAGCGGAAAAGAGGAGTAAGAATAGTGAGCATAAAATCATGACTGAAAGAGGAATATAGCACCTATATTTCTACAGGGTCTCAGACATCTGTTAGGAAGCACAGGTTGTCCACAGTCATCTTAAGCCCAGAAAAACCATGCTTTCTGCATGTGGAGATGTGCTGCGCAAAGCACAAACACAGTGCTCTCAGGGTATAAAGTTAGGACTTTTTTTCATTCTTGGAGATACCATATGACATTGTGACCTAAGTGTCATGGAAAAATTGTTTTATGGTGACCTTTTTAATGTGTCTCTAAAATTATCTGAAAATGTGAAAGGGACGGGCCAGATCACCTATTCATGGAGTGGAGTGGGCTCAGGTGGGTGGGCACAGACGTTCTTCTCTAACCCGCCAGTCTCCCTGGTGCTCTCCTGCAAAGGAAACACATTTCTGTCCTTTATAATCCTAATCGTACCGCATCCTGGCAGGACTATAAATTCCTGTGATTTGCATGAATCCAATTGAGTTGGAAAAGCACTTTCAGATGAAAATATTGCAAAATTATTTGATGTGGGAAAAGTTATAAAGATGTCTAAGCAAGTGTTCTCTTTCTGGATGAGATCTTCCATTGCTTGATTTCCAACAATTCACCTGTAACTCAGGTGAGACACATACACACCTGCTGGGTCAAGACTGTTTATGGTGACCAAATTGGTTCCTCTGGCAGCTTCAACAGTGTGTTAGAAACATTGAACGTCAGGATTTACAAAGTGCGAACTATTCAAAGCTGAAACTGGCTGTTTAGTACACTTAAAAATGTGCAGAAGGGGGAGATCTAAATACGGCCTGTAGAGTGAAAAACTTCTTAGTCACTCAGTGTGGTTGAAGCAAATGACAGGGAACTGTGCTGCAGCTATTTCAGTGTTCCAAGTGGAATGCTCAGGACTCCTCTGTTGCTGCTGCCTAGGCCGTCCCAGCCAGCCTCACCCAAGTTCTCATCACCTCCTGGTCAAAAATAGGCTGTGCCCGGGGGTGCGGCAACCCAGAAGGGCTTAAAGGCAGGGAATTCCAAATAAAGGGCAGCTCCTGAGACATAAAATCTACCCAAAGTCTTGGATAAATCATACATTTAACCAGAATAAATTGAATTAGAAGATGGTGGTGTTCTCTTTTTTAGGTACGGGAGGGCGGTGTATCATATGGAAGATATTGAATATAGTAGTGATCTGAATATCTTACTTAATATGTGATTATTTCTATATCTGTAGCCGTTCAAGATGAATAAAACCTCCTGTTTAGATTTTTAGGCTTTATCAGAAATCTGCAGAGGTAGAGTTTTACTAGTTTTTCTGTCTTGAGAAAGAAGGGAATTAACTTTTGGAGTTGGGTCCAGGATTAGATGTTATTTATTTTAAGTAGCAGCATTACTTGACAAGCTAAATAGGATACCAGATCTGAAGCTTGCAGAAATAGGCTTTCAAAATTCCCATCTACATTAGAAATGTACTTCATTAAAGCTCACCATCGAGGCGGGAGGTAATCCAACAAATAGATATGCCTTTGCTTGCTACTGACAGCTGGTTAGGCCTTTTGGCAAAAAGAGAAACTTTCGGAAGTATAAACACATGTGTCCACTTACTAAGAGTCTACCAGCCTGTTACGTGTTGCTGACATAGTTATGTCTCGTGCACTTCCTCTTTGAAAATACAAAAATAAATGACACTGAAACCAAAAGGTCTGCAAATAGTGACTATTCAGTCTTTGTACTGAAGGCACAGGGTTTTCGGTTTTCTTCTGACGACCACAGCTGGGCTGGATGAATCATCCTAGGCTGGCATACTGTGTTCATAGACCTTCCATTTTAATGAAGTGATTCATTTAGAAAGAGAGGCAATGCAGTGAGGACAAGGCCCAGAGACTCCAGAGGCCTGAGAGGCCTCAGAGTCACACAGTCTTGTGTGATCACGCTGGCAGCCCTGATAGTGGAGCCGGGGAAAGCTGGTCAGCCTGCCATGCTGCAGCAGGTCCCACGTCAATGTCTGGACACTAGATGTTTACCCATACGTCACCTCCTTTATTCTCAGGTCAGTCCTGTGAGGTCACTATCATGATATTTTACAATTAAACATAGGAGGCTCAGAGACATTATGTAACTTGTAACCAAAGCATCTTAGATTCCAGACTCTGCATCTTGCTGTTCCCTGAGCCCATCCTGTTCTCTCTCCTTCCTCTATGATGTCTTCTTTTTTCTTCCCTGTTCTGTCTCCATTTTCCCTTCTTTTATTCACTCATGTATTCAAACATATTGAGCTTCTGCCATGCCAGGCCCTGTGCCAGGATTCAGCAATGAACAAGGCAAACAAGAGCCTCATCCTCATGTAGCTGACAGTCTACTGAGCAAGAACAGAAGTATGTCCAAATAGAGGCTAAGGAGCCCCAGGGGGTGGGACCGAGGGGTGGGACCAGGGAAGCGGCACATGTAGAAGGGGTGCTGGCTTCCTGGGGAGGATGGCCAGTACATTCATTGGCCAACTAGGGATTTTAAAAAGATTTCAACAGGATGGAACAAGAGACAGGTTAAAATTAAACAGGGATAAATGTAAAGCTTTTATTTAGGTTAATCGTAAAGTGAATACAAAATTGGGAAGACAGGACTTCATAGGGTTTCAGGTGAGGTTTGAAACCCCAGCAATATGAAGCAGTGGTTTAAAAAGGATGCAGTGTTAGGCTGTCTCTGTACCAGCATGGATTCTAAAACAAATGTGTTGGTAATTCCATGTCACATCCTTAACTCTCTACTGAACTTTTCTGTCTTAAGGGCAACACTGATTACAAGACAGTGCGTAGCGAACTTTCAGTGTGGTATGATAAACTAGTGGGAGGTAACTGGTATCCCAGAGTAGCTGGTTTTCCTTAACAACGTCTAGGAATGTCTGCTGCTCACAACGTTTAGGATACAATTTTCCAGAATTTTTTTTTTTAAATTTCATTCTAACTCAGGAAATACAACTGACTTATGCAACGTTACTATAAAATAACAATAAAATAACAGAGAATTAGTAGATGATGGCATTGGGAAGAAACAGAGAAGGGAAACAGTACAAGAAGACGAGAGAACACTGGTGTCAGAATGAAATGTATGAGTTTGAATAGCAGCTCTGCTTATGTTCATTCTGATATAGACAGTTTGCTGCACGTCTTTGAGCCTTCATTTCCTCATCTGTAAATTGATGCTACCAATACCTGCATCACAAGTTTGTTGAAGCAACTAGATATAAAGTTGGGAAACTGCCTGGCACATTGTAGGCAGCTAAGGAGACCTGAGAAGAGAAATAATTGAAAGGAAATTCCAGGGAGTGTGGATCAAGGAAGGAATCTTGAAGAAATGTTTTTTGAGATTCATCCTTAAGAAATCATGGGCATGGACTGACTTTGTTTTAAGAAACCCATTATAGGCAGAAAAAAAATGACAAAATGAAAATGTAAGGTCAAGAATTTGTATGGGATGTTATTGTATATTCTCTTTGGTCAAGCAGGCTGTCATTTGATAATGTGTTTTGCTGAGATTGAAATTCATTGACAGCTGCCTGTGGCTAGCGGTAATCTCTGGGTATGTGTTGATTTCCCTGCCCCTGAATCCTCTCAACATTTGGGGAATGGTGTCATATTGTTATTAACTTGTTTTTCTCATTTTAATTTATAAAACTAGCAATCATTTTAATGCCATGTAGAATGTGAAATCTTTTTCAGGGGAATTTGCATGCAGCACATTTCCTATGACTAGCTTCCTATGAAATGAAGCATTCATTTCTCCTCCTTTATCAGAAATATCTAGCAAGGGGACAAGGAGTTTTGTTTTCTGTTTTCTTCTTTATCAGAAACTACTTCCCCATTTATTAGTGAGGAGGAGCTAATTTAAAATTTATTGTAAAGAGAACTGGCTAATATGTTCAACTTGTCACCCTAAAATTTAAGACTAAGAACTGCCAAGCTTGTTCAATAAATACAACTAATAGTTTAAAATATTGTGTAATTCAGGTGTTTGGAGTTAATAAGGGAGTAGGTATTGGTGAGAAAGAAATGAAGTGATTGGAAAGATTGAGGAAGGGAAGGAAGAAGAGAAAACAAAATATGGGGCAAAGATGAGGCAGAAACAGGAATGCAAAAAAGAAGAAGAAGAAGAAAAGAAGAAGAAGAAGAAGAAGAAGAAGAAGAAGAAGAAGAAGAAGAAGAAGAAGAAGAAGAAGAAGAAGAAGAAGAAGAAGAAGAAGAAGAAGAAGAAGAAGAAGAAGAAGAAGAAGAAGAAGAAGAAGAAGAAGAAGAAGAAGAAGAAGAAGAAGAAGAAGAAGAAGAAGAAGAAGAAGAAGAAGAAGAAGAAGAAGAAGAAGAAGAAGAAGAAGAAGAAGAAGAAGAAGAAGAAGAAGGAGAAGGAAAAGGAGAAGGAGAAGAAACAAGAGAGACAGAAAAAATAAGGAAGAGAAAGAGAGGAATGGGTGGGGTTACTGTGGAAATGGAGGTCATTCTACTTCCTGCCAAAGGCCCTGCTTCACCACCTACCATTCAAGTCTTGACCCTATCAGGAGGTCTGAAGGCCAGTCAGAGGGTTTTGCTGTGTGAAGATGGGTACATGAATCTCTAACATTCTCACATGCCCAGGGTCATCACAGACGGCAGTTTCAGTATCACCTAAAAGTTCCTTTGCCATTAAAAACCTATTGTTACAGTCCCTTCTTTCTTTTTTATCTTCCTCTTCTTCCTGACGATAGCTCTGACTCATTCAAAACTGAAGTAGAAATCTAAGTTTAAAATGTTACATGTCCCTTTACTCAAAATTATTTTTTTTAGCCTGGTTGAGTCTTGAAGTGCTGTGATATAAGGACCCCTCCAGGAGATCATGTTAATCGCCTGAATGAAAAGTCTTTTGCGTCAGTGGGTCCTCAACTTTGTCGGCACATTAGAATCACTCGGAGAGCTATTAACACCTAGGGTGTCCGGGCCCACCAATTGGGGTGATCAGATGTGGGGTTGACTATCATTTTTTAAGTACCTCAGGTATGTGATAATGCAGCCAGTGTTGAGAAACATACCTTTGGGGAGATGGCAACAAAGTGTGTGGATCATGGCTCCAGTGCTTACTGGTAAGGGATTATATAGCATGTATATATATATATGTGTGTGTGTGTGTGTGTGTGTGTGTGTGTGTATATATACACACACATATAAACTGAGATCATGTGGTTTTGCAACTTGCTTTCATATATATATGGTAGAATGTTTGGATCCCTTGGAAAAAAAATATTATTAAAAAACTAGCTCCAAAAAATGAGAGAGATGCTGGTCATGTGGAGTAATTGTCTTGGAAATGATGTTGAAGAAGCTTCATGTTGAATTTGTACTCGCGGATCTACCGTCTGAGCACAGGCCTCATGTCACCCCAGTGCCTGCTCACTCAAGCACCAACTCCTCACTTGGAACTTCCTTCTATTCTAATTTTCTGCCTCCTGCCATCTCAGCTTCAGCTAAATTCAGCCACCAAGCACTTTCTCTTCTGGGACTTTTTCCGGCCATTTCTTTAAATTGAAGCAATCTATAACTCCCCTTAATCACACCCACCTCATGCCATCATTGTCTGTTGAATTGTTATCTATCCTTCGAGGTCCTTCTTCCATGAAGCAATATTAATTCTCTTGCCAGTAGATATAATCTTTCTTGTCTTTGAAATCCCACTGCATGTTCTGTTCTCTTTCCCTTTGTCTCTCTTTATCTGTATTTGTTTTATGTTTATGAGTATTTTTGTCTTATTTGTCTAATAATGAGTGAAGTTTGAGAATACATCTCTTTGGATCCTCTGTTGTGCCTGCCTAGCCCAGTATTCTGCATAGAAAGTGCTCAACATATAGGTATTCAATAGAATTTAATAGAAATCAAAAAACGTATTGATTGAGGTATAAAACTGGTGGAGGTATGAAACTGAAATTTAGACAGGTGTGTTTGTTAAAATAAATCAGCAGTTTTCAGAGATGCTTCCCTGCTCCTGGACATACAAACTTAGACAAAGACACAGACATAAGATGCTCATGACCTCTAATACATTCCAGCCAGTGTTGACTAGAGATCCGTATGCTTATTTCTGGGTGCATACAAAGAGAATGAACAGGTCGTGTCTTATCCAGCCCTAATTTAATGACTGTGGCCTATCTGTCTTTTGTGAAATAAGATGGTCACGTATTCATTTTAGGTCACTTCCCTTTGATTCACTTTGACACTCGTGTCTTAAATTGTAACTCTAGGATTTATTATCTTTTGTTCCAGAAGAAAGACAAAACACTTATGTCTATGAATATAGTATGGTTGCCCTTCTACCAACACACACACACATGAAAGGAATTATAATTTTTAAGAACTTGCCAAGCTGGAGTTTATTCTTTGTGATGTTCCTCTGGATGGCAGGCCTACCCCTCCTTCTTCCTGAACCTTCCAAATATCCCCACTTGTACATTGAGTACAATGGAATTGTCCTTAGGCTGTCTCTCTTTTCTGCTGCAGGCAGTAACCACGAGTGTGCATTTAAAAGTAGAATCTGGCCTCTTGAGTTTAACAGTTAATTTAATCTACTCTTTAAATAACTTTAAAAAAAAGAACGAAAGAAAAGAAATCCATTTCAGAAACAAAAATGTATCTGTGCAGCTTTCTTTTCATGTGGAAGACAAAGAATCTTTCCAATAGGAGGACAGAATGACAGTTCCACTTATCTTGGCTGCTCAGAAATTAGATCACTGACATATTTTCTGTTGAAGAAGAAACCTTATCTTAGTGGCTAAATTTTGGAATCAATCATCTGAATTTCAGTCCTGCCCCCTCTCACAAGCAGGGAGCATTATGCAATTTGTATGTTTCAATTAGGTTGCGATAAAAAATGAGTAGCTCAAGGGCATTAGTTTATTACTGGTGTCCAGCCCTGTTTTCCTTTGCTAAATGACATTCTGAAAGCCTCCTTTCTGAGTATAATCACCTTACTGTGCCCACGGAGTGTGGCCCCAAATGATTCAATTACAGCTGAAAGTCATTCTCTTCCCGGAACACAAGACTCTAGAAGCACATCTGCAGTCTTTTGCATTCAAGAGCTATTTTTTCTTTCATAACTGTTCCTGCAAGAATGTAAATGCAGATGAGGATAATGTTTTGTCTGACTTCTCTCTGTTCTCTCTTTTCTGTCTGATCTGCTTTTGTGAAGTGAAGTGTTATGTCTTAGGATAAATCATCATCAGTTTACCAGCAAGTGAGTTTATAAACGACCTGATTCAAATGAGGAACATTTCCTCATAGAACCAACGGTAAAGGATTCTAAGTTTCCCACTAACCCCCAATAACCTATTTAACTCATAGTGAAACTCATTATGCAGTATTAACATTTCCCTGTCACTTTGGGAAAAGGAGCTGATGTTTCAAATAACTTGAAATGTCTGGAACTGCCTCTGACATACAGCAATTTCCTCCTCCCTGCTTGTGATAAGAAGATTCTTTTTCCCTCTTCTCCCAGACAGCCATATGTGGTGTATTTGAGGGTAGGGATGTATGTATCAGTTACCTACTGCTGTGTAAGAAACCACTGCAAACTTAATAACTGAAAACAGTAATTATTTATTGGTTTGCAGTTCTGTATGTTGGGAGTTTGCGCTTGGCTGGTAGGTTCTCGGTTCAGCCATGTGTCAAAAGTCAGCTTGGTGGAGTTGGGTAGCCAACATGGCCTTCCTCACATGCCTGGTGGTTGGTTTTGGTTGTCAGCTGGGCTTCTCTCTCCACATGGCCTCTCATCCTCAAGAAGGCTAGCCTAGGCTTCTTGTCTCAGAGTTCCAAGAGGGTGAGCGTGGAAGCTGAAAGACCTCTTCGACTCCAGGCTCATAAGTTGCAGAGCTCTGTTTGCTGATCAAAGCAACTCATGAGGCCAAGCCCAGATTCAAGGTCTCTTCTTGATAAGAGGAGCAGCAAGTTCAAATTGCAAAGGGATACACGGGGATGGGGGAATCGCTGCAGCCATTTTTGTAGAGTACGAGGGTGTCGGAGTGGAGAGGTGAGAAGGTGAGGAGCAATGAAAGTGGGTGAGACTCCCGCTTTACTGCTTCCTCGTAATGTGATCTTAGAGAAATTATTCACCTGCTCAAGTTTAAGTTTATTCATCTCTTGAGAGTAATGCCTCCTTATCACAATGGTTGTGAGAATTAGGGTTAATGCTTATAATCCACCTAACAAAGTGCTGGTCACAGACAAGCTGTTAGTAAGTGATTATTTAGTATTTCCTGTCTTCCGCCCTCACCTCTCAAAGGCAAGCAACATGGCCGACTTTAGGCATCTCTGCCGGGATGCTCCTCAGGTAGCTGAAAATTGGGTCATCTGCAGAGAGCTCACTAACTCTCCTCCCTCACCTCCCCATCCCTACATGCGTGTCTCACAGTATCCCTTGTTCCAGATAAAGGGATCCATCCAGATAACTGCCCCAGGTAGGGGCCTGGGAGCCATGTCCTCCAGACCCCACATCTGCCTGCTGGTTCCTGCCTTCCCCCCTTAAGCAGATGTCTGTCAGACACCTGCAATGTACCAGGCTTCATGCCAGTCCTGGGTTTGACGGATAAGTGAGGCCAATGTGGTTCCTGCCCCCAGGGAATTTGTAATCCAGTGATTATATGAAAATCTCCAAGTTCCATGAAAGAAACAAGATATTGTGTGGAAAAAGAGGGACACTGGGGAGCCTGATTCTGCCCAGCCGCCTTCTCCATTGTACCCCAGCTGAGTCCAAGCTGCCATTATCACTAGCAGCCCAGCAGCAAGGAAGCTCTTACCCTGTATGGTTTGTTCGTCCTCCACAGTGTTGCTGGAAATATCTTTTTGGAAAAAAAATTTATCTCTAATTCCCTGCTTGAAAATCCCTATGGCCCACAGGATTAAAATCCAAACTCAAGATGGCATAAATGGCCCTTCCCTCTATGCCTGAATCTAGCCATGTCCCTCCCCAGGGATCCTTCACCCTCACAGACTACATTCCTCACAGCTTCTTGAAGTGCTTATACTCTCGCATGGTTCTGTGACTTCACTTCAGGGAAGGTCTTTACTCTGAACTGCATCTCTTTGTTGCTTACCTCTCCCCCAACCACACACACCAAGTTTCTATTTACTTTTGTCCCTCATAGCTTTAGAACATAGTAAGTGTTCAGTCAATGTTTGTTGAGTGAATGTTTGTGAGGATGGTCAGAGGTAGGGGGTAGTGTGATTCAAGTAAGGGTTAGTTGCATATGGTTAGTGTCTGAGGAAGAGTACCATGAGGAAGAAGGGTAGACACTTGGCACTGTAGGGGGGGGTCTAGGGGTGGGGTGAGGGTCATCATCCCATCTCATCTGTGTTGGCAAAACAGCAGTAGAGAGGAAACAGGGATTCTTGTACCCAGTCAGTCAGAAAGGAGTGTTACAATGGAGAGGTGTTCTCTGAGGCTGAATCCATGCCTCCAGAAACCAGCAGTTAGGAGGATATTGCTGTGATTTCTGTCGTGCAGGGAGCAGTAATATAGAGCTTCTAATTGAGAGAGATTAATAGGTCTTGCAAGCTCCAAAAACAGGAAAACAAGCAGACACACCAGTTAACATGAGTACAAAGTTTAGTTTGCAGTTTTGTTCTACTATAGAATAATTCTGAAAGTCCAGGCTATTTCTCAGCTAGGTTTTAAACCCTCAATAGGTTCATTTTACTCATTCTATTGATTTTGTCTTTGTCAGCCTCTATTAGTGCTAAGAAATAACTTAGAGTCTATTTACCATGAATGAATGAATGTTTTGGCATTTAATTAATTGCAGAAATCAATGGTCCTAAAATAGGTTGTAGAATAATTTCATACCTGTAAGCTCATAGAATACTCACAACTTCATAAATATGACAGAACACAGTTTCATTATTTGTAATATGATGTTGATAATAGCAGCCAACAAGGCATCCAAATTGGAAAGGAAGAAGTAAAAGTATCTTGTGTTCACAGATGACATGATCTTATATGTATAAAACCCTAAAGACACCACAAAAAAACTGTTAGAAGTTTGATAAGTGAATTCAGCAAAGTAAGAGGATACAAAGGCAATACACAAAACTCACTTGCATTTTTATGCACTAATAATGAACAGTCCAAACAGGACATTAAGAAAATAATTCCATTTACAATAGCCTCAAAGGAATAAAATGCTTAGGAGTAAACTTAACCAAAGAAGCAAAAGACTTTATGCACTGAAAACTACAAAATATTGCTGGAAAAAATTAAGGAAAATACAAACAAGTGAAAAGACATCCCATGTTCATGGATTACAAGATGTAATATTTTTAAAATGTTCATACTACCCAAGGCCATTTACAGATTCTGTGCAATCCCATCAAAATCCAAATGGCATTCTTTTCAGAAATAGAAAAACCATCCTAAAATTCACATGGAATGTCAAAGCACTCCAGATAGCCAAAACACTCTCTAGAAAGGAACAAATCTGGTGACCTCACACGTCCTGATTTCAAAACATAATACAAAGCTACAATAATCAAACAGTATGGTGCTGGTGTAAGAGACATAGACCAGTGGAACAGAATAGAGAACCCAGAAATAAACTTTTATGTGTGTAGTCACAAATGGTCTTCAATGAGAGTGCCAAGACTACATAATGGGGAAAAGATAGTCTCTTCAAAAAATGGTGCTGGGAAAACTGTATATCTACATACAGAAGAATGAGTTTGGACCCTTACCTTACACCATATACAGAAATTAATTCAAAATGAATTAAAGACCTAAAAATAATATCTGAAACTGTAAAACTCCTAGAAGAAAACATAGGGGAAAGCTTCATGACATTGGCATTAGCAATGATTTCTTGGATACAACACCAAAAGTGCAGGCAGCAAAGACAAAAATAGAAAAATGGGACTACCTCAAACATTAAAACTGCACAGCAAAGAAGCAAGAGAGTGAAAAAGCAACCTATGGAATGGGAGAAAGTGTTTTCAAACTATATATCTGATAAGGGATTAATATCCAAAATATATAAAGAACTCCTACTACTCAAAAACAAATAACTCACTCAGTTAAAAAAAAATGGTAAAGGACTTGAATAGCCATTTCTCCAAAGATCTGCAAATGGCCAATCAGCATATGAAAAAATGCTCAACGTTACAATCTTCGGGGAAATGTGTATTAAAAGCACAATGAGGTAGTATAACTTTGAATCCATTAAGATGACCATTATCAAAAAAATAAAAAATAACAAGTGTTGGTGAGGATTTAGAGAAACTGGAACCCTTGTGCACTGTTGATGGGAATATAAAAATAGTGCGGCTGCCATGGAAGATAGTATGGTGCTTCCTCAAAAAATTAAAAATATAATTACCATTTGATCCAGCAATCCCACTTCTTGGTATATAGCCAAAAGAACTGAAAAGGAATCTCCACAAGATATTTGCACAGCCAAGTTCATTGCAGCATTATTTATAGTAACCAACAGGTGGAAGCAACAACCTAAATTTCTATCATAGATGAAAAGTTACAGAAAATGTGACATATACACACAATGGAATATTATTCAGCCTTGAAAAAGAAGGAAATCCTATAATATGGTACAACATAGATGAACCCTGAGGACATTATACCAAGTGAAATGAGCCAATCATAAAAAAACAAATAGTGTATGCTTCCACTTATGTGAGGTACCTAGAGTCAAACTTATAGAAACAGAAAGTAGAATGGTGATTGCCAGGGCCTAGGGGAGGGAGAAATGGGGAGTTGTCTAATAAGTAAAGGGTTTCAGTTCTACAAGGTTAAAATGTTCTAGTGATCTATATACAACAATGTTCATATAAGTAACACTAAAATACTGTACATTTTAAAATGGTTAAGACAGTGAATTTAATGTTATGGGTTTTTTTATAACATTAAAAAAAATCATCCTACCTCACCAGCCTTTCACAGACTTAAAGAGATAATTAATGTATGTAAAGCAATTAGAATAGCACTTGACTCGTAATAGGGACTTATGTGTTAGTTATTATTATTGCCACAGATTAATCAACTCAAGCCCAAGGATGACAAGTGACTTTCTTAGTGTCCCACAACTGCTAAATGATACAACTGGACCTTCAGGTCAGGTTTTCTGAGAACCCCAGAGGTCATGGATTTTCCACTATTTTTTTGCTTCCTAAAACTGAACTTTTCCCCCTTAATGGCAAAAATTTAGGTCCTGGGATTCCAAACCAAAATTTCAAAGTCACTAGTCTGTTCCTTAATAAATAAACAAATCAAAAAAGGTGGATTTTTAAGGGCATGCTGTTCTTTCAATGCAAAATTTTTTATCACTTAGTTTACCTTGGGGGGCAGTGTATTCCTTCCCCCCGAATCTTTCATCTCATTTGACCACATCTTCATTCTAATCTCTTGCAAAGCCAATCCTAGTCCATTACCGTGCCTCAGGACAAATGAGTCTTTAGTCTTTAACTAAATCTTTAGTCTAACCATCTGGCTTTGCCTTTGAAACTAGCCAGTGGTTGGACTGAGAAAGGAAAATTCCAAGGAAGTGGGGATTGTGTCTGTTGCATGTACTGTTGAATTCCTAGGGCTTTATGTGGTGCTGTTTTTGTATATAAATGAATAAAAGAAAGGTGAGTGCTGTTTTAAACAGGAACTCAGAGTATCCAAGCTGGAAGTCATCCAAGGTCACCACAACTACTCAGGAGAAGAACGAGTTTCAAAATGTTTCTACTTTCTACTGCTATGTTCTTAAATAATAGTGATCAGGTGCCCTGTATGTAAGATACATTCCTGAAAGACATACTTTGGTCTCTTTTTGTGAAAATGCTGTCAATGCTACTGAGGCAGTTCTCTGAATTTGGCAGAGTCTGATCTTTATTATCAGACAGGATGTTTCATTTTATTTGGGGCCCAAAAGACTAGTTTTCAACCCACTTAGTTTGTTTTAAAGGCGAAAACTGTTTTGGAGAAGAGACAGTGTCTTCCAGAGTGTCAGGAGAGACAGTAGCAGGCTTTTCCTTAGAAAATTTTGACAAGGGTGGTCAAGTGGGCCTTGCAGGGGTAGAGAGGATAAGGAGAGATTGGAAGTTTTTGATGAAGCATTACACTGATGAGTGCTGTGACCCAGGAACATTTATCTAGCACCATGATACAGGATTACCTGAAGAAGCAAGATGCTGGAAACAGGAAAATCAGAGGAGAGTCAGTTGCAATAGTTCAAGTGGGAAGTGAGGCTACTCCAAAACTTGTCAGTGGTGGAAACTGAAAGAAAGGAGGCATGCAACATTAGGAAATGAGACTTGTTTACCTTTTAGAAGGGAAGAACCAAGTCTTCAGTTTCCAGCACCGACAGGTACTCAACATACAGATGTTTCATGAATTAATGGATTCATTGAAAGTGAGGGCCAAGGGAAAACAAGGATTACAGGATGCCTTCAAATAATTTTCTCTCTTTTCTCTTTTTTCAATCTAGTTAGCTATGAATGGCAGTTCTATTAAGAATACTGAGTATGTCAAGAGAACAAATCTCATTCCTGGGAAAGATAATGAGTTCAGTTTGGGTCCGGGTGAATCTGATAGTCAGGTAGTAGTTGGAAATCTGGGACTTGGAAAGAGGACAAAGGTGGAGTTTCAGGAGAGGTCCAGAGTGCAGAGAGGACGTCATCACCCAGTGAAGAAAGTTGAATTCCTTGGTGTGGATGAGATTGGAAAGCCTGGTGTGGGAGGAAAAGAGAAGCGGTTATACGTACAGGAGAAGCACGTGCATGAGAAGAGGGAGAAGAAAGAAAACCAAGCAGGAAAATAGAAAGGTAATTTAATTAGAGTATATCCAAGGGAAGAAAGAATTTCAGTTAGAAGATAGTGGTCAAAAATATTAAATTTTGAACAGGAGGCTGAAATGTTCACGAGAAGTGAATAAATTTGTGCTGACCTTGGAAGATGACCATGAATTAGTTCCTAAAAATTAACGCGTTGGTAAGAACAGTGAAGAAATCTGCTGGGAAGCTACTGTGAGTCCGAGAGTTAACACAGCTCCGGCCTCGCTGGCCTCGAGGATTGAGGCCCAGTTGCTCGTTGATGGGGGCGCGCTCTATCTGCTCAGAATCAAGCAACAAAGCCACTGAGAGGTTTCCTGAGAGGAATCGCGTTAACAGGGGTTCCCTTCTGTGCTCTCCTGACTAGCTTGCTTGTCATGCTCGGCATTCCGCGGGCGTCGTGCTAAGGAAATAAGGGGGCTCCCAAGGAAGCCTGTTGCAGAAAACTTCTGCCTTAGTACTCAGAAATTGGGAAATCTCTGCATGTGTACAAGGGCTTAATGGGATTAACTGGGATGAAATACTGAGATCTGCTCCTCAGCAAAGGAGATTTTACTCAAAATCTCTGACACTCAAACAGCCATGCGCCTTCTACGCCAACCCTTCCCTACTCTTCTCCATGGAAATGCCAACGCCATGTGTGAGGGGTGTCCTGCTGGGTATTCAGGGAGAGGAGAAGGAAAATCAAATTCCCATTAAGAGCTTTGGGTTATGACTTTCAGGCCAGCCGTAAGTTTTGTCTTCTGAGGAAGGTGGTACAATTCGTTATCAACAATCAGAAACACTCAGTGATAGAATGATTCGGTTTTCAGAAGTCAAAAGGCATTGTGTGCCCTCCAGAATGCCACAGGGAAAAGATAAAGCATAGATTTTTTGAAATTCAGTAAGTTTTCATCATTTTAAAGTTATAAAATGACTGGAAGCTAGACAGATATATAGATATATGCTTGTGTGTGTTTGTGCAAATACATTGGTTTGGGCTGGTGTTTGTTTTGTTTGCCCCACTTGGGCCATTTCTGTACTTTTTCATTCGAACTGAGATTGGCCTCTTGGGACTTTGCAAGCGGAACATCCTCATGTCCAAACACAGAGCTTCGCCTTCAGGGTATGTATACACTACTGCGGTGGTCCTCATACTTGAATGTGCGTTAGAGTCACCTGGAGGCCTGGTTAAACCACAGATGGTTCCCCCGCCCCCAGAGTTTCCGGGTCAGTAAGTCCAGGCTGAGACCTAAGAATCTGCATTGATAGCAAGTTCTCACATTAGAGATTCCCGAATCTTCTTGGTTTGTGGTTCTCTCGAAGTCGCAGTAATGTTTTTGCTGTGCCCATAGGTTGGACTGTCAGACTTAGGCAATCCTATTCCTCGGTGGAAAGAAATACCTCACAGTTCTGTTTATTAAGTATTTAGATTCAAACAACTTAAAAAACACTTATGTCCTAACAACTTAGTAGATATTTAAAAATACCCTTAAATTGAAAGAAAATAATTTTTAAATTTCGTTATTAACCACAATTACTTAATAATGGGATGTGTGCACTGGTAGACACGGCAGTTTCTCAAACTGAGAATGAGATTGGATGTCACCACCATATTTTCTATTCCACACTGATTTTCAGCAAGAACTTGGTTTTTATCATAGCAGCTGTCAAAGACCCAGCTTCACAAAGCTATGGCATCGTGAAAGAGAACGCTATTGAGAAGAGCTCATGTCACAGTTGTCAGCTACCTTGAGCCAGTAGTTTGCTCGGTGTCTGACAGATGTCCAGTGTTGCTGTGAGTCCCTTGAAATTTTAAAATATTTCAAGGTGTCCTTGTGAGTTTACTGCTGTGCCCCAGGGCAGCTCTGGGCACATTTTGGGAAGTGGGTCTCAAGTGTTGCCCATGCTGCTGGTTTGAGGATTCCTCTTTGGGAACTGTTGTGCTGACGACTCAGAGAGATCACAAGGCAGGTGCTTTCTGAGCGTTTTCTCACTTTCTTTGACAATCCTTAATATCCTAAAAAATTTGGGAAGCAAGCAATGCAGAAAAATACATACATGTTTGCCATTAATGATTTTTTTTTAATTTTTGTAGCAGAAGAATTAGATAGGGAAGGAATCAGAGAATGAATAAAGACACCACAAACAGAGTTGTAGGTTGTGAGGTGAAAAGCACTTAAAATTGTGTGCAATTGTTTTTATGGTGCATTTACAAAGCAATTATTTTGTCATGCCATTTTCAGTCATAATTAATTAAACTGGGCAATCCCAGTGAGCTAGGTAAGGATTACTGTCTTGGCGTTACACACAGGAACTGATACATCAGCTTAAGTGACTTGCTTTAGGCCAAAGAGAGCTTAATTTCTTGGAGACAGAAGACTAATATCACAGTATTTTAGTTTTCGTTAAAAAACAACTTATAAGAAACGGGCCTTATTATTTCACTTCAAATTCCCTCAAGCTTCATAGTTAATTTTCTCAAAGATCTTGTAAGGTGGGTGAATAGCAAGCAGTCCCATTTGACTAATGAGAAGCCCGCAGCCAGTGGTGAACGTGTCCAGAGCCTGAGTTTCTGAAGCATTTGGGGGAACCAGTGAACGGAAGAGGGAAGACAGTTTGAAGCTGGAGCTGTAGAGAGAGGAAGGCTGGTGGGTACCTTTGAAAATAATTGAGGCTGGTTCCTGGATCCTCAACAGCATCTTCTCAGAAAAAAAACAAAACTCAAAGCCCCTTGAAGACAAAAGGACAGAAAAAATCATTTTAAGCCAAAAAAAGCAGGTAACGATCAAAGTGCTCCATCTTGAGGGTAGACGTTCAGCTTCTGCTTGATGAAATCACTACTTCAGCAGGGGCCCAAGCCAAGACGTTGAGGGGGATCTATTCAGAGACAAAGAGCTCAGCAAATACTTCTATGTAGACATAATTTAAAGAAACCTGTGTATATAACTGTGGTCCTACATGTCTTTGGCTCATCTGCAATGCCTGAAACAATGCCTTGCAGGTTAAGCAGTGCTTGATATACATTGCTGAGGTTTCTAGAGTATGACTGCAAGATTCTGGAGGAAAAGAGAGGAGACCACTGGTTATAAACTGAGTGATTGCCTTTTTATCTGTCCTGGAATCTATGAGATTTGATATACGAACCAGCAATCTAGATGATTAAACAGAGGACACTCACTAAGGTGGCACTGAATCATTAGGTTGTTAAACTCCTCAAAGTTTCAGATAAAACTCAATCATCTCAAAAAGAGAAATGCCACTGTTCTGGAGTCGCAAGGAGCGACCTGCAGTTGGAATCGCAGCTTGGCTACTTCTCGCCGTGTGACCAAGGCCATTCTCTAAACTTTCAGTTTCCCACCTCATGGGTCTGTATCAAGCTCAAAAATGAGTTAATAAATGTGAGAGCAGACTGTAAGTTTTTAACTAGATACCTTCAACTCAAGGTGATGCTCAGAGCCCAGAACACCACTTCTCTCCCAGAATCTGCTCCTCCTCCAGTCCCTTACTCATCATGCAAAACACGTATGCCGACAGGGCAGCGACGCTGGCCTGGGTAAGTCAGCACGTGTGCGTCCTGGGAGTCCTCGGACTGTACAGCTGAGGGGCACGTGTCCAGTTTAGACAGAGCCACTCAACCACCACAGTGTGCCAGGCCCCGAGCCTTGTTTCTGCAGTGCCTTGTGCAAGTGTCACACACAATAGATGCACAGCACAAGGCTAGAGCCTGCTGACCTGCCTGATGGGACCTCACCCCCTTCCCCAGGGCCTTATGCACGAGTGGTTGCTGAGCCAGCAGCTCCAGCGTCCGGCCAGCCCACTCACTACTGCTCACAGCCTACGGCCCCTCACCATGTCTCACCCTTGAGATAAATTCTAAGTTCTCATTGCCCTTTACCGTTTGGGTGTTCAAGTGAAGGATTTCATGGGTCTCAAGACTTCCAGTTTTAAAATCAGAATGATAGATCACCCTGTACATGGCCATCGTAAATTTTATCTCCTTTGAAACTAATGTTCCAATCTCTACAGTAGGAATTCAGAATTATTTTCTCTCTCTATATATGCCTACAGCATTCTGTTTACACCTCTGTCTTAGTTTTTCTCAGGTATTAGAATTCTCTCCCAAGTGTTTGTTTCCTTCTTCAGATTTTTAGCATCTTACAGTTGTGGTCCTTGTCTCCTCCACAGTGTCTAGCTGGTACTTTGCATATTGGAGTTAAAATTAAGAGTTCTTGGCTTGAACTGAAGAAAGAAATCATTAAATTCAGAATGAGTAAAAACTGACCGTGGGCGTCATAATGGACTAAATAAACAACATTTTAGAAGAGATAATGTGATTCTCAGATGAATCAACATGAGGATAACAGGAAACAGGCTGAGATTTCAGCAAAAGGGAATACCACGTATCCAAAAGCAGCCTTTGGCCAGAAGGATGATGGGGGGAAAAAGTGGGTATAGCTTGTGAAAGATTATGAAATCTCTCTCAGAATCATTCAGCACTGTCCCACCATCCAAGTATCTCGGTTTAAGATGAAGATTTTCAGGATTAAGCGCTGGACATAGTGCTGGAGGCAGGGTCCAGGCAGGTACCTTCTGAAACCCTGTGGACTAGGATGAGTCGTTACCGTATTTCTAAGAGAAGTGACATCCCTTTCTTTCTTTTTCACGAAGGTAGGACGCGCTGGCTTATTCCTGTCCAGGTCGTGCTTGTTGAGGTTTAGAAGTCAGGGCTGTGAACAACGTTGTAGTTAGTACAACGCTAACTAGCAGCAGATGAAGATATTACATTATAGTTGAATATTTTTCCCACCAAGGATTTATTTGGGAACGTGAAGTCTCCCTGAATTGCCACTTCCCATGGTCTTCACTGAGGAACCATTGCTCCGAAGTCCTTCCTCCACCATGGGGCCTGACCATCTGCTCACAGTAATTGCAAATTTCACCTCCATGATTCATAGTCTCCCTATGTTCTTTTGCACATCTTTGAAATGCCCCAGGCAACTGCTCTTCCCTCCAACGGGCAGGGCAGCCGGAGCAACCACAACAGCTGTGGGATTCACCAAGCCTTGTCCCTGCTCTGTTTCTGGCAGCCGGTGACAACCGCCAGGCCGCTCTCCAGAAAAGCCTGCAGATTGTAAAGCCATTAGGGCTTAACTCCTCGGGGACAACAAAGAGCGCTGCCTTTGAATGTGAGCTCTGTGTGGGATCAGAGAGGCCTCTGGCACCTGGGCCTGTCCACGGGGCCAGGGCGATCTGCAGGGAAAGTTACAAGCTGCCGAGGGAGTATTTTCACAGGTTTTTCCAAACAAAGGCTTCTTTCTTCAAACCCTGTACAACTCTTTTCTGATTGCTAATTAACCAGACCTAGTGAAAAACAGGCCATTTCTGTACATAGAAGTTGTGTGTGTGTGTGTGTGTGTGTGTGTGCTCACGTGTGTGTGGTGTGGTTGACGTGCATTGTGATGGGTTTTTGTTTGTGTCTTTTGACGTGTGACGTGAAGCCCTGTTTTGAGTTTGAGGAGAGAGTGAATGGAGGCATCTCGGCTCGCCCAGTCGCTGGCCGCGCGCGCTCAGCCCTGCTGCCAGCTTCTCCTACTGCACGTGCTTCGTGTTTCGCTTGAAGTCACCCTCTCACTCCAAAACCGAGGCTCTCTTTCACTCTGTGTCTCTCAGAGTTCTCACCATTGCTCATCTGTCTTGCCCTGTTTGCTGCGTAGGAAGCTCCTGCCTGGCCCAGCTGTCTTCAATTATGACTTTGTTTACTTCCCCAGACGCTCTCCCGCTTTCCCACCCAGGACCTCCCCTCTGCCTCTCGCGTGCCTTTCCTCTGTGATGTGCGCTTGAAGCTCTGGAAGCCCCCTTTCCCCTGAGGCCCCTACAGGACACTGGTGGTTGTTCTAACCACTGCTTTGCCACTCGGTGCATGCTGCCACCTTGTCGAAGCCGACCAGAGCCTGGTGGCCTTCTGGAACGGTGGCCAGAGCCTTCCACACCCTACCTCTTTTAACTTAGTGTTTCCAGTTATGAATGAGGAGTTTTGTAAGTTTCATAATTCAGGATCCTGGAGTTTTGAAAGAGGGTTATATTTTGTTTATTTTATTCACAATTAAGGTGCTCATTGTGAGGTTATCTATCAACTCGATCTTTGCAATCAATTTGATATTTGATCAGTAAATGTGTCCATTTTGGCCTTTTTTGGTTCTGAGACTGGTGGGGGAAAGAAGCTCTTCGCAGGCCTCTAGTGGACATGTCATGGAACTGCAGAAGTCGTGTATTCAAATGTGTGACCTACAGGCATGAGGCAATCCCCAAACGTGTTTTTCATCGGATGTTTAATTTCATAGTGTAATAGTGTGTCTGAAGGTGTGGAAGATAAGAACAATGGTGAAATCAAACTCTTGGTTGATTTAACCACAGGGAATTATCAAGTTGTCCATTGTTGCCTGATGTCAACTGGAATGAGTTTCTTTATCCATTTAGTCTCTCTTTTATAATAGCAGCTGAATTTTAGTGTCAAATAATAACTGTAAATCAACTATACTCTTAGTTCCTTTTTTAGCAATAATTTTTATCAAGAATTTGAAATCTCTGGTATTTTAATAGTTTCATCATTTAAATGTTTCATTTCAAAAGAGTTGGAAATATATGTCTCTATAAAGACCTGGGAAGTAATGTTGTCCAGAGGCAACCCCAGCCTTCTCCAAAGACCAAAATCCCCCAGGGTTCTCTCCAGCCTTCAGTGATTTTCCGTGGGCGCTCCGCATTCGCTTCATGCCGGGCGGCCTCTCTCTCACGTTCCCTTCACCTAAGATAACTCTTCCCTTCTACCACGTCCCCACCTGGCGAGATTCTTCAGATCCTTACAAACCCAAGTCAAATCTATCTTCTATTTATAACTCCCCTCCCCACCCACACCTAACAGAATTAAAAAAAAAAAAACTTCTCTGTGGTGTTCAGTTTTATTACCTGAGCTGTGTTCCATCACGCATTCAATTTGTTATCTTAAGTTAACTTGTAAAGGATCCGTTTCTGCTCCTGGGCAGTTAATAGTGTATTTTGCAGGTTTCTCATCGTCACTCTAGCTGTAGTCCCAGCACAGCTTGTGGCACTTGGTAAAGACTGTTGAATCGTTAGCTGTTCCTTGTGGTGCTTGTCCTGGGTAAAACTGGGGGTTCGGGAAGTATGCCGCATTTTGTCATTTGTATCTCTGTTTGCATCCTGCACCTGACCTCCCTTCTTGCTGCCTCTCCACAGTCATCTCCAATGTAAAGCGATTTTAAGGCCCTGAATAATGTAAACCTTATCTTGAATTTAAATGAAATGCTTTGCCCTACATCAAGCAACTAAGCTGGTGAGAGAGTTGTTTTGGGGAATGGAATCCCCAGCTCCTAATATACAGTCATGACTGTCTCGTCTCCCTAAGAATTAGGCTAGCTTCATTGTGTCCCAAAGGGGCTTCCATTCTGCCTTTTGGATTAAACTTGCAAAATATTTTTAAGATACTGACATGGAATGTAGTTCTGGAACAAATCAGCCCTATGTTTAAGTCTGTATAGAGTTGAAAGCCCTAGGATCATATTTTGAGCTATGTATGAGGACAGTGAGATTATGAGTCCATCACTGCAAGACAGACCTTGAACTAGGGCAGAAAGGGCTGGGGATGGAACTTGAAAGAGGATGACTTTACGGGTAGCTATCTGCTGAGGGGCCACTTGGGACTTCACATCAGAGGCTTGAGCAAATCTTACAGGTTGTGGGTGACATTGACTAAAAGCAAGTGGTCGCCAAGGCATTGTGTGGGACTATTAAAGTGAAATGGAGTTTTCTTTGTTGAAAAAGCCAACTTTGTTTTTGTTTAATATTCTTTGGGTCTGGGTTTCTTAATCTAGTGACCTCTTATCTCTTTAAAACTTAAATTGTAAGAAAAAATGTATATATACATGCCATGTATGTAAGTGGGGAGAGCTTTGGAAAGATTCTTGAAAGCCTAAAAATGATTAGGAATTACTATTTTTAATTGGCTGAAAGGTAGTATGTTTTATAGTATGAGTCACATTAAGCGATTTTTTCTCTAAACATTGCCTGAATTGAACTGAATATTACATTTACACATACTGCCCAATTGTTTACTAAATTCTTTTAATTGGATGATGGAATTAAATTTGAAAACTACTGTCCAGATATCCTAACACTTTTGGCAACAGCCTAGCAGTGGCCTTTTACTAAAGACTTTCTGTACTTTTATGAGGCAAAAGTGAAGGAATTGGAGTGATTAGTTAGGTTGAAAGAACGATTTATTTTTAAAAGAACGAAAGAACACAAGTAAAATTTATCTCTAAGAGTAAGTTGTTTGGAACTTGGACAGGTGATGGGGAGCAAGTGTTTCTTTAGTTATGTCGTTTTCTAAATTTGTAATCAAACATTACCATTAGTCATAGAAAGATAAAAGGAAGAAATAAGACTAAACTGCAGATCTAAATACTTGCAAATATAAATTATCTTGACAAAATGAGTCTAGAAGGAAGACACATACTGATATGAAGGGATTTTACTTCAATTAAGGAAAAGATTTAAGAGAAGAACACAAGGCAGTATCTTATAAAACAGTAAAAATAAATCAAAGATACTTATGCTTGAGGAAATGAAAATGCTAGGTGTTTAATATCTCTAAATTCATAATACAATGATACTTCACTTATCCAAAATTCAGTTATGTGACTGCATCAATAATATGGAAAAGGCCCATAAGCAAAGCAACAACAACAAAAAACACTGTCCTTAAAGAACCAAGGTTAAATCTGTGTATCAACCCCGCAGTGCACTGTCTGCACTGTCCTCAGATAACTCTTTTAACATCTTTCTCCAGACTCTCAGAACTGCCAGTAAAAGCTGAGTAATCTGGGACAAGTTGGATGACTTCCACCAAAGTTTTCTAGTTGCCTATCAGATCTTAACTAAATTAACCTGTGGTCTGTTTTCCAAAATGAAATTCTGTAATAATCCCAAAATAGAAAATTGATTCCTAACCCTTCTTTCTCTTTAAAAGTCATTGTATTTACCAATCATTTATCAGTGCTCTACACAGACCAGTGATCAACATAAAATTAATTCAATCTTAAGAGTCAACTTGGGAACAAATAAGAATTATAGAAGTTAGACTTGGGCCCCATTTCTTCAGGTTACTGATGCCTTCTCTCTGTGGTATTATTCATTACCAAAGAGGAATCTTGGAACATTTTGCTGGTTGCTAAAATCTCAAATGGCTGAGAATTTTTAAGGCTTTACCATATGTATGATATATAGCTGGCACATTTATCTTATTCCCTCTTCATCCCTACCGTAGAGAACTATGAAGAAAAAGAAAGCGAAACCCAATAGAAATGGACATTAAATATGCTCTGGGGAAAGGCAGCAGAAAGTACTTCTGGAAATGTTCTATATCTGCTAATTATATAATAGCCTCATTTATAAATGCTTGTAAGTTTTTTAAATTAAGCATAATTTGTCATTTATGTAATTTATAATAGGAATTAATTCAAATGAACCTAATGAATGCCTTCTAGCATCAAACACATTTGAGATGATGCAAGAAAATAAAAAATGAATAAAGCTGCTCTCAAGGAGTTCACAGTTTGGTGGGAGGACATCCCACATGCAGATAAGAGTGATGAGTGCTCACAGAAATGCTGTTTCTGTTGGAATCAGAACATGGGTAGCTTTCAGTCATCTGTTTTCTAGAGATATTGTATATTAAATACATTAATTTTTATAAGAGATCATCTTCACCCTTGTGACTAATACTCATTTTCTAGAACCAACTAATACTCACGGTCTGGAACTTAAAATAATAAAAAAAAATTACAGATTTTTTCCCCCTGAATATCAGATGTATATGTTTCATGACCCTGAGAAAACTCATTATTTTATTATTTTAAAAAGTTTGCTATCCATTAAATTAACTTCGTCATCCAGTTTTCATGTGTGTTCGTCAATATGTGGCCCATTCATTCATTTGGTTTACATCTGAGAGCCTATGTACTAGGCACTGCTTTAGCTACTGAAGATGTGTCAGTGTGCAAAACAGAAGAAAATCCCTGGCCCGGGAAGCTTTTATTCAGAGGAGAGGTGGACTTGAGGCCAAGAAAATGAGCAAATGTCATGGAGGAAATTGAAGATGCTCTGGAGGAAAACAGTTAAAGCAGGGACGCGGGACTGATTGTGACTTTTTGCTAAGGTGCCACAGGAACGTATTTTAAAGTGGTCCCTCTGCCCATCGGTATTTCAACCTGGAACCTTGCAGCTGTTCATTTTCATCCTAGCCTCTTCCCCGCTTCCCTACTCTGCAGTCACCCCCCTGAACCATGATGTACCCATGGTGATTATCTCCCTCATTCCGTGGAAAGTTATTTTGAAGTTTCTTTTAATTATTTTTATATCCAGCCCCTCATTGAACATAGTACTCTGTATACAATAAGTCTGATAAATATATGTGTTGTATTTTCAAAATTAAGAAAGGAATCTACTCTCTGTATTTCCAGTACTTTTAGTTTTAGAGTCCTTCAAGTTCTAGGTTTACCTTAAGGTTTTCTTTTTAAAGAACTCTTCTCACAGGTATTCTCAGTTTTCTCACTGCCGTATTGTTCAGCACAACCAAGCATAGAATGATGTGACCTACTATGTATTTATCACCAAGGGTCCTTCTCTGTCTTTTTAATATCAAAATCTCAAAGCTGAGATTGGTCAGATATATGGTCAGATAGAAAAAATTGCTGTCTGCTCTTCACAGGCAAGTGAATGAAAGATAAGTAGATATGTTACAATAATGCCAACTTGAGTTTATATAGTACCCCTGCTGTGATGAGGCGTTGGCAGCATTTCTTATAGTATTTAACTTAGCAGCGAGGATAAGCAGGTTGCTGTGAGTCAGACAAGTAGAGTGAAACAGGCATCACAGTGTAGGAATAGCATGAGTTTTGTAATTACATGTTTTGGAGAGAGAACTAGATATGAATAGAGTTGGTGATTTCTGTGTAACCTTTGGCATCACTTAAATCTGAGCTTGTTTCCTCATCTGTAAAATGGGCATACAATGAAGTCATGTGTGTATAATATAGCCTGCTCCAAGATTTGCCTTTAAGTAGTCACTCAGTAAATGTTAGTATCCTTTGTCTTTCTTTTTAGACGTAATCACTTCTTTGATTTACCTGCCTTGCTAGCCTGAGAGCTTCCAAATGGAAAGAACTGTGTCTTGTTGATCTTTGGCCCCCGTGTAGTTCCTTGGCTAGTAATTTTTCAATAAAGCTGCATTTTAAAAATTAATATTAAGCTTTATTTTGAGATTTTTTAATTGAAATATAGGTGGTTTACAATATTGTGCTAGTTTCAGGTGTACAGCAAAGTGTTTTATTTATACATATATGTGTATATATATTCTTTTTCAGATTCTTTTCCATTATAGGTTATTACAAGATATTGACTATAGTTCCCTGTGCTATACAGTAAATCCTTGTTGTTTATCTGTTTTTTTTATCTGTAGTAGTGTTTATCTGTTAATCCTGTTCTCCTCATTTATCCCTGCCCCATTCCCCTTTTGGTAACCATAAGATTGTTTTCTATGTCTGTGAGTCTGTTTCTGTTTTGTAAATGAGTTCATTTGTAATATTTTTTTGATTCCACATGTAAGTGGTATCATATGATATTTATCTTTCTCTGTCTGACTTACCTCACTTAGTTGCTGCAAATGTCATTATTTTATTCTTGTTTACAGCTAAGTAGTATTCCATTGCGTATATATACCACATCGTCTTTATCCACTCATCTTCAATGGACATTTAGATTGCTTCTATGTCTTGGCTATTGTAAAAAGTGCTGCTATGAACACTGGGGTGCAGGTATCTTTTCAAGTTAGAGTTTCCTCCAGATATATGCCCAGGAGGGGGATTGCTGGATCATATGGAAAGCCTATTTTTAGTTTTTTAAGGAACCTCCACACTATTCTCCATAGTGGCTGCACCAATTCATATTCCACCAACAGTGTAGGAGGGTTCCCTTTTCTCCACACCCTCTCCAGCATTTATTATTTGTAAACATTTTAATGTTGGCCATTCTGACTAGTGTGAGGAGATACCTCATTGTGGTTTTGATTTTGAGCATCTTTTCATGTGCCTGTTGACCATCTGGATGTATTCTTTAGAGAAATGTCTGTTTAAGTCTTCTGTTCATTTTTTTTTTAATTGGGCTATTTGTTTTTTGTTTGTTTGTTTTATTGAGTTGTTTAAGCTGATTGTTTATTTTGGAAATTAAGCCCTTATTGATCACATCATTTGCAAATATTTTCTCCCAATTTGTATGCTGTCTTTTCATTTTGTTTATGTTTTCCTTTGCTGTGCAAAAGCTTATAAATTTGTGAAAACATTTTTAATGAAAGTGTTTCTTATTTTGGGCTCAGCAGCATTCCTCCCAGCAGGGGCTGCACTGCTCTCTCTCTCGCTCTCTCTCTCTGAGGTTTCCTCTTGAATCTTCTTGTTTTGGAAGAGCCATTCAATGACCATGCAGTCACCCAGCACAACGGCAAGTGGAAAAACAGATTTCTCTGTGACTTGGATGGCTCTGTGGCCCACCACCCCTCACAAGTATCACCATACCCTCTCAGCAGCCACACTGGCTTCCTGTCCAGAGAATAAGTGGTCTTGTCCCCCCTCCCCATAGCCCAGTCTGACAAGTGGCACATGTAGCAGGAGCAAGCTGGCTGGAGAGGGCATGTGAGGGGGCCATGTCGATAGGAAGGAGGAGGCTCTGAAGTCCTGAGAGTGGGGAGTCTCCAGTTGGCCCTCCTCTCCCCTCCCCTCCCCTAATGCTCTGTCAGTACTTTGCACATGTCACCAAAAACAGTGAGCTGGGGAGATGGGGTTTTGTCTTTTCAAACCTCACATCCTGTGGGCAATGATGGATAGAATATAGTCAAATACTACCAACCACGTTCTTCATCCCAAGAAGCTATCTGGTTCCATCTCTGTTTTTAGATTAGCCTGCATTAATAAAGACTTTAGGAAAATGATATTCTACATGCCTTTGAAGATCCCTAGAAAGTGAGATTTCTCTATTTCGTGTAGCCTTCCATTCCTATAGTTTTCCAGTTGTATCTAACCCATGAAGTAGCCGCATCCCCAATTGATGAAACTCACCTCAAATATGATGATTATTATGTCCAAGTATAATGGCTCCCAACTGTGACTTTTCCATGGTCAGAACAGAGTGTCACCAGGTTTGGTATATTTAAAAAAAAAATCCTGATATATTACAAAGTGAATGGTCAGAGGTTAACTAGAGGTTACTGTGTAGAGAGTTGGCTGAGGGTTGAAATAGGAGATGAACCTTTACTGGTTTGGTTTGGTTTGGTAGAAGTTAAGCTGATATTAATCTTGTGGTATGAAGATGGGCCAGGAAGGACGAAGGCCATCCTTCCAGCTTGAGCACTTGAGCACAAATATGCCAGCTGATGAAGCATGTGCTCTTTGAAGGAAGAGTCCTTAAGTGACAGCAGGATTCCACCAATCAGAGACTAGCTGGCTCAGCTCTAGGTGCCCAGGTTTTCCCCCATACCGTGCTAGTCCTGCGTTCTCTGATGCACTCACTTCTGAGTTGAGTGAAGCATTTTCTTATTCTCTAAATAAACAATGTTTTGCGTGTCTTAGGAGAAAAACTGTAGTTAGAATATAATGCTTCCAAAGGATTGAAACAAGGTTTAGTTTCCCTGGAAACCATCCTCTTTCCCGATTGCTGTACACATTTTTTCGTAGATCATTAGCACCTGAATCTCTTAACAGTGAAAGCCACCTTAAAACTCACAATATGTGTGGTATTTTAAAACACATCCTATTTTTTTAAAAAAATTCAGTATACAGCACTGCAAATGTTTGGTCTTAGCTACCATTAGACGAGAAGGGAAGATGTGTGTGTGTGTGTGTGTGTGTGTGTGTAAGATGATAGAAAAGAAAATCTGGGGATTTATTAAAAGCTAAGGGTTTTGATAAGTTCTGAAGTCACTGAAGGTCAGAGCTGGCTGAGGCAGCTATCACTCAGTGCTGGCGTTCCCGTGTTGGGATTATTGGGAGCATTAGAGTAGAGTAGCTAATCTTTTGTGGCCAGTACCGCTTGCCTGTGTTGATAAGTATGATTAACAACTTTAAAAGCCAAATACATTATCAAATGCCTTATAGCTGCCAGGAATGCTCATGGCCACCCACGAGTCACAGCAAAATGAGAAACCAGTTCGGGATCTTAGGATGCCTGAGCCTTTTAGATAAGTATGCCTGTAAGTTTGGTTTTGAAGTTGTTTTCAATTAAATCGTGTCGAGCTCTTGTTAGAAAGCAGTCAGATATGAGCAAAAAAGTGAGGAATGTGTTTTTGGTTTGCAAGGTTGTGAAATGATGATGGTCATGATAATCTCAGAATCTACTTTAGGTCTGCTTTTGTTCTGAAATTTCAAAGTGAACTTTAAAAGAGATCAGTTTTTTTCAAAAGTTCATTGCATTAAAATGCATATGCATCAAAAAACTGCATAATCCAATTTTGATAATAACCCTGAATAAAAGTCAAAACTCTAGGCTATATCCAAATTGAGCGAGGCAACAGCAGGTGACATAATCTTCAGAACAGTGGAAGAAATCCAGTTTAGAAGGGGCTCAGCCAGACCAGCCATGGGCCCAGGGGCTTTGTTCCTCCAAACTGCAGCTTCATTGTTGTTGCCATTAGCATCATAATTAAAGAGGGCCTTTGTGCTAAGGGTTATACACAGGAGTCCAGGATTTCTCTGCCCAGAATTAAAGATAACACCATTGAAAATGTAAACCAGTATAATAAGGTCAAGGGTTCGTTATGGGTAGGAATGAAAGGAAAAGATAAGCACGGACTTAGGGTAGACAGCCTTGAAGCCTACTGGTGCCAGTTTCCAAGAGGCAAACCCCTTCTTGCAGAATTGTCTTCAGTTGGCATGAAACTGGCATCTGCCCCCCTGTTAACTTTCTCCAGTCTCAGCTTCTGAATGCCAGAACTTCACATACCTTCCCTAGCACGAGAGTGCCAAAGAAGGTTCCATTCCTTGGCAACAGAAACCACAAGCCAGCTCTGGAGAGCCTCAGACTTGCAGGAAAGATGTTGATGTAATGGAGATTCCTTTGTTTGTTTGCTTGTTTGTTTTTCTCAGTTGCTGGTATCCTTCTGAGCCCACAGTCGTGAACGGTTATTTTTGCACCACATTAATTTTTTCTGTTTTCAATACGACTTCCCAATGCACGGTCGACTTTCTGCTGACAAGATTTGTTCCCCCTATTTCTCTCTTTTTTTCCTAGATAATGTAAACCAGAAGTTTATAACTTTTGGAAGTTTACAAGTATTGGAATAGAAATCCTACATGTACAGTGGAGCATCACCTAGATGAGGCAGTGCTGACATTTTTAAACTGTACCTGATGTGGAATTAAGTTCTTATCGTTTGAATTCCATGTTCAGCTGTCATTGCTTCTCGGGTTCTTTCAGAGCCCTCCTGCTGCAGATGTGCTGGCAGGCTTTTCTTATGTAATCTTTTTAGATAAAGAAAGTTTAAAACATTGGGGTCAGTAATCCAAGTAGCAGAGCCAATTACTTTGAATTGCTTCAAAATAAGAATGTATCAGAGATGGGGGTGGTAGGTTGCCTTCATGTGAAAACATAATGGCTTCACAAAACTTCCCATTTTCAACAATACTAACATCAAAGTGAAAATTTATAATTTTGTAATGAAAAGTAGCATTTTTCCCCAGAAAAAGAAAAGGAATTAAATACATGAATTACATGACATTATATGATAGAAGTTATGTGATAATTTTACCTGTTGAAGAATATTAAATGCAAGAAAAGGGGTCTGTGGAGAGTTTGTTTTTAGAGCACAACATAAACTTGGGTTTGTTTGGTTTTCAACATTACCTGGAAGGTCTGCTACTGAAATTGTGTTGGAGGCACACGTAGCATCCTGAGAACCTGAGAACCACAAGTTGCAACTTGAAAATGGGTTCTGTGACCTCAGAGACTCTGGGAAGTCACAGAGCCCTCGTTGTGCACATCTGCTCCTGCCTGGCCTGTCTGCAGGACCCCTGCAGACTCCTACAAGTTGCTGCTTGCTTATGCTCCGAGTGCACGTGCACCTAAGCAACTCAGTAGCCAACACTGAAAGTACGACACTTCCATCACCACAAGTCAGAGAAACTCAGTCGTAGAAGGTGGTATTTATTTTCTGCTTAAAATGGGGTAAAAAAAAAAAAAAAGGCAGGCATACTCCAGATAGCTGTGTGCATGCTAGAGGGGTAGTCTGGCACCTGCTGCAGCCAGTCAAGGAACTGAATTCTACTTGATTAATCTTTTCACTTCTGAGTTTGTGTCATTACCCTTTCATCCACCTATTCTACCATACTTCCCAGGGTGTAAAACTATTGGAGAGGAACGTGAGGGACAGATCTGGCAAGGGACCCATCCAGAAAAGCACAGGCATTCTTTGGTCTGGCTGGCCTCCCTGGTACCATACTTTTGACCAAATAATCCCCTAGGTTTCATTGGGTTAAGCTAGTAGCTTTCTTGTTTGTTCATTTGAAGATCTCCAAGACATACTGTTCAGTGAGCAAAATAAGCTTTTGAATGATGCATATAATATGATTCTATTTCTATGAAAATAATTATCTAATGGGTGTACAATATGCATGTATATGTACATATATGTAGAAATGTGTGTATATTTTACACATACAAATATATGCACATATATATTATATATCCACATGTAAAAAGTTATAAATTATATTATATATTATATATATGAAGATAAAAAATTTGGGAAATAGATGCTAAACTGTTAATAGTGATTACCTCTAGGGAGGGAAGTAGAATTAGGAGTTGGAGATAAAAACAGACTTCTGTTTGAATTTTTACAATGTGTGTTATTTGGTGTAATTAAAATATTTTAAAGAAAAATACTTAAAGGTTATTTTTATTGCTTTTTAAAATGTGTTAGTCTTTGATTTCACTTTATGAAGATAACAAAAATGTATTTAAAGTGAATGAACCTATACTACAGGATGAGAACTGTATTTTCATATTTGTAATTATACTCATAGCATAAAGAAAACAATGTGTAGTAAATTTCTGGTGTGTTTTTTCTAATTTTTTTTTTCGGCCAAGAAATTGGTGAATTACTTAGAATCGAATATCTATACCAGATATGAGCAAAAGAAACATCTTTGTCGTGGGCTCTTTGGTCAAGCAAACTTTCAACTTTTGCTGATCTTCTTAAATGTCCTGTGGGTTCCATGCCTCATGCTGTCTTAATTAGTGAACAAACGTGGTCAAATTGGTCCTGCACAATTCTTAGTTTCTTTTTGCTGGGTAATGGTAGCCAAAGAAGAACTCTTGAGGCAAAAGAAGGTCAACCACTCACCCTAAAACCTCACAATCAAGTCATATTGATAACCCACTGTAGGACCAAATTCTGTCACGTACGTAGACATTTATTAACAATCAACACACCCACACCAACACACACACACACACACACACACATTAATGGGATCATGTAACCTGTGTACAAGCTTCAAGAAGTCCCAGGTTTTCACTTTCCTTAATATAAGCTTCAACCACAGCCTTACATAAAAGATTCAAAAGAGGCTTGAGGCAAACATCCAGATCCCAAAAGCAGATCTTTCAACCTTATACCTGTATCAGGTAAGCAGAACCTTCTAAAAAATCATGGCTGTCAAAGTGAACTAAAATTATCAAGCTGGTTGTATACAACTCTTAGCTTCTTTTTGGTAAATAAGGGTGGCCAAAGAAGCAAGTTTTGAGTCAAAAGAGGATGGACTACCACCCTCCCCCAAAACCCACAACCAAATCATGCTGATCACATGTCTAGGACAACTTAGGGACTTAGCCTGGGGCATTATCACCAGAGGTGCAGGTAGAGGTCTTAACTGGATCTTTACATTGGAATACTTTGAGCCAATCCATATTTTTTGAACATCTTAATTCCACCAAGCATGCTAGTCAACAGTAATAATTTTCACCAATTGAAACCCATTTTTGACACAGACTGCTAACTGTAGATTGTTGATGGAGTGATGGTACTAGCAGGGTTTGTACCAGCCGACTCTGGAGTACAGGCTACCTCTTTAGAAAGCCAGCTAGACTGCCTCAGACCTTGAATGCTTCATCAGGGTTATAGCTTAACCTAAATAACACACATGTAACATCAGCCATATGTGCTCAAGTGTTTTAAAGTAAATTGCAGATGAGTACTGCAATTAGCTTTTCTTGCAGGGAATTCTGTTTCTTGAATGGCAGTTAATCAGATTCAACCCTTTAAGTGTAGTCATAATCAACTATATTTTTAGATTCTCACTATGGAATGATAGATAACACGTATTGAACGTGCCATGCTCTGTCCCCAGCATTTTACGTATATCAACCCACTTAATCTTCACAATGCCCCTAAAAGGTGTACTATTGTTACCCAATTAACAAGGGGGAATCTCAAGCAATGTGTCCACGCTCACACAGCTTTGTACCTGGCAGAGTCAAGATTAGAACCCTGGCACCTGGGACACGAAGTGTAGTTTTTTCATTGCATGAAAAAAAGAACATGCTGTAATCCATGAAACCGTACTGCCCTCACCAGCTGCGAAATCGTACTCTTCATTTGCTCTCACACAGATTCTGTGCACGAGGCAAATTGTCCGTATGTTAAGTTGGAGAGGCTCTTGCCTTGATGTGCTGCATTCCTCTGTAGAGTTCCCATTTCCTCGGTGTGTCTTCCTCTCTGCAGAGCTGAGGAGAAATGTTTAATATTTGGGCCTGGCTCTGTGCAAAAAAGAAAACAAAATCCCCAAGGAGCCAAATCCGTTGCCTCTGAGATCCTTCCTGCGTTGCCCTTTCAAACAAAGCACGGCTGACACAAACCCCCAGGGTGTGCTGTTGAAGTTTCCCACCCCTTCTGTGAGGCTGGACTTCGCTTCTTGTATATGATCATTAAAGATGTCCTATCACTGAACAGGAGGGGATTGATGATTGAAATATCCGTCCCTAGCTTAAGGGTTACAAGACTGAGGACCAGCACATCAGTCCTAATTATTATTGCTGTGCTTGGTGTATGAACTTGTGCTGCACTTGGACCTGAGCATGGATATTGCTTGTGATGCTTAACTGACTTCTTATGCCTGGAGTTTGATAAAATAGGAAGCTTCAAGTGTCGTGCCATTTGCTTTGCCATCTGGTATAATCCTTAAAAACATTTTTGTCCCACACATGGATGGTCTTCCTTTTCAAGTACTGATTTTCCCAGGCACATGGGTGTCAGGCCTTTTGACCATGAACATGGGCAGGGCTAGATGAGGCAGGTTTCTGGCATCTTCAGCTTGATGGTTGTGGGCAAAGCCGACACATACAGTTGGGTAGGTTATACACTGCACAAATCTAGGTTGACCTGGTTCTGGGGAAGACAGGTGCCAATCTGAGAGTAAAATCCAAACCCCGAGGTCCCCACCCAGTGCTCATTCCAGTCCCCAATATTTTCCTTCCTTTGCCATAAATTCACTCCCTGCCTTCAACTTCTCTTCTGCACATACTCCTTAACCATGGGCTATCTGGTGCCTATCACCAATATTCTATGTCAGCTTTCTTATAGCTGCATATGTATTTTAAATGGTTGCATATAGTATTTCATTATATGAATGTACCTTAATTTATTTGTAAGTTCCCCATTGGTGGGTATTAAGGTAGTTTGCAATCTTTGACAATTACAAATATGCCGAAATGAAAACTTGTATATGTTTGTATATCTGTCTGCAAATATCTCCAGGAAAAATTCCTCAAGGTAGGGCTTTCTTTGACTCATCTCCTTTGACTCACTTATCTCTGCAGCTGCCTCTAGCACCCTTCCTTTTATTACCCTCATCCTCCAAGGTCGAGTCTTTATGGTCTTTTGCTGAAATTTTTACAGTAGACACTTAAGTGGGTCAACTGCCTACTCTCACCTTTATAATCTATCCTAAACATGGTTTCAGATCTCACTGCTTAGATTATATTACCCTTATGCTCAAAAAATCTCCAAAGGTTCATGATTGCTGATGGAACGTAGTATTAACTCCCCACACCCTTCCCAGCACTCAAGACCATTCCGCAGTACGGCTCCTCCTTGTCTTTGGCGTCTCCTACCCGTGACTCGCCTGCATGCCCCCTAGGCTCCAGCAGAACCAGGTGGTTCACTATTTCCAGAGCTTGCCTTGCTCTGTCTCTTTCTGTGCCTTAGCGCTCATTCTTCACTGTGGGTGTGTCCTTCTCTTCCAAGTGTCCTCACTCATCTCTGCCTGTGCAAATCCGTCCCAAACCTTAATGCTTGACCTTAAAGAGTCATGTTTTCTGGATTCTCCCACCCCGATCCCCCAGACTAGATGTGACCTTTTCCCCTTGAGCCCCAGCTGTGCTCTTCCTCTCCCCAGCTGTTCTCATATCCTGTTTTAGATTGTAATCCTTTGTGCCATTGTAAACCTGCTGCTGGAAGCATGTGTCCTCTGAGGTGCCTGGTACAATGCCTTGCACATTATAGGAGTAAAGAAGTATTCATTAGAAAAGATCTTCACAGTTGGTAAATTTCCTTTCCCCAAATTGGTATGATCCTTCAGCTTGTGGGAAAGAGATTTTACACCCAAAGCTATTATCAAAGTGAATGCACTTTCCAGTGTATTCAGTCGAGAGCACAGAAACGCACTGGCAGTGAGGACGCAGGCAGGGTGGGAGCACAGCCCGTCTCATCTGCCTTTCCTTACCCCTGGCCAGGTCCACAGCTGCCCTTGACACAGCCCACAGGGAGTAGGGTCCCTCTGGATTTGGAAAGCTTACTTCTTGACAGCCACAGCAAACAAGGACTTGCATCCCCTTTCGGGAAGAATTCACCCTAACAATCCATGTACTTTTATTAAAGGGATGTTTACAAACATCCTGATTCTTGACTCAGGATCCTTGTTGGCGGCTCTGGATGACACTCTCACGGGAGGAAGTGCTGAGGGGAGGTGGTGAGGGGCGAGTGTAGGAAGCTGGGTCAGATCTGGGGTCCGAGAACAAAGCCTCTCTCTTTCCAGTGACCCAGAAAGCCTCTTCCTGCATGTCTGAGGGCACTGGAAGGACACGCAGGTTGTCTCAGCCTGGAAGTTTCTGATTTTCCAACTCCAAGCCTGGGCTTCTCACAGTTACTACAGTGCCTCCTTCAGAGTGAGTAGCTCTTCTGAGGCTCCGCATCTCACTCATTCACTTACTCAACAGACACCAACTGTATACATTCCTGCTCTTAAGGGGCCCACAGACTAATGACAGATGACAGTTCCAGGATTCTTTTGTGAAACGTGGAAGGAGAACAAAGATTTTAGACTTACTACTCAACCCTACTCTGACGCATGCTCGCCACGTATTCCCTCACTGTCGAGTTCAGTGTTCATAATCTGAGTTCCTGTGATCCTCAGCGTGCCCTCCAGACCCTGCGCATTATTCCCAGGATCTTCTCACCTTAGCTTTTCTTATCACAGGCAGTGGTATTTTGTTTGGTACCATCCTTTGCCAGATTAAATATTTACACTTACTTCATATGCTCTCTGTTGTTGAAAAGAACAATACAAAAGTTGTATAATAATGATGAAGTATTTTATCATCTTCATTTAATTTTGCAATCACCTGTCAGGTCCCCAGAGCTTACTCTGTGCCGTTCGTGTTCAAGGACGCTGTCTGAGAAACAAAGCTGAGACTTGAATCCAGGTCTTCTGACTCTGGATGCGTGTGCAGTCTCTGCCTTATTTTAGTAACACAGGCACTATTGGCTATCAACGTGCAGCCCTTCTGCCTAAGGTTTGATTATTGTTGACTGTGCAGAATATGTAAGCCTAAAAATGCACCCTGTGTTGAACTGATTTACAGAGCAGACAGGTGTCACAGGTTCACCTCTGCCTGGGAGAGCAGGCTTCTCTTATGTAGAACCTGAACTGCATCTCATGCCTTCTCTTGATTCACAAGCTCATGGGTAGTAGAATGCCAGCAGATCCCGTCGCCTGGGGGTGTAATGTCATCTGAATGTGAGTGATGACCTCTATTTTAGGATAAAAAGCTACAGGTACACCCATTTTATAACGTCCTCTTCTGGCATTTTTTCCTTTTCCATTTTCTCCTTGAAATCAGTTTTCACAATGCTTAACGGGTCAAAAATCATTCCATCATGGGTGCACACTTGCTTGTGTGTGTGTGTTTCAGTCATGGGCACCTTCTTTTGGGTCTCATCAGGCATGGGAAAACCTAAGCCTGGTTAGAACGCTTCCTCCCGTGCTGTGACGTTTCAGGCGAACTTAACATGGGACTTGTTACATAACCCACATGCTTGGCACTGGCACAGGGGGACCCTCGGTGAGGATCACCCCTCTTGGTGTGTGCCAGACGACTGGTAGCTTTTTCCTCTAGTATGTGTCAGCTGCAGAGCCAGATTTAAAGGAGAGGATTTATAGGAAATCCAGCTGTGAGTTCTCATTTTTTTTTCTTAGAGCTGGAGGCGGGGCCAAAACTAACCTCAGACCAGGCACACCATTGATCAGGCTAGGATGATGTGGAACAGTCTCACAGACAGCAGCTAAGCACAGGGGAAATATTAGCTGGCAGAGATAACGAAGAGGAAACACTCAGTGACAGATGCACCATCTGTCAGTTTCAGAAGAGCAATTTTCAAGAAAGCAGAAAATGAAACGAAGAAGAGAGTGATTTTGTTTCAAAGGTACAGCACAGCCTAAGGACATTTTAAAACAAAGTAAGTTTGTGTTCCATAGAAGAGGTCCTGGCGGTGGGTAAGACAACAGTTACCTCCTATTTATACTGGCAGTTTTGTTATTTATACATAAAGTTTTCTTTGTGGTGTATTTGACATTTAGAAGGACATTCTTTTAACAAGAACTTGATTTAAAATTGAAAGCAGTACCTCTCATTTTGATTATTCACTTAAGAAATATTTGAAAGCTACAGTAAGATTTATTTTACTTTTATTTAACCTCAGAGAACTGTTTTTTTTTTTTTATCTCAGTTAGACTATAGATGTTAATATCAGGCTTTCTTTCTTTCTTTCTTTCTTTCTTTCTTTTTTTTGAACTATGGGCAAAATTACTTGTATCCTTCCTCGAAGGCAATTTAGTGAGAAAGTGCCCATCTCTCAGATTTAAGAGGCCGGCAGAAAATGCTGTCAATTGGATGTTTCATTCCCTGGGATCAGTTGCATAAATAGCCATCAGCATGACCTATACTTATATGTGCCTTTCCGAATAATGTTACTGTGTTAACATAGTTTTTAAAGGAAGCTGCTTCTGGATCTTCTTTATAAGCTACCATGTAAAACAATCCTGCCCTGTATGTTTAATACAGTTTTCAACCGTACTAATTTTAAAGCAAAGTGGGACTTGTGCTGTTTATTGTTATATGTTACATCTAAGAGGTCTGCGCTTGATGTCACATGTCATATGCTTTATTAGGCTGGGATTTGTCTAATTCCAAAGAGATATAAAGCAGTGATTTGGCAGGAGAAGCTTGTGTGAGCAATAGCTGAAAGGTTTGAGGGGGATCACAAGAGCCCCTGAATTAGAAAAAGGTGATTCTCTTACAATTCATACGGGCAAAAAAGGATTTATTTTGCATCGGCGTTAGCAGGCTGTCCAATCCAAACCAGAAGTGGAAGCCCTGGCAGTAAACGCGCAAAAGCAGAAACCACTCGGTGTTATGGCCCAATATGGATGTCAGAACTTTGTAGCATGTGTGGGAAAATGGCTGCAGTCCAACGTCTGGAATCATTTATCTTCTAGTGGAGTCCAGAAGACAACTGTTTTATGCATTTTACAGAAATCCTTGCTGATTGATTTCATTTACATAGAGCAAGCGCAGTGACTGATGGTGGGGCGGCTACAAGTGGGGGAGAAATATTGATCTATTTCTGCTTTTCCTGACATCCGGGTCTCATTAGTGTTCCTGGCACCTCTGAATGAGATTGTGCCATGACCAGTAACCATATGGTTTCTACAGGGCCCTTTCCACATGTTTCGTAATAAATGCCACACTGATGTCTTTTCTTACTGCGAGAGTCAGACACTGAAAGTTGAACATTTAATCTTACTGTCTTTTCGGAAGCTTAGCCTGTTTGCTGTAGCCTAGATTTGAAGATTGAGAGGAAGAACGTTAACAGGAGCGAGAGCTCTCTGTAGACTCACTGCAACTTACACAGTCATTTAGAGATGTGTGTGAGATAGTCTTTCTGAAATTCTGGAACATACTCTTTGTGGTATATAGTCTCGGATCTGTATCTGAATGTACCCCTAGAGGGTATCAGATACGCCAGCGAGTATATTCTGTGTGAACTAAACTCACGTGTGCTGATATATGCTGACATGTAACAGGGTAGCCTCAGGACCTGTTTTTTCTAATGTGTGAAAGAATATTTGCCAATTTCCAACAGGACCGGTGTCAGACCTGATGAAGACATTTAGCATTTATTGAAAGGACCAAGGTAACAATCAGAAGTCTTGGATTTCAGCCACTACCCTTGTGCTGCCTAACTTGGTCACCTTGAGGAAGATAGCTAACCTTTTCATAAATCTGTTTCACTGCTTAAAAATACTGTGAATAATCCTAGTCATCTCTTTGACTCCCAGAGACATTTCAAATGTCAACAAGATATTTATAATGTGTCTTGGGCTGTTGGTTTTTTATTATATATGCCATTTAGGAAGTTGCCTCTGTTGCCTTAGACTGAAAAAGCAGAAAAACTTTGGGTCACTAAAAACAAAATTCTGTAATTTCATACAGTAGTACTTTTGTTTCCAGTAGCTTACCCTTGAAGGTACTTGCAGCAATCTTTTCTTCTTTATGTGGAATCTCCCTTTGATTTTTCTCATCACAATTCCTGGCGTTGTGAAATACCAGGTATTTCTTCAAACAAGTTAAAGTTGTAGAAGTTGGGTTAAAATTGGTGCAATACTTTTTTGATCCACTATTCTTAAATATCTATATAATTTTTTAAATTCCTAATGTAAGGAAATGGATGATAGTGTAAAATAAATTACCCAATATTTTCTAACATTTTATATATACATATATAACATATTTAAATAAATACATGCTCATCTTCATATAAGAGATATATATGTGAATACACACACATATAGAGAGAGAGAGGGAGAGAGGAGAGAATCTTTCAAAATATTCCAATAAAAGCAATAGTATATAAAATATGGAAAGTGAAAGATAGGAGCCATTAGTGGGTTTTCATTAAACCATTTTCATTTTAAGTGATAAACGTGATAGCAGCTTAGAATAGTGCAAATGACATAGTCAGAGGTCAGACCTGCCAATCCCAGCTGTTAATATCACCACGCGCTAAACAAAACCATCCTCGTGGGCACCGTTCACTGAGGTGTTGAAGCACAGCCGCCCTGTACGCCACCCACTCAACTGTGTGACCCTGAGCAAGTCACTTAAGCCCTCCGACTTCTGCAATATGAGAATGAGAATGTACACACCATCACCTAAGGTTGTTGTGGGGGTCAAATGACATATTATACGTGAAAATGCTGTGACTTTAAAGTCACTTGGTTGCTTCCTGGAATATTCCTTTCCTCCCTTTCTTAACAAATCCTGCTCGTCATTCAGAGGCTTCTCTTGACCCTCTTCTGATCTCCTCCCTCTTTTGAACCCCTAGAGCCCTTCATGGGAGGAACTAACCAGTTTCCACCAAACTTCCTCTACTACTTTCTGTCATTCTCTTCATCTGCCAAGGCTGCCTCAACATTACCAACCTTGCAGCCTTCCCTAATATGCTCCCTCCTTCATCCATGGCTCCCAGAGTATAAACTTCTCCTGAAGTTCTTATCTTCTTCTACTTTATTCTTTTTTTACATGCAGCTCTCCTTTTGTGGGCTCCTCAGAGACAGGGAAGGCACCAACTTTCTTTGATTTTTCTGGTACTTTCCAAAGTTTCTCATAACGGGCTGGTATTCAAGGGGTGTCTGTAGAATGAATGAACATCAGTCTTTCCCCGTCTTTCTGAAAATGTTACCTAGTTTGTGATACACTATCATCACACACCTTTTGGGACAGAATCTGGGTATCCATTTGTGTGTCTGGAATAATTTGACCATCATAGTGTAATAGCATATAGATTGTTTTAGGCTGGAAAAGCCTTACATGTAATCACCAGTAGACAAATCATTCACCTACTAGTACTATTTGAGTCCTACTGATCACACATAGCTAACTAAAAATTAGAAATATCAATTAGCTGTCTCTATTTGGAGAGAGCCTTGATACCTGTGGCTAGATATGTTTTTTTTAAACGTATATACAACCATCTTCTTGAAAAGCAGCTTGACTGCATTTATCAAGACCCTCTCATCAGTAAATCCCCGTTCTAGGAAATTATCCTAAGGAAGTGGTTTAAAAAAAAAAGTAGACAAAAGCTTTCTGAACAAAGATGATTAACATGACGTTATTCATAAATAATACTAAAAATGGAAAATACGTTGACACTAGCATTATTTTAATAATCAGAATGAAGTTATAATAATCCAAAGTTTGCCTGATCAACTACATGTAATTGTGCTGACCTCGGTGCCGCCTTTTCTAGCTGTTTTGCATAGAACTAAGGATGAACTTGAAGCAATCAAGTTTAGCAGCTTCTTATCAGGCTGCTAGTTTTACTATTCTTTCTTTTTCAAATTTAGAAAATGTCAAAAACACAGTGATCTTTGAGGGCAAAGTTTTAAACTCTCTGAGGGAACAATAAACTTAGCATCAGGAGAGGCCTAAAAGGCCTGTCTTACCCATTTTTATTAAAAACTAGACTGTCACTGAGAGAAATGGAAATTCTAACTAGTTTAACTTTTCTTTTGAACTAAGGTTAAAAACAGTTAAAAAGGGAAAACTTGAGTCTACATGTTAAATGACTATGAAGAAAACTATGTGAATTGTGGAACCTTTTCCTAATCCCTCATTTAATCTCCTTTTACATGGAATAACTGGCAGACATTTCAGCATAATAGTTTTCTGCAAGTTATATCAGGATGAACCACGGGAAAACTGGAAATGAGCTCCTATCAAGTGAGCTGAGTCAGAAGCGTCGCTCTCTGTCCTGCAGCCCCGCTGATAAATTGGTCGGGGGCCTCGCTGCTGAGACCTGCTGTCCCGCACCTACCTCTTTGCTCAAGAGGGAAGGTTTTCTTTGTGCAGTTCTTGGGATAATCCTTGAAATGCATCCCCACTAACAGCGCCCCTCCCTGAAGCCCTCGGCAGAGAGGCCGAGCAGAGGACTGCTGGGGGGCAGAGCACTTCCTCAGGGGGCCTGTCAGTAAAGGGCGGATGAGCTTGCGCCTTCTTTAAAGATGTTTCTCAATGATCCTGTTCCGTGGGCTGCCCAATAAGTAATGCAAGTCCCTGCTTCAAGGAGTTCACTGTGTAAATGGTGAAGGAATGCCAGCTTCAAAAATGAATACAAATGCACTAATACACAGACAGACCCCCACATGGGTTGCAACCAAGCCCAGGAGTAAGGTCGGTGTGTCACTTTGGGGGTGGAGGGAACAGGGCAAGTGGGGTCCTGGGGGTTTATCCTACAGGAAATCTAAGTCTTCCTAATCAGGAAAGCTCCTTGAAATGGCCTCCTTCTTGTCAAGCAGTGAAAGGGTGAGGAGAAAGGCCTTCGCGGGGCCAGCAGGTGGTTAATGCCTTGCCAGTGGCTTCCATGCACAGGAGTGAAGGCGGTGGGTCTGTAGCCTGAGCTGCGCCAAGCTGGTTGTCTGAGCCAGAAGTGAGTGAGAGGGCGAGGTGCTGGAATCCTCTGGCCCAGGGAGCCCTTGCAGGATTCCAAGGAAGGGCGTGAGTGCAGCCAGCAGACCAGAGGGGAAGGAGGTCAATGTGGGCGTACTCTTCCCCCCAGCCTCTACAGAGGGGCCTCCCAGAGACCACAGACCGCTTACTCCGCAGTCTGCAAAGGGCCAGAAGACACCGTCTGAATTTGTTGCCCATGGGTCTAGAATTTAAACTCACTCTACTGCCTCAGCCAAAATTATGCTCTAAAAGCTTCTTGGAATTATTGATTCTCTACATTCCGCAAGAGAACAGTGATTTAGAACAATCTCCTGAGAACTAGCGTTCTTTCCACACATGCTTATTATCCTGCACGCTGGACCGTTTGTAGTGGGCCTGGCCAGCGAGCCACTATGTCCTCTGTGGGACAGGCCAGGGGAGCAGAAACCCAGCAAGCAGATGAGATATGCTTTCTTGAATTAACCATAAATTACTCCATGAAAAGAATCCTTGTGTAACACAGAGAGAGGCATTCTGACTGGTGTTCCTTGGGCCTTGAAAGTACTTGAATAAAACTACAAAATGATTAAACAACAATAGTGGGCGCTCAGTTTAAATGAGAGCAGTTTATTTTCAGCTGAGGATCAAACTCCAAATTAAATGATCTCTCTGTGCCAAGCGTTACAGCAGAGAGAAAAAAGATATCCATAGCTTTAGAGTTTACTGTTAGAGGTTCTACTTCATGCTGGTTTAAGCTATAATTTTATTTTTCTTTTCAGTCCCCCTGACATTCACTGATTTGGTGTTGGTATATTACTTCTATAAAGGATCTAAATGCTTATCTTACTACCGTTCCCTTGTCTCAAAATCCACAGCTAGCGGCATTGTGTATTTCATTTCAGCAAACCTTTATTGATCATCTACTATGTGTGAGGAACTATGAAAAGAAGACAGGCCTATAATGCCTGCTCAAGGACGTTATAGTCCCATCTTGGAGGCAGATACAGACACAATTCAAGGGATAAAGACTTTTATACTAATTAGAGGCACAGGGCAGTACACTATGGAGTACATGTTTAAATCTCATTGGACGAATGGGAAAGCTTTGCAGACAGTATGACACTTGAGCATGGCCTGGAAACACCAATAGATGTTAGTTGAGGGCAAAGTGGGAAACAGACACTCAGACACAAAAGGATGTATGTCAAAAAACACAAAGTCTATAAAGTGCCATATGTGTTCAAGAATAAATGTGTCATGCCCAGCGTGATGAGACTTTAGGTTGTATGGGGAGATAGCTGCGTGGAGAAAGGAAGCTGAAAAGCGAGAGGAAAATTGGAGAGGAAGCAGTAACACCATGCAAAGGTCCACTGTGATAATCCATCCATTCTTCCACTCAGTCATCAGATGTTAACTGGGTACCCATTGTGCCTTAGGCCCAATTTTAGGCTATGGCAATACATCAGTAAGCAAAACAGGAAAACAAAGTTTCCTGCCCTCGTGGAGCTTCCAGTCTAGTGGGGAAGACAGACAACGAGCAACATAAATAAACGATGTTTATTTTAGTGACAGTTGATGAAAAAGAATAAAACAGGACAAGGAGGTATAAATGTGAGCAAGAGGGATTAAATTTTGTGAAAAAGTGACTTGAGTGAAGATGTGAAGGAAGGAGAGTGAAAGAGAGTGTCTGTTGTGGATTCTGAGGCAAAAACACGTCAAATGGAGGAAGCAGTAAAGGCAAAGGGTCTGGTGCTCAAGAGTCGGCTGTCTAGTTGAGCCAGTGTTGGGCAGAAGGGGGAGGAAAGAGGGGAGCTGTTTCAACAGAAGCATCCCTCTGGGACTGGTGGGTTTGGTTAATAAGAGAGGAATCAAAGACGACTGGGGAGTAGGGTTTACACTAGATGACTCAGGTCCATGTACTTGGCGTTAAGACAGCTATGCAGGAATGTCCCGATGACCTCATCGAAGGAAGAAATGAAATCAGCCAAGAGTGAGTAAATTGCATGTGATGAGGGCTGGGAATTGGTAATCAGTGGCAAAGTTTTAGACTAGCTGCTGAGAGGAACAGGGAAGGAACCTTCCTGGGTGTGAATGAGGAGCAGTGCTTTCAGCCTAACCGTGGCTTGTTGAGAAGACCCGTGTTAGCACTTACTGCGCATGTAGTGCTGTGCTGAGTGCTGAACCGCGCTGAATGCTGAGTAGCGTGTGTTCCCTGACAGGGGAAAGGGAGCATCTCCAAATACAAACAATTTGTTCCTTTATCAGATTGTAGAGAACGAGATAGTATAACATGAAACACCTCACAACAAGCCCACTTGGGAGACAAACAGATTTTATTGGGCTGAATTTTAAGAGGTCCGTATATATTTTTTTAATTTTCTCTCCCCTTCTCTATAGAGTTGATTCCATTAGAATCAAATAGCTGTATTCTTCAATAATTTTAGCCCTGCCTAAATCTGTCTACAGGACTGAATTTGCAACCAATGTGCTCTGAGATGTGTCTCTTGGGATGTGGGTGTGCTCTGAATGGGTTATAGGTCTGCTGAAGGGACTAATCCCCTCAGCCCTTGGGCTGGCTGAGCAGGGCCTGGCATAGCCAGAGGCCCTGGTGAATAACCCTGGGCCTCCAGCGGCCTTGTAGTTTATCCCATTGTGCAGGACAAATACAGTGTGGGCCATGTTTTTAAAAAAAGGTTGGGAAGCGTACAATCCGAGACGGCCCTACAGTATGCCCGCTCTGTTCCCCAGCACAGTGGCTCCACCCTCTTTTGAACGTACATGCCTATCAATGACAAGGTTTTGAGCAGCGGTTCCAATGTATCTATCTACCTATCTGTATTTTACAAGTTATATACATGTTCCACTGTCACTGTCTCAAGTCAGCAAGGCCACGGTTCATCAGCAACTCCATACTTCTTATTTCAAATAATCTTCCAGACGATGTTAGTTACTCCAGCTGACTTCTTGTCTGGTCTGAGTATGTTTCCATCGTTCTCACCTTGTAGGTGTGACTGGTACAGTGCCGGTATTGCAGGCAGGGAAATTTCAGCTTTGTCACTTTCTTGTCGACTGCTTATGCTGGTAATTAATTTTATCTTCTCTCCCTGATTTCTCTGCAGGAATCTTTTTAAGTTGCTTCTCCATTTTGTGAGGGTTGGTTTGGTTCAAAGTAAGCAATGTATTCCTTATACTTTCTCAGTCGGGTACGTGTGTATTGCAGTACATCAGGACACATGGTGCTACTGAAAGTGAGCACGTGCATATGACTGTTACCATGCCAGCCCCCTACACCATCCAAGTCCCACCCACCCTCTAGAAGCCACCAGCAGGCTTGCAGCTTAAGTAAGGTTACCTTGTATCAAATCCCGATATTGAATCCTGGCATAGCAATTTATTTCTTAAAATATCTAAAAATACTTAAAGGAAATTGTGTTAAAATAAGCACAAACAGAAATTTCTAATATATTCATCTGTGTGCTATTTTGGAGACCATTGCCCTTGTGTCCTGTAAATATTCATTGCCTCTCTCCTTAACCTAATGATACAAGCTATGAGTTATGATGTGCTTCTCATCTGCCAACCACAGTGTAGATATCACCTCATTTCATCCGCACAGCCATCCTTTGAGGCAGGATTGTTATCTGCATTTTATAGATGAGAAAACTGAGGTTCAAAGAGATTCATTCATGTGTCTAAGGTGGCATTGCTTGTAAGAAAGGGACAGATGTGAAACGTAAGATCGTTCCAATCTTAATTACTGTCTTCCTTCTCTTAGGGTCTAGGGTAATAATTTCCAGTCTTGTGTCTAAAGAACTTAGTTCTAAAAAATAATGAATTTTGAGTTCTCAAGACACTCTTTGGGATAATATTGTCATAGGTGCTATATGTCAGTTTCCCACCTTAAGTTGTAGCACCATCTTGCCTGCTTTGTATCCATGCCACAAATCTAGTTGCTATGGCATCCCTCCTATTAGGAAAATATTTGTCGGCTCCAGGTGGCTGAGACATAGGCAGGCTTACTGAGTAAGAACGATGATTCGGCGAATTAAGGGGTAGCAGCTGAGAGAAACGCAAAGTCTGCAGGGCCTGGAGTGGCGGAGGCCAGGGGTTTCAGGTTGTGTTTCCGCCGCTTTAGAGCTTCAGGTTCCGGCAGCTGAGGTTGGGGGAGGAGCGGGGAGGAGGCTAAGTCTGCAGGGACGGAACTGGAGGCTGCAGAAACAGCATCCTTCCCGGGGGTTCATATGTTGCATTGGCGTAAATGGATGTGTTGTCCCAGGAAAATTCAGTTGCTACATCCAAAGTCGGGGCAGGATTAGGCGTTTTCACTGTCAGCCATTGATTTAAATCATCTCCTTGGTCTCCTTGAACATGATTACATCCAGATAATGCTCTCTTCCAGTAAGAAGGGAAGAACAAAGGGAAATAAATAAAACACAGTTTGCTCAAATCCCATGAAAGTTCTTGCACAAGAAGTGAAGCATGGGAAAATACGAGTTCTTTTATAAAAACAAGTTTTTCCTTGAAGTCACTACAAGACTGCAGTTCACATAACATATTGGTATGTGCATATGTTTATACAGGAGGGGGCTGTGTCACCAGAGAAATGTGAGTCAAAGTCTGTACGGTAGCTGTGGTCATTTTTTTAATGACTAACAGCATATATCATCTCCTTTTAAAAAAGCAGTTTATCATTTATTTCTCATTTTAAAAAAATCCATTTTTACTTTCTCCAAGGAAACCCATATCTGGGAATTTTTCTTTCTATCTTAATTGTTCGTTATTTTGAATTTGTGCTATATTCTGCCCCAAACTAACAAAGCATTATAGGTTTGAAAAGTTTTCTATTAACAAACATACAAGTTATGTCTAATTTATATTAAAGCAATTTCATCCTATGTTAAATACTTTAATTTTAATACTTTAAAGTGATGTTTAAGTACTTTCAAACGTAAAACAAATGCTGGTTAACCTATTTCATATTCTCTTACCATAAAAGAATCTACATTTCCAAAATACATAAATCGGGATTGGCTTTTTTGTGTGTCAAGATTCAGTCAGAACACTTCTTTACAGTGAAAAGGTTAACGTCCTTAGTAAACAGGATTTCATAGCAGAATATTTCCAAATGAAATATTAGCTAGCTGTCCATATTTAAATTAAAATTTATTTACAAAAACTCATTTAACACACAATTTTAAAGTAATGCTTAACATTTTTAACAATCTTAAATGTTTTTAAAAGTAAAGTATATTTATAGTTCAAAAATCATCAAATTTGTATTTATTTATTTATTTATCAGGTTATTAGGTATGGGCTGTGTCTATTGCCCATTCCTGTGGCTTTTCTGCTGAGTTGAATCAACTGAATATAAGTCCAGACTGAGGGACAAGGGGCCAAGAGAAGCATGTTTCTGTGTTCTTGCTTCTACCTAGGAAGAATTGTTTCTTTCTTCTACCCTATATAAGTAAAAATAAGCTCTAACAGTCCTTGAGATCTCAGGGATAATTCTGGACTAGTTACTAATTGAGAAAACAACAACATGAAACCTCAGCTTTAAAGGAACATTTTTGCTTCAGTCCTGAGAGGGAGAAAGCATAATCCTATCTCAACTTAGTTATCAGCACCATTAAAAATTCTGACTGGCTTGATAATCACCATGGAGCTGCAGAGTACTTAGCTGGTAGGTAGCTAAATTTAATTAATAGTACAGATTGTCAGATAAACCTCATTTGTTTTAGGGCTCTGTGTACTTTCTCTCCCCTGCCTCCCTAGTTAGGGTCCTCTTCTTTGTTTCCTTGTTTGCCCTCTGCAAGCTCTTGCACCGCAAAAACTCTGCAGCAGGACCACTTTGAGCAGCGTGGCGTCGCAGAAAGGAGGCAGGATTCTGGCTCAGAAGGATCTGGGTTCGAATCGTGACACCATCATTGGCACTATGCACGCTTTCCTACTGCTCGTCCCAAAAGTGGTGATGGTTTTTTTCTATCTTAGAGAGTCAGCAGGCTCAGATCACACCTGAGAAACTGCTTCTCTGCTTTCTCTGGGTTCATGTCCTGTAACTACACCATTCTGATGCCCTCGTTGTTTCTGCTCCTCTGACAGGAGCCCTAGTATTTCCACCTAGAACTTTCTGCAGGGAGTCAAGACCTTCAGAAAAATACTGTGTGATAATTCAGCTTTTCTCCTCCTTGTAATCACTGACAACCCTCGTTTTTATCAATATAAGTGCTGCCATGTAGGTGACCTTTGTTTCTGTTCCTTGGATTCTCAGTGCAGTGGTGACGTATGTATTTAATGGCTGATTAAAGTATGAATAAATATATGGGGGAATTATGTGAGTAGACTGTTTCTTTCCTTTGGTTGCTTAATTATTTATAATTTATATTCTATTTTTTTTCAAAAGGATTTAGAAGAGCTCTGCTGTGTATATTACTTACTCCCATTTAGTTGTGAATTTTAAGGACTAGAATTGGAGTGGAAGCCATTGGTTTGCCTTATAGCATCCCCATGGTGTGGCCTTGGCACCTTATTTAGCCTCTTGAAGCATTAGTTTCTTCCTGTATAAGATGGGGATGATCCTACCATTTTAGAGGTTATTGTGAGGATTAAATGAGCCGTCGCATATGAGAGCATAAAGCATTTAGCATCAGTGCCCAGCACACAATATCAACAGTAACAATGCAGACACCTTCTAGCAGAATATTTGAGCAGCATGAGAGAGAATCTAAACAAGAATCGGATGCTGTGGGCCCTATAAACCTTCCTCATATAATTTATATCAGGGAGAACATTCGTGAATATGCATTTTAAAAACTGCAATATTCTAGGGACAATATTTATTTCAAAGAAAACAAATTCCAGTAACAAGTGTGCATGATCATGATAAACAAATTAAGGAATAATGGAAGCAAAGTTACTAATATACAGTTAGACTCTAAGTAGCTTATTCCCCATTTAGCAAATACTCCAATTATAGCAAATGTTTATCTCCAGTCAAACTAAAAGATGCCTAAAGTCTTCACGGGCTCGAGATTTTTTTTTTCTCTTTGGCCTTTCCAATAATAACTATTTAGTAAGTTGCCAAAACAAGTTTTACCACTGTGTGCCTGACATGGTGTCAGATGCTGTGTGAACTGCTGAAAAATGGAGCGGCTCCAATTCACAGATTCCTGTAACTCCATTTCAGAGAAAGCAGTTCAAGGCATAGGCACCAAGGGCCAGATGGCCTGGCTGATTTGCAGGCTGCGTGCAGTATGAGGTCATTTACCCAGACACTTTAATAACTATCTTATAATAACTGACTGCCTTAAAAAAATACACTTTTATTCATCTCCCTACAGTCAGTATCCTGTCTGTCTTCTTGTCTTTATTAGAATTGGACAACAAAACAAAGAAAGAGCAGAAATACTACATTTAAGAATAAAATTGAAAAAGAGGAACCAGTAGGGGTTGATGTCCGGGACAAAGACCCAGAGCTGCGGCTGTGGTTTCCCAGGATGCTTTGCTTGCTGGGTCAGAGACCACAGTATGAAATCACATAAACAGTCTGGATTCGAGCGCATCAGCAGTGCTTTCCTAGCAACAAAGTGTTAGACCAACCTTACCTCTCCTGCGACGGTGCTACAGGTTTCCCTGGATTGTTAGCCTGGGTGTGGCTATGGTCTGCAATCATGTAGCCAGAACATAGGTCCAGTCTATCTTCTCTGGAGTCCTCTCACATTGTTCTGAAGAGGCACTGGCCTCACTGATGTCTGATATTGTCAGCATAACATTTCACCTTACAAATCAGCATTTTGGAGCACTCAAAGAGACCTCATCTTACTGGCGATAATACTGGATCAGAGAGATTAGTGTTGTGCCCACAGTCACACAGCCAGCTGTCTCCTTGATCATTTTATTTGGCATCTCTTGCCTCTCCTTTGGGGCAAAACCTTGTTCCATAAAAGTCTTTGATTCCTACAGGCTCTCTTTTTTTTCCCCTAATTTCCTGAATATATATGTTTCCCCCTCCCCCCCCAAAAATTAAAAGGACAATTTTATAAACCTCTTGGTAACAATAGCTAAACTATGACTAAGCAAATTAAAACAAGTAAATAAATTCAAAGCCTTCTGAAATTACTTAGCTTCACAGCTAGTAATCCATGGTGGGCCAATCGTCAAAGCTTCCCAAAGAAAAATACATTTAAAAAGTTAAAAATCGTGTATATAGTTTTTTCTTTAACATGGCTTCAGTCTAGTAACTGTTTTTATGTCATAACTTATTAAAATAAATATACTTTGTAAATTGTTTACAAAATTCCAAAGCCTTTTTTGAAAACTTGAGTATAATAATGCATTGGAATAACAGTGGGTTTTGTTTCTTTCTTTCTTTCTTTGTTCTGAATGCTTGGATTTTTTAAAAGAATATGTTACTTATATTGGCACACTGAGAGATGTCTGCAGTATTCCAACTGTATCCTCTATTTTTGGTCTATCACGGGGGTGGTGCTAAGAGCCACGGGCTTAAAAATATTTGGGGTTTTGTTTGGGGGCCTATCTCAGTACCTCTTTAAAATATTTGTTAAATAAAACGAGTTCAGGGCAAAATGAAGCCCAAACAGGCATTCATTAACTACAGTGAACTTTAGCCAAATATTTACTCGTGGGTGATCACGGGGTACCTAGCACAGTGACAAGCTTGTTTTATCCCGGAGGGGGGTGGGAAGCTAAATTTTAAAATAACATAAATTTAGAGTTAGATTTGGCATCATCCTTTTTGCAGTAGTGTTTAAAGTGATTTACAGTGGGCGGAAGTTGAAAGAAAGGTGAGCCTTAAAGTGGTCATTTTAGTCGATGACTGTCATTGAACTGCTAGAAATCCAGAATACCCTGGACAGGACAAAGGGTGCAGAGAGCCATTTTGTAGATGGGAGAGGAATGGAGCCAAGCAAAAAAACTACTCAGTTAAAATTGAGAAACTGTCAAAATTTCCGACTTGAGCAATTGCTAAGAACTGGACACCATCCATAATAAGGGCACCAATATATAGAAACAGGAAAGACGAACAATAGGTTCTTTCTTTGTCAGAAGGTCACTCGTACACAGTAGCCAGGTAATCAAATACCAGTGTCCTGGATCCAGTGCTAGACTGACTGTCCACGTGCCAGCCAGAGGACTGCATTTGTTTAGGTAATTAGGAAAGACAGCTTATTGCTGGAGTTCCTTCCTTTTTTCCTTCTTCTCTCCTTCCCTTCCTCCCTCCCTCTCTTGCCTCTTTTTTAATAACTAAAAATCTGTTCTATCTAACCATTAAATACTAGTGTTAAAAGACAAAGCCACTTTGGAGATTCCAACCACATTTTAAATGTACTGCTATCACCTCTTGCAAATATACTGAAGGTGTTCTTAAAATCTTGATTTGCAGCACTTTCTTATGATTTTATGAGGCACCAAGTTATTCCTGGTGTTAATTTTTAAACAATAAAAAGAAAGGAAACGAAACATTATTGAATGACAGAAGAGAAACATAAAAACAAGGTGTGGAATCATTGGCATACCCCTGGCAGTCCCTAAGCATCAGTCCCAGCATCTGGTCACAATTATTTAAAAAGGAAACACCAAGTGTTGTCTTAGTATTTCATAGTCAAACCTAGAAAGCAAGTTTAGCCTGAAAAGAAATATAAATATATAAGGGATTTGTGGGGTCTGTTACTAAGTCAAAGTATCTTACCATGTGTCATTTTCATGGACTCAAGAGCTAGTCTGATGGGGGCAAGAAGTTTCTTTATGGAGAGAACATGGAGCCAGGAAACCTGCCCACAGTTAGTGTCCCCTCATTAAAGTCTGGATAACCCTGAACTGTTTTTTAAATGCATTTGATTCTGTAAAACTGATGAGCAGTGAAATAAACCTGTTCAATCAACTGAGATCTAATTTACGTTCAGGGATGGAGGGGTAAGTTGGGCAGAAGGGACTCAATGGAAACCTTTTCAAAAGAAGCTATTTCACAATCTTTCTTAGTGTGCAGTGCATATTGAAAGTTGGATGCTTTCCATGAAAACAAAAATAGACATAAAAGACAAAAGAGTTTTTGAGTAATATTTAGAGTGACATTGATTATGTGTGTGTAGGAGCAAATCATCCCCAGAAGTTTTTGCTCAGAATTAACTTTCTGTGTGCATTTTGATTCTTTATGTACATATGCGTATGACTCATTTAGCATCCATTGTTCCATAAACACTGGCCAGATACCTACTCTTTTTCAGGCATAAAGGGATATTCTTTTCCAATCATGGGGGATTCAATGTCAAATAAGACAGAGGTCCCTGTCCTCAAAGTGTCGCAATCTCAACCAGCTAAAAGTTTCTTACCTGCTCACGTTGAGGATAAGACATTTCTCCAGACATAGATCAACTGAGGCTCTCCGGACTCAACACGAAGCTCTTGGGCACTGGCACATCTCCTGGTGGGTGGAGAAGGGCGGGGTGGTAGATCACATGGCAGATTTACCCACAGGCCCCTGCAAAGAACTCCTTCACAGGCCTCCCTACAAGGGAGGCTGGCAGTCATAGTCCACCCATGTGTTTGTTTTCCTCTCTGCCACAGTATTATTTTTAAATTCTCAATTTAAAAATATTTACCATTGTAGAACTTTTCCCTTGGTGAAAAACTGACCTAGAAAGCTAAGACTCATGTCCAGCTTATTAATATTAATGGCAAATAAGGTGCCCGTCCCACCACTTATTTTTAAGTAGTCTCAGATTTGCCCCATCAGACTTTTCATGTATGTAAGATTGATGGATTTGCTTTTTATGTCTTTTTATCCTCCATCCTTTCTGAAGTTGCAAATAGGCAGTGGAAGGGTGAAGAGGGGAATCAGGATCCTGGAGGGAAATCTAGTGGTAAATAATGCTCACCTCAGCTCATTACCGTGATGGCGATAATTATCTGCTAAACACTCAAGAACCGGCAGTGCTCGGCAGCTCCCTCTCTAATACAGACGGAGGCGGGAGAGGGACTCCTCTGCCCTCTGCCTGCCTTCCAGGCGTCCCTCCCCCTCCCAGTCCTCCTCATGACCCCCCCGTCTGAGGCGTCTGAGGCCGTCACAGGAGGGGAAGTTCAGCCCCAAGTTTAAAGGACAGGAAGTGACTCACGCTGCCCCCAGGGGTCAGGTGAGTGGGTAGTGAGGGAAGGCTGGGAGAGAGAGTTCCAGATTCAAAAAGCAGCGCAGATGGGAGAGTGGCCAGGGCTGGAATTTCAGAAATGACAGTGACATCAGCACTAGGGACACTCCCCCGCTTTCCCAGACAAGCATCTCAAAGCACCGCTGTGAACTGTTTCCCATCTATTTTCACAGCATGGTTGACAACAAGGAGGTATCTATGAAACCTAAAAAGAATGGTTGTGAATCCTCGGAGCAAAATTTCACAGGGGGTTTCTGGCAGAATTTATTGGCAATTTAGTGCTGTCTAGGTTTTTGCTAATAGAAACCATTATGCCAAAGAGAATTTTAAAACCTAGAATTCGGTAGACCGAAGAGGTATGGAGTTGCTTTTGTATTTTGCTGACTTGGAGTTATTAACTTCCAATACTCTAAATTTGCTGCTACCATTATTGTGTTATGAAGTAACTGGCACTACGGACTATGTAACTAACAACATACTGTTTAGACTCTAAATAGAAACCACAGTTGATGGAGAAGAGAGGTGAAAAATTTGAAGTGGTTATGAACATGGTCCATTAGTACCACCATGATGCACGAGGGCACTTTTTGCACCAAAGGGAGGGTTAGGACCTCATCTGAGTGGGACATGCTCCACTTTACGTTTTGTTCTATTTAGGGGTTTGATTCATGAGAAAGCGTGTGGTTCTTTCTGTCCCAAACAAAACCCTTTCTCCCTGTGACTGTGTTTCCAGGCTGTGATGCAAATCCATGGTGTTCCTGTTTCAGTGTGAGTGAAAACAACAAGGAAAGGAAGTGCGGAGGTTTGGAATCTTTGCTGATGCTTCACAGGTCACTGGGGAGCAGTGAGGTTCTTCCCCACCATCAGTGGCTGGAAGCATGAGAGAGGACTATCGTTTACTTCTTGCTCTAAGTTTCTTTGAGCTTGTGTGCTAGAAGCTTCCTCAGTTCACCGCACAGACATTAATCAAGCCCCTTTGAGGTGCTGGGCATTGTGCTGGCACAGGCTATGCAAAGACCGTGCCTGTGAAGGGAAACAGCAAAGCAGAATAAACCGAGCGTCCCAGTGCCAGTGCCGGAGTACGTGCTGGGCCAGGCGTACACAGACGGTGCCCGGGAGAGACGGGGAGAGCTCCTCACCTGAGAGGCAGGGAGCAGTGGTCAGGACAGACTTCACAGGGAAGGTTACACTAGAGCTGAGAAGGAAATAGAGGGGGGAGGAAGAGTAAGAATGAGCTGGTCAGATCACAGGGAGCAAGTCATTCTAGACTTAGGAAAAGTACTGACAGGGAGCAGAGGATGGGGGTGGCTGGAGGGGGCAGTTTTCGGGAGCTGTGAGTTAGTCGGTACCTCCCGGGCCAGGCCATGTGCCCAGCAGAGACTTGGGACACGCCAGGGACCCACGCTGAGCTGGAGAGTTGTACGCTGTCCTCTGAAGTTCGCATTTTACTTTGGAAGGATCTGAGAGCCCTGAAGGATTTTAAGCAGCAGAGTGAGTGATCAAATTTGGGTTCTCTGTCTGAAGTTATCTTTGAAGGGGGCTGGTTACATTCCCGAATAAAATGCCCAAATTGCCTTCAGAATGTCGCAGCTCCTGCTATTTTGTAGAAATGTATTTAAGAAGGTCTGTGTTTTCAAGCCAGCATTCTGTGTTGCTGAGCAGATCCTGCCACTGTCTTGTGGTCTTAAGCTTGACCAGTAGTCAGCTGTCCATTGCCTTCTGCGTCTCAGTTCGTTCTAGTCGAACCTCCAGGTCCAGCAATGTCATCCTGTCTCGAGTGGAGTTGGAATTTTCTTGAGCCTCACATTTTCTAGTGTTTAGGGACACTGCTATTAAAATATAATGATAAATCATCTCTCTGAAAGTGAAAATTCTTTTTAAAATTTACATCTGAGCCCCTTCAGCCCCGCAGAATGTCCCGGAGTATAAAAGCTACAGGAGGGTACGTCTTGGAGCACTGGTTTTCTTAAAATTTGAGGGAAAGCTTTCTGTAGTAAAATAAGTGTGGGCATGTTCTACTTGTCCTCTATAAAGGTGGAAATGTCAAATAAATTCATAGAGGACACCTGTTTATTTTCTTCTGCCATTTGACTATGTCAGTGGGAAATATGAAAGGTACTCATTTCAGTCGATAATAATAGCTCCAGTTTTTAAGTGCCTGCTTTTTGTCAATGTACGTAATTTATTTTGTTCAACAAATGTAAACACAGAGTCAAGTCCAAAGCCCTGTGCCAGGAACCAGGATTACAGCAGTAAACAAAATGCCCTTCCTTGGCCTGGAGTTTCTCTCACATTCTTAAGCTGCTCTGAAGAGTATATGTAACATGGTGCACATTTTCTGGATGAGGAAACTGAGACTTTGAGGTTTGATACTTGAGTTTTGCTCAGGGACCCCTCCAGTCAGCCCATCCTCCACTCTGCCCTCCACTGCTACCCTCAGGGGGGCTCGGATCTCAGCTTGCTTTCTTCGTTCCCTTATCTGTTCCTGCCTTTACTTTATCCACTGGAGATATTCATTCCTTTCCCCCAGGCTGCTTTCCGGTCTTTAGAAATGAACAAGGGCTATCAATCATCATCATCATCAATCATCAACTGGCCCATATACAAGCTACTTTTATATTAGCTACTAACAGTGGCCGTAACAGCCACAACCACCACAAACCTATACTGAGCCCCTACTGTTTACAAATTCTCTGTGCTCAGACTTTAAGTTAACAGAGAGATGGAATTCATGATTACATATAACAGGTCAAATCATTCAAGATGGCCAGAGATCATGGAGTGGTAGAGACCGTAAGTAGGTTTAGGGAAGGCTTCTTGGAGGAGGTGTCCAACAATCTACATCTTCAAGGAAGGAGATGCTTTAACTAAGCAGAGTAATTTACTCACAGGAAGGTCTTCTCGGCAGACTCAACTAAATCTAGTGTCCAAATAAGGTCACTCCAGTACGCCACACATTTTCCCTCTGCTCCTAAGAACCAAAATAGTCATAGCTGCGTGTAGTTATGTTTCAGGAGAAGGGATTTCTCTACTCTAGTGTGGTTACATTTCAGGAGAGGCATTACTCTACTCTAATTGAAGGCATAACCTCTTCCCCCGGGTGCCGTCGTGGACTGACTGGATGATTCCTTTGGAGGTACGAGTGGGGCAGCCTCAGGGAGCTGGGTTTCCACCGGGGCATATCCAGGGAGATCTTGGGTGGTCCAGACTGAATGAGGCCCCAGTCTGCTCCTGAGGGCACATGAGCCTTTTTGCTCATCACCAGAAACACCCTCCTTCTCCCAGAGTAGTCCGGATTGGGAATGACTCTGGACCAAATCTGACTTCCCAACCCTATTCCAAATCCATCCGGAAAGCCTCTAAGTTGCATGAGATTTCATGTCTTTGATTTGTTATTGATTAAGACTGGGGCTGGCGCTCAGTTCATCCTCAGGCCCAGCAGCAGTACCAGCAGAGTTCTCAATGGAGTGGAACAGAAAGCTATGACAACCCAGTAGGTGCCTCTCAGCCTCTTTCAATCAAATAATAAAGGAGAAAAAAGCAAGAGAGGTTTTCCAGGGTCCAGAGTTACCTTCGCCAAAGACCTTTGACCAGCAGTATCTGGAGGTCCTTTGCTGGGAAGAAACACAAGGGATAGCAGTCCATTCTGGTCTGGGATGGACACAGAGCAATGCTGGTGAAAGCGGGGTGCCCGGGGACACTTGGAACAAAAGCAGAGCATCTCAGCTCCTCCACACTCAGCATATTTATTTAAGAATGCTTGCACTGAACACACACTGGGTTCCAAATGCTCTGCCAGGCACTAGAGGTGCACAAAGTGGATCAGGCAACCTCTGCCCTTGGTAAGCTGTGGTCTAATGGGGAGACAGACTTGTAGCAAGAACACTTCAGTCTAACGTTGTAAGGACTGCACTAGATGTAGGAAAGTCCAGAGAAGGACAAACCAACCCGGGATCCAGGAAATGATGTCCTAGCTGAATCTTGACAGAAGACAAATGAGAGTAAGTCACGAGAAAAAGAAGTAGGAGGGATGTGACAGACGAAGAAGAAACAGCACAAGCGCAAGCGTGGGATGTGAAGTGGCACCCGGGGGCTGGCGACCTCCTTGCAGTTCCAGCAAGGCCCTAAGTGGAAGCAGGCGGAAGCCGGGAGGGAGGGCACTGTGGGCTGTGATAATGGGCTGGTACTTTGTTCTGTGGGCGACAGGGAGGCGTGAAGGAGTTTTAGGGAGAATGCATCTTAAAAAAGGTGAGGAAGGCAAGAACCAAAGCAGGGGCACCTGTTAGGAGTCTGTTGCAGAGAGAGTGGAGGTGGGCAGATGGGAGATTGAGAAATACATTTCGGAGAGCAGCTCAGCAGGATGGCATTCGTTTGTGAGAACAGGGAATTCAGGAGAGGGAAGGAGTCTAGGAGGACCTCCAGCTATCTGACTCTTAGAACTAGATTCAGTCTATTCATTGATTTAACCAGATGTTTCTCATAAAACAGTGTCATCTCAGGCTGTGTTCGTTAAATTGAGGGTCATGAAGTCATCTAGGACATACAGCTAACAGGTATATCCAGCAGTTTTCAATAGAAGAGAACAGAACAGAAAATGTCAGGTGGCATTGCATGTGTATAAAGTGTAATTATTGTTTTGTAAAACTTTGTTTCAGTTTCTGTGTGTGTGTGTGTGTGTGTGTGTACATGCTCACATCTACAGGTAGTGTATTTCTTACTAAAGATTGTAGTCAAAACATTTGAAAGGCTTATGATATTCTTTTTCTATGGTTGTGTCTGGTTATTCTCAAGTATGAATGACTGTGTCCCAATCAGTTTGTTGATCTTGAAAAGGGAGAGTGATTCCTTTGTGAGAAAACAGGAAAATCTTTTCTGGCTGTTATTCTTCCAAGACTAAATCTTGCCGTAATCTCTGGCCTTGGAATTCCCAAGGATTCCATGCAGAGGGGAGGGGAAGGGATTGGAGCCAGCAGAAATGACTCTCCCAGTCAGTGCTGGGACCGTGTCAGATGGCCTGCCCTTCAGAAAACACAGGCAACACTGAGATCTACAAAGACACTGTTGCCCAGGGATGTCTGGGAGCATGTCTCCTAGAGGCAGAATCGCAGCTCGAAAAATAATGTTACATAAACTTATTTTCATACAGGGTTTTACAAGTTTGCAAAGTGTGTTTGCAGTACATGTTCCCATATTTATAGCAGCCCTGTGAGTTCAGAGGGACCTGAATATCTGAAAAATGTTTTAGGTGTTTATTGGCCTGTGAATATTTAAAGCTATAAATATGCTCCTCTTAATATAGCCATTCACTCTTCAGTCAACATTCATTTGCAAAGCTCTGGGCTAACAACTGGACATGCAAAGATGCAATCTGTTTTCCAGTCTGGTAAACAGATGTGTACCTGCAATGTGATAATTTAAGAGGATATAAAAATTCACATACTTATTTAAGGATGCTTGCCGTTTTGCCTATGACAGGGTTACAGAACCCTATACTATATACATTTGTGTGTGAGGGTGTGTGTGTGTGACAGAGAGAGAGAAATTCTCTCTCCAAATTCCAAAAGTAAAAACTGATTGCCTGCAGGGAACAAAGCAGGAAAAAGCTGGCCCTCTTTTAAGCCTCCAAGGTGCATAAACTTTTCTTTCTTGGGCTAAATGTGAGTACCTGAGGGGCAGAATAAGTGAATCAGAGAACTTGATGAAACTAGGTCGCCTTAGCAAGTAAAGCACCTGTGTAGTAATATTTGCATGCAGAGACACTCTCGGGCCTGAGCTCCTTCTAAACACTCTGGGTTAAAAAGCTTTAGTTCATACATGGGCCTAAGCAAGACAGAAGACAGACTTCATCTTAATTGAAAATATATATATTTACATAAATATATGTTTGTGTGTATGTTAGTGTGTTAATATGTACTTACTGTTCCTTATTTTGGAAAAACAAAAGGTTCAAAGAGGACTGTTTTCTAAATTTTTTGTTCACCATTGGGTGTGACTTGAGCAGTCGTGAAACATTAATTATAATCATTTTAAGATTAAGAGCAAAGTATTTCTCCACTTTTAAATGTAAATGCATGAAGTGTCTGAATGGTATCTGAACTACTTTCCCAATTGCCTCCTCACAAAGCAGATCCCTGAATACACACCTAAGATGCTTTTAATAGTGGGAATGACCTTGACAGGAAGCTATCTGGGAGACCCGCAACCTCTTGAGGTCAGTGGCCTTGGGCTCCACGTGAACCCTCAACTTCTCCCTGTCGTTAATCCACGGCAAGCCCATGTCCCGTGCTCAAGGTTTACTCATTAGTTCAGGGTTTTTTTCTCAAAACATGGACAAATAATCTTCTGACGGCAGTTCCCTTAATGAAGGCTGCGTGTCTGCTACAGATGTCTTTCCCAGGGCTCTGATGTGTTTGGTATGTTTAAACTTATCTTTGCCCTTGAGATCCTCCTATGTCAAGCACGTGATTGTTAATATTTTACCTATTAACTGGTAGGCACATCGTAAACTATAATCACAAGACTGTCTTCCCCAACCTGATGTTCGTATCCTGAAAGCAGCAGCCGATGAAAAGCCTTTACTACCGCTTTCAAATGTCACATTTCATTTATGATTCTCATTACATCTTGTTGAACAGCATTGAGCTGTACTTCCTGTGATACAGCGTTATTGAACAGAAGGAGGATATCAAAATTGTCTGTACAATGGAAAAGTGAATTGGCTGTTAGATTCTTGTTGTCAGAAGAATCTGTATGTAGGGGACAGGTGGCACTTGGCCTGAGGCCCTCCCACAGGCGCAGATGAGGAGCATTAGAACTTACACCAGGAAGGCACTGATTTCACGGGAATCCCAGCTTCAGAATCAGTCCATGGGTGAGCAGGGATTGCTGCCAGCAGACCCAGTTAGCCGACCATCTTCTGGCTCAAATCTCATCTCACCTGCTAAGCTGGTCCTGATTACCTGATCCAAAATGTCCCCTGTTGCTCTGAGCCCTGGAGGACTTTGCCCTGCCCTGGAAGGCTTTTGCTCCCTTAGGTTATGGCCATGTCTGAACACGACTTTGTCTTCCCTGCTGGGCTTAGAGACCTGCAGGGCAGGACCCTGCTGCCCACAGCCCTGCATCCTCCCACTGTGCTTAACAGCAGGCTTTTCACATCGTGGGTACCCAACAGGTATCTGTTGACTTAATCATTAAGGTGAATGCCTTGTGCAACTGAAGGCCAAATGAAGAAGAGCTGAGTGGAGAGAATTCAAGACCATCAGAACCACAATTTTCTACTATGGGAAAGTAACAGTAGACACCTCCACTGTAGTAATAGTAACAAACACAGGCAATAACTCATTTCAGCCTTACAACAATGCTCTGAGGTAGGCATTATTGTTTATTCCCATTATATAGATAAGGAAACTGAGGCACACTGAAGTTAACCTACCCAAGGACATGAAAGTAATAAGAGTTAGTTCTTCTCACCACTTTAAGTCATGTTACCTCTGATTACCAGTTAATCTGCGTATGCCCTCAAATAAAGGAACAAATTGACAGGTTCTTTTTTAAAAAGTTAATTCATAAAACTAACTATGGGTATTCAACAAGAGCAGAAACTTGTTATCTTTAAGTTATACATATGCTGTTAGTTAAGAGCAAAATGAAATTAGAAAGTATTTTTGAACTCCCCTTTAAATCAATAATATTAACCCTGTACAAAAATAGAACTGTTTTGTTCTAAACAGATACACTCTTGGCAAATTTGCTAATTTTAGAAATTTGGGTCATGTTTTGCTTCTGATTATTTAACAAAATTTAGGAGTCATGTAGACTCCAAATATTCATCTAGTTGTTAAAACAAGATGGGGAGTTTTTCTTTATTTGGTCTAGTTTGTTTGTTTTGTTTTGTTTTTTAAATGTAACTCTGAAACTGCAGCAACACTCTTTAGAAAATACCAGTTTATTATGTAAAGTTTTGAAATGTGTCTTGGAAATTATCTAAATACGTATGCAGGAGGTCAAAGACAAGTAGAACAGCTGTTACATAAAATCTCCACTTTCCAAATACCAAGGAGGAAGAGGTGGGAACATGGTCCAGGATCTAACCTCAACTTTGAACTTCCTGACTTGTGTTAGTTTAAGACATCCCCGCAGCATCATTTAAACATAGTTCTGGTGTATGAATAAACTTCCACTTGGAACTTCCTTTTTGAAGTCTGCTGAGAATATAAATCAAAACCATATGAAGTGTGTCTTAATCCAGAATGTAAAATAAAATGAGAAGTATCAACCCAGTAGTACTCCCTGAAATGCATTTACCAGGATGCATGTTCTGGCAAAACTCTTTATTTAGAATGAGAGCCTCCAGAGAACTGGGTTTATTATTTTTAACCTGTAATTATGGAAGCCTAAACTGATAAAGGAAGATGCTTTTTAAAGTCATGGCAATAGGAATGTTATTCAGCCAAGCAGAATGTTTGAGAAGAACATCTGTTGGCATGGAAAGAGGTTCAAAGTGCATGCCAAGTGAAAAAGACGACTATAATTTTGTTTAAAGATTATGTAAAATAGTATATTAGCCTCGATACATGTACACATCTTCATAATAAAAGAATAACAGATTACATATATGCCAGCAAAATGTTAGTAGATCTCTAGATGGCAGAATTATAGCAACCTTTCTTTCTTTTTTCCTTCTTTCTTTCGAGGATTCCACATCTTAGGTTTAGACTTTGCTACTCTTCTGTTCGATTTAAGAGGGAATTTTAAGTTCCTTTCATCTCTTTTTCAACTCTGTTCTTAGGGGAAATAATTCCTTTATGCCTGAGTTCAGTGAGTAATTGAGTAAGCATATTAGTCAAGACCATCATGGTGACTGCGTTAATGAAAATTGTTACATGCTCACAACTGGTTAGGTAATTAAATTACGTCTATGTTTTGTAAGGTAGAGTTGCCTGGACCCTCATTTAGAGGTAGTTGTGTGTTTACACAACACAAACTTCTGCCATTTCATACTGTGTTCTTAAAATTTGAAGAGACCCAGTTAAGATTTTGTGACAATAATAATTAAGACCCAAAGAACTCTTTAAAATAAGAAGTTATCTGCTGTACAAATCAAACTATAAACTTGCATCACGTTTTAAACTTGTTTATAGTGTATATAATTTTGTAAACCTATGTGATTGCATTCACGGTGTATTTATGGGATGCTTCGGTTGACTGTAATACCAGTAGGGCATGTAGTAAGACCATAGTGAGACCCAAATCTGTGATGCAGTACTGTGTCTGATGAGAAGGGGGGGGGGAGTGTTCCAGCATACAAGCTGTTTCTCACTTCTTCAGTTAGGAGCTTAACCTCCCCCCGCCCTGAATCAGTTAAAGCTATTCCAAGTACCTGTGCTCTTTTTAAATTGGTTTCTGTAGGGGATATATAATGTCAGTGTCTATTAATGATTTGCAAAATGAAAATCCCTGTATTTAGAGAGTGAACCTCTAAACTCAACAGTCTCTTTGGCCTTGAAGGACATGGAGAAAAATGAATCCATGGCTGAAAACCTAATAAAAACTTAATTTCTTGAATCTGATTCTAATTTTCCGGGATGAGTAATATATGTTTAGAAAATCCTTCACAGCACCAGTGCCACTGCAGACAAGTAGAAAGCATTCCAGAAAAATGGCAGACACGTTGAAAAATTCTCAGTTAATATCTTATCCGAATAAATATTTCTCAGTAAATATTTTAAAATAAAACACACACATACATCGTCAAGTTTCTATACAGAGTCAGATGATAAAAATTACACTTGAGTTGTGCACATATCTTCTTGGGATTAAATTAAACAAACACTAGTTTTGATTGATCCTGGTATTATAGTTGCTAAGAAGTTAAATGCATAAAGCCTTGAATTGGGAGTCAGAAGCTCTGGTGATGTCGCAGCTTGCCACGCCAGCCCCATGAGGAGTGAAAGAGTTGAAAAGAGTCTGTAGGATTCTTACAGTTATTTCATCCAGGCACATCTGTGCTCCTTCTGATGCCTGCATGGTACAGTCTTCCCCGATATCATGAAAGCTTCTGGTGCGATGGAAGTACCCACAGTTCTAACAGAGTTGGGCTAAGCAGCTGAAATAGCAGACAAGCCTTTATATGTCTAGACATTCACATATGCCTGAGAATAGATATAGGAAGGGTTGTATTCCCTAAAGACGTGAATAATTTTAACATTTAAAGAATAAGTCTTAAAGCAGTGTAAGATAGAAGGATACCTGTCCAAAGCCAAGAAAACTGACTTCCTAGTGGTGGTGGCACTTGTCCGAAGCAGTTGCTTGTCCCGGGACAAGAAGTCATGAGCATGACAATGAATACATGGGGGCCCTTCTGACACTGGCAGTGTGGCCGACCTTGTGGAAGTTAAAGCTTCTGCTCCGGAGAGCCAACAGCATGTCAGCCACTGTAGACTTTTACTCTCCACCTTTCCAAGAGAAGCCAAAAAGCCAAGTAAGAGAGAAAGAGAGAGAGTCCATCTCCAGAATCTCACTCCCTTTTCCCAAGAGAGGTTACTCAAGATTCTGTTCTCCTGGTGCATCAACATGGAGGTACTTTGGCCAAGGCCTGCAAATGACAACCCTCTTTCTGATTGTGTGAATCAACTCTCAGTTCCCCTACCTTGCATTTCAGTTGCATAACTGACTCCATCTCGAAGAACCTCTTGGGATTCAGTGGTAGGCAGTGGCTCCACAGCCTCGTAGAGCTGGGGATGTTCATCTGCTTGTGTATGCACACAACCTCCCCGAGAAATACCACAAGCCCCTGACGGGAACAGTCTGTACCAAATGAAAGAAGAGAATAGAGAGCTACCCTGCCTCATGGAAAACCTGAGTCAAAACAATCTGGGCAGAAACTATTTGGCTAGTGGAGCGTAGATTTTCTGCTTTTCCTTTGAGATTGGTGGGGAAATTGTCTTTTTTCTTCTTTTTTTTCATACTCCTGGGAATATGGGCATGGAGAATAGTATTTATATTCCTGAAGATGTTCCTTGTTCAGTGGCAGCTGAACTTTTGATTTTTTGCGGTGTAAATTTGTATGTGTATGTGAGAAAAAGTGTGTGTGTGTTTGCAGTGGTTGTGCACACACATGCATGGATACACGTGGATGCATGTGACAGAGGAGTGTGAAAGAATCATTTACATTTTTAAATTGCATCCAAGCCAGGTCGGGTAGGCAGGAAGCAGAATTCCAAGTAGACATGATTATAGAGACTGAGTGTATTCCCTTCTGACAGGGGACAGCGTCAAGTTGAAGTAAAAGTCCATAGCGCGCCCGTGTGCTTCATCTGTAAAAGGAACAGCTGGCAGCTATGTTAAATGAGCTCATGCTAGACTATGCCACTGTAACAAGCCGTCCCCCAAGTTGTAGTGGCATAAAGCAATAGAAGTTAATTTCTTGCTGACATTACATGTCGGCAGTTGCTCTGCTGTGGCTTTGTTCCCTGCTGTCATCCGGGACCCAGGCTGAAGGGATAGCCTGTCGGAGACATCCTGGCCTCATAGTAAAGAGAAGAGTAGGAGAGCTGGCAGAACAAGTGATGGCTCTTGAAGAGTTTTGCTTCAAACTCACATACTTCTGCCCACATTTCATTGGCCAGTGTGGGTCACATGGCCAAGCCGGACATCAGTGGGATGGGAAGTACATGCTTTCCAGTTGGAGGAGAACTGCAAGTTACATGGCAGCGGGAAAGAGCAGGGACTCATCGGGAACATATAAGATTGTGCGTGCATGTGTGTGTTTTCATTATAAATTTATAATTATACGAAATATATCATTTTCACTTAGAATTTTAAATTTATAATTATATAAAATTTATGTATAATTTATATTAAATACATAAATATATTTTTAATTTATAATTATATAAAACAAATTAATAATAATTAATAAATGATATAGACATATATAATATGATTTCCTGAAAAAGAGTGTTAAAAACAATCCTTGAGTAATGAAGACTAGACCTACTGCTTAGATATGGAATTTGCCTTATTCTTTTTCACTCTAACAGAAATTACTTTTAAGTGGCTAGATTTGCTATGAAACCAGCTCGCAGAAGATACCTCACAGCCCCTGAGAATGAGGCTGGTGTTAAGGACTGGTGATGAAATCGTGTGTCTCGGTATGCCTGAAACTCCCGCTTTCAGGAAGAAGGCACACATGAGCATAGCCGTGAATCTCCATCCTGACTGAGTACAGCTAGGTGTCCTGGGGCTGTTCACATCTTCCTGGTTTCTTTCTTTTATAGGTACGTGTTAGCTGACTGCAAGGTATTTTTCTACACATCAAAGAAACAGTTGCCTTAAGTAATGGAGAGATAAAATGTGTGTTTATCACTTGGTTCACTGATACGAATATTTAGAGATTAATCATCTTAAATTTATTCTGAATAACCTGTACTTTGACTCTGTTAGTAACTTAGAATATCATGGAGAGAAAATATTATGCAGATTAGCAAAGAATTATATTTGGTATACATTTAAGACTTATTCAGGCCTTTTACACATTACAATAAATATATTATATAACTCAAAGAAGCAAAAAGATGTATCCTGCTGCCATGACATGGGGTCTAAATCAAAGCCTGTTGTTACTGCAAAACTTGACGTTCCCTCCTGAACCTGTGATTAGGGTTACAAAGTCCTCCTGGGGGAGGGGTGCATGGTCCTGTATACTATTAATGCTCACATCATTCGTGTCCATATATGGGTGCGATGGATACTCTGGCATTGGTTTTAACAAATCTGGCCTAGTGTATGGCCAAATAAACACAGCTTTGGTAAACAGGGGCTTCACTTGAGAAATTCCATCTGAAGACAAAGGAATCGTTTGTCTGAAGAAGTTCGTTAATAGTGAAGCTAACTCAGCCGTATAAACCATCCTAAGCCAACAACCATGTGCCTGTCGAAACGTTAATACCTTGGATCTACTTTAATGGTGATAATTGCATCCATTGCAGACATCCTGAGGTGGTTGAGTCACCCATAATCTTCCAGAAGCAGGGTACCCACCATGTCAGCCAGTTTAAATGCAAAAACAAAACACTGTTCTCAAGCCTGCATTTCTGAGTCACATGGAGAGCCATGATGTCTTCTTCTCTTACTTCTCTTGAGTACTTTTAATGAACATTCAAGGAAGAAGACCTGCTTAAATTGGAGCCAGTTTGTCCATCAAAATTCTAGGAGATTTGTAAGAACAACATAAATACATATGCCTTAAACTTCCCACGGTAAACCTGGTTTCTTCTAGCCAGCTAATTTTCTGATGATAATAACATTTAATTTGGCCCTAATTTGAAGTTTTGGTCATTTAGAAAGAATAGTATCCCCTTGGGTTAACTGTGGAAAAAAGTATTTGCTGTGCCAAGAATAAGGTAAACCAAAATGTACTTGAAATGCTTAGCTAGGAGAACACACTGTTCCAAGTACTCTAGAAACACCAGTTTAAAAATTCAATGAATTTGTAACATGAAGGTAGGCCTGCAGACCTGGGCGGCAAATGTGCTGCGCTCCCCCTGCCTCCTTACTTGACTGAGGCACTCAGAGCCTTGTCCATCTGACTGTAGAAACATCACTACATGGTACGTCCTTGAAGAAACAGCTTGTAAATCTCTTTTAACTCACATATACTTCCAGCCTTGCCCACAAGCAGACTGTGGTGACCGAGACCACCTAAACTGTTTCCTCTTGGCTACCTTGATGTTGTCACCCCAGTATGGCAGTATTCAAAAATCAGGTAATTTTTTTTAAAAAGCATTATTCTCAAAATAAAGTAAATTTCCTATTTTTACTGTCCATACCTTGATATGGGAAAATACTCACAGTGTATTTTATTAGATGCAAAAGTAATCAACCAAAGGGATTACCATGATTCTCATTTTGACAAATAACATGTATTGAATTATGTGTTAGTAATGGGACAAGGGTTGGTTTTTTTCTTTCATTATGCCTTTCTGAATTTTTATAACTTTTTAACACTGAGTATGTATAATTAAGAAACATGATAATACTTTTTAAAGCCAGTGTCACAGACGACAGTCAGTTTCCACAGTGGCTCTGTTCTCGTGCCCACTGATGTGCAGCAACTCGGTTACCCAGTGAGACAGCCTCCCTCTGCTGGGTCTGTCTCTGGACAGAGGTCCTACCACATTCTGAACATGGAGGAAAGGCAATTGAGGCAAAGCGAGTGACTGTCCCTCAAGTAGAATCACAAATATGTGATGAGAGCATATCGAACACCAAACCATCTTCTGGATTTATTGAGTGAAAAGATTTGCTTGGTTTCACGCAGGTCGAGCTGCCAGTTGAAAAACTGGATAGTTCCCTTTTCATCCAGTTGATTTCAGCCCCCAGACAACTGTTGACTTAAGATCCCAAAGTTCTTTGGTCTCCTTGAACTTAGGGGAGTGGAGTGCTCTTAAAGATCAGATTACAAAAGTTCTGCTGAAAACCTATCATGTTCTGGAGCCAAACAGATTGAGTTCTCTCCAGTAACGTGATTCGATAACCACGGTAGAGAGCAGTAGGCCAGTCTGCCAAGGGCATTGTCTGGCCCCTCCCCACCCTCAGATTTGCTGGAGAAGGTGGCTGCTTCGCCCTGGAGCCCTGGAGCTGCTGCAGGGCCAGGCATAGGCTGCAAATGGAGAATAAACAGAAGTGTCGACATGTGATTTGAATGGCCCTTAAAGCTTTTACGTCACTTTGTGCTGGCTAGCAAAAAGCTCAGTGAAGAAGAGATTTTCACTCTCTCCTCAGATGTCACTTAAATCTCATTAGGTAGATCTTTGTGAAATGATGACACTGGCAATAATGATTCCTTCTAAATTCTCTAGTCATTTGGCCAGCGCATGGGTAGTACGCCTTGAGGAAAATGTTAGCTTTTGACTGATAGGTGTTAGTAGGGGCTGTGGAAAAAGGTCAGGAGAAATTGTAAGGCTCATTTTCTCTCCAACTTAATTTGATGGCAAAGTCAAATTTGATAGTAGTTAATTACGCTCCATTATTTTGTTTACTTTGTCACTAAGTGGTTAAAAAAAAAAGTTCATTTTGCCCTTAAATTGAGATATGAAGAGGAGGGGGAATGTGTTTGGGAGACATTTCAGAAACAGAAAGCGAGCTGGGTGTGGGGAGTGATGGCAGGAAACTGTCCACCGTTGACTGTGATGTGGCTTCTTCTCACTTATTATCGACTAATCGCAGTTCTTGTTGTCTTTTGCCTCAGAGACTTAAAATGCCTACCCATTCTAAAAAAATCAGCTTGTCTGAAGGTTGAGTTAGCAGGGTTCTACTTAAGATTTGATTATTTATGTTTATGTACAGGTAGAGTTTCAGTTCATTATCTGTGTTGCTCTTATGAAAAAAACAAAACTAAGTTACCTAGAGAGCTTTTTAAATAAAATCTCCCTATTCCACTGAGCAACCAGAGTCTTACTTCCAAAAGGAGTCTTTCTGTAACGACCCCTGCGCCCACCTGTCCTTCTTAGCCCAGTATCTGGTGGAGCAGACGCTCTTTCACAAGCTCGCATCCTGCTCTCCTCTGAGCTTCCTGTGTGGCAGAGCGCCTGCCTTCCACACTGTGTTCTTCATGCTGTCTCTCTCGGGCTCTCCTGCTTGATGCCACATTTCAGTAATAGTCAAAGTAATCAGAAAAGGGAAGATGCATACTATTCATGTCATTCGTGTGACAGAATTCTATGCTGCTCTCTAAGACTTGCTGACTCTTAACTGTTTAGAACATGTCTAGAAATTACATATTTTCTCATCACTAGCCACTGTATTATATTGCAGTAGAAGCAAATCTGAAGCTTGAAAGTTTAGAAGGTAACAGCCTGTCTCTGACTCGGGAGTAACACACCACGTTTCCTCCACGTGACAGTCAGCATGTGCATTTCCTACTTCCCTAAAATGATTGCACAGCTATCAAAATGGAAGCCCTCACATCAGGACTCTCAAATGAGTGCTAAGTACAACTTTTGAGACATTACAATAATTTCCCTTTGTACCTTCCAAAGGGAAAGCCCAAGTTGGCCAGTTCAGTACAATCCAGCCAATTCATTTTGAAACTGCACTTCACTCACCCCTCCTCATAGAAATGCTTTCCAAGGCTTTTATTTCCAGCTCGGTGCCCCAGATCTTTCTGAATGATGCGTACAAGGCAGGAATGTGTACCTATCAGGTCTGTGCTGATAGCAATTATGTAAAAAACCCTCACGTCAGAGAAAAAAACTCAAGATTTAGAAATTGTCCGTCTCCGGAGTGACGGTGGATGAGGAGATGCCAGAAGAAGCAGGGACTCTGGGACAGGGGCCCCCACAGGCTCTGGGTGCCTGGATCTCAACCCGTATCCAACCACATCAGTGGGACGAGCTGTAGGCTTTTGCTCTTCCCTTTGGAGCCTGTGTGATGGTCTGGCCTTTGGTCTGTTTTCCTACCGTAGACCAGGTGGCTCTGTCACATTGAACATTATGTTGCACAGACACTGAGCTTTCCACGTAGATTGCAGTCTTTGGCCCACAGCTGATGTTAGCGTGGATCATTTTTGTGCAGTGATTCCAAGAACACCCTGTACTCTCTGATGTTGGCTACAGAGAAAAATGAACGTCAGAATAAATGGAAATACAGTGACCTGACCGGGCTCCCTCCCACCAGCAGAGGAAGGGGCCTGGGTAGAGACCTGTTATAATCGGCTGTTTCACTCTGTTTGGAGAAACTGAACTTTTGACAGATGAACTTCTTTTCCCTTGCATGTGTATTTATCTAACAGAATTGTGGTTGGGAAGTGATCCAGGATTCACAAGGTCAAAAACTGACCTGGTTCACATACTGTAGACTGCCCCCGTCTTCCTCCACGGCTTCTCCAAGCAGGTGGTCCCATGCACTCTTGGTGTGTCCACACCAAAAATGGTCACCTGAAGGACACATCAACCTCTTGGGTCTGGCCTTCTGAGATTCTGGCAGTCACATCAAACACGTATCTCAGTTTCAGATAATCACCTTTACTCTTCCATGCTGCACACTGCATCCTGAAATCATTCCAATGTGCTTGGCGAATGAACATCTTATTAGAAGGCCTTTGGAATTAAAGCCATTAGTAAAATTAAAGAAAAAATAAAACATTGGATTTTTGTAATAATGGAAGAGTTTTCTTTCTTCATGAGAAAGTAGAATTTTCACAGTCTGCCCAGATATTCGTCCTTTCATTATCCCAAGAGTGAAAGAATAAAGGAATGTAGAATACATAGTCTTAGCTTTATCTTTGAAGGTTTAAAAAATTTTATTTAAAAAAATCACAAGTATTTCCTCCTTCTCCCTAGTCCCCTGGTCCCCTGGTGTATAAATGAGACATTTTTCCCTGCCTGAAACTCTGCCTTTGTGTTCTGTAATCTGTGGTTTTGTTATTATCCAAATACTCATGGATCGACGTAGAAGATTATCTTAGCAGACACGTAACTAGTAGCTTTGTGATACCTGCTCATTTTACACCCGTTTCTGGGCAGGCCTACTTACATGGACTTAGGGGAGGACGATTTTGCTTTGTAATAACCTGTGCAGTGCGCACCAGCTTCTCATTGATTGAGGAGGTAGAGGCCCGGTGGGCGGCCATTGGACTCATGCATTTCCCTTTCTTGTCTGTTTCAGAAATCGAGGCGAAGGAGGCATGCGACTGGCTGCGTGCCGCCGGGTTCCCGCAGTACGCTCAGTTATACGAGGGTAGGTGGGGCTTCTCTTCACTCTTCACAAAGAGAATAAACTCAAAATATATCTTGTGCTGTGTTTTGACTTCCACGTCTTTCCTCAACCATTATTTCTTAGCTTTCTCTCTCCTTCCACCTTTGCAATGCCCAGGGCTTCTACTGATGCCAGTTTAGAAAGAAAGGAGGATTGCGTCCCAAGTCTGCTTCCTTTCCTCCCTTCTCTCCTTTTTGCTCTGCACTTCCTGCTTCCGATCTCTTTACCGCTGACCCCAACTCCCGGTTCCTCCCAGTGTTGTGCCATCAGCCGCTTTTCTGCACTTCCTTCCTTATTCCTTTTCTTGTCTTTTCTTCACTGCTCTCAGTTTTCTGAAAGATACAGCAAACTAATTGCTGATAAATTTCCTAGAAATCACAAAACAAATTGCCTTGAGACTTTTCTTTAGTTCTGTTTACTTCACATGAAAATGTTTAAGATGTGACATAGATCAGATGTTACTTTTCAGGGCTTTGAGTAAGTGCTTTCATTGCCAGCATCACACTTCTTTTCGCTGATGTTTTATTTGACAGTTAATGAACTTACTCACCTATATTTTACTTAATACCTAAAATGATAACCAAAGCATCCACTCTTGGATAGTCCTAATATGTAGTGAATTAGTCAGGATCCCAACAGTAAGCAGATGGCACACTCAGAACAACCCGAGGAGGATTTATTTTTAAAGGTGTTCATTACAAAGATGTGGGCAGGGCGTAGGAAACCACGAGGAACAAACAGGACAGGAGCCCAGAGCTTGTAGCAGCAGAGCTGTCACCACCCTAGGCCCAAAGCCATAAAAGGAGGGAGAAGATGCCAGAACCCGGAAGGAGAGAGATCTCACAGCAGATCCTGGGAGTAGAGGACACAGCTGGTGATGGGCAGCCTCTCAGGAGGGTAAATTCCCTGACCTTACACTCCTTCCTCCCTCTGTCTCCAGCCAGGGCTCCCCACTGGCCAAACACAAAAGAAAGCAGAGGACATGGGTGCGTCCCCTTGAATGCCGTCCACAAAAGTGATCCTGGGGCACAAAGCAGGATACAGAAAAGTGGAGAGTGGGTCTGTAGGGCCAAACAGAGGGTATCTGGTACCCTAGACAGTGTAGACTTCTCTTCCTGGTGGCATAAAGTTTGTGTAAGATGAAGAGAATCAGCACAATTAACCTTTACTCACTGGTGAATCTCCTCCACTCACCCAGAAGCTCCGTTTTATATTTTAAAAACAAGCAAACAAACAAAAACCCTTCTATTCTCTCACTTAAATTCTGTGGGAATAGAGGAGAGCTTATCTTGCAATATGCTTTGAAGCCTGAAATTTCTGATAAACCCTTTCATAGACTCATAGCCTTTTAGACAAGGAGGACAGTCTTATAGTTTGGATTTAAGCAACCCTTATTCCCACCCCCACCACCAATTCACTGATTATGAGAGAGAGGCCCAAAAAGGTTAAGTGACTTTTCCAGGATCATAAGATGGAAGACTCAGAATTTAATTTCAGTTTTTGCGCCTTCATGTAATAGATTTTCTACCTTAATATGCACTTTCTTTGTAAACACAAAATACTATTCAATTGAAGTGTGGAGTCCATAAATGACTAAGAGGTAGATTCCTCATAAGCAAAATGGGCCTGTCGGATTGTGTTTCAGCCGTGTGTATTTAATAAATGTAATGAGAGCAAATAGTTCTATAGAGCTCACTATGTGCCAGGTAATGTTCAAAGTACTGTATATATACTGTTCACTCAATATCCACAGCACCTTAGGGTAGGTATTATAATTACCTTCATCCCCACTTTACAGATGAGGAAACAGAGGTCCACAGCCTACAGATAGTGAGTAGCAGAGCCAGGACAGAAAGCCAGAGCAGCTGGGCTTCCGTGTCTGTGTTGCTCACGACTGCACACAGCTCCCTCTCTAGCAGAGCGAGACAGTCCTCATTCTGGCACCATCTGGAATTCACTCACACTACTTTTTTTCACCATAAGAGGAATTGTTTCTTTCCAACTCACAATAAGAAATCCGATCCCCTTAGATTTATTATGATTAGCAAGTGCCAAATAAAAGACGAGAAAGAGAGAAAACGGCAGAATAATGATGAGACCAGCACTGTCGGTTGGATTTGACCGTGGCCTCTGTTCCAATGATCTCGAGTTTTACCTCCACAAATGAGGTACCAAAAATTAACACTGGGACGCGTGCCCATGACCTCCGAGGCTGGCCTGAGCAGTCTGTGGGAGAAAAGGCATGGTGTTGGAAGTTCTCCCCTTTTTCGGATAGAATCAATTGAGTATTTTGCTGATACTCAAAACGACTTCAGGACTTTGCTACAAAATGAAATACCTGAGGCCACTGAACTTTGGGTATTTCTGGAAATTTTTTTCTGAGGGAAAAAAAAAGAATCTGCCAAACCAAGTATTGAAGTCAGCAACCTACACTGTAGGTGGACAGTGGGAGTTTAAAGGCTCTTCATTCAGGAAATGTCTGTGACAGTGATGAGCTATCAAAATGCAGGCACTTAGCATTCAGTCTTATCCAAGGTCAAGCTCTTGGTTATTTTCATATTTCACACTTCTTTCATACCCTTAAAAGCCTTTTTTGGGGATAAAAATAAAACTGTCTGCTATCTAAATATGACTAACACACCCATCAATGGAGAGTAACCTCTTAAAATCAGTCTTATGTAAGGGGGAGGGTACAGCTCAAGTGGTAGAGCACATGCTTAGCATACACAAGGCCCTGGGTTCAATCCCCAGTACCGCCTTCGAAATTAAATAAACCTAATTACCTCCCCCCACCAAAAAATAAAATGAAATAAAATAAAATCAGTCATAAGTGCAGAAATGCAGTGGCCTGAAGTTCCTGGTGCCCATTCAGATAAAATAAGGCCCGTAAACTCCTTCGTCTCTCTTTCTCTCTTTCAGATTCACAATTTCCCATCAACATTGTGGCTGTCAAGAACGATCATGATTTTCTTGAAAAGGACCTTGTAGAACCCCTTTACAGGTGAATCATCTGAAGTATTTTTGCTTCTTTCAGTTGTTCGATATCTTACAGGTATGACTCTATTGAGAGGCGAGGTCAACAGCTCAGTGCTTACTCACTGAGCACCTACTGTGTGCCAGGCACGGGCCAGGCTCTAAGTATCCCACAGTGAGCACCGGTTTTGTGGAGCTTAAATCCTAGTAGATTTGTGGAAGCTTCAGACGATAGAAAGAGAGAAGGAAAAGGAAAGAGAGAGTGAGAAAGAGAAGGCAAGATTATCTCAGTGTTAAGTGCTATTTTTAAAAATGTAAAACAAGATGAGGCTATGGCAGTTGGGGGGGTGGTTAGCAGGAGGAGGCAGCATGGGGACCCTGCGTGAGTGGTCAGGGAAGGCTGTGAAGAACTCCGTGAGTGTGTCAAACTCAGGTGTATTTCTTGCAAAGACAGATGATTATATCAGCAAACTGGAACATATGGGCTCACGTAATGGTATTGGCAACCTGGAATATTTAAACCTTCTCTATGTGATAGATGCTATAGGGAGACAAAGAGATATATGTGAATAATTCTCTCCCCTCAAAGAATGGTATAATCTGGTTGGAGAAATCTAACTGAAGAAATGCAGCATACATGAACAAATAAAACAATTATAACTTGAGTAATAATAAAAGATGCCAATGTAACCGATATTCCTGAACAATTAAATGTGCACAGGAGATTGTACATATCTGTAGGAATTTGAAGTTTCTCCTAACTAAAGCCCTGGAGAGAGGTCAGAGCTGGAGATAAATATTAGTTACAGGAGGTGAGTCATTTTTCCATGGGCCAAACTGACCTTAAAATACAGTCCTCATAACTTGCAGTCCAGCGTTCTTTCTTGGACATTCTGCATTTGACATAGAAAAGATGGTGGTTTAAGAGGAAAAGTAATATTGAGGAAAACTTTTCTCAAGATGGAAGAGACCAATGTATGTTAAAATTGTGTGCAAATAATCTTAGGCTTACTGAATCTTTAGACATTTATATTTTTGTGTTCACAAGCTGGTCACTCTGTGGTTCCTGCATGAAGAGAAAATAGATTTGCATTAAGAAATGATCTCTGGAAGTTCCAGGAAAACAGTACTGTGCGTTTGCGTAAGCAGTAGAAGAGCAGAGAACTCTTCAAATCACAAATTGCAGGGACCAGCTATTTGGACTCAAACAAGCACAAAATGGCATTTGTGAGCATTTATGAGAGGAATGGATGGTTTAGTTGTGATTCTTTGAAGGCAGTGAATTGGAAAAGCAGTGTTTTCTCCTCAGCGTGTCTGATGCAAACCCCAGCGTGTCAGAGCTATTCAACCAGCACCTCATTCTGAGTTTTCCCTCTTAGTTTTAACCAATAGTATTTTTACTAGTAAGTTGCCATTTTTTAAAAGAAATACTTTTTTATTTTTAATTGTATTATATTACATTATATTTTTCCCAGTTTAATTTTCTTGCATACTCATGCGTCTTTATTTAATTATCTAATTATGCCTTTTGTTGTTTTCTCCCCAGTTTTAATGAGATATAATTGAGATTCAGCACTGAATACATTTAAGGTGTAAGCCTGATGATTTGACTTACGTAATCGTGAAGTGTTTACCACGACTGGTTTAGTGAACATTCATCATCTCATGTATATACAGCCTTAAAGAAATAGGAAAACAAATTTTTTCCCTTGTGATGCGAACTCTTAGGATAAACTCTCTTCACAACTTTCATATACGACATACAGCAGTGTTAATTATCTTTATCATATCGTACATGACATCTCCAGTACTTATAACTGGGAGTTTGTGCCTTTTGACCACCTTCTTCTAGCTCCCCCTCCCCTCACCACTAGTCGCCACAAAGCTGATCTCTTTTTCTGTAAGTTCGTTTCTTTCAAAGTATAATTGACCTCAACACCATGTTAGTTCCTGATGTACAACATAGTGATTCTATGTTTCTATGCATTTAAAAATGATCACCATAATAATAATAAGCCTAATTGCCATCTATCACCGTACAAAGATATTACATAATTATTTACTATGTTCACCATACGGTACAGCTCATGCCTGTGACTCACTTATTTTGTAGCTCTTCATCTCCCTTACCTATTTCTCTCCTCCCCCCAACCCCTCCTCTCTGGAAACCACCTGTTGGTTTTTTGTGTCTATGACTCTGTTTCTATTTAGATATGTTCGTTTATTTGTTTTGTTTTTTAGATTCCACATATAAGTGAAATCATCCCAATTGAATTTTTAAATCTATATTTTCTTTAAATCGAGGTGTCCTGTGTATTTAAAGTAAAATTCACTATTTTCAGTGTACAGTTCTTTGAGTTTTGACAAATGCCTCCAATCATTGTAACCACCACCACAACCAAGATGTAGAACTGCTCCCTCACCTAAAAAAAAACCCTCCTGTTCACCTTTGTCATCAACCTCTACCCTTACTTCCAACCCCTGGCAGCCACTGATCTGGGTTTTGTACCTGTAGTTTTGCCTTTCCCAGAATGCTATATGAGTGAACTTGAACAGTATGCAGCCTTTGGAGTCTGGCTTCATTTCACTTATGCACCTAAGACTCATCCATGTTGTGTGTATTAATCAATATGATTGATGAACAGTGTTTCATTGTGTGGATATACTACAGTTTGTCTATCCAGTCACTGACTGAAGGACATTTGAGTTGTCACCACTTTGGGTAGCTATAAAGCCACTATAAATATTCATATTCAAGCTTTTGTGTGAGCATAAGTTTTCATTTCTTTTGAGTAAATTCCTAGGCATTGTGGGGTGCATATGACAAGCATATTGTAACTTTATAAAGAACTACCAAACTTTTCCAAAGTGGCCATACCATTTTGTGTTCCCACCAACAGTGTATGAGAGTACAGCTGCTCCACATCTTTGTCAGTACTTGTTATTGTCAGTTTTGTTTTGTTTAGTTTTTAACCATTCTAACAGGTGTCTAGTGTTACCGCATTGTGATTTAAATTTGCATGTCCTTAATGAGTAATGATGTTGAATGTCTTTTCCGGTGCTTATTTGCCATTCATTTATCTTCTTCAGTAGAGTGTCTGTTCAAGCCTTTTGCCTATTTTAAAAACTTAATTGTTTGTTTTCTTATTGAGTTTTGAGAGTTCTTTATATGTTCTAGATGTAAATTCTTTGTTAGATATGTGTTTTGTAAATATTTTCTGCCAGACTGTTTTCTCAACCTCTTAACAGTGTCTTTCACACAACAAAAGTTTTTCATTTTATTGAAGTCCAATTTATCAATTCGTTCATGTTTTTAATGTCATACCCAAGAAAACTTGCCTAACATAAGGTCACAACTATTTTCTTCTTTGTTTTTCTTCTAGAAGTTTTAGTTTTATGTTTTACATGTAGCTTGATGATCTATTTCAAGTTAATTTTTTATAAGGTACAAAGTATGGGTCAAGATTCATTTTTTTGCATATCAATATCCCATTGGTTGAGCCTCATACTGAAAATAATACTTTCTTCATTGAGTTGCCTTTGCACTTATATTGTAAATCAACTGACCACGTAACGCATGAGTCTATTTCTAGAGTCTCTATTCTGTTCCATTTATCCATGTATCTATTCTTTAATCAATATGGTGCTTGATTACTTAGTTTTGTGGATGCCTTGGAATCCAATAGTTGAGTCCTCCAGCTTTGTTCCTTTTTGCCAGGATTGTTTTGGCTAGTCTAGTTCCTCTGCTTTTTCGTATAAATTTAGAAACAACTTGTCAACATCTGTTTTAAAAATCCTCTGGGAGTGTTGATTTGTCTTATGTTGACTCTATAGATCAGTTTGGGAAGAACTGATATCTTAACAGTTTTGAGTCTTCTGATTCATAAAGATGGTACCTGTCTCTTTTTATTTAGGTCTCTTTTGATTTTTTTTAACCCTGACTTGCAGTTTTCAGCATGTGGATAATACACATCTTGAAAATAATTAAGAATTTCATGTTTTGAGGTGCTATTGTAAGTAGTACTGTTTTTTATTGTTTCAATTTCCATTTGTTCATTGTTAGCATATAATTTTTTGAACATTGTTCATTTGCATTCTGCAATCTTTCTAAACTCACTCATTTGTTCTAGTAGCTCACTCACAGATTCTTAAAATTTTATTTTAAAGTATAAATCAAGGATTACATTATAAACCAAAAATAAAATTCCATTACATATTTTTAAATCAGGGTTGCAAGAGCAAACATTGTCTCTCTGCAGTTCGGTGCATTGGATGAATATGTAGCTGAGTGGGCCAAGCTTTGACTCTCAAACGTGTGGGTGGTAAATCCTTAGCTACTCACTGCTGCCTGTGAGATCTGAGGTGCCTCGACTAAGTTTTGGACTTTTCCATCAGGGTCTACTTTTTTAAAATAGCCTTTCAGACATGTTACAGAGACGAGCCAGCACAGAAATCGTTTTGAGATATAAGATTCTAAATGATACTACTAGTGTTAGCCAGAAAAATCAGGAAGACTTCTCTTGTGAAGCCTATGACCCATCTCCGACAGCCCCTAGCAGGGTCGGTACAGACATACCTCGAATGGCCTTACCGCAGAAGCACGTGGGAACACACCACCACCAGACACCACAGTGCTCCTGACAAAGGCCCAACTTGCGTAAAAATGGTTAGAGTGGCAGGAGGTTGTTATAACTGGAATAATTCTTAGGATGGCTACGTCTCCAGAAATATGAAATAAGAAAAGCATTTGGCTGGAGGTGTGCAAGCTGAGATTCTCCAGCTGGAGGAGCAGTGGGTAGAACAGAAGCCAAAAGACTAGTCCCAGCGGGTGGATCAGAGGAAGCAGGCAGGACAGACAGGCAGAGATGGAGGCGGCTGGGCTGAAGGGAACCTGCGCGGGGTTTCTTTGCCTTCCCTACGAGTTCCCTGAAGATACAGATTTCCCAAAAGCAGGCAGAAGGAAGACCTCTAGCCTGAGGAGAATGACAGCACTTTTCAAACTTTGACATTGATGAGTGGTTAATTAGACCCTCACCCACTCACATGGCATATGATGATTGATGCCTGGAGAGCAGTAAGCAGTTGTGAAGACTTATTCTTTTTCTTCCTCGTGCACTGCAGACACCGTGACAGAGCTGGGTCTCGTGTTTTATTTTTAAAGCTTTGTGGGCTGTACATTTCCCATGCATATTGAAATGCAAAACTAATGCAGGATCCTAAAGGGAACCATATAGAGCCAGAGGGCAGGTGGCTTCTGCCAGGTGGACAAATGAAGACAAGAGAGCTGAAGGTGTCCTGCAAATGTTGCCCACAAGAATTTTACTCACCTTTGGTTTCTCTGCTGTGTAGACAGACAATTCATGTCCTTGGTCCCAATTTACCCTTAAGGAGTTATTGAATAATGTCAACTTTTTATTGGCCTGGAGAAATAGATTGTATTAAGATGGCAGAGAGGACCCACACCTGGCTGGGAATATAAGGATGTGTAGTTCTCACTTTCAGGTCTTGGAAATCGGACAGCTTTGCTGCCTTTGGTGAAGGCATAAACCTCCGAATGGTGACCACGCCTCTGTTTCTTCTGCAACTCTGGCCGCGCCCACGAGCAGTGGGCATCTGTAAATATCTGTTTCTGCAAGTCAGAACAGCGCAGTCCCTGTTTTAGTAACCACAGTTATAATTCTGGGTTGATGTTTTTGATTCAATTATTGATTGAAAAATATCTTCCTCTGTGAGTAATGAGAAGCTAATGGCAAAGCTAAGTACCTGGACGAACTAACTGAAACTGTGACTACACCAGAATGTAGGTCTAGCCACGGTGTCACAATACCTTGCAAAGCCTGTCACCTGTAAGGCAAATTGCAGTAAATCAAAGCTCTCGAATGAGATTCTTAAGAGGTAACATCGACTAGCATTTTGGTTTGAGATGTTTGCTCAGACTGCTAACATAGGGCCCCGAGGCCCGAAATGATCTCTGAATTTCTAATTTAATGTTAGACCTGCCTAACTTATGTTGCTAGTAAGTACTGATTAACTACAACACATATAAAGCAAGGGCATTCACCTCGTTAAGTACTGTTTCATGGGGATATAGAATTGATTTTGATTATAGTTCATCTGTCACTGCCCTTTTTATTTAAAAGGATAACTAATGACAGTGATTACTGGGTGGGGTGGGGAAGAGGGGAAGAGAGAGTGCTGATGAAATGATTTTTACAATTTACCTCTACACACAAAGACACAGATTTGATTTGAGTATGTTAAATAACAGTAATAATATTAAATGATGGTAGTCTATGAAAATTGATAATGTACTTTATTTTCCCTCTAACAATATCACAGAAAATATTCAATATTATACATTGTATTATGTTATATAATAATATGTGACAATTGACTGGGCTGAGACTGTGGACAGTCATTGGGAGAAAGATATAAGGGTTTGCATGATAATCACGGTTGCTTCCACCTTAGAAATTCTGAGTCTATAAATAAATACAAATTCCAACAGGCAGTGATTCCATTTCTTTAGAACACACAGTGCTCACCAAGCACTACTCTAAGCATTTTATAAATACTCATTTAATTCTCGTAACAAGCTTAGAAGATAGGCCGTAACATCTTTCCCACTTTACAGACAAGGAAACGGAGACACAGAGGTAAGAAATAACAAAGCTAGGATTCAGAGCCACACGGGCTGCTGCTGCAGTTTCCAGAGAGAGCTTCGGTCTTTTTGTGAAACACAATTTGGAGGGGTTTTCATGTCTTCCTTTAAAGGTAGTTCTTCCCAAGGTGTCTGTGTTGCCTTGTGATTTTATGAATTTAACTTCTAAGTCCCAAGGTTAGAAATTCCGGTTGCATTGGTGCCTTCATAGGCCTCCACATTAAAAAAATAATAATAATTAAAGTAAGGGTTTAAAGCACACTTTGTTCTTTTGTGAAGAAATTAGAACTGATGTACTGTCGGGAGCGGTGCTTTGTCACCTGTCCTTTCAGCTCAAGCCACCCAGGCTGCCCCTCGAGGGCGTCTCTGTGCTGTGGAGACAGAGAAGGCGGAGTCCTCCCTCAGGATCTCAGGCTAGTGCTGCGGTTCGCATTCTGCCCCATCTCAAGGTCTGGGAGCATTTTTGATTGTCACAGCTGGGGCGATGCTGCTGGCATCTAACGAGTAGAGGCTGCTAAACCTCCCACGACGCATAAAGTAACTCCTCACGGCAAGGAATTATCTGGCCCCAAATGCCCATGGTGCCTAGGCTGAGAAATGAGTAAATTATGATTTACTTGGCCAAATGGTATGATTGCTTAAAGTACAGATGCAGGACAGCTAAGGGGGAAAGGGCTTCAGGAGAGCTTCCTGGAAAAATGACTCTGAAAGGCCAGTAAGAATGACCAAGACGAGAACACATGAGATTTTGATGTGGTTATTTTGAACTTTCACTTTTCTCTTAAACTAATTTAATGTGCAGGAAAGGCATCTTCATCCCCACCCCCACCCTCGCCCACCAACCCCACCCCAAGGTAGCCTGTATAGAATGGGGGCAGCCCTGGGGTACAGACACATGCAGACATATCAGGGTCAAAGATAGAGGATTTCTCACATATATATAAATTTGTATGAAAAACATCCATCTTTATATTTTTAAATGGCCTCTTATGTAACCTCTTCCAACCAGCTACTCAAAATGACTTCAGGAAGAATACACAAGAAACTACAAAATAAGACAGTGGGAAGTAAGAGAAGGCGTGAATGTTATTCACTTCTCTCTATATACGTTTTTAGATATTTGTATTGCATTATGGAAAACATTAGCAATTTTTTTAAGATGGCTTGCCTTGCCACATAAATAATAGATGACAAGGGTTACCATTTAATGAGTGTTTACCATGTGTTAACTAGCGTACTAAGCTCTTGACAGTGATCTCATTTAATTTTGATGAGAACCTATGAATAACAGGTGTTATTATTATTGTTATTGTTTGTTCAAAATTCAGGGTGACCAGACTCCTGCTGGTTTGAGCAGCTGGGTGGTGGTGACGCCTTTCCTTGAGTTGGAGGGGAGGCGAGGGGAGTCCGGCCAGAGTCTGAGGAGGGTAAGATGTGAGGGGCTCAGGCACCAGGGGGCCAGTGCCAGGTGGAATTGTCCAGTGTGCAGTTGGGGGTGAGGATCTGGAGCTGGACGGGGACCTCATCTGGAGACAGAGATGTAGAGTCATCAGCATCTGAAGGTATAAAGGTCCTGAGAGTGAGCCAGGTCACCTGGAGACAGTAAAGAGTGCGAGAGAAGAGGTCCAGGACTGACCACGGGGACCCGAGTCTGCGAGTCTGTGGGGCAGGCAGGGGAGGAGCGGACAGACGCCCCCTCAGTGCCAGGGAGTGAGTGCTCCCTCCTATTATCCAATCCCCCTGCCGCCCCAGGCTATTTTTGCTTTCTTTCCATTTTTGAACCTTTCTCAGAAATCTCTGGTGTGACCCTTGCTTCCACATGGACTAATTCTCAGTAGAGGAATTATCTCAATTAGATGCAGTTGTGGTGAACAGTTAAAAAGCTAAGGGTGCCCCATCTGATTTCTCCAGTACAGGCATGTGTGAGTTTAAACTCTGTCTGAAATTCCACAAACTAAAGAAGCCCAAGAAAACGTGGGCTTTCTGTTTTTAGCCCTTCCCTTCGGGTCACTGTGGCAGCTGTCCTTTATTGATTTGCCGAGGGAGCTCACACCCTTCCCCCAAGCCCTCATCGTTAGGGCCTATCACTTATTTAAGATTATTTTCTGTGGGTGTAATGTACCATACGGTGACTGTAGCTAACAACACTCTGTTGTATATTTGAAAGTTGCCAAGTAGATCTTAAAAGTTCTCATCATAAGAAAAAAATGAGTAACTATGTATGGCGGTGGATGTTAACTAACTTACTGTGGTGATCATTTTGCAATATATACAGATATCAAATCTTTACGTTGTACACCTTAAACTTATACAGTGTCAGTTTTTATCTCAATTAAAAATACATATTATACAAGTCCCACAGTGCCACACGTACGTCCTCTCCCCCTGTGACATATTCATGTTCTACTTCATTTTCTTTGCATAGCGAGATCAGTCCACACTTAACCGTTTCTCTCCCTCGCCTCAGCTGATTTCTAGGGGCAGTTTGTGGGGTTATGGGCTGGAAGAGGGGCCGGCGTTCCTGCGGCAGCAGGACCACCGGTGGGCGACCAGCCAGAGTGAGCAGCTCAGCAGCGGGCGGCGTGGCCTCCACTGGCTCGGCTGCGGCGCGGTGACAGCCACTTGTGGACCTCTAAATACATTTTTCCCCCTCCAGACACCATAAAACCATCCTAGTGAATGACCTGTGATTTTTGAAAGGTCCCACCCGGGCTGATACATCCCGGACTTGTCCGTGCGGCACAGCTCTCCACCCTGCTCCGCAGGGTCTGTTTCGTAAACTCCCGGGCAGCCGGCGAGGCCTTTCCCATGCCCCGCGGAGGGGGAGCCGCTGCTCCCCGGGGCGCTGGCCTCTGGCCCCTGGAGCAGGTGACTTGTTTCTGACCGGCTAGGAGGGCCACGCCCGGAACACTCCTAGCTAACTGGACTACAGACCTTTCGCCTCTGACGCTTGAGTGGAGGGTGAGAAGTTCAGGCTGCGGGCTTTCTTCAGCATCCCATGGCAGCGATGAACCCTGCTTGTTTTCCCATCAAACCTTTGGCAGGATTATTAGAAAACTATCACGGGAAACTGGCCATTACGTTAAGGCAGCGTGGGCGACCTCGTGACCAGCCTAGTCCGGCAGTTTAGATGTGAAACGTGAATCTTAGACACAGAGAAGGAAAGGGCTTCCTGGCTCTCACGTAGGTCACGTGCAGAGGGGTCTGTCTGCCCAGGCTCTGGCACAGCGGACGAGGGGGGCTCCTCGAGCCGGGGCCCGACACCCCCCCGCCCCCCGCTGGTCCCCGCACACAGCGTGCCCCCCTGCCCGCAGCCCCCAGCACGCCGCCCGCCCTTCCCTTGCTCCGCCGCCGCCCGCGCTCTGCCGTCCTGCGCGTCCCCGCTGTGCTCTGGGCGGCCTGGGCGCGGCCCGTGCGCACCGGCCGCCTCGCTCACTCTGGGTGTGGTTAGCTGGGGGCCACAGGAACCTTCTAGCAGCTCCGGAGTGCTCACTGGTAGGGACTATGTCTCGTTCGGTGGCACGTCATGGGTGCCTGGTGCTCCCTGTGCCAGCCGGAATTTAATACATGTTTGTTAAATTGATCTGTAACCTGGAAGAAAATAACCTGTCAGTTCACGAATTATTTTATTGCCTCTACAGGAGAGAGAATATTGTGCGGTGATAAATTATTCATTTTCTCCTCAAAATACCCTAAATCTCTGTCCTTCTGAGCTAGACTTCTCAGGGATCACTCACAGCCCCACCTTCTACCCAGGCTTCTGCAAAACTGCCCTCGACAACTGCTACATCCAAAAGGCATATTTTAGGTTTTGTATCACTTACTTTTTCTTAACTATTTGATCCAGCTTCCCAACCGCCCTCTCCTCTCCGCAATGCTCCGTGGCCTCCAGGTCGCTGCCTGCCGCTGGTTCTGTTGGCCTCCCACACCTCTGACCACACCTTCCCCAGCCTGGCTCCTCCTGCTCCTCCACCCGTGCCCTGCGCGCCACAGTTCCCAGGGCTCTGAATTCTCCCTGGATGACTGGTTTGTGTGTCTTCTGTGTATGTCATCCACATGATGACTATTCTCAAGTGGGCTTGTGTTACAAGGGCCCTTAAAATGTAACGCAGCCCCACATGAGCTCGGCATCTTCCTCATGTCCAGCTCCTGGTCGCTCCCTCTTTCACTGTTTTCTGTGTTTAATGGCACATTGACAAAAGCCTGAAATCTGGAAGTCATCCTCTACTTCTCCCCCTCCCTCAAGCGTCCACATCAATCAGTGGCCGAGCCTTCATCTGCTCTCGCTTCCTTTCTGCTCCTCTTTGCCATCTCTCAGCTAAACGGCTGTAACCATTTCCTCCCTGTTCTTCAGTTCATTCTCCACTCTGCTCCCAGTTATGGTTCTCATATGCAGTTGAATTACTTTACTCTCCCAGTATCCTACAGTAGCCCCCCTCCGATTGCCACAGATTGCTCCTAATGTCTTCATTTGGATCCTTCATATCTAGCCCCTGACTACCTCACCAGTGATTTCCAAGACTAACACATGCCATTTAGTGATGTTGGCTTTGCCTGTAATTCTTTTAACCTCGGCAGCAGATTTCTCTTAGTCCTTCATAGCCTTGCTCAAATATTGCCTCCTCTGGTAGATTTTGTCCTTATGCATTCAGGGAGTGAATTGCTTATTCTCTTATTCATCATACTTACATCCCACACTGGGCTGTGACATCCGCAAGGGCAGGGACCACATCTTGTTCACCTCTGCGTGCCTAGTCCCTCAACTTGTTCCAGGTATGTGGCACCCACTATTGGATGAACAGATCTCTACCTCTTCTCTTCTTGTTGACTTTCCCACCAGAGCCTCAAGTTTCCCTCTTAAAATGAGACTTCTGACTGCCACCCCTTCACTAACATTTTAGCCCTTTGAAAGGCTTCTGAGGACAACAGAAGAAACTGACAGGCTCTGGTAGCAGTGGGCCTTGTGGCCGGCCCTTCTGAAAGGGTCAGATTGCTGTGCTTATATTAGCACGTAAATCCAGTTTGTCCAGAGCACAAAGTGGACAGTCTTCATCATGTGTCATGGGTTTCCTCTTTCCATGGAAAAAATGGAGAGGGGAAGGAAACTGCCATTTATCAACCAGCCTGTGGGAGGTACGTGACATAGGCCGTCATCTTCCAGGCCCTCCTTTGACTCTCCCTAATTAGGCAGGCGCAGAGAAATCACTGGGCAGGGCGGAGTCCGAGCTCTGCTAACTAATGTCTCGTTCCCTTGAGCAAGTGTTTCTCCCAAAGCCTTATTCTCCTCGTTTGAAAATAAAAGGGTCAGGCCCCATGGTCCCCAGAGCCTGCCAAGTTCTCATGTTTCCCTAGCAAATATTTACTGTGTGGATTCTCTCTGAGCCAGTGCCTGTGCTGGGCATTTGCAATGCAAATAAGATGCAGCTCTCAGCCTGTTATATTCAGCAAGGAAGACTAATTCTGTTATTCCAACTGCAAGGTCTACTGTGACTATTTGAAGTCAATCACGGGTTGGACCTAAGTAGAGAAAGTATGTTTAGTTAAAAAAGAAAAGCCCGCTGAGACTATCGTGTATAAAATTTCCTGCTAGGCCTTACGCAGATTAGGAGAATAAATTACGGTTCCTGCCTCAAAAGAGGCTCTAATCCAGCGGAAGACAGACCATTCATGCAGCAAAGAAAATATGTTTTATAATCAAAATTGTTATTCAGGCAGGAGTAGTTTTCCAGGCCACCAGTGTCTGACTGCCTCAGATTATCTGAAGGGTTTTATATTACTTATTAAGTTACAGGGAAACAAATGCTGATGCTAAATATTTGTTCTAAATGCAGACTGGCTGCAATCACAGCAGAATTTCGCAGTGGTTTTGATAAAGTGATGTGAGTACTTCTGGTATATGTCATATTCTTTTACCTGAGGCAGCCAGTCCTTAAAGAGGCATTTCCATCTCTCTAGGGTGCGTGTTTCACCCATTTTATATTCTTGGAGAGTCTGGCCATTGTTTACTTTACCTTGTGCAAGGTAAATACAGGCTGACGCTGCACCGTGCTGGGCTTGTCTGCCTGGTTTCAGACCACCATACAGAGTGTTTTCTCTGTCTTATTTTCCCTGTCTTAACAAATCATCTATTTCTTTCTGTTTTTCAGCTTTATTGAGGCATAATTGACAAATAAAATTATTGTAAGATATTTAAAATATACAACATGATGATTTGATACATGTATACATTGTGGAAGGAAGAGTTGAATGATTGTGTGCATGATATTTGAAATTATATCCAGAATTGATAAGATATCTTTAGTGATGATAATTTTGTAGATAGAATTGGGAATTAATAAGCAAGTAGATTCAGAGCAAAAGAAATGCAGATCATGTTATATCAGTAATTTTAAGGTCCAAGAAATACAATGATTTTTAAATGAATAAAACAAAGACTACATTTTTAAAGAATAGACTTTATTTTAAGCACAGAGAGTTCTTGCATACCACCTGTACCCACACACACACAGCCTCTCCCACCATTAACATCCCACCCCAGAGTGGTGCATTACAACTGGTAAACCTACACTGACACATCATTATCACCTAAAGTCCCTGGCTTACGTCAGGCTTCACTCTTGGATTTGTACATTCTGTGGGTTTGACAAATCTGTAATGTGAATCCACCATTATAGTATCAGACAGAATATCTCACTGCCCTAAAAATCCTCTGTACTCTGTCTGTTTACCCCTATCATCCCTCCCTCCCTTCTGGCCCCTGGCAACCACTGACCTTTTACTGTTCCTGTAGTTTTGCCATTTCCAGACGTCTTAAAGTTGGAATCATTCCGTATATCATCTTTCAGATTGTCATCTTCCACTTAGTAATATGCATTTAAGGCTCCTCCATGTCTTTTTTATGTCTTGATGGCTCATTTGTTTTTAGCACTGAATAATGTTCCATTGTCTGGATGTACCACAGTTCATCTATTCACCTACTGAGGAACATCTTGGTCACGTCCAAGTTCTGGTCATTATGGATAAAGCTTCTATAAACATTCCTGTGCAGGTTTTTGTGTGAACATAAGTTTTCAACTCTTTGAATAAATACCTAGGAGTGTGACTGCTGATATGTATGATAAGAGTATGATAAGAGATAATCCTGAGATAGAACATTTCCATTACCACATTTGGCAACTACTGAACTGCTTTCTGTCACCATAGTTTTACCTTTTCTAAAATTTTGTAGAGAGGCGATCATACAGTGCCCACTTTGTGTTTGGCCTCTTTCAATCTGCATAGTGCCTCTGAGATTTATCCACGTTGCTGCATGTATCAGAAATTAGTGCCTTTGTGTTGTTGAATACTTCATCATATGGATATACAGTAATTTTTTACCCACTTGCCAGTTAATGGATGTTTGGGTTATTTCAACTTTTTTGCCCATTTGGTGAATAAAGCTTCTATGAACATTCAAGTACACGTGTTTGTATAGATGTATAACTTATTTTATCTTGGATAAATAACTAAGAGTGCAATTGTTGGGTCGGTGCTAAGAATATATTTAATTTTATAAGAAATTGCCAAGCTGTTTCCTACAGGGGCCATACCCCTTTGGAAGTTTCAGAGGTTCTGCATTCTTTTAAAACTTAGTATTGTTGGTGTTTTTAATTTAGACAATCTAAATTATATAGAATTGTGTGTGTAGCATGTGTATAGTGGTGTCTCATTATGATTTTAATTTGTATTTCTCCCATGACAAATGATGTTGAGCATCTTCTCTTGCATTTATTTGTGATTTGTGTATCTTCTTTTAGAAGTGTCTGTAAAAAATCTGTCCATTTTTAAAATTAGGTTGTATTACTGATAGAATTTAAGAGTTCTTTATGTATTCTGAATGTAGTCTTTAATGAGATATATGTTTTGCAAACATTTTCTCCTAGTAGAGGAGCAGTTCTTAAGACACAAGCAAATATCTGAGTTTAGAGGAGATAAAAGGATCCAAATCTAGATAGTTAAATGTAGTTAGAGTCTCTAGCTTTAAAAAATAATAAATAAACTTCCTGTGCGTGTCAGAAAATATAAAGCATATCAAGTATGTGGTACATAAAGTATGAATTCTTTGATATCTTTTGCATATGTAGTGGATCAAAAACTTTTTCATAGAATAAAATGGTTTGAGTTTCCAAACCGTAATGGAAGAAAGGTTTTGTTAGATAAGTAAATTTTATAAATAACAGACAGTGCTTCCTAAACAAACCTGTTACAGAGCTGCCAAATGAGAAACATCAACTTATTTAGGTATATATTAGAGCTTCCAAATGAGTATACATTTATGGATATGTATGTACAGTTGGCCCTTGAACGATGCACAGGTTAGGGATGCTGACCTCCCCCCCACGAATTCAAAATTCACACATAACTCTTAGAGCCCTAAAAACTTAACTACTTAGTCTACTGTAGATCAGAAGCCTTATCAATAACTTGAGTAGTCAATTAACACATATTTTGTATATGTGTTATGTACTGTATTCTTACAATAAACTAAGCTACAGAAAAGAAAATGTTATTAAGAAAATCATAAGAAAGAGAAAATACACTTACAGTGCTGCACTGCATTTTCCAAAACCGTAAGTGTACATCATCTGACACAAGATGATTCCTCTGTCAGTACCTACCTACATCGGTATTGCGATGATATTGATACAAAACACTGCAGATGCTACACATGTTGCTAACAATGGACATCAAAAGTGAAAAGGTCACGTGGAAAGGAAATTCTGTTTATTTATAGGCACCACGATTCATGCGTTGATAAGGAAGAAGCAGCAGTATGACTGCTTCATGGAAGCCTGCTATAACTGGTAGGACCGCTTCGTGGTAGCTTAGCCTGTACACGAAGGAATGGATCGTTACAAAATTCTTATGGCATACAGTATTACAGCTATGTGCACAGTACAGTACAGAATTGGAAACACCATTATTTTTTTAAAAGCCATACCTGTGATAATAAACTGATACGCAGCTTCTCCAAGTACAAGAAAGAGGAATATTGTATAATAATGTGATTTTTTTCAAAGCAAAGTTATGAACAGTAATAAAACTAACACATTGTTAATTTTATATTACATATCACCTTATACCTATGTAAGAATAGACTAGTGTCTACATGGTTTTTATGCATTCATGACATACCTTTTTCTTAATTTTTTTGATATTTCTAGGCTAAGCAATTCATCTGTGAGTTTTTTCAAGTTGTTGCAAATCTCAAAAAATTGTCCAATATATTTATTGAAAAAAATGTGCATGTAAGTGGACCTACATAGTTCAAAGGTATGTTGTTCAAAGGTCAACTGTATATAATTTATTTCATATACCACTCTTAGCTCTTAGGTAGAGGCATTAACACATGTGGAACTGGCCAAAGAAACAGGCTGTCAGTTATAGGAGCAAAGACCAAGAACCTGCAGAAGACAGCTTCAGACTGGATGATCAGCTTCTAATCCATACCTGCCTCACATTTGACACTAATGGATGTCTAGTGAGTGAGTAAACTGGAGATGGCTGAAAATGAGGACAGTCGTCAAATATTTTGAAGTAAATGAATGACACAATAAAAAATTGAGAACTGGAACTGGTTTCAATGTGAAGCATTGGAAACCAATTTGAGAGGCTGTTGCCTGACTCTCAGTAAAAGATGAGACGGGACTGAGTAGGACCAAGGAGAGGCAAGACTTCAAAGACACCATGGAGGTATAATTGACAGGACTTGGTGATCAGATGAGTGTAGATCTTGAAGAAGAGTCTCAAGATGACTCCGTTTTCTAGTTTGTGTGGCCTAGTGGTGATGCTCTTAATCAAGACAAGGCTCTAAATTGGAAAAGTAGGTTTTGAAGAGACTATAATGAGTTCAGGTTTGACAGGTGAGTCTGAAGGGCCAGCAGGACCCCACACATGGAAGAGACTAGTGGGTCATTAGAAATGTAGCCCTGGAGCTCAGATGAGGTGTCTGGACTAGAAAACGAGGATGGGCATCATCAGAGTGTAGTTTATTTTGAGATGAGATCTCTCATTATGCACATGCAGTAAAACAAGCAAGAAGTACAGTCTGAATCCTAAAAAACATTAATAGTTAAGGTGCAAGTATTGCCTGGTGATAGGAAGGAGACAGTGTTTAGAGAGATGAGAGAATTCATAATATTAGATGCCAAAGACTAGAAGAATTTCAACGAGTGGTGAGTGCAAATTAGTGTCCTTAGCTCTGAATAGATCTTTGCTAGAAGGAAACTACAGGATTCGGTGATTTAAAAGGTCATTGGTCAAAACTGGAAAGAGCCCAATATCTAGCTGGTAAGCCAATTATATGTCTTCATTAGGGATATTGGATACTACTCGGCAATTAAAAGGAATGATGATTCCTGCCATACTCAACCACACAAGTTAATCTCAAAAGCATTGTGGTGAGTGAGAAAAGCCAGACACACAAAAATACTGTACAATCCCATTTATATGATGACTAAGAACTGGCAAAACCAATCTATGAATAATGGAAATCAGAAAGAGGCTGTTCCTGGGAGTGGTGAGGAGGTGGGGAATGACAGTAAAGGAGCACAAAAGAACTTTCTGACGTCAAGAAATCTTATTTACCTTGTTCGAGGGTAATTTCAGTTGCCAAAACTGAAAACTTAAGATCTATGCATAACTAGAATAGAAGGAAAGAAAGAAAGAAAGAAAGAAAGAAAGAAAGAAAGAGAGAAAGAAAGAAAGAGAGGAAGAAAGAAAGAGAGGAAGAAAGAAAGAGAGGAAGGAAGAAAGAGAGGAAGGAAAGGAAGAAAGGGAGAGAGAAAGGAAGGAAGAAAAGAGAGAGAGAGGGAGGGAGGGAGGAAGGAAGGAGGGAATAAATAAAGGAAGAAAAGGAAAACAAAGGTCATCGGTCAAAGATGGGAGATTTTACATCTGAATTTTCTGCTTCTAAATTCCTACTAATTTACAGAGAGATGTTTCTTTAGAAAGGCAAATGTCCATACAGAGAGAGAGATCACAATTACAAAACTTTCAAAGCAGAAAAACAGAAATATGTAGTAGAGGACGTGGCAAGCCCAAAAAACAAAATGTAAGTGGTCAGTGGAGGAAGTCATGAAATAACTCAATTTTCACTACAGAAATCCTAAAAATCAAAAATGTGAAGTGAGATTGAAGGTGAGCAAAAAGAAGAGGGTTGATTGAAATTCTATTTCAAGTAGGTAGAGCCCTTGATCCACTCCCCTGTCTGTATCTGGCTGACTTCACTCCCTAACCATCAGAGAGTTTGCTGAGGTGAGAGGAAATAAATGAGGTATCCAAGTCCCAGGTGAAGTGGTGGATGTTGAAATAAAAAACATGATAAAGGGTTAGCTTTGAAAAAGAATAAGAACATCTCTCTCTCTCTCTCTCCCCCCTCTCTTTTTTTTTTTTTTTTGATGATGAAGGAAAGAATTGTTAAAAGAATTAGTGACTGAAGCTGTATTTTCTCATTGGCACTGGTGGCTAAGTCATCTGTTGAGGGACTGGGATCTTTCTCATGATCTGAGAATGGATGCTGACCAGAGACGGGAAAGATGAAATAAATGCTGTGCAGCAGTTTGAGGAGCCCAGCTGAGGGAGAATTTCAAAATTTATGTATTAGTCAGCACAGGCGGCCATAACGAAATACCGCAGACTGGGGTGTCTTAAACAACAGAGGTTTATTTTCTCACAATTCTAGAGGCTGGAAAGTCCGAGATCAAGGTGTCAGCAGGGCTCGGTTCCTGGTAGGGACTCTTCCTGGCTTGCAGACAACCACCTTCTTGCTGTGTCCACCCACAGAGGACTGAGAAAGGGAGAGCTCTGGTGTCTCTTCCTTCACAGACATTAATCCTATTGGATCAGAGCTCCGCCTTATGACTTCATTTCATCTTAATTACTTCTTACTCCATATACTATCATATTGGGGTTTGGGGCTTCAGTGTATGAGATTTGGGAGGGCAATTCAGTCCATGGCATCTATAATTCAACACTGTAATGTGAGTAATTTTCCCACTTGTACAGCAGGAGAGGAGGTGGTAGAGTTGATCCAAGTTTGGGGATTAGCAGGAGAGACTGGGTAGAAGGTCACGGTGGCAGATGAATTGAGGGGCTGGGGAAAGTATGGCTAAACTGACGGCCCGTGGGTTCCAAAAACAGGGGAAAGGGAAGCCAGGAAATGGCTGGAAAGGGGCAGGGGTTTCTAGGCCTCACGGAACGTTGCCTGAGGTCTGGAGCCTGGAGAACCGATGGGAACCCTTTACCCATATGCCTTCTGTGAGCGCAGTCCTTTCTCGGGACGTGATTGGTTGTTTCTGCACTTTCAGCTTGGCAATGTATGAGAACTATCAAACTGGAAAGAAGATTGAGATTCATTAGTGGTAGCAATCATCACATTTTTCTTTCTTTTCAGACGACTCAATACGTTGAACAAGTGTGCCTCAATGAAACTTGATGTGAACTTCCAAAGGAAAAAGGTAGGTGTCTACACCTTACTAAGGCTGTGGCTACACCAATAAAAGAAGCTTGCATTCACAGATGAAAAACAAAGCAAAGTTCTGAAATGCCTGACCATCTATGTTTGTTCTCCAAGTACCCCATCTTGTCAGAACCATCGTGAGCAAGCCCGTTATAAACCTAGGCTGACGTCTGCTTGTCTCACTGTTTCATTCTGCTGTAGTTTTTATCAGAGCGTTCACATGAAGATATAAAAGTGCCTTAGCTGTTTGCGGTAATCCTTCAGGGGTTTGTTAGTTGTCAGTATCCACTCCATGTCAGACTCAAAGTCTCCACCGTGATTCGCAGAGTAAGAGAACACAGCAAAGAATCCTCGGGGCCAGGCCAGGTGTTTTCTGCTTCGTTTTCTTCCTGTGCCTTTTGTCTCAAGGGCAGCTCAGGATGCGTTCATGCTCAGGCAGGGTCCTTTCATCGTGGTGGAGGGGCGGAGGGCGAGGGTAAGAACAGGATTCGCAAGCTGCCCCTTCTCCCACCATCCTCCCCCCAGCACTGTCCTCTAGTCACGGGGCATGTTCTTCAGTTTTATGAGCCACCTGCTCCCTCCCTCTCCTAGCATGTGCTCTTCTCTCCGTGGAGACTGGAGACTTCAGGTCTGAAATAAAGCCGTACTTCACCGAGCACTTACTGCTTCCCGGGAGCTGGGTTATGGCATTTAATCCCTTGCGACAGGGCTCCTCTGTTTTCTAGAGAAGGAAAGTAAAACCTGGACAGGTTAAGTCCCCGCTCATGATCTTCCAGCCAGTGGAGGCGCGCGCTTCCAACCTCAGGTGTGTCTCACTCCAAAGCCGAGGCCCCTGACCACTGCGCTGAGGACCTCTCTTTCTCGCTGAACTGATCCTTTTAGGAAACTCAGAATTAAGAGCGTTTACTGCTTTTTTCATTTCACATCTCCAGTAGGTAACAAGTCAAGCTTCAATATATTTTGAAAAAGCAGAGAAAACATCTCTCAGTCAAAAGAAAGTGTTCTTTATTCTGGTACACAGAGAAGTCATTACAGCCCATGGATTTTAAGTCGCTCCTGGGTAACCTAATCTTTAAAAATAACTTTAACCTGAATTTCTGCTCTAAAATCGCACCCAAAAAAAGTGCAAATGAATTTTGGTTGACCTCACCTTCAAAACAATTTGGGGTTTGAGGTAGGAACCAAAGATTTAAGCTAGGGAAGTAAAGCGGTGAAAAACAATACCCAGAGACATATTAAAACATGAGCAATTTGTCCAGGCCGAAGATAAATTAAAAATGTGGGAATAAACGTCCCAACAGCTGTCTGGCTGAATAGACCCCTTGAGAGGCATACATTCTGTTTGAAGCAGGAGGGTCAGCTGTTGTTCTGGTTGTAACACATGGTTCTTATTAAACCCAGTGCAGCCATGCCTGTGTGGCTGGTCTGCACAGCACAGTTTTCAACCAAGTGGTATTGTTGGATTCTTGCCTCTTGACCAGCCTTCAGAACCCACACGTGAGACGGGCTTGAGTAACGCTTGTTAGGCCCTCTGCGTCACCTTCCCAGAAGCACCTCCGCGAACTGCTCACTGCAGTGTTCTCGTGTTCATTTACTCTGTATGCTGAGGAGCGGCGCACACCCTCACAGCCCCTGCTTAGCTCCAGGCCCTACAGATGCGTGCCCTTGAATAAAATGTGGCTTTTCACATTGTAATCTGGGGACCCGTGGCCTGAATTTTGAAATTAATAAATCCAGTGGGTGATCTCCACCCACTTGTGACCCAGCCCCTCTGGGGCTGTGGTCTAAGCCCCTACGCGGGAGACCCTGGTGGTGGCATGTGTTCCGTGCCCCTTCCACAAGTCATAGGCTCGTCGTTTTTTTTACTACAGAAAAATACAAAAAATAAATACAGGCTGGGACTAAGCCAAATGATCACAAATAGAAAGTGAAACTTGAGAACCAAGCACCCCAGGAAGCTTCAACCAACTTTGGAATTCGTTTGTTTGGAAAGGAAAAAAAAAAAAAAAAGACAGTAGCATTTCCTTTGGGTATGTCCCCATTTTAATCAACCCAAGAGATAGAAATATAATGCTCATCTCTAATCCTCAGGGGCCCAGACATGTTTAATTCTGCAGAATGTCATCCCCAGATGGCTTAACCATCCACGGCCACAGTCATTCTTCTCCCTTCAGGGCCACTGGGCCTCTGAAGGGCTGTGTGTGCCCACTTAGCTCTCTGTGGTGTGGCTGGCAAACTCTCCCAGTTCCTGCTCTCTGCCAGGTGCTCTTCCTCCTCCAACACTAACCCCCTGTCACAGATGCAGAAATCACAGGGAAGCTCAGTAACTTGCCCAAAGCCAAGCAGAAACAGCAGAGGCGGGATCTGAACCCAGCTATTCTGTCCACAAACTGCCCCACCCCACCCCACCCCCACCGACCTTTCAGAGGTATTCAGACATATTGACATGAGCTTCTGGCCCTTGGCCTAAGACCTGGAAGTGTTTCCTCACCGATGCATACAATTACGTAGTTTATTGTTGTTTTTAGGAAAGGGATGTTTCTTGCCAGCCCTACTCAAGTCCACAGTTTATTTAATGTCATCATGGAAATTTATCTCTGGATCTCTTGTAGTGAATGAGTCATGAATCTCATTGCTTGGCTTTGAATTTGGTTCTCCTTTGATTTTTTTTTTTAACTCTGAAGGGTTTGGTGGGTTGACCTAAGCCAGAAAAGAAAAAGTCCACAAATAGATGAGGATGGTGAATTTGGCCTCATTCATACTTAGTTAGGTGTGCATTTTTGTTGTCCATCAAATGCCACTTATAAAGCACCAGGAGAAACAAAATCACACCTGCCTCCCACAAGGTAGTGCCTTACCATTGTGCAGAAGAGAAAAGTGGTCCTTTAAAGATTTGAGATTATGTTCCCTGTGAGAGTCAGGTGGAGAGGAGTGTCCTCAGTCATGGCCCCCAGCTCACTGGAAGACTTACTAAACCCCCACCAGGAGGCATTTCCAGGAAGCCTGAGATCAGCAGATGCGCCTCTGGCTTCCAGCTCCTCCCCGTGCAGCGCTGAAAGTGGCATGTCCCTTCCAAGCTTGTGAACAGGAGGGCTTGGCCACTCCCTCCAGGTCACGTTAATGGAAGATACGCTAAATTTCCATCCAACTATGGGTTAGCCTCCTCTTACAGCTGGAAGAAAGAGCGGCTTCAAAAAGAAAGTTCTGGTTAAAGTTATAGTTTTAATAAAGCTCTCTGAAATCATGACCAAAGGTGGAAAACAACACAGAAACCATGACTAATCACCGGCTTGCAGCCGGCACCTCCTGGCCCAGATGCCAGATGCCCAGGGCATGTCAAAGGAGCTGCAGCTGTCGTCCAGGGGCCAGGCTCCGCCTCCCCCTCCCCCTCCCCCGCACAGCCTTTCCCAACCCCAATGTCCCACCAAACAAGACACGTCCTGGCAGTCCCAAATAGCAGAGTCAAGGGAGAGAAGTTACATTTTGTTCTATCATTCACTTGGTTGGAGAGTATGAAAACCGTCTTAAATTGAAGACTGATGCATGTGAATGTCCTAGAACAATAGGATCTTTGAGTTAGACGAGACCTTCAGTCATCTTTTCCAGCCTCTCGTCCACTTCAGGATGTACTTTTACAGCAACTCTCACAATTCACTCAGCCTCTGTTTATAAACATCTAGACATGAGTTCACTGTGTTGCAAGGCAATATATTTTTTCCTAATTACTAGAAGTCTTCCATATGATAAACTAAATGCTGACTTGATGTAAACTTGCCCATCTTTTCTCCGAAGAAGCAAAGAATATGGATTTCTCCTTTCTTTAGACTAGGGGTCCGCAAATTACTGTTCCTGTTTTTGTAAAAAAAAAAAAAAAAAAAAAAGTTGTATTAAAACAAAGCCACACTTATTCTTTTGGCTACAAAGGCAGGGTTGAGAAGTTGTAACAGACTGTATGGTCCGTAACTCTAAAAGATTTACCATCTGACCCTTTACAAAATGTTTCCTGACTTCAGCTCAACCTCAAACAAAGTTTCTCAAACTATGATGAATGACTGATTTTTTTTTTAATTTCCAGTCTGCCACTGATCAAGGTATTTTTGTAAAATTCACTACAATGATTAGAAATATGAAATGATAAAAGGTTATAGAAAATACAAACCTAAATGTTTTATTAAACTCTACAGATACAAAATTGCATTCCAATAAATATAATTGGAACAAATATAACAGGAAATAGAAAAGTATTACAAAAAAAGTTCTTTTTTTATTAAAAGTTTATATTTAGGCAATTAATATGAAGAATCACAATTGCACTTTAAACTCTTTTGTTGTTCAGCTGTCAGAACTAAACCAAAAGTTTAGTTTGAAATAGCAATTCCTCATATTAAATGTCTTTATGAACGTTTCAAACACTATGAGTATTCATGACGGAGTTTTTTTGTTTGTTATCTAATTTAGGTTAGATTGACAACACTACTCACAGGGGAAAATATGCATCTGAAATGTTTGTTTGTTTTAATACTAGTCATAAAGAAACTAGTCTCACAGAATTTGTTGACTGGAATCAAAGAAGAATTTTTTACAGTAATTTTTTAAAGTTTTGGCTAATCTTTTTTACCTTTTATTCAAAATGAAGTCATGGTCTAGTTTCAAAATTCATCTTCAATCCTTCATCACTAGCCAATTCCTACAATTTTCTTTCTGTAAAACACTGGATCCTGTACATTGTACGCTTTGGATTATGTTGGGTAAACTAATCTTGAAATGTCATACTTTGTAACTTGGACCTACTACACACAACTCCTAAGCTGGTCTCAACCCTATTCAGTAAGACAGATCCACTGATCATGAACTTGATAGCGCAGCCTTGCCAAATGATGACAGTTTTAATGCTTCCTCTCAATGTCTGAACTTATCTCACTGAAGACTGGTAAGTTTGGGGACTGGCAGCCCCTCGATCGCACTTCTAGTAGCACTGCTTAGAGTTTCTTATTTCTATACAAAATTATTAATTCTTTCAGTTATCCCTCATAGGGGGTTGTGGTGTTTAGATCCTCGGCCATCTTGATTATTTTTCTCTAGAAATACATCCCATTCAATGTGCTCCTTAAAATGCAGCCCGTTACTCTTGATATACATGACCCGTGCAGAACACGGTAGGGCTGAGATCCAGGCTTCTGGTCAGGCATCCCAAGGTGGCTGTCTTAGTTTGGCAGCCACGTCACCCAGTTAAGTCATATTAATCTTAAATCTGCTACCATTCTTAAAGGCTATTAATAGAGATGAAGTCTGTTCCATCCTGCATGTCCTATGATAGACTTGTGAAGTTCAGGTCCTTATATGTTACTTCATGAAATTTCATCGTATTAACAGGTCATCCTTCAATTTTGTTAGGATCTTCATGTATCTCAATATCACTATTGTCTAACAACAATAATTACTTTTGTCTTGCACTTTTTAAGATTTATCTGGCATTTTCACATGTAATTTCATCTGCTTGTGATACACACCGTGCCAGATGTTTATTGTTATCACTTCCATTTTACAGCTGAGAGAATAAAATCTGAAAGAGGGGGTCTTGCTCAAGATCCCTTCGTGAATAACCTCATGCCATCTTCACATTTGAATTCTTCACATATGAATTCTTCTGACTCATTCAGGTTGTTCCTAAAACAGACATCACCTGAAGGCATCTCCCAGAGACCTCTCCCTCAGTTGCCTTCAGTCTTTTGATCACACTCTGATGGAGTTACTCAACTAGCTACTAACAAAACGCCCCATAGCCTCCAGCGTTGCCGTCTTGACCACAGAAGTATCGTGAGAGCCTTTTGTCAGTTCCTGGCTGAAATCCAGACACTCCCTGTCCAGAGTATTTCCATGGGTTACCAAGCCATGGAGATAGGAGAATAAGATTAGTTTGGTGTGTCCTTTTCTCATAAACACATCTGACTCCTACAGATTTCCACTTTGCATTTCTAAATACTCAAAAACTAATTTATTAGCCTCAAAAAAATATCAAACAGATGAAATCTGATAATCTCTTAAACAATCAGTACACCTTCACAATCATGACTGGGGAATCTGCCATATGCCCGCTCGTCCCTTGGGTGCTGAGTGTGTACAAACAATAAAACTCTAGCACAGCCTGCTTTTCGTGCTGTGGATCATGGCCCGTTGGTGGGTTGTCAGATGAATTTGGTGGGTTGCAAACAACATTTTTTTTTAAATGAAATAGATTAAACTAGAATATAAAACATCAGAGGACAAAGATAATGCTGATAACATGAATTTGTTTGTTTGCTTGTTTATTTAGCTTTAGCGTAATTTGTATGTATGCTTTGAGTTGTGACAGAAAACGTATTTTCTTATCAGTAGCTAGTATGTTCCATATACTATTCTAAGTGCTGTATATGGATCACTTTCTTCTTTCCCTCCTAGTCTTATTGAGATATAATTGACATAGCACTGTATAAGTTTAAAGTGTACAGCATGATTTGACTTACATACATCATGATTACCCCAATAAGTTTATTGAAAATCCATCATCCCATATAGATACAATGAAGCAATAGGAAAAAAGTGTTTTTTCTTGTGATGAGAACTCTTAGGATTTATGCTCCTAACATCATTCATATATAACATATAGCAGTGTTAATTGCATTTACCATGTTGCGCATTGCATCCCTAGTACTTATTTATCGTGTAACTGAAAAATGTGTTTCTTACTGTGTGTCAGTCTCAGTAGTTTCAAAAATCCTGCAGTAGTGGGAAGAACAGACACAGAAGCACGTCAGCACCCCCGGGACATCCTGTGATAGCTGTGTGCACAGAGCGCTAAAGGAGATGGGTGTTTTTTCTTTTGTCTCTGTTTTATTTTTGTTTTTTATTCCTTTGGTTTTTGTTTGTTTGTTTTGGTTCAATCAACCTAAATATTGCAAAATTTCCCTGAACTGTTTGCCTTTTTTTCCAAGAGTTTACCACATTTTCATATGCCTTGGTTGGGTTGTAAATATCTTTTTGCCCAGAGCTAGTATAATAAACTCTTAGAGCCTAGCAGACAGGGGCAGGCTTTCCATCCCCAGACCGCAGTGCCCAGGTTGGCATCTTTTCTAAACCAACATAAAGAAGTCCTTATCCCCCCAGTATGTGGTTTGCTAGGATCAGTAACCAAGTTTGGGCTCGCTTTAGAGAGCTCATTGGAGCCAACACTAAATATTGTAGTTTCTATTTTAAAATATCTATATTTTCTTTAAAAACATATCCTTTTGCCTTCTCAGAAACTATTTGCTAAAAGGCTTTTTCAGAATTCTTACTTAATATCGACTTCTCCTCACCAGCTTCCTGAAATGCGACATGAAGATCCAATAAACTCCGTATCACCGTACCTGATATTTAAATGGCGCAGATGTCAGGAGTCATTGTCTCAATCACAGGGAAAGAACAAGTAGCAGACGCTACAAAGAAAGTATATTTTTGAATTGTCATCCTAGAGTCTTGCTTTTTTCCATTTGTTCAACTTTTAAACTCTTTCACCAAAGTTTTCTACAACTCTTTTAAAACTCAAAGCCAGTTTCCCACTGTGCTCCCAGAGCTGTGGAAGTCTCTGTGAGTGCAATGGCTTTCTACTTTCTTCCACCTGCTACTTGAAAGTTTGAATTTATCACTTACAAGGTCCAACTCACGTGAATCTAGATTTTCAAGGAAGAAGCAAGAATGGGAAGATCCCACATTTACTGATTGAGCATCTGGTTTTTTTTTTTTTCCCTTAAAAACAATATTTTGCAAAATTCAGAGAAGTTAAGGTGGATGCCAGATGTGTAAAAGGATAGATCAGCAGTACAGGCGGTACACGAGCGACTGAACGAACACTGGAACATTACAAACGAACAGATGCTCCTCAGTGAGCAATGAGGAAATGCATTGCTTCATTTAATCCCCTCAGCAAACCTAAGTGGCAGGGCCTATTTTTGGTCCCTTTTCATAAATGATAGAAACTTACTTTGGACAGATAAGCAACTTGCATTTAGTCACCTAAGTCTAACTGGTACCACTAGCACTTGGAACCAGGTCTTAGAACCAGATGCCAAAGTAAAATAAAATCAAGTTAAATTCATTTAATTAACAACAACAAAATATTGAGCGTTACTATGTGCTTGGCATTGGGGAGAATATAAATATGAATAAAACGCAGAAACACGGGCCCTGTTCTTGATAAGCTTACTTACAACAGTTGAGAGTGGGTGCTTGTGAATGAGTTTAAGTTAGCGTTATAATAAGTGCTACAATAAAGAGCTAAACCAGATGTTATAGGAGCTCAGGGGGAAGTACAGTCTTCGTCTTGGGGCCGTCAGGAAAGGCTTCCAAAGAGGCACATGAGCTGAGTACCCCAGAATGGTCAGGGACCAGGGAAGGACGGTCTCAGCAGTGGGGACCATGAATACCTTTTAGGCTCTTAATCCTGTGACAGAGCCTGATGTTGGGGCACAGTTGACAGGGAACAGAATGCAGGCAAATTAGGAGGAAAAGCTGAAATAAGAAAAGTACACTGCAATCAGGTTGAAGGAACTTTAAACGCCATACTAAAGATTTAGAGAGGCTAAGAGAAACTGAAGGCTTCTAAGCTGGGAAATTGTATGACCGTATTTGGATTACACTGTGGAAAGCTGTTTAGATGGGGAAGGTGCCGGAGACAAGATTCTGGCCAGGGTGTTACTGTAATAGACCCAGAGAGGTGCCAAGGGCCTGCACTAGGGAATGGGAGTGAAGATATGAATGAAAGAGCAGATCAGAGAATCATTTCAGAGTGGGGTCTTGGTAATGTGCACGGTGAGGAGGAGGAAGGAGTCGATGATTCAGTTCATCCCAGGAGGAAATTATTTATATGTCAAGGTCTATGCTGGGCTGGAGGGATTTGCAAAGATAAACAAGGCCATCTCTGGCCTCAGGGAACCCAGACTCTCCTCTCTCAGGCGCTACAAATTCAGGCAGAACCCAGACAAGCAAGATAAATGTGTGAGGTGCAGTGCATATGGCAGGCCAAAGCCATGGGGCCACGGCACCCAGACACACGTGTCCTGCCGAAGGCACTCCAGAATTGATTAAAAACAAGACGGCTGGCCCCACAGCTCAGGCGGGACTGGACTCTCCTCCACTGGGGTCTCTAGAACAGCTCCCAAGTTTCTACTTCCAGGAATTCAGAGATAATTTTGCTGTTAACGTATACAGGGAACATATGATAAGCATCAAGTTTGGGAGACCAAGGAGTGTGAGCTTCGAGGTATACTGACTGTGAGGTTCTGAAGAGAGGAGCTGGAGTATATGGTCCCTGGGCTCCGTGAAAAGGTTTCAGGAAAGAAGTAAGTGCCTTTTATGGCAGGATGAAGTTTCTGTGCGAAAAGGGAAACTGCAGGTGTTTTATATTTAGCCTGTGTAGTCAGATGGTAATTACATCCTCTTTGTAATCAGTCAGGGAAGCTTCTTAGAGAGGAAGGAAGGAAAACTAAAGGGAGAGAGCTTGGCAGGTTGAGAAGGGATCCTCCAGCCAGTAGGAAGGAAGACGGTGCGCAGGGCAGTCGAGAGGGTGGAGGGACCCTGCAAAGGTGCCCAGGGAGCCCGGAGAGCACGCGAGAAAGGGAGGAGAGAGGAAAAGGAGGCGGGGGTCCCGTGCCCATGCTGACCTCGATCGCAGTCGCCATCCCAGCCACCTCCAAGCACGCCTTCTCCTTGATGTCTTCCAGGGTGACGACTCCGATGAGGAAGACCTCTGCCTCAGCAACAAATGGACTTTCCAAAGAACCAGCCGCCGGTGGTCTCGCGTGGACGACCTCCACGCGCTCTTTCCCGGAGGGGACAGAAACGGGTCGTCGGGAGACATTAGGATGAGAAACACGACCAGCAGTGAAAGCGTCCTCACCGACCTGAGCGAGCCCGAGGTCTGCTCCATTCACAGCGAAAGCAGCGGAGGCAGCGACGGCCGCGGCCAGCCGGGCGGCCAGGGCACCGGCCGGGAGGGGTTCGACTGCCCCGGGCGGCCCTGCGCCGACGGCCCGGCCATGCTGGATGCGGCGCTGGGCGGCGGCAGCCTCCCGCAGTCCCCCAGAGACCTTCTCCACCACCCTCTCCACCCAAAGAATGAGAAGCCCGCCAGGACCAGAGCCAAATCGTTTCTGAAGCGCATGGAAACGCTGCGAGGGAAAGGAGCGCAGGGAAGGCATAAGGGGTCGGGGCGGACCGGGGGCCTGGTGATCAGCGGGCCGGTGCTGCAGCAGGAGCCCGAGTCCTTCAAGGCCATGCAGTGCGTCCAAATCCCAAATGGCCATCTCCAGAGCTCGTCCCCTGACGCCAGCAAAAAAGGGCTCTCTGGCTCCAGCAAATGGAGTGGGGAGAGCAGCCCGTCGGAAAACAGCAGTAGTGGGGTGAGCACGCCTGGCCTCAAGGAACGGAGGTGCCAGGAAACCCACAAGCGTGGGGGCATGTACTTAGAAGACCTGGACGTGCTGGCGGGGACAGCACTGCGGGCCGCAGGTGACCAAAACCACCACGCACAGGAGTTTCATTCCCAAGAGAACTTGGTGGTGCATATTCCCAAGGATCACAAGCCAGGAACGTTCCCCAAGGCGCTCTCTATCGAAAGCCTCTCGCCAATGGACAATAGCAGCGAGGTTAACTGGAGGACTGGGAGCATCTCCCTGGGCAGACAGCCGGGCCCCGGGGCCAGGGAGCCCAGGCTCATGGCGTCCTGCCACAGAGCCAGCCGAGTTAGCATCTACGACAACGTCCCCGGCTCCCACCTGTACGCCAGCACCGGAGACCTTTTGGACTTGGAGAAGGACGATCTCTTCCCTCACTTGGATGACATTCTGCATCATGTCAATGGGCTCCAAGAGGTAGTGGATGACTGGTCAAAAAACGTGTTGCCTGAGCTGCAGACACAAAATGCGCTGGCTGGAGAAGCTGGCTTCTGCGCATTCACGTCTCCCAATCAGATCACCTTAGAGTTCGAAGGCAACTCCGTCTCCGAAGGTCGGACGACTCCCAGTGATATGGAAAGAGATGGAGCATCTCTTAATGAGTCCGAAGCCACTGGGGTCAGAGAAAGGAGGGACTCTGGAGTGGGGGCCTCTCTGACCAGGCCAAACAGGTTGGTGGCATGACTTTGTGATATGATGTTTAATCCATTTAGTAATAATTATGGTCTGTTTACTTAGCAAACATTTATAGAGCACCTTCTAAATACTTGACACCATTCTAAGTGATATACATGGTGGGGAATTATTTGAACACTAGTGTGTCTTTTGTACAGATATTGTGGTGATTGAATCCATGTTAACTCACATTCATTAATTCAATCTTGGCTTTATTCAAAAAAACTTCGAACTTCTTACATGCAGAGCACTGTGCTGGGTGCCGTCGGGCATCACTGACAACCAGGCCCAGTGCCTGTTCACACATGCTTCCCGTGACCTTGCAAAACGTCTCTACCCCAACCTTTAAACTTTATAAAAATTCTATGAGAAACTTCTGAGATCTAAGGTGTATACTTCATAAGTTTATATTGGCTTTAAAATGCCGATTACAAATACGTAAAAGCAGTTTTACAAAGACCCTTTCAGAAGCACCTGAGACAAACGGCCCTGGAAGGGCCTAACCAGTAGGAACAGTCCCGTCTGCGCCGCTGGGTTGTCGCTGAGGCGGTGATGGGGCTCACGGATGTGTCATCACTTCACCAGTGCTTCCTCCATGCCTGTCACCTGCAGGCTCCATCTCAACACCAAGGGAGAGTCAGAGCATGGAGACAGGATGGTAGTGTGACAGTATTTTATAGTTCCCAAAGGTCTGAGGTCTCGCTCACTTTCTCTCTCTCTCTCTGTGTCTGCCACACACACACACAGTCTCAGCTGCTTTCAACACTTTGGGAACAAATTTCAGAATAAATCAACAAATAAAACTTATTATTTCACTTTCTTAAGCCTCCTAGTGAAACAGATAATGACTTTTCCCAAATTTATCAGACTTGGGAAAAATAGCTTCTTATGTTGATTCTGTGCATTTGTGTCTTCTGTTCCATGGGCTTTGTGATTTTCTTGGCTCGGAAACTATTTTGATTAGCTCCTTACAAGTTAGTAACATCCTGTGTTTTGCGATAACGCATCCCCTTTGTGACTGGCTTCTCTGACGGTCTTTCCGGTAAAGGCGACTCCGGTGGAACAGCTTCCAGCTCTCACACCAGCCTCAGGCGTCCACGGCGTCGCCCCACATCAGCAGCCAGACGGCCGGCCAGCTGAACCTGCTCCAGCGCTTCTCGCTGCTCCGCCTCACGGCCATCATGGAGAAGCACTCGCTGCCCAACAAGCACGGCTGGGCCTGGTGCGTAGCCCCGCCCCCGGGAGGGGGCGTCGGTCCCGGGCTCGGTGCGCGCGACGAAGTTTCTTCCCCATTTACTTCCCCATTTCTGAAGAGTTCGTTCTTTGCCTTCACTGCCCACCTCCTGAGACGAATGTCCAGAGTGCTGCCTTACTGCCCGCCCTGGGTGTGATGGAGCCTGCAGGAAGCTCGCCTTATTTGTAGCTCTCTGTCGGCTTCCAGGGAAAGCAGTCAGGCTCCAAGAAGGGAAAAAGACAAGCAAAGGGTCATTAGTTGTGAACAGAGACCTTAAAAATAAACTTGCCATTAAGTAATTCTGGCAGTTTGCAAAGAAACATCTGTTCCTCGTACCTTCTGGTCCAATGCAGAGCTCAACACTGAGAGCATTGCTTCATTCAGAGAGCACTGAATTCCTCACGTACATTTCTGCTTTTATTTCACTGGCAAATAAAAACAAGAATATGCACTAAACCTTTGGAATAGGAATTGACAAAAGTGTATCTTGCTTGCAACTTGAATGTGAACCTATTTTAGATGATTTGGTGGATTTGGAAAAATATAAAATGTGTCATTAATTACCCTGTGTTATACGTTATGCATATAGAAGAATCAGCAATGCTTTTATAAAAATATTTTAGCAAGTTATAAACTGCATGGTTAAATCAACATGTGCTTGTGTATTAAAATCTCCTTTAAAGGGTAGAACCAGTTCTAGAAAAGTCAGGACATAGTCAAGGAATGTGTTTTATCTTCTCTCCCCTCCTTACTCCCCCAACTCCAACCACATTTCTTCTTCTTGATGTATTTTTTTCAATTTGTCTTTTTTTTTTTCTTGTTGGGGATTTTTAAGTGTTCGTCACTTGAGAAGTGTGTCCATCACAATTAAATTGGAAAGTCAAACACTTGACTTGAAAACAGGGCCATAAATCCATTCTGCTAACGTGAATCATGCCTTTTAATAGTCAGAGGCCCAGGGCACACGATTAATCCGTGTAACAGGATTAATCGAGGGAGAAATGTTGGATTCCCCCGTGCCTGTGGGATATTCCAACAAAAACTCAGCTTCCCTCTTGCTTTCACAGCCTCTCCCCACAGTGTGCTCCACGAGGCGTGCATGACCTGGTTTCTGTGAATTCTAGGGCAGTTCCAAAGTTCATGAAGAGGATGAAAGTTCCTGATTACAGAGACAAGGCTGTCTTTGGCGTTCCTCTCATCGTTCACGTCCAGAGAACAGGGCAGCCCCTGCCGCAGAGTATCCAGCAGGCACTGAGGTACCTCCGCAGCAACTGCCTGGATCAGGTAGGGGCGTAACTCCCAGGCACGGGCGGGGGTGTGTGCAGTGCCAGGCAGAGCCAGATCTGTCGGGTCCAGACCAGACGTGCCTCTCCAGAAATAAAGGGCACTGTGATATTTGTAGGTCAGTACTTACTTTGTCGAGCTCTGTCAGGATGTTTCCTCATTGGCGGCTTGAAGGGTACCCTGGAGTGACTGCAGAAAGTGACTGTTAAAACTTTCTACCTGTGATGGCTGAGTTGTGTTCCCCAGAAACTGGGAGTTAACCTATATACTGTGTTTCCTTTCTAATTATTGTCTCAATGCCACCACTGATTTCACAGCATTCTTTTACCCCTGTTTTATTTATTTTTTAAACGATCTAGGTCTTTACATCTCCCTTTATTAATTTTCTTTTGAAATAGCACAATGACTGTGAAAACTTTCAGCAAAAAAATTTATTTAGATCTTTTTTAAGTATGTAAGTATGAAAATAATATCAGCTGAATTAAATTTTCCCTCCTCTTGTGGAGTTGATTAAAAAGCTCAAGCTAAACAAAATACTTGGAGATCATTTTCTGTCTCCAGGACTGTTTGGGGACTAGCACAATGGTGGGCTGTGACTGGCCCAGAGTACAGCCCATCCTGTAATTAACCAGGCCAAGCCTTTGCTCCCCTGAATTAACACTCATTAGTTTCTCTATTAGACATTCCGTCCCAAATAAAAGCCGTATTTCCGCTTGATAAATTGCAACCTTGAGTAGCGGGGGGGTATTTTTAGGCAACTATTCTATAATGGCTTTTGTTCCTCATACTCTTTAAAACCATGTGAAGAATCAATGCCCATCTAAGATTATTTGCACTTTTCATTGATTTACCCTTGGCCTTGGGCTCAGTGGACAGGAATGAGCTAAGCTATGCGAACTCATGAGCTGATGCTCGTCTCTACCCCGTGCTAAGATCACACTTAGAATCAGGATGGTCTCCTGATGAATCAGATACCAGTTTTCGGTGGAGAAGAATAAAAGTAACTTCATTTGATGCTATCGTTGATTGAACTAAATATATTATGCCCTTTTCCCTTCCCACTCCTGGTTTAGATAATGCCCCTACATATATATTTTCATATTTAGATGTTATGCTGAGGGTAAGAGTGGTTGCTCTTCTGACAGCTTCTTTGCTTGAGAACTGGCCTTGGTGGCCTGCCTATTATATCTCAGAAAGAAGGGCAACAGACCACTTGTCAAAAACTAACTGCTCATCTTCGGCAGATGCCCCAGCATTAACTGACTTGTGAGTAACATCCCAGCAGAGCGATCCAATGAATCTGGTTACTTAAGCATTCATTTTTTATTTATTTATGTTTTTAATTTTAACACTTTTATCAAAAGCACACATTAATCAAAGGTAGATGGTCTATAGGTATTTTACTGAGAAAACTTTTCGGAGGGGTGGGCTCAGTGACTATTTGGAAATACCCACCCCAGTTAATCTCTTTTGCAAGCCTAAAAGTACTACAACCGTGCCCTTTGACATAGGACCTCGTGGCTCTAATTATACTTCTCTTGGTTTGTTAGTAGACCCAAGATTGTGTTTTGTGGAGGGTAGCCTTTTATTCAGACGTTTGTCCAAGCTTCTCCATCTTCGTAAGGGTATATGCGACTCATCTCCCCTCTCGGCTGATTTCTCTTAGAGTCTTTGTCTCTGCCTTTTACCAAGCATGGAAAATACTCTGTTCCAAACATTCTAATGAATGGCCAGCTAATGCTTATCAGCACAAGCTCTATTGAGAGAAAACAGTGTTTGCTCAGGAATGCCTAGTCAGTGCTGTCCTCCTATGCCATTACTTCCATAATAATTACCTTCCTTGAGTGCCCAGCGTGTTTCAGGGATCATGTAAGTGTTCTGCGTCCGTTGCCTCATTTAATCCCATATCCACCCTGGGCAGGGTGAGCCCCCAGGTGGCAGTGGTGGAGTGAACACTTGCTGGAAAATCTGTCTCCAGAGTCCAAGTTTTTAATCACTGCCCTCCACTGCCACCCATTAGAACTGCTTGTCCCGGGTGTACGGGGTGGGTCAGGCCATCTCCAGCACTGAGGGACACTCTGACAAGTGGCCCTAAACAAGTCGCTGATGGGCCCGCTGTCGGGATTTTGTTGATGATGTCCATCATTATATCATGTAGTGTCTTTTCTGTAAGAATGAAAGGATTTTTTCTCCGGCCCCAGCACCTGGAAGCACTGTTGTTTTTGGATAACTGCTCTGTATCTTATATTCGGTACACCAGACTCATTCAGCTGGATATGTTTTCCTCTCTATTGGCTGCTAGAATTATTGAAGCCAAATGCATGTTCTGTCCGTAGTAAATATATATAACTTTTTGACATAACTTTTATGTAGGAACCTCATTCCTAGTTGCCACTATCCTTTTCTATCTTTATTTTCCTTTTGCTCTGATTTCTCATCTATTAGCTTTAATTTAATTGCATCTTATTGTATTTTATAGATCACTGTAAGTCACCTTGAATTCTTTCTTGAACAAGGTTGGGTATAAATGAGTAGTAATACACTGCTCCACTCACCACGTAGTCTTTATATGGAAAGGAAACCAGTCATGCCCCCTGTGGATTCTGAATGTGTATCACCAGCATTACCACTGTTATCGGGTCCAGGCTCCTGTTTGAAGCAAAAGCCATATGAACAGAGAGAAGGCTAGTGGGCACCAAAGCCTCCTCCAGCCCTACTCGCTGGCTTATTCCCAGTCTCCACTTCAGGTCTAGAACTACGTTTTAAATCTGGAAGAACGCCACACTGAAAAACAGTATGCTGGCTAAGCTTTACAGGAAAGACTCATTTCGTGGACATGAATAAGGACTTGGGATTAACAGACACATTCTACTATATATAAGGTAGTAAACAACAAGGCCCTACTGTCTAGCACAGGGAACTATATTCAATATCTTGTAATAACTAACCTATAATGGAAAAGAATCTGAAAAATAATATATATATGTATGTATATAAAACTGAATCACTTTACTGTACACCTGAAACTAACACAACACTGTAAATCAGCTGTACTTCAATTTTTAAAAAAAATACTGATTCTAAATGTAACCACAATGGACAAGGTAACCCTTCTCTTGCATCTGTCAGAAGAAAGACTCTGTAAGATGTCCAAGGGACTTGAGGCACTGCACACCCGCAGGGCCTCCACCTTGTAGCCCCTCCCCTTCATCAGCACAGAGTGTGGGGAGCATGCAGGGGCCCCCTCTCTGGTCTCTGCAAAGGAGGAAGGCAGTAGTAGAAAGGAACAAGGGAAAACTAGAAAAACGTACTAAGAATTGAAGACAGTCAGGCTCACGTGGAAGACTGTCCTAGAGATTTAAGAGTGAACTTGAGCGAATAAAAGCTAATGGATCAGAAAAGAAAGAGGGACAGGAATAACACAGAAGGAGCAGACACACACCAGACGAGTGTTCTTCCTTTCCTGACAGCACCACCTTTGAACTGAGGACTCAGGTCTGCACAGGATCTTGAGCTCTCAGCCCCAGGATCACGTAAGACCAGGGCTCTCAGAATACCCCACGTCTAAACCACTTTGACTGGCTTCTCTGCTGCCTCCCTTCATGTGGTGCCCTCGAACCCCCACCCAAGACTGTCCCAAGGCTCAGCCCCCATCCCAGGGAGGGAGGCTTCCTGCGATGAGTCCAGCCCCTTTCCCCCGTGCTGAGTGTTCTTCTCAAACGCCAGCATTGAGCACAGACAGCTGAAGACAGCCCGACCTTGCCTTGAAACAGGGCCACCGTTTCACCTCCTACACGCCCAAGTGCAGAACGGCTTGTACACGATGAAACACGGTGTGTCCGTTTTCGCCCTGGCAGCTGGCTGTGGATGAAATAAAGGAGTTCAGCCTTCAATTATGAACGTTTGTATTCAGACGCAGCAGTGTGTGAGAGGAGCCGGGCTTTGCTGGCTGCGCTTTTATTTCTGCCCTAAATCAGCTGCACAGAAGGATAGGTTATTCCCAGCTCCTGATGAATATGAAGTCACTGCCGTGCGAGGCTAAACCTGCAAGGCTCCAAATAAGAACCTGCCGCATACTGTTCTACGGACCTTCCTCCGGAAGAAAACCAACCTTTCTTCATTAGCGGAGCACATTTCTCAAGAGGAAATGCAAGTCCTGATAAACGTCATTAAGTGCTGAAAGGATTAGCATCAACAGGATGCCGAGGAGATTTAATATTATTTAGATGAAATTTGAATTCTAATGCAGCCCTCATGCCCGGCCTCTCCTTCTAATGCTGCAGTAAGTTTTAAAAGCCCAATTATGCTGGGAAGACACTTCATACTCAATACAAGTGTCCTCGAGCCACTGCCTGTTCCATCTCTTTCCCCGCTGCCCACCTGGGATAAGATGAGTGATGCTCCGGGGCCCATCTTTTTAAATTATACCTAAGTCCTTGCTTTTTGAAAGCTGGGTTTTTGGGTGGAAGACAAAGAAGAAAGGAAAGCTAGTCCAAAGGGACACTCATCACTCATTCTTTTACCTTTCTAATGAGAGATTCTGTGCCAGAGGGGGTGTTGGCGCTGCTGTCACAAGTACCCAAGCAAGCCCTGCTGGGTCATTTGTAGGGCCTCGTGCAAAATGAGATCTCGTGTGTATAGATCATTGAGGCTTTCCAAACGTTACGCGCAGAGCATTAAGCCAAGTGTGGGGCCCCCTGTGGCAGCCCAGGTCACCTGCCCACCACTGACAGATGCGGAAGCAGATGAAAGCCGTTTCTCACATCCTTTGACTTCCTCACAATGAAACTGCCTCCCACCGGGTGTGATGACAACAGTGCCCTTAAAAGAAATGGACTTTAAAATGGTTTCTTCAGTCCTCCACCTTTTACTTAGGGGAAAAAAATTAGCTAAAAATGCAGATTTTATCACTGCTTTGAAAGCTTTTTGAAGCAAACATGCTGAGTGGCAATCACGTGTGCCCCCACTTGGTTGTTCTGGGGGGGTGGGTAGGATCAGCTCTTCTCTCTGGACCCAGGACCTCTCCTTCGTTAGAAGAAGCGTCTACTTACTATGTCCAAGGAGCTTTCCCCTGCAAGGAACAGAGGCCCCGTCCCCAGACGGCTTAAGCACTCAGAAATTCCTGTGCTCACATGACAAGAAGGCAGGAAGTAGCGTGGTTCCAGGGTTAGTCCTTATATCAGTTCGGTGACATTTTTGAAGGCTGGGGTTCTCACCACCTCTCCCTTCTGCCATCCTCAGCTCCTGGATCTGGAATCTGATTTCAGACCACCTTTATTAGTCTGAGGGAAAAATTTCCTTTGGCTCTGCCAACAAAAATCCACAGAACCCACAGATATTTCCCACGTCCCTTGGAAGATAAGGGTGGGACGGGAAGGTTATTGTCAGAATCCGAGGCAGAACAAACAAATACCTGACAACCCTCTGGACATCCTGTGAGATCTAAGTTAGAACAGGCAGCTCGGAGCCTGCAGCTGGAGAGCTCCAGACACGTGTAAAATAATTAAAATAACAATATTTGCTGAAACTAGAAAGAAACTTGGAAAGAGAACAGTGCAAAGAAAACGTCGCTGGGATGTGTGTGCCTGCACATCACTGTGCGTCCAGAATTAAAGCCAGCAAGACACAGCTGACAAGAGAGGGATCTGGTTCTGCGATGTGCACAAAAACACCGTCTGCTTTGTTCTTACAGAACCCGATCAATAGTTCTCCGCCGGTAACAAAAGTAATAGCAGGGATTCTCAAACGGAATAATACCAGCTCACACGAGGATAAGTGTGTGTGAGTCACACTGAGGAGCTCACCTCTGGGGCACTTGGCTCCTGAGAACGCCCGTGCAGCCCAGCGCCGTGTCAGGGTCCACCCAGCCTCAGTCGCACTGCGATAATCGCTCATTGGACATCTTGGATTTTCCCTTTGACAGCACATGCTTCCTCCTCATGCCTTTTGATGAAATTTAGAGTAGTTGCCAGGAGAGAAATGTTCTTTAGATTCTTCTTGGCAACGTTCTGCATTTTCTAGACATTCCAAACTTTAAGAATAAAAAAGCAGTTAATGTTTTAAGTGACACTACGCGCAAATACCCTGCTCTGTGAAATTAGGGTGGTAAGCCTTGGAATGCAAAGAAGTATTGTTAAGGATCCTGTCTGTACTGCCACAGAAAGGAGCAGTGCGTGATTGCGCCTGCGATCCATAGCTGACGCATACAAAACCCTAGCATTCTCTAATTACTTGGAATTCTTCCCTTGCTGTTACTGCAATTTAAAAGAATTCAGGCTGCTCTCTGTTTATAGCAACAACCGACAGAGCTCTCCTCGGGCACCTGAACTTGGGCCGGGGCCAGCTGGGCACACGGGGCAGCCAGGGGGCGTGTGTCCAGGTGTCAGGAGGAGGGGCGGCGCCGGCTCCAGAGGGCGCTGCCCACCTCTGACCACCGCGGCTGCGCCACCGCGCTGCGTGGAAGGGGGCCAAGCAGTGCGCCCCCTCGGAATGGAAGAGCGGAGGCTGAGCGCTGAAGGACCGAGTTTTGAGCAACTCGACGCCCCGCAGGCATTTAAAAATAGCAGACGTGCTAATTCACTCTAAGCCTGGGCTCCCAGAGAAGCGCGGTTCGTTTCGGATGGTGGCAGGTCCACAGTGGGGCGAGCCCGCAGCAGGACCCGGAAACCACTGCGGGAACCTCCCTCCCCTAGCGCTCTGCTCCCCCTTGATTGTGCCTGCTGGGGGCAATTCCCACGGCGCCTCGTTGCTGCATTTATCTGTCAAGTAGAGGCAGAGTCTAAGCCTAAGGATGGAAAAGGCACAGGACGGTGTCTTGAAGTCTGCAGAAAAGGCCCTCGGGAATCCCTCTCACCAGGGCCCTAGCTTATACACATGATAACTAACCCCGCGGAGGAGCAAGTGCCCGGCATCTCCGAGGCACATACCGGGCGAATCCAAGATGCACAAGCGTGTGAGACTTTCAGGCAAAATACCTGCTTATGATATTATTCTGTTTCATGAGCATAGTCCCTATAAAGCTGTCCCTCAGAGGGGCACTGGATGTGGTTACTCGTCTGGGATCCACCAAACCTTGCATTGACCAAACCTTCTCAAAACTCGCATTCAAGTGTGAGCACGAGAGGGCGGGGAATTTTGTCCCATCTGCTCACTAATGACTCCTAGCAAGTCTAAGTCTGCCTGATTATAGGGGTACTTAATCGCTTCTTGTTAAATAAATGAATAAAATAATAACGTCTACCGTGTTACAAGGCTTGACAGGTTACAAAGCACGATCACATACAGTTTCTCAAGAGCCCTGTAAGGGGCGGGGATGCTATTTTCATTTTCATTTGGTGGGAGAGGAAGTCTGTGTTCACCTGCTGCCCAAAGCAGCTAGATTAGTCATTTACAATTTACTAGCTCAGATACAGTTCCAACCCATGGAGTCCTGTCCCCTTGCCTTCTCATCCCCCCCAAGGTGCTTGGCGCAGGAAGAAAACATCTGGGGCAAAGGCGGCCTCACTGACATGTCCCTGTGGCTTGTTTCAGGTGGGTCTTTTTCGAAAATCAGGCGTGAAGTCGCGAATCCATGCCTTACGTCAGATGAATGAGAACTTCCCCGAGAACGTCAGCTACGAGGACCAGTCCGCTTACGACGTGGCCGATATGGTGAAACAGTTCTTCCGGGACCTCCCCGAGCCGCTCTTCACCAACAAGCTCAGCGAGACCTTCCTCCACATCTATCAGTGTAAGTGCGGGCCATGCAGGTCCGTGTTCTCAAGCACATCTGTCAGCCCGAGAAACAACTGTCGATGGAATTTTAATTATACGAGTACTACAGGAATCCATAAAGAGATACATAAAAGTTGTAACTCTACGCTCCTCTCCAGAAGTAAACTTTGTTCACGGTTTGCTATGGAGATCTCCAAGCTATATTTTGTGCGTTTGAAAATAACTTTTTGACTTCAGAATCTTCCTTCTCAATAGGGTTTTGTGTTAAGTTATAAAACTAACTTTCACTGTACTTTTAATAAATTTAAAATGAAAAGGAAAAACAATAGAATATATTTTCTATCTAGATTTATTTAAAAGAAAGCATTTCCTTGGGATATATGAAATCCAAAAGTGTTAAAATGACTAGAAATAAAAGGCAAATTTATTTTAATAAAATGTATTTTAATTGGTGAAAAATAAGCAAAACAAAACAAGTCTTAAGTTTAATTCAACTAATTTATGTTTTCACTTGGAACTTTGTAAGTGATGTGAAAGTGATAATTCTCAGCAAAGGCCCTGTAATTAATCATTGAAAATAGCACTTATTGATTAAAGTGGGTATCCTGCTAAAGACAGTTGCAAAGAGGGGTATCAGAAGTTAACTCGTGACTCTTCTGGCTATACGGGTATGTTTATGAAGTTGTCCCTCAGCACCGCGTGGGATTGGTTCTAGGACCTGCCGAGGATGCTCGGGTCCCATGGTTGGTTCTCCGTGTTCCCAGTTCTGCATCTGAGGATTCAGCCAAGCTCGAATTACAAACAAAACACAGGATTCACGGTTTGTTGAATCCACAAATTCAAGACCCAAGTATAGGAAGGGCCGACTGTGTACTTATTGAAAAAAATCCGCCTGTTAAGTAAACCCGTGCAGTTCAAACCCATGTTGTTCGAGGGTCAGCTGTAAATATTTAATGGTCCAAGCCTCAGTTCTTTAGAAAAAAGCAATTGGCCTGAGGACTTCTGAGATTTTCCACAACATATGCATGAAGTAGACCTTGACATGGAATTGATCCAACTCGAAGAAGACTCCTGCTATAGAGAATTCTGCAATAAATGTGTTTCAAGAGTCTACAATATTGCAGATTCAAAAAGGATTATAACAAGTACCACTTGTTAAAACAGGATAAAGTGGTGACCCACTAAATAAATATTTTGTCAAAGTGAATAGGTTAAGTTAAATTAACGATACATGTTGCTGGAGCCAGGGAATTCCTGATGTTTCTGCCATAAGAGGCTGAGCTGCATTTTTCAATTAAATCTCCCTTTTGGTTTGGAAGTAGCATATGTGAGTCTTTACATTTAATCAGTTCTCAGGTTAAGGTTGACACTAGTCCGAGGTTAAAGCCAGATTATTTCCATGAGATAAATGCTTTTAGCCCTCTGTGAGACTCAAAAGCAAAAAAAAACAAAAAAAAAACAAAAAAAAAACCCCAAAACCAAACACCAGATCAAATCAGGGTTTATTTTAGCTGAGCAAACATTTACTGAGTTCCTCTTGTGTCTGGGCACTGTGCTGCATGCACTGCAGAGCATGTGGGTGGGTAAGGCTTTCTCTGTGCTCTTGAGGATTTTACAGTTGAGGGAGACGAGGCATGCACGTTAGTGACTGCAGTACAACAAGATGGGAGAAACTCCAGGAGAAGGTTACAAAGAAAACGCAAGGGGGTTGAGATGAGGCATGAGGATGCGATCGAGAACTGACAGCTGAAGGCTGAGCATGTGAGGAACACGTGCTGAGTGAAGCCGTGAGCACGCACGTGTGTCAGGAGATGGTAGTGTGTCTGTCTGGCTTGCAAGAAGGGTAACTGTCCAGTGCAGCACCAGGTGACTCCAAAATATTAGACTCGGGCCGTACGAATCAAGTGGCAATGAATATTAGGGCAAAGAGTTTACATTTGATTCATTAATCATTGGGGAGCTCGTGCATGTTGTGGAGGGGGTTACCAGTTACAATGCTCTTGGTTGTAAAGACAGAACCAAAAATCCAACAAACAGTTGTTGAAATAATAAAGATATTATACAGTTGTACATGACAAGAAATCTGGAGTTAAATAATTGCAGAGTCAGTTAATTCAGTGAGCCTGGCTGAAGTCAGCCTCCCTCGGTTATCGCCTTAAGGTCACAATATGATCGCCACACGTATCATTATCATGTCTTCCCAAAATCACATTCAAAGGCAAGAGGTGGGCAGAAGGGTTCTCCTCGAGCATATACCTCTTATTATCAGGGAGATAAATTTACAGACGGGCCTAGCGTATGTCTTGGTCCCATACACCAGAAATTTTACACTTTCTCCTCTAAATCGATCACTGGAAAGAGCAACGGGATTATCCTTTTTGGTTCAGGCTGACATGGTTATCCCTTGGGCTTGAGGGAAGGGCTCAACTTCCCTGAGCACACTACAGCCCAAACTGACCTGCACGTGGGTTTTCTTACAGAGGAAGCAGCAGAGAGTAGGTCTTCCCTAGGCAGCCAAGCTGGTCCCCCAGGGTGAACATCCACCAGAAGTGCTTATTTGACGTGAATCTGGACGTGGTGTCTGAGGTGCTGGCCTGGACGAGAGTGGAAGGTTAGGGAGGCAGCACTCTCACTGAGGCTCTGGGTCACCGGCTGTGACTTCCAGCAGCAAGGCTGGAGATATTCATTCCATGGATAGACCCGGAGTCAGTTTCCAAATGACTGTGGGGACAAGACGGACAGTTCTCCCGAGCAGGTCTGCTGTAGCTGTGTTGCTTCTGGGACTTTCATCAGAGTGTTGGATGGATGATGAGCATATATGAAACCCACTGGTCTACCAGAAAGAGAAGGTTGGAATGATCAAAGATGTAGTTTTAAGGCCTGATGGCTGGGAGAATTCAGAAAGGAAGAGGGAAGGAAGCTGATTTGGAGGCAGGGAGGAGACTGGACGTGCTGCTAGCCACCCTCATGGTGGACAATCATCCACACTTAGAAATGCAGCTCTAGAACAGTCTCCTGCGAGCCAAGGAAGAGGCTGGAACCACAGGAGTGCCATGTGTCACAGAAGGGTCCCAGAGGATAGGATCCAATAGGCATGCTGGATTTGGGGATGAACTACTGGACCTTCACAAGCATGTTCAGTAGAAAATAATGGACAGAAGGTATTTCCTGAGGGATAAACAAAAGAGTGAGTAGAAGGAAGCTGAGACAACATGCAGTCATGAGAAAATGTTGGCACGGAAGAGAAGGTCGGCAGTCTAAAGCTAAACGATGCATGCACTGGACATCTTACCTGAAGTAGCTTATTTAAAAGCAGTTCCAGGGCTCAAGCTGAATTTATGACACTTCAATGACAAGCTCGAAGTCATTAATAGTATCTGCTTCTGCTTCAGCACAAGCAAGAAAAAAGAAAAAGGTTTCTTGATCATTTGAACAAAATGGCTCTTCTCTGCCAACCCCAGGTCTGTCTTGTGCCAGTACACAGTGGATGCGGTGGGGGCGGGGATGGGTTCCAGAGCACTCTGTCAACCACAGAAAGAAAAACGAGAAAAAAACCACTGCTTGGAAACTAAACAACATGCTTCTAAAAAACCAATGGGTCAACGATGAAATCAAAGAAGAAATTTAAAAATACCTTAAGACAAATGGCAATGAAAACACAACCACACAAAATCTACGGGATGCAGCAAAAGCAGTCCTAAGAGGGAAGCTCATAGTGTTACAGGCCTTCCTCAGAAAATAAGAGCAATCGCAAATAGACAACCTAACCCACCATCTAAGAGAACTAGAAAAAGAACAAACAAAACCTAGAGTCAGCAGGAAGAAAGAAAGAATAAAGATCAGGGAGGAAACAAGTAAAATAGAGATTTTTTTTTTAAATAGAAAAAAAATCAATCAAACCAAGAGCTATTTTTTTGAAAGAGTAAACAAAATTGACAAACCTCTGGCCAGAACGCTCAGCTCATGGTCAGGCTTTTCCAGAATTGGGATTTGCTGGCTGACTGGGGCCAGGAGTGCGCCCGGCCCCGGGACGTACGGTGGCGAGAGGGACGGGGCTTGGGCAGGGGCCACGCCACAGCCCTGGAGCAGCAGACGCCACAGCTTTTTATCAGGCACCCCTACCAGCAGGGGGGATCTGAGCGTGCATACTCACTCACTTTTAATAATATAAATACATTGTGATATACTGTGCACATCATAAAACACATCCAATCAGTATTTTTAAAGCAGGAGAGAAAACATAAACACCATTACACTCTCTAAGAGCTGCTTCCCACACCCTTCGGAGCACAGATCCCTGAGAGGCCTGCGCTGGAACCTGGTGTTTGAAGAAAGACCACAGGGATCACCTGAGTGAGCTCCTGACTGTCTTTCAGGGTGAGAGGAATCAGGGTAGTGAGTCAGGCCTAAAAGATCACGAACAAACACAACCGGGAGGCAGCAAAATGCAACACGGAGCACCCATTTTTCTATGGTTTTTCCATTTCATTCACCTCGTTCTTGGGGCCAGTTCCCTCTCAAGCCAGCACGGCCAGCGCCCAGCGCCCCCGCAGGGACGCCCCCAAGGGGAACTGGCTCCTCTCCTCCGAGCCCGGGGCAGCCTGGGGAGGGCAAGAGGTTTGAAAGCAGGCGAGGAGGTGGATTGCTCTACGGGAGTAAGAAAAGCCAGCACAGGGTGCTCCTTGCCAAGTCCTGCCTCATCGTTGGGACTCGGGGCTCTGGAGTTAGGCCCTGGGGCTCCCGCCCTGCAGAGAAGCAGGGGCGTCTCTGCACCGTTAGCTGGCGTCGTCCTCACTGGCGACGATGACGACGCCCGTGCGTGTGTCCCCGGGAAGGGGCGCTGGCTCGCTCCCTCCTGCTGGCTCCTCTCATAGCCGGGCCCCCCCTGTTCCGCAGATGTCCCCAGAGAGCAGCGGCTGCAGGCAGCGCAGGCAGCCGTCCTGCTGCTGGCGGACGAGAGCCGGGAGGTGCTGCAGACGCTGCTGTGCTTCCTCCACGACGTGGCCAGCGCGGTGGAGGAGAACCAGATGACGTCCATGAACCTGGCTGTGTGTCTGGCCCCCTCCCTCTTCCATCTGAATTTACTGAAGAAGGAAAGCTCCCCCAGGTGGGTTTTTCTGAGCAGGCGCACTAATCCTAAACCAGGTGTTCCCCACAGTGACTGAGCAAAAACTTCTCCTGTCGGATTTCAACTTGAGGATGTATCAGCACGTGCTTTATAGTCAGAAAATGTTTGGAGGCCACCTAATTGTTGTGGCTCAGAGTCATGGAGCTATCACAGTAACACTGAGGAATGGCCTTGGTGATCCAGAACACCTGGAGTTTTGTTTTGTTTTGTTTTGTGTATGTTCACAGAAAGGAGGGAGAGAGTACACGAAGTAGTATTTTACAATCTTTAATTTTTTTGTTAAAGGCTAGATTTAAGGCCCAAGCACAGCAGCTTGCAGTGAAGTGGTTTCAAACTTGGGAAAAATAGGTTAGTTTCTCCCCCAGCAGTTATGCCTGCCCTTGTATTTTTCCAAGGCTTTTCATCATGGGCTGTCAGACTCAGCCTGACTCAGGATATCTAAGACGTGTGGTCACTGTTTTTATTTGGAAATGAGAAAGTCTGGGATCGGGGGGCGGGGGGGGGGGGGCGTCTGGGCATAAAGACATAGCAAAGGGATGCGCTCTGTACTGTGAGAAGCTCTTGGATTTGGGCTCCACTGAGGACTCTCCCCTTCAATTCCAGAGTCATCCAGAAGAAATACGCCACCGGGAAGCCGGATCAAAAGGACCTCAGTGAGAATCTGGCCGCAGCTCAGGGGCTGGCCCACATGATCATGGAATGCGACAGACTTTTTGAGGTGAGCGAAAGACTCCGACTGCCTTCCTCACAGCTCTTGGAACTCGGTGAGACGCTCGGAATGGTTGCTACGCTTAGGGCTTATTTCTGTTTGTTCTCGATTCTATATTGACACTGGTACCCGCCACAGATCTGGTCTTTGCCGCCCAGAAACGTGGGGAGCTAGCTGCATAACTGAGGCTTTGACAGTTAAAGACTCTGGGGTTTACCATGTTGATGGTGTTTATGAAAACAGGTACCTCAACCTCAGGTGCCAGGTCCCAGGCCAGCCAGACACCTATGTTATATTTGATGTGACCTCGGGACTTGATTAGAATCAACATCTGTGTGTGTGTGTGTGTGTGTGTGTGTGTGTGTGTGTGTGTGTGTGATACTGGGCATCACTGTTAACTCAGAATCAATGACAGCTTATGAACACAGCCACAGATATGCTAAAGAAACAAGTGAACTAGACTGCTGGCAAACTTTTTGTAGCAAAATTGGCATTTGCAAATGGGAGAAGTGTGCTAAAAAGGTAAAGCTATTTCTAAGTCATATTTGAGGTTTCCCTTAAGTCTGTGCACTCTCAGTTTCCTGAGCCCAGGTTTTGCCAAACTGAATAAAAGTACCTTACAAGTAAAATCAAAGGAAAATGGAAAGAATGAATGGGCAGTCCTGGCAATGTTTTGAATAATAAATATAGCCTCAAACAGATTTGCGTTTCCTGACTTTAGGAAGGCCTCCCCAACCCCCTTGTCACTGATCTTAGATAAACATCTCTTGCCCCGCGGCACTCGGCCCATTGCCCATCAGTGGTTTTCCACGAGGTTACTTTGCTTTCTCTGTTAGTCTTGGCGTTTCTTAGCTCAGTGCTTCGCTCTTCCGTGCATCCATTGGTTCAGGTCCCGCTTGAGATGGTGGCCCAGTCTCATAACTCGTATGTGGAGGCTGAGATCCATCCTCCAACTCTGGAAGACCTGGGGGCCCAGCTGGAGGAGAGTGGGGCCACTTTCCACACATATCTGGAACAGCTCGTCCAGGGCCTCCAGAAGGAAGCCAAGGAGAAGTTCAAAGGCTGGGTCACGTGTTCCAGTGCAGACAACACAGATCTTGCTTTCAAAAAGGTAATCTCAGGGCTTGGGATTCAACCTTCTAAGAGCCAAGTCTCACAACCAGGGATTTGTTTTGCTTTGAAGAAGGCTGCTCTGTCCTCGAGGCTTGGCTCACACATGAATCAGTCCAAGACCACTCTGGAGTCTGATTGCAGACTGGGGAACCAGACTGCTGGATCCCAGGCCTGGCCCTGTCCCTTAGCTGTGTGACGTTGGGTCAGTCACACGCCTCTCTGTGCCTCTGTTTGCTCATTGGCATGATGGACATAATCATAGTACCACTGTCAGAGGAGGGCTATTTAAAAATCAGAGGGGTAGGAACAGTGCCGGCCACACAGGAAGCCCTGTGTGTGTTGGTTATCATTTTTATTATCATCCTTCTTTTAAGCTTAAGGATGAATGTTTTAAAACTGAGGCATGCAGAGCCATGACTTCAAGCTACATAATCAGCGGTGTTTTTTGAATGCCCAGTGGAGAACGGTTGGTTTTTGTCAGAACCAGTGACCGACCCCTTCAGCCTTTGCTGCTGTCTTTCCCGAGGTGGGAGACGGGCCCCCGCTGAAGCTGTGGAAGGCGGCTGTGGAGGTGGAGGCGCCCCCCTCGGTGGTTTTGAACCGCGTGCTGAGAGAGCGCCACCTGTGGGATGAGGATTTTGTGCAGTGGAAGGTGGTGGAAACTCTGGACCAGCAGACAGAAATCTATCAGTACGTGGTGAACAGCATGGCGCCCCATCCCTCCAGAGACTTCGTGGTCCTCAGGTAAGCCTGGCTCCGGGGTTTAAGACGTTCTGTTCCGAAAGCAGGAGAAGAGCGGCCGGCTGAAGCATTTCAGAGTTCTCCCACCCGGGCCCAGCCGCCGGGGAGCACGCAGCCGGCCCTCACTTCCCAGGGTGACAACTTTCGCTGCCGTGTCTGCGCCCGACTCGCGGCTTCTCTCATCAGCGCACAGCCCTGCCGGCTCGCTCGTGGCCTCTTTCATCACGGAGCGCACGGTTTATCGGGCCCCGAATACCGTTCGTTTCCTCCGAACAGAGTCCCGACAGTAGCTGCGGTTTGTCCAGTTGTACTTTCTGCCAGATTACGCACATTGAATCTGACTGGCTTTTCTCCTGATTTTGCCTTTCTCCCCCTTGGAAAGCAAGGCCTCCGTTGTGTCACTCTCAGTCTGGAGTGTGCGTAACTTCAAAATCCATCTGTGTGACTTCAAGTGTTCATAACTCACTTCCACGCACGGAAACCTCAGCACAGCCCTGGAGGGCCCGCTACGCTGGCACGCCTGGATGTCCAGAAGGAGTTCAGAGCCTGACAGGGCTTGCGAGTCCTGTGTCTACTGTTGAAATGTTGCTTCTCATAGATTTCTGGGCTGCGTTCGGGACCCCTGCTCTCGGGGTTCGGAATTAGATGCTCCACCGGCAGCAGGAAGCTTGCGCAGTAGAGCGCTGGGCATGGGCTGGTGCGTCGGTGTTGAATCAGAAAGAACAGGGGTTGAGGACACTAACAAACCCCAAGAAATATAATTAACTCAATAGTCCTTTGTTATTGATAATTGATGGTGAATACTGTCTCTTCTCATAGATGAGCAGTATAGAAGGAATCACTCGGGAAATTCCCAAATGCATATTTAAAATAGTTCCTTTATCAAACTAGTCTTGATGGGAAACTAAAGGTTACTTTTCACATGGGCTAGTTATGCCTTTGGAATTGGTCCTTAGGACCTTGAATTTTAAGCGTCATTTTTTCCCTAAATATATGTGTTTATCTTAGCAACCTTGGGATCCTGGTGGACAGTGTGGGTGGCTGTAAGGGTGGCTTATTACCACGGTTACTGAGACATTAGTCATATCCTGGAAGTTAAACTTTCCACCTTCACTCCTGCAAGAAAATTGAATAGTTCTAGCATGGCCGCCGTGGGGGTGGGGCCACGCCATAGCCCGCCTCTCCCCTCACCTTAGGGGAGGCTGAGGGCCAGAGTCCAAGCACGGACCCGCCCTCCTTCCATTCATCCTGCAGTGCCGCCCGCCTGCTGTTTCTCGTGGATCTTCCCATCACTGCCGGGCGCCAGGCACCTTCAGAGGCTCCAGGGATACCCAGGGAACAGCGCAGACCGCAAGCCTGCTCTCTCCAGGCTGCTCCTTTATCAGGGAGAGAGAGTCAATAAATAATAAGTAAGGCGGATAGGATTATTTATCTTGGCGTGATTTAAGTAAGACAGAGGGATAGTAAGGGGAGGAATTTAAAATACAGTAGTCAAAGCAGAGTCTCACTGCATTGATATTTGAGCCAAGACTTGAAGGACAAGGTGGGTGGACCATGAGGTGCTGAGGGAGAAGAACTCAGCACTTAGGAGGATTAATAATGAACCAGTCATGTTTCCTGCAAAAGGAATTCCTTGTGATTATGATATAAAAGGCAGAAAGTGACAGGTAGGAGAGGAAGTCACAGGCTGAGGTACTTCCTGTCTTCAGAGCGTCTCCCCATCTAGGCCAGCGCACACATGGCTGGTCTCCTCTTAGCAGTACTGTGTTTACATCTCACTTTATCCCTTTCTCTAGTTCCTCAGGAACTTCCAGTGATAGTCACTGAAGTCTTTTCCCTTCTATCCCCACAAATCTGTACAGTCTTCAGTCTTCATTGTTAGTCACAGCACCCGCGTGGAAAGAGAATGGTCTCACTCACGGAGAGGTTGCTTCGCATTTGTGTAGGGCTTGCTTATTCCCAAATTCCAGGTAATAGTTTCTCCTTCTGGTGCAAGGACAGGACGAGGTGCTAGATGAGGTTACGAAGCACGGGGGTGGGACCCGTGACACAAACAGCTGAGGTTATAATCATCCAACCTATCCTATGGTAGAAGTCACTGTTACAGAGGTGCTCACGTGGTTCCTGACTCCCATCTACAACCTCTTCGCAGGTGGTAGCCCCCTATGCTTGAATAGCTCCAGTAACAGTGAACTCCCTAGCCCCATAGCCCACTCCATTTCTGAAGAATGCACATCGTGAGACAGCTGTTTTCTGCACTGAGTTGAAACATGCCTTTGTATCTCTCCTTTTGAGCATCAAATCAACTGTATTTATTTCTTCTCCCACTCCAGAGCCACTCAGGGACTTGAAGGCAATTAACTGTGTCTAGTTTTCTTCAAGCTAAGCATCACCAGTTCATTTATCCTTTCAGACGTGGGTTGAGCATCACCTCCTCCAGGAAGCCTTCCCCTGTATGCCTCCCTTTCCATTCCACATGCTCTCAGAGCGGGAGTGCTCCGTGCACGGCCATATCACTGCACTTGCCACGGTGTTTTAGGGTTCTCTCTGTGGGTCCGTTCTCATCCTGGGCTGGAGGTCTTTGTGTCCTTAGCGTCGTCTCAGAGCTTGCACATCCGGTAGATGTTTGCCGAATGAACTAAATGAACGGGTCCTAATCCCAAAGGGTAAGGCCAGCCCTTCGATGGTGGGCAGGAGCGTCTGCAGACTCCCTTGGGGATTCCAAAGGCAGATCTGAAAGCTGCAAGACCACTTCTGACCTCTGGGGCGGAGGGCCGAGGCCCTTGCTTTGAACTGCGCTGTATAAACGTTACACGCACTTATGGAAACCATTAGCTTAATCCAAGTAACTGGGCCTGGAATTTGAGCAGGAAAATGCAAGTGTAAACCTCAGTGCTGCGCTCAAGGTCTTCTTTCTCTCTCGGCCGTAATTCTGAGGTGCGGGTTTGTTTTGCTGCAGGACCTGGAAGACTGATTTGCCCAAAGGAACGTGCACCCTGGTGTCCCTCTCCGTGGAGCACGAGGACGCCCAGCTCATGGGCGGTGTGCGGGCTGTGGTGATGGACTCTCAGTACTTAATAGAGCCGTGTGGCTCCGGCAAGTCGCGGCTGACCCACATCTGCAGGGTGGACCTGAGGTGGGTGTGCGCTCCCGGGTGACAGGCGCGGCTCCGAGGCTCAGCTCCTGTTCGTCATCCGATTCCTTCCGTCATGGCCCTTCCCCTCACTGCCATTATCACACTTCCAGAGACGACTGTGGGCCTCCCCTGCTTTTCCTCCTTCCACCCTTGCTAAAATGCTGGCGCTCTCCTGCAGCCCTTTGCTCATCTTGAAGCATCTCCAGTTTGTCCCCACTTGTATTTCTGTGCTTCCAGGACAGAGCAAACTCTAGCACGTAGTAGATACTTGGTGAATCCGAGTCCCCCCTGCTCGTGTTTCTCTTCAGCCTGTCCCCCTTGGCTGCTCCCTCCAGTGGCCCTCCTTTGGGAAGAAACTAACCTAAATCCAGCTCCCTCGGGGCATTCGTGATGCTGAACCGAGTTCTTGCTCTGGGTGCATGTGGACTGAGTTTTCTTGGTAATTCCTAGAATTTAGTCCGACTGGCCCCTGAGAGGCTGTCATCCTAAAGCACCCGTGAGTGCTGGGAGGAGAGACTGAGCACTTGGCTGAAAAGGCATTTTAAGGCCCCTGACGACAGAATGAAGGTCTCAGACCCTCAGAGCAGCAGCCCCGAGGGGAACGCAGGGCACGAGCACAGCCCTGTCGAGTATGACAAGTCGTGATCTGGAAAAAGATTTTCCCACTTCCTTTCTGATTTTTGTCCCCACAGAGGTCACTCCCCAGAATGGTACAATAGAGGCTTTGGACACCTGTGTGCAGCGGAAGTTGCCAGGATTAGAAACTCTTTTCAGCCTCTCATTGCTGAGGGTCCAGAAACGAAAATCTGAGTTTTCCCCAGTGTGACATCAAACTCAGGGAAGAGAAAGCGAAAGCAAACACTCGTGGGAGAGCGTGTGCTCCTGAGAAGGCGAGAGGGAGACAGAAACTGATTGACAAGGTTTATGCTTAAACATGGAAGCACTGAGAAGTCGGAATGTTGAAGATGCAGGAATTTCCAAGAACTTTTCTAGCCTTCCTGGAGATGGCTATAGCCCTACTAATATATTTTTAAAAATCAGAACATTTATCTATGTTACTTAAAATTAAATGGATTATTCCTTGTGTGTTGCCTAATTTGCTATTTAAAGGCTTCTACGAAGCATATTCTTAACTGTAAATACATGTATGTATAGCATATGTACATATGTGTGTATATCTCCATCTTTACTGTATATATGTAAAATACCATTTTATATATAACTGCGTATTTTGAAGAGGAACACATCTGATTCGGCGAGTCCCTTCCCCCATTGTTCTTTCCAAGCTGCTCTGGGCCCCATCTCCCCGCTGTCCTGTAAGCTGAGCAGGATCTGCTGCCAACACCAAAGTGTGAAAATACGTAGGCTGCCCTGATGTTTAACCAAAGATTAGCCAACCAAAGGACAACAGCATTAAATGGGTCTTGCCTGTTGTCAGTTTGTGTTATTCAAAAACTGAGCGTGGAGTGTTGATAAAGCAAGGAAAAGAATATTTAGTCCTCTTTAAAGCAAAGACACAGGTGAGAAGTCATTACCAAATTCAAGGTTGGCTGACCAGTTGCCACGGGGCCAGCAGGGGCCGTTTCAGTGAAATGTCGGGCGCTGGTGGACCACTGGAGTCAGCGCGAGTGACTGAAACAGAACCTGTGTTTCCCTGCCGATTAGAGCTGGAAATAACCTCCGTTGCATATTCACCGCCAAAGGGAGCCTCTGTGTCTTGTTGCATTCTCATAGATACATTTCGTAATGTTCTTAAATGTCCTTCTATTTGACCAGTGGCCTATTTGGTCACAGTTAGTTGGCATTTTCTTACCAATGCATTGCACTGACTTTAACTCTGGACACCAGACAAAGGGAGATGATGGTCATGCAAGAGTCCTGGACCATTACAGCTTCAGGGAATTCTAATATTGCTACGTAGGACACTCTCAAGATAGAATTCATTAAACTTTTGCAATCTGAAAGACAGGGTTTTAAACTAACATTAAGACCAAAACTGTGTTCTTCAATTAGTTTTAGACAATAGAAACAAGTTTGTTAAGTCCATGTTTCTTCATTAGCCAGTCAAGCTACCTATGCATTTACCCCAACCTTATTTATTATTGTAGAGACTAAGCAAACTGACTTCCTTAACCAATTGCCAATGAATTTAAGTTGTTTTTTTTTATTGTAATTCAACAACTGTAGAGAGGAAGATAATTTATTGTGTTTGGTTTCAGGGAGAGATTGGTATCATAATTTAGCAATCGGTGTTGGAGGAAAAAGAAACTTAAATGAGTGTTTTCCCCTTTTTTTGTATTGTATGCATTTATGTAATGTTTTCTCTTATCAGCAATGTGCAATTCTTTATTGAGAGGAATAAAAATGCTATATGTGAGTTCTGTATGGTACAAGTAAAATCATACTGTTCGAATTATGACCTGGGAATTTTTGTTTCCTTGCCTACCTAAGAAGGTGGCGGCAAACCCCTAATTTTCCATTTGGGCAGTGCCCTGTGAGCAAAAGATTCACCTCTGCCATGCATCTTAAATTTAACTATAAATGCTGGATTACTTTAACAGGCATAGACAAGATCATGAAGTGAATTTTAATCTAGCTTAATGCTGGTCCTACTCCAGAGATGGGACCCTATGTTTTTGGAAAATATGACAGGCACACAAGGACAAATGGTGGTATGTCACCTAGAGCAGGGCTTCTCCAGCCTTAGCGGCACATGGATCACCTGGAGATCTTGTTACAATGCAGACTCTGATTCAGGCAGTTGGGGGTGGGCCTGAGAGTCTGCATTTTCAACCAGCTTCAGGGATGCCCAGACTGCAGGCCCGGAGATCACACCCTGAGAAGCCAGAGCCTAGAGGATATTTAAAACAGAATGAAAACAAATATGATTGTATTTCTGACTCCCCTTCTCTTCAAATTACCTGACATTTTAATTTTATGCACATATTAATCACATCACTGCTGCATAACAACACAGAACATCTTTAAAACAAGAAAAAGAAAAAAGAGGAAAAAGAGCTTGTTTGTCAAATACCACAGTATTTTATTCATTGTTATCTTGCCAATGGAAATAAAATATAATATTGCCTTAATATTATATTTATACCTCATGTATATTTTTACCTCAATTGTTGGTATCAATCATCAATTGTAAATAAATAATTGCCAAGGCAAATAAATTTATATACATTAAATATATCCTTTTTTTCTATAAAATTTGATTTTCATACTTCACCCTGTAGGTGGAAAACCTGCTTCCTAAGGAAGACTTCTCTCTAAGACAGCTCGCCATGAGTTTGACTCCTCGGTACCACAGTGAACATCTCCCTTAAATATAAGGAGTTACATGAAAGTGAAGATTGTTGTCTACAGACGTTCAGTAACAGTCTTGGTGCCTTAACCTGTGGGTAGGGATTTTGTTTACATTTCATTGTTCTTAAATCTAGAAGCTAGAGAACAAAGGTATCGTATTTTTATGGAAGATTCAAGGAACTCTAGCTACATTTCATTTTCATTGAGTGAACTAGAAACTGAGACTTACGGCTGCCCCACTAGACCGTGAAGAACAGCCGTATCTGACTCTGAGCCCCCTGCCTTCCTCCCCTGCACAGTCAGCCCTCCATATCCACAGGTTCTGCATCCAAGGATTCAACCTACCATCAATCAAAAGTATTCGAACCAAATACAAGAAAGTTCCCAAAAGCAAAACTTGAATTTGCTGTGCACCGGCAACTATTTACATACCATTTACATTGTATTTACAACTATTTACATATCATTTGCATTGTATTAGGTATTATGAGTAATGTAGAGATGATTTAAAGTATACAGGAGGACGTGTAGGTTATATGCAAATACTACATACACTGCTTTATATAAATTAAAGGACTTGAGCAATCCCTGGATTTTGGTAACTGAGCCAATCCCCTGCAGATACCCACGGATGACTGTATGTTTTCCTTCTCAGAAATGACAGAGGTAGCCCCTAATTAAGCAAGCAGGTGCCCTCAAACATTCTCAGCTACAGGCTACAAAAGCCACAGCAGCCCTAAAGATGGTATGCCCCCGTGAAAATTATCCAAACTCTGCTCTCTGCCCTTCACTCTCATGCCGCCTCCCATTACCTGAAGGTTTCGCTTTCACAGGCAAAGGAAGAATTTCAACTGCTCCCTTCCTCTTCTACGTGAAACAAGAGAACATGGTTGTCATTCTAGCAGCCGCAGGCACCAGCATGGTTCTGGGACCCTGGAGCAGATGAAATCCAAACTTGACTCTGAGTCTGCGTCACGAAGTTCTTAGGCATGAAACTGTTCTGCTTCTGTCTTTTGATATTTGGCCACAGAAAAACCAGTCGTATGACTTCTGAGAAAGTTAATGTAAAGGGGTAAAACAGACCCCAGTCAGGTAGAGTGTCACTCTTCATGTAGCGCTTGCAATGACTATGAACCATCCAGGTGGAGATACTCAGCCACCAGCGGGACACACAGGTCTGAAACATTAAGAGAGTGACCAGGGCCCAAAGCTGGAGGTATGTCCCATGTTCACTGGAGCTATGTTGTCCCTGCCTCTCCTGGCCGTACAGGTAGTGGTCCAGTGAGACAAGCCACTCTTTCTCGTCTCTGTGACTTTGCATTGACCTCCTCCCCATCTTGTTGGTCACATGATAGCCCATAGATTCCTCAAAACCCTACTTCGGCATCATTTGCTCATGGACTTTCCTGACCACCTGTCTGAATTCCTCTTGCATCTTCATATGTTAATTTCATCGCATGAACCACATCTCATTTAGTTATTTGGCCATAAATCTAACTCTTCCCCTAGACTATAAGCTCTTAGGGACAAGGACCATGTCTTACTCAGCTCTGAAACTCCATCTCCTAGGACACCTTCTGCTACGTTATTATATAAGTATTTAAAACGAACCGGGCATAAAGATAAGAGGAGCCAAAGAAATGGAAGTCATAGCCTAGTGCAGAGTATTCCAAAGCTAATGAAATAACTTACATTTTGTGTTTTGACTACTTCAACTCTCCAATAACACAAAGAATGGAGAATTAGCTGGTCTTCCAAGAAGTTAAATGCAGTGGTTTCTGAAATTAGCAAATGCTGAACATCTGCTTGCAGAAAATAGGACAATTGGGTTAGTTAATTCATTGGACACATATGTGTGGAGCTCACCATGTGCCAGACACTGTTCTAGGTGTTCAGTAAATAAAACAATGAATAAAATCAGTGAATAAAACAGACCAAACAAATCCCTGTCCGCATGGAACTTATGGTTTGGTGGAGAAAATACCCAAGAAACAAGATAAATAAATGACTTGGGAAGCTTTCCGGAAAAAACTAAAACAGAGGAAGGAGATGCATTAGACAGTCTGGGAAAAGCTCACCGAGGGCCTGGAGTGGAGAACTATTCAAAACGACACGCTGTGTACTTTCCCTCCAGCTCCCTGGGAGTGGCTGAAATTACAGTGGTGGGAATGATCCATTAGTCCGTTTGCTGGGACTTACTCCCTGTGAAGGAAAAGCAGCGGAGTCGAATGAAGCCTCCGAGGGTCCACTTGCTGATGGGGGTGGCCGCGTCTCCCAGCCCGTCAGAAAGCAGGGCCCCCGCAGGCCCTGCAGGTTAAGTCAGGAGCCCCCGCGGCCCGGCCGCGGCGTTCGCGGTGGACGTCCCCACACCCACACCCGGCCCTGCTGACCGCGACCACGCCCCTGTCAGCTCACTGCTGGGCCCCACACGTCGGTCACACTGGCACCGGGGTCCTGGGACGGAAGAGCCCGCTCTCCGCGTGACACTTGCTTACGGAACCGGTCCCAGCGCCTCCCTAAATCCCCACAGGTGACACTTGTGTGCAGATTCAACCAACACACCGGGGAGAAGTACAAGATAGGCCGTAACTTAAAGCTGCAGGCACCCAAACCTGACCCCGGAGGCTCTGACCTCTCGGCCCGCCGCGCGGGGACCCGCCGCTCAGCCCCCACTCTGGCGACCAGTGAGCGCCCGCTGCAGCCCGCCTCGCTCCGGCCCCGGGCCCCAGCACCTAGTGTGTCGAACAGGCGCCGATGGGCGAGAGGAATTCGCCTCAGCCGAAGACCGGCTTCATCCACGCACCGGCCGCGCGGCGCCACCCGAAGACCCGGAAGATAACCACACCTTGGAGGCGCGTGGGTTCGTTGCCCTAAACCGGGGCCCATCCCAGGGAAAAGTGGCGCCTGTGACGGCGCTTCTTCGCCTTCCCTTTCCGGCCCCTGTCCACGCAGCCACCTCGGTGCGTATCAGTCATCCCATCTGCTGAAAAGCTGACTGATGACATTTTAATGTGAATGAGTTTCAGCCGGAGCTGCTTCACTATTGATTTGCATAATAGAGCCTTTTATCACATTATTGGGCATCTGAGGCTTTCTCTCCTGTTACAGGAATTCAGGCATCAGCAGGTAGATGGGAGCTATTTTTGGAATAAAGAAGAGCCTGAAATTACACTTCCACATAAAAAAGCCTAACGCTGAAGGTCACCTGATCTCTTTGTTCTTGGAGGGCTGGAGGGGGTGGGGTCTCTTCCCCCACTTGGCCCCTCCTTCCCTGGGGAAGCTTGGGTGCTGGGCTCCGGGGACAGAAAGGGATGGGAGCTTAGCCTGAATTCAGAAGGGCTTTTCTAGGCAGCCTCCTCCCACCCGGCCCTTCCTTCCACCACTTCAACACTGTCTGAATCTCAGCTTTTCTTCTCTGAGAATCCCCACCCCCATTCCTTGGGTTTCCAAGCCCATTAAGCATTTTCTGAAGAAGCCCCCGAGAAGGTATGTGGTATCCACTTTGTCTCAATCCTATAATGCACAGCTTTGCCAGGAACTCTGTGCCCAAGGAAGACCCAAGGGAGCACCCACATCCAGCGGTGGCAGCCAGGGGAGACGGGACCCTGCCTTTCTGGGGCTGGTGGGGCAACAGGAGGTGGGCTTCCCACAGACTCCAAATGGACAAGAGTTGAAGACGTCGAGTGAGGGAGTACCAAACTGTAGATTACCAGGCAAAAAAAACAAGACTGCTGGATTTGGGGTATTCATTGGTTTTCCTTGTGTTCCTGCAGTTTCTCTGTTGCTCCCTCATCTATCAGGAAAAATAAGAAGGAAACAGGCATAACTCTCAATTCTATTTACACCACAGAGTGGGCTGACTTCCATAGAGATGAGCAGTTCAAATTATTTTGGAGAAATAAAGCTGCCCAATCATCTGAAATGAAATATACTCTCTAACGAGCAGCCATGGTGTCCTGAGGAGGACACCATCCATCACTGGGGTCTACGGGGGCTGCCTGCTGGGACGAGGAACACATACTCCAGAACCGGGCTTCTCTTCTAGAACTTTATAAAACTGAACATTCAACTCAAAAGAAGCTTAGAAATGGCAACGGAAAGCAGATTTCTTCTTAGTTTTCTATCCCCCCAGCAGTGTATGTACAAAGCATAAAAAATATCAAAGCAGCAATGCAGTGTTTCAAACAAAATGCAGCAGCAGTTGGGCCGCCTTGCTTGCTTTTCAGACCGCTGTGTGGCCATCTCATCTTCCCCATAAATCTCAAAATTCACATTTAACTGAGCCCTGCTCCCCTGTAGTCCTGATGACTCAGTCACTGTTCAGGGCCCAGACAATCACAAAGCAAGCATCAAGCAGGCTCCTTTACATGAAATGAAGGAATTTTAAACAACTGTACACACAGCAACAGCTGTTGCTTCTTGGAACTGAGTAAGACGGAGAAAGGGACAGTCTTTCTCTGAGCAGACAGAAGGACACCTTGTAATTTTTGCTCAAGGACTGGGGAGTGTAAAACGAACAGCTCTTCGTGTTCCCACATTCCATTGTCAAGATGTTATGCAGAGATCGGAAATAGACTGGAGGTGACATCACGTGGGCAGTGCAACTCGGGCAGAGACTGTCTAGCGGCGGTATTTCCCAGGGCGTGGTGAAGGTCGCTGAAATGCAACAAAGGACTCAAGGCCAGGAGAGGCAGCAGGCAGGCTGGCAGTCCACCCCACATTCTCCAAGTGGGATCTGAAGCCTGGTGAGGGGAACAGCCGTGAACCAGAGCTTCACATCTAGCAGTGCAAACATCCCGGGAACCTTCCGACTCCCTGATAAAGAGCTAAGGTTTCAGATTATCAGCAGCCACACGTGGAACAAACTCCCCCTTAAGGAAAACGTAGGGAGGCGACAATAGCTGTGTGCATTGAGGTCCTGCTGTTTACCCAGGACTTTTCATACACACTCACTTATACGTACGTATGTAAATGCATTTTGTGGATCAATCCTCACAACAACCCAAAGAAATAGATACTATTATCTCTGTTTCTTAGAAGAGTAAGTTAAGCACAGAAGGGATAAGTAACTTTCCTGAAATCACCCAACCAGGACTGAAACCCAGGCAATCTGAGCGTGCTCTACTGCTTCCCTTCATGTGGAAGAGGATAATGAAATCAAGGATCTGGTGCGGAAGTCAGGGAGCTATGCTGTCTGTGAGAGCACCTGGGGCAGGAGTTGGCTGCGCAGATCTTCTAAAGGTGACATTCTGAGTGTAACTGCAATAGCCTCCATCATGAAGAAGACACTAAGACAGTGGGGCTGCCCAGCAGGCCCTCTGGTGAGGCCGGGCTTGGAAACAGCGAGCGGGACATCAGGAAGGGACCACCACGCTCTCTCTCTAGCCAGGCTACTCTGTCCAGCCCTCCGCAGCACCTGCTAGGGGAGGGGAGATGCTAATGTGACTCACCGAGGTCCATGACATTGTTTGGACATGGTCCCAGCGTTGCCAGGTGGCACCCATCGTGCGTGCGCCTTCCTCTGTGCACACAGCTGGGCGGGTCAGTACAGCCAATGTGCCGATGGATCCCCTGCCCAGGCCTGTGGCACACGGGGCCTGCTCAGTCCTAAGATTTAGGTTCAGAGGCAGTGGGAGCCCTTTACTATAACTCTCAGACATTGGCACAGCTATCAATAAAGATGTCTTCTGATTTCCTTCTGCTATTGTTTCTGTGCATAGAGAGCCTTCCAAGCCTGGGGGAGAGGGATCATGGGTAAGAGATGACCAAGATCTCAGCCCTACGAGGTAACAGTATCTCATGCCATTAAAATTATCTCATGCCATTAAAATTATGCCCTGTTTCCTAGAAACAGGGCAAAATTTCAAGAACAGATTCAAGGGCAGTGTCAGGAAGTCTGAAGCCAAGAATGTACTGAGATCTCAGAATGTATTGAGGACAGCAACAAATAAACAATAGCAATAAAAGAAAGACTTGTAAAAGGCATATTCAGTGCAAGAATAAAGACTAGGAAGGGACAGGCCTGTGCTTGCTGTGGATATTACATCGACAGAAGATGAACGGAAAGCAGAAAGATTCCTTCCTTAGAGCATCCTCAACTCTCCAACCATAAACACCTCCCTCCTGAAAAGTAGTTCCCTAAAAATGTAAACCAAACACTGGTTCATAGTGTGGTTTAAAAATATGTCCACAAATTATTTGGCCTCTCTCTTCAAGAGATGGAGCTTAATTCCCTCTCCTTGAGTGTGGGCTGTATTTAGTGACCTGCTTCTAAGGAACAGAATGTGGTAAAATAACAGCGATTCACTTCTTATAGATGGATACCCAGGAGTGGAAGTGCTGGACCATACATTACATTTTGTTTAACATTTTAAGAAACTACCAAACTACATTCCGAAGTGGCTGCCCCATTTTACCCTCCCGCCAACAGTCCATCAGGAATCCAATTCTTCCATATCCTTGTCAGCTTGTGACGATCCACCATTTGGATTATAGCCATCTTAGTGGGAGCGAAGTCATTCAGATTTAAATCTTGTTCACTGTTTTAAACTTAAAGCAAAATCAGAAGTTCCAGTGGATCACAGGAAATGACAGAATTCAATTCACTCGAGGTCTCATTCTTTCTCTTTTTCTTTTTTACAAACACTCATTGTTTATTTCAAATCTACAGTCCAAACAATCAAAGGGTTGGAAATAGGAACTGAATTTTGCCCACAGCAAGGAGAACAATTCCAAACTGGTACCTGCTCTTGCTTATTTTCTTACTATTGAAACAGCGTTGCCGAGTCTGCCTGTGTCAGGGGCTGAGAGTTTTCGAGTTCACCTCCTTGTAGAATAAAAGGCTTATCAAAGAATATATCATCAAATACGCTAATTGGAAGCTTACGTATGTTTTACCAAAACTCGGCAATAACTGCAGTGATTGATTAGAATGTGGAGCAATAAAATATCTCACTGAAATTATTTAAAATTGCCAGCCCATGATGCTAATAAAAAGCAGATCAAATTTTAGTCGATTTTCTTCAGTTTTTAAATTCACAGGTGATGCAATCATGAAACCCCTTCTCCTTGGGCTCCAGGCAGGCGATCCCACCGCCCAGCTCTCCGTACCCCCGCTGCAGGGGACTGTTCCCCATCGCTCTTTTTCTCACTGACTGACTGGTACATTTTTTAAGCCAAGAGTGAGTTGTAACTGTGTAAGTTACGGCCTTTATAAATTGCCAAGGGACATGGCCACTGACCACGTGCTTGTAAGAAGCAGTGAAGAGGGTGAGATGGGCAGCATATTTCTGCTCCCTGGACTCTCATCTGAAATCCCCTTGGGCTGTGACTCGTGCTTTCTCATGCTCGCTGTGCCTTTTCTAGGTGCCACCCTATGAGTGAGTAAGAGAACCGTGCTAACTGAACACATCTGCCCTGGGACCAGTCAGTAGATTTAATTAAGAAGAACAGGAGAGCAGAAAGTCAAATGCATCCCCTCCCAGCTGGAGACACTGAGCAATACTGGGGCGGGGCGGGGGGCTCTGTGCTGGGGGCCCCTCAAACATAGACACGTAGTGGGGAACCCTTGAGAGGCACACCCGGGGGGCCCAGCAGAGAAGTACAGACACTTTAAAACAGCAAAAAGTCTCCCAGCTCAAAGTGACTGGAAGCTGGTTCTGTAAAACCAAGAAGAATGTTCTGCCCAGGGGGGCAGTTGAACCGTCCTGGGAACACAAGAATGGACACTAAGAACGCCCATCGGGTAGGCCTGCCTGGGAAAGAGAGCATCTGGGCCCGCAGGCTCCCAGTCTCCTTCTCCTGTCAGTGCCTCCCCCTGAGGAGACACAGGCCACCAGCATCCCATTCCTCTGTCTCACCAACTCCTGTTCTGTGCTCACTGAACAGCAACCTTCTAAAGGTGATTTCACTCCCATGCAGGGCGCCCATGGGGAGATAATGCACCCTGTGTTGGAAGCTGTTCTTGGTCCTTAGAGCAGAGCAGCACATCTAAATGTGCATGGAGGGATTGGGGAGAAGAAGGAAGCATGAAAAAGCCTTAGAAAGGGCTTCCAAGTCACAGAGAGCATCACTGCACCCCACTCCACTCCACCAGGTGCCTCCCTGAGCGTCTGAGTGGCGGAGACGTCAGGCAACGCCCTAGCAGAGCACAGGGAGTTTTAAAGAATCATAATTTCCAACCCTATTGGACATTTGCATGATTGTACATCCTCAAAAATAAGAGCCCACAGATTATGGTAGAGGCCTCAGGAGTAGACGACTGAGGGCCGCTGAGGACTCACAAACTGTCAGTGCCTTTATAACCGCAGTCTCAAAACCCAGCTGTCTTCAAAGAGCTGACGCTCAAAGCATCCTGATGCAAATTTAAATTGTGGCAGCCATTCTTCTTAGTGGTATTTTAATGTCTCTGAAACTCGGATCAAGGAGGGGGTCATGCAAAGTGGCAAAATTCACCGGGGAGTCTTTTGTTGTCTTTGTTTAATGTGGCCGTGCTCCCAGAAATACTTTCCCATAATTGCCCCGTCTCTACAGGAACAGAACAGTTCTTAGCAGCATGTCAAATGCAGTTTCTGAGAAACCTGAAACTTCCCAAAGCCTGGTGGGTTTTTTTATTTGGTGTTTTTTTTTTTTTTTAGGACAAACTAGGAAAGTTTTTCTCAAATATTCAGACTTGACCCTCCACCCTTCCATATTAATGGGAGCACCAAAGTAATTCCATGAATTGTTTTCTGTTTCTAACAGTCAAAAAGGGTTCATCCCAGGATACTGAGACTAGAGACAGGCAGGGAGGGAGCATGATACGCGTTTGAGATGAGAGCGTTTGCAGAGGAAAACTCAGATAAAGGAGTGACCCCTCAGCCAGTGTGGGCTGGATCCATCCTATCCTTTTAGCTTTGAGAGCCTGAGTCTCCCTTCAAAGAGCTCTACCAAGAGTCATTAAAAGGTATATTTACTTTAAAGGTTAGTTAATGTAACAATGGGTTTAAACTAACCATGCGATCTATCAGTAAGGAGAGAGAGTGGGTCTTCGAAAATCATAAGACAAAACTCAAGGAAACCAGGCAGACAGATGATGGCCTGGGCAGGAGGAATTACCCAACAGGGAGGAGGAAGTCAGGGGCGGAGGGGAAACAGTGCAGCAGGACGGCATCTGACGGAGCCTGGGGAAGTCAGTAACAGCCACTGCAGACGCTCTTTATTCCCCCAGTGACTAGCTGGCCTTGGAGATTTGGTCTCACAGTTTTATTGGCATTCCCAGGGTCAAGAGTTATCATTGCAAAGCTTTTTGCAGGCACCATCCCTGCTTCTCTTCCTAACGTGCTGTAACTCCAGGAGTTAAGATAAATGTAGTTCTTCAGACGTTCCCGTGTATAGATTTCTGGTTTTCCTTTTATTAAAATATTTAATAATACGAAGCTGGTGCGACAGTCAGCAGGTTCATTAAACTGTCAAGCGTGGCAGAATGGCTGTGCGAGGGTCTCTCTCTTCCTGTGGCTTGAACACAACCTGACAAATGGAACGATGAGGAAACGTGGAGCTCCCGTGTTTATTTAACAGGCTGGAAAGATGAAAAAGAACTCTCCCCAGTGTGCCGAGTGGAACACAACTGCTGGCAGAATAGGAGTTATGGGAACAATAAGGGAGAAAAGTCAGGTTGCTTAAAAAGTGACTGGAAGCTTGCCTACTAGTAGGCTGGCATTCTTTTACTTTTTATTATTCCAGGAAGACAACATAAATAGGGATCACACTGGCTTTTTAAATAGTTCAGTTCCTTCCTCTCCTTCTTTCTTTCTTTTCTTCCTTCCTTCCTCCCTTTCTTCCTAAGACACACTAAGTAGCCTATGTTAACAACCCAGTGTTACAAACAAATATACACATTCACAAACACAGACACATGACATCTTTTAATCATTGTTTATTAGTGTTATTTACAGAAATACAGTACATCTCTGTAGCTAGATGTTTCACTCCATAATACATCATAGAAATCCTAACTATTTAACTATACTTCATCCTATTTAATGGCTGCATGATATTTTATGAAATTTTTAAAAATTTTATTTTGAAGGTTAATTCAACCATTCTTCCATGGGGATTCACTTGTTTCAGAATTTTAGCTGTATGAATAATGCTGTAATAATAATAAACATATATTCTTATAAAATTACATTATTATATATTTTTATTTCTTTGGAATAGTTTTGACTGGTGGATCGAAGTGTATGTGAATATTTATTTTCAGAAGGTATTGTTATATTGCAATTAACATTTCACCGCAAAGTATGACCATACATTTTCCTCTACTTCCTCTCCTCTGAAGAGAGTGGTTTTGTTCTATTATGTTTTTGTTAACTACACGGTTATAAAAGGATATTGCATTGTTCCTTTAATTTGCATTTCCTTAATTACTGGTAATTCTGAGTATCCATATGTTTATGGCCATTATATCCTCTTTTGGGTAAGTTGTCCATTCACATCTATTTTCTATTTTTGTTGCCCATTAGTAAGAATGCTTAGTATTTTAAAGATATTAACTTTGCTTTAATTATCTGTAATGCAAATCTGTTTTTAACTCTAATTTCTCATTGACCGTGTTTAAATTTTCTATAGCTTTTGGTTTCTTATCTTGGTTAAGAACAGTCGCCATAAACCCTAAGTTTTATGTATTGGCTCCTAGATTTTCTTCTGCAATTTAAGTAATTCATTCATCCATCTATTCATTGATTTATGTTTATATTTAATTCTTTCTTTGAAGTCTTCAGTTATCTGGAATTGATTTCTTTACATGTAGAGGAAAGTGTACATTTCTATTTTCTTCCAGATGGGTAGTCAGTTGAGCCAGCATCTTCCTTCTCACACTGAATCGAAATATCAGCTTCATGATAGGTTAAAATAGCGTGTATTTTGCAATCTATATTGAGGTTTTCCATTCAATTCCTCAACTATGGTTATTTATTTCAAAAACCAATGCCTTATATTTGATTATAGTGGCTTTATAGTAAGTTTTAATGTCTGCACTCACTAGTCTTTTTAATGCATTTTATTCTTGAGCTCTTTATTTTTCCAAATAAGTTTTAAGGTCATTGTATTTTATTTTTAAATGTTATGATTCTAATTGGAATTGTAGTATGTATCATAATTAATGTTTTATATCAATGTTACCTATATATGTATGCATTGAATTTGAGAAGCTCTAACATTTCAATTATTTTCAGTCTATACACCTAAGAACTTGGTCTGATTTTCCATTTGTTTGGGTCTCGGTTTTAGGATTTTACAGTTGTCTTCACCCAGTGCTTCTTTGCATTTTATTGCAACCACAAATCAATTTTTCCCATTTTCATGTTGAGGTGATGTCTGCTGATTATTCTACATATGTTTTTAACTCTCAGTCTTACCAATTCAAGTATTTTTTCCTTGTGTCTTTTGGGTTTTCCAGGAGTATAATAATAATATCAAGAAAAAGAGTTCTACCCTTTCTTTCCCAGTGTTTATACAAATTATTTTACTGTCTTTCCTCACTGCATTTGCTAGAACCTCTAAGACAATGTTGAATAGTAATGGCAAGAGCCAGGCTTACCTGGTTCCTGATCATTTTAGTGGTTTGCTATTCAGAATAACATTTGCCAGTGTTTTGTAGTCTTAATCATACTTACAAAGGCTCCTCCAGTATATATTTTCCTACAGGTGTTATTAAGGATAGCTGCTGAATGTTTATCAAGGTGGCATTTCAACATCTATTGACACGTTCATTTACTTTTCTGCTTTAATACATTGATGGAATAAACCATATTGCTTGATTTCCTGATCCCTGTGCAACCTTGCATTCTTGCAGTCAACTCTGCTTGGCCACAGTTGATTAGTCTGCTAATACATTGCTAGATTATTGTAGCTAATATCACATTTTGAATTGTTTGCATCTAGGGTACTATTGATCTTATTGCAGTAATGTTTTTTTTTGTATCAGGTTATAGTAATAAGATTGGCCTCATAAATACAGTGAGAACTTGTCTGTCTTCTTCTGTAGTCTTAAATAATTTAAATTATGTGAGATTTGCTTGCCCTTTAAGGTTAAAGAGTAGTCAGCTATGCAGTTATCAAATCCTGTTAACTTTTTCAATAATACATTATTAATCTCTTTTCTAATCTCTCCTATGGTGCTTGGACTATTCAAAATTTCTATTTCTTAATTCAGTTTTAAAAATTTATGTTTTCCTGGGAAATCATCAATGTTTTCTAGATTTCCAAGTTACCTGTTTGAGATTAAGATTTTCTGTGTGCTCAATAACATGATCAATTATTTTTGTAAATATTACATGGACATTAAAAAACTACATGTTCTTTAGAAGTCATAAATAAATAAATAGAAATTTATTGATTCCATCTTGTAGTAGATGCTAGCCATAGGCTTAGGGTAAACATGCTAACTTTCCATCTCTCTCCCTCTGCCTATCTTCAAACTTTTCTATAAAGGTGTTCGCCACACCTGTCCCCAGTGGCTGGGTAATTCGTATTTTATGCTTAGGTCTCAGTTTTATGTCACTTTCCCCCAGGAAGTTCTCCTTCACACCCTAGACTCAGTTGGGGAACAGAGTCACAATACAAAGAATGTTTTCTTCTTGACACTTGTCTTATTTGTCATTCTATTGTTATTTGCACTAGTAATCAAGTAATATCTTCCCTACTCTCTAGTCGCCTCCATGAAGGTGGAATAATGTTTCTTTATCTCATCGTCAAAACAGAGTTGGACGTGGTACAGTGCCTGGCACAGAGTAGGCGTGCAATCACTATTTCTTCTATGAATGAGTGACTGAGTGAATGAATGAATGGTCTTTTAACCAGAGGAGATATCAGTTCAGGAACCATCGGGGCAGTTTTCCACCACGGGATTGGAAACCCAGGCTGCCACAGCGGGAAACCCTGAAGCAGACATGCAAGAAGGAAGCAGAGTCTCACAGAGATGGAGGAAAAGAAAATTTCCTGGCTCACAAGAGCATCTCAGTCCCTGTTTAAAGTCTGAACCAGAGGCCCCACTGCATCCCATTCCTTAGGTTCTGAGACGTCCTGTAGCCTTGAATTCCACTTTTTTGCTGAAGCTAAAAACAAAAGCATATTTCCTTAGCTCTCACCTAATGTCCATTTTCTGCCCCAGGATCCCATCCAGGCCCCTGCGGTACATTTCGTTCTCATGTCCCTCAGGCTTCTCTTGGCTGTGAGTGTTTCTCAGACTTTCCTTATTTTTCATGACCTCATTTTTTTTTTTAGTGGTCTATCTTATTTCTTCTAATTTTATGTTTACTTTGTGTTCACTTTGGTTTCTTTTCTTGTCTCCTATTTTTCCTTTTTCTTTCTTTCTTTTTTTGCTGGTTTTCATAGGTTTCTTTTCACTGTTTTTTCCTTTTGTTAGTCTGTTGTTCTGTAACTTTCTCTCCAGTAAGTGTTTGCCTCCCGTCTCTAGGCAAAACACATAACAACACACATATGACTGTGATACCTTTAAAATGCAAGATATAATTTGTTTCCTTCACCAAGACAATCTACACCAATAAGGTCAGTCTTTTAGAATATTTTCTCTCCTTTTCTCAATTCTGCCCTTATCCAGACCAAGGGAAAATCTTTGAAATGTTTTACTTCATTACTTTTCTCCCCCTGCACCCCTAACTTCTAAATTTCTCTGAGATAGTTTAGTACTTTTAGTTCCAGATTATTATTAGGATCACCCTTACATAGCTCCTTTCTATTTTAAGAATTCGTCTTTGGAGTAGCTGGCATGCATCGCTGGTCCGCTACGGTCCATTTGGCTTTGACTGTATACGCACTGTCGGGCCTTCCTTCCCCTCCTCCTCACGCTCTCCTGTCTCTGGCGGCGGCGCTGGTGGAGGGCGGCGGGATGGCAGCATGTTGGTGATGGTTGTTTGTTCACAGAGTCCTCCTCCTTGTAGTTTCCTCTGGATCCAACGTGCACGAGTGATGTGCAGAGATGACAGCGCCTCCTGCTCTCCCCGCTTCTCAAGGAGGAATGACGTCTCGAGTGGCTAAGGTATCTCGAGCTGCAGACCTTCTCCCTCAGTGCTCAGACCGTCATCTTCTATCTAAGACGCTGCATATAGAACGTTTGCATGGCAGTCTGAGTCTCTAAGTAGCTGGTTATTTCTGTCTAGAAGTTGGTAATGGTTTCTCTTCATTCTTGGAGTTTGAGAATTTTCCAGACTAGCTTCAGCGACTTTTTTCCCTCATCCCTTCTGCCTGGAACTTGGGGAACAATTTCAATTTGCACATTCAGGTCTTTCTTAATCTCGGGGGCATCTCCTTCTTTCACTAGTTGAATTATACTGCCTTGTCTTCCTCTGTTCCTCTTCTGCTCTCTGGATCTTCTTTTATTCACATGTAAGTTCTTCCAGATATATCCTCCAAAAGTTTTTTTATCCCCTCATAATTGTTTTCTCCTTACATTTTTGCTCTATGTTTTAAAATATTACTTCCAGTTGAGTTTCTAGGCCACTAATCCAAGTCCCAACATTGAGTTCTGAACCTTTCAACTCATTCACCAGCATTTTCAGTTCACACATCATGCAGAAAGCCTTTAAAAAATATAACTCTTATATGTTGCTATATTTTAGTTCAAGTTTTAATCCTTTCATGTAAGGGCCTGTCCTGTGTGTCCCCTGACTCGGGGGGCTCTTCCTCTGGGGCCCTCCCCTCCTCCCACAACACTGGCGCTCAGGACGGGCTGTTGCAGTTCTCCCAATGACACCAGGGAACAGTGGTTCTCAGAGTGTGGGCTGCACAGCTCTGGAGGTCCCTGGGACTCTTTTGGGGGAGCTAAAGATCAAAACACTTTCATAACAACCTTGGCATGCTATGTGTCTCTTTCCCTGTGTTGACATCCACTCTGACGAGACAAAAGCAACGGTAGGTAAAACTGCTGCTTCCTTAGCGTGACTCAAAGCAGTGTCACTAAAATGTATCAGCTGTCATCGTCCCCTTCACCAGCACATATGAGAAAATGAAGGGGAGAAGCCATGGGTAGTTTGTAAAGGTCCCACTGCAATAAAAAGCAGAGCTGGGCTCACATCCAGATCTCCAGCCCAAGGTCGCAGACACCTGGCTCTTCCGTAACGCCCCCTTTCCTGAGTAAAATAGCTCTAATTCCGGAGAGGAGAAAAAGGGGATGAAAATAAAAATAAACATCCAATATACCAGTACTTTTTATAAGCAGAGTGACTAAGAGAAAAAACCCATCCATTCTCCTTGGGTTTTCTTCTTCTTTAACGTCATTCAACACCTAATGTGCTGCTTTGGCAACCAGAAGAAAAGCAGAGAATCTCCTACGCCCAACCTTGCCCTCCAGATGCCAGAAGGTTCACTCGAGCCGCTCTCACTAGCAACTCACTCTCAGCCCAACCCTGAGCCAACTGTCCCCTCTGCTTTGGGCTGGATAAAAAGGAAGCTTGGACTCTTGGAAGAAAACCTTATCCCCCTTGCTTTTCTATAATATCATTTCTTTCCTCTGGGAGCAGGGCTGGATACTTGAGGGACCCAGTGCACATGGTAACAAAAGCCCCTTGTTTAAAAATCATGAAAAAATGCTATTAAAGGTACTAAATCATAAAGATTTTTCCTTTAGAAATATTTTGTTACTTTCAAAAGAGTAATAAGGGTAATAGTGATACATGAGAAACAACATGAACTTAGAAATTTGCAAAATAATATTTTGGTGTAATAATTTTACATAATGTAATAAATGCTCATACTTATTCATGTGGTATCCAGATTGAGCATCAGATATTTTTTTCTGGCTCACTTTTCTGCAAAACTTTTTAATTAGATGATCAATTTCTATACTTTTAGCAACTTTATTTTTAGTAGATATACTTGAAAGCAACATTGGTTCCTCTTGCAAATGCAAGATTACAAACACTTTTTGATAATTTTCAACTTTGAAAAGGAGCTTTCTGTGTATGCAACTGTTATTGGAGCTATTAAGAGTAATTTAGAGGCTATGATAGCTTTGTGGGGATTATTTTGGGATATTCTACTGGGATAAATTTCTGATAAATTATATCAAAATATCTTTTATTACATTAGAACTGATGATTGTTGAGGAATAATTTTTCTAAAAGATTTTACTCTCTGTACAAATGCATTTCACATAAGTGTGAGGTTCACTTTGCATTAATGGATTTACATAAGGCCACTTTAGTTATTTCCTCTGACATTTCCCTCAACATATGGAGTTGCCCATTGCCCCTTCTGCTCCTGGCGCCACCAACTAAGTGGCCCCAGGTCCTGTCCTGGCCACCCCGTCAGGAACTCTAAACTGCCCGAGTCACGCACAAGGGTCCTGGGCCAGTGGCGAGCGAGGAGCCTGCACTGCCCACTGGGCGCCAACCACCACATGTGTGCGCTGCTTACTGGCGCATCTTGCTGCCCTTGTGGGCATCACACTGTGCCATCAGCATCATCACAAACCACAAGTTCAAACGTAAAATTATATTAAGAATTTCAAGACAGTCAGAGAAGAACATTAAACCAAGCACAGGGCCCTTCTCAACACAGACCCTGCCTGGGAGTCCCGACACATAGCAATGATGATTTCTGGTTTTCCACCCACTAGTGGTTTGGACTGGAGTATTTAATGCACTTTTTATTGCCAATCTAGTAAGTAATTTGTCTTATAAACCTGCCATTTACAGTCCCTCCTTCCAGAGGCTTTCTGCAGCTCTCTAAGCCGGCAGTTGTCTCTCTTCTTGTAAATCAGTTGGCACCTTTTCTAGGAAACCAATGTAAACTGAACTCTAAAAAGTCATAATGACTTAAATTAGTTGCTGGCTCTTTCTGAGCCCCTAATGTTCCCAGGACTGATTAGCTTGGGCACAGGGAAGCTATGGACTCATTCAGCCATTTAGAACAAGATGAACACAACTTCCATCCATAGCATAACTCAGGGTGCAGGTCCTGCAATGACCCTGCCTGTTCAAACCACCCCCCAATTCCCTGCTGTGAGCCTTAGGCATGTTATTAACCTCTGCGGGCCTCAGTTTTCTCACTTATACAACAGGGATAATAGCATACCTGCAGAGATAGGGTTTGACAAGTGTTTATTATTGTTATTCAATTCTAGATAAATGAGGCTCAATTTCTAAGCTTATAGCAGTGACGTTCCTAAGAGGACAGAAATGCTAGCTCTGACTCATAAATGTTTTTGGTAAAATGTAGAGGACGTTCACTACTGCTTTCTGAAGGAGCCGACCAAGGTGCAGAAACAGAATCCAGTTCAGTGGGGCCATTCAGAAAGTACAGCTGGGTGAAGGCCGCTGTAGGATCAGCTAAGGGTGTGTGAGTGAGTGCGTGTGTGTGTGTGTGAAAGAAGGGCTCTGAGTCTGCATGTGTTCAGCCCTGTGCTGACTTGAACTTGGGCTTCGAGTGTCCACGTATACAGCCCACAAACCAAACACACGTGACTACACGGCTTCCGTCTGATGACCCGGGTTGCTCCCCTGGGTCCCAGGGCGGCTGTCAGCAGCGCTCCGGTGCGACAGCACTCGCAAGTCACACAGATCAGAGCCCCACCTCTTCCCCGCACAAGACAAAGAACAAGCATTTTCTGAAGTTGGCTTCTTTTTTTAACTGGGATGAGGCTTTTGAAACACCTGCTGTTTGGTCGTGAATTTGAAGCATAAAACATCAGGGTTTGGAAAAAAGGAATTCTGAATTGAAAAAGAAATTCACATTTAGGTGTCTTCCACTTTTAGTATTGGTAGGTACTAAAAGGTTAATCAGGGCTGATTAACCAACCCTGTAGACAAATAGATAGGCATCAAGTAAAAAAGTTCGCTTCTTCCCTGATGGATTTCATAGAAGTATGACCTATTACAAGGTAATTAAATCTTCAAAATGATGAAATTAGAGCATTTCATTAAATTCTCCCATGAGGTGTGGTGTTGAGGCCATCTGAAGGTGTCTCTGCTGCTGAGTGAGCAGCCTTAGAAACGGCCACCCCGCCCTCCCCACTCTCCCCTCGCCACTCGCTGGGCCCCTTCTGCCCTCCCAGCCAGGACCGGGGCTGGCTGTCCAAGGTTGCCCCATTCTGTGCATAATTCACTTTCCCTGTCTTCACTGCCAGCTGTCTTAGTCAAGGTCCCCTGAAAACCAGCACAAGGGAAAGAGGAACCACTTTGATATTTTACTGCAGAGGGGATGTCATGTAAAGAGTTGGTTCCAGGGGCACCGGAAGAGCTGAGAAGCCAACAGAGGACGATGACGAAAGTCAGCATGTAGCAACAGCAGAAGCCACTGCCTCCTCTGAGCTGCAGGATAAAGGAGAGGCTGGCAGGCCCACCCAGTGGGCACTGGGGCAAAGAAAGAGACACTGGGCAACGCCCCAGACCAGTTAAGCCAGAATCCCTGCAAATGGGACCAGGCATCAGTGGTTTTTTTAAAACTCCCCGGGGGAGTCCAATTCATAACCACACATGAGAACTCGGGCCTGAAGCATCTAGTAGAATCTGTATTGCTACGATTATATGTACCCCAGACTGAGAAATGCTGGGAGAAGTGCTTCTGACACACCACTGCTCAATGTCCAGAAGCAGAGACCGAAGACACCACTAAATCAGGATGCCAAGCAGCTCTACAACCTTTAAAGGAATATCCAAGAACTGGACTTGATTTACAGGACTTGGCTTCATAGGTAAATTTTAGTAATTGCTCTCTAAAATAGACTATTTTAAAGAGCCATATTTTGCTTAATCTCTACTGAAAAAAATTGATTAAATATTACACTATGTGCCAATTCCAGTAAACCATTACCTAGCACAACTGATGCACAAGGCATTTCAAAATATATAAATTGCCTACAGTAGAATATCCTGCTTAATAACTCCATTAACGTGCACATATTAAGTGTGTGCTAATTATTTGTTGAATGAACTAATCATCAAAGGAAGATTAGTGTTCAATGTGATATTACTGTGATTTTTAATTGTATTTTAATTCTTTTCTAATGGAAAATCCATGATGATACATATAATGAATCTGTTAACTAGAAACAAACATCTTAATATGATCTTTTAAATGACTGAGAAGGCATTTCAAGATTTTGTACAGCCCTGGGGTAATCGTTATGAACACCAGTTATCACAAATATTGCTAAGGAGAAGTCCAGTTGGCAAATCTCCAGGTGACAGAGTTCAACTGAGCTTCAGTAACTGAAAAAAAGAGTTAGCTCTTTTGACAGAACCATCTGTAGTTTCTACCCCTCTTCATTAAGCATTTAATCACACAAGAAATGTTTCTTAAGCAATTAATATACATTCTAGAGAAAGACAAGACAACTATGATGAGGTCCCCTCCGAGAGCACTTACATAATTGAGTGGAAGACACTGGACAACCACGCCAGTCTAGACAGGAGAGAGTGGGTGCTGATTCTAACGTTCAGTGAGGTTGAGGGTGAACAGGCCAGAGGACATGAGAATGGAGACATGAGAGCAAACATCAGCTGATTGTGGGGAGTGGGGACACGCATTAAAAGTGTTTGAGGAGAGGAGTGACCGAATCCAAATAGCACTTGATGTGCAGAATGGACACACGCCAGAAAGCCATTTAGAGATTACCAGAAAAATCAAAGTGGAAGGTTCAAAAGAGGACAATGGCAGTCAGTATACAAATGAGGGGTGGATGCTAACGATATTAGAATGAAAAAAAATCCATAGAATTTGATGACTGAATGTCTCCAAGGGCTGACTGGAGAAAAGTCAGGAAACAGAAGGAAGAGTTATGAAGGGAAAGATAATGAATATCCCGCGAGACATCCGCCATGAATGCACTGACAACTCTCACTGTTTGCAAAGTCGTTTTACGAGGATGTTGTCATTGCATAACTGTATCCAGAAATAAAACACTCACTTGTCATTCGTATTCCAAAATGTTGTGAACAAAAATATAAATTCCTGTGTTAACACAATACTCTTAAAGACTTTCAAAAATAGCAGTGCAAGTCATCTTTACATGCATCAGATACGTGCTGTTTCCACTTCACTTTAACAAAACCATGATGGTGAATCATGATGATGTTATCCAGCCTTATAGGTTGATGTTGAAGAGAACCAGATCCAACTGTTCAAAAGTCCATCATATAAACAGTTGTAAGCCTTGGCGGACTTTGTAGATTTGTGCTTTACTGAAGAGACCACTGAGGTGTGAGAGATTAAGTTTTGCAATGGTATTGCAGTTGGGTTGACAGCAGCCCCACAGTTTGTTTTATAAGCACGACAGCGTTTCATTGTCTCTTCCCTTCATGTCTCTAGCTCTTTAGCGGTGATGAGCTGGAAGTCATCACTCCGTCCTAACAACAAGTAAAGAGCTGAACAGACTAAAAAAATCAACAGTTATTCTTGGGTCCACGAGAGGGGAGGACACAGGACAAACTGCTGCCCCCCAGCTGGAGCGGCAGAGAGACAAGTGCAGGGAGTCAGGACTTACCCAGGCCAAGACTCATGAGTGGACACCGCACCAGGAACCAGTGCCAGGGCAGGAAAACCTGAACTACAACTCACAGGTTGCAAGAGGCTCAGTGTGGACAACTCTGAGAACTAAAACTCCAGGAGGACCCAGTCATAGGGGAGTCCCCACTATTTTGTGAGATTTACCTCCAGGAGCTCCACCAGGAACTATCAGAGAAAAATCCCCCCATGATTCTGGCAGGGAGAGGAGAAAATAAACCATTTTGAAATATTCCAGAGCACTCTGCTCTTCTTAACAAAGCCTGTCCTCAGGAGAAACTAGTTAACCCGAGCCTAAGCTACTGGGGTATTACCAAAGCCTAACTAACCTGGGGTAAGAGAAGTACCCAACTCCAGTCAACTGTACACTTCCACATGGGATAAGGAAACATGCACCTCCATCTCACGCTCTCCATCCCGTCCCACCTCAGTCAGGAGAAAAAACTCAGAAACGCTTATGAAGTTCACAGCCCAGGGGCACAGACTCAATGAAAGACTGAGATCTAATCACAGGCCATAGATTGTGTCCCGTCCCCTACACCTCACCACCGCTTGACTAAAGACCTATTTACAGCAGTTCCTTTTACCCAGCACATCATGCCCAGCCATCAAGGAAAAATTACAAAGTATACCAAAAGGCAAAAAACATCATTGGAAGAGACAGAACAAGCATCAGAACCAGACATGGCAGGAATTTTTGGAATTATCAGAACAGGAATTTAAAACAACTATAATTAATATGCTGAGAACTCTCGGGGATAAAGAAGACAGCACAGAAGGACAGATGGATGACGTAAGCAGAGAGATGCAAATCCTAAGAAGGAAGCAAATAGAAATGCTAGAGATAAAAAGCACTGCAACAGAAATGAAGACTGCCTCTGATGCGCTTCTAAGCAGACTGGACAGAGCTAAGGAGAAAACCTCTGAGCTTGACGATATCTCAATAGAAACCTCCAAAACTGAGAACCAAAGACAAAAAACAAACAAATAGAACAGAACAGAACAGAACAGAATATCCAAAAGACTATGGGATAACATAAAAGGTAAAATGTGTGCACACTGGGAATACCAGAAGGAGAAGAAAGAAAGGAAAAGAAAAAATATTTGAAACAATGACTGAGAATTTTCACAAATTAATGTCAGACACTAAACAATAGATCCAGGAATCTCAGAGAGCACCAAGCAGAATAAGTGCAAACAAAAAGAAAACACACCAGACAGAGAATACAGACTTGTGGTTACCAGCGGGGTGGAGGGTGGGAAGGGATAGACTGGGGTTTTAAAATTGTAGAATAGATAAACAAGATTACACTTTATAGCACAGGGAAATATACACAAAATGTTATGATAACTCACAGAGAAAAAAAAATGTGACGATGAGTGTGTATATGTCCATGAATGTCTGAAAAATTGTGCTGAACACTGGAATTTGACACAACATTGTAAAATGATTATAAATCAATAAAAAATGTTAAAAAAAAACACACCAAAAAAAAAAAACAAAAAACAAAAAAACCCCACTCCAGAAAAAGAAAAAAAAATAAAATAAAAACAAAACAAAACAAAAAAAACCCCACTCCATCTAGGCATTTCATTTTCAAAGCACATAAAATCAAAAGTAAAGAAAAAATGCTCAAAGAAGTCAGAGGAAACAACCACTTTACCTACAGAGGTGCAAAGACAAGAATTACATCCAGCGTCTCCTCAGAAACATATGAGAAAAGAGTGAAGCGATACATTTAAAGTGTTGAGAGAAAAAACCCACCAACCTAGAATTCTGTAACCTGCAAAATTATCCCTCAAAAGTGAAGGAGAAATACTTCCTCAGACAAACAAAAAGTGAGGGAATTTGTTGCCAAGAGACCTGCTTAACAAGAAATGTTTAAAAAATTTCTTTAGAGAGAAGGAAAATAACATAGGTTCGAAACTCAGGTAAAGAAAGGAAGAGCATCAGAGCAGGAATTAGCGAGGGAAAAATTAAAGTTTTTATTTTTCTTATTCTTAATTGTTCTAACAGGTAACAGTTTGTTCAAAATAATAATAGAAACAATATATTTGATTATGTGTGCTTATGTGTATCTCATATATGCTTGAATGCTTATACATAAGTGAAATAATGACAACAATAATACAAGGATTGGACAGAAGAATTGAGATTATTTTGTTACTATAATGTATTCACACTACCTGTGAAGTGGTTTAGTGATATTTGAATGTGGACTTGAAAATGTACATTGCAGACTCTAGGACAACCACTAAAAAAGTTTTAAAAAATTAAGCATAACTGATATGCTAAGACAGGAGTGAAAATGCAATCAAAATAAAATGCTCAGTTAAAACCACAAAAGGCAGAAAAAGATTGGAAAACAAAAATGGGAACAAAGTATAAGGACTCTGAATAGAAAACAGTAACAAATATAGTAGATATTAATCTAATTATATCAATAATCACTTCCAATCTTAATGGTCTAAATGCACCCATTAAAAGACAGAGATTGTCAGAGTGGATCAAAAAACAAGACCCATCTATATGTTGCCTATAAGAAACCCACTTTAAATATATAAATATAGATTAAAAGTAAATAATGGAGGAATATATACAATGCTAATACTAATCAAAAGAAAGCAAGAAGAGCTGTATTAATTTCAGGTAGAGCATATTTCAAAAAAAGGAAAGTTATCAAAGATAAAGAAAGGCATGGAGGGGTCGACTCTCCAGGAAGACACAACAACCCTTAACATCACCTCACAACAGAGTATCAAAATATGTGAGGCAAAAACTAACAGAACAGCAAGGAGAAATAGTCGAATCCACTATCGTAGTTGGAGACTTCAACACTCTTCTTTCAGAGACAGCCAGATCCAGCAGGCAGAAAATCAGGACGAAGTTGAACTGAATAGCACCATCCATCAATTGGATGTAACTGACATCAATAGACCACTACATTCAACAACAGCCGAATACACATTCTTCTCAAGTTCACATGGAACATTCACCACGCAGACCACGTTGAGGCCATAAAAAAACCTAACAAATTTAAAATAGAAATCATACAATGTCTGCTTTCAGACCACAACAGAATCAAGCTAGAAATCAGAAACATAAGGATAATTGGAAAATACCAAAATACACAGAGCTTAAGTGAACACACCTCCAAATAACACATGGGTCAGAGAAGAAATCTCGAGAGAAATTTTTAAATATTTTGAATGAAATGAAATTGAAAACACAACTTGCCAAATTTGTGGACTACAGCAAAAGCAGTGCCTAGGAGGAAATTCATAGCATTGAATGTGTATTAGAAAAGAAGAAAGATTTAAAATCAATAATCAAAGTTCCCACCTTAGGAAACTAGGGGAAAAAAAGAATAAATCCAAAGTAAGGAGAAAAAAAGAAAGAAGAATTAGAGCAGAAATCAATGAAGGTGAAAACAGGAAACCAATACAGAAAATCAATGAAACCCAAAGCTGGTTCTTTGAAATATCAATAAAATTGACGGTGATCTAGCCAGGCTAACAAAGAAAAAAAGAGAGAGGAACACAGATTACTAATCTGAAAAATGAAAGGAGAAACAGCACTATATATCTCAAGGACATTAAAAGGATAATAAAAGAATACTATGAACTCTGTGCCCACAAATGTGATAATCTAGACGAAACAGATTAATTTCTCAAAAGACACAATTTGCCAGAACTCACATAAGAAGAACTAGACAACCTGAAAAGACCTGTATCTATTTAAAAATTTAATCAATAATCTTCCAAAACAGAAAGTACCAGTCCAGATTGACATTGTATATCGACTATACTTCAATAAAAAATAAGAATTAAAAATAGTTATTTAGATCTAGAATTTCTGTTTCAAAAATTATTATGCATTTAAAGTGAGACTCTTTTATTGGAACATTGTATCTGAAAATTCTGATTATGACAGCCTTAAATTGGCACCATGGTACCACTCTGTTTTGTTCTGGCCCTTTCCACCATTCTAGCAAAAATAGTTCTTTTCTCTCTCTCTCTCAGTATCCCCATTAGAACAAACAGTATCCGTCCCTCAATCATAGAGGATCCTCCTTTCCAACAGCTGTTAAGCCAGTTAGTAAGAATCCCCTTAGCCGTGGTACCTCCTGTTAGCATCCGGTGACCCCCTTCACTCTGCTTGATGGCTATGACACCCTGGCTTTTTCATGTATTTGGAGTTGAGCCCAGTCTCAGTCCACTATTGCAACTGTCATGACCCCTAGTCATTTGTCTTTAATAAAGTCTTCTTTACTATTAAAAAAACAAAATAAAAATAAAGTTGGAGAGGTACTGATTTAGATTACTGATTCATTTATAGCTTCCCATTATGATCACCTGGTAGTTTTAAAAAATGCCACTGCCTGGATCCCACCCCAAGAGAATCTGAGTTAATTAGCTGAGAGATTTTTTAAAGCTGCCACATGATTCTAATATGTAACCAAGGTTGAAACCTACTGGCCTTCATTAACTCCCTCTCTGTACAGACAAGAACAAAAAGACTCCACAGGCTTGGGGACTTGCTTCAGGTTATAATGCAAATTTGAGAGCAGAACTAGACATCAGAAAAGCCCAATCTGGTTTGAGATCTTCTATGAGAACTCTTCCCTTCCACAATTGAGGCCTCTGTTTCCGCTCAGTAGCGGGCACAATCCTTGCTCCTCGGAGCCATTTCCATTCACCTGTTTCTGTTCCTCATCTCAGGGATGTTCTGATTTCTGGACACACCTTCATGACTCATACTTCTCATCCATGTTTTGCATCCCTCCCCTTCTCCACTGGGCCCACCCTCATAAGTGCTGAAGTCATCTTTAGCCTGTCCAGCCTCAGTGTAATGCCCTTCCCTGGACCCTGGACTAACACTCTCCAGGCTTCATCACCTCCGATGGCTTTGCTTCTTCACCCAGCCCTCCTATACAAACTGAAAATGCTTCATCTTGAATTCTGACATTCCAGTTCCTGGCCCAATCCCTTTGTCCTTCCATCTTCCGCACCTTCTCGCATCCACTGAATCTGTCCTTGACCACATCTGCGTAACCCCACAGTTGTCAATGAGCACCCATCAGAATCTCTCAGGAGAGCCCCCTGCCAAACCTTAAGTGTTGCAGCCATCTCCCCAAGGGCACCTCGGAGGGTGCGGACGGGAAGAAAAGGCCTGGTTATCTGCATTTTGAAATCACACCTCAGGGCCCCCCAGTCCTGAGCCCTGCTCCACCACCCATGGGTGCGCCAAGGCCTTCCTGTGCTTCCTGGCTTCCCTCGCCTCAGCTTCCCTTCCCTCCTGGTGAACCGCTGCAGCCAAGTCCCTGCACTGCCGGAAGCTTGCAGCTCTAATCTTGTCAGTTTGATGGACCAGTAACCCCAACGGTGTTTGTTTTGCTGGCTTGTTAGCTTCACGACAGGCACCAATAAAATAAGGACATTTCAGAATGGTACCAATTTGGAAGGAAATCTGGTTCCTTTTTCATCTTGTTGTTTTTTTACTAATGGAATCTTTTCACCTGACCTGGCAATCATTAGCTCTAATTATATCTCCATTTCACTGCTCCAAGGCTTTCTACTACTGCCCCTGTCGATTGAAATGTTTTATTTTGAAGCCTTTGGGCTACTTACCAGAGACTCATATACTCATAATTTAAAGAGGGAAAAAAGTTATAAAACCTTCATGTCTTAAATGCAACAGCATGGCCCTGAAACACCATGGAACTTGCAATTTAATAACTTGGAACTAAATTAGCAAAAGCTTTGATTCACTAGGAGATCAAAACAGGTTGAAATGCAGCACATTTATGCTTAAGGCCATAATTAGACAACTGCTACAATATTGAAAGGAAAATGAATTTTACAAACTAATCAACTGAGACTTAAAAAAGGAAAAAGGTCAGCTTATTCTAGTAATTTATTACGGGACAATGTTTCAGTTACAAATAATTTATATCAAATAAAAAACTTATTTAAAATGAATTGGCTTTACCATAAAATAGGCATATTGAAAGATTATACCAAAATCAGAAACTCTACCAAAGATTTTTGAATCACAAAAAAATTTAGTTAATAGGCCTTTAATTATTTACCAACTAAATAACAAATATACAAATTTCAGTGTTTTGTCTGTCATTAGATGATTTCAAAAGAGCAGATGGTGCAACATACTGATATAGAAACATCTTCTGCCAAATTATGTTCAGGATTCTATCTATCCAACATTTGTGAAATTTGAATCCTTGAAAATAATCTAGTATTATTAAGTAAATGTGGGGATTGATTTGTTGTTGTTGTTTAGGACAGACTGTGAAGAACAGACTATGAAGATGTATATTCAAAACCACAATTAAATAACTAATGGGGTTCTGGGTAAATCATTTGACTATAATAGTCCCTGATTTTATGTTACTGAGCTCTAAAAATTTGATTAACAAGATATCATATGCACATTAAGAGTAAGCGGACTTAGTCTAGGAAAAAATACATCTAGGGTAGGTGCTTTATTTACTGAATACTTACTATGTTCAGCACTGCACTATGATGGACGTTACTTCCATTTCATAGATGAGGAAATTGAGGCTCAGCAACATTTTGAACTTGGGTCTTGCTGACTCTTTTCTCTATGCCTTTCTGACTCCAGTAATATGTAGATTGAAATTTTTTTCTTCTCTAACCTATCGGATCAAAAAAGGGGCTGAATATCAGTCACCAAGTCTTTGCCGGTCTGTAGCAATCATGTAATGAAACAGGAATTCATCATATTTTAGGCATCCTGTTACAGTCATTAGTGACATTTCCACTCTTTACTCAAGTTTCCTTGTGGGTTTTCTTGACATTTTTCTCCTTAATATCAAACAGTGGGGGTTTACCAGAAATGTATGTGACAAAAATGGTTCAGAAAATGTACTATGACAAACAAAACTCCAACAATATTTAATAGTTATAAAAATGGAAAAAGGTACTGGGTCTGAGCAAAAAGCTACATGTTTTAGGAAATTATATTTGGAGATGATATAAAGGGATTCTTTCTAGATGAGTTTCCTGTTTTTATTTGCAGATAAAGAACTTGACCCAATAACAAGTCTTGCAAACAAAAAAATCACTGACTAGTTGAGGGACACTGTGAATAATGAAGAAAAGAGTTGTAATCCTCTCAGTGATTAATCGAGAGAGGTGATGATGGAACAGCAGTTTCCTGCCTTGCAACCTAGAAAGGCAGGTTATCAAAGGTTATTATCTGTATGTTATCATTCCTTCCTCTGAATACACAGAATTGAGCTGTCTGGCACCTAATACACAGCAGTTTCTGATTCTTAATGGTCCATCCCTACTAAATCAGTCTCTGGACAAAGGTGGTGTCAGTGAGCTAAGTCTGTTCATTCATTTATTCCATTATCCATTCCCACATTTATTGAACTAATTAACATTTATTAAATAATTTTTTATATCAGACACTGGGTTAAATACTCAAAACAAAACAGACATGGCTTCTGTTTTCCTCTCTAGAACCAAGGCCCTCCTGTCAATATTGATGCATGTCACCCAAACTAACATTTTCCTTCCCAGGCAGAAATTCTGAGCATCATTGTTCAATATTAAATATTAAATGGACATGTTATAGATGGAACGATACAATAATTGCTCTATTAATTCAGGAAGAGCAAAGAATGAGTTATAGGCTATGTAAAAAGAAAAGTAATTTAATTCCAGCACCTGAATTACGATATTCAGAATTGTAGAATTCTTCTGTTCACGCGAGTCCTTGAAACATTTGTTTTAATCAATAGTTTTGGTTTAATAATAAACTTAAATGCCAGTTATTTCTATGGATTTATAGAGCTTAGAAGATTCTTAAAAAACTGTTTATTCTTCTAATTTAAATATTTTGGATATCTCAAGTATGCAGTTAATTTACTTAGCAGAACAAGCCTTTCTTTATAGACCTGCACTGTCCAATACAGAAGCCATTACCCATAAGTGGGTACATACAGTGTAGCTAGTCCAAACTGAGCACAAGATGTGTTATAAGTAATGGTAAACACACACCAGATTTCTAAGGCTCAGTGCCCAAAAGTAGTATGTAAAAATCACGATCATTTTTATATTGATTACATGTTGAAATTATAATATTTTGGATATGTTAGGGAAAATAAAATATAGTATTAAGCTTTATTTTCTGTGCCTTTTAATTTTTTTAATGTGACTACTAGAAAACTTAAAATACATGACTTACATTGTATCTCTGTTGGAGGGCACTGTAATAAATAATATAAAGAAATGTTTCCAAAGCATTAGTAGATTCTAATTACTCTCTGTGGAAGTCAAAAAATAAAACGAAGACTGTCCCTGAATGAATCCAAAAAACCATCCTTCCAAACTAAGGCAAAATGAACGGGCATAAGTGTTTGGCCACCCAGCCCCCACCCCAACCCCGCACTCCCATCCCTTCCCCTCCCACCTCACCACCCCTGATTCAAGGAACCCTGAATGTAGAGCAAATGCAAATATGGCAGAATTAACCCAGAGGCCTGGGAACCACAGCTTACCACTTAATGCCCCTGTAGAGCTGGCCCCACAATGGACTAAGATGTAGGAGTCCCAGGGGAACGGTCTCTATATTTTTAAAAAATATGTGTAAAGCAGTGAAAAATCCTGAATTCATGAGAGTAAAGTGTCAATGGAAAAACAGAAAGCCCTGGAAGTGGGTAAAGAAAAGGGGACCCATAAAGTCCCATCTTTCTAGCCCCTCCCGCTGCCCGCTTCCCAGCAGAGTTCCCGGAGGGACCCGAGAGGCACCCTCTCTCTTCCATAGGACTGTGGCAACTCAAAGTTAGCGTGAGCTCACCAGATAACTTCGCTGAATGGTTCAGAGGTGTCAATTCTCTTGGGTTCTTTGGCGTCTCTTGTCTGTTTCAGTGTCTGAAATTCCCTCTCAGCTCAACCGTAGGGACTTAGCCTGGGGCACCCTCCCTCAAAGTTCACTCCTTCTGCTGTCAGACCCCTTTCTTCACCACTCAGATCACAGTCTACATGGTTTAATCAACTCAAAAGAAAAACAAAATTAAGAAATGTATCCAGTCATTTGATTATGAAAGAAGACAAAGTTGCAGGTAGATTTATTACATACAATACTTTATCAAGGGACAGAATTACTTCTACACTAAAGGAAATTAAAAATTGTAGTAAGAAAATAATTTTTAAACAACATCCACTGTTCATTATTTAACAGTAATTAACAAAAAGAAAGTAGTCCAACAAATAGCAATGGTTAAATAAGTTGTGATAAATAAGTTGTGATAAATTTGTTGGAAAGTAGTCCAAAAAATAGGAATGGTTAAATAAGTTGTGATAAATAGTAGAATTATTCTACAACTATTAAAATTCATGCCTTTGAAGATTAATGACAAAGGAAAGGTACACAATGAAAATTAATAAAGACATTACTTATAATATGATCTCACTCACTTATTATGTAAAATAAATTACATAGGCTAAGTTAATAATGGCTACCTCAAGGTGGTGAAATTACAGGTAATTTTTTTCTTTACATATACCTTCTGTGTTTTTAAATTTTTACAATGAATATATATTACTATTATAATCAGAAAACATATATACATAAAATAAACTATTATTCTCTGGTTTGCACTTTTTGAGAGAGTACCACTAAAAGCCTATCTTTCGTGGAAAAAAAATCATGCCACCTCTGATACATAATATAGTACAGTATTTTTATCTTGCCTGATACAATGTTGGCTTATCTATAAAACAAACATTAGGCTCATCCTCAACTCCAGTGTCATAGACTTCCCTATCAGAAAACCAGCAAGACTTATTTAAGGGGCATAAAGGATAAGACCTAATTAGCCCTTTGTAAAAATAAGTAGCATGTTTCAGTGTAAAAGTTCAAAACAAAACTCGTTCAAAGCTAGTTCCACAGAAGTAGCAGCAAAAATATAAAATAGACCTCAGCAATCACAGAAATGAGTTTTCCAGTGTTATCAGCCCAAAAGCTTTTGACCCTATTAAGTATTTTTAAAACTCAATTCAAAGAAATTGTGGCACATTCTAAAGAACGGAAAGTGGAGTCATTCCTCTTGAAATGAGTTATTATTTCATTCTTACTCTCTCAGGAAAGGTCACCTTATTCATTCCAAGGTCTGCTCTAAATAAAAGAGTTTATAGTCAAATTAATCATAATGTTGCTCATAACAAGTACTTTTCCCTCCTTTCTGCCTCCTCCAGCCACTGCAGTATAATGCATTTCACAGTCGATTTATGCTTCCTCAAGGGCGCAACATTGCATGATTCATGCTTATTTTTCTGTACACATTTAGTGAAGATTATGTGCAGGCCCTCGACAAGACCCCAGTGACACAAAGCCCTGAAGGACCTGGGGTTTAGAGAGCACTTCAAAATATAAAGAAATATTCTGTATATTTATCTAAAATATAGAGTTCTATAATTTGATCTGCTAAGCATATCATTAACCAGATATGTAAATTAATATTAGCAGCATTTGACAGAAACACTGCTTTTCAAAGAAGCATTCCAGCCTACAGCCTTTTGTCATCTGTTCTCTATTCTGCCATCTTCTTTTTTAAGAGAAATTTGATTCAACAGAGACCATTAGGCATATTATGGCATTTGAGAGATGGTTACTTGAGACTTAACTTTTGATTCCAACACTTGCAATTATGACAAGATAAAGATTACACTTAGGACTGGGCACAGATAAAAATATTCCTAACCTTGCCATTCAATTTCTGTAAAAATGTTAAAGAATGGTTCCCATTTCTCGTACTTTTTTACAGAATGTGTTACAGAAATGATGGCCCCTGTCAGTTTTTTTTATCATATCCATCCCCGCCCCGCAAAAGAACAAATCCAGGCACTATCCACATTATTCAGTATTTTTCAATCACCTATACTCATTTCAAAACCTCTGTCATAAGCCACAAAAATGTTTTCTGAAAGTCAAATATATAAAATCTACAGTTTCACAACACTGAGAAGTACAAATAGTTAACAGCTGATGAGTGTGCATAATTGAATAGGAAAAATTTCAGGACTATTTGTAACTTCTTCTGCCTTTCTTAGAGTAGTAAAAAATAAGAGAAAGAGAAATAACAAAAGCAAAAAGTAGAAAAGCTATGAAAGCTAGTAAAGACTTTCGGGCGTGAAAAAAGCTACACTCATTACACAGGGTGAATTCTTCTGGACAAAATCTTCCCAGACTTTCGGGACCTGGGAAGCCATTGTTGTCAATAATTTTCCTGTAATGTTTCATGGATGGTTTGGGCACAAACTGATTTGCAGCGTAACGATAGAGGCCAAACTTCGGAGCTGTGCGATCATTAAATGAATAAGCAAAGTATCCACAAAGATTGATACCATCCAATATGTAGGCTAGAAAAACAAAAGGACAGGAGAAAAGTTAAAACATTTTGTGCACAACACTTCACTTTTACATAGCTCTGCTTCATCAGAGAGACTTTCAGTACCATTTAATAAAACTTCAGATTAAATTAGACTTAATCAGAAAAGGCTTCTTTTATCTGAAAACAGAGACAAATACCAAGACAAATATTGAGCTACCTTTAGCATAGTAGGTGTTACATAATTAAACCTACTCCGATGCACGTGGGTTAAATCTTTAAGCACCTGAAGCAAGCAAGACTGCCGTGAAGTCATCTGAGACCTAGGACATAGTCTGGCCTTTCTCCACCCAGAGCAGCTGCTAGGGATTGTCTGTCTTCCACTTTTAACCAAATGCCTTTATCCCTGGGGAAAGTACTAGGTAGCGCTTGTACTTTGTCCCTGTGGCTAGAAATGGTCAGCACTTGTTCTGAGGGCAACAGTGTGTGTGTATGTCGGAGAGCTTCTATCAGATGTCGTGCCCTCAAGGTGTCAACCTTCAAGAGGCCGCTGTTCTGGGGGCTCCTTACCTTTCAGCGCCTCGTTTACGTAATTCTGCATGTAATACATCCTCAACTTGTCTTGGGCTGCGTGCGGATCGTCGTCAATGCCGTTGGATATGATATACACGGGGAGGTCTCCGTACTTGGACCTCAGCCAGTTCAGCACCTTGCGTAACCCCCAGGGCACCACGGCCACCTGACCGGGGGAGTTGAGCCAGGTGATGTCGGTCATTTCTTGCACTGCCAGGTAATCGTTGTATTTTACCGGATCTTCTTTTTCCCAGTCTACAAGGATGGTGGTGTAATGGCTTAAAGCCAAAAAGTCAGAGGAACCCCGGATTAGCTTTTTTTCCTCGTCAGTGAAATAAGGCAGGAGGAAGCTGTTTCTCTGGTTCAGCCAGTCCCTCATCACACGGGGATAGTCCCCGGAACCGAAAATGGGCTCGGCCAGCCAGCCGATGTCAAACTCCAGAACTCGCTCGGCCACCTCTTGGTCCTTCGGGGAGGACGGGCAGGCCGGTTCTATCCAATCCGCCTGCAAGGCGATGGCTATTCTGCCGTTCTGAGCGCGCCTGAACCTCTCGTCGTAGGCGCGCCAGGCCAGCGCGTGGGCCTTCAGGAGGTTGTGCCCCGCGCTGTACGTCATGTTCCGCGTGGACGGCTCGTTCATGGTGATCCAGAACTTGACGTGCTGGCCCAGCTCTGCGAAGCACAGGCTGGCGTACTCCGCGAACGCCCGCGCGGTGCGGGGGTTCTCCCAGCCGCCGTGCCGGGCCAGCGGGCGCGGCAGGCCCTGGTGCGGGGCGGCGGGCCGCCACAGGGCCACCACCGGCGTGATGTTGGCGCGCACCAGCTCGCTGGCCACGCAGCGGTAGTAGCGCAGGACCGTGCGGTTGACCTGGGACTGGTTCCCCAGGGGCAGGATCTGCGCCCAGTCCAGGGAGAAGTGGAAATGCGAAACGTGCATTTCCTGGAGTAGGGCGATCTGGGGCCGGATGGCCGCGAAGTCAACGCAATAGGATTTCCTCTTCTTGGCCACAACCCCGTCCACCTTTATAAGCCTTTTACTGCGGTGGACGTCCCACAGGTAGACGCTGGGGTCGGTAAACTGAGACAGAGTGGTGTCCACCTGGCAGGAGGAAAGTAACTGTTAGCCTACAATGGATAGTCCTAGAAAAGTCGTTCTATGCGGGTCTGTCAACAAAGCCAGCCAGCAAGATGAGCAAAAGTAGAAACCTTTCTAGCTGAATTTTTAAACTATTTTTCATAAATAGTAAGTTTCTGGGGAAGAAAACATTCCACTTTGATGCACATTTGTTTTACCCGTAGTCCTCTCTAACGCTGGAACTCTACTTAAACATTAAAAAAAAATCTGAATTTTTGGGTTCACTTCAGATGACTAACGTTAATGATCCTCACATATCTCTGGTCTGTGTTAAGCAAGCAAAGTATCTTGGATGTTTTTCATTTAACATAAGAAATCACTAATGTTATGAGACTTTCAAATAAAAAACTAGACCAAAAAATGATAAAGCTTAAAACCTGAGAGTCAGAAAATGAGATGGTATTTAAAATCAAATTGTGCTTCTTTGGGAGGGGAGGGGTGATTAGGTTTATTTATTTTTTCAATGGAGGTGCTGGGGATTTAACTCAGGACCTCATACATGCTAAGCAGGCACTCTATCACTGAGCTACACCCTTCCCCTAAATTAGGCTTTTTAAAATCATGTTCTAATTGAATTTTGCTCTAGGTAAAGGAAATGCGAAATAAGGATAACTCTTGCCTTTTATTGGCAAGAGTATCAGTCACAGAGTTCAGCAAATTCAGGCTGACTGATAGCAGAAAGTGATAGAGAATGTGGAAACAATATTATCATCCACTCATAATGGGACGTTTCAACATAGCTTTTTAAAAATCTCTGAATTATTTTCCTGTGATGATCATGACAATAATGGTTCTCAAGATCTCTGAGCTATAAGCCTCCAAAATGAAAATAGGCGTTTTGGAAAAGTGAGCAGATTGCAAAATCAGTCACAAACTCCTCTCCACGTGCAAACTATGACAGGAATGGAAACTGCAAGTTCATCCCAAAGACCTGCCGCCAGAGCCAGTTTTCTCCTCACATAATCCTGTTATGGTTCCTGGGTTTGACCCTCTATGGGGTCAAAACTCCAGTTTTGAATCTCTAGCAGAGGTTTCCTTGCATTTTTCAGGCCTGTTGCAAATGAGCTTCTGCTCCTCCAGAGGGGTCAGTGATGTGTTTATAAAGGAAAGGAATAAAAAACAGCATGTCAGAGGGAAGTTACTTTTTCTGGAGACCTGTCCCTTGTTGATCACGCATGCGCACATTTCCTCTAACGCTGTGGGAATGCTGTCTGCAGTACTTTTCCACTGTGATGCACCCACAAATCATGTTTCCTCAGCTTTGCAAGAGAAAATATTCGCATGCTCTTTTGAAGTGAAAGTGTTCATAGCTTGAAGGACTTCTTTCAATTATTTTTCTAGCACTCTGAGTTGACTAAATTTTTAACTTTTCTACCATAATTGTTTCAGAACAACAGCTTTTATTCAGCCCATTGAAAACAAGTATGAGAGACTAAAGTATAATTTCTGAGAAAAAAAATCTATTTCTTAAAAATACAGGACATTTAGAAATAGGTGTTTAGGCAAAATTCTATATAACCTCCATTAACTTGTTGACTTATTTCTTAATAAAAAAGAAATAATAAAGTTGAAGCCTTCAGAAGAAATGAGTACAATGTATGCATTCAGTATATTATAGAAGAAACTTTCCCCTAACAGTGGCCAATATTAAAAAAAAAAAAAAAAAACAAGGCTCTACATCTTGTATTTACCATGGTTATGGGAAAACAAACTTCTCACCTAGGAAATTAGGTCCAAGGACAATGACAATCCATGTGAATAAGCCTAAGGTCAGACTGCCAACAGCTGGTGTATTAATGGGATATTATTTTTAAAGTTTTTCAGGTGAAATGCATGCCTCATTCATATCGGGGGTTTGAAATACTAGCCAGAAGTGAAGAGGTAAATTTCAGTAGTTAACATTCACTTCTCAGGATTCTAACACATGAAAAGTATAGAGACCTACTTATAAATTAACACATGCACATATGCTCCTTAGAACTGCCCTAACAGAAAACCTGTTTTTACTTTGTCAGTTAGGAAGTTAGCTTGGGAGGGGCACTACCAAAACAGTGCAAAGCCCAAGGTTAAAAGCAGGGAGAACAAAATAGCAATTGCAGCCTCTTCCCACTAGAGAGCTTCTGGGGGAGTTCACGTCCATGGTGGGTTTGCATCTGGCTAGGTCAGCACAGGAAAAGACCGGAGGCTCTGCGAGGAGGGGACGCAGCAACCCTGAGCTGATGAGGGGAAAAGGCAGTGCATCCTGAGAGAAGAGATGGCTGACACCAGAGCAAAGTCTAAACACCTGCTTCCAAGGAGCAGAAAAAGGATTCTCTCCCATCCCCCTTCCTGTCCGCTGCCATACTTGCTGCATCTGACCAGCGTCTCTTCTCTCTCGAGGAAATAGGATGTACTCCTAAAACTTTCTCACTACTGACCAGTTCCAAAGCAAACACAGCCCCTGGATGGGAACAGAGCAGGAGTGAAAGGGCTCCCCGCAGCATCCCCACTGCTCCCCGAGTTCACACTGTCTGCACATAGATGCTGATGGAGGCGTCTCTTCTCAAAGGACTAAGCTGGGAACTAGCCGCCCAGGCTGGGCTGCTATCAGAGATCCAGGTGGAGGACAAGCCCGCAACGACTAGGGGCTCAGGGCCCAGCAGGAAGCAGGGCTCGGCAGAGGGTCAAGACACAGAACAAGGACCAGAGAGCCACCCGCCCCAGCACAATTGAAGGGAGGAAGAAGCACGGACCCCGGGCTGGCCTTTCCCCTTTGTCCCTCCCTCCTTCAGATCCCGCTCGAACTCCACTGTGGATCCCACTTACAGGAGAAAAATTAGGATGGGGAGGTTCCAAATAGCAGTGGTTTGAGGCAGAATGGGAGATGGAGCAGCAAGGAAAACCCCAAACTGAGCAGAGCGGAGCTAGGAAACCATGTTATTGGGCTCAGACGTTCTTGGGAGCACAGCATTCCTCACTGCCTTTTAAATGTAAGGAAGGGATGGAAGACCAGACTGTCCCTACAGCTAGCTGGAGGTCTGAAAAAGGAGTAAAAATAATGCAACTCAGCAAAAGAAGCATGAAGGATGGTGTTGATTTATTTCCTTATAAATCAAAGATTTCAATTTGGTATTTACCAAAAAGCAGCAACCCATTTCAACTATAAGGTCTTTCCTCAGATCCAAGCATTCTTCCAAATACTTCTTTTGAACTGAAGGGTCACAGAATGCACTGCCCTAGAAGTTCAGGGCATGCACAGAATGCACATGCCCTAGGAGTTCAGGGCATGCCTCCTCAAAATCTGCCCCTCCAGCATATTGATTATTTTGAGCTGCAGGCACTTGAAAAAAAAAAAAAAACAGCAAATGCAAGGGAAAGGCTTCCTCTGAACTCCCCTTATCTGCCTCCAAAGATAGACAGATCCTCCAAAAGGAACTCAGAAGGGCTGTCATAAATCCCTTCATGGGAGTTTCATCAACCGGGGAAGATCAACCCTCGTCAGAGGAGAGGAGATTGGAAGCCAACATCACACTCAGGCAAACTTTGTCACAAACTAGCATAGCTCCCATCTGTTCTTCTAAGGGCGCATTCATCTTTCCTAAAAATCATTCACCTTTCCTAAAAAGCACTGACTTTCCCTTCCCTTTTCCCTATTAAGATGGCATTTAAGCCTGAATGCTAAGCCACCTCAGGAACTTACTCATTTTTCTCAGAGTATCTCCCATGTACACATGAGGTATACATATTAATAGACTTCTGTTTGTTTTTCTCATGTTAATCTATCTTTCATGACAGGGGTCTCAGCTAAGAACTCAGCAGGGTAAGAGGAAAAGTTATTTTTCCTCCCCTAGAGAAGTAATGGATTGGCTAGAAGCACCCAACATGCTAAACCCCATTGCTCTTCAATGGATACCGAATTTGGTCTCTATTTTCACACTCAGACTCTGTTCCCACCGCCACCCTGCTCAGTTACACCATGCTCTGTTCACTCTGTTACTTCTTTTGTGTATCCATCATTTTCCCTCAAGAGACTCCTTTGAAAGCAGGGCTCATATCTGCCTCATGTCAGTGTGCACTCTCCTCAACGGAGCACCCCCAGCAATTAACACAGGGCTTTGTACACACTAAGCATCCAGGAAGTGCTCGCTAAAGTATTCAAACTTCAGAAAATAAATTCCTTTGAAATTGAGAAAATTAAAGATAATATTGAGGACCAATATTAGACAGAGATTAATCCGTCTCTAATATCAATGCAGAGCAGGTGCCCAATAAAAATTGGTTGACCGTTTTTAAGAACTTCCTTACCATTTCAATGACCATTGCTAGAAAGGGCATTCTGATCAGTGAATCACTGAGCAAAGTTTTCACGCTGGAGGTGTTTCTGAAAGCTCAGGTTTTCACGGCGTCATGCCCCAGGAGGGCTCTGCCTAATGCCCCTGCCTCAGCCTCGGCAGCTCCACTGAGGCCTCAGATGACCTGGAGTCTGTCCTGTATCTTGTTCATGGGAGAACTCAGCAGCTTTAAAAAGTATTGAAAAACCACTGCATTGAAAGAGAATGTTTTATCTTTTTACTAAAATCTTATGAGAACTTAAAGATTCATATATTTTTAATTTGTTCCCCTTTGGAGCTGATTTAAAATAAAGTGCAAGAGGAAGCTAGAAAGATTTTTGGAGAGAAGGGGGCAGCATTCCAAACCGCGCCCTTAATGTGCTCATTAAGGCAGCGTGTTTGGCCTGAAGAGTGGCCCATATGCCATGACACCTAATAAGGAAGCTCTACTTACTAGTGAGAGGGCTTGGTGAGACTGCTGATTGGTTTTGTCAGCTGACTTACTTGAATGTAGTTGTCAACAATTCCCCAAGCAAAGTCACAGGGAAATGTCCCTTCTAGGGGTTGGTTTTCAGGTAAAGGAGGGAAGCCATTTTTCTCTATCAGCTTTTGGTAGAACAAGGCTGAAGACTTCGGCAACAGCTTCTTGTCCTGGCTGAGGAAGTCGATGTAGAAGAGTCCACGTCGGATGCTGTAGCCTCTGTGCCACTCGAAGCCATCCATGAGGGACCACGCCGTGTACCCGATCACGTCCACGCCGTCCAGCCTGATGGCTGCAAAGGAAAGAGGACAGGAGCAACGTGACCCTACGCTGGCCTCACAGCTCAAGAGCATTTGAGGGTTTTACTACTCTAGGAAATAAGTTATGTATAATGCTTACTTTGGGGTAATCCACTGAACTTCCTCACTGACAAAACGCTCATATCAAACCTAGAGAGCTCTATAAATAAATGTCTTCACAAATAGGCTTGTCTCCAATTATGTTTTTATTTGGACTTCCCTTATTTATAGTGTGTGCTCTTCAGGCCAGGATGTCTTGTTCTACCTTCTAGCCTAAGTACCCAGCCTTGTGCCTGATGCAATAAATGAATTGTCTTTAAAGGAATGAACGACTTACTCTTTTCTTACGTGGATGTTCCTTTGTTTTAAAGTGTTTTACTCAGTACAAGCAATAAGAACCCCAAAACTTGTACAGGGATCTAGATATCTTGGGATTTACTTAATCTTTAATACAATCTAAAAACCTAGAGTAGTAACTATGCAAGTAATTTTAAACATTATAGCCCAGTTTCTCATTTACAAAATGAGTTTTTAAAATTAATTTAAGTTCCTCAAGGCCTCAAATGAGAAAGGTTGGTACATAAATGCCTTTCTACTATTGCCAAAATGAATTTCCATATTCCAATTAAAAACTATAAATTCACATGGTTTATTACAGATCATCTTAAAGATTGTTTTTCCAGTGGATTTTGGCAGGAAATTAAAATTTTATACGCAATCCTACCTTTTAATGTTTCCATTATGAATTTTTTGAGGTAATACATAGATTTGGCGTCATCTCTCTTGGTGGTCCCTGAAACAAACCAGCCATTTTCCACAATAAATATTTGAGGATGGTTATATTCAAGGTCAATCCAGGAAAGGAGTTGTCGCAGGCTGGGAGATTCCAATTGGTGGAACTTCATGTGAGGGTCCAGCAGTTGAAAACTCAAGGTTGGTCCAAAGGAAAGAGCAAAAAAGTCAGCTGTTCCCTTGATGGACTTTTTCTCAGATTCAGTAAATTCAGGCAGAAGAGAGGAAAGGTTATTCTTCATGCTCTCAGGATAGTCCCCATCAATAAATATGGGTTTGGCAAACCAGCCTAGGACAAAGTCAAGCGATTTTTGACATTCTTTGATGCTGTGGTCGGTCATTCTTCGAGGACTGATCCAGTGGGAGCTTAAGGCAATGGATACCTGGCCTCCCTGAGTGGGGCGGAAAGAAGTATTGTAGAGATGCCAGATTTTAGCATGAGCCTATAAGGAGAAAAACCACAGTGAATTTCTCTCTGATTGTGAGGAGAAATACAGCGCATGTTTGAATCCCCAATTTTTGTTGTGTCTGTTTCTCATCAAGCCTGAACGAATGACTAACCCCACGGTGTACAAGTCATCTGGAACCAATAAATAATTCCCGAGGTAAGTCAGCCCACGGTGAGCTGCTACCATGACGGGAGTTATTTCCATTGTTTTTCAGCAGCCAGTGGAAAAACGTGAATTTCTCATGTTTAATGTGTAGTTATTATTCATACTTTGAAAATTCATGAAATAAGTATTTGTTATAGCATCTTACTACTTAATTGACTTTGGATTATGTACTTTTTTAATTAATAAGCTTCATGGAAAGAACCAATCCTTCATCTGTGATTACACCAGGAATTTCTAAGTAGGATTATATTTTTTTATCCTAAGAGACTGGGAGTTTTCAAGTTGATTCCAGTTGTTGGAGTCAACTTAATATTTTGTATTTATCTCTCATAACTAAAATTCTAGCACATGCTCTCACAATTTTTGTTCTCTACAGTGCAATAAATTAAAGAACCAACTCCAATATCTAAACTTGGCCCACCCTCCAGAACTCTGGGACACTGCTGGCTTCCCGCCGGACACAGGGTGCAAGATAGAAGCCAAGAGCAAAAAGCTTAAACGTAGCTTCGAGGAGATCAGATGTCCACAGTTAGCGCTCAGCTGGGAGTTTCCTACAGCAGTGAAATAGGCTCTGCTTCCATAAAATCAACTTTAGACTCCTATAAAATCTTACTGACTTCTGATGTCTTACTTTCATTTGTTTCTTTTCTATTTACAAAGAATAGTGGGGTTTTTTCCTCCCTTAGTTGAATTACGTTTCTCTTTACTTTTAAATTCCTTGATTTACTCTCCCTGTTTTTCTCCAAATACAAGAGCTGTTTATCGGCCTTTTGCTCTCCTAATATATTGTCTTTGCAAACTTCTCTGTTTGACTCATATTCTCCCAATGATCATGCCAATTTTCATTCCACTCCCTCGGCCTGAAGAAGCTCTTGCACTCTGTATGCCAAACATCCTCTTTCTATTTCCTTAATATTCTTCCCTTGGTTCATTTCAGTGCAAGTGTCCAAGAATGGCCTCATCATCATTCTTACGCGTTCAGCCAAACATTTCAATAGAATAAAGTAGTGCATGTCTTTCATTTTTAGTTTCTTAGTAAACGACTACTAGGTTTCATTGCACTGAATGTTTTTTTTTCATGACCTGAAGCATCTATATATAGCATAGAAGGAAATGGAGAATAAAATACTGATCAGAAGAACAGTGGCATTTGCCCATATGATTCAAGAAACTGGGGCTTAATTGTGCTATGCTGCTGGCTTTGTGATGTCTCCCCCGTCTCTGTGTCCCTCACCTCCACGACCCTATCTCTCCCTTCCCCGTCAACAAGAAATCTCTTCAGTGAACAGTTAAGCAGAAAAGAAAGGGAGCAGCCCAGACTAGTACTCAGGACATCAGACCAGGGGACTTTCCCAATTCAGCCCACGTGAGGTCTACAGAGTCAGGTCCTAACCTAACAGACATATCCCTACAGAACAAGTACCATGATGGGGAGAGTCAGGGTGCCAGGCAAGAGAGTGGGAGCAACCAAGAACTTCCTGACCTGGGTCAGTTTTGCATGTAGCTGAAGTCAGAGTCATCCAGTAGAACCGTCTGCAATCACAGACCAGTCTTCTAACTTTGAGGACTTGGACATGGCTCAGAGGAGATCTGGCAAGGAACAAATGACCTTGGCTATAAGGAAGTGCACACGTGGTGTTTGATGTTAGATAAAATTCCTGCTCCATCACTTTGTGCGTCTTGGACCACATTACTTAACCTGGGCAGGTAAGACTAACTTTCCTGTGTCTCTCACAGGGCTGTAAGGAGGATCAAACAAGATACATTTTGTGAAATACCTAACAGAGTTTCCACACGGTAGGGTCTCCATGAAGCTCATTCCTTCTCTCCCTAAAGGATCAAAAGACCAAAAAGGAAAACACAGCATGTAAAGGAGACACCACTTGCTAAGGAATTCAGCCCATAGCAGTGATGTGATGTAGTGATCCAACTTGGAGTTTGGATTAGAAGAATCTTAAATTTGGATCCCAAATCCTCTATCTATTACCCATGTAAGCTTCAGGTAATTCTTTGTACAAAAGGGGATGGCATCTATTCTCCTGCAGGGACATTGCAAGGATTAAATGATATGATGCAAGTGAAAGCGGTTATCAAGTAGTCAGTTATTTGGGGGGAGTTCAGTATAAGTTTGTAGCAGTGGAAAGTATGTAGATTCATTTTATGCGTCAGCTCGACTGGGCTAAGGGACCCCACTCCAGATGGCTGGTAAACCGTTTGTCAAGAGTTTACCTAAGCTACTCCATCGTGTTCTGCCTTGGCATCCGTCTCTTGTGTCCTATGTGTCTGGCAGGGCCCTTGAACTGACAGTCGTCCCCTCATGAAGCACGTCCCCTGGAGGACAGCCTGCAGTCACAAGCAGTGTAAGTGACTGATCTGACTTCCTCTACAGTCTTTTGTGGTCAACAGGTCACTCCTGCTTCTTAGCAGCTATATGCCTTACGTACCCCTAAGATAAGACCCCTGTGGGGCTTACCAGGAAAACCCTCTTTTGGTTTGAAGTGATCAATCTGGACCTGGCCCAGAAACACCAGAGCACTCACACACGGGCCCTATTAAAGGTAAGCGTCCTGGGTCCTGTCTCTGTCCACCGCCTTGACCTCCCTGTGTGGTCCTTCAAGGTGTGCCATGTACTTCCTCCAGGACCTGTGAGTGACAAGCTTCTCTATTTCAGTTTCTCCTGTGGTCAGTTATTGAACTAAGGCTCACCACGGACACCCTGTGCTCCACTTAACAAATGTTAAGGGTGCTTCTGGCAGAGATTAGCATTTGAATTGGTAAACTGAGTAAAGAAGATTGCTCTCACCACTGTGGGTGGGCATCATCCAATCCCGTGGGCCTAAACAGAGTGAAAAGGGGAGGGAAGGGTGACTTTGCTCTCTGACTGAGCTGGGACATCCATCTTCTCCCGCCTTTGGATGTCAGCACTCCTGGTCCTCAGGCCTTTGGACTCAGATCAGGACTTACACCGTGGCCTCCCCTGGCCCTCAGGATTTCAGATTTGCTCTAGAACTGCACCAGATTACCTGAACCTCCAGCTTGCACACAACAGATCGTGGGATTTCTCAGTCTCCATAACCACATGAGTCAATCCCTCATAATAAATCTCTTTCTAGGTATCTCTGTATAACCCGCTGGTTCTGTTTCTCTGGAGAACCCTGACTAATATAAAAAGCATCTTACATACCATTTGGCTTAAACACTCACCCTACTCCAAAACCCCTCACTGAATCTGTCGTTTGACCGCTCTCCACAGCAGCCCAACTTGATGGTCATTCCAAGTGTGGCACCTTCTCCAGTAAGTTTTGTCACCGCCACCACCACCCCCACCTGCCACACTGAGCTCTCTTACATCACTTCTCTTACATCACTTACTGCAGGTGACAGTGCCTCCATCCCTACTGCACTCCTGGAGGAGTCCCTCAGCCCCTCCCTGGCACACAGGGCCTCCACTGTCTGTTACCCTGAACTGAACTCTGCTCCGTCACCCCCTCAAGAGTTCTTTCCACTTTCTGATGGTGGATTTGAGTAATCAAACACTATGAGGCTGGGTGTACAAAAGCCGCCATCTTGAACATTGCAGCCACTTAGGATGATCAATAAGGAGATGGTTATGTATGGTTTTGCATTGTTTTCGAATTATTCCAGCATGTTAAACTTACAAGCTTGTTATCTTAAGATTGAGATTTAATAAAGCTATTGACAAGGACTCAAGGAAATAATTAAAGGTATGTGCAAGAATGTTCATCTGAATACGATTTCTAATAGCAAAATATTGAAAAACAATTGAAATATCCAATATTCAATTACATTTACGCCCATACATGCATGTTTTAATACATTATGGTGTGACTAAAAATACACTACTATTCAAACATTATAAATAAAACAAAAGAATGTCTATTAACATGTAAAAAATGTTTCTAAAATGCTAACTAAACAAAAAAAGCAGGTTACAAAGCAATAAGCAGAGTTTAATAGAATTTTTCTTTTAAGGAAAAATATGTATATTAAGATCTGGAAGGATTTGTACCTTGTTAAAAGAGGTTTTGTGGGCAGTATAATTGTCTTCATTTTGCTTACCTGTATTTTTTTATGTTTTACACATGTGTTGCTTTAGAGGTAAGGAAAAAATTTAAAACCAAAAAAGGAAAATGACTCAAGGGAGCTGGATGGCAGGCCCTGCTTGAACCGTTCAGGCTGGTTATTTGAAAGCTGTGATCTGATTAACCCCTGCCTAAGTGCCCTCCAACCTGCGCAACAGTCTCTGCCTAAATCCCCAGGTCCTAGACACACTGAACGCTACGTGAAATCCTGAACTCCCCGAGGCTTCCTTTAACAGGTGCAGGCCTCTCATGTTTTAGATACTCCCAGTCCCTCCAGCCTCACCCTCTTTCAAAACTCAGCCCAGACATCACCACCTCCAGGCAGTCTTCTCTGACATCCTCCCCCTCCCCACCCTTAAATATCCATTCCATGTGTCTCCACAGCTGGCCTCCACTGAAGACCTGAACCATACTATGTTGAATTCATTTAAGTGTCTAAGTTGCAGGTCTTTTGAAGGCACTGACTAGGTCGCTTCTCTCTCTATTCTCCGATTCTAACAAAGTGTCTCGTGCAGAGTAAGTATTCAATAGGCAGGTATGGAGGGAGGAAGGCTGGCAGTAAGAATCAGATCAAAGAGTCTGGGACAGAAGCAAACACTTTTCTGAGCCAGAGCAGAAAAACTCTCTCACAAGATACACTGGTTGCATTTCATTTCTGACACCTTGAGAGACAGAGAACTTTCAGGTACCCACCATCAAAAATCAATAAATAAATTAGAAAGGATTTGGCATGGTAGGCCTCTGAGAATAAAGCTGCATTGCCTCAAAATGCACTAATGATCCAATTTGGGGCACAAGACATCCTTCTCACTTCCTTCTGGTATGTGATTACTTCCTTCCTAGCCGCAGTCTGTATTTTGTTATCTAGGGTCTGAGAAATCTAGAAATAAAGGGACTTCATATTTCTTTCTACCAATGCACTAGTATCACCAAATTTTGGAAGTCAAGTAAAATACTCTGAATCCCACAGCACATATAGATATCTCCTCTCTGGCTAAACTGTAAGCTCCTTGTTACTCACCTACCTGTATCCTTCCCAGAGCCCAACACGAAGGTCCCCACAAATGAAGTATTTTAAAAGAGTGAATGAAGGGGAACATCGGAGGTGAGCTCCACAGCCACCCCCACCGTCTGCCCTGCACCACGCCCCTGACCTCGGCGAGGGAAACGCAGCCCAAGCAATGCACAGCAGCCTCTCTGCGCTGAGAAGGCAGAGGCCAGTGATGCCTGCTGAAGCAGGGCTAAGTCTTGAAGAAGAACTGCACAGAGGAAGGGCCCAGAACTCTGCATGGGGATTTTCGAAGGTTGTTGGCTAAATATGCATAAGATAAGATTTCGGAATGCTTAACAAAGAGCGGCTGCCAAAGGTCTGAGAGCAGAATATGAAGGTTGTCCAGGACTGGGGACACGGCAGTTCAGGAAAGCCACAGCGGAGGAGCACAGCTGGGCCTTCAGGCGTTCAGCTGAGACCCGAAAGGCCACTCCTGGGGAGTAAGAACAGAACTGAAACAGACCAGCTCTAACAAAAACTAAATCCAGTCTGGCAGGTCCAAGAGAAGCCTCTGGTAATTTAACTGCCTGGCAGAACAAAATACCACACCCTTTAAAGGAATACAGCATAAGCTAGATTCCCTACCACATGTCATTTATATGGTCTAGGGTTTATATCCAGGGTTTTATAAATTGCTACACATTGAAAAAGCAAGAAAATGAAAATCTTAATAAAGAAAAAAAAGGTATTCAAAACAAACAGCAGCTAAAGCCAAAATGACCCAGAAGGATTTTAAGATAGTTACTAAAAATATGTTCAAGGGTTTCAAGGTAAAGATAGATATAGAGCAAACAAATATAGAATAACAACAGAGAAATGGAAACTGAAAAATGAAAAATAAATACCTCTGTTATTTATAGAAAACATGATTATCTATATAGAAATCCTAAGGACTCCTGAAAAAAACCTACTAGAACTAGTAAGTGAATTTAGCAAGTTAACAGAATACACTGTCAAGATACAAAACTCAATTGTATTTTAATATATGAACACCAAATATTTGGAAAACAAATTTTAAATACAATACCACTCCCAACAGCACCAAAACCATAAAAACTTAGGAGTAATATAACAAAAGATGTGCAAGACTGCTACACAAAACAGTGTAGGAGAAATTAAAGACCTAAATAAATGGAGAGAGATAATCATTTTTAGGGATGGTAAGACTCAATATTGTTAAGTTATCCATTCTCCCCAAGTTGACCTCTATATTCAACACCATCCTATCCAAAATCCCAACACAATTTTTGTAGAAATTGACAAGTTGTTTCTAAAGTGTGTATGATAATTCAAAGGACCTAGAACGTTAAAGTAACTTGCAAACGGAAGAACAAAGTTGAAACATTCACACTATCTGATTTCAAGACTTATTATAAAGCTGTAATAATCAATATAGTGTGATACAGTGACAAATATGTCAAAGGAGAAGAATGGAGAATTTTAAAAGCCCATGGCCAATTGATTTCCCACAGATGTACCAAGGCAATTTTATGGCAAAAGGAAAGCCTTTTTCAACAAACTCTCCCGCAACAACTGTGAAAATACGTGGAAAAAAAGCAAGTCCAACCTTACACCTTGCATAAAAATTCATGTGGATCCAAATGTAAAAGCTGAAACTATAAAGCCTGTAGAACAAAACACAGCCTCTTGATCTTGAGGTAGGACAGGATTTCTTAGAACACAGAACGCACTAATCATAAAAGGAAAAACTGATAAATTGGACTTCCTCGAAAGTAAAATCTGCTCATCAAAAGTTAACAAAAAGAAAAAACACCGAGGGTAAGTATTAAAATATGTATATGAAAAAAGAATTATATCCAAATAAATACAATAATCCTATCAACTGATAATAAACAAGAAACCACCTCCCTTCCCACCGTGGGGGGGGGTGGGAATTCGAACAGACATTTTCCAAGAGCATCATTGTTCAATATGCACATGAAAAGGTGCTCAACACCGCCTCATTAGGGGCATGTAAACTAAAGTCAAAACCAGCAACCACACCCACTGGAATGCCCACGACTGAACAAACTACTGTTTCAAGCAGCAATATGGATTAACCCCACAAATATTACATAGTGAGGAGTCTGGATTTTGTCCTGAGTGAGAGGAAAGCCGCTAGGTAATAAAGCATAGCGGTTAAGAGCGTGGATTCAGTCAGACTGTTCTAACTGTATGCTTCTTAGTTGTGTGACCTTGGACACATAATCTCTCTGTGCCTCTGTTTCCTCAGCTGTAAAATAGGGTTAACAGTAGCACCTTATCTTTACATCTTTATAAGGATTAAATAAGTTCAATATATGGAAAGCACTTAGAATTGTGATAGTTCATTAATGATTATTATTCAAGTGTGGTGGTAGTAAGTTTGGTTTATGATTTTTAAAAGGTCACTGGTTGCTGTGTAGGGAATAGACTCTAGGAAGGCAAGATGGGAGCGAGGAGACCAGTTAGGCAGCTAGCACAATGGTCCAGGCAAAAGATGATGCTGGTTTTGGACCAAAGGAGATAGCAAGGAGAGGCCAGATTTAGGCTATTGTTGAAGATGGACTCAGTAGAACTTGCTGATGAGCTGGCTGTTACACATGACTGATGCGGAGGAGAAAGAATCAAGGACAACTGAGAAAGCAACAAAGTAAGGGACTGGGGAAGGGAAGTGGTCAAGTTCTGTTTAGGTCAGGAGTTTGTTATCTCAGTGAAGATGCCTGGTTGGGAGCTGGGTAAATGAGTCTGAACTTGGAGAAGACAGGATGGTATTAATCATTCAAATGTATTCCAGAGGTAGTACTAAGCAGGTCACTTTTTTAAATCATTTCTTAGATTTTTTTAAAAAATTAAATGGAATAATTCTTAAAGGATTAATCTAATCCTTCAAATAATCTTAATTAAATGGACTGAGATGAATGGTAAAAGAACTGAAAATGCAGCCCATAAACAGAAAATCATTCAAACAGCTAATCTGTGTCTACTTCCTACACAAAAGAGCCCTCAAGATGTTGTGTTAGTTCTAAATTAAAGGTACACTCTTTTGAGAAAGGTCAAAGGACTAGACAAATTGCAGGGAGAACTGAAGACTTTTTCCCCACTTTGGCATCCTTTTGCCACAAGTTCAAGAACAGTATCACAATTACACATCTGAGACCTTTCTTAAAAGTCACTGCTACACTGGGCTGTTACGTAAATACTCCGATTGGCCTAATGTTCGTGATTGTAGACCAAAGTATTCCTCTTACTTCTATCAGCACAGCCCCGTGGATTATAAACTGCTGTTCCTTCAGGTAGAGTTTTCAGGCAGCCTCCCACAAAACAACCAACTAATAGAACATATAAATAATTTCAAAAAAAAAACAGCCAGCTATAATTTTTATCCACAAAAATAACCAGTAGTCTCTGTGTAGTCTCCTCAAAAGTTGCGTGGGACCTGCCCCTATCACCTAGGCGGTCACCTGTGCCCAGGGTCTCACGTTCACCTTCCCTGACACCCAGCCATACAAATATATGGAAATAGGCAGCAGCCGGGCTCGCTTGACTTTATTTTGTACTTCTTAGCAAATTAAATAAGTAGAATCTCTAGCTCAATCACCAAGCCTTACAGCCTCCCACAAATTAACAATTTCATATCTCATCACCACTCACATCCTGATGTCTAAAGCAAGTCACCTGGCCAAGGCCAGCGTCAAGGATGGGGCTGAATGCAAACCCAGAGCGGAAGACACAGCAACATTACTGGGCAAAGGGTGAGGGTACGATGAAGAGATGACAAAATTGGGGCTTTAATTCAGTCCACATCACGTTGTAATTCACTAGAGCTAGGCAATGAAAAGGAAAGTGTTGAAGATAACAGCTCATGTGCAGTACAAAGCTAGACTAACAGTCGGCCTGAAGAGTTGAAGATATTTGCTGGAGCTACATAATCAAATACCTTTACTGATTTATAAAGGTGACTAGTTTGATAGACAGCTTAGTTCTCATGCCAATAAATTTATAGTCATTCATTTAACAATCATTATTGAACACTTACTAAATCTAGACACATAAGTACTGGGAATACAGAAATGAACAAAATTGCAGGATTAGATGAATGCCACTACTTACTAAATACATAACACAGATAGAAAAACTGACCCCCAACGTTCCAAAAAACATCCCAAAAGAAAATATATGACCCTGATATTAAGACCTCTCCATCCAGATCTGATATATTGGTATGTTCTATAGCATAACATTTTGATTTCCAATCTATAAGATCTTCAAGGTGAATCTGATTACTGCGTATGATTGCTAAAACTATCATTCAATCCTATGGAACTAAGTCTGAGATTAGATCTCCTCTAGAAATCACAGGAAATCATGGCATCTGCTAGTTTTGAGAAATGGACAATAAGTTAGATAACAGATTTCTTTTCCTTTTTTACTGTGGTAAAATATACAGAACATAAGATTTACTTTTTTACCAATTTTTAAGTGCACAGTTTGATAACGGGTGTATGAAGCACCTACTTTGTACTGTCATACTAGGTTCTGGAAACACTGAACGTGGATAAGGCACAATATCTGCTCTCAAGAAATTGTTAGCGTTATCCACTGGTCTTACAGGAAAGCTGTACAAATAAAATACTGTTTTCTCTTCTTCTACTTGAAATCGAATTACCCAAGCCTAGCCAATGAGACATCTTCCTTGAGATTTTTCTACTGGAGTAGAGGCAAGGGTGTCTCCCAAGTCTGGAGTGGAAGGAAGTATATCCGGAGTTGCTGACAGGGGAAGAGATCCTTGCAGCGGACGTGAAGAAGCCGAGCTGACCCAAGCACGCGCACATGCGTGTGTGCACAGGCGCAAGAAGGCGCGCACAGGACCTCAGGTGCACACGTGTGTAGTGAGGGAGAAAGACTGTCCTCCTTGATGATAATGGCGATCTGCAAGTTCGATTCCCAGAGTCCCTGGAGCTCTTCCCCAGTTCTGAGAATTACTCTAGTGTCCTTCTAATAAAGTCCCGTTTCTTCTTTAACCTTTAAATAAAACCTAGCTTTAGTTGGGGTTGGTCATTGGCAAATATAGAATCCCTTAATACACATATAAACAAATTTGAGATCCTGTAAGAACTCACTCAATTAAAGGCATGCTTTTACAACTCGGCAAGATAAAGACTAAGGTAGATTTTTTTTTTTAATCATGGTGTAATTTTAGAGTTTTCTTACTTATGATCCTTTTGTCTTAATTTTTCCAAAGTAGGTTACATAAAAGGCCTTATTCAGTTGTTTTTAAATTAAAAATTCCTTCAAATGAAAATCTTTTCATAGCTCACTGTGTAAATACATCAATAAATCAGAGATTAGGTTTCTTGCCTCATTAATTTATCTGTACAGAACTAATCAACATCATTTAAATCACTCTATTTAATACTAAATCACGCTGATATGAAAATCCTTCCAAATCGTCGATGCTAGGTTGCTAACAAAATATCTGGCCTGTGACTAGAATCTGTCTGGTCCATTAATCACAACATTATCAAAGACACAAAGGAATTCAAATCCCTGGGCTTTGCTTCTGTTTTTCTAACAGCAACAAAATGAGAGCTGTGAAAGGAACAGGTAAGGCGACATCAGGCTAGATGAGAAAGAGCGACAAGAAGATAAAGGACTCTGATAAGGGATGTGTTCACAAGATCAGCAAAAACATCCTAAGCTTCATCAGTCAGCCAGGCTCTTTTCGGTAAACATCTGCTACTATAATCAGCAAAGTAATTCTATAATGCCCTCATGCAATGGCTACTCTCTGATTTCAATGAGATTGAGGAAAGAGTTTTTCTTCCATAATAGTCACCTTTACTTTCTAAATATTTACCTCTGCCTCATCACCTAATTCTCCTGCTTTGAGTTATCAACAGCAGATGCCAACTGACTGTCTCTCTCTGAGACTTTAAGATCATTTAACAGTTCGCAGGCTCATTTACAGCTTTCTGCTTTTTAAATAACTCAATTCCCTTGCAGTAGAGAACACTTTTCACCTAAAGAGAAAGTGACATGTGAATGTGTGAGGGCTTCTACATTGTCAGACAGGATAAGATTACAGAAATATGAAATATGCTTTATGGAGTAGCCGATAATAGAAAGGAATCCGCTGGCCCTTTTCCCCCTCTTTTTTTACCCATTTGCCTTATGTGGTAGCAGTTTCAACATGGTCTTAAGTCAAAGTTTTTCATACCACAGATTCCAGCCGTGAAATCAAATTACACATAGCCACAGCAATTTTGAAAATTGAAATAAAATAGAACTAATTAGAAAATATCAGAGTGCCCTGCCTGTAGTAAGTAACTCCTGCTGTGAATGCATCAAACATGTAAAATGCTTTTCTTAAGGCTGGGGTCAAGATCAAAAAAATTTGAAAGTCACTGGCCTACATTAAGGGATATTTTCATTCTGCACGTGTTCACTGAGCACCTACTTTATACTTGGCCTCATCCTGGCACCTAGGAATCCAACAGTGAACAAATCAGACAAAGCCTCTGCCCTCGTGGAGCTTCCATCTTAGCAGGAGGAGAGACAACAAATTTTAATGAATGTAAATTTAAAAGAATGTTAGAAGGTGAAATGTAGTATGAAAATATAGAACAAAATAAAGGAGGCCTGGGTGCCAAGGAGAAAAAAATGCCTTTTTTTTTTCCTTTTCGGTGGCACTCACAAGAATCTTGATTTTCCTTTCATTGACTATGTCGTAGTTTAAATCTTTTCATTTTCCATCTCAATAGGACAAAATCCATATGTGCTCCTATTAGGCAGGAATCCTTTCCATTAACATCTGCCCTTACAGAACTTAAAATACCCTAATCCACAGTAAGTAGCAACTCTAACAAAGGCTCACTCCCTTCTGCACCCCATAGAGTCAGAATCAGCAGTAGGATTAACCTGGCCAGGCCCGCCCCTGGCTTCAGCTCAGAAAGACATTGGTAATCCTTCTGCCCCATTTCCAAGTCTAGGAAAATTTTTCCTTACAGTCTCCCTTTGTGATCCTAAATAATCCCCAAAGATTATTCTTTATCACACACACACAAAAAGCTGGTCCCCTCGGGCTTTGGTTGGATTCATTTACAAATGTTCATCGAGGGTGTTAACTAACACGCATAAGCTTCTGGGCCCTGCAGTGTTGAGCAACTACTAAATCCAAAGAATGTGTTTCTGTCTGGGGATCGAGTAAGGAATGGCAGACTGCGTTTTCACAGCCACTCTTATGCCAGAGGCTGTGTGTTTGTTTGCTTTGTTTTGTTTTGTTTTTTAACTGCTCTTCCAAGGTCTTCTATTCTGAAGCTAAAAACCCAACCCAAGAAATTCATGGTCACACATTTCATCGGCAGTATCTATGAATTTGGTGAACTCCTCTCTCCTCCAGGCCCCGGGCAAGCACTTCCTGAGCCAGGAAGGGGTCCTCTCTACTCCCACTAAGTCCGGGTGCTGGGAGAAGCATTTTAAATGGGTGTCCAGGGTGTGCCTGGTTTGAGAAAGTGGCTTCTGAGCAAGGGCCCAGAGGAGGTGAGGGAGCTGTGGATCTGGAAGTAGGGTGGGGAGACCATTCCAGGTAGAGGATGGGGCACAAATAAGGGCCCCAAGGCACAGCAGCTAGCCCTTCCTGCCACTGGAAGGCAGTGAGTGAGGGCGCAGGAGCCGGAGTGGAGGCCAAATGTGTTTAACACCTGTGAGAGTGTTTCTAGAACAGAGAACTCGAATCATAGCTGCTTGACCCGTCTTCCTCTATGACGAAAGGGAAAGTTAAAAACCACAGGGTTTAAACATCAAAGGAAAAGGAAAAAAAAAAGAAGAAAAATTTTTCTATCAGATTGTCAATGACATGGTTTTCATTCCCCCGTCTTCTTTATTTCTCACAGAGTTGCAATAAACACCAGGAAACAGCTACACACAGTTTCTGCTGTAACCCCTCGTGACAGATTGTTTGGTTTCTTTCACTTTTCAGAAATGAGAATTGTGAGGGGAAAAAAAGAAGACCTCTGAATTGAAACACACTTTTTCACGACTATTAAAGGATTTATCACGTAATGATTATTTCACTAAGCAAATATTTACACAATGAGCAAGTCATTATGCAGGAGATAACGAGGGGTCACAGCACAGGTAACAAAATGATTATGACCCAAGAATGAAAGTGTCATAAAAAGGATTTTTTAAAAAACACGATGGGGGTTCAGAGAAAAGAAAGATTCTTTCATGTTGAGGGAAATCAGGGAGGTCTTCACGTAGGAGGTAGTTTCTAAACCATAAATTGAAAGATGCATAGGTTCTCAGGAGATGGAAAAAGGCACTTTCAGCAAATCACTGTGAGCTAGAAAGTGTGTGATGCTGTGCTGAAATAGACTTTCCAACCACATCCCCCACGGTCCTCAAAGGTGTGACCTTGCCACTTCCCCCACCAGGAGATCCGTGCCCCTTTCCCTGAGTCTGGGGGTCGTGACCGCTCTGGCAGAAGTGACACTACGTAACATCGAGGTGAAATCAAAAGTCAGCACCACCTCCTCCTAGTTCTCTTGGGATGCTTGCTGGAGGGGAAGCCAGTTGCTACGTTGGAAGTCTGACAGACCTGAGGCCACCATCATCACGAGGCTCAGGGGTATCTGGTCAACAGCCAGCACCGCCCAGCTCGGTGGAAGCTTAAATGACCTGCAGTGCCCAGATGAGCACTGCCCGGATGAGCCCTTCCTTAATTTCGACCCAAACATGTAAGCAAAATAAAATGGTTATTTAAAGTCAGTAAGTTTGGGCATACCACACAGCAATAGTACGCGGAACAGACATCTGTGGGTTAGTGCTTGTTTTCTTAATTAGCAGTGGTGAGTCTCTAGACGTTAATGAAGGTTAAAGATATTGGTGAGACGTTAGGCCTCATTTTCCTCCATTTCAGAGTGCTGATGTGTAGACTAGGATGAACTCATTCTTGGTCTAGACATCACCAGCACACCCACAGATGAAACCTGCGCTGTGCCGAAGGCAGTATGGAGTAACTTAATGCGCACTGGGAACAGGGGTTTGGAAAACCTGGGTTCTGATCCCAGCTCGATCAACTAAACTCTCTGAACCTCTCAACTAATTTGTCTGTCCCCCAAAATACACAAAAGCACTTCAGAAACTGTAAGGCATTAGTCAGTGGTACAGGTTTTTCAAAATTATTTTCAACTAAATAAATTCATTCCTGCAGTTTAAAATCAAACAGTACCAAAGGCTTATGAAAAATAGTGTCTTCCCCCCTCCTCAAACTCCCACTTCTGCTCCCTGCAGACAGCTACATTTAACTTTTAGCTGCTCCTTCTAGTAATTACCATCATATTCCTAAATAAAATGCTTCTTCCAAACCTGAATAACTCCTTATAATGAAGAGTTAGCTCTCACGTCCGCCAGTTTTCTTCCTTTGTTCTCCCAAATGTCGGTTGTTATTCAAATCATCACTCAATATTCACATCAAGGTTCTTATATAAATATTGTTCATTGCAGAGCCAAACAGGACACCATTAACATTTCCCCTTTTATGGGGACAGCTTTTTAAATTTCCCTTGAGTAAATAATCACCTCATTACTAAACTTGCATAATATTCCATGTGTGTTTTAATGCTTTTGTGATTCTCCATCATATTCACTCCCATACTGTCTATTCTATTAAGTCTACTTTTTCACTGGGAGCTCTCCCTTCCCTGCTAGAACACTCCATTCTCTTGGCTACATCTGGACTAGGTGCTGTCTAGAACTATTCTCATCCTAGGATTTTTCTTTATTTCTTACGGATTGGAGCCATACTTTTCTAGAACCCATTTCTTCCCATTTATTTACTCTGTAATTTTGTTGGTGCATGGCTTCCATTAGCTTCTTAGGGAAAGCAAGCTTTCTAAACCCCTCTGTAACTGTGCATTCACTGGGCCAGGACCTCAGAAGGGTCTTCAAAGCTAAAGGCTTGTGTTCTGCAGTTTGAGAGCATTTTCTTATATTATTTCTTTTATAATTGCCTGCTTTTCATTTCCTTATTCCTTTTCTGTAACTCCTATTAGTTTGATGTTGAACTTCTGTGTTTGATCTTCTAAATTTTTTTCCACTTTCTTTAATATTCCCAATTCTTTGTCATTTTGTACTACTTTGGGAGTATTTCTTTTACTTCACTTTTCAATCCTTTTACTAAACTTTTTTCAACAATCACACTGTTGAGGTTCAAGAATTTTTTTTTAATATTCTCTGACTGTTCCTTTTTCAGTTTGTGTGTATTTAATTTCCTGCATGTGTTTTTCTGGCAAAACAGGACCATACCTCATCCCTCCTGACAGAGATTTCATTGAGATAACGCTCCCCAAAGGACACAACTCCTTCTACGTGGCCCACTTCACTTGCGTGAAACAACCTGTTCACCCCACTAGGCATCACCCTCTGCAGCAGGCCCCCCAGCAGATCACACTATCAACCCATGTGTTACTCTGAGCTTCCTCAGCAGAATTGCATCTGTATGAAATAAAATCCAGGGTTACAAACTGTGTGCAGTTACAGCACGTGACTCGAATAATAGGTACAGGCTCTCAATGATTGAGTGATTGAGCTTATTTATATAGAAGTCATATATTTCTAAAATCAGTGTATTACCTGAAGTTCATATGAAATTCAATATCGCCTTCTGAGGTCACAGACCAATCATTTCAATTCTCTGACTGCTACCCATGTTGGGTCTCCTGAAGACCTCCAGTCCTGCCCTTGCCTTCCAGCTCTTTCTCAGATTGTCTTTATGTATCCTGAGGCATCCTTTTAACTACTGTCACCAGCATGTCCAACTCTGTTACCTCTTGCCCTTCTACTGTATCTCTCCTCAGACTACATTCTTAAAACTTGGATTCCTAATTACTGCTGGAGGAAAGCGTTCCAGGAGACTGCATGCTATTTCAAGTTCATCATCTCCAACAGGGGATCCCCAAAAAGAATTTGCAATTATGATCATGGAGCAGTCATCAGGTACTTTGAGGGATCATAGAAATCAAGGTGCTTGAAAAACGAAAGTGTTCTTAGTTTTAAAAAGGGAGAAAATATGAATTTCAGAAACAACAGATCCATAAGCAAAATTACATAATGGCTTGATAAAAGTACATCAGTACTGAGGAAGAGAAGATAATGAGGAGGCAACAGGGATTCATTAAGTAAGTGCCAAACTAACCTCGAATAATTTTTTGCAGTATTATATAAGTTATCTGGGAACACAATAGACTCTCTATGTAATAATTTTGACAGTTGCCAGGCCTTCTTAGGATATTCCTGGGGTCAAGAAAAGGAAAAGCAGGGCATATGTAAGACAGTACTGTTGCTGTACGAATAATTAATGCTTCAAGGACTATATTCTAAGAGTATTCATTGATTAAACAAAAATGTACCAGTTTCTTATTAAGTGTCAAACATTGATAGATGTTCGAAACATTGATTAATGGGAGATGCCCACTTGAGAGAACGTGACTAAAAATATCCCACAGGGTTTACTCATAGCTCGTACTATTTCTTTTCAACATTTTTATCATCGAAAAGATGAAAACTCACTTGGCATTCATCTGAAAATTGGGAAATGCTTGATTCAAAAAGAATTCTCCAGACCAAAATGCTACAAATGTGTGTGATAACTGGCAAAATTAAGTTTTAAAGTGATGGTAATATTATTTCTTTTTTAAACTTTTATGCAACTTAAAACAACAAAAAAAAATCCATTTCCTGCCTTACTGCTCACCTCTACTGTCCCCAGTTTCCTCTCCAGAGGTAACCATCTTTGACTTTTATGACCTTTTTCCTCTGAAATTTACACATTCCCATACCTCCCTACTTCAGACAGTATCCACTGACTTACTGTTACAGTAGGTGAGGATTTAGTTCTCTCACACAGGCAATTCTGTTATACAGCAGGTTTGGGTTTGAATAACCAATATTCAGTACTGACATGATTCTACCAACATGGCTATTACTTACAGCTGAGCATTATAATGGTCATTAAGACTAAATTTTATTTCCTATTTTTGTTTTCCTTGAAGTTATTAATTGCATGGCTTTTTCACTTCCTCAGTTTTCTTTGTGCCTGTGGCTAATTCTTCCCATACTTTCCAATAGCCTCTCAGCACAAACTTCTGCAAGGTCACGTCAGCCTCCAACACTTGACCTGGAGACACACTTTTGGAATCTTCCACTCTCCTGGACCGGTTGCTCTTAGGTCTGCTGCGCAGCTGATTTCCTAGGTCTACAATTCATCATCTGCTCCTGGGTTAGACCTACTGTTCTGAATATCCCACATCTTCTACCTTCTTGTCTATATCCTGTTACATGGAGTTTATCCTCCAATAACTTCCTAATAAAGTGTTCATGGAAGATGTATTCTCTGAGTCTTTGAATGTCCTGAAATCTCATTATTCTACCCTCACGAATGACTGATAGTGTAGACAAGTAAATTCTTGTTGGAAATAATTTTCGTTCCTTTCTTCTCATTGGCATAACTCACTGGTCTTTGTAGTAGCCATGAAAATGTGCCACTCAAGTCTCCTGCTGTGAGGAGCATGTGACTGATGGCACCAGCTGCTACCCCTTTGACTGTCCACAGCATTGGCCCTGAGGCCATGATTCTCATAGCTGCCCCATTATGACTGAACATGGCAGGGCTACTAAGGCAGACCCATTCCTGCAAGCCATGGACCCCTACGAAGGTAGTGTTGGCTCAAGGACTCCTCATTGGCCTGGCTAGATCTTAGACTTAAACTGGATATCTGAGACTCTTCCCACCCCACCCTCCTTCCTACCCAGTCTTGTTCACAAGTGTCAGACATGCATTATGGTCTAAAGGTGCATCTGCCTTCTCTGACTTGCTCCCCTTTATCCTTCACAGTTGTTTCCCCTCAATAAATGTCCTGCACACCTAATGCTGTCTTGACATTTGCTTTTCAGAAGACTAAACAAATGCAAGTGAGGTTTCACTTCCCAGAAGGCAAAGAGAATGCCATTCTGAGTGATACTTAGGGGGCAGATGGTCTCCTGGCACAAGATGGTGCCCTGATTGCTAAATATTTCCCCAGTAGTAACTGGGGAAATGTCCTGGTGGAGTGGAATTCTGCCATAGGTGCATGACCCAGGCATTCCAGTGCCTGTAGGCGAGGGAATTGGCTGGTTCCTGCTATATTGTATTGGGTCCCCACACAGAGATATGAGAGCCAGAGGGTCTTATTGGTAGCTTACAGAGAGAGCCTTATCTCCTGTAGTGGAAGCACAGACACAATTTAGCATCAGACCTAGGGCCTGATAGGGCTACAGAGTTCCAGAGATGTTTAAATGCTCAGCCAAGGCAGGTCTGTTATGCCAAGGTCAGAGCCCTGACTGGGAAAACCTGGGACTCTGAAACTTGGAAGGTAGTTGTCCCTGAGAAGTTGGGCTCTTCAGACCCCTAGGTACATCTGGAGCGCACAGAGGTGGCCTACCCCCTCCCTAGTGAGATACAGCACTTCCCTATGCTGAAGGGGCCTCTCCCCTAAAAGCCAACAGTGCCCTCTTTAGGAGCTGACAGGCCTCTAACTAGGGTTAAATCCCAGCATAACCCACCTGGATACAGCTGAGCCTGATAGAGGAAAGGTGTCACATACCAAAGTGGCTTCAAGATTTAGTATGGACTGGCATGAACTGGAGGAGTACCTTGAGGGTCCTTGACCAAAGGACTGGAATATAAGACAGGACAAGACAGAGTATTGATTAGGAAGCACTCTCTCCAGAAATGTGTTTAAATGCTCTGAGAAGGACACTAGGCGATGGGGCAGACTTGCTGCTAGGATGGCTCTGAGAAGCCCAGAGAATGTGATGGCCAATCCTGAGTGGGCAGAAATGCTTGAGTTGCCCTGATAGCTGACAGAGGAAAGAATAAAAGAAGCCAAGAGAAGGAGGCCTGATGGAATGAATATATTATGTGAGGCCAAACCCACCCACCAGAGGTCAGCACTTCACAGGCATGCCAGGGAAGGAGACACACCACTCACAGAGGCCATGAGGACGAGGGGGCCCCAGCATCACTAAGAAATTCAGTGGTGGCACGCACCCCACTGCAGGCCAGGGCTGATGGTGAGAGAGGTAATCACTGAGCTGGGCTTGTTACCATCCAGGGGAGTGATGAGACCCTAAATAATAGAGATGAGGCAGCAGGTAGTGCTTAAAGCCAGAAGCCAAGAGGCCCAAATACTGCAGCAATGGCATGGAGGAACTGCCAGCCTCTGCAGGGAGTTGTGAAGATGGTTAATAGAGCAAAATAAAAAGTCATCATCCCTCGCTGGGTTCCCAGATTGCCGGTTTTCAGATCTATAACCCACTGACTAAAGAGGTGACTGTGAGTTCCTAGGAGAAAGGATCCTGAAACACCACAGCAGGTATGATCTGTAACAATTTCCCCAGTTCCAAGTTCAATATGGAAATTCACGTCCTACAGTTCCAGGAAATTTTTATGAATTACTTCCTTATTTCCTTCCTCTTTATTTCAGTTATCTGTTGCTGCAAAACACACCACCCCAATTAGGGGATCTACAAGGATGTAGTTGATTTTGTAGGTTAACTGGGCTTAACTGGGCAGTTCTGCTCCATGTAACGTAGCAAAGGTCACTCATATAGCTGCACTCAACTGGGATCCCAGTTGGGCTGGGAATGTCCAAGATGGTGTTTTCTCTCACTAAGTCTCTCTCCATGTGGCTTAATTTTTTCAATGATCTAGCCCAACCAAGTACTGGCTTTTAAGAGAGAGTGATCCAGAAAGAAGAGTTCCAATGTCAGCGTAGTGATCAAACTTTTGCTTGCATCACACTTGCTGCTGTCTCACTGACCAAAACAAGTCACATGTTCTAGCCCATAGTCCATGTGGGAGGCAAGTACACAGGGCATGATTACTAAGAAGCATGGTTCCATGGGGCCCCCAGGTATAACTACTACATCCCTCAATTCTCTCTTCCTGGAACTCCTATTATTTGAATGTTGGACCTGTAGCTGGTCTACTGATTTTCTTACTTTTTTTTTTTTTTAACTATTTTCCATTTCTTGGTCTTCTTGCCCTATTCCTAGAGAGATTTCATCACCTTTATCTTCTAATCCTTCTATTAAATTTTTCATTTCTGCTATAATGTGTTTAATTTCCAAATGCTCTTTTTTCCCCTATTTTATTGTATTATCCTATGATTTTCTAGATGCAACATATTCTCTTAACTCTTTAAGAATTTACTGAGGTTTCTTTTTTTTTTGAGGTTTCTTAAAATTTATTTATTGAGATATAACTGACTGTTTTAGTTTCAGGTATGCAATATAATAATTCAAAATTTGTATATATAATGAAATGATGAGCATAATCTAACCATAAGTCTAGTTAACATTCATCACCATACATAGCTACAATTTTTCTCTTGAGAGAACTTTTAAGGTCTACTCCATTAGCAATTTTCAAATACACAATACAGTATTATTAACTATACTCCCTATGCTGCACATTACATTCCATGACTTACTTTATAACTAGAAGTTTGTATCTTTTAACTGAGTTTTCTTTTTTTCTTTTAGCTTTTCTTCCCTCCTTGTATATTCTCAGTTTCCTCCAAGTTTTCTTTCCAAAAAGTTATGCTTTTTTTTTCTTTGTTTGAATGGGTCTCTATTTTTCATGTTAGAGGATTTCCTCAGATCCTGTTGATTCTTGATTACCAACTCATGTTTAAGAATGAGAAGCAAAAACTCTGATTGGAAGGTCTGAGCACATGGGTGGGGCACGTTGGCTTCAAGCTTCTCTGTGAGGGTTCTGTCTCTGCCATTTGCTGTGGAACCTGGAGGATCAGCATCTTAGGTCTCTCTGCAGGAGCTCATCAGACTCCCTGGAGAAGATACTTCCAGCCTCTCCCTGGAAAGTGGAAGTCACATGACCAACATGCTGAGAGACTGGTGGGAGGAGAGGGCTGGGGCAGGATTGGGGGGGTGTCTCAGCTTTCAGTCCCATAAGTTTACTTTGTCTTTATGTTCAATATGGTGCTCATGCCCTCAGATGTGCCTGAAGTCTCTCCGTTCAGACACCTTCCATTTTATACACCCCAGAGAATTCACTTTGAGTTTTCTTTTTGAGTAGAGAAGGGACAGATGGCCAGCAGTGGAGATCAGGGGAAGAAATTGAGCAATCTAGTTGTTTCTTACACAGCTTTCAACCAGTTCTTATTCTAGCACCCACTCCCTTCACCTCAAGTTCCAGAGTACCTGGCTTTGCTACTCTCTGAGCCCCTGGAAGATTCTGCAATTGTAGGATTGGTTCTTGGCTTCTCCCACTGCCAACTTCGCAGTCAGGCTGCTCAGATCCACTGAGTCAGGAATCCTTGTCCATCTGCTTCTCAGGTTCCCAAATTGTGCCACTGCTCTGCTTTCTCCACTGTGGTCTCTCTTCCCCTCCCTTCCCTCCCTCCTCTTCCCTCTTCTTTCCTTGTTTTAACAGTTTCTTTATTAAAGTTTAATGGGGTTCCAAGAGAGAAAAAAATTGATTGGGTAAATTCAGTCTTCCATCTTTCCCCAGAAACACTGCTTATGATTTCTCCGTCACAAAAGTAATAACATTTTGCTTATAGAACAGTTAGAAAAATCAAGATAATCAGAAAGAAAAAAAGTCACTCGTAATCCCACTATCCAGAAACAAGCCACTGTTAACAGCTTCCTTTTTGCCTTCACATTTTCAGGTGGGGAGGGCAGGGGACAGTGCATTCTTTCATTCTGGCAACAAATATCTGCACACTCCCTATGCAAGGTCAACATGACTCCTGGCGTCTCAAAGCTGAGGTCTTTGGGGGGAAGACACACAAACAAATCATTTCAATAAAATGTGTGAAGTATTATTAGAAGGACAGTACAGGATTGTATAAGAGCAGAAAGCAGGGATATCAAACCTAGGCTTGGGCATGTCAGGGAAGAAGCCTGGGGGAAAAGGCAGCAGCTGGCGAGAACCCAGCACAGCCAAAGAGCTAAAGAGCGCTCTCTGCTTACTCACACTTATTTACACAACAGAGATACAAAACAAACATAATATTCCAAACGGCATTCTTCTCTTAATAACATACCATGTGCAACAGTTTAATCACAATACATCAACTTTTTAATAGCCAAATGCTTTCCCACTACACCTGTGCACTGCTGTTCCTTTAACCCATCATCCTAATATATTTATTTTCAGTTTTTAAGAATTACCAACTGTGGTAACCCTCTTCTTATCTTTGCACATTGAGGTTGAAATTTAATAAGATTAAAAGTTTAAAAATAAACAACCAAAGGAGGTGACAGGGGAACTCTGGCTTAACAGCAATTCACATGGGGAAAAATTAAAAAGCCTAAGAGGTTTTAGCCGACTGCAAACTAATCCAAGTCCGCAGGGAGGTGACAGCCAAAACCATCGATGCAGTCTTGGACGGCACTGACGGGATTCAGTGTCCAGAACAAGACGAGTGCGCTGACATCTGGGCCAGCTGAAATTTGTCCTGCATATCAGATCTTCAGCAAGGCCTTCAAAGAGCCTGGGCTCACCTCTCCTGCTCCGTGTCCTCCCCCTCCTTTCCTACCTGAGTTTCAGCCATTCCATGTGGCGTGAACTGCGCACCGGGAAACACTGCTCCACCTGGCCTGGCAACACCGCTGCCTCCCAGAACCCAGGACACAGAATGCCCTTCCCACTTTGGGTGTCCTCAGTCTCTCCACCATGGGCAGCCCCTTGTTAAGGACAATGGACACAGGCAGGTCCCACAGACAACCCTGTTCTGCTCTGTTCCACAAAGACCTACCCCTCTGGGGAGACAGAAAGGTCAACTCTTCCCCCTCCCTCTCCACCTTGTCCCCAAGTGTCAAAGGATGAAGAGGCCTCCCAAGGGTCCCATTCACATCCCCAGGTTTCAAGGATGCTCCTGCCTGCCCCACAGCAGGCTCCCAAGAAGGAGCCCTTACCAAATGCCCCCTCCCTCCAGTTCTCAGAGGTGCAGCCACAAGGGTGAATGGAGAAGAAAATACTGAGGAAGTACACAGTGGCCTTGTCAGATAGTTGAAAAGCTGTCTCATCAAAAAGCAATTTGTTTTACTCTTTGAGATTTATGAGGGCAGAGACAACCAGGGATGAGTCCTGTACAGAGGCAGGTTTCTGTTCAATATAAAAGACAAGTCGAGTGGGCAACTTGAGAGGAGCTGGGTTCCTCTTGCAGCAAATAGTCAGGCAGAAGCTAGAAGACCCCAGAAGGACCACTGCAAGGAGTTGGTCTTGAGAAGAAATTTGACCTGGGATTTCCCTGAACCTTCTAATTCTAACATTCTAATTACCATATAATAGTGGACTTAATAGACAGAGGGATATTATTTGCCTTGGAAATGCACAAAGCCCACATACCTATCTGGGCGGGAATTTTCTTCCCTGTCCTTCCTCACTCTTTAATAAAAACTCCTTCCCAGATACTGGGTGAGAATGCAGACTGTAAAAATTCAATTTACAAGACAGAAAAAAAAAGGACATATTGAAATTAGTAGAGATAACTTTATATACATATTTATCCATTCATTAAAAATTGTATCGAATATTTTTTCTGCTCCAAGGACTGAAATAAGCACTAAAAATTTAAAAGTAAATATGATACACAGTTTCTGACCTCAGGGAATTACAAATGAGTAAATGATCCCTTTTGCCTGTTATGCAAAATGGGAGTAAGTCAAGTCTTTGAAGTATAAATAAGAGTTTATCCCAAGATAGAAGGAAGAAGAGATATAGAGGTTCTTTAGATTAACTCTATACTCAGAACATATCAAGACAGAGTACATAAAAGATAGATTATGCTTATCTGTTTAAGTATAGATTACAAGCGTCACTTTGCAGTTTCCTAAGAAGATGCGGCTCTTGGCGAAATCAGTAAGTGTGTATTTTTACTGATCCACTCTTTGTTTCTTGTCCTCCCAGTAGGCCTGTATTTTATTCTCTTCTTACACCTAAAATTTCGTTTATACCTGAGAATAACACTTATTGAAAGAAACATACTTTTTGTACAAATTAATTATAAAATTCTGGCTTGGAGCGATCATATTGTTTGAAGAATTAAGATAACTCAAGACTTCTGTGTGCAAAATTAATAACTAACTACATATTTAGGTAACATGGTTGTGCATTCATTCATTTTGCACTTAAGAAATGCATATTGATATGATTTGAATGCTTAGTAGTCTGTATTTTCCCTCTTTTCTTCAACTCAAAATAATTGGCCTTGTTAAACATTGCTATGATTTTGAAATTAGTTTGTTAGTTCTTTTCCTATTCTTAAATTTTTTTCTTGGACTTGACTGTAACCTTCAAAAAACACTGTGTTCAATCAGGTATTCAAAAGGGAGTGAGTCAAGCTTTTCAGGACATACTTTAACCATTGCTGATTAAACACACTATTGAACCCAATAGTCTATAAAATACATTAACAATCAACCCAGTTGATTATTCCGGCCATGTACCAAAAACATTTTAATGAGAGGAAAATCAGTAAAGTGCTTCCCCAAAGTACATAGCATGTATAATTTGAATACTTGGGGAATGAAAATTCAACGAGATAACAAAGTCACTTCCAATATATGCTCCTAAAGTCAACCAAGAGAATTCCCCCACCTCCCATTCTGAAAACATCTTCAAAACATTGCATAGTGACCATAGATAGTTTCCAATTGTTTGAAAAATTTTACGATGGAATCATAAATTTTTACTGAAAATATGAGATTCTGTCCCATACTGATCCTCCTATCTGATGATGATTTGGTACTTCCTGTCCCACAGGAAAGTGGCTAGGAAGACTGTCAAAGAGAGCAGACCCTAGGAGCATCAGTTTACAAAGGCAAAATCAGGCTATTAAATAGTCAGAAGCCACTTACTGAGCACCCACCAAGGGCAAGATGGCATTTAGGGCAGATGAAGTCAACCTGGTTCCCTTACTTAAGGAATTGCCTGGGTAGTGAAGTGGTCAAAGGAGGCAAATGGTTAGACAAAAGCAAAAGTGTGGTAGGTGACATCAGAATGAAGCACTTTGGGGAAAGAGGGTGGAAAGGGATAAACTGGGAGTTCGAGATTTGCAGATACGAACTCATGTATATAAAATAGGTACTGTATAGCATAGGGAACTATATTCAACATCTTATAGTAACTTATGGTGAAAAAGAATATGAAAACAAATATATATATATATATGTTCCTATATGACTGAAGCATTGTGCTGTACACCAGGAATTGACACATTGTAAACTGACTATACTTCAATAAATAAATAAATATATATATATATATATATATATATATATATATATATATATATAAAAGAATGAAGCACTTTGGGATTTCTTAGAAGGAAGAGATGGCATTTGGGTGTGGGGCCAAAGGAAGCATGTGAGCTGGTTCTTGAAGAAAAAGTGTGATTTTAATAAAGAAGGAACCTTATCTTGTTCACACGCAATGATATCTTTGAGAATATCCATCATTGCACAGTGCAAGGGGCGAGGGCAGAAGCAAGGACATCAGCTAGGAGGCTATTCCAGTGATCCACGCAGAATTTGATGGGAGCTTGGACCAGCAGCTGTAGATAAAAAGAAAAGTGGCTGGATTCTGTATACATTTTGAAGGTAGGTAGGGCTATAGGATTTGCTGATGGATAGAAAATAAGATGTAAGAGAAAGGAAGGAGTTAAGGTTTGGGGCCCAACACACTGAAAGAGTAAAGTTGCCATAATGGAGATGGGGAAAATAAGAATTTGCTTTTGGATATAAGGTATGACATGCCAGTTAACATTGAAGTGGAGAGGGCAGTTGTCTATCCAAGCCTGGAGCTCAGGGCAGAAGTTCTGGCTAGAGACTCAAAAATTTGCACTCATCAGAATATAGACAGTATTCAAAGAGTTCACTGGGAGGGAATCCAGAGAAGAGGCCCCAGGGGAGGGAGCCCTGGGCACTCCAATATTTAGAGGCAGGGTGAGGAAGAATAAGTGAATAAGGGGACTGGGAAGGAATCACCAATGAGCTGAGGGGAAAGTGAGAGACAGTGAGATTCTGGAAGCCAAGCTGAGAAAGTGTGGCAAGAATGAGAGAATAGTGGCTGCACAAGTGCTGTGAACAGATCAGCTGAGACAGGAACTAATGCTTAAGACCAGCCACGTCTGCCCTGCACACAATCCCCAAACTAACACCTCCCAGCCCCACCTCCTCAAGCAAAAGAAGTTGTCTTTCCCCACAGGTTCCCTGCATAAGCATTTGTAAGACTCCCTGGGAGGTCCATGTGCATCTTCAACTTGGGTCTGGTCCTCTCAGAAATCCACGGGCAGAGCAAAAACTCAGAGGCACCACTGACTCCCACTGACTCCCAGCTATAGGCCTTACTACTAGTTCTTCAGGGGCCATCAAGAACCTTCTTTCAACATAGAAAACAAACTTATGGTCACCACAGGGGAAGGGGCAGGGAGGGATAAATTAGGAGTTTGGGATTAGAAGGTACTATCATATATAAAATAGATAAAACAACAAGATTCTACTGTTCAGCACAGGAAACTATATTCAGTATCTTATAATAACCTATAATGAAAAAGAATATATATGTATAACTAAATCACTATGCTGTACACCAAAAACTAACACAACATTGTAAATCAACTACACTTCAATTTTTTTAATTAAAAAAAAAAAGAACTGTCTTTCAAAAGATGTGAAGGCACAGCAGTCCCTCTTCAAGTCAGAGAGAGGAGAGTCTTCTTTCTGGGTTATGCTGAGATGGAGCAAAGCAGCCTGGACTCCCAGGGCTCCACAAGGAAATCTCCTTTTCAGTTCTGGAGCACGTGTGCGCACACACACACACACACACACACACACACACACACAGTCTATTTTTAATCTAGGTTTACCCCAGTACCAAAAACCCACAAAAAAACACGGAGACCTCCATTCTGAGCAGAGCCTCCCACCCCATTACTCATCTTGCAGTTTGTCTGGCCTGCCTCCCATCCTCCAGGCCATCAGACAGTGACTCTATGGGGAGAGACCCCCCCCAGTTTCCCCAGGGGGTCTCCTTAGTCCACTGGTACGTTAGTGGGAGCACAGAGTGGGGCAGGAAGGGGTGCTGGCCAACGTCATCCCTCACCAGCACCAGATCCTAAATGCAGATGTTTATGCAGTGGCCCCTACCAACAATATCTAAGCCCTGGCTGAAATGTTGTATTACCAAAATATTCCATCACCAAAAGCTGGGGAATATGATTTATCTTTTCAAATAATATCAAAACCTCCCTATCCTCCTCCCTCTATCACATGCACCAAGAAAGAATATTGAAATCAGAATGAAAATATCTCATATGAAAAAAATAATTTAAGATACCATTTTTGATCATGACAACTCACTTCTTCATAAGATACAAGAATGACTGAACTCCAAACCAAAGAAATTTGAAAGCAAAATTAATATTTTACAGCAACTATAATTTTGTTTGCAGCATCAGCAAAACCAACTGTCCACCTGTTACTAATTTCTTATGAACACAAAGTCCACTGCATTTCTGGGAAGAATGGTTAGTGTTTGGCAAGTTTTTCTGTGTAAGGATACAAAAATATAACCGAAAAGTTAATCAAAAGGCTGAGTGGACCCAAGAATCGAAAGCATGTTGTCTGTTTAACATACCAGAGTCCCAGAAAGCTCCTGCAGTCCCAAATTCCCTGTCTTATGTCTGAAATGATTGCATAAGTGGCTGTAATATCAGTTGATGACTTTTGCATTTATACAGAGTTTATCACATGTGTTCTAAAAATAGAATGCATGTGATTTAAATCTAAAGTAGTGATTTTGCAGGAATGTCTATGAGGTCCTTCAGCTGGTCCACAAATCTCTTGTTTCCAGTATTAACTAAAATTTGCTTATGTTTTCTTCAAAAGAAGGGTAAGCTTTTCCCATGGTTTTTCTGTTACCAACCATAAACAGGTGGTGGTTAGGGTCTTCTGATTTTTTAAAAGGATTGACAGACTGAAAAAGTGTATTGCCACTGCTCTGAAGTATCTTAATGAAAAACATATATCAATATGGAATCACAAACTTTTTTGTCAAACATATCCAACATACTTTTATGATATGTAGTGGCAAACAGGTTTTGTGGAACTGACATACAATCTAATTAGCCATTATTACAACATTATCAGCAGCTCCAAGCAGTAAGTCAATTCAATAAGCACTACTGTTCTGCCTCAGTTATCTATGGCTTCAATTAAAAGTGTGTAGAAGTGGTGTTCATTTTGAATTTGTTCAAAATATGTGGTTTAATTCTAAATTTCAAAATAGGTCTTCCAATAGGCCCATGAGTCACCAAAATACAGTGCCAAAAGTTATACATTTAAACACTTTTATTAAAATGTTTGCACATACACATAAAATATTCTCTCATGGTACAAAATTCTGTACAAAGTGTACCAGCAAAACTGACATTATAAATGAACCCTCAAAACAATGAGACCTGATCTTGAACACTAAGTAAAGGAGAAAAAGAAGGAAGAGTTATTTGGGAGACAACTTTATTACAGCACATCAATCCTTCCTGCTGTCAAAATGTATTAAGCCTTTCACACAAGGGTGTTAAAAATCAGTTGTGTCAGGCTCATAATCTCATCCCCAAGGAGCCCTTTCAGCTGGAGAGAGCAGCACCGTGGAAGTACAGTTGTTGTAGGACTCAGTCTGTATCACGCTGTGGCTGTATTTTATGTGTTTTATGGCTAGTTTTGTTTAAGATTGTATAAGGGGGTCTTCACACCCCTGCTGATTAAGTAAGGTTGGTGGATGCAGTTCTCAATCCTGCCACAAAAGGAACTTCCAAAGACAGTTTACCTGCTCCTCAGGAGATGTGATTTTGACACATTCGAATCTGCTGCAGTGCGAACTTGTGCCACAAGCAAGATAGACCTTACTGGATTAATACTGAACTCAGGACATCCCTACAAACTCTAGCAGAGAGTAATGCTATTTCCGTGGCTTCCGAACATACTTGTTTCTTTCCTCCACCTCCTCCACCCCGTGGCTGCTTCTGGCCCTCCCTATCTTACCTCTAGGAATCCCTCTACCCTTAGAGAAAGAAGCTCCCTTTTCTCACAGGAGAAACTGATTCCAATTTCTTTTTGACAAATGGGCTCTAAAGGGCACTCACTCGCGCGCCCACTGCGGGGGGTTCCCCGCCCATTCCCAACTCCACGCCACGCCTTCCAGGGAAGCCCAAGGTGCTCAGTTCACCCCCGCCCCCCAACCCGTGGGAATCCCTGGTGACCTCAGATGTGCTCAGATGGAGCTTCATCTGACCGAAGGCTCAGGCAACCCTCTTGCCCCCTGACGCTTGCAGCGGCCCTCGCCCCGGCGTGGCCTTCCGCCTGGCCCCTCGAACTCACCAGGAGGAGGTTGTGTGCCACTAGGTACCCGAGCCGCGGGCTTCCCCGGACGCCGGGGGCCAGGCGCCCGGTGGCGTAGCCGTGCCAGGCCACCACGTACGGGTTGTCGATGGTGATCCAGTACTTGACCTGGCCGCCGAAGTGGCGAAAGCACAGCTCAGCGTAATCCCTGAAGTGGTCGGCTAGGGCGCGGTTGGCCCAGCCTCCGTAGGCGTCCTGCAGGCGCTGGGGCAGGTCCCAGTGGTACAGGGTGACCACGGGCTGCACTCCCAGCTCCCGCAGCCGCTCCAGCAGGCGCCGGTAGTAGCGCAGCCCCTCGCGGTTGGGGGCGCCGGCGCTGCCATTGGGGAGCACCCTCGCCCACGAGATGGAGAAGCGGTAGTGGGAGACCCCGAGCTCGCGCAGCCCTTCCGTGTCGCGAAAGACGTTGTTGTAGCCGTCGCTCGCCACATCCCCGGTGGCGGGAGGGGACGGCGAAGAGGCGCCCGACGACAGTCCGGCTGCCGGGGGGTCCCCTGGGGGTACCGGGGGGCGGTGGGTGAACGTGTCCCAGATGGACGCGCCCTTGCCATGCTGCCGCCAGCCGCCCTCCGTCTGGTAGGCGGCACTGCCCACGGCCCAGAGGAAGCCGTCGGGGAAGGTATCGTGGAGGAGCCCCGCGGCCTCAGGGGCCGGAGGGCGCGCGAAGCGGGTCCAGGTTTGCGCGCCGTCGCCGGGCTCAGCGTGCAGGCGGCGGCCGCCCAGGGCCAGCAGCAGCAGCGGCGGCAGCAGCAGCGGCGGTGGCCGCGGGCGGCGCGGCGGGGCGCGGGCGGGCATGCTGTGCGGGAGCCGGGCGCTGGGGCGCCGCGCCGCGCCCCTTTATGCCCGCGCCCCGCCGCGCCGCCCGCCCCCAGCCGGCGCGCCCACCCCCGCTTCCCCTGGCAATAATTACCTGTGGCCCCGCGCCTCTCCCCGCCCTGGATTGCGGGGCGGCGGCGCAAAGGGCGAACCAGAGCCCGCGCAGGGGGCGCCACAGCGGGCAAGGTGCAGCAAGCGCCGCTCCCGGGCGTCGGAGAAAAGGCACCTGTTCCTCTCGGCTACCAGGGGCCACTGAGGATCTTTCGGCGACACTAGTTCCCAGCGCGCCGCCTTCTATTTCCCATCCGCGCGCCCTCCTGGAAAAGCCGCCGTGACCGGGTGCGTCGAGGAAAGGAGGCCGCCAACTTTCCCGAGGAGTTGGGCGCGGGATCTTTGCCTGCCCACCCGGGGTCCGCCCGCCAGGAAGCACCTGCTTTCTCTTCTCTCCCATTCGGAGACAGAGAAAAGTAACTGCCATTACTACAGCCCATTAGGGGCTGGCCGAAAGTGTATTGGGAGGGCTGGGTGGGGAGAGCTAGGTCTGAACTTGAAATGCTGGGAGAGAAAGACTCGTGGTGGACTTTCCTTTAAGGTCTTTGGGGAAGATGCTCGCGTGAAGAGGCACCCTATGCTCGCAGGCCTGAACGGCGCGTCCCGCAGGCCCCCGTCTAGGGCGCCTTGGAGGAAAACAAAGGAGATGCTTTTCTCTCCCTCTTACTGTTATCTTTTAATCATTTCAACCCAGCAGTTATTCTTTAATTCGATCTTGCAGAATTACTTGGTGAACTTCAAATGACAGCTGTGATTGTTCTTCTGAGAGAAACACCAAGGTTTGGACTTTGAGTAACTCTCTTTAACCTTTATTAGCCTTTTGCATCTGTTTTTTGAATAATCACGTTTTAGCTTTCACTCTGAGCTGCGCTGGAGCAGGAGGACCCTGGGTCCCCTGTACGACCGACACCTGATTAGCGAAGGGAAAAGGGAAGAGGGATTTAGCCCAAGCGGCCACTCCCACCCTCTAGGACCAAATGGAGTCATGACGTTTTTCCGGTTACCAAAGAGCCCTTTTGACGGAAATCGTAGAGACACAGTGTCCCTTTGAGTGTGTGTTTATCTGATCTATGAATAACTGGGGATGGACGGTCTGGGCTGCACCTTTGTGATCTTGGCCCTGGGACAATCTCTCCAAGTGTTAGGATCCTTACTTATAAAATGGAGATGGCCGTGTCTGCCCTGCCACCGTAGAGGCTTGTGATGCTCACATGAAAAAAAGTATGCACACAGAGAACTCACATATGGAAAGCCCAGACAAATGTAAGTCCTTGTTAATATCTTTGAATCCCTCTCCAGTACATGTGCCTCAGTCTCAGCACACCTGCCCCTGTGCTGAAAGACTAAGATCCTCACAGAGGTACATCCATTCTCACCCAGTGATCATCCCTGCTCTGTTTCATACAAATTTAAAATCAATAGTCTTAAATGTTGCAGATGAAGGCACTTCTATTAATTTCCTTAAAAAGTAAGCACAACAAATTTATTCTAGTATTTCATGAACTATACCCAACTCCAGCTAGCATATATTATCATGATTAGTAAGATTAAGCCATCAGGCTGGAACAAGACATTGCTATTCTGTTACATGTGGCATTTACATTTTTTGATGAATGTGAAATAACAATGATACTCTAGCAATTAAAAAAATTACACCACGAAACCACACAGTCACACTCTCTTCCAGCTAAATTAAAAGGCTTCTATGTCTGTATGCAGGATCACTTTTCCTTTCTAGAGCTGAAGATTAGAGTGTCTGCTCCTTGTAGCTTGTTAAGTTTCAATTAGAAATGCTTCGTGGGTCTCATGGAAAATAGCTCAGGCCAAATGTTCACTTACTGATGTAGGGTCTGTTTGCTCAGGGCAGATTGTATTTATTGCTACTTTTATTTAACCAATAGTTTAAAAGAGAGAGAGATTTTTTTAGGGTAGTGATTTTAAAAGGGACACAATGACTAAATCCTTCACATTTGAAGTTCTCTCTCTGAGGAGGACATAAAACATGCATATCTCCAGTTGAACATCATAGCTTTCAGCATTTCCAGGGTGTTCCCAGGTGATAGTTAATTTAACCCAATGAAAAAGATTACATGATAATTAAACTTCATTTCCAGAACTTAACTGTTTATCAAGGTTCTCTTCATGGTTATTAAATTCTAGATTCCTGAAGTGTGAATAATTGCTACTGCTGCTTTGCATTTGTTGAGTTTTATTTTGGTTCTTTCACAACAGGCCCCACCCAACATCTAAAATGTGGATTTCATTCAATGCTTTGTTCTTCCGCAAATAAGAGATTAATTAACTTGCTGGGCTTTGAATATGAAGGTGAAGTTATTGATGCATCAAAGGAATTTTTTTTTGAGGTACAGAGAACAGATTAGTGGAGATTTTTAAATTTACGTACTGACTTTTGTCATGGTGATGATTTTCAGCAACCTAAAGGGAGTCATCCAACTGCCATCATCCTTCATCCAGTCCCTTCTCCCGTGCACTCCCAGGACCAGCAGAGTCTTCCCCTGCCAAGGGAACAGAAGGGGGTTCACTGACTCATATGGGCCTGAACAGAACACCACCCCCACCTGCTCTCAGCTGAGTGGTCACAGACATCAGCTCCTATGAGGAGACATTGATATCATCAACAAAAGTCTCTCTCAGTAACCACCATGGGCAAAGCAACCACGAGGAGCTCAAGACTTCAAAATACAAGGGACAACCCCTGCCCTCAGAGACAGCACTGGGTGGGAGAAATAGGACAGAGAAAGCTGATAATAAATAAGTGTGGGAGCCCATGATTGGGTTAACAAATTGTAACAGATCCCAGCCGCTTATTTCCTTAAAGAAGATGTGCTTAGTAACTGCCTTGAGGTTTTAGCAATGACCCAGGCCCCCGGCTATAAACGCTGGGCGTGCCTGCTGTTAGTCTTCTATCCCCAAAACAGCTTTGGGCTGGAATGGTAAAAAGCTGCAGACTCAGAGCTGAGAAGGCTGGTTAGCCAATGACAGGTAAGATCCCCTGAGGGGGGCAACCTAAGACAGGCGCAGCCGCCTGAGTCCAAGTTATTAAGCAGCTGATTCTCATACTTCCGCCCTGATAAGCTGAAAGGTTCAACACGAACATGATTCACCAGAAAGGGTCTTCTGACCTTGAGCCAAGCACCAACAATAAACAAAGTCTTTGTACTCATTGTGATCCCACCCTGTCCTTCCCTAAATTCCTGCATTCCTCCTTTGACTATACTCAATAAATATGAGAGATTTGAGAGGCTCATGGAGTGGGCTCCCGCCCGACTCCCTCTCGCTCTCTTGACTTTTCCAGAGTCTTGAGTAATTCATTTCATCTCAGTGGGACTTCTGCCAGCCAGAACCTACAACTGGTGACGAACCCACAAATCAGTTGTTTAGTTTATTATGTTGGGTGTTAACAAATGACACCTATGATAGGTGTTAGAGGAATTCAGAGGAAGGAGAAATTATCCTATTTTGAGTTGATTGAAAAAGTTTCACAGAGAAGATAGGATAATATCTAAGGCTTAAAGAGTAAAACTTGCAAGGAGACTGGGTGGCAAGGATATAGGGAAGCAAAATATGGAAGAAAAAAGTGTTCACAGTGTATTTGTGGTTAAAAAACGTCTATTTGACTGTGCAAGGAAATAGTGGGATGAAAAGGTAGGTGGGGGTCAGACAATAAAGAGTCTTTAACAGGTTTTATCATCATATCACATCAGAGCTTCTAATGCACTTACTCATTCAACTAATACTGGTTTTGTTCTGGGCACTATCCTAGGCACTGGGGATACAGCAATTAACAAAATAGACCCACAGCCCCTGCCTTCCTCTCATACCACTCTCCCACTCGGCTCTGTTCCAGCCACATTCTCCACCTGGTTGTCCTTGGAACTGGACAACCTCAGGGCCATTCCTTCTCTCTGGAATGCTCTTTACATAACCACCTGTTTCTCCTCAGTCAAGTCTTAGAGCAAAAGCCACATTCTGAGAACAGTCCTTTTGAGATTTCCGTCCAAAGTAGCTACCCCCAGTGACTCTCAACTACAGTGTCCTGTTTTATTTTTCTCATAGAGCTTGTGACTATCTCAAATTATCTTGTTTACTTGTTTATTTCCTCAATTAGAATGTAAGTTCCATAAGGATAGGCATCTAGCTTTTTCTTTGTAGTGCCCACAACACCTAGAATAATGCCTCATATTGTAGGCGCTACATGCATACTTGTGGAGTGAATGGATGAATCCACTGGTAAGAGATGGCTGAAGAATTTTTTTGAGAATTCTGAAGCCACATCCTGGCTTATGAAGGAGGCTGTGATTGATTAGTAATGTCTGCCCTGAGCACAAGGAAGGAAGTGGTCATAACACTACCATATTTGACATCCTGCATACATACTTTGGTGGGCAATGTCCCAAGTCTACTCTATTGAAACCTCAGGTATGTCTGATGATACAACAAGAAACAGAATATGAAACTATGTCACTTTGGAATAGTTTAACTGCCAAGATACCCCACTTCCCATGGTACACTACACCTCTGACAAGCCCCAAAAGATGGAAAAGGCAGTGACAGTAGGGCTCTGAGTTTCTCTGACCTAGCAAGTTCCTCAAACCACAGGGGTTTTCAGAGCCACTAAATATCAGATGCTCCTTCACAAAGAACTAGAAAGGCAACAAGGCACTGTTCCCACCCTCTACTATTCTTGTTCCACTTACATTTGCCAGCAAAACAGAAGCAAACGTGATTTACCATCTAAGAGCTGAACTTTAAATCTGTAAGGGTCTTTGTGGTCCACCTCAATTTAGGAGTCACCGAAAGTTTTTGAGTAGTGGAGTTACAAGAGCAAACAGCAAGATGTGTCAACTTATTTTAAGAAAGGTGCAATATTAATAACCCAATCAATTGATTTGTCAGTAACACAAACTGAGGGGGAGATACGAGAAACTGGAAGATCACTTTGAAAGCAACTATAGTAAGGTGGATAATGAGCTGAGGAAGGCTTCTGCCTAGCACGGTGAAAATGCAAAGAAAAAGAAGCAGAGATGGGAGGCAATGCAAGAGAAGACTGACTGCATATGGGAGGCAACTGAGAGGGAACAGTAAATGATGATTTAAATGTTTTGAGCTGAGTTAAAAATAAAAATGACACCACCACTGAAATTCCTGAGTACATCAGGAGCTGTAATTAATTTTTGATAAATGATGAATTCAGTGCTAAATACATTAAATTTGAAGTGTCAGTCAATTTGTAAGCAAGGACATTAAGCAAATAATTGGAGATATAGCTTTGAAGCTCAGAAGGCAGTTACAGACTAGACCTTTGGATCAGAGCTTTTGATGCCAGGATAGTGAATAAGATGGGGTATTGAAAATAAACAACTAAAAGCCAAGAGCTGTGCCTCATCTCCATCTGTCAGGTGAGTAGGGGGAGTAAAAAGGGAAGAGAAAAAAAGAAGCCACAAGGAGGGCCAAAAGGGCCAAGATAATATGTTTTTCAAGGAAAAGATGTGAGCATTTCAAAAAGGAGAGATGATCAAACTTGGTGAGAAAAGACAACAGATCTACAAATTAGATCATTTGGTGACTTTGGAGGCAGATGTTTTAAGTTGTGATGGGGCTTAAGCGAGACAGATTACAATGTAAGGCATTAAATGAGAGGCTGTGTCAGATGGAAGAATAAAGGCGTCAAGTACATACTCTTCTGACAAGTTGGCCAGTGGAAGGAATGACAAAGGATGGTCACTTGAGGAGTTAGCAGAGTTCAGAGAAAATTTTTTCAAGATAAGGAACTCTGCACATATTTGTACACAGAGGAGGAAAGATGAAGGAGAGGAGAACTGGAAGTTTCGGGGGAAAGATGAGGTCAGCATAGAGCACCAGTGATCTAAAGCAGGTGATTGTGGGCTCTTAAGGTCCCAAAATATTAAACATGGAGACATTAAGATGACCAGAAAAACAAGACCATGCAGCTGGAATGCCCTAGGAACAAAAGCAAGTGCACTGGGGTGGTGGACAAAAAGCTGCTAAAAAGGCAAGAAAAGAGCTCCATAAAGGGCTCAAGACAAGTGGGTTCCCGGGAAGCTGCAGCTCTGCTGAGCTCTTGGAGCTAAAGTAGACCGTGGAGACACTAGACTGGGCTCTGCGTGCTTCGGACGTTCCCCGAAGGATTCATCTTCTCTGAGTGGAGCAGGGAGCCCAAGGGCTTAAGTCCTGTGCCACCTGCTCCCCTCCACCTCCTCCTGCCTCCTTAGCCTGGAACTGACTTGCACATCAACTAAACAGGTCCTGAAACCAGGCTGGTGTCTAGGAGCAGGGAGCATGGCCATCAAGGACTTAGGGCATTGAGGGGCTGGAGGCAAGATGTTTCTCCTCCCTTCTTTTCCTGACAACTACCCTCAATACAACAAGCAGAGACATATCTATCTTCAGCAAGATTGACAGAGGTTAGTGTACGTAACGGAAATGAAAATGAAGGCCTGGTGAGTGAGTTAGCTGAGGGAGAGAGAGATGCATGAGAAGTAAGATGGTTTACCTAATACGGCTCCAGAAAGGCTCCAGATCTGAAATGCTATGAAAGGAGAGGTGCCTCTGGAGGCCTGAAAGCAGGAGCAGTTAGATCCTAATTTTCCACCCTAAGTGCTGTCTGGCTCCACCATCCCCTAGCTCCATAAGGAACTTATTCTCTCTGGAGAAATGGATCCAAGGGGCTACAGCCTTGGGTACAGCACACATGGAGAATAGCATGGGTGAGGCATGGGACTCAAACTTAGGAGAGTAAACCAAATTCTGCATAGCCAGCAGTGGGACCCCCCAACTCTCCTTCCCAGGACTCCAGGACTCCATCAGAACTCCTGGTAGTAACTCTCCATCTGTCACAAGCCCTGCCTATGCACAGAAAGATCCCAGACAGCTTCTTAGTGGTTCATTCCTAAATATAAAGGAACCCAGACAAGAAGCATCAGATATATGAAGGGAACTTCCTCATGGAAGAGTACAAAAACCATCATTAATACTTTCCTTTAAGAGAAAATATTGCATCTATGATACAAGAACAGGATAAGAATAAAAATAGAACAATAGCTAGCCAAAAAAAGAACTCTTGAAAATTAAGAGTAGGATAACAAATAAAAATAAAAGTTTTAAATTGGCAAAATTACTGGAAAATAAGAAAATATCTTAAAAAATAAAGCACTGGAAAACAGGAAAGAAAGGTTAAGAAAAATTTAGGAGATCAAACAAATTACTTGTAAGCACTCAAGTGGAAGAATGGAGAAAACAGAAAGTGTCTGAGAATTGAAGGACATGAGCTTCTACTGAAGCGAGTCTAAGCAGTAAGGCACGTGGCTGTGGGACTTCAGAATCCCAAAGACAAAGGTAAAATCCTAGAGCTTCCAGGAGGCGCAGGGGGATAAGAACCAAAGTAGCCTTGGACTTCTCGAAAGAAACATTGAAAATTACAGAACAGTGGAGCCATGCTTCAATATTCTGAAGGAAAATTATTTTCAACCTGGAATTCTGTACCACACCCAAACTCATAACCATGGGTGGCAGCAGAATAGACACTTCAGACATTAATGGTCTTTTAAAAAGTTCTTTTCATGCACCTGAAGACATAAAAGTATGAAGATATAAACATGATTTTACGCCCCACTAAAACAAGGCAGTAAACCCCCCAAAAAAGAGAAAGCATGAATTACATTAAACAGAGGATTCAAAGCAGGAGAAAAATAAAGGGAATGTGTAGGACTGCAGCAAAAGGAAGCCTCAGGATGCAGCCAATTTAGAGCAAAGCATTCCAGATAGGAGCAGGAGGACAGAGGGTTTCAGGAGGGAGGAAACCAACAAAACGCACACCGAAGGAACAGGTAGGTATCTGATAAACTGTGTAGAGAGAAATTTCACAGGGTTTTGGGAGTAAATAAGAAAACTTAGCCAGAGATTTGAAGTAAAGGATTTCAGTTCTCTGGTCACTATGTAAAGAGCTTGGAAGTCATCATTTCCATCCTCACAAGAGAAAAATGAGCAAAGTGAACATCAACAGCTCCTCTTAGATGCTTCTAAGAAGTGAGGTCACAGGGCAAACTGCTGCCCTGAAAACTGGAAAGACAAGACTTTTCACATAGTACAAAACCAGACTCACTCTTCCTTTGAATATGGCCAGTCTCTTGTCGATTAGAACCAAGGTCAACACTTCAGAGCTTGGATGGCCCAATTAGCACCCATCTGGTCCACTCTGAAGGTCCTATTTTTTTCAGCGAGGGCCTCCTACATGGCCCAAGCATTTTGGTCTTCATAGCTTGCCTTCTACAGTGTGAATTCCGTGATTCTAGCTTGGCTCCTCTTCCTCTTGCTTTCTGTCCCCACCTCTTAGTCTTTGGTCCTCCATTCACCTCCCTCCTGATGCCCCTCTTCTGAGAGCTCAACTAGTCCTGGCTTCAGTTGTGAGAGTTCAGTTCAGATTTGGATGTCTGCACTGTGACCACCTCCCTGCCCTTTCACTTCATGCCTCCAGGGCCTGCCCAGCTTTCAACTGGGAAATGTCAGCCTCTATCTCAAAGTCAACATACGAAAATTGGCAGTGCACACTAGGAATTAACATGAGAAAAATCAGATACGGTGTAAACATGAAAAACATTCAGTATCATTTGTGATAAAAGAAATGTCAATTGTGCAAAAGTAGTCAAGAAAATTGTGAAAGGAAGAGTAAGGGACAAATTTACACTAATACAATCGAAGCAGTATACTGCTGGAATAGGAACAGTGAAAAAGCAGTGAAACATACTAGAAAGTACAGAAACAGCTTTGAATGTGTGTGTGTGTGTGTGTGTGTGTGTGTGTGTGTAGTAATTTAACAAAAGCTAAAATTTAGGGAAAGAAACATTTTTTTAAGACTGAGGTAAATGGCCACTCATTTGGAAAAAAAATAAAGTTAGATTCCAATTCACATCACATTAACAAAGTTGTCCTAGTGGATTAAATAGCAAAGTGAAAAAAAATATTTAAAATACTAGAAAATATATAGGATAAAATTTATTTTATTTTGGGGGGGAGATAATTAGGTTTATTTATTTATTTTTAGAGGAGGTACTGGGGATTGAATCCAGGACCTTGCGATGCTAAACATGCACTCTACTACTTGAGCTATACCCTCGCCACTAGGAGAAAATTTTTACAATCTTGTGATGAAGAAAGCCTTTCCTAGCATGAAGCAAAACCCACATAACATAAAGAAAAAGGTTGACAAATAAATTATGTGTTTAAAGCCACTATAGTCAGTGTCAGATCTATAAGAAAATATTTGCAAAGAGTTAATAGCTATAATCTGTAAAGAGTTCCTGTAAATAATTTAAAGAAAAAATAAGACAAGCCACTTAGTGTGAAAATCATCAAAGGAAATGAACAGGCAGGTCACAAAGGAAAAAAATTAAAATGTCCAATAAACGTTAGCAAACAAGAACTACTAAACTGAGAGCAAAAGAAAGTTTTTAAAAGAGAGAGACGCTATCTTTCACCTAAAAATGGGAGAAATTTTTAACATTTAGGTGTTAGAGTGCAGGAAAATGTGCATTTATATACTACTGATAAAAATGTAAATCTTACAACTTTGGAGGAGGGTAATTTGTCATCATCTGTAAAAAATACACATACCCATGTCATGTGGTGCAGAAATTATACTTCAAGGACTCTGCCTTATAGCAACAGTAATAACAAACACACAAAGATAAAAGTGCACAGATGCCCAGTGTCAAGATGTTTGTAACAGCAGACAATAGGGAAATCCCCAATGCCCATCAACAGGGAAAGTTACACAAACTGTGTTACAAATTTAGGTTTTTTTAAGAACATCTCCTGATCGAAGATATTGACCTCTTACCTCTGAGGCATGGAATCAGAGGAAGGAATTTTCTTCCTTTTGTCTTTGTAAGTACTAACTCTCCATCCCTTATCCCCAAGGAGAAAGAAACAAAAGTAAGAGAGAGAAAAGGAAACACGTGGGCTAAATAATCACATCAGGACTAACTCAGTTTTGTAGTGCCCACGGGTGCAGTGACCAACAAAAATTGATGTTTTATGAATGGAAATGATCCTCATCTCCCTAAGTCTTTTCTTCTCCTTAACTCTTTTCTTTTCCAACTTTATTTATCTCCCAGGAAAAAAAGATATGATATAATACAAAGGGAAATTCCAATCCTGGAACCCATATTCTGATGAAGGCAACATTGAAAAAGAAAGAACAGAGTCTTGAGGAGTGGATGCTAATTACAAAGAAGGGAGAAAGGAAGGGAGAGGGAAGCCAGTCTCAGTAATCATTTCCAGTGGGCATCCAGTCCCTCCTGGTGACGCACCCAGCACCCAGCACTTGGCAGCAACAAGAGTAGGAGTGGTTTCCTGTTCCTGGAAGCTCAATCTCCACTGTGTTCTGAAAGCATCCCAACCATTGTGTGAGTGACTTAATATCCTTTAATAAACAAATCTCCTTTCTGCTTAAACCAGCCAGAGTGGGTCTGTCGTTTGCAGCTGATAGTGACAAATACACCTAATCTTACAGCTTTCTCTAGCCTGGGACTCCACCCTAGTCAAAAAATGGAATCTTGGACTTGGAAGACAGCTTAGAGGTCAAATGATCTAAACTCCCACCCATGTCGGGTCTCCTCTACTCTCCTGAGTCCTCTGCCTTAACATTCCCTGTGACAGAGAAATCACCACCTGGCGAAGACACATAAAACAAATCAACTGTTATTCCTTCCGTAGAATCTGCCTTCTTGGACCTTCTAACAGAGTGTCTTAGTTCTGTCCCCAGGGGCCACACACAGACTCTGGCCGAGAGCAGCAGCATTCCTTGTGGTTTGGAGGAAGCACGTGTCACTCTCACTCTGACCTGTGCTCCTGTGACATTGTATCCAGTGAGCTTCTCCAGGGCAGAGCTTGCTGCCCTCATGCCTTGCCAAGCGCTCAGTAAACACTGGGGAATGAATAAACAAGTGAATGGCAGTTTATATCTCCTCTTAGATGTTGCAGCAACTACAACGCGACTGCGCTTGTGATCAGTCATTCCAGTAAAACTCCAGTGTATGGGCACCAAAGTACCGGCACCAAGCCGTGCTCCCCGTAGTGGGAGGCAGGGAGGGGCTCCCAGCGCCCTCGCAGGAAGCATGACCTGGGGGTGGTGTTAGAGGAGATTAATGACAGATGCTGAGAGGGCAATATTGTGGCCCAGGCTACAAGGTGTCTTGAGAAATGAGAGGCTGGAAAAGAGGAAACAGGAATGAAGTGGGAGTTGTTACTATTTCACACTACACAATGATCTGCCCTGAGCTTCATGGGATGCGAGCTGAAGCAACAGTTCAGGGGAGAAGGCTGGGGCCGTGTCATCAGACTGGGGGTGAGGGGCTTCCACCACCAAGATCCTCTGGGAGCAGTTAACCACTAGAATGCCAGAGGTGAGGTCAGGCTGGCTGGAACTTGAATTAAATGTACAGAAACCAAACCAAAACCTGAAATTTATTTAAAATTCCAAAGGGTTTACTCACTCATTCAGCAAATACTTACTGATCGCCTACAGTGATGGGCATTTATGTGGCCCCCACAAAGACGTGCGCCTTCTAATCCCTGGGACCCATGAGTATGGCAAAGGGAGCTGCAGGGCAAAAGGGACTCAGCAGATGGGAGTAATCTTGAGATAAGAGAGATTATCCTGGATTATCCAAGTGCCATGAATGGAATTGTGTCCCCCAAAATTCGTATGTTGAAGCTCTAACCCCTAATGTGATAGTATTTGGAGATGGGGTCTTTGGGAGGTAATCAGGTTTAGATGAGGTGAAAGGGTAGGGCCCTCACAATGGGATTAGTGCACTCACACAGACACCAAAGAGGAGTCTTCTCTCTCTCTCAGCCTCTCCCTCCCTCCCTCTCTCTCTCTCTCTCTCTTTCTTTACCAGGGAGGACATAGCAAGAAATCAGCCATCTACAAGCCAGAAAAAGAACTCTCACCTGAACCCAACCATGCTGGCACCCTAGTCTCAGACTTCCAGCCTCCAGAACTGTGAAAAAAATTCATTTCTGTTGTTCAAGCCCCCCAGCCTAGGTATTTGGTTGGTAGATAGCCCAAGCTGACTAATACAATAGGTGGGCCCAGTGTAATCACAAGTGTCCAAAAGGGAAATCAGGAGGAAGAGAGACTCACAGGAGACGTGATGTTGGGGTTGGGGTTACTGTGAAGCAGGGCCACACATCAAGAAAAGTGAGCAGCCTTTAGAAAAGGAAAAAACAAGGAAACAGATTTTCCCTAGAACCTCCAGAGGGAAAACAACCTTGCCAGCACTTTAATATTAGAGCTGTAAGATAATTAATTTGTATTGTTTTAAGCCACCAAACTTGGGGTAATTTATTACAGCAGTGATAGGAAACAAACACATCTACCATGTGCCAGACATTGAACTATGCATTCAGCATACAGTTACGAACAAAATCAACAAAATCCCTCTTCTTGTGTCATGTACATTCTAGTGAAAAGCAGACAAAATGAACAATAAGCATATTAAGTACATTGCTTAGTGTGCAGTATATTGCGCAGAGACACATGCTATAGGAAAATAAATAGGAAGGAGAACGGGACTGCCAGCTGATGGGACTGGTTGCAGTTTTAAACAGGATGGTTGGGGTGAGCTTCACTGAGGAGATGGCATTTCAGCAGAGATCTGGAGGAGGTGAGAGTGAGCTGTGAATACATCTGGACAAGGAATAAATGACCCAGAGGGAACAGCCAATGCAAAGGGCCTCAGTTCAGGGTGTGGCTGACCGGATTAGGATGAGCTAGGAGCCACCAAGGCCACAACAGAGAATGCCGGCTCCGATTCTGAACACGACAGGAAACTGCTGCAGGGTTTGAGCAGAGGAGCAACGTGAACTCACGTAGCTTCTGAAGGATCGCTTTGCCTGCTCTTTGGGGAAAAGATGGGAGGTAAGGGGGCTGGGAACACGGTAGTTGGTAGCAGTGGAGGTGGTGCAAAGGAGTCAGATTCTAGATCTATTTGGAAAGTAGAGCCAAAGCATTTCCTGACAGATTAGCTGTCAGAGAGAGGAGTAGAGGGGGCCTCCGAAGTTAAATTGGGAGCACAAGGTTAAACCAGAAGCAAAACATGGAACCACTTGTTAGAATTCCAATGAATAAACTCAAAGTAATCCTATGACCATTAAACATGTAAATAAAAGAAGACAGAATTTGGGGACCATTAAAGAAACACAGATAAAAAGGGAGAGCATTTGGGGACTTAAACTGCAATGTGTTGGTGGGAGTTCAGGGAAAGAGATACCCTTAGATGATGCTTATATGAACTGGGTGCAGGCTAAGCTGAGGTAACAACAACCACAACAACAAAAATACAGGAGCTTAAACAATACTGAAGTTTATTTCTCACTCACATGACAGTCCCAGAGAAGACAACCCAGAGATGATGCTGGTTCTGCCATGTGTTTCCAAGGTTTCTCCTGTCATCACCATTTCTCTAGCCGTCGAGGGAATCAACAAGAGAGTATCCGGAGTAAGCATGTTAAAGGGGAGGATTCAGAAGGTGGCAAACACATTCTGTCCTGCACATCCCACTTGCCAAAACAAGTCATATGGCCATACCTAGCTGCAAGGGAAGCTAAGAAACTAATCTGCAGCTGGCAAGTTGGGTTCCCAGCTACAACTTGGGGATACCTATCACCCTGAGAGAGGCGGAAGTGGGCAGCAGGGGAGACTCGTCCTCCTCCACTGCATCTTCACTGGGAGCACAACTGGGACAGCCTTTCTCAAGAGCAACTGGGCAATGCAGATTGAAACCTTAAGATGCTGAATCACAGCTTCACTTCTAAAAATTAACCTAAAGAAACCATCATGCTATTTCACCAAGTGTTGAGGATATAAATTTTAAATTAAATTCTAAACAATAAAATATTCTAGGGCATCAGAGAATTTAGAGTCTAACACCCGCCTTGTAAGTTTAGGCCTATTTACTTGTCTGTTTCCTTGCCCTAAACTGTGTGAACCCTGAGGATCAGGGCTGTTTCTTATTCATTTTTGATCTCATGGACTCAGCACTAAATATGTATTTGGAGAAAAAAATGAACAAAAAAGAAAGAATCGTGAATGTGAACAGATACTTAGCTACAAGAACAATTATTGCAAAAGAATTGGATGCAGCAAAAGAAATGAAACAACCTTAATATCACTATGCAATGACATAGAAGGTTTACAATGTACTGTTAAGTGTTAAAAAAGCAGGTTATGCAATTTTAGGTAAATCACAGTCCAGTTTATGTTTTAAAATACACACACAAATCCATACATAGTTAGTAAAGTATATAGCAAAATTTTAAAAATAATTATTTATACCAAAAATAATTAATTTTTCCTCTTTTTATTTCCTCACATTTACTTCCTCCTGCTCATTTCTCTGTTTCTTTCAGTGATGATGATATTCGATATTCTCCCATCTCCAGGCTTAAAACCCTGGAGTTATCTTTCATTTCTCTTTTCCCTTGCCTTCTATATGCAATGGTCAGATAGACTGTGTTGACTCTTTCTTCAAAATGTCTCTTGCATTTGTCCCTTCTGTCCTTCCTCCCATACTTCTGCTCTCCCAGTTTAAGCATTTTGTCACTTCTCCAAAGGGCAGATGTTGAGTTTCAAAGAATGAACATATCTCAAATCATAATTGCAAATGTGAAAGCAGGCATTCAAGGAGAGAAATGGAAAGGAAAACAGACAAGGGACATGCTGGGAAAGCACAATTTGGGCAGAGAACGGAAAAAACCTTGTTGTCTCCTCCGGACAATGGTTTCTTCATCCTCCCTGCAGCCCCCAGGACTTTAAAAGATGTGCCATCAGCCTACAGTTCCTCCATCACAACCATGTAAACTCCTCTCATTCACTGAAGACTTCAGCATCTGACTCATGGTCCTTCCCTCTTCACCCTTACGATGATTTCAATATTCATGCAGACCCTCTCCCCAGCTTTCTGGCCTCTAAATACAATAACCTCCTCATCTCCAAGGATCCTGGTCTCCAACTTACTTTCACCACAGACTCCCATGTCATACCCTAGACTTTGTCATAAGCAATCATTGCATCGCCTCCGAAATCTGTTTCAGTCATCCTACTCTCTGCCACTCGCCACCTTCCCTCTTGTTCCCACTAGCACTTCCCTGACGACGACTCTCTGACTCCACTAGGACTGACAGTCCTTTGACCTTGCCGGTGTCTATCATCCTGACCCTACCCATCACCTCACTTCCCTCTTCACAAAGCTTGGATTCCTTTGTCCACCATTATAATCACTTGCTAGCCTTCTTCCTCAGTGTCCTACCCTTCTCCCTTCAAAGTACTAGTCTTGTGAGCTGCTGATGGAACCATGCACCCAGCTTCATTCTGAACATAGGTCTGTCTCTCTGGGACCTGAGGGCCTTCCCGTGGAAACAGGAACAAGGGTGCAGAGGTACTTTAAGGCACCGAGGGGGCTTCTGAGCATCAACCTCGCTCAGGCCGGCGGAGCCAGCAGTGTTCGTGCTGGATCGGGGTTGGTGCGTAGGCTGTTCAGCTGCTGGGTGGCCCTGAGCAGCCCTCCAGCACCTCAGAGCAGCATCTCCCTGGGGTGGTCTGCCCCAGGCGCCAGTCACCACCCAGGTCCGAGAAGCTCTGGGAGGGTAGGGCATTCTAAGTCCTTTCTTTCTTGAAAGTTCTGTTGAAAGAGTATAAAATCAGGGGGAAAAAAATACTCCAATGGCTTCTTAAGTTTATTTTCCAGAAGCTCCTAAAAATGACAAATTCCTTAAGAAAAGTAATGTATTCTTCTTCTTCTTCCTAATGGACCGCTGGGGAGAATTAAGCAGGCCACTGCAGCGAACAGACTCTCCCTGCTCCTCTGGCTACAGTGGTTACTAGGTCATGCTGTTCTTGGTCCTGTTGTCAGCTACAGCCTTTCCCCATATTGTCTAACATGAGGGAGTGGAACCGCTTCCAGCAGCTGACCTCCCACTTCAGCTGCAAAAGCTACCCCCTCAGAAAGTCTGACCAGGGCACCGCGATGGGCTTCTCCTTCCTCTCCATTTTCCAGCCAGAGGCCCAGGTTGCGGGCAACTTCTCATATTCATCCAGAAAAGAGGTCACTTACAGTGCTCCACGTGTCCTCTGAGGACTAGAAAAGGAGGAAATGGACAGAGAGCTTGGCATCTGATTGAGGAAGCAAGTTACACCCTAAAGAGGACACTCAGAAAACACAAGCAAGTGTGTGTTAACAAAACATGCACTTGGAGCGAGGAGAGAGGAATGAAAATAAGGGGCCATGAGAGAACGGGATGGGTTTGTTCAGGACGCTTTTCTTGTTAAAAGCCAGTGCGTTGGTTACGAAAGCCCTAGCAAACTAATATATGTGCAAGTCATGATCGTCCTTCGAAACTACCTTACCTCTATTCTCACGGTCACCCATCCTCAAAACACCTTCAAAGTATTGAAACTTTACGGATGACACAAACTGACTTAATCCTTAAATATGGAAACGAAACCAAATGATACAAGAAAAAGCAATGTTTTTAAACGGGTCTAGGAGTAAGGCAAGAACTACATACCAGCTGGATTCACCCAGTGACTAGAAAGACCCAGAAGCATTCACTAATTTTCCCAAGGAAATGCAGTCAATACATGATGGATGATTTGACCATGACCGTGACCGCTCCTGCTCTTCCCTCTTTGCCACAGCAGCTGTTGTTGTTGTGTGGTCCACCTTCATTCACTGATCACATATTATTACAAAGCAATGTGGGACAACGACGTACCTGACATATGCAATTCATTTTATTGCCACAAACTTTCCTGAGTGCTTAAAATGAATTTTTCCCTCTGTGAAGAAGCCCTGAGCTGTGGCAATGGCCCAGGGCAATCCCTTACACCCAAGGGCCTGGGAGGGAGGGTGGGTCATAGAGAGGGAGGAGACAGACACACAACTACCAAACATGTTGTGTGCGCCAGCTTAGAGACACGAATGAGAAGTTGGGGTAAGAAAATTTCAAAGGTTCTTTCCAACAATGATTATACCATGACTCACTCTTGTCACGTAGGCCGTGATTAGTATGTGATTTCCCGTGAAATGTTTCATGCTACTATTAAATATTATTTAACTCCTGTTATTATTTAATTCTTCTTAAGTTCAAATGTTGTATCCCAAACTATCTTTGAAGTTTCCTAAGACATATTTTTTTACTTTCTTTACACCAGTGTCTATGGCATGGGAACTCAGTAACTACATGTTCACTGATGGTGAATGTAATTGCTTTCAAATAGACAGATATCCCTGCTCTCTCCTCTTCCTGTTTTACCTTCCCTGCTTACTAAATGCTGGAGATACAGAGTATTTATGTCTGGAGAGGGATGATTTCCCTTTTTCTGAAACTTGTTTTATAAGCTTAAGCCTTTTTAAAGACGGTATTTAGTGGCTTGAGAAAAACCATACTAACAAGGGGGAAAGAGCAGGATACAAAATAGTATACACAGAATATATCCTAATTTTAATAGAGAACATGAGAGAGACAAAGAAGTATGTAACTGGAAATCCCAGATGTCACAAGCCTACAAATATGAATGCTGTCACACTAGTATTTAGATGCCACAGTTTCTGTTCTTGCTCCCTTCTGCATACCCAGAACCTGGGATGCCCCCCTGCCAAAGGTCTCTGCACGTGCTCATATCTGACTCTCAGGTAGAGGACCACCTGGCATCTAGCATTTTCACCTGTTCCTGCTCCCCAGACGTTGTCCACTGCTGGTGCAGCCCCGGGAAGGGCTACTAACACCCAGCAGGAAATGCCAGTGTCTGCTCAAGGCGGGCTCCGTTCCTGGAATCCTCACTTTTGGTACCAGGAAACACAGCAATGGCTTCCTCTTCAGCTCCAGCACGTTGTCACCCAGGCCCCAAAGCCATACTCTGTGACTCCAAACTCAAATATCCATAAAACAAGTCATTTTGTTGCTTTTTACAATTCCTCTCCCTCTAAAGGCTGCAACTCCATGTGGAGGGCCCGGTGGGGAAGGGATACCACACCTTTCTCCCTGCTGCCTCTGTCCTCATCTATCTTTACTTGGGCCTTAAGGGACACAAAATTCCAGCACATCCCTCTCCCAAAACACTTGTTCCAGAGAACCATGCCCCCAATCAAACATACACTCATGCCTGGAGGGGGCAGCAGTCCAGTCAATTTCCAGATAGTTAAACTCGGGAGGACTCAGTGTGGTTTCAGCTAGGACATCCTGTTACATGTCGGGAGGGATGTATATGTGTGTATGTGTGTGTCAACAAAAAGGCCAGAAGGAAATGCACCCGAATGTTAATCCTAGCTTCCTCGGTGGGGTGACATCCCAAATAATTTTGATCTTTGTGCGTTCTTTATATAATTTCGAAATTTTCTAGATTATTAGTTTTATAATCAGAAAAAGAAATGTTGATTAAAAATGTCTGCATCAAGCTTGCATGACAGCCAGGGAGCTGCTCTTGTGAACAGCTCCCACGGAAGTCACGGAGTAGAATGAGAAAACAATGCAGTGAAAGCAGAGGTGTTAGCACGGCGTGGCTGATCCGCATGGGATCCAGCCGGATATCTCAGATGTTCTGGGAGGTGCCGAATCTGTTGGGGGCCCCACCATTATTTTAGTTCATTAAGAATGAAGAGCACAGAGGAAAACTGATTCCTGGTTGGCATGTTGCCTGATGAGTCTCAAGATTCACAAAAGCAAGGAAGTTCATTTTAGGGAAAAAAAAAAAAGTAAGTCATTCATGTGGACCAATAGGTTTGGAATTAGTGGAAACCTCACCAGGAAAGCTACAGGAGTTGTCAGAGGCAGCCTAACGAAGACATCTACTGAATAGAACAAGTTGACCATTCAGATCATGTTATGAAGAGAACAGAGAACATTGCTGTGAATTAATTAATAGTGCTGTGTGCATTAATGAGCAGGAACTGACGGAAGAATCAAAGGCATAAGGAGGCAAACTGGCTTTTAGAATAATAATAGTGTTCATGCAAAACACTGGCGAAACAAACTTTAAAGTTACTTTTAAATTAAAGATGACCCATATGTGCTCAAAGAAGGAGAGTATAGGTTCTGTATGTTTTGTGTCCCCTGAGAACATAAGCACCAAGAAGTCAAGGTTGTGATGTATGTATTACATAATAATTCAGTAAGGATATGGTGAGTTTGCTTAAATAGGTATAGAATGACGGTTTCCAAAGATGCATATACATAAAGTTACATGCAGTAGAGAAAGAATTTTTCTCTAGTACAAGAAAGAACACACTAGCTCCTAATGAGACAATAGGAATATTTCTTTAAGCCTGATAAGAAATAAATTGTTTTTTACAATCTACAATGTGTTAAATTCACTATTTGGGCTATTGTTATGGAAAGCCAAGCCACTTACAGAAATAAAAATAAAAAGAAATTCAAAACTCATTATAATTAGCGTAGAGCTGCAAATACAGAAGAAAGAATAAAAATCATGACAATTATTCTTCTGCTTCACAAGATTTTCAGCAGCTTAGATCCCAAGCAAACTTCCTTAAACTGAGTTATATTGCAAACCAAAAAGGGATTGCAGTAAAGCAGGACAGGCATTTCCAAAAGAGGAAATAACGGGGAAACTGGTAGCATGTACTGACCTGTGTTTTAAAGTAGCCATCTAAAGAAAATAGATAATCTCACCCTTTCATTATTTTTTTCCCGCTCATCAAACCCACATCTCTGTATGTGGTAGTCTCATGTCTGTAGAACACATCTCTAGTAGCACGGAGGGGAAGTCAGGGATTGAATTGAGAGAGAATCTAGTTTGGAACTTTCATTCTGTTCCCCAGTATCTAATGCCTGATAATGAAAACAGTATCTTCAGAAACACTCCAAATCTAACGTGCTTTCCCAAGGCAGAAACACTTGAATTAGTCACCTAATGGAAAGCTTGTTCCCAATCAGGGCCATCTTGCCCCGGGAGAAGAGGCACGTTGCTGTTTTCGGCCCACCTGTGCCTACACCTCCAGCCTCCGCCCTCCTGCGACTCGCTCCTGCACGCCTCCTCAATTTTCACTTATAGGACTTAGGGCAGTGGCTTTCAAACTTGATTTTAGCTGCTGAATCACCTTCCTTGAAGGGAGCCTTATATATTAGACAATTTTTTCTCTTGTGACAGGGACTTGTAAGATTTATTCTCTTAGCAACTTTCAAATATGCAAAACAGTTTTTGGAGTTTTTTGGCTTCCAACAGCAATCATTTATTAGCTCATAGTTTCTGGGGTTCAGGAATCTGGAGGTGGCTGAGCTGGATGCTTTCTTTCCTGAGGTTGCAGGCAGCACATTGGCTGTTGGCGGGAGGCCTCAGTTCCTCGTATGTGGACCTCTCTATATGGCTGCTTGAGCATCCTTATGACACGCGGACCAGCTCCCCCAGAGTGAGAGAACGAGGCGGAGCCATGATGTCTTTTATGACCTGATCTCAGAATTGATGTGCTACCATTTCTGCTGTGTTCTACTGGCTACCCACATCAGCCCTGGTCTATGTGGGCAGGGGCTACACAAGGGAACAGGAGGTAAGGATGGTAGGGTGCCACAATCCCCAGTACAGACAAGACTGTTTCCTAAGCCTTAGATCCTAGCACTCAGCCCATCTATCAAATATTCCCCTAGACAGACCAGGGTCTCTTTGAACATATGTACAAATCTGAACTCAACTCCACAAGCCTAGAAAAATTATATTAGGTAATTGTGCAAAACAGTATTATTAACTACAATACAGACTAATGGTGAGTCAGATATTATTCATATAAACTCTCAAATAAATGCATAATTACAAGCTTCTATAAGTACTAGCAAGGAGTACATGAGGTTTTGAGAACTTGTAACAAGAAGACCTGATCGACTTTGATCAGACTTCTCTGAAGAAGGAATGCTGAGCTAAATCAGAGTTAATCCACCGGTGTCTAAATTCAGCGCACCAAAATGAAACCTTCGAGAGGGCAGGGAGTTTATCACTGAAGCACCAACATCTGAATCAGTGCCTGCGTGTAGCAGGTTTTCATTAAGCACGTGTGAGGGAACGCATGAACTATGCAAGAAGAAGGAAAAGGAGAGTGAGGGAGTATTCCAGCACTGTGATAAATGCATGTGCAAAGATCCTGCGACAGGAGGGAGCATGGGGCACACAAGGGACTTAAAGGCCAATGTGCAAGGGCAAAGAGAAGAAAGGAAAGGGTGGAATGAGAGCACAGAGAGATAGGTAGGCGCATACCAAGAATGCGTCACCTAAAGATTTTTTTCTTCAACTTAACAGACAGATTTTTAAGAGGGGAAGAGGGATAGGAGATGACCCAACCAGATTTGGCTTCAGTGTGGACACTGAGGTGAACGGCTGGGCATATTTTAGGCAGAGAATCCTGTCAAGAAATAAGAGATTTGCTCAGATAAGAAATATCCTAGAGCAGAGGCCGGCAGACTTTTTCTGGAACGAGCCAGATAGTTGGTACGGCTTTGCAGGCTGCACAGTCTCTGTCACCAGTACCCATGCTGACGCTGTGTGACAGCAGCTGTAGACAACAGGTAAATAAGTGAGTGGCTGTGTTCCAGTAAAACTTTACTTATGAACACTGAAAACAAAAAAGAAACGAGATAACAAAGTAGCTTGGACTGCAATGGCAACTGAAGATGGAAGGAAGTGAATGCATTTGGGAAATATTTAAAACATAAAATCAACAGGACTTGGGCAAGCCACTGGGTAAGACAAGTGACAGAGAGAGAGCGATGCTCACTTAGAGTCTGGCTTGTGCCAATGAGCTGCATGGCTAAGCCATTCCCCGAGAGAAAAATAACTGAAGGAACAACATTTCTTGGGGATGAATCACAAGGTTTTTTTGGACGTGTTGGGTTTAAAGTCCCTTTGATACAGGCAAGCAGTCATGCACAGAAGGCTGTGCTGTGGGTTTGGAACCCAGAGTCTGGGGTAGAGATATGAACTTGAAATTTATGGTGTAGAATGCTCATTGAGCACCAGTGTCTGGCACGTGGTAGGAATTTAATAAATATTTGTTGACTTAACAAATGATTGGGGGTTATTAAGGATTCGTTTTATTAGGGCATGTTGGCTTTGTAGGACTTAGAAATAGCTAAATATACTTCTAAGGCTTTATTTTTCATAAAAGACTAATACACAAATAATCCAAATAACATTTCATCTTTTCCAAATCTATCACATTTTTCACGTTACAGCTTATTTTTAATTATATTTCTTGGCTTTTAATGGTTTAATAGCATTGCTCGAGATAAAAGCTACATTGAAGATAGAATCTCATTTATTATATGTCAGTTTATCTTACCATGTAAGCAAGATAAAGGATCTTAGAAGATACTTTTCTCCAGCAATAAATTTTTATTTTTCTCTCTGTTCTTGTGGCACATAAAATTCCCTAACTAAAGCTAATAAACAGTCTCATTACCCCATGTTCATAAATCATATTTAGGCTCAGATATCATCAGAAAGAACAAATACAAATAAAGTGTCTGGAAAAAGTAAAGTCTTAATAAGTATTTATTAAACTGAATTGAGTTGATAGATTAGAAGTATTTTTCCCTTCTCCTGCTCCATTTACTTACTTATTCCCTCGTATCCTTGCAGCCAATCCATTTCCCCTTCCCTCATCAAACATTCTGCTGTGTTTTACAGAAACCTTGAAATGTTTGTTGCTTTGTGCAAATATATATTTTCTCCCAAAACATATTCTCAAACTAATTACTTTAAAAATTTGCATAACATCATTTAATTATTACATGTTGTTTTGACCATTTCCTATCAGCAAAAAGATAAGCACATCTCCCTTCTCCTTTTTTTAAAAAAATGACTGCACTTCTATGCTGAAACTATTGAAATTATGTATTTTTTCTTTTTGTCTTTTTTAATCTATTTTTCATTTTTTAAACTGAGGTAAAATATACGTAACATAAAATTTATCATTTTAACCACTTTTAAGTGCACGGTTTAGTTGCATTAAGTACGTTTACAACATGGTGCAAGTACCACAACCATCCAACTCCAAAATTTTTTCATCACCCGAAACTGAAACTCTGTGCCCATTAAACAGTAACTCCTCATGCCACCATCCCTCCAAACCCTGGCAACCCCGACTCAGCTTTCTGTCTTTATGAATTTGACTACTATCGGTAGCTCATGTAAGTGGAATCATACAATATTTGTTCTTTTGTGACTGAGATTTCACTTAACAAACTGTCTCCGAGGTTCATCCATGTTGCAGCATATGTCAGAATTCCCTTCCTTTTTAAGGCCAAATAATATTCCATTGCATGTCTGTACCACGCTTTGTTTATTCATTCATCTGTTGACAGACACCTGGATTGTTTCCACTGTTTGGCTACTGTGAATAACGCTGCTATGAACATGGCTGTGCAAATATCTGCTCAGGTTCCTGCTTTCCCTTCTTTGTGGTATATACCCAGAAGTAGAATTGCTGGATTATATGGTAATTCCATGTTTAATATTTTGAAGAACCACCATACTTTTTTCCACAGTGGATCCACCACTTTACATTCCCAGCAGCAATACACAGGTTTCCAATTTCTCCACGTCTTTGCCAATACTTGTTATTTTCCGGTTTGTTTTTGCCTTCATGATAGCCATCTGAATGGGCGTGGAGTGGTGTCTCATTGTGGTTTGGATATGCATTTCCCAAATGATGAGTGATATTGAACATATTTTCTTTGGATTGCCCATTTTTCAATCTAGTTGTTTGCTTTTTGGTTGTTGAGATATGGGAGTCCTTTATATATCCTGGGTATTCATCCCTTATCAGATATATGATACATGATTTGCAGAAATGTTCTCCCCTTCCATGGGTTGCCTTTCAGTCTCTTGATAGTATCCTTTGATACACAGAAGTTTTTAATTTTGATGACGTCCAAGTTATCTACTTTTTTCTTTTATGGCCTGTCTGTGCTTTTGATGTTGTAGCCAAGAAATTACTGCCTAATTTAACACCATGAAGTTTTTCCCTTATGTTTTCTTCTAAGAAGTATATAGCTAAGACATACCTTTTATTTATAGAAATAGAATCATGTTATATAATTCATGTTTCTTACCACTCAGTGCTATAGTTTTAAGATCTATGCATGTTCCTATAGGAAAATTGAATCTGTTGCTTCTAGCTGCAATATAGTCCTCCATGGGGTTCACCCTTACCTTTTCCCTATCCACTCCTGATGAGGGATATCAGATTGCCTCTATAACCTGCCCTAGACAACCTGCAATCAACACCCTTGGTCACACATGTGGTTGGACTGAGTAAGGTCACCGCCCCCCAGATGACTGCCCCAGTCTACTCTTCCACCAACAGAGCAAGATGCTCCTAATCTCACATCCTTGGCAACAGGAGGCAATATCCAGCTCTCTCATTATTGCCTAGTTAATGGGCACCAAGTGGTATCTCATTATTTTATTTGCATTTCTCTTATTAATAATTTTAGGGCATCTCTCCATATGTTTATTACCTCAAAGAGTTTCCTCGTCTGTACAATGCCTTTTCCATATTTTGCCCATTTTTCTATTGGAGTACTTTGTTGTTGCTGATATGCAGAAGTTCCTCATAGTCTAGATGTCAATCCCGCATTCATTTTAGATATTATAAATACCTTACCTCTTCGTGTCACCTGGGATCCACGTGACCAACCACACATGTTTTATTTTTACCTTATTACATTTAGCAGTTCCACATTTTAAAAATGAATTATTCTGCCAACCATAAAATTTGTATTTTCTATGATGCTTGTTCCTCTCCTTAATGAAATTAGTTAATAGAAGTGACGCAGTTAGAACAGTCTGGCGTGTGTTAAGCAGTCAATGCATGTCATTGTTATCGTCACTGTATTTAATTCAAATATATGTTTCTCATATGAAATTGTCTCATATGACCTAACAAGTATAATTGCCTTAGGATGCATTCAAGCGATTGAAAATTGAGGTCACTGTGATGTCTTTATCAGCAAACATGATACAGTTATTTAATACTATTATTAGAAGACAAGAAAAAATAAGAGAGACACAATCCACTATTTTGACTCATGTATGGTCTTTGGGGATTGGAGGGTTTTATGTGCCACAGAAATTATAGCATCTTTAAACTTTTAAGAAAGGCATGGCATAACTCCAGCCTTTCTGTTTCACTGCTTTACTCTCTCTGACTCTCCACTCTCGTGTCACCTTGTAGTGACCCCTGGTCTCCTCATTCTACATACTGAGTGTCACTTTCATGTTAAAAAAAGAAAGGAAAAGAAAAGCTCAAAGGTGATGTGTTCTTTTGCTCCCTTTAAATTCCCCAAGTAAATGTTGTCACAGTTCAATTCCTGGAAACATGGCCTCACGTGAAGGACTGAAGGGTCTACAAGAAAGGCTGCCTCTTTCATCTCCTTCACAAGGACCCCCAGGCCCTTTCTTCGAGCTGCGCCTTCGCCTCCCAGGCATGACTCCCGACTTCACTCAGCACCCTCGCTCTTCACCTTTACTATCACGATCAAAACACCTGCAGTCGTGGCAGTGGGTGAGGTGGAGGGTGGAGTCCATAGGGAATCACGGATAGACGCATGTGCCCTGAGTAACCACAGCTTCTGATCATCCTATGGCCGATGCAGATCAGGGTAAGCACAGAATAGTTTTTTTAATATCGCTCACATACTTATTTCAATCAATTAAATATAAATAAACAAATGAATTGATTGTGATGTCAGGAAGATACTTTCTCCCTAGATTTCTTACTTCTACAATGCCTGAGACATTCTGATTAACCATGAGAGTGATACTAAGAGAGACGGACAGACAGACAGACAGATAGATACTGACAGTGGACTGTCAAGTGTACATTTTCCCTTTGGAGAATGAGGTCAGATTGAAGTTGAGCGATTTTCTTCCATAAGTAATTGAATAGTTTCATGTAAACAATAATTACTTCCTAATTCTTTTCCAGATTTTTCATTAATGTCATATTGCATAGCAAATTTTTAGCCACAAAATATTAAGAGGAAGATAACTCAATTTTCATCACAGTGAAGGCACTGGGATGCCAATCACATCAGTAATTTTCTCATCAAGGTTGCTGCATGGAACCATTCCCTTAGAAATACTTTATTTAATGCCTTTTCATCCAAAAAAAGAAACTGCTCTGAACAGCTAAATGCGGGTGTTACTGCTTTTTAAATGATGCCCAGTATTTTCTTTTTCCAGATTAGAGCACTGTTACATTATGGATCAAAACATGAACGAAATGGTTCAACTTTAGCAGTGACCTTTGTTTTAATACATTGACTATGTTTTCTTAGTGGTTTTGTAAACTTTGGCCATCTGTTACTGAGCTGAGAGGACCACAGATTTCCTCTTCAAGTGAAGTAAGATGCAGTATATTTAACCTCTGCATGTGTAAAACCAACTACTTTAAACAGGAGAATGATGGATCCAAGTCCAGCTGAAGTCAAAAAGTTAACATTTTAGAAGCGTTCCTAGCAGCATTTCTGCAAACACCTTCACAGTGTGTGACTTGTACAATGTCCTCATGGACTGAATGTTTATGTACCCTTGAAACTCATACGTTGAAGTCCTAACCCCCAATGTGATGTATTTGGAGAGGGAGATTTTTATAGGTAATTAAGGTTAGACGAGTCTTTTATGGTTTCAAAGGTTGAGGTTTTCATGATGGGATTAGTTTCTTTACAGGAAGAGAACAACCAGAGCACCTTCCTTCTTCCACGTGAGGACACAGCAAGAAGGTGGCCATCTGCAAGCCAGGAAGTGGGTCCTCACCAGGAACCAAATCAGCTGGCACCTGGATCTTGGGGAGATCAGTTTTTTTGCTCTTGTCAGGCCTTCAACTGCTTAGATGAGGCCCACCCATAATATGAAGAACAACTTGCTACTCCCAAAGTTCACCAGTTTAGATCCTAATCTCATCCAAAATCACCCTCCAAATAGACACATAAAATGAACCATCTAAGGAACCTAGATAATTGAAAAACTATATAGGGGTCCTCAATGATCAGGAAGTAATTGCACTAATTAAAAGCTACTATTAGTGTTATTACTATATATAGCATCCCAAAGTTAGCTAGCAGTTTCCTCTGCTTTTGAACACATGGGGGACACATTTTTTCTTGATCATTTCATTTACTCAGACATGTGAAAAAGAAGTGTTTCATTACTGAGTACAATGAAACACAAATATAAACACTCACCAAAACAATACACTTAATGTTTTGGGTTTTTTTTTGTGCCACTGAAATAGCTCAAGCCAAGTACCTCTTGACACTGACAAGGCCCTTGTCCTGGAGTTAAGTGTCACTGTTAAGTTAAAATGTCCTGTTCATTTTATGTGTCTATTTGGAGGGTGATTTTGGATGAGATTAGGATCTAAACTGGTGAACTTTGGGAGTAGCAAGTTGTTCTTCATATTATGGGTGGGCCTCATCTAAGCAGTTGAAGGCCTGACACACAAACTAGAGGGCACTGAGGTGCCGTGTGTGGGCACTGGGGCCCAGTGGAAGACTTTGTACTGTGAGGTTTAGGGTAAATGAAATGTGCTCTCTCAAGCTTGGTAAACATCTGGACAAACATATATTTATCCTCTAAGTTCATTGTTGAGATGAGGCCCAATGCTTTTCATCTTTATAATTAGAGCAGGCAAGAATGTGTTTTTAATCTTCTGAATCAAATTTTCTTTTGTTTTGTAGGCACAAAATGACAATTCCCAAAAAAATCTGCACGGAGAAAGAAACTAATCACTCACACAGAAAAGCTACTTTATGAGACCCTGGTGTGTGTTTGGGGGTAGGGGTGGTCAGGGTGGGCGGATGAGAATTCTCCATTTTTCAAAAGAGATAAAATGGCTCAATTTTAAAAGAAGAACCTAAATGTGAACAGAAATCTCTTCCCTAATGCTTTTCCACCATGTTCGGTCCCATTCAGACAAATGAACTAGTGGCATTGTTTTTTAAAACAGGGCTCAGAACTTAGCGCTATTCCTCACATAATTTTCCATACCCAAAGCACTGTTTTCAATGAGTGCCAAAGCACTTCTTCCATTAATATGGAACTTAATGTTGTCATACTATTTTTTAATCAAGAAAAGATGTTAATTTTGCGTCCTGCCAGCTTTTTTTATACCAGAGCCCACTGGATGGTAGGAAAATTTAACAGTTTCTCCCTGAGGTTCTGCAGCCAGAGTTTAATGGTGTAGCACAGGAAGTGTCAGGGCGTTCCCCTCTGTCCAGTGCAGAAAACACAAGTGGTAACACAAACAGTAAAGGGGTTGAGATATCCTTCCACATCAGTCAGGACCCCAGGCTCCTTATGTCATTAGTGCATCTCTTCTTTCCTACACTCAACACCAAGGAAAGAGACACTGCTGAGTTCAACAAAAAAGTCCAGTGACAGATTCCCAATGGCAGAGGGCCTGCTGGCCTTACAGTTTCATATCAAAAAGAGGCTGCATCAAAAAAATACATACTCCAAATATAAAAGAGTGCAGTCACTGTGGAAAACAATTTGCAGGTTCCTCAAAAAATTTAAAATAGAACTATCATATGATCCAGTAATTTCATTTCGTGGCATACACCCAAAAGAGTTGAAAGCAGTGTCTTAGAGAAATAATTGTAAACCCATGTTCATAGCAGCATTATTCGCAATAGACAAAAGGTAGAAACTACTCAAGTGTCCATCAACTGATGAATGGAGAAACAAAGCGTAGTACAGACACACAATGGATCATTCAGCCTTAAAAAGGAAGGACATTCTGACATACACAACAACATGGATGAACCTTGAAAACATTACGCTAAGTGAAATAAGCCAGACTCGAAAGGACAAATATTGTATGACTGCACTTATATGAGATCCCTAGACTAGGCAAACTCATAAAGACAGAAAGTAGAATGGTGGTTGTGCAGGCCTGGAGGAGAGGGGATGGGAAGTTATTGTTTAACGGGTAAAGTTTCACTTTGGTATGACGAAAAAGTTCTGTAAATTGATAATGCTGATAATTGTACAACATTGCGAATGTACTTAATGTCTCTAACTATACACATAAAGACAATTGCAATGGTAACTTTTATGTTGTGTATATTTTACCACAATTAAAAATATACACTATCCTCCAAAGTGACTCCCATTCCTGCCCATACAGAGAAATTGCTGGCAGATTTACCTCTAACATTTTTTAAAATTATAAATTGAGCTCTGTACATCCTCCCATTGAGGGATTCCATTTCATATGATTATACTTGAGTTATAGATAAAGTGAACTGTGTATAGTTTTCATTCTAATATATAGTATAATTTTAGTCATCCTCAACTATTTCTATTGTTGTCCTCATAAAATTGCATGTGAAGGAAGACCCTCCCAGTTTCATAAGAGGAAGAGATTGGGACCAGCTCAGCCTTCATAACTGTTTCAGTCAAGATTCTGGACCCAGGTTTGACAGTCCAGAGTTGCACCTGTTAGCATAAGGTGCCCTTAAACACATTTACTTCTGTCTGTGAGTACTATGCATTTCAACAATAATTAGTTAAGAAAAAAAAAGGAAACTGCTAGAGATTCACACTGAAACAAAAGGAGTCAAAACAATGTAATACCGCTCACTTCGGCAGCACATATACTAAAATTAGAATGATACAGAGATTAGCATGGCCCCTGCTCAAGGATGACATGCAAACTCATGAAGTATTCCGTATTTTTTAACTTGGGAGTTTGAGGTTTGCAGATACTAACTACTATGTATGAAATAAACAACAGCTTATACTACATAGCACAGGGAACTATATTCAGTATCTTGTAGCAACCCACAATGGAAAAGAATATGAAAACGAATATATGTATATATATGTATGATTGAACTATTATGCTGTACACCAGAAATTGACACAACATTGTAAAGTGACTATGCTACCACAAAAAATATATATATAACAAAACTACCTCACATAGTTTTGTTTGTTTTTACAAATAGTTCCATTAAGGACATTGGCAATAATTAGAAATAATTTTCTTGTGTTTGGATTGCCTGACACCAGTGACAACAGCCATGTGCATACATGCATGGTTAAAAAGATGCAATGTAAAGATTTGGTCATTCCATTCCTCTGTGGCCTGTTTATACAACTGCAAGCACCAAGATCCAAGAAATAATTGTCCCTCTGCTCCAAAAACTTTCTAATGAGCCACGGTAAATTTGAGAACCAAATCTTGGGTCCAATTCAGCTGCCTATTTGCAGACACACTCTGTCAGTTCCCTAAAACAAACTTTCCTGCTATATGAAGTCATTATCCTTAACACAGGAGGCAACTATTGGTTAGTTAAGGTTTGGAACTTTCTGTTTAATAACATAGTATCATGAAAGATGCTATAGTGAACAAGGAAGAAAACCCATCGAATAGAACAAAATGCTTGTCAGCTCTTATCAACAGTTTATCAAAGTAATCCAATAATTCACTGACAGATACAATACTGAGATTTTATTTTCCATCTGTATCGGTTTTCTTTTTTTTCCATATCCTGATTTCTTTTTGGCTTAACTTAATTTCTTTCTCATCCCTAGAATGTAACTCTATCTTAGGTGAGCCACTGAGTCAACTTATTTGCCCTTCATGCATATTTTGATCTGATTTCAAACCAACTGCCACTAATTATGCAGACTGGACAGTCATTCTACTCTGTCAGTAAACCAGCTCTGCTGAATTCACCTGTTTAGGTTCCATATATCCAGGGATGACTCAGATGGCTTGGGTTTGGTCATTTTTTGCTGATGCTAAAAAGGTGAAGTCAGGGTTTGTTTGGTTTGATTTTTTTTTCCTTCATGTCTTCCTCACAAGTGACTCCTCCCCGAGTCTGAAGATTGAACCCACTAACACAATGAATGTTTAGATCATCACAGTAACAGTCAGGCTTGGGCCCTCAGCATGAACTTCCCTGTAGAAGCAAGAGTGTCATCCTGTCAATTCTGAGTTCCTCAAACAATTATTGCTTAAAAACAGAATATGTTATTGGAACTCGTATCGACGGTTTAAAATTCCATTAGTGGAACTATTCCTTAACACCGTGTTCTGGTTTGCTATCTATGATCTCTTGGGTTTTTTAGTTTGTCACTTGGTCGAGAATCCTGTTCAGATTATTTGAGCTATAGAATGCAGTCTTTCAAAATGACTTCACACACCTGATTATTTTACATCAATAGATGTGGACTGAGCACTTTGGGGTACCAGATACTGTACCAGGCTCTGGGGATTTATAGTGACCAACAGTAAATATGGTCCTGTCCCCATGGAATTTGCACACTGGTAGGAGAGACACTACCTCCATGGAAGGTAAAAGATATGTTTAGGGACTGACTCCTTGGGAGGCAAAAAGCAAAGTTCTTTCTTTGTTAAAATTTTTCTTAAAGTGCAGAAGACATATATTTTCCTTGACTACAATCTTGTATAATTACAATATCTAAATGGGTGCTAAGGAAATAACAGCTGAACTCTTCAAGATGTTTTCCCCACCCCACCCCCTACCAAGAATCAACAACCCCTCGTTCTTTTATTTCAAATATTCCAGTCACTGATCCTGGTTTCAGTGTTTCTCAACAGAGGAATCACCATTTTTGTTCCATAATTCAGAATATCAAAGTCCCCTGAGTAAGATCTATATGCAGGTGCCTATAGCGATAGGTATGAATGCACAGTTGGCCCTCGAACAATGTGGGAGTTAATTTGGGTATAGCTTATAGTTGGCCCTCTGCATCCATGGACCATGTAGTACTAGAGTATTTACCACTGAAAAGTATCTGCATGTAAGTGGACCTATGTGTTTCAAACCATGTTGTTCAAGAGTCGATGGTACATAGATGCTTTAAGCTATAATAGGAACACCATGACCTCCCATCCTCAGGTCAGCCCAACCTATAGGCGCTGAGCCTAGCCCCTGGCCCTAACTCCTACAGACCAGTGACTCAGTGTTCCTATGGGTCTTCCTGGGCAGCCTGTCCCCTAATGGCTGCTCTTATATTACCTTGAATAAATTTAGTGGAGTAATATTGCTGGGATTTTATGACAGAATGAAGATGTGAATATGAGGGAAACTTGGGAGAGAGGGAGGAAGGAAAGGAGGAATCACAAAGTGGCTGAAACCAAAGAGAGAAGCCTAAGCAAAAGTAAGTAAACCAGCAGGTTGGAAAGCATGACTGCAGGAGATGTGCAGAATTATTGCTGCCAAAAGATGGTAAAAGCCTATCCTTCTCTATCATCTCATCCTACTGAAGCCCACTACCATAGGGTCTACCAGTCTCTTCCCAGCAACAGTTTCCCACTGGGCATTAAGTTGACTGACTTCATTCCTCTGGCATCTATTAAACACTGTCTAAGCCCCAAGTGTAGAGCCAAGCACTTGACCTGTATTAACCCACTTAATCCCCACAAGAGCCCCATGGGTAGGCAGGGACCATGTAGCCCCTCACTCAACAAAAAGGGAACACTCAACAGGTATTTGCTGAATCAGTAGTTTCAATAAAATATCCAACATGCTGGGATGGAGCACATAGAGGACTCCATGGAAGCTGGGTCAAAAGATCGGTATTCCTTGAGGGCACAATTCTCTGAACTCCCTCTTTCCCTGTCTAGCACAGATGGCAGCAGCCAATGTTTGTTGAATGAATGAGCAAATGTACGAATAAATGGAAAGAAAAAAAAAACCTCCCCATAGACAAATCAGATTCTGTTTCAAAGCTTTATTTAGGAGTTTATAATTATAAAAATTCTTTCTGTGAGGCAGGCTACAATTCTAATGATGTTGCCATTGCTAAACCTGAATAAAACATTACAAGATTTTTCTCTTAAAAAGCAAGTTTGAATTTAAACTGTTAAACAGAACCAGTTTTTAGTAGATTTTTCTCATCTCCTCCCCAGCTGCTATCTATCCTATGTCCACAAACAACGGATGAAAAGGAGGGGAAAGGGGAATCAGTTTAAAGTATATTCTCTGCATGAAAAAAAAAAGTAAAGTCTTAATGGTTTTATCTCAACTCATTTTGGGGAGAGTTGATGGAAATAATTTTTTTTTGCATTTATATAAATACGGCTTTATGTTTCTCCATAGTTTTTAATCCCCCTCCAATCAGAAGTATCACAAAGTCTTAACCAATTTTACAGGAAAGAAGTTATATCATTATATAATGCCACAGATTGTGACAATTCTAAGTTAAATAGCAGCTTAACATACTGAAAAGTAAAACAGGAAGGAAAAGCATTAACAAGTGAGCTCATATGTCTTATTATAGACACCAGGGCTTCAAAGTTGCCATTCTATAGCAACAGCAGGAGCCATCTGCAGCTAAGACCATGGAATGTACACACAGCAAACAAGAACCTTAAAAGCTCCTGTGCTCCTGGGCAAACTGGTTTCATTTTCTCTGTAGCTGACTCAGTTCAGCATGGACTTGGCCTTCTCCCCATATGTCCTCTGAGGTCATCATCCCCTGTTAGTTTTCTTCTAATATTACATTAATGAATCAGAGGCCGGCAAGTAATCAAATTTCCAGAACTCGTTTGGAAACTGCTTGCTGCCGATGGTGATGGTGCCGGCCCTGCTTGCCGCTCCATGGTTTCTGGCATCTGAGCACATGCTCATCAGGGTGGAATTTCTGATTTCCATACATGGTTGACTTGTGGGGAGGGAATGGGTATCGTTATATTACCAGCCTACGTTCTTCAAATTACATTGTGTGTTTCCCAGACTCTAATCATCTTAATTTATTAGCTGATTTCTGTCAACTTCTAGCACCTTCCAGAGATTTTGGTCTTGTCTCTGGCAGTCGATGCACATGCATGGACGAAATAGCTGAACAGACAATATCTGGAGGGAAGGGAGCCGTTTCTGAACACCTTCGATAAACCAGATTCACAGCTAGATGCTTCCATACACAAACCACAGAGCAGGTAGCACTGCCTCATTGTGGGAGGAAACGGCCTGAGACTCCAAGAGATTAAGTCAACGTTTCACAAACTATGGTCCACAGGCTTCGTGGACCAGAATCACCTGGAAACTTGTAAAATGCAGATCCCTGGGCCCCACCATTAAACTACTTAATCAGAATATTTGGGGAGGGGCCTTGGAATCTGAATTTTAACAAGTCCAGGTGATTCTCACATAAGGTGGTTTTACTGGGTGAGTGACCTGCCCAAGGTCACCCTCCTAGGAGAGAGTAGAGACGGGACCCACGGTGGGGTCTGTGGACTCCAAAGGCTCTGTCTTTGCTGTTTCTGAGCTCCCTTCTACCTCTAACATTCTAATGTGTGAGGAATACAACCAACTGAAGATATTACAGTAATAATAAAGATAGCTTTTTTTTGCGTGCTTACTGAATGTTAAAGATTTGACACACATGTTTTCAGCAACTGTCAGAACAGCCTGCTGGGGTTGTTATTATTACTATTATTATTCCCATTTTCCACACGTGGGAACTGAGGTTTGGGGAAATTACTTTAACCCATATGTGTCTATAGCGAAGGTGGTACTAAGAAGTGGCTTAAGCAGGCTACCTGATCTAGTCCAAACAAGGTGATTTCTATGCTAATGCAGCTTTAGCACAAATCCCCTTGTCCTCTTCTCTCCCAAAGAGCCAGCCACTCCTAAACCCATTCAGTATGGAAATTCTGGGCGCTTCACGGGTCTAACTGGAAAGCCTGGGTCCTTAACCATCATGTGGCACTGCTGCAGACCTTGGCAGCCATTTACTTTTAGCATAATTAAGTTCAATGTATTTCATTTCAATTCAATTCCACCAAACGCTATGGAGCACCCGATAGATAACAGACACGTGCTGAGCCCTGAAGAAGATGAGAAGGTAAATTAGAGCTCTGTGCTCCTGAGCCTCACTCCCCAACGAGATAGGGAGATACAGCTAATTAGTATCGTACACAAGATTACAAAACACGATAAAAGAACACAGAGGGATTGGCTAGCTTTACTGCTCATAGCCCCGCATCCGTCTTTCTCACCATCGTTCTCTCTTGTCCCAAGCCACCTGGATGAATGAACCAAAAGACCAGCTGCAATAAAAGGCAAGTGAGGGTGCTGAACACAGTGGAAGGAGGATCAGACACGGAGGATGGCACTGAGATGGGTTTAGGGGAGAAGCTGCTCCACAGAGCTCTTCCCAGCTCTGCAGGACAAATCCTTTGATCCCTCTTCCAGGGGATTCTGGCTCCCATTTGATAAAAACCACTCCATTGATGCTATTTCTTTATTTTCATCAAGAATGATGATTATTACATATACTGGAAGCTTAAAGTATTGCTTATGCATGAAAATATGTCAAAAGTCTGTGTTATCCATATTTGCAACATACAAATACCATAGACTTAAATTTTAAAAGTATAATGCCTCACTTTGAGCACCAGTAGATTTTATCCAAGGTTTACAATATCAGAGAAATAAGTTCTAAATGTTCTTATGTAACCCATTCTGCTATAATGAAGAAAAAAGTGCTGGTGAAGAAAAAAAATGTTTCTCTCATTAGTCCTAGTTCACTGTTCACAGGCCATCTGGTAAATAACTATTTGTTGTTGTCAGAATTTCATAAGATCTTTGTTTGTCTTTTTTCCACCCTTCCTTACTTTCTGTTGTGCCTTCCCCCTAGGGCTTCTGACAAGGAGATAAACAGGCAGAGGATCCACGGTACCCTCTGCCGCCGCCCCCCACCAGAACTTACTGATTCCTGTGTGCCCCACTCTCTCAAAGCTATAACCTTAAATACTTCTTTGTTGTTACTTATGCTGGCTGCAGACTGAGCACTATTCATTGACATTCTCTAAGGGTTAAAAAGTAATGAAGAGAATCATGTGCTTCTGATCTTCGGTACGACATGTAAGGAGCTTGCCATGTAGCTTCATCCTAACAAGTGACAAGCTGAACTAACTGAAAATCAACAACTCTTCTTAGATCTGTCAGATCTTTATTCATAATTGTCAAAACTTGGAAGCAACCAAGATGTCCTTCAGTAGATAAATGGATACATAAATTGTGGTACATCAGACAAAGGGAATGTCATTTAGAGCTAAAAAGAAATGAGGCATGGAGTCAAGAAAAGACATGGAGGAACTTTAAATGAATATTACTAATTGAAAAAGCCAATCTGAAAAAGGTATATGCCTTATAATTGCAACTGCATGACATTCTGGAAAAGGTAAAATGCTGGAGACAGTAAGAAGACAGTGGTTGCTAAGGGGTAAGGGGAGAGGGAGGGATGAATGGGTGGAATGTAGAGGATTTTTAGGACAACGTAACTATTCTGCATGATATTATAATAATGGATACATATCATTATATGTTTGTGAAAATGATACAGTGCACAACACAGAGAGTGAACCCTAATTAAACTATGGACTTTGGATCATAATGATGTGTCAAAGTAGCTTCATCAATTGCAACAGATACACCACTCTGGCAGGGATGCTGATAGAGGGGGAGGCTGTGCATGTGTGGGGGCAGGGGGCTTACGGGAACTCTCGGTATTCTGTGCTTGTTTGCTTTGAGCCTAAAACTGCTCTAAGAAATAAAAGTCCATTTAAGAAAACAGTAATGAAGAAATATAGCAAAAGCTTTGTTTGTAACCAGAAAGTTACGAAGCATTTTGTCCTGATTCTCTAGGATCTCTTTGTAACAATTCACAGCATCTCCCACCCATTCCTCCCTGAAACTCTCTCCTACCTTGGCTCTCTGTACCACGCTGTCCTGAGTCTCTGCCTCACTGTTAACAGCACCTTCTATGTTCATATCCAGTGCTGCTCCTGCTTTCTTTTGTAGACTTGCTGTGGGCACACTCCTCCTGTGTTCTCTTCAATCACCTTTCTCTCAAAGCCTCCTCCCTCTGGGAGAACATTCACTCTGAATTTTCAATTACAAAGAACTATGCCCATGACCCCCAGGTCAGCACTCAGCTCTGAACTGTCAGCAGAATCCACTACCAAACACCTGCCAGACACTTCTCCTGGAATATCTCTTGTCACCTGGAATTTGTCACATCTCAAGCTCATTGCTTTATTTTCAAAATCAACATCTATTCTGCCAAGAACATGATTCTCTCTGATTCCCAGGCTTGAATTCACCTTTCATTACACCTTCTCTCTGGCTCTCCACTTCCAATCAGCCACCAGGTTGCGTGGATTCTTCCATTTGTTTCTTTCTTTTCAACCCTATGTCACCACTAGAAGACAAGCCCCCTGTGCCTTCCGTCTGGCATTTTGTCGTCGTCTTCTGACTCATCTCCCTGCCTCAAGTCTTTCCTCTGTCATTCACACTTCAATCTGCAGCCAAATCTGTCTTCCTTAGAATGGCTTTCTGTATAAGGTCGCGCTGCATCTGGGAGTCTGTGCATTCAGATCCCTGCCCTGAGCTGCGCTGCCCACAGAGGTCTCTTCCCACTGTGAACCTCTTAGCAGTCATCACTTGGATTTCTCACTTGGCATCTTCCACATACTGCCTTAAATTTTAATTTCCTGTTACCTGTCTGCACTCCCTCAACCAGATTTTAACGGCAGAACAAGTGTTTGTGGGTTACCTGAAACGCCCACAAATACAGTAGGGCATCACGCAGCAGGGGCCCGGACGGCGCCCTTCTGCTTCCCGCAGGTGTTGTTATTAACTATATTGTCACTGTTAACGATGACAAGCATTAAAGAAGATGGCCCACGTGTAAAATCACAGGCACGAGGGGGCCACTGGCTGGATCCATTGTTGCCTCCGTTACTCCTCCCGCTCACTCATTTCCTCACTTCCAACAACGCCCCGATTTAGACTTCTTAACTCATTTTTCTCTCCACACAATGTTTATTCAATCTGAGCATTTCTAACAAGTGTTTTCCTTTGAGCCTCCATTTTATCTTTTCACTCACTCACTGTCTGCTATGTCTAGGCACCGTGCCGCTCACTGCCACCAGCCTGTTTCATGTAATTCTATTCAATTGTCCTCAAACTTCCCAACCCTGAACATGAGAAGTAACACATCTGTGCTACTGATTGTGAATTTTTATTACCTTTAAAAATGTACATATGCACATCCACCTACAGAAAATCGTCCACCCATCGTTCCAAAAAGAAAGTTTTTTTTGTTGTTTTGTTTTGTTGACAGATAACATGAGAATATAGGATACTCCTGCACTGAGAATCTAAATTCCATTTCAAAGACCTTGTCCTCCAGATAGTTATCCTTCAGGGGAGGTACTGGTCTCCCAGAGAGCTTTCACTTTATGAACGTGTGCTTTCATACATATTTCCTCGTCATCCTTTTTGTTAGTTTGTTTGCTTATTTAAAATGCAGTTATCATTTTATTTTTTAAATGTACACAGATGCACAGAGAAAAAAATGTATGCATGCTAAAATGGCATTAGTATCAATCTTTGAAAGGTAGACTTATTCGTGACTTGTTTTATTCTTTATATTTTACTTAAAACTTTCCCTACCCATGTAAGTGTGGCCATCAGATCCATACAAATAATAAAAATCCAAAGCATGGGATCAGAAGGCATAAAGTTCCTGTACCCTGCTAAGTACAGACTCAGTTTCAATATCTCCTTAGGTTCTGACATAGGACAATTCTTCAAGTCTCGTTCCTTGAGGACAGGTCAAGGTGAGAAATCTCACCTTCCTCTCAATGCACATCCCGGTTATCAAGCTCCAGTGCTCCCCAGACTGTGAGGCCACACAGGATGCAGATACCATGTTCCGTCAGAGTGCAGCCCCCCATCCCCCCACCGCGCCAGACCTCTGCTCCTCCTCTTGGGTTCGGCTGTAGCATGAACCATCCCTATAAATAAGACGAGCCGCCCATCTCTACTGGGTGATGAAGTCCCTACTAAAATTTCAAAACACTTTGCCTGGCTTTAGTAAATTTGCTGGCAATTCCCAATCTCACACATTTCAATTTAAGGCATTCGGAAGCCGAAAAGTCACTGGCCCATCTAAGAAGGCAGAGAAATCTGCACCCACATGGTGCAGACTTTGTTAGAGTTCCAACAGCAGTGCAGTGAGGTAGGGAGCACCCGGCTTGGAGCCTGGATATGATCAGTGCTCTCAACTAAACCTCCTTAGCCAGTGTAATGATCTGACTCACTTCAGCATCTCCTAGCCCTGGACAGCACCTTGCAATTATTTGTTAAAAGCATTCCTGTTGCCACCCGCCTCCCCTCCATAGCTGTTTGACTCGCACCCAGTCCTGCAGGGCTCTATGAGCTGCACTCTTCTCTGAGTCTCTGTAAAGACATCCCTAAACATGTGTCTCATATACAGGTGTACGGACTACTCACTCCCAAACAGCACTTGCTCCTAAATGCATGACTGTGGCTCACTGTCCATGTCATCCTCACATGGTCCAAAGACGGTCATGTCATCTTGAAGTATCATATTCAACCCTGTCTTCTACCTATGAACTCCTGAGCCTCCTCTTCAGAGCTGCAATGGGCTGCCTAACATCTTTCCACCAGCATTTCAGCTTTCTGATTGTTTTGCCTGTGCTTTGATGGGGCAGGGGAGGAGGCAGGCAGTGGACAAGCTGCTGCTGATCCACCTTCCCACCTGTTTTAGGTTCCAGGTTACCCCTGGTCTTATCTTCCCAGTGCCCCTTTGGCTGTGGGGGCTCCAAGAGTGCCACCTCCAAGTTATGGTCACCATCCTCCTACCTTGCTGAACATAACACACGCACAAATGCAGGCCTGAGAATGTTACTCCATGGGTGGGGTATAAAACCACAGGGTTAGAAAGACCTCAGAGGTTATCTGGGTCATTCCCCAGCCTTTGTTCATTCACGTATTTACTTATTCACCCTTCCTTCCTTCCTTCCTTCCTTCCTTCCTTCCTTCCTTCCTTCCTTCCATCCTTCCTTCTTTCCCTCAGTCATTGAACAAAATTGCTCTACATTGTACCAGGCCCCGAGAGTCCAAAAGCAATGAAACTGAGATCCTTAATGTGGTAGACACCCACTGTTTCGTTTTGTGGGTTTTTTGCTTGGTTTGAAGCACAGTATGCTCCTCCCCTTCTGCTGACAATGGCTCCTAGATTTCCCTTTGGGGAGCCACTTGTCCCTCATTCACAGGCCACAGAGTTTTGGGGGCTCACAATGCCCTGCCCCTAGCCCTAGGGTAAGGGCAGGCCTACTGCCCAGAAGCTCTGATCAACCAGAGACACAGTGACTGGCCTAGGTCAGCACTTCTCAAACATTTTGGACTCAAGACCTCTACACTCTTAAAAATTATGGAGGACCCCAAGAGCTCTTGATGATCTGAGTTATATTTATAAATACTGTATTTGACAATTAAAATGAGGGAATCTAAAAGTATTTATGTGTTTATCGTACTGACCCAATAGTCACATGACTGGAGTAACCATCGAGCAGGGATGGAGGCCGTGCATGGGCCCAACAACAGGCCTTCCTCTTGCCAAAGCTGATCTGGCTACCGAATGAATGAATGAATGAAATCCTGCCAGCAAAACAAACCAATACTGGGCCCCGAGATGGCAACTTCCTTTAAGGAGACCAACCAGCACCTCAGTAGGAGAATAACTACGTGGCACCCTGTCCATGGGGTGCGATTCCTCTTGACAGAACTGACAATATTCTAATGTGAACTTGCCTTTCTTGCTCACAGAGTCTCAGCCAGCACTTCTTTCTAAAGGCTCAGAGTGTCTGATCCACATTCTCACAGCCCTCATAACACTGCAGCCACAAAACTAACATGAGCAGCCCCCCGTTACATCAGGGATGTGGTACAGGCACTCGACTCACCCATCATCATATCACCCAGAAGCTGCTGGCCTAACAGAGGGATGGAATGATCTGCTGGAGGAACAGCTGAGCAGACAATTAGGGTGTAGTACCCCCCATGGTGGAGTCTATCCTGCAGAACACAGTATACATACTAAACCAGTGACCAGTGCTTTGTCCCCACTAGGATAAAATATGGACCCAGAAACCAAGGGGTGTGAGCAGGACTGGCCCCACTTAATGCCACATGGTAAAGTTTTGCTACTCATCCCTGAATCTCTAAGCTCTGAAAGTTAACAGGTTCTGGGTCTTTAAGGGGCACAGACCTGCTACTGGGCACAGCAAGAGTCCCATTGAACTTTCAACTCTCTCTGCCACCAGGGAACTTTGGACACCTAATGCCAAGGGACCAACAGGCAAGGAGAGGATCTCCATCACATCCTTAGTGCAGCAGAGGCTGAGAATTAGGATTTGGAGGACTTTAGAGTGTAGAGGGCGATTGAAGCCATGACCATGGATGAAAAAAAAAAACCCAAGAAAAGTGCAAGAGAGGGGATAGTCCATTTGTCTTCAAAGTCCACCTGACAAAGAGACGGCAACACTTTCTGTCGGGTGGCGGTTTCCTTCTTCAGAGTCCAAATCCCTCACAATGTAATATAACTATTTCTTTTCCAGTTTTTCACAAAACATTTTGCATCCTAGGCGATGGTAACTTCCCCTCAGTCTTTTAGGACAAAATAATCTCCCATCCCTTTACGTTTTTCCTTAGAAAGATCAAAATTTTATTTTAAGAAACATACCTAGGTAAGTTAAAAATTAATTCCAGGAGGCTACTGCAGAATTCCAGGAATCAGTGAAGCTCAGCAGGCATGCGCACCGCCTGGATGACCTTTTTTTTTTTTTTTTTCCAGTCCATGTTCTAGCCAACAACCAGCACAGATGGTGAGCTTTTCTCAGGGCCAGGCTTTGCAGAATGCGTGCATGATTTTATTATTTCAAAGTTGAAAAAGAGCAAGGATTATGTGTCCCCTTAAAGAACAAAACCAAGCAACTCAAGTGGAAGCTAACCTCCCTCTTTGGAAGGACCGTGTGCTACTTAATTGTCTGAGTGTATTTGAGGCAACACGAGCTTAAAGGTCAAGGTGTCACCAGAAAGTGGACCAAATGCTGGGTTCAATTCCCATCACGCCCTCAAGCATGACCCTGGCTTAGTTAGCCCTCTTAGTGTTAGCTGATCGTTGCAAAGTGGAAGGATTAGGCTAACAAAAGCCGTGTTCTCTTGAAGTCGAGAAATTCTATGCTATGGTGTGTTTCCTTATGCACGTTTCCATGTAGGCTTCCGCACCCAACAGAAAATCCTCAGGGCAGGTGCATGGAATTGACTTCCCTTCTTTCCTCCCACAGAGCACAACACACATTTATCTCTGACAGTGGCTCTCAAACTTTGCTGAGCTTAAGAATCATCCGCAGTGACTTCTGATGCCTGATGCCTCAGCCTTTTGTCCAGATGTTTGGATTTGGTCTGGGATGAGGTCCAAGAATTTGCCTTTGTGATGTGTTTCCCAGGTGATGCTAATGCAGGTGGCCCATCACCACATGTGAGGTTGGCTGCTGCACACAGTGGGTACAAAATACACATTGCTGAATGACTAGCAATTCTGATACCTGTCATTTTCTCCATCCTGGGCCACAGCTTATTTTCCAGATGTGCTTCTTCACTACTGCTGCCTTTTAACACCTTAAAGAGCACTTCCTTATGATAAATATGTGGTGATGATGGGGATGATTTGAATTGGGAGATGATTCTGATTTGTTCTGATTTGCTGCTCCAGATTTTCTTATATTATCAAGTACTAGAAAACTAAGATGAATTTTCAGTAGCTAAGTAACATGATTTTCTTCGGTCTTTCATCCTCTAAAACACTGACAAGTCAGACAAGTACATTTTAAAGAACAGCTAGTAACTTCATTTATTTTTATTTCAAGTGGCATTTTAGCAAAAATGCAATAATATAAAATCATTCTGTTTATCTGGTGTTTTCATAATTAAGTTACAAAAAATGATTCCCTTTTGCCTTTAGATGACTGGGGGATTTCTTCCTTCCTCCCTCCCTCCCTCCTTCCTTCCTTCCTTTCTTTCTTTCATTCTTTCTTTCCTTTTCATTCAATCTCAATGGTACTACTCCAGTGTAAAATTTTGTAGTGTCTCCTTTGACTGTTTTAAAAAGTAAAGCTGGTAAGACAGTGTTTAAATTTTCATAGCATTAGAATATTCTGCATGAAAATGCAACGCAGTCGTACCAGGAGACAGGACGGAGGGTTGAAGCCCTGCCTAGGACAGGTGTTAGGTGCCACAGTGTGAGGCGTCAGCCAAGCCTGGGCCATCACAGGCGCTTCTGCTGCCTCCTGCTTTCAGGCTCGTCGCTTCATTCATTCCTCCCAAGAGCCAGAGAAGCCCTTTAAACCACAAATCCGCTTACACTTCTGTTACAGGCTGAATTGTGTCCCCCTGCCCCGAATTCTCTATGTTGCAGTCCTGACACCCAGGACCTTAGGATTTGACTGTATTTGGAGGCAGGGCCTTTAAAGCGGTGATTCGTGTAAAATGAGGTCATGAGGGTGGGCTTTAATCCAACAGGACTGGTGTCCTTAAAAGAAGAGGACTTGAGGACGCAGACACACGCAGAGGGAAGACTGTGCGAGAACACAGGGAGAAGACAGGCGTCTACCAGCCAAGGAAAGAAGCCTCAGGAGAAACCAGCCCTGCTGACGGCCTGATCTCAGCCTTGAGGTCCCCAGAACTGAGACATTCAGCTCTAGAAAACTGACGCGGCCTCTCCGCCCTTCTCTGATACACACACCGCATCCCCACCATCACCCTTCCTTTCAAAATCTCCAAGGTCTCCCACTTCCCTGTGGACGGAGGTCCAAACCCTGGCCTCAGCCACCCTGTGCGTGGGCCCTGCCAGGCCTCCTTTCAGCCTAAACACCCTGCAGCTCTTTCCAGCCCTGCTGGTCTGCCTCACTCCCAGCACTTTGCACAAGTTCTCCCTCGGCCCGGAACACTCTTTCCCCACCCCTCACCTGGCCAACGGCCCTTTGATCCCAGCTAGAACATCCTTCATGATCACCATCACAGACACTCACACCACAGCAGGCCCTTCCGTAAACTCTCATGGACATTTCCTTCATGGCATGTACAGATTTTTAAACTGTATATGCATTTATTCAATTATGTCATTCGTGTCTGTCTCCCCCACTTCCCTGTGAGCTCCCAAGAGGGCAGGGACCCTGTCTCTTTTGCTCCCTGCCGAATTTCCAGGGCCTCACAGAGGGCCTGGCACATAGTAGGAGCTCAACTAATGGTTGCTGAATCAATGAATGACCACAACTTACACCCACCTCTGGTCTTGGGGAAATGGATGGGTCAGAGGGTCAATGAAAAAGGGGAAACTAGTTAATAACTCTCAGTATAGGAGGACCCTAGAGACAACTCTCCTCTATTTGCAAGACCATGTTCAGTTACTAGAACTAGTGATTCCACTTCCTCTCCCAATAGAAGACATCACTGGGGACTCCTGAAGATGCCAGGCAGGCGATGATGGTGTGGTCTGTGTACCAATGAAACTGAGCAGGACCCTGTGGGGCCCTTCTGGATACAAATCCTTTCCATGTCCCCCATTTCTTTTATTATTATTATTATTTATATAATTAGGTTTATTTATTTATTTTTAATGGAGGTACTAAGGATCGAACCCAGGACCTCATGCATGCTAAACATGTGCTCTACCTCTGAGCTCTACCCTGCCCCACTCTCCTGATAGAGGCACTAAACACCTGCCTGGCCCTCCGCTGGCCAACAAATGGCAGGCTCTGCATTCACCCTGACCTTAACTTTGACACCACTTCCTATGACCTCTTCCCCTCTAAAAATCAAGGTCCTCCAGAATTCCCTAACCTTTGGCATCGTTGGCCACTTCCTTGCCTCCTGGCCATTGGTCCTCCCAGCCCTACCCCTTCTGCCTCTCCCCTTAGGAAGCAGCTGTTCTCATTATTCTCAAACCTGGTAGAACATCACAATCACACAGAACCTTTTCTAAAAACAAAATTCCTGGGCCCTAGCCCCAAAGATTCTGAAACTCACCTAGGAAGAAAGCATTGTCTGTTGCCATCTGTTCTTAAGTGATGAGCTATCCTGGCCTCTCTTGGTGTTACAGTAAATTTATTTGAGTGGTTAAACTAGTGTAACTGTTTTCCAAACAGTGGCCTGGGGGTGCCATCATGTTTGATAAACACTGTGCAAGGTTCTGACTGTGTGATGACAACTGGCGCTTGTTCTGTGCCTCACAGTTGACAGACGCCTTCTCCACCCTACTCTCACTTGATTCTCCCCCAAACCTGTGGCACAGTCACAAGCCCTCTTCTGAGCAAGGAAACCCTCGTCAGATCCTTGCCCAGGTTAGACATTAAAAATGGTAATTGTGCCACAGCTCAAATCTCTAAGTGCTCAGAGCAGAAGTGCATCATGACCTGGCACCCATGTCCCTTCTCTCTGCCATTAAAACCTCTACCTAATGCTTTCTGAATTTCAAACTGAAGCTGAGGCAAAATCAACATGGCCTAATAGAAGTGCATTTAATAATTATTTCTGGAACATCTCCTGTGTGCCTCGTGCTTTTCCAGAAGCTGGATGACACAGCAGTGAGCAAAGAAGACCAGGGCCCTGCTCACACATGCAGCTTTGTGATGGGCTGCTCCATTCGGAGAAGGCTGACTCGTTGCCCAAATGCATGGCAGTAATGAACTGGATACTATGAACATCTCTGTTTGAAAAGCTCTCCTTTAAATGGGTTATTCTTAGGCTAACACACAAAATACACATTTCCACTAAAACCAAATAACCAGAAACATTTTAAAAGCATGGTTTCACTACTGCCTTGTAACTCGACAGGAAAAAAATACAAGACAGAAAGACTGAAGGGGATTTTTTTCTAATTTCTAGACCATTTATCGCCTGAGTGCCCTCTGCAAGCCACTTCACCTCTTCCTGCCTCAGTCTTCTCACCTGAAAAATGAGAGTTCCAAGAGCACCTGCCTCAGTGTGTTGTTGGGAAGAACAAATGAGCCAACACCTTCAAAGCGCCCAGCACAGCGTCGGGCACACAGTAAGCCAACCTCTGAAACCCTCATTATTTCCATGCAAGTTGTGTTTCAAAGGCATTTCTCTCCACTTGTTAATGCGGAATTTTATTTTGTCTTCTACTTCTCAGTCCCCTTGGGTTGCCCTTCTGCCTTCCCTTAGATTCACAATCACTCCCAATTTAATATCCACCATGAATTTAATTAAAGTTCTGTTAGCATCTACCTCTTCTAGACCATTAATGAGGCTGTTAGATAAAATGTAATAAAGGTCCCCGGAGCAGCCCAGCAGACATCGCTGTTAATCAGTGTTTACTTCTCCGCAGACTGTGTTCATACCCCATGGCCATTTCCAAACCCAGTTGAATAAACTCACCTACTATGAGTTTTTTTTTAATGGTGTCAAGCATCTTTCAAAAGCCACGGTACACAGTGGTGCTGAGTGGGGGCCTTGCCCTCTCGCCTGACCCGAGCAGGCCCTGCTGGGATGGATCTGAGTACCTGCGGGCAGCGACGTTCCCTCCTTATACCCTCCCTCCATCACTATAACCCCCTTCCCACCCACGTTAATGAAAATCTCTCAAACTCCACTGTCGGAAATTCTGTTCCTGCAGTTGAACAATCTTTTCTCAAAAGTCTTCCCAGCTACCCTGGAAATGGGAATACAGGAATTGTTATTACTGTCTTTAAATCACTTCTGGAACAAGGAAACTAATAAATTAAATGTATCTCATTTTGAATGGAGTCCAGTCCTATTCCTCTAGGCCCACCAGGCCCCACCGGAAGGACTGAGAGCAGCCTGCCTGTGTGTGGTTGTGCAGGGAGTGGACGTGAAGGGAAGGCCAAGAAAAAGGAGGCACCAGATAGAGAGGGTCACACCAAACTTTCTGTCTCTCCCCAGAGGTGACTGGTCTAACACTGCTTCTCCCTGCAACCCTCACCGCCAGCCCAGAGTATCTGCCATGACCCCAGCAGACTGGTCACAGCTGAGTTTATAAACACCTGCTCCCTCTCCCTTTCTCAAGGGTCTGTGAGGTGTTTATATGAGGTTTAGAGGTACAACTTAGGGCTTGAAAACAAATGATCCGGGTGCTAGCCCTGACTCCAGCACTGACTGTCAGCTTCCTCACCTTGAACATAAAAGTAGTAACAGCTACTGCAAAGACCTGTGGCAAAGGTTCAGAGAGGTTCTACACCATGATGTCAAGCATCACTTCAAACCTCACTGCTGCTGGGGAAGAAAAACGAGGCTCTGTTGACAGGGAATTTTTCAGAGAACAAAGAGAGCGAAATTTAGTGAGTCTGCCAATTTTTGTACCTATGATGGTTTCAGTTTCAATCATACTCTGATCTTAAATAACAGTCAGAAAAGACCTGTGGGGTCCTCTGGCCCAGTGTCTCACTCCAATCAGGAAGCCCTGACAGCCTTGCTGCTCAAAGTACGGTGCTTGAGACAGCAAAATCGGTGTCACCTGGGAGCTTGCTAGAAATGCAGACCCTTGGGCCCCACCACCAGTCTACCCACTTCACCCAAGAATCTGAATTTTGGCAAGATGACTTATATGCATATAAAAGTTTAAGATCTTTGCCCTACATAATCACGCTTCATAGGTGGTCTGAGAATCAACACCTTAACAAAACCATGGGTGGGGGGGCTGAGGTATTACAGCATTCAAATGTCATAAGACTCCTTTCCAGAAGCAATGAACTTTTCCCTGGGCTATTCTAAAAATGAAGTGAAAGTTCACACAGTTGTAAATTCTCATTTATTTTGACCTTGAAGCAAGCTTAATCTTTTTTCCCCTCCTTTCTATTCTCGAGGTTACTTGATTTCCCCTGTGTTTTTTAGTTCCTCCTTGGGGAAATGGGCACTGCAGTGCCAGGAAGGATTAATATTTATCTCATTTCCAACCCTGTTTCTGGACAGGTGGTAGTTTGTTCAGCCCCAGGACAGCCTGCAGAGATGGGTGCAGATGAAGACCCAGGCAGAGCAGAGCTTGTGACCCTGAGCTCAACCAAAACCTGGGGCAGAGTGCAGTCTAGGTTCCCCGTGGCCTCCAGTTTTTCACTGCCACCTGAAGATGAAAGACTGGCCTGCAGAACCCAAGATGCTCTGCCCTTTATTGGTTTCCCTGGAAGAAGATTCAGGACACTTTCTTGAATTCCTCTTTATTACATATGGTCTCAATTTTTTTTTTAAATGTGTGTGTGTATACGTATGTGTGTGTATGTGTGTGTGTTTGTGTGTGTGTATTTCAGAATCATTACAGGTTTCTCAACTAGAATAGAGTTTTCCCAATGAGCAGAGACTATGTCTCATAAAATCAAGGTGACACTTAAGCCACTAAAGAACTATGTGTCTTGGAGACTTGGACTTCCTAAGCCTCTGTTTCCTCAACTGCAAAACAGAATAATAATAATTAGCATGAAAATTAAACAGCAAAAAAGGATTAACACATAGAAAGTATGAGGTGAAGACTACTGACTGGCCACAGAAATCAGAAAAGCCTGGCACCACCGTCCCCTCTTCCCTCCCTTCAGTGGGAGAGCAAGAAGGCAGTCAGATGGTTGCTCCCATAATAAAATATGGGTCCTGGTTTCCTTAGCACCCATCAGCAGACTTCTTTTTGCACATGTAACAATTTGTATGTTGGTAAGAAGCCTTGAAAATGACCACAGAGACCTGGCTGAATGAAAAGTGGGAAATGCCTAATGTAACCCAAACGACAAATTCTCATTTTCCTGTTTTCTGAAATGCACAAAATTTCCCTGCAAGATTTAGGTCCCCGCCTATGTGGGAACTGCATTTGAACAGCAGACAGGGGTGGGGGTTGTGAGGAACAGAGGAGGATACCTGATATAGGTGGTAAAGTGAATGAGACAGAAGCTAATTAGATGCTTCTGAAATACCTGCGTGTCTTCTAGAAACCAGGAGACAACGTGGATGGGCTGTGCCTGACAGATTGCATCTTGTTGCCTAGCACTAGGCTGGAGTGACTGGGAGCTGCTAGGCAACCCATCCTTCTGGGCTCGGTGCTCTAGCAAACACTAGACAGATGCTGCTTCTCCGCTGCCCCGCCACCCCTCACAATTCTCTCATCTGTGAGATTCACACCTGATTAATATTTCCTCTGCACTTTTTCCATTTGGATAAGGCACTGCGACGTGCAGGATTGCCTGTGCTCAAGTGAGTCTGGCTGCCAACCTAAAGAATGCCTTCTGGCAAAAACAAATGACCCTCCGAAAATTAAACTGCTAGGAGATTGAAGCCTGAAACTCTAGAGTGTAGGGTGAGCATCTGAACCATTACTTGTAGAAATTATAAAATTACCATCTGCATCAAAAGCACATTGGTCTAGTACTGATGAGAATACCCCGAGCCAGTTTTCCAGGTCAAGCAAATCTCTTCTCATCGCCCTACATTTTTTAGGGGAAGGGAAGGTGCTTTTCCCTAGCAGGAAGCTGCTTCTAACTGCTCACAGGGTTTACACTTTCCAGCAAATCTGCTCAGGTCCTGTGAAAGAGCCAAGTGTAAATATAAATGATTGATAACAGCTTGTCTTATTCTAGCCTTCTCTTCCCAGGAGTGTTTACGTTATTAGGATGCAAGGTAGAATTTCAGGAAGGAGGTAGAGAAAGCAAGCTTTTGTTCTCCTTTCTTCCCTCCCTTCCTTTCTGTTTAACAAAAATTGTAAACAATTTTTGCACATTGGTGGTGACCTGTGGAGCTGGGCTCCCTACCAGTTCCTGCTCTCTAGGAACTTCTGATTATAAAAGCTATTAACCTATTCAGGCTGATATTGTTGATCATATACTATTAAAGAGAACTACTTGCTCTGGTTTGGCCAGGTCTCAGGCTTGTTGGCGCTTTCTGGATTAATGAGATGGAAGTTGTCATTCCGAGCAGGACATTGTTTCTCCCTTTCCATTTATTCGGTGTTTATAACTTTTCACATCTATTATTCCACTGTTCTATGAACCCCTATGCCCTGATGCACATAAGATAATGACAACGCTTTTCATTTAGAAGAGAGATTGAAGATAACTCAGAGCACAGTGGGAATGAATTTCAGTCCACAAACTCAGGTGCAAAGGAAGTGCCACTCTATTTAGGTCACCTTAATTTTGAATTGAAGCTCATCCTAACAGATTGGAAGAAATTTGATGTCAATTATTATTGCCCTAGAATCAACTCTAGGAAGCTAAGGAAGTTTCTGGAAAAGGGAGCGAGGTCCCCTTCCCCTAGACTACGGCAGTTGCTGTGGTATTAGCAGATCCAAGCTCACGCGGTCCCTTGAACTCCTGCCTCCCGTCCCACAGAAGAGGCACTGGGTCTCTGCCAAGTCCTGGAGCCCAGAAGCCTCAAGCCTCCACCCACCACCCCTCCGAGGTCCTTGCCTTCCTCCCCCCGCCATCTCTGTGTCTTCCTGTCCTGAGGGAATCATCTCTCCTTTGTTACACCAAAAGCTTCCCTCCTTTCCTGCCCGCCCCCAGTGTGCTCCACCCCCACCAATCTTGAGCTATGTCTTCGATGGCTTAGATTTCAGAAAAGTGCAGAAGCAATAATTTTCAACTTGTTCTTCTTTGAGTTTCACCAGTTATTTGTTCTCAGGAATTTCCATCACAAATGGATTTGCACTAATGGTATTTCTAGACTGTCTTCGTGTAATTTTCATCGAATACTCTTTATACCAACTCCTCACCCTGTTAACAGCTTGGTTAGACTTAAGAAAAATGTAATGCAAATGCAAAAATCCCTGAGGCAAGGACAAATAACAAAGGGTACAACTGTGTGTTTGAAACTGTGGCGGGGAGGGGAACAGAACATAAAATAAATAAGCCCAGAAAAATATATTCAGCCTTAAAAGGAAAGAAATATGACACATGCCACAACATGGGTGATCCTTGAGGACATTATGCTAAGTGAAATAAGCCAGTCACAAATGGATGAATACTGTAAGGTTCCACTTCTATATATCTACAATAGTCAAATTCATAGAAACAGAATATAGAATGGTGGCTGTCAAGGACTGAGGGGAGCGGGCGTGGGGAGCTGTGGTTTAATGAGAGCAGAGTTTCCATCTTGCAAGTCAAACACTCTCAGGGTGAGGGAGAGGAGTTGTCCTCACAGAATTACGACAAAGGACTTTTTCATTCTGCTGAAGTTATGCTTTTGCCCCTACCACTAAAACAACTCTCACTGGAGCCGCTGAAGACCTACATCTTGCCAAAGACCATTGGTCAATTCTTTGTCCATTTTCACTTCTTCCCTCGGCAGCATCCAACAGGACGACCGCTCTCTTTGAAAGCTGCCTCCTCTGGGCTCCCATGACACACACTCACCTGGTTCTCTTCTACCTAGCAACATACGCCTTCTCCATCAACTCAGCTGTCTCCAAACCTCTAAACGTCAGAGTGACCCGCGTCTAAGGTCGTCTTCTCTGTCCATATTCTCCCCCGTCCCTGCCATGATCTCACCCAGTCCCACAGCTTGAAAGCCCATCTGTACTCTGTTGACTCTCAGATACGTTTCCACCTCTGAACTCTTCTATCAGACCCAGGCTTGTAAATCCAACTATTCACTTCTTAAGTTGGATGCCCAATAGGTACCTCAAAATTAGCACAATCCAAATAATTTTCTCCCCCAAATCTGCTATCTCACACCCTTAAGACTTCTCCATCTTAAGAAATGGTACCACTTTCTATTTGATCAGCCCAGAATCCTAGGAGCTATCCTCAATTTCCCTCTTTTCTTCATACTCAATATCTAATCCACTAGTAGGTTCTTCAGTTCTTCCTATAAAACAGATTCCAGGTCTGACCCCTTCTCCGCATCTCCATTGGCATGACCCTAACCACCTAGTTCCCATTAGCTCCCACCTAGATTTCTGCAACAGTCCCCTTTCTTCATGTGCCCCTAGTCTATCCTTCACATGGCAGCCATGTGATCTTTATAAAGATCTTTTCAAAATTCAAGCCATGACCCAGGGTAGAGGGCCTTCACAGTGTGCTGACGCCTACCTCTATAATGTCATCCTCCTCTGCTCGCCCACCCCCACCATGCTCCAGCCACCTGACTGCTTTCAGTCCCTGGCCCTGCCTAGCTCACCCTCCTGTGGGACTTCAGCATTTGATTTTACCTCTGTCTGGGACCCTCTTCCCCCCTCCTCAAATGGCTGCCTCTTTCATCATTCACGTCTCTACTTGCTCAGAGCATCTGCCTGGATTCCCCCAAAAGTTCCTCCCCAGCAACTCTATTTCACATGACCCTGCTTCATCCATAGCCCTTTTCAGCATCTGAAATTATGTCATTTCCCTACTGATAGACTAGACTGTCACTGCCTGACTAGAACGCATGCTTCACGGGAGTGGGATTTTGTTGTTGCTGGACTTGTTCCCTCTGTACGTCCTGGAGCAGTGCCTGATCTGGCTGACCTCCACCTCAGGTCAGGTCCCCAAATCTGGCTGCTTATCAGGTCATCAGAGGTGCTGCTTAAAATACAACCCTCCTTGTGAATTATATGTCAATAAAATTGTTTTTAAAATATGCAGCCCCCTGGATCCCACTCCAGAGCCATTGAATCAAACGTAATGGGGCCTAGACATGCCTGGTTATAACAAGTTCCCCTGTGGCCAGCCAGATACCAGGTCACATTGGGCCACAGCCTGGTGAACAGGGGCTTCGAGGTCTTGGAAGGGCCTTTGGAAGATAAAGGGAATCTATTTGAGGTGGGGCATTGCATCAAAGCCCAGGAAAGGTGAGGAGGAGGATCCAAGTTAAGAATAAGAGAATGAGATGAAGGCAATGCAGAAACCATGGTTCAACGAATAGCCACGGATTAAAAACAACAAGAACAAACTTATCTCATTTAGGCTAAATGGAGAGCATTTTCTCTTTCAAAGGGAAAAGTCAGCATTTTTTTCAAGAATGACTCCTTCACCAGGTGCGAGCACTGAGATTCAAAGCCAGGTCTTAGATCAAGAAGCACTGCCAGCTTAGAGGTCACTGTTTCTGAGTCAGTCCCCTGGAGAGCTGACACTTCAGCATCACGGGCCACCACAGCAACAGACCAGTCCTCCTGGGGAACAGGCCCCCGTGAGTCAGCACCCCATGGGACACTCCTGTCCTGAGGAGGTGCCTTGACCAATACTAGCTACCCCGCGGGCTCCTCGCACGGGCCCTGACACGGCTTCATGGTGGTGGTTCACGCTCCAGCCAACTCAGGACGTGGAACAGCAGTCTCAGCCTCCTTGTATAGTGGAATTTCTGAACCAAAATCACTGTGATGGAACTCTGTCCCTCCCCCGGACTGTGGTTCTTGGAAACTCCAGGAGCCCTGGGGCACTCCAGAACCACAGGCTTACAGCACAACTTGGATACTGAGCAACTTTCTGAATCTCTGTGGAGATGCAGGAGGCTTTGAGGGCAGACAGAGAAGTGGGCCATGTTTAAGGCATGCCACAGCCCCCTAGGACCCTGAGCCCTCAAAAATGCCTTGATCCTTTTTCTCCATTCAGTAGGAGAGAAAACCATCTTATCCCTACTGTCTAGACTAGCAACTCACTGACCATTCTGTTGTGTTGTGTTGTGTTAAAATGAATGTAGCATAAGTTGACCATTTTAACCATTTTCAGGTGTACAGTTCAGTGGTATTAAGTACATGCATACTGTTGTACAACTGTCACCACCATCCATCTCCAGAACTTTTTCATTACCCAAAATGAAACTCTGTACCCACTAAACATAACTCCAATTTTCAATTCTTTCAAATATATACCCAGAAGTGAAATTGCTAGATCTATTTTTAAGTTTTTGAAATTGAAGCAAAAAATTTAACATCTAGACTGCTTTCCTTAGAGGTGGTATCATTTTACATTCCTACCAGCAGTGCACAAGGGTTCCCGTTTCTCCACATCCTCTCCCCAGTACTTGCTATTATCTTTTTTTTTTTATAGTAGCCATCCTAATGGGTGTATGTGGTATCTCATTGTGGATTTGATCTGCATTTCTTTAATTATTAGTGATTTTCATGTGATTGTTGGCCATTTGTATATCTTCTTTGGAGAAATGTCCATTCAAGTCCTTTGCCCATTTTTTGCATCAAATTGTTTGTATTTTTGTCACTGAGTTATAAAAGTTTCATATATATTCTCAACATTAATCCCTTGTCAGATATATGGTTTTCTTTTTCTCTCTTTTTGTTTTTTTCTTTTCCACGATCATTTATTTTCCTCCGAAGAGGGTGCACTGTTCCTGGAAATACTGTAATACCAGGTCGATGTATGGAGTGGACGGAGCAAGCTCCTATTCCATCTCCTAAGATATATGGTTTTCAAATGTTTTCTTCCACTTTGTGGGTGGTCTTCTCACTTTCTTGATAGTATTCTTTAATGCACAAAGTTTTTTATTTTGATGAAGTCCAATTTATATATATATATATGTATTTTTTTAACCTGTGCCTTTGGTGCCATAGCCAAGAATTTATCACTAAATTCAACGTTATGAAGACTTTCCCCTATGTTTTCTTCAAAGAGTTCTATAGTTTTAGCACTTACATTTGGGTCTATAACCCATTTTGAGTCAAGTTTTGTATATGCTATAACGTAAGGGTCCAACTTCTTTCTTTTGCACGTGGATACACATTTTTTCAATACCACTTTTTGAAAACACTGTCCTTTCCCCTACTGAATGATCTTGGCACCCCTGTTGAAAATCAATTGACCACTCATGTCAATGATGATTTTTAACCCTAAATATATAAGCACGTCAAGCCTACAAAGTGTGTGCACCTGCTGCATGCCCAGCATGTTTTAAGATGAATAAAACACAGTTTCAAGGAGGTCAGAAGCACATAGAGGAGGCCAGAGGGAAATCCAAAAACTGCAATAAGGCAGCATGTGATACGAGCTCAAATAAAGGCACAAACAACACCCTGAGGGGCCAAGCAGAAAGCACAGTTAATTCTGGAAAGGAAGACTGGGGAAGTTTTCACAGCCTGGGTGCTGTGGGAGCTCTGCCTTGGCACATGGGTCAGATTTCCTCGTGCAGAGCCAGGTGGAGGAAGACCGTAGAGGAAAAATGAAAAGTACTAACACCTCTCCTGCCAGCACCTCAGATTCCACCCAGATTTACAGAACCAGTAGAGACAGGGATGGTGATGGGGCTTGGGACAAGGAGGGAGGGAAAGAAATGGGGAGCTGGGTTTCTCCACCCTCTCCCAGGAGAGGCTTTGCAGGGCTGGTGTTCCTCCCAATAGTCTCAAAAAGTCTCCAGAGTGATGCCTCGAATTCAGGACCAAAGTCCTGTCATTAAATGTGCCCCTTCCTCAGCACTCCAAGATCCAAGAAGCAGGCACAGCAAGATCTGGTCCAAACTCCAGGCCGGTAACTGGTTAAAGCTCCTTGAGCCCCCAGTGCTGACTCAGTCCATTTACCACTGGGGTAGAGCACAGACAGCTGGACCCAAGGGTCAAATAGCCCTGGCTCGGATCCATGTGGTCTGGCCTGGAGCCAGCTAGCAAGCAAGAGGCCCATCCACTCACAGGACTCAGAGAAGCCTCAGTGCCAAGTACAGGCAGCAGCTGAATGAAGAAACCGCAGAGTGAGTGCTGTATCCCCAGGAAGTAAGGGAAGATTTGGAAAGGAAACAGTCCCTGGGCTGGACCTCTGGGCATGGGGCTTGGTGACTGGAGAGAGACAGAATGGGTGTGGGATGTCACAGAGCCCCGTCTGGCAGGCAGGGCTCAGGGGACCAGCTTCGCCTCCCGTGGGAGTGCAGTGCTCTTGTGTCGTCCCCCAGAGGGACAAGTGGCCCTTTGGCCATGCTGGTGTTTTTGAGTATTTGTGACCATAGCCCATAGTCAGAAAGACATTTTACATCATGACCCAGTGCATCTACTATACACACACATACATAACTGAAATAAACATTTCATAAAAGAATACCTCCAGAACATAATACAATGTGCCAAGGTTGGGTGGTTCCCGGGTTGATCAATCCCACACTTTGACAGCATTGGCTCCAGACCAGGGTTTTTCTCCATCTTTGCACTCTGCCATTCTCTGCATGCCAGCTACTTCCTTGACCATTGCAAGACACCTGCAGCAGCTGCAGGCAACACGTCACCAGCTGATGTCAGAGACTTTAAAGGAAATTTTCTCTCATGTCTCCTTTTAAAAGTAAAGGAACTTAACCCAGAAGCCCCCTTAGCTTACTACTCAGTGTGGTCCTCAGGCTGCAGCATGCAGATCTACCTCCCCTGGGAGCTTGTTAGAAATACAGACCCTCAGCATCACCCCAGACCCACAGGCTCAGAATCTGCCTTGTAGCAAAATCCCAGGTGATTCATATGCACAGTCGAGCTTCAGAAACGCCCCCTATGGCTGATTTCCCGCTGTTGGCCAAAACTCCATCACACACTCAAACTGAAACCAATTACTGGCAGGCAGGCTAGAATTGCCATCATTGACTTAGGTTATTCAAAACTCACTTTCAGGGGCTGAGGAGGAGGCCCAGTCTTCCCTGAAGCTGGATACCTGAACAACACCAACATTAGAAAAAATACATGCACCCCAAAGTTCATAGCAGCATTATTTACAATTGCCAAGATATGGAAGCAACCTAAGTGGTCCATCAACAGATGAACAGATAAAGAAGATGTGGCATATACATGTACAATGGAATATTACTCAGTCATAAAAAAGAATGAAATTTTGCCATTTGCAGCAACATGGATGGACTAGGAGGGCATTATGCTGAGTGAAATAAGTCAGAGAAAGACAAATACTGTATGATGTCACATATATGTGAAATCTAAAAAACAATAACAAACTAGTGAATATCACAAAAAAGAAGCAGACTCACAGATATAGAGAACAAACTAGTGGTCACCAGTGGGGAGAGGGAAGGGGGAGGGGTAATGTAGGAGTAGGGGGATAAGAGGTACAAACTACCAGGTATGAGATAAGCTACAAGGATATATTGTACAACATGAGGAAATAACCAATATTTTATAATAACTATAAACAGAGTAAAACCTTTAAAAATTGTAAATCACTATATTGTACACCTGTAACCTATATAATTTTGTACAGCAACTATACTTCGATTTTTAAACTATACTTTAATTTTCTTTTAATTTAAAAAAAAATGAAAGGTTAATCTGCAAATGCCCTGAGGCAGAGTGGCCTTCTGGTCTTAGAGACCAGGGTCTAATTTCAGCTCCATTATCTACTAGCTGTGTGAGTCCATGAAATTTAAACCCTCTATACCCTCAAGGCCCTCACTGGAAACAAGGAAATTTTTTAAAAATTCTATCCATAAGAAGAGATGGGGAAAGGTTTTTGGTAGGCAACTAACAATGTGTGTCCCAGAGAAACAGACAGATAAGCAGGTAAATTATAAAACAGTGTGATAAGTACTAAGATTGAAATACTAAATGTGCTGGTAGAGCCCAGAGGAAAAAATCATCTAAGTTCTTGGGATGTTGAAGAAAACTTCACAGAATAGGTGACACTTGAGGAGGGTTTTGAAGGATTGATAGGAGCTTTCCTACAGATACTGGGGTGAAGGATATTCCAAGCAAAGGAATAGCATGTGCAAAGACTAAATGTGTTTGCAGTGTATTTCTCTTCTGTATCTCTGTGAATTCCTCCTGAATTCATCACTAACAGCTTAACACAGCTGGAGCATAGGGTGTGTTAGAGAGAGAAGATGCACCAGAAGATATGGCTGGAGAAGTAGATAGAACTGGGAGTCATGCTGTAACATTCTTCAGAGGAACGAGGCCTTCTTTAGTCCCAAAGGATCCACTCACCTCTTACTTACAAGTGTTTCCTAGGAATGTTAAGTCTCTCACACAGATCAAGCCACTTAAACCTGCTGTCCTGGGTGTTTTAATCAAGGGAGACACATAACAGGGAGAACACAAAAATACCTCCATCCAGTGGCCAAGTCTGAGGTTGACTCTTAGATGCTGCTGAACCAGGACAGAATGCGGAAAATACTGTCCATCAAAGATAATGCTCCTGAGTGTCAGCTTCTTCTCTTCGGTCCCTGCGGGGAATAAGTAGTTGGAGGACTCATAAGATTTGGAGCCTTGATATGGAATTAATTATTCCCCTCTTCAAAAATGATGTTGAATTGGGTGGACAGATAAGAGGAAAGTGGCCGTTTATATCATTCAATGATACATACCCTGAGTGCTTAAACTAAATCTACTATTATTCCAGAAATTGACTATTCCCCAAAATTGCACACCGCTCTCAAGGCTGGGTTAATATTTAGGAAGATACCAGTTTAAGAAATATCTAAAGTGATTTAGAACTGGTTTGCACTGAAATAGTTTAATCTAACAGACCAGAGATTGTCAAATTCTGCTGCCAAGGAAAATGGGGGCGCTACCACTTCCCTAAACCAAACAACAGCCAGCTCTTCCTGATTCACAGAGATTCGTGGAGAGAACATTTAGATTTTTTTCCCCAAAATTATATTCTTAAACAAGGAGAATTCTTTTCTCCTGGGTTATTACTTATCATAATGATTCTGCAGCAAAATATATATTCAGTATTTTTAAATTTAACATTTCAAATGTTCATGGCATCCTGCAAATAGCCTCCTGACTTCTAGATGCTGCCTTACCAGAACACACCTGGGACGCATGTATAACCATCAGTCAACTAAAGCATCCTCCCCAAGAGAATCATCGAAGCACAACTATTTGCAATATGTAGATACATAACAACGTGTATGAATGTGTATGAAGCTATAAACGTGGTTACTTTTCACATGAGCAGAATTTTTCTTCTTTGGTGAGCTATATTCCAGGTCCTTAATTTTTTTCCTCCAACAAATGTAGCAACTAAATTCCAAGTCAGTTTAAGGAGCATGTTATACATGGGTATGGGGAATTAATATGGAGCAAGATGTCAGTGAATATGCCAGTCACATCATATGCATTATCTCATTCAGTCTTCAAGACAACGTGTAAAGTAGGTATTTTTTTCATTTTTCTTATAAGGAGAAGTTTCAGGGAGGGTATCGTGCTCAAGATTATATGACCCAATGACTGGTGAACCAGGGTTTGAAACAGCCTTTGACTGCACACTGCCTATTCATACTGAGTGGGGAATGGTCTGCATGTACCCTCGCACCATTATGAAATCTATTAGAAGACATTTTCAGTGCACCTTTAGTCCATCGAGCTAAAACAGCAATTTGAAAACACTCTGCTAGAGCATAGGATGCAAAGACAATTAAGAATCAGCCCTCTCAGGCCTGGAGGAGCCCATGGTCTGAGGGAGGAAGGCAAAAAGCCACACAGCAGAATGTGATAAATGCTATTCAGAGGCACAGGATGTTCATCCTGCCAGCAAGGCTCTCCCACGTTCACGCCCCAGTGAGCTCCCAGCTCTTCTAGAGCCCAGGGCCGCCTACTCCAAGAGGCCGTCTATGAAGCCAACCAGCAACCCCTCTCTGCCACTTTCTTCTCTGCTCTGCAGCCCTCACACAGCCACTCATCACACTACACTAACTCTGTGCGTTACATGTCTGTCTTCCTGCGAGGCTGTTTTGTTTTAAGAAATAAGGGTTATCTGGCCATAACATCAGTCACTTTCTTGGAAACCAGACTAGGTCAGCTGATCTGGATCATGTGCTCTTACCCAAATATCAGGTTCATTGAGAAAAGATATTCCTTCCCTAGGAAGAAAGAGGATTCCTAGGCATACTCAACGCTTACCTGTCCCATTAGAACCTCTAAACAAGATCTCACAGAAGCACGTGGAGTGAGCACCTCAGTGAGATTATCTCTTTTTCATTTCTAAATACTCTATATTCCTAGCATACTACTTGGAACAAAGCAGGTGCTTGATATGTGTTAACTGAGTGACCAATAAATGAATGATTGAATCACTAAAAAATAATCTCCCACTTTGAGTATGTGCTTAAGAGATGGAGTATAGGGGATACTAGAGGCTCTTCTCCTTTGAGAAGAGCATTATGTTGGTGTGTTTTCCAAACGTATAATTTAAGGTTGAATTCAAATTAAAAATGTGGACAAAGGGGAAGGTTCTCTGTCAGCAGCTGAGGGCAAGAGATGATAAAATGTAGGCTATTGTTGAGACGAACGCTGTGCCTGCCACTGGCTGAGGAGTCTTGGCTACAGGATTCTTGCAGTCCTGGGCTACATGCTGCATGATTACACTCAATTAAATTTTGGAACATCATGATGTCCAATTTCAACTATGACAATACCATGTGCCAGCATACCTGGGCTTCTTTATCCATTTTATCTTTATCAATTTACCCCCAATGGTAAGTGATTTAAATTGTTTAAAGTAGTTAAAACACTTTTCATCATCCTAATACTTAAGATTTTTACTTGACTCTTTAAATAACTTGGCTGGCACATTAAAAGTCAAAATGAAATCTTAAAATTTCCCAAGACAAGACAATCTCCCAGTGCAGAAGAACTAAACTACAAGAACCATACTGCAATTTCTCTCTTAAAGAGAAATATAATAAGAGGGCCTTGAGAATTAAATGGAACCAGTCCTATCCTAAGGTTCATCTAATGAGCTGCTCAAGACTTCTTGTTTTTCCTTTGCCACTGGCACATCTGCTTGATGATTAAGGATGCTTTTTCGAGAAGCAGCACAGTAGTTAAGACCTTCCTCAGGAAGAGACAAACATTCAGACAAAAGAAGAAAAGAAAAACCAGGGCGGAACACAATTCACTTGCTAGTGTTTTACAAGGGGAAATTTTTTTTATAACAAACCAAGAATTTGTTCATTTAACCTAACTTTATATATTATGCAAAAACACGAAGAGTCCATTTTCTCACCTGTAAAATGAGGCTAGATTATCTCTTTTTCATTTCTAAATACTCTATATTCCTAGCATACTACTTGAAACAAAGCAGGTGCTTTCTTAATTATGGCAACATTCTAGTTACATTCATTCTTCTTTGTTTATTTATTTCATTTCATTGTATTTTTTTTTTTTCTATAAATGTCTTCAGGAATCTTCACTGGTTTTCTGTAGCTCAGCTTATCCTCAGGTTGTAAAATAGTCAAGGTCCTAGTAAAACATACTTTTCCCTATTAACACATTGTTTTGTTAATTTTATCTCTTAAGTTAAAAAGTGCCTCAACTGAGTTTCCAAACTTTACCCACACACCCAGTCTCCAATTTTCCTTATCTTTCAGAAGCCACAGGTCATGCGTGGTTAAGCCTCAGCTCTGTCCTACCTTCTGCAGCAACGTTCCCCTCTCCCATTCTCCATCAGCCGCAACCTCTCTGAAGTCCCTCTGCCTTTTATATTCTACATGTATGATGTCACACCACATGCACCCTCATTCTAATTTCCTCCCCAGACGTTCTTTCGGAAATCCCTCAGTAGGTTCACATTTAAAAAAGGTCATTCTATTATGCAACTAGCATATATCAAAAAAAAATTAATAGCAGTTCACAAATAAAAACCAAAAAGAGTATTAAAATACAAATGCACGTGGATCCATATACTGATGCAAGTTTCCTACTATAACTTAATTAAATTCTGATAAGTAAAAGATGCATGTTGCTATCCCTGGAGCAAGCACTAATTGCAAAGAAACGTATCTAAAAAGCCAATAGATGAATTAAAATGCTACTAAAAGCATTTCATTCACCAAAAAAAAAAAAAAAAAACAGGAAAGGAGTTAGAGAGGAACAAAAAGAGACAATGTATGTTGAAAACAAATGACAAGATGGTAGACTTAAATTCAAGTACATCATTAATTATATTAATGTAATAACACTCTGATCAAAAGATAAAGATATTCAGACTATATAAACAGCAATACTCAGCTATATGCTATCATAGAAGCATTTAAAATACAAAGGTAGGAATAGATGGAAAGTAAAATAATGAAAAAGACATATCATAAAAACAGTAAACATAAGAAAGATGGAGACTATTAATGTCAGAAAAGATAGACTTTAAGACAAGGAAACTTCCAGAGACAGGAAAAAGTTAAGACATAACAATCATACATGTATGACACCTAATAAAAGAGCTCCACAATATGTAAAGCAAAAGCTCTAAAATGAAATAGAGAACAGTCAGAGCCAAGATTTTCACACTCCTCTCTCAGTAATTGACAGAACAAGTAAACATGAAATCAGTAAAAATATAGAAAACTTGAGCAAAACTACCAACCAATGTGATCAAATTATTTACTGATGCTCCACCTACCAACAGCAGTATTTTCAAGTGCACATGTAACAGTTACCAAGATAGACCATATGCCTGGCCAAAATAATCTCAGTAAATATAAAAGGACTGAACTCATATAGCATGTGTTTTCTGACCCACTAGAGAACAAAATTAGAATTTAATAACAGAAATATATCTGGAGTATATCCATCGATTTGGAAATTAAGCAATATATTTCTTAATAACCCAAGGATGAGAGAAATAAATCACAAATTAGAAGATATTCTGAACTAAATTAAACTGAAAATACAAGATATCAAAACTTAAGCTGAAGAAATGTGTATAGGGAAACTAGTTTCAAATGCTTGTAATTGAAATGAAGAAAAGCCTAAAATCAATGTCTAAAATTCCCCTTTAATTTCTACCTAATGAAACTGATAAAGGGAAAATGAAATAAAATAAATTAAAATTTTCCCTTTAAGAGCCTAAAAAAAGAATCGGTTAAGCCCAAAATAAGTAAAAGAAAGAAAATAATATCAGAAATTTAAAAATAAAAATTAAACAATAGGGAAAATCAATGAATCTAAAAAAGTTCTCTGAAAAAATTAATGAAATAGATATACATCTACTTATATTGATCAAGAATAAAAGAGAGAAGAAACAAATTACCAACATCCAGAGTGAAAGAGAGGACTTTACCACAGATTCTACAGAAATTTGAAAGACAATAGGAAATATTATTAATAACTTTATGCCAATAAGCCCAACTATATAGATGAAGTGGAAAAAGTCTTTGAAAGATGCAAATAACCAAAACTAACTCAAGATAACATAGAGAACCTAAATGGCTCTATGTTAATTTTTTTAATTGAAATTATAATTTACATTCTTGGCATAAAAAAGTATACCCCAGAGTTTCACATGCGAATTCTAACATTTAAAGAAGAAATAATACCAATCCTACACAAAATATTCCAGAATATACAGAAGGGAATACTTCCTCTATTAGTTTCCTGAGGCTAATGTAACAAATTACCATAAACCTGCTGGCTTAAGACAACAGAACTTTATTCCCTCACAATTCGGGAGGCCAGAAATCCAAAAACAGCACCAATGGGCCAAAATCAATGGGTGAGTTGGGCTGCACTCCCTCCAGAGGCTCTTGCTGGAATCCTTTTCTTAACTCTTTCAGCAGCTAGTGGCTGCCAGCATTCCTTGGCATGTGGCCACATTACTCCAATCTATGCCTCTATGGACACACTTCCTCCTCCTCTTCTGTATGCCTTCTCCTTTGCAATCTGTGTGAGATCTCCCTCTGCCTATTACTTGTAAAGTCACTTACGATTGCATTTACAGACAATCATGACAATCCAAGATAATCTCCCCATTTCAAGAATCTTAACTTAATCATACTAGCAAAATTTTACTTATATATAAGATGATAATCAAGAATTCTGGGGATTAGGTCATGGATATCTGTTTGAGCACCATTATTTAGCTTACCACACTTCCCAATTTATATCATTAGCCCATATTACTGATATCAAAAACATTCAAAGATATAAGAAAAGAATATCACTTACAAATATAAATACAAAAATCTTTTTAAAATATATTAGCAAACTCAATTCTGCAATATATACGAAGAATAATGCATTAAAATCAAGTAAGTTTTATTTCAGAAATGCAAGTTGATTTAATATCTGAAAATAAATTAATATAATTCACCATACTAATATACTAAAGTGGAAAAACCCTATAATTATCTCAACAGATGCAGACAATCTACTTGACAAAATTAAACACACACCTATGATAAAAGTTCTAAGTAAACTAGAAATAAAAGGAAATTTTCTCAACCTGATAGAATTTACGAGACTCTTACAACTGACATCATTTTTAATGGTTAAAGACTGAATGCTTTCTGTTTAAGATCAGTAACAAGGTAAATATGTCTACTACCCTTAATTCAATTCAGCAACTTACTAGAAGCCCTAGTCATACAATAGGCAAGAAAAGGAAACAAAAGCAGGCAGTTTGGAAAGAAACTAAACCATCTATATTTTTAGATAATCATATTACATATATATAAAATCCCAAAGATTTACAGAGCTGCTCCTAGAACTAATAAGTGAATTTAGTAAGGTCACAAGTATCAAGGTCAATATACAAAAATCAACTGAATTTCTATATAGCAGCAACAAACTATTAGAAAGTGAAATTTAGGGGGAAAAACCCATTTATGGCAACATCAAAAAAATACTTAGGAATACACTTCATCAAACATACACACTATGTTTATATTGAAAACTACAAGACATTAACTGAGAGAAATTAAAGGCCATCTAAATAACTGGCTAAGTATACCATGTTGTGAATTGGAAGATTTAATCTCATTAAGATGCCACTTCTCCTTAAAGTAACGTATCCACTCAATGCAATCTCAATCAACATCTCAGCAGACATTTTGCAGAAAATCACTAGATGATTCTAAAGTTTATTTGGGGTTGCAAAGGACCTAGAAACACCAAAATACTTTGAAACAGAAAGTTAGAAGACTTACACTGTCCAATCTTAAACTTATGATAAAGCTAAGTCAGTATGATGTTGGCAGAAGCACAGGCATATGGACCAATGGAATAGAATAGAGAGTCCAGAAATCAACTCACCACAGCATGACAATAAGAAGAGAAACAATCCAATTTAAAAATGGACAAAAGATTGGGCATTTCACAAAAGAAGATATACTAGTGGCCAATGAGTACATGAAAAGATGCTCAGCATCACTGGTTATCAGAGAAATAAAAAATTAAAACCACAATGAGATATCTCCATTGACACACTGGAACAGTAAAATTAAAAGAAATGGCAATACCAAGTAGTGGTGAGGAGTTCAAGCAACCCTAAATCTTATGCATTGTTGGTGGAAACGCAAATTGGTACAGCCACTTTGAAAGACAGTTTGTAGTTTTGTTTTAATCAAATTCAACATCCCATATAACCTAACAATTCCAGTCCTAGATATTTACCCAAGAGAAATTAAAGTATATGTGCCCATATTGCCTATGAATGTTCACAGCAGCATTGTAATTTATAGCCCTAAGCTGCAGACATCCCAAAAGTCCATCAACTGATAAACTGAATTCTATTCAGCAATAAAAAGAAACAAACTACTAATATATGAATAATAAGGATAAATCTCAAAAACATTATTCAAGGAGAAAAAAGCCAGACACAAAAGACCATAGTATATGATTCCATTTTTATGCAATTCTACAAAAAGCAGAAACTAATGACAGCAAATCACTGATTGTCTGAGGCCAGGAATGGGGGTCAGGGATTGACTACAAAGAAATATAAAGAAATTTTGGAGGGCGGCGATAAAAATGTTCTCTGTCTTGATTGTAGTGGTGATTACATGGATATACATTTGCCAAAACTCCTCAAACCATACACTTTAAATGAATGAATTTGACTGTACCTAAATTAAACCTCAATAAATCTGCTTTAAATATATATATATATACACAACACACACACACACATACATATACTCAAAGATGAACCCAGTTTACTAATAATAGTGGTTATCACTTATTGAATATATGTTCCATGATAGGCAGGTCATAGCACCTACTTCCCAGATGAAACAATAAACTGAGCTGGAGAGACATTTAATGACTTCCACAAGGTCACAAAGCTAGTAAGTGGCTGAGCTGATGTTCAAATGCAGACTGGATAATCTGCCAGACCACTCTCTGTCCTGATCTGGGGAAACTGGAAGTGGTAACAGGGCAGTCTTTGGGCAGCTGCAGGTCCCTACACAAGGGCCTACCCTGAACACAGCCAAAATGTGCAAGGGCTTTATCTGCCAGGCCAGCTCACGGAGCCCTGCAGTCATAGTGATTGAGACCCCAGAGTCTGCATGCTTAATCCTCCATTAACTTACTATCCAAATTCTGCAGCCTGTCTATGTATCATCTGCAGTAGGAAAGCTGACAAGGAGAGAATTAAAATGCCAATGTCGTGAAATATCCCTGAATTCTTGCAGGGAGATGGACTGACTGCAGCTTTGACAACGGAGCCAGAACTGGAGCTTCAGTGCTGAACACAGAAGGAACATCTTCCCTGGGAGCCAGAGGCACTGCAGCTGTGACTCTCCCCCTACTATGGTTTTGCGTCCATGGCAGGAGGGATTCACGTTCTAGAATTAAAGCCAGGGAATGGAAAACTCTTGTAATCATACAGACCATTTACTGCGCATTTGCTGTTTGGTTCACATTTCATGCCCATTATGTTATTTATTCATCATAACCAATCTGTGAATTTTACAGATGAACTGAGTCTTAGGAAGGGTAAGTTTCATCAGGTTTCCCGGCTCCTCCACACGGCCGAGTACTTTGGGGGAAATGGGCCCCCCCAGCTCTAAAGCCTCTTGAGTCACTTCACAACACCAGCAGCCAAAACCTTCCAAGACCACCAGCGGATCTGACGGCTGACGCTTCCCCTTAGCCAAAGCCTGACCCACGGAGGAGTAACTCGCCCGCAGTCAAATCACACGTGCGTGGGTGTCAGGCAGCCTCGGCTGCTCCTCGTGCAAGGGTGGCGATGGTGAAGCCTGGATACCCCAGGCCCTGCGCACAGGCAGGAGGCGAGGCAATGGCAGGCTGCTTCGAGCCTAATGCAGAGTTGATCCAGTGCCTGAGGGTCATCCGGAATACCGTCAGTTGTTAGGTGTGATTTCCAGGACGGCTTCCAGGAAGATTTCCAGACCCTCTTCTTCCTACTTCCTCCCTAGAATGGAGACACGATGGCTGCTGAAGCTCCTTCCATCTTGCACCATGAGGCAAGTTCGAGGGGAAAGTCGCGTACCAAAAATGGAAGAGCACGGAGTTACAAGGAGCATGGGTCCTTCACAATGCACAGAGGCGCTGCGCGCGGGCCAACGCCCATCCTTCTCTGATGACAAAGAAAATAACCTAATTTGCTTAAGTCACTAGCGTCAGGTCTTTGTAGCTGGCGGCCAAATGCAATTTCTAAGTGATTCAGTTGCTGTCTGAAAGTGTCTTAATATTTGTTTTGTTTTTCTGTGGGCAAGTAGAATAATACAAGCCCTTCTCTAAGAAAGGAAAATACGAAATCAGAAACACAAGCTTCTATTTAAGAAGAGAGTCAGCTTTATGACTCTCTCACAGGGAAACTGAAGCAAATCACTTGGGCTTCAAGTGCTTTTGTTTATTCTGGCTGCTGCGCTATAGAATGCCTTGCTCTGTGCTGATAAGGAAGCTGAATTTATGGCCTAGTGAACTAAACAATTAGAAGAAAAACTATTTTCTAACTAATCAGATTGAGGCAAAGCTCTCAAGGAATATAAATTTGCCTTATTTCTATTTTCTTTCGCAAGTGACAGATTTCTTTCCTGCTATCCAATGCAAAGAGATAAGGGCCCTCTTATAAAATTATCTTACCACAAACATGTCTTTACCCTATTAAAATGCATAGTTTGTTTATGAAGGTTAAGGTTTGTGAAACATGTTTAGGTTAACAGTGGGAAATCATGAAACATGGCAACTGTGAGTTTAGAGATAATGTATGAATTTAACTTAATTGCTTCACATATAACTAGCTTACAATGAATTTACCAATTTTCTTTCCCATTTCCTGCCTTAAACTGAGTCACTTGTTTTACACTCACTACACACATTCTAGTTGAACTTCCGACGTTTTGAGATGGCTATTTCTATGCGCTGAATGCCTGCTGCAGTTGTTTTAACGGGCTTGGATGAAATAAAAATATATCCGACAGACTGGACACCTAAGTTGATGTGATGTTTGATTTTTCACCTACTTTGGCTTCTCCTCCCATTAAGAGCCCTCGTATTTATCCAGCAAATCACCCCCAGCCTCTCTCATTGTCCATACCCTTTGTGGCTATCTAATCAACTACCATGTTTTCCCACTGACCACTTCACAGTTCTTTGCACTGCAGTGTTCAGAGTGGTCTCCACCAATCAACTGGCATTTCCATGAAGAGTGGCACCTGTTTGCTATTTGGGGTGTGTATGTGTTTTCAGGTTATTAAACTATAAATGTAAAGGAGAGGGGTGAGAATACATCTCTCTCTTGCCTTAAAAATTGTTAGTTGACCTGTCAAAAGAACTTAGGAACAGGTTCTGTAGAAATATATTCAGTATGTTCAATCACCAGGGGCTTCTACTGAGCTCTGCAACCCAGCTCATAACTGATTCCTGTCCATAGACTGTAAGACAGCGTCCAAAATGAACACAATTGCATGCAGTTCCTAACATACCATGTTCACAAGGCTATTCAGTGTATCATGGGCTTATATGCCTATAATAGCCATGTCCAAAGATCTCATTTACCATGTAAAATATTAACCTGAGAAGCTCAGGCTTGACATTTATCAATTAGAAAACCATTATAATTTTAGATAGAATATCCAAGAAGCTAAGAGGCCCATAATTTTGTCAGAGCAAAGGGTTGCCCTTTAAAGTGTGGAGGCAGATTACCTTTGCAGACCAAGGTAATCTGGGATCATGCCCATACAATGCAAAAGGTAAATGAAGTGGCAGTTTCAAGGCTACCAGCCCCAGAGGTCCCTGAGCATTCTGAAGGTCTGAGATCTTCCTGTAGTGCTTCACTGAGCTTCAGTTTGTTGTAGCTGTTTAAGTGCACGATAGTTGTCAGGGGAGGGTGTTCATCAGGGGAAGGAGTTGTCAGCAGCGTGTTCTGGGGTCTGGTCATAAAGGTGGGGTCTGCAGATGTACAGGCATTTAGCCCTGGACTGGATACAAGGGGGTTGGGAGTCTCCTGGAGTTAATTAGGCTCTGACTGCCCCAGCCCCCACCCACTTCCTATGTCAGTAGACACATCCCAAAGTGTACTCACAGCACCAGGTCCTCACCATTTAGTATACCAAAAGTGTTTTTTCCAAGATACTATTTTTCAAAATGAAATATAAATTCAGGAAAAAATCCAAATGGCCTATTCCAGTTTTAGTATCACGTATGCTGTCATAAGCTGGAAAGAATTGCTTTCTCCTGTTTGATAGTCTTTGAAAGCAGATGCTAAGAAGGTGATTCCCATGTTGCCCAGAAAAAACAGTTAGAGAAGGAGTTTCTCAAGATATGATATTGCCTTGAGAATATGAGAATGTACACAAACATATATGTATAATGTGTGTAAAATACATATATACGTGTGTGTTGGTGTTACATACACACATTGTAAACAGTTACATGCTGTGTGTGCATATTTTATATATGTGGCTATGTATGAATATTTGAGCTTTTTAGAAATGCCTGAACACAACTTTACAGCTTTTTGGTCTTTTCAGCATTGGAAGGAGGCCCACCTGAGGGTAAGGCTGGTCCTTCCCAAGAGAGAACGAAAACCTTTTCTCGGAATGAGAACAATGCATGGCCCAAGCCCCACACCTGCAGCTGTCGACCATCTAATCTATACTTGCTGGGACCTTCCTCCCTCACTTCCAGCAACGCCCACAGGACGGGCTGTTGATCCACCCTGGCCTGCCGCCAGCGTAGCCTCCACCCCACAGGGCCCTCAGGACATTTGTCAGCAAAGGGGACCTCTGAACACCCATCAGGGTGACGGGGAGGAGCCCACCATCTTCACCTTTAAGTGGACAGGGACAAGCGTGTCGCCCACACCCTACCATTTCTCCTCCCACAAATGGAAAGATAAAAGGCTCAACTAAAATCCTTAATATTAGGCAGCACGCGGTACATTATTATGAAAGCCCAAGAGAAAAGCTAACATATCAAGGGCCTCACTTTTAGGCCTGAAGCCAGTCATGTTCTACAAAAGGAACTTTACTCCCCAGACTACTTGTCATTTTTTAGTGCTTATATTAACATTAGACCTGAGTGCTGGGAAGCTGTGTACTTACATGCCAAGCTAATTGGCATTTGGCATTGCCTCACGCCTCTGGCCATGGAATGAATCAGCTAATTATTTCTGATCTGTAAGGTGCTCGTGGTGGGGGAGGCCAGGGGACCAACAGCACTCATTGCTTAGCCGGGCTTGGCTGCAGGAGAAAGACAAGGCCCCCCTCCTGCCTCAGGGTGTTGCTCAGAAACTGAGGAGCGATGCTGGAGGGAGCACCCGCCTCCACAGGGGGAGTAAACATCCACAAGGAACTTGGCTTCACTCAGCATCCCTTGGAAGGAAACGTCACTGCAACAGTTACAGATTGTCTTCCCTTCACAGGAACTGCCTTTGGGTACTAATAATTTATGCATCGTTCCCTTTGCAGGCACATAGTTAAGTACACTGAAAGTGGGAATCAGAAGGAGGAGACAGCCCAACTCCACCCCACTCCCCCATCACCCAGAATCCTGGCTTCTTGTCTTAGTCATTGTTCCTCATATGAAATTACTCATGAGGAAGAGTGAATACCAAGACCCCTCTTGGGGTGGTTTTAAGTACTTTTTAAATTTGACAAAGTAGTTAGCAGTGCATGGGAGAGCTTAGCAGTTTCCACTCACTCACTTTCCTGATTGAAAACAACATCTAGCATTTACACATCTCATGGTGCTCTGAAATCTTTTATAAGCTTTCAGTTGTTATCAGCCCTCAGGTGTCACCTTGCTTTATAAACAAGCAAACGCCATCAGAGACAGGAAGTGAGTAATTTAAAGGGCTAGAGGGAGTCGGAAACAGAACTGGGAATGGGATTGAACACTCCTGGGCCACCTTCTGTGTAGACTTGGAAGAAGGACGCTCATGGCGGTACCCAGTGGGGAGATTGTGTGCATATAGCTCTTCAGTATTCCTATCATCAAGATAATGAGTTCCCAGCAAAATTGTGGGTTTCGCCTTTCATATTCCCATGGGAATCATTCATTCATTTATTCAGTCAACACGAGCTGGGAACCTACTCTGCCCCAGGTACTGTGCTGGGAGCTGGCAAAGCAGAAGCCCACAGTCTAATGGAAGAGGCAGACATGTACATGATGACATCGCACAGTGACCTCAAGGAAGCTCTGTACCTGCTCACAGTCTGTTCACAGTTACAGAAACACAAACCAGGGAAGACCCCATTCTCCTTGGGGATGGGAGGGAGGGGCCAGTGAAGACTCTCCAAGGAAGAAACAGTCGAGCTGATCATGAAAGGTAGAAAAATGAGGGAAACACAGGCCTGGCAGAGGGAACGATCCAAGTGAAGGCAGAGGGTATGTAAGAGCTTGAGGACTGGGGCATGTTGAGCAGGGAGGGCCACTCCACTTCAGGGGTCCGGCTGGACAATGGGGACACAAAACAGTCTCCTAGCATGTGCTGACCAAGAAGAGAGCGAATGGAGACAGGCAATGAGAAGCCCGGGGAAGACAGTCATAATGTAGAGGGCTGGGGAAAGATGGAGAAGTGAGGAAGGGACAGCAAATACAGACTCCTCTCTCGAGAAGTCTGTCTGCAAAAGGGATGGAGATTTTGCTGACTCTCCTACAGACGCAGTTGGCCTCCATGGCGACTATTTAACAAAGTACAAAGAGAAGGACATCAGCACCCTTCATCAATTCTTATTATTGAAGTAGAGTTTAATTTTTAAAAATACAATTCCTGGGGTAAATTACCAGTTTCTTCTTTCCAAGAAAATCTGTTTTAGGGGATGACCTTAACTCTTACTTATCTATTCAATAAAAGTGAATTTTGCTCTGCTATGAAATCTCTAGGAGGCAAGCCAAGTATGTCCCTGGCATATGAGGTGTCTAGAAGAAGGAAGAACTGGGTCTGCGTGCTATATTCTCACCAGAGTGCACTTTAAGGACTCTAGGTGTCTTGGGGAGAAAAAAAAATATTAAGTAAAATAAGTGATGGTGCCAGTGACTAAGATTCGGTGTAAGCTACAGGAGCTCCCCACAGACCAGCAGGCTGACTTGGCCACTGGGACATACCAGAAAGTTCTCCCTGAGGGAGATACAGAGTAGCCAGCTCAAGACTGGCACCCTTTCAGGATGACTGCCATGGGCAGCCCAACTGCACGAGGCTTCTCGTGTATTCAGAACAGGGGCAAATGAGCAGAAAGCATTCTACTCATGTCTGGAACTTTCCTTCTGGGGCCTCTGGCTCTTGCCTGGTCCAGGGCCTCCAACCCTTATCCTCAATTTTTTTTTCATCTATATATTTAAGTAGATATAAAATCAGCCTATTTATTTCTTTTCTTTTTAGATTACTTGAAAAAAATGTACAAATTGCAAAGAGAAAAAAGTTCCCATAATGCTACCACTTAAAAAACAACTATATAAAATAAGAAGTGAAAATCTCCCTGAACTTCAAACCCCACAGAGAAAATTCCTGAAATAGTTTATTGTTTATCCATTCCAACTTTTTCTTAGTAGATATATATATATCTTTTCTAACAAACCAAAAAAAGGAATCATAAACTGAATTCCAACTTACTTTCTTCATTTCATACATCTGGACATCTTTCCAGAAAATGCTGTGGATCTCCCTCCTTTTGGATGACTGCATAATATTCCATAGTATGGATGTAATAATGTATTCAACCGTTTAAGATAAATAAGTACTAGGAATATAATGTACAACATGATAAATATAATTAACACTGCTGTCTGTTGTATATGAAAGTTGTTAAGAGAGTAAATCCGAAGAGTTCTCATCACAAGAAAAAAAAAAACTTTCTACTTCTTTAATTTTGTACTTATAGGAGAGGATGGATGTTCACTAAACCTACCGTGGTCATCACTTCACGAGGTACGTAAATCAAATCATTATGCTGTATACCCTAAACTTACACAGTGCAGTATGTCAATTATATCTCAATAAAACTGGAAGAAAAAAAAGGGAAAGCAAAGTATTAAAAAAAAAAAGTATTCAACCATTAAGTGAATGGTGCCTATGCACCCTCGTTTGTGTCAGTGTTTTGCTGTTACCTGCAGTGCTGCAGTGAGCATCCCTGCAGATGAGCCTCTATCACACTGATAAGACTAGAGCGAAAGGGCAAGAACATCGGCATCCAAATCCAAGGTCAGCCCTGCTTCCTTATCCCCTTGACCACCATCAGCATTAGATATGGACAGACATTCTGCTTCTTAAAACACTTTCTCCTCTTTCTTCTGTCACAGCACACTCCTCCTTCTTTTCCTGACCACTACTTCTTAGTTTCTTTTCAATCATTCATTCATTCACAGATTTTTGTCGTATGTCTCCCATGGGGCCAGGCACTTTTCTGGGCATTGGGAACACACTAGTGAATCCACACTGTGTCACAGAGTTTACTAGTACAAAGAGGAGATGGGCAATAAGCATGTAATGCAATGTAGGTAGTAATTAGGGCTATGAAGGAAACTAAAGCAGGTTATGGGGAGAGGGGGGTGCTGGGGGTGCTCTTTTGGATAGGGTGGTCAGGAAAGGCCCCTACAAGGAGGTGGCATTTGAGAAGGGACTGGGCAAAGCAGTGGATGGAGCCCTAGGACTGTGCACTGCAGGCAGGGGAGTGTGCCCACACATTCAGAACAAGAAGGCTGGTGTGGCAGGAGCTTACTGAGGAGGGTGGGGTGACCAGGGCAGCCTGTCAGAAGGGACTCTAGATTGTAGCAATGAGCCAGGCTGATGGCTTATTTTAGGGCATGGAAAGGCATGGTCAGAATCCACAGGTCCCGCTGAGATTTGGGATGTGAGGTGTAAGAAAGAGAGGGGTCCTTTGGGTCCTTTGCCAGCCCTGCCTCAGGATGTGGAAAGGGCCACGAGCCTCTCCTCTTCGCCACCTGTACATTTTCTAGAGGTGATTTCATCTCATCTCTGGCTTTACACATTACCTATATGCTGATGCCACATTGATATCCAAATGCCTTCTCTATAGCTCCTTGGATACCAAATACTCTACCTCAGATACAACATGCTCAAATAAAACTCGTGATACCTGCCAGCCCTCACCCTGCCCTGAAAGCGCCTCTGTCTTAGACAGAGAGGCCCTGTATGTGCGAGTGAGAGCACAGATCTCTGGAGCCAACCGCCCTGGGTCCCCTCTCCACCACATGCTGGTCATCTGGTCGTCTCTGAGACTCACGATAAGGGATGAGAATCACCTGAGTGATGGGGTTGTTGTGAAGACGCAAAGATTTAATGCTCCCAAAGTACTCAGAACAGTGTCTGGCAAAGCCCTGTGCTGATGTTTTCTATTATATTTATGCCACTACTCTGGCTGCTCACGCACTGAAATCGTCCTGACACACCATTCACTCAAAAACGAACAGGAGCTGGTCCAGGGTCTGAGAGGCGGTCATGTCTCAAGAGACCTGCACCAGTTACTTACTTAGTATTTAGTTAGGTGAGCTAGGGCAAGAGAAAGAGAGCTTTATTATTTGGAATCAGATAAGAATTGTTTCCAAATCTTACTCACAAGCTGCGTCTACTTGGAAAGTTACCTTAATTTCTAAGCTTCGATATCCTCATAGTTAAAACAGGGACAACGTCACATACTCCTCGGCGCACTGTAAACGTTAAATAGAATAACGCATGTAGAGTGTCGGCCCAGTGCCGGATGACAGCTATTGCTATTAAGGTAAGGGATTTGGCTTTCTGAGCCTCAGAGCTGTCATGTGACATCAAATGAAAGAAGCGAGTAACAATAAATTCCTCCCTAACAAACCCGTCAGTCATTTGGGAGACAAAAAACGCAGAAGGCTTTTGTGAAGTCCCCTGCTGCCTAGGTGACAGTGCAGCCCAGGACGTGGTGGGACGGAAGTGTCCTCTGATTACAGGCACCATCTCTCAAGGGTCACCTTTGTAATCAGCCCAGACCCCAGGGGCAGAGTATGTTGTGAGCCCATTTCTAGCTGTCTGCCTCCAGTTCTCAAGAGCAGAACAAAAACATTCATGTTTAATATTTAAACAAAAGCCCTCTGTTATTAATCACTTTAAGCCCCAGTGATGATTACGAAAACACAGTAGATAGGGTCTTATTTTTAAAGCTTGATTTTTAATGACTGAGATAGAAATCAGAACTGAAAAACATTGAGCTCTCTTGTTTTCTAGAGATTGTTTTTTCCTGTAGGACAGAGCCCTGGGAGATTTCCTAGCTCCCCTGAGAAGCCAGGGCTGCCTTTCTCCCCTCTGCAGCTCTTCCCCTGCATGCCCTGGGCAGGAGTGTTCCCAGGAAGAAGCCTAGACACCCCCCACAGGACACACCAGGCTGACTTCCCAGGCTCCGGGCCTCAGGGCCTTGGCCAGGGTAAGAGGCCAGGACTGCTACCAGCCCCAACTCCTGACCCATAGCCTCAGCTTATAAAAGTTGACCCTGGGTACAGAGTACAGGGCACTTAGAAATAAGTTTGTGTTTTGATTGCTGGTCACTTCTGGGGAGTTTTCTGAGGCTGGTTGATTCTCTCTTATTCACTAGGACAGCTGGACCTGCAGCTGCGCACAGGGACCAAGGACGGAGGGCTGTCAGGAGAGGAGGAGGAGGCAGGGGGCCTGGCCCAGCCTCCACTCTGCTGCTCCTTGCAGGTATCAGAGCACGGGTGGGAGCTGGAGCTTCCAGACGACTGTGCAACAGGGAGCTAAGTGAAGCAGCTGCTTCAGTGGGACAGGCGAGACAGCTCTAACGGGAGGAAGGAGGATCCCTCAAATAATGGCAATCAAAAAATATAAAATTCCTAGGAATAAAGTTTCACAAAACATGTGCAGGGCCTATGTGAAGACAACAATAAAATGTTACTGAGGGAACACAGGCTATTTGAATAAATGAAAAAATAATTCCATTTCTGAGCACATCCTCCATACTGTAAAAAATAACAACTCTCCAGAAATCAAACTGTAAAGTCAATGCAAATCCCAATAAAATTTCTAGGGCTTTTTCTTCTTTGACATAGAAAAAAAAATTATTTCAAAGTTTTTCTAAAAAAATAAGCATGAATAAACAGCCAAGCAGAATAATGAAGGAGTATTTGTCCTACTTGATATTAAAACATAGAAGTATAAAATGTAAAGCATTATACAATAATTACTGGAAAGCTTGCAATTACTGTTTCAGAATCCAGAAATAGATTCATATATTAATGAGATTCTGATACTTGATAAAGGTGGATCATTCAACAAAATGAGCTGGGAAAACTGACTTTCCCATTTGGGAACTGACTGATCATTTGGGAAAACAGAAATGGCAAATCTCTACCAACAAAATAAATTTCAGATGGAGCAAGTATCTAAATGCAAAAATACACATTTTAGTCAAAATACTGAAAGAAAACATAGATGATTATTTATATTCTTGATCTGCAACTTTTTAGATGGTCACTTGACACCATATGTCAATATTTTAAAGTCTGATCCAGCAATTCCATTCATGAGAATTTATCCCAAGGACATAATGAGTCAAATTCACAAAGAAGTATGTATAAGGAAGTTCATTAAGCATTGTTTATAATGGTGAAAATTGGAAACACCTTAAGTATTGGTTAAATGTTATAGTCCAACCATACTAGGAAACTCTGAACAGCCAACTAAAATAATGATACATAACCGCAGTGATACTGTACTGCCTGGGTGTCCTGAGGAAACATTGTTCTTGTTTACAGTCCCAGCAGAAGGTCAAGTGCATGCCTGTTGCTCCAGCATCACCAACACTAGGGGGTGTCATCTACATGCCTGCTTGCCAGAGCTGTGTTTTTTAACACAGACATTAACAAACAATTCTGCCATAAAGACAAAGGCTGTCATCCTTGACTCTGTATGGTTTGTCCTGCAACATCCCCCTAATGACCAGTTCAAACGAGTGATAGCCTAGAGCAGGAAACTGTGCACCTGATCTGCAGACGAGAACCACTGAGGTCCCTGTGTCCCCCCGAATTACAGGCAACATTTTGGTGTTTATGCAAATAATTAACCAATGACAGGATATTGCACCCACTGCAGAAACTTGTGGCATTTCTGTCATCAGCTCCGCAGTGGGCTGTGGAAACTGAGTTCAGGCTGTGAAAAACTTGAGCTGGGACACAAAATGCTAAAATCATTACACTTCCGAGACTAGAACATTCTGCTTGTGGCTCTGGGACCTGGAGACCAGATGCTGCACCCAGTAATGACTTCGCTTTCACCCAACTTCAGTAACTCAAGATTGAGCAATGTGGGGTTTTGATCTTGTGCTCCCATATTGAGACTCAGCTGAGGCTGACTAACCCCCAGACTGACTGACTCCGGAGAAGTGGGAGATAAGCAGCATCATCCACATCTGCACGCGGAGCGCTGCAGACGAAATCCCTGCCAGCACAGAACCACCGCAGGGCAACTCAAGATGGATAGCCACTGCTGCCTTTGGCTGAAAGGTGAAGAGGACAGCTTTTTGGGCAACTTGGGGAGACTGTCAGGGGAAGAGAATTAGGCAGGCTTACTTAGAACCACACTAGAATATTTCTCAAAAGAGGACTCAGCTTGGGACACAGTTAAGAGTGATCATCTCTGAGTGATTTTTGTATTCTTGTTTTCATTTGTTTGTTTATTTACCTGAGTTGTCCTGGCTCAAGAAATAAAGATGGTGTTTATATAATAAAAGTGGTGTAAGCCACTATTCCAAATCTTTGTAAATTAGTTTTCAAACTGTTAAAAAATGTTGCAGGTCTCAATAACATTTCAATAAAATTTAAAATTTTTTAACTTTAATTTTTAAAGTTATTATAGGTATAACAGGAAATTTTCTATAGAAACCTAGCATTACAGCAACTTATAAGGAAGTGGTTATTGATTACAATGGAAGGAGAGACTGTAAGCTGCCATGTCTCATGCAGGCCACACTTGTTGCAGTTAAAGAAGTTAATTAAGAGAAGAGAAAGATGAGGAGGTTCTGCAACAGCAAAAACTCAGGGGATAAACTAGCAGTGAATAAAGACACAATTACGATCTCTGTGGCATCTTACTTCTATGGTTTACTTTACATTCTCCCCCTTCTGTATATGGATAAAGAAAACAGAGATACAGTGTGTAGAAAGGTAAACTGAAGCCATCTCTTTAATGGAGCCCAACAACCTCTTCAGTGTTCCTGTGGCTACAACAGAAATAGGACAGTAGCTACTGAAGGAGGAACTTCTTGGAAAGACTATGGATGTTAGATTCAGAGCTAATGGAAAAAGGGAACATTAAAGACGGATGAAAAAGATACAAAATCATACTATGAGAATTATTTCTAAAATTCAACTTCTAAAAAGGCAGTTGAAAATGGCTTTGGCGTTCAATTCCTTTAATAACGAGCTACATATTTCCTGATGATACATAGGAAATTCAAGACTAACACTCTAAGAGACTTGAATAAAAGAACCCACGTGGCTCCCAGCTAACGCACGTGCCCATCACTTGCTGATAGCCTACCCGAATTACAGGGCTACAGAAAGGAAAACCATCTTTAAAAGCTTCAACCATAAAGTTAAAGTCATCTTATGACAGAAAGCATTTCATATGTGTGCTCAAAAATGTACATATAATCTGGAATGTGCATATAATTTCCTGATAAACTCTTCTTCTGTTTCCCCTCATCTCTTTGGCATTCTAATTTTTTCTGCTTTTCTATTTTATATATTATCCCCTAAATGCCAAATTTTAATAAAATTGCAGGTATCCGTCATTTTTCCTCCACTAATACAGATTTTTGAGTCTGTATCCCCAGAAACAAATAACTAGGGACAGTTTTCCCTTTGCTGACATAAAGAATTTCATGATTGCAGACAACAAGAAAGAGCCCAAAGAAATTTTCATCTTCAGTTCTTAAATTATCCTCTTCCTTCAAGTCCCACCCTCATCCCCATCCTTCTGATGCACTTGTGCTGTGATAGATTCCTATATTAATGGTCTCCCTGGGTCTATGTCCCTTAGGTCCTCCCATTAAAAGGTAGAACCTATTTCTCCATCTCTGGAATCTGGAATGTTCTTGGGACCTGCTTGGACCAGTAGAATGTGGCATTGTACAAGTTCCAGAGCCTAGGCCTTAAGACCCTGAGTCCACCTTGCTGTGAACAAGCCCTTTCCAGTCTCCTGGAGGATAAGAGGTTGTGTGAAAGAGAATAGAGCCATTCCAGCCTACAGTCAGCATCAACTGCTCACAGTGAATGAGGCCATCTTAGATTCCCCAGGCCCAAACTCTTGCAACTTTTATTATAAGACAAGCAAGAGAACTGCCCAGATTTCCAACCCTAAGAATTGTGAGAGATAATATATCATTGCTGTTTTGAGTCACTAAGTTTTGGGGTGGTTTGTCACACAGAAATTGATAAATGATATATCCTCCCAAAAAACCACATCGTATGGAAAGATTTCCATAAAAGAAAGAAAAATAGCCATTATTTCTCTTCCTTAGATTTACTCCCACCCCCGAGCTTACACACTCCTGCTCTCAACGTTGTGGAAACATGCCACTAGGTACTCACTCTTGGGTATCACCTTGTTCTGGCTTGTCTCTTGAATTATCAAAGGATTTTTCTTATGTTCATTCTCCTGCCTGTTAACAAATCTTTGAGGAAGGGAGGGAGAAAGATGGCTTAATTTGAGCTCCCAGAAGACAGAAGGAATGCACTCAAACGTCATTTTGTATATGCCCAAGATAATGCCCTGGGCGGCAGGCACTGAATAAGCATTTACTTAAAGATGACAATAAGGGAGGAACTGAGAAGGTCGCCATAAACGACTTTGGGTCCCAGTCTTACTGAGGATCAGCAAAGCATTATGCATTTTATATTACAGTCCAACCCCCCTAAAAGATAGGGATAGCCAGAGGCAGAAACCCAACTGGGCTGTAATACTGTAAGCCTACAGCAAGGAGTACATTTAAATAGATTCCACTACATTTTCAATAAATTCCCTTCACAAATATGCAGTAAGCTAGTAATCTGCCATGAGGGGCAAAACAAATCATAATAGCCTCTTGATGTAGGAGGAAAGTACATGTGTGGGGAAAGTGCCACGTGTTTCTCTCATTGAGGACTGACGTACAGGACTCCAATAATTCCCAGAGTTTGAAAGCTGTGCTGCAGAAGCAAGGACTGGAACTGAAAATCTCCTGAGTTTCTTAAATAAGACCATGAAAACAAAATGAACTCAAGTTCTGGATTCTTCTGAGAAAATCCAGGCATCAACACAAGAGTCAAAGATGCACAACTCCCACCTAAACGAACCAAACTTTGCAGCAGTACCTGCTGAGTAATTAAAAAGTAACAGGCAAGCAATTTTTATTAAAATTATGGCCCCTGTTCCTTATCAGTCCGCGAAACTTGAAGGTGAAACCACACAGACATCTAGAAGCAATGCTCAGATCTAGATACTGAATGGTTTCACTCTCGAAACCAGTTGAAACCCACTCTCAGTTAGAAATCACCCGAGCTGGGAAGTTACTGCGGGTTTCATTTCCTAGCAAAGGTCTGTCTGATGAGTGAGACTGGCTGTTATTCTGCTCCTGCTGCTGTTACTGGTTTGTTGTTGTTCAGTTTCATTGTTTTTCATTCAGTTGTTCTTACTGTTCAGAACTTTTTATGTGCTGCTGCCAGGTGTTAAACATCAGCGAGCTCCCCTGCAGCCTATATTCTGAAAAATAATAAAACGAAGACTACCAGAGCTATAAAATAATAAAATAAATAAAATCCACAAATCCACTTTATCGACTTGCCAGGCAAAGAAGCACACACAAGCTAAGAAGTTCAATGAATAGTGAGCTGAGGAGGGAAAGTCAGGGATCTTTAATGTAGAAAGAGGGCTTCACAGTGATTAAGGCTTGAAAACCAGCACTCTGGAAATTAATCTAAATGCCTGTACCTGGTTGGTTCAAACAAATCCATTTCCATTTTCAGGGACTAGTCTCTACATGGGGCCTAGTACAGTTTGGTGCTTGGGTCCACTTCAGCTGGTTAGAATCAGCTCTGATGAAATGCAGCATTTAATCTTGATATCTCCTAGGGCATGTCATGCTATATAAGAGGAAATTCTTCCCTTTACAACTCCTGCCTGCGCCCCCTCTATGGTAGCTCCATGTATGACATGTACGTGCATAAGGTAATTCATTGCCCCTTACAGTCCTTAGCTCAGTGCTTTAGAATTTCATAGTCATCTTCAGTGGAGGTTGGTAAAATCCACACATAAATGAATGACATTCATGTGCTGGGGTGGTCTCCACTGCTCTGCCCCAGTTATGCCCTAGAATTTGCCCTTCTTCCCAAATTCCACTTTTATCCAACATGTTTACAGAGCTAAAATTATGTTACAGGATATTATACTGAAAATAGACCAAGATCATAGCTGTGAAATTCTCTTTGAACAGCAAATAGTAGCTGGGAAAATCCTTCTGTATCATTACATCATACAATCATGACTCCCAAAGTTCTCATTCAATTTTAGGAACATCAAAACTCAAAGAAGCTTTTCAGGATATAGCAGGAGAGGGAGAAAGGAGGAGACAGTGATAGAGATACTAGAAGTTGGGAGGAAATGGAAGAAAAGGAAAAAACTTAACGGATATCACAGTGGTGAAGAACAAGGAGAAGTTAAAGAAAAATGGTTGGAGGGAAAAAGAAATATAACTGAAGAAATCTGACTAAGCTAGGGGCATGTGTAACCAGAAGGCCAGAGAGAAACAGTGGCAGCTGGAGGAGCCTGCAAAGCTAAGCAAGTCCGTTTTGCAGAGTCTGGGCAGGAAGATGCTGTTGGCTAAAGCAGAAAATAAGGTGATTTTTTTTTTCTCCCTGCTGAAGCTTCTCTGGGATATGGCCAACGCTCTATCCTGCAGAACCAGAAACTGAATAAATAGACTAATTTATTCAGAAGATGTGTCCCCTTAGTTCTCTCCCCAGAATGGTGTCAAACCCGCCCAGGATACCAGAGATTTCTGTGAATCTGGATGACGAGGCATTAGCCAGCATGTATCTCCTCATCCCACAACACCTGCTTCCTGAAGAGGAAGCATTCGTTCATCGCCTGCAAATCATTGTTTATAAATGAAGCACCTAATGAGCATTCGATGAAAGTCCCCTAGAGCAGGTAAGACTTGTATTAGACATGAATGAAAAAGAAACTTGTGATTTACAAGCCCAGAGCTGAGCATTTGTAACAGAACCACTATTCTGTCTTTTCCTTGGGCATAGTTAACAGTTCTCCAAAGTCCTCTGTGAATATTTGCCCTGCTGCGGCAGCCAGAGACTTGAGTGCATGTTCAGAGTCAATGTTAGAACTGCAAAATCTTAGAGATTATCTAGTTAAATGCCCTCTTCTTTCTCAAGAGGGAACTGCGGCCGGAAGAGGTGAGTGAATTACTCAAGGTTACGCAGCTAATTAGGAAAAGGTTTTTTTTTTTTCAAGTCTCAGTACAATATTTTCTTCATAGCACTGTGACACACACTTCTGCTCCATCTTCACTGTATCCGTCACCACTCGAGAATGCATTGGGCTGCCATAACAGAAAATCTGACTGATAGTGGATTAACTCACAAAGATCATCATTGTTTACCTGGTGAGATCCTGGAGGTAGGTGGTCCCAGGGTTTATTCTGAAGCTCAACAGTGTGTTCAAAACCCCAGTCTTTTCTCATCCTTCTATTCGGGCATCTGCAGTATGTGGGCTTCTCATCCTTAAATTTGTGACCTCATGGTGACAATATGGCTTCCACAGTTCCAGCCATCACATAGTCATACCAATGCCCAACCTGGAAAGAAAGGGATAGGCAGAAAAGGGCTTTATCTTTGTCATGAAGGTAAATCTTTTCCAGAAACAAGATTTCCCATTAAGTCTCCTCAGTTATATGGTCACCACTAGCTGCAAGGAGGTCTGGGAAAGAAAGTATCTGACAAACGGTAACAGAAGTGACCCAATCAGCATAAACCAATAATGGCACATTGCCACCAGTAACAAAATCAGGAGTCTATAACAAGGAAGAAAGGGGCTGTGGCTATTAAGTAGGTATATCAGCTAAGTATTAACTGAGTAACAAACCTCTAAACTCAGTGGCTTAAAACAGCAATTCTTATCATTTCTCTTGTGTCTGGACTGTTCTGGACTCTGCTCCCCATGTCACCCCACCTCCTTGGATGAGCAGGCCACTGAGGAATGTTCTCCTCACAGCAGTGACAGAGACCCAAGAATGCATGCAAGCATGATCATGAAAGTCCTTCTAAGGACTAAGCTCAGGACAGGGACACTCACTTGGTTTCATTCTGTTGTTCAAAGCTAGTCATATGGCCAAGTATGGGGCCCAGAATTAGCAACTGTGTTACACTTATGAAAACTGTCTTTCATTAAAAAAAAGGGGGAGGTGGCATCAAATTAGGCTTCTTTGGTCAATGAAATGCAAGCAGAAGTGACATTTTTTGGCATGAGCTTTAAGAGTCAGTTCACACTTTGTCACTTTCTCCTTTTTCCCTCTGCCACACACAGGGACCACCCATTTCAGATGACAGTCACCCTGTGAGCCTGAGTCCCAGAGGGAGGAGACAGGAGCAGAGCACCCAGAGGACCTGCAATAAAGTCATATACACAAGAAACTAACTTCTGTGTAATGAGCCTCTATGATTTGGGGGTTTTTGTTATCACGGCAAAACCTAGTCTATATGACTCATTCACCAGATTTTACTAAACCATTAATTCCACTTTATCTAGTCAGCAAGCATTTATCAGTCACTTGCTATAAGCAGAACACTATACTAAGATTCAGTGTCTCAGAAATGATTAAGGTCTAGCCTGTCCTCAGAGAATTTGCAGTCTCAAGAGGGAGGGAGCAATGCCTCTGTATGGACTTACAGGATCTTAAAGTATTGAAGCACTTTCATATCACTGGGAAATTGCACTGTCCCAAGACTCCCATACAGTCCCTCCCTTCTGCATCAACAACCTCAGGCCCTCCCTCAGGACACGCCCTGATACCCATACACACACACACACACACACACACACACACACAGAGTCAGACTCACACTTCCCTATGATCAAGAATGAAAGGATTTAATTTATGGCACAGAAAGGGACCTCTGGAGTCATGTTCATTCATTCTGATTGACCTGTGTTAACATCTTTGTTAAATACGTTTCAAATCACCATTGGAGACAGAAAAATAACTTGGTACCCTGAACACAGAGTTCAAAGGAGCAATACGAAAAATAATGATTCATCTGCAGACCAGGGCAAAGCCAGCTTCCCCCAACTAGCTCTTCTGGTAACTCATACTTGAAGCACTAAGAGAAGGTCTCCGTCTTAAAATGGATTCAGGTTCTCTCCACACCATTCCTCCACTGCTCAAGGTGTCTGGGCACATGAGCATATCTCACACACACACACACACACACACACACACACCCTTTCTCCTGGAAAGCCATGACTTAGACCTGACAGCCCTCCACTTCTAATGAATACACAACATGGTAAGTACCCCAGTGGGACACTGCGCTGCCTGTTCCTCCCCACCGTGCAGAATTGGTTCTCGCCCCACCAGGGCCTGTCTAAACTTGTCCCGGCTACACCAACATTTACCCATCTGTCGCTTCCTCTATTCCTCTAGATGCTCGCGTGTCTAGCACAGTCAGAGACTGTGTCTTACTCACTTCTGTATTTCCAGCACTAGCACAGTGCCTGGCACAAAGTAGGATGGATAAGCTGGCTCTGGATTTGGCAGGTGGGAGGGAGGAAGAGGTGGCCAAAAAGAGGTAAAAGAAGGAAGGGCTAAGGTATGAATCTCCCAGACAACCAATTACAGAGTGGAAAGAAAAAGAGGAGCCAGCAAAGGGGACCAAGAAGAAACAAAGAAAGAAATAGGAGAAGAATTAGGAGATGGGGCTGACAGAAAGACCAAGAGAGGGGAACCAGGGGCCTTTGAGAAGCAAACTTCAAGGAGGAGATCATGTCCCATGTCAAACATGCAGGCATATCCCTCAGGTTGAGTGCTGATAATAGAACAGGGCATTTAGGACATCACAACTGACCTATAGGAAAAATAGTTTCATGATTATTTGGAGAGGAGAGTGGGACCCAGATTGCAATGGGATGCAGGTCGAATGAGGGGCAAGGCAGTGTAGACAGTGAGAGCAGCATGGGTCTTCCTGAAAGTCTGGGGAGAAAGGGAGGAAATTGGTCAATCACAGAAGAGAGGGAAAGGTTAAGGGAGTCATTTCTTCTAAATAGGAGAGACCTCTATGTATCTTCTATAGCATATACACATTGACCTGGACTGTGGCTTCTGTAAGATGGTCAGGGCTGGGGTAGGGTCTGCCCATGGGAACTACACAAACCTGGCCTGTTTGGGGGCTCAGATTCACAGCTCATCCTGTTGGTCCCCACCTCAGTTGAACATGTTTCTGAGCTCCTGGCCACCTGTTCCAGGACCTTTACAGAAAAGGCAGAAGATCTGACTACACAGAGGGTCACCTGTAGCCACACTGATGGGCCTCTGATCTGGGGTCCCTTTGGTTAGGACAGTTATGATATTTTCATGTCTCAGCTCTGCTAGTGTTTCTGCCCTGATAGAACTAGAGCAGCACTGCCTTACTTTGTATCCTGCTTCATTTATGATAAATGCAATTCTGCAAGTCACTAGAGAAAAATATTCCTTTTCAAAAATCTCTCCTTCTGGATCCTCTGGCTCTTGGAAACTTGAGATAGAAGTTCCTAGTGAGTGCGTGTTCCATCTGGAGACACCGAAGGGAGTGGTAAACTTGCGAAGGAGAGCTGCCGTGTGCGAGGCGTGTATCATGTGCTCTGTCTTTATGCTCCTTGGCTGATGAACCTCCTGCCTCTGAGGAAATAGTTGTCAGCGTTCTCCAAACAGCCTAGAATTAGTCATTTCTTACCATTTAAGATGATATACTATTAAAGCAATCTCCTAAGTGATTACAGAAATTATTCAGATAGAACCACTGTGATAACACATTATAGGCTTGTTACTTAGCAACTGAAGAATATAGGCACTCTTAAAAATTAAGACAGAAAAAGGGAAAAGACATATCTCATTCAAAACTAGTTTTACAATGATCCATAAAAGCAATCAGAAAATCACTATAATGAATAAGATAATGGCAACAAGATTAACTTTGATTATGTATTTAGACATCATGCCCAAGTTCTTAAGTGTTAGTTGGAAGATGAACACCAGTCTTGTCCTTCATGGCAGACCTGGGCAGAGCCACGGTTCTTTGATGTATGACTCAGTACTCTGTGTCCAATCACCACCCTTAGTCTTCTTCCCAGCCTCCTCATCTCAGACTCCTCTATTTCTCCACCCCACTCTTTCCAGTGTCACCACCAACATCATCTTCTGCCCACACTGATGTAGCTGCCTCACTGGAACTCACATGTTCCAGGTGCCATGGAGTGGATCTATTCCCACCTTCACATATAAAGGTGACCAGGTACCTCCTTTGGTTGGGACCTAGGTTGTGAGTTTCACCCCCAACAGTTGTTTTGTCATTGGTGCCCTGAGTCAAAAGGGAAATTAGAATACAGAGTGAGGTATACATGTTACATCTGACGGACAAACGACTTAAAGCCCATGTCTCACTGGCAGGAGACTAGGAAAGGCATAAATGCAGATGTGCACATATGTCTGTGTTTGTATAACTATGATTAAAAATCTACTCTGGGCTAGATATTATACTTGATCCATTTTTCGCTAATCCTTTCAACAGTCTAGCAAGTCAATCATTTTTGCAACTATGTTTTAAAATTTTTATTTGAAATAATTATAGGTTCAAGGGAGGTTACAGAGAAATGTACAGGGAAGTTCCAGACACCCTCCTCTTTACCTAATATTAACATCTCACACACTTTAGCACAATAACAAAGTCAAGAAATTGGTACAACTGATAGACCTCATTCAGATTTTACCAGTTACACATGCACTGCAATTCCAAATGCCTCTGTGGGCCACTAGTTAGAGCAGGGCCCTACCAGATCAGTGTTAGAAAGAGGTGTGGCCTGAGTCCACCTAACAGTAAGGCCAGTGGGGCTGGGCACCCATTTAGTAGATACATGCCCAGATCCAGATGAATTGTGCAGTGCCAATAGGTATACTGAGTAACTAGCAAAAGCTCCTCACGAGTTTCCTAACCTGTGAAGTAAAGGCTGTTTTGACAAGGAGAGCCAAGTGGAAACCCCAGGAACTATCCTCCAAAACTCACTCTCATCACAGAGCATAAAGCAAAAGCAAAGTACATCTCTCGACAGACTGCAGAGACCAGTGCTACCATCAAAGACTTGAGAGATAAAGGGTGGTGATTCCTGTCACATGCCTAGTTACTCATGCTTTTGGCTAAGAGTAAAGGTTAGGTGGGTCACGAAAAATGACTATAGATCATTGCAGACATAATCAGATGATAATAATGGACGATAACAACCACATCTGCAGTTCCAATTGTGGTATCTTTGCTGGCAGAGCCCAAACCTGCATTTACCCTGACCCCTTACCCCCAGAACTCTATCAACTCATGTATGTATTTTATATACATACATACATACATACATATGAATGTGTGTATATATACACAAAGAAGAATCCAAAAGATATTGAAAGCATCATGATCATCTTAATATCTCATAGAACATCATTCTGGTTCATTATATCGACGACCTGATCTTAAGAACACGTTATATCAAGCACCCTAGATGCCCAAGTAAGACATCCGTATGCCAGCGGTCAGGAGAGAATACCCCTGAAAGCGTAAGTGGGCCTGCAATACTGAAGTTTCCAGGGGTACAGTGGTGTGCAGCGAAGTCGGAGAGGGAAATTTCCCTCTTCAGTAAGAACAAAGCCTCTGCACCTTGTCCCACCTACCACAAAGAAAGAAATACTGTTGGTGGTCCTCTTTTGTTTGGGGGAGCAATATATACCACATACAGATATGTGCCGCAATAGTTCACATACAAAGGAACACATAGGCTGCTAATGTTGAGTGGGGCAGAAATTTAAAAAGTGTTCTGCAGCACTTTCAGGCTGTGGTGCAAGCTGCCCTACCACTTACACCTTATAACCAACAGACCCAAAGGTACGGAAAGTGTCAGTGGAGCCCTGTTAGAGTGGCTGGTAAGCCCAATGCCCTCCTCTGCTGACGACTACTCTCCATTATAAAAGCAGCCCCTGGCTGGCTACTGGCCCCAGTAGAGGGTTAATCCGCCAAACCATCAACTGGACAGGCACAGCTACATTCCATTATAAATTGAAAGTGGTATATACGAGATCAGAATTGAGCAGCTTCAAGCAAACTGTATCAGCAGCTGGCTCTGACTCCCTGCCTCCTGCTCCTACTGCTTCACCGCCCCCGCTTAACCCACACCAGGGCCTCGGGGTGAGTCCATTACGTCCAGTTACCAGAAGGTAGAAGCACAGACCTTGTCTACAGATGAATCAGCGCGATACGCTGCACCAGCAAGAAGCAGATGCCTACACCGTTACCTCACTCAGAGATGGCCCTGGAAGGCAGTGACGAAGGAAATTATCCTGGTGGGCAGAACTTCAAGGAACACGTCTGGTCATCTACTTCATGCAGAAGGAGAAACGGCCTGGGATACAAATCTATAATGATTCACTAGCAATGGCTAATGGTTGGCTGCTTGCTCAGAGGCTTGAAAGATTAGTGACAGGGAGGTCTGGGGTAGAGATACATGGTGGATCTAACTACAGAACACGAAGATGTTTATGACCCAGGTACATGTTTGCCAGAGACATTCGTGGCAGAGAAGATTCTCAAAAATCAGATGGAAAAGATAGCCCATTCTTGGCATGTCGGGCAGCCACTCCAGAGCTGGCTCCAAAGAGGTTATGGAAAATAGCCTTACCTTCAATAAATCTAATCTGGCCACCACCACTCCTGATTTCCCAAACTGCCAGAAACAGAGGCCAAACCTGAGCCCCCAGAAGGGCAGTCAGTGCCATGGAAGGGACCACATCTGTCCTCATGTGAACAGACACAAATAAGGGTATGGATTTTCCTCCCCTCTCTCAGCACTTCTGCTAGCATCCCATTCTTAGACATGCAGAATGCTTCATCCATCCTCTAATACTCTTTATCTTGAAATGCATAAATATTTTAGCCCAAGTACTTTTGAAAGAATTGTCTTTTGCCTCTATCTTTTAACCACCATTTCAGCAAGATAAAACTCATTAAATACATGGTCTCTATTTATGATTATATTCACTTTTCGTTGAATGACAATATTACAAAATCAAAAACCTTCTCAAATAATTTCATTCCAATACAGAATATAAATTTTTAATTAAGGTAAAAGTTCCATCAAGAGATTCTTCCCACAGTTCAATATATTCCAAGGTACAATTATAATAATTCAAAATTAAATTTTAAATATAGTTTGAGTTCTCATTGTTTCATTTGTACGGTTTTTCCCTTGCTTTTTATAGAGATAATTTTTGATGCCTTCCTATTCACAAGCTCTTTTCTCAATAATTAAATTTCTCCAAAAGCTTCAAATGCTGAAATTTTTGGTGCCGTATCCAACTTTGAATACAATAATTAAATTTTTTCAACTTTATTTTGAACAGAATACAACCAAAATTTATCAGAATCTTTTGCGGAAATTTCAATGTCATTGTAGAACACATCAGCTGGTTTACAAAGTCATTCTTCAAAGGCTCATGCATACTTAAACCATGGCTCATAGCTGGCAGCAAAGAAAGCAAGCATGTTCAGCCATCTAAAATATTTTTTCATATTCATCAAGTTCATCTTTTTTTGAAGAAAACAAAAAATACTTCATCAGAAAAATTTAGTCATTCAATTATAATTGTGATAATGTTTAAATAGTTTTAAATTTTGACAACTAAGGCTATTATTTCGACTAGCAAAATAGTGCAGCTTGTTTGTATAAAATTATAAACTATGTGTGCATCACAATCACAAGTATACTTATGCTCCACAAGTTTCTTAATTTACTAAAAACATTGTTTTTACAATACCTGACTCCACTAAATTTTGTATTTGTCATTAATCACCATAAAAATAAATTATTTTTCTCTAATGTTAAATGTACATCTCAATTTATAACAGCATTAACAATAATGTTCCCTTCAACAGAATGAATGTCTAAAAGCTTCATTTTGATTCTGTGCAGCAGATGACAAAACATCTACATTACTGGAATTAAATGACTTCTGTTTGAAGACGCTGATTCCACTGATATGACTCCATCTTCGTTTAACTGTTTACAAACCTCTTCTGATACTGGCATGAAGAGATCAATAGCTATCATTTCACTTTTCATAAATAAATAAGAAAACTTGGGATTTAAAATGAGCAAAATTAATTTAGAATATAGTTATTTGATCTAAATGAAAAGTCATGATTGACAGAGTGATGTGTAAAAGCACCTTCCGCAGCTGCAGATGTTAAACCACCATCCTTATGCATAGTCTTCTTTAAACAACCACTAACTTTTGAGGCAGATGCTGATAATTCTCTGTGAGTTTTCTATCTTCACATTTTCATGCGGTTGGTAAATCACTGTGGTCCCCATGGCGTGTGGTAAATATTGACAAACATTTTGGGATGAGTTATGCATTCATCATCAATTTCTCAAGAAGTAGACTTTTATTACTTAATTTCCCATTAAATGTAGATTGCCATTTATTTAGATTTTTGCCAGCAGGAGAGTTTATCAAAAACAAATGCACAGCTGTAGCCACGTAGCCATATAGTAGATAACGCAGGAGCACTTGCACTACACCCCCATGGCAGCCCAGCTCAGCCTCTACTTGCCACACACATTTACGCGTGCCCATCCCATAATTTTCTACATTTCCCAATGACCACAATGACTGACAGTCTGGTGGTTTCGTATGTCTTGCAGAGTATAGCACTGGCCACTGTACAACTGTCTAGTAGACCCAGTGCCTGATGAGGGCAGCAACATTGAATAAATTACCCACTACCGTCTGGAACTGGACAGAGTCAGCCATCCTTGGCCAGCTGTGTCCGAGCAAACTTTGTTCTATCAATACTCGGCGTGCTGTCCTTGAAAGGGAACTGCTAGTTAGATTGCATCAGGAAACGGGTTTTTTCAGGTTAACCACATGTTAAAGTTGGAATTGTGTTCACTGCATGTGTGTATCACAGACTTCTAGATAAGACTGTGGTAGAAGCTGGATGCACAAAGTGGAGGTCTACAAATCTCACCTTGTCTTATTTTAAGGCAATTGTTAGTAACTGTTTAAAAATGAAAGATCAAACACAAATGATACACTGGTCAGGACACCAGCAGAACACGCATAAACTGAGACTGCCCCAGGAAAACTGCTCTCATCACACCATTAGGGGGGACCTTCATATTGGAAGGACTGGCTGTCACCATATGAACACTTCCATCATCATCAGGAACACTAAAAGTGAGAACAGGCAAACGTTATGTGCCTACTGCATGATGCAATATGAAGTATGCCATTCCACCTATGAAGTATTGTTGCTAAAAATGAAAAAGTAATCTGAATCTAATCCAGCTAATTGGCAGTTCCAGGAAAAGTGATTAATGAGTTAAATGACACAACATGAAAGCAAACAGACAAATCTAGAACACAGGCATTCCACAGGACAACGGACCTGGTTTCTTCAACAGCAACTGGCCTAAAAAAAAAAAAAATAACAGTAATACAGGAGGCAGGCACAACTGCTCAGGAGTAAAAGAGACTTAAGACACATAGTAGACAAATATGATGTCAGAACCTTGTTTAGAACCTGGTTTGAATAACCAATGGTTAAAAAAATTATTCTAAGACAATCAAGATGTTTTAAAAAATGTGCTAGGGAATTATGATTAGCTTTGATGTGATAGTGTTATTGTGTTATGAAAGAAAATGTTCAGTTTTTAGAAATTCCCACTAAATTGTATAGTGGTAAAATAACGAGCTTTCTGAGATTTGCTATAAAAATACTTCAGCAGAGAAAGCATGATGGTTGGATGAAGGCAGTGTGTCACAATCATGATGAGTCTAGAATCTGGGTGTTGGATATAGTGCAGTTTATTATGGTTCTTTCTTCTTTTATGTATATTTTACATTTTGTATTTAATGTGTTGACTAAGGCAGGGCCAAGAACGGAGCCTCACGGGCTGTGTTTTAAGCCCTCCCTGTATTTTTCAGTCTCTTAATCAATGCTGCTTGAGTATGGTTAATCAAAGATCTAGGACTCCACCTGCCTAATTGTGATGTTTCTGTTTTATCACCTACTGAAAGCTGCGGAAACCACATGCCCTTCATTTTCTTCTTACTACAATTATAGTTAAAATATATTTTTTGCTATCTATTTTCCCTCAGATCATTCTGGGTTTCAGCTTTGGATATTCAGGTTAGTCTATGTCACACATCTGTCCTTCACAAAACCCAGCCAAGGTCACTGGAAGTAACCTGAGCTCCCTGTGCTTCCCCATGGTTTCTTCACCTGCCTACCACACCCTTCCTCATGGACTGCTGGGGTTTGGTTGCCTAATTTTGTTAGAGGATTCCTTCCTTCTTCAACCCTTCCCTTTGACATCTCAGTCCATGGGATCCCATTATGTATTCTGTGACGCTTCTTCATGTGTGTAGAAGATGGGTTTCCTTGCAGCTAACTACCATAACCAACGTAACCAGCTTTCTTCTCTTACCAGTGCGGTCACTTCTGATGATATTCTAACAGCATCACTGGCCTCCTACCACCTCTGTTTTTTTGGAACCTACCATTCTACTTGTCAATCCTAACCCACTGCTAATTGGTCATATGGACAAGATGATATTTGTCTAGTTATTTCTAAATCTGTTAGGTTTCATTATTTTTCACACTCTATGCACTTGTATAAAATTATCTGAGGACAGAAATGTTGCTTCCTGATCATTTGGCTCTTTTTTTCTACATCTGGAAGCACAGGCATCTCCTCTGTCTTTAAGCTTCTTTCTTCTAATATACCCAGCAGCCTCATTGTACATAGTAATAGGAATGAATATTTTTTATACTAAATGAATGAAAGTACCATACATGTGTTCCATTCTGAAGCATCCAGGAGTAGAAATATTTTCAATACAGTTCTCCCCAGTAGATGTTCATTTAAAAATTATTAGAATCCAGGTGGCAAATCTCCCTCCAAATACAGTCTTCCCAATCTATTAAGATGGATTTTATCCTGTAGCGGGACCCTACTCACCCCCACCCATATCCAATATTAAAAGCCAAAGTTCAGAAAACTACTATTAGCTGTGTGATCTTAGTCAAGTTACTTAACTTCTCTGTGCCTCAGTTGAGGAACTGTAAAATAATGATATGTACCTCAAAGAAAATCAAGTGAGCTGATGTATATAAAGCATTTAAAACAATGCCAGACAAACACAAACTCTTCAACAGATGTCAGCACATATTATTATCGTTCATGTCACTAAGCTGTTACTGTTTTGATGCATAGTCATTTTAATCTTTCACTGACATTGATGTTTTTAATAGCAAAGAGGTGCTGAGGTAATGGCGGACAAACGACCCAACTCCAGAAGAGGAATGCTACATTAGCAAATTCTAGGACACGTGCCAACAGACCAGCAGGGAGCACGAGCATTTTATTCCTATTAAAAGACTTCTAATCTAAAAAGTGATTCCTGTGAGCAGCCTCCAGGAGAAGCTGCAGGTTGGTCCTCTGAATTTTAAAGGTTATTTGATTCCCAGGACACCCTGCCCACTCAACAGCTAGGAAAAGGAGTAACGAGAAAATGATCAGAGAAAAGCATTTTTTAAGTTGTCCAGAGTGAAAATTTAAATCACCTCCTTTTCAGAATGTTATTCTCCAAGATTGGAAGGCTTGCCTTCAAGATAGTGTTATGCCAAAACTCAGTGCCAAGGATAAAAAAGTTTTAATACACATGTAAGAAAAATGTCCAGAAATGTGGCAAAAGTCCTCAGAACCATGGATGGACCTTGGAGGTCAACTTATTCAGGCCATTCACCTTTAGATGAGGAAACTGAGTCCCGAAGAGGTTAGTAGTTGCCTGGTATTATAAGATCTGGACCTAGGTTGTCCCTTTTCCACTTTAAGCAGCCAATGATGATACAATCAGATCCAAGGTACATATTCAAATCACCCCGTGACTTCCCAGGAAGAGAGGCAGATACCCTATTAAACCCTAAAGGACAATCAACATCCTTCAGAGCTCTGGAGAGAAGAGAATATAAAAATACAAATCAACATTTGAAACACAATGAAGAAAACTTGGGAGGGCTCACCCTGAACATTACCTAATATGAGTGCTGCAAAGACAAAATAACTCCTAGAATTTTTCAAACATAGAGCAACTCATATAATTTCCAGCCAGTCACTATCTTGACTTCTCCAGAATAAACTCAGTGGATTCCAAACTACTGTCATCATTTCCAGTGTTCATTATTGCTTTCTAAATCCTAGACAGAAGTTTTATTCACTGTGGATGCCCTCTACTAACTCCGACGGCCAAAAAGGTGCTTGGGAAAAGGGGCAGAATAGATTTGATGGATGTCTTAAAGACCTAGTCATTATATACAAGCCATTTATTTCAAAGGGGACTTACATTTTTGATGGATAGGTAAATGGGAGGGTGGGTGTGTTGCTGTTTTGACCTTTCTGAGAGGCACTGTAGTGTCCTGCTTCAGAGTACAGGTCCTGGAGCCAGAATGTCTGCGTTTCAATCTCAGCTCCATAACTTGCTAGCGGTGTGATTCTGGACAAGGCACCTAATGTCTATTGTGTGCCTCAGTTTCCTCATCTATAAAATAATAAGAGAACTCAGCTCAAACTCTTGTTATAAGAATGAAATGAGCTAATGCACACAGAGCCTATAGAACATGACACACAACAAACACACAATTAAATGTTAACTGTTACTATCCAGAAGTCACTTATCAGACAACCACAGTTACCTGCAAAAAACGCCCAAGGAAGCCTGCTACAAAACCTAGGCACTGCAGCCTAGCCCCTCGAGTCACAGGCAAGTCTTGGCTGATTTGACATTAAATTCTAACAAGTACCTCTGCTGCCCTCATAGAGCAAATTACAAGAAACAGGTTAATGTCTTCCTCCAGATGCCGGCCCTTGAAGCAGCTCCAGAGTCACTCACACAAACTCTCTTTGGGGAGCACCTACTGTCTTCATAGCACAGTAGGGGAGGCCAGATATTTACCCAGACCAGGAGCTCACGATCTGGAAAGGAAAACAAACCACCCACAAACACTTGGGTGGCAACACAAGAGTTAAAGAAATGAGTGCCGAGAAGCACCAGGCTGGGTGTGATGCAATATAACGGGGCAACAGAGAGGAGCAAGAAGCAACTCCTGGGCGTGCGACATCCTAGGGACCAGGGCAGACAGGAAGCTAGAGCTGCCCACATACAGACAGGAGGGACCCCACCCCCACCAAGATTAGTTACCACTAGGCTGCCAAAAATAAAAAACAATGATATTGAAAGGAAGACATAAACACACAAATGTCTGTGTAAAACCCAAATAGTTACATAAGCCCACGGAGCATGAAACCTGGTATCACAGACATGGCTGCACTGAGCTGCCACGGGGTTCCAGTATGGCTGTCTCCTTAAGGGGCCGTGCTGGGCCTCCGCGAGCGCTGGGATTTCTGCCAGCTTTCGGAGCTGTGAGGCCCTGGTTCTGTGACTCACCACATCACCATACCCTGCCCCAGCTCTTCCAGAGCTCTGTAGACGCCTGCCATGAATGCACACCTTCTAAACTGTCGACTTGTTCCTTTAATAACTTTTAATGTCAATTTATCCAGCACAATCTGTGCAGCAGTTTAGGACTGAGTGGGAGGCAGAGCAGAGTTGAGCTAAGCAGGATGAGTCAGCTTTCCCAAGACTCCCTCCTGTTCGCCGAGTCTGGGCTGGGAGAGGGACTCCTGGAAGGCTTTAAAATTCACATTGACGATGAGGACGTTCACCTAGTTGTCCTCACATGGTCCAGTCACTTCAGAAAGAAACTGTGACAGTCACTTTCCTGTTCGGGTGGTTGGCAAGAGCTACCCAGAGCCGGCCTCCTTGGGGCCCTCTTAGAAGTGGCCCTGCCATCCTCAAAATTCCAACCTCCTTTCTAAGAGGCATCAGGGGACAGTCTTGCACATGCAGCCAGAAAGGCCATTTGTCATTAGCCTGAGCCCAGAGGCTAACAGGACACTGCTGTTTGTTCTTGGGAGGATATGCATGTTTTTGTTTGATCAGGGCTAGCAGGGAATTTGAGCATGAGGATCAGAAGCTGAAGGAGATGCTCTTAAGAGAGATAAAACAAAAACCCAAGCAGCAACAATACAGCTGCAGAGATCTGGAGGAGGGTATGCCCTGCATTCCAGTGGGACCACTCCTGCAACCCTGGGAGCCTCAGAGACTGCCAGGGTAACTGACCTCAGTTATCATGAAGAGATAGGGCTGCTGTTCCATAATGGGGGCAGGTAAGGGATATCTGGAATTCGCTGCAGAGTTTCTTGGTGCTTCCATTACCAAAAATAACTGTAAGATGGGCAATGAAGCAGCCACACCCTGAAAAGGGCATGATGACATATTAGAGATGAAGGTCTGCATACCTTAAGGTAAGCAACCTAACTGGGTAAGCTGGGCAGGTAACCTAGACCAGCAGAATTGCCTGAAGGTGAGAAGAATCTAGAATGCATTCTAGACATAGAGATAATAAACATCGGTTGCAAAATTAGAACAAATTACAGCATTAGGGCAACTCCTTTCTTTGCCTGCTGGTCTACTTTTATGAGGAACCCAAAGTGCCAGATAGCGGCCATAACTTCAGATTTAGAAGGCCTTATTGCATTCCTTGGTAGACCATCCCTCCCTTGGGATCAGGACCTTAAATCCAGCTGAACCTAAAATTATAGGGGCTGGGAGCACAAATTCCCCCAAGTGAGTTACTGGTAGTAACGGTGAAAAGGACCGTTTCTACTTCAACTCCTTGGTTTCCAGACCCTTGTCTACCTACATAATTTGTGTAATAGTCCCTGATTCAAAGTACTTACTCCATGCTGAGTAACCAGTTTGGATGAAGAAACAGGACAAAGAATTTCGACTTTTTATTGAGATCCCTTCAGCCTCCTGATGATCTATCCTTGATTTCTTTCACCTGCTTCAGTTGAACAATACTCTTGTTGGCAGCCTATCTATCTTGCCATGAGGACACATGTTTCATTAGTCATCTCCATGGGTCTCTGCACACCATGCCCCCAAGGCAGCCGTTCCTTTCTGTTGCCCATAAAGAACATTGTGCCACCTGGACTCTGTTATATTAGGAATTTTATCATCCATTGCTGTCAGGATCCTTCCTCGTGCTTCAACAGAATCACCTACCATCAGCCCTGGCTGGTGGCCCTCAGTTAGTGGGTTCCTTATTTCTTTGGTAAACACAGTGTCCTCTGGGCCTTCTGTGGAACTGACTTGGCTGGTGGGTTTCCCAGCCTTGCGCAGTGTATCGACATTACCATGCTCACTTCTCTAAGCCTTTTGGTCTTAGGGAGTAGATGTCCACTGTCTGCTGTAGCAATCCCAGCGTTTCTACTTCACTTTGTGAGAACCCAGGATCTGGGTGGTGCACTACAGCATCCTCTACAGACCAGAAGGGAAAAGAGGAAACAATTTTGCAAGCCTAACAGCCAACTGGATCAGAAGTGACCATAAACAATGTTAATGGAAGAAGTCTTGAGAAGTTTTATTTATGTTTTTAAACAGTTCAAGTTAAATATGAGGGAATGTTACTTATGCCCAATCAGAAAGGACTACAATGTTCAAAATTATCTTCCTTGGATAACTAGAGAGGAAATAGACCTTCTAAATACTATTAGAGACCTGAGTTTCAAAATCTCTCTCAATGGACTCATGTCTCAAAAAAATAGCCCAATTACATAAATCATACAGTATATCAGAGAGAGATGTGCTATTAAAAAAACAGAGCAGGATAAGTGCATTCAGGAGCTAGGGGACAGGAGAGCAGGGCAGTTTGCAGATTAAATAGGTGGTCATGGTAGATCTCATTATGAAAATGAGTTTTCAAACAAACACTGGAGGTTAAGTCAGGGAGTAAGCCATGATGACATCTAAGGCAAGAGCATTCCCAGCAAAGACCCTAAGACAAAAGCACACCTTGGTGTTTGAGGAACAATAAAACGCCAGCATGGCCAGAGGGGAAAGGGCAACGAGGAGAATGGAAGGAGAGAGGCTCAGAGGGGTCACTGGAGGGCGTGGAGAGGAGGGGCCTGGTAGTCTCTGGCCATGGACCTGAGGCCAGAGACTCAACTAAGAGCATCCATTCCATTCAACCAGATTCTATATGTAAACAAATCTGAGGATGAATTTGCCATTCCACTTACAATGATTTCATATGTTCAGTGCTTTGACAGCTTTTAATACGTCTTGCATTTGCACAAACATAATCTCACGCCCTCCTTTAATATATTATTTTAAATTCAAAAAAATTATATATAATTGTTTCCAAACTACACATGCCCCCAAGATATTCTGATACAGCACCTCTCTCATCCCATCTCATCTCTTTCCCCAGAGCAATATTTTCTCCAGTGAGTCCCCTTACAGGCCACCTAATGAGTCTTAAACTGATCCAAATGTGAAAATCCTATCCTCTCCATTTGTAGGTTATCCCTCAAATTGCTGCTCAACCACAAATTAGGGCTACTCAGTTTGGTTTGGATAGAAACCAAAATTAGAATTCATAAACCAAAATTAACATGTGACTGGAATTTACCAAAGCCACTAACTAATTCAGTATTCTCCTAATAAGTCTGGCAGTCACACAACCATTGACGACAAAAGTACATGGATAGAGGTTTGTAATTTCCACAATTTTCTGGAAGAACTCGTTGCTGTTAGTGCATGGTAAGTGTTGTCTTCAGTTGGTTAGAGTTTCCAGTTGCTGCTTTTTGATTTATAATTATAAATTACAGTTAGTCTGGCTTCATCATTATCCATTTAGTTTGTCATGAATTGCTTGGTCTGTTCATATTTTTTAAATGGTCTATAATTTTCCAAAAACTAAACTTAAAAGCAATTTAAATAGTAATTACCCATACCCTCTTTGCTAAAGGGTTGAAAACCATTGGTGTAGACTGTATGTACTACAGAAGGGGCAGTGAACTCAGTCCTGAGATAGTTGAGCTTCGGGATGCAGGCAGGAGTCCAGTCACTGCAAGGGAGTAGTGGTCCTTATGCCAAGGTCATAACTTAAGGCCCTTCTGTCCCTTCTCAAGGGCTTTCAACTTCTAATTCTCCTGAACTTCCTGTTGTCACTTCACTGTGGCTAAAAGTCCAGCTACCATAACCTTATTATTTCTTCTAGAATTCTCTCTCAGTTCCCTTAGCACAACCCTGGTCATCCTCTGGCCTTTCAGTTCTATTGCATTTGTCTTTCTCTGTTTACTTTCCGGGTTCCCATCTTCACTCACTTCCTGCTCATTGTCTCTCAACTCGGATTCTTTGGACTCCAGCTACCATCTTCACTTTAATGGTTCATCTATCAGCCAAAAATCCATCAGCTTTGGAGGCTCTCTCTGTGGAAGCTCTCTGATACTTCCATCTGGCCTGCAGAAACCTGTATCTGCTCTGAAATAACTTATTTATTTCTGACCCTTTATATTAAAATGCTCCACTTAAAAATGCTAATTATATAAATAAAAATTCATAAGAAACTGGAAATGAAAAATAAAGATGGATCTTCACAATTTCTAAAAGAAACTACAGACACCATTTCTCAGCCATAGCCATTTGCTTTGAATAGAAATCATCTTATCGAACTAATCATCTGATTTATGGTGTGGCTTTCCTTATCAACACATTCTTTTAACACGGGGTAAATGTCTTTGCAGTTTCTTCATCAGTGTACACAACTTCACCAAAACAGCTAAACGGTGAAAAGCAGAGTGGCACTGGAGGTCACGCATGCAGCCAGTACTTGCACTAGAGAAAGGCACTTTGGTAGGTTTTAATCTGTTTACTTAAAGTCTCCATATATTGCCCAGGTTTGCTCTCTAATTATGAGAAAACATGATCCTGATTTCTAGACAACATTAGCACGCTGAGAAAAATCACAGGGGATCATCACAATTTCTGTGTTATACTGAAATTATTCCCTATTTCTAGTCACACTTGAGGAAATTCTTATTTAAAAAAAAACAGTATTAAGGCAGAATGGAATGTATCAACAAAATTCTGTGAACATCCTAAAAAGGAGGCAGTGGCTTTAGTCAGGAAACCAAAAAAGGCTTCCCCAAAAAGGGAAGAGATGACATCTCACTTAAACTTGAAGAATAAACAGCAATTCAACAGTGGAACTTAAGTGGAAGTCCTTCTCCAAGAGCAGGAGAGAAGAGGTGGGCAGCCAGCACTGAGCCTGGACACTAGAGTGAAGCCAGAGACAGGAAAGATCTGGACAGTCTGTGGAGTCTGGACTTTATTCTGTGTGAAATAAGGAGCTTTCAATGATCTGAGGGCAGGGAGTGTCATGATGAGAACAGCAACAGAAGCATGGAGAATTGACCAGAGAGGAGAGAAGTTATAAAAATGGAGAATTCTCAGGAAGGCATCACAAACTAATTTGACAGAGACCCACTTAGGCAAGGCAAAAGACACCAAGACTTACACCTCTTTTACCCATACCCAGCTTCCAGGGGTACTCGAGCTATCTGCATACGAGTCTGAACTCGACACAGAACTGCTTGTCTAGATTAAAAGGAACCCTCAGCAACCTGACATTCATTTTCCTCTCTTACACCTTGAGAAATATCAGACTGGAGTCCAGGATGGAAAATCCATTTTCTCAGTGACAGTCCATAAAGTGTAAATACTCTCCGAAACTTTGCATAATGTTCCGCATGGCCAGTCCCGAGCCTCTGGCACAGAACATGTTCTGGAATCCAGAAATGCCTTGGGAGCAGTGGGGCATTTAATCAGGGATCCACTAGTACTCTCACTTTTCCAGGAATGGTGGGCAAGGACAAAGGTTACCAACTCCTTCCTTTTGGGCACCCCACGTCTTGGCACCCTCTACCCCTTAGTGTAAAACTCCACCAATTCTAGAAGCAATTCTCTAGGAAATATGATCCAGTGACCTAGGATCAAAGGAGCTTTACACAGCAAGTATTTACAGCCAGTATTAAGCACCTACCTTTCAGACTCCAGCCTGAATGCAAAAGGTAAAAAGATCTGGCTGTCTCTGTCTTCACGGAGCTTCACTGTCTACTGGGGAAAATAGAGCAAACAGATAACTACTATCTAATATTACACAAGTCCTGGTGCAGATGTATACTGAGGGATATGTGCTCGTGAGAAGAACATGTCTAACTCTGTGAACAACGGGGAAGAGTGCAAGAAGGTATGTTGAAGTTGTCATAAATGATGAAAGTAGGATTTTTTTGGTGGACATGGGCATGATAGGTAGGGAGGCTTTCCGGAGCAAAAGCCCAGAGGCAAATAGTACCCCACAGCCTGGGAAGAGGAAGAAGTTTTCCTTTGTACTTGGAAAAAAGGCAGGAGATGAACGGACAAGTGGATGAAGATCATGAAACTGTGCTTTAGTTTCCTAGGCCTGTCAAAACAAAGTGTCACAAACAGTGTGGCTTAAAACAACAGAATTTTAATGTCTCACAGTCCTGGAAGCTAGGAGTCCAACATCAAAATGTCAACAGGTCATTCTCTGCCTAAAGGCTCTACGGAAGAACCATGTCAATCTGCCCACCAGCTCTTCAAATGTCTTTGCAAACATAATTTCTTATATCTCCCAAAAGACTATCTAGATGACATTTCTTAGAAAAATAACTAAAGTGATTATTTTCTTGTTTCTATTTAACTAGTTAAAAATAACTGAAGTGGTTTCTATGTCCTGCACTGAACTCTGGCTGCTACATCAAAGTAAAATATTTCAAGAAGGAAGAGAATCAACACTATTACATGCTACAGAGTTAAGTATGATAAGAACTGGAAAATCCAGAAGCCCCCACTGAAGTTGGTGATTAGGTGACTGGTGGCCTTCCTAAGGGTAATTTCAGCAGACTGATGAAGGCAGGATATCAACTGGTTGAGTAGTCAGGTAGAGGGGGAATTGGCAGATTCGACTGAAGCGTTTAAGATGCTGGCTCGAATAACACCAGTCAGAGGGACTGTACTTCTTCTAGTTACAAGATTAACAATCTCAACAACTTATATATATATATATATATATATATATATATATATATATATATATATATCTGGGGATATAATGTACAGTAGATAATAATACTGTATCACATACTTCAAGGTGCGAGGAGAACAGATCTTAAATGTTCTCACCACAAAAAAAGAAATGGTAATTATGTGATGGGCTGGAGGTGTTAGCTAATACTGTGGTGGTAATCATTTTGCAATATATAAGTGTATCAAATCAGCACACTGTATACCTATAACTTACACAATTTGTATGTCAATTATAGATCAATAAAGCTGGAAAACAAAATAACATAACATAAAGCAGAGGCAACAAAGGCTTTTTGTTTTGCTCCACACCCTTTGGTGCTAGAGGTGCTTTCCTAGGGGCGCTCTGCTCCAGAGAGCAGCCTGGCACACGCCCAGGGGCAGGGCTGTGCTCCTTAGCCGCTCCAATAAAGAGCTACTGGTGGCGAGGAGGGCGAGCACTCAGGCTCCTAAGGCTGAGACCCCGCACCTGTCCTCCAGCCATCTGAAGGAGCAGGAGAAAAGCAAAAACTGTAGGTGCGGGTCCTTTCTATTGAAAGAAGCAGACAAAGACTCAGTGGGCTCAACACCCCCTGTAAATAATCTCTTACAGACTTCCCAGCTTCCCCCAGAACCAGCCCCCACAGTGCCCTGGCAGGAAGGATCTCCACCAGACCCCCCTCCCAGGCCTGCTCCAGGCCATTCCGGCCTCCTGCTCTGCGGGCGGGGCTCGCAAAACACATCAGAGGGAGTCCTGTCTCATCCTCCTCAGGCCGAGTCACCTGGTGTGTGGTGTGTGTCTATTTATAGATTGATTGATTAATTATTAATAATAAAAATTCTATCATTCTGTAATTCTCAGCGAGAGCTTGCACCTAACTTCCATCACAAATTGTTTTCCTGGAGCTTTGGGGAGAAAGAGCCACGTGAAGAATAGGTTATTTATTTATGTGAACACTAGAAACTATTCCTTCCTGCAGCCCCTAAAGGAGTCTTGATTGCTTGGGGGAGAGAAAGGTGTATTAAAATGACACGGGGCGGGGAGTGGGGGGTGGAGGGGGGGTGGCAAGGGCAACCTTGACAGTTTGTACAGTGGTGAGCCAGCTGCCTTTGCAGGCCAAGTACGGGAGGAGAATGATGCCTCTGCAGAAGAACCCCAACCCGAGGGCAGAAAACGAAAGAGAATCCCATTTAGAATTACAAGGTCACTGACATCAACAAATAACTCTCAGCTGCCTCCCACTGTTTTCAAAAACTGATCTAGTTTTTCTTAAGCTTTGATGAAAAAGTTGTCTCCCCAGCGGCCCTGCATGACTGATGGGCAAGCCTCATCCTCTGTACCTGAGATGGAATAAAATTCCCCAGACAAAGAAGGGCCTGGCGGTTTGGACAGGCTCTGGTCTTGCTGGGGCGCCCCTCCTCCGGGGGGGGCGGAGGCTGCTTGGCCCATGTGGGGGCAGCTCCGTGGGGCAGCACAGGGGCTTGCGTCTGGAAAGAGCTCCGAGTAGTTGCTGAATTGAACTGATTAAGTTCCCCTGTCTTCCTCCAAAATCACCAAAGACCGTCCAATTCAAAAGGCAAACCTCAAGGACCCCAAGGCTCACTACTCACAGTTTGTGTGGCCCTTGGACCACCACCCACCTTGGGAGTCTGTCAGAATCTCAGGCCCCTTCCCAGGGCTTAAGAGTCAGAATCTGAATTCTAACAAGAGGCCAGGGCCAGGTGATCTGCATGCGGCCGGTGTGTAAGAAGCACGACTTTAGAAAGCCTGCCCTTGACCTCTGAGTCACAGGTCAATAGCCTTTGCATTCCTTTACTGACTCAGAAGATAACTACGCGGGGCTATATCCATGTGCTAGAGCTGCCATAACAAAATACCAAGACTGGAGGGCTTAACAGAAATTTATTTCCTCACAGTCCTGGAGGCTGGAAGTCCGTGGCTTACAGATGGCTGTCTTCCTGCTGTGCGGTCATGTGGTCTTCCCTCCGCATGTGCACCCCTTGTGGCTCTCCATGTGTCCTAACCGCCTCCTCTCGAAAGGGCACCAGTCATATTGGGTTAAAGCCCACCCTGACAGCCTCATTTTAACTCAGTCATCTCTTCAAAGGCCCTATCTCCAAATACTGCTGCATTGCGAAGTACTGGGGGGTTAAAGATTCAACACGTGAATGGGTGGGAGGGGGATAACACAATTCAACCCATAGCAGGCCTTACCGTGAAGGGGACAAACTTGGTCTCTGTCCTCAAGCAGCTTATAACTCCTCACTGGTCACATATTGCCTCTCATGTTGGCCACCCTGACTGTGGGGTCCAACTGGCCTCTCGTCCACTGTTGGGTCACACAGGTCTGAGAGACCTGCACTGTCTGCACTGACCACTCACTCAGCCCAGCAGAAGGAACAGCTGCTTCCCTCACCCCTTGGCTAGGGAGGTGGTTAAGCCCTGTATGGACACCAGCCAAGAGGAAGACCCAACACACACAAAAATTATCTATAGATGCTAAAATATATGGGCAAAAGTATGCAGAGAAACAGGGTATTTACAGAATCTATGAATCTCCCCGTAAGATACTTATTAATCACAAGGGGAAAACAGTAATCCAACAGTGGAAAAACTTGGTAGACACCACCTTAAACAAGTGACACAGTTCACATCACCAGTAAAGGGATTTGTCGCATGCCGCTCCTGATACAATGCATTGACAAGGTCACAATATCACTCTTGTAATATTCTTGTGAAAAATTCATAACCTCCACCTAACCATGAGAAAAGATCAGAAAAATCCAAATTGAAGGGCATTCTACAAAATAATTGACCAATTCTCTTTAAAAGTGTCAAGGCCATGCAAGACAAGGAAAGGTTGAAGAAATGTCAAAGATCGGAGAAAATGATTAAATGTAATCCAGGATTCCGAATGGAACCTGGAGCAGAAAAAGGATATCAGTGGGAAAATTGGAGAACTTCCTCTAAGCTGCAGAATCGTCGATCGTTTTCTATCAATGTTAACTTCCCAGTTTTCATAATTGTATTATAGATATATAAGATTGCTAATATTTGGGGAAACTGAGTGAAGGGACTGTGGAAACTTGATACTATTATTCACCTTCTCTATAAATCTAAAATTATTTTTGAATTAAAAATTAAAAAAGAATGGTTGGTAGAACTTGAGTTCATTGGTTAGGGCTGAAGGCTAAACTACTGCAAGGCAGAGCCCAAAGAATACAGTAGCTTAAAGAATAAAGCAATTATTCTGTCACACAAGACACTGGGAGGTACTGGGCCAGACTGGCAGAACAGCTCTCCTCCACACAGTCACTGAGGTCTCTAGGTTCCCTCTGGTGTACCACCATCCACTAGGGCTTTGTCCTCTTCAGAATGCTTGAAGCTGAGTTGCCGCAAGTTCTTCAATGCTGGGTGCAGAGTTCTGTATATGTACATCAATCTGGCTAATTATGTTGTTAAAACATTACATAACTTTTTAATTTGGAGCCTGCTTGATTAGTTACTGACACAAGTTTATTATAATGTAATTCATCATAGTTGTGAATTTCTCCTTGTAATTATCAAGTTTTGCTTTCTGTATTTTGAGACCATATTACTAAATGCAAAAAAATAAAAATAGAATAAACTCACTACCCAAACCTCAGATGAAGCACAGCACAGTGATTATGAATTTGGGCACAGAGAAGGAGGAGGAGATCTCTTTTCTTCCCACCCAAAGACAGACAAGCTTCCTGTCCTCTTCTGTGCCAGCCCACAGAGTTCCCTAGTCCACCCTCTCACTAAGGGTACAGGCATTTGAGCATGTGGATTAAAGGAGGAGGTTAGTTCAGTTCCAGCTGTCTTTTTCATCAGCTCATGGCCTCGTTTACTCTCGCCATGAGGGCATCAAAATCCAAGATCCTGGGCTACAAAGACTGACAACCTTCTTTGCGCTCTCCCCTAACCCAAGGCATGAGCAAGAGCTTACCCTTCTGGATTTTAGTTCCCTCTGTTTCTAGAATTATGGGATTTCCCCTTTCTCTCAAAACTAGCTAGTCATTCAAAAAAAAATCTTTGCTATATTTTGTCCAGAATGTCCAAGTATTTGCAGAAGAATTTGAGATTATCCAGTTCTACATATTTCCAGAACTAGCATGGTTACTGAAACAGGCTCATTCACGCCCTGCTTCATCTTCCTCCAGTTCCATTCGGTTCCCAACTATAATAATCTGGTTTTTGCTCCCTTCTCTTTGGAGCACTCTATTCTAATAATACCAAAATGCACAACACCAACTAATCCCTCGACCTGAAACGCCTCTGTACCCTTCTTGACCTGTTTACGTAACTCTTAGCTATCCATTAACCTGCAGGGCAATATTTCATCTTCTCCAAGAAAACTTTCCTTTTAACCTCTGTAGTCCCACAGATCCTGGCGCTTATTTCTGTCTCTCTCACTGCATTATAATGAACATATATTTTAATGTCTCCCTCCCCATTCAAGATTCTTGAAATCTGGGACCATGGTTTACTAATCGTATCCCCAGAACCTAGTATCTGACACAGAGTAGGTATTTAATATGTTAGTTAACTGAGTAAATGAACATAGACCAGTTCCATAATTATTTCCCTTAAAAGATTTAGCAGTCCCCCTAGACCTGGAAAACTTCCAGTTTCCTACAAGACATTTATGCAAGGCCATCATTTGAGGAAGAAGAGGGAAGAATGCAGAGCCCAGAACACTATACCCCAGGGAGAGATGGCACATTATGCTCCCTTTCCTTACAGGGGCAGCCTGAGATACGAAAGATGTGAAATCCAATTAACTGAATGTTCATATCCCTCCAATACTTGCCATAAAATGCAGCACAAGGCTCAGCCTATCATTCAAGGTCATCCAAGATCAAACACCTAGGCAGCCTTTCCAGTGTTGTTTTCTGCTCTATAAACCTTCACTCATTTTCCCCAAATCATTATGCATCTCATATTATCACCCCTTGACCCCAACCCCCTAGTCATGCTAGGTACAGGAGCTCAAAAAGAGATGATTTTGTTGCAAGCACACTGTTTATTTTTGGTTTTTAACTACTGGCTAACTGTATGCCTTTCAAGGATATATCAAAGGAAACAGAATATATTTATTTGTGTTACTCTCGGCTGTAATAAAACCCTCTGCTCCTTTTGCCTACGCTACCATAAACTTCATGTTAGAGTCTGTGAGCAACCCTCCCACATCCCACTTCCACAGCTCGGTTCCAAAGGAGAAAGAGCAGGGAGGGGAAGCAGGCAGATGTTTGAGGTCTAGTGTGGCTCCAAATGGCAGGGTCATCTCTGTAAGAAGCGGCCCCTAAGGACAAGGGCATTAATTGGTAGGCTCCCTGATTTGTGGCACCTTGGAGGAACTCTGTTCTTGAGATGTCACTTTTCCCAGTGAAATCTGCTATCCTGTTGAAAAGGATTCAGATGAACTGATTACTCTGGAATAAGTATGTAATTATTTTTGTGGTCAACTGAGACAATATTCCACGGGAAATTAGAACAGATGTTGCTCAAAAAAGAATTCAGTTTGGCAGATGGAGAAACACTATGGGGAAAGAACTTCCTCTGAATTCCTGGCCTAGTAACTGCAAACAGCTGCTGGCCTGCACAGAGCTCAGAGTGAGAGCAGGTCCAAGCAGGAAGGAGCACTTGCGCTCCACCAGCCCCGCCTTCTTCTGTACAGATGAGGAAGCTGAGGCCACAGAGAAAGTGGGATCTGAAACCTCGTCTACGTCTTTCATTCTAGGATTTCTTTTTCCAATAAATGCAGAAAGAACTGATAGCCCAAAGAATTCTTTTCTTCAGCTTTTCCTACACAAAGAATCTAAGTCATGACAAAGCATTTTCAAATATTTTTAGGCTGTTGAGAAGTCAGTGAACTCCATGAGTGATCAACATTCCAGAGCAACTTCTGTTCTCAGTGTAGCCTCTGGTCACCACACGGCTGTGCGCATGTGGAGTGCTGAGTACTGAGCACTGAGGACTGAGAACCAAGCACCAAGCTCTGAGCTCCAAGAATGAGCACCACACACTAAGCTCTGAGCAATGAGGACTGAGCACCAAGTACCAAGCACTGAGCTCTGAGCACTGAGAACTAAGCAAGCCCTCCTGGGCTCTTAGGCTCATTAGCCTCCCTGTGAAAGGAAAGTGATCATTCACAGTATCTTGCCAGCTCTAACAGAGTATGTCCCAGTGGTGAGAAGATATGGATTTCCTCTACATTCAGAAAAAATGCTGACTATCTTTTCTATTCTCTGTTTGTCTCCAAATGCCAACAGCAGCCTGAGTTTATTTCAGGCCCCTGGTGCTTTCCAAAAAGAGTTCTGTTCCTCAAGGTGTCCCCCAGCTTTGCCCTCTCAGAGGAAAGAGCAGGCATGGGTGACAGCCTTCTGCAAGAACGAGCCTTCCCCCTCCTTCTGTTCCTCTTCTTCCTCCGACTGCTTCTCCTCCTCCATGAAGCCTTCCCTTCTGGCCCCGATACCATTACTCCCTCCTCCCCCTGGTTCCCCAGAGTGCTTTCTAAAGCCTTTGTTATAACACAGCACTCTGCTTATTCAAGAACTGGTGTCTTCACTCGCTCCCCAGCCAGACTCTGAAATCCAGGCAGGAGGGACTGAGTCACTGCTCTGTTGTACCCCACGGAGCCTGGTAAATCACCCGGTACATTGAAGATGCTCAATAATAAAAGGGCTGACGATGAAGGTGGAGGGGAACACATGAGTCACCGTCTTTCTCCTGAGTCCTAGGCTGACTCCTCATCCCCACACCTTCCTCCCTAGACTCTGAAAGCAGGAGCTTAAGGGCATAAAGAACACAGTGCTCCTGCGGAGGTGCTGTAAGCCTATGTTTTAAGTCTCATTCCCTTTCCAATATTGGCCATGACCCTGACCCACCAGAGATTTTAAAAATTACTTGCACAGATGCTTAATAATACTGTACTGTATGCTTGACAGTTCCTAAGAGAATATATCTTACTTGTTCTCACCAAAAAAAAAAAAAAACCAACAACTAATTATGTGAGGTGATAGATGTGTTAGCTTGATTGTGGCTAACATGTCTGTGCATGTGTGTATTGAAACATCGTGTTGTATATCTTAAATATATACAATATTTATTCGTCAGGTAGTCCTCAATAAACCCTAGGAAAAGAGAGAAATTATTTGTACAGATGATGAGAAAAATAATCACCCTCATGCTCTATTCTGTGCTGAATGTTCTAGGCTTAGCAAGAGGTTTGGACTCTTCAGAAAGCTTTTTGAAATTCAAATCCATGGCCTCCGGAAAGTTCTTAGAAAGCAAACTCTGGGGTGAGCAATCTCTCATAGCACAGGGGAACAACTGTTTTGCATCAGGGCCAATTTATGGAAAATAAACATATTTAAGGTTTGCATTTTTCTCTCCTGGTGGAGGTGCATAGTCATGCAACTTAGATTCATCTGCTTTTTACTAACTAGAAGAATGTCCAGGAAGCAGTTGCTATTGTTTGCTGCCACACTCACCTACAGATGTTCATATCTGGGTTGATTTGAGGAAGGACGTCATAGACTAAGCTTTCTCACTTTCCTGCCATGTCTTCCTGACTGGGAGTGGGAGGGCGCAGCCCTGCTGCAGACGACTTCTGCATCTGAAAACGGATCTTCCCTGTGCTCTCTGTTCCCTTACCCTTTAGATACTAGCCGTGAGGGACCCCAAAATTACACCAACAGTTAGCAAAATCCTGCAGTCACTTGGCAGGTGTTAATGAGCACAATGAATCACAAACTATTTGTTAGAAGAGATGTTCAAAGAGAAGCTGGTACACACATTTCATGTGACATTCTAATCCTTTATCACCAAATTATCCCAGAGCTCAAGGCCCCGGGGTTTACATCCTGCCAGGGGTATGCCTCCTTTATAAATATCCTCTACCGGAAGACGGGAGAAAAGTGGGGAGAGGGGGGAAAAGAGAGGGGGAAGAGGCCACATTTGTGGTGCTTAACTTGACTGCTAGTTATGGTTGAGAATCAAGACATAAACATTCAAAAAAACCAACTCAGTGTTCCTCTCTGCCTCGTGTGCACACACACACAGACACACACACACAAGACTAGTGTCTTAACTGGAAGAGGGTTAATGACAAGTGAACTTTCAAAAGGTCTCTGCTGTTGTTTGTATTTCTAGAAGCTTTTCTTTTTTAAGTAGGTGTTTCTCATCACTGTTGAGAAACAAATCACTTGACAGGTGGGCCCTTTAAGTTCGGCAATGGTCCCCTGAGGCACACATCACACAAGCATGGGCTCCATGCTGCTGATGAGGTGGACGTCATGATCTTTTGCAACCTGATCACGGAAGCGACACCCCTCAATACTGCTATATTATATCTGTCAGAAGCAAGTTACTCAAGGGAAGCAAATTATACAAGGTCGTGAATACCAGGAGGCAGGGATGATGGGTCTGTCTTAGAGGCTGCTTGCCACATGGTATTTGGAAATGTGGAATTGAAGTTTGGGAGCAAGGGAGGAGTCAACTAAAGGTACAGGAGGCTTAAGATAATCAAAGGAAAGAGAATATATTGGCTGGAGGATCACTCATATTTAAAAATGAGAACACAGAGGTAGAGAAAATTACAAAATGGAAGAAATGAAAACTGAGAGCGTAAGTTTACCAAATCCAAGATCATTGTTTTCTTCAAAAGCTAGGAGGCAAGTCATCTCCTCCAGGAAGCCCTCTTTGATTTGGCTCTACCTGATCCTCCTACTAGTGACTGGCTCGTAACAGAGTCTCCAAGAAGCTTATAAGTTAGGGAGTTAAGGCAAATTCATAAACAACCTTTTATAAGATAAAAAGCAATAGTGGTAGGAGAGTGGTACACACAGGAGACAAGAGTCACAGAATTGCACAGTGGGAGAGGCTGCTTCCACTAGGGAAGTTAGACGCGTGTATGCATCAGGACAGTCTGTGTTTGTCTACTCTTACTAATGTGCATCCTTAGGGCTTGCGTCCCAGGGCATTTTGTGTGCCTCCAGGTTGTCTCTCCAACTGGATCACGTAGCTGAGTGAAGGCAGAGCCCATGTTTCAAGACGTTCTCTGCACTCCCTGTGGCCCAGAAGGTGTCCCACATTGGTCAGTTCTCTTGAACTGCCTGCTGAAGACAAAATTTCCTCTCATGTCATCTAACTAGCAGAAATACAGGACATGGCAGGCCGCCTGGAACAACTACAGCATTTGAAACACACTCTCAGTATTTTCAAGTCATGGGGTTCTTAGCAGACAAAGGCCTTTATTGGAAGAAATGATTTAGTTCCCCTCACAGGCTAAGTGATGCTTTTGGTGAATCATTCCTTTACTTGGTTTTTAGATTGCATTTCACAAAAATCACCTCAAGGGCAAATCTCTCCAGATGAAACTGTTAATAAGACCAGATGAAACCATGGCAGCTTTCAAACCACCCCTGGAGGTCAACCACATCACAAGCCCAAGCTCAAACCCCATTTGTAAATCTTCTGCCATAGTTCTTGGGGGTACACACTACCCGCCTGTTCTTCCTGCCTTTCTCTGGCTGGCCCCTCCCCGGGAGCTACTTTGGAGAGAAGAGTTTCTGGAAAAAAACATAAGAAGGAGAAAACCTGTACAAAAGGAAAATAGGCGTGCGTCAAGGGTCAAATTTCTTCTGAGAAAAGGGTTCCTGCTGACCCAGGGCAAAGTTGAGGCAAGTGTCACTCAAGTCTCACAGCAGAGACAGGAGGGAGTGAGCAATTTGCTCTCAGCCCCAAGCAAGCCTGGGCAGGCAACAGTGTGACTGTCCCCAGCAAAGGCAGCCTCTGGGCTGACCACACTAATGATCTGCTCCCTGTGTGCGCCCTGGAGAGATGCTAACAAGAACTGGCAAGTTGCCAGCATCCTGTTCACCGGTGGTTCATTGATAATTCCTCTGGGCTGCTAGTGCATCTATTTGACTCCAAATAGATCACAAAAATCAACACCGAGATTTCTTTACCCTTTCTAATATTTCATGAGGGAGGAGAAGAAATTCACCCTGGACAGTCTAGGGACTGACTCTGGAGACCAGGGGTTAGTTTTCTCTTTTCTCCTAATACAAGGGGCCCTGGCCCACTCAAACCTGCCTCCTAGAGATGAGTTGCTGCACGGCCTGGGCCTGTCCCCTGCTCACTTAGGGCCTCAAGTCTTGAAGTGCGGTCCCTGGACCAGCAACATCAGCATGACCCGAAGCTTATTAAAATACAGACTCTCAGGCCCCACCCCAGACCTGTAGGATAAGGTCCTGCATTTTAATAAGATCCTCCAGATGATTCATATGCACCTTAAGAAGCACTGTTCTAAACCAGTAATTTCCCTCATAAGAATTTACCCTGTGGAAATCACGAGATGCATGCATCCCTGTGTTTACTGCAGCATTGCTCATAAAGACAAAAACTAGAAACCCACCAAATGTACTGAAGCAATATTTGAGTGCCTACTATATGACACTGAGGAAGTAGGAATGACAAAACAGACAAAGTCCTAAAAAATATGGTTCATTTTTTTCAGATGGAACATTACACAGCCATTTTTAAAATACCCTTAAAAAAAACCCTGTTAGAGCCCTATTTCCTGCCTTCCAGGGTGGCTCAATTACTGTAATTCTCCCCAGGCAAGCAGCTCACTAGCCTGCTAGGCTGTGGACATTTCCCTTTACTAAACAAATAAGCAAACACAGAAGGGTCTTAGCTGCTGGGGCACATTGGAATTGCGTGTGAAATGAATCAAGATCCACTTCCAGGGCTTGTGCTGTACGAATGTGACTGTTTGCTTTCACTTTCCCCCCAATTTTCCCATCTCCCAGGACTCAATCCACTCAATCTCAGCTGCATGTGGCCCTCTCAGTCTTATCTCCACAATGCTCAGCAGATTTACATCACGTAACCATTTTTTTTCTAAAAGGAAGACAGCTCAGATAAGCACGTTCAGTTTAAGCAAACATAACTTTATTCAACTACAGCCACAAGAACGGTAGTAAACCTGGAAGAGGGGATCTTCCAGAGAATATAGCAATATTATCTTGCCAGCCCAGCTGGGGTGTACAGCTACTCTCAATAGTTGCCCAGAAATCATTGCTTTGCTTAGTATTATCCAAACACAACAAAGTCTACACACACACACACACACACACACACACACACACACACCCCGACAGTACAGTCCCAGCTACAGGAAAGGCCCCTTGTCTGTATCACACACACACACACACACACACACACACACACACACAGAGTACAGTCCCAGCTAAAGGAAAGGCCCCTTGTCTGTATCACAGCCACAGCCCAGGTGCTTCTACCTGCAGAGCTCATACCTGGAGGTCCCCCCACAGCTGAGGACCCATCTCACTTCTCAGGGAACATGACTGCTGACAACATCAGCCCAGCTGAATTTCATCATGCTGCTTTCTTACCTAACGCCCTGCTCTGATCACTCAAACCCATCTGGCCTGCTCCAGCACTTCCTGTCTCTTTATTCTCTCCCATCTCTATTTATTATTTTTTTATAATTATTTTTAATGATTTTTTTCTCTTTTATTTATGGGGAGGTAATTGGGTTTATTTATTTATATTTGGAGGAGGTCCTGGGGATTGAACCCAGGACCTCGTGCAGGCTAAGCATGCACTCTGCCACTTGAGCTGTACCCTCTCCGTCCCATCCTCATTGATTATTAACCTCACTCACTGACCAATACAACCACCAAGCCCCATACTGTGCCGGGTGTCCACATCCTCAGATGAGCCAAGGAGCTCACATGCCACGTGCAGAGAAAGAGACGTGAATAAAGCCAGACTGCCTACGTGTCCAGCAGTATTGGGAAGGCATATTTATTTTGTAATATTTAAAATGGCCTTTCCGAGCTGGGTCCCCTTCCACCCTCAAAGCTTCTACTACTCATCTTTGGCTCTGAGTTTCAGCACCTGCTGAATTCTCTCCCTTCATCGCTCCACCTGGCCATGCTCCACTTGTATGAGATGGACCAACTGTCTGCATCCTGTGACCCACTCTGGACACTACCCTGCCTGTGTCACTCCCCAGAGGACCTCCACCTGGTTTCCTCTCTCTTTTTGGCACAAAAACTTGATTGTTTCCACTTTATCGTGAAGAGATCTTTCCATGCTTGTGTCTCTCTCCAGACCTTCCATTATAAATCTGGAAGTTCATTCAGTCAGTTGACTGCTAACCAAGAGCCATCCAGTGGAGGACTCCATGTTTGGACAGCACAAATTAGTCTCTGAACAGGATCAACTTCTCAGGCAGCTCCCTTCCCCTGAGAGTGCCTCTGTGCAGAAAGATGCAGTAGGGTTTATCTTAGCCACACTTTGACTCGTGACATATATGCACGCTCTCAAACACTGATATATAAACTTACATGTGCACACTCCACACTCACACTGCCTAGGAGGAAGGAAACCAAGTTAGGTTTTTCATCTTTCCCTTCATGCTACAGACAATTACAATGCAAATGTGGTAAGTGATACAGTCAGAGGCAGATTTATCATGAAGCCAGTGAAGCTCCTTACCTGCACCAGCCTCAGAGTCCCTGGGATGGTCTAGGTAGGGAGTGAGAGTCACATTACAAGCAGGAAGCACTTCTGGAAATGCGCCTAAAAAGGTCTGAAGAAAAATACCTCGAACCTCTAAAATATCAGTAATTCATTGTGATTTCTTTTCCTATGCTAGATAAATATTATGCATTCCAATTCCTTGTGATTTTATATTTTTTTCTTAAACAGGGTCCCCAAAATTGTATTTTCCTAAAACAGAGACTCTCATCTTGGCACCATTGGGATTCTTCTTTGTTGTGGGGGACTGTCATATCTTCAATGTAAAGAGCTAATTCAGAATTTGTGTCCAGAATATATAAAGAATCCCTACAAACCATTTTTTAAAGACAGTCAACTAACAGAAAATAAATGAGCAAAGATTTGATATCTTCACAAAAGAAGATATCCTAATGGTTCACAAACATATGAAAAGTTGCTTAATTTCACGAGTTATCAGTAAAATGCAAATTAAAATGACAATGGCATACTATTACAGACACACTAGTATGGCTAAAACAAAAAAGACAAGCCATCTCAATTGCTGGCAAGAATATGAAGTAACTGGAACTCTCAAAAAGTGCTGCTGGGAGGAAAATGTGGTTCAAACAATTTGGAAAATTGTGAGTGAGCAATTCGACTCCTAGATTTATACCAGACAGAAACAAATACATATACACCAAAAGACACATACATAAATACCTGTAGCAGCTGTATTTCTAAGAGCCAAAAGCTGGAAACAATTCACATGGATAGATAAATAAACTGTGGAATATTCATACAATGGAATAGTATACAGCAATGAGAAAGAGCATGCAATTATAAAACACAGCAACATGGAAGAATCTCATAAGTGTAATGTTGGATGAATTAAATCAGACATAAAAGACTACAAACTGTATGCTTTTATTTATAGGAAGTTCAAAATCACTGTATGGTTCTAAAGTCAGAGAGTGGTTCTCTGTGGAGAAGGGAGAGTGACTGGGTGAGGGCTCTTGGGTTGGGTGCTGGAAAACTGTATTTCTCAATCTGAGTGCTGATTACACAGGTATCTTCAGATTTTTGTTTATCTCTGTGTTCTCATGATGCTCCAGTAAAAGGTTTTCTTTTTTTAAATCCCACATACTAAAAAAATCCAACTGCAAACTTTAAAATGAAACAGCATAAAATCCAAGTTCATAAGTGGACTCCCAGCCTGCATCATCTGGCCTGGTTCTTTGACCTTCACCTCCTGCAGGCCCTGCCTTGCTCGCTAAGCATGGCCACACCATCTTCTATTGCTGCTTCCACCTTGGGGCCTGTGCACTTGCTCCTCCCTCTGTCTGGCATGTTCCTCCTCCAGGTAACTGAAGCTCACTCCCTGATGTATTCAGAATTCTTCCCACATGCTGTCTCTTCAGAGAGCTCTTCCTCACCACTCATCTAAAAGAACACATGCAGATTCTGTGGTTACCTGTTTTATCTTTCTTCCTAAGACATATCACCACCTGCTATCATATTATTTGTTTCCTGCCCTCACTGTGAAATGAACTCCCTGAGTGTGGGAACTTTTTCTAGTTTACTTATTATGGTATTGCCAGTGCCTAGAAAAGGGATTTGTTGAATGAATGAATGAATGAATGAATGAATGAAACTCAAGGGTAAGGGTGGCTCCTTATATGACTTTGCATCCCCTGTGCACAGAGCTTGGTCCATTACAGATGCTCCACAGATGTGTAATTGCTTTGGCATTGAACTAGGAAATTACATTGCCAGTAAATCTTTCCTTGTTGTCTTGTGGCAAACGACAGGCCTTTTGTGAGCAGTACATATATATATGTTACCATTTCTATTCTGGCTCGGAAAAACAAGGCAAGGTGCTTAAGATTTGCAGTTAAGGCCATAGATCCTGTTCTCACTTAAAAGACACAAAACCAACCATAAGAAGACAGATCAATGCAATGATTCACTATTGCTAAAACCTAAGGGAGTAAGAAAACAACCCTTCTGCTTGGTTGAAAGTTTCCCGCAGAGATGAATCTTGAGTGACAGGCGGTGAGAACACACTGGAATACCTATTTGCCAGATGACAAAGGCTCCCTCTCTGCGGTGCAATATTAACTTGTGGTGTCTCCAGGAGAAATGACAGAAAGCCAGTTTCTCCCTGACGCCCCGGTGACTCACTCACCTTTCTTTCTCTGCGCTGTATCACTGGTGAAAATAAGACTTTGTGGGGCTGAGGAAAGATGGCTACAGCAGTGACCAGGCCAAAGCCCGTGCTGGCAAGTTGTGTGGCTACAAAGGCTGCGCAGTGGGCACAGAGGTCAAAGGCCAGCGGAGGCTGTCCTTGGCCCCCAGCACCACACACACTCTTGCGAGCAGGGGCCGGAGACAGAGCCAGGCTTCTCACGGTCCTCAAGTCACCTGCCAGGGCAGCCCTTGACGACCTCTGCTCCTTCCTCCAGGGCGGCTTCAGGAAGACGTGAAGGAGCCCCCTGCCCTGCTACCCTCCCCAACCCCAGCATCGCGCCTCCCCTCTCAGGGCTTCGGTCCCACAGCCTCCCTTCTAAAACCTGCTCTATGGAAACATCCCAGACTCCCTCGCACTGAGGTGGGTAACAGCTAAAGGGCTTCTTCAATTAAAGGTACATGGGTGCAGATTTCTTTGGGGACCTGAGCTCATCCTTTACTCTCTGAAAATCATCTCTCCATCACATTTATCTACTTTTACCGTGGCCTTCTCCTTCTGCTCCTTCAGACTCAAACCTCTGATGCCTCTCACTCCTTTAGTCTAGGACAGCAGTAGTCCTACTCATTTCTGCACTTACCAGGGAAAGCCAGGGGACAAGCGTCCATTTTCCACCAGCCGTCTGTGTTCCTCCTCTGCCCAGACCCAGAAGCCCTGTCTGTGAGCTGAGTGCCTGCAGAGGGCCCTCAGTGTCTGGCCCCTCTTCCCACTTTAACTGCAGTGTCCAGGTACTCTGTGAGCTGTGACAGGAAAAACTCTTCACCAGTTCTCTCATTTCAGAACTTTCTCAAAAAGTTTCACAGCTAAATAGAGTTAAATCTGTATTTTCACCTCAACGTTTAAGGCAACCTCCCAACTCAAAATTTGGATTACTTATTTATCTTAATTCCTCCTCATCAGTCCTAAAAGTGAAATGCCTACAGGTGAGGAGGGGCGTAAAAAATTCAGAAGAATATCATTCTTAAACATGTCTATTTTTCCTGAATTTTTAAACTTGACAAAATGTATGTGTGGACTTTTTAGAATAAATAATGTTTAAATTATTCTTAATTACTCATATTTTCATATCCTCTAGTTGATCCTTAAATAGAAAGATTTCACATACAATTGATACCAGATAATGGATCTGAATTAGTCTTGCCAAACATGCCTTACCAAATTACCCATAAAAAACAACTGTTTGAGGATTTAAATGCAACTTTGCTTGCAAATACCAAGAGAAGTAAGAAAAAGCATTAATTAAGACAAAGGAATAATCTGGTTATCAGTTTTTAAAAGTGCTCTAAGTACTGTGAGGCGTGAACAGATCTCTATATGGATTTCAGGGAAGGAAGGGGTGATTTCTGTACGGGAATAATCAGGGGCGTCTCCAGGTTGGCCTGAGTCTTTGAGATGGGCCTTTAAGGATGGGACGGATTTCCACAGACAGATGGAAGAAGCATCAAAGGCAGAGGAAAACCAGGGGCAAAGATGCCCTGGGCAAGAAAGTACAGCACATGTTATGGGGTCAGAAGTCATTCACAGCATGTCCTTCAGGACAGTTCGTGTGAGATGGTGGCAGAGGACAAAGCTAGAAAGGGGGAGAGTCTTGCAAAGTCCACAGACTTGCTGTGACTGATATTTCATCAAACCTAAGACATCGCAGATTGTGAAGCCCATAGTTACTTTGTGTCCCAATGCTGCCAAGTAAACTAGGACAAATCACTGACTGTCAGATGCATTCTGATTTCAAAGATGCTAAAATACAACCCCCCAAAAACATGTCTTAGAACTGATAAAATACAGTAAGCGAGGAGATTGAAGCAGTACAGTAGGGAGAAGGAAGCACAAAGGATAACACAAGCTTGATTGGCCTTAAGAAAAGGAGACTTTGCTCTGATATTACAGACATGAGCAAGGCAAACGTTTGGAGGCCAGGTGCCCTCAGAGTCCAGCATCCTGCCCTTGGACATTTAGAGCCAAGGTGACTGGCACTGCTGCCCTGCCTGGGCTGTGCAGCTTGACTGGCCTCCTCTCCGATACCCAGACCATAGTAAGCGTCTCACAGACACCCCTGCAGCAGGAGAGGAAGGAGAGGAGGGAAACTCAGAAGCATCACCTGCTGTCTTCTCCGGAGCAGACAGCCTTGGCCCTGTTGATACACTGAGAGAAAGAGGGCCGGCGTGTTCAGGTGCCTTGTTCCACAGTTCACAGCCTATGGGAACTGATGTAGCAATGAGATGCTTCTTAATGATGCATTTCCTGAGGGAACCAAGCGAGCTTTTTGCCATTTAAATCTGTATGATAAAAAAAGAACCTGAGAGCTCCAGCCTTGAAGCTCAGGGAAACCTATAGACTGAATCTTTGATAATCATCAGTAGACAGAAAGGGGGAGCAAGTGAACCTTTATTTCAGATCAGAAAACATCCCTTCCAAGCCACCACTGTCACTCCAACACACACACACACACACACACACACACACACACACACACACACTCCAACACACACACACACACACACACACACACACACACACACACACACACACACACACACACACACAGTGAGATGGTGAGACATTTCCAAGAGAAAAATAGATATTATTTTTGATTCTGAGTTGTTGGCTGTCATGCGATTTTCAGACACAATCTAGAAATGGTTGGCTTTCAATTTACTTTATGTAAGTTACTGCTGGCTACACATTTGTCTACAGTGACATTAGAAGCAGCAAACCAAGGACTTACATGCATATTTCATTAGTAGATAATTATGTTCCTTATAATTGGTTTCTAAATCAGACCATTTCACACAATTATTGTGTTTTCTTTGCCTATTCAGTCAGTCAAAACGATAGTAAGAAAGTTCTTTGTTATCAAAAGAGTATATTCTTAACCTCTATTATGGAATGGAGGAGATAAACTAAAATAAAAATATAACTATTTTGCATACACAGAATACTCCTCGTTAAAATGCATCATAGATTCAAAAGGAAGGGGAAAAAAGACTACAAAGACAGATGTTTCTAAATATATCAGGAGTGACAAAATATCAAAAGGGGAATTTGATGTTGGGGCAGATTAAAAAAATCAATAATGAAGTCATGCTGTTTAAATGCCAAAATCATTTTTCACCCAAATGAAAAGAGAAATCTGGGTCATAATGAAGGCCACAAAATAACTATTAACAAAGCAGCTACATGTGCCCTGCGCTCAGAAAAATCTAAGTTTAGCCCTTTGTTGAGTCAACAAACATTTCCTGAGCACTGTGCTGGGGGCCAAGGACACAATAATGAGCAAAACAAAGTCTCAGTGCTGCTGGAGCTTAACACCAACCCCTGGGCTCTCTCTTACTCACACACACACACGCACACACACACTCTCTCACATACAGGACTTAGTGAGGGAACATGCTGTTGGGGAGTGGGGATGTGCCGGGCAGGTTCTCAGCAAGACTGTGTAAGGCAGCAGTTAAGAGCATAGACTGCAGATCCCACGTCTTACTAACTAACCTTGGGCAACTAACTCTGTGCCTTAGTTTTCCCATCTGTAAAATGGAAATAGTACAAGTACATTTACCTCATAAAGATGTTGTAAGGATTCCATGAGTAATATATGTAAAGCCCTTAAAACAGCGCTGGAATGAATGAATAAACAAACAACAGATACAAGGAAACTTTTGGAGGTGATAGCTATGTTTGTGGCATTAATTATGGTGCTGATTTCACGGGTATATACTTATCACCAAACTCATCAACATTAATTATGCCCAGCTTTTTGTATCTCAATCATATCTCAATAAAATGGGTTTTAAAAAAAGAGTGCTGGGTATAGTGTAGGCGTTCTTATAAGTGTTAGCTATTATTACCCTTCCCAACCTCTTTACAGCTTTCCTCCAGGGTAAAAATGTGGTCATGGAGCTTCCTAGGGACCCAGTGACCACTTTAAACTCCCTCCAGTCCTCTGGGCCCACCAGCAATGACATTTAAATGCAACTATAAAGCCCCCAGCATTGACCTGCAGCTGGTTGTTGTTCTCTCTCCCTGCTCACGTCCTCCTTAACATACTGTCTTATCCCAACAGCTCACCAATGGGCTGTGCTACCAGAATTTCATAATCTGCCCCCTCATCATTCGGAGAAGGGAAAACTATGTTCATGGATAAAATCTTAATTTAAAATTTCCCAAAATACATTTTTCCTATATTGCTGATGTCTTTCTACCTCTAGTCCACACACTAGAGATTAGCATGAGATAGTGTTTACTGTAGCCCAAAATTTGGTATTTAAATCTTAAAAATTAAATGAATAAAATATCATCATTCTCCAAACAGGTTTGAGAACCACAGCTTCAAGTTTAAGGTGTGGTAGTGGATATCAGTGGTGGCATTCCCATGGGCATTTTGTAATTTTTAATTTTTTCATTGAAGTATAGTCAGTTTACAGTGTTTCACTAATTTCTGGTGTACAGCATAGTGATTCATATATGTATAGAATATATATATTCCATTTCATATTCTTTTTTATTATAGGCTATTATAAGATATTGAATATAGTTCTCTGTGGTATACAGTAGTACCTTGTTGTTTATCTATTTTATGTATAGTAGTTTGTATCTTCAAATCCTGAACTCCAAATTTATCCTTCCCCACTGCCCTTTTCCCTCTGGTAACCATAAGTTTGTTTTCTATGTCTGTGAGTCTCTTTCTGTTCTGTAAATTTAATCTGTTCATTTGTGTCATTTTTTAAGATTCCATCTATGTTGCTGCAAGTGACATTATTTCATTCTTTTTTATGGCTGAGTAGTATTCCATTATATGTATGTTTGTGTGTGTGTGTGTGTATGTATGTATAATATATGTAAACCACAACTTCTTTACCTAGTAATCTGTCAGTGGACATTTAGGTAGCTTCCATGTCTTGGCTATTGTAAATAGTGCTGCTATGAACATTGGGGTGCATGTATCTTTTCAAATTAGATTTCCTCCAGATATATGCCCAGGACGGGGATTGCTGGATCATATGGGAAGCCTATTTTCAGTTTTTTAAGGAAACTCCATACTGTTTTCCTTAATGGCTGCAGCAAACTACATTCCCATCAACAGTGTAGGAGCGTTCCTTTTTCTCCACACCCTCTCCAGCATTTATCATTTCTCATAGGTGATGCAAAGGGAAGGGAAAGAGGAAGAGGTAGGACTGATTCTGAGACCATGAAATGTGGTACCTCTGAGGGCTGCTGAAGAAGTGAGTGAAATTTTAGCATCAGTGGCCAGGGATGAAGAGGCCAAGGGGGCTATGGGATGATAAGGGAGGGACAGTAAAGCTGGGCAGGGATGGGTGAAGCTGGAGGGTCTAATACCAACTTCTAAAATGTCTTGTCTGTCCAGGGCAGCAGCCAGTGCTCAGAAAATGCAACAAACACTGAGTGTCCCCCACCTGTCTGGAAGCCAAGGGTGCAAGGTAAGGAGGCTGTCACTCGAGAACAAGAGGCGAGGACCTGTCTCTGTTCAGAATACCCTCAGGCACCCCAGAAAGACTCATTCTCAGGTACTCAGTGGCCTGCATCCACCATCCATGGGGACCCACCGAGAACACAACAGGAGCCCTCTACTGAAAAAGTGAACAAGTGAAGAATGAAGTTGGCGACTTCACAGCATTATTCTCCCAGAATCCAATTTAGACAACATTACAGCTGTTCAAAGCGAAAGCGTCAAGTACAGAGAGAATAAAGGAGCCGACCACACACAAGCCACGCTTTGAGAACTCACGTCAGAGGATTCCCATGGTCAGGATACGGAGTAGACTTGGACAAGATCTGGTATTGACTTGGGGCGTTCACTTTTGGCTCCACCTTGGCAGAAGGCACTGGTGCCAACCCCACCACCAACCACCCTGCCAATCATGATCGCACAGTTTGCCACGTCACAGCTGCCTTCACTTGACCAGCACAGCCTGCCATTCTGATCTTTTCCCTACTCCCCCCAATCCACCCATATGTTCCCCTTCATTTGTTTCTCAGCTCCTGTTCTACACAAGAATGATAGTGAGACTCTGATTTTTTAAAAAACCACACCAGGCTTTGTACACCCAGAAGGATCCTATCCATCATAGCCCTTTTGAGATTTTACCCTTACTCTAATTATGCTGCATTGGCCTAATGCAATGTCAGCTCTTCTCTGTGGATTTACCTTCAAACATTTATCATCCACAAAAGAACACTGCCTCACTGTGTTTATCTGAGACACACTCATTCATCCCAGTTTAACGCAGAAAGCCCTGGTCTTGGAATCAAACGACCTGGCTTTTTATCTTAGATTCACTACCTACAAACTCTGTTAGTTCAGACTTAAACCCACAAGACTTCTTCGTCTTCGTTTCTAAATGAGAACAGTAAAACCAGCTCCAGTTTATAGGAATTCGTGAGGATCAAATGGGTAACTATATAAGAAAGCACATTTAATGCCACAGAGCATGATACTAGATTTTAAAGATGTTTTTCTCTCTTCATCTCCCAATGTATTCATTGGGTAACTTACCAACTGTCCTCTCACCTCTACTCTCTAGAGAAAACACCTATTCATTCATTCAAGAAAGATCTATAGCATCCCCACTACGTGCTGGGAACACAAAGCTCAATAACAGTAACTAGCTGTCCTCAAGGGACCCACAAAAGAGAGAAGATGTAAACAGACACAACTGGGAATGGATGAATAACAGAGTAAATGAGTAACAGTCTGAAGAAAGACACCTGTATGTGCTAGGAAATGACTAACTGTGCAAATGTGTAGATGGGGACAGGTGAATCAGCCAAGACTTCAAAAAGAAGACAGATGATAGCTGAACTGAATTTTATATTCTTTCAATAAATATTTACTGAGCACAGACTATGTGAGGACTGTCCAAGGCATTAGAGACATAGTAGAAAACAAGGCAGGAAGGATCATTGGCCTCACTGAGTGGTATCTCTTCTGCGAGGAATAGTAAAGATGGAAGGTGCGGTCCCTACACACGAACTTTACAAGGTAGGAAGACACAAGACTCAAAAACCAGATTCAAACAATCTTAGAGTTACCCCCTTAACAGGTGTGGTACAAACTGCATGGGAGCAAGATCATCTGGGAATCTTCTTGGCAAAGTTGAGCCTCACAGGAGGAGGTAGATATGGATAAGGATGCAGGTGAGGGAACCCTCGAGTCTGAGGGTACTTGAGAGATGGACAGAGGCAGGTGGGAGCAGGAAGGGTCCCAAGTCAAGGCTGGAAAGAACACAGAGGAAGAGACAATAGGAGTGTTGCGAAAACCTCTTCATCTCACTCAATCTTCCCAGCAACCCCCTGGGATAAACTGTGTGATCTCTAATTCATAGAAATTAGAAAAAACTTAAGTGCACGGAGGTTAAGTGTAATTGATCCTCATTCCTTATGGATTCCATATTAAAGAATTCGTCTACTCCCTAAAATTTATTTGTAGCCCCAAATCAAAACTTGCAGCACTTGGAACGGTCATTTGTGGTCATGTGCAGAGCAGCGAAAAATCTGAGTCAATCCAGCTGAGGTCCAACAAGGCAATGCTCTGCCTTCTTGTTTTAGTTCTCATAAGGTTAAGTGTCCTTTTCACTGTCTATTTAGTATCATCTTTTTTGCATTTTCTACATTCTGTTGGTGATTTCCCTGTATATATGGCCTCTAAATGTAGTGCTGAGGTGCTGTCTGGTGATCCCACATACAAGAAGGCTGCAATGTGCTTTACAGAGGAAATGTGTGTTAGATAAGCTTCCTTCAGGCTTGCGCTGTAGTCCTCTAGGCTGCGAGTCCAATGTTAATGAAGCAACAAAACATATTAAATATGTTGTCTTTAAACAGGAACACACATAAAACAAAGGTACGTATCGATCAGCTGACAAAGATGTTGTGAGCAGAGGCTCACAGGAAGCTAACCTGGTGTGTCCCCTAGGAGCAGTGGTTTAGGATTCACAGCAACTTCATTGAGCAGAACTACCATGAAAAATGAGAATCAACTGGAATCTGCTTAAGATCACAAAGCTGAGATTAGGAATCTGTTCCTTCTGATCTCAGAACCCACACCCTTTCTGCCTGCTTCGGAAGGTGGAGCTCCTTGCAGCTCATCCCAAAGTGAATATTTTACCACCAATTTACACATACGCTAGAGAAGCATTTTCTAGAAAGGGCCATTTTCAAACTGCTGCCCAAAAAAGGTTACTCCTATTTAAAACCAGAAGAATAAAAAACTGCTACATAAGCAGGAGCGTGTTTTTTCCCTCTGCCTTTCTGTGTTATCAACACAACATGCTCAGAATCCACAGATCTCAGTGGTGCTTTCTAGTGAGTTCAGGGATGGCTGACTCCACAAAACAATGCTGCTTGGCATTTGCAATACTGGATAGTCCTCTGCAAACAAATCTACACTGCAGCTGGCTTTAAGTGGCAGCAACTGGGCCATGTGGCCTGGTCCTGATCCTTTGGATGTAAGAATGCGGGTTTCACACAGGACCAGGAGGCCTGGAAAGGTAAGCCCCGTGGATTCTCGGAGGTCATCAGTCCACAGAGGAAAACATAGGAGGTGGAATCCAAGAGAGGCGATCTTAATGAAGTATCTTTCACTCCTCAACCAGCTCAAACTATTCTGGGTGATTCTTTTCTTTTCCTTTCCTTTTCTTGCTTTGTTTTCAGCAGACAACACAGCTTTGCAAAGCAGTCCTCAGTGGTGCAAAAGCATAACCGTGTGTGGTTGAATCTGAGCGATACACATGGAAAAACCTCCAGTATGAAGTCGATATTAATTTATGTACACCCTAAGATGCAATTTCATGCTTTTATAAGTTTAATGTTTTTACAATTAGGTCCAACTTTTGCTGTAATACTTTTCTCAGAAGGGCATCATAATGTGCCACCTAGGAGGCCATTTTCTCCCTTTAGACATTATGAGCTAATTTAACTATATTAAGACCCTGCTGGGAATGTGTCTAGAAGTATAAAAGAAAATCAAGACCAGTAGCAGAAAATGCTCTCTGCTTTGGATCCTGAAGGTACTATTAAATACATCTTCACCTCCCTCAGTGCGCACACACATTCACACACGTGGCAAAGAACTTTTAAATTATAAGTAAATTGTATAATAAATTCAATGTTTGCAACAAATTGAAAGGTGACAATAACAAAGGTGGATATGTGTTCTGAAAAAGTTTGTGAGTACTGATTTCATTATGATTAATATTTTACTTAAATCTACATTAGAAAAATATTCAATCTATCTCTCACCCTCAATTTAAAGGGATATATCTACTCATACACTGGAATGAATCAGTCCTAACATGGCATTTCATCCCAAATGAACAGTTGAAATTTAAAAGAAAAAAAAAATTCTGAGAGATCTTGTCCATGAGATATAAATTATGAGTTAATATATTAAGTTTAAAATATTTTTTATTATAATGACATGTATTGATTGGCTTACAAAACAGTGATAACCAAGATTTAATAATGTGAAAATTACCTTTATTATTAAGTTTCTCACTTTTTATGAAATGTCCTATTTATAAATTTTTTAAAAAGATTTAACCAAACTGATACAGCTTATCTATGTCTGGAGGGAATTACTACTTATGACCATGTCCTTTTCTCACCAGAATGTAACTGAATATTGCCTATACCAAAAATTTCATTTAATTAGATGAGATAGGCCCAAAGTTAAGAAATAAAGACTACATCTACAAAATCTTCCTAGGAAAACCTGTCTGCTCTGTGATTTATAACATTCCTGTCTCACAGATAGTAAAGAATTTCATTTCCTGGCAGGTCAGGAATATTAACAAACATGGGAATCTTAGAGAAAATAATGCTGATAACAATGATGAAATTCTCTCACTCATAAAAGTAATTTACAGATCTCAAAACTGTGCAAAGCCTCCAGACAGAAGTTAATTCTAAAGCTTTAATATCATGTGGCCCTGGCTTTGTTACATACAAAAAGAATATATTCATGTATTACTCAACACCTCATAAACTGGTCAAATAAAACAAGGTATCAATTAAACGAGTTATGATAATTTTATTCTTCTTATCAAGTAACTGGTGAAGGTATGTGTATTAATACATTCTGGTCAAAGATGTACTAGCAAAAATCTGGCAGGGGTTGGGGAGGAAGTGTGGAAAAGACAACTTTCCTAATAAAAAGAGACACAAAGAAAACCCCCCTTCCTCTGCTGATATCACAACTAGATGTGACAGGAACTGCTGCAGCCATTTTGCAACCATGAGGATAAGCCAAGATGCTGAGCAGTAGGAACCTGGGTCCTAACTTTACCCCAACTTGGGTTTTTAGGCCAGACTTCCTGTTATACGTGATATATTTTCTTTTTTGTTTAAGTCCATTGAATTGGGGATTTTCTTTTTCTTGCAGCCTAGACCAGACGTTCTATTAAAGGCCCCAATTAACTCTCCTATTACCATCAAGATTGAGGCTAAGAATGAAGCTGATGCTTTCTGCTAAAATCTAAGGATGTTTAGACTTCTGATGGTAAAACCTTGACCTTACAAAACGCCAGTTTTGTACATCCAGCTGTAACTGTTGGTGCAGTGAGACTGCCATTCCAATGCTTCAGCGTATTGATTTGGCAATCTCATGTCAAGCTGACCTATGAAAAATTAACTGAAAACTATGTTGTCTGTTGGCGCATCCTTACTTCATAGAACAACTCAATTGCAAAATCTCTAAGAAGTGCTTTAAAACCTTCATGTTTAGACTATTGCTTGACATAAGTGACAACTGTTAGGGGTTGACAACTGTTAGCTATACAGAGATTTGAATTGTTGAATTAGCTTGGAGCCTCATAATTTGTATGGAAGGATACACTTGAGCTTTAGCCCTAAGAATCAGTTAACACGTGCTCAGTATTCTTGGGTTCTAGCATCATATTATATTCTCTTGACGTGTAAATATATTTAGGAGCAAACAAAATGCCACTTCTCAATTTCCAAATAAGCTTCCTCAGTTTTTAATTAAACTTCTCTGAGCAGTTTGTCAACCTTGGCATTTACACATAAAATACTGACATTATGTAAAGATCCTTAAGAGGTTTGTTCAGAATGTTTCGAGTTAAGATGCACAATGCCAGAGAAAGGGCAAAATGAAAACACTAACGCAGGCTTACCTGCCTCGCAGCTCTGGAAAGAAAAGCAGCGCAGCAGAGCATCCCCAAGGAAGTGAATCAGGCGGTCAGACCAAGGGAGGGAGAGGGCGCCACAGTGGCGGGGTGAGGGGGAAGCGGCGAGGGGGCGGCGAGGGGGTAGGCGGAGGGAGGCGGGGGGCAGGGGGGGAGCCGCCCTGAAACCAAGGCGACGCACATTCACGCTTTTCCTGGGGAACTGTACCCTGTATTTCTGGAAAAATATTTAGAAACCCCTATAAGAACAAATAGTAGCAACTAGGGGCCTGTGCTTAGAGCTAGTGTTACCAGCAAAGCCCACTAACAATTTCTGGGAAATAAAAATAGAACCTGGGTAATAAAATAAAGTCTAACCTTTTTTTGTTTTCTTTTCCTTTGTGCTTACTCTAGTTTCACTGGTTCACAGGGTGCCATGTGCAGAGGCCGCACATCCACACCAGCACCTCAGAGTTCCTAAAATGAAGTGTGCAGCTGCTCCTCAGCTGTGCCTCAGGCCGCGTCCAGGAGCGCGGCACAGACGGCTGTTCAAGACGGTGGGGCGGCGGGCCGTGTGCAGTGAGGCGGGCCGTGTGCAGTGAGGCTGCGCCCCGCACTGCATCGGGAGCGACCGGGAGCGGCAGAGCTGCGCCTGCGCGGGAGAACTCAGCCTTCCCTGCTGCGGGACGCAGTTCCCCGCCACAGCTGGTGGGCAGAGTGTGTCCTGTAGGGTGGAGCTAGTACTTCTTTTCTTTGATCAGAGAATAAACCTTCCCTTGGCTTCTGAACCAAACTCTTCAGAGTTAAGCAATAGTCAAAATATGAAGGTTTAAAAATACTTAGAAATGTTGCAGTTGAATTGTCCTATATTGTAAGGGTTCTCCAACAGACAACACAGTTTTCAGTTAATTTTTCATAGATTAACCTTAAATGCAAACTCTGGTTCTATTAGCATGAGTGACACCAGGCAGGAGGACTCTTGTTGGGGCCCGACTGGAAATGGTCGGTAAATCTAGCGCAATAATCCTATCAGAAGGCGGGAGGGAGACAGGAAGGAAGGGAAGCAGAGACAGAGACACTGCTGCTACTATGTTCCAATAAACAGAAAGACAGCATTTTATAAATCTCATTCTCTTAAACAGAAACAAACAGATGACTATGGATATAGATGAGGTCAGAGGCGTGTCACCAAGTATTGCAAGGCATTTCCAAGTGTCTTTTTCCACGCTGCTGTGGATGCACCGGTCTCTCACACAGTGTTCCCTGGACGTTGAGCCTACATCCAGCAGGTTCGCTGGCACCTCAAGTGTCTCAGGGTCACCGACTCGTAGGAGAGGCACGAGGGCCACCTCCCCAGACCTGAGCCCTCCCGCCTGCATCGCCTCCTCCTCGGAGCCCTCACAGTGCACTCAGAGCTCCCCTCCCTTTTTAAGTGACATTCAGTCAGAGGTGTTCTAATCAGGACAGCTTCTCTCCCAGGGATTTTTAATGTTTGGGTAACAGAGCTATTGCTATTTACTTCCAGGCCTTTCTCTTTAGCGCACAGACTTGGTCCAGGAGCCAATTCAGTGAGAAAAAGTACAAGCTCTTCTAGGAAGGCCCTTCTATCTGGAAACCAAAGCTTCCGTGGGGAAGGGGGTGGGACTGGTTCCTTCTCCCTTGGGTTGAAAGATCTTAACCCCAATACACTAGGCTCTCGTACAAGTCTCATACCCCCAAATCCACCAGATACATCTGAGTCCAGAATTAGGACAGGCATCCTCTTAACCTTCTTTTAATGCACTTAATACACAAACAAAAATATATGTAATGTGTCACATAGCATAATAGTAAACGGAGTGCCTGTTATAAAACCACACAGAACAGAAACACTGCTATTGTGTCTCCGTGCTCCTTTCCTATCCCAGCCTTGTGCCCCTGCAGGTGTAACCCCTTTCTTGAATGTCAGGTTTCTCATTCCCTTGCTTTTTTACATATTAAGTATATAGTGTTATTACATATGCATGTATTACTAACATATGTGATAACACCTTATATGCATACAGCTTTCTCACTCAACATTCTGGTACTAAGATTCATCCATGTTCGCTCATTTTCACTTTGTGAACACAGCTGCATATTTACATTTCACAATGTCCACATGTGAGAGTTTCTCCAGAGTATATATTAGGTGTGGAATTGCTCTGTCATAGGACATACAAAACATTACACTTAAACTCTTTGTGGCAACGCATATGAAAATTTCTCTTATCCACATCCTTTCCAATACTTGGTATTAGCAAACTTCTTACGGTTTCTAATCTAGTGGGTGTAAAATGACTTCTGGTTGAGGTCTGAATTAGCATTGCCTTGATTACTAATGAGTCAAGTTTATTCACTATTTGTGTGCTCCTCTTGGGTGAAATGCCTGTTAGGTTTTTTTGTCCTTTCTTCTATTGGGTTGTCTTTTTTTCACTGACAACAGGAGCTCTTTCTAAATTCCAGATGTTAATCTTTGCCAGTTTTATATGGTGCAGTTATCCTACTCCAGATTGTGGTGTGGCTCTTCACCTTCTTTATAATGTCCTTTAATAAACAGAAGCTCTTGGCTTGGAGGGTGTAGCTCAGTGGTAGAGTACATGCTTAGCATGCACGAGGTCCTGGTTTCAATCCCCAGTACCTCTATTAAAACAAACAAACAAAAAAAGATATTAAAAAATTATTAACATTAATACAGTCAAGCTGAATCTTTTCCTTTATGGCTAGAGCATACTGTGTCTTGGTTAAGAAATCTTTATCTATTCCAAGGCCATAAAGACATTGTCATACATTTTCTTCTAAAAGTTTTTAAGCCTGGCAGGGAAGGGACACCATCTTCAACTCAGCTCTGCAAGACAAATGGGGAGAGGGAAGCTGGGAGGTCTGGGGGACCATGGTGTGGCTCAGTGTGGTGTCTGGAGCCTGAGGCAATGGGAATCTGGACAGAAGGTGAAAAGCAACCTGTCTATGGTCACCTTTAAAGCGATCCCTTCCAAAGGGCCCTTGAGGGAGGAGTGAAGTTTTGAGACTAAGGTGTCCCCATGTCCCAGGGTACCAATGCCAGGGACTGTTTGAACCAGGCTATAAATCAATCATATTTGTTATCAGACCCCTAAGTCTCAGTTATCTCATCTATAAATGGAGATAATAGTAACTGTCCAACAGGGAATCCTTCTGGAAAGGATTCAAAGATATAATAATAAAGTACTTAACACACTGAAGGCTCTTCAGGCTTGGCAGATGCTTCTAGCAGATTCTTTCCTTCATGGGAACTTCCCTGGGTTATTCGGTCTCCCTCCTGAGCCATCCCCCTCTTCTGGGTGCCCTCTAGACTCCCCTACTCCACTTCAGCTCTTGGAATCCCCCACAACTCTTACTGCTGAGCAGGCCTTAGCCTGGCAGGGAATTTTCTCGGACAAAATCTCTTTTAAATGATGCCGAGCCATTTCCACCAGGTTCCACACCTAGTGCCCGGGATTCATGCTGTGGACCTGCCAGGCCAGCAGAGGGGAGAGTAGCACTGCCCAGGCACTGCCTGGGTGCAGCCAGCCTCCCTCCAGCTGTCTTGGTCCTCTTCAGCTCCTCAGCTGAGCCAGGACAGCCAGCAAGCCCCCCACTACGCGTGTGTGGAGGGCGGGGCGGGGCGGGGCGGGGGACGGGAGCCGCACAGCACAGCTTTTTATCCAAGAAATCCTCTCTCCTTCCTCATTCAGCTATTTCATATCTTCCCTTATATGTAAGATTCCTTATATCTCTTCTAACCAATTCTCAACCCACACTTCCCATTCGCAGTAACACCGTGTTTGGGTGGTCTTTTGTTTCGTCTTCCACTGGTTGTGGCTGCAAATCCTTGAGCTCCGAACAGCTCTGCACCTTATTCACTGATCCCTTACACACACCCATCTATGAAGGAAGCTCCACATTTGAAATCCTTCTGCCAAGAAAATAAGCCTCTTCAAATGCAAACCATTTTCTTTTAAATTAGTTGCTTTCTGGGTTTGAATGCTCTAGCTTTAGTGTTTTGTTTTTTCAGCAGGAGTAACTGTAGACTGCCGTAGGGGAAAAGGGAAATATAAAACTTTACAGGCAAAGGGGGTTAACTACTTCTGTTGTACTCGTCTTTTGGGTTAGATTACTATAGCTGCAAGCATTATTTCTCCTTCTTAAGCTCTGCAGGCATTTTAATCAAAGTGTCGATGGCATGTGAACCGAGGGTACCAGTGAAGTACAAAAAGAAAGACAAAGGAAGGAAAGCTGACACTGGCATGGAATCAGAGCTAAGGGTCAGGAGTCAGAAAGGTCAACATTTCCCAAAGGCTCTAGAGCTCACAAGAAAAATGGAGTTGGGGATCAAGGCCAGGCAAAGGAGGAGGAACCAGAAACTAAAAGAGGCAAGCACACCTGCTGCTAAGTCACTCACTGTGGCAGACTGGATTTTCCCGAGAGCCACACCAATATATATCCCTTTCCTCGGGCACGTCGTACAATGTCATCGACACTTCTCCACTGAGAGGTAGAGGCTGTATTTTAGCCAAATGACAAATGTGAATGTGGAACAAATATATTTTCAGACATTCAAGTACTCACAGAGTTTACTTTTTACTACCCTTTCTTAAGAATTTGCTTGAAGATGAATTCCAGAAAAATAAGGAAATAATCTAAGAGGAAGACATGAGATCTAGGAAACAGATTCTACCTAAGAGAAGGAAAGTCCAGAATAAGAGCTGTACAGAAAGACACAAAGCTCTGAGAGAGAGGTTCAGGGGAAAGCAGGGAGGTGGGGGTGGGACTCAAGACATCTATTATCCGGAGTGTTTGGGATATTTTATTGCAGGCCATTCCATAATATTAATTTTTCTAACCATGTCTATGTATTATTTATAAAAATTAAAATTTATCTTAATATAAAATAGTGGTATCATTAATGGTCCAGATGCACCCACTAAGTCACTTAAGAAAGAGCGTTTGGGGGTCACACCTATAGTATATGCTATACAGGTTAGGGTTATAATTTGGCTGACGATGCTATTAAGATAGAAATAACTTAACTGAGCAGAAGACAAAAATGAAAATTAAATCTGTATTTTAAGCTTTTATTAGTATATTGATGCCATTATAACAAAGAAAATATTTATGCTGCCTGGGTTCTAATCCAAGCACTATCAAAAAAACTGTTATCTTGAAAAATGCCTAACTTCTCTGTCCTTCAGTATCAACATTTATAAAATGGGAATTCTTTTGTTCACACTATACATATGTATTGACTGTCTCACTGTTCTAGACCCTGGGGATGCAACAGAGAACAAACCTCACTAGACCACATTCTAATGAAGGGGGGAGACAGACGATAAACAAAATATAAAAGTGTATTATATAGTATACCAGAAAGTGATGAGCACTATGGAGAAAAATAAAGCCTAAAATAGCAATAAGAGCTGCTGGGGTTGGGGAAGCTGGCGTGCAATTTTATACTATAAAGAAGTCAGGGAAGATCTCGCTGAAGGAGGTGAAGACAAGGCATGCCAGTATCTGGGCAAAGAATATTCCAGGTGGAGAAGCTACTGATACGGAAGTTTGCCTGGTTATGTTTGAGGGACAGCAAGGAAGCCCCTGGGCTGAAGCAGAGTGTGTGAGACTCGAGAGAGATGTGGTGAGAGATTTAGTGGGAACAAGATCACAGGGCCTCGTAGGCCATTGTATAGACTCTGGCTTTTACTCCATTGGTGATGCAGTGAAGAGGTTTAAGCAGAAGAGAAAGATGACCTCACTTCCATTTTAAAAAAGGTAACTATGGCTACTGTGTGGAGAACGTGCTGTAGGGGAGAAGAGGTAAAGAAGACCAGGTAAGAAGCTTCTGCAAAAATCCAGGTGTTGTGAGCTGAATTGTGTCCCCCAAACTGCGTATGTTGAAGTCTTAACCCCCAACACCTTAAAATGTGACTTAATTTTGATAGGGTCTTTATAGAAGTAATTATGGTGAAATCACCAGAATGGACCCTAGTCCAACACGACCAGTGTCCTTATACAGAGGGGAAATACAGACAGAGATACACACGGAGGGGAGACAAGGTGAGGAGACACATGGAGAAGACAACCATCTGCAAGCCAGTGAGAGGCCTGGAACAGGTTCTCCCTCCCAGCCCTCAGAAGGAGCCAACCTTGCCCTCTATGGCCCTCTGGAAACCGCTGTGTCTTTTAATTCAAATTTCATGAGGAAACTTTAAATAGGTTCAGCTCACCTTCTGAGACAGGTCACACAAATGTGAACGTAGAACACAGACCTCACAGTACAGAGGTCACTTGTGATTAGGCTCCTAGGCTGTCCCTTCCCAGGCAGCTAGGGTCAGAGCAGAGACAATCGCTCTGGATTGTGGATCGGTGGGGGCTGTGGGCCAGGACAGAGTCCTTAAAAGGCCATGGGCAGGTATCCCCAAACATGTATGTTTAATGGAGAAAAATGTTCAAGTTTAATTTATCCTAAAAAAAAAAAGAGCCCTCTCCTCTTTCCTTTTCATCCAAACTTCTGTCACCGTTTCCCAACTCCCCATCTGCTTAATCCTGTCTGGCTTCTGCCTCCCTCCCCTCCACCCCAATAGCGCCCTGACTCGACTCTCTGAAGAGGCACTGTGCCTTCCCAAGTTACCAAATCCAAAAGCTGTAACCCCGATGTCTCTAATTCTGCCTTGTGTCTGTTAGCACAGGGAACTAGTGTCCTCACCAGGATGCCCAAACAAATCCAATCTCACCACCTAACTGGAAATTTTAACAAGGCATTAATAAGGTGAGATGATCAAGTGAACAAAATTTCATTAGATAAATTTCTGCCTCACACATTTTCCTTTTCTCTATCTGCTTCTCTCCACACTCACCAGGGAGAGCTCCCGGCCCCTCTTTGAAAGCTTAGGGCCCAGAGTCTGGAGGCTCAGTGTTCTCTAAACCCGAGCAGCTGTCTCACAAGGGGGACTTCTCATCCGACTCCCTTACCACGGGTGAGGGTGTCACACCTTGGCTTCCTCCAGACACCTTCTGCTAGATGTTTGTCACTGTCCTGTGTCCAAACACTGCAGGCTCCTGAGGGAGAGGGGCTCTCGTTCCATGAACAGGATGAATCTGAATGTAAGTCCAAGTGACAGCTCAGGCTCCCCCAACTGGGATTTGGGAACAGGCTCATTCCCGTAAAAGTCAGCTATGAGTTCAGTACAGCTCATAACTCCGTGGAGAATTCAAGAGTCCAATCCCATATTTAGAAAAAGATATTTATTCTTATTATTATTCAGCCTTGTTCTTTAGCAATAGACATCCTCCACTTAATGGTAGCTCCACCTCTCCAGTGCTTGCCCTAGGTCCATTTCCAATCCATCAGCAAATTCTGTAGGCTCTAGCTTCAGTATATATTTAGACACCACTTTTCACCACATCCGTTACTACCATCCGAGCCCATCATGGCCATTCCAGTCACATATCACCCAGATTAACGCAATAGTCTCCTTAACTGGTCTTTCCGTCCCAGCTCTTCTCCCTCAGTCTGTCCTCAACACATTAGCCAGAGGATCCTTTTAAAGTGGAAGTCAGAGTATGTGACCCCTCTGCTCAAAACCTTGGATGGCTTCCCATCCCACTCACTATAGCCCTTCCAACAGCCTACAAGGCCCTACAGCTGTGCTCCTTGCATTTCCGACGTCACTCAGAACATAGTTCTTCCTTCTTTACCCCCTTCTAGCCACACTGGCCATCTCAGAAAATGGTTACAATAGCTAAAAATTTTTAGCACTTACTAGGTACTTCTTGACATTCATTTAATCCATTGAAACTGAGACCTTGAGAGGTTATACAACCTGCTCAAGGTTCAACACCTGATCAGCAGCAAACCTGAGAATCAAACACAATCGGGGACCAGCTGTAGGGCCCATATTCTCAACCCTTCAGTATAAATATATTGTCTTCACTACACAGTATTTTCATTAGTTATTTTCTAGATATTCATCTTTTGTTTTTCCCTTGAGAGTATTTAAAAAAAAGACAGGTAATTAAATATTTCTTTGGTTTTAATATTTAATTCTGGAATTTGAGATTCTTTATGGAATGAGAGCCAAGTTCTGTAAACAACCCAGGGTTGCTGGAAAAGGTGTATTCTGTCAAGGATACAGGATTTAGCATACGTAGCTATTAGATTTACCTTATGTTGATCCCTGACACACTGTGATCTGTAACTATTTGCAGGCTAGTGTTCATCCCTTCAATCTCATCACTTCTTTGAGCTCTGTTTTGAGTTCAGTTTCTCTTGCTTCTTTGAGAATGTGGAGAATGTCTGGCATCTTCTTTCCTGGAATATTCTCTTGATACACATTCTTCATAGCCTTTTACTTATCTTGTTCCTTTTGTTGGTTTACAGGGTGGGGGATGAGAAAGGTACAGTTGGGTTGTGATGACTATTCAGTTCCTCTGTTGGTTTCTTTCCGCTCATTATTCATCTTCTGATGATGGCAATTCTATCCAGGCCCTCTGCTGACAGTATCTAGGACATTGTAAAGAAAGTAGCTGACAGCTTCAGTTTGGGTTTCAGAATACACTCTTACCAAGGAGCGGGAGGAAAGAGTACATCTATCCCCAGTTTTTGCATCACCTCCTGCAGAACAAGAGGTACAGTGAAGCCTCTGTCATGACTCTCTGGAGATTCACATGGTGTTTCTCTCAGCCGAATTCAGCCACCAACTGCAAGTGGGCTGTGCAGCTATGTCCCCCTTCACCATTTCTCAATTTCAGATCAATTTTCTCTCCATCTAGAGGCTGGAATGCAGAAAATGCAGTGATTCCATGAAATTTCTAGTCATTCTTACGCCCCCTGTCCTTTAAGATGTGAACTGAGTCCCTGCAGGGATGTATAACTCTTGTCACAGACCCACCCAGGCCCATTGATCAAATTGTTGCACCTACCAGAGGATCTTTAAGTGGACATTTCAATGTGGTGACACTTTCTTTTAGAAAGTCCTTTCTTGAGGCTTTAATGATGCTCTTGGAATTCACCTTGTTTTAGTCCAAAAATATTTAGAAGATATTCTTCAGAATTTGTGCCATATACTTATGGCTGTTTCTTTCCTTAACTCAATATGAAGTTGCCTACTTATTTTAATCCTTTTCAATGGTTGCACTGCCCTGGAAAGGAAAAAAAAAAGTCTTCTGGTTTTAAAAAGAGGGATAAATAAGATTCCATGAAGGTCTATACCCTAAGTATTTAGAAAAACAACGGTATTTCTACAGTATAATCAAGTTGGGCCATTGAAAAGGATATGCTCAAGTTTAACAAGTCATAAGCAGAAGACACAGGGCTTAGTCTTAGATTCAGGTTTGGATAGGATTGCAGCAGAGATATAATAAGTAGGAATCAAAACAGAATTAGTGTGGTTTGGAGAAATTGGAACAGCTGTGTAATGTTCGTGGGAATGTAAAATGGCACAGCCACTGTGGAAAACAGTACGGAGGCTCCTCAAAAACTTTTAAATAGTATTACTACGTGACCCAGCAATTCCACCTTCTGGGTATATACCCAAAAGATCTGAAAGCAGGGTGTTGAAGAGATACTTGCAACATGCATTTTCATAGCCTTATTAACAATAGCTAAATTGTGGAAGCAACCCAAGTGTCCACTGACAGATAAGTGGTGGTTGCCAGGGGCTGGAAGGAGGTGGGGGTAGGGAATTACTGTTTAATGGGTACAGAGTTTCAGTTTTGCAAAAAGAGTTCTGGAAATGGATAGTGGCGATGGCTGTACATTATGAATGTAAATAATACCACTGAACTGTGCAGTTAAAAATTGTTAAGATGGTAAGTTTTGTTAGCGGTTATTTTACCACAATTTTTTAAAATTGGAAAAAAATCCAAGAAGATCAGTGGGCAAGATAAACTATAATTTGGACAATGGGAAAAGGTCAGGGATTTGAGAAACCACCAAAGGTGGATCCTAGACGAGGATGGCAACACAGTTTGGATATTCCCTACCTCTGTCCCAAAGCAGTAAATATAATATAGATACTCAAACATACACACACCCATATGTAACTCTCAGTTCCCCGTAACTGCATCTTGCTTTTTCAGTTAAACATATTTTCTTTCAAGACCAATCATTATCCCAATAACTGAATTATTGGTAACTAAGGACTTTATCATCTACATTTTTCTGCACTGCATTTTATTTGACTGACTATACATTGAAGTTGTTTTTTAAGGCTATCTACTCCCATTTTACAGGTGAGTAACCTGCAGTTCAGAAATGTAAAATAACTTGTCTAAGATCCCACTTCTATTACATTTGCAGAGCCAGTAAATTGAAAGCTCTATTGGCTTTTTGTCTACTTTCTTTTACATCTGGAGAATCAGACTGAACAGATTTACATCTACATAAAGTTTCAATATATGTATTTTCCACATATGTAGTAATATCATTCAAATGTGTGTAGGTAGAGAAGAATAAAAACTTACTGAGCATGGCAAATCTAAAATTGCCATACAAATTTAGGTATGGTTAAAAGCACACTTAAAAAATCCCTTACATCTCCCATGGCTTTACATACATTACCCAAAGCAATGATTTCTACTCACACTAAAATTTGAGAATCAATGTCCTAAACCTATGAAAGGCACAAAAGGATGTATATTTAGATGTCAGGGTATTCAAACAATTCTGCCTTTAAGATAACTATGAAAATACTGGAGAATGGAAGACAGGTAAATATAGCTTCTTGCAAGATTTACTTCATTGTATTTAAGTATTTGTCTTCTATATACTTATTCAATCTTATTATACTATTGGTTGCTGTGGAGATTAAAGAAACTAGTAGAGTCATATCTTTCAGGGGGAGTACGTTTGAAAATCAGTGTAAATACATGATGTGGCTCTATTTAAGTATATTATGAGTTTATATAGCTATATATAAACTTTTCTCAATGGATACTAAAACTACAATTTCCACTGTTCAGAAGTCAGTAAAATTGTTTCTTGCCTTTAGAAAGGGGACAAAAAGTTGATAACTCTTACATTAAGTTACAATGCCAATTAAGGAGTGGGTGAAAGAAGAAAAACCACCAGTGAAAATAAAAGACATTCAGAAAGTTAGGAGGAAAACCCTTTTCTAACTCTCACGAGGGCCAGTCAGAACGTATTGACACATAGAAGTCATAGGGAAAGAGGACTGGGAAGAAAGGACTGGATCTGGTCACTGAGATCCACAATAAAGATTCTGTACAATGAGCTGCTCTGGACTGGACAACAAAAGCTCTGAGGAACTGAAGTGCCTCCCACTACGTGATAAGCGGTAGTGGTGTAAAACAGACACGCTAAAGAGAGTCAGTTTTTGTTTTTTGTTTCAAAGCAGCTCAGGAAGGCTCAGTCAGAAATGATGATTAAGTATAAGCTTATGAAACTTTCATTCCCCAAGCAAACGAAAAGAAAAATGGGCAGGAATACAATCTAAGTGCTGAAATCAAGAAGGGATTCCACTGGATCCAGACAGAAAATTAAGTACTGGCAATTATCGTTCCTCATAAAATGAAAGCAGGTAAGAACACATACACAGACACTCTACATAAATCCACAAGGTAAGAGAAAGACGTGGAAATTTTGACAAATTCTGGAAAGAAAAAGAAATCTTTAGGAGGAACCACAGCCTAAAACACATACTAGAGAAGTGTTGCAAGGGTAAAGTTTAAATGTGGAAGATACTTTGAAAAATTCTAATTATCTAAAAAGAATTCCAGAAACAGAACAGAGAAAATGAAGGGAAAAAATAAAGAAATAATAAAGATAGCTATATGCTGTTTTAAAATCAGATGTAAAACAAAATGACACAGGGGAGCTGGAAAAAGGGCTATCAAATACTTACTATCAGTCATAGAACTTCTATTATCCAAACTTTGAAATTGTAAGGTTAAAACTGATACAAAGAGGAGTGGATATATTCACAGTCTTCATCGTGGACATTAAATCAACTATCTCCTAAACCAACAGGTTTCACAAATAATAAAACCAAGATATACAAATTTAAGAAACCCAAAAAACAAGCTCAATCTGAAACACAGATATATACACACAATTTGGCTTACAAAACACTATGAATAAACCTTTTTAGACATATGGAAACACACAATGAAAATCTCTCAATATAGACCAAGAAGCAAAATTACACAAGTGACATTCTTGGCCTACATTTAGTTAAATAGAAATTAATCACAAAAAGATAACAAAATAACCCCCCCTCCCAAACCTCCAAACCTATCTATTCAGAATTTTTTTTTAAGTCCCCTAGGTAAAAGAGCCCCATTAAACTTAAGAATCAAAATGAAAACTATAAGCTATTTAGAAATGAATAATAAAAGGGAACACTACAAAACCTTTGAAATGTAATCAAGCAGTAGTCAGAAGAGAAAAGCATATAAAAGAAAGACTAAAGGTAAATGAACTAGTAAGTATACAGCCCAAGAGACTAAAAGAAAAATTAATACATTCAAATAAATTTGAAAGAAGGAACAAAGATTACTGCAGAAATTACAGAAATAACAAGCAACAACAAAAAATGCTCAATCAATAAAACCAAAAGTCGGTTCTTACAAAGTCTCAATGAAATCCAGTGATAGAGAACCAAAAAAAGCGATGAAAAATTTTTTGAATCAAGAAAAAATAAGTATGAGATGCTACAGAGGAGATTCATAAAATAAAATAGACTATGTAAATAAAACTTTTACCAACATATTTTTAAACCTAGACATGCACAATTTCCAAGGAAAACATGAGTTACCAAAATTTCATTTTAGGAAGAAGTGAAAAACTTGGATTAACTAACCATAAAGGAAGCTAAAAAGAGAATAAAAGCTTCAGCTCCTAAAAAAGGTTTTTAGGCCCCAACGGAGTGAGGGTAAAGGAGTAAGGGTAGGCTAGGCTAGTGTTCCTAACCATCAGCAGCAATTAGAAAAAGTAATTTTAAAGAAAGATACAGTTTGCAAGACTCTTGTGAAGGAAATTAAAACTTTACTGGATATAAAGACATCAACCAACCAACATATTCATGGATGAAAAGATTCAATGTCATAAAAATGATCATTCTCTCAAAAAAATTTTTAAATTCAATGCAATTCCAATAAAAATCCTTTTCCCAGAATTTGGCAACCTGATCTTAAAATTCATGTGGAGGTGTAAAAAGACAAAAACAATGAAGACAATTTTGAAGAGTATCAGTAAGGGAGACGCCTTACTATAAAACTACAGTAATGAAAATATATTAGTTGCAGGAGTACATACATAAACTAGTGAAACACAAATGGCCTGGAAACATTATAAAAATAAATATTATGTTATTTAAAATATATCCTCAACATATAAAGGCACTCAGTACGACAGACATGCCATTTAAATCAAAGTAGAAAAAATAAACTATTTAATAAGTAACAGTGCTGAGATGAATGGCTATGCATTTGAAAAATATAAAATAAGACCCTTAACCCACAGCACACACAAAGTTAAATTCTGACTAAATAAAGGTCTAAAAATTAAAAGCAAACAAAAGCTCTTATACATTGCTGGTGGGAACAAAGAGTTAAGACACCACTTTGGAAGGCAATTAGGCAATACCTAGAAAGTACAGTACCCATATTCATTAAATTCAACATTTCCATTCAAAATAACTGCTTATGAAACAGAAATGATGCTCACTTTGGCCCTTGTTTGTAAAGTGAAAGTGTACATAACCTGGTAATAAAAGTAATAATAATAATAATAAAATAAGTGATTATATGTGCTATAAAAATGGATTAACTGTGGTATAGTCAAACAACAGCATGCCTTACAAAAGCAATTAAGAGGAATTAACTAGATTTAATCAAATCTAATGACATCATGATTTAAGAAGCATCCTAATTTCAGAGCTGTTAAATCATGAAGAAAAAAAAAAGAACATTTAACAAACATGGCTATACCTCAAAGAAACATAGTAATTAAGTTTGAAAATTATAGATAAAATGGATTTTTCCATAAAATTAAAAAATATACAAAACAGCCCTATCTATTTTTTTTAAATATACATATGTAACATGAGGATGAAAACACGCATGGGAATGATATACATAAATATCAGGATAGTTATCACTTAGTAAAGGGGGAAGGATGGAAAAAGTTTTAAGCTTTAGCAGTTATCTTTCATTTCTTATTAAAAACAAAAAAAAAGTGTAATTTCTGTATAAATTGAGTTTATCCTCCTCACAAAAGGACAGACATAAATGCAATCACTCCATGGCAACTATGATACAATTATGGAATGTTTGTTCTTAAAACACAATGAAGAACACTGCTTGTTAAACATTCCAGAGAGATTTTACTGCCCACTCACAGAGAGCAGAGAGAGATCGTGTGAGAGTGAGCGAGAGCGAGAGAGAGCAAGAGAGAGCGAGAGAGCGAGAGAGAGAGAGAGAGAGAGAGAGGGAGAGAGAGTGTGTGTGTGTGTGTGTGTGTGTGTTAGGGGGTGGGGAAGGAGTTATCAAGAACTGAAACAAATATAGTGAAGTATTAATATCTTTTAAACCTCGAGAATGAGCTCATGATGGTCTACTTATTATTTCCTGGAAATTGAAAAAAAATAAAATTTAAAGAGGTACCATGTACAATGTACATGTGAAAATGTGAGCTCTATTAAGATTTCAGGAAGTAAATAATTCCTACATTACATAAACTGTTTCATAGGAAAATATGGACAGTTTTCCAAGGCATTCTACATGGCTAGCAAACCCTTCCTACCAATCAATACTGGAGTGAGGAGGACGTAGCAAAGAGAATTACAAAGCAATCTCAATACTCAACATGAATATAAGGATGCTGACTGAAGTGTTAGCACACTGAATCTACCAGCATGACCAAGCTGGGTTAATTCTACGAAAGCAAGGGTGATTCTATACATGAAATCTATCAATGTAATTCATTATGCTGATAATCATATCTTTTTAAAAACACAAACTGCCATGCAAACATGGAATTCAACACACATTCTCGTTTTTATTTTTTAATAGCCCTGATTAGACAGAAATAGAAACTTTCTTAAACTGGAAAGAGACAGGATGCTTTCTATTTAACAATGCTCTAAAAGTGCCAACCAACACAATTAGACTAGAAAAACACGATATATAAGTTTCAGAACAATCTGAAATAATGACAAAACTGTTTGCAGAGAGCTTTATCTAACAAATCCAAAAGAATTAACTAAAAACTATTACGACTAATAAAAGTTCAGCAAAGTGTCTGAACACATAACATAGCAGGCGTAACCAGTTAGAAAACAGAGTAACAATAACAATGTTAGCAGTAACAGTAAAATCCATTAAGTATTTTTTTAAAGATGTAAACAAAGCCTATTATGAAGAAAACAGTAAAACTATACTGAAAGGAAGGACTTAAAAAAAATCCATCTCACTGGGCAGACTCAATATTATAAAGATGTTGATATTTTGAGTAAGAGAAAATAAGAATAGCCAAGAATAACACGATATTGTTGAAATACAATTTAGGGAAAATTTTCAGACCAAATAAAAAACTTACTGTATAGGCATAGTAATTACATCAGATGTTAGTATAGGCAAAGACAAAGAGGTCAATGACATTAGTCCAAAACCAGATCTAAGTAGATATTTAGTTCATAATACCTGTGGCATTTCAAATAAGTGGAGAAGAAAGAAACTATACAATAAACTGTGTTAAGAAAAGTAACTATACACCTAGGAAAAAAGTTAGACCACAATCACACACAATAACAAAAGTAGTCCCCAGATGGATTAAATGATTTAATGTGAAAAAAAAGTACAAGTATTAGAAGAAAACAGGAAAATATTTTCAATATCTTGTAGTAAGCACAAAACTCAGAGGCCATAATGAAAAATACTGACAGATCTGAGCTCACAAAGAGGAGAAACTCCCATATTATACGGCAAAAGACACCATTAAAAAAAGCATAAAGTGACTCACTAGAAGACATCTTCCACATATTTAACAAGTAAGCAAATAATGTGAGCATATATAAAGAGCGTGTGGAAAGACAGTAAGCTCATATTTGGCATATATGCTAGTCCAAAACAGCAGTACCTGTTTGTAACAAAATGTAACATTGTGTGGCTAAAGTCCACAACCATCCCTGCTTCCTCCGTTTGTACCCAGAGATAACAACAATGATAAAGACAAACAGCTAAAATGGGCAAAGAATATGAACAAGTAATTCATAAACTAGAAATAGCCAATCAAAAAGAAAACATATGCAACAATGCTCTCTCATTTGTAACTGGAGAAATGCAAATAAAGACAAGTTAATTTTGTAACTGCTGGGCTAACAAAAATTAAAAACAGTATTAATTGGTAGATTTTTTTGGAAAGCAATTTGGCAGAATTTAAAGGAACTCCATAGTTCTTTGCAAGAATCTATTTCTTACAGGAAATTTAGCACTTCAGCACAAAGACTATACAAGAAAAATCATTTACTGCACTCTAAAACAGTGAAAAGTGTAAATAATCCAAATGCCCATCAACAGAATAGTAATTAAATAAATCATGGCATACCTATACAATGAATCTTATACAGCTTTAAAAGGGTGAGATTAACCCATATGTGCTGATAGCCTTATAAAAACATTAAGTTGAGGAAAAAGTTGTAGAAAGGTATAGGATGGCCCCACTTACATAAAAACAAAAGATATATAGGTATATATGAGTGAGAAAGTGATACAGACAAATCCTAAATCCTGATCTAGTGAACCGAAGGGTGATTTTCATATTTTGCTCTGAATGTCTGTTGTTTCTCCCTCCTTCCTATGGGAAAGTATTTAGGAAGTACCCGTTGTTAAGGTTTTAAATAATAAAAAAAAAGATGTTCAACTGGCTGTTACTTAATATGAACATTGTCTGCTAATCTGAATAATGGAGCGATAGAACTCAGTTCTAACAGTTTCTAGTTATGAACAGTTTGAGGCTTGAGGACAAGGTAATCATTTCTTTTCAGAGCAAACTACTAAGCTAATCTTACAGTTAACTAACTGGACTCCCTGTTTATAGCTGCTTAACAGTATTACATACCCTTCTAAAGCTGTCACGTTAAAAGTCCTAATAAGTCTTCAAGCTTCCTTCTTTTGCTCTAAAGACATGTGTAGCTCCCTTAGCTGGCTTTGTAATTCAAAGCCCTATACTAGATCCTCCCAAACTACTTTTGCAAGGGTATCTCCCTATTACCCAGCTACAACTCAGAAAGTTCTCCCCTTCAGCCAAATTGATCTCAATTCCCAACTGAACATATCTGTTATGCACCCAACCTCCAAATATTCACATACCATCTACAAGGGGCTAACAGTATTACCAACTCTCTAGGATTTTTATATATCATTAACTAAAGGTACCCAAGGGTCATAATGCAGAAGACTATGTAGTGAACCCAGTTAAATCCATCCACTCAAGAATGTCAATTTTGTAAATGAAATTTACATTTAAAACCATAACTTTCTAAGACCTCAGTCTGAAGCATTTTATGTTTTCAATACACAGAAAGCAATTTTGGTTTATGAAAATTATTTGAATTCTAGTCTAAATCAATAGTGTGTTTTTCCAGACCATCAACTCTGGCTCTACTCTGTAACCTTCCGGCAAGTCTAGGTTCCTCCATAAAATGCTGAAAACACACATTTCTCACAATGGGAGATAATGTGGTAAACAGGTAACAGAGTATTCAATAAAATGTGGCCAATATGTTAACGCCTTGACTAGGAAATTCCAACACAATTTAAGAATTACATTATCACTACTTTTAAAAAATTGTTAATTTTTTTTTTCAATCAGTGTTTGATGATTAATATTTGAGGTAGTACAGAAAGAGCATAGTTTTGGAGTAAAACATGAGACCAACTCTCCAGTTTTCACTTCAGAGATGAGGAATCTTGAGTCAACCACAATCTCTGACCCTCAGTTCCTCATCTGTTAAAGGCCATACCACTGACTAGCACAGAGAACTACAGTGAGGCTATATGAGATACTGTATGTAAAGGTTTTAGTAAGGTATCTGGCACAATATATTATCAGATTCCTTCATCTTAAATCGAACAATTTTCAATGACTATTATTTATCTATGTTTTAATAATATAAAGTTAACCTAGATTTATTCAACAAACATTTCCAAGTACTCACTATGGGCACTAAGTACTGTGCTGAGTGTCAGAGATAAAATAGTGAACAAAACTTCACACCATCTCTGTCTTCATGTGGTTTTACAATGCTGGAGGCAATGGGACAGGTGTTAATCAAATAACTCAAATGCCAATTGTGCTAAGTACCATTTAGAGAAAAGACAGTCTCTTCAGCAAGTGCTGTTGGGAAAACTGGACAGCAGCATGTAAATCAATGAAGTTAGAACACTCCCCCACACCATACACAAAAGTAAACTCAAAATGGCTTAAAGACCTAAATATAACACAAGACACAATAAATCTCCTAGAAGAAAACACAGGCAAAACATTCTCTGCATAAATCTTAGCAATGTTCTCCTACAGCAGTCTACCCAGGCAATAGAAATAAAAACAAAATTAACAAATGGGACCTGATTAAACTTATAAGCTTTTGCACAGCAAAGGAAATCATAAGTAAAACAAAACCTATGGAATGGGAGAAATTATTTGCAAATGAAGCAACTGACAAAGGTTTAATTTCTGGAATATATAAACAGCTCATACAACTTAATAACAAAAAAAAAACCAAACAACCGAATCCAAAAATGGGCAGAAGACCTACACAAGAAATTATCCAATGAAGACATACAAATGGTGCACAGGCACATGAGAAAATGCTCAATATCCCTAATTATCAGAGAAATGCAAATCAAAACTACAATGTGGTATCACCTCACATCATCCAGAACGGCCATCATTAAAAAGTCCATGAACAGTAAATGTTGGAGAGGTTATGGAGGAAAGGGAATGCTCCTACACTGCTGGTGGGAATGTAGTTTGGTGCAGCCATTATGGAAAACAGTATAGAGATTACTCAAAAAACTAAAAACAGACTTACCAGATGATCCGGAAATCTCACTCCTGGGCATATATCCAGAGGGAACTCTAATTCGAAAAGATACACGCACCCCAGTGTTCATAGCAGCATTATACACAAAAGCCAAGTCATGGAAATAACCTAAATGATCATTGACAGATGACTGGATAAAGAAGTTGTGGTGTATTGATACAATGGAATATTACTCAGTGATTAAAAATAAAGTAACACCATTTGCAGAAACATGGATGGACCTGGATATCGTCATTCTAAGTGAAGTAAGCCAAAAAGAGAAAGAAAAATACCATATATCACTCATATACGGAATCTAAAAAAAAAAATAGAAAAAAGAGGACACTAATGAACTCATCTACAAAACAGAAACAGACTCAAAGACACAGTAAACAATCTTATGGTTACCAGGAGAAAAGGGGTGGGAAGAGATAAATTTGGAAGTTAGAGATTTGTAAATGTTAACTACTATACATAAAAATAGATTAAAAAAAACCCCAAATTTCTTCTGTATAGCACAGGGAACTATATTCAATATCTTGTAATAACCTCTAATGAAAAATAATATGAAAATGAATATATGCACATATATGCATGACTGGGACATTATACTGTACACCAGAAATTGACACAGTGTAACTGACTATACTTCAAAACAAAAAAAGAGGTAAGCTAAGAGGGCATATGATAGTGGGGTTTGCCCTGATCACAGAAATTCAGAAAGGCTTCTTTAGGGAAAATTCTTACTAGTATAACAGTTTAAGTAGGAAACAATTAGACAAAGCAGAAAAGTGCTCCAGGCAGAAAGAATAGACTGTGCTTTATCTTTTGAATGTCTATATATCTTTATATGCACCCTAACAGCCTGTACTTCTGGTGACTGAAACAGTGTAGCTGACACAAACTGCAGAAAAGACTGGCTAGATAGGAGTGACCAAAGATAACAGAGCTTTGTAGGGCACATTAACCTAAATGCAACAGTGAAGTGTTAAAGGGTTTGTCGCTGTTGCTGCTGCTGATGGGATCACTATTTCACCAGTCTGACCATACTGTGAAAATGAATCTGAGGTCAGCCAAGAGTAAATGTGAGCAGAAGAGATTGGAGGCAATTAAATGAGAACTTAAAGAAGATACACTGGCAAAAAAAAGAAAAAAAAAGTAGAAAAAAAATTGAGGGATAATCAGAAGGCATAATCAACAGAACTTGATGACAGACTGGATATGAGTGTAAGGAAGAGTAGGATCATACAGTCAAGCAGCTAAAAACAAAGATAAAGAGAAAATCCTAAAAGCAGCCAGAAAAAAAAAAATGTATTACCTACAAAGAGCAAAAGGGTTTGAAGGTGACTTCACAACAGAAAATATGAAAATCAGTGAACAACGGAATGTCAACTTTTAAGCTGCCAAATAAAAAAAATCGCCAATCTAAAATTCCATATCCAATTAAAATGCTCTTTAAAAATAAAGGTATGATTAAGATCTTTCAAACAAACAAAGGCTGAATGACTTAACTGCCACCAGATCTGCACTATAAATACTAAAATTTCTTCAGGCTGAAGGAAAACTAATTAAGACAGAGAAAGACTCTCAGAGAAAGAAAAAAGTAACAGAGAAAAGAGAAAATGTACAAGTAAACAGGAAAGAACACTTACTACTGAAAGCACTGATACACTTATATTTATAACCACAAAATATATAACAAAAAATAAAGCTGAACTGTTTTAAACTTCTTGCATTGTTCAGAAGGTGGGAAAAAATATTAACATAGTATAGGCTATAAGAGAAATCTATGTAATCTAGAGGGTAACCATCAAATAATAATATAATCAGGCATAACTAAAATGCTAATAGAAGGGTAAAACAGAATAGTGAGAAGTACTTTACTCAACCAAAAGAAGTTAGAAAAAGGAGAAAATAAAGGAATAAAGAAAAACTGGCAAAAAAGAAAATAGCAATAAATGCTACTATATCAAAAAAAAGCTGCTATATCAGTAATTACACCAAAAGCAAACAATCTAAACATTCTAATTAAAGAACAAAGATTCTAAGATTGGATAAAAACACAACCAAAGCATAAAATGTTTATATAACACACACTTAAACATAAGGACACAAATATGTTGAAAGTAACAGGACAGAAAAGGTTTTGTCATGAAAACAATAGTTAAAACTGGTGGTGTTGTATCAATTATCAGATAAAGTAGGCATGAAGTATTCATACAGATAACAAGTGACGTTTTATATTTATAAAAGTGTCACTTCATCATAGAGATATAACAATCCTAAATTTTAATAAAAACATAGCTCCAAAGTATATAATATGGCTTCTCCTCCAATCATTTCTACTCTCTATCCTTTTTCTTTTCTAATCTCCACAGTTTTCACAATCTGACATTATATATTACTTACTGTTTCCTTAGTCCTCCACCTCCTTGTGGAAAAGGTAAGCTGCACAACAGCAGAGATCTATTCTATCCAAATCACACCTTCTCCTCCATAACTAGATTAGCAGAGCAGGTACTCAATAAATATTTGCTGAATAAATAATATAATGAAACTGCCACTATAGTAACTTATTTTCTTAGTGCTTACTTTTAAAGTTAATATTATACATTTATTTTCTTCAGTTATGTACTCTTTTAACTTAAATAATACTTAGCAAATCTCTTGTTAACCAAGACTTTGCATGAGAAGTTTAAACAAAAAGTCTGAAAAATGTTACTAGGAAATACATTTCCTCTTCATGGAACAAAGCCTCCAAATTAAAAATCATTGAAATGTGCCTTTCTCCATTTAGTAAACATATGTAAATATAAATATATTGATTCACATAAATAAAATAATACAATTATACATTAGCTTTCATGTTTATTCAACTTCACAGAAAATTCAAAAATGTGTCTGAAAATTGGTTATCTATCTAAATACCAATTGTTTATCATGGTGACATAATACTATGGCGGTAGCAGAGATATGCCTAAGTCAAACAAATTCTTAAATTCCTGACATTCTTCAAACGGACAAAAGGAAATCTTAAAAATCAAACTTACAAGTTGTAAGAAGATACAGAAAGTAATTTAACCTTTAATACCTGGAACAAGTTTTACAGCCACATTTGTAATTTACATATACAGTGGAGATCACTGAAAAAGCTTCCTGTTGCACTGCAGCAAGAAATTTTATTATAGTGTAGATTAAACGCATTTGCTACAGAGTGCAGCAAAGATAACCTCACTGAAGAATCATAAGATTTTCATAATGGAACTTGTTACAGTGAGTTAAATATTTTCTTAATTTTATACAGTATACATTTTCAAAATGAACATTATCACTGAAGAGTTTGCTAACCACTGTTAGCAATTGTTTTATACATACTTAATTTTACTTTATAGTATGTGGCTCTCCAAATGTTAGTACATGAAATGTTAAGTTTAAACATAGTAAGATAATCCCCTAAGATGAAGACTCAGGACATCAAAACTTTGATCATTATTGCACCTATTTTTCTATAGAAAAATGGAAAATTTACATCATAATCCTCCCAAAAAGTGAACAGACAAGCTGAAAATCACAGACTCATTGGCATTAAACAAAATCTACAATGAACATTTTTTTGTGAACTGATGTACAGAATTAATGTGCAATGAAATTTGGTTAACTATGATCATGCAAGTAAAAATCCTCCACAATCATTTTTTCATTATGTTTTATAAAATGGTTTTAAAGATATACTTCCATAAACATTTCCGGTGCAATGTAGCCAACGACAAAAATACAAAGCTATCCCTTCTTCTTTATTTTATAGATTTAAAAACATGCCTTTGTACTGCTGAAATAGAAATAGCGGTGTTTGGGAGAACTGAGCTAATGAAACGTTTAAAAACCAACTGTATCTTGGTCCAACATTAGCTGCCTAGATATATAGCAGCCCCCCATAATCACTGGTGTCAGTACTATTGTAAATGAGTAATAGTTAAATATTGAGAGATTAAGACACAATTCAAAAATTTTTTTAAAAATAAAAGGTCGTTTCATAAACATGAAGGAATCTTTAAAAGAAAAATAATCACATTAATTGTGATATACATTGGAAAATAGTAAAATGTCATTTTCCAAAATAGTAGTTTCTTTATTATATCCCCCATCTATTATAACCAAACCTGGAAATATACCATAAACATAATGGTGTATTACATGAAAATGCTCCATTATTCAATGTGATAAATTTAATAAGTTAGAATATGATTTTCCTTTCTGATGGTAACCATGAAAAAATGAAAGAACAGCACCTGAAATACTAAAATGAATTTAGATAAGCATTAAGTTGTAATCTATGTGTTTTGGTTGAAAATACAGTTCAGAAAACTGTATAAAGGATACTACCTTTGTTTCTATATTTTGCAGATTACAACAAAGGAAAAAAAAAAAGATATGCTCTAAATCCAAATAAATTTCCACTTCTTCCAATCTGGACAAAGTGGAATTTCATTCAAAGCTCAGAAGACTGTGATACCTACAGTAGCTCATATAGTTGGATATATCACTCCCACCCTGCCCCTCCCCACCCAAAACAGTTTTTGGCTCCAAAATAAAGTACAATAATAAACTCTTGATGAAAAACTATGTTATGGGGTGATCTATCATATACTATGGCTAAATATGAATTTACAGAAAAGAGCACATCCCATTTTCAGCACTTTTTTTCATAAACATGCAACTCACTATAAAATACAAAACACTTGCTTTCAAGAACAGCTTTATAAAGACACACTGCATCAATAAAATTTTTTTCTTTCTGATTAACTTTACACTGTTATGGAGACTGAAGCTTTTCTAATGTGTATATATCAGATTTTATATTATAGTGTAATAATTTGCATTTTCTGAACATAATGTTCAAGAGGAAATATCTATACACAATAACATTCTAGACTATTAAAAACTAATTCAAATTACAGAATTTTATTGATACAGTAGATTAATAAAAACTGAAAAGGGATGATAAAATGGAATAAAGAATTCAGTACATTATTTTATAACACACTCTTTAAAATTAAAATATTTTAAATCTCTCTCTCTCTTTAAAATTTTCATTGCCATGAAAGGGCAGAAAATTCTGGGACCAATACTGAGGTGTAAAATAACCAAACAACTTCAGGACTGTTTGACAATCTGCATGGGGTCTTCCCAACAGAGGCATTGTTCAGGTATAATGACAAACAATTTAGCACCTCTGAAGATTAAGGGTGCCCAGGAGTAAACACTAGGTCAGACACACAAGGGAAAGAGACCATTTTAACTCTCCAACAAACAGTGACATCAAGAAAAATGGCACTATTTGTTGAAAAAAATTTTTTTCACAGTAAAATTGCCAAGAATACAAATACAAACACTGACAGATTACTGCTTAAGATCTATCCTAACAAATTCTTTTGAAATCAATAGATCCAATAAACAGTTGGGTACTGTCAGTTTAAAGCCGCAGATAAAAGCTATACAAGCACTTTAGAAGTCAGAAACATAAAAAAAAAAAAAAAAGAAAGAAAGAAAGAAAGAAAGAAAGAAAGAAAGAAAGAAAGAAAGAAAGAAAGAAAGAAAGAAAAAGAAAGAAAAAATATATTTACAAGATTCTTCTTTAGTTTGTGTCTACAGAGCCATCGCACATTACACTTTTTCACAAGACTCCATAGTCAATGTTATCACCATGCGCATGGCTAAAGCGTGTGACCACAAATACATAAGGTCATCAGAGTAAGGTCCAACTGTCCACTCTTCAGCAGTCCCATTTTGTGCATCAAAGGCTTTACTCAGCCTGAAGCTTGACAAAAAAATTTTTTCAAAGCTTTCTCACAGAAAGTTATTAAAGACATTTGTTCACCGCCTTTCTCTTTTAGAACTTCGCCGCCGCACCTTGAAAGAAATACCACCAGATGCTTAATTAAAATGCATTAATTACACACAGCAGTAATTATTATTATTCTTAACCAATCACTATTCTTACAAGTTTCTGATTTTCTTTGCTTTTTTTCTTTAAAACATTTCTACTATGTTAACTTTCTGCTTTGGTTATCACATATTTAGACCTATACACTATTTGAATGCCCATAAATAGCCTTTCCCAGGATAGCAAAAGAGAAAACTATTTTACTTTTCTATTCAATAATTTTTAAGAGAAATGAACACAAGTCAATTCAACAGCAAGAAGGACAACTGCAAATATCTCCTTTTTAACCTATGTTTCTGTAGTAAAAGGAAACATTTGATACTTATGAATTTAGGATTACAGCTGTTTTTCTCAGAAAATAGTTTGGATCCTAACAAGTATCAAACACATATAAATAATCTGAAATTCAGACATATTACTATTTACTGGCAAGCACTAAGGAAAGCATAAAACTATTTCAAAGAAAATCAGTATTAACAAGAGGAAAATAAACAGAACAGGACTTTAATTAATTTATAGTGTTTTTTAAAAAATCTGATGACCACATCAATTGCTATGGACTCTTCAGCCTTATTTTTACTTTCCCCCAAAACTGTTTTAAAAACAAGCCCAACTAGTAGTTTGAGACCACAATTGAACATATTTTTCTGCGGTCTTATTAACTCATTCACATAAATGAATCCTGATGCAGACAGAAGTACTAATTATATTACACAGGACCAGGGGCAGGGATCGACTCTGGGACTTGAACACAGAACCCAGGTTCTCAAACAAAGATGGCTGGCTGAGCTGATCCAAAGATTCAGCACTAATATCATGACAACAGCTCTCACTTAAACGTGCTTATTACATTTCTCCCAAAGAGATAAATCTGAGATGTAACTGGCAAAGCTATTCATTACTTTAACACAAAACAAAAAAAAGTGTCTCAGGAAGTATCACGTTCCTCCTTTTGTAAAAGAAGTGTTTATTACCAATTTTATGAATTCCAAAGGCTAATTTTAGTCAAAGACATGATTATATACGATTGACTGTTAGTTTCTAGGGGGAAACTCAAACAAAAACTTATGAAACATAAACAACAGCATACGTAACAGATACCAGAGCTCTCAGATCAAGGTAGAACTTAAATGCCTGAGGTGTCAACATGAGACTGCTATTGTTCTTCTCTACATCCGGTCTTGAACTGGACTTTTACACTTTCACTAGGTTACATCTATTATTCCCACTTGGTTTCAGGTTTTCATAAAGCATGGTTTCTCCATTATCTAAGCTGGCAGATGAAACAAAACTACAAACTAATGAAGAAAATGATATAAACATCTGGAATTACTAAGTAACAGCAAGTGCTAAATAGATCTGACTAAATGTTTTCCAACTCTAATTTTATATTTCATATGATCACACACAGCACTTTCATGAACACATACATTTACTGTAGAAACTTCCTCTTCCTCTGTTTCTTCCTGTGGGTTATCATCATTGACAGGAGAGCTACCCTGAAACACATCTACTTCTTCACTTGAATCATTTTCTTTAGTAGCTGCTTGTTTGGAGCGTCCTACACGGCTAGAGTAAAACACATGTAAAATAAAATGAACATTCTGACTTTAACTGGTAGGTTACTTCATTAGCGGAAATGCTTTAAGTATTTCATGAACTCTCATTTATCATTTTTATCCTCAATTACCTTGTAAGATAAGCAATATTTTCTTATATTCTAGACCCTTAAAGTATGTGTTTAATCCTAGAATCTTACATATAAAAAGACTTACCAAATAACAAGAGTGTGACTGAGACTAATACCATAAAGGATTTTAAAACATAACCCAAAGTCTACTGTTCTTTTTATATTTCCCAACTCAGTAAAAGGTATCTTTATCTACTGAGTTGCTCAAAGCAGAAAATTTCACATCTTTCTTAATAGTGTACAACTCTCTATGGTCCTAAGATTCTGCTTATAAAGAAATTTCAAATCCATTCACTTCTCTCCATCCCCATCATTCCTATATATTTCCAAACCATTCTTATCTCTTGCCTTTTCTCTCTACAACATAATCTTTTAAAAAGGTAAAAATGGTTGATGCCACTACCCTGCCCACCCACAGAAAGCCCTCTACTGTACTGATAGTAATTCTCTAAACCTTAATATGAGGCCTTGCAAACAGGCTTTGCCTACCTGTTCATTCTCATTTCTTTCCATTCCCGAATTCCCCACAACTATGAGACAGCAAAATCCTTGCCTTCCTTCGGTTCTCCGAATTTGCCAAGATTTTTCCCATCTCACAACCTTCCAATACAGTGTTCCCTCCACCTGAAATGCTCCTCTCCCTGCTCTCTATTGGTCTAACTCCTACTACTGTCAAGGAATCAACTGGTCACTTTCTAAAGAGAAAACTTCCAATTCCCCAGCCCTCCCTCTCATTACGTACTCTTACAGCACACTAACTTCATCCTTCAGGACACATGCCAAAATTTGTAATTTCATATTTATGTGTGATTATTTAATGACTACATTCCCATTTAGATAAGTTCCACAAGGATAAGGAGCATGCCTGTTTTGTACCACTATATTCCCAAGTAGCACCTAGTACACTCTGAAACAGAAGGAACTCAAAAAAACATAACAGATACCACCATTTAATCAAATGCATATCTCTTGACATTTATTTTTTTAATTAAGAATTTATTTATCACTTCTATAAACAATCCAAGATACATACTGTGTAATTCATGCTCAAGCTACATAATTTTTTTTACTTGATTCAGCTTTCCAGAATTAACAGAAAAAGAAAGAATTACATGGAAAATAATACAATCTTTCCACTGAAGTCAGAAAAAGAAAACAGGCAAATCATAACATACGTTATTACACTCCTTCTAAAAAAGGGCTTCCCAGTGAAAGGAAGTTAGACTGTTAAGATAGAATACAGAATCTATTTCTGTATTTTTTTTTAGATGAAGTACTTGCTTGGTTTGCATCACTCATGTGAGGACTTGGGTGATTTTAGGATAACAAGATGATCAGCTAAGGCCTTAATTTTATCATGCCTACATATAAACAAGTTGAAGTTACAAGCATGAAAGATATTTACCTTGTTGCTTTCTTACTATAAAATTAATCATGGAAATGTAAGATTCCTTAAGAATTTTTTGAAAATAAAAACAAAAGCAGTGGTTTTTTCCATGGTTGAATACAACCACATTTATAAAGCTGCCACAAAAATGTACTTACCTTTATTTTTTACCTGAGGGAAAAATTAAATGGAGGGAGGCATGAACTACTGACTAGACATACAGGTAACCTTTCCTCTTCCTGTGGAATACACAGGAACAGGAAAAACGTCTAAGATAACTAAGTATTTAACCAAGGTTGTGTTGGCAACTCTGAACAGTCAAGCCACTGCTGTCTGGGATTTACTTTCACAAAAACTGCAGAATTTCTGACTAATAGAAGACATGCTATTCTATTTCCACTTAAATAACTGAGGAGAAAAATGTGCCAAATTTACAAATTAGAGCACTGATGCTCCTATGACTTTAATAATTTTGGATACAGATTTGTTCTTGTAACTCTTATAAACATGTACTTGTGTGAACATCCAAAACCATCTACATGTAGATACAGATGTGTTAATTTAATTTGAAAACAAAATCAAGACATCAAAAACTTGAGATCAGCATATGATAATTTCTATGGATGTAATTTAAGAAAAGTGATGCCTGTTACTTTCCTACACAGTTCAAAGAATGAAAGCAAAAGTGTAAAAGCTATTTTTTAAAGGTGCTGAGAAGAGACATGAGGAATAACTGTACTATAGAATCACAAGGCAACGCTGTCATTATGCCACGATTATTTTAAAATACCTATAGTCTCTTCAAGTACCAAAAAGTCTGTACTGGAAATAATAAACTCTGGGGTTCATTTATAAAGATTTGCCTAAAACCTGTAAAAATGTACAGATGTTACCAGAGGGTTGAATGGACTATCAATCACCCAGGTAAGTTTATAAAAATTTTATCTTACTTAGTATAATTGGGCTAAATATACAGGATTTAAATACAGCCCTATGTATAGTTAGAAATTTATGAACTTTTGCAAATTAATTTGAAACTGGTTTGAAATTTAATATTATTTACAACTTACACATTTTTTTTGGGTTGGGATGGTGATGGCGTTTTTGATGGTCTTCCTCGTCCTTTCTGTGGGGTGGATTGTGTGGATTCAACTGCACTAGTTTCAGGAGATTCTGCTCTGCTTTGGGGAAGACCCAAATGTGGATAGTATCAAATTATGATTTACAATATAATGACTAAATATATGCAGTTTAGAGTTACACATACTCACCTCTGTTGTGCTCTCCTTGAAGTTCGGTGCTGTCTGCTTTTTGACTTCTGCTCTGTGTTTCCACTTTGTCTTTCTTCTTCTTCCTCTTCTTCCACTGCTGATGGTCCCGATTTTTTTTTGCTTCCTTTTTTAGAAGTTTTCATTGTTGGCTCCTCTTTGGGTGTACCTCCACCAAGAGGTTTTGGTGGCCGTCCTCTTTTACCTTTTTTTGGTGGACTATTCTGTTCATCCTCATTTTCTAAAATATCTTCTTTAAGCCTCTTTTCCTCAGGCCACTGCTGTTCATCTGATTCTGAAGCCGTATGGCCTCTCTTCCGTCCACGCTGACTGCCTTTAGGTTTCTGTTCCTGGACCAACTTAGTCAGGTCATCCATGCCTAATTTCTCTTCTGAATCTGTTACAGGTGTTTTCTTCCGGCTTCTAGGCTTGTCCAATTCAGACTAAGAATAAAAGTCACCATTTCAAATATAAAACAGTATGCACTGTTACTATGCATATTTTTAAGAACAAACAAAAATACGTATAACTGAATCACTATGCTGTACACCAGAAACACAACATTATAAATTGACTACACTTCGATTTTAAAAAATAACTAAATAAATTAAATAAGTAAATAAAATAAAGTAAATTTTAAAAATCTGATAACCACTTCAGTCATAAAAATATACCTAAATAAGGTTTAAAGTTTTGAAGTGCATCAGAACTGTAACTACTTACTTCCTTTCATTAACAGTTTTTTAATTTAAAAAAATTATCTGGGGTAAGAGGGTAAATTTTTATTCTTACTCAACCTAGACAGTTTCAAATGGAAAACTCTCAAGTGAATATTTGATTATATTATATACATGCATATATATATTTAAAGTGAAGAGCTATTTCACAAAAAAGAACACCCTAAAGCCAATGCTTGAATAAGGAAACTATATGACAGTATAATGGATCTGTTTTGATAGTAAATTTAAGTAATTCTAATTTTACCACACAGTGTATAATAAGACATAAAATATCAACTATGATATGTACCATGCATACACATCATAAAAGAACCATTTTTGTTTTACAAATGGAGGCTGTTTACAAAAGTTAAACATTCATTATTTACTAAAAATTTTGAAAACACTTCTGAATCAAAGATATGCTTTTCAGATACAATAACAACAAAAAATTTTTTAAATCAGTGACTTTCAAATATAAAATAAAACCCATCTACATTCACAGAATTTATGCATTGACTAGCAGATAGAGACTGAGAAAATTCTTCAAAGAAACCAAGAATAGGATGTATGAACATTTATAAGGCTCTCTATATGTATACACATGTGTATAAAACACATAAATACATGTTTGCAGTACTAAATTTCCAAAAAATTTGTACCAATTTACATTCTCAAAAATCAGCAGAGCCAGGAAGAGAAAAATGCCATATGATACCACTTATATGTAGAATAAAAAAAAAAGACACAAATGAACTATTTATTATTTATAACTTAGATGACTGATTTCCTGAATATGTGTAAGCACATTTGACTGTCCTTTATGATTGGATTACTACATTCTGTTGATTCTTATTTTGTGGTTGGCTTTATTCCTTTGATAACAATTTAAGTTTAAAAAGCTAAGGCTCTAAACTGTTCTTAGAAACAATGAATAGTACATATAAGTAAATTTTAAAAATATGTGCAATATATTGTGTATATGCAAACTGTATCAATTTACCTAATAAAACTGAAAAATGGAGGAAAAATATCAGTGGAAAAAACAACCAAAATTACCTGTAATTCTTTTATAGGTTCAGTCATTTGTGTTTCTTGTCTGTGAACTGCCTGATTATATCCCTGGTATTCTGCCCTATGTCCATTTGTTTATTAAAGTCTGAGTTTTAAACTACATTATTCTACACTTCTGTGCATGTTTAAATTTTATTTCCTACTTGTTATGAACTAAATTGTATAACCCCTAATATGACAATGTTTGCAGATGGGCCTTTGGGACTTAATTCAGTTGAAAGATCATGAGGGTGAGGCCCTCATGATGGGATTAGTGTCATGAAAAGAGACACCAGAGAGAGACCTTTCTGTCTACAACGTAAGAACACAGTAAGAAGGTGGCCATCTGCAAAGAGGAAGAGAGCTCTCACCAGGAACTGAATTGACCAGGACTAAGATCATGGACTTCCCAACCTCCAGAAATGTGAGAAAATTAATTCGTGTTGTTTAAACCTCCCAGTCTATGGTATTTTGTTATACGAGTCTGAGCAGACTAAGACATTATTGTATCTTATTTTAGAATAGGATGTGAGATGAGGTTCTAAACTGTTTTTCCTACTCCCACCACCAGAGACAACCAACATTTCAAAATCACTGATTTGTAACACTTCGTTCTGTAATAGCTTTTAAGAAATGTTGTTCCGGGGCTACCGTAACAGCATCACGTTTTACTAATTATAACTAAGTGTGTCTGTGTCTAGTAGGGCTGATCTTATCACTATTACTTTTCTCTTTTGCATCCATTTATTCTTCCACACGGACTTAAAATCACACTGGAATTTTACAATGATGTATTAATTTAGAAAGAACTGTCATCTTTTTTATTCATTTTTCTCGTGAAGCAATATGGTGCGTCCTCTCTCGTCTATGTTTCTCAGTTTTGAAATTTTCTCCACATAGGTTCCCCCTACTTCTGTTTAAGGTTATGTTTAGATCAATCTAACTAATTTCATTGTTGCAGTGGTTATTGTGTTGGAGTAAATCCTCTTTCCCCTAAGTGTATACCTGATACAAAGTAGAAGTACCAGAGTAAAAGTTAGTTACACACATACATACATATGCCTATGATGCTAAATTCTTAGTTTTTCAGTTGTTTCCCAAATTTTTTATGAGTACCAAAATAAAAATAAATTTGCCTCTTCTTTTTTACTGTCATACTTTTGACTCCTATTTCACGTCCTCCAGAATTGCTCAAATATTCTAGAACAATTTTAAATAAGATTGGTAACAACAGTTTGCATCTTTTGCTCCTGATTTTTAATGTTTTAAGTATTTTGCCTTTAAGAAGAGTAATTTTGGCTAAATCATTGACTACTGATTTAAACAGATAAAATTTTTAGCATGTTAAGGAATTATCATTCTAGTATTAGTTTATTAAGAGTTTATATTTGTCAAGAATGAATTTTAAATTTTACTATGTCTGCTTAGCACAGTCTGAGATTATTTTGTTAGTATTTTTATTTGGGATACTGATGTGCTATATTAGAAGGGTTTTTTTTTAGCATTAAATTATCCTTCCATCTCAGGGGGAAAAAAAGACCTATAAATGACTGGTTTTTAATTTGTTAGGATTTATCTAAAGTTTTGTGCATAAATTAAAAATTACTGTTATTACTCAGAGATGGGAAGAGAAATATTAAATTAAAACTAAACCTTCCAATTTTAAACATTACAATTCATTTTGGTGTCCAAAGGTAAGAAAAAGCAGCTGAATTCCTTTATGCTCTGGAAAGGCTGGTGAAAAACAAGAAATCCAGTGTTTGCTTTCATGAGAATACCATAAAATAATCCAGTTTCCTAAAGCATTACATTCTCTAATTTTTCATTTTGCACTGTATTGTTTTAAGAACAGAGGAAGTATAAAACTGAGGTTGGGAGCAGGAAATGGGGAAAATATGTTATTTGTAAAACTAAACATTTCAATATAAATATATGTGAAGGATAATCCCTCTGCAATGAAATTTCTATGTGAAGTGTTACTCTTTCACCATAACCTATTGGTCTTTAAACTGAAATTCTGTTTCACAATGCTCACCTCTTTAAGATTATTTTAGCTGAAACTAGCTTACTTATAAGGGTTTTCTGAAAATGCATGTAATGTTACACAAAAGACAGCCAAAGGCCTTCATTAATTATACAAATAAATCTCAAAAGCTCAGAAATTCAAAACTGTTCTATAAAAAAATAGGGATTTTATTATTCTGCAATGCTCTAAAAGGTTGCACTAGATATGAAATTTACAGGATAACAAAACATTAAGAATTAATCAAAACCATGTTTCCTAATTTTGGGGGGGAGAAGGAAGGGGCGGTATGTGGGTGTGGGTAGCCTAGTAGAGGCTTCCAACAAATGACAGAAATTATAAGCTCTCCACTTAAGGCATTTTTAAGCACATGATGACCAATTCTCAAAAATGATAATGAAGGAATTTCTGCACTAAGTGAGAAGTAGGACTAGAAGACATAATTACCTTTTTCAATTCAAAGATTCTCTTCTATAAATCTAGGTAACATGATTCCTTTCTGGCTAAGTTATTAATTTTTAATGCTGCTTGGGTAACATCTTTAAACAGCCAATACAAATCAGAATTTATTGTACAGTTAGGATTTAGTAAGAATTTCAGAATTATAATTTTTTATGTGGAAAGAAAAAAATCTGGTTTAAATAAGTTACTGGAGAAACATGGAATCAACTGAAAGTAATTCATACTTCTTGGGATATGTAACATTGGGACGGTGGAAAACATAAGGGCAAGTAATGTTTCGGAGAAAGCAAAAGTGATTACTAATAACTTTTGCCTCTATTAGCTGAGTAGGTTAAAACACAGTAACTTTTATTATTATGGTAATCCTTAATCAGAAATATTCACCTTTATAACAACAATAAAACAACAGCAACAACAGTTTATTTAGGCTAATACATTTATTCTGATAAATCTTACCAGCTAAACACCCACATTTTAAACAAAGAAATTGATTCAGGGAGCCTAATGGGTTATTTAAGAAATGTTTAGACCTAACCTAGAAAATCAAAATATGCCCAATTATTAATGCCATCAGGTTGTGTTAGAATGCTCACTGTATTCTGTATCTGTACTAAAACTGTCAAATTTGTCTTCAAGTGACATTTACAAATTATGTCTATCATACAAGTTACCATTGCTATTAAGATTAAAAACTAAACAAGGGCTTTATGAAAACTGTAGCATTTCCTACCTTTATTGGAAGCTTATTTAGTAACTATAGGCTCAAGAAATCAACTAAAATGGAGGAAACTTTAGGATCCTCATTCTATTCTCCTTTTCTATGGCTAAGTCTAAATTTATTGTGTGGAAAAAAAAAACACACAAAAACCAAGCAGCTGTGAATATGGAAGTGACATTTTGATTCCAAAGACCTAAAGAATAAAGACTGCTTATTAGAATGACAATAAACTCAAGAGATTCAAATATACTTCAATTACACAATAGAGGATAATTATAAATGCCAATTTGTGATTAAAATCATTAAAGTAAAATCAGATGTCAAACTTCAGAGTAATGTTAACTGGTTTCAATGTAAAATTATTATTATTATAACTATTTAAAAAACAAACCAAATATCTCACCCTTACAAGATCAGAGTCGTCTCTCTTGTCACTTTTTTTTCCTGGCAAAGGTGAAGACATTGTGTAATCTTCATTTTCACTGTGATCCATTTCAGAACTATCAAGCCTTTTAATACAGATATTTGTAATTGTTATTAAAATCACATAACCTTAAAAGTTTTTCCTGCTCCCTAGTATAGCTTTATAACCTTATGAGGAAACCTTATTTTCACAAGTTATCAATTTTATTCTATCATATTTAGCACCATTTGGCTATTTCCCATCTTCCTCCCTTTCATCCCTTCCCTAGATTACTACTAGCTGACTCCCAACTGGTTTTTCTACCTCAGTTCTAGCTTAGGGAAATCTTTTAAAAACACACATTAGATCACTAGACTCCACAATATCTTTCAGTTTTACTTAAAATCAAATCCAAATGCCCTACGTTATCCACAAAGCCCAAACAAAATCTGGCTACCGCTCAAGAGTATCCCTAACCATTATTCTCTCATTCCTTCTCTCCAACCAAACTGATCTCTCAAACATGCCTTGCTCATTCCCTTAGACAGAGTCCTGGTGAACTGATGGGATTTGGGCGGGGGGGGGGGGGCAGGCACAAAATTGATTAGTCAAAGATTGAAAGTTTAACCAAAAGTATCCTGAAAAAGTATAGCAGGGACAATTCATGTTTTGGATAACAGTGGGAGATGAGGATAGGGTAAAACCATATAACTGTCTTGAAAGCAAACAAGAGAAGCCAATTAAGATTTCTGAGTAATGGAATAACCTGAAAAGAGTAGTATTTTAAAAAGATTATCTAGCAGTGATGTAATGCAGCCAGAGGAATAACGAAGGGAAAAAGCCAAATACTACAAAACAGTTAAAGAAAGGGAATGAATGAAATGATGATAATCAAAAAGAGAAGTATTAAACATTGTAGAGAAAATAATTGGCAAAACTTAGCACAAGGGCAGAATCAAAGACAATTTTGAGGCTCTTAGCCTAGATGGGTAAATTAGACCATCTTTGATTATAACCAGGTATTCAAGGAGAAAAAACAATAATTTAGGAAATGAGTTGCTGGAAATGTATTTGGTCATGTTAAGTAAGAGGCCATCCACCAGAAAAATGTCCAAATGACAGATGTGAAGGTGTCATTTAGCTATTAATCACTAATATGTATTAAAATAGGAATTTAGAACAAGAGTTATAGGTGTAATTTTTGTTCTATTTCTTTTATACTATATATCACTTAACAATTTATTCATCACAGAGAAATGGGATAAGACACTTTAGAATATCTCCTCCCTTCTTTACTGACTGGTTATACATAATGCAAAAGACAGCATAATCTTTCATAATAACTTAGCAAAATCAATAAATGGTGGCAGTTAAGCCCTTTACAAGGCTCTGCTGCTAACAAATGGTATACTAAGCTCTATGCTAAACTAGTTAAAGTTTAAATTATTTTCCTTTTTTCTTTCTTAAAAGAGAAAAAAAACACTCCTGTATAGCATAAGTTCATTCAAAAATTACTTTTTAAACAAAAAACTTTATACACATCTACATGGCAAAGAGGAATTCAAACCATACCAGTCTATAAAATCATCTCCTGCCTACACTAGATTGCCACAGACACTATTAAGATGCTGTGTTCTTCCAAAGACTTTCCACACATATACAAGCAAAAGTAAATAAGAACCCTTTTTAAAAACTCAAAAATACTTTAACAGTGTTCTATTCTTTGTCTTTTTCATTCAATAATGTATGTGGAAACTCTTCGTGTTAGTTCATACTCATCACTTTTTTAATGACTATATTCCATTGTATGGATGGATCATAATTTAAAGGATTATAATCACTAGACATTGAGGTTGGAAACCAGCTTGTATGTCTACAACACAGATTACCCCAATGACCTAAAATATGAAAGGCTAAGATGGAGTACCTATCGGAAATGAGCAAGCAAATACGTTTAACTTGTAAACGGCTACCAGTATTACATGGGAAAGTGCAGATATGCACTGATTTCCATTCACTGACATTTCATGTTTTGGGTTATGTTATTTTACATCTCACAGCTTTTTTGGAATTCTTAAATTTAAAGCATGATATTTCTTATGTACTTACCTCCCTTTTATTCTCCCAGGAGAGCTTGGATTTGAACTGCTGCTTGCATTGCTTACAGTTTCCATTCGTGATGATTTTGTCTGCGATTGTTTGCCTGCTGATGAAAGCGGCTTATTAACAGCTCCTAGAACATTGGTTGTTTTAGGCTGAAATGAAAAACGCAAATCTCTATTTGATTACAGCCAAAAGAAAATAGATGTAAAGAACCATAAATAACATCTGCCAAAGTGTTTAAATGTACAAATCACGAAAAAGTGCCTATCCTTGAGCAAAGCAAGGATTATAATAAACTGAGTATCACTTGAACAAATATGTAGCAAGCATAAATTTAAGTTTCTTAGTTATTTGGAGGCAAAGACTTACACAGAAAGTGACACAACTTAAATGCATAGTCAACAATGAAAATAGATAATTAGGCTCTTGCTACAGAAGGAACTAAGAAAATGTCTTTTTAGTTTAATATTTTTATCTTAATATAAAGGATAGATATTTAAGGATCAACATCTCCAGGGCTTTATCAGAAGGTAAAAAATAAGTTCTGTATTGCAGATTGCATCTAGACAGTAAATATAACTATTTCTTACTAGTAAATGGAAGATACCTAATACTTATACTTTCTTTTGATACATCAATTTTTAAAGAAATACAAAATAACACAATTATGCCAATAATCACACTAAAATAAACTACTACATAAAAATTAAAACAATTTCAAAACATACTTTTCCAGGAGTGAAAAATGATTTCATTTCTGGAGGCAGATAATTTTTGGTGTTACTGAAGTTCTACAAGCAAAGTAGAAGGACACAGTCAGTGAAAATTGAAACACTGTATCTATGATACATATTTATTTAAACTAAATAATCAGTTGAAACTCAAAATTTCAGTCACTGATTTAAAATGCTTTAATAAACTTAAACTAACCTCGTACTAACTCCAGTATTAACACAACATATTTGAGCTCTAACATGCTAGAGTGCTAAGAGCACACCAGCAAGTACAGGCTTACGTAATAATACTCTCCAGGGAAGAGGCCACACACAGTCCCCTTACCTTAAAAATACCAAGGTGAATGCTTAAAAGCAGACAGTCCCTTTTAGCTAGCTATTGGGTGAATCTACAGGTCTGAGTTCTTATCTCTAGATACTGGTAGGACCTTAACTGGTATTTTGCTATTTGGAAAGAAAAAAAAAGTAGTGGTGGTTCCCTTACTCTCAGCTAACTTACTAAGCTTAAATGCACTATGAACCTCTAAGAGATTCTAAAAAATATCTTTTTGTATCATACCAAACATGAGTTTCACGAGTGGTTTGGGAACATTCCTGTAATGTTCCCAAGATCTTGGGCCTATTCCAGTGTCAGTTCTCTGCTTGTTTCCTCATACCAGTTACAAATCTCAATCAAGGGATTATAACTTAAGACTCCCAGCATTCTCCTTCCCATTCTGGATCAGTGGCCATTAACTCATACATCTACAAGCTTTGATCACATTTTTGCCTGTGTTCCTAAACTGGCATAAAATGCTGGATTCAAACACTATAGATCATCCTAATTCATCTCTGAACCTTACTTGTGTCCTACAGTTTGGCCCATATTCTTCTCTTGAACCACATTATTAACACTCATGGCGATCTTTCCATGACATTAGTAGTGGGCCAGCTCTTGACAATGATCCTTCCTGACCTTCCCACAACCTAGTGCCAAGAATACATCTTATTTCAACTTACACAAACAAATTCTAAAACAACTACCTTGTCAGGTTGGGTGAAAAAACGAGCAGGTAGTACTGGGTCTTTAGGAGATTCCAAACTGTATGTGGTGCTTTTTGACATGATGATATTCATGGCAACATCACACACAGTATACAGTTTCTGCAATGGTATTTAAAAAAATTAGATACTTAATGGCATCCTAGATTCTGTGAATTAGGAGTAATTCTACAACATGCATTTAATATGGAGTTTTCAGGACAACAGTGTAAGTTAAAATGCTACAATGACTATTATTTTCATTAGTTTATTAGTAACAGTATTATTACTAATTCTATATTAGTAAGTCTAATTACTATTAATAAAAATACTATTTACTACTAAAAGGAAAGACTAATGTTGTCTACAGAAGTTTGATACTCTATAGTTAAATGCTTAAAATCGACATGGAATCAATTATTTATAAAGAATTACACACTTCATTCATTTTTGCATCATCTGGTCCTTGAGCATCTTTTGTTTGTTTAATATTTTCTACCATCTTTCTGATAAATGCATGGCTGTTATTTTCATTCTTTGCCATTAATATTTCCAGAACGAACCAAAGACACCTAAAAAATACCAAGAAAAAAAGAAGAAAAATTTCATTGTTAAAAACAGATATAATAATTTTAAACATAAGTACAATAAACTACAGAAGCAGAAAAAATGAAAAAGAAACACCTACAAATCAACAGAGAAAAAAAAGATATGTCACACACACATTACAACATGTCAGCAATGCAGGTGAGAGTTCACAAGACACCTTCTCAAAGTCTCACTAATTTTCCTAGGGAGGCGGGTTAAAAAAGAACAGAAATGGTGTTAAGAATGAAGTGATTGTAACCCCTGGCTATAACAGGGAGGGAGACTGGCTAAAGAATAAATGGGCCATAGATAAAGTGAAGCCTCAAATACTCAGGACTGATTGTAGTCCTGACTGGCAAAGAAATCTAACTACCTTACACTCAATAATTATGAATCTTCATCAATAAATTAGAGGGGAAAGTCATGGCTGACAACTACATATACCGTTTTTGCTTAAAGAGAGAAAAATAAAAAGAAAGCTCCAGTACCTCAATTTTAAAGTTAATTACAAAAAAAATGAAAGTTCTTTGTCTCTGTGTACTATGCAGACAGAATGGGACAGAGAAAAAGCACAGAGAAGAAAAATGGGAGAAGAAGGGAGAAATGTGAAACAAGGTATCATTCTAGAAGAGAGAAAAAGTAACCTCTGAGATCTCAGACATAGGGTAAGTTCTTCCAGAATGGCTCTCAAAATGAAGATCACTCATGGCTCTACTAGGGCAATTTATAAATACAGCCAAAAATGTTTTGTCAATTCTGAAGAATATTTTTTCCATTTCAAAAGTCAAAACTCTCTGAGAAAGAAGGATGGCTAAAAGTTTTCATTAGTTATAATCACTCTAACACAGAATTCATTTGGGGGGAACTAACTGCTTATTATTATTTTTTTTAATGGAAACTGTGGGCAAAAAAGATGGTAAAAGCTTTTTCTCTTGCCATGAGAAAGTTATCAGTAATTTAATTTTATTCTCTTGAAGCATCTCAAATATTTAACTATAAAATATTTCTATGAATTAAGAAACCAAGAGCTATTTTCCTTTAATAGGAAGTTAAAGACATAGTAAGTTAATTTATTGAAAACCACAAAGGTCATCCTTTATTATAACATAAACAGGGCTTTTTCACTGTTAAATTTTAGATAAATCTTATTTAAAGAACTCTGCTGGTATTATGAAGACTTCTCTAAATACTGTTATATTCCCCTGCTACACACCCAGGCATATATAGTCTCTTTCAGCCTCTCAACAAGAATCTTTGAATAAATTTTGACTGTCACAAACTTTAATTAGAGAATCATCAATGAAGTAGTAAGTGGGAGCAGTTTCCTGGTTATCAGCTTGGCCCATTATAAATTAGACCATCCTCTCTTCCTTATGGAGGAAGAAAGTAACTGCAAAGAAAATGTGCTTACCATGTGAATAAAAGAAAGTATTAGTTCACCCCACATGAAAATCTATACAGTGTTTCAGACAAAAGTAGGAAAAGATAAGAACTGGAATGAAAACATTTAATGTATTGTTTCAATAGAAAAGAAATGACAGACTGGTAGAAAAACTGGAAAGTAATTATGTTAAGTTGTTTTGGGAAACTGTGTTAAGAAATGAAATATGAAGAGATGGTATGAAAAAAGAAAAATAAGAGAACAAATAAGGTAAAAACCCTTAAACTCCTAAGAAATGAAATAAATTTAATAAACTAATTATAATTGAGATTTCATTATCAGCAGGAAAGGGGAAAAACTTTCAGAAAAGTATGAAAATGGGATGGAAAAAGTCTTACTCTTTAACATCTTTAAGTTGTTCAATATCCTGTACTTTGACATAATCTGGGTCATGTGCCAAAAGGTGAATTGTATATGGAACAACATACTCAGGTAGAAGAGACAGTAATTTTTCTGAAAAAGATAAAAAAAAAAAAAGAAGAAGAAACAAAACAAAAATATCCAGGTTAGAAAACCAAATCTTACTCATTCTCTTTCTCTCTAATACTACATCCCAACAATTTACTACAATATGGCTAGAAGAAAAATACATTGAAATGTCTAGTGTGCAGGTACACCATAAATCAAACAGTTTATTCATTCATCCATCATGTTCAATATTGAAATGTCTACTAAACGCACCATGTACTGAGGCTACAAAGACAAAATTTTAATTTTCAATGGATATGGGGGAAAGTGACCCAAACTATATTCAAGATTAAGAAACATAAGATCTGTTTTTCTTGTTAGTATTAGCAACTCTATGTTCAACACTCCTTGGTAAGCTGCTGAGCAAAATGAAAAAACTGGTAAATCTTTAATTTAGTGTGGTACCAAAATTTAGTGTGGAACAGCTTGATACTATTTGATACCATTTGTAACAGAAGAACAGATATAAAGGAATAGACTTTGATTCTAGGACATTTTAAATAACAAGGAAACATCTTTTTACTTTAAATTCAAATATTTTTATATTTTGATTGATATCAGCATGTCCATTAGAGGTAGAAATGGTAATCCTAACCAGTTTTAATAAAGATTACTCAAAAGACCAGGATTCATATTCTGAACAATTCCTTTTATATTTCCTACCCTCAAAACTTAAAATCAGATGTTCAACCTAGGGCATAATAATATATATAGTATACATTTTATATATATATATGTGTGTCAATAAGGCATCACGTTTTATTTCTATTGCTGAACTCAAGGAGAATAAAACCTAGAGCATAATAATATATATATATAAAATATGTATTATACATGTGTGTCTATAAGGCATCAAGTTTTCTTTATTTCTGTTACTGAACTCAAAGAGAATAGTTTGTGTGTAATATCATTCATTCAAGGTAGGTATAGAAGGAAAAAAGAAACAGGGTTCAAAATTCAGTGAAATTCAAATTAAAGTCTATCGAGTATCTACTGAGTGTTTACTATTTTCCATGCCTACTATTTTCACTGGGGCTTACTATTTTAAATACAAAGATGAATATGACTAGATAAAGACCTCACACACAAACATAGATAGGACAGCAGCTATACTTATTGAGTACTTATTGAAGTGGACAGTGCCCTAAAATAAAAATAGCTGGCAACTACTGAGTACTTCTTTAGAACATGCGTTATGCCAGGTGCTTTATATACATAACTTTTTAATCCTCATAACAACCATAAGAAATGAGTAAAATTATAAAATCTTACAAATAAGGAAACTAAGGCTCAGACTGCGAAAATAACGCAACCAGTAAACAGCAGAGGTGGGATTTGACTCCAGAGCCCTCATTTTTCCCAAGGTGAGGAAGGAAGTCAGAGAAACAGGGTCCCAATGGTGAGACACCAAAATTATTTTAAAGGATTGAAAAAGGGCAAATCATGCTCCCTGGTTTTGTTGTTTGTCTATTTGTTTGGCCAGAAGGGGGAGGCACTTTCCAGATACAGCTGACAACAGAGGAAAAAGATGGCTGCACAAATTTCAAATAATACAGAGTACAAGGAACACAGAATTTATAGTAGGGAGTGGCTAGAGAGAAAGCTTAGAACTCAGGCTGAGAGTAAACTATAAGAGGCCATGCTAATGAGTTTCAAGTTGATCCTATGAGCAATAAAGTATCAACACGTATTTCAAGCAAGGAAGTGATGTGATCTGTTTTAGAAAGATAATTTTGATAGCGGTGTGGCACAGCTGGAGGTGGGTCAGAGGCAGGGAAACATTTATAAACAGGGAGCTAGTCAGGAGTGTATACGATAATACAAGTAAAATATAGCAGGGTTAGGAGAATTGAGAAACACTGAAGATACCTACTAGAACAATTAAGAGGATTTAGTGACAGATGAAAGGAAGAAAGAAGGCATGAAGAATGCCTCTGATTTCTGACTTGCATAACTGAATGGATTCTAATGCTGTAAACAAGTCATAAAAGTTGGAGAGGCACAAAAGTTAACAGCGTGGGTGGTATAAAGTGAGTAGTTTAAAAAGGCACACAAGCACCTGATATTAATGTCAGTTACAGGTGAGGATAACCAAAAAAGACTGAAGACCTGTTACATATTTTAGTTTTATCATTTAAAAGCTATTCAGATTAAAATGCACAACTCTGAAGGCAAGAGTTACTACTTAAGTTTTTTAAACTTAAAGATAGTATTTAGGCAATCTATATAAATGTAAATTTTACTGTTTCATTAAAAGTACCTCCAACGTCACTGCTTATTTCCCTTGGCCTTTTAGTCAGTTACATAAAGATATAAGGGTTGATATTTAAATACTCTTGAATTTGTATTTTTAAAATGACTTTCTAAGGGGAAAAGCTGTTATTGAATAGTAGTAATAACTTCTTATTTAATGAGGGCCAATTAGAATATAATAAATAAACAGTAACATCATGTTGTATTCTATAAAACTGAAACTGGCAGGATGGAAAAGTACACTTCTCATTTTCATAAACGCTTACCACTAACAGCTGCATGCTGCTTCAGATACTCGCGTCTCACATTGATATTTTTTACCAGACACTGCCTGGCATGGGCTCTTCTTTCTTTTACGGGATCTTTTGCACAAAGTGCACAGATTGCCATATACTCAAGTGGAAGCCGTAATCGAGAAAGGCCTTTGTGAAGCTTCTGAGCAAAAACTTGTCTTACTTGATAGCATTCATCCTGTGGAGACATAATTATTCCACATATTATCCACGTGGCACCAAAGACTAAGTAACAACTTCAGATATGAATTTGCCAAATCAAGTAACCAGAAGGGTAAACACAGCAAATTTACACACAACCACTACTTCTGCTCATAAGACTGAGATGTTGTGACAAGCTAATTTCAAGACTGGAGTGATCACCTGGACCCTAGTAACTACATGTGTTAGAAAATATTGAAGGTACTCTTAAAACAAGTAAAACTGGTAAATGTAAATTTATCCTAACAAATAAGATATGAGAAAAAAGCTGGAACACTATCTCATATTTAACTTTTTCATTTACTGAGCAAGATAAAATTGTCCAAGTTACATATTTTAGTTTCATCATTTAAAAACTATTCAGATTAAAATGTACAACTCTGAAGGCAAGAGTTACTACTCAAGTTCAGAAACACATTACTTTTAGTAATTAGCAATGAACCAATCTGTTCATTACCACTGTCCCTGCTTTCTTCACACTAAACTCGCTGTCTTAAATCACCTGCCTCCACTCTCCTAGCTAACTCCTCCTTGTCTTTAATGACAGCTCCTCTGTCTTCCAGAATCACTGCCTAATCTTCACCCTGCACCCACCACTGTGCTCTCTTGGCGATCTGTGCAGATCTCCAGCATAGCATGTTTTTGTACACAGGATTAAAATGACTGGCTTATGTGCCTTACCCATCCCTGCTTATTTCCTGAAGACAAGAGCTGTGTCTTTATTTATCTTTGTGCCACTAAACCTAGTGCAATGTCTGGTAAACAGATTATCAGAATTTTTTCTAAACTACAGGGAAAAGCTAAATATGACTTTTGAGCCACACATGAGACACATACAGACCTTCTATGAAATACAAAGACCTCCATAATTACACTTTACACTCCACCAATGAACACAAGGTGTAGTATTTTTCATATTATTGCAACTTAATGTGCACTATTTCTTCAATCTACAATGTTACTTGTTTTTCTTCAAAACCCAGGTCATAACATCTTGCCCTTATCTTTAAATCCTTATTTTCTGTATCATTTAATTTAAACTCAGTTTATTATAATATCAAATATCCACTTTAAAAAGAAGTAGTCTAGCTTTCATAGATACATTGTCTATTATCTACCCTCATACTCAACAAAATAAAGTTATCTCACTCCTTCTTCAGTATCACCCTTATGGCGGAGAGGGATCTTCATTATCCTATTATTTATTATGAAAATATCCAATTATAAACTGTATAAGTAAAAGTAAACATATCACATATATATTCACAAATGAACAGATCATTCATTAAAACATTAAACAAGAGGAGAGGGACAAGCAGGAGTATGGGATTAACAGATACAAACTACTATACATAAATAGACAAGCAACAAGGATTTACTATATATATAGCACAGGGAATTATACCCAATATCTATAGTGGAATATAATCTGCAAAACCAAACCGAATCACTATGCTTTTCACCTGAAACTAACGCAATATTGTAAATCAACTATACTTCAAAAAAATAAACAAAAACATTAACCACCACTCCAACACCCCCCCCACTTAGATGCATTTGCAACCAACACCATGTTTTTGTCATTCTTTCACTAATCAATGAGGATCCAGTAATACAATGCAAATTAAGTACAAAGTCAATTGTGAATCATGGCACAAGTAGCAGGATTTCAAAAAGTCATCAAAGTGATGTCAGAGAACTGTTAAATTATATGCAAGGCAACTGACAAAATTAACAGCAAAAGACGAGAAAACTGACAAGAATAACGACACAACGGGAACATTAGAAGAGACTCATCTGAATAGAGATTTAAAAGCTTTCTCCTGGGAACTGAGGAAGTCTCCTAATGTTTATTTCATTTATAGTTTTTTTGCAAAGATTTACCCTTTCAACTAGGTTAAAAAATGTGAAGTAAAGGACAGAGTGATAAAATTTTTATCAGGAAAAATACACTCTTAAAAAAGCAAACACTTGATACTTTTTCATGTTTATAGTTATAGCCAATAACTGGTTCAACATAAATAAGATGTCTAATACTACAAAATATTTTCCCCCTAGATAATCAAAGCTTTCATTCACTACTAAGAAATCAATTTTCATCTGAATCTTAAATAAATTCACTTTCAGTGGCCTTTTAAAGTACAAATTATTCCTCAGAACTACTTCTACTATCCTGTAAATAGTTCAATTATTTCTGTATTGCACTGTATTACTAGTACTTATTTATATTTTCTGTTCTCCTAAGAGGTTATTATCTTCTTGAGGGTTGTAGCCATGATTCATCTTTGTATTTATAGAACCCAAAACAATGCACAGCACATAGCAGTACATAGTGAATTTTTAAAGAACTGCAGTCAAATTCTAAAACACCTAAGCAATTATTAAATAATTTTATGATTCATATTATTGAGTTTCTATCCCTCCAGATTTACTTTCTACTCAAATGCATGGTAAGGCTTCTGAGATACAATATTGCTTTTAAAGAGTTCAACTCAAGTTAAGAAAAATAAACCACAGGCATATAAATATCTAAGCACAAGTCATGTATGTATCAGAGGACTACAGGTAAAATCTGTAGGGGATCAAAAGGAGACCAGCTACAAGAATAACTAAGTTTTGTGGAGAAGATTGCATCTGAGCGTTGATTTGCAGAAAGGATTGGATCTGGATGTGTAGAAATGAGAGGTGAGAAGAAAACTAGAGGCAGCAAACCACAAGTACATAAAAGAAAAAAAAATTGCTCAGATTCACAGAAATGAGAGTACGTAGGGGGTAGTGTGCTAAACAAAATTTTAAGATGTATATCTGCGTCCAAATATTAGAGGGGCTTGTATGGCAAGTTATAAAATAGATGTGATTTTTTTCTTTCTTAGGAGTATAAGCCTCTACGTATTTTTGACCAGGGGAATAACCTGATCAGAACTGTAATATGGAAATGTAGTCAACGAAAGAGAAAGTCTGACAATAGTATAGGTGAGAGCTAATGAGGGTTCCAGCAGGAAGTATGGTTAAGATGGTATGTATTAATAATCTGCACTTTTGCAGCAAGGTTAAGTGCAAGCAAATGGTCAAATGTAAATTATGTTTTTAGATCGAAGAAATGACATTCATATTTATTTGATGCTTACTGTGAGGTTCTACATGTCAGAAAAGAATAGAGTATGCATTTGGTCCTACATTAACAATACATGAAAGTTTGAAATTTCTGTTTAGCATTGGACCAGAGACTTGAAAAGAAAAGTTAATGTTGCTAGAATAGGAGTTACATGGCCAAAGAAGAATAGAAAATGACATGGCCAAACAAGAATGTGCAAGTGGAAAAGTTGGTCATGAACAAATCCTCACAGAACATATCTTTAAAGGAGAAGAGAAGGGCCAGAAAATGTAGTCAGAGAAATATGACAACAATCAGGAAACAAAGACCAAAGATGAGCGTTTCTAGAATAAAGGCACAATGAGTTGTGTCAAATGATGCAAAAAGGACATGTACCATGAAGATTAAGATCATTGGATCTGGGGACTTTAATAGAGCATTTTCAGAAAACAGTAAAGGCAAATGCCAAAAGATGAGGAATGAGAGGATAAGAGGTAAAGAGATTACTCTTTCTTGAGGTTTCGAAGTTTAAAAAGAAGAGATGGGTGTATGGTTTAAAGCAGTAGCAGAATTAGGAAAAGTTTTGTTTAGAATATGATAACCTCATAGGTTTGTAAGTTGTGAGAATGTGCTAATAATTAACTTTTAATCACTAACACATGTTCCATAGTCAACAGAATTCCAAAACAATCTTTAAACTCAGGCAATCTGAACTTTCACCTTGGGAATTTGGTGACTGAGGTAATAATATATAACAAATAGTGTGCTAGACAAGAAAGCCTCCAAAAGCTGGCCAGTGTGCATGCTTTTTGTACATAGTGGACATTAAACCAATGATGTGCGCGTACTTATTATACTTAAGGAGTTTCAAACAAAGCCCATCTCTTTGGGCATATTTCCATACTTTCTTCCTTTTTTCTTAAATTTCTACTTCACAACTGACAGCACCAATACCTTAAGAAATGCTAAACCAAGAATCTGATAAATCAACTGCAGGTACTGCCAATTGGAAAACAGTAATTACATAGGCTGTTTGCTAAGAAACTTAATATATACTTTTAAGACAATTATTACTTTATTGCAAAGTAAGATTTTCTCCAAAATTAAAGGGGAAGACTAAACAGGGAAATTATGGGTTCTCCCAATGTTATTCTTCCAATTGTATAATATCTGAATAACAACACCAAAATTAAAATAAATCATAATAAACAGGATTTGGAATAGCTGTTTTAAAGCCTGAAGTACCAGAAATTGGCAAAATGATTACAATTTAAAAACAGATGATTGTTTATGTCTAGGGGTTATACATATGCAGCAACAAGCAACAGAAGGAAGAGAGGAGTGGAGAGAAAAATTAAAATCCCTGAAATAAATGCCAAATTCTTATAAATTAGATTGCACGGAAAAGAACAGGAAAACTAAGTGTAAAATAACTAAATTATAAATGAAAAATCCATAATGGAATATCGTATTTACTATTATAAAAGTTCTTTTTCTTTAATTTTCTTAGTTATGCTAAAAACTTGTAAAGCAATAAATATTATAGCACTCTAATATGAAATCCACAAGGCTGGAGTATGAATCCATTAGTAGCACTGTTAATAATTTAAAATTCTAACTCTCTGAGTAATAAAGAATGCCTTTGACGTAAAATTAACCTATACCATGTCTTTATAAAACTATAAATATCTACACATTTTCTTTCAAGAACTAATCCATTCAATCCTTATTATTCACACATTATAAATTTGTGAATTCACCTATTCACTAAAACTTATCTGTAAACCCCAAACACTACTTGCTGCACTTCCATGGTCATTTGCGAGCAGCAAAAATTTGAGTTGCCTGACATGTGTGCTGGCTGAGGTCACACAGGGCAATGTTCTCCCTTACTGTTTCAACTCTCATTAACAAGTGTCCTTTTGGTAGTCTATTTAGTGCCACATTTCTCACAATTCTGTACTTTTTGTTGGTTATTTTGTTGTTTAAAATAGCTCCTAAGCATAGTGCTGAAGTGCTGGTTAGTGTTCCTAAGAGCAAGAAGGCTGTGATGTGCCTTATGGAGAAAATACGTGTCACATTAGCTTTCTGCAGGCATGAGTTACAGTGCTGCTGGACATGAGTTCAGTGTTAATGTCCCTGTGAGCACTGGTTGAATATTGGCTTATTCAGTGCTTGGGGTGACTTCATAGAACAGAACTACTGCAAGTAACGAGAACTAATTGTACTATGTTAGCAACCCAAAACTCAAATGACAGTTTTACAACTCTGAAATGGTCTCATATATAAATTTTCCAAAAGGAGACACAAACATTCATGATTTTTATCTCTGTATCATGGTGGACTTTTTCTTCCTAAAAGTCAAAGACCAAACAAAGTCATGTTCTACACAGCCATTTTCCTTACATTGATAGCTAACGCACATAGCTGATACTGTTCTAATGTGATAATTTCATGGTAACAGGGTTCTTGTGCCAGCTTCACAATAGCACTCCCAGCAGCAAGTCTCAGGCGTGACATATCTGGTTTACTGAAAAATAAGCAAGGAAGAATGTAAGTTAGATTTCTAACTGTCTACACAAAAACATTCCTACTTTGTATATCTAATTTTATAAAAATTCCTCTGACAGAAAAAAGGGGGGGTAGGAAACAATTTGATATTGAAAACCATATTATGTTTACTTAACTTTTAGAAGATGGTATCTAATACTACAAAATTCTTCTCCTGAACATCAGTCTATGCTAGTCATTTAATTCTCTGTCTACACAAAATAGCTTTTAGCCAAGCCTAGAGCAAATCTATCTGTACGTTTAGTTGTTCGATTCTAAGACTTCCACTATGGGTTGTTTTTTTTTTTTTTGATAAATGTGTTTACTTATAGATTATGCATACAAATGTTCTACAACCTGCTAATCTGTCAACAAAAACTATGGTGCTAAGTACAAAAGAAGAAAACAGGTGTAGTGGATAAAACACTCCTATTTTTAGCTAGAATTCAAGTTTTAAAATATTACTAAGAGCCTCTTTTTAAGTTTAAGGAAAGAAAATTTTTTGCTAAATGGGACATACTTCGACAATTAGGAAATTCTTGATTGGTTAATATATCTAATCAATCCTTCCTAATATAGTGACATATTACATGAATTACAGGGATCTTGAAAAAAATTATAGGGATCCTGGACTAATGTGAGGGAAAGTTATAACTCCTTAATTAGGACCCCCTATGTCCATAGTAAAGCGCCATTATTTAATGCTCATACAACAAATATGCGTCTATCATATGTACAGTACTGAGAGGGACTTAAAGGCAAGTCTTAGTCTTCTAAGATCTAATGGTTCACTTGGTTTAAGTCTCTTCCTTTACCTTTTGAAGGATTATGTAAAAATACTGACTGAATGCACACCAGCATTAATACAGTTCTGAAGTTACATGTCCTAGAGGTGCTTTTTTAGTTTACCAATAGTAATATTCCAAGTAGTTATTATAAGGTAAATCACTCAACCACTGCTAAGGAAGGTCTGATTTTCCTGTTGCAGTTTATTTAGTATAAATAAAAAAATAGTTATAATTAGACGCTTTACAACTACGTTTTGAAGATCAGGTTTCTATATAAAGTCTTGCTTAGCAATGCAGAACAAATACAATTCACATTCATTTGTAGAATTCAAGTACACATTTGATTTTGTTAAACACTAAGAATAAAAACAGGTGAGATGAGATCTAAATAGGCACATAAATAATGCAATTAACAAGTTTAATAGTCAAAATGTATTAATACTAAGGAAATTTTTTTCTCCAATTATATAAATCCTGAACGCTAGCACATAAATTACAAAGTAGAAGGGGAAGACAACTAATTAAACTGAAAGAAGGTAAATAAATGAATTACACATGGTTTTCAAAGTTTTCTTTTTATTTGATTTGTTTGAGAAAAATGTGCTACTACTGTTACCATCCTACACAAAAAATACAGGATGAGCAAAACAGGATGGAAAGAGACAAAGCAGCTGGTAGTCACTGGTTATATTTTGTCTTAAAGAAAGTTGGATATACTAAGGGGGAAAAGTTACACTCATTTTTTATTACTAATAAGAGGCAATAAATGGCACTTGTGTTTTCAAACTGGAAAAATGTCTAAATTTTAGCCAACCTTGACATAATAACCACTACCACCATCAATACCTCTGATCACTCTGTGCTGGGCAGTGCTTTAAAAAAATACATTAAATATACCAACTTACTTGATTATCATAATAGCTAGAAGAAATAGGTATCATCATCATCTCTGTTTTAATAGATGAGAAAACTGAGGTACAGAGAGGTTCAAGTAACTTGCTGAAGGCCACCTAGCTAGTAAGTGATGGTGCCACGATTTGAATCTGGGCTCCAGAGTCCTTGTTTTCAATCACTATACTATACTTAAAACTTTCAAATCAAACAAACAAAAGTATGTGTGTTTCAAATAATTGGAATCAAGTACACTTTTTAAAATTTGCATATATTTATACTTCTAGAAATAGATTCAATAAGCTGCCTTCTATCCAGTCCATCCTTTTTCCTTTAGATATTAACCAGAATGTATAACATCAGTTATTGATTGGTACACTAACATTTTCACATTAGATAATAAAAAAAGTAAACATCTATTGTTCAAAATATTTCGAGTATACAGCAGTACCCTGCACCAGACATATGTATGGCCATTTTGAAGTAACTAACTATACAAAGTCATATTATAATAAAAATATAACATACCTTCAAAATAATACTACATATTTTTTAAAAAAGAAACCACCATTAACAATCACACAAGGTGCTGAAATACTGTGCAATCTAAAGAACTCTAAGGCAGTAATTACATACCTAATTTTCCCCTGTTCTGTCAAGTCTCCATCACTATGCAATATCGTTGTGAGCAATCTTAAAGTAGAAGTTCCTGATTTACTGTGATTATTTTTCATTCCAAGTAGCCATCGAACCATCATTTTAATAGCCTGAATCTATTTAAAATACAAATTGACAAATAAAACATTGTTATAATTTAAAGAAATTCTGTATCAGCCTTAAAAAATGAATAAATGTTTTTATAATGGATGCTTTTTTAGAAAAGAAAAGAAGAATTATTATTTTCTGCATATGTTTTAAATTAAAGATGTCTCACTCCCTAAGCAACTGACAAATGAATGACTTATCTAAAAACTGGTTGTTTTTGCTTTTTTTTTTTCCAGTATTTCCCTAGCATACACTCTATCCTCTAGAACCTACAGAAAAATCATGCTAGCTTCTCTAGTCAGAAAGTTTCCCAAGAGCAAATTATATTCAATCTTTTGTGCCTGAGCAATGATATCACCTTGTATTTGTAACACATTTTATAATTATGAAGTACTTAAACACTTTAAAACCTGTTACTGCCTATAATGTGTGCAACAACCATTTTCGAAATGGTGCATATTATCTCTTTTTCACATATCATAATTTTTTACAGATTGGAGGCTCAGGAGCTAAATGGGTAGTGGTATGTATCTGACACTCTTAAGATCCCTTTTCTGGGCCACTTTGTAAGCATGAACTTAAGTGCAGGCAGCCTGCCTTCTAGTGCAGTGTTGCTCAACCATAGAAAACTGCTGCTGGAGGCCAATGCTGAGAAAACAGGTTTATACTGGAACTCAAAAGCATCAAGCATCAATCAAAGATGCTAAAGGAAAGGCTGCCCTCCAAGTCTACAGGGAGAGTTATCAGAATCTGAAGCTGTAATTATGTGACAAAGTAGTTCATAATATAAAATATAAACAAACACACACACATCCTGAAATGACTTACAAGAAATTACAATTAGAAAAAAACAATATTTAATATATTTGTTCCTGGTCTTCAAACTCTGGGCAGTGGATTAAGATGAGGTATACATTATAGACTACAGATGGTTTTAGTAAAGTAATGCTGTCTATACTAGTGATGAGCAATCTTTTATGTGTAACTCCTAAACTCAAGGAATAAGAGGTTGAATTAAAAAAATCAAAATAAAAGGTTTATCAAATCTCATGGAAAAGATGAATCGTCTTAAAACCTGGATGACCATTTTTACTCAACAGGAGAAGGTACATAATAAAAGCAGCACTGTCTTCTGCCATTAAAAGGCTAATATCTTGGAAGCAGCAACATGGAGGAAGTTTTCAAACTCTTTTTTTCTTTTCAAACTATATTGTGTGTAGCTGTCCACAGGCCTCAGGTTTCCCATCATTGCCCTACACTTTCACAACACAGAGGATAACGTCATACAATAAATATAAAAACTTGATTGATTTTAATAGCTGAAACTATAACAAAAATACGTATTTTAACCCCTGTAAAACTAATACAGTATATTAAATATATTAAAATCAACAGATCTATGCACATCACTCACTTTGACCATTGTCTCAGGTGAAACTTCTTCATCTGGAACCCAAAGTTTAGTTGTCTTTTTTCCTGGAAGCTAAACAAAAATTAAGGACTTTAAAACATAAATACACAGAGAAAAAAATGTGACAATGAGTGTGTATATGTCCATGAATGACTTAAAAATTGTGCTGAACACTGGAATTTGACACAACACTGTAAAATGATTATGAATCAAAAAAAATGTAAAAAAAAAACATAAATACAAATTCTCCTGTTTAACTATTTAGAAAATGAATGAAATCTTTATCTTCTGCAGTGACAGTCATTATATATGACTATGTTTTCTGTTACTCACTCAAAAAGGCTGAAAGGTACGTCTTCACCAGCACCATATATACACCATATACCTCCATAATCAGTTGGTTCTTTCTAGGTGTGAGGTAGGACTGACTTTAACCACTTAAATATACTTCCTTACTCATCACCCTCTCCCCCTTTAAGATTAATGTTTCAGTTATTTAAGGCAGCTGGCAAGGACTAGGATAAAAATCAATGGAGCCAAAAAGCTTACAATCGACTCTTGAACAAGACAAATTTGAACTGTACAGGTCCAATTATGTGTGGATTTTTAAATACACACATACTACAGTAATGTACAATCCACAGTTGGTTGAATAGTGGACGCCCCTTGGATAGGGAGGAACCTCATTCAGAGGGTTGACTATAAACTATTCTAGAATTTCCACTACGCTAAAGGCTGGCACCTTTAACCCCCATGTTGCTCAAGGGTCAGCTGCCATTCTTAAACAAAGGGATAGGTAGATGCAAAAAATCTTGAGCAGGGAAAAATTATACAGTTTTGCAGCTGAAGTAACAGAAAACACGCAGTAGTATATTCCTACCTAATCTGACCAAAATGGTAACATACACACACACACACACACACACACATCCCAGTTAGCCAGGCTGGAAAACAAAAGGGGTCTGAAAGAAAACCAAAACCATAGGAAAAATTTGAATAACAAAAATATACAGAAAAGAAATTAACAGAGCTAGAGAGCTTACATCTCCATAAAAGGACAGAAGGAAACACCCTCCAAAGTGTCATTTTTTTCAGCATAATTACAGAATATAACCCTCAGATGATAAACTGATATCAAGAGATGTGAATTTGCAGTAGCAGCCAGGAAATTAAGGTGACAAAAAAGCAGAACCCAATCCTAGAATACTGGAGATCACATTTTTACCTCCACTTGACATGAGTGATTTCTAAGAGGCAGACTACAGAAATCAAACAGCACCTCAGGTAACTCTCTGGCAACAGGATAGGTAGCCCAAATATCCAGAAGGCAAACTCCCCAAACACACAGAACTGTGTTCACATAGCTGAAAAATCAATTCTTCAGTTGAGAAGTGCTTTCAGAAGATGAAGTGGAAACAATGAGAAAAGAATCATATTAGAAACATAACTGATGAAATTTCTGAAGTAACAGTATCCAAAAAATCCAAACGCTTCCAGGGGGGAATGTACCAAAAAAAGGAACAAGGACCAGATCAACTTCAGACATCTTGGCGGCAAGACTAGATGCCAAAAACCAACGTTCTGAATTTTCTGCAGCTAAGTAACTTGAAAAATAGAATTCTAGTATTCAAGACAGAGAGAGAGTTTCCAAATTACAAGCCATTCTGAAACAATTATTCAAAAATGCATTCCACTAAAATATGTAATTAAAAAGAAAAATTCAATCAGCATAAACCTTTACAGATAGAAAAAAAAAGTTATCTGTAAGTAAGATCAACAGTCAGTCAGATAGGTTAAAAAATAATAAAATAAAACCACAACAGATGCAACAAAACCAATGACAGAGAAAATCTAAAACAGGATGGACAAATATACCAGTCAAGATGAAAAGCATTAAATGGGATACTGATGTAAACAGGATATTGACATACTTTTCTTTAATCTTACATTATAAGACAAAATACACGAACATTTGTACAACTAGCAGAATATATCAGAATAAGCCAAAACAAAAATGATTTTTAAAAAAGAGGAAATATCAAAAACATCATCATCACAGAAGACTTGAATATACCGCTTTCAAAAATTGACAGACAAAATTGCAATGAAAAAAATCTAAGAAAACATATGTACAAATATAAAGAAATACAGAGATAAAATATTCAAGGATAAGAAAATAATCAAAACTGGCATTCCTCATAGTTTTGATTAAAAGTAAAGAGAAGAGTTTAGCAAGACAGGAGGATATAAAACTAAAACTACAAAATAATTCCTCAAATCAACCACAAACATTAAACATAATTTTAAAAACTGAAGCACCTAACAAAGTTGTGTAAGAGGAATTTAAAAATTTTCTTTATGAGAAAATAAAACTTGACCTAAAGACATCTTGTAGATAAGCAAACAAAGCAATGAAAAAGAACAGAGGCTGCACATGATATGAGTGGCAGCACTGCAGACAACGCGAAGAAGGAAAGATCCTTCAGGAAATTCTGCTGGGAAAGCTAGTTATCCTAATGGAGAATAAAAAGAAATGGAATCCTTAAGTCACAGCATTAAAAAAGCAAACAAACATATCAATTCCAGATGGATTAAAATTTTCATGTGTGAAAAGAAAACCTTAAAACTTTCTGAACAACATATGGGAGACTATTTTTATGACACTGGCATAGGGAATGATTTCTTAAACAAGACATAAAAAGCGTTAACCACAAAAGAAAAGAATGATAAATTTACTACGTTTAAAATTAATAACTTTTGTTCAAAGTACACCATGAAGGGAGTAAAAAGACATACCATAAATGAGATTTTATGCATTTTATGAAGGTACTTCAACATGTAGCTGAAAAAATATTAACGAGTTTAAGGATTACCTACGAAAAACAGACAACCCAAGGGAAAAAAAGGCCAAAGACATCAAAAGGAATTTCAGAAAGGAGGCAACATGAATGACTAGACAAATAAACTTTATTAGTAACCAGGAAAATGTAAATTAAGACTACACTGAGACACTATTTTTTATCTATTAGATTGGCAAAAATCGAGAAATCTGACAATAACAGGTGATACACACTACTGAAAAGAAAGTAAGTTTTAAAACTATCTTGAAGAATAATTCAGTAATAAAATGAAAAGTTAAATGTTTACACACTAATGTTCATCAGTTTCACTCGTGTGACTGTAACCAAAGAAATACATGTGCATATGTATCAGGAGGCTTCTACAAGAACACTCAGAAGGGCACTGTCAAAAGAGGAACGAAACGGAAATATTCCAAATATTCATTAAGAGAATAAATTATGAGATACTTCAGAGAACGATATAAGGCAGAGTAATACATGAATGAACTACAGCTAGATTTAATAACAAGAATTATTCCAAAAAACAAGTGTGTAATGATAAAATCAAGTTACCCAAGACTATATATAGTGTATTATAACTCTTATAAACTTTAAGAACAAGTAAAAGTAAACAAGGACGTTGTTTAAGATAAATATATGGTAAAGTGATGATCTGTTTTAGTTAGAGAATAACAAATCCAAAATTCAACAAAGTGGTTACTTGGCGCAGGAAAGAAACAGGAAGAAAAGTTTGGAAAGTAACAAAACCTGGAGCTAACAGTTCATGAGTGTTCACTATATTATTATAAAACAAGCTCCATAAATGTTATATATATATTACTTTGTACATGTCAAATATAACATAAAATACACTAATGGGTTAAAAGGAGTTCTGTTTCTGAGTAGAGTTGTTATTCTGAACCTCTATGTTCCCAACTGGAACAAATGGAAAGGCTAAACAAAATATTTTTAAAGAACCTGTTTGAAGGCAAGAGAGAGCTCAAATAGTGGTAATTTGCAGGGCAAAGTTTTAAAAGAGGACAGTAATCAAGAGATTTGAGTCTGGTACTAAAATTGCTTTTCTCATATAAATGATAGCTGATTCTGAAAGTGAAAGAGGGTGAGAGGTTGAGCAATGTTTCAATTACTGTCAGAGAGCTAGAAGAAAAAAAAATGTAGAATTTTGAGCCTAATATAGAGTCGAGTCCATGTTAAACACCCTAGACTTTTGGAAGGGTCCCAAATAAAAACAGCCTAGAGACAAAATGACCAGAAAAAGAAATAAGCCTCTCAAAAACTGAAGCCCAGCTTCCAATCACTGCATTCTTGACTGAATGAATGTAATTTGACAATAGCTCGACTGCTTGTCAGAAGCAAAAAGAAATCCTCTTTGAAAGAATAATAAAACCATTATACATTTCCTTGTATAGCACAGGGAAATATATACAAGATCTTGTGGTAGCTCATAGCGAAAAAAAAATGCAACAATGAATATATATATGTTCATGTATAACTGAAAAATTGTGCTCTACACTGGAAATTGACACAACATTGTAAAATGACTATAACTCAATAAAAAAATATTAAAAAATCATCTAGAGCATCAAATTATCTCTACAAATTTTTTGTACACAAAGTCTACCACTCAATCAAAAATATCATGTGTGCAAGATGAGACCTGACCAAAAATTAGGCAAAAAAACAGATGAGAAAAAAAGCCACAAAAGAACCAGATGCTGAGGCTAACACACAAAGACCTTAACATAATTAACTGGATGTTCAACGACTATGAGAAGCAAAAGAATTCTGGCAGAGAACTAACAACTATTATTTTAAAAGTATAAGGAAATTATAGAATGAAAGTATGTAACAAGTGCAATTAAGAATTCAATTTTATGGGTTTAACATAAGATTAGACAAATGTGAAGGGAGGATTAGTAAACTCAAAGATGGGTGAGAAGATAATAAAACTGAAGCATAAGGAGGCAGAAAAGCACAGGCATACTTCGGAATTATTGCAGATATGGTTCTAAACAACGGCAATAAAGCAAATACTGCAATAAAGCACGTCACACATTTTTTGGTTTCCCAGTGCATAGAAAAGTTATGTTTACACTATAGTGTAGTCTATTATGTGTGCAATAGCATCACGTCTAAAAAAAAAATGAACATAACTTAATACAAAAATATAAAACTAAAAAAAGTACAATAGTAATATTAATAGTAATGACTGCTCAGGTCCTTTGCCCATTTTTAAAAATTGGGTTGTCTTTTTGTTAAGTTGTAATTGTTCTTTATATAGTCTAGATATAAGTCTCTTATCAGGTACATGATTTGCAAATATTTTCTCCCATTCTGTGGGTTGACTTTTCAACACTTTTTTTAATTGATAATTTTTTTTAAAAAGGAGAGATAACTGGCATATAACATTAGTTTCAGGTGTACAATGAAGATTTGATATTTATATATGAGTGTGTGCATGTACATATATAAATAGTGAAATGATCAGCACAATGTATCTAGTTATTACCCATCACCACACAGTTACAATTTTTTCTCCTGTGATGACAACTTGTAAGATCTATTATCTCAACAACTTTCAAATACACACTATAGTTTAATCACTACACTCATGACGCTAAACTTAAATTCTTTGACTTACTCATTTTATAACTGGAAGTCTGTATCTTTAGACTCCCTTTACCCATTTCACCCACCCTCCATCCCCCACCTCTGGTAACTACCAATCTGTTCTCTGTATCTGTAAGTTCACGGTTTTTTCCTTGTTATTGTTATTTGGTGTTTTTTAGATTCCACACAGGAGAGACATCACATGGTATTTATCTTTCTCTGCTTGACTTATTTCACTTAGCATAATATCCTCAAAGTCCATCCATGTTGTTATAAGTGACAACATTTTCATCTTTTTTTATGTATAAAATATACATACTGTATATATACACCACTTTTTCTTTATCCATTCATCCACTGATGGACACTTAGATTGCTTCCATGTCTTGATTATTATAAATAATGCTGCAATGAACACGAGGATGCAGATATCTTTTTGAGTTAGTGTTTACATTTGCTTTGGATAAATACCCAGATGTGGAATTACTGGTTCACATATTTTTATTTATAATTTTTTTTCCTATTTTTAATTTTTGGAGGGTCCTCCATACTGTTTTTTTATGGTGGCTGCATCAATTTACATTCCCACCAACAGTGCAGAGGGGTTCCTTTTCTCCACATCCTCAGTAACACTTGTTATTTGTCTTATTTATACTAGCCACTGTAATAGGAGTGAGGTGCTATCCCACTGCGGTTTTGACTTGCATTTTCCTGTTGATTAGTGATGTTGAGCACTTTTCATATAATTGTTGGACACTTGTTCATCTTCTCTAGAAAAAAATGTCTCTTGAGGTCCTATCCCTCTTTTCTAGTCACAAAAATTATTTTTGCTATTGAATTGTATGTGTTCTTTATATAACTGAGATATTAAATCCCTTATCAGATACATGATTTTCAAATATTTTCTCCCACTCAGTAGGTTTCCTTTTCATTTTGTTGATATTGTCCTTTGATACACAAAAGTTTTAAACTTTGATGAAGCGCAATTTATCTAGTTTTTTACTTTGTTGCTTGTACTTTGGATTTCATATCTATGAATAATTGCCAAATCCAAGATTATAAAGATTCTCCATGGCTTTTAACTGTTACTTTTGTTCTAAATCATATGTACATAATCTACTCTATTATGTTTCATACTTTCTTAATTATTGGAAGAAGGTATGATATCTAGTAGGTTAAGTCCTCCGCATGTTGTGAACCATGACTTCTGCTGCTGCTACTCCTAGTCCTACTATGACTACATCATCATCATCATCTTCTTCTTCAAGGTGGTTTTGGCTGTTCTTAGCCTTTACATTTCTACTGAAATTTTACAATCAGTTTGTATCTTTCTCCCTATACCACTCTACCTCAACACACCTCACTGGAATTTTGATAGGGATTGTGTTGAATTATAAGTTTGGACATAATTTTCATTATTATATTATCACCTTCCCATTCCATGGTATTATAATCCTGAGCTTCCCATTTCATTAAGACAGTATACATCTTAGGTAGTCTTAAATTTTTCTGAGTAATGTTTCTTAAATACTTATGTAGAGTTCTTGCTTATCTTTCTTAAGTATGCTCTTAGGCATTTCATGGTTTTCGAAGCTACTGTAAATTTAATTTTTAATGGTTACTAATTTCTAATTTCTTACTGTTGGCATGTAAATATAAAGTTATTTCTTTTTTATATTGATTTTAAATCCTGGGATCTTGTTAAAGACAGTTTTTAATTCTATTAACTTTCACATTCTTTGCAGTTCTCTCCTTTCACTATTATATCATTTGTTCATAATTACAGCTTTTTTTCCCCATTCTTAATGCCTTTTATTTATTTTTCTTCCTTATGTAATGTTTCTTCAAGATGATACAAGTGGTAATAATAGTGGACATTTTTATCACATTTCCAATCTCAGGGGGAAAAGACAGACTAACAGCTAATAGAAGACTTGAAAATTTCATCTAAATGTCATACACAGAAGTGTACACAACACAGTTCTGACATACTTTCTGACAAATCTGTCTTTTACTTAGAAAAGTCTACATGTAATGTAAATAGTGATTTGGGTTAATCTGCCATTCGATGTTTAATTTCAGCTTGTTCTATCAGTTCTGTGTTCATGCTCCTCTTCTTTCTTGCCTTATTTTTGATTACATATTTTTATTCCATTTTCCCCTTTACTGGCTTGTTTGTTTTACACTTCCCTATTCTTTTGGTAGTTGTCCTACAGAGCAGTGACTTTAACTTACTGAAGGCCAATACTGAAGGCCAGCTATTATGTCTTAAAACTTTCAGAATAGCAGATTCAGTATTCCAAAGAAACTTAAAATACTTTAATTCCCTTTATACTGTGATACTTGTGTTCTTGTTCACACAAGATCACTCCTGTTTTTATCTTATACAATTAATATTTACTTAGATTTAGCAATATATTTTTCTCTTTCTCTCACTTTTCATTTTTTTATCTATGTGATGATTTGCTTTTTACCCAAAGAATTAAAGTAGAAATTCTTTTAGTTGGGATAACTCCTAATGAATTCTCTGTTTTTGTTTGTCTGAAAATATCTTTATTTTTGCCTTCCCTTCTTAAAGGATATTTTCTCCAGTTTAGAATTCTAAGGCTGGTACATTTCTTCTGCTCAATAATTTGAAGATATTATTCCATTATCTTCTATTTTCTTTTCCCTTCAAAGTCAGGTGACAGCCTCGTCCCTTTGAAGATTTTCTGTCTATTTGCTGTGCAAACTTTTAATCTTTTTTACTTTGATTGGTTTCTGGTTTCACTAGGATATATCTGGGTATTCGTTTGGTTGTATTTATCCTACTTTGGGCTGAGAGCTTTTCCTGAATTTACAGCTTTGATGTTTTCCATAAATTCTGGATAATTTTCAGGCATTATCACTTCAAATACTATTTCCGTTTTATATTCTCTTTCCTTTCTTACTGCAATTCTAATTACACGCTCTAAACATACAGTATCTTTTTGCTGTGACCTACCTGTCTGGCACACTTTTGTACACAGGCAAAACTTGTTTCATTAGGCTTCACAGATATTGCATTTTTTACAAATTGAAGGTTTGTGGCAGCTCTGCATCTAGAAAGTCTATCAGCACCATTTTCCCAACAGCATTTGCTCATTTCCTGTCTGTGTGTCACATTTTCATAGTTCTCGCAATATTTCAAATCTTTTCACTATTGTTATGTTTGTTACAGTGATCTGTGATCAGCAATCTTTGATGATACGATTGTAATTATTTTCAGGCATCACGAACCACACCTGTATACTTAACAATAAAAGTTGTGTGTGTTCTGACGGCTCTAAGGACTACCTATTCCCCGTCTTTCTCCCTCTCCTCAGGCCTCCCTATTTCCTAAGACAGAGCAATATTGAAATGCAGCCAATTAATAATACAATGGCCCCTAGGTGTTCAAAAGAAAGGAAGCATTGCACGTCTCTTACTTTAAATCAAAAGCTAGAAATTATTAAGTTTAGTGGCAAACGTATGCCAAAAGCTGAAAGCAGCTGAAAGTTAGACCTCTTGTTGCAAGAAACCAAGTTGCGAATGCAGAGGAAAAGTTCCTAAAAGAAATTACAAGTGCTACTCCAGTGAACACATGAATGATAAGAAAGCAAAACACCCTTATTGCTGACATGGAGGAAGTTTTAGCAGCCTAGACAGAAGATCAAGCCAGCCACAACATTTCCTTCAGCCGAAGCTTAACCCAGAGCAAGGCCCTAACTCTCTTCTATACTGTGAAGGCTGAGAGAGGTGAGGAAGCTACAGAAGAAAACTGTTGAGGCTAGCAGAGGTTGGTTCATGATGTTTAAGGAAAGGAGTTGTCTCCATAACAAAAATGCAAGGTGAAGCAACACGTGCTGATGTAGAAGCTGCAACAAGTTATCCAGAAGATCTAGCTAAGATAATTAATTAAGGTGGGTATGCTAAACAACAGATTTTTCAACATAGATGAAACAACCCGATAATGGAAGGCAATGCCATCTAGGACTTCCATAGCCAGAGAGAAGGTCAATGCTTGGCATCAAGCTTCAAAGGACAGGCTGACTCTCTTGTTAGGGGCTAATGCAGCTGGTGACTTTTAACTGAACCCAATGCTCATTTACCATTCTGAAGGTCTGAGGGCCCCTGAGAATTATGCTAAATGTACTCTGCCTGTGCTCTACAAATGGAACAACAAAGCCTGGATGACAGCACAACTGTTTACAACACAGTTTACTGAGTATTTTAAGCATACTGTTGAGAACTCCTTCTCAGAAAAGAATATTGCTATAGAATTATCACTGCTCTTTGACAATGCACCTGGTAACCCAAGAACTCTGATGGAGATGTACAATGAGATTAACGTTTTCATGTGTGCTAACACAACATCCATTCTGCAGCCATAGATAAAGGAGTAACTCTGACTTTCAAGTAAAGAAATACATTTTGTAAGGCTAAAGCTGCCACAGACAGTGATTCTTCCGATGGATCTCGGCAAACTAAATTAAAAACCTTCTGGAAAGAATTCATCATTCTAGATGTCATTAAGAACACTCATGATTCATGGGAAGAAGTCAAAACGTCAACATTAACAAGAAGGTGGCCAAGATGGTGGAGTAAAAAGACCCTGAACTCACTTCCACCCACCAGCACACCAAAATTACAACTATTTAGAGAACAACTATCTATGACAACAACCTGAAACAAGCAGAAAAGATTTCCCACATGTTAAGATATAAAGAAGGAACCACAACAAGAGGGGTGGGGATCCAGTATAGTCGAGACCCACACCCCTCGGTAGTTGACCCATAAACAGAGGATAATCACAATTGCAGAGGTTCCCCCCCTCAGAAGCAAGGTGTCCAGGCCCCACATAGGGCTCCTCAACCCAAGTAGCTCTGCACTCAAAAGATGAACCCCCAAAACATCTGGCTGTGAAGGCCAGTGGGGTTTGTGTACAGGAGGGCTGGAGGGCTGTAGGAAACAGAAACTCCACTTTAAAAGAAAAAAAAAAAAGACTACACACAAAATCTCACATACTCTGAGTCTCAATATAGAGGCAGTAATTTGAAAATATCTGAGTCAGACATACTTGCTGATCTTGGAAAGCGTCCTGGAGAGACAGAAGTCAACTAGGACTTTCCCTGGGGACACAGAAAATGGCAGCAGCCATTTAGGGGGGTTTATTCTACCACGCAGACACTGGTGCTGGCAAGCACCATTTTGGAGTCCTCCCTCTAGCCTGTGAGTGCCAGGGGCTTACCCATACACTAACAGGTTGGCACCAGCCATGGGATGCCCAGGCTGTTCAGCCAGCTCTGCAGGGACCCAGCCTACTCAACAGTGACACGAGGCAGGGCCTTGCAGCCAACTGCACCAAGGGCCAGCTCTGCCTACCAGCATGTCCACAGTGGCCAGCCTCACCATAACAGAAGGGCCCACAGAGCCACATGGGGGCACCCTTACAGTATATAGCTCTGGTGACCAGAGGGGTGTGTGCTGCTGGGCCCCATAAGATGTCTCCCACATAAGGCCACTTCTCCAAGATCAGGAAATGTAACCGACCTACCGAATACATAGAAATAAAACAGAGAATGAGGCAAAATGAGGTGAGAGAGGAATATGTTCCAAATGAATAAACAAGACAAAACCCCAGAAGAACTAAGCAAAGTGTAAGCAAGCAATCTGCCTGATTAAGAGTTGAAAGTACAAAGATGCTCAATAAATCTGAGAGAAGAAAGGATGAATACAGTGAGAAATTTAACAAAGAGTTAGAAAATATAATGTAGACCCAAGGAAGGGGAAAAAAATATATATGTGTGTATGTACATATCTGAATCACTATGTTGTACACCGGAAATTAAGACAACATTGTATATCAACTATACCTCAATTAAAAAAAAAAGACCCAAACAGAACTAAAGAATACAATAACAAAAAATACACACTAGAAGAAATCAACAGTAGACTAGATGATAGAGAATGACCGACAACTTTAAGACAGAGTAATGGAAATCACTGAACACTAAAAAGAAAAAAGAATTTTTAAAAATGAGGTTAGTTTAAGAGACCTGTGAGAAGACAAGGAGAAGAAAGACCTAAAAATGTACAGCTGTCTTAACTATTATCTCTACAAACTATTTTTCCATAGCAATTATTTTTTAAAGTTTTAAAAGCATTAAAATGCGGGATGGGAGTGGGTAATAACTCAGTGGTAGAGTATGTGCTTAGCATGCACAAGGTCCTGAGTTCAATCCCCAGCACCTCTGTTTAACAAAAAATTAAAATGTATTAATAGGATGGAAGAATAATCATGGATATGAAACATGTGTTAACATACCTACACACTTCAAAAACTGCATTTTAAGAGAAGAAACTTAATTTCATATTTTTTAGTTTTAATAAATCTTGTACAGTGCTGAGCACACAGCAGATACAAAATTGATGGTTATGTATGTGTCTGCATATGTGTGTATATCTAAATATACACAGATACATGCAGAGAATTCCACATGACTGTAAGAGGCTGATTCTTCCAGACCCAAACACACCTTGCCCCTAACACTCATAAATTGGAGAGAGAAAATAATTATTTCTTTCCCAATGTTTTCTCCCAGGCCTCTTTTAATTCTCTATTGTATGTAGGGAATGGAACAACTGTCATGACACCCATAGTGTGAACTAGCTTGTTAGTCTTCACATTTTTAAAAATAGACATCATTACAAAAATCAAACCCATATAAAGTTGAAATGGACAGAACTGGGTGATATTCTGTATTTACCAAGGAATATATTTCAGGTCATAGGCCTACACTTAACCAAAGAGATGTTTCACTGTTGTTTTACTTATAATGGAGATACAGTATGTTACAAAGACAGGAAAATCTAAAATAAGTCAGCCAAATTGAAGTATTATTTACATCACTTCACTTAACTCTTTGCTGCATAAAATTTTAGAAGAAAGCATTATGCAGAACACACACCTGAAAAATATACAGGGGGGAGGGTATAGCTCAAGTGGTAGAGTGCACACTTAGTACCTGGATTCAATCCCCAGTACCTTCATTTAAAAACAAACAAAAAGATAATAAATAAATCTAACTACCTCCCCCCTCCATTAATTAATTTAATTAATTAATTAAAATAAATACATTACCCGATCATTCATGAGGAGATCTTTCACAATGAAAGTAGCTACCAAAGACTTCAAAGGAGCAGCAAACTGATCTGGTGCGAGGAGAGCAATGTGACCGATAGTGACCAGCGGTGTTATGAGATGTTCCAGGTTGCTTGGATCTAGGCTCTTATGCAGAGGCTGAAAATAAGAAAAGGAAAATATATTCAACTCCATAAACATGCAAATAAACTGCTCACATATTTCATCTTCAAATGGAAAAAACTACAAAATTTCCAATATATGGTACAAGTAGTACCTCAAGCTTACATTTAAACTTTTACAGCTTATTTCTGTCTAGAAGGCATCATGTTTAAATGTTTTCAATTTTGCCATATTTTAGAAGTAGGTAAAGAAATATTTCGGCATGAAGAACCATATTATGTACCATATATTTTATGACTACATATATAAATATGTTAGAGGCTGCTAGGGCTCACCAATATCCACTTCTGTTCTACTTCCTGGACATAATAAGGATGCCTACACTTGTAGTCAGTTGAGGATATGTAAGTTCTGGTTAACAAAATGAAAATGGAAGTGAGGTATATATGCCATGCCTGCACTGAGGCAGATAGATATGAGCAGTTTATCTTCTCCACATCCTCTCTTCACTCACTGGCTAGTTTAATACCAAGGATCCAGTGGGACTCAAAGAGAAGCCACCAGTCAAGAAGGGTCTGTACGCTGAAGCCACTAGTTAGAATGCAATCCAAACACCCAGCTGAACTTTTCTCAGGAGTAAGAAATAAGCTTTTATTGTGTATAGTCACATGCATTTTTGTGGATTTTTACAGCATCAAATATTAAGTATCATAACTAATAAAATTATTTTTATTACTGTGACAGGAAACCCAACTATAAATACTCACTTTGCCATGACAAAAGAATGAGGTTCCTCATATACTCATATAAATTGATATCTAAAATATATCGTTAAATATTTAAAATAGGAAAATCAGAACACTGACTATAGTATGCCACTATTGGCATAAGGGGAGGGAGAAAGGGGACAAAATGTATGTGTATGTGTTTTTATTACTTGTATATGAATAAAATGTCTCCATAAAAGTACGTTACAAACTGGTAACATTGGTTGCCTCTGAGAAAAGAAACTTGCTAGCTGGGGATACAGAAATGAGGTGAAGGAGAAAACTTTTTACCATTTTACTATTTACTATTGAATATTTGTTTTGTTAACTTTTCATTTTGAAGCAAGTGAACATATTATCTATTAAAAATTTTAATGAACATTTTAATGAAAAATTGATCCTCTATCCTTCCACATTGAACACCAAGAATTTTAAGCTTGAAAAACAACACAAAACTATTCTCTCCCAACATACTGGGGCAATATGAGAGGTTTTGTTTAGTCATAAGTATATTTAAATGAGTTTACTTCTTGCTCTTCTTGATGATTTCCCTCAAAACCTCCACTGCACACCTAAATAACAGCTTGTTGTTCGTATTATAAACAAAAATCTGATAGTGTACTTTTTTCAATTCATTTATTATAATGTATGACAATTTTCCACAGTAAGCTAATAAAGTCACTTCTGAAAAAGCAAAATTAACGGCCAGACCCTGAATTAACAGTAATCTCATAAAGGCCAGCTATCTCTATGAAACCTTTTCTCAGAAAGCCTTCAAACTTGTATATTACAGTAGAAGGATTACAGATTAGATTCTTGTAAAGATGAAATAACAGATACCAAAATGAAAATAAAAGTACCCTAAAAGTTAAAGTTATTATTGGCATTATCCTCCTCGTCATCAACACTGGAAGGAACAAAAAGGAAACTATTCAAGAGAAACAAAAAAGCTTTCTAGAAATCAACATGAATTCTTTTAAGTTATTCTTTTATATTTAAAAAAAGCTACAGAAAATACCTCTAATCTCAAAACACACAAAATATAAAATAAATTATTATTTGCTATCTACCACCAAGGTGCTGTTTAATAAAGAAGACTAATTTTTTGCCTCTTTCAAGTCTTTAATACATGAAAACGTGACAAAATTAGCATAAATGTTTCTAAAATAGAGATAACAAGTCTAAATATTTATGGTGGACAGCTTCAGCATAATTTCTAAACTGTCTTGGCTTCATTCAAGGCTCCTAAACTAAAATTCTAAGTTACAATTTTATAGATTTTCTGCTTAGCCTCCATTTGCAGTAAGAATGCTAAAGACAGCCCCTGATTATAATAGATTATAATGAAATTGCAACTGCTTAGAAAGGGTAATGGTAATTCAAAGTATAGAAGAATATGAAATACATATCGAAAAGAAGGTCAGCAGATATTTGGTTCTGTCCAATATATCCATAAAACATCTGATGCACACCAAAAGCTCCTTGATATTTGGTCTTGTCCAAAACCATTTGGTATGGACCACATATGCTCATGGATGTCTTAGACAGGACCAAATTACAAGGACTTTTTGGTCTGGATCAAATGTTCTGCAAGGGAAAAGCCATGTTTTAATCTGACATAAAATTAGGTAATCATTAAAATGCAGACTTATCTACCTTACATTAAAATTAGTATTGATTTACAAAACCTCACACTTCAGTAGTATCTCATAAACAGAAATTTAATTTTCAAACCTATAAACTGACAGAATAACATCTATTACCTACTATCTGTAACTCTGATTTTATATGTAAATAATTAATGAAAAATAGTTTTCTAATGATAAATATATAAGGTAATGTCAAAAATATTACATAATCACTTGATTTCTGAATTTGAGTTAGCATTAAACATCTTAATAATCAGGTATTTTCAGATTTTAACCACTCATCAATACTGGTTATACTGATTCAAATTCTAAAAATATATTATAAAGTGATGCATCTCCAAATATGAACACCCTATAAAATCATTCATATTTGTTCATTAAGTATAAAATGAAACAAAAATTTTTTTTCTCTTTACCTCAAATATCTGCGCAAACTGGGTCTCTTTACTAGAAAATATCGCATGGATACAATGAATAGCATATTTGGCTTGACGGGGGGGTCCTTTTTTAGATTTGTGATGTAAAACAGGAAGCAAAGCTCTAAAAAAAAAAAGAAAGAAAGAAAGAAAACAATAAACCAGAAAAGTCAACATGACTTCCACTAGATACTTCAATGTTTATATTTTTTAAGTAATGTTTTGTAAGAACTAAAAAAGACTCATTTTCAATACCTATGATTTTGCTTTATAAATGTTCATATTAAAGTACAATACAAATGTAAGTATTTATTCCTTTTTACTTAATACTTATAAGTAAAAACATGGATGGTGACCCGTTTCTTCTTTCTAACATCATTTCCATTAGCCTTTTCTATTTTATTCTCACTGTTGTCACTCAAGCTAAGCTTCTGTCACCTTACACGTAAGACCACTGTAATGGAACCTAAATTGTTCCTATTTTCTCAAGTCTCTTCCTCTTCTAAGTCATCCTTCACTTTATGCCGAAACAACTTACATAAGAATAAAATGAGAGTTCAGGGAGGCCAAGGCAGCTATAACTTCTAGGGCAGAGTACCAAAGAGAAGAGAGCTATGAAAAGAGAAAGAGAACCTGAGTTCTGGAGATCTGAAGAGGGATAGCTGAATAATGTTTGGCTGAATAACGATCAGTGTCATGCAGGAGCAAAAACTACCCAAGACCAGGAAAAGAACGTTGGAAAACAGCAGGCCAAAAAATTCCTTAATGTGCACAGGGCTGGTAGTAATTTATGTTTCCACCAGCCACAGTAGAAAGACCATCTAATATGCAATCAGGAGAAAATTAATCAATAGAAACAGCCCCAGAAATGGTAAAGGGAACTACTAAATATGAGAAACACGATACCTCAAATGAAAAATACACACATAGAATTAAAAGTAGATTATATATTACAGAAGAAAAGGTAACTGAACTTAAAGAGAGCAATAGAAAGTATGGAAAATAAAAGGGGGGGGAAGACAGGAAAAAAATAAGAACAGAGCATCAGTGACCTCTAAGACAATACGAAGTAGTCAAAAGTACATTCAATTGGAGTCCCAGAAACCAAGGAGGTGAAGAGGAGAGAACGTTTCAAAAAAAACTGAAGACATAATAGCCAAAAAATTTCCAAATCTGTCTGAAATAAAGCCACAGTCCCAAGAATCTCAAAAAACCTCATGCAAAAGAAACAGAAATTAATCCATTCCAAGCCATATCATTATTAATTTGGTAAAAAAAAAAGTGATAAAAAGAAAAATCTCAAAAACAGTCAGAAAAGACACATTACGTATAGAAGAACAAAGAATGAAAGAGCATTTCATCACAAACTATGTGGTCCAGAAAATAATGGGGTGATATCTTTGAGGTACTAAACGAAAAAACTCTCAACGTAGAATTCTATTCTGAGCAAAAATATCTTTCAGGAATGAGGGTAAAACAGGGAAGGATATAGCTCAGTGCCAGAGCACATGCTTATTACCATGCACGAGGTTGTGGTTTGATCCCCAGAACTGCCATTAAATAAAAAATAATAATAATAAATAAGCAAATAAACTTAATTACCTCCCCCCCAAACAAGAATGAAGGTAAAATGAAAACGTTTTCAGATAAAGAAAAGCTAAGATAATTAATTATAAGCAGAACTATACTCTTAAGAAACATTAAAGTTATTCATGAAGAAAAATGGTACCAGATGAAAATATGGATAGATATCCAAAACATGAAGAGTGGCAGAAACGATAATATTTGTGTACAAGTGAAAGAAATCTGTCATTGTTTACTGAGATATATTAAATTGCTTAAAGCAAAAATATCAACAACATATTGTAGACTTTATAACATATATAGAAACAAAATATATGGCAACAAAAGCTTGAAGGGGGAAGGCATTAAAGTATGCTGCTGCAAGATTTTTACAATATACATTAAGTTGTATAATTATATTTGAAGTAGATAAGCCAATAGTAAGTTAATAAAACAAAACCATTAAAAATACTCAATTAATCCCAAAGACAGCAGGAATAGAAAGGGGAGCACAGAAAAGATGAAATGAAAACAAACATCAAGATGGTAGCTTTAAACACAATTATATCAATAATTACATTAGTCTAAATATTCCAACTGAAAGAGGGTGTGTCAAACTGGATTAAAACAACCAAAACCAAAATAAATCAACAAAAACAAAACGGAGACCAAACTACAAGATATTTACAAGAAATTCATTTTTAAAATAGAAAGACGGGAAGAAACGAAGAAAGAAAAGGAAAAAAGACAGAGAGGAGGAGAGGGGAAGGAGAGATGCCTTGAAAACACTAATATAAGTGAAAGTAGAAGTGGTAACACTACTTTCAAAGACTGCAGAACAAAGAAGATGACCAGGCACAAAGAGAAATGTTTCATTAACAACACTGTGTTGACAAAGCTGTAGGGAATCAGGTACACTGATACATTGCTAGAGGGTATGTGAAATGGTACAACCACTATGAAGGGAAGTGTAGCAATACCTAGCAGAATTATACATGCATTTCTTCTATGATATATCCACAAAATATTCTGCTAGTTTATGTAAAGAGAAAAAAAGCAAGTTGGAGAAAAGTATGTATAGTGTACTTTATCATTTATCTATCAAAGGGGGCATATGAACACATATATGCACTTAAACACATCTAGACAGATACGCATGGAAGGACCTCTATTCTAGTTTATAGGTAAGAAGGAACAGGGTAGAGAGTTGAGGAATAGAGGCTAGACTTCTTAGACTATATCTTGCTTTTTCAGACTTGTCTTTAAAACCAGAAAATATTTCATATAATTAAGAAATATAATTTTTTAAAAGTAGCCTTAAAAATAAAACAAATGAACAGAAGTGTGGATCTATCTGTTGGCATAAGTAAATTTAAAACACAGGAATTTGACTGTAAATTCCTAATGTGATACACCTAACATACAAAAGAGAACTACCTAAACAAGTAAACAGATGTTTTTAGGAAACACATTGGTGGTGCTACTACTATTCTGAGACCCTTAAGTATTTATTATGGGATAATTCAAATAATTTATGATGTAATATCATAGTTTTATCACTCTGTGTTATCTCAGCATAGGGAAAAAGAGATACAAATATAAAACTGAAGAGGCTCAATAAAAACCTGGTAGTTCTGAATTTGAACCGAAATAATCAATACAAACACACAGTGCATTTTATCTTCCCAAAAACTTATTTTAGCCGTGTCCACTGAACTGTCCTAGAAAAGTGACCCACACATTAGCAATCAGTACCTACAAAATTCACATTCTGATTTCTTAATACTACTCCCATTAAAAGGCGCCAAGGCTGCCTGAAGAAATGGCTGGTTCCGGGTCCGTGGCAGGACATGCATAAGATGGGCCTGCTACATTTTCTCATACTAGATTGTAAAGACATTACAAAGATCAGTGCAGTTATTCAAAAGGATTCAGAGGTCAACCTGAACAGCCTCCTGGGCATAGATGGGACAATGTGAGCATCAGAGTGATCACTGCAGTTGACTGAAACACAAATACAAGTAAATTCCTGAGTTTACAATGATACCTTTAAGAGACAACAACAGCGAACTGGACACAAGTGGAGGATGCTAGTAAACTCCTCATTCTTTATTCTGAACGCTGTTCAATAACACAAAATAATCAAGCACTTATCCTGCCTTTCCTAAATAAGTGTAACACTGGGGAACCAAAGAATAGATGAGACATTCCTCTTTATAAAAGTATTCAGCTAACAAGTGATGAAGGAATGACAGAATACCACCACTGATTACTAAGTATGATCAGTTGCTAACATCATAAAAAGAGAAATAACCAAACATTATGTGCCTCTTGACAGAAAAGCATACCACTATCTACAAAGTGGTCCTGGAGCAAAAAATAGTTGAACCAGAATCTAAGCAGACCTCTGGATTCAACTATCACTTTACAGAAAGCACAGGGAAACCATTAAAGCATGCCAAAGGCATACAATTAGCAAAAATCAGTCTATGTGAAACTCTGTAAGAGAAGCAACCTGGTTTCTTTATCTGACACAAAGAAAGAAGAGAACTGAAGGGGAAACCTACAAGTGACAAGGGACTTCAGAGACTTATCAACCAAAGCAATGTAGAAACCTTACTTGGATTCCGATTCAAAAAAACCAAACTTAAAAAAAAAATTACTAGGGTGGGGGGAAGGGGGATTGGTCAGTGGCACGAGGTCCTTCCTGGGCTCAATCCTCAGGACCTCCATTAAAAAAAATTAAAATTAAAAAAACTATGCTTTCACCTAAAAACTTACATTTTTGAGAAAATTAATTGCATATTATTAGCATTAAGCAATTATTACTAACTTTGTTTGTGATAAAAGTATTGTGATTTTTTAAAGAGTTCTTACCTTTTAGAGATACTTAGATATATAGATGAAATATACAGTCTGGGATTTGTTCTCAAATATTAAGGGAATGAGGGAGTGTGTAGCATTATAAACTAAACAAAGAGGCAGTAAGTTATTCATATATAAGTTACATGGGAGTTTGTTCTAATATTCTATCTACTTCTATATATGTTTGAAATTTTCAATAAAAGATGTAAAAAAACAATTTGAGTTTCACCAAAATGCTATCTTTTTAGTCTATGATTTGTGGCTTCTTTGTGAAATAAAAAGACACTATTTTCTGGTTACTTCAGTAACTAAACTCCTCAGATAAGACCTATCTTCTCAGGAATCACTTTACAATACAAACACTCATAATCTCATTTCTTGGTAATCAAGTGAAAAATTAAAGGTCACACACAAGTAAGAATCAACTATGGCTAAGACTTTCTAAGTTAGTATGAGAAATTTTAACCTCATCCAATGTGTTGGATACTCATTTGAACAGAAAACAGAAATTAACCAAAACAATAAAGAAGAGAAAAATTACAAGAATTCTGAAGTCCCTGGCAGTCTGAGAAGTTAGTGAAATGTACATGAAGCAACTACCTTCTGACTGCTTTTTATAATAAAGTTTCTATTAAAAGAAATCCTTTAATCATCTCATTAAATTGATTTTCTTCTTTCAAGTTTTCTTCCCCTGATGAAAATCATAACCATGCAGAATGCAAAGTTGAAAAATACATAGAAAATACTAGAGAAAAAACTCAAAATTCCACTACCCTGAAAAAATTACTGTTAACATTTTGAGGAACATACATCTGAAATTTCCCTATACATATATTACATAAATGAGAATACAAAATATTATTTGGCAACATTTTTCACCAATGTTGCAGAGAACCTCCTATGTCAAGTACTGCCAACTACTATCCTTTTCAATGGTCACACAAGCTTTTCAGTGGACAGTTACATCACAACCAATCTAACCAATCTAATCAATCTCCTACCGATGAGCATTTAGATGGTCTATTTTTTTTCTCTACTACAAAACCATGAACACCCCTGTTATTAATCTACTGTTTCTGAGCTTTAAACCTATCCTGTTATCTGCTCTGAGATCACATTTCCCAGACTCCCTCAAGAGCTGGCAGGTTCTTCCAACAAGAGGCACTACAGTTCTTTAGGCCTTCTGTGCAGCAGCTGCACTGCCCTTCTGCAACAGCCAGCCACCCCTACTCTGACAGGCGGGCAATGGTGACAGGGCTCTCCCACCCACCGGGCAGTCCTTAACACCACCACTTCTCCCCAGTTGTTCCACCAGCCCTAAGGGTGGTAGCTGCTTCCCACTAATTCATAATCTCTGGGTTATCAAAGCAACTTTTTGTTCTTTTCATGTTTAAAATATCTGTATTATTTATTTATGTTGAAAGTACCTGATATGGTTTCTGTTTCTCTGACCGGACCCTGAAGCATACAATCATTATGTAGACATCTTTTCTAATTATCTCTGGGGCAAATTTCTAAAAGTGAAACTGCAGTATAAAAGATCACACACATTTTAAGTTGGTATGCATTACCGTATTACCAACCTAAAAAAGCTGCATCAATTTATACTCCAATCAAGAGAGCATCATTGGCATGCTAAGTGTTAGAGCACAGCGGTATTTTCATTTCTTATTTTGGTTTTTTGTGTCCCCTCTCTTTTCTTTGGTGAGCCTGGCCAGAAGCACATGGATATTTTTATCTATATTCTCCTCCACTACTCTTAGTAGGTATAAATCATACCTCATGTGATGAAGGATTTCCTGTTTATAAACTTCCTGTTCATTCCCACGCTAATATTCTGCTGTGAGACATGTTTGTGATTCCTTTGTTAAGAATCTTTATACATTACAAATACTAACCTTTTCTAAAGTCATACACATTAAAAATAGCTTCCCAGATATCAGTTGTGTTTCTTTCAGTATTTCGTAATTTTTGCTTTTATCTAAATAGTATTCTCCCTCATGAAAATATAAGGGCAGAGACTTAAGCTGTCCTGCTCATTTCAACAACCTCAATACCTTATATACAGTGAAGGCTCTATAAATATTTGTTCAAAAAAAGAATTTTTAGAACTCGAATTGCTCAATATTTCATTTATGACTTGGCATTAATGTCCCTTCTCCTACCAACAAGAAAAAAGAAGCTGAAGAAATGTACCGATTACCAATTCTTCTATTAATTTGTTTTATATATATTTAAAATCTTAGATAAAAATTTTGTAAAATAAAATCTTATATAAAGAAATAATTTTTAGTTCATCTGGAATATATGTAAAATCAAGTATGAAGTCTCCATTAATTTTTCTTTTTTTATTTTCTACACTGAGGTGGTGTTAGTTGTTTATTTTATTTTAATGGAGATACTGGGGATTGACTCCAGAACCTCACCACACATGCTAAGTATGTGCTCCCCACCACTGAGCTATTCCCTCCCCCCTAATTTTCCTTTTAAAACAGCTTGTCAGTTATTTATTTGGATAATTTAAGTTTTCTTCATTTCCTCATTAAATATTATACTCCTCCACAATGTTATAGAGTTGTATGGGTTGTAAATTTCTTGTATACTTTACTTGTAAATCTTCTTCTGATTTTTACATACTTATTTTGGCTATCTTTTTTTTTTTTTTTAGTAATTTTTCAGTTGATTGTCTTGGGTTTTTCCAAGAAATATGATGTTTGTTTCCTCCAATACCTGCACCTCTTATTTCACTGTCTCATGTAATTACATTGGCTAATGTTTCCAACATTCCAAAACAATGTTAAATCACATCAGAGATAATGTATTTTCTCATTTTGTTCTTGATTTTACTGGGAATGCTTCTAGTGTTTTACTACATGATAGTACCTATTGGTATGAGAGGTGTGAAGGCATTTTTATCCTATTTTATTAGGTTTAATTATAAATACCCTGATTTTCTTTTTTATCAGAGGCCCTTTTAGCAACTGTCAAAATGATCTATTGTGTCTTTTTCCTTTTACTTACTTATATAATGAATTATAACACAAATATTAGGCTTACTAATAGTAACTCTCTTTGTATTCCTGGAATTAACCACATTTGGCCATAGTATATTCTTGTTTTAATGTAGTAAACTCTTTATGATAATATTTTATGTACAATTTTTGCACCAATATTAGTAAGATGTGTCTTAGTTTTCCTTTGGAGGGATATCGTTTATCAGGTTTTAGCATTCTTGCCAGTTACCTTGGCTTTGTAAGAAATAATCTACATGCTTTCTTCCCGCCATGCTGTGAACAATTGAAAATAAGAATTCCTGGTTTTTTGTAGATCTGAAATATCTCCTTTAACATAACTTTTATTGGCACTTATTACATTATTAATAGTAGTAAAGGGTAATTTTTCCAAATTCTTTTATAAGTATGGCCTATTAGGTTTTTTCCCTTCTCTTGTCTTGAGCCAATTTTATTTATCTACATCACCCTTAAAAAAAAAAATCCAGGTTTTCAATATCTAAAACAGAGATACAGCCACATCTAAAGCTTAAATACTGAGAGTAGAATGGTATGAAAAGACAAATCAGAGATATGCAAACAAGTAGAAAACGAAAGTTGGATTTAGAGGCACAAGCAAAACTGAATGCAAAGGGGAAAAGCATACAACTTGGCAGACAGAGTGACCTCACAATAAAAAAGGCGTAATACATTTCCTAAATCCTTGAATCCTAAAAAATAGTCTTCATTTGCCCTTACTTAAGCACAACTTGACTAGTTAGCTAACGCGTTACATTATTTTTATCCATCAAAACTCTCTAGCTGTTGAATCATTAACTTCAGAAATCTTAAGTGGTTGAAAAGAAATAAGCTGGTCTCATGACTTTTCCGTTGTACATGATCCACTTTTTTTCTTGATATTTGGGGTACCACTTCTGTAATCTCTGAAAATTCAGTAAATTCCATCAGGATATTATCCTAAAACATGAGCCTTCTTGATCTCTAGGTTATGTTTTCATTCATTCTAAACAAGTTTACTATTATTTTTAAGAAATATTTTCCATTTCCCATTATTCTGTTGTCTTCTGCACAGAAACCAATTATGGCTTTTTAATATCTGCAATTCCCTTTACTTGCCTTCATTTCTTTGCCCACTATTTCTACATTCTATGCAGTTTCCTCAAGCTCAATTTCTACCTTCCTGATTACATCTTCTTTATTGTTCAGTCTGCTCCTTGCTGTTTATAATTACATTCTATAATACAAATACGTTCTTGCTCTTCTTTATCCTTAGTTCTGCCATTTCCCTTTTTATGTTATCTTATTTTTGTTCTCTCTTTTCTTCCATATGTCATTTGCTATTTAACTTTCTTGGCAGTTTAGAACAGTCAAAATCTTCTTTTGTCCTACAAAAGTTCAATTCTTCCGAAGTGTTAATCAGCTATCTTTTTAATGTAAAAATATCTGCATAGGTTTCATGTTTGTTAATTTATTTGCATTCTTGTTAACTCATTTTTGAATTAGAGAAATTATCTCTGGCTCTGCCATTCAAACAAAAACGCAGATAGTGTCTTCCTGATGACTGAACAAGGAACACGTGTCTTAAAAAATTAACATCAAAGCTCCCAACTCAAAACTACACCTGCTTAATCAGCTGGATAAGTAGCATGCAGGAGGGAGTTGGGACTAAAGGTAGTGAGCGCTTTATTTCTGTGTAATTTCTCTCCAAGTGTGCTTGAACTCTTCCACTGAGACCCAGCTCCACTTGGACAATGGCCATATCCTATGTTATAAAGGGACTCTAAATTTTGGCACATCTGCCTACTTTGGGGTAAGCCAGACTCCTGAGAGACTTGCTGAGTCAGAATGAAACCCATAATTCACCATCATTTCAGTTTAGTGGGTCAGCACTTTATTTTTTTCTGTTCCTGTAAAGTTGGTAATAAGACATTTGCTTTATAATTCTACTCTAAACCTTACCTCACCTCTAAGCTTTGCTCCTCCTGTTAAGAAGGAGGTCAGCACAAAGAAAATTGGTATGACCAAAGTCTTTCCTTTAGTTCTATTCTAGCTGGTTTTCCTTATTTCTCTCAAAGCCTGCCCATACCTCAGTCTTCTCCCTCTAAATTAGCAAATGACAGAACACTTACTAAACATTCCCATATATACCAGATTCAGGGATATGTGTATCAGTTGTGAATGTTCTCACATTCAATTCAATCTAAATGGCTTATCTAGCACCAGTTCTGTTCAGTCTTAAGTCACTTCTACTTAGATATATTTTTCTTTTGGTTCTTTTAAATTGTTACGTGAATTCAAAGGAAGATAATTTAATAAACATTCATTTAACTCTATCATTTTTCCTCAACATCAAATCACCCAATTTAATAATTTAAAACATAAAATCTGCATACATATTTTATCTCCTGGAAGACATATACTGTGAGTTATTCATTGAGAACAGTGCACACACACAGCAGGTATTCATTATCAGTTGAGTTAATTCTCCTCATAAGAGACATATGAAATATACTCAGCATATAAATAAAATAATTTTAGGTACTTCAGTTCCATATTAAAGCAGCATATGTTTTAAAATGCCCTTGTGTGTTCTAAAATTTCGACCTTGCTCTTGTAGTTCTCCTACAAATATATCAAACAATGTTTCTTTAAAAGGTACAAGGAAAGTCAATCTACAATGAAAATAAAAACTTCCACTGAATAAATCAAAATAAAACTTGTTCAAAGCTCTAATCAAGAAAGGAACTGTGTCATAATGGATATGGCACTACAGGCACTGCAGACAAACAAGCCTGTATTCAAATCTTCACTCTGTTTCTTGCTAGTTATATGACCTAGAACCATTCAGCTCAAGTAAACATTAGATTCCTCATTTGGAAGATTAGGGTAATTCCCACACTTCACTGAATTGTTACAAGGTTTAAATGAGATAACATAATAAGTGCATATTCTGTAAATGGTAGTTATATACAGTTTATACATATACATATACCTCCAAACTCTGATCTCTGACCTGGATAGGAGAGTCATAGCTCCATTCCAAAGGGAAATTCATGCCCTAGACTCCCTTAAAAATTAAGAAGTTAGTTCTAAACAGTAAAGTTTCTTACCCTTGCCGAAGAGCATAACTGTTAACAAAATGCTGGTATGTTTCAATTATCATTTAAGTAATGTTTTCGTCCCATGTATCAGATTTCTAGAACTAAGTTCACATGAACAGGAAGGAATAACAAAAAGTGTACCTGAGCTTCTAAAAACTAGCTCTGTCCACAGTCTCTTTCTGCGGAAAAGCACCATAAGTAACTCTTCAACATAAAGACGCGTGGTACCCTAACCACTAACCAGACCAATGAGGCAGAGGTAAAACCGATCACCAGTGACTATGGCAATGCCAGGACCAACTATCAGATATGCTCTCCAGTAACGTGGAGGAAAGATGTACATAGTGAAGCAAGCAGGGATCCATAAACAATAAAGATTTATTATTATAGAATTTTGAACAATAACTAACCACTATTAGAGATCTCCAGGTCAACAGCACAATTTCCAATTCTTGGAAATACCAGGACAAAGACATGCGCACACACACAAACACACTGCTGTCAGGATGCTTATTCTGTGCTTCCCTGCTTCCCTGCATCAAATAAAGTACTATTTCTGAAAATTTTCAATCCAATATGCATAATCACAGAAAGAAGTAAAGAGTGCTATGGACAATCCTTTGGAATTTCCCAATGGACCTTAAATTCACATGAATTGTTTATTCTGTGCCATAATATGCCAAGGAACTGTTTTATTGTAAAACCATTGTCATTAAAATCTTTAAGCAAACTGATACTTCAAAAAGAAATGTCATGTTCACTCCACTAAATTTTCTGATCTTCTATAATTTTTCATTAATCTAAAATACCAATCAATGCTTCTCGTGGGAAATAAGAATCTAAACTGAACAGTATAGATTTAAGATAACCTAGACATTATTTTCTCAAAACTTAAAAGATTCAAACTACATATAAATCAAGAAACAGTAAGTTACTTTTCTATCTTCCAGAGTATCTATCAGAATAAACTCAACTCACGATCTGATGTGTGGGAAATCCTCTTCAATTTTGCTTCCTGTGTTTTTGAAAATCTGGAGTGCAGCTTCTGCTACTTTTTCATCATCCATTTTCAGACAAGCCAGGAGAGACTCAAATGTTTCAGCAGAATGAAACGAGATGGGATGTGTAAATGAGAGTACCTAAAAAATTAGTCATTAAAAAATTGATCTGTAAATCCTTTTCACCTTTATAATATAAATCTACAATATTACATATTAGAAATACAAATCAAAATACAAAAATAATTATGCTAAAAAATAAGAGCACTATAAATAAAATTTAAAACTTACTCAAATATATAACAGAAATGTTCTTGTGTAGGAAAACTGCACAATTTAAAGAAACTCTTTCTTCAAAATTAAATTACACATTATTATAATTCTATTCAGAACAATTTGGATTTGGTTAATTTTGAGGGGGGACTGGAGGGAAATGAGGGTAGGAGAAAAGTAAAATAAGAAGATAGAATTTAACAAAATAACTCTTTTTCTAAATAAAGGTCATTAAAAGAGATTACCTAACAACATTTTTTGAAGAAAATAATCTAGGGAAGGAACAGGGTAAAACACCAAATAGCAAAAAGATATTATAAGGTTACAATAATCAAATCAACATGGTACTAACATTACAAGAAACATAAAAAAGAAAAAAGAAAGCAATAAATAGACCCTAGCATATATAAGAATTTAATATTATACAGAGTGTAACAAATTATAAAGAAGCCAACAAAAAAACTGAGAATGGATGGGATTTTTAGTAAATAGTTTTGGTAAAAGTGGGTAGCTACTTGGAGGAAATCAAATTAGACTCACCCTCACAATACACATTTTTAAAATAAATTTTACAGGGGTATGTTTCAGACTTAAAAGTCAACTTTGTGAAGACAGGTACCTTAAACAGAATTATACAGAATACGATTTCTTGGTAAAGGAATTTGACAAATATTATCTCTTCAAGAACTATGAAATGGTCATTCTCTTTGACCCAATAATGCCTTTCTAGAATTACAAAAAAAAAAAAAAAAGACAAGAGATCGTAGATATATTTATTTTTAGCAGTGATTATAAGAATAAAATTAGAAAAATCTAAATATCCAACAAGAGGAAAATAGGAACAATATGATACCCCAAAACTGAACTAATCACTATTCCAAAAAATGATTATTATTATTTTTACTATGAGCCAGACATTGTGCTAAGACATTAAGTTCATGATTTAATTTAGTCCTTGTACAGTAAGTACTATTATTATCTGCATTACAGATGAGTTAGCAGAGGCAATTAACTTGCCCCAAAGCACACATCTAGTAAATGACAGCCAAAAATCAGGTCTGTTTTCTGACACTGAAAAATACTGTCTTAAAAAAATTAAAACACTGAGAAAAATGCTTATAATTTATTACAGGAAAATAGTCAAGATACAAAATTGTACATTCAGTCTAATCTCAACTATATAAATATGTATATTTTTATAAAGATTAAAAGCAAACAAAAGAAATGTTTATGTATGATGCCTTATAAATATTTTCTTCTTTATGATTTTATATTTTCTAAATTAGTAACAATTAACTGATATTTTTGCAATCAGTAAAAGGTGGTAGTATATTTTAGCTACGTAACACATAAAATGGACATTAAAAAAATTTGGCTCCTTCTGTGGTAGAGCTAGCACTTTCTTTACTCACTAACGGAACCTTCAAAAATTCTTAACATAATCAATACTACGCTATGGTACACAATTTAAACCTGAAAGTATTTAGCTTACATGTTAGAATAAATATGCAATTTCAAAATTACCTAAAAGCAATTAAGAAAATTTTACTTTAGGTTCTATAAACTTAAGAAACAAATCCTCAGGATAAAAAATATGAACTATATATGTTTAACACTTGTCTAATGGGGAAGTTAATTTGACCTAAAGCATATTTACCTTAAGTAGTTCAAGACCTGCTCTGATGGCTTGATCAGTTGGAACACCTTCATCTTCATCATCTGCTGTTCCATCTATTGATTTGTTCACTTGCTTTATAAGAGCACTGAAGTGTGACAAAAAATTTTTTTTTCATTTTTTAAGTGTATTTTATCAGCAATGTTTAAGAAAAATAATCCTGAATATTTTCTATATAGACTACATCTAAAGCATATACAAATTTGATAAAGCTGTTTCCCAACCATTATGGCCAAACAAAAAGCTGTAATAAATATTTCAAGATACTTCTTTTTTGAAAAAGAATTTTCCTTTGTCCATTCACATGAGGTCAAAATGTTATTTGATTTGCTGTTTATTAATGCTATATTTTATTCCTGTATTTTTCACAGAAGGCCTATGTCCAAATATGTGAATGATAATAGATGTTTTCTAGCTACCTAAAATTCATTATTGCTCCAGTAACTAGAACCATGAATACTGAAACAAAGAATAAACAGCAACAATAAGCACTTTCAAGCCATTAACCAAAATTACCATGGGTCAGGCACTGTTATAAGAGCCAGAAAAGCCTGCTCCTGAAAGATGTAAAAGTACCAGGCAACAGACAGATAATAAATCCTCACTAGAACATTAGAAAAGATGAAAAAGGAAACACAGTGTTTTGAAACTTTATTCTTAAAACAAGCTTATGTGATTTTTAAAATAAATATTTATAATGCACTGTCAATTATCTAAAGTAATCTTCACCCTGATAGGTTTTTTTTTTAACAAAAAAACAAGTAACAAACACCAGGTTAGAGACATATTATATACCAAAATATAAGAAAATTCAATTATTCAATGTTCCTCAAAATGTTTAATGGATCTATGTTCCTACAAAAGTACTATGTACTCAAATTTAAGGTCAAGCTCAGAGTCGAATGTATCTTGTCTCCCTTGCAGGGTCCTCTTAAATTTATCATTCCCTTAACAGTTAATATCTTTAAGGATGCTTTCTTTCCTTTTACACCTATTTTCCATGATTAACTGATTCTCATAGTTCAAACTATCCCAAATAAAAATCTTCAGCCTGAATCCTCTTCCCATAATTTCAGCAGCCCCAAGATTTTTTACTTAGTGTACTGCAGGAATGAAAAATAATATATATCCAAAATTAAACTCATTATTTTCTTTTATGAATAAGAGCATGAACCTCTCAGTCTAGTGAGAGAAGGCCAAAGGCCAAGAGTAAGTAAACAAATACATAAAAAAGATTATCAAGGAACAATTAGGACTTGAAAGAAGGCTAAGACAAGAAGTGAGGTTTGTTAGCCAGAGTAGTCAGGAAAGGCATTTCTGAAGAGGTACAATTGAGCAAATAACCAAAGAACAAGAGATAAACATAAAAAAATCTGTGAAAAAAGCATCAACCTGGAAAATCTAAGACATTCAATTGAAAAACTATTACAAAATACTAAGAGTTCAATGAGGTGACACCAACAAAATACTAAAAATCAACAGTACTTTTCTGTATCAGTCAAAGCCAACTAAAAAAAATACAGGGGACGAGGGGAATCTATTTACAAGTTGTCAAAAAATATAAAATAATTAGGAACAGAATCTGCATATAAATTCTAAAATTATATAAAGGGAGTATAGAGATTCGAAAAAAATCAAGACAAGTATTTGTATAAGACGGAAACAGTATTATACAAATAGCATTTTTCACTAAATCTATAAGTATCTCAGAGGAACACAACTTGGTGCGGGACAAGATTCAAAAGATGCATTCTATAACTCATCTGGAAAAATTAATTAATGTTTGGGACAGCCAGTAAGTTTTAGGGGAGCTAGGATGAAATAACTTTCTCAATGAGATAAAAATTATCATAAAACCCTCAAAAGAGAAAGGAACAAAAGCAAAAATCCAGTAGAGCCCAAATATTAAAAAAATTTATGCTATCACAAGGGAATATCCTAAATCAAATGGGAAGGAATCAATTTTTCAATAAATGGAGTTGATAGAACTAGCAACAGGCTTTTAAAAAAGGATGGATCTCTACCTCCACATTACACTGAAATGATTTCCAGACCAATTAAAGATTAAATGTTAAAAAAAAAAACACCAAATATGATATAAAAGGCAGAACAAAATCATCAAGGAAACAAATGATAGATTTTATAATTTACTATTTATTAAGGTCAAGCCTAAATTTAAAAGGCAATCAAAGTGCTTAATAGTCTTATTTTATAAAGTATTCATTAAATAAGAAAAAGACAATTCCTCCAAGCCCCTCACAGAAAAATAAAAATGCAATTAGCCAAAAACCATGGAAAAAAAATGTTTAACTTTATTCACAATACCCTTTTTTTTTAACCAGTACCATCTATCTACAAAATGGCAAAGACTGAAAAGGTTAACAGCTACTATCAGGAAGTGTTAGGTGAACTGGACACTCACTGACCACTGATGGGGACTAAGAGTGGAATCTTTCTGGAGGCCCATTATACAGTGTAGTGGTTAACCAAGAAGGTGCTGGAGCTAGACTTTCTCAGTTTCAATGCCACCAGCTACCTCCCAGCAGTGGGAAACATACTCGGCATCTGCGTAACTCACTGTCCCTTACCCATAAAATGGAAATAATAGTATTTCTTGCCTCATAAAGTTCAGAAGTAAATGAGTTAAAACACATAAAATATTTAGAATCATCCCAGGCACATTATAAGCACCAACAGCTACTACCTGTTATTATTATTTATGTTTAAACATATCTTCTATATCACCACTGGCTAAAGTCAAAGACCTGCTTTGGTCCTCTGTCTCTGTTCATAATATGTATTATTTCTGGAAACTTTATCTTAACTTTCAAACATACTACAATAAACAGATTTTCTTATCCTTCTGTAATTTTTCTATTGTTAAAAAAAAAATTCCAAGGTTCTGTCCATGATCTTTTGATCTTTCTACACAATCTTGCTCCGGGAACTAACCTATTCTCACAGTTTCACATTAAATTCAATTTGCCTTGATTAAAAAAAAAAATTGTCATGTCCAAATAAGAAGCATGCCCTTTCTCACCAGCTCCCTTCCTTCATTTCAAGGTATTATCATTCTCTTCATCATCTGGACTTCACACCGTATACTTCTGACTCCTCCTCCTTTTTATTCCCCATTTCTAGTAAGATGACCCATTTTTTTAGGTTTTTCTTTTAAAACCTTCCTCAAATATGTTCTTTCCTTTCCATCCTACCACTAACATCCATAGGCAGTTACTAGTCTCTCTGTCCTACTTCCCTCCTTCTATCCATCACCAATCATTCCAAGTTCTCAACACACCAAACAACAAACTAAAAGCTCTAAAAAGTTAGATCTTAAAGGCTTTCCACAACATGATCCTGAAGGCTTTTTAGGACCATCTCATAACACTTTTATACTTCTCCATACTGTAGTTTAAATAGATGGCAGTCATTTTCTTTCTTTTTTAACTGAAGTACAGTAGGTACAATGTGTCAATTTCTGGTGTACAGCACAATGCCTCAGTCATGCATATACATACATTTATTCGTTTTCATATTCTTTTTTCAAGATACTGAATATAGTTCCCTGTGTTATACAGAAGAAATCTGTTTTTTTTAATCCATATATTTTTATATATAGTGGCTAACATCCGCAAATCTCAAACTCCCAAATTTATTTTCTAAATATCCCTGTTCTTTCCTATCCAGTTAGTTTGGATTATATTAATCTCAATATCTAGAATATCTCATTTCTGTAGAAACAAAATCTTAGCCATTCTTCCTCTCAGGTCAAATACCACCACCTTAGAGAAATCGTCTTTCAGTCCTCTGAACACTATCTGCACCAACTTTATGGAATCATAATATAATCCTGATTAAAACTTTCCTACCTAGAGGAAGCTGATGAAAAGCAGAAACTATGCTTTGCCAATTCCTAACCAGCATTACTTTAAACATTAAAGGCATGGGATTATTTACTGAATGAATGAATTTCGGTCTGATTCAGATACTTCCTTGGACTAATATGGAGGGTCCCAGTTGTCTCTTTTGTTTTATTTTTCAAACTGAAGAACTCCTTTAAGTGAAAAATGATGCAAGAGGAGTCCAAAGTGATGAATAGGTATCCAAAGTAGGGTCCCCATACTCAGGGGCAGAGGGGTCCACAGGCCAAAAACTACACCTTATGCCCTCCTCAGAATAAAAAAAAAATCCCCAAAGTGGCTTCACTGAGGACAGAGTGTACCATTAGTATTATTTATTTTAGATTCTAATATATATCACTGAAAGATACTACTGATCGCTCATAATCAGTATGCTATATGTATTTTATAAGTGCTTTACTTTTTTCAACCAGTTGAAACATTTTAAGAAATGTGAAAAGAAAAAGAAAAAGAAAAGAAGGAAAGCACTTTTCACACTTTACAAAAGGGAGTACAGACATAAAAAGAAAGTATTTTCCAAGATGTCATAGTCAGATGATATCAAACCTCAAATTTTAAATGAAGGTTGTTTTAAAAATAACATTTTCAGTGCTTTAGATACACTGCTTTACAACATGTTGACCCAGTTTTCTTTTCTTGAGGGTAGAAATGCAATTGGTTTCTATTAGCTAACCCATGCAAGCTAACTAAAAAGAAGAATTCCTAGTATCCTACTAACAGATAAAAGCTAGGCTTGGATTGACAACTTTTTACCCAAATTGAAGAAGTACATAAAATTAAAATAAATAACAGGAAAAACTAAATACATACAGATTTATACAGATGAGTGTGTGTATATACACAAAGATATGTATGAATAGCTGTATATACAGATGAGTGCATAGCCATTATGTAAATAAATAAATCTATACAGATGAGTGCTTTCTATACAGTAGATACTCAATAATGAGTGACTAAGTGAGGCATGAATGAATGAACAGTAATGGAAATTCAATATTTTAATATAGAAATACCTGATAGATTCAGTATCTATATGCACAGGTGCTATCCTCTCCAAGAGAAACTTGATCATTTCCAGAAAAGGATTTGTAGGCTGTTTGGGGTTGCCCAACTTCTTAGTTATTTCACGCTGTAATACAGATTTTTAAAATATTTTAAAAGTATGTTTAAGTAATTAATTACATTTAAATGTTAAGAATCTATAATAATTAAAACCATGTAGTATTGGTGCTATAATAAACAAATCTATAGGAATTGAACAAGTCTGGAAAACAGATTTAAGAATTTAGCATATTGAGAAAGGTAACATTTCAAGTAATAGGAAAAAGAGAGATTATTCAATATATTGAACATATTGAATGTTGAATATTATTTCAAATTTCAGCAAAATTTCAAACAAATTTCAGCAAATAAAAGTACCAGGGGAGCTTATTAAAACTACAGATTGCTAGGTCTCATTGTGAAGATTCTCATTTGGTAAATCTGGGCTGGAGCCAAGAATCATCTTTTTTTTTTTTAAAGGCTCTAGGAAGATACATGGGCAATGGATTAAGAGATACTGACATTAGTAAACAGTCTCATTGACCTGCAGTAGAATGGGATCTCATAAGCAGGACTCTAAAGGTAAAAACCATGAGGAGGCTCAGAGATAATAAAACTATGGTATGTAAAGGACATCGTAAACAAAATGAAAAGGGTAAGCTACAACTGATAGAAAATTATCTGCAGCTTAACATACAATACCACGACAAACTGACAAATCAATAAGATAAAGATAAACTGTCCAGAAAAACAGGCAAACATGAAAAATACCACTTACGAAAGAAATATAAATGGCTAATACACCCAAGCAGAAAAATGGTCAGACAACCAGCAACCAGTTTTACAGATCCTACCAAAATAACTAAGTTTTGCTTGAGTTTTGCTTATTTCCAACAATGGTACTGGCCAATACTGAATTTATCCTAAAGAAATGAAATCAAGACTGCAAAGTTATTTAGCTGTAAAGATATTAAAGTATTCTTTATATTAATCAAAAACTGGGAAAAAATTTAAATGTGTAACACAAGAGGACTCTTCAATAAATTATGATATATATATTCAATGGTGTGCTATGTTGCTATTAAATACAATACTATAAAAGACAAATTAATAGAAAAAGGTAAAATGTACAAAGCTGTATGTATAATATAATCCTATTTTGGCAGGACATACACCATGATATTAACAAACAATTGTCTCGATAGAGGAATTACAGTTTAACTGTACTGTTATTTTTGTGATATTATCTAAATTTTATATAATAAATACGTATTATTTTACCAAAGGAGACACAAAAAGATTTGGGAGTTTCTTCAAACAGTAGCTCTTTTAAAATTTCTTTCCTTACCACACAACCTTCAGCCTGCTTGCAGGAACATGTTGGACTGACAAGTACTTCTAACTGTTTTCTTATTTTCTCATCATCTTCTAACACCTGTGTGAATTTCTTCATGAAATCCTGCGCCTTACCAGGATCTGGCAAATTTCCTTAAATTAAATCAAAATTCAATAAAAATATAATTTTAGAAATTTCTCAAAATAATAAAAAGTCAGTATATTTTATCCTTTTTATCACTTTGATGAATAATCCTAACTTATAAATTCAGTTTAATTCAATAAAATAAAAATTGTGGAGCACCTTCAATATTAAATTTTCACAAATAGAAATGTTTCCTAGAAACATAAAATCATATCACTGTGAAGGACCATCTATGCAGGGAAAGACTGAAATGGCTATTTCTAAATCACTTCTTATAATATCTAATGGCATTAAATGTCAGTCTGAATAATACCAATTTTATTACTCTCCCCTTGAGCTTGCTGCATACATTGTTGTCTTGTAATTCATAGCAAGAGATCAATAAGTTTTACCTTTAAGAAACATTTTCCTGTACTGCATTGTTTATTGTTAAACCAGCCAGAGATGATTCACACACACATGCATGCTGAGCAGCATGTTCCAGGTGTTACTGCTGCATTTGCCAATACTGCTTGCGTGAGAAAGGATGAGTCCTTATAGGATCAGAAATGATCTTTACACTACTCTCCTAATATATCACATATCACAACACTTAACAAAAGCTAATGAAATATTCATTCTAGCATCTTTTTTTCTGGTTACTCACAACTGTGATGGAGAAACTAACTGGCAGAATACTTCCAATAACTGAAATTGTAATATAGAACTATGGACTGTAATAAAAGTAGTAGAAATTTGTTGAATCTTAAATTATGAACCCAGTAAATGCCATTTTCAAATTCATATGCAACTTTGAAATTCCATTTTAAGTCTTGGCTAGATCACTGTAGTAAGAAAAATTTCCCTTCTAACTACTTGACCGTTTAACCTTTCCATATTTTTGTAATACAAAAATTCTATTGTTCTGTTTGCAAACAGTTTGGAAAATGTCACTTTACAGCCCCTCCATAATGTATATGCATCATATTAAAGGTTACAATAAAGCCTATCATTTCAGAAACAAAACAAAAAGAAAGTGAAATGGGGGTGGAGGAAGGGAGAAGAAAAGGGGGAGAAGAAGGAAGATAAAAGGAGGGGAGAGAGACAGAGAGACAGAAAGGGAGGGAGGGAAAAACAACAAAACTCTTCAATTCAGGATTCTACAAATCTCCCTGACCATGGAACCCTTTTTTCTAACAAAACTATTAACACCTGCAGGATACTAGCATTCCTCAGAACAGAATTTGGGAAATAACTGCACTTACTGGAAAAAAAATGGATAGGGGGTTAAAAATAGAAAACAGGAGATTATCACCTTTAGGGGATAATGTCCACAGCCAAACAACCAAGGAAATAGTTATTTTAAAAAAGCAATAGCATAAAATCATTTGCTTTAAGTTATCCAAAGGGACTGAAAACTAATTTATGTTAAACTGCCCAGGACTAAAAGATATTTGGGTCTGAAATTCCTACTCATGCTAATAAATCTTCTATCACCTAGTCTAAAACCCAATGAATTAGGCTACTCTTCTCTCCAGCGTCTCAGCATTACTTCCACACACATCTTGCAGTATTTGTGAACATCTCAGAAATCCATCTAAGATCTCTTCATTACTACGGAGTGGAAGGTCAACAGAAGATTTCTCCAGGCGTTCCTGTTTTTCCATCCATATGCTAACCGCAGTGATCTCTGAGGTCAGAAGAAAGCAAATGCCCTGCAAAAACAGCTAATCTTCCCTATTCCTGCGCTGAACAAAGGAGATGGGCTACACAATCTTCCAGTATTCATTGTTAAAGGCAATTAAATTAACATTTTATTTGAAATTACTAAAAGTAAAAAAGCAAATTAGCTTTTTTTCCCAAAGGAGCTCTTTTGTAGTTACTAGGTATATCCTTCACTATAAATTTCAGCTTAGAATGAAATTAGCTTCAAATAAATTCACATTAGAGCAAAGCGACACCAAAGAACTGACTGTTTAAACAGCAAGTTTATGCAGTAACTTGAATGAATTCTCAAAAATAAATTTATATAATAAATACTTTCTCTAGCTCTTGCTCATTTCAATACACAAAAGAAAATACTGTGTCATATGCAAAATAAATGAAAATCAGAAAAAAAAGAAAAGCTGAGTATGTGGGAAAAATCAATCAAGAACACTTGAATCTTTTCTATACTATCACAGCCTAAAATGCAACTCCATGAAACACTTTACATTATCAGAAAGAAACGTTTCAAATAAACCTTAAATTTTACATATAATAATTAAAATAACTTACTTGTAATAACCATCACTTTTGAAAATATTGCCTTGACACTGGCATCTGTCTGTAAATCACACAAAAAAATGCAAAATTAAAATTTACTAACAACAATCTTCATTATATTATTCAGAAAATTAGGTAAGCACAACCTACTAACCCAAGGCCTGCACCCTGACCACCATTATATGCTCCTTCTTTAGCCATGTTTCAACTCCAGATAAACTGAATGAAAGGTGCAAGTGAAATCATACTGCACTGTTGTCCCCTCTTCTCTCATCTTGTTTTGTCAGCCTCCAAAACAAAAAACAGACTGATGCACCAACCTTTCCGGACAGGGAGATATTTTGTTTTTCTTAAGTACTCAAAGAACAGGGCAATTAAGTTTAAAAAAAGGAAACGGTTCTCACGTTTTTAGCCTTATTTCAAACAAAAAGTTGACATTTAACACAATTCTGATTGAACTGAGGTATTTCTAAAATTGTTACGCCTGAGGATTATAAGGCACAGTCAGGAAGCCTATGTGGAAGATTGGATGAAGGCAATTAAGATGCCACTGACTTGTACAAAAGATTTTTCCAAGAGTGCTAGTTATTTGCTACTATTTCAGTTAATGAATGTGTTCACCACATGGTGCTGCATGTAATACACTTTGTACAAAGTCATATGTATAAAAGATGTTTCTAAGAATGCCAGTTATTCATTCCATCAGGTTAGTGATATTTAGAATAAAAAAGATAGCAATGAGCAACTCGGTAAAATATTGAGCTAGAAAAACATCGGGATGAAGGCAACAAATCAAAACACAAACAAATAAACTAATAAACCAACCCTACTGAGGAGGAGCTTGCTGAGGGGAAGTAAGAGATAAAGAATAACAGAGTACAAGATCTAATTCCCAAATATTTAGAACTTAAAAGTATTTGAACAGATCTGTCTAGAAACGTAAGATTTCTACTGCTATTGTTTAATTTGGGGGGAAAGAGGTGGTGCTGGGCTTTTAAGAAATTGATCCACATGAAAAACATCATACAAGGTACAACATTGCAAATTACAAAGTCATTTTGAGAGGCACTGAGCAAATCAACACAGTTAAATGAAGCAGAAGGGCTACACTGCTGAGTTAAGAAAGAATAAAAACAATCTTAATTACAAAGAATAATGAAGTCAAAGAAACATACATTGGTTATTCAGTATCTAAGAGTTTTTCCGATAAAATGGAATTATAAACACCCAAGAGTTAAACATAGCTTTGTATTTTTTTCTAACTTACACTCTACAATATACAATATCTACTATAATTCTCAGTATAAAATGAATATTAAGTAATAAGAGACTAACTAATTCTCCTTTCACTAAAGTTCCACTTTAGAGTCCTATCTTCCTCCATTCTTTCTCTTCTTCAACCCCACCACATATGAATGAGAATTCCCTATTTAATTTGGATGACTTCGTAATTATTTTAAGACAATTTAAAGAAAAATTCCACAAAGTAGAAGGGAACTAAACATTCTAATTGAATTAAGACTGTATTTTATCTCACGTACAACTGTACAGGAAAGTCATAAGACCTCCCAAGTTTTATCAACAAGTAAGGGGAAGAAGCTCCCACTAAATAAATTTTACAAGGACAGTGAGAGTCAAAAACAAAGTAATTTTTTATGACAAATGCATACTTCATACTGTTCAACGTATGCCCTTATACACTTAACATGCTACCTGGCTACTATTAAGAATTCAACAATGCCTAAAATCAGGATTAATTTTATATACATGCATAAGAACATCTTACATTTTTAATTAACACTTTTGCAACTTTACAAAAAGGAAGTAAATTAATACAGCTCTAGCTAGCAAACAAGGGCACTTCATCCATAGCTTATTATTAACTAAAACACCCTAATTGATTGCATTATAACATTGACTGAAACATGTTTATTGGCTGAAACATACTAATTTAACTGGGATTTTCCAATTTCCCTCCTTGGCAGAGAAAGTACTGAAACAGAACCACTAAAATTAGTTTAAGTCATAGGCTATAAGGAAAAACTTAGTCTAGCAGGTTAAATATACTCAATAATCATAGAAGGTTAAATTATGTTTAATAAGCCATAAACAAAGAGGTTATTGTAGCCTATAAAACAAAAATACTATTCAGTTATAAGCTTCAATTTGGCAAACAAGTGGTGTGAAATGCCTTATTACTTGTGACTTAGAGGTTTAAAAAAAAGTGAGATGGTCACTATAAATCAAACAGCTAGCGTTAGCTCACTGATTTTTAGGGCAAATGGCCAAATTTACATCTAGGAAAATCAGAAATTTTCTCCCCTTAGATGAAATAATTCCACTCTATTGATCTTCGTCCTATGAACAAGAGGTATATTGGGGCAGGGGCTGGTGGGGGGGGTCTACTATGCACTGAATAAGAAAAAAAATAACACCATATTGTTTCCCCTGATGCAGTTTAAAATACGTTGTTTTTATACTATATCTTTTATAGGCCTATATATAACATTCTCAAACCACACCAAGTGGATGAATAACCATCAATTATAATTATGAAGACCAGTAAGTAGTACATTAAAATTACCGTAACATTAACTGTGAGTAAAAATATCAAGATATTTAACTATAATTACATGATACTAAAACTTTCTATAACCACAAGACTATACAGAGATGATGGGAGCACTTTAATGTGGCAACATGAAGTGTAATTTTACTCTATTCTATATGCTTTCAATGATGCTGAGTTACTGTTTTGGCTTTATTTAATTTCAAAGTTATCCAAAAAACCTTAATTCTAAATACACAAAAGTACATTCTCTTTCCTGCTGGATATTACCTTCTGTAGATACACTAAATTTAAATTTTTCTATGTAATAAGTTTCTTTAAAATTTCAGGGTTCTAAGTTAGAGACCACAGGTTCTAGAGTCAGAATTGTTCTACATAGAAATACCCATTTAACACATAGCAGCAATGGTGAAGAGTAACTAAAATACATGTGTTTTACAGAACTTATCAAAGGAAAACTTCTCATTAAATTTAACTTACTTTAGGTTGCTTAATTAAGTCAAGCAAATCCTTTACTTGATGTCTGAGCAGATTTTGACATTTCCACATTTCATTTAATGCTCTGAAAAACACAAACACATAAATTTAAATAACAAAATAGGATAAGAACCCTTCCAGAATATTCCAACTATATTAATTTTTTTAAAGTTCAAATTACAAAAAGAGATGACAGACATGAGGTGAAATTTATAGGACTAGGACTAGCAACTGATGATGTATGAAGAAAAAAGAGGAGTCAAATATAAGAAATAAAAACATTTGAGGAGACAGCTATATCAAAAGAAATAGTGGTGTTTTTTTTTTTTCTTTTGTACAAAAATAGGGAGGATCTATCATTAACTGAAACATGTTTGTAGACAAGGGCATAGCAATTAACTGCAGAGATTAAACAATATTTAATGGAGTAAGGTCCTGTACGAGGCAGGATGAAAAGGAATCAAAGACACAAAGAGAAAAGGGTTAGTTAGCCATGAGAATGAGGATGCTTTTTCCTAAAACAGAAATATAATTTTAAGTAACAGATGTAATATTATATACTTTCATTTACAAGTAATATTTATTTATAAATTATATAAGTGAATATTCTTCTTATATCCCGAAATTTTGATGTCCTTATAGTATTTTTATTGTTCTTTGGCAGGTATTTAAATCTAAAATGAAATTATACAGGTACTCAAGAAAAATATACATAAAACAGAGAGCAGTTAATGCTACTGAAATATTGTTACAGAAAATCAGAACCAATCACATTTTAATTTTAAAAAGGAAATTCCCCCAAACCAGATAATACTTCTCCTTCTTTTGTTTTCAATTATCTATACTTCTGTTAACCTCCATTATCACACATATGAAGCACTACCAAAAAACACTAATATAATGCAGAAGCATACAAAACCACTCTTCCTCTTTTGATACATAAGGCAACTGTTTAATATTTTAATTCTCTTCAACAGTACATTTTTAAAACACCTTTGCATTTTTTAAAAGAGATAAATTAGTTTAAATCTGGACACAAATTCTTTTAAGGTAGTCACTCCAAAATGGTACTGACAAACCAAGAGTATTGCATTTTCATCTTTAAATAGCTGTACCTTACTGTTTTCAAGTTACTAAAGTTCCATAAAAAGTTTAACTAGCAATCTTTAAGAATATTAACATTAAAAGAAAAATGACCATTATCCAGAGGACTGTAAAAATCTAACAGCTAAGAGTCATGTAATTAATACAGTAATTTTCAAAGAAATAGAATAGCCATCTTTGAAATTCCTTCTGAACTTCAAAGTCAGTGAATTCTCTCTCTACCTATACCTTCTATCACAATTTACAACTTCTGAAAAGGCCTGGATTTTGAAACTTGCCTTCACTTAACATAAAGCAGAAATTATCCTACCTATTAAAGTTATTTACTAATTTAAAGATGAAATCTCAAGCAATTCTAAAGCTCACTATAAACTATTACGGTTATAGCTTAAATCAAAAAGTGACCATCACTGACTAAAAATTTGTAGTATATAACATATTTAGGGTGAGCATATCTCAAGTATTTTAATTAAATTATATTAAGCAGCAAAGGCAATGTGTCCTTACATTCTGCCCTTCTAAACAGTACTTGAGGGGAAAAAAAAAGTCATACTAGTAGAAGCAATATTACTATAGTAGGAAGACAAATATCCATTTATTTAATATTAGCCTGAATTCCAGCTCTGTCACTAAATAAACATGAAAAATCTGGTTAGAGCCTGGATATTTTTACATTTGCTAACTGACATTTTAAGTAGACAACCAGTTCCCTCACTAGGGCTTCTCCTTGTTTGTACCAACATACCACAGGTTTACGCCAATTCAAAGAAAAAGACAACTGTCACTGGGCTGCACTCAGAAACCTGTCCCAATGTTGAAGAAAACCTTTCCTCCACCCTTCTGCTCCCAACTGGCAAAGTACCCATCAGACTCAGCAGTACAGAACTGTGCAGATGAGAGCCTGCTCAATGAAAGAGAAGATCACAACCAGGACACCTGATACTACTACCTACTCTTGCCGCTAACAGCTGTTCTGGGAAACTTGAGGGAGGTGGAAATAAACATCATGCTCAGTGAGTACTCAAGCCTTCCTCTATTCTCTTTTTTGATAATCAAGATATTTAATTAACTTAGAGACTTATCCAAAAGCTGACACACATCAAAAAGTCTAAAATATAGGAAGTATTCTGTCTTCCCCAAAAGAACATAGTCATAGAATAAAACATATAGCTCTTTAAGAAAACAACAATGAAAAAAAAAACCCTTACCAAACAAGTTCTCACCAGGAACCTGTTTGCCAAGCAGCTATTTTTAAATCCCTTTCAAACTAATTACATGGAGACAGCCTAAATGTCCATCAACGGATGACTGGATAAAGAAGATGTGGTATATTTACACAATGGACTACTACTCAGCCATAAAAACCGACAACATAATGCCATTTGCAGCAACATGGATGCTCCTGGAGAATGTCATTCTAAGTGAAGTAAGCCAGAAAGAGAAAGAAAAATACCATATGAAATCGCTCATATGTGGAATCTAAAAAAGAAAAAAAAAACAAAAACAAACAAACAAAGCATAAATACAAAACAGAAACAGACTCATAGACATAGAATACAAACTTGTGGTTGCCAAGGGGGCGGAGGGTGGGAAGGGATAGACGGGATTTCAAAATTGTAGAATAGATAAACAAGATTATACTGTATAGCACTGGGAAATATACACAAGATCTTATGCTAGCGCACAGAGAAAAAAATGTGACAAAGAATATATATATCTTCATGTATAACTGAAAAATTGTGCTGTACACTGGAATTTGACACATTGTAAATGATTATAAATTAATAAAAGTTACATTGTTAAAAAAGAAAAAAGGGAAAAAAAGGAACAAAAAAAGGAATAAAAAAAGGAAAAAAAAACTAATTAGAGGCCACAAATTCAAATGACTTTCTCGGCTAGAATAGTAATGTAAACGATTAAAGTAGGACAGCTATTATAATACAGAGTGGTGAGGACTATAGTGAAATTAGAAACTAACAAAAACATCAATATTATTAGTATTCACAAAAATGGGGGGGAAAATGAGACAAAATTTGATACACAAAAGATTGACAAAAAATAAGACACCTGATGTTTAGGAGGATGTAGAAACTTACAAAACACTAGTAAGAGTATAAATTAGAGTAATCTTACTGGGAAATAGTTTGACACCAGTTTATAATGCTGAAAATGTGCATGCTCAGCCAATCCACCCGTACCTGTAGACTAGCAATCCCAAACCCTGACTGCCCATTAGAATCTCCAGAAACACTTTCCTAAAAACTCCAATGCCCTACTACACTTCAGACAAATATGCAGCCAAAGGTGAGAACCATTCATAACCATACCTTAGAGAAACCCTTGTGTATGTATACTAAATCGAAAAATGTTCACAGTAGTACTATTTGTATTACTAAAAAAATGGAAACAACACAAATGTCCAAGCTTTCCATTGACTCATATTTCCAATGTCAAGATGATGGAATAAAATTGTGACATAATGACATAATGTAATCCAATACCACAGTGAAAATGAATGACCCACAAGTTATATATATATATATAGCATACAAGAAGCTTAGGAATGTAATAGAGTGGTGGGAAAAAAAATCACAGAAGACTATATCCACAATTATTCCATTTTCATAAAGTTCAAAAACAAGCAAAAATATATCATTTATTATTAAAGGATATAACATTATATATATACAAACATATGATGAAACAATTTCTTAAAAAGAAATGAGAAACACAAAATTAAGGCTAGTGGTTTCCTCTGGGAGGAAGGCAGGAGGATGAAAGGTAGAAGAGCTCACAAGTTGGGTGGCGGATTCACAGATATTTTTATTTTATTACTATGCCTCAAAACTTATATTTGATTTCTTTGCATGTATTAAATATTTCATAATAATAAATGTAAAGACTTTTGGAGAAAATAACCACAGATAAATGTAAAGTGAAAGTAATAAAATGTTGATAAGTATTAGGTGTATAGTTGGGTTAGTTAATTCCCAAAAGTTGGTTAAAACAAAAAATCATTTAAAAATATTATATATATCTTATAACACAATAAAAAAATCACAAAAAAAACAAAAAAACAAAAATAAATAAAAATAAAAATATTATATATATCTTACGTAATTTAACTTAAAACAAGTAAATATTCACTCACTCACCAACTATTTCTGTAGAATCAATTGCTCCACAGGTTGGAATTTACTTTCAACTTTTCCATGGCATTATTTTTCAGTGTATTTCCTATGTCACCATTTTTATTTAATTCAATCAAATGTGCTTGTCATTTAAGCGAAGATATCTAATAAAAATATTTAGTTGTATCTGCTATTTATGTTTTCTATATTCTACTTATAATTATTTTCTTCTCTTTTTCTATTTCTAGTTTTCATTAATTTTTTGCTCCTATGGGTTTGGAAGCTATACAGTCAAATTTTATTTTTTAAGGGTGACTCAAATTTTTAATACTCACACTTGATTCATGGTCTAAGTAATCAACGTGTCCATCCTCACTCTTATATGATAAAAGACCCTTAGAACATTTTACCTGCCATCTTACATGTTGTTATCTGATAGGGTCCACCCAGGCATGGGGCAGCGTGTCCCAGGGACTCTCAAGAGAGCTCATGTACTATTACAGTTGCGTATGCTGGCTAAGTTTCAGCCTACATGCTAAACTACTTTTTAATCCATACTCCCACCACTTGAAAACTTTATCCTATTCCTTCCTTCTGGATTTAACGTCCTTTTTTATTCTTTAGCAATTCTTTCAAGTACGATCTATGAGTGGTTAACTCTCATTTTTTGCTGGAAATTGTCTTTAATTCATTTTTACCCCTGAATGACAGCTGAGCTGAGTCAAGGAGTCTATACTGATTGTGATTTCAAATAGGTTGTTTCAAATGGAATATATATATATATATGAAATATATATCTATATCTGTATGTATCTATCAGTCATCCATTCTAAGGGGTCATCAATTACACCATGAAGAAAAGGATGCATTTCAATTCGTTTTACAATCAATTAAATATACTGGTAACTTATTTTACTATACTGCAGTAGAAAAAGAATGAACTTTGGAACAAAGTAGAGGTGAGTTCAAATTCTGGCTTTGTCTGTTATTGCCTATATATCTATGTGCAAGTTAATTGACCACTGTTGGATTCAGTTCATCACATGTAAAACAGGAAAAAAATACCACTTATACTAGGACTTGCCAAGCTTTTTCTGTAAAAGGCCAGATAGTAAATATTATAAGGTTTGTGGGTCATACAGTCTCTGCTGAAACTACTCAACTTTGCCACTGCAGCACAAAAGCAGTCATAGGTAACACAAATTCCTGTGCCTGAAGTACAGTGTATATCAAGAAATACACATATTTCCTCCTGCAAAGTTTTCCTCAATATATCTATGAAAGATATAAATAGCACATATAATAATACCCATGGGGGAAATTAAGTAAAAAGTGCCAAACTAGTAGGAATGAAAATTACATACAGCTCCTTAGTCTTCTAATTTCTGAATATTTAATTCCCATTAGCTGTAACTACATTTACTGGAATACTAAGGATCTACATTTTCTGAAACCTAGAGGAAATCAATCTCTAGGCTTCAATTTCCTAATCCTCAGTATGATTCAACGGGCAACGTCTCTTGCATGTCCAAAATGCCAACTCCCTACAAAGGCATTCAAAAGCATTTTTTGAATGAAACAGTCATAAAAATATATTTGTGCTTACCCTTATGCCAAACTACAACACAATGTTGAAACTGTGCAGCACACAAATATGTACACTACTGCCCTACACCATAATTCAAATCAGTATCAGGTGAAAATAAGCAAGCAGAATTTTCATATTAGCCTTTCTAATGCCTTAAGGAAAACACAAATAAAAACAAAAAGTACATCAATATTTCTTGAAACATTATTAAGATATGGAGAGAGAAAAAAATAAATCCTAAAAGATTCCATATCAACTAGTTCTGTTTTTTAAGCGCTTACAAAAATCCTGGTTAATTTCATGTTAATAGCAGTACTTCTGAAAAAATACCCAAGTATTTTATTGTGCCTGATCATTTAAAACAATGTTTGTATTACATAAATTGTTGACATTTTAAAACACAGTTGTGCTTTCTTTTCCATACAATCCAGTATACTGTAAAAGACGGAAAGAACAGGATTTGACATTGGAAACATACTTCACAGCATTTAAGTCCAGTGTGGCATACAAGTAATATAAGCATTTCATCCGTTCTGTAGTTTCCAAATTGTGGGGGACCATGTACTGAGCAAAGATCCGTTCAACAAGCAATCTACAAAAGAACATAGAGAAGATACTGAATTGATTTCTTTAAATGTATGTATTAACTGTATGTAAAATTCCAAAACACATAAAAAAGCACATTTTATAAAAGAGCTTCTTTCTGAGTGGAGATGAGATTTCCAAATCAAAGATTTCTTTCTATAAGAGTGCAAAAAACAAACAAACAAAAAAACCCCATGATGGATGCACTGTAAACAGCCTTACATCCAGCTAAGGTAACTACCTCTGCATAACCTTGGGCAAGTTATACACTAAGGACTCGATTCCCTTGTTTGAATAATAAAGGGTTAAAAACTACACCAGAACCTTCCAAGTGACAAATTCTAATCATCTATAAACTCAAACTATAAAGAAATGTTTAAGATTCTTCTGAGTTTTCATACTGACCATCATGAAAAAAGACCTGGTGAGAAATACAAAAAGGGGGAAGGGGGCAGTGCTGTAATACAAATCTCTGTGCAATGGTGCCACACACTCGAAAAGTCTAAAAAACGTCAATTTTATAAATAAATCAATAAGAAATTTCTTAGATTATATCAACCTTAAGATACTTGGTTTCTAGTTCTTATACATCTTAAAACTGTAAGATGTTCTTTTGGTTCTTCTTTTTGGTTCTTTTTTCTCATTTTCACTTGTTATAGGCACGATCATTTGGATGCCACTAAAAATTTATCAAATCAATTCAAACTGTAGGCAGGACTTAACAGGTCTATTAACTACTAATGGTTAGGTTCCATACAAGATCTAACCTTACACTGGAACAGAAAAATACAAAGATTAAATGCAGATAATGTTAAAATTAAAATAAATAAATAATTTTTCAGCCTTGAGTTGGAATTGTTTTCATATAAAATGCCTAAATCCAAAGGGTGCATATTTATTAGAATTTTATTTCAAAAATTTTTATTAAAAAAAAATGAATGTAGATCTTTATTATCTATGAAACAAAATTTAAATCATAATTACATGCATTCCTACTTTTAAATACTACTTTGTTAAAAAAAAAATTACACAAAAATGACCATAAAAGCTGTATTCATCCTTAAAAGTTATATGTACATTACTACTTCATTAATGGCTTTGGTAGGAAGAAAACCAGCTACTCATTATCAGTAACTCACAATAAAAACTGAGGAAGGAGTTTATAGTTATAAAGAAAATAGTTTGCCTAAAACAACAGATCAACAACAGTTATATAATACCAAAAGCACCAAATATTTTACATGTGGTGTGATTAACTTACCTATCATCAATACTGTTTTGATAATATATATGTAGCAATTTGTCTTTGATCCATGAAATCTGCTTTGCAGCATCTTTTCCAGCTGCTGATTGTAAAGCATATTTCTTATAAATCTGGGCAAGTCCCATCATTGCCTCTTTGCGCACTCTCCACTTAAAATAAAAACAAAATTTTTTTATAATTTAAAAATGCTTCCATTGTATTAATTCAGGAAAGTCTGGTTTTCTAGTTTTTTATTTACCTTACACAATATATTTCCAACCTTCAATTACTGAGTATCAATTTATAATGACTATATGAAAAAACACAACTATCATTTTAATATATCTACCATGTCAATCAAGCAGGCACATATTAACATGTATAAAGAATTTTAATGCTTTGATAACTTACACCCATCACCTACCCCTAAAAACAAAAGTCAAGCACAATCTACATAATGTCACTTAGAATTAGTGAGGGAAAGCATGTTACCAAATTTTGCTGAATGTACAGACACATCAGTGGTTCATTTTGTAATATTTGGTAATCAAGTCAAAGTATAAGAGAAATGTATTCAACTATTTTTTAAATAAATACATATCTGCTATAGTGCATCTAAATTACTTATCTTGGTATGAGTCTACTGTTAAATTTTACATAAACACGGCACTATAATCAATAGGATGTTAGTAATACTTAGAACTTCTTGAATATGCAAAAACTACTCCTTTGCAGTCTGTCACTCATAGCAACATTCTTCCCTTGGTTTTTTTTTTTTGTCAATTAATTACAGTAGATAAAGAATAGTCCTTATTTCATCCATCCACTATATACATATTGAAATAAAAGACTTCAAAAGCTCTACTCATAAAATAAGAATTCCATTTGTTTGTAAAAACTTTCTAATTCCCTATTTCTAACTCTAATTCCCCAAACTGCTGCTTTAGGGAGAATTTAAAAATAGACCATATTCTAATACTGTCAATAACATAAATATATTCAATTTTCTTGGTTTTCAATTAATATTTATATGAATAAACAAAGTAGCCCTACGATGAACACAACATGATGATCAAAAATATACGTGAATTATGATTCCAATAATACACAAACACTTAGCTTAAATTCTAAGTGTAAGTAAGAAAAAGATTACATCAACACTTAGAAGACTATTATCCTACCATGATGCAAATCTCCTTTTCCTTCTTTATAGCTTTTGGCCTTTTCACTGTTTAATACTCCAGTGAAATATTCTATAAACACAAGTCTAAATTAATCAATTAAAATAAGTTGTTCTGAGTATCTACAGATTTGGAGGGAAAACTGTCCAATTCCTGTCCATCTATTCTCTATCCACAACCAGCATTACAAAGAGATAATTAAATGATGGAGAAGCACACTTGATCTTATAAACAACTGTGAAAATGCTGTATTTACCTAGTTAGATTCATAGCTATCAACAGACCTCCCACTTTCGTTGCTAATTAATCCCTAAATACCTCAAAGATCTTCATCCTTCACCAAATTACTCTCAAGTCTAAGTCTGAGAAATCCATGCCATTAAGGAAAGGCAATGGGAGGAGGAGAGAATGAATATTCACTGAAACACTTACTGAATGCCTAATACATTCCAGGCAACATGGAATACAAACATAACAAGACAGTCCTCTCTTCAGAAGCCACTGACTAATGAGTGGAGTTATTGGATGCTCAAGAAGGAAGGTGCAGGGTCATAGAAGATAGGCTAGAAGCATGCTGCTTTGTTGGGTTTAGCTTTGCCAAGTTAAAAATATCTTTTATGTTCTATTCCACAGAAATTATAACACAGTCAGCTGGAGGAATACCAACTGATACCCATACGAAAGGAAAAAGAGAAAAGATGAAAGAGAAGTGTTGGAGGCCTTTACAAAAGTCACTTACGAAAACTAGTATATAGTTTAAATATCTGACTACTATACCATTTAGAGTTGTCCCATTCTGAGGATAAGAACAAATGATACTAATAAAGAAAAACTATAAAATTTAATGTAACAAAAAGTAAAACCTCCTCATAAATATTATTTTAAATATTAAAATGCTTCCCCCAAAAGGGCTAATTAATTTTAAATCTCAGTGTTTTCAAATGAAATACCATTAAACTTCAAGTACTCAAAATGAAAACCTACTAATGATCATAATTATTCCTACTTACCCGTTTGTCTAATGTTCTCTCTCTCACAAAATTAAGCAAGTGATCATTGACCAGAAGAATATCCTTTTTAGCAGCTGTGACTATAGACACAATAACATCATGTCTAATAGCTTCCTCAGGATCATGTGACCTCACTTTAAGATACTCTGAAAGATAAATTTTTATTTGATTAAAATGGAACTTTAACACTTAAAATGTTTGAAAAAACAATACTATATGTATAATTCCTGGACAGATACACATGTGGCATAGACAGAAACACATGAACAGGATACAGACCAAATTTAATAGAGAGGTTACCCTCTGTAGAGGTAGGAAAGAGAATAGTTTGTGGAGAGCATTTCAACCTCATCTACAATTAATACCTTTTTTAAAAATCTCCTAAGCTAATACAGCAAAACTAACATTTCTGAGGAAGACAGAGGCTGTTATATTGATCTGTATTTTCTGAAATATTTCATAATTTTAAAAAATTTAACAGAACAGCAATAGTCAGATACATGATATTCTCAGTACTATAAAAATGCAAAGTTCTGAAATAGCTTATAAATATACAGATTTAAGAAAAGTTATCTCCATTAAGCATGGTTAGTTTATAAACTAATGGCTCTCACCTAAGTTCTCAAAATATTAAAGACCATTAAAGCCTCATAATCTATTCAAAGTCAAGACTTACTCAAATCCAAATGCCTGAAATATTTCTAGAACTGTTCTTTAACTAAGAAATCAGTATTACCTCTGATAATACTACTTTTTATATAGGTGCTAGGAGGTAAAACTTCTAGCCTCAGGGAGTAACTTCCATGATGATGAGCTGAAGCAAGAAGACTTCACCTATCATAATCATACATACACACACACATACACACCCCCCAAAAAGGATTTTTTCCTATGTATAAAACCATTTTTTTCACCAAAGAGCATCTAGGAACATCTGCTGTTGGGGTACATAGTACCTGTTAAGTCCTTTGCTAAATCAGGATGGTTCATGAGACAATGGCTAGCAAATTTCACACATTCCAGGCGGATTGGTACATGAATGTCATTAAACCTGATAAAAATATAAAAGCACAGAGTAATATTTAAAATAAGAGAAACAGATCTGTGTTTAATCTGCACTCAATTTATATTTATTTCTCCAATTAAAAGAGAAAACAGTTTATGCAGGTTAATTCAAAGTGAAGCCAGACTATTTTAAGATAGTTTTTGACATATGACATAGGTATGAATGCTTTGGAACCTCTGTATTAAACTATGACAATCTCTTGTGAGAAGTATGTACCTTTAAGGAGCATGTTTAAACAGTACACATTTGGCTTATATGCAAGAACTGGAATGATGAAATTCTTCCTCTAAAAATTATACTTTCAAATATATCTGTTTATGCAAGTATATGTGTATACATAGTTCACTGATAAATTATATAAATCCCAAACTGAAAAGAAAACATTTCCTAGAAGTATTCTTTCTTAAACATTCACAAATGTTTGGTAGATCTTGGACTAAACTCTGTATTATTTCACATAACTCTAAAATCATGCTCAAATGACTCTTATCTATCTAGTTAATCATCATTTGCACTAATTATTTGCACTAGTATCAAAGCAAATGTTTATATGGAAATGTGAAGACCTTAGTATGTATCTCTGAACAATTAAACCTCTTCGGCTGATATGTCATTTAATTCTCTCACTCCTCTACTTCCCCTCTCTTTCGTTTCCCCCCTTGTAATTTGATGAAGCAACTGTTTCTGTTTGTGTGTGCAGTGTTTTTCCACACTTTAGAGTTTGCGAATTGTATCATTCTGATGTCAATTAAAAAGTTCCCCTCTCTCCTAAATCCTGCAAATTAGTAGCCAGTCTAGAGACCTGATCATGTTGAGGTGCATTTGTTTTAGCAAGACTCCTTGATAATGGCATTGTGTTTCTTCATCAGGAAGCACATGATGTCTAGCTGTCTCTAAACCACTGATACTTAAAGCCTACATACGTAAATTCATTAAGGAGTACAAAACAATGATTTACAAAAAAAATCTCTTAAGTAACAAACAAGAATATTAAAGTGAAGCAAGAATTTTCTATTCAATATTTTCCTGTCTTAATTCTAGAAGATCAAAATGTTTCCAAATGTCACATCACTCAGTACAAAATTTAGCACTAAAAAGAAAAAAGAAGTCTTCTAAATGAGCAAAAAATTACTCATAAAAGCTGATTATTAGGAAGAAAAAAACTGCTCTATGAAGTACACCCCAAAAAAGTTATAAAATCTAGCCTCTGGTCTCATATAGTTTCCTGAGTGTTTTGAATCCAGGTACTCAATTCCTGTATACTTTATCACTCTCAACTAAACACATACTATATAACTATTATAAAACATCTTTAAAAATTACTCAAGCTCATTAACATTAGGAATAATGTGCAAGCTTTATGTCATTAGTAATAAAAGGAAAAATTACAATATAATAGAAAGGTAACAAGTTCAAATTAGGATTTTTCCTCTTAAAAACCTATAAAATAAAGTCTGGCTGAGCCAAGTCCTGATTTAAAGATATATTAAATGTCTATATATAAAATTGTATTTTTGTTCTAACACTTTAAATAAAACAGACTTTAATTTTACTTACACAACTTAATTAAAACATTTTGCACTACTGCCCTCGAACTTTCCATTGTATTTAAGGGGAAAAAGTCTAGAAATCTAACTCAAAATGACGACAGACTGATTTTTATTAGTTTAACACACCTTGTTAAATATTATTGAGCTATATAATAGATAAGAAATCAGGGTAAGAATTTATGGCTTAACAAGCACTTACAAAGGCTTATAGCTTCATTTAACAAATTAGAAAAACAAGACCAAGAGACAAAACTAATCACAATCATTGATAGTTCTGGTAATGAAATGGAAAGAAAAGTGATGATGACAATGCAAATACGTAAATATTAAAGAAAATAGAATATGAATCTCTAAATCCTATGCATCTGTTTATTTATAACGTATTATGTATTTTTGTCATGAGCATAATAACAAAAAAGCAGGGGAAAAAAAATCCTCCTTTATCTTCAGGGTCAAAGTAAGCTTCAGCCAGGGTACTTGGTGATGGTTTTAACATATTCCAGATCAAGGACACCTTTAAAAGTGCAGTGAACTTTTTTTACAGAAAAAATACACAAACACACTCAAAATTCTACAACCAATTTCAGGAGGTTTGTGGATCATTAAAAGCATACAAGAAATCCAGGTTATCATTTCCTCTTTCTCATGAGAAAAGTAAAAAAAAGAGGTTAGTAAGAGGAACATATATAATCATTTATTTATTCATTCTGTGGATACCCTTATCTTTAAAATATCTCCAAATAATCTAACTCAATATAACTATTTTCTGGAGGGGCTATATCTCACAATGATATATTTTCAGTTGGAATTAACCACTGCTAGGCAATACAGTTTAATTCTGTGATTATAATACTTTGTGAGATAGCTTTTTAAATATATCATCTTTTAAAAATTACTGAAGACAAAATAAGAAGAAAAGGGGAAATCATAAATATGGCCAATCACTTTCAGTATTTAGAAATTTCAAAATCTAAAACCTTTCATTTCATTATAATTACAGAGAATGATCTTAAATGTGGATGTTGTTTTAAAATAATAAGTAGGCGTAAACATACATTACTTTTAAACAGGACACCAAAATCATATACCTGCCCAAGTAACACTGCCAGAGCGGTTTGTTTTGAGAGGCCAATTCTGAATCCTTTGCCCCAAACATTTTTGCCAGTAGTTTTACAACTTGTAGGCGTTCCTCATTATCATTGCTCTAAAAGAAAACACAACCGCAGCTTTAAAACCATAAGGCAGATATAGTCAGAATAATTTTTCCCATTATTTCCCTTAACTTCCAATTCCACAGGAAACCTTTCATACATTCAGCTGATAAATTATACATAAAAATGTTTTATTTGTCACAAAATTAAATGTTATCTTAAATGTTCTAATCATCTCAAATTACATTAAAAAAGTACTCCCCTACATGAAAATTCACTCCAAAGTCTGATTAAAAATTTGTGGCCCCACCTACAATTGAGGCTTATTTCCATTCAAAGTCAAATTCAAAAACTCACATCAAACCTACTTGAGGCCCTTAAAAAAACTCTTCGTGATTTTTAAGAACAGATACTAATAGAACTGGTCTGTGTTAATGCCTGGCCATTATTAAGGCTTCACAGGTGAAGATGCTAATGTGCTGGCCTAGAGTAAAGAGAGAATTATGTATGATGGTACTGATTAAGCTCTTTGTAGAAAAAATATGCACTAAATCTTCAAAAGGAGAGTCAGTTCACCTACATCCACCAGATTCATAATGGAGTTCAATAATGTGATGAAGCCTTGATAAGCAAAAGCTAATTTCTGCTTTATATACAAATTGGGTACTCTAGGAGTAAGAACTCAAATTATACTATTGATTTTGGTACCTCTAACAAATGACACAATAGTTAAATGAATGAGTCAGCCACAATACTAGACTTGAACATAAAATGTGATAATCAGGGATTGTCAAAAAGCTCCAATGTTCAAGGTACTATGGACAGCACTGCACAGATTTCTTTTAAAATTTTAAACCAATGCCTCAGCCTAGTATTGAAAGCCCCCATAATATGACCTGACTCATCTCTACTATTTCTTTCATCATTTTTCTAAAAAAGTACTTTTCAACTCTGGTTGCTCATTACAATGACATCTAAAGCTGTAAAAGAAAAACAAAAACAAAAACAAAAACAAAAACAAAAAAAACACATGCCTGGACTCTACTATTGCCAGAAATTCTGATCAACTGGTCTGGGTTAAAGCCTGGACATTATTAAGGCTTCACAGGTGAAGATGCTAATGTGCAGCCAGGAATGATTAAAACTTACTTTATGCGACCATGCAACTCTCATTCCTTGTGTTCTGTGAATTTACCCAGCACCTTCCTACCTCTATATGCTTCTGCATGGTGTTTTCTTTGCTTCAATTGTATGCTGGCTTGTATCTTTTATGACACTTATCTGGCCTCTCACTAGATTTGGATTTTTTTCCTCTTCCTCCCATAACAGATGATAAATTTGCTGGAAGCAGGAATGATAATTCCTTATTTTTATATTTCTTATAATACTCAATATTTTTATTAAAGAAAATCAAACCAACAAATAATTAAAAATATGACTGCCTCTTGCCTTATCAAAATTGCTAACTGAATGAAAAAAGGGGGCAGGAAGGTCAGTGAATCAAATAACTCACTTGAGAAATACAACAAAAATATACCCCAGAATAAAATGAGACTGATTATTTGCTCCATTTTGGGATTATTTACACTACCGACATAAACTGTTTATTTTGTAGCTCTCAAAGAGATAAATTCAAATTTTTAGAAAGAAGAAATAAAACAAAGAAATCATTTAAAAACTTTTCTGGGTGGTACAGTGTGGTTCATCAGAAATTATTAATTATAACCAGCTTTATTTAATCTTTATGTAATAATTTGAAGGAGAAAAGAACATGCCCCAAATCTGCAAATGAAACTCAATTTAATGATGTAATTTAATGTCAAGGCAATAAGGACATGTTAACAAAAGATTCCAGAAAACTATGTGATAAGCAAAGGAGCTTTCAATATAGGTTAGGCAAGTATAAGGAACACTATTAATAAAGGGAAAATATCTCACCCCATGTGGGTAACAGACCCTAAACTATTTTCATGGCAAAAATCAAAGGGTCTTGGGAACCACTATAAATTATACCTTAAAAACATAAATTTGATGTATAGCTATGATCCCAACAGCTAATCACAACCTAGAATTCACGTGGAAAATATATGAAAGGAAATACCATCCTGCTAATCATTAATTAATCTGATTCTGTCTGCTAAGCACCATGCCAGGAACTGGAGATAACACAAGTAGGCACGGTACAAATGTGTAAACAAAAAACAGTAAGATAACATCACACCTGTAACATTCAGTTAAACCCACTATGAGGATTAAAAAGTCACGAATAATACTCTTTGCTAATCAGGTTGATAAAACTGTATTATTTTTAGAATAGTTACCTTCAATTTAAATTCAAGCTGGGGTAAAACTGAGAGCAGCAAATGGCTATCAATATTATAGAGCTCCAAAATCAAGTCAAAGACATGCTCTGACAAATCACTGATAGATGTTTTCCCAAGCATCAGAACCTGATTAAAAAACTTCGGAGAAAGAAAATCTATCATTAATAGAAACACCATAGCTAAATCAAATTTTCTAAAATCTTATCATTCAATTAAATTCATTATCATCTTATATAAAGTCAAAATAGGCATATCAAAACATTTTCTAAGAGTAGATGGGAAATCATTATGGGCTACATAAAAAATAAGGAATACACCTCGTACACAATAAAAGATACGTAATTTGTACTAACTCATCAGTTAGTATATCAATAAACACCCTGCCTGTCAAATATACTTTATACCCCCTATGGTGCTTACCATATTTTATCCTGTATTATAGTTATATGAGTACATATCTAAATTTCTCTAGTAGATAAATTTCTTAAGGGCAAAGGATCACATTTTGTTCACTATACATGTATGGAAGACAACAGCAATGAAGGCAAAAAAAAAACCTTAAACCTTCACTTCATAGTAGAAGCCAATTCTATTTTTTTTATGTGTAATTTTTTGTTTACAATGCAAAGCAACCTTTTAATACTTTGTCTTCTTTTATAGTCTGATAAACAATGTATACATATGTACAAGGTTTACAGCAGTAATTAAAGTCCAACTAAAAGTACACACAAACACAAGGAAAATCCAAATGTGAGTAAGCAGCCAGCTCTAATTAGTTTCCATACTCAGATCATTCAACATGTTAATACTGAAAATGGTAAAGATACAGGGCATAATGATCAAGTTCCTTTCTATTAAACGTCTTCTAAATATGTAAAAAATTAACTCAGAGCATATACCACATATTCTCAACAGTATCTTCTGTCTCCTTGAAGAAGGAGTTAAGGATTCTTTACACCATATGAGCTGTTCTGATCTCTTCTCTCTGTGACAGTTAACATACAATTTAGCTTAATTAGGTTTTCTATCTGGAAAGTACAAAGACTTCACATTTCTATGTCTTCTCTGCTTACTTTTAGTTCCTGGGTTGTTCTTAAACGAACATTTTTAGATCTCTGAACCTGTACTAACTACCTAGCCAGAAGGAGAGAAAAGAACAAACTCTATTTCACTAGTCCTTCTTTACTGGTTTTAAAAATAACTTATTTGTTTCTCCTTGTTCATCAATTTTGTGGGAAAAGAACTTTATGACATCAAAGGTTAAATCTCATTCAGGCTGAAAATAAAGTGGCTTTGTTGTTTTCATTCACAAATTTTCTCCTGTTTAAAAAGGATAAATCTACCTTTCTTTAGCAAATAAAACAGTTAATTCTTTCCAATCTGGCCAATTCAGTGATCAAACCACCATCTTCTACCAGTCTGGAGAAAACTCATTTGAAAATGGAAAAAAAAGAAAATTCCCTGGTTTAACTTCTTATAAATTCTGTCAAAAATATTTATTTGACACTTATAACTGCCACATATCTCCAAGTAGTCTTCTCCACTATATAACAAGAGCCTGTATCTTTTATGACACTTATAAAAATGTACCTGACACAGAGGTATCCAATGTAGATTTAGTAAATGAATAATACATAACAATTACTATGATACAAATATAGGTAAAACAACCTCCCTGAGGGCTTACAATTTAGTGGAGGTAGCAGATATAGATCTGAATAAAGTATTTCCTTCCAGAAAACATAAGTGTCTCACTTACAAATCGGTAACTAATTTTCACATTACAAACTGAAGTATAACAACCACCTCCTAATGAAACAAGGAGTAAATTAAGGGTCAGTAAAAAATTCTACCTTAGATTTAAACAGTCAATTTTAATTACAAAACTGCTTTCATATTAATTAACACATTCTCTACCATCACCCCAAGTATTATTAACTCCAATAACAGCCTAAGTGAGATTTAGCAACGTAACCAAATTTGACCTATATCAAGATGAACTTGATATATTTTTCCATCCAACAAAATAATTTTGTGCCATCTCCTTAAACTTGTGATTTTAAAAATCCAGAAAAAAAAATAACATTACCAGAAAGTGATCCATGTAGGAAATTTTTTGAATTGCACTATGTACTTTGTTTTTGACACTGTTTTACCTTTCTAAAATATATATATATATACATATATATATATATATATATATGTATATATATATATACACACACACACACACAAATATATATACACACACTTTTTAGTTTCCTGAGTTTGTCAAGTTATAACAAACTCTATTTTTAAAAATGATCTGTAACACCACAGTGATTTCTTAAGTTCTACATATATGAGAATTATTATCTATAAAGAACAAACTTGAATGTGCCTACATGCATGAGAGTGAAAAACAGACAGAAGTGGGGTTATTATTATCTTGATAGTCTACTTTTATTTTTGCTTGCTAAGTCTCCACAAGATGAATAATGGCTATTATAGACAAGTCCAAAAAGGCTGAGAATGATTTTTAAACACTGTACTAAAATCCTACAAGACAATTAAGTTCACCTCAAGTGACACTTGAGGTAGAAAAATAAGAAGATTTATAAGGGAAGATAGGAGGAAAAAAAATTAGCAATTCTTAATGACTTCTTAGCTAGGTAAGAAAATAAAAGAGACAAAGTACTGGGAATAAATACGTAACTAAAAGTGTGCTCAGACCATTTCACTAGTCCTGTGCCTCTTGCACCCCACCCCTAGTTATGATAAAGATATATAACAAGAAAGTATGCAGGAGGGTATCTATTTCTGTGAGCAAGAACTATGAGTAGGAAGTTAACCTAAGGTATAAATGACAGGGAAATACTTTACCTTAATTTATCTGGGATTGCTAAAAGTATTTCCTCGATCCTTATACCTTTCTTTTAACTTTTAATATAAATACTTTCAGACATATACAAATGTTGAAAATAGTATAATGAACCTAATCACCTAACTCAACAAATACTATCATTCTATCTTGAAGTTTTTTCTTTATTTATCCAAATATTTATTTCCCCTATCCTAGAAAAAGATCAATGCAGTATAGTGTCATTTTCTTATTTTTTATGCCAGAAAAAGGCATCCAAAAAAAATTGTTCCTCTAAACAACATCTGGCTTGGCAATATCAATTTAAATAAATGACCACCAGGAGGAGCTCACCTAGTGTATTTAATGGCCATGGAGACTCATTCAGAGGCACTTGAAGCAAAGGAAAGGGGAAGGGGTATTTAATCATAGAATGCTTAAATTTGGGTCTACAAACTTCAAGTGTCATTAAATCAATAACAAAAAGAGCTCAGTCCACTCAATCTAACCAATTTACTTCAGCCAATACCCAAGACTCACAAAATTTGTGGAAATCAATATTTGTAATTCCCTGGCAATCTGATCGGAGCTATTAAAATAGATTACACAATTTGATTCTCCAGCTTCTGAAAGTTCACCCTCCAAAACAATTTCCTTACAAATCAAATACATTTTTCTAAATCATCATGTGCTAGAATTATTTCAGGCCATAAGTCAGAGATAAAAACTGGAATTTACCAAGGTACTCTTTCATAAAGTATGTTACTTTTTAAAGTACATCTTTTAATGATGTATTTTATATATGACTTAAACTTTGTATACTTCAAGAAAAATTCTCCTTCAATAAACTTCAGGAAAATTAAATACATAAGTAATTATAAAAGGTTTTCTTTCTCACTTTTTTCAAGAAGACAGATTTACATCCTTTACATGTTTAGATGTGGGTAAATGTGGAAAGCAGATGAAGAGACAGAACTGCTACACAATTCCAGAGGCCAACATTAAGACTTTGTTCTAGATTTGTTCCAGTAGGTACCATTCACATGGAAGACAATGTGAATGGTGCCATCTAGAGTTGTGCAGCTCAACAGAACTGTGGAGAAAAAATAAAACTTACAATAAGCTTCTATCAGTGAACCTATCAGACAAAATACATTCTTCTGAAAATAAATAGAAGATGGTCAATCATAAATAAGTAGATTTGAGATGATAAAGAAAGGGCTCATTTCACTGCAATTCTTCCCCATTTTCAGAATATATAGATTTATATGGAATCTACCCCCGGGATGTCAAGAAAGGCAATTTTCTCCATATTGCTGTCATCCATACTTGCCTTCAACTTCTATGTCTTGATATTAATTCATATCTTCTTGAACAAGTCAATTTAATCTCCAAAAAGCTGTAAGCAACTTCTCTGAATAACGAAAAGTTCCATATGTTTCATCTAACTACAATTAAATCTATTGTCCAACATTAGAAACAGTACATCTTGCTAACCAAAATAAAGCTGTTTTAGTTCCTAGGCAATTTCAAAGAAGGAAATGAATAAACAAAAGAAGATGAGAGCTCACTTTCCAGAAAATATTAACCAATAATAATTTTAAATAAGGAGAAAGAAAATATACTTAATGATTAAAACAATATAAAATTTTAAAGTATGTACTACTTGCCAAATTTTTGATTCTAGCAGTCTTTAAAATTTTGGCTAATCCCCCTGAAAACCAATTACAAGTAAGACTTACATTGGTAATATATGGTTCAATAGCTTGAGCTGTCCTCTTCAGTAAAGCCTTTGCCAAATCATATGCTTGCTTGTTTAAATTCTGGGGAAAAAAAACACAATCTATATTATATATGTGATATATATATTCTAAATATGAAAAATAAAATATTACTTATATTCAAAAAGTTACTCTTAAGTAAATGAATGAGAAAATGGTCTAAGGCTCAATTAGAATAAGAGGGAGACAGTAAAGTCATTTTTCTCATAAGACTAACTGGTCATATCTTATTCATAATATAAGGTAAACCACAGAGAAAAATTCAGTAAGTGTTTTTTGGACAGAAAACAAGATACTCAGTCATTGTAAAGTTAGTCCCAAAGTCAAATCAGTTCAGCTGAGTACAAATACAGACTGCTCACTCCAAATCCAAAAAAACCCAAAACATCATTAGAGAATAAACTGAGTTCTGGTGTAGGCAGAAATGAGGGACCCAAAGGTGGGGAAATACAAAAGAGTTTGGGGCAGTTATAGGAAAGCAGATTTTCTCAAAGCAATCTCAGAGAACAGCTAAGTCCAAGGATACAAGAAACATAACAAACAGTCAAATATGAAAAGAAAAAAGTGCAAGAGAAAAAATACTTTAAGAAAATATATTTCTGTGCGACTCTGATGATAGAATCATGACCAACGATCTAAAATGGAATCACTATTCCAGTTTAAACACAAGCAGGAATAGTGTATATATCCTGAAATTCCATTCAGCATATTTTTAGATTTATCTGCACGGATGTTTTGTATTGTATTATTTAATTCATTTCTAATTGCTGTTCAGTATGTTAATACATAATATACTACAGCTTATTTACTCATTCTCCTATTCATAGATATTAAACTGCCTTGTACTTGCCTGTGTATATAAAAAATAATTTTCTATAACTACTGTCTTTGCCATTTATCAAATGAGCTGTTTTGTCTTGTTATTTATAGTTCCTCTATAAATTTCATACACTAAACATTTGTCAATTACATGCACAACATAGCTTAGCCTATACTTATGTTGTCTCAGAGCAAATCTTTTTTCCATCCTTTTACTTTCAACCTCTTTCTGACAGTATTTTTGTTCTCTTATTAACAATGACTGCGAGGGAGGATATCGCTCAGTGGTAGACTGTGTGCTTAACGTGCACAAGGTCCTGGGTTCAATCCCCAGTACTTCCATTAAAAATAAATAAATAAACCAAATTACTGCCCCCCCACAAAAAAAACAATGACTAGCTGGATTATTTTTAATCCATTCTGACAATCTGTCTGAAGTAAATTTGGGTCATTTACATTTATTGTGATTCTTCTTTGCACTGTAATCCCTGTGAATGCTAGGTAGCTATAGACTTAGATTATACCTTGCCAGAAAGGTCTTAAGTTCGCAGAGATCTTTATACTGGTGAATCACAGTACCGTATTTTCAGCTGCTTACTAGAGCTAGATCATTTTCAAAGAACACACACACACACACACACTTTGATTAATATCACCCAGGCAAGAAACACTGTTACCAACATACCCTTTTCTCCAAATTAGTAGAGACTTCCCTTTTAATTTTTACCCCTCTCCTCCAACTACACTATCACTGTCTTTTACCTAAGGCTCTAATTGGTTGTGTATCTCCCAACATATTGAGTTATCTAATAGCATCAAAGTAGCTATTAATGCACTCCTTGAAACATAATCCTATACAAAACTGAGTTTTACAGACATTTTATCACATGTACTAAATCTCTTATTTCTTCTTTTCATTTAATTAGTGACCAATAAGTGTACCATGTTTTATTAAACAATTAATATTCATTAACATTAATGAATAAAATAATCTCGAAAACTAAGGTTAAAACAGGATACACTGAATTTTGAGCCTAAGAACAAATTCTGGACACTAATATTAACAGGCTTTAGACATATTTCAGTATATATTGCTAGTTACCTTATGGGCAGGTACCAGATTCACCAAAACCGTATCCAAAAGCTCCTGAGATACTGTATCTCCTTCACAAATAATAGAACTCATGAGGTCTACCATGTGCATATGAACTTTCTGATTGTGGCCATTGCTGGAATTCAAAACAAATATTTCATTTAAAGTATACCTGAAATGTACAGGATTTAATGATAACATGGGACATTATACTTTATTTTTAAAATGATACTAAGGTATTAATTAAATCAAATTCTATCTATTCCTTTAAAGCTTCTTTCCTCTCTCCCAAATCTTACAGTAGCATCCAAGATATTTTTTAAACTACATTTCCTGGACTACTTTTGACTAATTTTAACCACTTCCACAATCAAAAGTAACCAAATCAAATGCAACTTTGGTTTTACCTTAATTTCAGAAAATCAAATTGGTTTGCTAAAGTTAATTCTGGTAGATAACTTTAAAGAATACAGAAAAAGCTCAACTATTCACATGAACTGAGTCAGTAATATGTGATTTAAATAAAAGAAAAATAATATAATCCAAAAAATATTTTTACATTGGCTATAGATTGCCTTACGCCACTCTTGTAATTATTCTTTACAATACAAAGTTGATTAAGTTCTATTGATTTTTTAAAACACCTATAAAAATCATGTTGAGTTTTTAAGTTACAACTCTTATGAGCCTTCCAATATTCATAACAAACACAGTTTATGTATTTATCTGTAAGTTAAAAATTCTTTATATTTTAAAAAAAGCTTACATTCCCAGTAAAATAAACTTACTTTATAACTGAAAATAACGTTCTGTATAACTGGGTAAAAATTTCATTGCTATCTTCCAACTCAAAGCATATGTTATACGACTTGACCCAAGCAATGTTCTAAAAATAAGTAAAAAAAGTAAAGAATAAACACTTCAATCAGTAAAAATATACAAGCACAAAAATCAGTTTAAAATGTCAGATCAAGATATAATATGTTGCTTACCTCAAGTAAATAAAAATACCTATTGAATTGTGGGCTCTTTGTATCCTCTAGCCCCTTCAACTGCCTTGTTATAAACATAAATATATCCTTAAAAAAAGAAAACACAAAGTATTGTTTAGATTATAAATGCTAAATGAAAATATTCAAGAGATTCCCAAAGGTATTTCAGCATTCATGTGTATTTATCATGATAAACTGTGAAGAATCAGGGGGAAAAAACTTGTATTTGGCTATAATTTTTTAAATGTGTATCATCATGAAAACACCAGATATCTTACTACCCTTCAAAGAAAAGCTGTAAATCATTTACCATGATCTTAAAGTAGGAAAAGAAAAACTTCATCTTACAGTATGTTAAAAAAAAAAAAGACCTGAGAAACCAAGTAAACTAACATTTCTGCTATTATTAATAAAAAGATTGCAATGACTGAGAGCTGATCTGATCAGGTTTGCTGGAACAGCACCATGCATTATAATTATACAGAAAGAAACAGCAGTTTAAGAAACTTAAAATTCCAAAATAAAATCACCAAGTGAAAAGATAATAAATTGCAGAAGCTTAGAAATTTTAAAAGGACCCTTAGAAGTTAATTTGTCAAGCTCTTACCTAGTCATTATAATTACTTATTTTTCCCCTACCATTTCTCAATCTATCCCCATCTCTTGCTTTTGTGGTTTTTTTTATTACACACCCCTTTATACCTCAGTAAATATAGGTTCAATGTCACTTTGAATCAAATTTTTATGGATAATGTTTTTGAAAAGTTTGGGAAAGGTTAAAATGGTAATAAAAGCTAATTCTGCAAAGGAAGCATGCTATTCAATCAATAAAAAGAAAACAGGAAAAAATGTTTACCTTATAAGTAAACAACAAGCATTTCTTAAAAAGGAAGAAATATAATATACAGATGACTGAGTAGTTTTTCAAGAAAAATACTATCAAAAGTACATCCTTCAAAAATGGTTACTACACATTTACACATTTGTAAAAATATATCCTCCAAGAATGAACCATCTCTGGTTTCACTAAGAGAGAACTAAGTGCTGTATCGACTCTACCCGAAGGCGGAAAGACGATACTCATTTATAATCAATATCCTAAACACGAAGCCAGTGTATAAAAAGTTTTCTGACAACAACAATAAACTGACAGTGTATAGGTGGGAATCAAAGTGTCACAATTTTCTATTACTACTACTGTAGACAAAGAAAAACACAAACTTGAGTCTTGAGATAGGTCATTGATTATGCACACTGAGAAATCCACAAGAGAGGTAGAAGTAGCAGCACTCTTAAGTTAGACTTCCCTCTTCACGAGAATGCCAACAAGACACCTAGTGAGGAACAGCCACAGCCCAGTCAACCCCAATACAATTACTCCTTAAACAAATCAAGTGTTCCAAATTAGAGGTTCAACATATACAAAAATCAACACATCAACACACACAATCTGGGTACCCAACTCCAAAGACTGGTTCCTGTTATCTACTTGAAGTCTCTGGTGTTTCTCAAATCTTACAATTTAACTCTATTTCTAAATGACAAATATTGTCCCCCACCTCCCTCATCTTAAGATATATAAAACAAGCTTGCCCAAATCAGTTTGGGCATTCCATACTGGAATCCTGGCTGACTTGATCAAATGAACAGGTTCCTCACTCCAGTTATCAAGAAGCAACTCTCTGAATTTAAGAACAAAGTCTGGGTTGTTTTTCATCAAGGTAAACCCAGTTCCTGATACATAACTGACATCAATATTTGTTAAATAAAATAAACCTAAATTGCCCTTTTTTCACACTAGGTATTAATAATCTTCCTATGGACTTATTTCCTAACCCAGTTTCAACAATTATCTTTTATTATTGTTGGTTTTTCTAACTTTCTTCTAACCTGCTTTATTTAGTATCGTTTTGCACAGCTCTAATTATTTTATGCTTTCTACTCTTGGGTTAATCAGGCTATTCCCTTTCTTTTCTCGTCTTTTAAAAATTATTCCATTCACAGGCCTTTACTTACAACTGCCATAACCAGGTAATAGGTGTGTTTTCTACCTTTCATTCAAATTCTTTTCACTGTATATTCTTCAAAACAATTTACATCACACCTTCTATTAAATGATCAGGATTCACATGCTATAAATTCAGATTAATAGTAGATACTGCGTTTTAAATAATGAACATGGTCTTCAATGTGGAATTTTTTTAAAAGGAAAAGGAAGTGTCCCCCAAGTTATACTGAAATAGCATTAATGATGACATAATATAAAAACTATATAATACACTGTACTAATCTACTTCTTATCCTGAAGATGAGAAACTGTTTTTACAAAATTAAGTACTAATGGTTCTGGCATGGGGGGAAGTCAAGGAAGAAGTTCTACAGAAAACAGAAGTAGTTTAACAAAAGATTGCTGCAACTAATGTCAAAGAATCCAAAGAAATGATCTAAATACTGTAACTCCCATTTTAGTTAGAAAGATAAAGCATCATCAGTCAATCTTGGTAGTTCTTTTAATCAGTACTTGCCTTTAGTTTATCGGGGGACGTATAAGGAGCTTCAGGAGCATAAATCCTGAAAATATCAGCAAGGCAGCAGGCTACCAGTAAGCGAACATCTTTGTCAGGATGCTTGAGGAAAAAGTCTGAAGCAAGATGTAAAGCTAGGTTTAAATAAAGCTCCTTTTCCTCTTCAGAGTCCTGGTCCATATCCATGAAAGTTTTCACAACCATCTATATATTAAAAAAAAAAATCAAGTAATAAAATCTCCATGTAAAAATAACATTCATCTGAAATAAAAACCGTACTAATTACAAAGGTTAAATTCCAATAAATTCAATTTCATGTGAACCCTGAAAGTGTCTATCTGAGAGGACAAAATCATTCTAAAACTATGAAGTAAATACAACTTTTCTTTAAAAGACTAAGTAAAATACTTTTCATTTATCCATCATACCTGCTACCCAGATTTTAAAAGTTTAAAATTAGCCTTACATAGTACTTCATCTCACTTTTACAACATTGAGCTAGAAAAGAATATATAAACAGATTCAAGAGAGGATGACAAAGATGCATCCCTAGACATTAAAAAAGACTACCATGAAATAACTACTAAAGCATCAAACAAAATATTTCTTGTGCCACTGTAAAAGATAATATGATATGGATGGTTCATTAGTAGGACTCAATGGCATGTATGGAAGAACAGAAGGAAGCAAACATTTACATAAAAGTGGGACAGAAACAAAAATGGTGAAAAATGATATAGTTCGAATTCTGTGAAGAAACTTTCGCTAATTTCAGTATTAGTCGTCACAACGAAGCCTCAATCTGTAATATTACTACTTCAAATAAGACTTAACAAAACGTCTACCTTGACAGGAACATTTAAATACAACTCTAATGCAAAGGTGACCATCTGGCATCCACTAGGTGGTGCTGCAAATACTAATCAACAAGTAGGGCTGGCCACCAAGTATCAATGTCTCTGACTTGGGCCTTGAGACAGACTGCATGGATTTCCACTTTGCTGTAGGCTAGACTTCTGAGTAATGAACTGTCCAATGTATTACTGAATTCTCAGAGCAGCTGTGGGTAACAGTGTTCCTCTCAGAGCAGACCCTCAGTTCTACTGTATCAGAGGCCATAACCAACAGTAGAGTAATCCTTCCAGTCTGACACTACAATTAGTTTAAGGGGTACAATGTCCAGAGTTACTCTTCTAACTTTATTTTATTGTTTTTAAGATAGATGCTTTGATGGCCGAGGTGAATTACGAAAAAAGATGAGGGAACAAAAAAAGAGCTACATGCAGGGAACTATTCCTTTCCCTGGAATTTCCTCACAGAAGAGAGATTAAGTATATTTTTAAAAAATGTTATAGGAAACTCTAGAAATTACATAAACGACACCTTAAAAGTTAACAAATTTTTATAATTTATAAAACTTATACCTGTCCTTGTACATATCAAAAAATTACTATCATCCCACATTAAATCCTTTCTATATTTCTCTAAGAAAGTTGCTAAAAACAGTGAAAGTATAAATTAGAAAAACAAATGAAGAGAAGTAATCAGGTTACTGCTGGGCATAAACGTCTACAAAATAATGAAAACATACTATAAGAACTAAATGGGAGCACTGTGAAAGTCATTCCACCAAGACAAAGATCACTGAAGGACTAGACAATAGGAATTCCTCAACACTGTCTACACCTCAAATGGTGGTATAAAACTCAGGAATAACTCGTATATGAGTCCTTTAAATTAAAAAAGATGTCTGGGAAAAATAACACCCCTAAAAGACACTAAATGCTAGTAGCTTGTAAGTGTGGTCTCTGTGTTTAACATTCATTTCTTAGCAAACGGTAAGGATGATATCATTGCTAAAAATATAAACAAACCTGAGGAAATAAATGTATTCATTTCTTTAAAAATTTAACAAATCAAGAAAATGCAGACACATAGAAATGAAAAATGTCTTATGTTTGTAGGCTAACTATTTTTAATAAAATATCCACAAATTCTCAACTAGACAAAATATCTATCCTGGTAAATTTAATCTGCTCAAAGATACCTTGATTTGAATAATAAATATTTTATATCTGACATTCTAACATTTTGTGCTTAAGGATAGAATACCAAGACTTTCTGTGAAATTTATAATAGCATTAGGAACGTTTTCTTCTAATAAAAATAAACCATGCAAAATGTGACAACGAATATATGTATGTTCATGTATAACTGAAAAATTGTGCTCTACACTGGAATTTAACAAAACATTGTAAAATGACTATAACTCAATAAAAAATGTTTAAAAATGCACACACACACAAAAATAAATAAACCATGCAGTAATAAAACAGTACTATAAGGCTCCTAGACCCTCAATGACAAATTAAAGTTAAGTTTTCCAGTCTTGAAATAATATAACAAGCGACATAAATGTCTAGGTAGCTACAACATAGAAGGTAAAATATGTTCAAAAATAAAGAACAACTGAACTAATAATCAGCTTAACAATCTCTGTGGCCACTCACTTCCTTCAACCATTTAAATCATGGAGACCATCACTGCCTCAAAGAAAAAGATGTAATATTGCCCAAATAAATATGAAGACAATCAAACCATATGGCAGATGCCTCATGTATTTCCATATACTATCAATCTTGACTCACTGTTGTACATCAGAAGCAGAGAAAGGTGCCAAAAGTAAAATTCTGTAACTTACTCTCAAAATACAAGAAAGTACAATTCAGGTTTGGTACTCAGTAGAAAGAATCAAAACTTCTCTTCTCAGATTAAAATGGTTGCTTTTATAAAACAAATAAGATATAGGAAAAGGAGACAACTTTCTACAGACAATAATGAGTATAAAAATACTGTGGATTTGTTCTTTATACTAGAGTATAGGAGACTCCAGAAAATCTAAATTTTACCTTTCCAACTGCTCTCCCATTAACAACAGCTAAGTAAATTCTACAGTTTTTTATCTACTCCTGTCTCCCAGATCCTAATTATAGCTAATTAGTTTTGGCCAATAGACATTTTCTGCTTTGATTTCTTTTTTAAGTTGCCCTACCGAGATACAGTTCTATGCGATTTCCACAGGTAATCCCCCAACTCTGCCCTTTCTAAAGAGATGTCCAAAAGACATAACCCAATTTTACTCACCTTTAACCGTCTCACCATCTCTTCTTTAGATATTTTGTCTGAGATTTCCTTGACACCAGGAGGATAGGTAATTTTTCCATCATTGGTTCTTGTCTTTGAATGAGCCATGATGGAAATATTTTTACCCCTAAAACAAGAAAACTATTAGATGCAAAACAAAAAAATAAGACTTAACAACATTCATAATAAACATGGAAAGGAATCCGTCCCACAAAAAGAATGTATAACTACTTCCTAATTTATAGTAATTCATTTATCTAATTAATGAAGATCACTTTACTGAACATTTCACCAATTTCTTGTTTAATTTTACTTTTATTTCCATTTCTGTTAGTGGCAAGCTAGGTTATCTGCACTAATGCTCCAACTACAAAAACAATAAATGACTTAAAGATATATATGTGTACACATATATGTAGTACATACACACCACATTTTTTTTGTAGCACCACAAATTACTTGGGCCAAAATCTAAGAGAAAACAGAAACCCAGAGAAGTAAATAGAACATTATATTCATTTACATCTTCAGGGCATCTGCCAACCCTGACAAATCTAGCGTTTCGTTTGGTGGTTACAGAAGGAGGACAGAGTCCTGGTCAAGGCAGAATGTCAAATAGGAGACCCTTCTGACTTTAATATAATACTACCCCAACCCAAAAAAGATAACACCTGCAAAAGAGAGAGTTAAACCAAAGGTCAACACGTGCCTATCCCCCCATTAGAACCCAGAGGCCAGCTTGAGAAGGCTGCCTAGGTATTAAGAACAGAGAAGAAATAGTAGATACAAGGGAGGAACACCCAATTAGTTTTGGCCATGAGTCTGAACATTTTCCCAGTTTCACACTACCTAAGTGGTCCTGAAAACCTCAACACACAAACTTAGTGAACCCCAATTGGCAGCACCCCTAAGAACCTAATAAGTAAACTGAAGTCCTCCCAGAGGAGGGTATCTTCATTCTTTGCCTCAAAGAATCCTCATATGATGTTTCTAGGACAATGAGTATTTCAAGTCAAAAATAATCAAGCACCAAAGGAAACAAGACACTACTAGCAAGAACCAGCAGAAAAACCAAACCCCCAAGTACAGACCCAAAAACTTCAAATATTACAATTATCAAACAGATGATAAAATGACTATTCACTTGGTCCTTAAACAACATGGGTTTGAATTGCACATGTCCACTTATATGCAGAGCTTTTTCAATAAATACTACCATACTATGGAATAGAGTGAAATAAAGACAAATTCACCAAACAAAAACTGAAATCTATAATAAGTTAAAACATATACCATTTAGAACAATGTTTAACACATATTAGTATCTTACAATGTAATATATATAGTATACATAATAAATTTTAAAGACCAAGATTTTAAAATCTTATTATAGAGAAATTACCAAAAAAATAAAAAATTAAGAAATAATGATATGACATTGAAAGTAAAAGGATGAAAAAAAGGATGCAAACATTTAATAAAATAAAGCAAATAAGCTAAGTATAAATTACACAAATAGGCAGGCCCCAGGATCCACTGCTTGGTATTTACTCAACAGAAACACATACATGTGTCCACCATAAAACATATAAAAATGTTCATAGCAATACCACTCCTACTAGTCAAAACAGAAAACACAAATGCCTATCAACAGTAGAATGAATAGATATACTGTAGCATAGTCATACAATAGAATATGATACAGCCATTAGCTGTAAGCAATAAGCTACTGCTTCACACAATAGAGATCAATATTACAAGGAAAGAAATCAGACACAAAACACTATACATAAAATATGATTACACTTCCAGAAGAGTTCAAAAACAAGGAAATCTAATTTATGATGTTACGGATCAGGATACTGAATTCCCTTGGTGGGAGATATAATTTTAAGGGGAACAGGAGATTTCTTGGGTACAGGTTATGTTCTACTTCTTTATTTGGATGCTGGTTACACTACTGTATTCTCTTTGTATAAGGTCATAGAGCTAGACGCTAATAATTTTTATACTTTTCTGAATTGTAACAACAAACAAGAAAACCTCCAAACATTTAAACATTTAAAAGAACTTTAAGAACCAATGAATCGGGGAGTGGGAGGAAACAAGCACTGAATCAACAAAGTCAAAAACCAGGCCACAAACACACAAACAAAAAAATCACAAGCCAATCTTACATTTTTTGACATTCAAAAATATTTGAAAATTTAGACAAACTCGAGAAAATCTACATCTTACCAAAAATTACTCAAGGAAAAAATTAAGAAATAAAAGCAATAATCTAATAAGCCTTTCCAAAAGGACAAATATCCAAGTCTAGATGACTTTACTTGTGGGGTCCACCAAATAACTGAGGAAGAAATAATTTCAATGTCACATACATAGTTCTAAAAGACTGGAAAACAAAGGAATCCTTCCTATTAATTTTATGCAACCTACGAGCATAACCATGATATTAAAACCAAATGAGAAAAATAAGAGAAAGAAAAAAGTCACACACAAATCTTGCTTATAAACAAAGATACAAAATTCTTAAATATTGAGAAACCAAATGTAGCTACATAAAAATTAGGTTTAATTACAGGAATGAAAGGTTGAATTCACCAAAGTAACAGATTAAAAAGAAAAATGTCATAATCTCAAAAAATGAAGAGAAAATGTTTATTAAAACCTCAACATCAATTCATAACTATAACTAAGGGAAAAAAGCTTAACAAATTAAAAAGTATATGGACGCTTCCTTTATCTGAAAAAGGTAGGGTGCTATGAACACCCCACAGCCTAAATCATGCTTATGATGACCTATTGAAAGCTGTTTATTTGTTTTCAGGACTACAAAGCAAGCCTGCTATCATCACTTCTATTTGACATGGTAATAGAAATGCTAGTCAACAAAAGAAAAAGAAATCGAGTATAAAAATAAAAAGGAAGGAACAAAACAGTTATTATTTGCAAATTACATGATTATGTATATAGAAACTCTGAAAGATTTATAGATAAAACATGAGGATTAGTAAGTTTGAGTTTAACAGCTTGTACAGTAGAAAAATCAATATGCAAACATCAATTACCTACAGCTAACAAAATACTTCATGGTGAAAGACAGAATAATTACTCTCAAAAATCAGAAACAAGACAAGAATGTGTGTTCTCACTAGTCTTATTCAACATAATACTGGAATCCCTAACCAACATAATAAGGCAAGGAAAAGGAAATAAACGGCATACTGATTGGAAAGGAAGAACTAAAACTGTCCCTACTTCCAAGCGACATGACTGTCTATGTAGAAGATTCCAAGGGAATCTTTAAAACAAACAAACAAAAGCCACAAAACTGTTTCATAAAGGTTATAGGATGCAAAGATCAAAATGTAAAAATCAACTGTGTTTCTATATACTAGCAAAGAACAGATAGAAACCTAAGTTAAAAGCACAATACTATCTTTATCATTCCTTGCCATTAATAAAATATTTCAGGATAAACCTAACAAAATATATACAGGATTGGTATGCTGAAAATGACAAAGCACTGATGAAAAAAACCACAGAAGATCTAAATAAATGGAGAGATATACTATGTTCATGAATTGGAAGGTTCAAGATAGTAAAGATGTCAATTCTTCCCAAAACTGATCTACAGGTTTAGGGATTCTAACAACCCAGTAAGATTTTTCACAGATAAGAGACAGGCTTATAATAACATTTACACAGAAAGGGAAAGGAACTAGAATAGATGAAATAATTTTAGAAAAGAATGAAGTGGGAGGAAATTATTTCACAGAACTTTGAAACTTCCTATATAGCCACAAGACAATGTGAAGGGACAGACACACAGATCAATGGAACAGAAAAGACAACCCAGGAAGAAATCCACATGAGTATGCCCAATTGATTTTTACAAAGATGCAAAAGCAACTGAATGGAGCAGTAATAGGCTTTTCCACATTCTGTGTACATAGAACCATCCATCCCCCAAAAAAACCAAAACACAAACTTGACCTAAATACCTCATACCTTTAAACAAAAATTTAAAATAGATCATGAATCTAAATACAAAATGTAAAGCAAACAAAAAAGTTTTAGAAGAAAACACAGAAGAAAATCTTCACAATAGAAGCTAGGCAAAGAGTTTTTAGAAATGGTACCAAAAGCAAGAGCCAAAAAAGAAAAAAACTGATATACTGAACTTCAAAAATTAGAAACGTTTACTCTATGAAAAACTATTAAGAGAATAAAAAGATAAGCTACAGATTGGGGAAACAATATCTGCAAATACATATCTGACAAAAGACATATCTAGAATATATAAAGAATTCTCAAAAGTACTATAAAAAACCAAACAACCCAATTACAAGATGGGTTGACATGAACAGATTTGAATAGGATATATAGATGGCAAATAAGATATGAAAAGATGTTCAACATCATTAATCATTAGGAAAATGCAAATTAAAACTACAATGAAGTATCACCATATACTAATAGAATAAAATAAAAAGCAATGAAAATATCATATGTAAACAAAGATGCAAAGAAACTGGATCTATCATACATTGCTGGTAGAAATGTAAAATAGTACAGTCATAGTTAAAAATAGTCTGGCAGTTTCTCATAAAACTAAACATACACTTACAATACAAACCAGCGAATGTACTCTGGGGCATTTATACAGAGAAATGAGAGCTTCCATTCACACAAATCTGTACAAGAATGTTTATAGCAGCTTTGCTTATATACCTCAAAACTGCAAGCAATTAAAATAGTTCATCAACGGATAAATGGTTAAAACTCTGATATATCTGCATAATGAATACTTCTCAGCAACAAAAAGAACTGTTTCACTGATACGTAATAACTTACGGTCATTATACTTACTGAAAGAACCAATCTCAAAAGGTTGCATAATGTTATGGTTCCATTTATTTAACAACCTCAAAACAACAAAACTATGGACATGGAGAACAGATTAGTAGTTGCCAGAGAATAATGATGAGCATGAGAGGTAGCACAAGGGAATTTCTTTATAGTTCTGTATGTTGATTGAGGTGGTGGTGAAATGAATCTATAGCGAAGATCAAACTACACAGAACTTCAAACACACATGAGGGGGTGGGGGGGTGGGGGACAATGTGCAAAAACTTGAGAAAACTGAATAATGTCTATAATCTAACAATATCATGCCAATGTTAATTTCCTAATTTGATATTATGCTACAGTTACATAAGATGTCACCACTGGCAGAAGACAGATGAGGGGTCCACAAGACTCTAAGTACTCTTTTTGCAAAAACACAATTATTTCAAAATAAAAAGGCTTTTTAAAAGCAAAACAATCAATATATGAATAGCAACCAAAAAATTTAAAATGCAATTTACATTGCAAAGCATAACCTACCTAGGAATTAATCTAATAAAAAATTTATTTTTAGAAAGAAAAATCATAGAGCTATATTGACAGATGTTAAAGAAAATTAAATAGATATGTTCACAGATTAGAAGTCTCAAATACTATAAAGACAGCAAATCTTCTGACACTGATTATGAAGTCAATACAGTCTCAAAAAAGCCCAGGTTCTGATTTTTAAAGAAACATGACAAATTTATTTTTAAATTTATACGTAAATTTAAAAGGCCAAAAACAGCAAGATACTTAAGAAAAAGTGAATGAACTTTTCTACCAGATATCAAAACACTTTTTAAGATTAAGTAATTTCAGTGGTATGGTATTGGAACAGAAAAAAGATCAATGGGAAATATTAGCCTAGAAACAGACCCACACAACATGAAACTTAATATATGAAAATGGTGACAGGGTGTATCAGTCAGAAAAGGAGAAAACAAAAAGTTCTGAGTATCACTTAATATTTTGACAATATTAAGTCTCCCAATCCATGAACATTAGATATCTTTCCATTTATTTGTGTCTTCTTTTATTTCTTTCAGCAATGTATTGTACTTTTCATTACACTAGTCTTTCACCTCCTTTGTAAAGTTTATTCCTAAGTAATTTTTTCTTTTGATGCCATTATGAAGGGAGTATTTTGGTTTAACTTCCTTTTCAGATAGTTCACTGTTAGTATATAGAAACATAACTGATTTTTGAATGTTGACTTTGTATCCTGCAACTTAAACTGAATTTGTTGATCAGTTCTAAGAGATTTTTTAAATAAAGCCTTAATAGAGGATTTTCTACATATAAGATCGTATCATCTGCAATGAGATAATTTTATTTCTTCCTTTCCAACTCGGATGCCCTTTATAGTCAATCCTTCATATCTGCAAGTTCTACATCCTCAGTCAACCAACCACACATCAAAAATATCCCCAAAAACATTCTAGAAAGTTCCAAATGGCAAGACTTGAATTTGCCACATATAGGCAACTATTTACATTACAGTTACATTGTATTAGGTATTATAAGTAATCTAGAGATGATTTAAAGTATACAGGAGGAAGTACATAGGTTACATGCAAGTATTATGCCATTTTATACGAGGGACTACAGCATCCTTGGATTCTGGCATTTGACTTGGCATTTGGAACCAATCCCCCACATATACCAAGGGATGACTCCATTTCTTTGTCTTGTGTAATTGCTTTGGCTAAGGCTTCTAGTATTACAGTGAATAGAACTGGAAAGAGTAGACATCTTTGCCTTGTTTTTGATTTAAAAGTAAAAGCTTTCCATTTTTTACCACTGAGATGCAAATCAAAACCACAAGGGAGTGTCAGTGTCACACTTGTCAGGATAGCTATTATCAAAAAAAAAAAAAAAAAGGAAAAAAAAGTGTTGGCCAGGATAAGGGTAAATGGGAACCCTGTACACTGCTAGTGGGAATATAAACCCATGTTCATTGCAGCATTATTCAAATAGCCAAGATATGGAAACAACCTAAATGTTCAACAGATGAATGAATAAAGAAAAAGTGGTATATACATACAATAGAATATTACTTGGCCTTTAAAAAGGAAATCCTACCATTTCCAACAACATGGATGGACCTGGAAGACATTATTCTGAGTCAAGTAAGTCAGACACAGGACAAACATGGCATGATTCCATTTATATGAAATATCTAAAATAGTCAAACTTACAGAAGCAGAAAGTAGAATAGCTGTTGCTAGGGGATGGGAAGAATGGGAAATGGGGAGCTGTTATTCAAAAGGTCTAAAGTTACAGTTATGCAAGATGATTCAAATGTAGAAGCATGCTGTACAACACAGTGCCACTAGTTTACAAAATGGTATTGTACACTTAAAAATTTAAGAGGGTAGATCTCAGGTTAAGTTTTCCAAAAAAAAAAAAAAAGGCAAAAGAACACAAGGAAACTTTTAGAAGTAATGGCTGTGTTTATTGCCTTGATTAGGGGAGAGGGAAGAGAGGATTTTTCAGGTACCCTCTGGAAAATAAATTTTACCCCATGTGCTGGGGGAAAGAGGGGATGAGGAGGAAGAAGAGGAGGAGAAGGGGGAGGTGAAGGAGACAAAGACAAAGACCAGCCAGTAGGCAGTTAGATCTCCAGAGAGATGTCTGAGCTAGAGAAAGATCTGGGAATCCTCAGTGATTGATAAAAACAGGGGCACAGATGAGAGCATTCAGGAAGACTTTTAAAGTGAGACAACTGGTAGGCCAAGGAAGAGATGCAAGAAGATCCATCTTTGAAATGAGGAGAGGAAAAGAAGCTTGCAAAGGAATCTAAGAATGATCAAAGAGGTAAAGGAAAGACCCAGAAGGAGGTCATGTCAGAAAGTAAGGGGTACACCAAGTTTCAGGAAAGGAAGTGGCCAACACTACTGGATGCTGCAGAGAGCTCAAGATGAAAATCTAAACAGAATCCAGTGAGGGATTAATTATAAATTGGCATGAGGGAGCTTACTGGACTAATAAAAATGTTCTAAAATTTTATTATGGTGATGGTTGCATATCTCAGTAAAATGATTAAAAATCACTGAATTGTACACTTGACATAGGTGAATTTTATTACTTTTATGGTATGTAAATTATTCCTCAATAAAGTTATTTTTAAAATTGGAAAGCTCTGAGACACATCTATATGAGAAAAAATGACACTGCACCCACACCTCACATCACATACAAAATGAATTTCAGGCAGATTAAAGACCTAACTATTGAAGCAAAATGTAAAAGCTTTAGTGAATATGATGTAGGAGAACAGCTTCACGACCTCAGGTCAGGAAAAGAATGAACTGTCTAGCAAGAACCAAGCCCACAGCTGTCTGTGTCCCTCCAACCAAAGAAGATATTCAGCAAATGTCTAGGACAAATCATTCCACAGGAAGATAAATAAACGTGACAGGATTCCCAGTTTTCCACAGAACCTGGAGTGGAAGAAAGTCTTTGCCTTGCCTTAAAAGAAGCAAAAGTTGTTCACCATCCTTAACAGCAGACACATGACTGTGACCACAGACTGCAGCTAAACAATGTAGACATGGTACTTTTGTAGAATATACTCATCTGTACAGTCAAAAAATTATCAAGTGCCTACTACTTGCATGATGTTTTAGCGGTGACTATAGGGCAAAATGAGTTAAGATGGGTCTCAGAATCTACAAAGGAAACAGACATTCCTTCTAAATACTAAATTACAATAAATTCTAAAGTTATCTTAACAAAAACAGTAAACAATGAGCTTGGAAAGAAATAAGACTGAAAGAAAGCCTGCTTCCCTAAGTAAATGGGGGTGAAGTGGTAATAATACAGAACAAAAAGGACAGAGAAAACAATTTGAATGAATCTCAAAGAAGAGAATTCAGAATTTGTTGCTGGTCTAAGAGTGTGACTGAAGGAAAAAGTAGAAGGAAGTAAAGGGAGCTAAGAGAAGACAGAGCCAACAAATAAGTTGGTTACTCAGGTTGCACTCAGTTTATAAGCAATGCTACTAAAGCAGAAATACCACTGTGAATGTACACAGGCTGTTTCCTCAGAGTAAGACATACTTACTGACCCATGTCTCGTAAGCAAACTCCACGTACCTTAAATTCTCAAGTCTGTATTTAAATTTTCCTTCACCACTCCAGGCAGAGATAGGCTCTTCCCCCTACAACTAGGCAAACTGTCAATGTATCATGATTAGTATTTATCACACCATATTTAATAAATTTCTTATTTCTATGTCTGTTTCTCCTACAAAACCATAAGCTCCTTATGACAACGATAGTATATATCATATTAGGAATCCTTACAGAGCCTAGAACAAAGTTCCTAGGTGCTTGGGAAATACTTGCTGATTAATGACCAAAACTATTTTAAGAACTGGTAGCTACAATAGGCAGCATAGACTAAACAGAGGAGAAATCAAATACAGTAAAACCAGTCAGGAAACTGCTACAAAATTCCAGGTAAGAACTAATAAGGAGCTCACTGCAGGCAATGACTGGAAAGTAAGAAAACTGACACAAAGACTATAAATGTTATTTGAGAGAAGCAGAAGATAATTATAAAATTTCAAGACTTTGTTCCTGGAAAGTCAACTATTTAGATATTTACTGAGAATTTACTTGATATGATACATTATTCCATGTAATAGGAATGCAATGATAAGCAAAATATATAAAATTTCTGTCCTCATAAAAGAGATAGGGAAAAATTAAGTTTGGAATAGAAGGCAGCTGAAGATGTAGAGTTGAAATTGTAGAGAAAAGTTAACGCTAGAAAACATTTTAGCACTATGTATAGTTCATGCTTTGTGGGTTTGTAAGATCAATAAAGAAACTGTGTAGGGTGAATTGAGATACCAAGACTGAACTTTGAGGAAATATCTATATTGATAGAGGGGCCGGGTGGGAGGATGGGGTGGGGGGACAGATGACACAGGGGAATCAGGAAAGAAAACAGAAGAGGGTCAAGAAAGGTCAAGAAAACAATAACTTTTTTTTTATTATAAAAAATGTTAGAAGATGAAGGGGTGACATACAGTGCTAGTTACTTCAGAAATACACATCACTGATACAAAATGACCTCAGCAAATATTCCCTTGGATCTGGTAAGGTGAGCCTTAAGAAAGAATTTTCTGGAGAATAACAGGAATGAACACCAAATTATTAGGTAGAAGAAAAAAGATGAAAAGGAGAAAGAAGGAGAAGAAAGGGAACAGTGCATCGGAAGAAAGGGAGGGTACAGTAAAGAAATAGGATCTTCAATTGTTACCAAAAATCACTGTAAAAAAAAATGTATACACAGTCCTCTAAGGTTAAAGAGTGTCAAAGAAATTATCTGACATTCATCTTTGTGGAATTTCAATTATACTCACTTATGGTAGCACGGATATATTGAAAATGAGAAAATAATAAAAAAATAATCTATATAAAGCTAACCTGTGTCAGAATCCAATTACAGTTTGAATTTCAAATATTACTATATGCATACCATTATAAATATTTACCTTGTGTCCAGAATGAACAATAAATAAAACACAAAATATTCTAATATTAAAGAGTCTTTTATACAACCATTGAATAAGTTCAAATTAAATGATCATTAATTAAGGGAAACATCAGTAATTTGAAAATCATACTAATGGTCCTAGGAAGAAAAAAAATTAATGAAATCATCGTTCTTCTATCTGATATTAATAGATGTAAATAAATGTTTCATAAGATGAAACTCAGAAAGATTGCAGTAAAAATATTTAAGATCCTTTCAACGAATGAAAAAGAAGAACAAAGCACTGACTGGATAGAAGAGCAATGGCAAGAGCAATAGCAATAGTCATTTTTTAATTGATTTAGGAAGAAGTAAAGACAGGCAGCTGCCCTTTTAATGATGATTTTTCTTAAAAATTCGTATGTGACAAGCTCAGAGTCACAGAAATCACATCAAACCACTACTAGAATCCCTATGTGGCCATGTTAATTAAAGGCTGTTTTTCATCCTGGGACTTTACTCCAGGCTTAAGGTGGAATTAGAAGGAAAACAGATTTTGTGAAGAGTCTGACAACTGCGAAAGGCAGGCCTCCCACAACTGGTACCTTTTATAACCAGCAGGTGGTGCCCTCCATAAATACAACCCTTCCTGCACACAGTCATTACAAAGAATAAGAAGTTAGGTTTATTCTTAGCCAGAGACAAATAAAAAGCTAAGGAGAGTGTGTTCTAAGAGAAAAGAGACAAAATAAATTATGTTATCCTCCCCCCAAGTATATAATGTTAAGACCACATTTACACATTTTCCAACTTTTCAAACAAAAATCTTTTTTCTATATACAATTTTACCACTAACCCATCATTCAGCTTGAATAATCTTTATTAACTCAAATTAAGTACAATTAATAGTTATTCCAATATGTTCTGGTAATACAAATTAATTTTAAGTGCTTTCAGGAAGCCCTTTTAGAAAGCAGGCTCATTTTGTTCGCATTTTTGGTAATGTTTATTTATAAAAGGTTAAACACAGTTACACTTTTGCCTACTCTCTTTTTAAGGACCATCAATGCCATAGAAGGGAGCAGAGTTAAACTGCTTCAGACAGAAAAAGAGCTCCAGGCCCTGGAACACCTCAACTAGCACCAGTTTCTAACTTCTAACAAAGAAAGCGTTCTGCTAAATCCCTTTAAAGTAATATTTTTATCTCTCTCATTTATTGAATGACTGGTGTTTCCTAGTCAGTAGGCAACTCAATGTCCCATTCCGTGGGAGGTTTAAATCATGTACTTTCTCTATTCACATCAAACCTCAAGCACACATTCTTGCACAACCCCTACTCTCACTGACTGCCTCCACTTCATTGAGAAAACAGCAGCTCTGTCAAACAGAAACTTCCCTCATCTCTCCTTACTAAATCTGCTTGCCTATCTACTACATTTGTACCTATTCCCTCCTTCCCTCCTGTTACCAAGTATGCAGCCCTCCCCATATCAAAAACTACTCCCTTCACGGGTACCCAGAATCTCATCCTCTCCAGGTTTCTAGGAGATTTTCACTTCATTAGCTATCTTCTCTTTCCTCAGCATCAGCATTCTGTGTCTACCAGATCCTTTCCCTCAGTATTCAGTATAAGTACTCTGTTCTTGAGTAGAAGGAAGGCATTCAGACAGAAAGGGAAAGAAAGCACAACACACCTGCTTAGACTACAATACCCCGCCAGCTACTGTCTTCTCTCAAATTATCTTCATAGCCAAGTTTTTCAAAAAGTAATCCACACTTCTTCAGTTCCCATTCACTTTTCATGCTAATCCAATTTTGTTTCCAGTATCCTCCATCACCTGCATTAATGCTTTTGCTGCAATCATTTTGGCAGGCTTCAAAAATGACAACAGATTTTTCCCTTCCCTGTATCTACACCCTTGTAACATGACTGTGTTGCTCTTCCCATCAAGAAGAGTATTTTTTCAGCCACTGAATCTCAGATGGTCTTAAGACTTCCTTTGGCCAATGGATACTGGCAAGCTAAAGATGTGCTTGTGTTTTGGGGTTTACTGATTTGCTGCTCTTGGAATTCTGCTCCTCACAAGTGCACAACACAACACCAGAAGCTATTCCAATGGAAAAGGAGAGATATATGGAAAGAGATTCCAGTTATCCCAGCCATCATTATCATGAATGAAGCCAGCCCCAAAGAAACCATCAGGTGACCATAGACACACAACTTAGGATGCATGAGCAAGCCCAGGTGAATCAGCTAAGATTGACCCAGATCAGCAGAAATGCCCAGCTAAGCCAAACTCAAGCTGCCGAACTGCAGAACTGGGAGCTAAATAAATGATGGTTGTTTTGAGCCATTAATTTTTGGGGTGATTTAGGGTATAGTTATTTGCAGTAATAGCTAACTAAAGTCATCACTGCCTTCCATGTTATCAAATCAAATGAACGCTTTTCTAATCCTAATTTTACTGATCTCAGTATGACACATGGATGATGCCAGCCTCCTTCTTGAAATACTTTTCCTTTGGTTTCTACTACACTTTACCGTTTTTGGTTTTCTCCTACCTTACTGGTTACTCTGTCTCCTTTGTTTCCTTTTCCTCTATTCAACCCCTAAATATCAGTAATTCATCAGAGCTCAACTACAGATACTCTATTCACTTTTCAATCCACGTTTTTCTCCCAAAGTTTTCCCCCTAAGCTTTCTTAAAGCTATTCCAAAGACTTTAAAAAAATAAATACATACCCTACCAAGAGCTCTCTTTTGAACACCAATCCATATATACAACTGCCAACTTAACATTTCCATTGGGTTATTCTCAAAGGCATCCTGAACTTAAAAAACAAAACAAAACAAAACAAAACACAAACTATCTCCCAACTTCTTCTCCCTCCAAAAATGTACTTCTTCAATCTTCTCTCAGTCTTAGAGTATGCAACTTGTTACTCCCAGAAAACTGGGCGTGACCCTTGACAATTCTCTTTCAACACTTAAAGCAATTATCAAGTCCTGTAAATGCTACCTGCAAAACATATATGAAATTCACCTTCATTTGGCTATTACTTCACCACAACCTAACCTAAGCCACCTCCAATTCATTCTTCATATAGCAGCCAGAATGCTCTTAATATGCTAATCTCTTCATATCACTGCCTTACTTAAAACTCTTAAATAGGTTTCCACAGACCTTAAAATAAGTTCTAAATTATACTAATCTGAACACTTTCTCACTACACTCAGTCACACCGCTATTCCCTAAAGGTATCAAACCAAGACCTTTGTAAGTGTGTGCTATTCTTTCTACTTCAAACACTTGTTCCTCCTCTGTGTTACTCCTTCCCCTCATGCCTGGCTAACACTGACTTTTCAAGTCTTGTATGTCAATTCCTCAGAGACACTGTCCCAAATCTCCCCAAGCTAAATTAAATCTCCACTACACGCTTTCACACTACTCCTGTACTTTCCTTCAAAGAATTTATCATTATTGTACATATTTAACCTCTAACATGTTTCCCCTTCTAAACTAAAAACTGTAAGAACAAGTATCCCATTTGATTCATTGCAGTATACTTAATACATAATACAATAAAGGGCAAAAAGCAAGCGCTCAACAAATATTCTTAATAATAAGACTGGTTATATATTATACCCATTTTATAAATGAGGATACTCAGAATCAGGGAGAATAAACTATGCTGAAGTTATCTAGCAGTTAAACTGGAACTAATCCATATATGACTCCTAAGACTTATTCCCTTAACCTAATGATCTCCAACCTTTGGAACAGGCTGAATCCCCTAACACTGAGGCCCAAACATCTGCACTTAAAGAAAGTTCCATGGGGATTTTTACAAAGTTGAGCAACAATGTACCCTAAGAGCCAAAAAGTGTGAACAATCCAAATATCTATTAACTAGCGAATGGATAAACAAAATGTATATCCCTACAATGGGATAAACAAAATGTGGTATATCCCTACAATAATTAGAAATAAAAAGAAACAAAGTACTGATCTGTAAGACAACACAGATGAATCTCAAAACCAGTATCCAAGTAAAAGCCAGACACAGAAGGCTACATATTGTGTGGTTACATTCACATGAAAGATCCACAAAGGGCAAATCTACAGAAGCAGAAAATATACTAGTTGGCTAGGGGTGAGAAATGAGTGACTACAAATGGACGCAGCAAGTAATGTTTGGAGGGCAACGGTTTCACACTCTAAATTTACTAAAAATCATTGGCTTGTATACATAAAATCAATGTTATAAAGGAAACACAAATGAGGGAACAATTCATTCTGTCAAAGACAATAAAGAAAGTTGTCAGCAGCACATCACAGAGAGCTGAAATTTAAGCTGTGGAGGACAACAGGGTGGTGAGGTGAGTATTCTGGGCAGAGGAAATACTGAGCCATGAGCAAAAGCACAAAGATATAGCAGGTCTAAGAAAAGAAACAAGGACAGGTAGCTATCAAAACACATGTGTGTTTCTAGAAAAATCTGGCACTCTGCAAAATCAACACTTAAAAATAACAGAAAAGAACATTAGCAAAACAACAATCCTAATAAAATACTGCATAGTTACTATTGACTGACAATTGTTCCCAGCATCATAATCAAACTTAGCCTTAAATCTTGGAACTCAGGCTTTTCCCTTCAAATATAGGTCTCTGAAGGTGCTTATTTCTAATAGGAAAAATTTTAGCAAAATTAAGAATTTAGGGGAGAGGGGAATAACTCAGTGGTAGAGCCTATGCTTAGCATGCACAAGGTCCTGGGTTCAACCCCTAGGAGAAAGAGGGAGAAGAAAGGAAGGGAGGGAAGAAGGAAGGAAGGGAGGAAAAAAGGGAAAGCAGAAAGGGAAGAAGGAAAGAAAGAAAAGCAAAAACAAAACAAGAGAACTGAAAAAAAAAAAAGCTAAAGACAAACAGTGACAGCCTTCAATTTTTCATTAAAAGTGGGGGAAATAGCCTCACAGATATTTCACCTACCCTTGCAGCTGTATCAGACAGCTTAACAGAAGATTAGAGATTCCTGATACTATTAAATCTTCTGCTTATAACAGAGGCAATTTTGTATCAAGATTTTCAACTCGTTCTTTTTTCACTGCATCTATGGATCACTTACAGAACGTATTTTCCTTCATAGCAAAATAAATCTAAACAATCTTTTTGTCAAGCATCTAGATCCAGTATAAATTCAAACATAACATATGATACCACATTTTAAAATTTCTTAATTTTCACTGTGATATAACTGACATTGTATTAGTTTCAGGTATGCAATATAATGATTCATTATATGTATATACTGCAAAATGATTGCCACAAATCTAGTTAACATCCATCACTACACAGTTACAAATTTTCTCGTGAAGAAAGTGTTTAAGATCTACATTCTCTTAGCAACTTTCAAATGCATAATAAAGTATTAATAACCATAGTCACCATGCTGTGCATTGCATCCCATGACTTACTTTTTTAACTGGAAGTTTGTATTTTTTGACCTCCTTCATCTACTTCACCCAACTCCCCATCCCCTCCCTCTGGCAACTACCAATCTGTTTCTTGAATCTATTGAGTTCAGGTTTCTGGTTTGTTGGGGTTTTTTTTTTCCTTTTTTTTTTTCAGATTTTACATATAAGAGAGTTCATACAGTACTTATCTTTGACTTATTTCACTCAGCATAATGCCCTCAAGGTCCATTCATGCTGTTACAAATGGAAGGGGTTTCTTCTTTTTTATGGCTGAGTAATATTTCACTGTGTGTGTCTATGTGTCACATTTTCTTTAATCATTCATCCATCAATGGACATAAATTGTTTCCACATCTTGGCTATTGTAAATAACACTGCAATGAACATGGGAGTGCATGTATCTTTGTGAATTAGTGTTTTCATTTTCTTTGGAAAGACACCTAGAAGTAGAATTGCTGGATCATATAGCAGTTCTATTTTTAATTTTTTGAGGAATCTCCATACTGTTCTCCAAAGTGGCTTCACCAATATACCTTCCCATCAACAGTACACAAGGGTTCCCTTTTTTCCACATCTTCACCAACAATGATTTCTTATCTTTTTTGTTAATAGCCATTCTAACAAGTGTGGTCTGATCTCATTCTGGTTTTGATTATGCATTAAGGATTTTCAGCTCTTATCTTCATATGCTGTTAAAATGTTATCTTTGGAAGTAAGATTGCCTTTGAATGCTTCAAAATATTAATGTGCTGGAAAAAGAACATTTATGACCAATGATACTTCCGCATTATACTAAAATCATTCACCTACTTACCACAGAGCTAATTTATATTAAGATACATGTATTGTAGCAGAGTGACGTTAACAAAGTAATTTAACTGGTATGCACATGTGTGTATGTATATATGTGCACATACTGGTGAAGAGGATTATAAAAAAATTGAGACCAGTTAATCTCAGGTTTTTCTATATCCCTGACAAGAAGTTCGGTCTTTATCACACGAGGAGGTTATGGTCTGTTTTTCTTTGTTCTCCAGTGATCACAAAGAGCAATCAGATTTGTATTTCGGAATTTCCAAAGACAGAGACATACCAATTGGAACATAAGAAGACTGCTAGAATACATGAGGGGCTCACAGATGCAATAATAGGAAGAGAACATTCAAAGGTAGGATATAATAGAAAACAGGAGAGCGGTATGGTTTAGTGGGAGAAAATGATTATGACAGCAGGAGGCAACCTTTATCCCTGAATAGAGAACATCCTGACCTTATCTCAGACCAAGGTAGGTATAGTCATTTATCTCCTAGGCATCCCAGTTATTTCCCCTAACCTTCCCTCAACTAGGGGACTCAGAATGAAAACTGTTCACAAAGAGCTACCACGTTTAGTAATAAGCTGCTCAGTGTAACTTAAACAGTGCCACTCAGAGAGACCTATATTTTCAATTCAAAATGCAATATACCTTGCATTAAACTACATTTGTATCTCTTTGAAAAGACTACAATAAAATAGGCATAAGCATACTATACATATTGATATTTAAGGACCATATCACACTGTATGCAGATTAAAGTATAATAATTAATTCTACTTAATTAAAAGTAGTAGAATAGCCATAATGACAAATAATTCCTAACTTTGCTTTAAAAGTTATATACTTACTATATTATAAATTTAAATATTTAACAGGGTAAATTTCACATTAACTGTTCCTATCATGATAAATTTTTTTCAAGTTTTAAAGTTATGTTCCCTGGAGATGAAAAACAATGAATAAATTGGGCAGGAGTCGGGGTAACTGGAAGATAAGTCTGGAGGTGAAGTCCACCAAAAAGTTTAGTTTGATAAACTGCTCAGTAAATTTTCCTTAATGGGAAAACATAACAAAACCATCATAGTACATAAATACTTGAAGATATGCCTGAAGGTATTAATTTTAAAGGTATGTACAAGTGTTTTAATCTAATCTCACTGACTATCATTTTTTCAGTTATTAACTGAATTATCTCTAATAATTCGAAATCTCTAAATTTCTTTGCCTACTTAGGGATATTTTGCAGCTGCTTTATCCTAACTGGAAAGCTGCTGCTCACTCCATGGGAGAGCTACACAGATTCTTCTATTGTTACAAGAGATAACTGCAAACATCTACCTTATATCCTTCCTGGCTAAAATCAACCCAACTTTGTTCTGTGGCAGTGTTGTCCAGACGTGGACGCTTGTTTTTGTGCTGACTTTTGTTTTCTTAGACGGCTTTACTGAGATGTAATTCACATACCATACAACTCACTCTCCATTTCGTTTTGGGCTTAAGTAGTTTTTGGTTTAAATTCAATAGTTTTAATACAGTATTAACTTTTCTTGTGGTTATATATATATATCATAAATTTTTTCATTTTAGCCATTTTAAGTGTACAATTCAGTGGCATTAATTAATTACATTCACAATGTTGTGCAACCATCACCACTAACTAGTTCCAAAACTTTTCCATCACCCCAAACAGAAACTTACTAACCATTAAGCAATAACAGTCCCATTCTCTCCTCTCCCCAGCCCCTAGTAACCTCTAATCTACTTTCTAACTGTAAGAATTGGACTATTCTAAACATCTCATAGAAGTATAATCATATAGAATTTATTGTCCTGTTGTGTTTGGCTTATTTCATCTAGCATAATATTTTCAAGATCCATCCACATTTTATTATTATCAGAACTTCATTATTTTTTATAACTGAATAATATTCTATTATATGGATATACCACATTTTGTTTATTCATTCATGTTTTGATGGACACTTGGGTTGTTTCCACTTGTAGCTATTGTGAATAACACTGCTATGAATGTGAGTGTACAAACATCTCTTTAAGATCTTATTTTCAATTCTTTTTGGTAAATACTTAGGATTTTATGGATTCTTTACAATCCATAGATTTTAAAGAAATGTTTATTGAAGTCCTTTCCACGACTTTTGAATTAGGTCATTTGTTCTTTTCCTGTTGAGCTACAGGATTTCTGGATAACTAATTGGTGGGCTGTCTTTCACTTTGTTGATAACATCCTCTGATGTACAAGTTTTTAATTTTTATGTAGCTACAGTTACCGATTTTTTTCTTTTATTGCTCATGCTGCTGCTATCATATCTAAAAATCTATTACCAAATCTCCAAAGTGGTGAAATTTTACCTCTGTATTTTCTTCTAAGCATTTATGGTTTTAGCTCTTTAGGTCATTGATCGACTTTGAGCTAATTTTTATATATTGTTTGAGACACGGTCCAACTTCATTCTTTTACATGAGGAAATCCAGTTGCTCCAGTATCATCTGTTTCAGACTGTCCTCTTCCGGCTGATCTGTTTTTAATAAAGATATCCTGATCTCTCCTCTAGAAATTTTGATTCAGTGGGTTTGAGGAGAGACTTCAGATTCTACATTTTTAAGGAGTGTCTCATGGTCAAACAAGTTTGGAGAATACTACAGACTACAACTTCAGGTACCTGATTCATATTCTAGAGAAGCCAAAAAACTAATTTATTTTTTTAATCCTGGCTAAGCCCTCAGACACCACCCTTAGTTTATGCTACATCCAGATGAGGACTTAGGTAAGAGTACTTAATGTTCACAAAAGGTTGTCAACTTTACCATCTGCACATTTGACCTCTAAAACATAGGGCTTCACCAAAATAAACAACACAAACTTGCCATAACACAGGCTCATGACATTCATTCTTTCAACAACAAATTTTTAAGCATCTGTTCTAGCTACCAGGGAAACAAAAGTAAAGAAAAACAAAGATGCCTGCTCTCATGAAACATATTTGAAGTTGGAGGGAGACAGACAAGTAAGTATGTGTGTATTAGTTAATGTCAGTTATTAAGAAAATATAGGGTAAGTGGGAGAGGGAGCTATTTTAGATGCAAAGACACAAAAGGACTCTCCAGTGAGGTGACATTTGGGCAGAAACCTGAAAAAGAGTAAGAGAATAAACTATGTAAACACCTAAGGGGAAAATATTCAAGACAGAGTGAGGCCCAGAGATTACAAGCTTTATCTACTACCAAACCATCATCAAAGAAACCCAAAGAACAGTTACATTTTTGAAAGAGATCCAATTCAGCTCTTCCTCTAGATCAGAGTTTCTCAACCTCAGCACTACTGATGTTTTTCCTAAGAATTCTCTGTGGTGGGTGGGAATAGGGGTGGTGTTCCTATGCAAGATGTTCAGCAGTATACCTGTCTTCTGTCCACTAGATGCCAGCGCGTGCACGCGCGCGCGCACACACACACACACTCAACTATCATCACCAGTGTGACAACCAAAAATGTTTCCCAACATTATCAAATGTCCCTACAGGGCAAAATCACTCTAGACTGAAACCACTACTACAGGTCAATTCTACTGAAGTTCCAAGTAAGAAACCCACAAATGGGCTTCAAGAGGTCTATGAACCATCTACTCATCTGAAAAAGTACATAAAGATTGCATATATATGAAAATGTGCATTTTTCTGAGGTGAAGGTTCAGAGCTTTTATTACCTAAAAAGGCTCAGGACTCAAAAAAGAAAGTTAAGGAACATTTCCTTTAGTATTTTAAGTGGGTTAAACAACAGCACCAGAAAGCTCCAAATCTGAGCCACATCTGTCTTAAGACCCCACATATTCACCTTCAGTAGGTTGTACTTTGGTTTCTTCTTTTTTTTTTGGCTTTCACCAAGAAATCCATTAGAAGTATACAAAACCAGTCACTGAATTTGCTGAAAGATGTTTTGGAGGAATTATCAACTTCCATTCTATTATCATCCCTATTTAACAAATGAAGAAACGAAGGTCAGTACAAGGTCATGGATCTGCCCAGGATCAGAAAGCTCCTGAATGATGTAACTGGAACTACACCACAGCTGTCTACATGGTTATGTGACTGGAAACAGTAACAGGAGCACATCTAACTTCTTGCTTTCACTTAATTTAAAATCAAAATATACAGCACTATAATTACAGTACATAACCAATAACCACTAACAAACTATCTTCAAAGAACGTAAGATGAATAAAACAAACAGAAATATCAACTATAAGATTAACAATGTCCAAGAGTTAAGTCCAAACCTAAGACTTGCTCAGGGGTAAGCAAAGCTTTTTCTGAGTCTTCACTGAACTCATCTCACTAGGTCAGTGATATAAAGAATAACTTGACAACAAACTTAGAATAAGTATGAAAGTGAGTTTTAGTTAATTATTTTTATTCCTCAATGCAAGCCAAAGTACAATTCAAAGCACTTAAAATACGATTCAATAAAAAGACTCTACAGGAATGGGGAGTCAACACAAGGCACCTGAAAAGTCAGTGATCTCAATGCCTAATCTGATCTAGAAGAAAAAGCAATGATTCTTCAAACTTATTTTAATCACAAAACTTAATCTTTCAACCAGTATCTTAGAACAATGTCTAGTATATTGAACGGATTAAAAGAGAACCACTTTAGCTGAATTTGGGGGATGGGTACCCCAATGCCCCTGACTCTTCTTCTTGTTAAGAAAAGTCCCCAGGGAACAATACAAAAACCACTGATCTGTCAGATGATGATGGAAATGTGAATTATTACAGCCTTTCTGAAAGAAACGTATTAATTACACCTATAAAGTTTTAATGACACATTTCCATCAACCCAGCAATCCCTCTCTTTCAACTCTATTTCACAGGAATAAAAATGCTGACATTAATGCAGAAGAATATTTAACTCAGTACTGCTTATTGTGGGAGAAAAAAAAACCATGGAAAAAACCCTAACTAACATCAACAAAGGAACAGCAATAAGAAATGTGGTAAATCTCTGCCATGGAATATTATGCAGTCATTATAAAGTTGATATAAAGTTATATCAACTCATCTATACTAAAACTCAGGAGTGAGGAAAGTGTTATTCTCAACTCTGCATGTATGTTGCCCATATGGGTACTATAATGACACTTTTGTAAAACAAGCACCACTACAACATACACCAAAAATAAAAGCACCTCTGGGGAGACAGGAAATAAAGTGGAGAAATATTTTCAGAACTAAATTAATAGGAAAATACAAAATTCAAAATTCTTTTATTGTCTGTTAAAATGGAATACAGATATGGTTCGAACTAGGGATTGAAGATAGCTCTCTTACAGATGTGTTATTTCAAAGTGTTTGTAATAGTGTTTTTAAAAAGCAATCCTTAAAGAAAACAAACCAATAATCAATCTATAGGTATTATGAACTGCCACCCTTCGAGCTTTTCTTAATTAACATTTTTTTCCCTTAAAACTGAACTTTCAAATGAAAAGTAGGCAACAGATATTCCAGGTTACATACTATGACAAAGATTCTTAACTGTCAGACACCTCTGCCTGAAACAAGAATAAAATCACAATCTCCCTCTTACTAACCATGGCTCTTCCTCCCTCCTTCCCAACCAGTCTCCCTCTATCTCCCACTGTAAGATCCTAAACAGCACAGAAGAGTTCAATTAGATGATGCAATGAATTCCATCAAATGATCCAACTCTCATCTCCATCCCCATTTCACCTCTCTTCCAGATCTAAAACTCTGTAATTCTACTATCTTATTGTATCATATACTCCTAGTTGTCTGTAATTCTTACTATTCAGCTATCCAACAATATCAGTTAAATCACAGATCCATTAATGCAAATTACTCAATTACAATTACTCATTTTAAAATTAATTTTTGATCTCTTCTTTCTATATTTTCTTAGGAAAACAAACTTAAGTCAGTCAGTACAGAAATTGGTTTTATTATCTTTCACTTTCAAAGAAGGTATTTCTTTTTAACCCCCTGGAAATCACAAATTTTCTTCAGCTAGATGGGTAAAAATTCACAAAAACTGAACTGCATTTTAAAAATAAACACTAGTCAGAAATAAACTTCAAAATACAGACTTCCTTCTGAGATGCAAATAGACAACTCAGAAGATTAGCTTTGTACAAATATCTATAGCTTATCCTACAGAGGTGGCTCCATTTTCTTGTCTATAAAATGTAGGTAACTATTTGCTTAATCGCTGTATAAACTATAAAGCACTACACATACAGCTACCAAACTGTGCACCGAGACATCTTGGAACACCATGACCACCACAGCAAACTCACAGGTATTGTAGGATACTTTTAATTATGAAGGAAAACACGGCGATTGTCAAAAGCTGTCAAACACGAGGTGAACTACTAGCTCAAGGGAGTACCATTTCAACAGGAGATCATTCTACGTTCCTTTTGATGGTTACCATGTCTTTGAGAAACTGGGTTTGGGGCAGTTGATGTGACAACAAGTACTGCATGGAAATCAATGTGAAACAGGAAATGCAGGTGGCAGTGTCGAATCTGATTCTAGTAAGACTTTAGAACTTGTACATGCCCAACAGGCATACAAATCCCATCAATAAGTAACTGTCGCTATTTAATAATAAAAAAGAACTATTTTTTTTCTTTCAATGTAAGTGTAATTCTTCGACCATAAGTACTTATTAAGCTATTGTGCCTAACTAAACAGAATTGTTAGGTATTATTTTTCACTATGAAAAAATGATGAAACACTAAAAGCACCATGAACCAAGAAATTCTCAATGCAGGGATTCTCACAGACGTTTTGCACCATGGTACAACATTGACCCTATCTACACTGGTGACAGGGCAATGAAAATTAAAAATTGTGAACACTGAAAAAATACCAAAAATGAGTAAGATGGCAACAGGCTTATCACCATCACATTTCGTTCTAGAAAAGCAGGAGACAAAACTAAAGGTTGAATACAGTAATTAAATAAGGGGGAAAAAATAAGGGAAAAAAACCCCAAATGTTGTTGTATTATGTTGGTTTATTTAAAGACAAGTCAGTCTCATAGCGTTGGTTACCTAACAACAGTTTTCACTCTAGCAGATGAGCTCACTTTCAAACAAAATCTCCCACTATACTCTAAATTACACAATATTTAAAAAGCAGAAGTCTCTGTTTGCTGATGAGGAGCCTAGAACCATAGTCTGGCCTACCTCCTCCACACTTCTGACAGTATTCACTGGAACCTCTTTAACAATTAGTTTTAGGTTGCTGCAGGGAAGGAGGGAGGCCTTCCCTTACCTTCAATTAGGTGGCTCAGCTTTATAGAGGATTAAATAATAGATTCTTTGAGGAGGCACAATCCATGGCCTAAAGCTAGGACAATGACTTTCAAACTTATTTTTTTAACTGCAATACAACCCAGTATATAAATACAATGGAAAAAAAGTCTCAATTATATTCTTCTCGTATGTAATTCATTCTGAGATTTTTCTACACAAATTGAAACATGGTTTACAAAACTCTGGCCTAAAAAATTACCTCAGTGACTTCTCAACCTAAAATAAATAAATAGATAATTTAAAGTGCATTAAGAGAGAAGGAGAAAAGAGAGAACAAATTTATTATTTGGAAATAATATAACAAAATCTTAAGATTTTCACCTCACCATCCATTCCAAAAAACAAATAAAAACAACAGAAAAGGCAGGGAGAGGGAGAATAAGGAAGGAGTGAATCTGCATGAATAAGAGCTGACTGTAAAAAAAAAAAATCATCAAAATTTTATCTCTAGTTAAGAAAGAACTTTCCAACTTGAAAATAAGAATAAATCTTTAACTCTTTTTCAACACAACTGCTGATTTTACAGTGGTCAACTACATTATCACATTTCTTTCTCCTACTCCCCCAAACCATTAAAATGGTCAAATAAACAAAAACTAAGGAAAAAATGACAGCAGTGTCAGAAATCAAAAGATCACCAATACTGATAGTCAACACAAGCAAAACCAGGACTCAGTAGAACACCTCAACTCAGAATTGGGGTCGGGGAGGAGAGGACTGAATGAAGACAAGAAGATAAAAGTTCCTTAGCTTTGGGCCACCATAATTAACAAACAAGCAAACAGAATCTTCCAATAATATACTCTTACCTCTACAGCAACACCTTTCCTAATTCCTGCCAGTAATCTCAGCTCAAAGAACACAGCAAACAATAGGATTCTGAAAGTCCACCAGAAACCAAAATAGAATTAAGAGATAAAGACTTTGCACTTGAGCTTTCTTGACTTGGCATAGACTGTAAGACACATCAAGTTGGGGTTTTGTGACCCAGATGCTCTCTCAGCCATCTGTTTTGCTCACAGGAGACACAAGCCCTACCAGTGTGCTCCCAACCCACATACCCTAAAAATAATTCTACTTTTAAAGCCTGCCTCAGTTATTTACCAAACTTGGGATAAGTCACAAAGAGAAAAAACTAGAGCTACCCATTCCCTTAGAAGGACCCATCTAGAGAAAATAATTCTAATTGGTACAATGGCTAAAGAAGCCCACACCTGCTACCAATAATGACTAATTGAGAATTTCACTTACAAATATAACTGAATAAGGATAAATCAACAAAGACAACAGGAGAGTCAGAATCCAAAATAGGTACACAAACTGAGAATGAGAGAAAAGGCCAAATAAAATAAAGTTAATACAAAAAGACACAACAGAAAGTTTTTTAATTAGTACTGGCAATGAAATGTGGAGAAACTTGTATACATAGTAACTAAAGTAAGCTGCTATGAAAAGCAGCAATAGTAAAACAGAGAATTCTAGTGACCTGAGGGCATGATAAATCCCAACTGGAAGGGATGAGGGGAGAGAGAACTATACCAACAAAAGCAGTGAAGAGCTCAACAAATACACTTAAAAAAATTGAACACTCATATCCAGTAGTATACAGTCTATCTATTATGAAGGGTCCAAATGCGTCAACAGAAAACTGTAATACTGTTGAACTCATATAAAGAAAAATCTACAAGAGCATTTCCATAATCCACCTTCTCTTCTATACTCCCCATCTCTCCATTCTCGTAAAAACAGGATGACTTGAAACTTGGGCAGTAAGCAGTATGCACATGGAGATTCAAGAGGGCAAATGTCCATATCAGCACTGTGCCAGCTACAAGAAGGAAGTTGAACCTGAGAGTCATCCTTTAAGCATGGACCTTAGAAAGTTCCCAGGATATAATAAATCCTGTATTTAGCAGGTGCAGAAGCAAATCCTCTGTGGACTTTAAAAAAAAAAAAAACTTCTCAGTGTAGGTGCCCAAATTTTCCACATATTAAGCTCAACAAAACATGAATTCTATTCAAGGATCACCAAACACATAAGAAAATGAATACCACATGCGAGATTCATGCACCACTGAATTCAAATATTAAAATTTGATTGCCAAAAGGTAAAATATGAATGAAATGCTAAAAGAAAACTGTTAAATGAAATTACAAAATAAGCTAGCAGGAAGAGGCTGCTGAAAATAACCAGAAAGACTGGGGGACAGGGATTGTAATAAAAGTAACAGTTGATCTCAAAATTTCCATGGACCATTTAAAGAGATTAAAATTGGATAGAAAAAGTCATAAATGTTAGCAATCTGAATCAACTACCTAAAATGCAGGGTCAAGAGACAAACAGATGAGAGATTTTAAAGGGATTTAAGAGATACTGGATGACAAAGAGAAATGTAAACTATAACTGTAGCTACTACAACTTGGTAATGAAATCACAGCATAAAAAGATACTTGTGACACTGAAAATATAAAGGAAGAAGAGTAAAAGGATAAAACTTTAATAGGTGAGTGACAATAAATTGTTATCAGCAGAAAAAGGACTATTTATAAGATGTTTTATGTAAACCTCATAGTAACTACACCAAGCAAAAATCTAGAGGAGACACAAAACAAATAAGGCAGAGATTGAGCAAATCGCCCTGGAAACCCACCTACAAAGGTAAACAGAAAGAAAACGAAACATCGGAAAGACAAAATAACCAGAAGGCAAAAGATAAAATGGCAGCAGTAAACCCTTACATATCAATAATGACCCTAAATGTAAACTGACCTCACCTACCAAAAGACACAGTAGCTGAATGAATTTAAAAAAAAGACCCAACTATATGCTGCCTATAGGAGACTCACTTCAGCTCTACAGACATACTAGACTTAAAAGTGAAAGGACAGAAGATGATATTCCAAGCAAATGGAAATCAAAAGCAGGCAGGCAGAGCATACTTGTATCAGACAAAACAGACTTCAAGCCAAAAGAGTAACAAGAGACAAAGGTCATTATGTAATGATAAAGGGATCAACATGTACAGACATAACAAAACTAAGTGTAAATGCCCCTAACACTCAAGCACTGAAAATATTAAGCAAATACTAACAAATCTTAAAGGAGAAATAGACAACAATACAATAATAATATGGGACTTCAAACTCCCCCTATCAGCAATGGATAAATCATCCAAACAGAAAATCAGTAAGGAAACAATGGAATTGAACCACACCTTAGAACATATAGACTTAACAGACATATAAAGAACAATTAATCCAACAGCAGCAGAATACACATTCTTCTCAAGTGCACATGGAACATTCTCCAGAATAGATCTTAGGCCACAAGACAAATCTTGGCAAATTTGAGAAAACTGAAACTATACCAACTATCTTTTGGAACCAGAAAAAGAAGAACAAATTAAGTTCAAAGTTAGTAAAAGAAAGGAAACAATAAAGGTCAGAGCAGAAATAAGAGAGACCAGGAAAACAATGAAAAGGATCAAAATGACATTAAGAGGTGGTTCTTCAAAAAGATAAACAAAATAGACAAACCTTCAGCTACTTCAAAAAAAAAAAAGAAAAGAAGACTCAAAATTAAAGACAAAAAGGAGACATTACAACTGATAATACAGAAATACATAGAATCATAAGTGACTACTAAGAACAATTTTTATGCCAACAAATTACATAACCTAGAGGAAACTGATACATTTCTAGAAACAATCTATCAAGACTAAATCAAGAAGAATCATAAAATTTGAACAGATCAATAATGAGAAGAGATTGTATCAATAATTTAAAACCTCCCAACACAGAAAACTCCAGGACCAGACAGCTTCAATGGAAAATTCTACCAAACATTTAAAGAATTAACACAAATCCTCCTCAAACTCTTCCAAAATATTAAGAAAAAGGGAATATGTTCTAACTCATTCTACGAAGTCAGCATTACCTTGATACAAAAACCAGATAAGGATACTATAAGAAAAAATATATAGACCAATATTCCTTATGAATATAGATGCAAAAATTCTCAATTAGCAAGCCAAATTCAAGAACACATCAAAAGGTGGGGGAGGATAAAGCTCAGTGGTAGATACTTAGCATGCACAAGGTCCTGAGTTCAATCCCCAGGACCTCCATTAAAATAAATAAATCTAATTACCTCCACCCTTGGGGTGGGGGTAGGGGGGAGTATACATCAAAAGATCATACACCATGGCCAAGTGGGATTTATCCCTGGGATATAAGGATTGTTCAATATATGCAAGTCAATAAATGTAACATATCATATCGATAAAATAAAAGATTAAAATCACATGATCATCTCAAAAGACACAGAAAAAGCACTGGCAAAATACAAAAATCCTTTCATGATGAAAACCCCAACACAGAGGGTATGGAAGGAACATACCTCAACATAACAAATGTCATATAAGACAAACCCACAACTAACGTTATGTTCAATGGAAAGAAATTCAAAGTGTTTCCTCTAAGATCCAGAACAAGACAAGGATGCCCATTTTCATCATTCCAACTCAAAATATTACTGCAAGTCCTAGCTAAAACAGTTACACAAGATGGACAGGTAAGAAGCATCCAAATTAGTAAAACAGTTGCTATTTGCTAATGACATGATCTCATATATAGAATCCCAAAAAATTTAACAAAAAACTATTTAAATTAATCAATAACTTTGGTTAAGGGGCAGGATACAAAATCAACATACAAAAATGAGCTGCAGTCCTTTATACTAATGATGAAGCATTGGAAAAATAAAGATAACTATTCAAGCTACAACAGCATCAAAAAAAATTTTTTTATCAACAAATTTAACCAAGGAAGTGAAAGATCTGCATAATGAAAACTACAAGACTCCACTAAAATAAATCAAAAACACAAACAAATGGAAAGATTTCTCATGTTCATGAATCAAAAGAATATTGTTAAAGTGGCCATACTACTCAAAGCTATACACAGATTAAACATAACCTCCATGAAACAAAAATGACATTCTTCATAGGAATAGAAGAAATAATCCTAAAATTTGTATGGGCCCACAAAAGACCCCAAACAGCCAAAGCAATACTAAGAAAAAAAGAATAAAGCCAAAGACACCACACTTTCAGACTTCAAACTATACCATAAAACCACAGTAATAAAAACACAGAAAACAGACACATCAGCTAATGGAACAGAACAGAGAGTCCAGAATTAAACCCTGGCATATATGGTCAAATAATATTTAACAAGGAAGCCAAAAATACCCAAAGGGAAAAGAATAGTCTCTTCAAGAAACAATGCTGGGAAAACTGGAGAAATATATGCATAACAAAAAAACTGGTCCCCAATCACACAACACTCACAACTAACAAAAATTAACTCAAAATGGATCAAAGACAAAACAAGACTTGATACCATTAAACTCCTGGAAGGAAATGCAGGTAAGAAGCTGGCCAATATTGGTCTTAGCAATGATTTTTTTGGACACGACACCAAAAGCACAAACAGCAAAGGTAAAAATCAACAAATGGAACTACATCAAACTCAAAAACTTCTGTACAGCAAAAGAAATAACAAAGTGAAAAAAATGCACAGAGAGAAATTTCCCAAACCATATATCAGACAACGGGTTAATATACAAAATATACAAAGAATTTAATAACAAAAATACAAACAATGCAATTAAAAAGTGGGCAGAAAAAATAAAGACATTTTTCCCAAAAGAACATCAAAATGGCCAACAGGCACATGAAAAGATGCTCCGTATCACTAATCATCAGGGAATGCAAGTCAATACCACAATGAGATATCTAACAGGGGAGAGTATAGCTCAGTAGTAGTGTGCTTAGCATGAACAAGGCCCTGGGTTCAATCCCAGTACCCCCATTAAAAAATTAATTAATTAAACCTAATTACCTTCCCCCCACCAAAAAAAAAAAGAGAGAGAGAGAGATCTATGATTAAGAAGGCAAGAGACAAAAGGTGCTGGCAAAGATGAGGTGTAAAGCAAACCCTTATACGTTGTTGCTGGGAATGTAAATTGGTCTAGCCACTATGGAAAGCAACAATGGAGGTAGGTTCCTCAACAAATTAAAATAGATCTACCATACAAACCAACAATTACACTTCTGCAATTACACTTCTCAGTATATACCCAAAGGAAATGAAAACAGGATTTTGATGAGTTCATGCATCTCCCGGTTTATCACAACTTCATTTACTATATCCAAAATATGGAATCAACCCAAATATCCATCAGTGGATAAATGGATAATATAGAAGTAATACATACACACAAAGGAATTATTATTCAACCATAAGAAAGAAGGATAACCTGCCATTGCAATAACACAGATGTAACTTTAGCATATTATGCTAAGTGAGACAAATCTGACAAAGTACTGTATGTTATCACTTATAAGTAGACTCCAAAAAGTTGAACCCATAAAAAAAAAAATTGGTGCTTACCAGGGGGTGCATGGAGTAGGGAAAAAGGGGACAACATTGATGGTGTTTAGGGGTACAAATTTATAAGTAGAAGATAAGCCATAGAAATTGAATGCACAGAATAATGAACACAGAAATAATATTGTACTGTAGGCAATGTGATTAATATCGCTACATCTACACTTATACAACATATAAATGTATCATAGTAACCTGTTGTACATCTTACACAATGTTACATGTTAAATTTATTCAATTAAAACGAAACTTTAATAAAAAAGAAAAGACTGTGCTAAAATGAAAATAACTGTTTAAAAAAGAAATAAAAGGAAGCAAAGAAAAAGGAAAGGTAGGACAAATAGAAAATGGAAACTATAAGAAAAAGAAAAGCAGTTGCTTACATTATTATCAATGGGCAAAAAGATTTTAAAAGACAAAGAATTATAGGACATAGAGAGGTCATCAAAAATTATTAAAATATTCTAATCACCAGGAAAGTAATTTAATTTTATTTATTTTTTTATTGAAGTACAGTCAGTTTACAATGTTGTTAATTTTTGGTGTACAGCACAGTATTTGTTATACATATATATATATATTCCTTTTCATATTCTTTTTAATTATAGGTTATTACAAGGTTATTATGGTTCCCTGTGCTATACAGTAGGTCCTTGTTTTATCTATTTTATATATAGTAGTTTGTTATCTGAAAATCCTGAACTCCCAATTTATCCCCCTCACCTCTCCAGGTAACCATAAGTTTGTTTCCTATGTCTGTCTCTTTCTGTTTTGTAAATTTCATTTGTCTATTTGTGTCATTTTTTTCAGATTCCACATATAAGTGATATCATACAGTATTTTTCTTTCTCTTTCTGGCTTACTTCACTTAGTATGACAATCTCCAGGTCAAAGAATGTTGCTGCAAATGGCATTTTACTCTTTTGATGGCTGAGTAGTATTCCATCATACTTATCATACATATCAAGTATTCCTTCTAAAATCAGAAACAATAATAATAATATATATACCACAACTTCTTGATCTAGTCATCTGTTGATGGACATTCAGGTTCCCTTCATGTCTTGGCTATTATATATAGTGCTGCTATGAACACCAGGGTGCTAGCTTCAATTAACACTTGAAATATGGTTGGTATGTCTTAGAAACTGGATTTTTAATTTTATTTAATTTTCATTAATTTAAATTTAAATCGCCACATGTGGCTAGTGGCTACTATATTGGGCAGTACACTTATATTATGACCAAATTCAATTTTTCCTAATAACCCAAGATTGGTTTATGACCAGAAAGGTATCTATCAGTATCACTTACCACATCAACACATTGAAGGAAGAAATAAAACTGTCTCAACACATGAAAAATCAATACCCCTTTGCTAAAGATACAAGAAAAGGAAATATGGTTACCTGATAAAGGTTACCTACCAAAAACCAACAAAAAACATCATTCTTAATGGTGAAACATATCAAGTATTTCTTTCAAAATCAGAAACAATAATAATTCCACTATCACTACTACTCTTTAATATTTACCAGAAGACTCTAACTAGTACTCTAAGAAAAGTAAATGAGTGGTATAAGGATTAGAAAGAAACTATTATTTATATTTGCAGGTGACACAATCTGCTATACAGAAATTCATAAATAGAAAAATATTAGAAAACTAAAAGCTTAGCAAGATGGACAGATTACCATGCAAAAATCTACTGTATTTCCATATACTAGTCAAAGCAGCTGAAAATGTAATTTAAAATCAAAAGTATAAGGTGCGTTTTTAGAATCTAAGCAAACATGTTTAAGACCTACATGATGAAAACTACAATACCTTATTAAAAAACATAAAGTATAACTGATTACAGGTGTATTATGTTCATATCATAAAGATATTCACTATGATAAAGATGTCAATTCTCCCCCAAAGTATTCTAGATATATAATTCAACAGAGCACCTGAAAGACTTTAGCACCAATTTTAAAATTATCTGGATGTGCAAAAAGTCAGAACACCCATGAAAAATAAAGTAGAGGGAATGTGTCCTACCAGATAGCAAAAGTTATTACAGTGAGGATAGACAAATAGATCATGGAACAGAACTGAGTCCAGAAATAGACCCACACACATATGGAAACTTGATTATGAGAGTTAGTTTTACAGATCAATGCAGAAAAGACAGTCTTTATTAAAGGAATCTGAATATTCATAAAGGAAAAAAAGAATTTCAAGGCCTATCCCACTGTTGGCGGCGAAAAAGATATAACAGCACCCCCAATAAACTAAAATGAAAGACGAAGGTTTAAAACAAGAGATGTGTTTTATTATCCAAGTCTGGAAAGATTTCTTAAATCAAACTAAATGTAATTAAATACATAAATCAAAAAATAAAAGACTGATAAGTTTTACTACATTAAAATTAATACCTCATATGGGAAAAGGTATTTGCAATTCAACTTTTTTTTAAAGCTAGCAACCAGAATACACTAAGAACATCAATAAACAGTGAAGAAAAACAACCCAACAGAAAAAAAATGTCACTATCAGGTGTATCACAAGAGGAAAAAAATCTAGTAAACATTTGACAAGTGTCTTATTTATCTCATATTTTTACATTGCAAAAATGCCAAAACAATGTGGATATGTGCCTGCCTCCCCTACAATCATTACACCCCTCTTTGATAACATAGCTGCAATGAATTTAGGGTAGTAGTAACATCTAAGTCCATTAAATAGGCCCTAACTAGCCAAGATAATCAGTATAGTTCCCCCTCCCTAGAGAGTAAATGGATGGTTTAAGGTAAAATAGATTTAAGCTATGAGGATACAGCAATTCTCTAAGTCAGGGGTACTGATTCAGAGGTGGTTCAATCATAGCTCAGGAATCTGTTTTAGATGAGGCAAGTAATAAATATGTACATGATTTCACTGTCTCACTAGTGTGCGATGGCTCTCTCGCAAACAAGTTCACTCTGCAAAGACTGTCAACATCAGAGAATTTATTAATGATTCACTCCGCAAAGACTGTCAACATCAGAGAATTTATTAATGAAAGAATTCTATTGATCGGCAAAAAAAAAAAAGCACAAGATTATCTAAATTAAACTGCTCACTATTCCTGATTTATATAAATATCTTACAGCAAAACAGGATGAGAAAGAAAATTCTTCAACACGATAAACTAGTTTTCAGAAGTAAAGAACAAATAATTAAACTTAATTACAAAACACTAGACCATTTCTACTGAGACTAGTGAAAAGCCTCACAATATTCATTTGGATTTGTGACATGTTAAGGAACGAAATTTCCTAATCCAGCTACATTCAACAACAAAAAAGGGTTTACTGTCAGGAAAATGAACAGTAATCCCAAAGTAGAGAAGGTTTTCGGTATGGTTCCATTACTGCTCCTGGTTCTAATTCGGTCCCATTTCTTTGACTCTTCCCTTAGCCCCATGCCAGTTTCAACCTCAAGATACCAGGCAATGGCAACATAGACTACATTTTTTTGTATTTACATGCAGAGATAGGTATAACAGCAAAATGCTGAAAATTGCCTACATGTCCTGCATTGGAAAAGTTAAGCAATTTTTGGTATACACATACAAAACTAAAATTGATGAGGCAATTTATGTGCTGACCCAGATCAAAGTCCAAAATACGTATTAAATTGAAGCAGCAAAACAATACACATATATACTACGATCTCCATTTGTGTTTTTAAAATATAAAATTGTTTAAAAGAGAAGAATTGTCACTTCTAGCTTAGCATCCTGACAAATTTCTAGAACCCAAGATGTAACTGTATTTCACAGTGTTAGGGAAGTCTCTGGCTGGAGGCAAGTACATATGAAAATACTTCAGTATTTTGAAAAGAAAAGTTTACTTTTAGATTGGCAAATTATTGTATTTATTATATAATAAATGAAAGAATAAAACTAACAGTCGCTAAGCACCTATTTGCGAGGAGCTACATAAGTTACTTTTATGTACTTTGTGTTATTCCAGTAACCCTGAGATACATGATGTTCTCTTAGAGATTAAGAGAAGCAACATGTCCACAGTCCACAAGGTCGTAACACTTGTAATTGATAAAGCCAGACTTAATTTCAAATTTAATTCCAATGGAACACTCTTCAGACATTAAATGGACCTTGAGGGCATTAAGATAAGTGAAATAAGTCAGAGAGAAAAAGACAAATACCCTATGATATCACTTATATGTGGAATCTAAACAGAACAGAAAACAAATAACCAAATTCATAGCTACAGGGAACAATTTAGATTGGTGGTTGCCAGAGGTAGAGGAAGAGGTGGGCAAAATGGGTGGACATGGTCAAAAAGTACAAATTTTCAGTTATAAAGTAAGTAAGTCATGGGGATGTAACATGGTGACTATATACAATAATACTGCATTGTACATTTGAGATTTGCTAAGAGTAAATTTTAAAAGAAAAAACTCCTAACCATGTGTGGTGATAGAGGTTAACTATAATTAGGCTTATTGTGGTGATCATTTCACAATATATACAAATATCAAATCATTATATTGTATACCTGAAACTAATATGTCAATTACATCTCAATTTTAAAAATTTTAACTTTAAAATTTTCACTAGTCCTTATCTTCCATTATTTCCCCATACATTTAACTTTCCACAACTTGCCACCCTTAGAAACTCAAGAATCCTTTTCCTCTGTCCTGTCACTTCTCTAAAAATGCATTATTCTTTTTCTAACTTGTAAGGTCCCATCCAGCAAACTTAAGATAGATTGAGAAAAAAGGTTTTTCTCTGCCATACAACAGATTAGCAAGAGAAAAGACAGACTTTTATTCACATATGTATGTATACAAACAAGTTTACAGAAAAATGTGACTCAAGGAGATGTTTAGAATCTGGGACTTATATAGCACCTTAATAAGTGAAGGGCACTTACAGGAAAATAAATGACTTTTTGGAAAGATAAATGGGCCCTTACAAGAACAGATGAGAGACAAGGTAGTTCTGTGACAATGTCTATTTAGGTATGGTGTAGCAACTTTTCATCTCCAGTGATAAGAGTCAATCTTCCCTGGCTGCTCCCCAAAAGGGAATTTATGACAATTGAGTTCTTTGGGGAAACTCCGTTTTTAGGCAGGTTAAGAGATTTCTTCTCAAAATAACTTTTATGCCATGGTCACTTATTCTGGACTCCTTTAAGTGTCAAGACTATAACAACAGAAGAGAGAGACTAGGCTCAACTCTGAATACAAGGATAAGTGGGAATTTTTAACAAAAACAAAAAAACTTTTATAGCTCAAAGGACAATATCAACAAAGTAAATGACAACCAACAGAATGGGAGAAAAATTACATAATCATAACTGATAAGGGGCTTATATCTACAATATATAAAGAATTATTACAACTCAGTTTTAAAATGTGACAAAGGCTCTGAATAGTATTCCAAAGAAGATATGCAAATGGTTAATACACACATGAAAAGTTGCTCAACATCTTTAACCATCAGGAAATGCAAATCAAAATCCCAACGACATACTTGTTCACACCCACTAGAATGGCTGTAATCAAAAACACAGACAACAATAACACGTGTGGACAAGGATGTAGAGAAATTAAAACCTTCACACACTGATGGTGGGAATGTTAAATGATACTGCAGCTTTGGAAAACAGTCTGGTATTTTCTCAAACAGTTAAACAGTTACCAAATGATCCTACATATATATCCAGAGAAATAAAAAGGTATGTCTGCACATAAACTTGTACACAAATGCTCATTATAGTATTATTCATAATAGCTAAAGCAGAAACAACTCAAATGCCCATCAACTAATGAATGGATAAATTATTGTCTACCCATACAATGAAATATTTGGCAATAAAAAGAAATGAAGTACTAACATATAATACTACAAGATTGCTGAACATTGAAAACATTAAGTTAAAGATACCAATTACAAAGGACTAAATAATAAATGATTCCACTAATATGAAGTGTATGGAATAGGCATATCTCTGGAGACAGAAAGCAGATCAATGACTGCAGGATGGAGGAACGAGGGTGAGATGCTAGGGGGTGTTGGCTAAGAAATGTAGGTTTCTTTTGGGATAATGAAATGTTCTAAAATTATAGTAATAATGCGTAACTCTGTAAATATACTAAACCACTGAGCTATACACTTTAAATTAGTGAACTGTATGGTATACGAATTATATCGAAACAAAGATGTTTAAAAATATCAATGTGATAAAAACTATAATAAAAGCATGTACCAGTCCAGGCAAAGAATCAGGAGTCTGACAATGTATAGTAGGGATAAGGAAACCTTCCCTGAGAAATCACACTTCAGTAAATCTCCAAAAAAGATGCACAAAGTCTGCCAACAGAACAAATCTAGGCAGAGGATTTCAGACGAAATTAAAAGCAGATGGAAATGCATAGACATGCAAGAGAATATGACAGTACAGGGTAATTTCACATAGCCAGAACTCAGAAATTCTGTTGCGAAGTAACTAAAGATTCTGCTGGAGAGGGAAGCAGAGGCAGATTCATCAAGAACCCTAAATGATCAAATTTATTTTTTTCTTGTGAGCAATGAGAATTTAAAGTTTTAACCAAGGGAATAAAATGATCAAATGTCTTTTACATAAACTATTTTGACAGTTCCTGGAAGATGGACTAGAAAAAGGTAAGAATAGAACTTAAGAGACTGATTAGGAAGTTACTAATTTTTTAAATTTACTTTTTTAGTGAATAAAACATTCTTTAAATTTTATAGTGCTTTACAATTGTCAGAGGTTTCACACACAATTTCATAAAATCCCATAATAACCCTTTCTTTAATCCCCTATCCCTATTTTGTCCCTTTCTCCCCTTCCTTCTCCCACTGGTTTGCTCTCTATAAAAAAGCTCTTTTTCGTGGCACCTCAGAGGCAGTCAGCTGCTTCAGAATGAAGTTGAACATCTCTTTCCGAGGCACTGGTTGCCAGAAACTCACTGAAGTGGATGATAAATGCAAACTTCATACCTTTTATACAAAGCATATAGCTATAGAAGTTGCTGCTAATGTTCTGGGTGAAGAAATGGAAGGGTTGTATAGTCCAAATCAGTAGCGGGAAATGATAAACAAGGTTTCCCTATGAAGCAGGGTGTCCTGATCCATGGCTGTGTCTGTTTGCTACTGAGTTAAGGTGAAGTTCTGGTATAGATCAAGGAAAACTGGAGAAAGAAAGTGCAAATTTGTTCAGGGTTGCATTGCGAATGCCAATCTAAGTGTTCTCAATTTGGTCATCATAAAAAAAGGGACAGAGAGGATATTCCTGGACTCACTGATAGAACTGTGCCTCATCGCCCTGGGGTCCAAAATAGCTAGAATTCACAAACTTTTCAATCTCTCTAAAGATGATGTCTGCCAGCATGTCATGAGAAAGCACCTAAACAGAGAGAGTAAGAAACCAAGGACCAAAGCACCCAAGATGCATGCAGTGTTTGTTACTCCACATGTTCTGTAATACAAACAACAATCTATTTGCCCTGAAAGAACAGCATGCTAAGAAAAATAAGGAAAGGCTGCAGAATATGCTAAACTTTTGACCAAGAGAATGAAGGAGGTCAAAGAAAAACACAAGGAACAAACTACCAAGAGACAGAAGCTGTCCTCTCTGAGAGCTTCTATCTCCAAGTTCAGTCAAAAATAAGATGTTCCAAGAGTAACAAATAAATAAGGTCAGATATTAAAAAAAGAGAGAGAGAGAAGGAAAAAGAATCATGAGGATCTGGATTAAACCAAAAGCAATAAACATAAAGAGGAAGAGAAGGTGTGAGAGATTACAGAAATAGTAAATTTAATAACTAATTGGACAAAGAAGAAAAACCAATTAAGGAATGAAAACCAGGAGTCAGGTCAAACTTCAGATGTTGATTTGGGGGTAACCAACATAGAATGGAAGCCACAGAAATGAATGACCCTATGCAAGCAAAGCTCAGAAAGGAAATGAGGGGGAAAAAAACCCCAAAATACTGTACAATAGTTTTTCCTCAAATTGAAATGTCCCTATATAACCAATTCACACCAGTAAAACCCATAATTAATTATTATATTAGGAAACTAACCATAAAGGTTAATAATACTTCATGAAAAAATTAGATAGCTCTAAAAAGAAAAGGGTGACAACTTCAGTCTCATTTATGTTTTTCTGTAAGAAAGGTTTTAAAGGTTTAGACTAAAGGCAGCATGGTATAATATTAAGAGGAGAAGAAATAACAACATACTGAGTACCTGTCTAGCCTGTGCTCACAGTTCTAAACACTTAATGTGTATTAATTCATTTAATCCTCACCAGCAACCTTTGGAGGTAAGCAATCTCCTTTCCTAGAAAGTGACGCACAAAGAGGTTAAGTAATTTGCCCAAGGCGGAAAGGCTAGTAAGGTCTGGGACAAGGACTCTTAACACAGTTCCAGAGCCCACATATGTTACCACTGTACTGGCTCTCAAAGCAAAAAAGCAAAAACATGATAATACCTTGGTTCAAATGTTGGGTCTACAGCCAATCTTGGCATATTGGTAACTTAAGCAGCTCAGTCTGTCTCCTCAGCTATAAGAAGGAAATAATGACACTATCACAGGATTATTATGAGTATATAGTAATGAATATAAAACACCCGGCTAATTATTACCAAGTAGTAACAATAAAAATTTACTGAGTACATATTGGCATATATCAAGACACTGTCATAGACACTTTATATAGATTATTTTATCTGTTCTTCAAAACTGTCTCAAAAAGTATCATTACTCTCCTAACCATTTTTACAGGTTAGGAAATAGATTCAAAGAGATGGAGAGATTTGTGCGTGATGGTGTTACATGGTAGGATGAATATAAAATGGCCCCAATTCTCCACCCCTCCTAGTATCCATACCCCCAGCAATGTGACACTGCAGCTCCTCCCAACAAAAGGCAAAGTTGATTTCCCCACATCTTGAGCCTTGTCTGGCCTCATGACTTGCCCTGAACCAACAGAAAGTGGCAGAAGTGACACTGTGCCAGTTTCAAGTGCTGACCTCAAGAGACCTTGCATGTTTCTACTACCTCTCTTAGAATCCTGCCCCCACCATGTGAACAAGACCAGACTTGCCTAATAAATGATGAGATATGTGCCTCAGTCACCCTCCATCATCCAGCAGATAGTCAGCCAACCGCCAGAAATATGAGAAGCCACCATAGATCAGCCAGCCTCCAGCCAACCTGCCAGGTGACCACAGATACATGAGCAATCCCAGATGAAATCAGCTCAACTGCAATGAGCCAAATCTAGCCCAGATGATCACAGTCATCCATCTGATCTACAGATTCATAATAACACACACTCATTTTAAGCCACTGAAATTTTGGGGGAGTGGGGGTTGTTACCGAGTAATAACTAACTGGAATTCATGGTAAGCAGAAGAGCTGGGATTTAAGGCCAGGCAGTCTGGCTCCAAGCTCACCATCCTAATCACTACATTATTATAATTTCCAGTTTCAGATTAGACATGACATGCAGTGCTGCTATAGTATTTTCACTTGTGAAAAAGAAGTCATTTATGCTCACTGTTTTAGTCTTATTAACTTATAGAAGCTCAAAATAGTAAATACAACTGTTTGCTTTAGGTAAATAAAAAATCCAAAAAAGCACATCAGATCTAGAATCAGAATGCAACTGCTACCGACCACCTGTCCATTATTAAATACTGGACAATAAACAAGAAAAAACTACACGCACATTTCGGATATATCTACACTTCTTTCGAAGTAAATATTTCTGAAAAGGGTATCCTGATTAACTCCCGAGTACTGTGAGACTATATTATTTTGTATTGATTCATTCTCATTCTTAACTGACTTACTTTGCTTCCCAATTCACTGATACATAACACAATGTATCATCATCATCTACCCACCTATATTCATCCATGCCCATACAGTTCCCTTGGTAGATCTTAATTTCCACCAAGGGATACAGTAATAGTTTCATTCAACTGGAAGTTGAGACTGTCACCCAGCCACTTTGGGCTTTTCGTGTCAATGAATCAACAAAGAGGGTTACAGAACTGACTAGGGTGACTGATCTTACAATCAAGGGGAAGCTAGGCTGCTACTATACAAGAGGGGCTAAGAAAAAGTATGTCTGGAATGCAGGAGTTCCTCTAGGAGGCCACTTAGTATTTCCATGTACTGTGATTAAAGGCAGTGGAAATAATCCAGGCAGGCTGGCTAATGACACAGACCCTTAAGGAATGAAGATTTAGGTCACCCTACCAGGCAAGAAACCACAATCAGCTGAAATACTTGCCAAGAACAGAGGGAATGTGGAATGACAGCCGGAGAAGGCAATTACAGGTAGCAACCACAACCACATGACTAGCTGCAGAAATGAAAACTCTAATGAGTATTTTTTCTTTTTAAGATATAAAAAATTGTATATTAGTCAATTTATTTTTATCTCCCTTTCTACAACCATCTGATAGTAGCTAATATAATATCGTATTACCAAATTTAAGTTATGTAAGTAATATAAGTTTATCCTTACATTAAGGATATAAGTAGAAAATGTAGGTAGAAAAAAAATTAACACAACTATGGATAAAGGGATTTTGTACCTTTTCTTAAGTAAAGGATTTGTATGTTATCAGCTGAACAAAGGATAGTTGCATTATGTTCACCAAAAGTACAGGTTTGCAATTTGCTTTATTTTTAAGTTAAATATGATTAAAAGAGGTTTGCATTGGTGCTGTGGTGACAACGGATGGTCTGTGATGGCTTTTTATCTTAGCTGGGTTGCAACTACATTTTCCCAAATACCATTCCCCACATGGTTGTGGGTTAGGTTGGGCCTCAAAAAGTTTTTCCACGAGATTCAGAAGACAGAAGTGAAGCAGCAGCCAAGTTAAGAACATCAACATAAAGTCAGGTGTTATGGCAGTTCTCACACAGTCATGGCTCTTTAGGCTCACTTTCATTGGCATGGGGCAGCGACTCGGCCCAAAGCTCTTCTAGCTCCTGTCAGATCTCCACCTTTGCTTTTCCAAATTATACCGAGGCAAGTGTGTGTGCAGCTCCATGATGAGGTGTCCCATACCTACTGCAGGTCACCTGCATCATCAAGGTTGCAGGTGTGAAACCAGTGAGAGTTATGAAGGCTCAAGTTCGGGCTCATACATTCCAATTCATTTCTACAAGTTCTAAATCTTCTTTGCAGGTTCTAGTTTAACCTCACTTTACCCTCATTTCATGTCCATCTTCCCTTCCCAACTGCCAGCCCTACTGACTCCAAGCCTAGCACCAGATTCAGGTACGTATAATTAGTTCCTACAATTGGTAAAAAAACAATCACTACAATAATTTTACTTTTCAAGCAAACTCTAATCGATAGTGATGAAAATGTTATTTAGGGTTAAACTATTGTAGTAAAGGCTGAACGTGTTCACCTCTACGGGCTGAAAGTGTCCACCTCTTCTCTACCTCTAACAACACTCAACTAAAGAGAAAAAGTCAAATATCACATATTGGGGTTATAATGTACCTCACTTTTCTTCCATGAGCAAAAATACTTAAAGATTTACCTGAAGAATATTAAGTTTTGAAAGCATTTACTTTCTAAAAGAGCAAGTTCAAATTTTAAAAACTACCTTCTTATCTTTAAAGTTATATGTACATTAAAACAACAAAATAAGCTGTTTGAATTCAAGAGAGCAATTAAAAATCAACACCCCTTAATAAATGTATTTTGACTATACGTCAACCTTAGACTTGTACTAGAAGCACAAAACAGTCAGTTTATTAAAAAAATGTATTGCCATTACATTTACAATCTCTACAATCAACTCACCGAGTTTCCTCTTGAACATACTTTCTTTTAAATATATTTTGCTTAAAGTCAAAACCATAAACTCAAATATTTGTAAAATGATCCTATCCTCTGAACCTGAGCTGGTTCTAGCTAATCATTTAAACGTAGATGTCCCACAGCCCTATCATAAACACGAATTTTGAGACAGAAGCCGTTGAGACAAACATTTACATTTTAGTACTTCTTACACAAAGGAGAAATACCAAGAGAAGTAAAAGCCTATCTAAGACAGTTGAAAAACGACATTTTCTTCCAATATTATCTGGTCCCATGTGTCCCACTGCTGTCTATCAAAGGCTGCTGCTAATAAAGTGGGAGAGAAATAGCAACAGAAACACAGCTGTCCCTCTTGCCAGTCTTTGTAAACATTCTTTAGCTCAAGGCTTATCACTAAATAACTACCTATTAAAACCAAGTATATATAATTGAAGCACTAGTGAGTTTCTATCTTATGTTAAAAACGTGTAACCCTAAAACAAGATGTGTGTTAAATCAGCAACTGTGCTTAAAGGGCCAGTCTGAAATAAATGAAAATGAGTCTGCAGAGTTCTAACAATAGTTGAGTAGCTTCTGCCAACTCATTAAACTAACCCTTTCATAGATAACAATTGTAAAAACAAAACAAAAAAAAACCCAAAAAACAAAAAACTCTGGGTAAAATAATGATTTGAAAGCAGAAAAAAGCACCAAGAGAAGGTAGAAACTGGAAAATCTGACCACTGCAAGAAGGGAAATACAATCGAAGAGATTAAAATTTATACAGCTTTTCCCCTGAGGGCATTCCTAGTCTGAAAAAGCACAGGGCTACTGGAACTCAAGCAGAAAGTTGCAGTTTTATTAAATTCATGGTCACAGAGTTGCCAGAGATTCAAAGGGGAAATTCAGGAGATGGGTGTGACACAGCAGCATAAGCTTCAAAAACTAATATAACTCTTTTCAAATTCTTCACCGACCCCTGAAGAGTCCAAGGAGCCCAGTGGAAAACAACAACTGGAAAGCTGAAAGAACTTAGCCACAATCTCAGCTGCTGCCCACTGCAGAGGAGACATGAGCCTGACCAAGTTACGAGGGCTTAAAAAACATCTCAGGCTTTCTACAAACCGATCTTAAAGTATAAGACCAAGCCACCACAAGTTGAAGATGATTTATTAATATAATTATAGTTTATAATATATAATACTATAATATAGTTATAATTTATAATTAATTTAATTATATTCATCAGAGGAAGACAGAGAGAATTTAGGGATAATACACAATGTCCATTCTAAAATTATAACTTTCTACACATGAAAAGCAGCAGGAAAATGTGACCTATTCTCAAGGGTGGAAAAGAAGTAGTAAACAGAAAAAGGCAATGAAATAACTCACATGAGAGAATTAACAAACAAGGACTTTCAAAGCAGCTACTATAAATCTGTTCGAGGACTTAATGGAAAACATGGTGACAATGCAGAATCTCAGCAGTAAAATGGAAATAGTTAAAAAATGAAATAGAACTAAAGATTACAGTATTTCAAAGCGCAGAGACATCTGCACCCCCAAGCTCATGGCAGCATTATTCACAATGGCCAAGACATGGAAACAACCTCAACATCCATCAAAGGATGAATGAATAAAGATGCAGTATATATATTTAAGAGAATATTATTTGGCCATGAGGAAGGATATCCTGCCATTTGTGACAACATGGATGAAACTTGAGGGTATTATCTAAGTGAAATAAATCAGAGAAAGATAAATAATGCATGATCTCACTTATACGTGGAATCTAAAAAGCCAAACTCATATAAACAGAGCTGCCAGGGGCTAGGGGGTTGAGATGGTGCGGGGGGAGAAGTGGAGATTCTGTTAAAGAGTACAAACTTTCAGTTATAAGATAAATAAGTTCTGGGAATTTAAATCTAATGTACAGCATGATGACTACAGCTAACAATACTGTACTGTGTACTTGAAAGCTGCTAAGAGAGTAAATTTTACATATTCTCACCACACACACAAAATAATGTTAAATATGTGAAATAACAGATGTATTAACTAACCTAATTGTGCTAACCTTTTAACAATATATACATATATCAAATGATCATGTTGTACAGGCTAAATTTACACAATGTTATCTGTCAGTGAAGCTGGAAAATAAGTAAATAAGTAAATGGAGGGGAGAAAATGGGCTTCACAGCATTTTAAAAGCAACATTAAAAAGGATCAATGACTTGAAGACTGATCAGTAGAAATTATTCAGTTTGAAGAATAGAGGGCAAAAGATTGGGAAAAAATTAAAAATAACAAAGACTCACAGACTTATAATAGTACAATTTCAAACAAAATAACAAGAATCTCAGAAGAAGAGCAAGTGGGGAAGAAAAACATTTTTAAATAATGGTTAAAAATTGGTGGAAAAAAAATCAATGTGCAAATTCAACAAGCTCAACAAACTCTAAGCAGAAAAACAAAAAAAAAAAATGAAAAAAAACACATCAAATAGTTCAAAATTAAAGATGCTACAGAGACCAGAAGACAATTTAACAAACTCTTTAAAGCAATTAAAGACTGTCAACCCAGAACCTATATCCAGCAAACATGTTCTTGAACAATAAGAGTAAATATATATACATAAGCTTAAGAGTTTATCACTAGACCTGGACATTATGCAATGTTAAAGGAAATTCTTCAAGCTGAAGGGAAATGACATCAGATAAAACTAAGAACAACACAAAGAAATAAAGAAAACCTGAAATAATAACTATGTAGTTATATACAAAAGACTTATTTCTCTCTCTCAAATTCTTTAAAAGGCTACCAACTATTTAAAGCAAAAACAGCATTGTATTACACCAAAAGATCACACACCAATAGCATAAAGGTTAAATATAATTATCGTTTGTAAGGTTCTTTCATTTTACGTGATGTGGTATAATGTTAATGCTAAATGAACTGTAAAAGTCAATCATGATCACTGTAATCTCTAGAACAGTCACTTATACAAAATAGTACAGCTTAAAAAATCAATCAAGGATTCAAAATAGAATATTTTTTAAAATTTGACTAACATAAAAGGCAATAAAAGAAAGAAGAGAGAAGAGACAGATAAAATATAAAACATAGCTATAACTGAATCACTTTGCTGCACCTCTGAACTATATATGTCAATTAAAAAAATTAGCAAAGTGGTAGACTTAAACTCAACCATATAAATAATATTAAATGTAGTTATCAAACCCTCCACTCAAAGGCAGAGATTATTAGATACGTTTAATAATAAGAGAAAGAAATAAAGAAGAAAAAAGCCATTAAATATATGTTGCCTATAAGAGATACATTTTAAAAACAAAGACACAGTCAGGTTAAACATATAATAACAAAAACTTATACACCATGAATATAAATACTAAACATAGGGAACTGACATATGTACATTAATGTCAGAAAAAAATTAACTTCAATAAAGAAGAATTATCACAGATAAAGATAAATTCATCCAAAAGGCATAACAACTGTAAATGAGAACGCACTTAGTATCAGAGGTTGAGGTAAAAACTGCATGGAGGAAATACATGAAACAAAAGATGACAAAGTTATAGGAAAAAAATGAAGAAACCCATAGTTACATTTGGAAATTTTAATATTCCTTCTCTCAGCAACAGAAATGGGAAAAAAAATCCATAGGCCTATAAATCAGGAGTCAGCAAACTGCAGGGCGGATCCATGGCCCTCTGCCCATCTTTATAAATAAAGTTTTATCAGAACACTGCCATACCTACCATTTACATACTATCACAGCTGCTCTTGCACTATAAGGGTAGAGCAGTTAAAACAGAAACTGTATAATTCACAAAACCTAAAATATTTTCTATACAGTCCTTTGCAGAACATTTTCTGATCTCAGATATAGGTGATTTGAACAACACTGTTAAACCAACTTAATCATATAAGACCATATACTACACCATGAAACAACCCTTACATTTCAAATGAAGGAATCTTACAGAGTATATTCTGTGACTACAACAGAATTACATTAGAAATCAATTACAATTAAGTTATCCAGGAAAACCCAAACTATCTGAAAATTAAGCAACAAACTTCTAAACAAAAAAAAAGAGTCAAAGAAGAAATCACAAGGAACATCAGAAAGTATTTTGAACAGATAATAAAAATATAATACATAAAATTATATAAAAAATTGTTTGGAAATTATAACTTTAAGTACTTATATTTTAAAAGAAAGTCTTAAATTTAAGTATTTAAATTCCCGAATTAAATGCCTAAAGTTCTAGCGTAAGAAGCTACAAAGGTAAAAAAAAAAAAAAAAAAAAAAGAACAAATTAAACCAACAGAAAGTAAAAGTGAAGGTTGGAGAGGGTGTAGCTCAACAGTAGAGCATGCATGTGCTTAGCATGTAGAAGGTCCTGGGTTCAATCCCTCCCATTAAAAAAACAAATAAACCTGATTATCTCCCTCTCCCCCCACCAAAAAAAATTAACAGAAAATGAAAATAAGAGTGAAGAAAATTACCAAGAAAAGAGCAAAAGTCAATTAAAATAAATTATTGAAACCAAAAGCTGTGGGGAAAAAAATTGCTAAACCCCTAGCAACAATGATCAAGAAGAAAGTAAAATACAAATTACCAACATCAGGAATAAAAAAGAGGTCACTACAGATGCTACAACATTCAAGGACCACAAAGAAAAGTTACAAACTTTGTGCTAAGAGATTTGATAACCTAAATGAGATACACTGTTTAGGAAAAAAAAGACAAAAGAGAAAATCCCTACAACCATATATTTACCAAAGAAATGAAATCTGTTATCAAAAACCTTCCCACACACACCAAAAAACCTCCATGCCCAGATGGTTACCAAACATTAAAGAAATAATACCAATCATATACAAACTATTTCTGAAAACAGAAGAGGAAACACTTCATAGTTTCAGAAGGCTTGTATAACCATGCTATTAAAAGGCATTACAAGAAATGAAAATTATAGACCAATATTCCTTATGAACATAAACACTAAAACCCTTAACAAAATACTAGTAGACCAAATTCAGAAACAAATAAAAGGATAATACATCATGACCAACTGAGATTAACCCAGGAATGCAAAACTGGTTTAATGTAATTCACCATGACAGAATAAAGAGTAAAAACCATACAATTATCTCAAGAAATATAAAAAAAGGGGGAAATTCAACACCTATCCATAATTTAAAAATTAAAATCTCAATTAACTGGGAATAGAAGGGAACATCCTCCAACTGATTTCTTTAATCTACAAAACAAAACAAACAAACAAACAAAAAAACCTAGTGCTGACATTCTATTTAATGGTAAAAGACAATGCTTTCCCCTTAAGATGAGGAACAAGACAAGGAAAGTCCACTGTGACCATTTCTCATCAACATTAAACTGAAAATGCTAGACAGTAGAATAAGGTAAGACAAAGAAATAAAAGCTTATTTTGTAAAGAAAATCCTAAAGAATCTACAAAAAGATTATTGGAACTAAGTGAATTTAAGCAAGGTCAAAGGATATGCAGATAATAATTTTTAAAAAAAAAACTACTGTATTTCTATATACTAGCAGGAAAAAACTGAAAAATGAAATTAAGAAAATAACACCAAGAAGAAAAACCTTTAGGAATAAATTTTAACATGCAAGATCTCTATGGGGGACGGGAAGATGTTACTTTATATTATAGGCACATGTTAATACATTAACATAAAACTGTATTATGTAATTGCCATATTAACATGGAAACATCTATTTTAGTGGGGTGATGTAGAGATTTTGCATATTTACATAGATATTTATATATAAATATATGTTTATAGCACTCATCAAAAAAAGGTGACCTACATAAAAGAAGTACACGACTGTATTAGCAATAAACTACTCCAAAATTTTAGCAGTTGGAAACATTTAACATCTCACACAGTTTCTAAGGGTCAGGAATCCAGAAGCACCTTAGACGGTGGATCTGGCTCAAGGGTCTCTCATGAGGTTGCAAGTTGTAGTTAGGTCCACAATAAACTGAAGGACAGAAGATCTGCTTCCAAGTTCACTCAAAGCTATTGGCAGAAGAGCCCAGCTCTTTGTCATATGGATGTTCGAAGACAATATTCCATCAGTCTCTTGCATTTCTGCACATCTTGCAATTGAAGCTCTTACTGCCCTATGTTCCAGACTACCTCTCGAAAGACATCTATAAAGTAAGCAAATTTAGAGTATAAAGTCTCCTCCAGAGCAAGGAGCAGGTATGCTTACTGCCGATTAAAAAATATCCAGGTTCATCCAAAGAAAAAATGCAGATGGCCAACAGGCATACGTAAAAATGCTCAATATGGCTAATATTCAGGGAAATGCAAATCAAAACCACAGTGAGGTATCACCTCACACCTGTCAGAAAGGCTATCACCAAAAAAAACAAAAATAACAAATATTGGTGCAGATGTCGAAAAGAGGGAACCACTGTGCACTGTTGGTGGGAAGGTAAGTTGGTGTAGCCTCTGTGGAAAACAGTATGGAGGTTCTCAAAAAACTAAAAATAGAACTACTATATGATCCAGGAATTCCACTCCTGGGCATACATACAGGGAAAAAAATCCACTAATACAAAAAGATACATGCACCCAATGTTCATAGCAGCATTATCTACAATTGCTAAGAATGGAAACAACCTAAGTTTCCAACAACAGATGAATGGATAAAGATGTGGTATATGTATACAATGAAATACTACTCAGCCACAAAAAAGAATGAAATTTTGCCATTTGCAGCAACATAGATGGACTTAGAGGGTACTATGCTAAGGGAAATAGGTAAGAGAAAGACAAATACTACATGATATCACTTACATGTAGAATCCAAAAAATGCAACGAACTAGTTAATATAACAAAAAAAGAAGCAGACACAGATACAGAGAACTAGTGGCTACCAGTGGGGAGGGGAGGTAGGGCACAATACTGGGGTGGGGGAATGGGAGGTACAAACTACTGGATGTAAGATAGGCTCAAGGATATACTGTACAACACAGGGAATATAGTGAATATTTTGTAATAACTGTAAATGGAAAGTAATCTTTAAAATTGAATAAATAAAAATTTTCTTTCATCCAAGTTCCCTATGTTCAGAATTCCTCTCCTGTAACACAACCAACGCATGCGCAGTTGTCATCTGACCCTCTTTACATTAGGTACGATTTGGAGCTTGAGGAACTGGTACAAAAATGCTGACAGTACCCGGGCTACTGCTATAGCTGTGACAGTAAACTATTTTTCCACTAAGACCCAGAAATCTCATGTCTTCTATCAGCATCCATGAAACTGTAGTAGGCTAACCTGTTAGCCTACAAGTAGGGTAAAATCTCAGATCCTTCACAGTCTTGACAGTGGGCCTCTTTACAACATGGCAGTTGGTTTTTCCTAGAGTGAGTGATGAGAGAGAGAGAGAGAGACCAATGTGCAAGCCACTGTGTCTTTTATAATCTAATTTCAGAAGTGACATATTATCACTTCTATCATATTCTATTAGTTACACAGACCAATCCTCACATAATGTGCAAGGTGACTATAAAAGGGTATAAATACAAGGAGGCAGGGATCAATGGGAACCATCTTACAACAAGATCCCAACCAAAATTCCAAAAGGCTTTTTTAAAAATAGAAATTGATAAACTGAATTTAAAATTTATATGGAAACACAAAGGAACTAGACTGGCCAACATCGGAGGATTCACACTATTTGATTCCAAGACTTCTGGTAATAGAGACAATATGATACTGGCATAGGAAAAACAGATCAATGAAACAAAACAGTCCAGAAACAGATCCATACATAAAGTCCAAGCAATCCTGGACAAAGAGAAAAGGCAATTCAGTGCTGGAAAGGAAAAGATTTTTTTTTTCAACAATGGTGATGGAATTGGTTAAATTTTTTTTTAATGAACCTCAACCCCCTACTTCACACCATGCACGGTTAACTCAAGATAGATCACAGCCCTATATGTAAAAGAAAAAAACTTCTAAAAGAAAACAAGGGAATTATTTTCATGACTTCTGGGTAGGCAAAGGTTTCTCAGAACTCAAATCCATTAAAGAAAAAACTGATTAATTGAACTTCATCAAAATTTAAAACTTTAGCTTATCAAAATACACTGTTAAGGAAAAGACAACTTACAAGTTGGGAGAAAAAATACTCTAAAAACACTGATATGACAAAGAATTTGTATCCAGACTATATTAAGAATTCTTTACATCAACAATAAAGAACCAATTTTTCAGTGTGTAGAAAAGTAAGGTATTTCACAAAAGAAAATACACTAATCATTGACAAATTGTATCAATTTGTCAAAAATTGTATCACATCCACTAAAATAGCTGAACTTAAAAAGAATGATTATCCATATGTTGGCAAAGGTGTAGAGCAACTAGAATTCTCAAACTGTCATGGTGGGAGTATGTAAGAGAAAACCCTTCAAAAAACTAGATGGCAGTATCTAACACAGTTAAACACATCTGCCTAGGAAGCAACAATTTCATTCCTAGGTATGTACTCAAGAGAAATTAAAAAACATGTTTGAAAGAAGATCCATATAGACCTTATTCTTAACAGTAAAAAAACTAGAAACAACTCAAATGTCCAACAACAGAAGAAAACATAAACCCTGGTATATTCATACAATCAACTAATACTCAGCAATAAAAAGAAAAAACTCTGACACATCCAACCTCATAGATTCATCTGGAAACATGTGTTAAGCAAAAGAAGCTAGATGCAAAAAAGTATATACTATATGAAGACCAAACAAAATAATCAACATTGTTAGAAATCAGAGTGCCTGGGGAGAGGAGAATTGAATGGGAAGAGTAACCAGTGAACTTTCTAGGGTGATAAGAATGCTATGTAACATCTTTTGATTATATGTTACACAGGTATAACCGTCAGACCTCAAAGTGAACAGCTAAGATCTGTACATTTATTGTATTTAACTTACATCTCAATATAAATAAAATAAATTTTAAAAATAAATTTGAGCTTACAGTATTAATTTTTCTTTTTTCTTCAGTCTTGGGATGTTCACATGTATATTTAGTGTATACATACATATATTTACATGTATTCTCATATACTATGTGCCAAACACTATGCTAGTTTCCAAAATAACTAAAACTCCATGCCCTCAGGAAGGTAACAATCTAGGCAAGGAAACAAACATTTAATAACAATACATAATGTGACGTTTTCCATTATAAACATATACACAAGGATTTGTAAGAAGGAGAGGAGGGCCCCAGATACTGCCTAACTGAAGAGTTAGGTATCAGAAAGCCTTTCCATTAGGTAGAGGATGAAAAGCAGGCCTTTGGACTTGCAGACGTGCAGGAATGGACCTTTATAAGCAGAGAAATACCACATGCAAAGACATAGAAGCAAAGGGTCTAACACAATAGGGAACGAGGAGCAGTTCAATGTTCTTGGAATTTAGAGAACCTATGAGGAGCAAAAGGAAATATCGACAAGGTAGGTAGGTACGATGCTAATGCTAAGGCACTGGATTATAGAGACAGTGAAGAGCCACTGAACAGTTTTAATCAAGGGAATCACACATTCAAATTTGCGATGAGAAGTATCACTCTGCTAACAGTGTGAGACAGAGCCAAGAAGGGAGTGAGAATGCAAGAAGAGCGACCTGTCAGAAGGCAACTGCAAATGAGTAAGCAAGCCATGTTTACTTTTAATAACTCTACTAATGGAACACAGGCTGAAGAGAAATTTAACGATCCCCAAAATGGACAGGGAAATGAGTAAAGATTAAGATCAGACAGTTCACAGAAAAAAAAATAATAATAATGGCCCAAATCTATGAAAAGATACTTAGCTTCACTCAGAAAAGAAATGTAAATTAAAACCACACTGAGGTACCATTTTTCACCTATCATATTAGCCAAAATCGAAAAAGTCTAATTATATGCTGAGTTGGCAAGGCTACAGGAAAACAACTATTCTTATATATACATTATTGTTACAACCCCTATGAAGGGCAACTTGACAATATCTATCAAAATTGTACCTGCTATATATTTGACCCAGCAATACCACTTCTAGGAATTTAATCAACAGACACACTTGTATACGTACAAGGTTGCTCAATGTAGCATTTTTATAACAATAAAAACTAGAAACAATCTTAACTGTCCATCAATGGGCTAGTTAAATTATGGTACATAAATAAAAATGAACACTCTGAGGTTGCTGTGAGACAGCACTTTATATATTAATACAAAAAGATCCTCAGGGTATACTGTTACGTGGGGGGGGAAGGCAAAGCAGTTTAAGTTTCCAACATTAATGTAAAACATGTGTTGGGAGAGGAGGAGTAGGGTGAGATAAATGTATTTGTACAGGGTTATACTTTTTAAATCCCCAAAAGGATATGTAAGAAATCAATAATACTAGTAAACTATTGTAGGAATCTCGGAACTAACTATGCAGATGAGGAAGGGTAAGGATGAGTGACTTTTTACTGTTCTGTTCATCTTTTTTTCTCTTTTTGCTTTTTTACTTTTGAAGTATTAATGTGCATATAGCATTAAAAAGCTGAAACTACTGTATCAGAAATCAGCAGGATTTGGTAACTCATTTGATTTGAGAAGAAAGGAGATGGATAGGTCAAGATGACACCCAGGTTGCTGTCTAGTCACTAAACTTAAAAAAAAAAAAAACTATGTTAACCAAGGCAGGTGTTAAAGGGTAGAGGAAGGCAGCTCAGTTTTGGACAAGTTGTACTGGAGGCATCATGTTTGATGGCACATGAGAAAAAGATAGGAAATTTAGAAGAAAGGTTGGGTATAGCTCTTAGAAGAAGCCTTGGAGAATTAAAAAAAAAGGAAGACATTTATGTAAGTCTAATTTATCTAGGAATTGTTTATTCAATAAACCCAATTAATCCAGAGAATAAAACTAAAAAGGCACCTAACTCAAAGTGACAGCATAAGGCCACATAATCATATCCTTTTCTCACAGACATCACACTTCCACTGAAAGCTTATTTATTTCTTATGTTTAGATAATTTCCCAAGTTCACAACAGATTAGAAACATCAAAAAAAGGGTGTGGGTGTAGCTACCAAGGCAACTATTTGGCAGCAGTATGAGGCAGCCAAAAAATGATGAGGAGAATACCACCACCACCTCAGAAGGCACAGCATTCTTCAAGTGCTCTTCACAGGAGCCAAAGTCCTATACTTTATCATCTAAGACTTGGCCAGAATGGTCCCTCCGACAAGGAGTTTTTCATGGTTCCTGTACTCTAATCCTAACATAATTAATCAATCTCCCTTTATCAAATTTCTAATTGCAAATATTTTGTTCACACCTTTCTGAAACCACTTTACTCTGTCTTGTTTTGTAATTATTTTATAATTACAGCTAGTATTTTATTATACCAGTCTTTATTCCTATTGAATATAGACCTCTTAAATGAAGGAATATCTTTCACCTTTGTATCTCTGAACAGTTTCCTTGCACAGTATAGCATGCAAATTATCTATTCAACAATTATCCATCTTTGCTTTCTCTAAAGTGATGTGAATGAACTTGCCACAAATAGTCTCACTGCCCCAAGTTATAACAGTTCTTTATTAAGTACTTACATATTTGGCACCAGGGTAAGCACCTGGCCTGGCTTATGCCAAAAACTAATGAGATAAGGGGTGATGGGAAGTGACAGCTAGTGGGTTTGGGGGGTTCTTTCATGGGAGACAAAAATGTTCTAAGATCAGATTGTGGTCATGTTGCACACACCTGCAAATGTACTAGAAAAAAATGAACTGTACACTTTCAATGGGGGAACTTTATGTTACGTGAATTATATCTCAATAAAGCTGCTTTTAAAAATAACATACCTGCTATTATCCCCACTTCACAGATTAAGAAACTGAGGCTTGGCAATACTAGGTAATTTGTTCACGGTGACACAGCAAGCTAGTGATGGAGGCAGTATAAAAACCCAAGCAGTCTTGACGCTACATCTGTATGCTTAACTGCCATGCTCTTCTGTTATCCTTACCAAGGGACTTCACTCATCAAGCACATCAAATGCTGACATATGCCCCTACTGCTGTTCAAGTCACTCCAACTAGGACTACAAAACCTTGACCTAATTATGTTATATCATAAAGGTAGAGGAGAAGCTGAAAAGAAAGGGACCAAAGACACAGAGGAAGGGAAAAAAGTATTCAGGAGCTATATTTCAAAGCTGTCCATTTTGAGCATAAGATTACATGAAACATGACTGCTGCTTGGTTGCTATCATCAAAGTTGGTGGGCAGATCTAATTCAGCTGAGCTGGGGCTAACTGCAGGCTTCCTGGACTAGTTCTGCCTAGACCAGGGTTTCATTTGGGGCCAGATAATTCTCTGTTGTGGGAGGCTGTCCTACACACTGTATGATGTTTAGCAACACCCCTGGCCTCTACTCAGTAGCACCACTCTCCCCACCACCCCCCAGCTATGACAACCAACATGTCTCTAGACATTGCCAAACATCCTGAAGGGGAGGAGCTGGGGAGAGAAGGGGTGTTCAAAGTCATTTGAGAATCACTGGCCTAGGCTAAGGGTAATGATGAAAAAAGGACAACCATTTGATGTTAACTAGTATATATAATAATTGGAGAAAGATAAGAACTTTTTTAAATCAGTTTTATTGAGGTACCTTTCACATATAAAATGTATGTATTTAAGTTTTGATATATGTATCAAAATGTGAAAAGATCACCACAATCAAGCTAATTAACATCACTTCTTTCCAGTTACCATTTTGTGTGGAGGAAAGAGGGCATGACAGACAAGAGCCTTTTACACCAACTCCCTTCCAAGCCTACTAAGAAAAAACTATTTCATAAAAAAAAGAAAAAAGTGAAGTTGGGGCAGCATATAGGGATTAAATAGGAACAAAGCCCCTGCAGTCATGCCAACACACAAGGTTTCTGTATAGCTCAGCATGCAAGGCCTCTGACACTAGCAGAACACCAACTGTAAAGAGATACTACTAAAGATCAGAAAATAGACCTAAGATGTTAGAAATGAGAACTGCTCCCTTCGAGTGATTTGAAGGAAAATCAGTTTCCCTTACAGAAAAACCTAAGTGTCCCTCATCTCTGGAGGAACTGAAATACCAAACTCAAGGTTGCCACCCCGACCAGGGAAGAAGAGCAAATCAAATGACATTATAAATAAAAATAAAATGACAGTTGGGGCAAGAGTGGGGAGTGGTGAGACAGGACAAGAAGACAGTAGGAGACAGAGTTGACCCTATACAAAATTTATTTGCCCTGATCAAATCTCCCTTCTTGCCTTTATGTATCTTCTGTTAAGATAAACTTAAGAACTTTAAATAACCTTATCTTAACTTTTGGTTGTTCAAAGCCCAGCACTGTAGACTTTCCATTCAGAGCATTGTTCCCCTCCAAGGTGCCCCAAGCTCTAAAATCTTATTCCTCTTAACCATCTCCCTCAGAACATTTTAGATTGGGGTGGGGGGTGTGGTCATAGATAAATTAACCTACTCAATGTAAAGTATGTGCTGCAAGTAACTTCTGCCCAATAAGCATATTAAAAAAGTTTACCCTCTTCGTAATCAACAAAATGGAAACCCCAAACAAGATACAAACTTCACATATCAAATCAACAAAAAGCGTAGTTTAATAAAGTCCTGTGTTGGTGAACATGTAACAGGCATACTCATATATTGTTAGTTTGTGTAAATTGTTACAACCTAAAAAAGTCAGAATAAATTATGATATGTGCATATAATATAAATCATTTTAAAAACTATGTTGACCTATATGTGCCAATATGAAAAGAGCTATATGACATTAACTATGGAAAAAAGTAAACTGCAGGGAAACAGTAAATACAGTTTTTAATAACAAGAAAACAAAGCCATAAGGTATAATACTATTTGTGTAAGTTTTTTGAAAAGTAAACTTTTTGGAAACTTGTTAACAGTGGATTTTTAGGGGAAAGAGGAAAAATAGCTTTTATTTTCACTTTTCTGTACCATTAGAATTTGTTTATCATATATAGGTATAACTTTCAATTTGTATATTTCAAGCCTTAAAGTACTCCATTCCTCTCAACCTTAACTACTCTCACCACCAACTCTCCACACATCCCCTCCCTACTCCCGACCCAGTATCTGCATACTAATGGAAACTGCCTAATGGAATTTCAACTACTAAGGGATATATTTTGTAAATACATTTTGGATATATATCTAGGACTTTTCTTTGAAATTTCTTCACTTACCTCTCTAAAACAACCTCTGAGATGAAAGAGAAAAAGAATCCCTACACTGCCCAGGGAACCACAAACTCTCGTTTTCCTTTTGGGCCCTCTAACCATTCTCTCCTAGAGAGAGACAACGCTTGTGGTTACAATGTCCCCTCCTTCACTCTCTCACATAAAGAAGGGCAACCTCAACTGTCACTGAAGAGGGAGGAAGGCCTGACCCTTGCAGAATCAATTAACAGCAGGGATCCTACTCTGGTTTTTCTCAGCTATCATCACCTTGGTGCAGGTGGCCAACCACGCCTCTAAACTTCTCCAGGGCAGGGTCTCAGTCCTGTTTACTGCACCATCCCCAGTACTGTATGTATATGAACCTTAGTATTTGTTCATTTTAACTGAATCAGGTCAGAGCATTCTCTGTCAAAGGGAGGCAAGTTAGTGGAGTACTTCTAGGTCATAGCCCTTTAAAGATGCCTCAAAATAGCTTCCTGCTTATCAGTCTTTCCTCCACTCTCCTTAGCTTAGAAGTTTCACACAGCTAAACCAAGTATTTCCAATTGCCGCTTACTACTGATGTCTAATCATTAGAGCACAATAACTGTTTTGAATATTTTTAAATATCTCAGATTAATGGGTTTAAGATTTACCTTAACCAACTAATTTTTCTCATCTGAGTATAATCTTCATGATTTTCTCACCAAGCATGATCACCTCTACCAACTCAAACAATTACAGCCTCAAAGCAGCAAACTTATCCTTAATTTTGAACTAATTAGTGAGAAAAGGTTATAAAATACTTTTTCAAGTATTGGGGGAAATGGTGCTAATCAGGTGGTTCATAACAGGAGAGTGTGGAAGAGCTGACCTCCACTCCAAGATGTCAGAATTTCAAACCATTTGGCAGCTCATTAAATAAGATTAAAAAGTAAATATGTCCTCCGAGAAGTTATTGGGTTTATTTTTAAACTAAGTATTTTTGGAATTTTTAACACTTCTAAACAGGAATACTCAAAACAAACAGTTTTCTCCTACCACCTATTGTAATTGGAAGTGACAAATGACTTGTGCAGCAAATTGAGTTTAAAAGTAAAAAAATGCACACTCATACACACATACATCTTATAACAAAATAAAGTGCAATACTAACTTCCAAATTACTCTGGCTTACAAGTTTAACAAAGAAGTAAATGCCTTCTCAAGTACTGTCACAATGAAAGACCAAGCACCTCCAAAAGACAGAAACATACAAGAGGTTATCTTCTGAGACAACGAAAGTGGACTGAATCCTGGAAAGAAATTATTAAAATCCAACTCTGAAACAGATGGTTAACCTCAAAACTTTATTTCTTGGCTGAATGAATGAAAAGAAAAGGGGAGAAGGAGATAGAGAACAATACGCCATTTGGCAATAATTTTAAATATTACTTAACCTCTGAATAAAACAATACAGACAATGTAGATGCTTCTAAACCTCCAGGATATCTCAGGGCTGCCCCAATTCCACCACAGGAATATGACTGTGACTTTGGATAAATCAAATTACAATCTGAACCTAATTTCTCAAGCATATACATGAGTTGGAGATCACTGAAGTTTCCTTGCAGCTCTCTAACACTAACAAGGAAACACAAATTTATTCTTTTCCAATATACAACACTTGTCAGCCAACTCACCGTGTACTCTCTTGTTAGTTCTAGGTATATGTGATAAAAAAACGTAGCCCTGAGGAAGCCACAGGACAATCTTAATTCTCCAAGAGGGAGAAGCAAAAAGAGCACAATCTCCCCAAATTTTTCCCTTCTCACAAAGTTCTGGGTATAGTCTACCATTTCACTCTTCACCGGGGCCACCTCTGTCTAATACTTTACTTTAGGCTTAACAAATTATTGATAAAGCCTAGTCCTCAAAACCTAACTCTTTGTGACTGTTAAAGCTGCAAAACACTTTTAATACAAATTTTAAAATCAAAACTTATTCGATAGCCAACTCATGTAGAAATATATGTCAAATAAGCTTCATACAAAACATCCCATGACAACAAGAACCACTATCATCACATTATCTCCTCTAACTCTTGGGAAAAGTGAGGGAAAAGAAAGGCATACCAAACAGGAATGAAAGTGACAGAAGAGTACAAAAACTTGTACAAAAACTGCTGTAAAAACAGAGTTAACGTAAGGAGAATCAATCTCAACAGAGAAAAAAAAAGGAGAAAATAAGAAAGGGCCCAAAAGTTATATATATAAAAAAAGTACAAACACTGCTTTGTTATTTAAAATATTCAGACCTTCAAGTAAAACCCAGAGGATAATTTTTTTAAACAGTCCAAAAGTCCCCCCCAAAAAAATATATATATATATACACACACACACTACTTCAGTAATCAAATAAAGTCTAAAGCGCACCTTTTCTGTATACATTGGTAAATTTATTTCGAAAGAACATTATGACAACGATTTTTTAATAGTTGTTTTTCGGAATAAACCTGTTTTACCACAAGAAGTTCCATGTTGAAACTTTAACCTACATATTCACCACTACAAATTGTAATTAGGTTTTCTGCTATACCAGGTGATACAAGATTGTTCTACCAACTAACCTGCATGCATCATGGAAATGCCCATTTTATTGTCCCTAAAAATGCTAACATCTCTGACATATGAACTGCATTGATAAGTGTCCTTACTAGTCCTTATTTTGCTTAACATCATTTTTGTGTTTTTAACTATTTTACTTGATACTACATGCGGTAGTATAGAAAATGTTCTATGCCCAGTCTTGGAACTTTACGTGTTAACTGAGGGCAATGATTACATTGCCACTCAAGTTTTAAATAATTGTGATTTATTTATAGGTCGCCTCTTATACATAAACACACTTGAATTTTTAAGGACTAGTAAGAAAACAGCAGAAGACGCACTCACTCAAGACCCCAGACCAACCTTCGAAATTAAAGGCTATATCCAAAGTTTCGGAAATGGTTTAATAAACAGGGTTGGTGGGGTCGTTCAGGACAGTACTGCCCATCCATCATTTCACAATAAAACTGTGAAAAGAGCGTTCACAGTACGTTCTTCAAAGTCAAATAAAAGGTCCCCTTTAGGGGTTAGGATGCTTAAAACGTTTGTTAAGTGGATAGGGACCTGCTCTTTGAAACCCTTCGCCGAGTTTATACGGGCGGCAAAAGAACGCAGGAACAGGCAATTTGAAGACGACGAGGTGCAGCGTTTCAGGGTTCAGACTCATTCCCTCGAATAACTGTACCGCCGCTTAGCGCAGCTTTAACGTATACACCAAAGGGCAATAGCAGCAAAAAAACAAACAAACAAAAAAAACCACCAACAAGCTTCTCCCGACCAGAAACTTTTCAGATGTCACTAAGATAACAGACTGCAAAAATGTCAACTACACAGTTGCACGCCGTTGGCATTGTCGTCCCATCTCCCAGGCTTCCTACAGGAAAGCCAGAACCCAGGGGTCGCCGGGGAGGAGCCACTTCGGCCCGCTCTGGGCTCTTCCTCAACTAGGTCCTCGGGTGCCCCCAGCACTAGCTCCAAGAGGCGCGGTGAGCACGCTTTATCCCCGGTGACTGGCAAGTAACAGTATAAAAATGTCACTCTATCGGCCCGTTGTCGTCGGCCGGAGCGCAGGCTGCGCGGGCGCAGCGCGGGGGACCGGGCAGCGGGGGCGAGGACGCCGAGGCCCGCACACCGCCCCGGAGTCGGCCGGGACCCGCGCTCCCGCCCCTCGCCCGGAAGGGGGAAAACCCGCCCGCGGGAGGATTCAACAGGAGCGCCGCGCCGCCCGCCTGCCGCCCGGGAAACAGCCGCCGGCCGGCCCGGCGCGGGGGGAGGGGCGGCGGCGGGGCGCGGGCGGCGGGGCGGCCGGACAGCCGGCGCGGACCCCCGGCCGCGCGCAAGGTCACCGCCCGCCGCCCGCCGCCCTCGCCCGGCCGCGGGTGCCGCGGCCGAGCCAGGGCGGCAAGTTTAATTTCCAGAGGCTGCTGCTGAGCCCGCGGCGTGGAGGGAGCGTGCCAGCCGTGGGGCCCACCCCACCCCCACCGCGCAGCCCGGCCCGCGCCCCTCTTCCCGGTCCCACCGCCGCCAGGCAGCCGGCGGCTGCAGCCCCCGATGCCGGGAGGAGAGTCCCGGCTGGCAGGCGGGCGGCGCTTGAGCCCCGCCACAGACACAGCCGCGGTGGCGGGCGCTGAAAAATAGAGCTTGGTGACCAGAGAGGAGAGACGTTCTTTCCGTTAACTGAATTATTCCCTACCTCCGGGTGTGCGACTCGCTACTCCTCTCACTCCGCTGCTCTCCGGGATCCGCCGCCGCCGCCGCATCCAATCGCCTCCACCCCCCCCTCCCCTTCCGCAGCCAGCCCTGCCGTTCCTCCTCCTCTCCGCTTCAAAATGGCGCCAAGCGCTCTTCGGCGGCTGCTCCAATCGAACCGCCGCGGACAGCACCCGGGGGCAGGCAGAGCGCCGCGTGGGTGAGCAGCGCCCCCTACCGACCAGACAGCTGCTCGCGCGCCTGCCGACCCGCCAGACTCCCCTCCGCCCCGCCCCGTGCGCGCGCGCGCCGGATTCCGCTTCGCCCCGCCCCTCCCGTCGCGCGCGCACGCAGCCAAACGGGCACGCCGGCGCTGTGGCCGCTGTGGCCGCTGTGGTGTCAATGCTTTCTCTGCCCCTAAGGCTTCCTAACTTTTGCCGAAAAATCATATAAATTGTTACGTATCTCTAACTTTTGTTATAAAAGTTGGGCATTTTTAAAAACACTGAAATTGAGGCCTAATGTTGTGCTGTCTAAATGAAATTGGTGTTAACTACTTTGCTCCTTACTCGGTGACTCTGACCTAGTCATCTCAAAATGCCATAAAATAGCTTTTTTCTGTTTTCTGTACTGTGTATGTTACGTCTTCACTTAATCCCACAGCTTTCCCATTTTGAGGTATTGTTTACGCGGCGGGTAGGGGGAGGGACATTGTAATTCCACCTGTAACAAAGCATTCCATTCATTCGTTTTATCACAGTTGTCCTTATTGGAGGGAGAAATAATCAGAAGACCACAAGGACGCCTTCCAGGAGGTGGGTTTCTAACCTCCTTCACCTCCAGGAGGTGCCGCTCCTCCGTCTTGCAGCTGTGGGGGAGTGTGTTAAAAGTTGATGTGGCGATTACTATTTGGAGGGAGAGAGGGGGGAAAAATTTAAGGCCTCAATGAATTATAGTTGCTAACAACAACAACAACAACAACAAACCTATGTTTTATACAACAGCAAATGGATTTACACAAATCAGTAATATAAACCTTCATTTAAAGCAACAGTGTTAAGGAAAACTGGAATCTGAAGTAGATATTAAAAGAAAAATAGGCTTCTCTGTTTAAAGCTTTAAAAAAACAACCAAATGTGGAGGTAGGCTGTATATGGGAAATCTCTGTACCTTCCTCTCAGTTTTTCTATGAACTTAAGACATCTGATAAAAATAAAAGTCCAAGTTATAATTCATCAGGAGCTATATAATTGGATGTGGCATAATTTAAAAGTTAACATACACCATTCAAAAATCAGTTGTGAACTCTATCTACCCTCTGAAAGAGAAATTATATGGGAATGATGTAAAAAATGCTGATTATACAGACTTGGTTAGAGAATTATCTTTAATTATAAAGAACCACAAATCCTGTCACTACCTGAATAGGAAACTATTGCTATTGCTACTGTAAACAGATTATTAATAAACAGTACACATACATAGCCTTACACTTCTGTGGTTCAGAGGACTGACACAAGTTTCACTGGGCTAAAATCAAGAGGTTGGCACAGCTGCATTCCTTTCTGGAAGATCTAGGAGAGAATCTATTTTCTTCCCTTTTCCATCTTTCAGAGGCTGACCACATTTCCTTAGCTCTGGTCCTCCTCTTCTCCATCCTCACAGTCAGCACAGCAGCATCTCTCTGACCCTGTTTCCATTGTCACATCTTTCACTGACTCCCTTTTTCCTCCTTCATTCAGTTTTAATGCCTTCTGATTACATCAGACCCACCTGAATAATCCAGGACAATCTGTCTAATATAAGGTCAAATGATTAGTAACCTTAATTTGATCTGTAGCCTTAATTTCCCTTCGCCATGTAACCTAACATATTCACAGGTTCTGGGACACAAGACATAGACATCTTTGGGAGTTCTTATTCTGCCTACCACAATACTCATATTTGAGTTATTAGGATTTTTTTTATAGGGTCTAAAGCTGAGGTTAAGGGGATTAGTAAATTGGAAGACATCAGAAATGCACATAGTTAGTATGAACAACCCTAAAGCACCTACATCACCCGATTACATTTTGAATACAGCCTCACTAAAGCATGGTTTCTGAAATCCTTGTTATTCCACACCAGAAATCATATATACTTGGCTATTCTCCCTACCTTATCTGTGGGGCTTGGACCTTGTAGGACATGGTAGGTGGTGTATCAGCAGGTGTATGCTGGAAAATTGTCTCTAGAGGGTCTAGAATTTCAACTTTATACCATTTGAAAGAAAGTAATTTCCAGGTTAAAAAGAAAATAGAAGGCTATATGAATGTGCTCCTCTAGAAATATAGTACTTAGAGTTTGTGATTATGTTCATTCAAGTATATGAATAACACAAATAAGTCTTTTAAAATGCACTTTTAAAATGCACTGGAAGTAAACTGAGTTATGAGAAACTGTATCCATGTATAAAACAGGGGGAGACATAAGAGAATTTCTGAAAGGCCACCTCTGATCAAAACAAATACATCATTTTACTTTCACATTTATCATTTCACTCCAAAATGCAGTAAAACATTTACCATACATAGTACAGCATGCTGGGCAGCTAGTTAGTAAATGAGGAGACTGAGCTCTTCCTAGATATAGGCTGTTACTTATTCGGTGTAATTCAAGGTACTTCCCAAAGGCTAACAACATGACTCCCACCAGCCTACAACATTGCTGAAATTCCCACTAGTAATTCTTTGGGTTAGGGTATTGGATCTCCAGAAAACATGTTGGCATGTCGTTGCATTACTTGAAAAAGGTAACTCACTAGCCCATTCGTATCTGTCAGCAGAGATCAAGCGGAATAGAAATTCCCTTTGTGATGTTGTAGGCATTAAGCAAGAGGTGAAAGACTGGAGCGGTCTTCTCCAAAACCCTAAAGGCAGACCCCTGTTTGTGACACTGCCATCACCGGGCTCTTCACCGCCACCCTCACCCAAAACTCAACTGCTGGTACCTATAATTCCTCCTTCCATGATTAATCCCCTGTATTAAGCACTGTGCCCATCCTGTGACCGTCCTTAAAATGCAAATACTCCTAGAAGAGTGCCACATTCATCGGCAGTCTCAGGGCAGTGGGTCTCAACTGGAGTGGAGCAGAAGGGTCTCAAAGTCACCTGGCGAATTTATGCGCATTGCATGCATCTGTCAGCCCACACTTTGACAGGCTTTACACTAACAGAAGATTATTTTCCTTTCCGTGGAGAGAGGTAGATAAAAGAGACAGGGCCAAGAAAGGTGCTGGGATTTCCAAACAGGGAGAAAAGCTAGAAGGGGAAGGATGCTACAAAGAGAAATTAGAAGAAGGGTTCTGAGATGACCTCTACCTCATAATACAGTTCAATGCCGCAGCCAGCAAACGTGAGCCAAGACAGTTTCCTGCTGACTTTCTTTTTAAACATTGTTTTAGAGTTCTTATCTTGTTAAGTACATTTAGTATCTTAAAGAGTTTTGTATCATCTTCTTACCTGATAATCAACATTACTCCCAATCGCCTATGCATACATTATACTGAAATTCTTACCTTTCTTTTTTTTTTTTGCCCGAAGAACTCTCTGGGATCTTTGGGGTTATATGTGTGTGTGTGTTAGCAAAGATCATTTGGGTAAATATACAGACTTGCTAGTCTTGGTTTCCTTGGGAGTTAAACAGCATAGTTCATCATTATGACTGACAGGATCTGAGCTGCAGGCTGAGAATTCCTGAATGCACTGCGCAGGACTCTATGGCCAGCACTCAGCAGTGTGTGCAATCCATGGGCCTGCAATGGTTAATGGGAGGAAACTGCATTTATTTACACTCTAAATCCACTCTATCCAACAGAAATATGATATGAATCGTGTATGCAACTTAAAATCTTCCAACTTGAAAAAGTGAAAAGAAACCAGTAAAATTAATTTTAATAATATTTTATGTAAAACAGTAAATCTGAAATATTGTCATTTGCACATGGGAGCAATATAATATTTTATTAATGAGATAATTTACATTCTTTTGTTCATCTTGTGAATTTTACACTTAAAGCACATCTCAATTCCCACTAGCCATGGTTCAAGTGCTCAAAAATATGTGTGGCTAGTGGCTTCCTCTTGTGAACAGCATAGCCAGTAACCCTGGAATCAAAATGCTATTTTTTTAACAACTTGTAATAAATAGCCAACATTGTTTCATCATGTATTCTTTGCAACTGTTGAAGTTTGTTAAGAAGTATGACAATACCAGTTGAAGTGCATGTATTTAAATACATATGCATAAACATTTATGTATAGACATACATTCACAGTGTTATACACATATAGTATAGTATGTATATTGTTATTTTAGGCTCAGGTTTTTATTTTGATATAAAACAATGATCTTAAACTTCATATTTATATCAAGTATATCATTGGCTCAGATATGTAAGAAAGTAAATGAGAATTTATTTAATGACTATTATGACTAGCCACTAGAATTAGCCATAATTCTCAGCAAGGAGTTAAACTTAATACCAGAAGCATCCTTATAATAATACATGAGCTCCTTTAAACACATTTTCATCTAAAATAAAATTTCTTTATATATTGTTAGAAATAATGTGTAATAGAACCATCTGGCCAAATGACTTAATGGAATAAAAATGAGAACTCTCTCCCAAACCTCTTATTTATATTTTGATTTTAATGAATTGTCTGGCATAGGGCCACTCCTGCTACTGTAGACTAGGTAGGGTTGTGGCTATGTGGGTGCCTACCCCAATTAATTCAACCAGACTCCTTTACTTAACTTAACCACTTTTATCTACTTCTTACTGCTCTTTATTTTTTCACTCCCTTCCCACACCCATGCTGCTTAAGCCCATGACTTCCTTCATTTGTAGATTTACCCTTCACCTTAATTTTCTTTTCCTCTCCATAGTCTTACAGCCTATGCTATTTTTATTTTATAGAAAATGTTCACCTCACTATTTTTAAAAAGGGCAAAAAAAAGGAAACATTCCTTATTCTTTCTCAGGATTTCAATATTCTTCCCAAATAGGGTATGGATGCTGTATTAATTCTGTATATACATGCATATTTAACAAGTCTGTTCTTTAGACATTCATATCACATCTACCCATTATAGAGAGGAGGCTTCCTTTTTATAAGATCAAACTAGGTGTAATTTCTTATACAAAATGTACCTAATAGTCCTTCAGTTACTTGATGGTTGCTTTTTAAATTGATTATCAGTTTGCTTACATATATTAGAGCTGGTTAGGAAAAGTGTTAGAAAGATGCCATGAAAAGACTTTGAGAATTTTAGGGTTCATAGAGCACTAAAATGATCATCTCTTTCAATTCATTTTACATAAAGAAATTAAGACTCAGATAGCTAAGTGATTTGTCCAGGGAACCATAGCCAGGAAAATTTTTTTAGTGAACCTCATCATCCTCCAGTTAATCTAAAAAGTATATAATTTTAAAATCCCATTCCATCTTACAAACATTTGACTCTCTTTTTAAATTAAGCCCCATATAAGTCACAAATATATACGATAAATTTGTGGAAATACTGACTTGTGGGAGACCAGAAAAATGGAACCCTAAGTGCAGTGCACGGTTGCTTCAATATGTTCTCTCAAATTTGTTATACATAAAATATATAATACATAAATATTAAATGTAATATATATATATTATAGACTTTATTTTTTAATGTGGTAAAACAAATATAAAATTTACCATTGTAACATTTTTAGGTGTACAGTTCAGTAAAGCGTATTTACATTGTTGTGAAACAGAGCTACGGTACTTTCTCATCTTGCAAAACTAAGATTCTATACCCGTTAAGCAGCAATTCCCCTTTCCCTCTCTCCCCTAGTCCCTGGTAACTCCCATTTTATTTTCTGTCTCTATGAATTTGACTACTTCAGATACCTCATGTAAGTGGAATCATACAGTACTTGTCTTTTCCTGAATGACTTATTTCACTTAGCATAATGATAGATCTTACTTTTTTAAGAGTTCCAAAGCTAGATGATTGACTTTTATGCAAATTATAATACCTTCTGCTACCATCTAAAGAGAAATTTGTGTTTAGGAAAGCATTTATCATCAATTCAGCTTCAGGAAATAATAGAGAGATATGGAACCCAGAACAATTTCACTTGAAAATATGAGAATGACACAGGAGAGTTCAGACTGCAGCTCCAAACGTATCTGCAAAACTGTCTGAATTCCTACAATATGATATATTACCTATACATCCATATTCAACCATAATCAATGTTTTTATTTTACGCAGTCAACAAAATCAGCATGTCAGTGTAAGATAGCCAGAAACACCAAACCAATTCATCAATGTCATGTTTCTAAGCAGTTTATTTTTGTGCATGGGGTAATAGCCCACTCTATACCCAAACAAATTTGTATCACTTTTCATTCCAGGTAAATTAACTTGACTCCTGATACTTCTCTTCATAGGTATATAAGAAGCATCCTTTGTTTTAATACAGGAATTATATTTCTTGTGCTGGCCATAGTAAAAACATAGTAATATTTGAAAATTAACTTTATTCAGCAGCCAGCAGATGGAGCTATCGAAAACTGTTGCTATTACTTAAAAAAAATTTTTTTTTAATTTCTTGAAGTAAAACAAGTTTAGGTATATATATATATATATATATACACATATATATAAAATATACATATACACGTGTAAATAATGTGTTTATTGTAGAGAAATATGGAAATGCAGTTAAGATTTAAAAAGGAAAAAAATCAATCTTAATCATGCCACCAGAGAAAACTACTTTTAATGCTTTTAATACTTTTTATATATCAGTCTGAAATATGTTTATTCATATATTCATTTTACATTTATATTTTACAAAAATATAATTTTAATATGCTTTGTAATATAAATTTAATATAGTGAAATATATATTTATAATGTTTTATAGTCTGCCTTCTCTCCTTGAAAAAATCAGATGTATTTGCTTATATAGAAATCTCCAGGGATAACATTTAAAATATTTGCAGTGGCACAGGACAGGCAAGGACCAATCAGAATAGATACAGGCTGTAGCTTGAGCAGGATGCTGTATGTTCCCTGCTGTGCCAGGCATTCACCCTTTAATTGAAGGATGACAAGCAAGGTATGTAGGGAGACAGGGAGTGGCTGGAGTGCCCAAAGAGGAAGGAGAGTACTCAAGGGGTCAGGAAGTGACCATATAAAAACATTATAGAAGTATTTTATTATTTTAAAAACACAGCCACACCAATGCATAGCTTCTGAACTATCAGCTCTAAAACATTTGGAAGAATATACAGTCCCCAACCAATGATAGTTCGACTTAGGATTTGAGTTTGAATCTTCTCTCAGGCTAGTGATATGGGGTATGATACCCTTTCGTGATGCTGGAATATGGAAGCAAGCTACAGCCACGAGATCATACTGGTTAACAACCAGCATACTTACAACCATTCTAGACCCATACAACCATCCTGTTTTTCTCTTTCAGTACAGTATTTAACAAATTACATGAGATATTCAACACTTTAATATAAAACAGACCTTGTGTTAGACTATTTTGCCCAACTGTAGGCTAATGTAAGTGTTCTGAACACACTTAAGGTAGGCTAAGCTGTGATGTTTGCTAGGTTAAGGTGTATTAAATGCATTTTTGACTTACGGTATTTTCAAGTTATGATGGGTTTATTGGGACATAACTCCATCGTAAATTGAGGAAGATCTGAACAAGGATACACAAACTTAGGGGACTCCTAGGAGGTGTGGCTTAGGAACAACAGTGGCAGAGAAGTTTTTTACTATAATCTCTTTGGTACCAAGATTATGTATTTAATATTAAAAATGATGTTTAAATAAAATATCATGAATAACTTTCAAGTGAATAAATACACACTTATATTTATAGTGACTATATACTACTATTTCATTCTGTAGTTATATCATAATTTACTTAATGAACCTCTATTGTTGAACTGTCCAATAATGAATCACTACATAAAATATGTTTAAATCCATCAGTTCATAATAAATTTTTTAAGAAAAAACCCTAAGTCACTGTTGGAGATTGCTAATGAACTAACTCATTATTTTGAAACCTGGCAAATAAGGAGAAATAATCCATCATTTATCCTGCCAAGGAATAATCAAATAGTTTTCTGTGAACAGAAGTAGTCCAGCTGATAAATGAAGAGAGAATGATACAACTAGAATATCATCATTTTTTAAACCCTAATGAAAATAATAGATCCAGACATTGAACACAAATACTTGCTAACATTACACAGAGGGACAACTGAATATTAGATGCTCCCTGATGGAAGAACATAGCAGCACCTATGCAGTAACATTGCCGAAATAATCTAACCTGAATCTGATCAAGCCTCTAGAAGCAAGTACCAATATATAAGAAATATGGAGGACATGTCCTGGTTTCTTAAATAAATTCTAAGAGTCAACATCAGAACCAAAGGAAACAAAAGCAAAAATAAACAAGTGGGACTACAACAAACCAAAAAGCTTCTGCACAGCAAAGGGATCCATTAACAAAATGAAAAGGCAACCTACTGAATGAGACAAAATGTTTGCAAATCATGCATCTGATAAGGAATTAGTATCTGACAAATATAACAACTCATATAACTCAGTAGCAAAATAACAATCTGATTTAAAAATAAACAGGGGACCTGAATAGACATTTTTCCAAAGAAAACATACAGATAGGCAACAGGTATGTGAAAAGATGCTCAACATCCCTAATCATCAAGTAAATTCAAATCAAAAACATGATGAGATAACACCTCACACCTGTTAGAATGGATATCAAAAATATAAGAAATAATGTGTTGGCAAGGATGAAAGGATGGAGAAAAGGGAACCCTTGTGCACTGCTGGTGGGAATGTAAATTGGTACAGCCACTATGGAAAAAAATATGGAGGTCCCTCAAAAAATTAAAAATAGAACCATCATATGGTTCAGCAATTCCATTCCTGGGTATTTATCTGAAGAAAACTAAAACACTAACTCAAAAAGATGTATGCACCCCCATGTTCATTGCAGCATTATTTACAACAGCCAAGATATGGAAGCAACCTCAGTGTCCATCAGTAGATAAATGGGTAAACAAGATGTGGTTCATACATATACAATGAAATATTATTCAGTCATAAAAAGAATGAAATCTTGCCAATTGCAACAACATGCATGAACCCTGACAGAATTATGCTAAGAAAAATAAGCCAGAGAGAAAAAGACAAATACCATATGACCTCACTTATACATGAAATCTAAACCAAAACAAAACAAGCTCATAGACACGAAGAACAGATTGATGGTTGCCAGAGGTGGGAGCTGGGTGAAATGGTAAAGGGGCCAAGCATATAAACTTCCAGTTACAAAATAAGTCATGAGGATTTAATGTATAGTTGATAATACTGTACTGCATATTTGAAAGTTGCTGAGAGTAAATCTTAAAAGTTTTCATCATAAGAAAAAAAATTCTGTAACTATGTATGGTGACAGATGTTAACTGAACTTATTATGGTGATCATTTTACAATAAATACAAACATGGAATCATTATGTTGAACACCAGAAACTAATATAATGCTATATGACACTTATACCTCAATAAAAATAAAAACTGAAAAAATAAATTCCAAGGGGGAATAAATGAGAGATGGAAAGGAAATCTAAACACTAAAAGGGGTTAACTGATCAGCCAGTTGCAATAGGTGGACCTACTTGGATCCTGATTCAAGAAAATAAACTGTAAAAAATAATTACATTTATGAGAAATTTGGAAATTAGAATACTAGATATTTAATTATATCATTGCTTAATTTTTAGATGTAATAAAATAATAGTATAATGGTTATGCTAAAACAAATTTACTGATATGAAGTATTCTGTTTCTTGGTCAGGTATTAGTGTGTCTGGTTTGTAAAAATTTGATGAATAGCACTAGATTTAAAAATAGGCCAAAGACCTTAACAGACAGCCTACCAAAGAAGATATGGCAAATAAGCATATGAAAAAATACTCTACCCCTTATGTCATCAAGGAAATGCAAATTAAAATAACAGTGAGATACCACTACACATCTATTACAATGGTCAAAATCCGAAACACTTACAACACCAAATGCTGAAAACATTGTGGAGCAACAGGAACTCTCATTCATTGCTGGTGGGGATGCAAAAATGGTATGGCCACTTTGTAAGACAGTTTGGCAGTTTCTTACAAAACTAAACATTCTTACCATGTGATCTAGCAATCACATTGCTCCTTGGTATTTACCCAAGGGAGTTGAAAACTGAGGTCCATATAAAAACCTGCACATAATGTTTATAGCAGCCTTATTCATAATTGCCAAAACCAGGAAGCAATCAAGATGTTCATCAGTAAGTAAATGGATAAATAAACTGTGATGCATCCAGATAACAGATTATTATTTGGTGCCAAAAAGAAATCATCTATCAAGTCATGAAAAACATGGTGGAAACTTAAATGCATACTACTAAATGAAAGTAGCCAATCTGAAAATGCTACATACTGTATGATTCCAATTATATGACATTCTGGACAAGGCAAAAGTATGGTGACAGTAAAAAGATCAGTGGTTGGGGTGGTTAGTGAGGAGAAATAGGTGGAGCACAGAGGATTTTTAGGGCTGTGAAAAATACTCTGTATTATACCGTAAGGATGGATATATGTCAGTATATCCATAGAGTGTACAACACCAAGAATGAACTCTAATGCAAACTACAGGTTTTGATATGTCAATGTGGGCTTATCAATTGTAATAATTATATCACTCTGGTAGGGGATAATGACAATGGGGGAAGCAATGCATGTGTAGGGGCAAGGATTACATGGGAAGTCTCTATAACTCCTCTGAATTTTGCTCTAAACCTAAAATGTCTCTAAAAATAATCTTTATTAAAAAATTTATAATAGCCTATAATGATAAAGACTATGAAAAGGAATATATATATATACATATATAACTGAATCACCAAGCTGTACTAACTTGGTGATTCTAACAGAAACTAACACACAACATTGTAAGTCAACCATACGTCAATTTAAAAACAAATAAATGAAAAAAGTGCTTGCTTCGGCAGCACATATACTAAAATTGGAAAGATACAGAGAAGATTGGCATGGCCCTTGTACAAGGATGACACACATGGATTTAAAAAAAAGAAAAAATTAGATAAATAGCACTGTGTATATATATTATGCATCAATATAAAGTTAAAATATAAATGCAAATAAATAACAATGACATAAAATGATTTTTTAGAAAAAAATAAATAATGATATTTAGAATTAGTTTCAACATAATACAGAAGGGAGAAAAAATGGATGGAGTATGTATGAAACAAGACTGACCCCAAGCTGAAAATTGTTGAAGCTGGATGATGGACACAAGACAGTTCATTACACTCTTCTGTCCACTTTTGTATATATATAAAATATTCTAGAATAACGTGTTTTTAAGTGTCCAGACTTTAAAATTTTGGCACATATTGCCAAACTGCTCTCCAGAAAAATTGTTCCAATTTTTACCTTACCAGTGGTGTAAATCAACATCCATACATACCAGTATTAATGTAATTTTATAAAAACAAAACTAGAGATAATGACATCAGTGAATATCTTAATTCATACATCAATTCGTTTGAGTTTTTGCTTTGTACAGTGTTATGAAGTCCTGCCCATGAGTATTTTGCAGTTAAATCTTTGATCGTTTGGCTGTCACAGGTCTGTCCCAGGCTCCCTTTGGGCTCTACCAGGGAAAGGGTATCAGTCAGTGTGAACTGACCCATTCTATCCCTTGGCATTAGTAAGGGAGACTCCCCAGCTCCCTCTCCTTATCAGATAAATACAAAAGTGACTTTGTTTCAGGGATTTTCCTGGTAATAATTATAAGGAAAACAGAATTAACAAAGGGACCACTCTATAGGTTTCATTTACACAGTGTCACAGTGATGTCCCTTGGTGTGTGTAGTTACAGTGTCCCTTCTGCAATCGCCACAGATTAGCTCAGTCCTGTCCTATTTCCACTTACAGATCTAGGCTGTAGGTGGGCAGGGCTCATTTTTCCCCAAAGGCTCTTTTGCCCAACACAGGTATCAGAAGAAGGAATTTCCCCAGAGTAACTGAGGATGATTCCAAAGTGAAATGTTTCCCAGCAAAGGACTGGAAAAAAGCAAGCTGCAAGAACATGTGTAGAGGATGATTCCATTCTGTGAAAAGAAGGGGCAGAAAGAAAAGCAGCAGCAAGGGGGAAACCCCATATATGTGTGTATATATTTGGACAAACAGGGAGAATGTTGTGAAAGGAGATATTCTGTGATATTAACATTGGTTACCTCAGAGGATTTGGGCAAAGTGAGGGCTGGAGGATAGATGATTAGCATTTTTGTTATGTATCTCTGTATTTTTTTCAAGTATTTGTTTGTTTAATTGAAGTATACTTGATTTACACTGTTGTATGTTATACTATTAATATATATATTCTTTTCCATTATGATTTATTACAAGATACTGAATATAGTCCCCTGTGCTATACAGTAGGACCTTGTTGTTTATCTACATTATATATAGTAGTTTGTATTTGCTAATCCCAAACTCCTAATTTATCCCTCCCCCACCCCCTTTCCCCTTTAGTAACCATAAGTTTGTTTTCTGTGTTTGTGAGTTTTTTTCTGTTTTGTAAATAAGTTCATTTGTGTCATATTTTTTAGATTCCACATGTAAGTGATATACACGTACACCTGTGTACTTTTCACTTGTTACAGTGAATATATATTATGTACATTTTTTACATGTTCAATTACATTTTATGGCATTTTTTATAGTGATCAAACAAAAATTTTATAATTTTTACGTGAACACATTCAAATCCTCCTTAAGTTAAATTTATCACATATTCTCTGCAAGATACACTTCTCCTATAAGTTTAGAGCCAACATAGTTATGCTTAAGTATCTGGCTCTGGCTCTTATTAGCTCTATGACCTTGAGCAAGTAACAGTTATGAAACCCTTCAGAGTCTCAGTTTTTTGGTTTGTAAAATAGGGATGACAATAGCACCTACTTCATAGGATTGTTCAGGAAATTCAATGAGTCAGTTATGTAATGTATTTAGAATAGTGTCTGGCACAGAGTAAGTACTATGTTAGCTACTTTTAAGCTCTCTGGGTTGAGAACCCATCATTTATGAATGTAGATTACTGTACAAAAGCTGAGGCTTTTGAAATAAATTATTATTTATTGCCATAGTACTAAAAATATCCATAGACATATATTTGAACAAAAGCACATTAAACTGCTAGGTTTACCAGATTCTTCACAACCAGGCAAAAGACACTGCCCACGGACTATTTTCCCTCCATAAATAAACAGGTCTTCTCTCTTTCAGACAATGTCCTGAGGAGCATGGCTTCTCTCTTCTTCAGCCCTCACCTCTTCACCAAGACTCTTTCTCCATCTGCCCCTTGCTTGTTCTATGGCATTCCTCACTCTCAACAACAGTGTCAACTACCACTGTCCCCTTCCCTAAAGCCCCCTTCTGGGGCACTTCACTATGTGTGTCCTCTATTCCTTGTACTGTGCAGTTCTCAAATAACAACATAACTCAAAGACTATTCTATGTCAATACAGAAAGAACTTCCTTATTCTTTTTTCTGCTACATAATATTCCAATAAGTGTAGTAAGTCCTCAATTGATGGACATTAATTTGTTTCTAAATTTTTCTTTTCTTTTGCTAACTCTACATTTTTTCCTTTAATTTTTTTAAATTGAAGTATAGTTGATAGACACCTAATCTTTTCTTCTTAATGTCAAGACTTGGTTTGAGTTTCTTGTTTTTCTCATTTTATATTTTTCCCCTGGAGCATCTCATTCAATTACAGCTTTACTGATCATTAGGCACTAGGCAGCTGACAAACAAGTTATCTCCTCCTGCCTTCTTTCCTGAACTTAAGTCATACATTCCCAACTGCCTACTAGGAATCTCCTTTAGAAGAATCCACTCCTTCAAACTAAGCATATCTAAAATTGAAAATAATCCTCCCCTCCCACGCCATCCTGCCTTGTGTTAATTTTATTTGGGATGCATAGCATTTATTCACAATTCTCCTCACTTACATGCACATACCCGTGGTGCCGTTGCCATGGTTGTGATGTTTTGTTATTCAGTCTACAACCAACTACCATCCCACAAACAAAAAATAGAGTTGTACAGTTGGATGGTTGGATGGAGATATCCAAGAGATCATTGGATGGAATGTGTGAGCATTTAACGTTGAAATGCCATTTGAGGTATACCCTCCATGTTATCACTGAGAACCTTCAGAAAATGTTCTTATAAAGTTCCATGTGGATCATTTTTAGAGACCTAGCCAACCTGAGGAAATCAAAATCAATTGGTAACAAGAGTGAGGTTTCTGAAACTGGAACAGCCTGTTAATTTAGCATAGACAACCTCAATGCCAACAGCAAGAGGGAATCTCCTTGTCTTCAGGTCTAAGGCATGACACCAATAATATGTAATGTTACAACTCTACATCTCTTCCCCTTGGCCCTACCAAATAAAGACAATGCTTGTTCAGGAGAAGATGATAGTCACAGCACCAGAATGTTACAAGAAAGTAAACGAGTGCAAGAACCCTAGAATGAACTGCATCAGAAGCACCAGCAGCATCTTGCCAAGGAAAAACATTGAGGCAGCACAGAAATAAGGTAAATATCGATGCAGGAGTCAAATGAGAGCAGAAAGATGCTGGATAAAAGAGAGTGCTAGGAGCCTAGCACTTTCTAAGTTTTTAATTACATACATGCCTTTATTATAAATGATTGTCTAATTTTTCATCTTCCACAAATTAGTTTAAACACTTTGGGTGAGGATTTTAGTTTCCAGAGAGAATCCTGTATTGGACTATCTATGGCTTAGTGGAATGTAAAAACCAGGGTTTATCTTCCAGTTTAAAATAAAAGTCAGGAAGGATTCCACAAAAGAACCAGACATTTCGAGAAATTTCTGGGAAGATATAAAGCTGATAAGATTGACTAAATAGAGTTAATAAACCATCCAGTAAACTACACATATTTAAAGTATACAATTTGGATGTTTTAACATACATATTTCAGTAATTCCTGATTAGAAGCATAAAAGGCATCATGCATAGAATTAATAAAAATTTGTAGGGGTGGAGAGAGGATATAGCTCAAGCACTAGAGTACATGCTTAGCATGCACAAGGTCCTGGGTTTAATCCCCAGTACCTCCTATAAAAATAAATAAATAAATAAGTAAACCTAATAACATCCCCCACAAAAAAATTTTTTTATAAAGAAAGAAGTCCCCCAAAGTAGCTTTCTACAGGAAGTGCTTTGATAACTCAAAAAAAAAGTATTGCTAAAAAAATAAATTGTGGGAATCAATTACATTCCATGAAATAAAACTATACAGTATTTTACTTCATAAATTCTTTCACCCAAACCCCTGAAATTTCCTTTTCTAGATATAAAAATTACCAAATGCAGATTTTCTTTACAAATAGGATAAAAATCATATGGCTTTGTAGCAAAACAGTTTTATTTTAAGAAAAGCTTCTTTAGGGTTCAGTGAAGAGAATTGCTTACTTCTTCCATTTTTGGGTATCATTTTATTTGTGTGAAGTCTGGTATGCCACATCCATTCTTAGTTTTGGTTTTTCTGTGAAGACTGACAGAAAGATGAGTGGGGGCAATAATGAACATCACCAGAGAATGTACTTGTTAGAAGATGTAATGGCAGGCAGACTAAGGCCTGGACCAGCTGGAGAAACTGGATGGCCCCTGCCTTGGCCTCATTACACCTGTATCTTTACTACCTTCCCTGCTGTTACCCCTGCTAGGGAAAAACTTTTCTGTTTAGGATTTACTCACACTGTCATTTTCAGGAACAAGTGCACTTAGCACCATAAGGAAATACATTGTTTTCTTATTTACAAAATGCCTCCTAGTATCATTTTGGGGGTGGGTGGGCAACACAAGTCAGGCAAGATAAATGAACTGGGGTTTGGCTTAAGACCTGTTGTGAATTGTCTATAGTTTATTTTCAAATAGTTCAGCATAAACAATGTGATATCATTGTGTGTGTATTAGTTTAAGTCAACATTATAAGGGTTAGTGTGTACCCTACTCAGGAATATATATATTTTAGAGATGGTTAACTAATATTTAATAATAGGGTTAACATTCCATAGATGACTACTATATCCACTTTGGCTCTATTCACCTGTGATCAATGCTAGTCTTGTTAATTAGCATACTTGATACTAGAAACAAATTTTTATTGATGCGTTTAGCAGTGTTCAAGATGTACATGTAAATATATAGAGAGATAGGCGTGTTGAAATATAGAAACAATCCTCACCCTTATAATAACAGGGCATCCTTTGAACTGGTATGAAGCTTTATTCTGAAAAAGTTTGTGTTCAGCTACTAATTTGGAAAATTCCTACTACAGTAATCTATAAAGTAACTGAATTCACCTCTATTGTTGGTTCCAATTAACTCATCATGCAAATTGTTTAGCACATTTAAAGGACAAAATTGGGACTTCATCATAAAAGTGTCGTTACTTTGTTTTGTGACACTTTGCTAATAAATGTCTGTATACGTGGCAGAGTTTAGTCTGGGATTTGCTTTCTTTAAAACCTGGTAGCAAAGTTATAGCAAGGAGCCATACATAACCCTCCTCTATCTCTAGACATTGGTGGCTACTTTGGGCAAAAAGGAACTCAGTAATTATGAACGACTAATTTGGCATGGGTCCATTCCTAAGATCCATCTATGAGGATGGAACAGGGGCTGGAAGAAATGACAGATTTAAGGCATGGGCCTAACTATAACGGTAGAGCCAAGAGAACCAGTGTGAGTATCACCAGAAAATTTTGAGAAACCAGGAGAAAATGATCCTATCAATTTTGAGTTTGTAACAACCAAGGTGGAAAGGCTAAACACAGTAAGAACTGTATATGTGACAAAAAGAAAAGATGGCTTCAAAGTGTTGGTAAATTCTCCTTTTGCAAACATGAATAATTTCAAAAGTGAAGAAAACAGGAGGACCCTAAAAGTAACCAATGTATAACACAGGAAACATTCTAGTGGGCTGAATTTTTTTTATTACTATATACAGAAGTTCAAAGATGGTGCACGCCAAGGGTAGTCCTGACTCATAAAAATATTAATGGGAAAGTAAAAGACTTGAATGAACAAAAAATGTGAGGTGAGCAAAATATGGCTTGTTAGGTATATTTAGAGAAGGAAGATTGGAGGAGACTGGGAAAGTGGGACTCCCTCATCTATTTTGCTTCTAATTTCTGCTTCAGTGACTAATCTTTGACACAAAAACCTGATTAAGATATGACAAAAAAAATTACAAACCAACATCACTTATAAATGAAAAAATCCTAAGTGAAATATAGTGAACAATCTCCAGTACTACCTTAAGAAAACAATGTGTTATGACCACTTGAGATTTATAACAAATTTGAAAGCATGGTTCAATATTAGGAAATATTAAGATAATTCCCCATATTAATATGTCTAGTTGCTGAAAAACACTTTAACAAAATTCAACACTCACTGCTAATAAAAACTCCAGAGAAAATAGGAAAGGATGGATGCTTTCCAACATGAATATATACAATACAGGCACATCTCGTTTTATTGCACTTGATGTGGATACCGTATTTTTTACAAATTGAACATTTGTGGCAACCCTGCACCGGGCAAGTTTATTGGTGCCATTTTCCCAACAGCATTTGCTTACTTTGTGTCTCTGTGTCATATTTTGGTTATTCTCACAATAATTCAAACTTTTTCACTATCATGTTTGTTATGATGATCTGTGATCAGTAATCCTTGATGTTACTATTGACATTGTTTCAGGGCACCCATGAACTGCACCCATATAAGATGGCAAACTTAATCAATAAATGTTGTGTGTGTTTTGACTGCTCCACGAACCAGCTCCTCCCTCTTCTCCCCCCTCTCCTGGGGCCTTCGTATTCCCTGAGACACAGTAATATTGAAATCAGGCCAGTTAGTGACCCGACAATGGCCTCTAACTGTTCAAGTGAAAGGAAGAGTTGCACACCAGCCACTTTAAATAAAAAGCTAGAAATGATTAAGCTTAGTGAAGAAAGCATGTTGAAAGCTGGGGTAGACCAAAAGCTAGGTTTCTTGTAACCATTAGCCAATTTGTGATTGCAAAGGAAAAGTTACAGAAGGAAAGTAAAAGTGCTACTCCAGTAAAGACATGAATGATAAGAAAGCAAAACACCTTTAGGATGGGTGATATTATGGATATCACCATATGGATATATGGATAAAGTTTTAGTGATCTAGATAGAAGATCAAACCAGCCACAGCATTCCCTTAAGCCAAAGCATATGCCAGAAAAATGCCCTAACTCTTAAATTCTGAGGGCTGAGAGAGGTGAGGAAGCTGTAAAATAAAAGTTGGAAGCTAGCACAGGTTGGTTTGTGAAGTTTAAGGAAACAAGCCCCCTCCATAACATACATATACATATAAAAAGAGATAGGAAAAAGGGTTCAGAGACAGGGAGACAGTGATATTTCTCTGAATATAACTTTCTGTATGGTTTTGACTTTTGGAAGCATATTATTCTACATATTCCAAAAGTAAAATGAAATCATCAATAATGGAAGGAAAAATTAACCAGAAATAGAAACAAATGAATTCAAGTGTATTTCAAATGACCAATATAAACCCACCAAACTTGGATAGGGTGGGATAAGAGAAGTAATCCAAGTTATTTTTATACGTAGTACTTTGACTTTCAACCCTCAGCCTAAGGAAGAAAAACTACAAATACGGGCTTAAACCATTTTTAGTAGATTTATTTATGTAACTATGTGAATGTAGCAATGCTGAAACTATTTTAAGTGCAATGCAGTATTAGGCAAATAAGTAAATGTGCTGTTAGGAAACAAGATTCTCACTGCTGAAAAAGGCAGATATAAGTATGAAATGGGGAAGACAACAAAGAACAGTGGAATTTTATAGGAATCCTAAGTATCAATAATTATGATTTCTTATTTGGGAAAAAAATTGATTTCCCCTCTCCCCTACTTCTGTCTACTGAGAGAACCTAAAAGCAATAAAAACCCAATTTAAATAAAGAGCCTTAGTGCCAAGGTCTTAACTTCTAAATATCATTCTCCAATAAAAAATAAAAGAAACCAAGACTTTTGGAGAATTTTTTGATTCCAGGGCAGGAAAAATGAATGTACAAGATGAGCCTAGAAAATCTTACTGTGCCACAAAGTAAGGAAGTACTCAATGTGCAGGTCAAAAAGAGTCAACCCGAAGCTGACCAAATTCCAGATAATTTGAGCATCAAAGCAAATAAGGACGGGAGAGAAGAAACAAATCTCCCATGCAGAAGAATTCCAAATAAATTACATAAATATTTTACTCCAATGAAGGGGCAGCATTTGAGAATGTGTGCTGTGCACAGTGACTTCCTTCCAAGGAGTACAGTATGGAAAGGGGAAAGAAGAGTAACTTCGTGGTAGAGAAATCTGACAAACACTACTTTAGCCAGGTTATCAAATTCAGTATAAACAATGATAAGTTATACTTGCTATAATGTAATGAAATGACACTTCTCTCTGTGGTTTTCCTCTCAAAAACCTATAACCCCAGTTTAATCTGGAAAAGCATCAGATAAATTCGAATAAAAGAGCATCCTACAAGGTACCTGACCAGTTTTCGTCAAAATTGCCAAGGTCATCAAAAACAAGTAGAGTCTGAGAAAATGTCACGGCGAAGAATAGCCTAAGGAGAAATGACAACTCCATGTAATATTGTATCATGGATGGGATCCTGAAACAGAAAGGACATTAGGTAAAAATTAAGGAAATCTGGAAAACTATAGGCTGTAGTTAATATCAACATATTAATATTGGTTAATTACAAGAATGTACCATAATAATGTAAGAGGTTAGTAACAGGGGAAACTGTGTGGGGTGGGGGGATACACAGGAACTCTCTACTCAATTTTTCTCAAAAACTGTCCTAAAAATAGTCTATTAGATAAGAAACTATTAATAAATAAACAAGCAAATAAGTAAGAAAAACAATGGATTATAACTTCTTGAATAAAATGTTCACGTAAATTCATACTAATAGTAAATAAATAAGGAGGGTTTTTCTTGATAGTAGCATCAGGGCTAATAAATGTGGAGGGCTTGAAAGAATTAGGGGGGAAAATCAATACTTTGGAAATTTCACTGTAAAAATCAGTTGCAGTAAGAATTATCAATGGACGCAAAACTTTAAGGTAGAGTTTGATTAGGAGAAAGATATTTACTTGGTCTCAAAGTATCTTTTCACAGATTGTTTATGAGTTGCAAGGGGGAAAACGAACAGTGGAGAAAATGGACAACACCTTGATCCGGTGATAAAGATTAATATCACTTTAAAATGAACAGACACCCTGTGCCTCTGGATGTAATACCTCGAGGAAAGACACAACTTCCCTTATGTGGTTGTTTCAACTGAGAATGCATAACTTGAATCTAATCACGAGGAACCATCAGAGGCCGTTGAGAGAATTTGTACTTGAGGAAAATTCTTTCATTTTAAGGGGATGGATTGCTTTGGTGAGCCCTTTTGGTCATAAGGCTGTTAAAAAATCAAATGCAAATATTCCAGACTGATTTTAACTATTAATTAAAACGCTATCGCAACGAATTTATTTAAATACATATGAAGAGATTAGCAGTTTTCCTTTCTGAGACAGGAAGAATGCAGGTGAGAGAGAGGGTCTAAAGAGGGTGGGGGGAAAAAAGAAGGGACCCTGAGCTGAGGATTGCCACTTTTTCTGTTTGTATTCATATCTAATTTAACACTTACCCAACGCTTATTTTTACCAGGCGCTGTTCTAAGCGCTTTTCACAAATTAATTTTGTAAATGAGAAACTTCAAGAAATGGTCTTTATTTCCCTTAACAAAACACAATACAAATATGTCATGAAGTGATTTTCTCGTAAGTACTTTCATCTGTTATCAAGGCTCTCCTGCAGTTACTCTTCTTCGATAGAAAAATGAGGCTACAATTACTCGTTTTTCGTTGAAAAGCCGAGACCAAACGTTAAGCCCCCTTTGAAAAACCTTTGTCTCCTAAAAAGACTTTAAAGCATGCACCGAGAGCAACTTATGTCTCTGTTTGAGGTGCCAGGCACTCACAGTCTTTTTTTTCCTTTAGGGGCGAAACTCGGGCTACGTCACCACCTTTTTCAGCCGAAGTTTCTATTTCCAAACTACTTCAGAACTAAGAACTAGTTCCGGTTCGAACTAAAAACTATTTCCGGCCTTCGTTTGTTGCCGTTAGCCCGTTTGTCAAGCAGTGGGTTCTGGGAGGCGCTGCGGTTTCTAGGCCTGGTGTGAACGCCGGACTGCAATTCCCACAATGCCTGGCGCGAACCCGTAATTTCTGCCGGGGTAACTACGAGGTGGCCGCCATCTTGCGTACGGAGGTGCGGCTTGTTGCTCAGATTCTGAGGGCTGGGTTTTGAGTCTCTCCCGCGTGTCTGCTTTCGCTCGTGTCTCCGCGCTTCTTTCACCTTCTCAGATGTTCGTGTCTTTCTAGAAGAAGGTTCTCTTGGGAGGTAAAAGTCAATGCGGAACTGTGGTGTAAGGTGAGTAAACACGACATTTTAAGTGAGGTGGGGTTGTGGTGACGTTTTTCGGTTTCCTCCTTCCATTAGCGACTTGGGTTCTCGCTGGCGCTTGGCTGAACTCTTTAGGTTAGTGGTACATGTAGAAGGCGGGAGTGAACCTTTCAGGCTCGGAACTCACTTAAATTCCTAGACGGAACTTAAACATGTCCTCGTTGGGACGAAGAAACTGGGTGACGCACTTTTGGCCGGGCTGCCCTCTTTGGAGGTCAGGCGGCCTTAGGGTTTGGGTTATGTATAGGCCTCTCTGTTAACGCAACTTTCTTGTTCTTCCTTGGGACTTTTCTGCTCTTCCTAATGAGGAAATGAGAAGCTGAGAGGCGGCTTGGGAGGGGGGCTGCTTCCGGGATGACGGCGTTTTTTACAGGTGTATCTTGTTCCTGTCTGTCTAGGGCCTACCTGTATCATTCTAGTACGTCTCTTTGCCCTTTCTCTTTTCTCTTGTGTTAGAGAGAGGAAGACCAGAGAGCGGGCGGAATGAAGAAGTATTGAATAAAACAATATTTGGATTTTGAATTGTACTCTGGAGGGTCCTCAAGAAAATTCAGGGGAAGTAGAATTTATTTTCTCGAAAGACCAACCATTTGAGAAAGATGAGGGCTTTGATTTTGGGAGTTGCCAGGTTTTTTCCCTAAACATGACGTATTTGCGTCGTTCTCAGTACAACTGAAGTTATTACATCTTTTTCTTTAAAATTAAAGCAGTACACCTATTTGAAAACCCCTTTACCCTGCTCATAGGAACAGGGCCCATAAAGACTGACATTTTAGTCTGACGTTTGATTGCCAAGGAGATAAGGTTGTTCGAGGTTTGGCAGCTGGATCTGTTTACTCCTAAGGACTTAATGGTTTTAAACAGGAAGACGTTTATGGTGCAGTTTATCACAACCAGTTTGGGTATGTGTCACTTTGGTTGGCACATTTACTCTCCTTTTTAGTACACCATTGTATGTCTGTATTATCAAAATATATATTATTGATTCAGCTTTCCAAGCTTGCTTAAATTCTTGTTTAAGTTTTCTGAATTCAGAAATGCATCACTTAGATTAAATGTGAGATGTAACTTTTTTTTTTAAAAAAAGAATGTTTATTTATCTCGGTGCAACCCCTCCCGTAAGTCATGTCTTAACAATACTTACATGGTAGTTACAAAGTTACAATTTTATAATTTTTGTATTTTGGGAAAATGTTATGAAATGCTTATATAACAAATATTTTGCTGTTGTTTCTAAAGAAACTTTTGTTTAGATTTTTAAAATATTAGCTATTTATTTTATGAATTTGCTCCTTAGATGCCTCATAGTGAAATTGAAGCTAAATCCATGGGACATGGGGAAGAACTAACAAGTGAACCATGCTGTAAGAAACTGAAGTCTGCTGAAGAGGCACATGTTTTCCCCTATCATGGTAGTGCTAATTTTCACAGAATCCGGGAAAAAACTGGAAATGATTGGGTGCCTGTGACCATCATTGATGTCAGAGGACATAGTTATCCTCAGGAAGACAAAACCAAAACTACAGATTTGCTGAAACCTGTGCATGATGAGATGCCTGGTAATAGACCGGATGTTCCGGATATTATTGATTCTGTTGATTCACAAGTTTTACAGGCCAGACACCCTCCATTGGTATCCACGGATAACGAGATATATAGCACAAGTAAAGCATTTATAGGACCCATTTACAAACCCCCTGAGAAAAAAAAATGTAACGCAAGGAGGACACAAGCAGACACTATCAATGGTATAGATGGCAAAGCAGGACAAGAAAAGAAACAGAAAAAATCAGAAATTGACAGTGAATTATTCCAGTTTTACAAAGAAATTGAAGAGCTTGAAAATAAAAAAGATGATTCAGAAGTCAGTGGTAAGGAACCTGAACCCTCTGAGGGACAGCTTATTTCATATTATCAGAGCAGTAATAATGATGTGCTAAAATCTGAAGAAGAAAAGGAAAAAGAGTTTAGTAATGTCCTTCAGTCACATTGTGGTTATCAACAGTACCTGGGGAATGAACCAGACGAATATCCTTGTGATGGACACGTAATACCAACATTTTGTGACAATTCGTTTACTTCCTTCAGGCCTGAATGGCAATCAATGCATTCTTTTATAGTACCCCAAGACCCTCTTCTTCCTAGTTTTAATATTCAAAGATTCAGTGTTCCACCAAATCCACCATCAAGTATTTTCCATGCCCAAGATGGTTTTCAGCTACAAAATGGATATTATGTAAATAATTGTCATGTTAACTGGAATTGTTTGACTTTTGATCAGAACAATGAATATACTGACTGTAGTGACATTACCAGTAGTGATCATCCTTCTAGAAATGGCTACAGTGTGCAAGGTGGATATGCGAGTAATGGTTTCTGTGAAACCAGTGAAGGATGCTGGAAAGATCCTTCTATGGACAAGCATAATGGAACAGACAAGTTTATGAATCCGCAGTTTCAAGAGGAAAAGTTAAATAAATTGCAGAAGTTACTTATTCTCTTAAGAGGCCTACCTGGTTCTGGGAAAACAACATTGTCTCGGTAAGTAAAGGGTATTAAGTAAATACTTGGTAATTCATTACTTAGTCATAAATGATAGTTGTAATCAATGGGAAATGCTTTTATGTTTCTAGTGGAAAATCTTTAATTTGTTATACTTGAGAGTGACATCTGACAGTAAATTATTTAAAAAGATATTTTCCCATAGAGGAAAGGAGACTTGGCATATACATATTTATGTTAAGATTCTGCTAAGGACTTTAAAAATAGATTCACCATGTGTAATTATGACAGTGAGAAAAGCCAATGCTATTTGAGAACTGTGCTGGCCTTCCCTTTTAAGTCAGTTAATCAAGAGTTGGATTCAGGAGTAGGAGACTTGGGCTTTGACGCAGATTATTTCACTTTGTGATCTTGGACAGGTTTTGTTCTGTGTTAATAAAATGAGTAATACTTCTCTGGAATTACTGTAAGAAGCAAATGAGATAACTGAAGGAAAGGAATTTTGAGCGTGGTTTTAGACCTGTGCCGTCCGTGTTCATGCTGTTGATTGGCAGGAGAAATCTTTTTTTTGGTTTCTTTATAAGGAGTTTGAAGTGAACAGTATCTGAATTAATAGAGTTAGAACTGGTGATGTTTTATCATGTGGTGAAATGTTTCAAATTACTCTTTTTGTTAACAGTTGAAAAAAATACTGATGCACTAAAATACATTTGTGTAGTTTTGAAAAGTCATACAAAGAAAAATAATACAAATATTTTGTAGTTTATGTAGGATATTCAAGATTTAGGCTAGATAAGGAGAAAAAGAAAACTTGTTTGATGTCTTTGGGTGAGGATAAAAAAGTCCAAGGAACCATTTTGTACATGTTTTTACTTGCAAGACAATCTAAACAACCTAATCAAAATTTCTTCAGAAGCAAGAAATTAGAGAAAGATTAAATTATGATGACGACATTTCAAGCTACATCTTTGTAAATGAATTTAAATTTAGGTCTATGCATTTTGGTTCCCTTTTAGTGAAAATTTTTGTAGAGAAGATGAAATTTCAACTCTTTAGAATAGATAGAAATTAAAAATGAAGTTGTTTTACAAACATGGGCATTCTGCTAGGTTTAGAATATAATATCAGAGAAAAAAATAGTTGAAATTTGGAAATTGGTTGAAGAGAATCTCCTAGCTAAGGCCTCTTGACTAAAAGCAGGTATAGAAAAAAGGTAAGAAAGGTAAGTTAGGTTTAGAACAACATATTGTAATATGTTTGAAACTGAAAGTGAATAAAGTAAATGGTAATTCAGTAGAATTTTGAGAAGACATAATTGTAGAGGGAGATGACAAAGTAATTACATATATGTACTTTTTTAATTTGAAGAATTAGGTCTAATAGAATGGAAGTTATAGTTGCAACTACCATTTGTGTTATGATTTACAATTTGTAGAGTACTTTATTATGTAATAATCTTGTTAGGTGAGTTAGTCTTTTCATTTTTTAGAAGGAGCAGAGGCTAATACAAATGTTAAAGGACTTGAGAGAAGTTACAAAAACTGGTAAGAGATCAAACTAGAGATAGAAATAATAATGTGTTCCTTACCTAATCCTTCACTTTAGTATCTGTCACATGTGTAGCCCTATACCTGACTCCTGACTTTGAGAAGCTTTGTTAAAGAAGGAGTATCTCATTAGCTCAACACTTCTTTGAAGTAGGAATGATTGTTTGGGATTGGATATAAAGCCACATATACTCAAGTGAGGAATGACTTCATATAGGATTTAGCTTTCAAAATGAGCTTTGAAGAAAGGAATAAAGATTTGGAGGATCAGAGTTGAGCTGATTTGGGGCACTAAATTAAAAGGTAGGATTATTTACTATTGATAGGTAGTGATGGTTTATAGGGGATTAGATAAATTTCAGATTCCTTTGGGATAGTATTCAGGTCCCCTTCTTCCTTAATTTAGTCCTTACTTACCTCACTATTTTCATATCCTTCCACACTAGTATCTACCCTTTACTGCAGGAGACATACTACTTGTTGGTTCATTGTTCTCAGGATTCTCCTTATTCAAAGGTACTCTTAAATGCCTCTACTTTTGAGGTTTGAGTTTCTCATCTCAGCCCTCAGTAATTCTCGTTTTGAACTCATGTAGTATTTGCCTTTACCACTCTCTTCGTGTAGCATAAGCTACACAAGACAGCATTATCTTTTTATTTATTGATAACTGACCTAAGCCAGTTTGGTTTTGAGTGGGTGAGGCTCAGTTGTTTACCCACAACTTCACTAACAGGTTTTAATGAAATCAGTCTTAGATTAAATTCTAACACAAGTACAGACTTTAAATATTTATGAGTAACCTAGTGTAAAACAGTTCATACAATCTTTGTAGGTGTGATAAAGTACCAGCTCTTTGTCCTCTTGGCAAACTGATGGCACTTGATGAAAGGTCCAGTCGAGGCAGAATCCAACGATATTCTAGAGGTAGAATTTTGTTACCATTGTAGTTGGCACTTAGCCAAACAGAATCCTCTGACTCAGGTTGGACACTAGGGGTCAAGTCTTGGGTGTTATTCCTAGGGGTGTGGGCTATATAGATTTTGCTAAATTCTTATACCCTCTTGCAGGAGGAGGAGTGAATCTAAAATATTTTAGCTAATTCACATTTCTTATATGCTATTGATTTCACCAGTGAGAGATTGTATTTTCAGAAACAAGGCACTAATTTCATTATATTAGCAAAATGTCTGGAGTTGATCAGGGTAAAAGATAGTTGAAACACTTGTCAAAGAAATACTACACTGCTGGCTTTGAAGATTGAGGAAGGAACCATAAGCCAAGATACGTAGATGGCCTTTAGAAGCTGGACAAGGCAAGGAAATAGATTCTCCTTCAGAGCCTCCAGAAGAAATGCCAACCTGCCCACCACCTGATTTTAACCCAGTGAAACTGATTTCAGACCTTTGACCTTCAGAACTGGAAGATAATAAATTTGGTTTGCTTTAAGCCACCAAATTTATGAAATTTGTTACAACAACCATAGAAAGCTACAGTTTAAAGAGAGATGGGAGGAGACTTTTTTTTTCCTCCCTGCTTTTGGAACAGCTCTCAGTTTAAACTTCAGCAGAAAGATTGACCTTTTCTTATGTACGGCTTTATTCTTAATTCAGGGAGTGTTTGGAGAGTGAAGTGTCCCAGTGAAGTGGACTTGGGCTAGGAGTATACAGGGCCACTCAGTACATAGGAGGTAAAAGGTTTGTGAAGTGTCAGTTTTACTCAGTATTTTTTGAGCAAATCACTTCTGTTTATAAATGCATGTGGATGTATTAAAGAAAATGTATGGCTTGTAGAAATTTTAAAAATAAACCATGAAAACTAACTCATAATAGGCCATTTTGGGGAATAGGTTTCTCGAAATGAGATTTAAGGAACACAATTCACTTGTTCCTTACTTAAGTGAAAGATTTTAAGCACACAGTGCGTGAGGTATCTGTAGCTCTATTACCCTTTTACCCTAAAGCTGAGTTGTTTAAGGAACAGACATTTATTGTTTCATAGTTTTGAAGGACAGGAACATGGGTACCTCTGGTTCAAGGTCTCTAACAGTGCTATGAGCAGGATTTTCCTTAGGGCTGTGTTCTGGTCTGAAGGCTTGTCTTGGGAAGGATCTGCTTGGAATGTCTCTCACGGGGTTGCGGACAAGACTCAATTCTTTGTCAGCTGTTGGATTGTGGGCCTCAGTTCCTCTCTGTGGGCTTGGAGACCTCCCTCGGTTCTTTGCTACTTGGGTCTCTTTCCATTCGCAATGTGAAGAGAGAAAGCAAGTCACTTTTCCCCCCTAGAATCTGATCTTGGAAATGGCATTCCATAGTCTATTAGAAGCTAGTCATTGACTCTAATCCACATTCAAGGAGAGGGGATTATACAAGAGTGTGAATACCAGGAGGCAGAGATCGCTGTAAACCTTTTTAAGCCACTACTGTTTCTGTAGCTGGTGGCTTGATTTCTGAAATTATTTTCTTTTCTGGATTTGTCTAATACAACATTGGTAAGGTTGTGAGAATTAAATGCTATCATAGATATATTTTTATTATATATGTATATATACACATATATATATAAATAAAATACTTGGCACATAAGAGATTCTCAAAAAGGTAGCTATTTTGAAGAAATACAATCAAGTGGCCAGTGGGACCACATCTGAATTTTTTTTATTAGATTCTTGATTTTTCAGAGCTCTGAATTTTGTCATCCTGAGAATTCATTTTAGTATCTGACTTGTGAAAATTCTGATAGAATCTGACTAAGAATTTTGAAAATACTGATATTCTTAAATAATTTATTTTTGGTTCAAGTGGTTGGTATGACATCAGATATATCTAGATTGATACAGGTTTTTTAAAATACAAGTCACCAAAATAAAGCTTCATAGTTTAAGATAATTCAGGGAATTTTGAAAAGTTGCATGAGCAGTCTGGGAGGAAAAAGCCTCTCCAAGCTAGAATTATTTACTGTTAACTATGATTTATATTTAAGATGTTCTTTATTGAAGTGTACTCATGTTTGATGTTGACTTAGTTTATTTAATGATATAAATTGATGTGTACTCCCCCCACACTTTTTTTTATTTGGGAGAAGTTAAACATTTCTTGGATACAAACACTACTGTACTCTTGTAGTATGGTGTTATTAACATCTGAATTATCACTTGCTAATAAAGTAATAGAACAGAAAACAAATGAAACATATGTAGTATCTAGGAGAGATGGTACCAGTTTTCTGACACTGTTGAATATGACTAGATATCATACAGTTGATGATGATAATCTTTTTAGGTAATTGAGCTTTGGTGGAATGCTAATATTGTGGCACTTTTATATTCTAGGTAATCTGTATAAGGAAATAAGATGCCAAATGTGTTAGATGGTATATTTTGGCAAGATTATGGCTGCATGAAAAGTCCAACTGTAGCCTCCCAAACAAGCATACGAATAATATAAACCATTTACTTTAATTTGATTTGTTTGAAGTAATTTGAACTATAATTCTGTAAGTGGAAATGTATATTAAAAATATTTAATTTTTACCTATGAGATTTTATTTTTATTCTAAGGTATATACAATTTTATTGTAAGCTGATGAGAAAGGAGAGAGATGTTTATTATCTTAATAGTTGTAATCCTTCCTATTCCTTTTTTTTGGAGGAGGGGATTAGATTTATTTGCTTTTTACTTTATTTTTAATGGAGATATTGGGGATTGAACCCAGGACCTCCTGCATGCTCAGCACACACACTACCACTGAGCTATACCCTCCCTGACTTACTAATACTTTTTATTAGGAAGTATTCTTGAATTATTGCTGGACAATATCATTCCTTCTGCCACTTTCTACTTCCTTCCCTCTCTCAAAAAGAAATTACAGAATGAAATCCAGTTGCCTAATTGTTGAGAGAGGGGACAGAAAATATTTTTGTTATTTTTGGATCCAAATTATTTTTACTATCTTTTCCCTTTTCTCAGCACACCACACCTTTTATGAAACAGTGGTTGTGGAACTTCTCTGACGCTGAACACCTGTCAGTCTCTCTCTGCTTAGAGATTAAAGGTGGTATCATCTTGTGAGAACAAAGCTTGATTACCACTGACTTGTTCTGAGATTGTGTTCTTTATTTAGTGTTTAATAATTAATTTCATTTAGTAATTTAATGCCTTAAAAATTTTAAATTTGGTTATACTCTGGAGGATTACAGCTTGTTTCGCAATCTTAAGCCTCAGGCTATTTCTGACTTCTGTTTTCAGGTCATACATGTTTGGGCTTCACAGAAATGAGTTTATTAACCCTATCGTGAGTCTAATAAAGTTTTCCCCAGGTAAATTGCTTGCTTAGGCTTACTTGTCTGTTAGGTTACCTGTTGCACTATATTTAGGCGATTTTAGACACCAAATACAAATTCACTAACGTTGAAACATGAATAATAGTTAACATAACTTTGAGGTTAACGAGTGTTTTTAAAAGTTGCAATACAAAAGCTGCTTTAAAAAGTTTCTGTTACTGACTATAATTTATGTAGATTTAAGTGTGAAGTGATACTTGCAATCTGAAAGCTTTTTAAGGTTCAGCTCCTGTGCTGTTCTATCTGTAATACACTTATAGGTATGTACCAGAAATTCATATAATAACCTTTTCTGTGTGGCTTATTTCTAATGGTTATAGATTTTATAAATGGTACCTTTATGATTTCTTTTATTAACAGAATTCTACTTGGTCAGAGTCGTGATGGCATTGTGTTCAGCACTGATGACTATTTTCACCATCAAGATGGGTACAGGTATAATGTTAATCAACTTGGTGATGCCCATGACTGGAACCAGAACAGAGGTTTGTTTTGGGCCAAGTCTTCTGGGATAGAATATTTGGCTAAGGTCAGAAGAGCTGAATTTTTATTCTCAACTTGACTTTTACCAGCTGGATTGCTTTGACAAGCCATTGAAACAGCTTTGAGACCCAATTTTTCATCTATTAGAAATGATGAAAATTATACTGCCCAACCTGATTGAGGTTGTTGTGAAAACCAGAGAATGAAGGTAGAATGTTTTGTAAATAAGTGGCATATATAAGCTTGTACAACAGAGATGTAGGGTGTTTTGATAGTTATTTTACAGTTTGTTATTTTATACCTAGTGAACAAATTCAGAGAACTCTGATACTGTTATGTATTCCCAAAAGTTATTTCCCTAAGAGTAATGTTAATGTTTTCTAAGGCTTAATGTAATGCCCAGGAATACTAAAAGTTTTTTCATTGATACTACTCTATAAAAAAAAATACTTAATACATTTTTTTAAAGGAACGTGAGTCAACTTTTTTTCATTTTGGAATAGTAGTTCTTAAGCTTGGCTGCGTATTTGAATCACTTAGGGACCTTTTAAAAAAACTTAGGCCTGAGTCTTAGCCTTAGAGATTCTGGTTTAGTTGGTCTGGAGTGGATCGAAATATTGGTTTTTTTTGTTTCGTTTTGTTTTGTTTTTAAGTTATCCAGATATTCTAATGTTACAATCAGTATTGAAAACTGTTGACCTAGAACTATGTAAGTAAATGCTTATACTACAACCTCATTTCTTTTTAAACAGATTAAGAATGTGTTGATGATGAGACAAATTACTTAAACCTGGAGTAGAGAGATTACAATGAATCCCACACACCCATCAATCAGAATTATTATCACTTATTAAGATATTGTTATATTGGCTTTATCCCTTTTGCTTTCTCTTCCTCACCTCTTTTAATTTGCTGAAGTTTTTTTTGAAGTATTTTTTAAAGCAAATTCTAGACATTGCTTTATGCATTTCAAATTAACCTCCTTACTTAATTACACTTTATTTAATTGCAGTGCCATCATCATACCAAAAAAAAAAAAAAGGAAAACAAAATCCCAGTTCCTTGACATCATGTAATATAGTCTGTAATCAAATTTCCCCTATTGTCTTAAGTATTTCTTTACAATTGTTTTGTTTGAATCAAGATCGGACAAGGTCCTTGCAGTACATTTCATGTTTTGCTTTATGATTCTTTTAATTAAGTTAATCTACAGTTGTTTTTTCTGTTTTTGCCCCCATACCTTTAGCTTGTTGCAGAAGCTTGGTTGGTTATTCTATCGTGTCTCATATCCTGTAGTAGTCTATTTGCTTCCTTGTGGTAACCATTTTAACCTGTAGACTGGAGGATTTATTAGGTTCAACCATTTTGTGTGTGTGTGTGTGTGTGTGTGTAAATAAATGTTTGGTTGTCCATTTTTAGTGATGTTCAGATTGATTAGCTTCAGAGGGACGGCCTACTTCCTGTTTTATTCAAAGATGAATTGTTTCCTGAATCAGTTATTTCATTAAGGGTTACAGAATGATGATTTTCTAGGTTTATCATTTCTTCTGTGTTTAGTAGCTAGAATTCTTCTGTAAGGAAGAACTTCCTCTCACCTAGAACTAGCAACTAGGGTTACCCTAAGGTACAATATGTACAAGAAAAACAGGATAAATGCTTTTCTTTTTAATTGTCAGTTTTCAGTATGAGGAATTTCATGAGGATATTTTTGAGTAAAAAGTTTGTGCCAGATAAGTTTGATTGAAAGGCTGTTTTCTAGTTTGGGTTCTAGGATTTCTCCGGATATATTAGAGATATGTTAACATAAAATATTTTTTAAATTAATTGTTTTTGTTTTTTTTATCATGCCACAGAACGTTACTGCCCAAATCAAAAAATGTTTGGAGTTACTGACCTAAAGTTAAGGGGAATAGGAGTAGGTGGTTAAGTGGAATGAGCCGATACACCTTTGGTGGACTGGGAAGTTTGTTTGGAACATTTTTTCTTTTTGTAATACCAGTCTAGAATATTTCATTAAAATGTTCATGGCATGTGAATTATACTTGCTGAACATATTGGTGTCTAGATAAACCACTAGTTTTCTTAGTATAATAAATATAGGCTTTTTCAAGGTAATTATTACCCTTTTCAAAGTAATGATAACTAGCAATCATTAGACATTTTAAAAATTATGAACATAACAATTTGGGGCAAAATTTCCCTTTCCAACAAACATTTTCTGAATACTTTTAAATGCTAGGCATTATTCTGGGATTATCTATATACCTCATGTTTATTATTAGAAGAATCTAAATTCACCTTCAACTGCCTATAAATTAAAAATATCTCCAAGGTATCATTATTCTCTTTCTTAGACTATGACTGTTAATTTGTTTAAGAAAACAAACTCTCTTTGAGTATTCAAACATTGTTTACTCAGGAGCTCTATTCTCCTGGAGTGCAGTGGAATATGTTATTGGATGCTGATTATTCATGGAAAGAGAATAATATCCCCATTCCTGCAAATCAGAGATTTATTTGGTTAATAAGCTCCTCTTCTAGATCATAACTTCTTGAAGGTGTAAGCTTCACTATCAGACATTAGGAGAATTACTTTAATACTCCTTTTTTTAAATGAAAGTTTTGATCACTATTTGCAGATGGAGCAGTGGAAGATGATAGCATCTTGGTATCCTATTTATGATTCAAATTCTAAATTTCTTTCAGTATTTAGAGACATCTTCCCAATATGTATTCCACCATAGTCATTACTAAACTAACCTTTAGAATTCTGCCCTTAGAAATCTATATAAATGTTTTCATTATGTAGAACTTCATGGTTTGAACTCTAAATCCCAGCCAGACTTCTGTATCATTGCATTTGGCTCAGCCTTTTAAATTTTATCATAGGTTCTTAATCTTGCCTGTTTACACTTAAGGGATACACACACTACTGTCATTAACAGTGCCTCAGTGTGGCAGTAATTCTCACCCTATGGGAGAATAGATGCAGCAGAGATAGGGAAAATATAATTGAGAAAAGCTCCATTCTATCTCGGCTCCCAGTTTAAGAATCATAGCTCTAAGAAATATCCACAAATCCAGTTGAACTGTAGTGTTTAGCTAGTTAGTATATAAATATTGCTAAATCCATAGCACTTTTTTTTAACATGTCTGCTTTATTTCAGAAGCATTTTTTATAATTGTAGAACTTTGGAAAATAAAGATAAAGCACAAAATGCATATATTCCCACCATCTACATATGACCACTTTTGGTGTCTTAGTAACTCTTCCTGTATCTTTATATTTTGACCATAATAAGATCATACTAAAATATTATCTTGTAAATTGCCATTTTCAGTTAACAACCTCCATCTTTCCATGTCAGTAAATGTTACTCAGACCATATTCAAATGTAACAGTTTCTGTAAATGAAAGTTAGCTCTGGGCTAAAGGCTTCATTAGTTATAAATTCAACAAAATGTTTTCCTTAAAATGTCCTTTTCCGCTAGTTCGTCAAAACCAGTATTGATCTGGAGAATACACATTGCATGTGTTTATATCTCTTAATTCCCTTTAATCTAGCAGAGTCCTTTTATTTTCATTGCACTGGCTCAAGAGAGTGCGCAGTTTTGGATTTCAGTACAGGAATGTAGAAAATTGATTAATAACAAGTTTTATTTTGCATATCTTATCTAATAGTTCTGTGTTTTGTTTTCGTTTTTTAAATTTTTTATTTCAGCAAAACAAGCTATCAATCAGGGGAGATCTCCAGTTATAATAGACAACACTAATACACAAGCTTGGGAAATGAAACCGTATGTGGAAATGGTAAATATAAGATATGAGATAGTTTATATATTTTATCTTGTCAATTTTTTCATATTCTGAAATTTTGATTACTTTGATTTTTATTATTAAAACATTTGTCCTTGTTCTCTAAAGAGGTGTGTTCATTTGCTTAGTTTAAAAAAAAATTGGGAATGGTGCTTGTTAAGAAATATGCTCATCTTGTTAGTTTTGCCTAGACTTGAGGATAGTTTTTGGAATTTGTCCATTAAGGAGTCTTAAAATTTTTATAAACTCTATTTTAAAAGTAAAATTTTTCTCAGTTGAGCAAATTTAGAAATACTGTCTAAATGAAATTTATATCTGTCTGCCATCTTTTTAGTTTAAGAAGTATTCTCTGGGTTTTTGTTTTCTTCCTTTCTTTTGTGTAGGCCATAGGAAAAGGATACAGAGTAGAGTTTCATGAACCTGAAACTTGGTGGAAATTTGATCCTGAAGAATTAGAAAAGTAAGGCACTCAAAATTTTTTAAATCCTTTATCTATTTTTGCTTCTTTTCTTTTTTATGTGGTCAATTGCTTTACTAGCTTTTACTTACAGTGTCTTTGCTGCTTGTGAATAGGGGCTACAGTTTCTCACTTTATGTTAAGAGGAATACTGACTTCAGTGTGAAATATTAGAGGCCCTTTTTGCACTGTTAAATTTCATTAAATGTTTCTTAAGTGTGTTTGTTACTTTTTCTTATACGAATTTCTACATTGTTTCCAGTTTATTGAATGCTTGTGGAGATCCAAAAAACTTTTGAGAGGAAACTTAGGACTTTTCCCTCTGTTTTTTAGCTAGCCCACTTCTCTGCCTTGCCCTTCCAACTTCATCTCCTTCCCATTTTAGATCCCATCACCTTTTTACCTGGTGCTTTCTCTCTCGCCCTTTTCAATCTTTACTACTACGGACCCTGTCCTATACCCAAGATCCTGGGAATCAATGTGTTTTGGACTTCAGGTATATTTGCGGGAATTTTAGAAAAGTAATATAGTGAGTGTACCTAATTGTAACACCTCTAGCAGAATTTGGGTCAGCATGGTGTAATCAAACATCAATATTTCTGTAGCAGATCATGAATGGTCAATCTAAGTAGATAAGAATGATTCTACATAATCGAATGATAGTTCTCAGTAGATTGTGCTCCAGTGATTACAAGCCTGTTTAGACTTTGCTGCTTTGTGAGTCAACAGAAAGCTCAATATTCAGAGCACTTTAGATTTCAGAATTTGTGGTGAGGGATTGTGGGCTTGTGTTACTTTCAGCCCTGCTCTTCCATTTGTGTTTACCTTCATCTGTTTCTCCTGGTGTTCCTGAATATGGCTCCTTTTTTCTTTCTTTTCACTCCTCCTTCCCCACTTTGGAAACAACTTTTAAGATACAGTTCACATGCCTTATAATTTACCTGTTAAAAGTGTGCGATTCAGTGGTTTTCAGTATATTCACAGAGTTGTGCAACCATCACCTTTCTTTTTAAAAACCAGTTTTTTTCTCCCACCTGTTTGTCCTCTTCCAGCTTAAAGCTGTTGTTCTATGTACAGTGTTTAATTAATTTAACTCTTTCCTCCTTGCCTTTCTTTGCTTTTGTACCTCTGAATTTTCATTCCTTTGTTTACTTTTTTTTCTTTATGATTTGTATGCCAAATTAGATTAATGTATAGTTAAACATAGATATTATTAACATTAGGTATTGTTTGCCTGCCTCTGTGTCTATTGCATCTCAGGTAGAAGAGAGAGATGTTTAAAAACTTAAGATATTTGGTCTATGCTAAATAAATTAATGAAATTATTATATAATTAGGTTTTATTTACATTTGACTCTGTTGAAATTTATTAAAATTCTTAATATAAATTAACTTTACAAAATAAAGTCAGTAGGACTGGTACCTAGTATAGTTTGACAGATTTTTTGGTAAAGAATTGATTGAAGCATTAATTTTGACATCTCGTGGATTTAGTTATATTTTGGCCAATTTCAATCTCAACCTCTAATCTCTTTGTGTGTGTGTAGAGAGGGAGGGTGTCTGCTCCTTTTCTTTCTCTTGCTTTTTCTTCTCATCTGTAACCTAAACATCAATAGTTTCGAAAAGTAAACATTTCTTTTGTGTTCTTTTTCTGGAAAAATGAGTTAACATTAGTAAATCTAGAACTGTAACATTAAATGTAAAATATGTTCTTGTTGTTTTGCTGTGTCCAAGTAAAGTTACAGAAAACTAAAAGGGTAGAATACTTTGTAAAAAAGTTATTTGAGGGTCAAGGACAATTTTTAAACCACTTCCTGTTAATCGTAACTAAACTCACAGAAAGGTACATAAAATGTAAATATGTAGCTTAAAAATTTCTTACTAAGCAGATGCTCATTTAACTGTTACTCATGTCATGAGAGCATTACCAACATTTCAGAAGTTTTTTAAACTCCTTTTCCCAGTAGCAGTTCCTTGGTAATAACTACCTCGCTTTTTCTTAAAGCATTTTTTTTTTAATGTCCTTTACTTTAGCATTATAGTTTAAATTTTTTTCAAACTTCATATAAATAGAATTATTCAGTGTATTTTCATTGTATCTAGTTTATTTCACTCAACATTGTGATATATGTGCAAATTGTTGTATCTCTAATAATTGTTATTGATAATAAAATTTTTTTAATTTAAGTGTCCTAAAATAACTTTTCAAAATGATAAATATTTTGTGTTGATTTTTCTAAGTCCTAGACACGCACTCAATTTTCCTGTAATTCTCAAAACAGTATTATAATTTTTTATTTTGCTGTTAAGGGGGGAAGATTAACTCAGTGGTTTAGTGAATCAGTAGTTCTGTGTGAAGGTGTAATGAGTTAACGTCTTGCTGTGATTTATGGTATCTTTAAGCCTTTGTAAGATACTGTTTAAAACTTTGAGAGAGCCAATATTTATTTTGTATAAAATATAAGTGAGATGTATCTTCTAGTATTTATTTACAAAATATAATTTAGAATCTGTACTCTATTACTCTAAAACATTTTAATCTCTAAGCCTATACATTCTTAAAAAAATTAAAATCCTTTTCTTTTTTTGGTAGGAGGAATAAACATGGTGTGTCTCGAAAGAAGATTGCTCAGATGTTGGATCGTTATGAATATCAAATGTCCATCTCTATTGTAATGAATTCAGTGGAACCGCCACACAAAAGTACACAAAGACCTCCTCCTTCACAGGGGAGACAGAGGTGGGGAGGCTCTCTAGGTTCACATAATCAAGTCTGTGTTACAAGTGATCATTAAGTTGGCTATTTTCAGCTAACACATGTGTTGCTTGCCCTTGAAAAAAATTAGTGAGCCCATCTTGAAGTTTAAGTAGTTTCAAAAAAAAAATACTGTGTTGCCTCGCAAAGAATTTTCCCAGCAAGTTGTTTAAATTCTAAAGTGTAAATAAAAATTATATAAAATCGTATTTTAAATGTTTTTATAATCTTTTGTTGTAATACCTTTGGTTATTATGAAGACACCTAAGTAGACTGAGTAGGAACTAGAATGCTTTCCTATAATTGAATTTTAAACTAATTTTATCTGTTTTGTAGATAATGTCAAACAGTTTTATAGTTCATACCTAAATCTAACTTTTCATAAAACTTTAGTATTTTTCCTTGGCTACCTTAAATATATAAGAAATACGAACTTGTTATAGGGACCTTAGTTGACTCTATCCATTATACAGGTAAAATTATGTTTCTGCAGATTCACTTGTGTGAAAAAGTTTTTATAAGCTATAGTTAGCATATCATTTAGTTAAAACAAAATTCTCTTATCTAATGCCATGCAGTAGGTGTGTCAGTCACCTGGTGTTTTCTCTATAGTATACATATTCATCACCCTTCTTAAGCTTCCTGCATCTCCCCGTACTCTCCAATTCTGGATACGTAAATAGGGCCATCAGTAGATAGTTTGAGAAATCTCTTCATGCTGTTCTGATAATATATCACTCTTCTTTATTTAAACTAACACAGTATAATTCTAGTATAGAAGATATTTTAGACAGATCCGAAGCATTAATTGTCAGATTTGTCCTGTAGGATATATTTAGATGATAATATTTCATTGCCTGTAAGTCTTCTTTCTCCTGAACCACCCCATCCTGAGTCCCATAACCTTTGTTCCAATGTTGTCTTAAAACCTTTTGCTGTTCTTTTCCATTTTACATTAAATGGTCTCCCGCGTCTTTATATTTCTTTTTAACTAATATTAAATTATTAAGTAATATTAAGTTGGAAGGCTCAAAACTAAATATAGGTCTTTATTACCTTTCCTTTAGTGAGAAAAGAATATGGTTTCTATTTATTTGTACTGTTCAGTTGCTGTTTACATTTTGAATGGGTACTACCTCGCTTTATTTTGTTTAGCACATATGTATGTTTGTATGTATTTGTTCATCCTAACTAAATATGATGTAGTAATATGCTAACTCACGTTTTGTGTGTAAATGTATATATATTTATTTATACATACACACATTTCCTTTATCCACTATTTTTGTATATTCTTTTGTTTCAGAGTAATACTTCTTGGTATTTGGGCTTATGTTTCCCAACATTTTATTATATAAATTGGCATTTTGAAATAGTACAGAAAGATTAAATTTTGGGACAGGAAAACAACTGTTAGATATATACTGCGTGTCCCTTTCCCTTTCCCTTTATAAAACTTATTTAGGAGTAATAGTACTATAAATCTAGAGTTTTTGAACAGTAGCCAAATTTATTTTGAGGACATAGAGAATTTCCTTTGGAAGATACAGATTATGAAGAAACATGTTCATGTTAGTAAGTCTAAAATAAATTTCCAGACTGATTTGAGATTCAATCTCATCTTCTAGTTCTGAATACTGAATAATCATGTAGAGATCATTAATCATTCCTGATTATTTTAAAAATTATAAATCCTTATTGAGGCAGGGAAATTAACGTTCTGGAAGACTTTCATTTTTTTTTAAAGCAAAATTAAATTAATAGTCCCACCAAGCATTCTGGCTAATTTTATTTTTATTTTTTGAACAACAGAATGGAGGAATGACTATGCAATAAAAGATAACAGAATCACTATTGTAGGTTATTGCTTAATGTTAGAAATCTATAATAATATGAAATTTACCAAGTAAAGCTTTTTCATCAAATATTTTTCTTCTATTCAGATATATTCTTTTTTAAATTTAGATATATTCTTAACAGAATAGTCCCCCAGCTGCTACCTGCCATTCTGAAGTTGGTCTCCATCACAAAGAGTAAACTAGACATTACTCATCATATTTAACTAAGGTGAACATTTTAATTAAACAGAATACAGCTTCTAGTTTGGTTCAGAAAGATTAAGTTGTTTTTTCATAGCCTTTGTGTAAAAATCACTTCACCTTTTTGATAAGCAGATTTATAGTTTTCTATATGTCATCATCCTGGTAGTAAAAAATACTTGTGTGGTAATTAAGTTGACCTTTTGATACTGCTTTTTAAATTGATAATCTTTATTTTCAGTATTCACCTTTCTGAAAGAAAATGTTGGTTTTTTAATATTTTATGTGTGTTTTAAAGTAAGACTGTTTACAAAAGATTGAGTTGTATTTTGTTGTTGGTGTGATAGGGTGGATTTAAGTATCTGAAGTTGGCTTATCTCTTGCCTAATTAATGTAGGTTATGAAATTTTCCAGTTTTATCTATAGGTAAGTTTTGAAAGAGTTCATGATTTCAAAGAATATAAAAATATTTGTTTTGACCAAAGTCAAGTTTTTGTTACTGCAGAAATGTCTGATTTTCTGAGCCTGGTTTTCTAAATATTTATATAAAGAAAATGGTGATGTCCTCTTTGGAATGTTGAAAAAATGTGGTTGTTCATGTGTTAGTGCCTTGACCAGATAGGTTTACTAGCCTTTATTGAAGTTTTATGTAGTATTGTAACATGAATACAATAACTGAGATTTCAGTTACCAGGGCTGAAGTGTTTGTGTGTTTATGTTTTGTTTTAACATCTATAACCCATATAAATAGAGTAATGCTTCTTAGTCTAGAATCATAACAAAGTACTACTTAGTTTGTTACAGTGACTATTGAGAATAAACATTTGCTGGCAACAGAACAGCAGACTGAGTTAGTGGTTTTTAGAGTTAGGTTTTGTAGATTGTAATTTATAAATAAAATTTTTTTCTTGGTAAAATTGTTAGCCATAATTTTTATGAAAGGAGATATTAAGGGATTAGTGGATATCCTCTTTAGTGATGGTTTTCTTTCTCTTTATAATTAAATAAGATTGACATAGCAATTTTTATTTTATTTTTTAAACTAAGGTACCGTTGAAACAATTGGTTTCCCTGTATGTACCAGATTTTCTCCTTAAATATCCTTAGGATGGCAAGAAGTAGTATTAAATTTGTTGAAGTAGATTCTGAAAAGAAGAGTTATTAGTGATTGTCTTGTGTGTCTTTTATTCCTCTTTTTTTTAACTTTGTTAAGCAGCACTTAAATTAATTCAGTTCATTTGATTCAAATTGCCTGGATTTTAAGTCTAAAAAAATTTCACTTTTGCATGTTATGTAAATTTCAGAGTAAACCTTGAAAACTTTAAAATTAAGATTTTTGCAACTAAAATCACAAAACTTGTAATAGAATGGTTATACTTTATAATCAGTATCTTTATTTAGTCTGCACTGAATGGTGTAATGTTTGTAATAGAATATACATCTGTGTAAGATCAATTCTGAATATGTCTCGTATGGAAATTCTTAATACACTGTTGCAGTCAGATTATGTACAGAAACAAGGGAAAAGAGTAGCACAGAAATACTCTTTGAAAAGAGATCCTCAAGAGTAAATAGAGAGTTCTTATCCTTGAAGCTAGGACTGTGTCTTTAGGAGAGTTTTGACTTTCTGGTACCTTTAATAGAAGTTTATTTTAGTTATTTAGATTAGAAATAATCTCTCTTTCTTCCCTTGCCTCCTAACAAATTTTGTTCTCCGAATGATAACCCTGTCACATTCCAGGTTTGAAAATTGCAGTTACTACATTTTATAATACACTTAACCAGTACAGAATCCACTAACTTTAATATACTGTATTAAACTTAAATGTGAGTAAAGTAGATTATTTTAAATCTAGCAGGGAGACAGCCATACTTTGACCCTTGATCTTAGAACTAGACACAATCACGTTAGCAGCATTCATTGTACCTACTTCGGTGAATGAATGAAGACTTCATTGGGAAGTATTGTCTAGTTGTTAATATTTTTAATTGAACTTCTTTTTGTAAATTAATAGGACGATTGAGAGATTTTGAGATGGCCTGTTGGACTTTTTGCCTTTTTGCCTAGTTTTATTGGTAACTAAGGGAAAAAGTAAGAAGAATTTGTTCATTTATGGTTAAAATTATGTCGAAGTTTAGTACAGTCCATCAAAATACACTTTATTTGGATAATTTTTTTATTTTGCAGTTTTAATTAAATTCTTAGGACATAAAAAATTGAAGTTTTACTCTACAACTAATAATTACAGTCATCATACAGGTTGTTGCTGTCTCTAGTTGTGCTTCTGGACTCCTCAGAGTTTTTTTTAAAGATATCAAAATGAAAGAAAATTTGATTTGTGAAGGGATTGTGAGTTCATTCTCTTCCTTTATTCTTTTTTGGTGTTTTCTTTCTTAATAGTATTGGAAATCGTGTTTCTTTCTTGTTTCTTTCACAGTTTCTTCCTGTACATATTTTCTTTTTCTTCTGTCCATTTTTTGCTCAGCTGTCCTCGCATTAACTTCATAACATTTTAACTGAAGGTGATGGAATGGTAAGTTACTGACAAATATGGAGGTAATTTTTTTTTCCTCTGTGTTCACTGAACTCATTGTTCCTTATAAACCTTATTTAATCATGTTAAACTGAAGATCACAACTTTGCAGTTAGTATCCTGACCCTGTGTTTCTGTAGAATTTTCATGTGAAAATACTTGGAAAGATTTATAAATATCTACCAGCATTACTCATGGCTTAGGAATCCCCTAAACATGGCATAGTACTTGTACATATTTGAGAAAGAAATCTTTTACACTACTCAAGCTTCATGCTGAATATACCAGTTGATAAATAGTAGTTGGAAATTCACTGTTCTGTTATGATTCTCCAATGTGCCCTTTTTAAAGAACTGAATGATTTTGAAGGAAAGCTGATAGCTATTTTGAGTTCAACTATTTCTTCTATTCTGCAATGCTGCTACAATGAGGAATAGGAATACCAGCAAGCCTTAATTTAATAATACTTGTTTTAGTAGCTGCCATTTAGTTAATGCCTGTCAGTGCCAGTCCGTATTCTAAATGTGATTGTTACAGTCTTTAATTTTTTAAAATAACATTCCTACAAGGGCTTTTTAAAGAGAAAATGAAAACTTGAGAGTTAAAGCAATTTATCGAATATAATTTCTCTAGGGAGGGATGTAACTGGGATTCAAATCTCATTCACATGTGTTTCTCACTATATCTCATTTTATCTTTTAAACCGCATAGTTACCTTTGTTTAAGTTATTATTAATTTAGGGGTTTTTTTTTTCAAGGTAGGACAGAAATTCCCGGGGAGAGTTGAGTGCATCTTTATGGTACCTTTGAATTTATCGGGTTTAGAGGTATTGTTGACTTAACAATGAAGTTGAGTGAAAAAAATCTGTAAGTGGCCATTTACTTAGAATACTAGTTTTAAGTGAAGATTGAAAGCTGTGTTTACATGTTTTCTACCAAATAAACATTGATATAATTGATAATCATTTCAGCAGCATCTTTTCAATTGAATTTTTACATATGCTGTTGTGCCTTAATGTTTAAATTTTATTTTAATATTTCCTGATTTTAATTGGCATTTGGAATGTGTAGTATTCAATAAATGGATTGTTAAATTACATAAGCTGTTTTTCTGATTAATTTGGAGGCAGTATTTCCTAAATAGATCAATACTATTTGTAAGTGGTTTTAGTGTATTTTTCTTCTACTGTTCAGTTCTAAGTGTGCTAGCAGCAGCTGTCATGGAAATTATATCAGTTTTCAGGATTTCTGAAGAATTGTAATAATTAGTATCCTTTTTGTTTTATGTTGTTTAATTTTCTAAAATTAAAGAACAATAAAGGAGCCAGTTACTTAAGTTTGCTGTATTGAATTAATTAGATTCTGCAAGGAAAACCTTTAAGTACAGAAAGAAGAATTCTTGCTGTTGAGTATTTGCCTTTTTTTGTTTTAGTTAACTTAAAAAAGAAGACTGGATCTTGTTTGGTTTTTCTTAATTCCTTGAGAACATTTTGTGTTTTTTTCTTTATTTCTAAATGTGAAATCAGAGGGAGAATTTTTGTTAGAAAGAGAAAGACTTCATGAAAGAAGAAATAACATGGCTTTATGAAATAGATTAAGATAGTTTTTGGTTCAGGAAACTGGAAAACAGTAAAGTGATTGAGATTATTGGAATATTGTATAATGTTATACTGGCAAAGATGTGGTTTAAGCATTTCATTTTGGATATAGGTAAATCCATTCATCCAAATAGAGCAACTTTATAGGGCAGTTTGTAATTTAGGAAACATGGAGATATGGCATGTGAACTAGTTGTGTTTGATACTTTCTAGGGGAGAGAGTGTCCAGGCAGAAAGGAAGTTTCGTCCATTTAACTTGGTGTATCTAACACCATCAGAGCCTTTTGTTTCAGATTTTCAACCTCACCAGTAGTCTTTAGATTTCTGATTTCTGATCAATAAGGTAAATAATGGAATACAAATAAGTGGAGCAACCTGAGACTTTGGATTTTCTATTTCTTTTAGAATTGTTTAGAGATTATTTTCTTGTTTTTTGCTATAACACTTTGCAGGAGAATTCTCAGACAGTCTGAGAAAAATAATTGAGGGACTTATCCTAATCTTAAAGTGGTCCAACAAAAAGTTCATGATCATTTTTCAGGACCTTCTTGCAAAGAACTGTGATCCTAAATGTAACTTTTAAAAAAATCAAGTGCTTTGATCTCTTTTCAGTTTGAACACCTTTATTTTTATTCAGCAGTAAAGAGTAGCTGGTACTGATGCATATTTTCGTATAATTAATTACCCTTTATTTGAAAACGAATGTATTTGGAGTTATTATTTGCCTTCTTCGGGCTAAGTAATCTCAGTATAACTTTTCTTTAGTTAGTTTGTGGTCCTGAGTAGGATACCTTTCTAAATGTCCACAGCGTGATTTTAATGGAAAGAGTTTATTATAAGGGTTGGGAAATCTGCTTTCTGCTTCCATTTGTATCCATCCTCACTTCTCTCCCTTGTATTTCAATAGAGAGAGTAGCCCTCCTCTGTTCTAAGGTAAACGCCTTTGCTTATACTCTGGATTGTATCTCTTACCTTCTCACGCATCTTTATATGTTGTCATTTATTTCTTCTCTTTATAACTTCAATCTTGCCTTTTTTTTCTTAGTTTGTCCACATTTAAAGGATCAATGCTCTCATCTCTTAAAGTTCCCCTTTCTTGACACCAAACTTCTCTACAGAATTGTCTACACCCATTGTCTTTTTTTCCCTCAACTCTCACTGTTACTATTCAACCCACCCCATTTTAGCTTCTGCCACTGTGATTCTACTAAATAGATTTTAAGGTCTCTAGAATTCCTCTGAATTGATGAGCATTTTTCACATCTCATCTTGATGTGACTACTCAGCAAGCATTTGACTCTTCATCCTTTTTTTTTTTCCCTTAAAATACTTGGCCTTGAAATCATGATTTTTTTGTTCATATTTCTATACTTTTCTATCTCCTTTGCTACCTTCTCTTCTTCTTGGTCTTTGCTTTTAAAGAGTTAAGTTTTAGTCCTAGACCATCTTATATTCTTACTCTTAGCTTTCTCTGTGAGATTTCATCATTTCTCAGTTAGACATAGTAGTCTCATTTTTATCTTTACCACTCTATAATTTTATAACACAGAGAAACTAAAGTAATCTGTAATTTAAAAAAAAATTGTTCTAATATAAATGACATGATTCACTCCCTGCTTAAATTCTGCATGCTCTGGCCCTTGGCTTCTTCCTTGACGCTGCCTTGTACTACTCTCCTCCTTATTTACTACATTTCGTCTGTACTGATCTTTTGGTCTGTTCTTTAAATATACTAAGATCCATCTTGCTTTAAGCACTAGATCTTTTTTCTTCTTGGAGTGCTTTTTTCCCCCTACCCTTCCTATGCCTACCATGTTCTCAACATTTAAGTCTCACCCTAAATGTCACCTCCACAGAGACGCCTTCCCTGACGATTCTAATCTAAAGCAAAGTAGTCCCACTCCTGTCACTCTACTACATTGTCCTGTTTTATTTTCATCATAGTACTTACTAGTAGTTGAAGTTATTTATTTGATACTTGTTTGTTGGGGGTCTTTTGAACTACAATATAAATTCCATGAGAGCTTGTTTATTTTGATTACAGCTGTATTCCTGGAACCTAAACTAGTGCCTATAGTACTGTAGGAGCTCATTAAATATTGGCTGAGGGATCTTATACCCATTGCTTTTATTAACAATAATGATCTCCAAATGTATTTTCTTCTTAAAACTGTCCTCTGAGCTCCAGCCTGTAGACTTAACTGCCTACCTGACACTTCTACTTTTAAGCCTGAAAAACTGAATCTGTGATTTTTTTTTCTTTCATCTCTAGATCTCCAGGATTTTCTTGCATAATGAATGGATCTACCATTTTCTGTTTTTGCAAGCCAGAAACTTGAGAGTCTTCTTTGATGCCTCCTTTCCCCTTTCATATTCAATCCATCAACTGAGGTCTTTAGATTTTACCACTTAATTATCTCTTGAATGTCTCCATTTTATACTGCCATCTTTCTCGTTTGAATTATCACCTCTTACTGAGACTGGAGTCCCCACGTTAGTACTTAATCTGTTCTAGCTCTTTCTCTTCACAATCTAACAAGACTGAAGTATGATATACACATAGAAAGTGCTTAAATTATAAGTGTAGTGCTTGACAGATTTTCACGAAGTGAACATACTCATGTAACCAGAATCCTGCTCAAGAAATAGAACATTACCAGCAAATGAGAAGCCTGCAGTGCCCTCTCCTTGCCAGAGTGATCTTTGTAAAATGAAAATATGATCATGTATTAAAGCTTTCAGGTACTTCCCATTGCTGTTAGGAAAAAGCCCAAAAATCAGTGTGATATTTAAGACTCCAGTTGGTGTGGCCCCCACCTTCCTATCCAACCTTACGTTTTTATTACTCTTCTTACTTTCTGTATTCCAGCCCTTCAGGTCACCGTTCATTTCCTTGAATGTGCTGTTCTTTTCCTTCTTCTTTGCAAAGTTGTGTGCACACACCCCTTCTGTACTCATCCTTCAGATTTGAGCTCTTCATGGAGACCTTTTTGGACATAGGTTTGCTGAGGTCCAAAATACGTTATATGCTCTTGTGTGCTTTATTAATTTGTATATAATTATTCCCCCCCTCTTTATTTTTAAGCACCATATGTCAGAGGTACCGGTTTTATGGTCAGCACAATGACTGAGAAAGAATATTATTCAGTATTCATACAGTAAGCGAATATGACTAGTTTCAGCTTGTTATAGGCTGAATTTTGTCCCCTTAAAACTTCATATGTTGAAGTCCTAATCCTCAGTACTTAAGATATGACTATTTTTTGGATATAGGGCCTTTAAAGAGGTAATTAAGGTAAAATGAGGTCATATGATTGGGCCCTAATTCAGTGATTGGTGTTCTTATAAGAAGAAGAGATTAGAATGCAGACACACCAAACGGGAAGACTTTGTGATAACATTGGAAGAAGACAGCCATCTACAAGCAAGGAGAGAAGCTTTTGAAGAAACCTACCCTGCTGACACCTTGATCTCGGACTTCTCCAGAATTGTGAGAAAGTTAATTTCTGTTGTTTAAGCCACCCAGACTGTGGTATCTTGTAGCTTTGAAAAACTAATGCAGATTTTTGGTATTGGGGAACAAGATGCTGCTCTAACAAAATACCTAAAAATGTAGAAGTGGCTTTAGAATTGAGTATGGTAGATGCTGGAAGAGTTTTGAGCTTTACATTAGAAAAAGCCAAGGTTGCCTTCAGAGATTGTATGTAGAGATACGGATGTTAAAAGTGATTCTGGTGAAGGCTCTGGAAGAAAAGATCTGTTGAGAAGGCTTCTGTCATCTTAGGGATAGACATGTGATCATCAACAGAGTGTTGGTAGAAATATTAAAAGGGTGCTTCTGGTAAGGTCTCAGATGGAAATGAGGAACACGTTACTGGGAACTGAAGGAAAGATGATCTTGTTATAAACTGGCAAAAAGCTTGGCTAAATTTTCTTCCAGGTGTTTGTGGAAAACAGAACTGGTAAGTGATGAACTTGGACATTTAACTGAGATTTCTAAGCAAAGTGTGAAAGGCATAGCCTGGTTTCTCCTTGCTCCTTATGGTAAAATGCAAGAGGACAGATAAATTGAAGGAAAAATTGTTAAGCAAAATGGAACCAAAAACTTGAAGATTTGGAAAATTCTCTGCCTATGCATATTGTGAAGAATTAGGAAGTGTGTTCTGGAAACAACATCAGGGTTGTTGCTGGACAACCATTTGCTAAAGGGAATATGGGCATGTGACTTAGTGGTCCATTAAGCTATCTCAGCAGGACCAGAGATGGGGTTATGCCAGCAGAAACATTGCCAGCTTGGACTGAATGGGACAGAGACAGGATGAAATGAAGGGAGGCTGTCAGATTTCTACAAGACAAATCAGTAGAGCTATCTGTGGTGATCTAGCTGTGAGTGTGTGTTGTCCTTCATGAAAAGAGTAGAATGATCTTGAAAGCAGTTCAGAGATTGGCAGAGCTACCATTGCCACCATGGGATCAGAGCCCCAAGGGGGTGGGGCTACCACTTTGGTGGGCCTGGAAGGCAGGGCCACCAGCCCAGTAGGCCTGCAGAACAGTGTGCAGCCAAAGATTAGTCTTTATTTATAATTAAAGATTATTCTTCAGCCTTAAAATCTAATGAACTTAGCCTTACTTGGTTTTAGACTTGCTTGGGACCCATCATCCCTTTCTGATTTTTCCCTTTTGGAATGGGAATGTCTATCCTATGCCTGTCCCACTGTTATTTTTGAAAGCAATGAGTTGTCTAGAATCGCAGGTTCACAGCTGGAGAGGAATTTTGCCTCAGGATGAATCATATGTCAAGTCTACATACCTGGTTTAAATGATATTTAGATGAAATTTGGGACTTAGAGGTGATGCTAGAATGAGTTAAGATGTTGGGGGCTTCTGGAATGTGGTAAATGTATTTTGCACATGAGAAGAATATTAATTAATAACGTACACTAAGGGAAGATCTGTGAAGACACTGGAGGAAGAAGGCCATCTACCAGCCAAGGAGAGAGGCCTTAGAAGAAACCAACCCCTTGGACACCTTGATCTCAGACTTTTAACCTCTGAAATTATGAGAAAATAAATGTCTGTTATTTAAACCACCCATCTGTGCTTTGTCACAGCCCTAGCAAACTATTACACAGCTGTTACACTAGCTAGTTGAGAGGCACTTCTCTATTCTGCAGGTCCTTCATGTGTACAATGAGGGCATTTGACTGGATCAGTGGTTCTTAATTTTTAATTTAATTCAAAACTTTCAGAAAATGGAATGTGTTTCTCATTAAGTATATAAAGGGTTGCCTGACACGAGATGTTCATAGTGCGACCGAGTTCTGTGTTTCAGACTATACCTTTGAGATACCTCAGGGATTGTTCTGAAGAGCAGAATCCTCTACTTTTAGTGCACAGAATTTTAAATTACAGAATTTGAAGATAAGTTGCAGTTCTGACTACATCATGGACAAGTCACTTAATTTGCTGAAAATTTTCCTCATAATTAGATGAAGAGAATACTTTCTCAATCTATAGCATAGAATTATTGGATAGATTAAATGAGATGAGTATGTTAGTGTTTCATCTGAAATAGCTCTTGTGTTAGCCTTGAAATTCTGTGATTTTATTTGCCTTTTGATGATTTCACCTCTTTATACACTATGGATGGGCAGAGAAGTAAGCAAACCAACTGACTTTTATACTAGTTAGAAATGCTAGGAGAGATCTAGAAGGATAAGTTTTGATTTTTCTGGTTATTAAATTAATCAGGTACTTATAGTCCTCATTAGCATAGGCAGTCAGGAATTAAGCTGTGGACTACCTTAACACAATTTGTGATGATGTGCCTTTTTGTCATGAATAGTGGCACTGTTTTTCACCCTTGTTACATGGACTGTTGATATGACCCAGTCAATTTAACATTCTCATTTTTACTGACAAATTTGATATGATTAGTTTCAAAGAAAAATGTATTGGCCAGACATCATAAACCCATTTCTTTAAAAGAAATTTTCTAATGTCAAGCATAATGAAAGTAAGAGAGCCTTTCCCCACCACCTTTGGTTTTCATAGATATGTTTTTCCTCTTGTTTCTTTATCATGACCTGTGTAATGTTCATGTGATAGTGTATCGTCAGCCTACCTGTAGTTACATAAAACTATCAGTTAATTGCAGCCTGGGCTTTTATGAAATGAGTCATTCAAGATGGGAACATCAGTTTGAGTGGATGTCAGCTTTCTATTTTTATGATACAGTTAGGGAAATGATAGAGTTGTCACAAGATTCAGTAGACAAAGGGGAAGAAGGTATATATTGAAGGGTCAGAGAAGCAGTCTAGTATTTTAAGATACAATTGCTAGTATCTCATCTGTTTATTGCTTTAAATGATAGTATTTAAATTTTCAATAACATAACATTCTTTTTGACTCCCTTCTTAGATTATTTCTTCCTCAAGGAAGTAGAAGAAATTATTGTATTTAGAAACAATTTACCTATAGAAAAATGAGATTATCAGGAGGCAGTATAGATCGCATTCAATGGAGAAAGGAAATCAGAAGAAAAGCGCTATCAGATTTTAATTGGTTAAATAATTGGCCGTTGAGACTTGATAAAACAAGGTGTTGATAAATTACTATGGTGTGGAAATAATGTGGAACATTCAAGAGATGTATGTTTGACCATATGAATTCTCCCTTTATAGGAGCTGAGGTTAGATCTGCTGCAGGCATGGAGCCCATGGTACATCTCTAGGACTGAGTTTAATGAGCATCTTGCCAAGGCAGTAAAAAGAGCCATAGTAGGTCTTCACTAAAAGTCTCAGAAAACACCAGAAATTAGGCTGAGGAAACAGTAAATTCAGTGAACAAGTTTAAAGCAAAAGCACAGTAAACCGGGAGACAGTCGGGGGCCAGAAACTGAAATCGAACTGATTAAGTAAGGTTGGGTGCATACAAGGATGATAGTTGGTCATTGCCGTGAATGGTGTTGAAATACTGCATGCTTGCTTTACTGGTGGTTAAACTGTATTATTTTTGGTGGGGGATAGACTGATTTTAAGATACAATATTGGACTAGAAGCTTCCTGTCTGCCTTTCCTACCTTGATCAAGAGCTTTATCTTGATTATTCTTAAAAGGTATTGAGGTTGATGGGGGGTAGGGTGGGGGAGGTGGGATTGGGAGGGGCCAGTAGGCTTAGAAGATTCCCACAATTTACTGTGACTCTTTATCTCAAGTTGTCAGGGCTTGGCCAAATTATAAAATAGAGGATTGGAGTTCTTGGAGTGTGGGAGCCTATGATTGGGTTAACAAATTGTAAGAGACCCCAGCCGCTTGTCTCCTTTAAGAAGAACAAATGTGCTCAGTAACTGCTTTGCAAGCAGGCGCTTGTACGTCTGCACTCCTGTCTTCTTGCCGTAAAAAGCAGAGACAATGGCTTGCTTGCATAGTTGAGGTTTTAGATAGCACTCTGCTCATTGCAAGCAAGGACCCAGGCCCTCAGCTATAAACGCTGGGTGTGCCTGCTGTTAGTCTTACCCCAAACAGGGAACAGGCTGGTCTGGTGGTCTGCTTTAACATATCTATAAGAATGTATCTTGTTCCCCTCTCCCCATGACTTCCCTAAAGATAAAGCCTTTGTACTCATTGTGACTTCTACAATCTGGATCCCATCCTTTCTTTCCCTAAATTCCTGCATTCCATCACACAGTTGTTAATGATTTTTCCTTTGATTATACACAGTTAATGTGGGAGCATTTGAGAGGCTTGTAGAGTTGGCTCCCGACTTCCTCTTGCTCTCTTGACTTTCCACAGAGTCTCGAGTAATTCATTCCATCTCGGTGTGCAGGGTGGGACTTCTGCCGCCGGAACCCACATTGGAGACCAAGAATAGTGTGAAATACTTGAGGGGTATAAATTGGAATTGAGACGTGGTGGGACTGACTGTGAATAGGCCCAGGAGAAAGCCTTTTAACATTTGGCAGTCATAAGTCCATGAAAAGTATGGAAAACAAATAGTGTTTCCTCTCTGAATTGTCTTGTCTGGTGCACATCAGAACGATTTATGTTCTTCCTAAGTACATCAGGTGTATCTTGACTCTTGGGACAGTCTCTGCAGCTACATAGTATAAGTACTCAGTGCAGTGGGAAAAGAGCAGGTGGAAGCTGTAATTACTAGGCATGAAATGGTGTTTTCTGATTGGGGGAATATGGTTGAGAAATACGAACCAGTAGTGAGAAGGGGTAGTAAAATTTTTTCTGTGTGACTGTGTAGCCGTGAAGTTGCTTTTCCACCATTCATTTAATAGATTGGTAGTCAGTGAAATGTGGAAGGCTAGGTTCAGGGAAGGCTTTCTGGAGGAGTTGATGCCTAAGCCTAGTCTAAAAGTGGGATTTATCAAGGGGAAAAATAGTATAGGGAAAAGGCCTGTAGGCAGTAGCAACTGAGTAAAGACTCAGAGGCAGGAAACAGTAATGCGTTTATTCATGCATCTATTTATTCAACAGTGTTTCATGAGTGCCTACTGTGTGCCAGGCATTGTTCTAGGCGATAGAGGTAGAACAGTGAGCAAAACAGACAAAACCTTTGCCCTCTTGGAGTCAGTGTAGAGAAGCAAACTGTAAACCAATACACAAATATCTAGTATTCATATGGTAAGTACTATGGAGAAACTTGAAGCATCATGAATGGGACAGGGAGGGCAGGGCTTGGGGAAATGGGTACTATTTTATCTGGAATGATCAATAAAGGCCTAACTGATGAGGTAACATTTGAGCAGAGACTTGAAGAAAGTGAGTGTGAATTAGCAAAGAGAGGAGTGAGAAAAGAGCATTTCAGACAGAGGATCCTACAAGTGAAGGCCCTGATGAGATGAGACTGCTTGGTGTGGTTAAGGAACAGAAGGAGGTCGGTTTGCCTGGCGCTAAGTGGGCAAAGGGCAAAGAAGAAGAGAGAGTCAAAGAGGAAGAAGGAATAAGACAATTTGGGCCTTGTAAATTATTGAAGGAATATAGTCCTCTACTCTTCTTGAAATGGGAAACTGTTGGAGAGTTTTGAGCAAGGGATGACATGATCTGACTTGTGTTTTAAGTCACACAAGCCAATTCTGGCTGCTGTCTTGAGAATCACTTTTAGAGACAGGAGTGGAAGTAGGGATTAATTAGATGGCTCTTGGAATAATCCAAGTGAGAGATGATTGTGACCTCAACTGGTGGAGGGAGGTGGGGAAAGGTGGAGGTAGTGAGAGTCCGTTGAATCTAGAGCTGACAGGATTTGCTGAATAGATCAAATGACGAGTGAGTATGAGAAAGATGGAGTTACAGTTTGCTAAGATATAATGTACTGTAGGAGGAGCACATTTGGAAAGGAAAACAGGTGTTTAGTTTTGGACATGTTAAGTTTGAAGTGCCTTCTGGACATCTGAGTGGAGATGTAAAGTATGTAGTGTGTTTTAGAGTTCATGGGAGAGGTCTGGGTTGGAAATACAAATTTGGGTATGGGTGGGAGAGCAGGCTTTTCAGTGTTGTTGGAGCATAAAATTTGGTGTATAATGTAGTGGGAGTTAATTCCAGGCATCAGCACTTCTCAACCTTTTCCATATTATGATACATATGGAAAACAAAGTTTGTAGGATTTGTTGGATTAAGTGGACTGGGCAGCTCCTCCCAAGGCTTCTAGTTCTGGGGCTTGGGAACTCCACCTGCCGCAGGCTCCATTTAGTTAATAATCTTATCTATCACCCATTTAAGGCGTTGCCAAGCAGCTGATTGGGAAGCTCTACTGTACAGAAGGGGCTAGATCAAGGAGAATCTGAAAACATGATGTTAATGAACTAAGACTATCTTGCAGACAATGGGAATTAGTGAAGAGATTTTAGCAGAAATATGACATAATTGCATTTGTTTTAGATAGATGTTTTTCTAACTTGTGGTGAAAGATAAGTTTAAAAAATTTTTCCAATCCACTGCAGTCTGATACTTTAGGAAAGCATAATTTTTAAAAAGTAAATTACTAGAAAAATTTTAATCTAAGTCAAATATTTTATAATTAAATTAAGCAGATATAAAAATTACTCTCAGATTACTATAAAAGTTACTTAGTTTCTGTACTCTTGTCACAGACTGGTTGCTGCTCATGGTCTGGCATCAGTAACAGTAACACTTTTGAGTAGCATTGTTTGGAATTGAACATATTTAACAGTAAGAGTAGTAATAGAAGGAAATATCTGTGGACATCTTGGTCAGTTGAAAGGCCATCAAACATTTTGTGGTGCTCGTTGAATAGTGGCCTGGAGTAGCCTAAGCAGGCAGTGGTTTGGCAGAGGTATAAAGTTTATTAATGGGGCTTATTCTACTGATAAGTGCCCTTGGCCACTCTAATAATGTAGTCTCTGCCATTTCTCCCCTTGCATTCTGCTCTTTGGGAGCCATTCTCCAGTGGCCCTGACCTTGGTGAAGCATAAGTTATGTTTAACCATCTCTTTCTTGATTGATAGAATTTGATTATTTGATTTATTTGTTTTAGTTTCAGTGTTGAACAGATGGTTACAAAGGATTGGGTGAAATATCTCTCAGGATAGAGTGACCTTTGTTGTTACTTCACTTTTCAGATCATGTGACAGATCAGCTGGGTCATTTTAGCTGTCCAATATGTAGATTATAAGAAACTAAAAACTTTGGAGCAAGGGAACCTCTCTGAATTGAGGAAAATTAAACATGAGTGGACTGGTTAGCCCTTCTATACAGTTAATGCATGAAGCTACCCCTATCCAAGTACAGCCAGCATTCCTTGTTTTTCTGTTTTTGTTTTTGTTCCCCTACTAAAAGCTCCAGAATTTATCAAGGAAACATAAGGAACTCCTGAACTCAGTTGCCTTTCTGTATTCTGGAGGACTTGAACTGCGCTCTGGAAGTGGGTACTCTCCAACAAGGATGTGAGGTCACAAAGTATGTTATTTAGTCAAGCTCCTCTTTTTCTTGATTGAAAAGGACTTGTTTGTCTATAATAAGCACAAATCCATTTCCATTTGTATGGACTCATCACCACACCCCTACCTAAACCTGCTTACCTTAACCTGGGCCGGCCCCTCCAACTCTTGGGCAAGTCTTGGATTAGAATCCATATTCTTAAGGTAATTGATAAATTCAGAAGTTGTTGTCCTTTGAAATGCACTCTAAGTTGAGGGGTCATTGCAAGATGGCTGCTGAATATGCGGTCAGAATTGGGAATTTGATGGCACATCAGCTACTAACCTACCACTTTGGCACAGTCAGCAAGTATCTTTGTCTTCCTCATAAGTGCTGAGTTGCAGATATGTCAGAAGAGAAGTCAAAAAGCAGAGATAGCTTGGTTGCATGTATCTTTTTGTAGAGATAATATTCAAGCTCTTTATTTGTTGATATGGTAGGCCAGTCAGCCAGCTGGCACATGTGCTGTCTTCCTAGCTGTCTCAGTCAAAATCCTGGAGAAGCTGCATTTCCCACAAGTAACCACATGAAAGCAGCTCTGGGGAATGAATGGTGAGTGGTCACAGCCTTTTGGTCAAGGGGCCAAAAGGGCACCAAATGTTTTCTGGAGTGCCATTGCCCTACCACTGAACCTCATCTCCCACTGTGTTCCAGGTGAGCTCTGGCAGAAGGGACATGAAGAAACAGAGACTGGCTGGCTGATGGCTAAGGTGGCTAGTGCCAGGTCTATTCCTTGTCAAGACCCATTTGAGTTTCCCCAGGAATGGGTAGGAAAGGCAGAAAAAAGCACAGGCTAGTCCTTGGGAGTCCCTAAAGGGAGCCAGTGGCAATGTCCAAGAGGCATGATGGCAGAGGGAGGGGGGGTGGTTAGTCACATGGGCACCAACTGGTCATAATTGAGACGGTTACTGTGCTAGAAAAGAAACCTTTGGGTCCTTTTGGGTGCCAGTCCTTAACCTGATAGTTGATGGTCAGTGAGGGTAGAGGGCTGGAGAAGGAGCTGAGCTGTGAATTAGGAGGGAGCTCGTATGTTAAATGATAGAAGAATTTAAGTATTTTAACAAACTGGCCACAAAAGTGTACTGATTATTTTAGCCTTTTGAGGTCTGAGAATCACAGACTCCTGTATCCATATCAGTTTTTACAAGCATAAAGAAATGGTGCGGTTTCTCCAGTTTTCTCTTAATTCTTCTCTGGGATAGGTAGACTCTCAGAGAGACTGTGACATGAGAGTACCTAGTATCAGATCAGTAGCACCTCTCTCACTTCTACTATTTGCTGGATTTGATTGGAGGTTAGAATTGTACCCTCACCCCCGCTTTCTTAGATTCAAGGGGTAGAGCATGGTCTCACTTCTACATGTTGAATTAACAGTAGATATGTCTCTGTGGCTACTGGTTTTAGGGACAATTCTGAAAGCTTGTGCAGGGAGGTGGGAGCAAATGGAATTGGTTGAGGTTCTGGTCAGACAGGTTAGTGATAGGTCTTTGGTCTTGGAGACCACAGCAAAGGCTGGATATTCTGCGCAGGGAAGCCAGGAGTGGAAAAATGCAGAAGAGGCATTCAAGCCAACATCTTTGGAGAACTTGGTAAACCAATTTCATTCATTGATTTCAAGGATAAAGAGCTTGGGAGTCCCAGAAGGGAAAGTGAGAAAAGCTAGAGAGGAAGTTCCAAAACCACTGTAGCAAACAGTACAAAGAATCTCTGGCATCCTTTTCAACCACTTGATACTTTGCTGTAATGGATATGTATAAAGGTGCAAGCTCCAAGCCAATATATTGATGAATGTAGAGTTGATTGTTACACATTTTTCTATATGTAGTTGACATTTATATAGAAAATTAATAGAAATTATGCAAAAGATGAGGCTGTACCTGGAAACCTAAGACATGTATGTAGAAAACAAAGTATCATTGATAATTATTATGATAGAATTGAAGGAGAAAGAGGATGCTGTGGAGACTTAAGTAGTAAGAAATTGAGCAGATTAGGTTCAAGTTTACTAGAGTTGGCTGACTGGGGATGAGACCGGTTAAAACACATTACTTTTAAGTGTAACAAATCAGCTACAAAGATAGTATAGTGAATAAAACACTACAGTCATAATCTGGAAATCAGAATCATTGTTCTCATTCTAGTACAGGTTTGTGACCCTTTGCAAGTTGCTGTCCCAGTTCATGACTCAATATTACATGTAAAGATAAATACATGTTTGTTGTCTCATGGATACTGTGAATATTAATGAGATTCTATTATGGCATACTCTATATATTCTGCAAAAAATATTAAACATATTGGTAGAGTATTTAACATGTTAAAAAATGAGGTGTTAGCCTGAAAGGGATTTATGGGATATCCAGCTCAAATCTCGTGTTTTATAAATGAGGAAATTATGGTCCAAGAAAGTTAAATAGCTTACACCTATATTCAGTGGAAAAACCAGAACTAGCATCCAGCACTCCTGGATCCAGCATTTCTTTCCTAGACCCAAAGTCTTCCCAGTAAGTATTTATGGTGAATAATACTAGCTTGTAGTATTTCAGTAGTTTATCAGTAAGTCTGAATCCTTGCCAGTTGCATATTGGCTACCCAGAAAAATTCATGCAGATTCTAAGGCAGTTATATGAAAGTTGACTTCCTGCTTAATTTATATATCAAAAATAGCATATAGCTTGATTGAAGACAGGCTCAGTTTTAGCACTTGCTTGACTACATTTAACATTTAATAAGAAACCTTGACAAGAGACTCTTGGGGGTAGGGATGGGGCACTTGCCCAACTCAGCAGTGCTCAGCATCCTGAGTTCTTTGTAAATTATTTTATTGAATGATAGTGGGGATATTGGCTGACGATAAAAGCCTAAGGAAGGCCAAGATCATGTGCCAATTTAAAACATGAATGTAATGTACATAGGTAAAGTTTTCATCACTTTTACACAACTTAAAGTTAACACAATTCTACTGTGCAACACAACAAGGCACAGGATAGAGAAGTGAAAACTGAATCTAAGAAGTCAGGCTCTATGCTGCCTGGAAATCAGCCAGAAAATGTGTTGTGAACATCTCTTAACAAAAACAACAACAACAAAAGCCAGAAGTCTACAGAAGAGTCATATTTATTGCCATAGACTTGAACCCACTACAGATTAAACATTTCTCCTTTGGAATATAATATTAAAGGGAAAAATAAAGTAACTGGTGAGGTCCAGGGTTACAGCCAGCCCATCTGCAGCTTTCCTGGCACCATGTGTGCTAGAGTCCTTTTAAGAGGTAGTATGTCATGAAACAAAAACGGAACTGCAAGTAGGAAAGTAAAAAATCTATCCGTGTACTCTGAAGCATGACTTAAAACCATGTCACTGAGCTGTGACATGAAGGAGGAAAACTGGTGATCGGTACGTGTATAGCTTTCACAGGTGGGAGCTGTTCCTTCTGAGCATTTCAGTATGAGAGCTCAATCACATGTGAGTGACAGGTACACAGTGAGGACTATCATCCCAGGTACACAGTATGGAAATGATCTGTTGTGCCTGCACTGGCTTTTGGGATACACAAACCTGGATATAAATTATACATACAAATAATTTCAAGCATGACCTAAAATTCATACAGAAGGAGGTGAAGCAAAAGTAACAGTCCTTTTTATTTCTAATGCCCTTCACATTCTACTTCTTAGACAAGGTTAACAGTTTGGTATGCATCCTGCAGGTTCCTTTTGTGTCTGTGAAAAACATACATATACACACACAAACACGGGCACAGACATGATACACGCGCATATATATATACATATATACATATATATATATACACACACACATACACACACACATTGAGAACCTACTGTGTTCCAGAAAACCTAGATGCTTTTTCACTCCAAATGCAAATACAGAAGCAGTTCACTCATTCGGTAGTCATTCTTCATGAACTTTGGAAAATGGCTAAAATCTCAAAAGATTCAAGAAAGCGTTTTTTTGATTTGTCAAAGTAGATGTCACATGCTCTGTACACCCAAGTCTGTGTGCAGTACCTTTCAAAGACTCTGAGGCAATTTACATTTTTTGGTACAAAATTCCAATAAAGTGATTTTAGTGGTTTCCCTACCACAAATATTAGCAGTAACTGGTGGTAGTGAAGTTGGAATGGTCCCAGAAAGAATATAGATACTCTTTCTATATATATATATCATATATATATATATGATAGCCTGAGGAAACAAAAACAGTATAAAGTATGGGTAGAAGAACTCAAAAAGCTTAACTACGTGGGGTTGTTTGAAAGAGCCAGTGAATATCTCCCATACATTTGAAGTCATTTAACATATAAGTATTGCAATGGTAACTTATTTACAGTGACAAAACATGGAAAGCAGAAATTGACATACACATTTGTTAAAAACATCTAGGGACATCAACCATTTTTCAGTGAATGGAGTTATTGATGTCTGTCAAATAGCTAAAATTGTGTGTGGTTTTTGTTATTAGAAAATTAGGGCTACAGAAATGCACACATTTTGGTGCTTTCTGTCACTGCTTTTTATTTGCGTAAATGGTGGACTTAAATCCACAATTTCGAGTATGTGAAATTTTAAATTTGTACTTATAAGACCAGTTTGGGAAATGTATTGTTCTTGGAGGACATGATAATTTTTTAAAATCTTATGTTTGAAAAGATTTTAAAATGTAGTTACTGTATTTGTTTTAAAACAACAAGTGTGACTTTTAAGTGTGTCAAACATGTTAAGAACTTGGAAGTTGTAACAAATCAGGGCTATCTTAATAGTGCCTACTACTAATGGGATTTACTAAACAGGTGTAAGTTTGCGGTTTGAAGGGGTATTAATATCTTTTTCAAGCATAGTATAGTAATGAATCCTCATTTTAATCATTTTTATTTCTGATAAGAAAACAGATGTTGAGTCTAAAGATAATTGTAGGAAACATGTAGGAAAAATAATTTCTGAAAATTTATCTTGGTGTTTTGGAATTTTTAAGGTAGTGTCTTTTGAAAGCACTAAATCCTAAGGCAATAGGGGTGTTGTGCATAGGAGATCATGCATGGATGTCACAAATCTCATTTCAGGCTTAGGACAAGATGTAAAATTAAACAAGCTTCAAAAATATTTTTCTATTTCTATAGTTTTCAGAGAGTAATTTATTTTTAGTATTTAACATTGCTTTTCAAGTTGTCAGAGGACTTTTGGGGGGATATGTGAAAAGACTTTTTTTTTACAAAGCAGTATTTCTCTTTTTCCATATATGTAAAGTCCATAATGATTGTCCATCTCAGTTAGGAAGAACTTCCGGTAAGTTAACCCTTTTTGCAGTCTTTTGTTGTTATTGTTATGAATGTCAGGATTTTTGTTAGATTTACTTTCTCCCTATTGCTTATTGGCTTAGCTACTTTGTAGCCTGAAATTTCTTTGATATGATAATTCATCAGACTACTAGAACTTATTCTACATCTACAGAAATTGCTTCTCCTTTTTTATTTGGTCTGTGCTTAAGATAACGAGCAGGGTTAGGTAATAATAGTTATGTTGAACTCTATGAATTCCTTTAACTCATCATCATGTAATAAACAGTATTACATAGTATTTAAGAATACAAACTTTAAATGCCAGAGACCTCTACTACCTACTAGACATTTGGGGAGAATACTTAAATCTCAGTGTCTTCTACTTGTAAATTGGGGGTGTTAATAGCATCTACCTCAGAGGGTTGTTATGAAGATTAAATAAGGTAATACATGTAAAACATGTACAGTAAGCACAATGAAGAATATTGATATGATTTATAATCAATAACTGAGTGAGAAGAGTCATTTGAGACCCAAAGAATATAAAAAAAAAAAAGCAGCACCCTTACCCTTTTCCCTGCAAAATCCCGGACTTATGAATTTTCTCTGTCTGGGTTTGTTTTGCATTTTCGGGTGTGAGCCACTGTCTTAAGGATATATGCTTCTCCTCAACCACAAAAGCATTAATATGTCTCAGGTGAGGCTACTGGAAAAAGTGTTTTCCTGCTCTAAGCAGGGTGAAAAATGAGGATTTACTCCAATTACAAAATTAAATATTGCGTTTCTCACATATTTGTGTAAGTCGCCAAGTAAGCTCAGAGAAAACCAACAGCTTCCACTCTTAACCTAGTAGTAAAATTATCCATTCAACAGCACCTCTAAGTCACAGGCACTGTTCTAGGTACTGGGGGAACAGCTGGGAGCACAATGGACAAAACTTCACAAGAAGTCAAAGAAGACAAGTCAATCACATGGTGTGTTAGAAGGTGATAAGTGCTAGGGGAAAAAGCAAGAGAAAGAGAATAGACAGTGTTTCACTGGGGTAAGAGTTCATGTGTTGGGGGTTGGGAGGGAGATAGTGATTGCAATTTTAAACACAGGTAGGGATAGCTCTTGAGAAGTAATATTTAAGTGCCTTAGTTTTATTAATTTTGGTTTAATCAGTTATTAAGGGAATTTTTGACCAACATAAAATCCAAGCCTAAATTTTTTGGTGTTTATTATATGACCACATAACAAAATATATTTAGCCATTCATTTTTCTTGGTGACTAGTGGGTATCTGTGAAGTAATACTATTAGTGTAAATTGTTATTTCTTACCAGTGAAAATGAACTGCAAGTATTTTTTAAAAAGAGTTAGAGTTGCCCAAATCTTGGCAATTCAATTAAATTTGTAATAGGAGAAATGTAACTGATATAATTGATAGGACTGGAGTTAATGTATTAGAATGTTGAACTCATTTACCTTGTTCATTGTGGATTTATGCACAGAGCAGTCTAATCTTGTAAAGGGGAAATAAAAAGGCTTTTCTGTATTTGAAGCAATCCTATTGCACTAATGAGAATTTACTTGAGAAGGTGTTAGAGATTTGAAAATTAACTAGTTCTCTTGGGAAATTTAACTTTCAGGAAAATGATGATTTTTATTTAATATGTCCTAAAAAATATACTGCTTTATCCTTTATACATTTTTAAAAATTTGACTACAGATGGACATAATGAAATCAATATATTTAAGAATAAACTAGATTTTAATTTTGAGGCCTTTCAGTTATTGACAATAATAAAATTTAAAGCATTATTATCTCAGAGTGAAATCTTGAGAGCTCACATGATAGAAATAGGAAAATTGATTCAATGTGCTATACTATAGTTTGAATTGGAATTCTTGTTCATGACTAATGAAGATATAGAGAATAAAATGGGTGTTAACAGTAATTGTTGAGTCTTATTAGCTAGAACTGAATTTGCACACAGGCTTTGTGTGTGTGCGTGTGCGAGGGCTTAAGTTTACGTTCATTAAACAAAGTTTATATTCATTAAATCCATAAGTGGATTTGTTATTCTAGAGTGAAGGTTAAATGTTGAGAAAACTTTAAGCACATTTATATGTATTTTTTCTTTGCTTTGCCTAATTTATTTACTGAAGAAAGTCTTTCTCTACTTAATCTATTACAAAAGTAGTACACCATAAATGTAGGAATTCTGGACACACAGAAAATCACAAAGAAATCAACACCCTTAGTTCACCACCATTAATAGTTTGCATATTCCCTGTATTTTAGAACATGTATATGTACATATTCTAAAATGTATAAGTATACAGATACATCATGGCTTTATTATACTTGTGAGGTTTATAATTTTGACAGTTATATAGCATAATGGTTGAGAGCATAAACTTTGGATTCAGAGAGACTTGAGTTTAAGTCTTAACTCCACATATATTTAATTATGTGAACTGGGCAAGTTTCTAAGCCTCAGTTTCTTTATCTGTTAAATGGAGTAGATGTTGATGGTAGAACTTTCTTCACAGGTTGTTCATAGAAAGGATTAAATGAGATTTTATATGTATAACATAACAAATATCTGCCCCCATAGCAAGTGTATAGGAGATATGGGCCATTATATTGCTGCTTTATATTTTAGTTTTTTCACTTCAGTATGTTGTGAGCATTTTTACAAGCCCAATCTTTTTTTCCTGAATGATATTTCCTACTGTATTAACTCAAATATATTATCTGAATATTTTATCTTTTACTTCTAAAATTTTAATTAAAATAATGACTTACATTAATTTTAGTTGTAACAATAATTACTGATTGCATATGAAAAAGGTTTGTGTTCAAACACGTTTTTTGTCATTGCAAGTGGGTACATAATTCAGACATTTTCTTGAGTTCCAATTTCTCTACGTCATCACCATGCTTGTTATTGTTCCTCTGTGGTTTTTGATTTGCATTTCCTTGATGTCCAATGAGATTGAGCATCTTCTCATGTGCTTATTGGTCATTTGTATATCTTCTTTGGAGAAAGGTCTATTCTGATCCTATGCCCATTTTTAAGTTTGTATTATTGTGTTGTAAGAGTTCTTTATGTATTGTGTGTACAAATTTCTTATCAGATACATAATTTGGAAATATTTTCTTCCATTCTGTGCATTGTCTTTTCACTTTCTGGTTGATATCCTTTGATGTGCAAAAGTTATTAATTTTAATGAAGCCCTATTTATCTATTTTTTATATGGTTGCCTGTGATTTTGGTTTTCTCTAAAAAAATTCACTGCCTGATTGAAGGTGATGATGATTTGCACCTATATTTTCTAACTGGATTTTTATAGTTCAGCTCTTATATTTAGGTCTTTGATCTACTTTGAGTTAAATTTTGTATATGGTGTAAGGTAAGGTCCAGCCTGTTTCTTTTACACTTAAGATATCCAATTATCCACCACTTGTTCTGATAAAAAATAAATTGATTATAAATATAAGGGTTTATTTCTGTACTCTCCATTCTGTTCCATTGATCTCTGTGTTTATCTTTAAGCCAATACCACACAGCCTTGATTACTATAGCTTTATAGCAAGTTTTGAAATTAGGAAGTATGAGTCCTCCAGTTCTGTTCTTTTTGGAGATTGTTATGGCTGTCGTGGGTCCCTGGAATTTGCATACTGATTTAGGATCAGTCTGCCAACTTCTGCAAAAAGGAAGATGAGATTTTAATAGGGATTGTATGGAATCTGTAGATCAGGTTGGGGGATGTTGCCATCTTAACAGTACTGTATTTTCTGATCCATGAACGTGGGATGCATTTCCATTTGTTTAGTCTTCTTTAATTTCTTTCAACAATGTTTTGTGGTCTTCAGAGTACAAGCCATATATGAAAAACCCACAGCAAATGTCATACTCAGTGTTGAAAGGCTGAAAGTACTTCCTCTAAGATCAGGAGAAGAGAAATATAATCACTTTCACCACCTGTATTCAATATAGTACTGGGAGTTCTGGCCAGAACAATTAGCCAAGAAAAAGTCTTTTATACAAATAGTGCTGAGAACTCTAGATATCCACATGCAAGAGAATGAAGTTGGACACTTACCAAACACCATAAACAAAAATTAACTCAAATGGACCAAAGACCTAAATGTAAGATCTGAAAATGTAGAACTCGTAGAAAAAAACACAGGGCAAAACCTTTACAACATTGTGATTAGCAATGATTACATAGATAAAACACCAAAAGCACAGACAACAACAACAAAAATAGACAAATTGGACTTTATGAAAATGAAAACATTTTGTGCATCAAAAGACAATGTGAACTTAAGTAAAAAGGCAAAGAATAGTATAAAATACTTTCAAATCATGTATCTGACAAGGGATTAATATCTAGAATATATAGAGAATTCCTAGAACTCAACAACAAAGAAATAAACAACTTGATTTAAAAAATGAGCAAAGGACTTGAATACATATCTCTCCAGAGAAGATATACAAATGGCCAATAAGTATGTGAAAAGATGCTCAATATCACTAATCACCAGGAAATACAAAACTATGAGATACCGCTTCACAGCCTATTGTTGAGGTAGTTTTCTATTCCTAGTTAAGTGTTTTTGTCATGAAAGATTGTTAAGTTTTGTCAGATGCTTTTTCTGCATCAATTAAGGTGATCATATGGATTTTTGCCCTTTGTTCTATTAATATGATGCATTACATTGATCAGTGTTTTTTAATGTTGAACCATCCTTGCATTCCAGGCATAAATCTCACTTAATTGTGGTGTATAATTCTTTTAATATGTTGCTGAGTTTGGTTGAGGATGTTCGCTTCAATGTTCATAAGAGAACAGTTTTCTTGTGTCTTTGGTGTTACTGTCAGCATAATGCTGGCCTCATAGACAAGTTACAAAGTGTTCCCTCCTCTTCAGTTTTTCTGGAAACTTTGGGGTTTACTGGTATTAGTTCTTGTTTAAATTTATTATAAAATTCACCAATGAAGCCATTATGTCTAGGGCTTTTCTTGGTCAAGAGGTTTTTGATGACAGATTCAATCTCCTTTTTAGTTACAGGTCTGTTTAAATTTTCTATTTCTTTGTGAGTCAGCTTTTGTGTTTCTAGGAATTTTCCCATTTTATCTAGGTTATGCAGTGCACTCCCTGGTGGTCTAGTGGTTAGGATCTGGTGCTCTCATCTATGTTGTCCAATCTGTTAGCTTACATTTTTTCCTAGTACTCTCTTATAATTGTTATTATTTCTGTATAATTGGTAGTAATGTCCCCATTTTCATTTCTGATTTTAGTAATTTGCATCTTTTCTCTTTTTTGTCTTAGTCCATGTAGCTAAAGACTTATCAATCTTGTTAATCTTTTCAAAGGACTTTTGATATTATTAATTTTCTCTGTTTTTCTATTCTCTATTTTGTTTATCTTGGATCTAATCTTTATTATTTCCTTCCTCCTGCTAGCTGTAGGTACAGCTTGTTCTTTTTCTAGTTCCTTAAGTTGTCAAGTTAAGTTGTCAATTTGACATTTTTCTGGTTTTTCAAAGTAAGCTTTTATAGCTTTAAATTTTCCCCTTCATACTACTTTCACTTTATCCCATACATTTTGGTATATTGTGTTTTTGGTTTTTCTCGTCTTAAGTATTTTCTAATTTCCCTTGTGGTTTCTTTTTTATCCATCAGTTGTTTAAGAGTGTGTTTAGTTTTCACAAATTTGTAAATTAAATTTACCCCTTTTATTAGTTTCTAATTTATTCCCATTGTGGTGGGAGAAGATAATTTGCATGGTATCTATCATTTAAAATTTATTGAGACTTAGTTTGTGACCTAACACAAATTTGTGTTAATTTATTTCTTAACTTGTGGTCCCTCATGGAAAATGTCCCATGTGTGTTTGAGAAGAAGGTGTGTGCTGTTATTGTTGAGTACAATATTTTGTATATATCTGTTACATCTGTTTGGCTCATTGTTCTGTTTAAGCCCATTGTTTCCTTACTTACCATCTGTCGGGTTATCCTATTCATTACTGAGAGTGGGGGTAATGAAGTCTCCAAGAATTATAGAACTGTCTATTTCTCCTTTCAATTCTTCAATTCAGTATTTGTTTCATATGCTTTGATAGACTGGTGCATGTTTATAATTATGTCTTTTTATTACATTGAACTTTTTATTAATGTATAATGTCCTTCCTTTTCCCTTGTGACTTTTTAAAATTTAACATCTATTTTGTCTGATACTAGTATAGGCACCCCTGCTCTCATTTGGTTACTATTTACATAGAATATCTTTTTACATATTTTCATTTTCTGTATAGTATAGGGAATACAGTTGGGTCATATGTCTTTCCCATTCTAACAATATCTGTCTTTTGATTAGAGAGTTGAATCCATTTACATTTAAAATAATTACTGATAGGGACTTCTGTCATTTTGCTATTTGTTTTTTATATGCCTTACAACTTTTGTCTCTCACTTTCTGCATTACTGTCTTCTTTTGTGTTTAGTTGACTTTTTAGTGAAATGTTTAAGTTCTTTTCTCATTTCCTTTTGTATATGCTCTATAGCTATTTTCTTTGATGTTATCATGGGAATTACATTTACCCTCAAAAGTTGTAACAGTCCAGTTTGAAATTACACCAGCTTAAACTTCAATAACATACAAGGACTCTGTTTCTTTATATCTCTGTATATCTGGTCATTGATATCTCAAAATTATATCTCTGTACATTATATGCCCCAAAACATGAACAAATGTTTTAAATGCATAGAAAACAAAAAGTAGAGTTACACACCATTATGACAGTAATACTAGCTTTTAAAATCACTCACATTTTTACCTTTATTGAGATCCTTGTTTCTTCCTATAGCCTCAAATTATTGTCCAGTATCCTTTCATTTCACCTTCCTGTACTCCCTTGAGCATTTCTCATAGGGCAGGCATAGTGGTAACAGACTCCCTCAGCTTCTGTTTATCTGGGAATGTCTTCATTTCTCCTAATGTTTGAAGGATAGTTTTACCTAATATAGGGTTCTTGGTTGACAATTTTTTCCTTTTAGCACTTTGAATATTTGAGACCTTCTGGCCTATTAAATTTTCTGATGAGAAATCTGCTTGTAATCTTATTGAGGGTCACTTGAACACAACAAGTTGCTTCTCTTTTGCTCCCTTCCAGATTCTCTCTTTGGTTTTTTTGGCTTTTGAAAGTTTGATTGTATTGTGTCTTTGTGTGGGTCTCTGAGTTCATCTTACTTGGAGTTCATTGAGCTTCTCAGATGTTTATATTTGTGTCTTTCATCAAATTTGGGAAGTTTTCTGCCATTATTTCTTCAGATATTTTCTCTGCCCTTTCCTTCCTCTTCTTGTGGGACTCCCATAATGTGAATGTTGATCGGCTTGATGGTGTCCCAGAAATCCCGTAGGCTCTGCTTACTTTTCTTCAGTCTTTTTTCCCCCAATCTTTTTTCTGTTTCTTAGACTTGATAATTTCCATTTTCCTGTCTTCAAGTTTGGTCACTCTTTCTTTTCTGTCTGTTCAAATCTACCTTTGAATCCTGTAGTGAATTTTTCATTCCATACTTTTCAGCTTCAGAATTTCTTGTAGGTTTTAGATCTCTTTATTGATATTTCCATTTTTTTCATACCTCATTTTTTGCATTTTCCACATTGTACTTTAATTCTTTTTAAATTCTTTTAACATCTTTAAGACAGTTGTTTTAAAGACTGCCTAGTAGGTTTGCCATCAGTTCTTTTTTTTTTTTACATTTTTATTGATTCATAATCATTTTACAGTGTTGTGTCAAATTCCAGTGTTCAGTACAATTTTTCAGTCATACATGGACATATACACACTCATTGTCACATTTTTTTCTCTGTGATTTATCATAACATTTTGTGTATATTTCCCTGTGCTATACAGTGTAATCTTGTTTATCTGTTCTACAATTTTGAAATCCCAGTCTATCCCTTCCCACCCTCTACCCCGCCCCCCCCCCCCGGTAACCACAAGTCTGTATTCTCTGTCCATGAGTCCATTTCTGTCCTGTATTTATGCTTTGTTTTTGTTTGTTTGTTTCTGTTTTTTAGATTCCACATATGAGCGATCTCATATGGTATTTTTCTTTCTCTTTCTGGCTTACTTCACTTAGAATGACATTCTCTAGGAGCATCCATGTTGCTGCAAATGGCATTATGTTGTCGGTTTTTATGGCTAAGTAGTATTCCATTGTATAAATATACCACATCTTCTTTATCCAGTCACCTGTTGATGGACATTTAGGTTGTTTCCATGTTTTGGCTATTGTAAATAGTGCTGCTATGAACATTGGGGTACAGGTGTCATCCTGAAGTAGAGTTCCTTCTGGGTACAAGCCCAGCAGTGGGATTCCTGGGTCATATGGTAAGTCTATTCCTAGTCTTTTGAGGAATCTCCACACTGTTTTCCATGGTGGCTGCACCAAACTGCATTCCCACCAGCAGTGTAGGAGGGTTCCCCTTTCTCCACAGCCTCTCCAGCATTTGTCATTTTTGGATTTTTGAATGATGGCCATTCTGACTGGTGTGAGGTGATACCTCATTGTTGTTTTGATTTGCATTTCTCTGATAATTAGTGATATTGAACATTTTTTCATGTGTTTTTTGATCATTTGTATGTCTTCCTTGGAGAATTGCTTGTTTAGGTCTTCTGCCCATTTTTGGATTGGGTTGTTTATTTTTTTCTTATTGAGTCGTATGAGCTGCTTATATATTCTGGAGATCAAGCCTTTGTCGGTTTCACTTGCAAAAATTTTCTCCCATTCCGTAGGTTTTCTTCTTGTTTTATCTCTGGTTTCCTTTGCTGTGCAGAAGCTTGTAAGTTTCATTAGGTCCCATTTGTTTATTCTTGCTTTTATTTCTTCTAGGAGAAAATTTTTGAAATGTATGTCAGATAATGTTTTGCCTATGTTTTCCTCTAGGAGGTTTATTGTATCTTGTCTTATGTTTAAGTCTTTAATCCATTTTGAGTTGATTTTTGTATATGGTGTAAGGGTGTGTTCTAGCTTCATTGTTTTACATGCTGCTGTCCAGTTTTCCCAACACCATTTACTGAAGAGACTGTCTTTATTCCATTGTATATTCTTGCCTCCTTTGTCGAAGATGAGTTGACCAAAAGTTTGTGGGTTCATTTCTGGGCTCTCTATTCTGTTCCATTGGTCTATATGTCTGTTTTGGTACCAATACCATGCTGTCTTGATGACTGTAGCTCTATAGTATTGTCTGAAGTCTGGGAGAGTTATTCCTCCAGCCTCATTCTTTCTCTTCAGTAATGCTTTAGCAATTCTAGGTCTTTGATGGTTCCATATAAATTTTATTATGATTTGTTCTAGTTCTGTGAAATATGTCCTGGGTAATTGGATAGGGATTGCATTAAATCTGTAGATTGCCTTGGGCAGTGTGACCATTTTAACAATATTGATTCTTCCAATCCAAGAGCATGGAATATCTTCCCATTTTTTAAAGTCTTCTTTAATTTCCTTCATCAATGGTTTATAGTTTTCTGTGTATAATTCTTTCGCCTCCTTGGTTAAATTTATTCCCAGATATTTTATTACTTTGGGTGCTATTTTAAAGGGGATTGTTTCTTTACTTTCTTTTTCTGTTGATTTATCGTTAGTGCCATCAGTTCTTTTTAAGGGACAATTTCTGTTGATTTTTTTCCTTTTGAATTGACCACACTTTCCCATTTCTTTGTATGCCTTCTGATTTTTTGTTGAAAACTGGATATTTGAATCTAATAATGTGGTAATTCTGGAAATCAGAATTTCCCCCTTCATCAGAGTTTGCTGCTTTTTGTTATTGTTTTGACTTTGGTTTTATGTTTATTTTTTATTGTTATAGTCTCTCTTTTTTCCAAGCATCAATCAAATGTGTAAATTTAAGATCTTCTCAGGTCTTTTCTGAGCCTACGCTTTCTCCTGGACGTCACTTTCTAATTTCTCCCTTATATGCAGTTGCTTTTGAATGTCCTAGTCTTTAATGTTTGGCTCCCAAAAAGGGAAAAAATAAAGAAAATGAGGGAGAGAAAGAAAGGGTGTTTGGCCTTTAAATGTTCTGCAAGTCACTTTAGCCAGAGGGAGAGTGACTTGCAACAATAGGGGCACATACAATAACAATGGCCAACATCCTCTTTGTCTGCACTTCTGTGCTAAAATCAGCAATTAGTGATCAGAGCACAAATCTCCTATATTTGGAGGGCAGGGTCCTTTTTGCTCACCTTGGTTTCTGCAAACTGTGTGCAAGCTGCTTCTGAAACACATGCACAGCTACTTGCCATGGGGCTGGGGGTGGTTGTGTGTGGGTAGCTAGTACTGGGCTAAGAGCTGATATTGACTAAAATTAACCACAGTTTACTATCCAAGAGTTTCCCCCTGCAAGTTACAAGCCTTCACTAGACTCTAAAATTTCAAAATATTTATATCAGATTGATATTGCCAGTGCAATAGTTACCTAGCTGGGGAGACAGGTTCCTGTTGCTTCTTACTCTGCCATCTTCCCAGAATCTACTCCTATTATGGTGTCTTTTGATACATTAAAATTCTTAATTTTAATGTAAACAAGTTTATCAATCTTTTCCATTAATGTCTTTTTATACCATAGCAACAAAAAGTATACAATAGCTAGAAATAAATCACATACACACATATATATTTCTTAAAATACATTTTCTTACTGAGTGTTGCTGGTATATGCAATTGACTTGTGTTTCCTATATGTCTTGTATATTTTTTATTCACTTTTTTAAACTGCCTTCTTTTGTGTTAGATAATTTCTGGTGTACCATTTTGATTTCCTTCTCATTTCTTTTGCTATGTATTTTAAAGTTATTTTCTTAGTGATTTCCCAGGGGTTACATTTAACATCTTAATTTGTAACAATTTAGATGAATTAATACCAATTTAGTGGGGAGGGTAAAGCTTAGTGGTAGAGTGCATGCCCAGCAGGCATGAGGTCCTGAGTTCAATCCCCAGTATTTCCATTTAAAAACAAACAAACAAACAAACTTAGTTATCACCCCTCAAAGAAAAACCCAACAACAAGAAGAATTTAAAAAAAAAAAAAGCTGGAGGTTCACCTTGCAGTTGAGCCATCCTCTAAAAGAAATAACTTACTTTCAATTACATAGAAAAGCTTTTCTACTATGTAACTCAGTCTTCTCCTCTTATGTTGTTACTGTCACAGATTACATGTTTTTATATTGTGTGACCATCAACATAGATTTATAATTTTTTGTGTAGTTTTTTTAATCATGTAAGGGGGAAAAGGAATTATAACCAAAAATATATTAATATTGACTTTTGTATTTTCCTACATAGTTACCTTTACTGTTGTTCTTTTTAACATTGTATGAATTTTAGTTACCATCTAGTGTCCTTTCATTTCAGCCTGAAGGAATCCCTTTAGCATTTTTGGTAGCGCATGTCCTCCAGTGGTGAACTATTTTATTTTTTGTTTATTAGAGAATGTCTCAATTTCTCCTTCACTTTTACTGGATATAGAGTTCATGGTTGATAGACTTTTTCTTTCAGTGCTCTCAGTATGTCATTCCACTGCCTCCTGGCCTTCATGGTTTCTGATGAGAAATCAGCTGTAAATCTCGCTAGTGTACCTTTGTATGTGTTAAGTCACTTCTCTCTCACTGCTTTCAAGGTTCTTTCCTTTTGTCTTCTGACAACGTGTCTCAGCGTGGATTTCTTTGATTTTATCCTGCCTGAAGTTTGTTCACATTCTTGAATGTATAGATAAATATCTTCCATCAAATTTGGGACATTTTCAGCTATTATTTCTTCAAGTATTCTCTCTGCCCCTTTCTATCTTCCCCTTCTAAGATTCCCATTATATATATGTTGGTATGCTTGAAGGGCTCCCATAGGTCTCTGGGCTTTCTTCATTTTTCTTCAGTCTTTTTTCTTTATGACAGCCTACATAATCCCAATTGACCTGTCTTTAAGTTCACCAAGTCATTTTGCTGCCTGTTTAAGTCTGATGTTGCACTTTTCTAGTGAATTTTTTATTTCAGTTGTATTCAACTCTAATTTCTATTTGGTTCTCTTTGGGAATTGTTTCCCATTTCCATCTCTTTATTGATATTCACTGTTTGGTGAGACATTGGTCTTATGGTTTTGTTTTGTTTAAATTTTTGTCTATGGTTTGTTTTAGCTTTTTGAGCATATGAAAAATAGTTGATACAGTTTGTCTCGTAAGTCTAGTGTCTGAGCATTCTCAGAGATAGCTTCTCTTAATTACTTTTTTTCCTGTATATGGGCCATAAGTTTTTATTTCTTTGCATGCTAATAATTTTTAAAAATTTTTAATTGAAGTATAGTCATTTTACTATGTTGTGTCAATTTCTGCTATACAGCAGAATGCTTCAGTCATACTTAAATACACATATATTTGTTTTCATATTTTTCACCATAAACTACTACAAGATATCAAATATAGTTCCTGAGCTACACAGCATAAACTTGTTTATCTGTTTTATATATACCAGTCAGTATTTGCAAATCTCAAACTCCCAATTTATCCCTTCCTACCCTCTTCCCTCCAGTAACCATAAATTTGTTTTCTATTTCTGTGAGTCTGTTTCCGTTTTATAAATAAATTCGTCTTTTTTTTTCTTTTTTAGATTCCACATATGAGTGATATCATATGGCATTTTTCTTTCTCTTTCTGGCTTACTTCACTTAGTGATATTCTGCAGGGCCATCCATGTTCCTGTGAATGACATTATTTTATTATTTTCTATGGCTGAGTAGTATTCCATTTTATAAATATACCACAACTTCTTTACCCGGTCATCTGTCAGTGGACATTTAGGTTGCTTGCATGTCTTGGCTTTTGTATGTAGTGCTGCTATGAACATTGGAGTGTATGTATCTTTTTAAATTAGAGTTCCCTCTGGATATATGACCAAGAGTGGGATTGTTGGATCATATGATAGGGCTAGTTCTAGTTTTTTGAGAAATCTCCATACTGTTTTCCATAATGGCTGCCCCAAACTACATTCCCACCAGCAGTATAGGAGGGTTCCCTTTTCTCCACATCCTCTCCAGTATTTATCATTTGTGGACTTTTGAATGATGGCTATTCTGGCTGGTGTGAGTTGATACCTCATTGTAGTTTTGATTTGCATTTCTCTGATAATTAGCAGTATTAAGCATTTTTTCATATAATCAGATTTTTTTAAGTTAAATTGTATGCGCTGTTTATATGTGTGGATATTAACCCCTGTGAGTCAGAACACTTGCAAATATCTTCTCCCATTTAGTAGGCTATCTTTTGGTTTTGTTGATGATTTCCTTTTCTTTGCAAAAGCTTTTTAAGTTTAATTAGATCCCATTTGTTTATTTTTGCTTTTATTTTCTTTGTTTTATGAGACAGATTTAAAAAAAAATATTGCTACAACTTATGTCAAAGAGTGTTCTGCATGTTTTCCTCTAGAAGTCTTATATTTTCTGGCCTTTAATTTAAATCTTTAATCCATTTTTAGTATTTTTTAAAATATGGTGTTAGAGAATGTTCTAATTTCATTCTTTTACATGTAGCTGTCCAGTTTTCCTAGCACCACTTATTGAAGAGGCTGTCTTTTCTTCATTGTATATTCTTGCCTCCTTTGCTGTAGATTAATTGACTATAATGAACGGGTTTAAGGAATTTCTAGTTTCCATTGATATAAATTGAAGGGCAAACCCAAAGAAATCTTCAAAGCAATAGGAGTGCAAAATTATACATTTTTATGATTTTAACGAAACCTTATGGTTATCTTGCCCACACCTAATTTGATTAACAATTGTTTAGTACTTTATCTTTATTGAGTCACTGACTTCAATTTAATTTTTTTATAGAAGCTTTCTTTCTTGTACTTATATCCCACTGATTGACATGTTTTGTCATACTACATAATTATAGTACAACTGTGATTAATATAATCAGACTTGGGCATAAGCTCATCTGACTCATTGTAAATATGCAGCCCTAAGTAATGTGAGTGGAAAGGTGTGGTTATACTAGAGAACAACCATCTAGATGGAAGCATTTGTTATGTCATTGGCATTAGTCATATTGTACAGAGGCAGTGGAGAGAATTAATCCGTGATTGATTGGTAGAAGTCATTTAAGAGCATCTGTATTAATAATCACCTTTACAACTCTGCAAGGAGGTAATACCTCCATTTAAGAAGGGAGTCCTGATTTGCCCAGGATCCCACTTTTAGCTTATTACTGAGCCAAACCTAGGACCTAGGTCTGGATTATTCCAACCACAGTCATTTCATAAATCTGTGAGACCTCTCTTTTTAATGTATGTGTTTTAATTAAGTTTTATTCATTTATTGTTCATGCCTCATGATTTAGTATATAGGCCTCTTCAAAAAGAAATATTGTTTCTGGCTCTCTTAATTATTTTGTTCATGAAGATTATTAGGCAATAACCACATACTATTTTCTCCATAGTGTCAGTTTTTGCTTTATCTGGATGTTCTCTCACCTTTGTGTTCAGGTTAGCTTGTCTCTGAACAAATATTCTCTTTCTAATTCTTAAGAAGTACACTCCATCCCTACCCAGGAGCTTAGATTCTAATCCATTATTTAGAAAGCAAAATCTTATTAATCAGAGATGTGTTACCATTTGTTCTTTTCTTATTTCTTCCTTTCTTCTCTAAAGCTACAGCCCATGCCTCCAACTCTCCTGATTTCTTCTCCACAACTAACTTATACTTAGTGATGCTTCTTTTCTTTTAATGGTACCATTCATTCCTACATGAATCAGCACAAGTGAGACACAGGTTTGATGAGCCTTTCACATTTTATAAGTAGATAAGTACATCTACTGATTAGCCCCATCCATTGCGTATACATTCTCACAGAAGTTAGCACCACCGCTGCCACCACCACTTCTCTTACCTCCCAGGTGCTTCACAAGTCCCTGTTATCAGTTTCTGTTTTCTTTCCAAAAGGCCTAGTCCAAGTACTGGAACAAGTATGGTTGCTATATAGAGCTTCAGTGGTGCAGAAGTAGTATAAGTCTGACACACTTCCTTGTCAAGTCAGTCTTCTGATTTTCATACTTCTTGGTGCTATGTTGTATTTTTTTAAACATTTTTTATTGAGTTATAGTCATTTTATAATGTTGTGTCAAATTCCAGTGTAGAGCACAATTTTTCATTTATACATGAACATACATATATTCATTGTCACATTATTTTTTCGCTGTGAGCTACCACAAGATCTTGTATATATTTCCCTGTGCTATACAGTATAATCTTGTTTATCTATTCTACATTTTGAAATCCCAGTCTGTCCCTTCCTACTCCCCGCCCCCGTGGCAACTACAAGTTTGCATTCTATGTCTATGAGTCTGTTTCTTTTTTGTATTTATGTTTTTTGTTTCTGTTTTTGTTTTAGATCTCACATATGAATGATCTCATATGCTATTTTTCTTTCTGTTTCTGGCTTACTTCACTTAGAATGACATTCTCCAGGAACATCCATGTTGCTGCAAATGGCATTATGTTGTCATTGTTTATAGCTGAATAGTATTCCATTCTATAAATATACCACATCTTCTTTATCCAGTCATCTGTTGATGGACATTTAGGCTGTTTCCGTGTCTTGGCTATAGTAAATAGTGCTGCTATGAACATTGGGGTGCAGGTGTCATTTTGAAGTAGAGTTCCTTCTGAATATATGACCAGGAGCAGAATTCCTGGGTCATATGGTAAGTTTATCCCTAGTCTTTTGAGGAATCTCCATACAGTTTTCCACAGTGGCTGCACCAGCCTCTCCAGCATTTGTCGTTTGTGGAACTATGTTGTATTTTTAATTGGAATTCCAGTCCTTGGGAGACTCCTTTGACTAATTTGTTTAGCAAACTGTTTTAATAAATTGCCTATCTCTCAGACTCTAATAGTTTGTTCTTAAGCCGCCTCATTCTTTCATGATCCATATTAAATTCTCTGCAGACATTGTGAGTTTTCATCATTGGCAGGTTTCTACTATTCTTTCTCTAAGTAGCTATCAGATTGTAATCCACTTAAAAAGCATAGGAATCCTTAAGGAGTATTAGAGAAGCCCTCATCTTTTCCACTTTCTAACCTCTGTTATAGGGACAGATTAGTTTATTGGTTAAGACCCCGAGCTGAACTTTGAGGCAATTGATTTAGCAAAGCTCTCTCCAAACCCTTGCCTTGCACAGGGTTCTGTGTATCAACAAATGGCTGTTTCATCCTTTCAATTGTTCAGGCAAAAATCTGTGCACTCATACTTGATTGTTACCTTTTTCCTCATAGTCTAACCAATTTGTTTTCAAATCCTGCTTGTCTTTCCTTCAAAATATGTGCAGAATGTGATCATTCTTCCCTACCTCTACCCTATGACAAATCAATTAATTACAGGAGGAGATCCTTGTGTCCAGCAGCCTACCTGAGTTATGGGTCACCCTGGTCTTCCCATTGCTCATATAAAGCTTTGGCATAAAGTCCGATTAGGGAAATAGGTCCTGCTCCACACCACCTTCTCTCACTTTCTGTTGTGGTTCTATCTTGCTTTGATCCAGAGAGAGAGAGAACAAGAGAAAAGTCTCAAGACACTATTAGGTTAGAGATAGTAGGAGCCAAGTCCCAAGAGTTGCTTCTATGAAAAGGACTTGACCCTTGTCAGCTGGATATCTCTGTGTTTATGCACATGTGAGAATTTGAAGATGAGAGGAGGAAGAGAAAGAGAGAAGGGAAGTGTTTTTGTTAAATTCTGTATTTAAATGGAGAGGCAGTTTTGTATAATGTTTAAAGAGTATGGAATCTAGAGCCAGTCAGCCTTGGTCTCAATCCTGCCAGTAGGCGTGTGACCCAGGGCAAATTCTCTCTCTCTCTCTCTCTCTCTTTTTTTTTTTTCCAGTTTTACTGAGAAATAGTTCACAGACATCCCTGTGTAAATTTAAAGTATACAGCATAATGGTTTGATTTATATAAATTGTGAAATAATTACCACAGTATGGTTAGTTAACATCCATCAACTTATATAGATAGAATAAAAATAAAAGAAACAAGTTTTCTCCTTGTGATGAGAACTCTTAGGATCTACTCTCTTAACAATTTTCCTATATACCATACCTCAGTGTTAACTATAGTCATCATGTTGTGTATTAAACCCCCAGTACTTAATTATCTAATAACTGGAAGTTTGTACCTTTCGACCACCTTCCTCCAATTCTGCTTACCCCACCCCCAGCTTCTGGTACAAATCTAATCTATTTTTCTATGAGTTTTTTTTTTAGCATGTTTTCTTTTAGATTCCACATGTAAGTGAGATCTAACAGTATTTATCTTTCTCTTTCTGACTGATTTCACTTACCATAATACCTTCAAGTTTCATCCATGTTGTTGCAAATGGTAGAATGTCCACATTTTTTATGGCTGAATGATATTCAATTGTATGTGTGAGATTATCTATCTATCTACCTATCTATCTATCTCACAATTTCTTTATCCATTTATCTGTTGATGGACACTTGTTTCCATGTTTTGGCTATTGCAGATAATGCTGCTATTAACATGGGGTACAGATATCTTTCTGAGGTAGTGTTTTTATTTCCTTTGGATATATTCCCAGAAGTGGAATTGCTGACTCATATGGTAGTTCTGTTTTTAATTTTTTGAGGAACTTGCATACTGTTTTCTATTGTGGCTGGGAGAATTCTTCAACTTCTCTTTATTTCAGTTGCCTTTTTGAGATGGGGGTAAAACTAGCATTTGCCTTACCACATGTGGTCATTGTGAACACTTGGTAAGTTAGTATATTGTAGAGCAATAGTTAGTGTGCATTAGTAGTTGTATTTTTTTTAAGTTGTATTAATTTTCAAAGTAGCATTGTGGACTTTAGAATTCCTGGTGGCATAGGGAGCTATAAACATTTTTCTGATGATATCTAGTACCCCATTTCCATAGATTAGGGCTTTTTCCTTGTGCAGTAGAGAGCTGTTTAAAGGGACATTGGCTGTATACATCTATCAAAATTCATCAAATTGTACATTTGAAATATGTGTAGTTTACTGTACGGGAACCATACCGTAATAAAGGTGTTAAAAAGAGGGGAGAGGGGACCAAGTGATACATGTTAAATGCATTCAGCTCCACAGAGTCACCAGTCCTGGAGTGAGTTTTAAGTCTTCAGTATTTTATCATTTAGTCCAATAAATAAAGCAACAACAAACTCGACCCATTATTTTCCTCCTTTCCCTGAAACAGAATGGTTCATGTTTGGGTGAAGACAGTGGAGTTTGGTTTTAGGATGACAGACAAGTCTGCAGTGTGAATTTCCTAACAGTGATGGCACGTTAGACTTCAACTAGACCTTTCATCAGAATCAGAACTGACTGTGAAAAGAGTCACTACAAAGTTAGCATTCTTTACTCCATATCCTTTTTTAAAAAATATATTTTTATTGAAGTATAGTCAGTTTACAATGTTGTGTCAATTTCTGGTGTATAGATAGCACAATACTTCAGTCGTATTGGGACATACATATATTCATTTTCATATTCTTTTTAACCATAAGTTACTATAAGATATCTCCCTGTGCTATATAGTATAAACCTCTTGTTTCTCCTTATCGTTTTTATAGAAGCCACATCTTAATTGCTTCTCAGTAATTTACTGTTCCTTAATGGTTTTTTTTCTTTTTCAAAAAATTCAAATTTATTTTTAGTTGAAGTATGGTTGATTTACAACCTTAATGTTCTTTCTAAACCAACATCCAAGAAGATATGTAAACAAGGGCAACAGCAATTAAATGACGAAGAACAAGACCTTCAGGACTCCTACCTATTGAAAGTAGCCTAGCAGCATGGGATGGAATAAACCAGGCCAGAGGCTAGGGTAGTTTTAATAATCTCTGTGTTTCTGTGTTTGTTTGCTTGTTTAATTGTTTTCCTATTTCTCTGTCCTGGTTTTGTTTTTCCCTCAGCTGTATCTATTGTCCTCCCCCACTGTATTTTACTGTTTTCATCTGTATCTTGTGAAAGAAAATGTAACTAAACCTTTAGATTCTAAATTAGAAAATATCCTAAATCCTTTTTCTCTCGGGATCAAAGATTGCCTTCAATCAAGGGGCACTGTGTACTTTTCCTGTGCTTGATGAAAGCACGATTGCTTTTTTGTATGGGATGAGTCTTCACTGTAGAACAGTCTCCGGCATTGCAGGATGGTTAACATCCTTGGCCTCAGTACCAAGTGCCAGCCATTGAGACCACCAGAAATGCCTTCACACATTTCCAAACACCCTATAAGGTAGTGGTAGAGCCTCTGGTTTAGAACCACTGCTAGCTAGGCAGTTGGAAGCATTATCACCTCAATACTGGCCTTGGCTCCTCATCATCAACTGTTCTTTATAATTTGATGGGGCAACTTAATTGCCAAAAGTTTTTTTTTAATTGAAGTGTAGTTAATTTACAATATTGTGTTAGTTTCTGGTGTATAACAAAGTGATTTAGTTCTCTTTCTTTCTCCCCCCCCCCCCGTGTGTGTGTGTGTGTGTGTGTGTGTGTGTGTATATACATACATATATATATATATATGTATATTCCTTTTCAGATTCTTTTCCATTATAGTTTATTACAAAATATTGAATATAGTTCCCTGTGCTATACAGTAGGACCTGGTTGTTTGTTTATTTTATATATAGTACTGTGTATCTGCTAATCCCAAACTCCTAATTTGTCCCTCCCATTTCTTTCCCTTTTGGTAAACATAAATTTGGTTTCTATGTCTGTGAGTCTGTTTCTGCTTTGTAAATAAATTCCTTTGTATCACATTTTAGATTCCACATATAAACAATATCATATTGGGGGGAGTGTATAGCTCAAGTGGTAGAGCACATGCTTAGCATACACAGGGTGGTGGGTTCAATCCCCAGTACCTCCTCTAAAAATGAATAAATATTAAAACCTAATTATCGCCCCCATTTTTTTAATTTAAAAAAAAACAGTATCATATAATATTTGTCTTTCTCTCTCTAACTTCACTTAGTATGATCATCTCTAGGTCCATCCATTTTGCTGCAAATGTTAATTGCCAAAATTTTTACGTCTAGAGAAGTCCTAGCTATTTGAGCCACTAAAACTGTGCCATTTAGACTATACCTGTCACTTTTCACTTTTCAAAATTCAAAATGTTAGGAAAACCAAGATGTTTATTGGTAGGTTTTCTATACATAAATAAAAAATTTTACATATATATAAATACTGGGTTTTCACAAAGTTATTGGTTTATGAAATAAGTATGTGAAAATGAGTTGTAACTTTCTCAAAGTGTACTCATTTTAGAGAAATAAAGTATATCTCTTTTAAAAAGTGATTTTAAAATATAGTACAAAGTACACACACACTCTCGTACTAACAATCTGTAAACCTAAAACTGAGTATAATGTTTTAGTTTGTTGCTGTTATACAAGTAATTAAGTTATGAATTTCTTAATTCTTTTATATTTCAGAGAAAGGGATTTGAACAAAACTGGGCACAGACTCAACAAAACCAAACAGAAAAGAAACAGAAGAAGAAATAAAAAGAAGAGCAGTCATAGTAAAATCATGGATGAAAACTCATTTGAAACCTTAAGTTATCTTACATCAGAAGATCAGGACCCATCTCAGAGTGAAGAGGAAGACTTAGAAGAGACCAAAAGAGAAGCAGAATGTTCCTTCACTGGAGGTCTGAGACGTGAAGTAGGACATTTCAGAAATGGCCAGAAAGATGAAAGACAGGAAAACATAAATTCTGAAAACACTTTGCCAAAAGTTATGTCTGTAGTTGAGTTGGACGATACAGCAAAGAATTACCTGCCTAAGAAAGCTGATGACTTGTTTCTAAGTTTGTCATTGATGCCCGATGAAAGCTCTGTTTCCTGTCCAAAAGAGACTCAAAATCTTTCCTGTGAAGCAAGTGATGACTGCTCTGGCACAAAGGTAGAAAAGCATACTGGAAATAGAGAGATCACGGCATCAGACGTCCAGGACCGATTTGTTGAAACCCCACACTCACTTATGCAGAAGAGAGAGGTGGTAGATAAGAGTCTTCTGAATGAAACAATTCTGTGCGATCAACATGGATCTCGAACTTCAGATAAAGTTTTACCAAAGGAACAAGGAGTAAATACAACTAGAAACAATTACTGGGCTTTTTTCTCAAATGATTTATCTGATGAAGAATTACAACTGGGCTCTGAAAGACAACCCTATTGTGATAGCTGGCCTGAGGGACCTCATAAGTTTATATGTGAGCAGAGACCAAAGAAAGATAGATGGCGAAAGGTAGCCTGTCCTGACAGCAAGGGGCAATTGATTAAATTGATCTCCACTTCTGAAGGAGCATCAGGACCAGGAAGCAGTCCAGAAGCATTGATAGCAGAGAAGCAATTGATAGAAAATGAAGATTTGTCACCTCCAACTGAGAATATAGATCCTGTCATAGAAACAGAGACAAACATCTTTAGAAGCTGCTTCCTTAAGCTGGATATCATGAAGAGTGCCTTTCACTCCACAAATAAAAAAAGGAGGCAGAAGAGGATTTTCAGTTTGGCACCGAACTTTAACTTACTGGGACAGATACATATCAGTGTAAAAGAAAGGGGGCAGTACAGCTTGTTAACAGAAAGCCATGGATTAAAAATTACTTTGAAAGAAGAAAATGATAGAATTTCAGAAATAAATAATGAAGAAGAGATTAAGAAAAAACTTACGACCTTCAGTCATCATCCATCATGGTTTTACTTTGATATTGTCAAAGATACTCCTCTAAATGTTGGTAGACAATTTTATTCTCATTACCTGCCATTTACCAGACTAAGGCACTCAGTATATTTTTACAAAAACCCCGTTACTTCTCTTATGCCCCAATATACATCTAGCTTTTGGAAGATACCTTTTACAAGCAAGAAACCATTATTGACTTTCAGCTCTCAGACAAGAGTAGGTGATAAACTAAATGATGTAAGGGTTACTTCAGAAATTTTAAGTAGCCACCCTGATACGTTGTACTCTTTTAGTGTCACTTCTGATGTTCACTATTTAACTGAAAGTTTTGGTAAAAAGCTGAAGACGTGGGAAGAACCTAAGTCATTACAGTTCTTACAAACTGAGGATAACCAAGATTTAACAAGCCCTGACTGCTTTGATTCCCTTGAGCTACCACTATCACAAAGGTTTGCCTTTCAACTAGTAAAGCTTTTTGGATCTCCTGGAGTTCCAGTGGGTAAATTGTGTTTATTTGCTACAAATAAAAAGTCTGATTTAACGTATGTTCATAATTTTTGAGGTGTTTCTACCTCGTGTTAGTGATTTCATGCAGTTAATTGATCTTGTGATGCTTTTCAGTGGATGGGAGGACTCAGCAAATGGTACTTGATGAAGTCATGCCTCCCAGCCCCTGCCTCCACAACCAGCAGTCTGAAATGTCTTTGAGCACATTGAATATGTGGACTCACAGTTTAAATAGTGGGACGAATGAAGAATGAGACAGGCAGTGGTTATGTAACAAATAGAGATGGACTGCTTTTGTAAAAAAAAATCTTTCTGCTTTCTACATTTTCCTTATTTGGCACATGGCTTTTAGGAAGGAATCTGACTGGCTGACTTGAAAGCTTCTTTGGGGCTCTTAAGATTGTTGTTTTTGGAAGTGAAAAATCCACCTGTGAATTTAAAAAGTGAAAAAATTTAAAAAATAATTCTAAGTAAAATTCTAAGTAAATTTCTTCTAAATAATATGCCTATTTAAGATGCTAAATATCTTAAAGAGGAAGTGGAACACATATCCCAGCCTTTCCTTATCTGTAAGTCAATTGCATGTGTTGATGATTTCATGCAATTGCATTGTGTCTCCTTCTTTGGGGACAGAAGCTCTAAGAGCCAAGAAGTGAAGCTCTAAGAGCCAAGGAGTAAAGCTCTAGTCCTAACATCCTGTATCTTCCTGATTTATGTATATATTTTTCTGTAACTACCAGGGACCCTAGGCTTCTCTAACAGCTTCTCTTCCAGAGTTTTTTTTACTTTGTTCCTAAACTTCTTCCGTTACGGGCAAACTTGGTCCACTTAGCTCTGACCCAAGATTGGCTAAGTCTCAGGGTCAGGGGAGTCACAGCTATCAACCTGCTATGTCATCATGTTTATCATTTTTGTAAACTTTGTGAATAATCACATCTTAACTGTTTGCTGCGATTTTCCATCCTTCTACATGCAATGAAGAAACATACCAATTAAAAAAAATTAAAATGGACTTGCTTTGAAGAATTTAACAAGATAATGGAAGTCATTTTAGGACAGGGATCTTTGTCCAAAATCCATATTCTGAAATTGTAGGAAACTTTTTGTGTCATTTATGCCATTTTGCTAGGGAGAAAATCCATAGATTTTATCAGCTCAGGGATGTCCATGACCCCAAAATATTAACAACCACTGCCTTACATCACCACTAGAAAGCATGAAGTCACTAATGGGAAAGGATTCTAAACCTCCTCCCTTGAATGCACAACACCATAATAATCAACAATAATAGTCCAGCATCCATTAATTAGGCTTTAGAAAGCGTTTTAGAGGAAATAGACCTCATTCATCAAATAGTTTACCTTCTAAATAGGGAGACAAGACTAACAGAAAAAATTATTGCACATGGAAAATATAAATGACAATCATGAATATTTTATGAATGAGGTTAGCCATGCTAAAGGAATTGTTGAAAATATAGGGTTATATAGTTTTATGTAGGATGGCTCCAAATGGAAATGAATTATAACCAGTGCTTATATAAATGTGGCTTAGAAGAAAAAGAGGGAAAGAATTTCACATTTGGAAGCAGTGTGTGCTTAAAAAAGGAGAGGAGAAAACTAAGTGGAGGCTGTAAACCAATTTGGCTAGATTGGACAAGTGAAGCTCTGGTAAATCTATGGCCTTGTAAATAAGACAGGGAACTTGAATGAATTCTAGTTATAGAAACTTTGCAAACACAGTGAGGTGATAAAGTAGAGTCATACATAGACCTGAAGAAACCAAACTACCTATGTTGCTAAAGATATGTGAGTATAGGAAAGATATTTTGTATGGTTTGTATGGCTGATGTGTATAGATCAATGTGTAGACTTGCTTATGAGCATCGTAATTGTATGTAAGCATTTCTCCCCCAGACACTAATATGGAAGAAGTAATTTGCAAAACTAAACTTGCTGTAGTTGCAGTGTTTATACATGTCACAGGAAGGGATGACTACCTGTATTCTATGCCCTGTGGCAGTACCACTTGAAGCCACTGATGTGTATATATATGTATTTACTTACTTGAGAATATCAACTATGATACACATCACTTTACATATACACATAAGCATTTTTATTGAGTCTGGATAGTAATAGAGGTCTGAGACAAACAACTCCTGCCTTAACTGTCACTGAAATATCTTCAAAACCAGGCTTTTATCATTATGGTGGTCTTGATATCATGTTTGCATATCTTAACAGTTAAGGTAAAAAACTGTATGACATTATAAATGAAATTTATTCTCTGTTTTTTCACAGAATCTTTGTTGCCTTTTGACTGTGTGGTTCCCCTTGACTGGAAGACACTGAAGATGATCTATTTGCAATGGAAAACATCAGTAGAGGTACATTCTTATCTCTTTCAAAGAAGACCTTCTCTAACTGGTTTCTTTGTTTTAAAATTTTTTTAAAAATTTAATATGATTTTTAAAAGGTTACATTTCATTGAAAGCTATTACAAAATACTGATATTCCCTATGTTGTGTATAACATCCTTGAGCTTATCTTAGACCCAGTGGTTTGTACCTTCCACTTCCCCACTCCTATATTGCCCCTCCTGGCCACTAATGACCACTAGTTTGTTCTCTGTATCTGTGGATCTGCTTCTTTTTTGCTTTATTCACTAGTTTTGTTGCTTTTTTAGATTCCACATATAAGTGATGTCATACACTATTTCTTTATCTGACTTACTCCATGCAGCATAATGCCCTCTAACTGGTTTCTTAAGAAAAAAGAATTGGAGAAAACTTGTTCATCAAATGTAACATGAAGGGCTACATCTCATATTAAATTAGAGAAAAGAATGTATGTAGCTGGTGGATAATACATACATGTTTCTTTCAATTAGTCTCAAAGAGAAAGTTGTGTTTAATTCCCTAACTTTGTTATAGTGTAAGCTAGTATAAGCGCCCACTGTGGTGACTTTTAGGAGAGTCATTTATTCTCCTTTACATCTTTCTCCTGTCCAGTCCTCAGTCTTATTTTGTAGAGTAACAGCTTCAGATTAGACACATATTTACTTGACTTGGAAGCTCCTCCTTATTGGTATGTTCTGGTGGTCTATGAATGTTCTGACAGGCTATTAATTTTCCAGTTAGCTGGAGGAGGACTGGCTGGGAAAGTTAGAAAGGTAACAGAAACTCTGGAAAAGCCAGTACTCTATATAACCTAATGAGGAAAGAGCGGCTGGGATTTTTTGTAACATTAGTTCATAGTGATTTAAATGTGCAATGTTAGGGGTCCATTTTGAAATAAGTAGTAAAGTTAAGGTTTAGTGAAACATTATAGAATTATATAGTTCAGGAAAGTAGGTATTTCTTAACTGTTCATATAAGCACAGCTGTGGGAAAAGTAGATTTGTTTGTGTGCCCAGGTAGTAAAACCAAATCCTTTTTTTAAAACTTCTTATTTTTCCTTGTTCCCATGGAGATCTTATTTTACCTAAGCACACACACACACACACACACACTTCAGTATTTTAACTGTTTAAATTGACGTTTGTGGCTATCATGTTTCTTTTCTCATTTTGGGAGTGTCCCTACATGAGTTAAATGATGTTGCAAACCTAACCCCAATGCCAAATATTAATCGTTATTATATGTATTTTAATTATAATTTCTAGAAAAGACAGAAGAAGATTTGTTTAAAAAAATGAGAATTCCTTGAACTGTAAGTACAGCTTATTCTGGAGACCACTATATGATCAGAAGAAAATGGATGTTGACATTATTTGTTTCTAATAGCTCATATGTACTACAATTGAAGAGTCAATATAAAAAACTTGTAGTCTGTTACCATGGCAACCCTGTGTGCTATTGCACATGTAATGTTTTTATTTCCTTTAAATGTAGATCTTTTTGTGAAATACAACAAAGCTCAGAATGTTGCTACCAAATTTATTTCCCGACTTTATTGGTTAGAATGTATTTTAGAGTATTTGGTCAACACACAGTTTATGAGGAGTTTCCTCCCCCTTACTCTCTGCCCCCAGCCCCTAGATTGATATGTGATAAAGGCTGGGAATTTAAGAATATAGGTTATATTTAAATATTAGAAGATTCTCTAGGAAAAGGGGTAAAACATACAGACAAACCCATGTTATGTTTTAAACTTGACATCAACCTGACATTAAAATAAACACATTGCACTTTTTTCCAAATGCCTAAATTATGAAATAAACACAGCTGCTGTGATTTCATTATATGTGTGTCTGCATTTGATAAGAATTGAATGTACTCTGCATTTGCCATATGTTTTCTCTTTTCATTGTAACTCTTATTTCTAAGAGTATTCTGTGTTTCCATTTCTCAACTAATTAGAAATACACATATACCCCGTAAAAATAGTTTTCTTTGTTTTCAACATGTTTCTGCTTAAAGAAGAAGGGGAAGTACTAAAGATTTGGGAGAAGAGTCTAGAGGCTTGGAGGGACCACTAGGAAATGTGACGTCAATACAGTAGTGGAAGAGATAAGAGGCTATAAGGAATTCCTGAGAAAGGAGGTGAAGAAATTCATATATTTGTTCAACAAATACTTACTGAGTATTCTCATGGAGTTTATATTGGGATTAAAGTTAGGAAGGGAGTATTTTCCCTTCCCCTCAGTGTGACACCAGTATAAGCAACATGCAACAAGCATGGATATATTTGGCTGTAGCCAATTCTGGAGTCTCTTCTATATGCTAAACTTCTATCTGCTAATTTTGTCTCAAGGGCACGTTCTGGACCATACTTTTGATTTTTTATGTTCATCTTCTACATTCGTGCTAAACTAACTGCCCTCTGTGAACCTCCCAGAGCAGTCATCCCTAGTTATTAGTCTTCTCTTGTTGGGGAATTTTATGAGTGTTGAAAGCTATCTACAGATTTTCTATAATTATTATGAGAATGGGCCTCCAAGTTTTGTGTTTGGCATAATGATCAGTAGGCATCAAGGGGTAAATAGAAATTTAGAAAGAGAGAAATAGCAGGAGAATGTGGTTGCTCTGGGAGCCTCAAATCCTTGCCTCTTTCAAGATCCTTTTTCTGCTGGTCGCCAGGGTGTGTATATATATATGTGTGTGTGTATATATATATATATATATATATATATATATATATATACACATATATACATATATACATACATACTCCTTTAAGGAGGTAGGGTGGAGTGCTGGAAAGAGAATGGGTTCCCATCTTGAAGCTACTGCTGACTGGTTGTGTGACCTTAAACAAATTACCCTCTCAGGTCCTCAGTTTCTTCACCTGTAGAAAAATAAGTTTATAATAGCAGCCTGTCATGGGGGTATTAAAAAAGGAGTAAATGAAATAACTTGTACAGATTTCTTAGCATAGTACCAGACAAATAATAGGCTCTTTGTAAGGAGGGTTAATTCCCTTCCCCTAAGTACTTTTGTTGGTTACAGCACTGTCTTTGAAATGCCCCTGGCAGAATAGTAATTGTGTTATCCAGGAGAACAACATATTGACTAAATAAACTTAACACATTTGCACTAATTAGTGTATTTATTATTAACTTTATAACATAAATAGCTGGACATAGAACAGGTTTTGATTGAGAGATAGGTGGTTGGGCAAAGTCAGGAGGACAGGCTCTTGAATGAGGCGGGACAAGGCAGGATGTGGAGGCTGTGGGACAGTGTGAGATCCTAGATGCCAGGGGTGGGGGTGGAGTGGGGGGATGTGGTATAAGTAGGTTAAGAGCCTGGGAAACCGACATCAAACTCCGCTCACGTCACCATTTTGTCTGGGCTTGTCCAGGCTTGTGTTTGTTTGTAGTTGAATTCTCCGTCTCTGGTACTGTTGAAGATCGTACTCATCCAGAAAGAGTGCTCAGCGCCAACCTAGAGGATCATCCACTCGTTGGATACCAAAATTGGTTTGAATAATCTGTTCAACCATTCTTGATCAGTTACCCGAATACTAATAAAAAAAAAAAACTCAGCAAAAGAGGTAACAACTTGAACATTCTATTCTATAATTTTAAAGATCTTTGCCATACTTTATTTTATGAAGAAAATAAGGCACAGAAAACTTGAGTAGCTTATTTTAAAAATTGCATCATAATAGAAGGGTAGGCCCTATATCCAAGTATGGGGCCACGATTCCATTTCTAGAATTCTGAAGTCCAAAACACTCTGAAAACCAATAGTTATTTTTGTTTTGTTTTGTTTCTTAAATGTTTGGCATTAAAACTAAGTTGACAGCAAAACTTGACCCAAACAGAGAGGCTGATTTTACTTCCTTTTTATCCCACTTAGTGTGACTATTCAGACATTTCACTGCAGAAATATTAATGTGTTTAATTACCAGGGGCTGCCCTAGACCCCACTCAGAACTTTCCAAATTCTGAAACATATCTGACCTCAAAGATCCTGGTTAGGGATTGTGGGACTTGCACTGTATTCTGTGTAACTATTATCTTTTTTATTAGTAGATTTTAGTTTAATTGTACTTAACAAACTTCAAATATGAAAGATTACTCACTATTCAGCATGTAGGCATTTACCACCTTCTCCTCATCCTGTTTTATCTTCTCCAGGGAACAAAGCTCCAGGCTTCCTTAGTGGACAGGCAGCTGCCTGACTATGTAGATGTTTGTTTCTTAAACAAACTTTCAACTGACCTTGCTGTGTAAAACCCCATCTCCAGCCCTAAATCTTCCAGTTCCTGAAACTTTAGGGGTTATTTAGGGTAAATTTTATTGCTTCTTGGCTTTCTATAATTCGGATTTTGTTTTCCAAATTAACACTGGGCCTTTGTTTTCCAGTTTTCAAAATTTGTTGCTGTGAACTTTTCTCTCTTTTCTTACAGTTTATACTTAAAAATAATAATAACCCCACCACCCCCCAAAAATCCTTTACATTTCAGTGGGGTTTCAGTGAGGGGGTGGAAGTTAAATATTTGTGTTCCATCTGCCATCTTTATTGGAAAATGAGTGCTTTATTTTAAAACATCTCAATGTTTTCCTTATTTCCTTTCATTTCATACAGTTTCAGTTTATCTTTCTACTAAACTAAGTCTCTTCCAGATGGAGGCCATGGTCTTCAGTGTTTGATTGAACTCCCCAAGGGTCTTGCTCTCTGTTCAGGCTCCTGGAGCCATTGTGAAACTGGACCTGCCTTTGACCTAGGATGGGATGACTTCAGGGAAGAGCTGATCAGCGTTAGGGTTAAGGCACAGGTGGCTGGGGAGCAGACTCTGGCATCTGGCAAATCTTTGCTTTCTCAGGGGCCATCGACAGCAACATTTATGGATTTCTAGTGAATATGTTAGAGACCACACCACCATGGCTATAAGTAGGGGTAGTATTATAAATATTTAACAGGGTAGTGATCAGTTCTGAGACTCCTTTGTGCTGCACTGATGCATACCACCTGACTGTCCACCCAGGCTTATATTCAGGTTCCAGAATGCCCCTAGCTTTCTCCAGCACCAGCCTTTATTACCTTGCCCTAATTTCCAGAATGGAGCTTTAGAAAAAATGGATTGAGACTATTGTCCCCACCTCCTATGTTTCCTCCTCAAAGGTTATAATCGTCAAGTACCCCTGTGCACAGTGGAAAATACTAGATGCTGTGGAAATAGATGATATGGTCCTTGTCTTGGGGGAGAAGTGTGAGGCCCAGAAGAGTGAGGGATGGAATATAGGCAGTAGAGGCAGTGCGGGGTAGAATGAACAAAATCAGGATTGTCCAGAGGACATTTCTGCATTGGCAGACTTATCCCAGGCTACCAGAGTCCTGAGCATTTCCCCTCTCAATTCAGCCAAGCAGACATACTCGGTATGACTGTTCTTCCCTTGTCCCCCTCCCTCTTCCTAACCTCCTCCAGTTTCCTGCAGCTTCTGTCAGGCTTCTAGGGGAAGGATGAGGGAAGAGCTAGGTAGAAGCAGTGTTAGGAAGAGAGGACAACAAGGTCCTACCTCTGAATGGCCGGATAGTGCAGACTGTGGCAGAAGGTGCAAGCTAGAGGTGCTGGAGCATCCAGGAGTCCACCATAGAAACAGTGAGCAGGTGAAGATGGATGCTTTCCTCTCCTTTCAAGTCATGTCTCATATATATGCAACAAGGTGAATAAGAATGTATATAAGACTTACACTTTTAAGTAAAAAAATCAGAAAAAAGTTTTTGGTAGGGGAAGAAAGGACATAGGATTAGAGAGGATTGGAAAGCTTCTACCTATATATTTTAAGTGGTTCTACAATGTTACAGGGTCTTTGGTTAGGCTGTTTTGGAAGCTTCATCTTGCTTTCAGATTTTCGGCTATCTTGGCATCTCTAGGGGAGGAACCTAGGGCTGATTTATAATTAAGCATTCCAAATCCTGGGGTATTTGGAACTGTAGTTTTGAGGGTTAAATTCCTGCTTTTCTCTAGCTCTTCCTGTGCACCTCCTTATTTTTCCACATCCCATAGTAATAATTAGAGAAATATTGAATGTTTTATCATTTGCCAAAAATGACTTTCAAGATTATTTTCTTTATGTCCATCATGGTTATGGTTTCTAGTGCAGCAAAGTGAGATTGTACTGGTCATCACATTCTAGAGAAATGGAACAGAACCCTAGAGCTGAAGAGCTGGTTGAATGAACTGAGGGCGTGAAGGAGTGTTATCACAGGGATCCTCTGATGTGGGGTGGCTCTCCTCTGGAGGCTGCCACCTAGATAAGACCAGTAAGGATCTGAATGCAGCTAACAGCAAGGTGGCTTTCAGATCTGTCAGTATGGTCACTGACTCTGTTTACATTACTCCTTAGCTGAAGTTACTACTATCTTCGTTCAGTCTTAATCTTTTGTAAATCCCAAGCTCAGACTCATCTACTGAGAAAGCAGTTCTGGTCCACATGCAATTATTGAGCACCTCCTAAATGTCAGCACTGTGTTAGATCTTGGGATAACAAGGGCAACAATGTCCTTGCCCTTGAACTTACAGTCTAGTGGGAGGAAACAGATACACAAACAGATAGCTTTAAACAGTGTGGTTCTGAGAAATAGGGGGACATAGAGTTTGGTGACTAGTCAAATCTTGGGAGCTAAGAGAAAGGAGAAGTGTATAGGGTCACTTTAAGGTACTGCCAACCATTTTATCCTTGAGTTCTCCCTCTCTGGGGCTCCACACACTATATTAGAGTTCTGTCTCTCACACTCTTCTTCAGTAGATCCACCTCAAAGGCATAGTCCTCAAATGCTGTCCCCAAGCCCCCTCTTCAGCTGTCTGCTCTATTCTCTATCTACTCACAGGGCAAGGATTTCCAAAGCTTTGACTCCAGCTCAGACCTCTCTTCTGAACAACACACTCGTATTTCCCAGCATCCACTAGGTTGCTCCAGCTGCCATAGGCGCTAGAGAATCCGTGTGCCAAAACTTCTAGTCTCTAAAGCTCTGTCTTCCTGCTGCCCTATCCCGCGCTGCTCAGGACGCCCTCTATGGAAGGAAATTGAAATGGGCGGAAGTCTCATGTGGCACTGTCCAACAGAAATATGTTAGTCATATATGTAATTTAGACTTTTCTAATAGCCACATTAAAAAAGCAAAAAGAAGCAGGTGAAATTAATTTTAGTAATATATGAACCCAATACACTCAACATATTATCACTTCAACATGTAATCAATATAAAAATGATTGAGATATTTTACACACTTTTTTTTTCATACCAAACCTTCAAAATTCAGTGTGTATTTTAATCTCAGTTTGGACCAGCCACATTTCAAGTGCTCAGTAGCCACATGTGGCTAGTGGCTTCTGTATTAGACAGTGCAGGTCTAGATTGAAAAAAGTAGTATTTGAGGCTGGGCAAGAATGTTCTTGTAAGAAGTATGATAGGATACATACATTATAAGCATCATTATTTTATGATATATGTATATTCTCCATTGTCTATGGTTTCCCCTAATATTTAGAGAAGCTTTTGAAATTCCAGTGCTTCTCAGTATTCTGTGAATCCTTCCTGCAATGCTACGAAGAGATTTTCAAGAGAAAGCAGCTCATCTCCGTGCCCACTCGTCCCCACCCCTAATCCTAAGAGGAAGTAAAATTATTAGCACAGAGCCCCTCCCTACTTGGAGAGCCCCTCCCAAAGCTCGTGGTGAAATCTCTAGATTTCGTTTTAGAAGGAAATTGCTTTAATTTAATTTAAAAATTTTAAATTAAATTTAAATTTTAGTTTACAAAATAGGATCACTCTATCACACTCTTGAGTGTGAAATATTGGAGAGTATTATGGTGATAACCAACTGGCACTCACCAGTTCCTGGAACTTAGAATTTAATTCTAGGTACTTATCTATACTATCAGAAGGCTGCTTCTTTCCCTGGGGGGCTCAAGTAGTTCCCGAAGAGACCATGTCTTTTCAGGTGGCAGCAGAATATGAACTTGGGGAGTAGCCCGCCCTTCTCATGAGGCCTAGTTTATGCTGCTGTGCATAAATCAAGATTAGTTTTAAGGGGTGATTTTTTTCTGAAGAAGAAGAGATTTAAAGTTATGTAGAGGCAACAAAGCTTTCTAAGAATATTTTTGGCAGGCCGATAAAGATTTAAAAAAAAGAAAAGATACAGGCCCTGGGAGAGTGGTGGTAGCCGTTGGGACACCAGCCAGAGATTGATGCTCACAAACTGGGGGAGACAATGAGCCTTTACTGTTACTATTCAAAATGCTGTTCACATTCTTTTATCGTCAACTGAAACTATTTCACTTTCAAGGTCTAGGCCAGTGGGCGGTGGGGTGAGGGAAGGCTTTTGCGGCGGGCCTGCCTTCCAAGCGGGCAGCCGGGAGAAATGTCCAGTGTCCCGGTGGGCCAGTCCTCTCCCCTCAGGGCGAAGGGAGGCCAGGGAGTAGGGCGGAGAGCAGGGGTCGCGTCACCAAGGTTTTCCCGGCTGTCAGTCTCCCATAGTCCCCAGCTTTCCAGGTAGGGACGCCCCCTCCCACGCAGCGCGGATCGGGCGGGTGGGAAGGAGGGGCTGGGCTCCGAGCGCCCGCCCCTCCATCTATCACATGGCCGGAGAGCCACAAAAACAACAGCTTTGGCCAGGACCCTGGCTCCAGGAAAGGGAACCCAGGGCTCTTGCGACCAGCCCCCACCCAATGGAGGAGAGTTTTCTTGAATCCTTTGGGAGGCTGAGCCTCCGGCAGCAGCAGCAGCAGCCGCCGCCTCGGCCGCCGGCCCCGCCGCCCCCGCGTGGGACACCTCTGCGCCGCCACAGCTTTCGGAAACACCTCTACCTCCTGCGAGGCCTCCCGGGCTCCGGGAAAACTACGCTGGCCAGGTAATGACGGCACCCGGGCGCCGCGCGCGGACAGGGCCGAGCGAGCCCCTCGCCCGGCCCCGGCCCCGGCCCGAGCCTGCCGCGGGGCAGCCGGGCCGCCCGGTCCCGCCCGAGCCGCGGGCCCAAGCTGCGGGCGGCCCGTCCCGTTGGTTCCCATGCTGCGCCCTCGCGGGAAGACGGCTGTAGGCACTGCGCCTGGCGCGAGCCGCAGATGGCACCGGCCCCCGCGCGGCCCCTGCGCCAGCCGGGCTGGGGAGCCTTCGCCCCTTGCCCGGGGTCGGGGGCCCGCGGGGAGTCTTCTTCAAGAAAGCCCGGTGGCGACTGCAGAGAAAACCGCCGGGCCGACCGCTGGCGCGCAGACACCCGCCACGGTGCGTCAACAGGCGTTTTAAACCGGAGCGGAGAAACGGGGGCCTGGGGTCGGGGGCCGGGCCAGTTGAGGCAGCCCTGCGTGTGCTTTGGCTGAGAAAGTGCACAGGTGCCTGGGGGAGGGGGTCGCGCGGTCGCCGCAGGCCGTCATTGACACAGCCTGGCTACGGGAGCGCAAATTCATTTACTCGTGAATTGCGTCATCGGCCTCCGAACCGGGTCAGAGCAAAATTATGCGGGCTTGTTGCTGGGGCCACCTTGCTAGGCCCGCAGCTGCAGCCTCAACTCCGACTTCTGCCCTGCACTTGTTCCTACAGCGTTGAACTGTTTCTCTCCTTGCCTTTGCTGACTCTGGCCCGCCTGCCTGGCTTGCCTGCCTAGCCTGCCCTCTGCCACCCTTGCCCTGAATGATTCCCCCAGTCCTTTACGACTTAGGTCTGTTAGCTGACCCGGCAGCTACCCCACTGGTTGATGCTCGCTCTCCCGGCTCCTCCTCGGCTTCCTCGGCTTCCTCGTTTATACCCCTGTGGCTTCACTTGGTTTGCACATGGTTTTGTTTATCCTTCTGTAAGTTTCTTGAAGGTAGGGGCCCTGTATGCTGTCCTGCCAAGCACAGTGTCTGGCACGAGTAGGTGTCATTAGAAGTGGACCTTTGCCCTCAAAGAGCTTTCTACCTCACCAGAGAGATAAGGCTGGCTGTAAAACCGGGAGAATGGCTGTAGAACGGTGGAACCATAGAAGAAGAACCAAGGTAGCACACATTCAGAAGTGGATTTGAATGGTACCCAAAGACTGGGAGGAGGGTCTGGGTCCTTTGAGGTTAGGAAACAGTGACAGCTATGGTGATATGCTGCCAGTTTTAATCAGGATTAGTGACTGATTTGTGGAGTAGAAGCCTCTAGCAAAACAATATGCACCTTTCAATAGGTCTTCCCTCTGGGTGGAGACTAGGGGAGCCTGCTTAGAATCCAGTGGAACTGCTTATTTTGTGATACGGTCATGGTGGGTACATCTCTTACCAACCAAGTGTCTTCTGAAATCAAATCCTGTTCAGTTTCACTTTGGCTTGCTGATCTGTGACCTATCACACAGAATGTCCAAGAAGGAAGAAAACGTCTTTGGACAGATTTTGTTTATAACTACTCAGAAGGGAAGTGAAGCGATGAGCAGAAGTGCAGAGAACTGAACCGCAGAATTCATGGGTTTTGGACCTCACTTTTCTCATTTGTAAAGTGAGTGGGATGGCCTGGGTGGTCTTTAAGGTCCCTTCTGGCTCTAACACTCTGCACTTTTAGGATTTTAATTCCTGATTGACATTTGGCTAAACGGAAGACACCGGATGAGAGACCAGCTTATTAAAGAACACCTCCCTAGGGACGACTGGAGTGAGCACTGGCATGGGAGTCCGAAGATGTGCCTTTAGATCCTCTTCATTACAAAATAGTTGGTGACTTTGGGCAATCACCCACCTTTTCTGGGACTTACTTTCCTTTCATGTGACTACTAAGAAGTGATTAGGTTAGAAGATTTATTGACGATCTTTCTAGCTCTTAATTTCCAGTTGTAGGACTTAAAAATGTTTTGTTATTACTGGCTAGGTAAAGAACTCTGACCCCAGAGTCAATTTATGCCTTCAGATCCAAGCTCTGCTACTGACTAGCTATGATCTCAGTTCCTCTGCACCTCAGTTTCCTTCCTGTTAAATGGGGATATCTGCTCTATCTACTTCAGAGGGCCCTTGTGAGAATTAAACATGTGTGAGAGAACCTGTTAAACTTTAAAGTGCTATATAAATTTTAGAGGCATTAGTTACTGTCCAAGATGTTGGGTCAGCTGAAGTAATCTTCAGAATGTTCCTGGGGAGAAGTCTGGCTCTGAAGTGGAGTTGACACTGTGAGTTCTCCTGATAGGCTGGGCATCGGCAGTTCAGGAGCAGAGGACCTTGGCCTTGCCTCCGGGTGGGTTGTGTATTTGCGTAGAAATCTGGGAAGTGGCAAGCAAACAATCCACAGCTCAGCAAGGAAGGAGGCCTGCAGTGAAGATGAAAGGTGTGGAGGTATTCACAGGCTGTGGCCCTCAAGGAGCTGCCTTCCCCACTTTTGTGGGGAGCTCCGGTGGGGAAGAGAAGGAGGATGGCAAAAAAAAAATACACGTGTAAGAAAATAGTAAAACTGTAAGGCTGTCTTATGTATTGTTGGATTCTGGGAAATTCGTATTTTCATTCTTCTATGTATTTTCCAAATTTTCTATAATGAGCATGTATTTCTTGGATCAGAAAAATAAAACTTTTTTCTTTTAAAAATTGGTGGAGATCCATTTTTACATATCCGGGTTCATCTTTTTTTCTGCTTAACCTTTATCTTTCATTTGATTAAATAAATAAAAATGTTTTTGAAATTAGGATATGTCTGATCTTCCAAATCAACATTGGACTTCTGTGCTCTTCATCTGTATGTTTTCATAGTTTGAAAGGGCTGGAATGTCGAAACCATCTATTTAAATTCTTCGTACATATTAAAAAATAACAGTTGGAGTTTTATTTGGTTTAAAATTTTTTAAGTACATCCGAGTACCGAAAAATCAGCGTGCACCCTAACTCTGTTTTACCATCTCAATTTCATTTAAAAAACATTTCAAAAACAGATTCTTACTGTAAGTCCTACTCTCAGGAATTCATTCGAAGACAATAGCTGGACGGGTGCGTGAAGACAGAGGAATGTGCGTTGTAGTTTTTTAAATGATAGAAACAATGTGAGCCAACTTAATTAAACGTACAGAAATAGAGGACTGGCTCATAAGTCATGAGTCATTAATGGGAACATAGATGCACATTTTACATGCCAATATATACACAAAATCCCATTTTGTGTTCAAAGAAAGGGGTCTGCATATACTTATGAACAAATGTGTGGAAAGTTGTTGACAGTTGTTGACTTTAAGGCAGTGTGATTATAAACTTTTACCTGTGACTTTTTCATTTTTCTCTAACAAATATATATTATGCATTAACTTTTATTAATTAAAAAAATTTTTTATATGTGTTAAATTTTTAAAGCTATTTAAAGTTGAAAATAGTTTTATAAATAATTTGGGTAGATAGACCCAGGTGTGTGACAAAGCATTTATTAAATAACCAAATAAATATGTCATTTTATATATAAAAAGGCTTCTCTGGGTTTATTCTTAGTTCGACATACTAGGAAGCCTTTCATTAAAATGGAGCTAATATTCCATTGGTTAGTTTATTGTGAGGATTTAAGATACTGTGGTAAACAATGATCCTGTGATTATGTATGTGTAAGCACTGTAGAATACGTGGGTTATGTAATACCAACTATTATCAATTATTCACTAATCAACAATAGTAGAATTCACTGAGTACTCCTAAGACTGTTAGTGCTTGTTCAGTAAGGTATATGGGAAATAAGATTAAGAGCAGGAGCCTATGCAAGACTAACAAATGGAAGACAATAACCAGTATGCTACTGTGGGTAAGTAATGTCTCATGGGGAATGGCGTCTTGTGTGCTGGTGGTGTTAAAGGCCAGGGGAGTCACTGAGGATGGTTAGGAAGGTAAGATAATTAGGGAAGAGATAATCTCCATGTGGAGCTGGCCTTGAAGACCAGGAGGGTGTGGCTGAACAGTGGAAAAGGCCTGGCAGCATGAATAAGGAGATGGAGATGGGAAAGAGCTGGATGTTCTCCTAGGCTAGTGAGGAGCATGGCTTAACTGGGGTGGATCGTTTATAGTAGTGATGTGTTGGGTAGGTAAACCCAGGACTAGATCATGGAGAGCATTAAACACTGGATAAGAGGAGTACAGAGCTGACAGAAGAAGTAAGATTCCAATCTCAAAACTCTCACTCTCCGCAGGTGATGCAGAACTATTTCTGTTTTCACAGCTGAACTCATAAACTCGCTTGGATCTGTACCTGTCCTTATCTTCTACCTCAGTGGAGACATCTGTGGGTGTCTGTTTACCTCCGTGCTTTCTTCTGTGTTGTGTGTATGTGTGAAGATATCCCCCCATTTGGGGCCATTTTAACCATTTATAAAGTGTACAATTCAGTGTCATTAATTGCCTGATATTGTGCAACCATCACCACTGTCTTTTTCAAAAGAATTTTATCACTCCAAACAGAAACTCTGTACCCATTAAGCAATACCCTCCCCTTCCTCCCTCCCCTGAGCCCCTGGTGACCTTTGATCTACTTCTGTCTCTGTATTTGACTACTCTAGATAGCTCAAGTGGCATCATACAGTATTTGTCCTTTTGTGTCTAGTTTATTTCACTTAGCTTAATGTTTTCAAGGTTCATCCATGTTGTAACATGTGTCATAACCTCATTGCTTTGTGACTGAATTATATTCCCTTGCATAGTTATACCACTAAATCATCCTTTTGAAATGAAATGAAATGGCAATAGGAGTAGGTAGTCTTCCCTTTTTAAAAAAATTTTTAAAGTCTTTATTTGAAAAATTAAAAGTTGTCAACCTTAAGCAAATTCCTGGAATTTTTAAAAATCTTTATGTGTCAAAGAACAGTATGGGAATCAGACTCCAGGACATGTTGCATCCTTTGCAACGTTCTAGTTTGCTTTGGAACCATAAAGAATGTAACATGGATTCGGTAGGCTCAAAAGATGCCTGCTGACAGCTCTCTTTTCTCTGCATTCATATCTCTGAACAACATGGAATTTTCCATCCAGAGAAGTACCTTTTCATTATTTCTTGGCACTAGAGCTTTCCAAGGAGGTGAAAGAATGCTTTCCTGATGTAGTGTAATGATAAGACAGAGATGGGGACAAAGGTGTACTTTACAGCCAAATGTGGTGAAATATGGGAAGCAGTGAGAAGAGGGGATCAGTTAGGGCCACTAACTGTGAGTAGTCAGACCCCAGAGCACTTGTGCCCCAGTGCTCCTGAGTCTGCCGTCCTGGACCATGGTGTTTTTGTTTATGAGGCCAGGGCTCTCATAAATAAAAGCAAGGTCAAAATAGAAACTTTGCAGTATTCCAAGTCTGGGTGTATGAAACTAGAGTATCAGGCAGGCAACATCTCAGATTTTTAGCCATTTTGGTCTACTTGGGGAAGCTATTAGCTTTTTGTATTTTTAGTGATTTTTCATAAGATAGGTCCTGATCTCCTTTCCCCATCCCTGAGAGTCCTTGCAGTGCCTCTCTCTGCAGGTTGGGATGAATGAGGATTACACATGCTGTATATGTTCCCAGAGAGTAAGAACATGGAGTGCAGTATATGCTCACAATCACCTACTAGAAAGGTAACACGGAAAAGAAAGCCCGTATGTACTGAGTGTGGACTGTGTGCAGGCACTGTATATTTGCTGGCTTACTGGATCTTTACAGTAATTCTAACATGAAGTGTTTTTATTTTATAGATGAGGATGTTAAGATCAAGGAATGAAACATTTGCTTCTGAGACTCGGGATTTCATGATGCACAAAATGGTCTCACCTTAACAGGGATGTTCACGGACAAACATCCACTGATTAGGGAGTCCTGTTGAAGTAAGATTGTATTACTGGGACGTCTCACCATCCCTTCCCACACTCTTCCAGGATATAAGGAAAAGGGTCTAGGGGCCTTCCCTGCTCTCTAGAGTAGCACCTCCCCCGCCGTCTTTGCCCTGTGCTTTGACTCCCCTTTCTTCCTTGCACCAGCACGGCCTGGCATATACTTACTTGTTTATTATCTATTTCGCTTATGAAAAAGTGCGCTTCATGAGGTGGGATGTAAGCTCCACAAGATCAGGAACTTTATTCTGTTCAGCCCCTAAAGGAAGGCCTGGCACATAGTAGGCCTAAACGTTTGATGGATTTGTTCATGCCAGAAGCTTCCTAAGAGTTGGTAGCTCAGAATCAGCATGGGTCTTGAGTGAACAGCAAAACCAAAAAGGAGATCATTCACATAAAGAGAAAATGTGAAAGAATGAATAGGCTGTGGAGAACAGACAAGAGGAATAAAGGAATGGAGCCACTCTCTCCAAATGCTCCAATGTTCTCTTCAATTCCGTTCATAAGAAAACCATTCCTGTGTTTTATGTGTGAAAATGTTTGATGTGCCGTCTCCTTCGCCCAACAGTTATCCCTAAAAAGAGTTTTAAAAATAAGTATCAGAGGTACAGCTGCTTTCCCATAATAAGCAGCAGTCAAAAAAGAACCCAAAGTGACAGTTTTCTTGTACGGCCACTGTCCTGTTGTCTGTAAGTGATTTATGACATTTTGGGAAAACACAGCCGAAAACAAGTTAATGCTGAGGTGGGTGTGTGCTTCTGATTCCTTCCCCTCTTCTGAGCATGGCTGGAGTGACCAGCAAAACACAAACAGAGGGGAAACCTGTGGCATTGCTGGATTCTCCAGAAGGGCACTGTTCACGTGCAAGATACTGAAGGGATTTCCGTAGATGTGTGCCGTGGGGCCACATTGGCACTTGAGGGCTAACTGCGAGTCTGGTTTTGGATCCCATAAACTTGCCCTGCTGTGAGGGGTGAGGGATGAGGGCAAAAGTGAGCAGTAGGACGGCCTGGGAGCCCTTCACTGGAGTCCTGGTAGCTGCTGTGGCTTGGTGGTATCCGTGGGGCTGGTGACGCTTGAGGTCCGTCTCTCCAGGGGCAGGGCTAGCCTTGGCATGGTGGTTGGCAGCACCAAGAAGGTCAGGCCACCCCAGGCCGCAGGGGACACTGTCCCAAGGTGTTTACAGCTGTGGCTCCCTCCCCATTCTCCTCAGGTTGTTTGGTCACCGAACCTGTTTCCCACCTCCCAGCTTAAAGTCCTCGAGGAGAATTCTAATAACATCCAGAGGAAGTGCCGGAATCCGAGAAGAGTCCTCTCTCCCAGTCATGTTTGGGGGTAAATCTGAGGTTTGGGTAAAATTCTCAATGTATAAAGATGAGTAAATAGAAATTCTCCTCACACAGTTTGGGACCCTATACAAAGTTTTCATAATTAAAGCAACAGAACCATTCAAGAACCATTCATACATTTACCAAATATTTACTGATTAGTTTGCCTGTACCTGACACTCTTCTGATGCTTAGAATAGAACAGTGAACCAAAGAGAAAAATCCCTGCCTTCATGGAATATGTATTCTATCAGAGAGAAATTTTTTTTTTGAAGTAAAGGAAGTTGTAAACATCTGCTCTGCTCTGTCCTTTCGAAAAAACAAACAGAAAGGATTCCATAGCTCTTCCACTTGAGGTACAGATCCTCAGGAGACGCTCTACGTTTGCAAAGGGAGATTGACACAACGATGTTCATTGAAAGTTGTTCATGATAAAATTGCAAACAACCTCAGTGTCATCAGAGAAAGGGATACATGTGGTTTGTCTATTTTTCAGCACTCTATCACAGTGATTTAGTGTATAGCTCTGAGGCCAGAAGCCTGAGTTTTAATCCAGCTGTACCGCTCACTGATCTGTTTTTTCTTTTTTCTAGCTTGATTGAGGTGTAACTGACACATTGTGTAAGTATAAGGTGTACAATGTGTTGATACACTTCTGTACTGAAAAATGGTTACCACTGTGGTGTTAGCCACCACCTCCATTGTGTTGGATAATGAACCACTCCTTTTTTGTGGTGAGAACATTTAAGATCTATTCTCTTAAGTGACTTTCAGGTATATAATACAGTATTAACTATAATCACCATGCTGTACACTAGCTCCCCAGACTTACCTTATAATTAGACATTTGTACCCTTTGATCAACACTTCCCCATTTCCCGTACCCCTCAGCCCTTGGTAACCACCGCTCTACTCTATTTCTATGAGTTTGACTTCTTTAGATTCCACATGTACGTGAGATCATACAGTATATATCTTTCTCTGATTTATTTCACTTAGCATAATGCCCTCAAGACTCATCAATGTTGTCACAAATGGCAGGATTTCCTTCTTTCTCATGGCAGAATAATATTCCATTGTATATATTTCCCACATTTGCCCATGTATCCATTGACAGGCTCTTAGGTTGTTTTCATATCTTGACTACTGTGAGCAGTGCTTCAATGAACTTGGGAGTGCAGGTATCTCTTCTAGGTCCTGTTTTCATTTCCTTTGGATGTATAAGCAGAAGTGGGATTACTGGATTTTATGGTAGTTCTATTTTTAATTTCTTGAGAAAACTTCATTCTGCTTTCCACAGTGGCTGCACTAATTTACATTCCCACCAACAGTGCACAAGCGTTTCCTTTTCTCCACGTCATCATTAATCTCTTCTTGATGATAGCCATTCTAACAGGTGTGAGGTGATAGCTCACGGTTTCTTTTTTTCCTTTCTTTATATTTTATTTAAAAAAATTTTCAGTTTTATATATATCTATTTTTATTGAAGTATAGTCAGTTTACAATGTTGTGTTCTAGTGTACAGCATAATGCTTCAGTCATAAATGAACATATGTATATTTGTTTTCATATTCTTTTTCACCATAAGTTACTACAAGATATTGAATATAGTTACCTGTTCTATACAGTATGAACTTGTTGTTTATCTATTTTATATATATTAGTTAGTATCTGCAAATCTCAAACTCCCAATTTATTCCTTTCCATCCCCTTTCGCCCCTGGTAACCATAAATTTGTTTTCCATGTCTGTGAGTCTGTTTCTGTTTTGTAAATAAGTTCATTTGTCTTTTTTTTAATTCCACATATAAGTGATATCATACGGTATTTTTCTTTCTCTTTCTGGCCTACTTCACTTAGAATGACAATCTCCAGGTCCATCCATGTTGCTGCAAATGGCATTATTTCATTAATTTTTATAGCTGAGTAGTATTCCATTGTATAATTATACCACAACTTCTTTATCCAGTCATCTGTCGATGGACATTTAGGTGGTTTCCGTGTCTTGGCTATTGTAAATAGTTCTGCTGTGGACACTGGGGTGCATGTATCTTTTTGAATTAAGGTTTCCTTTTGATATATGCCCAAGAGTGGGATTGCTGGATCATACGGTAAGTCTGTTTTTAGTCTTCTAAGGAATCTATATACTGTTTTCTGTAATGGCTGCAGCAAACTACATTCCCACCAACAGTGTAGGAGGGTTTCTTTGTGGTTTTGATTTGCATTTCCCTAGTAATTAGTGATATTGAGTACCTTTTCAGGTACCTATTTGCCATTTATATGTCTTCTGTGGAAAAAGGTCTATTCAGATCCTCTGCCCATTTTAAAATTTGATTGTTTGTTGTTTGCTAATGAGTTGTATGAGTTCTTTATATATTTTAGATATTAATCCCTTATCAGATACATGATTTGGAAATATTTTCTCCCATTTTATAGGATGCCTTTTCATTTTGTTGATTATTTCTTTACTAAACACTTTATTAAAGAGACTGTTTCTCCATTGGGCATTCCTGGTTTGTCAAGTATTAGTTGACTGCATATGTGAGGGCTTGTTTCTAGGCTCTCAGTTCTATTCCATTGGTCTATGTGTCTGTTTTTATTCGAGTACCATTACTGTTTTGTCTGCTATTGATTTGTAGCTTAGTTTGAAATCAGGAAGTGTGATGCCTCCAGCTTTGTTGTTCTTTTTCAAGATTGCTCTGGCTAATTGGGGTCTTTTTTGGTTCCATACAAATTTCTGGATTGTTTGTTTCATTTTTCTAAAAAATGCCTTTGGAATTTTGATAGACATTGCACTGATTCTGTAGGTGGCTTTGGGTAATATGGATATTTTTACAGTATTAATTCTTCTGATCCATGAGCACAGAATATCTTAACCATTTGCTTGTGTCTACTTTAGCTTCTTTCATCAGTCTTATTGTTTTCAACATACAGATCTTCACTTCCTTGGTTAAATTTATTTCCATGTATTTTATTGTTTTTGATGCTGTTGTAAATGGGAATATTTTCTTTTTCAGGTGTTTTATTGTTAGTGTGTAGAAATGGAACTGATTTCTGTATGTTGATTTTGTATCCACTCACTCGTCTTAATTTCTTCATTTGTAACATGGGGGTTGTGAGCAGTACTTATCTCAGGTCTATTTGAGCATTATATGAGAAATGTCATTAGAATAGTGCTTGAAACATAGTAAGTACCTAATAAATGTTAGCTATGTTTATTCTTATGGCATTAATGGCTACTCTTTATGTAGCAGTTAAAAGAAATGGACTAAGTCTATATATCAACATGAATACATCTAAAAATATATTTTCCTTCACTTATTTGAATATTCAACAAATATTTATTGAGTGCCTACTATGTTCCAGGAAGTGTTCTAGGTACTTGGGAATCATCAGTGAACGAAACAGACAAAGATCCTGCTCTCATGGACCCTATATACCAGAGGTAGGGAAAAGGCCGTAAAATATAAGAAAACTACCCGTTATGTTAGGAGGTCATAAGTGCTGTAGAAAAGGGATAAGAGTATATAGTAAAGGGTTTTGGGATTGCCAGAGTTAAGGTGGAGGTTTGGTTGGATTTTAAACCAACACAACAAATAGGAGAAAATGTTAATAATTATCAGCTTCAGCTGGTTGATATACTGGTGTTTGTCATATTAATTTCTTTTAACTTTATACACAAAAATTTTTTTTCTGAAAAATTCTTGTCTCTGATATAAGAGGTACAAGAAAAATGATAATGAATCTGAACTATAAAAGGAGTTGGCTAACTATAAAAGGCTAAGATGCAGAACAAAGTTTTTGAAGGAGCTGAATATTTTAAAAAATAATTTAAGGTAAATGTTGGAATTTTGAAGTTTATGAGACATAGAGATGAGCAGAACCACAATGCAGCAAATCAAACAGTAGCATAGAAACACAGAAGACCAGTGTGAGATTAAATAGAACCAAATAAAACCAGAATAAATGTAACCTAAGCAACAGTTACAGATTTAATAGAACATATTTATGAGTTGAAGACTTAAACAAAAGTGATAAAAAATAAATTCAGTACCTTGCTATATCCTGGTAAGACTGCTGCAGAAGCTGCTAACCGGCTACCTCTACTTCCTTAGTCCCTTTTTGTTAGGTGTGGCAACGTGCCAACCACGTTTTCAAGACTCCCTTGTTGCTTCCTGCTCTGTAGAATATGGGTGTAAAAGCTGGAACTGCAGTGGCACCCTGTGCCCATTAAGGGGAACAAAATGGAAGAATGAAAGAATGGAAGCCACATGTTAAAAAAAGGACAGTAGACACACGTTTATGAAAAAAGGAAAAACAAAAGATGGCAGACACCTGGGTCCATGTTGACCTTGGGTCCACGTGATACCAGCCTTAGAATCTACTTCTGGATTTTTCACACACGTATATATGTATACACACACACATACATGTATATGTACATTTTTAAAAGCCACTGTTATCTGAGTTTTCTATTAAATGCAATTGAACTCAATTTTAACTGAAACAAATTTGAACTAAAAATATCTGTGGAAAAGGATTGTAATAAGTAATTCTCATTCAGCCAAATTGTGTTTGAAGACAATAGAAGAGCTTTCTTAGATCCACAAGAACTCACAAAGTATAGAACAGCCATGTGCCCTGACTGTATTAACCTGGGGTACAATTCTGGCAGCACCATATCCAGGTCTTATAAATCTGGACTAGTTATTTAGCCTCTTGAAGCCTTAGTTTCTTCATCTAAAAAATAGAGAAAATGTTGTTTCCTTTATAAGATTGTTGTAAAGGATAAGGAGAGAGAATATATGCCAAGCTCTTTGTTTAGTGCTTAGCATTCTTAGAAAAAAAGCAAATTTATTGGGACAGCCAACTTTAGTCCACCATGCGAAGACTCAAAGACATCAAGAAGGGGAAATCATTTTATTTGATATTGTTCAGAAATGTGTCTTCAATAAAATAAGAAAACAAAAGTATACATTTTGTAAAGGAAAGATTTGCAGCTAGTGAATGTAATCAAGGAGATAATACTGGAAATACTGGGGAAAGAGACAATGAAGAAGAACTTAGACATCAAGCTTAGTGGGACAAAATAGAAAGTCCAATCATAGGCCTAATTATTTGTTATCATTTAGTATACATATAATACAAATATTTCAAAACAATGAGGAATTGATGAAATGTTCAGTCAGTGGTTTGGGGATAACCAGTTTCTCATGTGGGCAAAAAATCAAATTAGATCCTCAACCACTGCCACCTACTAAACTAAAATTTTAGATGGATTGAGGAGTAAAATGTAATAGAACACAAATGAATGTTAATATAATCTTGGGGTGAGAAAGATTGTTGTAAATGTATTATCAAAGGCAGAAAGTGGAAAATAAAAGATGGATACAGTGACTAGAAAATTTCTAATAAGTTAGACTTTTATGTTAGAGTTTATTATAAAAAATTTAAAAGAAATTGATGTACTTAATAAGAAATTTAATATTTAATAAGAAAGCCATAAACCTCTCAGTAGAGGTTTTTTATTAACAATCAAAGAACATGAAAATGCAGTTCACAAAAGAGTATCTCTAAGTGACCAGCACAGATAAGAAAAAATATTTAAACTTGGTGGTAATAAAAGAAGTTGGGGACAAACTAAGTTCCTAACCATAGAGCATTCGTTAAGTAAATTATGGTACATCCATACGAGTAACTACATCATTAAAAGAATGGTACAGAATAGTATTTCATGAGGTGGGAAAAAACTGCTGTGGAAATAAGTTTGGTGAAAAGATGAAATGCTCTAGATTATGTTTCTTTTTATGTAACAAAACATCAGAGGAAAAAAAATTCTGTCTCCTGGAAAGAAGGTCAAAATGTTTATAGTAATTATTTTTAGGTGGGGGGATATAGGAACCTCCCCTATTTTGCAGTTTTCTCTTTCGAAATATTTTGCAGTGAATATGTATTACTTTGCTAATTAGAAAGGAAAAACAGTATTTTTAAGGTTTCTGTAGACTAAGACACAGGAGCCAGATTGAAGGGCTACCTGCTGGCCAAATTTGGGATAGTTTGAGCATCATAAAGACCAACAGTAGTGAGCATGATTAACAGGGGAAGGGGAGAGAAAGAGAGCTGTTCTTGACTAGACAATGCCACCTTGTATATATAGAAGAGATTATATAATGTGATAATCGTTATTCTTCAATTCCCAGTGTAATAATCAATTTGCCAGTGATCTAGCAATGAATGTAAACATCATTGAGGGAAAGGTTTTAGGGAACAGGATTGTTACATGGGGTCTCATGTTTCACACCCACCCACCCTTCCCACGCCCAGCCTTAGGTAGCATTACAAGTGAAGCAATGGAACCTTTATAGAGGAGACATCTGGCTGACACCACCTTTTAGCCAAGTGATCATACTTAGCATGATGGTACAAATGGTCATTATGTGCAATCTGAAGTAAACATCACCTCTGTAGTCACCTTCCAAAAATGTTTAACCTGGATCCAATTATGAGGAAACAATCAGACAAACCCAGAATGTGGGGCATTCTCAAGCCAACTGACCTCAACTCTTTAAAAAGGGAAACCAAAGAGGGCACGAGGACAGTTCTAGTTTGAAACACTAAAGAAACATAATAACCAAATGCAGTACTTGAACCTATGAAAGATATTATTGATACCATGAAGGAAATTTAAAACTTTAAAAAATCTATTAACATTAGCTATTATGAATAACTATAATATAAATTATAACATAAGTTAATAAAGTTATAATTTATTTAAAACAATTTATTATAATTATAATTATAAAAATAATACAATGTTATTTTTTAGATCATGAATATGTAGGACAATGTTCTTGTTCATAGAAGATACTAAAAGCATTTAAGAACAAAGTATCATGATGTCTGCAACTTAGAAGGTAACCAGTATTCATTGTATTATTCTTTCAATTCATTTCTATAGGTTTGAACATTTTCTAAATTTAAAAGGTTGAGGGGAAAAAAGTTCAGGGAAAAGTATGGAAAAATGAAACTTACAGGGCATAGCAACCAAATACAATGTGTGGGTCTTGTTTGGGTCTTGATTCAAGCAAACCATGTGTAGGAATAGGTTTATGAAACAATTGGGAAAATTTGAGTGCTGTTGGGATGTTTGGTGAAATGAAGTATGAAGCAGGTGAAACAACATTGGCCATATGATGATGATTGTTCAAGCTGGACCACGGGCACATGGGGAATGATTATGTTATTCTGTCTGCTTTTCCACGTTGGAAAGTTTCTGTGGGTTCGTCACCAGTTGTGGGTTCTGGCCAGCAGAAGTCCCACCGAGACGGAATGAATTACTCAAGACTCTGGGGAAAAGTCAAGAGAGCGAGAGGGAGTTGGAAGCCAACTCCAGAGCCTCTCAGATCTCATGTTTATTGAGTACAGTTGAAGCAGGAATTTAGGGAAGGACAGGGTGGGATCACAATGAGTACAAAGGCTTTGTTTATTGTTGGTGTTTGGCTCAAGGTCATAAGACCCTTTTTGGTGAATCATGTTCGTGTTGAGCCTTTCAGCTTATCAGGGCTGAACGTTTGAGAATCAGCTGCTTGACAAGATTTTCCTGGACTCAGGCGGCTGTGCCTGTCTCAGGTTGCCCCCTCGGGGGTCTTACCCATCACTGGCTAACCAGCCTTCTCACCTCTGAGTCTGCAGCTTTTTACCATTCCAGCCCAAGGCTGTTTTGGGGATAGAAGACTAACAGCAGGCACGCCCAGCGCCGGGGGCCTGGGTCATTGCTAAAACCTCAAGGCAGTTACTAAGCACTTCTTCTTTAAGGAGATAAGTGGCTGGGATTGTTACAATTTGTTAACCCAATCATGGGCTCCCACAAGTTTCCATAATAAAGTTAGGGGTACAACTCAAAATTATATACTAATGTTGAGCTTTGTCAGTGAGTGGGTGAGTGACTAATAGGTACCTAAATATATTTCCATGGTTCTCTATTATTAAATAAAAGAATTATACAAAAGGATGATAAGTTGTGAAATCAAGATTAGAACCTAAGTTTCTCTCCTAGCAGTGATTTCAAGTGAATTTGGGGGAGCTGTGAAGGTGAAGGTTATATGGAAGTAACTGTCTTCCTGTTTTTTCCCTTTTATTTTCGTCCTCTCAATTTCCCTAATGCACGAGGCTCCTGACCACCACAAAGAAAGCTAGAGCTGGGGCATTATCCTCATCACTTCTGAAGCTGGTGGAATGGTATTTATTGCTTCTACTTAAGTTTGAGACTCTCAAGTTTGTCTGTATAATCAGTTCTTCATTTAGGTAGGAGAGCTTTTATTGTCTTGCATATTCAAGATGTACCATGGCTACCAGTGCTAATTTAACATTCAGGTGAAGATAAAACAAGTTTTTGAAGGAATGATCATGAAGATCATACAGGCACCCCTCTCCCAACCCCCTCCCCCAAATTCCATTAGCGTTGTAAAGGTGAAAACCACTCATATTTTTGCCTACCTGTAACCATGTAGGCTACAGTCACATGTGCCTTAGGAAATGAGGGTTAGATGGTTTAGCCCTATAGTGGTCTTGAACAATTTAACTTTTACTCTAAGGCAAAATTTTCCAATCAGGGAGGGTAGTAGTTTCTTTCCTATGTTTTGTTTTTGTTTTCTAGGAAGGAATAGGGTTCAAATGAAATGTGAATTGAACACAAGCCTTAAATTTTTTTTAAAGGAAACATTAGAGAGTATTAACTTCCAATAGATAATATAAACCATAAAAAGGAAAACACCAGTAGATAAGGGTCTGTTTATGAAAAGAAAAACTCAACTCTGGAAATGACAAAACAAAACAAAACCTCTAAGGTCAGACTTAATAGGGAAACAGATGAAACCAGATTTAGAAGGGATGTCATATCAGGGACCAAAAAGGAAAAAAAAAATCTTGCAACTAATATCCATAGTTGCTTAACTGAGTACATAAAAGAAAGGAAAATAAGTTACACACTATTATTTAAACTTTGTAGCTTTCGTGATTTAAACTAGATAATATTGATGAAAATAATTCAAAAACTGTAAAGCTTTCACAAATATAAAATACACACACCTGAAAATGCAGCTAGTGTTGCCCTTAGATTTTCTTCTAAGGTGTCTTTATAATAATTGTTTGTATTGGATGTTAAAGTTTGGACCTTTGATCTGGGTTTTCAGTTTGAATTTATTTAAGGTCAAAAGACATTTATGTGGAAACTGAATTTGTTTCGTTGAATCTTTATACTTTCTTTCATGTCGCTTTCTGTTTCTGTGGTAGATTTAAAATGGCCATATTTTCTTTGCCATCTCTCCCATTATGTACAGATTCCAATATATTGTACTACAATGGCATGTAAATAGTCTCGGTTAGAAAATTTGACTTCACTTCTTACTATTAGTAAAATAATAGTAGCTTACATTTGTAAAGTGCCTTACCTCTTGGAAAATGTATTCCCATACCTCACCTCATTTGAGCCTTACTAGAAGCCCTGTTTAAAAGGTAGTGATTCTTATCCGTGTTTTCAGTTGGGAAAACAGAAGCTTAGAGAGATCACATGACGGGGTAGAGGAAAAGTCAAGAACTGAACGCAAGTCTTTTAAGCAACTTAGGTGCTTCCTCATCATCTGCTGCTTCAGTGCCTTACGTTCTTTCTTGATTAAAGAATTCTTCTTGATGGAGAAGAAAAAACAAAAAGAGTTGACTAGCTCTGCTTTCTCTTGCATTTTCTGCCCTTGTCGTTCTTCAACATTTTTTCCCTCCAACTTTTAAATATCTTTTTTATTGTGAGCATGGCTGTGTTGTCATATACTCTATCTGCCTGGTGAATTTGTCTGAAGTTAGAATTATGCTGGTGAGTGCTGCACGGAAGAGGGAGAGAAACACACACTCGTGGTGTCAGGCGCTGCGCGGGGGGCTTCCCCAGGTTGTGAGGTCGTCATCCTAACTTAGCAAGATGGGTGACATTGTCCTCAGTTTTTTACAGATGAGGAAAGGAGGCTCAGGGATTTACCCTGTTACTGTCTAGCATAATAGCGACCTTCTCTCCCAAAAAGGCTGACTATGGATTTCAATTGGAATCATCTTCTCTTTGAAGTTATTTTGTGCAGAACTTAATGTGCTTTTTTTCTCCCTCCTTAAAGGACATATTCCATGATGGTTTTTCTTTTTTTCTGTGATATTTTCATATTTCAAGAGAGTAATTGAGGTTTAGGAAGGCATGGGGAATGTTGGGTGTTCCTCTTTCCTTCTGCTGTGGTTTCTAAATTTGGCTTAGGTCACTGCTGAAATGTTGCCTAACGGGGTAGCACCCACATCACTTATATCTACATTTCATACCTCAGCAAGAACTAGTTTCAAGGATGGGTCCTTACAGAGGACATAGCTCCAAGGCCAGGGGACCTAGGACAGGTGTGGGTATGAAAGAAAGGGCTGCAGCATGGGCGCGTGGGCATTGGCACATCACAGACCAGTGGCAGTGAGGGCTGTGCCCACAAGGGAAGGCTGTCGTCACACCCGCAATGGGGCCTGAAGAGTTTTGTCTAGAATCAGTCCTGGTTGCTGCAGAAGTCAGTGGTGGTGACCAGTGTTTGTTAGTTTCAAGTCTCCTCTCAGCCCTCTCCTGCCTCCTATGAAGGAATGATACCTTCTAGAAAGGCTAGCATCTCTCTTTCCAACTTGAATTGCAACATCTCAAAACCTGATGGTCTCATAATTACAAACTGCTAAATGTTAGAGATGCAAGGAAGTGATTTACATTATGACAATGCATTGTCATAAAGTAATCTCTTATTTCCCCATTTTCCAGACAATTGCAACACGACTTTCCCAGGGCCCTGATTTTCAGCACTGATGATTTTTTCTTCAGGGAAGATGGTGCCTATGAGTTCAATCCTGATTTCCTGGAGGAAGCTCATGAATGGAACCAGAAAAGAGGTGAAACATTCCTTTCCACACTCCTGGGAAATCCTATTGTGCACGTAGATTGTAGCTACTGCAAAATGAAAAAGTGTTATGGAAGGAGCTTAATCTAAAGTTCTGCCATTTCCCCCCCCTCAAACAGAATGCCAGAGTGTAACCTCCCTAGATGCCAGGAAAAAGAGAATGATTGATAATGGGTTCTGAAATAGGTGGTGTTAAAGTTGTGTAATGAGGACCTCTGGTAATAAAAATAACAAAATATGGAGTACGCTCACCCTTCTCTGACTGTTGCATGTTGTTCACTGTTATGTAACATTGTGTTGCAGCAAGAAAAGCAATGAGGAATGGCATATCCCCCATTATTATTGATAATACCAACCTCCACGCCTGGGAAATGAAGCCCTATGCAGTCATGGTAGGAAGAAGTATCATTCTGAATTTTCAGTTATGGGCATTTTGTGAGAAAGTTGAAACATTTGTTTTTTCTTCTTTTTCTGATCTTCCGTGATCTCATATTCATTAATAGTCGTCCTCTCGGGGAGCAGATAAAGAGGTTTTATTTTAGTGTTTCTCTGTTGTTCAGTGGCTGAAATTTGCTGAGATGCTGGTATCACTTCAGGGTACATTTTAAAAATAGTCCTTGGTCTGAATTCTTGATAAGGTGTCCATCTTGATTGTTTTCCTAAGGGAAGGCATACACAGGAGCCTCCACTGAGACCGGCCAGGAAGTGCTGGACTAGGTGATGCCACCAGAGGAGCTGCAGATGATGTTCATAGGACAGTTCTGTCTCTGTCACGCCGGGCACTTGAGTACTATGTTCCAGGGCAATGAATTTCTTAGTTTAAAAACAGATTTAGGATTAACATTGTAACCCTGTTATGATACTGGAATATAAATATAAATTCACATATAAAGGTAACTAAGTTGTCTACGCTCAGAACAGTAAGATTGAATAAAGCAATGTGCACTTTTTTCTTTGAGTTTGAAATATGTCTGATCTGTTTTCAGACATATTTCATCTTGCGTGCTAATAAGTTTTCATTCCTTACTGAGTGTAGAAAGGAGAAAAGATCCAGAAACATGCAGGGGCAGGAAGAAGACAGCTGAGCAGTCTCCCCACTTGGCTAATTGTAAAGTGAATATCTCTAAAACTGGGCTCGTGGCCGTCTATTTTTAGGCCTCTTCATGTTTTGAGCAAAATAGCTTACATACGAATATTCTTTTCCTTAACTGTACTTTCATCAGTTTTACGTAGGCCCAGACTGTGGGACTTTGGTGAATGTAGGAAAGAAAGAGCATCAAGTTTGTGGTTACTTCAGTTCATGGCTCGAGCGTCCACTTGGGAGAGAAATGAACAGGGACGTGAAGAGTCGAGTTAGTTAAGGCACAGCTCAGCACCAAGAGTCAGGGGTTAACTGAGAGGCTCAAGGGAAGTCATTTTACTTTTTATTTTTTATCTTCTATTTTCTAGACATGGACAATCTTTTCTAGCCACCCACAGCGATTAATAAGACCCAGAAATTAGGAATTTTCCACATGTGACATTTGATGTCCTTCCCAAATTTGAAGTGTCCGTTTAGAGAATAAAGAGGAAATCTTTTTACTTAGCTCTTTTCATTCTGTATTTTATAACACAATAAACAATAGTGATAATAGAAAGTTCAGTTTGAGGTTAAAAAGTAGTGGTCAGTTTATGAATGCAAAGAATGTTTGATGTTTATATGAAGTGGTAATTTTCTAAACTCAATGAAATGGGGCCCACTGAATTGAGCCAAACTGTCCTGCATAGCAGGGAGAGCAAGTATGTGGAAATCACTTTTATTTCCTAAGCTCTGTGCCTGTGGCACCCTCACTTTCTAAGGCATCTGACAGAAGTGAGTCCATGATAATCACGTAAAGGACTTTGAGAAGCCATTAGAATTCATTGCTCATACCTGTGGACAGGGCATTTAAAACTAGTTCTGCTATCTATTTTTTAACTAGCCAAAACAAAGAACTTTTATAATTTTCCAGCATAGCAGATAAAATTGACCAAAATTGATCATTGGGAGCCGTAATAATCTAAGAGTGGCTAAGAAGGGAAATGAACCAACTGTATTTGTTAACATAAACTAAGGCATTGGATTACTGGTCAAACAAAAGGAATTTTAGAAAAGATTTGTAATAAATGTTAAATGGCAGCGTAACCATTCCCAAACATACATACCATGTCTTCAATGTTTTATGTACTTTTGAAAAATCAGGCACTTGAAAATAACTATGAAGTTATATTCCGAGAACCTGACACTCGCTGGAAATTCAACGTTCAAGAGTTAGCAAGGTACTTCTTTGTCTTTCTAGTTCCTCATTATGTATCCTGCTATTTTCAGGTATTTCAGACCGAACAAAAGAATCTTTTCAGGCTGGAAATGGACATGGTAGTTTTCAGGCCAGAAATGGTAATTCTTAGAAATTGATAACTTTGGAATTATTAATGTGAAGACTTTAGTTTGGATCAGTTTTCTGATGTAATGCTAAATGCTAAATCTTGGCTTGGACTTGGTCCTTGAAAAGGACACATTTAACATGCTGCTAAATGCTTCTTTATCAGCGAACATTTAAAAGCACTTTCCTCTGCATGGGATTGCACTTGTGAGTGGTGTTTTTGCACTTAGGCTAAACAAAGATCTTCAGATGTGGAACCGTTTGTGGTTCATTTATGATCTAAATGCTGCTTCTAATTTGTAAAGCAATAAATGTTCAAATAACACTAACTTGTTGACTGAATGCATGGATTCTGATACTCACTATCTGTGCTATTTGATAATGTCAGTGATTTAAAGTAACCAGTGAGATCAGAATTTAGTTTTGGGGAATAGGCCTAGTTCAGCTTACAGTTATAAGCAGACAGTGTTTCCAAAGGGATCTGTGGAGCACCCCCATCAGAATTGCCTGGGGTGGATGTTAAAATCCTAATTCACAGGCCCATCCACAGTTGGAATCTCTGGTAATTGCATTTCAAACTATATCCCCAGTTGATTCTCATGCCCTCTTGAATTAAAGAAGATTGTTTTAATAAGCTTCTAGAAGTATCTAGGACTGACATAATTGATTATAGATATATGCATGACAAACTGGCAAATACATAATAAAAAAAAGTAATGGTGCTCTTTTACAACTTGAAGCACAGAATTGAGATGTCCAGAAACAAAGCATTTCTGAAGCTTTAGCTTTTCGCTAGCCTCAGGGTAGTTTGAGGGTTTGCAGGGCAGCATGAAAAACGGGAGTTGAGCCTGAAAGATAACTGCTAACATGACTGTTACGCTTTTGTAAGAGTTCCATCCTGAGATAATAATATAGTAGTTGTAAAGTACAAGTAACTCCTTTTGCTATGATGCCTTAACTAACCTTTTGCATTTTTTTCCACGTAGAAGAAACATTCATGGAGTCCCAAGAGAAAAAATACACCGAATGAAAGAACGGTATGAACATGATGTTACCTTTCACAGTGTGCTGCATGCCGAGAAACCGAGCAGAGCAAACAGAAGCCAGGACAGAAGTAATGCATCTCCTTCCAACGGTGCAGGGTACTGGAACACCTACGCAGAGTTCCCAAACCGGAGGGCTCATGGCGGCTTCATTAATGAGAGCTCCTTTAACAGAAGGGGTGGCTGTCACCATGGATATTAGAGGTCTCTCTTACAGGCACTCAGAATTTTCCTAAATCAGTTTTTACTTCAAATTTTGGTATTTATTCTTTGTTCAATTGTAGTCAGAGCTCTAATTCTAATGTAAATAGTCGAACCTGAAAGTTTTTGAGCAGAAGTAACTACATTCATCTTCAACAAGCATTTGTTAAAGTGATCCTATATGCATGGTCTGATGCTGGGAACTCTGCCGATTTGATTAAACAAAGTCCCTTTCTATAGGGAAAGGATTAATTTGAAGCTGAAACCTGAGGACATATCCAAGAACATAGTCAGCCTCGTAGGTCCATTAATGAAATGAAGTGTTTATAATATAAAGCTTCAGTACCACTTTCTCTGAAGCAACCTATTTTTTTTCCCAGGAAATTCATCTCCATCAGGAAAGTTGGAACAGTGGGGGAGGAGAAGTAGGAGGCAGGAAAAATTTTAGTGCCATTGCTACGCTGATAATCCATGTTATCTAACAGTGTGAGATGTGTGGCTGTAATGATACTGATTTTCCTTTGAAATGAATATGGCAGAAAGTACACATCTAAGGGAATATTGTCCTTCAAAGTAGACACTTTGGGAAATTATTCCTTTATTTTAGTGATGTATCATTGTTAAACATGTCTGTCAAAATCCTTCTTATTAGCTATACAAGCTACTGAGGAAAATCAGTGTCGTTACTTAAAGTCACATCTTGTGTTTTAACTACCATTTTATTGAACAGGGTTAAACCTGAATAACTTTTGGCTGTTGTGCTAATAGTGTAAATAAAACAGGCCTGCTTTTATAAAACACCAATTTTTAAGAGGAATAATCAAGCAATTTTTAACATTATGCCTATAAACATGTATATAATCATTTGGCAGCCCAAAGTTTTGGGAGTGCAAGGAATTAAGCATCCGAGGACGCAGATCCTATGGAGATAGGTAAAAGTCACACTTGTCTTAAGATGAGCAGTCTTGGTATTTTTATGTGGCATTAAGACAGTGAAGTTCTACCACTTCTCTTATACTAATACTAACTAATGAATCCAAGTTAAATCTCAGCAGATTGAAATCAGATTAGTTTGGTGTGAGACCACAATAGATAAGATCATGTAGGATGTATGCTTTATTTCTTGTTGGCCAACAGCCTTCTAATGTTTTGTGAAGTATTATTTTAAGTGTCCTATCTAATGGTGCTTTTATGGTTATTAAAATTATATATGGTATTGCTTTTAATGGATTTGTCATTGAATCTAAGGTTTTAGTTTAAGAATATAAAAAAGTTTAATTACCATAAATTCCACAGAATCCTACAATATTAAGAACCAACTTTTCTTTTCTATATCATAAACTTATTTACCAGTCTTCAATGAATAGGTAACAAATGCAATCTGATATTTTACTGGCTTATATAAATGATTTGATCTGTACACATTAGAAAGACTATATTATTACTTTAACATTCCATTATCTAACACTATTGAAATCTATACAGCGTCTTGACTACCAGCAACGCATCTGTAATTTTTTCTTCATTAACATTAAAAAAATTGGTGTCTCCTTTGAGTAGCCAAGTTTGGCCAACAAACTAAAGTTTAGCGAATCTGAATGATTTTAAGGTATAGTTTTGCTAAATTCTGTATGTCCAAGCACAACACATAATAATCTAATAATAATGATGATCCACATGACAACTGCCCTGTTTTCCAGGCCCAGGTAGCTCCGGGTATCCTAGTCAATGTGGTCATTGCAGAACTAGCTCAATCTGGATGGCTTGACTCATTTAGGATAGTAGACCAAGAAGTGGCAAAGAACCCAGGTGGGAACTCCTTTTCTTTGATCCCATGGGAGCAGCCTAACGGACCAGAACTCAAGCCCTCCTGACTTAGGTCTGACTCTGCTTAGGGCTTCTGGTTCACCTGGGCTGGACTGGGCTGGGCCACTAAGGAGAAGTAGCCCCAGGTTACAAGTGCAAAGCTTTTAAAGAGCTCAGAATAGCTTCCCTGTTTATTTGCCTTTTTTCCCTATGTGACTCCTAAAATACTTTGTTTGGAAGCATAAGAATCATTGATTAAATGCCACCAACTTTATTTATCCCACCTAGACGTGTTCTATTTTTTCTCTCAACTCCCATGGCTCCTGATTTGTATGACTTTACTGACTTGTGTTGTTTTGTGTATTACCATTTGCATCACTCTTAGAACTGGGATAGTGCTTTACAGACAGAGTAGACTCTGATTAAGTGATTGTTGAGTAAGTTACACAGATTGCTTCTACCATTTATCCCTTATCATGCAGTGTATATTGTTGACTTTGTAATCATTAAATTGTCATTTACTATGTGGGGGGATGATATTCACATATACTCAAGCTTCATATTTTTCTCATACAAGTTGGCTATATTGTTTTTAATTTATAAAAAGCAGTGTGTGCATTAGATGTGTCTGCAGTGGGTTGTCTAAATGGTAATGAAGAATGAAGGAGGTTATAGCTCAAGTTTTTCCAGGAATCAAAAAAAAAAAAGGTTAAATTTTTATAATTCTTTGTTTCCCTGACACTTGAAGTTTTATTCCCTGTTCTGGAGTGGATCACTGGGAAGATGATTAGGATGTGAAGACCAAATTATTATATGAACAAAACTTAAATCACATTAATAAGACTGGCAGAACACTTAAGTTAGAAAGAACAGTAGAGTAGACTACTATGTTAATGATTTTGAGAACAGAGAAAAATCATGGGTCACAGTTATGGAAGAAAACAAATTGCTTTTTAAAAGGATCGATTCTTGGCTTTAAAATGTGTTTAGAATGAGATCTGATAACATGATACTGTATATAAATTTAAGACATATTAAAAGACCTGATTTAAGAGCTTCTCCATGCTATGAGTACCTACTTAGAACTGCTTTCTCTCTTTTCTCTATTAAATGTAAGAAAGTAACAAATTAAGAGAGTATCATCTTAAATTGAACTGTTATAGGTTTAAAGGGGACTACTTGCTGAATCCTGTGATAGGGCTAAAAATAAATCAAGTAGAATCAGTGCCAATTTGACAGAAAGATTTTAAGTCGTAGTCCAGATGATCATTTTGTTAAAAAAAATTAACACTGTGAAATCTGTTTCTGATTTAAAGTATTTGAACTTTTAATTGAAATAATTTAATTTCACAGATAACACGGGAATCATAAAAAGTAAGTGCATTGAGGGTTCTATTTTTTCTTCTTGTCATGCTGACTCAAGGATGAAGAATTGGTCAGAAGGAAACACTACTGTAATCTCTTATTGATCCTGACTTTTTTTGATCAGCATAAAACTGTAGTAGAACCAACACATGCATTAAGGAAAATTAATTCCTATTGGGTTCCCCCCTTAAAAAAAAAAAAACAAAACCTAAAATAGGAACTAAACTAAAAAGAATTATGTGAGTCAAAATAACTGTATCGAGAAACCTAGTTTCATTTAATTATAAGGATACAATCTAAAAGAGACAGGTATGTTTCCTATGTTTGTAAAATAATACTTAGAGTGATCAGAAGATTTAAAGATTTTTTCTTGATTAGTTAAATATACGTCACTGTTTTAAGATATATAACTGAAATAAGAGTACACCAATACAGAAGCAGGCAAAGAGCATTGCTGAGATATACAAGCACTGAGGTAAAATTTGAACTATTTGCTTTCTTTTATCATTATGCAGATACTGGTGTACAGTTTGAAATTGGATATGCTTTACAGACTGGAAAGGTTGTTAATAACTACTGTCATTTTGGTTTCTGTCGCCTTTGCAGCCTCTTGGAGATATTTTTTATTGTACTTGTGTCCTGCATATTAGTCTCATGTTCTTCAGTCCTGGCTTGGGAATTCTCTCGTTCTTTGATCCCACGTGTAGTGTAATGCCTTTTCAGTGTGAGATAATCCTCTGCACTAGTGGGAGCAGTCCTAGTGGATTCATTGATAGACATACGTTGATCTTCTCCTGATGAACCGGACAAAAGGGCTTGGGTATTTATCAGTGCAAGTTCTTCATCAGCTATTGAATCATCTTCCAAAAGAGAAATGTCATTAAACTTTTTAAGTAGAGTCATCTGAGGTGAATTCAATTCTTTTTTCTTTATAGGTGTTTCATATCTGGTGCCACAACTCCGTGGTGGCTGAAATGCCTTTTGTGCAGCTGGAGAAACAAATGTACAAATGGGACTAACAGGTGGAGGTACAGGCAGTCTACTTAAGAAATCCAAGGCTCTTCTCTTTTTGCAGCTTTTTGGGTCATCAATCTCTTTCTCCCCTTTGCAACAAGACTTTGAAGTCATTTGGGCTGATACAGGTGTGGAGATAGATTTCCCTTTTGGCTTACTAAGTGATAAAGGACTCTGATATTTCATTTCACTGGGAGAAGACATCTGATAAACAAATTAAAAAATAGCCTATATAATTATGTACTAATATATAAAAATCAAAGTAGCTTTTCATTAAAAAATATTTAAACACACAAATACCACACAATCTCACTCCCCTAGTGGCTATGATTTCAAGAGACATTCATATTCTTCTTCTTATTCCAGAAGGTAATAATTTTGCAAAAGAGGATATAAAAATGACATGAAAAGAAAGAAAGATGAACTCTAATAGCAGTAAGACAAAAAGGGAGGTAGGGGATATAACTTACGCTTTAATCTTTTCCTTTTTGTTACTAACAGGCTAAACAAAGCTAAGCATTGTAAAACCATTTTAAGAACACTGACTGCCTGGGTTCTAATCCTACTTTTCTAGTTTTGGGATTGTAGGCAATTGCTTAATCCCTGTATGTCATAGTTTCCTCATCTGTAAAATGGAGATAATTTTTATTTCATAGGGGTGTTGTGAAGATTAAATGAGTTAATATACATACTCTTATTTAGCAAGTATTAGCTACTTAGGAATTAGCCCTTAGCCAATATTGCAGACTTTAGCTTGATTTCCTTTTATTGTGATTTAAAGAATTAAACCAAACTGAGCTTAGAAACAACCCTAAGTGTACAGAACAGTCCTCTTAGCAAAAAGACACAGGCAAAAAAAGTCTTTCAATCACAAATGAAAGCTCCTGTTAATAAAATTTTCCCCCAAAGAGTGTTACATTCTGGCTTTAATAAACAGGTTATAATTTCCAGATAACTTACACCTATAGGAGCCACTTAACAATTAACCACATTTTCTAATTAAGTTTAATCAACATTTCATAATGTTTACTATGTATACACTAGAATATATTGTTGCCTGTGTATATAATATTTATGAAATTCTTTAAATTTGCATTAACTTACCAGAAACTTACTTCCTGTAGCAAGGACTGTTTGGGCAGTGTGTGATTCTGAAGTATAGTCTTCAGTCGGAGTGGACCACTTGGGATTATTTGCATTAAGTATGTGAATAAGTTTGTTTTCTGCATCATTGCAAAATATATCAATATTCTAAGAAAATAAATTGGAAAAGCTGTTTTGTAAAATGCAAACCCCCACATTCATGTTTTCAGAAAGTGTTTTTAAAACCAGAAAAAACTCGGACCAGAAGAAAAGAATGAGACACCACAAAGTTGACAGCAACTGTCACACAATATACCAGTGCAAAAATGCAAAACCTAGTCAGCGATTCAGGAGAAATTAACTGCTGGAGGAGAGAAGGAGGGAGGGGGTGTGAGTGCACATATCAGGGAGGGAAAGCGGCGTCAGAGAGCTCCCCAGCCATTTTGTTAGTAAACTTTAAAATGATATGTAAATGACAGTCATCTCTGAACTGCCCTTGAATGGTCTGAGAAAATCTAGGGTAATAAATAGTACTAGGTATTCTGCATGGGAGCCAAATTATGAATGTAACCCTCAGTTTAGAAACCAGATAAACCAGGGTGTTATTCATGATGTGAAGCGAGTCTTTAGGTAAAATATTACACAAATTTCCTTTATATAGTTGGCTACTCTAATGCTTTTAAAATATAATTTTAATTTATATGAATTTTAAATAATATTTCAAATATTAAACTACAGAACTAAGAGGCTTATCTTTTGTAGATTTATTGGGAGGCAGCCCTGCATAGTAGCTCATAGTTTGGGCTCTGCATTCAGATTGCTTACATATGAATCCTGGTTCTACCAACGTGGCTCTGTGATTTAACTTTTCTGCTTCTCATCAATAAAATGCAAAAACAGTGCTTTACTTCAGCAGGGTTGATGGGGGAATTAAATGAGACAGGCTGAGAACAAAGCCAGACATACAATAAGCACTCAATAAACTTTGTTCTCCTATTTGGTATTATTTCAAATCTAGGACAGGTATAAACCATATAAAATACTAGATACGGAGTTTAAAATGTAAATTTACAGTCTACATATTATTAACTAACTACACTGCCAAGTGCTCTGAACCACAGATAACTCATATTATTCTTGTCACCAATTTCCAGTTTGCCTGCACAGTCTAAGGCTCTGAACATCCTTCTCACACTTTTCCCTAATTCAGTTCCTTTTCTTTTTTTTTTTTTTTAAATGGAGGTACTGGGGATTGAACCTAGGACCTCATGCATGCTAAGCATACGCTCTGCCACTGAGCTACATCCCCACCCCGTGCAGTTCCTTTTCAGATCTTTCTTTTCTTCCTGATAACTGTCAGCCACCATCTCATAAGGTTCATAACCAATTAACATATGGTGAAATCTCACCCTCCATTTATAACTCAACTATCCAATTTTCATAAAAACTGCTACTTCCTTGACATCTGATTGTCAAAATAGGACAATACCAACATGCACGGTAATGCTCAAAGCTAATTTTACCTCAATAGTATTTTTCATTTTGTGGAATGTCTCTTGAAAATGGCCTTCCTTTGGACTGGCAGAAAACATGGAAAAATCTCCAGCAAATAAAGTAGGAATTCCTGATTTGTACTCTGGTCGCCACTGGAGGTTGCTTGCAGCAATTAACATGTGAGGTTTAATAATGTCTTCATTAAGATCTATCCAAAACTTTATTGCCAATAAATTATGGCATTCATCTGACAAATAGACCAAAGGAGCAAGACCTACAATTGGAAAAAAAAATCAAAAAACAGAAAACAAACAAAAAACTTCATTTATAAATGTGTTAGATAAATTAAAAAATACAAAGAACCTCTAAATATGGCCATTTATTTTGGTATGCTGATGGTAAAAACAAATCAAAATAACTAAATTTAGAGAAAGCTCAGCATTTCCAAAATGACCTGTTGCTTCTGATGCTAAAATTTCAATGCAGTATGACAACACATTCTGTTGCAGAGGCCATGGGGAAGCAGGCAACATGTAAGCTGAACAGCAAACAGGAAAAATTCATCAAGATGGGAAGGAAATGTACATTCTAAGCAAAGTGAATGCAATTTTAAAGGTAGGAGCTGTTAAATACTTTACTGTGTCAAGTATGTGAAACGGTACAGTTTTGCTGAGGTATGTGGGGTGGTGGTTTAAGGCAGGAGGCTGAAAGGTTTTCAGGCATATGAAGGAGCTCGGGTTTCATTTTCTAAGGAGCAGGGAGAGCCACCAAAGGTTTTAAGCTGAGACACATCCCGATTAGATTTGGGTGTCAGGGAACGAGTACTTCAGGCTTCAGGTGGCAGTGCGGTGCTCTCTAGTAGAGCTTTCTTTCTCTAACACTTGACATCAAACTAAATAAAAGAAAGAAATGTTCACCAAAAACATGCAAATAAGGAACATCCTGATACAAAATTTAAAAACTGATGATGAAGGAAAGAAACAGAAGGTTGTGGCTAGAACCAAGCACAGGAGGCTCCGCTTCTCGTCCCTTCCCCACACTGGTGAGATGACATACATCCTGAGAATTCTATTACCCTTAAATCTGAAGAAAAGCAGATAGAATGAGTATCCTTACCTTTCCCCCTTCTGATTAGAAGTAATGAAAATGGCCACAGTGTAAAGCAAGTGATGAGGACTGACTGACAGAATAACAGCCGTGTGGGTTGAACTGTGTGTGTCCCGTTAAAGATGCTGAAGTCCTAACCCCCAGTACCTGTGAACGTGACCTTGTTTGCAAATACAGTGTTTTCTGACAAAATCAGGTTAAGATGTGGTTATTATGGTGCATCCTAATCCAGTGTCCCTATGAAAAGAGGATATTTGGACACAGACATGCACAGAGGGGGAATGCCCTGTGAAGATGAAGGCAGAGACTGGGGTGATGCGTCTACAGGCCAAAGATTGCCAGCAAACCACCAGAAGCTGGGAGCGAGGCTTTGGACAGATTCCTTCTCAGCCCTCAGAAGGAACCAACCCTGCCAGTGTCTTGATTATAGATGTCTAGCCTTCAGAACTATGAGATGATACATTTATGCTGTTTAAGCCGCCCAGTTTGTGGTACTTAGTTACAGCCTCATAGCACATTAATACATGGGGTTACTCACTCAACTAGGGACAGTGATCTAGAACAGAGATTCTATCTTCTTTAGATATGGAATATATAGTGGATAGAAACTTAACTAAGAGGGGAAAAACCGGTCTTGAATACAGTAGAAAAAGAAAAAAAACGACTCGAGAACTGCATGGGGTGCTGGCAGGCCTCTTTACCCCACATACCTCACCTCATCACCACAACTGCCTTGGGACCATGAGGTCAGTCTCCACAGGGAGCCTGGACTCAGTCTCCAGAGAGCTTCACACACTGCCTTTTTGGACACCATCTCCAACCTCCCCCTGACTTCTGGGAGCCTCTTATTGGACCCTCTGGAACTCAGTAAAATCTCCACTAGCCTCAGCCGTTACTGGAAGTGAAACCTGGCTCTCCCTGGATGACACAGCTGCCTCTGCAGAGCCCTTGTCTCCTGGATGTCAGAGGGTAGTGTCTCCTCGCCTCTCCCACTGCTCCCCCTCCCTAAAACGCCCAGCTGTGAACCGTGTCATTCACTCCTTCTCCTCGTTTAGGCATCTGTGGGCCTCCAGTCACTCATTCCCTTTCCCTCCTTTAAGAGTGTAACTTACAGCTCACGGTCATTCTGTCATCTCTGCTGCTGTATTTCTTGCTGATTTCAGATAATCGCTCCAATACCCTGGGCTTCCAGGTTCCTTGTATTCTTCTCCTTGAATGATCCTGTTCTTGTTTCTGCCAGCTGCTCATTCCATTGCACATACCCAAGACTTTATTTCCCATAAACTAACTTCATCCCCTCCAGAATCTCAGTTTCAAATAAATCATTCTTAACCACCACCTGTGATCTTTCCAGCTCACTCCCCCAAGAACCCCACCTCAACCAATCCTTGAAGCCCCCTGGGACACACCACCCATTTCCCTAATGGGACACATTCCCCTAAGGTCCTCTCTCTCCTCTGTATTGTGCTTAAAGTTCAGGGTTGGTTATTAAAAGTCCCTCCTTTGCATATATCCCCAAATTCTTTGCCCTTCTTGATTTGTGTTATTCACTGGGCTAAACTACAAGTCTGGTTAAGTCTCACTTCCCACCCACTACACGGACCTTTATAGCTAAACGTGGTTGGAAAAGTATCACACAACCATGAAGACTAGTTTTATTTTATACGCATGAACATTAGCCTCCAGTGGGCCATGGCATTCACAGTGTATTTACAGAGTCCATTCACTCTGCCACTTTCTTGAATAACTTCATGCCTTTCCTCTCTTCTCAAACCTTCAATACGTTTTCCTCAATTCTGACTCAGTTCACGATTCTGTTTCCTATTTTACTGAGGAAACAGAAGCAATCAGAAGAGATCTGCCACCAGTTTCCACTTACACATCACCTCTTCCACTCGCACCTGTACCGGTATACAATACTCCTTCCTCTTCAGCGGTGGACGGACCAGCTCTGCTACCAGCTAACGTCACTCTCACCACACATCCACTAGATGTCACTCGTTCCTTCAAAACTTCCTAAGACTTCCCATCACACTCAGAGAAAAATTTAATCTATATAAGACCACCCTATCCTCTGGTCCTTGACGGCCTCTTACCAGCTGTTACTCCTCATTCTCTGGCCTCTGTCAATACATAAGGCACCAGGGAGGATCCTGCTGTAACATGACCTTTGTAACTGCTGTTCCTTCTGCCTGGAATGTTCCTTCCCCAGATGTGCTCCCCCTCCCTCTAGTCCTTCAAATCTCTTTGGCTCTTCCCCTTTGCAGCGAGATCTTCCCTCACTTCCCTGTCTAAAGGCACATTCCTCTCCCTTTCCCCCTGATGCTGTCACTCCCTACTTAATTTCCTTAGCCACAGTAAGAAAGCTACATGCTACTTACTTATTTTGTGTGTTCTCTCTCCCCAACTATAATGTAAGCTCCACAAGGGCTGGGATTTTTGTCTATTTTGTTCATTGCTTTGCACCCAGCATTTAAAACAGTCCTGGCACATAACCATCAATAAATATTAATTGAACAATTGAATACAAATTACCTACCCTCTATAACAATAATATAGTGTGTGGAGAGAGTCACCCAAGTATGACCAAGAGGAAATAAAACGCCACGAAAACCATGCAGCATATTAACATAATAGTCAAAGAAAACCCCACAAAGCACTAAAACAGAACTAAACAAAACACAGAAACACATTAAACAAAAGGAGAAAAGAGCCCAGTAACAGACAAAGAGCACAGCTCATAAGTAAACAAAACTGGAAGAGAAGAAAACTTCTGAAGTCTTCAAAAGAGATTCATGTAACTGAACTTAATAACATATATTCAATAAAAGCTTGAATGTGAACATGGAATGAAAAATAGCCTGGTAAGACAAAAAGGAGATTACAGGACCAAAGAAATAAATTGTGGACATAATGGGACAAACACATGCATTACAAATAACAAGAAATAAAACATAGATTGCAGAAAATAAAATTACGACATAAAGGCTGGATATAATCACGGTGAATGAAGATGGAAAAGACACAGAAACAGAAGCAATCAGAGAAGAGATAAAAACAAAAATAAAAACAATCCAACATAATACTAACTGCTGTCCTTGAAGTAGAAATCCCAAAAAATGAAATAGCAGATTTATTCAAAGATACTACAGAATTCCCTTGAAATAAAGAAAGCACTGAACCTGCAGATTAAAAAGGCATCAGTGTTCCAGGAGAACTGTATACAGAATGCTTATACTAAAACATAGCTTAAACTTTTGGACTTCGAGACATATTCTTCACACATCTAGACATAAAAAGAAAATCACCTAAATGGGGGAAAATTAGGCAAGTCCCAGACTGTTCAATATCAAAAGAGCAATTTCTACAAAGTTCTGAAGGAAGAAAAGCAAGATCCCACATTATTGTACCTGCCAAGATAAGGTCTCAGAATTAGGCATTAGGTACATATTTCAGACATATGAGGAACTCATGCAATACGGCATACTTGAAGGCTTCTTGAAAAAAGGACTGACAATAAGCCTTAGCCAAAGAACTGAGGAAGGTAAAAACCATGACAGAACAGTTGATAATCAAACAAGGAATCTACCAATTTGGGACCCTACCCTGAACCACGCACTGTTTTAAGAGCTGAGGATACAGTGGTAACCAAGTCTCTGCCCTTAGAGAGCCAACATTCCAGAAGAAGGAGACACACGTGGTGGGTGCTATGCAGAAAAATAAAGCAGAGTAAAGAAGAGAAAAGGCTGGGCTGGGGAGCAGAGGGAGTACAGCTCTCTTACAAAGGGTGCTCAGCAAAAGGCCTCTTACAAGGTTGCATTTGCCCAGAGACCTGAAGGAGCCAAGGGGGCCAGCCACGTGGCTGTCTGCAGGGAGGGGCTTCTGGGCAGGGAGCAGTGAGTAGAAAGGCTCTGTGATGAAACTGGCTCAGAACAGCAAGGAAGGTGTCAGCGCAGCTGAAGAGAATGGAGGACAGAGCACTGAGGTGCCTGGCGCGAAATAATACAGTAAATGGAAGGCTTCTAGTTGAGACCTAAGCTGACCCTGACACTTGCATAGTACTCAGGTAGACAAGAGAGTGTGGCTTTGAAGATAAAATCTATAGAATGGTGTGGGAAGAGGAATGAGCAATATCATACTGAAGGAATAAAATTCAGATGAATTTGGCTAAGATGCTGGAAAGTAGTAAAAACTGAAGCAGGAGGTGGAGGCCTGATTGCTCAGTTAGCTGCAGAGGGAGATTATAAGGATCCGTCTAGGAATCACTAATATGCTGCAAGACACTTTCTAGCAATTTCTTTAAAATTAAGTAGCACAGATGGGATGTAAGTTGTTTCCTTGTAATAATGTAGAATTGCTTTTCATTAAGAATCGGGGTTAAAAACAAGCCTATGTTCAAATCACTAGTTACCAAACTTGCTGATTAGTAGTCCAATTAATCATGAAGACAAGTTTTAAAATATAATGTTTTCAAAAGCATCCATAAAAAGCTACCATTAAATACACTGTGTTATTACCTATTTTTTTCACAACTGAAACTACAAATCCTATCAGGTCCACCTCAGAGCAAGGCGGCTGGAAGTCTGGATCCAATAATTTGTTGAAGTGAAGGGGCTCCCTTGGCTGATAAACTTGAAATAGAATTTCATCTGACGCCTACAAGAAAAATAAATATGGATATATGTGGATTCTATAAACTAACACACATTTATCAAAATTGAAAAATATAATAAAAAGTTTATACCGGTAGTTGTTGGTACTGAGTTTTTTTGGTTGCTGTTAACTGTATGTTAGCTCTTTCGGATTTACTTTTAGATTTTGATGCTGCAAGATGATAGATTCTGTATCTCTTTCCCTCTGTTAAGAGGGAATATAAATCTGATGATGGACGCCAGATACTCAATATAACTATTTAAAGAGAAAGAAGACACAATGGGAGAAATGGTAATCATTAAGAAAAGTCTTGTTTAAAAATAAATACTGAGGACAATTAAGATCTAAGGATTATCATGTTGTGGGCACTGGAAACCCAGTTTTGCTTCTCTGATATACGCTCACTTTACACTTTATCTAGCATTTGAAATAATTTTATCTAATTTTTTAACTTAAAAAATTTATAAAAACAAAAAATTTACATACTGACCTGAATCTTTTTCCTTTTTCTTATAGCTTATGATACGCAACTTCCACACCGTTGTAACATCCCTTGGTAAAATCTGTTCCCCTTGTTCAGCAGATGCCATAGCCTTCCTGAATTCCAACTGGATCTGGGCTTGCTTCTTATCATTCAACATCTGTCTGTGATTATTCAAGGCTCTTAACTGCTCTTCACTAAAATAACCCTGTAGCCATTTAATAAATTAAGGCAGATGATTTTGGAATACAAAGCAAACAAAACAGAAACAAAACAACTCATCTATTGTAATGAAACTCTTTAAATGGGGATAAAATACAACAGAATCAAGTTCACTTTAAGAATGTGATAATATAAAAATTGAGATTAAAGGTCTCAGCTTATCATATAACGAATATTTTCAAGTGCCTTAAACAGTATTAATAATATTAGTAATTTGTGACAAATTTACCTAGGGCCCAAACAACCCCTATTTATAAACATACTCTAATAATCATAATCATCAACACTGACATTATAAATGGCTAACATCTGAATGCTTACTATATTTGAGAAATATATCTATGTGGGGGGGAGGTAATGTATTGATTAAATCATTCAATCCTTACAATAATCCCATGAGGTACTATTATTGTTTTCTTGTGGTAGATGATGAAACTGAGGTAAAGACAGAATAAATAACTTGCAGAGGCATACAGACAGGGGTTGGCTCAAGAGCCCTCCTTCTTAGCTCCTGTAGTATAATCGCCTTAACTCTCTGGAACAGGAGATAGAATTTAAAACAGACATGTACTACAAGCACTTATCTCTGCCTCTGCACTTCTCTCCCCATCATTTCAGCAAATTGCTGTTTAAACCTCCTGGGAATCTCACCCAGTGTTAACAAAAAACAAATAAATGAGTAAACCAAAACCAGAATAAACAGGAAGCAGAATCTCAACACACAGCCTACTAGACTGCTGCTGGCTTCCCCATCCTAACACCCGAGTCCGTGTTAGGAGGCGAGACTATGAAATCCCTGTGCTCTACAAAGGTCTTCCTAGATATGCAGTGTTTAGTTTAAACATGAAATTTTAAAAAGATATATGGTTTCAGAAGTCCCACAACACTAAAGTATTGCCACTGAAAACAAGTCCTTTTAACAGGGTATTTTAGAAACTGATGGTTCCCTCTAGGGATTATAATAACTTTAAGTGAAATTTCATAGAATCATATAAACTTAGAACCTGAAAGCCCCTCTCAGGCTTTCCCTTGACGGACAGTGGAAAGGAGGTCTGAGAGACAAACCACTTGTCCAGCTACACAGGGGCAGGGCCAGGTCTAGAACGTAGTCCTCCAACTCTCATTCTGCCCCCTTACTTTTTCCTTATCAGTAAATTCTATCAGTGGAAACCAGAATAATATTTTGTTAAAATTTGTGGATGAAATTAGAACTATCTTCATATATGTCACAAGCTTCAACAAAGGTAAAGAGAGAGGGGCAACTAATTTTTCAGATGAGCATAATAAAGCCTTACAGACGTGGAGCAACTATACTCACAGGCTTGAAAACAGCACTGACTTCTCACAGGGAGACTGAGTTGCAACATTTGGGAATCTAAGGGAATTCTATTCAGAACAGCACGCCTCACTCTCCTAGTGGAGTAGTATTTATTTTAAGCTCCCACTATTTAAGAAAGTAAAGGCTATATACAAGATTTATTGTCACCAAATAAATGAGATTAATCAATAAATAAACAAGTTTTTCTAGAATTTCCCCTCTCCTCCCTATTTACCAAACTAATCCTAGAATTTGCATTAATTATCTAATTAGACCCAGGTGTCTAAAAATTAGGCAGTAGCTCACCTTAATATACGAAATGATGTTCTAATAATAGTGACTAACATTTATATAGAACTTTGTAACAGTATACTTTACATACATTATCTGATTTGCCTAAAACAACATCTTTTGTGCCCATTTGATAGCTATTTTATGTCCAACTTGCTTAGCTAATAAATGGTAGAACCATGATTTTAAGGCCTATGCTATTTGTAACAGTTTAGTGCTTCTGAAACTTTCTCACCTAAGTACCCTTAAGGTAGAGGATTAGGAAATAAACTCTAGGTCTAAAGATCTGAGAAAGAGCTGAGAACATGGAAACTGAGACATTGCTTTGAAGATATTTATTTTATCTTAAAAATAAACAAGTTTTGCCTGTATTTTAGAGCATATTTGATATATAAAATTATTTAACCCTCTCATCCTCTATTTGGTACAGAATTGGAAATGTACCACACTGGTTTGGTACATCACTGAGGACCCTAGAAAAGTACACGCCCCCTTTGAGAAACACAGCATTTCAACATGCTGTTTCCCGTAACGGCCAGAAGACTGACTACAGCCTCCCACATTAAAGGATGAGGATTAAAGCTCACTGCAGGCCCACTTACTCTCACCTCAAGGTAACCTGGGTCTGCTGCATTCTTCACGGCTTCATAAAGTTCTGCACCATCTTGCAGAGCACGGACTTGCTGTCTTGTCAGTGCACGTGGAGGTATATATCGTTCTGTTACATTGTCTAGCGGGGGGAAAAACACTAATTTGCTAAACTACAAATTTAAGAATATGGAAAACTAGAGAATCCAGCAAAAAACACCCAGAGTAGGGAGGTTAAAAAACAAACCATTTATCTGCTAAAAGTTCTCCAGGAAAATGTGAAATTAGTGTATTCATGGTTTAAAAAATATAGTTTATTCAATTAGAGCAATTTGTAAATTAAGTAAATAACTTCATGATTTGCTTTATCATGAGTTGGTGATAATTTTAAGCAAATCAAATATTGAGAGCCCAATTTTTCTGCAGATTTATGTAGAACATGAAATTAAATAATAAAGAAAATCATGAACATATGCAGAACATAAAATTTTCTGCAATAAAAAGGGTAAAAAAGTAAATTTCATGTCCTTAAACATAAAACACTATGATTTTTATTATTAAAATTGATGCCACAGCGAAAACAAGTTGTAGCTCCAGTATAAAAACATAAAATTCAACGCCAAAAATGCAAGTTCTAAAATGTAGATAAGGGCACAGAGAAGAGAGAATGACAAAGGGCTTGGGGAAAATCACCTGATAGTTCTTTCCCTTGTTGCTTTTCTTCTCTAATACCCAGCGTGGACACTACAAATACTTTAGTACGAAAGCTGAAGAGGGAGTTTACTGAAGACTTCTAAAAAGTGCTGTGGGTATGTAATGCTTCATTGTCTGAGACAATTATGAGGATCTAAAAGCTTACTATGTTGAATAAACATGTGATATTTTGGGCCAATTCAATGCTTATCTGTATATCTATGTAATATTGTTTTTAAAAATCAGAAAAAAATCCAGATTCAGAACTAGGAAAAAAAAATCTGTTACTCAAAAGAAAGACAATTCACTCAATTAGAAACCTCTAAAACTTTGTTCTCACATGAAAAAAAGGTCTTGTAAACATGACTCGTTTTACCTTCATGCTCTTCAAATTCTGCTTGAAGTTTAGTGAACAGGGCTTCTAGTTTCTTTTGTTGGGCTTCTGCATGTTTTGTTGCTTCCTTTTCTTCTTCTCTTTCATTGCGAAATATGTATAATCCAGATGGTGTCTTCTCCATCCACTGTAACAATGTGTCAAACAAAGATACACGTTAGGGAGGGATTCAAATTAACTGTCTCTAAAGAGAGAAATACATAGCAAGCTTCAGAATATATCATACCTGAATAGGGTATGCTCTTTGAACAATTATATCAACACAACCAACATTTCCTCCATCACTGAAAAGTGATGACAAAGGAAGAGGAAAAGGTCTAGGATCCGGAGAGAATCCGAGTTTGGCATACCAGCGAGCAGGCCGAGTGCTGTTAGTGGAAATCTGGACAAATTAATAAATAAGTCACTTATAAGTTAGATATATATTCAGTTCTCTTTCAGATTTCATAATAGTTTTCCTTCCTTTAGGGCTGCTTTAAAAACATTCTCTATTAAACGTCTCATGAAGAAAAGAGAGTGAATAAGCAGGAAAACTGTATGATACTAACTTAAAATACAGTATCTCAAAGAAATTATTTAAATGATACAGAGTCTTAATGTTATATAAACATTACTATTGAAAATTAATAAAAGAGAATCCGTCATGTTTAAACTGAAGTAAGATATACTTACTTATCTAGCTCCCTCAAAAAACCTATAAGGACAAAGAGAACTAGAAAGAAGAGGAAAATAGATACTACCAAAATTTTGGAAGCTCAGAATTTATTGGACAAATGGTAAATAACAAAGCAGCCCAAGAATGACCGCAGTTACTAAAAGTAGCAAACATTCATATAGCACTTCCTATGGTGCCTGGCACAGTGATAAGTGTTTTTTTTTTAAATTAATATTTAATCTTTACAATAGCCCTAAGACTTATTCTTATGCTAAAAATGAGCTTCTCTATTAGTTTTCTTACTCTGCTCAGCCCTCAGAATGATCACTGGTATCTAAGGGTCTCCTAAGGAAAAACATCAAGTCCCCATCTGCTTCACCCCCACAAGCTGACGCACAGAGTTGCTGATCAGCTCATCACTGCCCACTCCTGAAGAGGAAGGGACAGCCAGCAACCAGCAGTTGAGGAAGTCTCCAATCTGAGAGGCTCAAACAAAGAGAAAAAGAGGTCCTCACAAGGAAAAAAATGCAGGAAGCAGAGAAAATGAAATTAAAACAAAATATTAATTAATAGATTCAGAAAGATAAGAAGATATTATATCTATGAAACAATAACCAAGTTCAATTAAAAAAAGAAACATTTAAGGAATAATAAATAAAAGTCTATTAAAAATTGGAAATCATGCCAATAGGAATACTATTCATTCCCTTCAGGGATTAGAAGATAAGATTAAGAACTAAAAGTAGGGAGGAAAAAAGACAATAAAACAGAAAAATCAAAAAGATGAGAAAATTAGATGACCAAACTAAGAGGCCTAATGTTCAAGTATCAGGAGTTTGAGAAAAAAGAGGGAAGAAATTATCAAAGAACTACTCCAAGAAAATGTCCCAGAACTCAAAGGACATATACCTACAGACTGACTGCCACTATGTACCCAAGACAATGATTAAAAAAAAAAAAAAAAAAAAGGCTGATACTAAATCACCTCTTTGTGCAATTTCAGAATAATGGAGACAAACGATCTTAGAAACATCTTGGAAGCAGATCACACGGTGAAGGACTGGGAGGAAGACCAGCACTGAACTTAGCAGCAATTGTACTAGAAGCAATAGATAACAGAGGAAATGTCTTCAAAATTGTTCCAACCTCAAATTCTATATTCAGCCAATCTTGTGATAAGATGAAAAAACACTGCATGTTTTCTTTTTCAAGAAGCCTCTGGAGGTTGAATGCCCTTAAAATTAGGAAATAAACCTAGAAAGACTAAGAGTATCGGTACATTTTCAAGAAACATCCTTAATAGGCATAAGTAAATTTAAAATTTTAAGTGTGAAACTTCCCTAGAACTTAAAATCAGTAACTGACTTTTCTGCACCAAGAGTGTGCATTAATTTAATTTACCTTTAACATAAGAGATTCTGGGGCTTCAAGAGGTGTACAGGCATCAGGAGAGCCCACCAGCTCTGCTCCGTGAATAATGACCTTCTGACCCACAGTCAGTCTCCCGTTCTTTATGAGAGCTGAGAGGGGAGGGTCTGTCTGGGCCTTAATAGCATACCATCCATCTGTAAGTTCGACCACGGCTGCTTTTGTGGTATCTACACCACTAGTTTTACTGCTAGGAGTTTCAGATGTATCTGTGCTTAATGAAGCTATTTCAGAAACACAGAGAACAAGTGTTTTTGCAGCTGTGTCATCCTTTTCCATTATCTTTTTAATAGCTGATCTTCTGCTTCTATCAATTTCCACATCATATCTAAAAAGAAAAAGAAAAATGCATTGTTTTAGGAATTGTGAGTCTAGAATTCCATTGCTTAAAAAAAGCCACCAAATAACCAAGAATAAAATTAAACACCTTTATTGAAGAAATACTGAGACCAAAGAGAACTTAAAATTTGGTAGCTAGCAATATATTAAGTTTTATACTGCTAAAATATAAATAAAATATTAAAACCCCCAAATGCAAAAATGCTTTATTAGCAATCCCTAAATAGTGGATCAAATTAGTAATTCAAATTCTTCAAATGGGCCAAGAGGTTAAGGAGACAGTAGGAGAAGAGGGAAGAAAGAGGTGTAGGAATGTGTGATGGAGTAGGGGGTTGGGTGACAAAAGAATGGCTCCATACCACTGAACAGCAGTGTGGGATGGCACCTGCCACCAACAACTGGCTAGTGTACCTCTATGACCTCTGTATGCTGACATGGTATAATGCTTTAAACTTGCCTGTATTTTAGTTGAAGAAGCACCCTTTCTGGGCTTAGGCATCTGTTAGCAAATTCCTTAGGAAAGGCAAATTCCATAGCTGCCAGTTTCCATATAATCCATCTATAGTGATTATAGACCCAAACTCTAGAAATAAGCTGTGGATCCACACCTGGGGTGTCACACAGAGCCCTGAACAAATAAAAGTAGAATACATAATAAAAAACACATAAGATGATATTGAATTTAATAACCCCCAACTATTCTTTGCAAAAAAACCTACATTGTACAAGATTATTCAGTAAGTCTTTATGAGTTAATGTATAATCAATAAGTAATATAATTTTAGAAAATGATTTGACATGTATCAAGATATACTAATAAAAATTATAAAAGTTTCATTTAATATATTAGTCAATACAATTATTTCAACTGGAAAATGAGAACCTTAACTTAAAATAATTGTATTTTTGATTAGATATTTCTTATTAAAGAGATTATTTTTAGCAATTACCTAAGAACGTCCTTCTCTAGTCCTGGTGCTCTTCTTGATATTGTTCCCTTTCTGCTCAAATCTACAACTCCTCTCCATTCTCATGCTCAGAACTAAGTAAACAGAAGCAATTAAAACAGAACCATAAACTTCTACCCTCCTGTCTACCAACTCACCAGCACCGGTTCCCTCACACTTTGGCTCCTCCTGTCATTTGGACACTAGCTCCCACCCTTCTTGCCTAGTCAAGGACATTTGTCTGGGAAATGCCTCCTCCCTCCTGCACCATCAGTTTCTTCCCCCTCTACTGAATGATTTCCGTCAGCATAAAAAATATTTCCCTACCTTAAAACAAACACAACAAAGCTGAACACCCTTTGACCCTACTTTCTTCTTCAGATACTGCCTCTCACTCTGCTTCTCTTCATAGCCATTCATGAAAGAATGACTGTATTCTCTCTCCAACTTCTCTTCTCCCACTGCCCTTTTACTGCATCCTGATCAGGCTTTTGCCCCACCAACCTAATGTATTATTTTTATTAAGATTAGTAAGGACCTCTACAATCCAGTGATCAATCATCAGTTCTCACCTTTACCTATCAGCAGCAACTGACAGAGCTGGTCACTCTCCATTACCTGAAGCTCTACCTTTACTTGGTTTGCAACACACCACATTCTTTAGCATTTATTTTTGATTTTGCGGTTGCTCTTTCTCAGAGGTTCATGGCTTTGAATTCCATCTATATCCTGATAACTCTTGAACTGCTTTCTTTGGCTTAGAGTTCACCTGTGAACTCCAGACCTGCATGTCCATCCAACTGCCTACGGAACATCTCCCCTTAGATGCCTACTAATGCCTCAAACTTCAAATGTCCAAAACTGAACTCTCAATTTCCCTTCCATCCTTGGTCATCTCCATTCATGGTATATGGTAACTTGTTTCCTTCCAGCTGCTAATGCCATTCTTACACTCCTCATCCAGTCCTTGAGCAAATACTGATGATGCTACCTTCAAAAAATACCCAGTTTCCAACTGCTTTTCACCAGCTCCCCGCCACCTCCTTGGCCCAAGCAACCATTTCTCACCTGGCTTATGCAATAGCTTCCGAAGTAGTCTCTCTGCTTTCATCCTTGCCCCTCCTTATGGTCTAATCTCAACAAGCAGCCAGAGTCATTCTTTCAAAACTAAGTCAGATCATGTCACCTCTCTGCTTTAAACATTCTAATGGTTTCCTCAGAGTAAAAGCCAAAGTTCTCGACCTCATCCACGATTCTTCTCTCACCCACTCTACTCCAGTCACATCAACCTTCCTTCTGTTCCTCAAGTTAGCATGTTCCCTGCTTTCCCCAGATGGTCCTATGCTCACTCCCTTGACATCCTTCAGGACACAGATTAAATATCATGGACTCAGTGAAGCCTCCTGACTACTTACTCTACTTAAGAACTTGCACCTCTCCTCACCCAATTCTCTCCATCCTCCTCTTTCAGCTTTATCTTCAAAGTATTTGTCACTTTTTATATACTATACAATTAACTTATTTCTTTTTAAATTTTTCTTTCCCTGTCCTGAACCCCTTCACAAGAATGACTTAGTAGGGCAGAGATTTTTGTTATCTCTAGTACTCAAGATAGTATCTGGCACACAGTAGGTGCTCAATAAATATCTGTTGAATGATCAAAAACACAGCTTGAGCTTCAGCATTCAAACGTTTTGAACCATGCCCACCTGATTGCAGGGAAATCACTCTTAACCTCTACACTGTGCAGTCTACTTAATATAATTAAGTGACACAACTTACTTTTCCAAACAGAGTCAAGAGCAGATATTTGTTACATGGGACAAATGCAAGATGTAAATAACATTCCTATTTTAAAATACAACAAAAATTTAAGGAAAAATTGTTTTACCATTTTCCCCAAACTATAAATTTTGGAAAGATGTACGGGTATTTCAAAAAATACGGGCACTGGAGAAAGGTTTCCTATCTCTCTTGTCATTGGCATGATGTAATATCTCCCTGACACCAAAAGTTTTAAGTTATGTTTGTATAAACATTAAAATCATAAGACGATACAGTTTCTAAACTGTTGATGTTTTAGGGCACTGAAATTAACTAGTTATTTAGTGTTTCTGATATTTAAGTATTTCTGTTTAACTTGATTGAAATACGCAATGAAAGAGAACAGCCACATAAGCATATGTGTGTGGGGGGAAGTTTACCATAAGGCCGATCACGCTTAACTTTTCTTATCCATCTTTATTTTGTAAAAGCCATAGGAATAATTTCCTAATCTAAGAAAAACCAGTAGAGCCAATCCTAAGACAAACCAAAATTCACTTTTCAAAAGATTTCAATAGAATATCAAGTGAACCACAATGTACTTAAAATGATTCAATGTATAAAATTTTGATTTCTGGCCAAATTTTTAAGTTCAAGAGAGATAAGGAAAGAGGAAAAAAAAAAAGGACTCATGAAGAAGAGAGGGATGATGGAATATATAAAAGTTAACAGAAAATTTCTTTTCCCAGAGAGTACCTATAAAATTCTTCTTTTCCAGCCTTTCCATCATTGGAGGGTATGAGCCATCCGCCATCAGCCAACTGAATTCCCTTTCCAGCCCATAAACCTTCTTTACCAAAGTAATCCTGGGTGTGAAACTGAAAAGACTCTGCACTTTTGCTGTTAATTTTTACACAGTGTTTAGAAACACCATACATATATAGCTGCACAAAATAAATAACATAAAAGTTTGATAATGAATAAAAAACAAAACAAACTAAAGAGCATGTTTCACAGAATAGAAACAAACCAAATCAGTTACCCAGTTTTTCATTTAAATATGAAAATATTAACTACAAAAATATTTAACTTACTTACTAGAAGCTAAAACATTTTTATGTAATAAACATGACCCACACATTCAAGAGTCTGCTGCATCTTTCTCATTCCCCTGTGTACATGCCTCCTGCTCTATCTGCCACAGGAAGCTGCTGTGGGGATTGAAAAAGTCATTTAATGTTTTACAAAACCTCTTAAGTTAAAAAGCTTACAAGGAGTCTAACCTTTTACCTCCCCATTACCTAAAATTCTAACTAGATGGTACTGGCTTAATAAAAATCCTCTTCTAAAAATGTAAATAGCTTTTAGCAGGTTCAGGGTAATGAGTTAGTCACACTTTAAATTCAATGAAACTGCTTTCCTCTAACACGTAGCTGAGAACACGTACAGTAATAAAATGAATATGTTTTGAAGCAGAAAGAGAAATGGTAATCCTGAAGCACAGAGAACTTTGGTAAGATAAGGGAGCAGAGGAGAAGGCAGCTGCCGCTATACACTGATTAGGAGGCAAGATGATTTTTACTCATCCCTTTCTGCATTAATTTTTTTCTTTAAACAAAAAAATTTGGAGATGGCAGTTAATAAAATAAAGTTGCGCAGTGCTATAAAAGTTATTCGCATTATAGATAAAAGCATACCTGTTTATGAGAACATGCAGAGGGAACTCGGCCTTCTACTGCCACTTTCAGAGAGATTCTAGGCATAGTGGATGTTTTTGCAAGATACAGACTGCCTGGCTGTGGAAAAATACGTTGCTTTTGTTTCTTTTTAATTTGCTTATCTTGAATATCTCTGGCATTCTGAAGATTTGTAATTAAATCTATTAAAGAAAATAATTAGCAAAAAATAAAATTGAGTATGAAATTTTAAAAGCACAACCCTTGTTTTATAAAATTATATATATCAATGTGCTCTAGCTTTAAATCTTCAGGGATGAAAAAAGTTTCTATTTGTAAAGAACAGAAATAGATCTATTACTTTTATTTTGAATTTGGGAGAAAATTAGCAGCCTGATAAAAAATATAATGCAATAATAGCAATCCTAGATTATGTGTCTAATAGCTTTTTCTTTTTTTCTTAAACAAGAAAGTCTACAAGTAGTTACGTTTGAAAGAAAACATCAGAATAATTTAAACTTAATCTTTGGACTTGGAAAAATTTAAGCATTACAAAAGGTTTTGAAATTAGTAATCATTATAAAAGAGGGAAACTCTAAAGGCATTATTTACTATAAGAAATATATGACTGAGAGGCAAAAATAAGTCAATACAAATTTTCACATAATACCTAAAGGTTCTTTGTCACCCTTTGTGAACATTACAGCTGCTGTTTGATTGGAGTTACTTTTGTTAAGCTGATGAATTTCACTGCCATTATTTTCACTATCACCAGAGCTGCGTTCATCTATGTTTTTTTGTTTTTGTTTGTCTTCCTCCAAATTAGTATTCCTGTTCACACACTGTGCATCTCTGTGAAGGTGTGATTTAGTTTTAAAAGGTGGGACAAAGACTTTCATTGGTTTGCCTGCAGATATCGAGTGTCTCCTTTTTTCATTTCTTGGGGCAGGAACCTTACAAAGTGGCTGCCCGGAAGCTGATAAATTGCTTGACGACTTTTCCAAAGTCAGGTGTTCATAAACATGAGATTTAGATAGAAACTCTTGACCAGGTGCAGTGATGTTTGGATTCTTTATTTCTTGCCGTTCCTTAGTTGTGCTACAATGGGGAGAAAATATTTGTTTCATTATTTATCAGTAAATGTACACAGACATAAATATTTTAGAATATATACATAGAGAGAGCCTCAACTGCTACCTGGCAATCTTATTCTGGTCACTGTCTTGCATTTCATCGTGGTTGTCCTCTAAAACCATGCTTTCCAAGTCTGTAACTGTCTCTCACACATCAACTCCCAGTCTTTGACTTTACAAACACGAGAGAAGAGTCTGTCAAACGTGGGTCCTCCGTTTGTCTCCTCCAGTTCCAAAGCTCCTCACTAACCCCCTTCACCAGACAGCTCCTTTCCGTCCTTTCTCACAGCGACCCCTTCCCCTGTACCCCTGCCCCCAGCTAGTAACTCAGTCTCCTCGGGAGCCCCACCTTTTCAATGGTTACTCCATTTTCATCCTTTCTCTACCAGCTGTTACACCTTTCTCAATCAGAAAGCCTTGCCCACCCTTGAAAACCCTTTTTCTCAGCCTTATCTCCCCTTCAAGCTAATACTGCTCCCTCTCCCTCACGGCCGATCTTCCTCTGCGGTTAATCTAAACGAGCTGTTTCACTTCCTCACTTTCTCCTCATTGAGCTCTCATTTCCCCCACTATTCCATAGAATTTGTTCTCAGTAAAGTTGCTAATGACCTCCCAATGCCAAAAAAGAAAAAAGCTTCATGTGTAAACTCATTCTACTTGAACTGTGCCAGTTTTGACAGCTTTTTCCTTTTTAAAATTCTCACTGCCACGACTGTCCCTTTCTTTCTTTCCTTTTTTTTTTTTAAACTGGCTTTTCCTTTTTCTCTTGAAAATATTCCTGCCTTCAAAGTTGGATTTCTTCCCCAGACACTTTCCCTGGGTGATATGAGTCATTTCCATTGCTTAAATTATCACTTACCAATAAAAATAGGAATTTATTTAACAATAAAAATATGGAATATTGTGAAATATTTTTATTTAAAAATAAAAATATGGATCTTTATGCTTGACATTCCCCAGGTGTTATTCCTGCACTTTGGATTGCATTTAGCACCACACATCCCTATCTTGATGTTCCACACTCACTGCAAACTCAGCAAGTCCAAAACTAAACTTATCACCTTCCTCAGCATACATGTTCTTCCTAATTGGTATCTTGTTGAAAACCCCATGCTTCCTTTTACCCAGTCCTAAACCCCTGGAACTTGAAGTTTGAAATTTTAAGGTTCCTCTTTGCCCACAGTGTTCTAAAATTTCACAAGGATATGCCTTAGTTGGGTCGTTTTAATTTATGCGTTCACTCAGAGGGTCCTTTTGATCAAGGAAACTCATGTCGTTCAGTACTAGTAAAATACCTTAAATTATTTCTTTGAAAACTTCTCTCTTCATTTCTCCTCTGTTCCTTCTTCCTCAAACTCCAAATTTTCAGATGTTAGACCAACAGGGCTGACTTTAAAAAATTATCTTTCATTCCTTTTTTATCTCCTTTTCTTTTTTGTTCTACATTCTGGGAGTTTTCGTAACTTTTATCTCCTGTTTCTTCTACTGAGTTAGTTGACTTGTGCCATCATAGTTTTAATTTCCAAGAGCTTCTTATTTTAAGGATGCAATATGTTCTCTTTCCTGAAATTATTAGTAAGCTTTTTGACGTTTTCTTCTTCTTGTACAGTCTATTTCCTCTAAGTTCCTTTTGTTTCAGTTTTTGTACTTTGGATACTATCTTTTATAGAGGTTTTCTTCCAGTGACTAGTGACCCTTGACTATCTGGTCTTATTTCAGAGTGAAGCACTGAACAGCTAACTGGAAGCTGTGTGCTGAGGGGCTCGGCAGTTGTTGGCTTCTTGGTGATGTGGCTATGTGGTTTCATTTCAGTACCCACCACTGCCAGCATTTTTAGTTTTTCCTACTGGGCTGGTCCTATTACCCAGAAAAAATATCTTCCAGTTTTCTGCCTAGAGGCCTGGCTGCTGGCATTTGGGAGCTAAATGTGGGAAGGAGGTTAGGGAGTCTCACTATTTGATACACAGATTTCTAATTAATCTCTGTTTTCAGTACTTCCCCCAACCCCATCCCCAATTTAGAATTCTTCTAATTCATCTCCAGAGAATGACCTTCTGGTCTTTTGGCAGGAGAGGGATAATTGCCTGCCTGTGGTGGGGAGAGGACATATCTGTTTCCTGAACAGATTTTCAACTCATCTTCATATTTTCTACCTCACCTTAAGAAGTGTATGTTGCTGCCAATTTTAGTCTTTTGCAGGTTCTCTGGGGAAACCAGGTAGCTTCTCTGCTTGCTCAGGTTTTAGCTTGCTATGTCTTTCTAAGTCATTCACGCTTTTTAGCTTCCAAAATGTTACTGTTTCTTCTGATCACTATTCTTATGGATTTATACATTTAAAAAAAATTCTTAGTAACTAGTAGGGTTTTGAGAAGGAAGAGAGATAAAGCATATTTTAAATATATGCCATCTTTTATTTTTCTTTCACTTTTATTAATATAATTGAAACATAATATCTGCTATCTTTATTGATTTTGAGTAATTTCCTTAATCCCTTTCAACCACAGTACCTTATTCACAAAACTGGAACAAAACCTGTTAGTCCACTTTACAAAGTTATGAAATTAAAGATGAGATAATAGTATGTACAGCACTATAAAGTACTACCAAAGTACAGAACTATTTAATCCTGATGCAGGCTTTCAAAAAGGGAAGTGCTAGTGTCTTTACTGTATGTTAGAGCCTTTGTTTTTAGAAATATTTACTAAAAAACCCCACACTTTTCCTACACTGTATTAGTAGAATTAAAAAAAAACTTAAACGTGTCTTACCAAAAGGGTCCACAGGTAACTGGCTCTAAAGAAGTGTGATGCATAAACAATCTTCTATCTTTCACTGTGCCTAGAAAAATATTATTTTACATAATGTATTAATGAAATATGTTTTACATTATGTATTAATGACAATCTAATGAGAGATTTTATTTCCTATGTTCATTGCACATTACTGTGAACATTTACACAAACATTTTATAAAATTATATTGTTAAAAATCTTCAGTGCATATAATGGATGCTTAGGTAATAACTATCAATTGATTCACAAATTGATATTCATTAATACCAAACAACTCACAGTGCAAACATATGTGAGATATCAGTATAAATTTAGTCAGCTGATGTTAATTATAACTTAAAGGTGTTAGCTAATTGCCGATGCAAATATAAAATTTAGTTTTATGAAGGTTTATAAGCAAAAGTTTAGGTATTACTCTTTCTCAGTATGTAACTTGTACTTCTTAAACCTTCGATTAGTCCACTGGTAGGGAGAGGATTGGTTGAATAAACCAGAACATACTGAAACAGCCCCATGATTAAGTACATGCAACCATGAGAACGAGGAAGATCACTATATATTGAGTTGAGGCACGATCTCCTGATAAATTCTAAAGTAAACAACAAACAAAGACCATGTGTGTACTGATACCTTTTGAGTAAGAAAAGTAGAATATATATACAACTATTTACTTCTTTTGACAAAAAGAAACCTGAAAAGGGTAAACCAAAAACCATTAAAAACAATTACCAGTATAACAGGTAAACAGTATGGAGGGGACAGTGATGGAGACAAGACTTCTCCAAGTAAGCCTTTCTGTAGTTTTGATGAATGAACTACAGAGAAGTTCTATTTATTCAAATATAAAATTAAAAAAGAAAAAGCAAATTCTAATATTGAAAACAAACTGAAACAAAAGAATCTAAGCTAATTAACAAGTTGTTAACCACAAACAAAAGAATTATTTTGAGTGACATTAGAACACAGAAATTTGACTATACATTTTTAATGATATGTATTCTTAGGACAAAAAACTGCAAAGAATTCTTAGACTTCCCTTGGTAGTTTATTATTAGTAGTAAAATTGGTATTGTCAACTTGAAACTATTACACATATACTGTAAGACAGTGATTATCAAAGAGTGATCCGTGGAACCCTGGAGGGGGGAGTATGCACAATGTTCAGAGGGGATTCAAGCTGTCAAACTATCTTAATAATGATGATGATGTTATGTAAGTCTCTCTCACTGTGTTGACATTTGCACTGCTGGTGTGTCCTGCTGCATACTTTGGTGCTATGATTTTCTCATGGAAATGCACTTTATATGAAATGTACTAATCACTTTTTTCAAACAATTCCACTTTTACTTGAAAGAATAACTAACAAACTACAATTATTCAGACTTGAGTATTCAGCAGATATTTCTTCAAAAAAGAATGAAATAAGCTTGTCACTATAAAACACAAAACAAAACAAGCAATAGTATTTGTTGCCAAACAAACTGAATTGTAAAATTCAAGCTTTTAAATGAAATTATAATTTTGGAAATCTTATAACAGGCTATTCGCTTGACAATTTCCCAATACTAAATTTTCAGATTAGATCACTGGTGACATTAACAAAAGTATTTGTTTAATATTCTGTAACAAAACATGTCAACATTTGAAAGAGCTGTATAACTCCAAACTAGTATTTTCAAAATGACCAATGCACAATGTTACAGATATTAAAATTTCTCAATTTTAATTTTGAATATGGTAAATAGAAGTAGATATAATCCACCTAACTAAATGCTCTTTGGGATCCTCAATAATTTTTAAGAGTATAAAGAGGTCTTGAGATATAAAAGTTTGAGAACCAGGGCTGGAAGATAAAGGAAATAAGTAAATATGTTAATGTTATTAGGAAACAAGAATTCAGAATTTAAAAAACAGCAACACCAGCAGCTATGAGCATAGTTAGTATCCAAATCTTGTTTTTTTTCAAAAATATTAACCACTGAAAAGATCTTTGGAGATTCTTAGGATTCTAACTGGGGAGGGGAATTACATGGACATCCTAGAAAATCTTTTTGTGATAACAGAAAGCAAGAAAGTGCTCAAAGGTTAATCAAGGTATATTAAAAAAAAAAACAACTCTTGGGAAATACTTGAAGAGGTTTCTACTTTCAAATTTGGAATGATTTGAACCTCAAAAAGAATGCTTTCTTTAGTAAAGAAATATATTATTTATGTGTACTTTTAAACTTTATATATCTTACAAATAAAAATCTAAGAAATCTGTTTTACTCAAGAAAGAAAGAAAAAAATTCATTTGCTACCATTAGTAATGATTACACCAACTACTCTTTACTCTGAAAACTGGTAATTTAAGGAAAAGAATTAAGTATTTACCCTGCCTTTGTAGGAAGAACTAAGTTCGTCCCTAGTTATTAAGGGACATTTTGTTATAAGAAATAATAAAATTTGAAAGTTACTATTTCTCAACCTCCAATTAAATAACTGATTCACGTAAATATTATGAAATCAATTGAACTAGAACCTGAGCTTCAATTATTTTACTAAGTTCTTACTAAATTCTTACAGCTTTTTAATTTAAAGTCATTATTTCATTGTCTCTTCACACTTAATTATGGAGAACCTCTAGTATAATATCTTATATCTACTATCTCTAATATCTAGACATTATGAAGGAAAAGCTCACATAACAAACAAGGCAAGATACAAGTTTTAACAAACTACACTGTAAAGGCTTGCCCAATTATGCATATACCCAAAAGAGTTGAGAAAAATGACTTTAGAATATTATGTATTGCAGCTATTGGGGGGAGGGGAAGATATGGATAAAAAGCAAATTTTACCATCTGGAGTGCTTTTTGAAGGCTTTAAGGATTTTTCTTGATTTTCTATTATCCTGTCAAATTCATTTAACAAATTTCTTTTGGTTGGGGGTTCTCCTAAAAAGAAATTTCCATACACGTTTTTAAAGCAAATAATATCAATTTTATTTTTCAAAAGCCTATAGTCCATTTTTTAAAACTGAAGTACTGACTCTTATAATATGTTAAGCAAAAAATAATAATAATAAATAGTGAACATTCTATTTTGAAAGAAAAAATTAATTTCTCAGTATCAATTTAACTTCTATTATTTTTTTTTGACCCTTTAAAATATCACTATTTATTCAGGGTTCAGCAATAAACAGATGTTACCAGATACAAAGATAAGTTACTTTTTAATGAACTAACACTTAATGTAACTCAAAGGTTTACTAGCAATAAAGACGAACGAAATTTCTTAAAATAATTTTTTTTGCATTACACTCAAGAAGGAGTTTATTATATAGGTCCTTTAATTAGAGTCATTGAGTGGGAGAAAAGACTTTAAATTACCAAAATTACATTAAAATATTAGCAAAAGTATTATGTACTTCTTGTTTAAAAATTCTACAAAGGCTGAGAGTAAACTTAAACCGTAATTCAAGTCATGTGTTTCCATGTCATACTGAGATAATATGTGTTAATAGATACTTTGCTTTTTGATGCTTTAGTAAAGGGAATGAATTTGAAGGATTTAATAAGTAAAAATGTCCAAGCAAGGCTTTATCACTTTATCAAGTGTTGGATTATAAAGTGATTTAACTGTTTGACAAGGCTCTGTACTATTCAAGTAACCAGAGCTGATTAAGTGCACATATATTTATAACCTAACAGAAGTGAGGGAAATTAGTGATGCTGTTGAGAACATTTATTAGAAGTCTGAATTATTTTTATTCCTAAGCATAAGGGTTTACTATACGCGTGCACAAAATGGGGTCCCATAAATAAAACTATTATTCTCCATGAAAGAATTATGCATATCTTAAAGCATCTGCACCTCAGAATTTTTCACTAGAGAACAGCAACAGTCTAAGATAAGTCTTACAAACTTACTACTTTGCCCATAACATAAACTTGGTATAGAACGTGACCTGGTAACACGTGATGAAGCAAATTTGTATCCACTGGGATGACTTCAGGGCAAAATGCACCCAGTGGAAGAATGAACTGCCTGGCTTTAGTATCCTCTGTAACAGGAAGGGATTGGACAAGAAGCCCTGTGATACTCTATCAGTCTACAGTTTTCAAAAAAGGAGCTAGTTATTGAAGGTCATCCATTTAAAAGTTGAAGAGTTAGTTTTGGCATTTACTTTCATTGTAACTAATCAACAGATTCAATTATTTAAGATTATTCCTAGCCAGAGATACTAACAGAAAAAAAAAAATCACACATCCAACTAACCGAATAGTCAAACCAAGTTGTTAAATACACTACATTTAAAAGAGAAGTTAGAACACAGTCCAAATGGCATTAAGACCAGAATACTATTTGCTAAGGATAACTGATTTTAGAACACTTCTTAGATTTAAAAAAAAAAAAAAAAGCAAGCAAGCCAACACCTATAACTAGAAGCCAACTTTTAAACTTTAGAGCCAGAGTCTGAACCTTTATACAACATAACTCAACCAATGACTTCTTGGTACATAGACTCAGTGATATCAAGAGTAAAACCACATTTCCCCAAACTAAACATAAAAGTCTGAAAAAATATACCTAGTGTATAATATCCTAATTGCTATAAGCTAGCATAGCAAAATTATGAAGGACTTAACAATTTAAAAAGTGATTGGCAAACCAAAAGAAAAAACACTTACCAACTGTGGCAAGTGCACCTCCTCTTCTTTTTCCAATTCCTGAATTTAACAAAACTGCTTCCTCATTTTTTTGGCATGTAAAAAGAGAGTGTTTGGCATGGCTTAGCAGCTCAGAATCTGTCAATTCACCATCTTCCATAAAAGCTCTGGCAATGTCTACTGCTTCTGTTTCAAAATAGTTTTCTAAATCTTTGGAGTTGGTAGAACAAATTTCTGTGTTTGTTTTCACAGGAAGATTAGGAAAAGTTTCAGCTTTCCCAATTTCCATTTTTATATTTTTAGGTAAAATCTGTTCTTTTCCCAAAAGATCAAAGTTCTCAACAAGTAAGACTTTGGTTCCTAATACCAACTGTTGTTTGTCTTGCTTACACTGAATGAGAGATGGAAAAACTTTAATAGAGTGATTATTTTCCGAAGAATCACTTTCAACGTTACGGTTATTTGATAATTTAAATTCTTTACTGTAGTCTTTTTCTGCTTTGGAACTTACAGAGTGTTCTGGGGTTCTCTTATCAATACAAGAGAGAGGAAGTATTTTTGATTCATTTTGCCTAGATGTAGGTGAATGCTGAAGACTACGTTCAGTTCTGATTAAATCAAATTCCTCAAACATTCCCTTAACTTTGCATAAGGAACTCTCAGAAACTGGAACCTGTTTTCCACTTGCTGTACTAAATCCAGAGAAAGCAGATGACAGTAAATTTTGAGGGGTATGTATCTTAGTATTTTCCCCTGAGAACTTATCCGACTGTTCTTCATTACTTTTAAATGATACTTTGGAAAGGAGTTGCTTAGCATCATCTTCTATCTTAGAAAATACCTGTTTTGCCTTTTGGAATGCAGCATCTGATATGTGTACAGATTTTCCACTTGCTGTGCTAAAAACCCCACAAGCATTCATAGAAGAGACTGACCTGGGATGCTTTTCCACATTCAACTTACATATATCAGAAGTTTTGAGATTAATATGAAAAGGTGGTATTTCAGAAACTTTCTCCAATCCAGACATACCTGGGTCATGACATAAAATTGGTTCACTTTGAATGTCAGGTGAAACATCATGTGAACGCATACGATGTTCTTCACTCTCCGGAGAGTCAGGAAAAGTAATATCCTCTGAATCCTCCAGTGCCTTATGAGAACCTGTCACAATTTTTGTTTGGCAAGTGTCTGATTTGCTCTCAGTGTTTTGCTTAATTACCTTCCCGCCGTTATCTGTAAGTCTCTCTCTCACTTTTGTTTTATCACTTGCTGTACCGAATGCAGGTGGCTCTATCTCAAAATTATTTGAATCAGATATGACCATTTCTGTGGCTGTATTTTTATTTCTGCATGGTGAGGAGTTAGTCACGAGCTTCTGAACACAAGTACTTTCATCTACAGCTTGTGGATAAGTGTTTGCTTCTCTTACAGTGGACATTACTTCAGAAAAACTAATGTTTTTTCTGTCTTTGACATTCTGCACTACTGGCTCAATACCAGAATTACCCATTTTATTTTTTGAGAGATATTCTGACTTATTAAATACTTCACTGGAATGACAAAAATCAGAATGGCATGAATAGCTGTTAGACATGCTGTTACTCAAATAGGTTGGATCTTGTTCTTCAGAGAAATTTTTGTCATTTTCGGTTGTGATCCTGTTTGAATGATTTCCACATGAAAGATTTCCTACATAATCCCCAGGATATTCCTTTAAACATATAACCTTGGCAGAATTTTTTTTTTCTGTCTGATCATCCAGTTCTCCTTCTCTAAGCCACTTTTTGGCTTCAAATAGTGAAGCCTGACTTACAGAAATTTTTCTGCCATGCCCTGTGTAAAATGCTAGAGCTGAATTTTCAATGGCTGAACAAGTGGGTTGATTTGTATAACAAGTCATAGGACTTTTTGCTGTTTCTTCTATATTTTCATGAACTTTGACTTTCAGAGAGATGCTATTTGTTATGCTGAGATTTTCAGTTTGTCTGTATAAATGATCACTTAAGAGCCAGGGTGGCACGGCACTCTCTTCAGAAACAAGTTTTTTCTCCTCTAAAGAATTCTGCATTTCTTCATGCTTTTGGGCAGTTATGTCAACAGTCTCACATGCTAACTCAAAACCTTCTTTACATACCTCTCGGTCCATTAGAGTCTTTGCCCCTTGATGGCTAAAATTAGTGACTTCACTATTATCTTGCTTTTTTTCATCAAAAAGATTTTTCACTTTGTCCAAAGACTCCTTTACAATTTTTACTTTTTTTCCACTAGCTGTATGAAAACCCAACATGGTAGGTTCTTTGATCTTTTTGATTTCATATTCCTGTCCTTGCTGGAGAGTTAGTAATTGATTTTCAATACCAATTGAGTCACTTTCTTTAAGTATTTTGTCTTTAACCTTATCTAGTTCCTCATGACTTGAAATGTCTATTTTGTTGGTATTTATGCCAGAAAGTAATTCAGAATTTGAGGAATCTGAAAAGTTATTCATCTCTTCCTCGGTACATTTTTCATCAAAGAAATTTACAACTTTATTTAATGACTCTTTAGAGATGCTGATGTTCTTCCCACTTGCAGTCTGAAAGGACAAACCAAAAGTGTCAAAATTTTTTATATTCTGCCTCATCTTATTAGCAGTTGACTGACTTTTATTTGACATATTAACATGAAATGTTTCTTCAGCTTTCACAACTTCCAAACAAGTTAAATCTGACAAATCTTCTTTATTTTGAGAGTTGCCCTCCATCATATACTGCCTAGATGATTTTAGATACATGTTGTGTTGATCAGTACATGGTAAGACATCTTCATCTTTGTGAATAGAAACTGTATCATTTTTACTTGATGAACCTCCATCAGATTCTCTTAAGTTACAAACAAAACCAATACATTCGTTATCTTCATTTTCAGTATTTCTCTTGTAATCTTCAGTATTTTCTTCAACAAAAATGCCAGCTGTCATTTCAATGTTATTTTGTACTACCAGTTGGCATTTATTATTCTTCTCACTTAAATTTTTATCATTGCTATAATCTTCTTCCTTAAACTCTGAAACATCAGAATTGTTACATTTACTTAAAGAGAAAATTCTTGGATCTACTTCTGCAGGAGTTCCTCCAACATTTTCAATGTCACTGAACAGTTTCATAGCTTTCTGTAGTGCTTCACTAGAAATACTCAGTTTTGTGCCACGAGCAGAATAAAAGCCCCTAAACTCCACTTCATTTTTATCTGTTGAATTACCAGACGTGCTCTTGTTACAGTTGGTTGTTGACAAGCAGGCAAATTTTTGCTTATCTCCAACTCTATCTTCGAATTCCTTGCTGCTATCTACCTGACTGCTAGATGGGACATTAACTGTGAGAGGAAGATCAACATCTTTCCACTCCTCAGAAGTGGTCTTTAAGACACTCATCTGATTTTCAGGCATTTCAAATGGATTATTCTGTATAATGTCGCTTGGTTTTCTAAACTGTGTAAATTCAAATTGACTTCCTGATTCTTCCAATATAGTAGAAAGTTCTGTAATTTCTGCCTTTTGGCTAGGTGTTAAATTATGGTTTGAATTAAAATCTTCCTTTAATGATAAAATTGGAGCTGTGTGACTATTTTCACTGTCACAAATAAACGCACTATTCTGCACACACCCAGATATAGTGTTCATTGACTGTGAATCAACTGCATGAGGTCTGCTTGGTTTCTTTTGACTTTTTAATGATAATGTATTTACAGTCTCAATACAAGCTAAGCTAGTAGGAAAATGTTCTTCAATATCTTTGAAGAACATTTTACTTTTCTTAATGTTGTGTTCAGAGAGTTTTATCTCTTTATTAGAAGCTGTTCTAAAGCCATTTCCAAAACTGTGACTTGAAATCGAATCTGAGAGTCTTGCCCATTTGTCCATGCAATCGTTATTTCTGTTTGATTTCATATTTATATCCAAGGAGACATCTGACTTTGAATCTTGACTGAGAGTCATTTTTGGTTGCTGCTTTACACTATTTCTACTTTTCTCTGTAAGATCGTGGACTGTATTTGATGAAACAAAATTGTTTGTAATTGACACTTTGGCTGCTTGTTTGTCTCCCAGGTCCGTACGTGCTGCCGTGGCAGAGTTCTTGAGAACAGGTTCTCTTAAGCAAATGATGTCTGCCTCATGCAGTTCCTTAGTGTTTTCTAAAATAGGAATACTCTTTTCACTAGTTATTTGAAAGACAAAATTATTCTCATTGTCTGGAAAAAGTTCTTCAGAGTTTGAACTGACAGTTATTTTTGAAATTAAAGTAGTTTCTTGTTTTTTCTGGAATACTGTCAGATTTGTATTTTCGTTGAATTGTATCTTTGTAAGAGGTGATGCTGCTGTTACATACTGTTCAGGTGAAAACAGCTCAGGTTTTCTGGAATCTTCCTTTAAAATACATGCTTCTTGACTATTTTCCAAAGAAATATTTTTGGTTAATTCAGAACCAGCTTCAGAATTCTTAGGTTTTATTTTCTCTGACATTTTATATGATTCTTTTCCTCTAGAAATCACAACTGGGTTTGACAGAAGGTCGTTGAAGACAGTAGTTAAAACAGTGGTGTTATCATTGTCATGTAAAAAGGTTTCCTGAGATTGAAAGTGAGTATCACTACAGTCTTCTGAATGTGGCACTGCAGGGTGACATACTGCAGGCAAGACTTTTTTCTTCATATCTGAAACTCTCTGGCTTTTTGGATCATCGTCACAATGTTCTCCCTGCAAGCATGACATATAATCAGTTTCTGTGGTTATAAATGACTCCAGTTTTTCCTTACTGAGTTTTGCTTCTTTATAATCAAGATCCTGAGATACTATTTTATTATTAGAACATTTTCTCAGAATTGTCCCAAAAGAGCTGGTTAAAGACAAAGGTGGATCTTCAGAATCATTCTGTAAACAGTGTTTTTGGATGGAAGAGTGCAGTAAACCTAAACACAAAGACAAAAAATGACAAAATGAAACTGAAGTACCATCAATCACATTCACTAAATATTTTCCACTGAGTTAAAAAGGTAGTGTCTAAAACAAGAATTACATGAAAAGAAGTGCATGTCAGGTTTAAAAGAAAGAATTCTAAGTATCCTCTGTTTTGAAGTTACTACATTTCTCAACTAAAGATGTACAGGATCTAGGATTTTTCTGGTAAAATTATCAACTCAGTTAAAATTAGTATGTAGTTCAAGAAAGCAGCCAGCTGCCATAAGTAAAATTCAAAGTAGCTTTATTGGAAAATAAAATTGGAAAAAATTCTTTGCTAATTTAGACATAATAGGACTTAGAAAAAGCAAGGCAAAGAAAAGGAATTACAAAGTAACCATTTCCTTTGGTTAATTCAGTCTTTCATATCAAAAACCACCAAAAAATGAACTTTTAAAAACAGGTTCTACACATGAAGTGTCTGTGAGTACCTAATCTCAGTTATAGCAGGGAAGTGAGGTAAACTGCTCTGTTTAATTTTATTGACCTTCTGAATTTCCTATTAACAAGTCAGAATTATTAATCTCATTTTATTTAATCAGTGACCACTACAACATATTAGCTGATTCACTGGTTTTATCTCTGATATATACAACATCAAGCATTTTTCTCTGAAATTGACAGTAATCTCAAACAGTTCTGTATTCATTACACCAAACCTATTATTCACTGAGATACTACCACCCACTCAAATCTTCTCAGAGGGAGATAAAATCACCTTTTTAACATACAGTATACCTACTGATAAAAACTGCTACCCAAATGAAAAATGACTTTCACTGTGCACACTCTGAACAACCAGAGATACAGCAGGAACTCTAAGCAATCTCTAAATATTTAAGAAAACTATGTAACAACAAAAAAAATCACTACTTTATTTTTATGACTGCCTTACATTAAACATAGCTAGCAATTAGCTTTTTTTACATGCTTTAGACAAAGTACATATTAAATAGCACAACATCTTTACAGAATTGTTAATTTACACATAATAAATACTGAAAATTAAAGCAGGAATTAAGTAGCCAAGCTCGTGATGTTTATGAATCACATGTTCTGTCTCAAAAGTTATGATGATATACATACTACGCAAATTGATCCAACAAGTTTGAATGAAATGATTCTGAACATTGGTAATCAAAGGCCTAAACAACAATGGTGTAGATATTGTCTGATATTGAATATAAAATATATGAACTATATTTAGTACCTTGTAATAGCCTATAACAAAAAAGATGAGAAAGAATATATATGTACAACTGAATCACGACACTGTACACCAGAAATTAACACATTGTAAATCAACTATACTGCAATTTAAAAAAAAGAGGAATATAAATTATAGATTAAAAAACCCCTAAAACACTACAGAAGACAAACCAAAAAAACTACAGAATAAAAGTAGGCAGTACGTTTTTTTAAAAAGGTTAAAGAGACTCACATATCCAGATGAGAGAGCTTATCGCCATCCATAAAACTATATGCACTATTCAAAACACACACACAAAACACACAAAGAGTTACCTGAATCAATGTTTGTAAATGTAAGTGGTGTTTCAAAATGGTCTGCTTCTAATTGGGCTGAAGAGTGAGTTAGTTCTGATTCCTGGTCTCTTTGCATTTTTAGTCCTTGATAAGATGTTTTATCATTTATAGCATAAATAAACCTTTTTGTTTTCTTTTTCAAAGTGGATATTAAACCTGCATTTTTTAAAGCTACAGAAGTATTCTTGGTAGTGGCTGGCCAGCTTCCATTATCAACTGAACTTGTACATAAAGAATCCTCTTTATGTGAGCAAATAGTTTGTATTTCCAACCCACTTTTAGAGGCCTCAGGTTCTTCTTTAAAGTTCGGATCAGTCGTATTACTTGAGAAATCTGCTCTGAACGTCTCTTCCGGTGATTCTCTTATCCTGAATATAGACTTTTTAATACCCTGAAGTGGAGAAGCTATTAAAGAAGAGCCAGATATTGCTTGCTTTTCCACAACAGTGGAATCTTCATGAGATTCAAGACACTGCCCTTCATCTGTCTTATTTACCACTATTTCCTCATTTAATATCTTCACTGTTTTTGATAAGCTTGAAATATGTGGCAAATAATTTTCTGAAGTAATGAAGTTGATAAATTCTTTCTCTGTGCCTATGCAGTCTTCTTCTGAATTATTTTGGTCACAAGAAGAAATATGCAGTAGGGACGTTTTCTCCATTTGGGTTCCATTTAGACCAGAGAGAGTTAGCTGAGACCATTCAGATGCTGAAGATGGTATAACTTCCTGGGAGATTTTGTCAGCTCCATTCCCAAAGAGCTTCTGATTTGTTACATTTGAATCTAATGGATCACTGTCATTTGGTCCCATTTCAGATACAAATGAATGTTTATTTTCTGTCATTTGTTTTTCAGCTTCTTCATATTCATTGGTTTTTGTTTTATTGAAAATATTTTTTCTAGTCTTGCCAGTTTTTACTTTTCGTATATTTCTTCTTTTATATTTAGAAACACATACTGGAAAACTATCTTCCTCAGAAATATCTGCAGCTGTTTCATGTACTTCATCTTCTAGGACATTTGGCATTGACTTTTCAAAATGATCTTTGCAGCTATTTCCGTTACCAAATGACTCCTCTAAAATCTTCTCCAATTCTATTAAAATTTAAAATAGAAGCACTGTTAATAACATTTTATAACACAACCATATAATTCATATTATTCTCATAATTTTTTTCATAGAAATAGTATATATTCTAAGTAACACATAATCTAGCATTTAAAAGTTATCCTGAGTGCTAGCTATTTTTTGGGTAAGGGGGTAACAACCTTGTCCCACTCTTCTGGTCAAAATTGATTCCAGTGTACCCAAACCTTTGATCCACACTCAATCCCTAATAACCTTTCTTTATCAGCTCATTCAATCAGACCTCACTCAGTTTTACTATCTATCTATCTATCTATCTATATACACATATATACATACACAATTTAATATTCTAAGATTTATCAAACTACATGTTCCAAATTAATTTTGTGGCCCTATCACAGAGTAAAATCTGACTTTATACATATACATACACAGACATCCAATCCTACACATTTATACAGATATAGATACATACTAAGAATGTGTAATATTCCAATGACCTGATTAGTTACCTTTTGGTATATCTGCAACCACTTACTTTCTAATTAGAAAATGAGGTCTTAACGTTTTGTCAGTTATAAGTCTTATTATCTATCTCTGCGTTTGCAGTAACGGGTTTTGTTTTGTTTTTGTGTCACAAGAGCATCTTGAGTAGTATTATCCTAGCATGATGTTTAAACATTTTCATCTAAATAAACTTAGTTTTTATTCTCAATACCTTCAATAATCAAGAAGGGAGAAGCAATGTGTCTTCTCTTTAAGAAAAGAGGAGCAATACTTTAATGATGTCAGTTAAAAATAGCAGGTCAATTAAACAAAGGACTTACCATGACTTTTAGCTTTTCTTTGATTTTCATTGTCTGGCCCAGAAGGGATAAACCTATCATTTTTCTTCAGACTTTGATCATGGTTAGAAAAACAGCCTTTCAAAATCTGCAAAAGTTATATTTTAAAATCACAAGTATAAAAACTCTAACAATGCATACAGTATATTTACCTTAAACAGACAGCAGAGTTTCTTGGGTCAAAGAAATCACGTTTAGAGACATCCCCAAAGGCTTAGATAAATCATAGACAATGAAAAATGCAAGATAATTTTTCAAGGCATTCTAAAATCATATGCAACTGCCATAGCATAATCATTTGTCATGTTTACTTACAGCAGTAGTATCACTAGGAAATGTAGCTGCAGATGCTTCCTCATCTCTGACTGCAAAAAAAAAGTTCAATTTACCTATTCTGTATTATACATCATACACTGAGGTTAATGCAAAACTTACGTATTTTTTGTGCATTTTATTAATGTACACATTTGAACCAAAATGAATTGATCCAAGTACAGTAAATAGAGAGGTCAATCAACACAGTGGGTAAGCTATACTCACACTTCCTTAGTACCACTCATAAGGTGGTAAGAAACTATGGTTTGGTGATCCTGACTTGAAGGTAATACTGTCCACAAGGTAATACGTACAGGTATTTCTGTCCATAAGGGCTTAGAAAATCAGATGAACCTGTCAGGTCATGACTTAAAAGCAAAAGCTTGCAGACTTAGTATTACATATATATAATAATACAGTTGAAAGACATGTCATATGTTAAACATTTCTTACTTTGCAACATGTTTTACCTATATTATTTCATCTGACAAGAAAAGAAGAAAGTTAACCATCCAGCTAAAGAGGAATCAAAATGGAATGTATTTTTGCTAGAGTAAAAAAAACATCCTGGTTTGTATATAAATTTGACTCCTCTAAAATACCATTTAATGCACTTGAGACTTACCTCAGTCTACACTACATAGAATGAAATTATTCTGAATTACTAACACACCTATCAAAGACAGTATTATCTAATTTGATTACACTCTAATTATCTCTTCCTTTTTTTTTTTAACAGAAGCAGTACGTATGATAACTTATCAACATCATCATATGTAATACACATTTGCTAGTATTACCTATGAGCACAGTAGAACTAAGTGTTGGTGGTGTGGCCAAAGAACTTGACCAAGACATATCAGGATCCACCTCAGCTCCTAAACTTTCAGAAATACGTTTTGGTGTCTGACCCTGAAAATAAAGAAAATAGTTTATTTATTTTATATTTTATATTACTTATTTCCTATTTCAAGTGCACTGATGATTAAGAATATGTTTCTATTCACTTATTTTTTCATTTATCAGTTACTGAATGCCTAGGTGAGTCAGCAGATACATATCTGTAAATCTCAGGGCAAAGTTAGGACACTATTGTCAAATTAATGACTACGCAATGAAAATAAACTAGGCAAAATATTTACCTTCGTGAGCTTTGGTGTATGAAATAAAGTTCCACATATCACTGGGGATAAAACAAGGGGAAAAATTACTAAGTTTTGTTTTTATTAAAATTTAGAGTATTTGAAAAATAAAAAGCCTTGTTTTTAACCATACCCGACTTTTCTCTTTGCGGTGTTTCATGTGTATATTGTAGAACAGGACTGAAACAAAATAAAACACATCCCTCAGATTATTCAAAAGAGAACAAAAATAGCAAAAAGAAACAAAATACTAATCTTATTTATAAAAAGGACTCTCAATCATATCAATTACTAGAATTATACTAGTTTTGTAATATTTTTAGATTATTTTAAAAAGTATGAAGAATTGAGTAACCACTAAATTATGTTTAAAATCCTCATTGAAAGTAATATATAAAGTACTCACAAATTTTAGCTGCTGGGAATTGTATATTTCAAATTTAAAAATTATGTAAAATGAATCTATAATAGTATCATATTCTTTCCAAAGAATACACAAATAATTTAGTTTAAAATGGATATTTCAAAGGCACTGCTTTTGATCATTAAAATTTTTGTTACTTAAAAATTCCATAGATATACAGAAAAACCAGTGAATTCAACAATATAAGAAAAACAAAGTAAACGTTTCTAATGTAAAAATTATTGTATTAAAAAATGCATCCTAAAAGGAAATTATCCTCTACCAGGCTCTGAGGCAAGATGTTACCATGGAAATTAGACTCATTCCAATAAAACAAATATCACATTTAGGAAAATGTTTCATATAAGTATTTTAATGTAATAACTTTATCATACCTTTCACTAAGACAAGAATTTGGAGGTGGGCTGGTAACATCATTTGCTTGATCCACTTTGGCCTTCATTGTGCAAAAACTTTTATGTTTACTATTGGTAACATCCTTTCCTGAAACAGTACAATAATTCAGTGAGGATATATATGTTCTGGATTGTAAATTTTCATTCTCTGGAAGTATTTAAAAACAAAAAGTCTCATCTATACTGGGAAGGAGGATGCATGGGGAATTCAGTCTGAATTGGTTTTTCAGTTTGCTGACTCCTTTCAAAAAAGGGATGTCTCAAAGGATGTCTGTCCCAATTCAAACAGCCATATGCAGCATATAATATGAGTAAGGTATCTTGAGTGATGCAGTGAATCTATTCTGCATGATACTGCAGTTGGTAGACACACGACATTACACATTTGCCAAAATCCATAAACTGTACAAAGAGTGAACCCTAATGTAAACACAGGACTTTAGTTAATAATAAAGCATTAATATTGGTTCATCAATAAAAAGAATGCAAGAGAATAGAAATTGTAAAAAATAAAAAGTAAAAAAATGAACCAGGCAAAACCAAGTTCATCCCCAAATAAGTATTTCCCGAATAATTTAAGAATCTCATAAAGCTGAATGATGCTGAAGATAAACTCATATGATTTTATGCAAAAGGAAGGACTGCTAAGAAGAAGAAATAGCACATTTCCTCATGTGATTTTAAGGATAACTTAAAAAAATTAACGTATTAGATGTTAGAATTGAACTAAGAAGGTTAGAAAACAGCTCCAGTCTTATTCTTCCATTTCAATACTGAATTTAAAGTAAACTTAGAAGCAAAAGGTCTCAGGAGACTACAGTGAACAGAATTATTTATGCACTATAATCTTAAAAAAGTTAACTCCTCAGCAGTGAGTCCAGAGTGCCTTATTAATTCGTTCCTGTCCTTTCCTGGTTATACATCGACAATTCCCAGCAGGTTAATATTAGAGAATGAACCACTGACTCTAGGTATGTCTTTCAAGATTCTGTAGATTCAGTATAAGCTGGTTTATGGAGCTCTTCCTGACCACTAAGGTAGATGGCTGTTCCCTTTACGGTGCCCACAATGTAGTACTTTGTTGTTGTTGTTTTTTTATATAAACATTTTTTTATTGAGTTATAGTCATTTTACAATGTTGTGTCCACAATGAGGTACTTTGTACATGCTATTATAACATATACCAACCAGTATATTTACATATTTTCTCCCATGTAAGACTGAGTTCCTAGAGCTCAAAGGCCATCTTATTCATGTTTGTATCCTTAATGCCAAGCAAGCTGCCAGGCACAAAGTAAGCATGGGTCATTTGTTGAATCAGTGATTCCCTTTTCTGTGTTCTCTTCCACATTTCATCTGCTAAATATTCTCTACGCCTTCATCTGAGGCCTCATCATAATCAATTTTCTCACCCTATATGATGACTTTCTCACCTTCCAAGCAGACAGTTGATTCCTACAGTTTTCTCTCCTACCTGTATTCTTTCTATAGTTTTAGTCTTGTATTCTCAAAAGCCCTCAGGACATCTCCACCTTCACATCCCACTACTGTCTCAAACTGCAGCCCAAACCTCAACTTACTTCTTTTTTCAATCCTTTCAAACCTTTTCCCTCCCAAACCTCCTTTCCCCCCAGTGCTTACAATTTCTATGAATGTCACCACTGCATTCTTAGTCATGCCCCAAACCTGTGATTTGATCCTTTCTTTTGACTCCTCCACATCTAGGCTAATACAGGGTCCTGTAGTTCCTATCTTCCACATCTACTTTCACTACCATTAACTCTAATTCAGGCACTTGCCCCCTATCACCTGGACCACTCTATGTCTCCTGATTCATCTCTCTGCCCCCAGGCTTCTCGATCTATAAGAATCACCCAATTAGTTTAAAATGTACAGTCATGACCTCCATGCCCAGAGATTCTAATTTAACAGCTGCTCAGTAGTGCCTGGAATCTTCCTTTTCAGTCAGCACTTCAGAAGATTCTAATGGTCCAGGCATCACATTTTGAAAAACATATCTCCAAAGACTGCTGCCAGATTATTAGGATTTCTATGCAAAATAAATATTCATTTATTCTACAAATACTTACTGAATACACACTATGTATACATTAGGTATCCAATAACATACAAGAAAATCTTTGCCCATTACCTACATCTCCTTTGGATGTGCATTTTCTAATACGAGTTTCCTCTTTCATAGCACTTATCACTCTACAAATGCTTATGTAAGTCTCCTTCACTAGAAGCTAAGTGAGTGCAACAGGGAATACTTCCCAGAAGCAGAGAGGTAAGTCAAGATCTGAAAGATGAGTGCCATTCAGCTAGACGAGGGAGTAGGAGGGAGTAAGTTAGTTCTGGGCAGGGGTAACATAACAGTGTGTAAGAGCCACAGAGCATGGTGGTTTCAAAAAGAAATTCCGTATGAATGAAGAGTAAATTGAGGGTGGATGGGAAGAGGAATATGGCAAAATGAGGCAAGAGTTATGAGAGAACAGATTATAAAGGACCTTGTAGAGCATATTAAGGATCTGGATTTTATCATGAGGGCAAAGGGAGGTAATCAAAGGTTTGAAGCAGGAAGTAGCATGATTAAATTTGCATGTGATTTCTCTGCTCAACACCTATCAAATAAATTCAATTTCTTTAGCCTGGCATTCAATGCCTGCCTCTACATCTTCTCTTTTCAGCCTTAGGTTGTTTATGGGTCCCTTTCAGACATGTAACACACCAAACAGTCTGAATTACTTGCTGTTCTCTTAACAAACTACATATTCCTCATGTTTTTCCCTCTGCCTAGAATACTCACTCTATTCCATCTTCAAATTTCTGAATCTCATCTCTTCTTTGAGGTTTAATTCAACTGAATCATTCTCTAATTCCCTCAATACTATTTATGCTTTCTTTACTCTTAATTCTCAATACAGTTTTTGTCCTTTTCTTTTGGCATGTACCACATTCAACCTTAGACTATCCTTTATCTGTGTACTGCTAATTTCTCCTTACTAGAGAGTAATACTCCAAAGAAAGGGAGAGTATGTTACTTAAATCAAGCAGGTAATAAATATTTGAATGAATATATAATCTTAGTGTGTAGTAAACTGCAAGCATCTGGCACATAGGCCAGGGAAAGTGATAGCAAATCAAAAGACAAATTTACAGCAACTGTTAAAACTAATCTCTGTCCTCTGTGATAGCCTGCAGAAATACAGTTTAGTTTAACATCAAAACAAGTCGTGTGTGTGTGTGTTTTGTATAGGAAAGATATAATTTAGCAAATCTCAGTAGACAGGATATATTAATCAAAGGAAGAAGGAAAACATTTATTAAGTACCTACATAGTTTGATTTAATCCAAACCTAGGTATTATTTTCATCATTTCCACTTTTCAAGTGGGGAAAGTATGGCCAGAGAGGTTGACTTGACCAAATTAAAACAGTTAACAACAGAGCTGGGGTTTTTAACACAGTTTTGTCTGAATGACTAGTTCATGTTTTCGTCTAGTCAACCACATCACATTACTTACCTAAATCTAATCTGAATTTACCTTGCTCTTTTAAAGGAGATTGGTACAGTGGCAGAGTTGGACCTTGCTCTTTGAATATTATTGGAGTTGAAGCCAAATGATGATAAGGTTTCCTCTGTGGTGTTTTAAATAGGTTTGGTTCGTAACTGCTGATTTTATATTCTGATTCTTCTGAAGGTTCAGAATTATAGGGTGGAGCTTCTGAAGAAAGTTCTTCAAACCAATTAAGGCTTATTGGTCCTAAGTCTGTAAGAAAAATAAAGATCTCATCTCAGTTTTAATCAGTGACACAATAAAATCCATGAGCCAGGAAAGATTATGATAAAGAAAAGGATGCTTCAGATTTTGACTGTGGATTACTTTTAAGGCATACCAATTAAACAAGACCATTAATCTGTTCTCTTTTGAATCTGTAGTAAGGTGTAACAAGAGTTTACAAAAATTGCAAGGGGATTATTAGCAATATTAGCTCTTCTAAAATTTGCTTTTATATTCACAAGTCAGAAGCAAAACTCATCCATAATAAGAATACATTCCACAGATCCAATTCAAATAATTATCAACACTACAAAAGTGGATGTGACAAATCTACAGTACAAGAAACATGTAGACTCACAAATAAAATGGAATAAATAGATTCTCTGTTAATGACAAAATTTCTCCTATAATCTATCCACCCTTAAAGTAGTGGTTCTCAAAGTGTGGTCTGTGGATCATTTGAGAGGAAGGTCCCCAAGATCCTTTCAAGAGAAATAGTCAAAACTATTTTCATAATATTAGGCATCATTTGTCTTTTTCACAATGTTGATATTTGCACCACTGGTGGGTAAAACTAAAGATAGCTTTGCATGAGTCAAGGCAGTAGCAAAAAACTGTACTAGTCATTGTATCCTTTGTTATCATTACTTGTTAAAAAAAAAAACAACAAAAAAAATCAAAAACAAAAAGCAAGTTTAACTTAAAGTGTCCTTAACGAAGCAGCAGAAGTTAGTTTTATTAAAGCCTAACCCTCGAGTACATCTTTTTAATATTCTCTGTAACAAAATACAAAGCATGCATGAAGCATTTCTGCATATTTAAGTACTCATCTAGAAAAGCACTCATCACAAGTTGTTGACTGAATTAGTAGTTTTTTCATGGAAAGCCATTTTTACTAGAAAGAACAACAAAGTTATTCTGAGCTGGATGATTTAGCAGACATTTTCTCAAAAATGACATAAGTGGGCCTGTTACTGCAAGGAAAAGAACAGTTTTTGCCGATGATAAAATGGGAGCTTTCAAATGAGAATCAGAATCTTGTAAAACTTTATCAGCCCCTGTGAGCTTGACATTTTCCCAATCTTAAAAGACTTTTCTGATGAGATCAGTGAATTAACCAATGTAATTTTTAAATCATGTCTAATGCAATGTGTCAATATATGGAATATCTTGGGTAATTCAGAACATCAATTTTTTTCAAATAATCTATGCATGGATGAAAGATTTATTCAAGGTGCAAGAAAAACTAATTGAATTTAATGTAACAAGAGCATGAAAAATTCACTACATGGTTTCAGATTCCACACTGCAACTTTTAAGAAACTACCACTTGTCTTAAGTATCAAAGAAAAATACCCACAATTAACTGAAGGCTAAAGAAATACTCCTTTTTCTAACTACACTGCTGTGTGAGGTTGGGTTTTCTTCATATATACTTTTTACCAAAATACCTTTAACAGATTAAATGCAGAAATGGGTATGAGAATCCAACTATCTTCTACTAAGTAATACTATAGAGAACTGTAAAATTTTAAAATAATACCACTCCTCTCACTTCTTTTTGAAGTTATTTTTCATAAAAATGTTATTCATGTTACTATGCAATGTTCTGTTATTAAGTAAAAGAATAAATTTTTTTAAGTTCTTAGTTTTAATTTCTAATATGGTATCCTACATAAACAAAAGCTCTTTGAGGTCCCCTATCATTTTAAGAGTGTAAGGAGTACTGAGACCAAAAAGTGACAACTTCCGCTATCACATCACCAGTGCTTCTGACTTTCTAGAAATTCTCTGCTTTTAAAAACAACTCTTCTGCTAATCAAGGGGCCAGCCAGCTCTTTATCCACTATGGGGTCTGTACTTACCATTTGGTTAACTGAAAAGGATTATTTTCTTAACTAATTTGATTCTACAGAGCAGTTTATGGTGTAAACAAAAACAAGAAGTACTGTATTCTTTTCAGCAAACATGCACAATTACACATTTTTCTGAAAACATTTTTCTCAATGTAATTGCTCAATTTATATAACATCTATCAATACCTGCTTTGTTGCATCGCGTCCTAAAAATTTCAAAAAAAGTTGGCCTCTCTTTGCATCCAATAGGCATTTTTATCTACAATATTACTCCAACGTTTGGTAAATGAGTCTGCAAAAGAGAACACCAAAATACAGTTCACAGGGATGCAGTTCTTGTTAAGAGACTCTGTGGTAAAATCGGAAGCGGATAAAGTTGCCTAAAGTAACATTGTTTATTTACCTCGGTCCCGTTTTGGGGACAAGTACCGAACTCACCGCGATGAAGGGCGCATTCTATATTTGTGCCGTCCAAATAAAGCAGCCACTAGCGACTTTAAGCATTTGAAATGTGGCTAGTACGACTCAAGAACAGAGTTTTTTGTTATTTAACCTTTAGGCAGCTATCTAGTCACGCGTGGCTGCGCAGTTAGCGACGGCTATTAGATGAACATCGTTTGACAATCGCCAATCAATAAATCTCCATAACACAGCAATTACCTGGAGACTAAATAAGGCAGGCACTGTGTGCCACAGGCTATAAAACATTCTCCAAAATAGCAATATTCCCCCAAAGTAACTTTATCGTGTTTCCAACGAAGTAAATTTCAGATCGGAGCATCTGGGACCGGCGGCGCCCAGTTGGGCCATGGAGTCCCCGGGAAGGGGCGGGGCTCGAACCTCCGGATGTCCCTTTCCCCTGTCGGCGTGGGGCTGGAAGGGACCACCGAGTGCCGGAGGCCGCGGCTCCCACCCAGCGTGAGATGCGCTCCCCGCCGCCCGAGACCGCGGAAGGCTGGCCCGTCTCCACCCCTGCCGCCACTAACCGCCTTCGGGGGTGCAGCTCTTTGGGGCCAGAGTAGGCTGACAAATGCCGCGCCGGCACTGGGATCAGAAATCTGACCCCTCAAGCTCCTTTTCGCGGTGACCCACTTCCCCAGACAACCCCAAGGCGCCGAGCCCCGGCAGCCCCGCCTCCGCCCCCTGGGTTTCGGACGCTCCCGCCAAAAGCCCGTTCGGGCCACGTCACGCGATGACGCCATGACGCAGCACGCAGCGCGCGCGCCACCCGGAAGTCAGGCTCTGGCCGGGCGGGCCCCGCCTCTCCTTGTGGCAAAAGCCAATCCTTGTTCAGCTGCCTGACCGTCAGTCACGAGCCGCTAAGGAGCGCGCTGGGGCGCTTGTTCTCTTCTCCTGAGGCTGCAGAGTACCAGGCCGCGCTGCTTGGAGGGACAACGCCCTATGTATACGCCCCAGCTTGCTCCCCTTCACAGTACTTTTACGCCCTTCTCTCTGCTCCGTCTCACGTTTGGATGACACGGCCTGGGGTCTTTGAAAGGTCTTTGTTCTGTGAAAAGAAGGTGCGTGCCCTAAAGTGGGCAGACGTTAGAAAGCCCCCGAGTGGCCCGTGGTTGTGGAGGACCCCTTGCCCAGCTTTGTGCTCCCTGTAGAGTGGAAGGGGCTGAGTTTCGAAGCCAGAGGAACTTTAGCTGTAGTCCGCGTGTTGCTCTTAGGCAGCAGGTTTCCAAGACCTCTGAGCCGGTGTCCCTGCTTGAAAAATTGTGGAACCCACCTTAAGTCTCCTACAGTGTTAGCTCCTTCCCTCTGCAGGCTTCCGTAGTATCCTTGGCATTCCTGGGGCACCCTGTTTTGTGCCAGACTTCCCCTCCAAACTGCCCGGGAAGACGGCAGTCTCATCATTCGCAAGATCGGTGATATGCCTAGCACACGGCTTCACTCAGGTTTATTGTGTGACCTAGAAAGCCTTCAGCTGGATTCTGGAGGTGAGGGTGGGTCATGGGCCTTGCTGTTTCCAGAAGGCTCTTGAGCAGTAAACAGCGGAGGCATCTTGGATTAGCGAAAGGGTGGCCTCTACTTAGTTCCTTAGTTGTCATTTTAGTTTATTCATAATCCTTAGCTGTAGTAGGAAGCCTTACCAATGTTGATAAATACCAAAGCTTTTGATCACCTAGGTCTAAATAGTGAAGAAACACAGGCCTGTAACCCTTACCCAATAACAGCTACAACTTGATGAACACCTACGTATTATTCTGCTTTGTGCTTTATAAGCAATATCACATTTAATCTTATAATAATTTTATAAATCGGTTAGTATTGTCAGATGGGGAAACTGAATCACCGAGTTAAGTAAGTTGCCTGGTAAACAAGGCTCAGGTTTCAATTCAAGCCTGGGAGACTTCAGATACTTAAATATCCTGCAATTAAATCTGCATTTACCTTCTAAATCAGAACTATTTGCTTTTCTCCCCTACTTTTTTGGGGGGGGAGAGAGGTCCTCACTAGAGTGGGCTAATGCGAACCGTTGACATGTCATATAACCCTCTGAAAAGCATGTTTTTCATTATATGCACTGTCCCCCAACCCCCCCATAACTTAATGCAACTTGCTCCTGTGTTCAGGTTTTTTACATTCATTAGCTTGGCTATAATACACTTTCTTCCTTGTACTCATTCTTCTAGGGTGGCAGTTCGAATAATTTACTGCTTGTATTCCATGTACAGTATCTTTCAAAACAGGATCCCTAAATGTTAAGTCATTATGGTAATAAATTAATGAATTGCTAATTAAAGCATGTGTGTGAATAAGAAGCTAAATGAAAAACAGCTTTGAAAAAAGATTCAGGAGCAGTGAATTGAAGAGGCAGGGAAGAGCAATTAAGGGTCAGGTGGCAAATTAGACCTCTGTTGGTAGGGAGATCCCTTCCCCCCTCCAATTAGGATAATAGGCAGCAGCACCCATCAGAATCTGAAATAAATGGAGAAGCTCGGGATAAGCCTGAACCAACTTGATCTGGAGAAAGGGGGCGGATGAAGGTGGAAGGCAAAACAAGGACACAAACAAACTACTCTGGGATACTGCGCTGCGCCTGGGCGCCCGGTGGGCGAATGGAGCGCTTCGTCCGTGTTCCGTACGGTTTGTACCCGGGCTATGGCAACACGCTGCCTTTGGGCCAGCCTGGACTCTCTGAACACAAACAGCCCGACTGGGGGCAAAACAACGGTCCCCCCGCTTTCCTGGCCAGACCGGGGCTGCTGGTGCCCTCGAACGCCCCTGACTACTACGTGGACCCTTACAAGAGGGCCCAGCTTAAGGCCATTCTCTCGCAGATGAACCCCAGCCTGAGCCTACGGCTATGCAAGGCCAACACCAAGGAGGTGGGCGTGCAGGTGAGCCCGCGGGTGGACAAGTCCGTCCAGTGCTCTCTGGGGCCTCGCACCCTGCGCAGCCGCTCCCCCTGGGGCAGCCTAGGTCACAAGCCTCCCATGTTAGCCTGGGGAGTCTATTCGCCAGTGATGGGCCACAGGGGCTTGGTGCGGCTGCGGAAGGATGGGGAAGACGGGGAGAGGAAGGCGCTTTCGGGTCCTGTGGAGGCCAGCCAGCCGCAGCAGCAGCCACCACCAACGCCAAGTGGGGAGGAGGACCCCCGCGAGGAACTGCAGCCGCGGGAGGAGTTGGTGGGGGAAGATGCCTCGAGTCCCCAGGAAGGGAAGAGCAAGCAAGCCCAGGGAGACGCCGGCCCTCCTCTCCGGAAGTCCAACTTTCAGGTGAGGTTCCTCTCCCCTCGCCTCAGCCCTCTGCGGGTCCTACCCTCTCTTTTCCTCTTTTTCCATTTCTGGGGCGATAAAAGTAGAATCCTTTCTGCCTTCTCGCCTTTATTTGATGAAGGAGAGGAAGATTAGAAAACATGTATTTTGCAAGTACTGTGTTATGTAACTTTTTGATAAAGTAGGGTGCTGACCTTAAGCCTGTAAAAACTAAAGTTTGGGAACCATAGTATCGGGAATGAGGAGACAAAGATGGGTTTCAGGTTTGTGAAATACATCATGAGATCTTCAGTTTGTGCAGATGGGGCTAGCGGCCTTGGGGAAAATAGATTGGAAAAATGTGAGAGCAGCAGGAAGCGTTCTAGAGTAACCAGCCCTTGAGAGCTGAGACGCTTAGTTAGTGGAGTGACCTTGAGAAGAGCAACGAATGAGGTTAAGGAGATTCCTTGTTTGTTTTTTTTTCCCCTTATACAAAGTCACAAGGAAAGAGGGATTTGGTTTTTTCCCACCCTCTCAAAGTAGTAAAAACCTTTTCCTCCTGATTTGCAGTTTTTAGAACCAAAATACGGCTATTTTCACTGCAAAGATTGTAAGACCAGATGGGAAAGTGCTTACGTGTGGTGCATTTCTGGAACTAATAAGGTAAGTAAAAGTGAGTGGGTCACGGGAGAAGGATGGGGCAGCACAGATGCTAAACGGAGGAAGAATGTTTGCTAACGGAACATGACGGTAGTGCTCTGTCAGTCATCTTGGCATCCTTAATGCCAGGCATGGAGTTGGTGCTCAGTGAATGTTTGAGTTGAACTGAATTGGACTGTCCCCATCAGCTCTTGAGGTTCCTGAACTGTATCTTGGTGTTATATTTGGTTTGGTAGCTCCTGTCGTACAAAATGTTGGGTAATTTAGATGAACGCTTGCTCTTGTGTACATTGAGACTTTCTATAATTACTATTTAGTTGATATATTTTCAACAGGTCCTTAGCTGGGCCTTAGCTATGGAAAATTTCCAGTCTGTCCACAAGGTGGGGCAATAAGAGAAATAATGTATTGTAAAAGTTAGACTTGTTTAAGCTAAGCAGTCCCTCACCCCCAACCCCCATTTTGATTTAGTCGTCAATATATTAAGATTGGGAAAGAGTTCACATTCTGCATTTCCAGATTTTCCTAACAGTCAGATTCTGGTCATTAAACACTCATTTCAATGTGAGAGCCGGTAGGCAGGGGCCAAGCAGCTCTCTCCTTCCCCTGGGTGTGGGCCGATCATTTTGTTACAATCTACACCTGGTCTATCTCATTACCTTCTGCAGGCATTTGAGTTCGTCTCCTGTGTGGCTGCATTTTAGACACTGTTTTTCTGGCTTAAGGGCTGTAGAGGGAGAGGGCAAGGAAGCATGCTAAGGCCTGAATGATAACTGGATTTTTTTTCACTAGCCATTTACTAGTCATTGGAGGTGAACAGATTTTTAAATTACTTTCCTTCTCCTGCCAGAAGAAAAACAGGGGGTTTAATCCAAACAATGGTACTAGAATACAAAGAACAAGACATAGAACTAACCCTGAAGAAATTTATTCTGATAGTAGTAACGCAGACAAAACAAGGTTTGGCAGTAGCTGCATTGGCACCTGTGGCATGGAAGTGTATGGAAATGCTACAGGAGGGGGACGATTAACCCTCTCAGAGGGAAGACATCGTGATGTCCAAGCAGGGCTTTAAAGGTTTTGAAGTAGGAGGAGTTCACCAAGTTGAGGAAGGGAGGAAAAGTGCACAAGAAAATGCCCACAGCCTAAAAATCACATGTACTGGTAGGTAACTGTAAGTAATTTGAAGTTCAAGTGGGGAAACACTGAAAAAAATGAAAAGGTACAGGCAAATAGACTGGGACAAAAGGTCAGGGATCCTGCCTGCACAATGAATACAATTATACTAGGTACTTCCCACTGAAGACTTTTACTATGGTGCTTTGTGGACATTATTAGGTAATTGTCAGAATTTTAGAAAAAGGTGGTGTTAATCTCGATTTTACAGGTAAGGAAAATGAGGTTCAGAGAATAAAGAAAAAGTGACTGGTAGCACTAGAAGAACCTAAGACCTCAGGGCAAAAGCAAGCTGGGCAAAGCTGGGCAAAGCTGGGCAAAGGCAAGATACAAGGTGGAGGAATGGATTACTTAACTGGGAGCCTAGGGTACATATAAGCTTGTATAAAAGACAAATTTCTCTCTAGGTTTATTTCAAACAACTCTGTTGCAAATGCCAAAAGAGTTTTAACCCTTATCGGGTAGAAGCAATCCAGTGCCAGGTAAGCAAACAGAATATTTCCATTGGGTCTATAATGTTTCCATTCTTAAGCATGAAGCTTCTGTGGCAAATGTTAGGATTTGATAGCCTTGGATATTTGTGTATGAGTGTTAGGTTTTCTATATGTTTGAATTTTTTTAAAACATTTTTTATTGTTTAATCATTTTACAGTGTTGTGTCAAATTCCAGTGTTCAGCACAATTTTTCAGTCATTCATGGACATATACACACTCATTGTCACATTTTTTTTTCTGTGAGTTATAACATTTTGTGTATATGTTTGAATTTTTATGTTTTAGAAAAGAGAGCAAAAATTCTAGGTTTTTTGAGGGCGAGGGAGATTTACTCTTAAGTTGCCTTATGGGATGTGTTTATGTATGGGGTGTGTGAGTTTTTCCTCAAACACCCTAGGTATACTTTGGATGTAATAAATTTAATAGGTAACCTTTATTAAGCCTTTACTATGTACCAGCCTTGGGTCTAAGTGCTTTGCATAGTCTCCTATAATCTAACCTTTGATGTAGGTGTTATACCCATGATACAGACCAGTAAGCTCAAATTCAATAAGAAAATCTAACGTTAAACAGATAGTATTAGAACTGTGATCTGATTCCATGTTGTCACCAGTGTCTAGGAAGTCACAGAATTTGATGAGCTCTTACTTAAAATGGCTTGCAGGAAATGTCTGTTTTCAGCTTTTCAGAAAAGTGTGACATAGTTAATTTTCATAATCGACTTTTTTTAACCTAAATCCTTCACTTAGTTAAAAATATTTTTTACTACTTAGAAATAAATAATTTAAAAAATTAGTCTAATAGTTTATTTTATTGTTTGATTTTCTACTCTGACATTCTCATTTATTGTTTAATATTGCTTTGGATTTAAATATATTTTCTTAATATTTTACTCCATTTTTCCTGTGTTCACTCGAATTGATTTTTTAAAAAAAATCTACCCCCTCCATTATCTTGACAGTTATTCATTCTTTAGTGTTCTTCTGGTAGTTACCCTAGAGATGACAGTGTGATTCTGTAACAATTTATGTGGACTCTGATAAGTCAGTCTTACCTCTCCTTAGCAATGCAGTGACCTCATAACACTATAATTCCTTATCACTTCATACTAGCTTCTTTGCTGTTGTTGTATATGTCAGTTTTAAACTTCACAAGACGTTATTTCATATAGTCATATTTAATTTAGCTTTAGCTACGTATTTACCCTTTCTGTTGCTCTTAGGTCCTTTTTGTATCTGGGACCTCTTTCCTTTTACTTGAACACATTTTAATATTTCCTGTAGCGCAGATCTGAAGGTGACAACAGTTTACTTTGTCTGGATAGCTTTTTTAAAGGATACTTCTGCTGAGTAGAACTTTTTTAGGCTGGCAGTAGTTTTTTTCTGCCCTTTAAGGATCTGACGTTTATTGTTTCTGTAAAGTTGGCTATTAGGCTTATTGCAGCTTCTTTGAAGTAATATTTCTTACCTTCTTAAGTCTGTTTGCTTTTAAGATGTTTCTCTCTGCCTTGGTTTTCAGGAGTTTTATAATTATATGCCAAGTTGTGGTTTTTTTGTATCTGTCCTTCTTGTAATCCACAGTGTTTCTTGAATCTGTAGCTTGAAGATTTTTATCACTTTTGGAAAATTATGAGCCATTATCTTTTTTTCCTTTTTTTTATTGAAGTATAGTCAGTTGACAACGTTGTATCAATTTCTGGTGTACAGCGAATAACAGTTCAGTCATACTATGTATATTCATTTTCGTATTCTTTTTCATTATGGGTCACTGCAAGATATTGAATATAGTTCCCTGTGCTATACAGTGTAAACTTGTTTATCTATTTTATATGTAGTTGTTAGTATCTGCAAGTCTCGAACTCCCAATATATCCCTTCCCACTCCCTTCCCCCCTTGGTAACCGTAAGTTTGTTTTCTATGTCTGTGAGTCTGTTTCTGTTTTGTCTTTTTTTTAGATTCCACATATGTGACCTCCCCCCAGTATGGTATTTTTCTTTCTCTTGGTTACTTCACTTAGAATGACAATCTCCATGTCTGTCCATATTATTGTAAATGGCATTATTTTATTTTTTTATGGCTGAGTAGTGTTCTGTTGTATAAATATACCAAACTACTTTATCCAGTCATCTGTTGATGGACATTTAGGTTGTTTCCATGGCTTGGCTATGTTAAATAGTGTTGCTGTGGACATTGGGGTGCATGTATCTTTTCAAATTAGAGTTCCCTCTGGGTATATGCCCAGGAGTGGGATTGCTGGATCATATGGTAAGTCCATTTTTAGTTTTTTGAGGGATCTCCATAAAGTCTTCCATAACGATGAGCCATTATTTTTAAAATACTGCTTTTGCCTCCGTTTTTCTTTCTTCTGATTACTCATATTAGACTTTTCATCATATCCCTTATACCTTTATGCTCTTTTCTATATTTCCTATGTTTTTGTTTCTCTCCTTGCTTCAGTTTTGGATAACTACTAAAGTATTTTCCATTTCTGTAATTTTTCCTTCAGCTTTTCCCAATCTGCTATCAAACCCACCTATTGAGTTATTGATTAGTTACTGCATTTTGCAGTACTAGAAATATGTCCTTTTAAATGTCCAATTCTCTGGAAATATCAGTCTCATTTCTTAAAACATAGTAGGCATAATTAAAATCTGTACCAGATAACTCCATTAACTTAATCCCCTATGGTTCTGTCGCTGTCCTTTTCATTTTCCTTGATTTTCAAGTATGTTGCCCTCTCATCATATACCCGGTTGTTTTGAGTGCTAGATATTGTCTATGAAAAATTATAGTGATAATTTGAGGCCTAGGATAGTCTCTTTTTCCACAGAAGAATTGTTTGCCTTTGTCAGGCTGATAGGGACACTTGCAATTTCTGGTTACTGTTTTCCAGTCAAGGTTGAGCTGTTTGGAAGCAGGGCTTCAGCATCTGGGAAGGCTGGTCAAGTCTGGTTCATCCTTATTCTTTGGGTACATCTTATCAGTTACCAACACAAAACCTGAATTGTTTATCAGGGCTCTTCCATTTTGATATATTTAAGATTATCCCTCAGCCTAATCAACTTATTTAACTCATTCTCAGCTTCCTGCTGCCTTTCACTTCTCCTGGAAGTGGCAGATGCCTTTAGAGAAATGTAGACCCGAATGTCAGACTCACTTGTGTTTCTGGGTTTCCTTCTCTAATAGTTTGATAATTCTTCAGTGCCTTCAGAGAGTTCTCATTTTCAATGATCATTTTCTTTGCTCAGCTTTTCTAGTAGTCCTAAGCAGGAGACTTGGTCAAAACTACCTAATCCATCATTGCCAGAAGCAGAGACCTACCTTTTAGAGTAAATCCTGACTTTTTTTTTTAAGTTTTTTTAATTGAGCTTTTTCTTCCTTATAAAGGTGATGTAAGGATTAAATGAAGTAAGCTATGTAAAGTGCTTACAGCAGTGCATATAGTAAACACCATATGAGTATTGCTATTTAGAACTTTGTTCAGGATGCATATTTATCAATGGGGTGGAAAATGAAAAACAGTGTTTGATAAATCATATTTGAGACTCTCATTTGGAAAATAAAAATGCCTGCATTCAAAATATAAAAGGTTCGGGGGAGGGTGTAGCTCAGCAGTAGAGAACATGCTTAGCATGCACGAGGTCCTGGGTTCAGTCCCCAGTACCAACTCTAAAAATAAACCTAATTACCTCCCCCCAATGAAGATAAAATAAACAAAATGATACAATAGTAAATAAATTAAAAAATACAAAAGGTAAAGCTCAACTGAACTCTATTTAGCTATGGACATACAGAAGATAGAGCGGTGGTAATTAATTTTGAAGACTAGCAGGGGTGGGAGGGTGGGTCATGGCAGTGTACCAGTCTCCATGGGTGCGATTCTCATTTATCAGAAGACAGAATGGGATACTGGTTAAAAACACTTCAAATTCCTGTAAAGATTAGGCATGTCTGGAAGGAAAACATTTACTTCCTCTAGAACACGTCTCCCTCCAGTTGTGACAACCAAAAATATCTCAGGATCCTGCCAGACGTCTGCTGGTAGGTGGGGAGCTGCCAGTAGAGAATCACTGCGCTAGTGTCTAAGTGTTCCAGTCTAGACAACCAAATCACTTAACACCCTCTGCTCCTTACCCCTGCCTGGCTGCAAATGTAAAAATGTACATAGTGAAGACACTCTACAAGACTCTAAATTTAAAAAGTCTTCTCTTCTGTCTTCTGGATTGCTTCAGCAATTTTCTCTTAAATATCATCTTTGATCATTCACCAGGAAAAATGCATGACAGTTAATGGAGTGTGAGTGGTTTTGTACAACTTGGATTCAAAGGAGGATAAAGATGCCAGGGATGGGGGGTGGGCAGAAATACCTTCATCTGAAAATTACATTTGAAGCACTAATTTGATCATTTAGTGCCCAAAATGTTCCTTCTTTTCTAAAGACCTGTTCAAAGTCTCGTTGCTCCTGTTCTCAAAAGAAAAGACACATCGATCTAAGGAGGCCTCATCGGCAGGAACTGTGTGGCCGCTGCAAAGACAAGAGATTCTCCTGTGGCAATATTTACAGCTTTAAATACATCATGTGACAGGCAGTATGACTTGTGCAGGACACCCAAACTCTGCTTGTAACTCACCGTACAGTTCCTGTTTTGCAACTTGGCTCTGACCTGGTATTGGAAAATGAATTAGGCTTTTTGTACTTTTTGTAGGTTGTATGATAATTGTCAATGTGAATAGAATAAAATAAATGCATGTAAAATAGACTATGAAGGCACATTAATTGGTGACCCTGGGATTAAAAACATCAATAAAACACTGGGGAATGGTACATCTTATCACTAATATGAAGGGAACGATGAAGAGGAGCAACAGTCATTCATTTAACCAACTTCTGCGAGCTGGGTGTTCTGAGCACCGGGAGTACAGAGACCAAAGAGCAAGGTCCTTGCCTTCAAGTATACATAATAATTATAGCAAATGCTTAAATAGCCCTTAGTGTGTGCCAGGCCTTGTTGTACTTCATCACAGCAGTGATAGTGACTAGGAACTGTTGTGCCCCTTTTTAATAGATGAGGAGAGGGAGCCACAGGGAGGTCATGGGGTAAAGCCAGGATTTAAACCTAGGTAGTACATTCTCGTACTCTATTTGGCTATGGATGTAACTAGTATATCGATATTTTTTCTCAGATTCAGATATGTTAAGTGCAATGAAGAAAACAGGGTGATGAAATAGAGTGACTCTGTTAAATAGGGTGGTTGAAAAGAGGCGACATGAGAATTGAGACCAGCAGGAAGAGAGGGAGCTGGGAGAAAAGGTGGTTTTGATCCAACAAGAGCAAAGACCCTGGGGGTGGGGCAAGACTTGTACCTGGCATGTCCCAGGAGCAGGAGCTCCTGCGGCTAATGTCAGGCATAGGCTGGGGAAGACAAGGCTCAGGTCGCAGATGGGTTCTTTTGGCCATGGTCAAGCATGTGGCAGCCCATGAAAGGGTTTAAACAAGGCCCCGACATCAGATTCTTACTATAAAAAAGGCACTGCCATGAGGGCAGACCAGGTAGAGTGGAAGGAGGGAGACCAGATGGGAGGTTAATGAATGCATGAGCAAACTGATGGCTTGGAAAAGAGTGGGCGGCTGTGGACATAGAAAGAAATACATCAATTCAAGATAATGTTTGAAAATGAGACACCCAGGATTGGAAGTGGGTGATGGTGGAATAAATGATGACTTTTAGATTTCTGCTTTGAACTCTAGGTTGGATGAACTTGAGAGGTATAGCAGTTAGGGGTGTATTCTAGAGTCAGATTACCCAACTTCAAATCCTTGATGGGATATTAGGAAATGTATGGTTGTGGGCAATTACTTACGCTCTGTCTCAATTACTCTTCTGTAAAATGGGGATGATTGTAGTACCTGTCTCTTAGTGGTGATGTGAGGACTTAAGCAGCTGCTCCATGTTAAGCACTTAGGACGGTACCTGTAAACTGTGAGGGCTAAGTACACTTAGCCATCCTTTTTTTGGTGGGGCTGTGTAGTGAGATGGGGGAAGGTTTCTGTTTTCAACATTGAGTTTGAAGTATATGAGACTCTAACCAAATGAAGATGTCATGTAGGCTATTGATTATATGAATCTGGAATTTAGGAGGGAAGTCAGAGCTATGGAGAGAGATTTGTAGATTAAAAAATATGTTGTACTTAAAGCTGTGGGCCTGCATGGTATCACGTAAGATAGTACAGCACAGGGCCCTAGGGCACACCAGCATTTAGGGTAATTATTCTAAAACTTTAATGTCCCTGGAGTTACCTGGTGATCTTGTTAATTGGATATTCTGGTCCAGTGAGTCTGGAGTCTGAGACTTAGCATCCTGGAGCGTCTCAGATTTGCAATCACTGCTGCTCGTCTTCTGACCACACTTTCAGTAGCAAGAAGTTAGAGGTTAGATGAAAGAGGAGGTCAAGAGGGATAGAAGGAGGATGGTGTCATGAAAGCCAAGATGAAACAGTATTTCAAGAAGGAAGGAGTGGTCAGCCAAGTCAGGTCCTTTGGTGAATGAGAAAGATGAAGATGGACATGTCTGTTGGATTTGGTGACATGAAGGTGGCTGGTGAAGGAAGAGAGAAGTTTCAAGGAGTAGTAGGGATGGAAGCCAGAGTTAATAAAGTGAAGACAGTGAATAGCAATAGTACTTTCTAGAAGCTTTGCTGTTAAAAAGCAGAGAAATCAGCAATACCCAGGAGGGCATTTGGGGGAAAAAGAGGTACTAAGTTTATATATTAATGGGGAATAATTCAGTAGAGAATTGTTGGTAGAGCAGGGAGAAGACATGCCTATAGGAGGAAAATGCTTGCAAAGGGAGAAGAGATGGGATCCAGAGCAGAGGTGAAGTGATTATGCCTGAGTGGGAGCAGTGATATTCCTTCTGTTGTAAAAAGATGGAACCCTTAGAACATGGGCTAGTTAGATAAAGATAGGTTTATAGATTTGGGAGTGAAGATAAAATCATCTGATTTCTTTTTTATATTGAAGTATAGTGGATTTACAGTGTTATATTAGTTTCTGGTGTATAACATAGTGATTTGATATTTTTATAGATTATACTTCATTTAAAGTTATAAAATACTGGTTGTAGCCCCTGTGCTGTGCATTACATCCTTGCAACATTATACCTAGTAGTTTGAACCTCTTAATCCCCTCTCCCTATTTTTTCCCACCTCCAACCCCCTCCCCTCTGGCAACCACCTGTTGTTCTCTGAATCTGTGACTGTTTCTGTTTGATTATGTTTGTTCATTTTTTAAAATTGAAGCATAGTCAATTACAGTGTGTCAATTTCTGTTGTATAGCAAAGTGCCCCAGTCATGCATATACACACATATATTCATTTTCATATTCTTTTTCACTAAAGGTTATTACAATATATTGAATATAGTTCCCTATGCTGTGCAGAATAAATTTGTTTTTTATCTATTTTTATATATAGTGGTTAATATTTGCAAATCTCAAACTCCTAACTTTATTCCTTCCAACCCCCTCTCCCCTAGTAACCATAAGATTGTTTTTTTTTTTACATTTTTATTGATTCATAATCATTTTACAGTGTTGTGTCAAATTCCAGTGTTCAGTACAATTTTTCAGTCATACATGGACATATACACACTCATTGTCACATTTTTTTCTCTGTGATTTATCATAACATTTTGTGTATATTTCCCTGTGCTATACAGTGTAATCTTGTTTATCTGTTCTACAATTTTGAAATCCCAGTCTATCCCTTCCCACCCTCTACCCCGCCCCCCCCCCCCCCCCCGGTAACCACAAGTCTGTATTCTCTGTCCATGAGTCCATTTCTGTCCTGTATTTATGCTTTGTTTTTGTTTGTTTGTTTTTGTTTTTTAGATTCCACATATGAGCGATCTCATATGGTATTTTTCTTTCTCTTTCTGGCTTACTTCACTTAGAATGACATTCTCTAGGAGCATCCATGTTGCTGCAAATGGCATTATGTTGTCGGTTTTTATGGCTGAGTAGTATTCCATTGTATAAATATACCACCTCTTCTTTATCCAGTCACCTGTTGATGGACATTTAGGTTGTTTCCATGTTTTGGCTATTGTAAATAGTGCTGCTATGAACATTGGGGTGCAGGTGTCATCCTGAAGTAGATTTCCTTCTGGGTACAAGCCCAGGAGTGGGATTCCTGGGTCATATGGTAAGTCTATTCCTAGTCTTTTGAGGAATCGCCACACTGTTTTCCATAGTGGCTGCACCAAACTGCATTCCCACCAGCAGTGTAGGAGGGTTCCCCTTTCTCCACAGCCTCTCCAGCATTTGTCATTTTTGGATTTTTGAATGACGGCCATTCTGACTGGTGTGAGGTGATACCTCATTGTAGTTTTGATTTGCATTTCTCTGATAATTAGTGATATTGAGCATTTTTTCATGTGCTTTTTGATCATTTGTATGTCTTCCTTGGCGAATTGCTTGTTTAGGTCTTCTGCCCATTTTTGGATTGGGTTGTTTATTTTTTTCTTATTGAGTCGTATGAGCTGCTTTTATATTTTGGAGATCAAGCCTTTGTCAGTTTCACTTGCAAAAATTTTCTCCCATTCCGTAGGTTTTCTTCTTGTTTTATCTCTGGTTTCCTTTGCTGTGCAGAAGCTTGTAAGTTTCATTAGGTCCCATTTGTTTATTCTTGCTTTTATTTCTTCTAGGAGAAAATTTTTGAAATGTATGTCAGATAATGTTTTGCCTATGTTTTCCTCTAGGAGGTTTATTGTATCTTGTCTTATGTTTAAGTCTTTAATCCATTTTGAGTTGATTTTTGTATATGGTGTAAGGGTGTGTTCTAGCTTCATTGTTTTACATGCTGCTGTCCAGTTTTCCCAACACCATTTGCTGAAGAGACTGTCTTTATTCCATTGTATATTCTTGCCTCCTTTGTCAAAGATGAGTTGACCAAAAGTTTGTGGGTTCATTTCTGGGCTCTCTATTCTGTTCCATTGGTCTATATGTCTGTTTTGGTACCAATACCATGCTGTCTTGATGACTGTAGCTCTGTAGTATTGTCTGAAGTCTGGGAGAGTTATTCCTCCAGCCTCATTCTTTCTCTTCAGTAATGCTTTAGCAATTCTAGGTCTTTGATGGTTCCATATAAATTTTATTATGATTTGTTCTAGTTCTGTGAAATATGTCCTGGGTAATTGGATAGGGATTGCATTAAATCTGTAGATTGCCTTGGGCAGTGTGACCATTTTAACAATATTGATTCTTCCAATCCAAGAGCATGGAATATCTTTCCATTTTTTAAAGTCTTCTTTAATTTCCTTCATCAATGGTTTATAGTTTTCTGTGTATAATTCTTTCACCTCCTTGGTTAGATTTATTCCCAGATATTTTATTACTTTGGGTGCTATTTTAAAGGGGATTGTTTCTTTACTTTCTTTTTCTGTTGATTTATCGTTAGTGTAAAGAAAGGCAACTGACTTTTGAACATTAATTTTGTAACCTGCTACCTTGCTGAATTCTTCGATCAGCTCTAGTAGCTTTTTTGTGGACCTTTTAGGGTTTTCTATATATAGTAACATGTCGTCAGCATATAATGACACTTTTACCTCTTCTTTTCCAATTTGGATCCCTTTTATTTCTTTCTCTTGCCTGATTGCTGTGGCTAGGACTTCCAGGACTATATTGAATAGGAGTGGTGATAGTGGGCATCCTTGTCTTGTCCCAGATTTTAGTGGGAAGCTTTTGAGTTTTTCACCGTTGAGAACTATGCTGGCTATAGGTTTGTCATATATAGCTTTTATTATGTTGAGATATGTTCCCTCTATACCCACTTTGGCGAGAGTTTTTATCATAAATGGGTGTTGAATTTTATCAAATGCTTTTTCTGCATCGATTGAGATGATCATGTGGTTTTTGTCCTTTCTCTTGTTGATGTGATGTATTACATTGATTGATTTGCGTATGTTGAACCAGCCTTGTGTCCCTGGGATGAACCCCACTTGATCATGATGTATAATCTTTTTTATGTGTTGTTGGATTCTATTTGCTAAAATTTTGGTGAGGATTTTGGCGTCTATGTTCATCAGTGATATTGGCCTATAATTCTCTTTTTTTGTAGTGTCTTTGCCTGGTTTTGGTATCAGGGTGATGGTGGCTTCATAGAAAGAGTTTGGGAGTATTCCCTCCTTTTCAATCGTCTGGAAGAGTTTGAGAAGGACTGGTATGAGTTCTTCTTTGTATGTTTGGTAGAATTCCACTGTGAAGCCGTCTGGTCCTGGACTTTTATTTGTAGGGAGGTTTTTAATTGCTATTTCTATTTCCTTTCTAGTGATCGGGTTGTTCAAGTGTTCAGTTTCTTCTTGATTCAGTTTTGGTGGACAGTATGTTTCCAGAAACTTGTCCATCTCCTCTAGGTTATCCAGTTTGGTTCCATATAGTTTTTCATAATATTCTCGTATGATATTCTGTATTTCTATTTTGTTTGTTGTAATTTCTCCATTTTCCTTTCTTATTTTGCTAATTTGTGCTCTCTCTTTTTTCTTTTTTGTGAGTTTGGCCAGAGGTTTGTCGATTTTATTTACCTTTTCAAAAAACCAACTTTTGGTTTGGTTGATTTTTTCTATGGTCTTGTTAATCTCTATTGTATTTAATTCCTCTCTGATCTTTATTATTTCCTTCCTTCTGCTGCTTTTTGGGGCTTTTTGTTCTTCTTTTTCTAATTGATTTAGGTGGTGGGTTAACTTGTTTATTTGAGATTGTTCTTCTTTTTTGAGGAAGGCCTGTATCGCTATAAACTTCCCTCTTAGCACTGCCTTTGCTGTGTCCCATAGGTTTTGAGTGGTTGTGCTTTCATTATCATTTGTCTCAAGGTATTTTTTAATTTCAGCTTTGATTTCCTCATTGATCCATTGTTTTTTCAATAACATATTGTTTAATCTCCATGCTTTTCTTTTTTTCTCCTTTGTTTCTCTGTTGTTGATTTCCAGTTTCATGGCATTGTGGTCAGTAAAGATGCTTGAGATAATTTCTATCTTCTTAAATTTGTTGAGGTTTCTTTTGTGTCCAAGTACATGATCAATCCTGGAAAATGTTCCATGTGCACTTGAAAAGAATGTATATTCTATTTTTTGGGGGTGTAAAGCTCTGAAAATATCCACCAAATCTAGTTTTTCTATTGTAGTATTTAATTTCTCTGTTGCCTTGTTTATTTTCTGTCTGGAAGATCTGTCTAGTGATGTTAATGCAGTGTTAAAATCTCCAACTATGATTGTATTCCCATCAATATCCCCCTTTATCTCTGTTAGTAATTCTTGTATGTACTTAGGTGCTCCTATATTGGGTGCATATATATTAACGAGTGTAATATCTTCATCTTGTATCACTCCTTTAATCATTATAAAATGTCCTTCTTTATCTTTCTTTATGGCCTTTGTTTTAAAGTCTATTTTGTCTGAAATCAGTACTGCAACACCTGCTTTTTTGGCTTTTCCATTTGCATGGAATATCCTTTTCCATCCTTTCACTCTCAATCTATATGTGTCCTTCTCCCTAAAGTGGGTCTCTTGTATGCAGCATATTGAAGGTTCTTGCTTTATTATCCAGTCTGCCACCCTATGTCTTTTGACTGGAGCATTTAGTCCATTAACATTTACAGTAATTAATGATAGATGTGTGTTTATTGCCATTTTGAACTTATCTTTGCAGTTGAATTGGTATATCCTCTTTGTTCCTTTCTTCTTCCTTTTGTGGTTTGGTAATTTTCCTTTGTATTATCATGGATTTTATTTAATTTTTGTGACTCCCTTGTAAATTTTTGACTTGTGGTTACCCTTTTTTGTAAATCTATTAACCTATACCCGTTTTTAATAAACTGATAATAACATGATCTCAAACCCATCCTACTGTTAAAAAAATTTTAAAAAAGAAAGAAAAAAAATTCTATATTTCCCTGCCTCCCTCTCCCACTCTCAGTGATTTGTATGTCTTCTTTTATAATTTCGTGTTTTCTTTATTTGTAATTCATGAGTTATCACCTTTCCAGTTGTACGTTTCTCATTTCTGTAGCATCCTGCTGCTTTTCTATTTAGAATAGCCCTTTCAATATTTCTTTTAGCATGGGTTTAGTGTTGCTAAACTCCTGCAGCTTTTTTTTGTCTGTGAAACTCTTTATTTCTCCTTCTATCCTAAAGGATAGCCTTGCTGGATAAAGTATCCTAGGCTGCATCTTTTTTTCATTCAGGGCTTTGAATATATCTTGCCACTCCCTTCTGGCCTGTAGTGTTTGTGTAGAGAAATCAGCTGAGAGCCTTATGGGGGTTCCCTTGTAGTTCACTCTTTGCTTTTCTCTTGCTGCCTTTAGAATCATTTCTTTATCCTTGACTCTGGCCATCTTGATTATGATATGTCTTGGTGTGGGTCTATTTGGATTCTTCCTGTTTGGGACCCTCTGAGCTTCCTGTACTTGGATATCTGATTCCTTCTTTAAGTTTGGGAAGTTTTCAGTCATGATTTCTTCAAAAACCTTTTCAATCCCCTTTGATCCTTCTTCCCCTTCTGGGACCCCTATTATGCGAAGATTGGGACGCTTTATATTATCCCATAGGTCCCTTATGCTATTATCATTATTTTTTATTTGCTTATCTTGTAGTTCTTCTGAATGGGTGCTTTCTGTTGCCCTGTCTTCTAGATCACTAATTCGTTCCTCTGCATTAACTAGTCGACTTTGCACAGCTGTTAGATCATTCCTCATCTCTGTCATTGAGTTTTCCCATTTTGCTTGGCTCTTCTTTATAGCTTCAATTTCATTTTTGACATATTTTATTTCTCTAAGCATTGTCTCTTTTAATTCCTTCAGCAATTTGATCACTCCTTTTTTGAAATCTTGATCTAGTAGGCTATCGATGTCTATTTCATTGAGCTTTCTTTCAGGGGATTCCTCTTGTTCTTTTAATTGGGAAAGGTTTCTCTGCTTCTTCATCTTGCTCATACCTCTCTGGCAAAGTGGTTTATGAAGTATCAGTTGTCTATTTTGGATCTTAAGGATTTTATCTATCTAATGCCTATTTAGGAATAGAACTTAGGAAAAAAAAAAGAAAAAAAAGAGAAAAGAATAAGAGAGAAAGATTTTTAAAAGAAGGGAGAAAAGGGGTTTGAAAACAATGTATAATGAATAATAGAAGAACGGGTTGTAGCAGAGTATTAATCGGGTGGAGAAGTCCTTTTAAAACCTTAAAAAAAAAAAAAAGGGGGTGGGGAGATGAATATATGTGTTTGAAGCCTGTGTCTAATCAATAACAGGACATCAAAACCCAAGAGAAATAGAAATGAATTAAGAAGTAAAAATTAAAAGAGTAATTGAAAATAGAACAGGTAAAAACCGATTAAAACAAAACAAAACAGAAACAAAAACAGAAAACAAAAAAACAAAACAAAGCAAAACAAAAACAAAAAAACAAAACAACAACAAAAAAAGGGGGGTTGTCGGTGTTCTCCTGGAGTCTGTGTGCTTTTAATGTGAAGTCCTTCTGTCTTCGTCCTGTTTTGGAAGCTCAGCTTGTTTTCATAGGCCCTCCGTTGGCGCCCTCTTCTGTGCTGCTCCCAGCACCTGTAGGCAAGCAGATCGCGCCTCCTCCTAACACGGGGTCAGATGCAGCTCTCCTCTGCTGCGGGCGGGCGGGTCACTGCCCCTCTGGATGCCGCAGACAGATGTTGCAGACTGGCCAGGCAGGAGGGCGGGTCGTGCCCCTTCCCAGCACCTCAGTCAGGGGTTGTGTTCCTGCCGGACAGGCGGGTGGCCGCTCTCCCCCGCCTGCGCCGCCGGTAGCTCCGCTGCTCTGTGCGGCTGCGCGCTCTGCGCCGGCGCTCCGCCCTGGCCGGCGCTCCGCCCGGGTCGCGCTCCGCGTGTGGGCTCGGGGAAGACCCAGGGGCAGCCTCGTCCCTGCTCTGAGCCAAGACCCAGCTGCTTGTTTGTCTTTGTGGAGCAAGTTCTCTGGGGTACCAGAATGGAAGGGTCCTATCTGCCCAGGGCTGTAGGCCCGTCTCAGTCTGGCCCTTGAGGCTGCTAAGCCCTTCGGTGTGGACGCAGGTTTCGCCCCCGCCCCCGCCTGAGTGCTAAGCGCCGGAGAATATGGCGGCTCTGCCTGGGCCCCGCCCCTCTTCCCCTGAAAAGTTTCCGCGTGTTTTCAGAGATGGGGGTATGCACCCTTCCCCCGAGAGCATATCAACCTTGCTGTTTTATGGAGGGCCCAGGTTGTTCTGTCCTGTACACCCACAGCCCCGGCGCCCAGCCCCTTGCAGTCCCCCGGAGTTTCCTCCGTGCAGCCGCCCCCGTCCTCCGCCCAGATTATGCAGCCTGGCCCTGCCCGCTGCTGCCGGCCCGTGTCTCAGGTTGGGTGTCGGGGGGACGCTCTGTGCCCGTTTAACTTAGTTCTGTCAGACAAGGGCTGCTCTGTACAGATCCGAACCTCGGAGGCTCCCCCTCCGTCCCGCTGGCCTCTCAGTTAGAGAGGGGAGACCCAGCGAGCAAGCGCCAGTCCTCCTTTGCCGCTCCCTCCCCGCGGGACCCGTCCCGCGCTGCTTTGCCTTTTGTTCTTTCTTTTTTCCTTTTCTCCTACCAGATTTTTGGCGTCTTTATCTTTTGAAGAGGGTGATGATCTGTTGGGAGTTCCGCAGGTGCTCTGGTTGGCTGAGTGGGTCTGTAGATGTGGGTCTTGGTGTATTTGTGGGAGAGGGTGGCTTACAAGCGTCCTTCTACTCCGCCATCTTGCCCGGCCATAAGATTGTTTACTATGTCTGTGAGTCTTTATATTTTGTAAATGAGTTCATTAGTGTCCTTTTTTCCCCTTCTTTTTAGATTCCACATATGAGTGATATATGGAATTTTTCTTTCCCTTTCTGGCTGGCTTCACTTAGAATGATGATCTCCAGGTTCATTCATGTTGCTGCAAATGGCATTATTTTATTGTTTTTTTATTGCTGAGTAGTATTCCATTGTATAAATATACCACATCTTTATCCAGTCATCTGTCAATGGATATTTAGGTTGTTTCCATATCTTGGCTATTGTAAATAGTGCTGCTATGAACATTGGGGTGCATGTATCTTTTTAAATTAGAGTTCTCTCTGGATATATGCCCAGGAGTGGGATTACTGGGTCATATGGTAAGTGTATTTTTAGTTTTTTGAGGAATCTCCATACTGTTTCCCATAATTGCTGTACCAAACTGCATTCCCACCAGCAGTGTAGGAGGGTTCCCTTTTCTCCACACCCTCTCCAGCATTTATCATTTTTGGGCTTTTTAATGATGGCTATTCTGACTGATGTGAGGTGACATCTCATTGTAATTTTGATTTTCATTTGTCTGATAATTAGCGATATTGAGCATTTTTTCACGTGCCTTTTGGCCATTTGTATGTCTTCACTGGAGAATTGCTTGTTCAGGTCTTCTGCCCATTTTTGGATTGGGTTTTTTTTGTTGTTGTTACTAAGTTGTATGAGCTGTTTATATGTTCTGGAAATTAAACCTTTGTCAGTTGCATCATTTGCAAATATTTTCTCCCATTCTGTAGGTTGTCGTTTTGTTTTGCTTATGGTTTCCTTTGCTGTGCAAAAGCTTATAAGTTGAGTAGGTCCCATTTGTTAATTTTTGCTTTTATTTCTATTGCCTGGGTAGACTGTCCTAGGAGAATATTGCTAAGATTTATGTCAGAGAATGTTTTGCTTATGTTTTCTTCTAGGAGGTTTATCGTGTCTTGTCTTATATTCAAGTCTTTAAGCGATTTTGAGTTTATTTTTGTATATAGTGTGAGGGAGTGTTCCGACTTCATTGATTTACATGCTGCTATCCAGTTTTCCCAGCACCACTTGCTGAAGAGACTGTCTTTTCTCCAATGTATATCCTAGCCTCCTTCATTGAAGATTAATTGACCGTAGGTCTTTGGGTTTATTTCTGGACTCTATTCTGTCCCATAGATCCACATGTCTGTTTTTGTGCCAATATCACATTTTTTTTAATTAAAAATTACTTTTTTTATTGAAGTACATACAGTCAATTACAATGTGTCAATCTCTGGTGTATAGCAGAGTTTCCCAGTCATCCATATACATACATATATTTTCATATTTTTTTCCAATAAAAGTTATTACACTATATTGAACATAGTTTAATTACTGGTTTTTAAGTTGTACAAGTAAGCATTCCATGTACTTCAACAATCATCCTTAAGTTTTATTTGCTTATCTTGCTGTTTAGGGTCTAAAGACCTAAGATCTACTTCTCATTTTGAAAACTGCATCTGTCCAGACAGCCAATTTTATTTCATTTTTTTTTTAATTTCGGTTTTTATTGAAGTGTAGTTGATTTACAAAGTTAGTTTCAGGTGTACAGCAAAATGATTCAGTTATACATAGACATACACATAGACATACACATATTTTCAGATTCTTTTCCATTATGTTATTACAAGATATTGAATATAGTTCCCTATGCTGTACAATAGGTCCTTGTTGTTTATCTATTTTATATATAGTAATGTAAACACTTCCTCTTATCCCTGACGACCAGGTATTTCATTTTTTAAAAGTGGAGTATAGTCAGTTTACCGTGTTGTGTCACGGTGTTTCAGTCATACATGAATATACGTATATTTGTTTTTATATTCTTTTTCACCATAAGCTACTGCAAGATACCAAATATAGTTCCCTGTGCTATACTGTATACTTGTTTATCTCTTTTATATATACCAGTCAGTATCTGCAAATCTCGAACTCCCAATTTGTCCCTTCCCACCCCTTTCCCCCCTGGTAACCATAAGTTTGTTTTCTGTCTGTGAGTGTTTGTTTTGCAAATAAGTTCATTTGTCTTATTTTTAGATTCCACATATGAGTGATATCATATGGTATTTTTTTTTCCTCTTCCTTGCTTACTTCACTTAGAATGAGATTCTCCAGGGCCATCCATGTTGCTGCAAATGGCACTATGTTGTACACCTGAAACTAATATAATGTTGTATGTCAATTATACATTAATAAAAAAAAAAGAGGTGGGAAAGCTGAGGAGGGAGAACAAGATATGAAATTATCTCAGGTAGTAGGAATTTGGGACTACCAGGGAGCATAATTGTAATATAGGGTTGTCTGATAGCATCGAGAGCTCATTTTGAGATTTGGCACTCTTCAAGATATTCTTGGTTGCAGTTGTATTCTAGTAAGGTCACATTTCAGCAGTTCTAGTGCAGGTGTGGCAGGGTTTTAACTAGTTGAGTAAGACAGGGGTAAGATATTTGTGAATGTCAGCAAGGAAGTGATTATAATCCATGGAATTTAAACTTGTTTAGAAGAGGAGTGAAGCTTGGTTGTGGGTAGTGGAAAAAGCAGGCCAACAGATGTTATAATGGGAGAAGAACTGTTAAAATGGGTGGGCAGCTGGAGTAAGAGGGATCCAGAAGCCTTCCTGAATGGGATGCTGAAAGATGAGATGCTGAAGCTGGTACACTTATTGCTGTGGATAGGGTTTCAGTATAGCTGTGAAGTTGAATGGCCAAGGTGGGACGAAGGGAGCAAAGACCCCCCCCCCCAGAGGTAAGAATATTAAAACTGAGAGGAAAAGCATATTGTTTGGGTTATCCATGAGGATTTTGCAGTCTCTGAGAACAACATCAGAAGTTGGGGTGGAGAGAGAGGCCGTGAGCAATAAGCTGTAGTCTATTCAATGAATAAGGCACTGTGAGCAGGAGAGCTTTAGATCAGCAGTTCTCAGCCACAGCTGCAACTTAAACTCACAGGATGAACTTCATAAGTTACCATGGTGGGGCCCTACCCTGAGGGTTTGATTTTGGGGGTCTGGGGTGGGGCCTGGGCCTCAGAATGTTTTAAAAGCTTCCCTGATGATTCTAACAGGCTCCAAGTTTCACAGTCTCCCCTGTGGGTAATGGGGATAGTGATGGACTTGAGGAAGGAGGATGGTTAGTGCAGCTGGGCAGCATGAGTTCCAAGTCTCTGGGCTTCTTGAAATAGAAATAAGGAGAGAAGGGTTGGAAACCAAAGAGGTAGGCAAGAAGGAGTTTTATCAACTTCCTGGCCCAGGAACTCCTGGAAGTTGGTGGCAGGTGGCCAGAGTTGTTGGAACCAACAACTTGAGTTGGCACACAGTGTTACAGCAAGAGTTTGCTGTTAAAAGCAGGGTCGGGGCTAGAGGAGATGGTGACAGAGAAGGAAGCATCTGCCAGGAAACTGCTTTGTAAGTGGACCGCAGTGGACTCTAGCCACTCACTTCCTGTGACCTCAAAGACAAAACAAAGTAACAAATCAACGACAGACTTGGGGTTGAATCACCACACAAACAGCCAGCATGGAAAAATGATGCTGTGCACTTTGCTGTAGCATAAATTCCTCCTAATTCAATGACTTTCAAAGTGAAAGGGTTATAAAAATGCTGATTTGGTGGACCCTGGATTTACCTGAGCAAGTACTTATTTTTCACAAGCATCCTTCAGTGATTCTTAGTTTCGAGAACCACCAAGGCAGTGTTTCAATCTCGGCAGTGGATCAGAATCACCTGGGGAACTTTCAACAGCTCTGGAGTTGCACACTTCAGACCAATTAAGTCAATCTTTGGATGAGTAGAGTGGGTATTGGTGTTTTAAGTTCCCCATGTAATTTAACGTGCAACTAAGGTATCAAACTCATTGTACGACACTCTCTTACGGGAGGCAGGTGTGTATTGCTTTTCCCTCAGTGGCTTTACATACTATCTCCACGTTTTTAGACTTCTCAGTAGTGGACCCATAGATCCACCCATTTGCTCTCCATCTTGTCTTGGGTGTTTAATTAAGCATCTTAGTTAACATGTCTGAAAATTAAATCTTGATCTCCACTTCCCAAACTTGTACCTCCTCTTGGGAGATAGCAACTCCATTCGTTCAGTGGTTTGGGCCAGACTTTGGGGTCTCTCATATTCTGCCTATCGTCATCAAGTCCTGTATTTCAGAGCTCCACCTCTGAAATATTTCCAGAACAGACCCACTTCTCATCACCTCCGTGGCTACTACCCCAGCCCTGGCCACCATCACCTGTGACGACACTGTTGCCGTGGCCTTCTGTCTGGTCCTCGTGCTTCTGCTCTCTGGTGGTCTGTTCTGCACGTAGCAGCCAGATCCTTCCTCAACGATTTATTTTATTGTGGTAAAATATAGAGAACAGGAAATTTACCATCTAAGTACACAATTCAGCAGCATTAAGTACATTCACAATGTCATATAACCGTCACCACTATCTATTTCCAGAAATTTTTCATCATTCCAAATAGAATGCTCTTTGTCAAACACAGGTCAAAAGTCAAAGCCTGTCACTGCTCTGCTGCCCAACATCCAGTGGCTTTCCATGTCACCTGGTAAAGTCCCGAGTCCTTCCTGGCCCACACGGCCCTTTCGGCTGCCCTCTGACCACTCTCCTCCTCACTCGTTTCACTCTGGTCACTGGCTTCCCTGCTGGCCCTTCAACAGGGAGTCCCTGCTCCTGCTTCTGGATCTCTGCACCTGCCTTTCTCTTTTCTGGAACGCTCTTCCCCCAGAGATCCATGCTCTATACTCACTTGATTCATACCTCTGCTCAGATATCATCCTGTTAGGAAGGCTCCTCTGGCCCCCTTTCTCAAATAGCCCCACACCCATTACTGTCTATCCCTCGACACCACCTTTCATAGGCAGACAAGCACATCTCCCCTCCGAAAATGCAAGCTGCCTGCAAACAGGGATGGGTCTGTTTGGATCCATGCAGTATCCCGTGACACAGTGCCTAGCCCAGAGTAGGTACACAATAAATGTGTGCTGGATGAAGGAAAACACTCAGCTCACGGTAGGTATTCAAAAGTTAATCCTGAGTAACTGTATAAAAAACTTAAGAGAACCAGTTTAACAAGATATAATTAAGATGCTGCAAAATCACCCACAGACACTAATGTTTATGTTACTCCTCAGGCAGGTATTTGGAAGCAGGTGTAAGCTATTGACATAAACAGCCTGGAGGTACCCTTATGTCTGTAATTCTACAATTCACTGAAAAGAGTAGCATTAGGAATTGGAACCTGAAGAGCCTTAAGACCTGACTCTGCACGTTTGTGTGCACGTGTGGGCATGTGTAACCCTAACAGAAGCATCTTTATTTCACAGCTGTACTAACATATTAACAGTCTCACCTGTTGGTGAGAATGAGACATTGACATGCCAAGGTGCTTTTTCCGAAATACTGGATTTGGACACTGCAGTTTTAATCAAGTTATGTTTAAGTTGCAGTGCACATATCTGAATTGCTTTTTTTATGCCAGTGGATAAAGTGTGTCACGTGTTGGGGCTAGAAAGCGTCTGTTAGATATCTGCCCTCTCCTCTGGGTGGATATCTCTACCCACCCTCCCCGTTCTCCCACACATCCCCAGGGAAGTGAAAATTGATGCTTCAGTAACAGAGGCACAACACAATATCCAAGGAGGTTTAACTGTGGATCTACAGTCATTGCTGCGCTCAGTTGGGGTAGGTCTGCAGCTTTAAAGGATCTTTCTTGTACACTCAAGGGAGAGTAGGTGAAGAAATAGAGGAAAAGAAATCTTTCACATTAATCTATTTTTTAAAAAACAAAACAAAAACCTCCACTAATTCTCATGACTACAGATTATAAGATATTATTGAAATCCCCCTTTTAATTGTATTTTATTATATTTTAAGCTTTAAAAATATCTTTATTCTGAAGAATTTTCCTTTTCTCTCTTGATATTCTAAAGTGAAAGAGATTATCTTCCAATAAAAATGAAAATGAGATATTCCTCCACATGACATAGCTGAGTATTTTTTTTTTAAATTGAGGCACAATTAGCAATGTTGTGTCAATTTCTGATGTATGGCACAATGCTTCAGTCATACATGAATATACATATTCATTTTCACTTTCTTTTTCACTGTAAGCTATTACAAGATATTGAATATAGTTCCCTGTGCTATACAGTATAAACTTTTCTTTTATATATATTAGTCAGTATCTGCAAATCTCAAACTCCCAGTTTATCTCTTCCCACTTCCCACCCTCCTGGTAACCACAGATCTGTATTCTATGTCTGTGAGTCTGATTCTGCTTTATACATAAATTCATTGTCTTTTTCTTCTTTAGTTTCCACATATGAGTGATATCATATGGTATTTTTCTTTCTTTCTGGCTTACTTCACTTAGAATGACTTTCTCCAGGGCCATCCAGGTTTCTGCAAATGGCATTATTTTATCATTTTTTATGGATGAGTAGTTTTCCATTGTATAAATATACCACTTCTTCTTTATCCAGTCATCTGTCTATGGACATTTAGGTTGTTTCCATGTCTTGACCATTGTAAACAGTGCTGCTATGAACATTGGGGTGCAGGTGTCTTTTTGAATTAAGGTTCCCTCTGGATATATGCCCAGGAGTGGGATTGCTGGGTCATATGGTAAGTCTGTTTTTAGTCGTTTGAGAAATCTCGATACTGTTTTCCACAATGGCTGCACCAAATTGCATTCCCACTAGCAGTGTAGGAGGGTTCCCTTTTCTCCACACCCTCTCCAGCATTTATCATTTGTGGACTTTTGAATGATGGCCATTCTGACTGGTGTGAGGTGATACCTCATTGTAGTTTTGATTTGCATTTCTCTGATAATTACTGATATTGAGCATGTTTTCATGTGCCTATTGGTCATTCATATGCCTTCTTTGGAGAATTGCTTGTTTAGGTCTTCTGCCCATTTTTGGATTGGGTGGCTTTTTTGTTTTTTGTTAAGTTGTATGAACTGTTTATGTATTCTGGAAATCAAACCCTTGCCAGTCTCATCTTTTGCAAATATTTTCTCCCATTCCGTAGATTGTCATTTTGTTTTACTTATGGTTTCCTTTGCTGTGCAAAAGCTTGTAAGTTTATTTAGGTCTCAATTGTTTATTTTTGCTTTTATTTCTATTGCTTGGGTAGACTGCTCTCGGACAATGTTGCTAAGATGTATGTGAGATAATGTCTTGCAATAATTTTTTTTCTAGTAGATTTATTGTGTCTTATGTTTAAGCCTTTGATCTATTTTGAGTTTATTTTTGTGTATGGTGTAAGGGAGTGTTCTAGCTTCATTGTTTCACATGCTGCTGTCCAGTTTTCCCAACACCATTTACTGTAGAGACTGTCTTTATTCCATTGTATATTCTTGCCTCCTTTGTTGAAGATTAGTTGACCAAAATTTTGTGGGTTCATTTCTGGGCTCTCTGTTCTGTTCCATTGGTCTATATGTCTGTTTTTTTTTACCAATACCATGCTGTCTTGATGACTGTAGCTCTATAGTATTGTCTGAAGTCTGGGAGAGTTATTCCTCCAGCCTCTTTCTTTCTGTTGAGTAATGCTTTGGCATTCTAGGTCTTTGATGGTTCCATGTAAATTTTATTATGATTTGTTCCAGTTCTGTGAAATATGTCCTGGGTAATTTGATAGGGATTGCATTAAATCTATAGATTGCCTTGGGCAGTGTGACTATTTTAACAATATTAATTCTTCCAATCCAGAAGTATGGGATGTATTTCCATTTTTTTAAGTCTTCTTTAATTTCCTTCTACAGTGGGTTATAGTTTTCCATGTATAAGTCTTTCACCTCCTTGGTTAGATTTATTCCTAGGTATTTTATTACTTTGGGTGCTATTTTAAAGGGGATTGTTTCTTTACTTTCTTTTTCTGTTGATTCATCGTTAGTGTAAAGAAATGCAACTGACTTTTGTACATTAATCTTGTAACCTGCTACCTTGCTGAATTCTTTGATCAGCTCTAGTAGTTTTTGTGTGGACCTTTTAGGGTTTTCTATATATAGTAACATGTTGTCGGCATATAGTGGCACTTTTACCTCTTCTTTTCCAATTTGGAACCCTTTTATTTCTCTCTCTTGCCTGAATGCTGTGGCTAGGACTTGCAAGTCTATGTTGAATAGGAGCGGTGATAGTGGGCATCCTTGTCTTGTCCCAGATTTTAGTGCGAAGCTTTTGAGTTTTTCACCATTGAGTACTATGCTGGCTGTAGGTTTGTCATACATAGCTTTTATTATGTTGAGATATGTTCCCTCTATACCCACTTTGGTGAGAGTTTTTATCATAAATAGGTGTTGTTTTTCTCTTTTTTAAAAAACTCTATTTCTTTCTTTCCTGATCTTTATTATTTCCTTCCTTCTGCTGATTTTTGGTTTTGTTTGCTGCTCTTCTTCTAATTCTTTTATCAGGTAGTTTAGATTATTTATTTGAGATTGTTCTTTTTTGATGAAGGCCTCTATCACTAAACTTCCCTCTTAGGACTGCTTTTGCTGCATCCCATAGATTTTGTGTGGTGGTTTTTTCATTGTCATTTGTCTCAAATTATTTTTTAATTTCTTCTTTGATTTCATCATTGACCCATTGGTTTTTTAGTAGCATGTTGTTTAATATCCATGCTGTCATTCGTTGTTTTTCTGTAGTTGATTTCTAGTTTCATGGCATTGTGATCAGAAAAAATGCTTGAAATAATTTCTATCCTCTTAAATTTGTTGAGGCTTCTTTTGTGCCCAAACATGATCTACCCTAGAAAATGTTACACGTTCACAAAAAGAATATATGTTCTATTTTTAGGGGATGTAATGTTCTGAAAATATCAACCAAGTCTAATTGTTCTATTGTATCATTTAATTTCTCTGTTGCTTTATTAATTTTCTGTGTGGAAGATCTTTCCAGTGATGTTAATGGGGTGTTAAAATCTTCTACTATGATTGTGTTCCCATCAGTTTCTCCATTTATATCTGTTAGTATTTGCTTTATGTATTTAGGTACTTCCATATTGGGTGCATATGTGTTAATGGTTGTAATATCCTCATCTTGTATTGCTCCTTTAATCATTACATAATGTCCTTCTTTATCTTTCTCTTTGGCCTTTGTTTTAAAGTCTATTTTGTCTGAGATCAGTATTGCTACTCCTGCTTTCTTGTCATTTCCATTTCCATGAAATATCTTTTTCCATCCTCTCACTCTCACCTGTATGTCTTTCTCCCTAAAGTGGGTCTCTTGTATGCAGCATATTGTAGGTTCTTGTTTTATTATCCAGTCTGCCATTCTGTGTCTTTTGATTGGAGTATTTAGTCTACTGACATTTATGGTAATTATTGAACATGTGTGTTTATTGCCATTTTGAACTTAGTTTTGCAGTTGATTTGTTTGGTATTTCCTCTTTTTTCCTTTTTCTTTTTGTGGTTTGATAATTTTCCTTTGTATTGTCTTGGTTTCTTTTTAGTTTTTGTGACTCTATTGTAATCTTTTGGCTTGTGGTTACCTTATTTTATATGTATACTAACCCATTACTATATCTGTTTGTTTTAAACAGTAATATAAGCTCAAACCCATCCTATTAAGAACAAAAAAAGAAAATGAAAAAGAAGAAAACTGTATTTTCTTGCTCCCCTCTCCCACTCTTAATGATTTAAATGCCATCTTTTACAATTTCATGTTTATTCTGTTGTAATTCATTATTGTTATCGCCTTCCAATTATGGTTTTCTCCTTTCTGTAGCATCCTGCTTCTTTTCTATGTAGAGTAGATTTTTCAATATATCTTTTAGCATAGGTTTAGTGTTGCTGAATTCTTTTAGTTTTTGCTTGCCTGTGAAGTTCTTTATCTCTCCTTCTATTCTAAAGGATAGCTTTGCTGGATAAAGTATCATAGGTTGCATCTTCTTCTCATTCAAGGCTTTAAATATATCTTGCCACTCCCTTCTGGCCTGCAGTGTTCATGTAGAGAAATGAACTGAAAGCCTTATGGGGGTTCCCTGGTAACTCTTTGTTTTTCTCTTGCTAACTTTAGAATTATTTCTTTATTCCTAACCCTGGCCATTCTGATTACAATATGTCTTGGTGTGGGTCTGTTTGAGTTCTTGTTTGGGACCCTCTGTGCTTCCTGTACTTGGTGTCTGTTTCCTTCTTTAGGTTTTGGAAGTTTTCAATCATGGCTTCTTCAAATACCTTTTCAATCCCCTTTGCTCTTTCTTCTCCTTCTGGGACCCCTATTATGCAGAGGTTGGTTGCTTTATAGTATCCCATAGATCCCTTTTATTGTTTTCATTTGTTTTTCTTTCAGCTGTTCTGATTGGGTGATTTCTGTTATCCTGTCTTCTAAGTCACTCATTCGTTCCTCTGCATTATCTAGCCTACTTTTTACAGACTTTAGCTCAGCTCTCCTCTCAGCAAATAAGTTTTCCAATTTTAATTGGCTCCTTTTTATAGTTTCAGTTTCCTTTTTGACATATTCTGTCTCTATTCAGTCTCTTTTAGTTCCTTCAGTACTTTGATCACTCCTTTTTTGAAATCATGATCTAGTAGACTATTAAGGTCTATTTCATTGATTGTTCTTTCAGGGGATTTCTCTTTTTCTTTTAATTGGGATTGGTTCCTCTGCTTCTTCATTTTACTTATATCTCTCTGGCCCTATGGATTATGGAATATCAGTTATCTACTGTGGTCCTGAAAGGGTTTATTTATTTATTTGTTTATTTATCTAAAGTGGATGTGGAAATAAAACTAAAAAAAAAAGTTTAAAAGAAGAAAAAAAGATTTGAAAACAGGGTATAATCAATCAGAGAAGAACAAAATGAGGAGAAATAAAAATCAAGTTAAGACAAATTAAAAGAAAAATTTTAAAGAAGAAAAACTATTTGAAAGCAGTATAATAAATAACAACAAAACAAAGAGTAATTAAAATCAAATTGAGACAAATTTTTTAAAAAATAAAAAGTTTAAAGAAAATTTTGAAAGGGATTAAAAAATTAAAAATTAAAAAAATTAAAAAAGGAAAAGAAACAAAAGTGGGTATTTTCCTGTGGAGACTGTGTGCTCTTAATAATTTTGTCGAGAGGTCCTTCTTAAGTATGGGTGGTTGCCAAGTCTTCCTTCCGTGCCTTTTGCCTGTTATCCCTTTGGTTAGGCGTGTGACCTTTGGTAGTGAGAGCCTGCCTGGCTACTGATCAGGGCCTCCTTTTTGTTCTGTGGTTGTCACCGCTCCTGCCCTTGCCCTTGCCCTGCTGTGCGAACTCCACTCACTGGTTCCAGAGGCCCTCAGGTTTCACCCCATTCAGTGCCACTCCCTGTGCCACGTGGGGTCTGCGCTGGGTAGGCAGGCTTGGAGAAGAGGGTGGTAGCAGCCCTCGCCCCTGCTCTGTGCCAGAACTCTGCTCCTTGTTCGTTTGTCTTAGAGGCATGAGTTCACAACATTCCCCTCTGCCTGGGGCTGTAAAGAAATGTCAGTCTCATCTATGAGGTTGTGGAACCCGTAGGTAAGGATTCAGGCTTCCACCCTGCCTCCGCCTGGGCACCCACAACTGAGAATGTGGTGGCTGTGGCTGAGCCTCGCCTCTCTTTTGCAGTGATGGTGCTGCGGGTCTGTGGGGACAAAGGCTATGGTGCTCCTCCCCCCAGGGCACACCAGCAGTTTTTGCTCTTTTTTTTTTTTTTGTATTTTATGGGGGCCCAGGCTATTCTGATCTGTCTACCCTCCCAGCAATGGCACACAGCACACTGCAGTCCCCCAAGGTTGCCTCTGCAGTCGGCCCGGCTTGGGCAGCCTGTCCAGTCCCACCCCTACTGATTCAAGTCTAGGGTTGGGGGTCACAGGGACCCTTTGTGCCCGTTTAACTTGGTTCTGTCAGTCAAGGGCTATTCAGTACAGATTGGAGCCTTGGAGGTTCCTCTTCCGTCCCACTGACCTCTCTGTTGGAGAGGGGGAGATCCCAGTGTACGAGCGCTATTCCTCCTTTGCCTCTCCCTCCCCGTGGGACTGGTCCTGCACTATTTTGCTTTTTCCTTTTTTTCCTTTTCTCCTACTAGATTGCGTATTTTGTCTTTTGAAGAAGGCGATGTTCTGCCGAAGTTCAGCAGGTGTTCTGATTGGATGGGTGGGTCTGTGGATGTCAGTCTTCATGTATTCGTGGGAGAGGGTGAGCTATGAGCATCCTTCTACTCCACTATCATGGCCCTCTCCAGCTGAGTATTTTTAAAGCACCTTTGGACAGTATGAGCTATGGCATGAAATCCTCCCCTACTGTTCTTTTTTTTTTTTTTTTTAAGAGTACGCCGTTACAGTGATTCTTTGCTGGGTTAGAGGCCATTGTGGAAAGTTAAGTCATGATTGGTTAGTCCTTTCTACTGTGGGTCCCAGCAGAACTCTGAGAGTTGGCTAGGGTTGGTAGTATTTAATGAGATTTTGTTTCAGAGAGCTCGTGATTCAGTTTTTTTTCTTAAATTTGTGGCAAATCAGTTTTCAGCTAAGTTGAAAAAAATAAATCACCAGCAGAATGTGTTGACAGCAATCTCCAGAAAGTCATTGAAGTCAGTTAATAGTTGTATCTATTGTAACATTAAAAAACACTCTTGGGTCAGACTCTGTTGTAGGATCCTTCTAGAAAATTACCATTTATGATTTGGTTGTATGTTAGGAAAGCAAGTTATATTTGTTAGTCTAAGAACTGTGAGTAAGGAGCCAGTAGAAATTAGATGGTTGTGTGTCTCCATGCCCCTATTTTTCGAGTGGGGTGAGGGATAGATGGGTGTCGGTGAGAGAATTAAAACTCCTCCTACTTCTTCCTGCTCATTCTGGGTCTTTTTCAAAATTGTAAGGATGACAACCTCATGATAGGCTGTGGATAGTCAGAGCTCTGGTTCTTTGCTGACTGCTCCATGAAAGATGGTTGAAAGTCACCATCTTTGGTGTCCACTTCCAAAGAGGTTCTAGAGTCTTCCTGCTTCCCAGGGTCACTGTGCTAGCAAGCCCCAGTGGTGGCATTCACGGAATAGGCATGAGCGTGGCACCGTTTGGGGCTGTCACTGTGGTGACCCACATGCAAAACCATAAATGTGTCAAAGGCAGAAATCTTCATTAACCAGAAACAAAACCCATGGTCAATATGTATTTTTTCTTTTTTAGTCTAAAGGAAGTTCTGAACAGAATATCAACCAAGATTACATCACAAAAACTTTAACTGTATTTACAGAGTGAATAAGTTACATAGATAAACTTTGACTATGTTTCTGAATATGTGCAACAGCTTTACATGCACGTAGCTAACACGGGACAGCATTAAGTTTAAGGAGAAAACTTAAGGGTGGCCCTTTACATTTATATTACAAATAAAATGACATTTCTTAAGAAACAAAGTGACAACTCATATTTTACCTTTATGATTCTACTTCCGATTATCCAAATGGATACTAAAATATGCATGCGTGACAGGTGGAAAGACTTGGAATTTAGAGTGTAAATATCTTTAACTTTTTTCTACAAAATGGCAAAGTTGGTTAAAATTAACACTCATTCTCCTATAGTATAAATATGCTCATAAAAGCAACCTTCTAGTAAAAAGCAGCCAGGATCCTTAAAAAAAAGGGTCTGTGTGGACCATTTTTGGTGTGAGGGTCCTAATCACAGACCCCTGCAGAGAGATCCAGGGCTTTCAGAGACAGTAGCCTAGCAACATAAGAAAGGTACTTCATAGCAGCTCCTTTTAGATACAGTAATTGTATTCAAATTTCAGTGTACATTAAATTTGTCCATTTACAATTCCCTTTTCACACATACAGGCTGTCAGCTTTTGACCGTTATACAGTTTTCAGTGGCCAGCTTCATTCTGCCTGCCCCTTCCTCAATTCACCCAGAAAAAAAAAGAAAAAGAAAAAGAAAGGGAAAGAATGTACAAGTTGCAGAATATAAAATACTTTTTAGTGAAGAAAACATTGCACTTCTGCCAATCTAAAACTGTTTCTAGAAAGGAAGGTATTGTTCAGAGCAGTCGGCTTTGGTATGCAGTGGACGTCACGTCTTCAGTAGTGAGTTGCGTTTGCTCAGTAAAATGGTGACACGTGTGTGCTGCACAGCGTGACGGCTGGAGCCTGTCCCAGGACGGCCTGTGCTGCCTTGGTTCTGATAGCATTGCTACACGTGGGAAGTCCTGCCGTCCTCTTTAGAGAAAGTCCTGCAGGTAACAAGAGGGAGAACAGTCTGACCAAGCCTTCTGAAGGCTGAGAAGACACTGAACGAGGTCACCCCAGCGCGGCAGCACCCCCAGCCTGGCGCCCACGGGGGCCGGGAGGCTCCTGTCAGAGACTAGTGCCGGAAACGCTGGAGTCTGGGAGGAAAGCAGTGAGGACCCGGTAGCTCTGGGCCCTGCGGATCATGTCTCGGATCTCCATGTTCAGCTCCATCAGCTTGGTGCAGATTTCCGTCAGGCTCTGGTTAGACCCCACCAGGGCATAAGTGCCTGTTTGTCCTAGAGTTTGATGACGGAAGTAAATATTCAGTAGTGTCTGGACCTCGTCGTCAGAGCTGCTTCCAAAGATGTCATTGGGCCACAGACTTCTGCAGTCAGGAAAGAGAAGCAGAGATGAGAGGCACTATTGGTCACAAGGTTGACAAGTTAAGAGTCTTTATTAGTGTAAGAAAATTACTTTTAATAAAAGCTTTTATTGAGGTGTAATTCACATACAATTCAACTGTCTAAAGCATACAATTCTGTGGCTTTTTAAGTATAATCAGAGTTGTGCAAACATCACTGTAATCAGTTTTAGAATACTGAATATTATTAGATTTGATAAAAATACCTAAAATATAAAAATATAAGAATGAAATCTGATAATCTTTAAAACATTTATTTGCTATAGCATTCTGGTTCCAATGAATGTGAATACACTATCATAATGTAGAGGGGAAAACCCAAAGAGGTACATTCAAATAATTAGTTTTAAAATTATGGTGGTGTACACTTGGAAGTGTTTCAACATTTTAAGGATAACAAATGAACATAACCAACACCAATACTGTAAGCGCTAAGTTCTGAATTCTGATGTTTCTCGCATGGTGATGGTAGAGGCCTAGACTTTCCTTCCACAACAGGGCAGCTATTAAGCACACATTTCCTTTAACCATCTCTAAATAGAAACAGTAGAGTTACCTGCATTCCCTGATTTGCCGTAAAGCCTTGCCAAGTTCGTTGTTCTTCAAGCACTCGAGCATGGACTGGATGGCTGCTTCGGTGGACGTGAAGGTTGGCTCAGACCACGCCCCCTCTATGTAGAGAGGGTCAGCAGCGATGGCTGCAGTGGCCTCCTTCAGGTTTTTCTTTAGGTCACTCAGTTCCCTGGACATATTTAGCAGCTGTTTAAAAAAAATGTTATTTTTCCTGTGTTTAGTTGCAGGCTGGATTTTATATCCCCCAAGGGAAAAAAATGACTATAAGAGATCTAGTTAATCATGAGCTTAATATCTTGGTAAACTAAAAGGACAAATGAAAGTACTGCATGGTGTATGTAGCGTTCTGGGGCCGCAGGCACGGAGTAACTATGTATCAGCAGCTGGGATGCTCTCCTCATATAAAAGATAGTCTCTTTAAAATGGTTTCTATTTAGATAGAAGGGCACACGTAGAAGTAAAATGCACAAGAAAACAGGCTTGGGAGTTGGGCAGAGCTGAGTTCAGGTGGCAGTTCTGCACTGTTGACTATGGCATAGTCAAGGAAACAGACTTTTATGTGCCTCAGTTTTTGCATCTGTGAGACAGAAGGGATTATCCACCTCACAAAGTTATTTTAAAGATTAAACAAATAGTTTGGCACCTAAGTGCTCAGTACATGTAATCAAGAACACGGAACCTGTGTGAACAATAAATCTGACTAATCTTTACCTATGGCATAGAAATAGACATAATTTTAAGGGAGAGAAGGAAAAATCTCAATGTAATGTTAGTATTCATATTACAGAGGTAAAAGACGTTTTCCCTCAGAATTACTGGAACCCAAAGATCCAGAGTTGCTAGAAAGTAAATGGTGAGGGAGCACCTCTGTGACTCCTTAGGGCCCCCAAAGTGTACCGTGGAAGACGACTGTTGTGCAGTTTGACCCTAAGAGCATTAAAAAAAAAACAAAACCTGATGTGAATTTAAAGGTTTTTTTTCCCCTTTCACTTTGTAATGCAAGCTGAGAATGCCCATTTTCTTTAGGAAGTTGCTTTAGCCAACATCTTCATCTTCATTCCCAGCTTGTTGTACAAGCTATAGAACTGAGCCCTCAAGGACTATCCGCCTTCACACAGATGCCTGTAGATACAACGATCTATTCCGGAACTAGGTGTAAAATTTAATGAGGCGATTCTTTCCTATAAGTTATTAGAGTATTCTAGGTATACAATTTTTAAGTTTGAAAAAGTGAATTTATTTTAAATCTAGGCAAGTTTTAAATACTGTATGCGTGTGTATAGTATTTAAAACTTCTCTAGATTTAAAATAAAGGAGAAACTCACTTTAAATTTATTAGATTTAAAATAATTGCATACGTATATAGACACACAGTATATAGCATGTAATTTACTACTCTGGAGTGACGCTTGAATGACTTTTTCAGTGTGGAAAGTGACATGTGAGTTGCACTTGTATGTCCTCTGTTTTTTGAGCAAAGATGGACTCTGAGGACCCTGTTCATATTTGCTGGGACAGTAAGAGTACAGTCTTGATAGTGGGGCAGATAGCAGTCATCATGGCTTTTATCTGATAACTTGTGGTCTGTGAAGAGCTCTTTGTAAAGCAAGCTGTCTTCTCCTCTTCCCTTGAAATTAGGCATTTGTGGAAGCACAGCTGACCCTTGAACAACGTGCGGTTAGGGTGCCGTATAACTTTGGACTCCCCCAGAACTTTACTAATAGCCTACTGTTGACTAGAAGCCTTATCAATAACATAAACAGCCGATGAACATATATTTTTATGTGTTGTACGTACATCTACGTATTTTAGGTATTCATGACATAACTTCTCAGTTTTTCATTATTTCTAGGCTTATGCAGTTTATGAGTTTTTTCAAATTGTCACAAATCTCTAAAAAGATTTCCCATATATTTAAAAAAAAAACCTCATTAAAGTGGACCCGCTAAGTTTAAACTCGTGCTGTTCAAGGGTCAGCTGTACACTTTCTTTTTTTTTCCAAGCTGAGTGGTAAACGTGGTAACATGGTTGTCATTCTGTCTCCTCCTCCTCTATCAAGACGCAAGATTTCCTGGGCTCCATCCTCACCCTGCTGTTCAGGGTGGGACTGTTTCATGGACTCATGGCTGTTCCCTGACAGTTACCACATCTGCACCTTCAGCTGCAGGTCCTCGTATTTAACTACCTGCAAGATGCCGTCACACCTGTGTGGTCTTGCAGGCAGACCCGGTCACTGACCAGCAGCGGGGAGGCTTGACCGATGGGACGTACAGTCGCCTCGGCCCTCCTGCTCTCTCCCTGTCTCTGCTGTGGCTCCGTCGGTCAGTCACCTAGTTCATCTGAGATGGAACCTAGAATTGTCCTCGACTCCTCCCTCTCCCTCAGCCCCCACCCAACCGTTATCATTGACCTTTTGTCGTAAAATAGTTCCCACATTTCCTCCCTCTTCTCATACAAAACACTTTGGTCCTAATTCAGACTCTCTTCTCCATCTGAGCTATTTCAGCAGCCTCGTAACTGGTCTCTTGTCTCCAACCTGCTTGTCATCAAGTCCACCCTCCACCTCCTTGCTGTAAAGATCTAACTAAAATACTCCCAGGCAAATGTCTTCCATGATCTCATCCTCACTTATCTCTTCCGCCTCACTCCGTTTGCTCCTTGTAGTCTAGCAGCATTAAACTGCCTGCTCTGTAGTTCCTTCCTCTTTCTTACTACGCTGTTTGCTCTTATTGGAATGTTGCTTCTCAGCTCCCACTTTGTCTAACTCCAACTCATCCTGTAAGAAGTGGCTCTGCTGTGATTTCCCCCTGAAAGGCTCCTCTTTCAGCCTCCCGGCCTCCAGGTGAACCAGGCAGTCACCCTCTGCGCTTCCGTAGTTTCCAATGTACACCTACTACACTGCAGTGGTATTTCTTCCAGGTCTAGGAAAATTTTGGCTTGCTCAGAAGCAGTACACTTAAGTTATTTTGCCTTTCACATTTAAAAATATTAACGCAGCCCAATTCTAAGCAGGGCAGGGAAGCTGAAGAGGATCAAACATCACCTAATTATTTTCTTCTTATCTCAATGTAGGAACAAGTATGAAAAGCTATAGATAAGAAAAATCGTAACATGAGGAACTTTTTCAATTAAGGATCCCTAGACACAGGGCCAGGGCCACGGGGAGGCAAGTGAGGCCCCTCGGCACAGCGTTGAGGGAGGCGCTCACCCTCAGGGCTGTCCTTATGTGTTACGTCCACGCACGGCACCTGCCTCCCGCCTTGTCCTGCGGGCACTGCCGACCAGCACGGATAGAAATACAGGACACTTGTACCTGAGACTTGCGCTTGAGTGAGATAATTATGGGGGAGTAAAATCACTTGGACATTTTATAAACTGGTGAGGGGAGAACAAAAGGAAAGGAATGATTTTCATAGCAGCACCTGGGGCGGGAGGGGCGGGCTCACCTCTGGCATGGAGCTGACCTCGTGCACCTGGCCGATGAGCTTACAGTAGGACTGAAAAAGCAGCAGCAGCTGGAAGTGTAGCTTATACAATCTCTGACACAGTTCCAATTGCTAAAGAGAGAATTTGCACGGGAAGACATAGTTACTAAAGATCATTCCTGTATAATAAGTGAAATCTTGGTGGAGGCTAACACTTCTTTTTTCATCAAGGAAACATAACCAGCTGTTACCATCCCAAATAAAACAAACAAAACCCAATTAGTAAATATCTGAGAAAAATCACTGTATCATACAGAATAAAACAGCCCCTGGAAGGTGACTAATTAAAAAGGAGTGGCTACAAAGGGACTTAGTGAACTGCCAAGTTTCCATGATATTTGCCAATTAAATCTCTACAAGTTATAGCTGTGGTTGTCTTAATTTTTATAAACTACATGTTTTTAAAAAAATTCTTTTTTTTAAAGTATATTTGAAAGATACAGCATTAAGTGGTTCTAGGTGTTAAATTTGTAAGTTCAGCAGACGCTTGGAAGATTACTCCTTGTGACAATTCTGGCCGCCGCTTAGGATGTAGGCAGTGATCCTAAAATCTGTGCAAACACCAGAGTCACGTGATCCTCTGAGGCCCTGCATCAGTTTTACTGATGATGCTTCTACTCGGTGCCCAATAAGTATTTGTCGAATTAGATAAAAAGGGCCCAAAGTGCTTACAAAAAGGAGAAATTATGAAAGCAAACAAAACTTTCTGTGGAAAGAACATTATACAAAATGGCCCTCGAGCCCTGTAGACACCTTTGGAGTTTAAAACGTTTTCATTACACAGAGGAAAGAATAAACCACGAGTAACTCCAGCACCAATGATCACACGACTCTCTGAGCTCATCTGCTTATAATGGCCTCTAAACTTTGCCTATTTTATCGCAGGAATGGCTTAGCTTCAAGGTAGTGGATGGGACTCCGTGAAAGGAAGAGGACAGCCTTCGCAGGTAGAATTTCAGGGCTCCACGTCACCACTGAAAGCGAGTTAAATACGTGGCTTAAGCCAAACGCATGACTGCTCAGTTTTCAAATGTGGTCAAGTGAGAATAAACAGGGCCTTTCAGTTTACTCATGGACTGAAAAGAACTCAGCTCAGAACTGAGAGCTGCTGAAGTGACTTAAAATGGTTCCCTCTAAAATCAGTTTACAGAGAGAAATGACAAGAACGTAAATTCGGGTTTTAGGAAGAATAGTCTGCTTAGCAGTATTAACATACTTTTGAGCCTAAGTTTTACAAGTTACTCAAGTTCATGCTAAGACTGCTGAATGAGGTCTTCTTTCTCCTCTCTCCCTGGCCCGTAGGAGAAAAAACAATTCTGCTCAGATTTATTTGATATCTCAATGCCAGTATCCAGCCTAAGTTTAAAGAAGTAGCTACACTCACTCGTTAACCCGAACCAGATCTTTGGTTATTTCAGTAAAATATTTTATTTGATGATCACTTAGACTTTTCTCTATAGAAAGCTTTCCAAATCTGGAGTAAAAGACAGCTTCCAGAGACTTGCAGATAAAAAAAAGGATTGTTTAAAAACAAAATATTACCTTTCACAATTTAGGGTGAAACCTAGCTATGAAATTGACTTTCCTAAGTGTCAGACAATGGTCATTATTACTACAAATATTCCCCTGATAGCATGGGAGTCCATAGCAACACAGGTTTCTACTTTGGGAGGAAGGTAGCCCAGAATGCTAATAAACTACATGTCTCAGGCCTACCAAATAAAAGGAAATGAAAAAGGGAAAAGCACGCTAAGAGATTTAACAGTAACAGTAAAAATAAGATTTGTTATGGGTCCATGCCTAAGTGGACAAAGAATATGAAAGAAAGTTAACTTACTGCAAGAGATTCCATTTGCTACACAGCAAGCATGGCACAGGAAACAAAGGAAAGGAAAGAAAGTACAGGGTCAGTGTAACGCATGCAACAGAAAGCACGCCCTCGTCCGAGAGCAGAACCGTCAGCAGTGTTAGCATCGCTTGCCCCCAACGTGATAAGTGGTTGCAAACATTGTACCCATTCAGCATGCGCAGCGGTCCAGTTAGGAACAAGCCGTAATGGGAAACCTGTCATTGAGAAATGTACCCTATGCTCTTTTAGATGAGTTGGTTTAGATTTTGTCAGCCCTGGAGACCAGAAGTCAAAACTTGTCTTGCTTGAAGATTTTACTGTTTACATGTCCATAATATTTGAACGCAGTAAAACTGTGAGGAGACCAGCTGATTAATTTGAAAGAACTACAGCCCCAAACAAATGAGACTATTGCTGAGTGTTAGTTAAGGCAGAGCCTTTAATATGTTTGGCTTCATATCTACTAAACTACGACTATCCAATTAGCCTGGAATATAACTAATAATTTAAGTGGCTTTTCCTTTGGAGTCAGGTTGCCTTCCACATTGAGACTGTTTTATAGGACTGCTAATATTGTTATTTCAAAGGACTGCACATTGTCCGTATGCTCCCAAACAAGTGTGAGATACAAGTAATTTTCTTGCATTTTTTTGTGTAATTTTCTTCCCCAGCAGACAATTTCTAAAAGTAATCTAGAACTGATGATTAGTCTAGAATAATATAAGTTTGTAACTGCACCATGTTCAACTATGGCTACCAGTTTTTGGTGTTACCATGTCATAACCACAGAATTGGTTCAAGGAAACTTTGGTTATGTGGAAAGAGATTACCACAACTTGACAGAATATTAAAAAAAAATCAAGTTGGCCATTCCTAATCATGGATCAATATGTCTGGTTCTGGATTTTCAAAATATTTAAGGACCTATCTAGCTCTTCTAATCCTTGACCAAAAAAAAGCCCCTTATTTTAAAGCTCTTTATAAAAAAAACTCTAGGTTAGCACCAGTTTAATGTATTGTACTTACCATAAGGTACAGTGCATTAAAAAAAAGCTACCAGATTATTTATTGGTATTTTCAAACATAAAGCATCACCAATAACAGCTCCCATCCCAATTCCCACCTCCCTACCCCTGTACTCCAAGGGTCTTTCCTGACCTCGCTTGTTACTAGTACCACGTGGGTTTGGCACATTGGTGACTGTTGTATTATGTTTACTGAGTAGTTTTTTGGACCCTGGCTATGAATATCTTCAAAGCTTTGAAAGACAAATGCCTTTGAATCTGTGAAATAGACTACACAACTGGAGGTGTTTACTATTTTCAAGAAAACTTTAACTATGCTAGATGTTTTTATAACCAAACCTTATGTGTTGAAAGACAGTGTTACACAAGAAAGGAGTACGGGGCCTGAGTCTTAAGTCTACATGTACAGAGTTTCCAGTGTGAAGACTTTTTAGAAAACATTAAATTTGATTGAGACATTTAGTATGTAATTTATTAGCACATAACTCCTCCCGTGGAATTTACTTTTCAGAAGCATGGAATGAAGCAAGTGCTGAGTAAATTACATGGTCTTGTGTGAAGAAAACTGCTATCTTTTTACTGTTTTCCAAAATAAGGTTGTAATCCAAGAAGGTCATGAAATCCGTTAAAGCAAAATGCTCTCTGTTCAGTGAAGGCAGATGAGACTTTCTGACTCCAGCTTGGTGCTAAGGAATTTCATTGTCAATAAATTCCTCCCACTCAGTGGTCAGGGCACAAAATTGTGTTTCTTGGGAGATGGCCAACTTGACGAACACTAGTTCTCAGGGTCCTCCTTAAACTCTCCTTATTCGGTAGCTAGTCCAAGCCACGTTGATATTTATTATCTCAGAATCCTTTCCTAGGCCACAGGGTGGGACCTAGTTTTCATTAGAGCTCCAAAAAATAGTGAGCAATGCCTTGCAAGGAAACTGTTGAGACTTCCCCACCCCGACGCCGTGCTGAGGTTTTCCTGTGTCCGGGCTTTGAAAATAATCCCTTTAGAAGTCTTTATAGATGTAGCTATGTTTTGGTGATTTAAGATTCTTTTGAAAATGTGGGAATGTCACTGTTTTCTTTGGTCACAAGGATTTTCTTCAAGCCCTCTTCCTGTACTCCAGATATAGCTTGATTTATATATTGGATTTAGAGGTATGTTTCCCCAAAATGAGAAAAAAAAAGATGTTAAAAATTGATAAGGGGGGAGGGTATAACTCAGTGGTAGAAGAGATGCTTAGCATGCATGAGGTCCTGAGTTAAATCCCCAGTACCTCCTCTAAAAATAAATAAATAAACCTCATTACCTGCCTCCCCCCCAAAATTTTGAAAAAACTGATGAACCTGGAATAATCTAGGTCTTAATCATTAACAACAGCACAGCCAGACTTGTTCCTCTGTGTTCTGCTCTGAAATGAGTTCTATGCTTATGATATAGCCAGTTAGGTAAAAATCTGAGTAAGTAGGCCTCAGTATACCATATAAGTTATAATTTTCATCATGTTTAATCTCTGAAAGTCACTGGTTTAAGCTAAACTAGAAAACATTTGGAAAATCTAGCCAAATATTGAAGCTTTCCTACTCAGTAAAACAGACGCATGCCATCTCCTAAGCAGGTGTGAACAATGCTAATCACCTGTTGCTAATACCATTTGGCTCTAGAACACCGATGACTACTGTGTTATGTTTGTTGAGTAAATTTTTTTGACCTTGGCCATGAATATCTTTCAAAGCTTTGAAAGATAAATACCTTTAAACCTATAATACAGATTATACAGACTGAGGTATTTGCTATTTTCAAGAAAACTTTTGCTTCAGCAGACACTTCCTTAGTACAGGAAAGAGGATTCCTTACAGCAAAAGACTGATTGTATCTGAAGGATGATGTTTAATGGGTTGCAATTTAGCTGTGGAAACATCTTGTCTTGTTCAACATGTAGCTTGTTCAGCTGGTAGAAGAACAGAGGTTGCAGGCTACTCTCCTTCATGGATTAGGCAGGGGTGGGAAATACACAGCTATGAAGGTTAGTATCCAGAAAGACTCTATGGTGACTTGACTATAATAAGATAAAATGTGGTGGGACTAAATATAAATGATTGTATTTGAGTCCAAGGAGTCAAATGTTCAAGTAGCACTCAGAAACAGCTGTAGAGAGGAACTAAAATCACTTCCAACAGTTGAAATGGCAGCCTCTCCAGCTGCCCCAGGGCCAGCTCTGCAGAACGGGGGAGGCGAGCTCTGCTGACTGGCGGTAGGGCCGATGCCCAGAGCCCAGGGCCCAGAGGCTTCACCCCTCCTACATTTCCGGGAACTTAACTACCCAGCAGTAGCCACTCCAGAGTGAATCCCGTGGGAGATGGAGAAGGGAAACCACAATCCTTAATCAGAAGTGCTGGTTTTAAGTCATAACAAGATCCCTCTCTCCTCCAGGCGCAGGCTGAGAAACCCCAGGGAAAGCAGTGTCTGCCCACGAGCGGAGCTATGCTCATGGCACGTGCGACTCACATCGCCTGCCTTGTTCTACATCCTGTGCGCTGTGCGACGCGCCTCACTCTAGGAGGGCTGGTACCGTAATCACCAGCAAGCCTAAATCCCTTACTGATCACACCTGTCTTTATGAAGAAAAGCCATCCCTCCGATACTTCTCCCATATTAGAGACACGTTTCTTAGGACACTGTTTGTTCCGCTGTCTTGCACACACACTGTGGCTTCTCTCCCTGCCTCCGCGTCAGCGTGAGCTCTGCACACAGGCGCTCGCATCTTATTTTCTTGCAGAGGCAGAGGAGAACACTCCCGTTTTTCTGGAAACAGACAGCTCTTGGTGTGTAGCTTTCATGTCCCCGTTTTGGGGCCTAAGGTACAGAAGCCCGTGTTTCCATTATACAGAAAACGCCAGTCCAGCATCGTGATGACTGGCATCTGGCTCTTGCCAGCAGGGTCAGGGACTCAGTGTGCTGAGGGGACAGTGGAGGGGTGGTCAATAGTTAGCTCAGGGTCATTGCTGGACTTTACAAAGGCAGGCCCCATGTTGCTAGCTCTTTTTTTTTTTTTTGAAAGAGATGCCAGAAATGCTGTTTTGAGTGTATGTATGAACAATTTTAATTTTTAAATGTTGGGTCAATTAAAAAATTGTACAAGCTAAATAAAACACATCTGTGAATTGCTTACAGCTTATAGGCCACCAGTGTGTCACCTTCCTCACTAATTTGATGTCTACAACTTCATGTTGACAACAGAAGAAAAATCAGAAAACAAATGTTCAACACCCAGCAAAGAGCTATATCCTTTTCTGCAAACAGTATGATAGCCATTTCTCACTTATGTCACCTGTTAAGAATGACTAGAAATCAGCTACGGGCAAAGACCAGACCAGATGGGGCAGGGTTCGGGGTGGGAAGATGCCACGTGCCTGTCTACGTGGTCACTCGCTCTGGCCGACTGACGTCTCCAACTGCTCAAGGGTTTACGTTGCTAGGTTTAATAAGCTGAGTACTAATCCTTCCATAAAGTCCACACTTCCCTGAACTAGAATGTACATGTGGAATCATTTTGGGCATGTTAGCTTTGCAATTTATGTCCAGACACAGATTCTTTGAATTAAAGCTCATTTCCTGTCTGCCTTCCATTTGTCCCCACACAAAGGATGCTCAGAATAACTGGCAACATCAAACTCATCCAGAAGACAGAGAATCTGACAAAAAAGAGAGCTGGAGTGAATCACTGGAGGGTAAGCCGTGCTCTGAGGTCAAACACTTGTTGGGTTTTGTTTTGGAATGGGAGCCAAATGGTAGAAATATCTCTACCAACTCTGGACATGAGAGCCATACTTGAATGGAGTGACACTGTCATTTCTCCTCAGGGCCAGCCCTGAAGGTGCTTTCTCATACTCTGAAGGATGCACAGTTTGACCTGCTTTTCTAGGTGTGACCCTGTAATCCCAAGGTGCCACCACCTTCTCTGCTTTGACCGGTCAGTAGCCTCCTAACTCATCCTCTCAAATCCACTCTTGTCCACTTCAGTCCATTTCCAGGGGAGATGGAATCACAACCACCTGGTAAAACATGGAATTACTTACCACTGCTGCTAAGGTTCGCACCCCAGCCCTGCATGGTCTGGCTTCTGCCAGCCTCCCCAGACTCTGCTCCACTTTTTCTCCCATCATCACTTTCCATACTCCTGCCTGGGGGCCTTGACACAGGCTCTCCACCCACCCCTTCACCTGGCGAGCTCTAGCTCGTGGCTGAGATCTCTGCTTAGACAGCATGTCTGTGGAGAAGCCGTCCCAGAACCGCCCGCCCACGGGGTCAGGTTCTCTTGCTATATTCTTTCATGCCTACTGTTCTGTCCTTTCCTTAACGGCACTTAACAGTTTACACCACGTATGACTCTTTGATTAATGTCTGTCTCCCTGAACAGATCAGAAGCTCCACCAGAGCAGAATTCATGAGTGTATCCACCATGGGGGCCGCACGGGAGCAACTGCAGAAGGAATGATTTTAATCTGTTCACACTTTTCTGCCCAGTTGCCTTTACAGTATGGCAGACATCTACAAGCCAACTGGTCTGAGGTGTGTACTTTGAAACCGATTTTTTTTTTCTCGTTTAGAACTTCTTTTGAGTGATTGCTGGAAGGTCAATAAAGCCTTTCTTCATTGAAGGAAGGAACTAAGTGGTGTAGTGAAGAATTAATGACATTTGCCTTTATATTCTGAACGAAGAATAGGTTTATTAGGAAACGGTTAGTATAGTTAGTGTCCAGCAGGAAGGTTATTTGTACACGTCTGCTTTTCCAAAAGGAAGAACCCACCCCAGATCCCATCAACACACAGTCATGCTTGTTGAATGTCATTCTGTCTTACTCTACAGGTGTCACGTGAATGTATGGTAAGACTCATTCTGCCTCTTCCTTTTTCAAGCTCCACGCTTCTTGGGTGGATCAGAATGAACACACCAAGTCAGAGCACAGAAAAGGTAAATTCCAACGGGCTTTTATTATTACCTTTTCTTCTGAGTCCCCTGGCTGACAGGTAATGACTCCATCTCTTGATCCTCCTGCAAATGTTGCCTTACAATTTGCAAGCCACTGTTAGAGAGAGAAACAGACGCAGGTAAATACAGTGATGTCCTAAGAGCACTTTTACCGTCAGTTCTGTCGGGGAAGATAGCTTATGCTTCTAATCACAGTGGAACAAAATTCGGCTAAAATGACTTTTTGAAAAAAATTTTTGGTTAAAGATTAACAATTTGGAATAAAAATACCTGTTTCTATGGGTTCAGCGATGGTTATTAAAAAATTTCAACATTTATAATTTCAACACTGTGATGCATCACCTTGAAGAATGGTTTCACCAGACCATTCCTAACTTATGTATAAACTAAAACAAAGTCACAGATGGTTAGAAACCTTTCATAAGATTGGGATTAGGAGGTGGGACCTACACTTCCTCACAGGCTGGGTAGTCCTGGACAATGCAACCCAACTCCTGGAGCCCCTTCCTCTCTGTTGTATTGCATGGCTTCTATGGAGAAGGCCTCTTCACCGTAAGAAGGGCTATAATAATAATATATTATAATGTAATATATTATAATATATAATAATATAATATTATAATAATAGCCCAGCTGCTTAGAGATTCTGCCAGTCTTAAGTATCTGGGTTAGTAACTAATACAGATGTGAAAGGAACCTCTGGGCAGAAGACAGCAGGCACTGAAGAACTAAAATTCACACTTGACGTCGAAAGACTGGCTCGTTCACCACCCAGAATGAAAGGATTACTTTTATGAACTGATGACTGAGAAGCTGGAAAACAATGACAGCAAAAGAGCCACAGAAAGAGAAGACAAAGGGGACAGTTGCAGCAGGAAGTCAGAACTCTCTCCCTTTGACAGGTCACGAGCTAAGCAATGACAGTAACAATAAACAAAAGCCCAGGAACTTTACAGTGAACGTTTTCTGTGTAGGAGGCACTTGTGCTGGGTAGTTTACATATATTATTTCTATTTTAAAGGCAGTATTGTGTTGTGGTTAAGAGCATGGACCTTTAAATCCCACAGACCTGGGTTTCAATACTACTCTTCTACCTCCCAGCTAACGAGAATAATAGTAGCAGCTCCCAGGGTAGTTGTAAGTGTTACACGATTTAATATAAGAGATGTAACTCTTATCAGGTTGTTGGGCGCATAGAAGGGAACTCAGGAGATGACAGGGGCTAGGACTGTGATGATGGTTATATCCTTACAACAGTTCTGCAAGTTAATTACTATTATCACTGCCTCGCAGATGGTGAACCTGAGACGAGACGGTCAGCAACTTATTCAAGGTCACTCATCCTTAACTGGCCGAGCTGCAATCTGAACTCCAGTCCATCTGACTTCAAAATCCATGCTCTTTTTATAGTGCTCAGTATATGACAGGCAGTGCTCCCTAGAAATTCCACATGATTATTTGCATCATGGATCGGGGGTTTGCATGGATGGTTTCTGGACTACTTCTTGTATTGTTTTACACGGGGGAGGTGATTAGGCTTCTTCGTTGATTTCTGCTTGGAGGAGGTACTGGGGATTGAACTCAGGACCTCTTGGGTGCTGAGCATGTGCTTTACACTCGAGCTATACCCTCCCCCCACTGGACCACCTCTGTCTCTAATATTTTACAGTTTAGATCTTTGAAGGGAGGAAAAAGTAAAGAGCAGGAGCTAAGACCAAGAGAAGCCATGGCATCAGCGAGAAACAGCTACCAAGAGGAGGAGACAGCCGGGATCCACCTCAACTAGTTTTGGGTGAGGCTAACCCTGGAAGGAAGTAATGAACAATTTTTAATTTCTGAGGAAAGAAAAGTTATAACGTTGATAAAGTGACATTAGGCAGATACTCACGTTCCCCAATTTCTTTCACGCACAGAAATGTAAGAGCTTACCGAGAGAGTGGCCTCTTTTCTGTTGTTGTAGGTGTCCAGATATTCTTGCAGTTCCAAAACACTGAACTTGAGCTTATCCAGAAGTCCACAAGACAGGAGCTAAAGAGAGGAAAACACTTGGTATTAAAACAGCTGCTAGAGAGATACCCAGACCAGGGCACGGCTACGCAGCTAGAAGAGAGAAGTAACGTCAGACGTCACGTGAAGTGGGGGCTGTGGCAGCCATTTTAATAAGCTGCGCAGTTTGTAGTTTTGCTCCGCTATCACCTGCACCTGCATTTGAATACAAGTGGTTAATCTAAATCTCCTATAAGAATGTCTACACTGATACGGGAAAAATACAGACAAACCTTAACAAGCATTCCACAGAAACGCTTATTAAGACTTGGTACCAATGTTAAGCATGGACTCCAGTGTCTTCACCCAGTAATACTCCAAGTAATGTGAAGACAGACCCCCAAATAGATTTGCAGACTGATTTTGTATTTAATCTGTACTTTAAATCCCTTAACACAGAATGACTTCTCATGTTGTATTCCTTGTGCAAGACAGCCAGCCACCAACCAAGTTCTTGGACAGACCGACTCTTCAAAGACTTAAAATCTAAGCACATCCTCATTGACACTAAGCCTCCGCGGTCCCTCAGCACAGGCGATGGTTCTGTGGTGTGCACGGGGCAGGTAAGCGGTAACGTGCCCTCCAGAGCTCGCCTGCCGTGCAAGGTTAGCACTGTATTTATAGTCACGAGTCAGCTGCCAGCCAGAGACCGTTTCAAACAGCCTTTAAACTCATCATCTGTGGCTGGGCTGGGTGAATCCACCCCGAGGGCAGGCATTCTCTTGGAAGTAGGGAAAGTGATGACACGTTGCTCCTTGGGGACCCATCTGGCTGGCCAGCCTGGCCCGGGGGAGGTGGCGGGGGGAAGGGTGAGGGCCACTCTGGGGGGTTCGCTCACCATATTCACAGCCATTAGAGCCATCAAAGGGGGCGCCAAGGACATGCAGGGGGCACAGAGGTGGATTTTTTCTTGGTTCCCTGCAGTGAATGCCTTGGCCTGGGCCGACCCAGGCCTCTGGGACCAATATTGCAACACAGTGCTGCTCGCTCACACACAAACTGTCTTTCAGACAAACCACGACACACACGTGCGTCCCTGAAGTTCCTGGGCAGGCCTTTGGCCACAGCGGCAGGCCTGGGGTACTCACAGTCTCGGCGTCCACGAAAAGCGTGGGGCACTCGGAGCAGGAGGTGAGCATCTGGGAAGAGCTGACAAACTTGGATCCGATGCCCCGGAGGTTGTCTCCCAGGTAACTGGCTGCGTCACAGGTTAGGAAGCAGAACCTTTTCTGAATATTCTGAAAGGCAAAACGATCATTATTTGTAAAGGCCACATTTTAACTCACGTACTAGAAAAAGCTATTTTTTAATCTTTGTAAGAATAACAAATGAGCACAGGTTCTCTGTGTAGCGAGGGAGGTGACAGAGGCAGAGTGAATGTTGGTCTTATGTAGATAATCACCCGGTGAGGACAAAATTTCTGCCTAAAATGCCATTTCTCAGTTGTGGACGTTCGTATAATCTTTTACATAAATGCTGCTTTGCTTTCTGTGGATGGTCGGTGCTGGTCAGCAGCGTGAGTCCTAGTGTGAGGATTCCTGAGATGACGTCAATGTGGATGAGAGGAAACAGGGCACGGGATAAACGTTTTCTGTTTCCGTGAGACAGAGCACTAACATGGGGCCTTCTGAAGAATTACAGGGTAAATTCTAGATGGGACCCCTCTCCCTGGGACAGCATGTGTGATTGGGGTCTCTGTCTTACAGCTTCGAGTCCGTCAACCCACTGAGCCTCCCAGCCAGGTGAAGACATTGAGGTTAAGTGCAATTAAAGGACTCACTCAAGGACACACAACTGGTAAGTGATGGGGGAAGGGGAGCCTGGTTCCAAGTTCATGTTCCTCCCCTCAACCCGTAATGCTCCCTGAGCAGTCCTACTCGTCCTCTACTATCTGGTGAAACACCACACTGAGGAAGAACCTGATTCACTGTGCCTGAGTCAGTGCCAAAATGAGAACACTTTTAGCTCCAGCTTCTAACACACAGTAACAAAAGGAAGAAAATAGTTAACCAAAAAATAATTCCAGTCCTGGGCACTGGCTTTCCCCAGAGAGATGTCATGCCTTCTGAACTGGAGAATCCAGTCCCTGAGAAATCCGTCCGGCCCTGCTCTGGGGAAGTTAGCAGGTCCCCCAAACAGCAGCAGGCTCTTGGTTCCTTATTAGAAAAATGCCAACCACGTGGCATATTATTTACTTTCTATTTGATATATCTGCAAATCTTGCTGGAGGGCATAACATTCATATGTCTTTATGGTGCTGTTAGTTTATGTGCAGTTAAAAAAAAAAACACAACAGAACGTTGCAGCCAAAAGACACAGGAAATGCCATGTGATCCAGGTCCTCCAAATAGCTTAGGGCTCCTTCCGTCTTATCCAAGGAACCGGCGAGATTTGGGTTTATTTTGTATTGTACTGAGAAGCTAGATCTTTCAGGGAACTTCAGAGCCACATGTGACTTCCAGATAAAAATATCACAGTTTGGTGGCACTGTGTGTGACCAAATGACAATATTCTAATACAGGAGCAGTGGGAAGGAAACACAGTGAGACACTTGGAACGATGTCCATGCTGGACATTAGAAACCATTTCCTTGATTTTAAAACCAAGTTATTCTTGCAATTACCTCCTCTGCACTTTGTCCAGAATCCAACCAAACAGGGAAACATGGTGCAGACTCACAAGGAAAGGTTGAAAAACAGTAAACAGACATGGTGAGGATGAAATGAGAGGTTAATAGACTGCACGTCTGAAGTGTGTTTCATTCCCAGCATATTTGATTAATACTGATTTTGCTACCAGTATTGCTCTCAATCACAGAGCACTTGATGGTAGCTGAGAAAATTCTTAAAAACTGAACTAGGAGGTACACATCTGTATTATTACTGCAGTTAAGCTCCTTAGGAATTGATCCAATACACTGATGAGAAAATAAGCCAAACCCCAGTGTCTGTGTCTGCCCGCCCCTGCCACGGTCCAGCCCCACGTCCCTGCTCATATGACAACCTGTTGCTATCCTGGCATTAAGTCAGAAGGTGTACATTTAAGGTTTATATTAAAAACATCCCCATTTTACTGCATTTACTGAGCAGAGCAACTGTCCCAACAGCTGGGGAATCAAAGCATGATCCCATAACCTGCCTTCTCTGGGGGAGACAGACACCTAACAGGTGATCCCAGTGCAGTGTGACGAGGGAACAGATGCAGCCACCATGTGCTCGGGTCCCAAGTGACAGGGGGGAGAAAGCAGGAAGGGAAGTCTTCACTGACTGAAGTGACATCCAGTCAGGGATCTGCGTATCCCTGGGAGTACAGCTGAGGGACAAGGAGAGAGGACAGCTCTTGGCAGAGGGAAGAGGGCTGCTCAGGACGGTAACACTGAGCATGGAGAGTCATGACTATAACACAAAAATTACCACAATTACTGAAATATACATTATTAACCATTATTTAAAAATAGACTTTAGAACAATGTAAATACAATAAATTACTCTGCTCCTGCATCCTTAACAATTACATTTACCTCAAGTGATAGCTTTCTGGTAGTCTATTTTTAAATTTCACTCTGGCTTTGTGTTGGGGTGCTTCTGGAATTCTTACTTCTCAGCAGCCCATTATTTTCTGTCTCAAGCCTAACAGTCCCTCCAGCCCCCAGTTCAAGCTCCTGTAACCTCATCTTCATGGCTGAGTAGTATTTCCAGCACTGCCCTTTTCCCCTAGTCCATATCAGCCTCAGACAGGGCACACAGGGCTAGTTATAACAAGGCATGTTATAAACTTTCAACCACCAATCAGAAGTCAAGCTCCCGCCACATCTACTTCAGTAGTCGTTGTAAGTGTATTATGGGGGAGCAAGTGAAATCTGAAGGTGTCCACGCGCGAGGCTGCTACACAGAACTTCTTGTGGTTGACACCCAGCCTGCCCTCTGCTGGCCACGTATGGTACTGCAACCCTTCCAAGGAGGGACATTTGTTTCCAATTTGCACAAAGACCCTATAGAGACTAGCTGGGCTGTGGGTCACATAGGAGCAAAGAATGACCTTTCATCTGTTTAGTAGCAGCTAAGGAAAGTAAGCAAGTGTTCACAACTACAGCTGGCATGCTTAAGGAATTCATGGGGAGCAGGAGATAGAAGACAAGGAAAGGAAGAACACAAATGATAGAGAAAAAAGAGCTACAGGAGAGGACGCGGCACAAAGAGGAGGAGGACGGGCCTGGCAGGAGATACCACTCAGTGGTCCCGAAGTCACGGCTGCCTGCCTGGGACAGATGATGTGAATAAAAGGCAGGATGGCGGCCCAGACCACTGATGGCAGCGTCCCCACAAGGCCAGTCTGGGGAGGCTGAGTGGAGGAAGGTTGAACAGAAGGAATTATAAATCCAGGTGACCGGAGGAGAGTCAGGTAAACCAGCACTAGCCGACAGCCAGCTGGCTCCCTGAGAGCCCTCCGACCCGGGCGAGCGCGTACCTTGAACAAGGAGGAGAACACGTGGAACGTGTACACAGCACACGAGCCGTCCGAGTCGCACATGAGCTGGTTGATGTGGCTGCGCCAGGCCTCCTCTGCGTCGTCACAGGCCGTGGGCTGAAACGCAGCGAGGATGGCTGAGAAGAAGGGCGATGGGGGCGGAGAGACTCCCCTCTCAACTTCCCCAAAGCTGGAAGAAAAGGGAACGACTGTCAGAAAGTGACGTCCTTCCCCCTGCTGGCTGGCTTGAGTTGAGTTCTCACCCGAGGCTGCCCCTTCTGCCCGCTCCTCCCGCCGAGGTTGCTCTGGGAACCTGGCCTTCATTCGGAGGCTCCAGGATTCTTTTTTGACTCTAGGAAACAGAATTTTCCCCTCTGTAATCTCTGGATTCCTCCAATTCTGATTTCCTTTCTACAGATGTGGTACCTTGTTTAGCCTTCAGCAACTGCCCCTCACTTTCCTGCTGGCCTTTCCCTGCACAGCAAACATTCGTTTGGCCATTTCAGTCCTTCCCATTTTTCTTTTTTTTTAATTTAATTTTTTTAATTGAAGTATAGTTAATTTACAGTGTTAATTTCAGCTGTACAGCCAAGTGATTCAGGTATATATATACATATATATATTTCAGATTCTTTTCCATTATAGCTTATAAGATACTGAATATACACTTCCCTGTGCTATACAGTAGGGCCTTGTTATTTTATATATAGTAATGTGTATCTGTTAATCCCAAACCCCTAATTTATCTCTTTCCTCTTTTCACTTTTCTATACAAAAAAAGGATGAGAAAAATTTTGAATCTTTTTACTTCTCTTTTGTGGAGGAAAAGTATTAATGAGTGCATATGCATAAATGTCTGAAGAAAGGAGACGAGGGAGGGAAGGAAATGAAAGAAGAGAGATGCAGGATGAGACAGAGAGGGACAAAGAAAGGAGAAAAAAGAACAAAGTGTGCAAAGCCATGTCCTCCTCCAGGCTTCACCTAGACGGACAGACAGGGGTCACTGTAGCAGAAGGCCTCTGTCCAGCCAGAAGCTCTCACTTAGTTCTTACTTTTAACATTCAGAGGAGTGGTTTTAGGATTCTGGCTTTCTTCTCTGATGCTACAGTACATCTGCAGCGTTATCCTTTGTGATTTATTCTAGATGCTGCATTAGTGGTTTTTAAAAAATTGATTCCTCTTTATATTTTTTCCTATTCATATTCTCTGACTAGATCTTACTAGTCTCAGAAATGTCAGCCACGAGGCTGAAAGCCACCCCCTTAAACAAAGAGTCGGTATTTAGCTTATAAAGGGCCTCTTGTTCTGGACTCTCAACTCAAAGTGGAAAGAACTCCCTGCTCCCAAGCCCTGCCAAGCTTGCTTATTTTCCGAGCTGACAGGGCCTGGACCCCGTCCCCAGGCCCTTCGTTGGCTTTGTGCGTTACTCTAGGGCTTCATGAGTTCCTGCGTGCCCAGCCCTTTCAGCTCCACATGAGGCCCCCACTGGGGTCAGATGATTCCATCCCGTCGAGGGCCCTCCAAGTTAGATGTCAACTTGGACTCCATTAGGAAGTCCCAGCAGTGCAAGCCTGACATTTAGCTGGAGTTAGAGCGAACCCAGTAAGACGTGACAGGTGCAGGCGCCCCAGGGCTGCCTTACCTTGCGAGAGTAAACTGGTCCAGTGCCCGACTGCCTTTTTCTTCTGCCTCGGTCATGTCCAGGCTGAAGCTATCGCTGCACTCGAAAGTGCCTGGGAGCTCGTTGATGGAGCCGGACAGATCATCCTCATGCACAGTGGCGTCCTCCTCCTCCGGGACAGCGTCAGCCTGGAAGCGCAGAAAGAGAAAAGAACCCCCGCCGTGTGTAAGAATATCTACAGGAGGATCTGCAATCCTGAGCGTAACGGGAACGGGGGGCCCGTGTCTTCTAGCTATGGTGTAGCCAGTGTGTCTTGTCAGTCTCTTCCGGTGAGCGTTCCCAAGGAGACTCTCAGTAGATTACCATTTTTGACCCACGTTTATGGAGTATAGATGCTAAACTTAGGAAGGACCCTAGAGGCCCCCCTGGTTCAGCCACCACATTTCATAGACAAGACGTGGATGTTTGTCGTGGGGAAGGGCCATGTCTGATACCAGGGAGACTGGCAGGGCCAGAGCGGGGATGAGAACCGCCATCCCTGGATTTGGAACTCTTCCCATTGTACAACCCCAGCCTGCCAAAGCCGGCCGTCCAATAGAGGGTCTCTTACCCGTGGAAATGATGGGATGGTCACGGCTCCATACCTATCCGCAGTGCGCACGAGTGATCCGCAGTTACTCACTGAGCCCACCATGCTGAAAGGCCTTTCCATGGGGAAAACTTTCTGAGATCTACATACACACATGCTTTAACCTGCGGAACATCCCTCGACTCTAACAGATACCCAGCTCGCTATGACACGTGGGAAGAGCAGCGAGGAGAGGGCCCTAGGGCAGGCAGGGCTGGGATCAGTCGGGGGCAGGAAAGAGATGTGGCAAGTGGAATGGAAAAAGAGGCTGGGCTTGAACGCGGGCCAGGGGGAAACCCTCCGGAGAACTGATTGTTCTTTATGAGAGGAAGGAAGGCAACTGTGTCCCAGAGCAGAAGAGAAGAGGAAGAGATCACACATACAGGGTTCCGTGAGTCATTTTCTTACAACAAAAACAAAACCAAGGCAAAAGAGACATATCTATGAATTAGGACGTTATCATGGGCTGACATATGGCTACCAGCTTAGTATTTTGAGTATAGGATTAACAGGGAAATTAGGAATGTTTACAGATAATGTTAAGGAAATAGGATATCTTATGTCTTTGAAGGAATTGCTTGTAAAGACTGTGTTTCAGAGGCTTATCCATATCTGCTGCTTCCTGCTTTAAAACTAGAGTGGTGCCAACAAGACGGGCCTCTGGTGATTGGGCTGGGTTATCAGTGTGTATAAACTTAATCTATTGGGGGTGGGCTGAGTTCTTTTAAAAATATCTTTTATCTTCTCTTTCAAACATCATAGGTACACCAAACACTACAGAAACCTAGCTCATGTTGAAAAACAGATAGCTTTTCAGAAATTAGACTCAACCTTTTCTTGATAGAATTCCTTGAGAAAATTAGATTTCTGTATGAGTTCATGAAAATATTACTACTTAGGAAAGGCTCTGTATGAGAAATCTATACAACTTAGCATTCAAAATAGAAAAATTGAGAAAATGATTATTGCAAGACTGAGAAATGTCAAATGTTACACTTATTTTGTGATGTCCTTTCAATGAAATTTAATTTCTCAATCTTAAGATTCTGGCATTTTAATCTCAGACAAATTTCCTTTATATCCCCCCCCTTTTTTTTTGGTAAAAAAAGGACACTGCAAATTCTAAGAATCCTGGTTCTAGTCCTTTTGCAGTGAGGCAGTCTTAGAAATAATTCTTTCTTAAGCTTCAGTATTTTTAGGTGATTGCAATTTGGTTGGCTGCCCTAACCAAGGGCAGATTTTGCTAGATCTCTGGTATATTTTTAGTGCACTATAAAAGAATACAAATGGCCAGTATTAGATTTTTCCATTAGAAGGATCAGAAATAATATATTTTTATAAATTTTTTTCTTTTTTTTTTTTTCACTTTTAAATTTACACCACCGTAACCAAACTCAGGTTAAAGAAAACTTTATCCTAACAGCAATAGGTTATTTTGGTATTTCTAATATAAGGAAATAAAATTCTATACTAATGGGCATATATGTGGGCACATATGTAAAAACAGTGTGGGAGTTAATAGTTTTATAGACAGGAAATTTTATTGAAATTTTGATAAAATAAACTTTAAATGAAATACACATTGTTAGATTTTTTTTTTCCTTTAAGCTGACCTTCTAAATAGGGAAACTGTGTCCGTAACTTACTTTTCTCCTCAGAGAGCCTGATTAGGACTGTTCTGTGTGAATCTCTTTTGTGTATAATACTATGATACTGAAAATTCTGATAGTCTGCCAAACGGAATCAATGTACAGATTGTGTAATTGGTCCCTACGTAGGAAAAAATTTCCCCCAACACATGCATACACCCACACCTCACTTGGCATATTGCTTTATAAAAGTCAGGACAAAGCAAGGGTTTCTCAGTCTCCGCGATCTCAGACACAGACCAATTTGTTAATCAGCAGTGTTCACACTACGTGGAAAACACAAAAATGTTTCATTTTAAAAGGACCTCAAATCAAATCTCTTTCAACCCACAAGAAGGTGGCTGCTCAAGTCTGTGAGAGTAAAACAACTTCAAAACCTGGGCTTAGGTGCACAAACTCCATTATGCCAAAAAAAGAAAGAAAGGAAAAGACAAAGATGGTCCCTCCACTTGTTTAACCCGCTAGGAATGCTCAGAAAATTGGAAGTGCTTTTTCTTTAAGAAAATGACGGTCAACAATTGCCAAAATCTCCTCACCTTTGAACCCTCAGAGATCTGAAGGTTGTTCATATCAGGCAAAGCTGCATTGAAGCCAGTCATTCTGGAGTTAAAGGAGTGGGGGTCAGCGGGGGTCAGATCGCAGGCCGTCGTGAGCGATGCCATGGGGTTAGTCTCCTCAGAAGGGGAGAGGGTCATGATCTGAGGACAAAGCAAAGGGAAGAAAACAGAGTGATGTTCGAGTCGTTAGAGGCTCTACTTCAGTCTTCGCACGAGCTCACACAGGCTGGTTGGTGGCGGCTACGTACTGACGGTCCCACCTGCACACTTCACTGCTACGGAACGTAAGCGCGGCAGCCGGCGGTCTGGTGTGACGGTGCCGCTCTCCAAAACACAAATACCCTGACTTCCAGATCGCCCCATCAAAACGTCTGTCCTGCCATGTTTCCTCACACTTCAGATGTCTGAGGATTTTTTTTTTTCCAAAAAGATTCCAGCATAATAGAAGTTACTGGGGGAAAATCTAGGCCTGAACAGACTTGATGGCGCTCAGAGCTCATCAAAAAGCCCAGCTTTTGTTTCCATTTGCAACCTAGGGAGAAAAGGCCAGTTAGACTCAGACACCACCGGACACTTCAGGTTTTGGTTTAGCCGCTGTGGGAAGTTTCTCGAGCTGCACCTGGAAACTGCAGCGCTGCCTGAACTACAGAAAGCAGTCTGGCATCTCCTGGGAAGAGCAGCTGGGTGGGCTCCCACTTACTAGGTCAGAGTGCTCCAGGATCTGGCTGGTCGTGAGGTCCTCCTCTTCGGAGGACTCGTCGGAATCCTCGTGGTTCATTTTATTGAGGCTGGGAGAGCTTCCCGAAAGCTGGCGCTCCTCCAGGAGCTGCATGTCACACTTGTCCAGGCTGTCCAGAGAGCGCCTGCGTACTCCCCAGTTGAAGTTGTCCATACTCTCGCCCTGAAATCACACCATCAGCTGCTGTGTTTAGGTCAGAAACCTCCCTGCACTCAGACCGTCACACCTTCAGCTAGCCACAGCTCAGAAAGAAGCACTCTCACAATCAGCCCTCCAGCCCTCCTGGCCCCGGGCACCAGACTTTTCGCTTCCAAGATGTGGAAAGCAGTAAAGAGCACACTGTTCCCACCTAAACGCATGTTAAGTCCTAGGCAGACGTGACTACACACTCTTCTTTGGCCTAGTGAGTCATATTTTGTTTTCTTACAAGGTGACCTGTGGGGATACGCTATGAAGAATCTGTGTCAACAACAACCTGTCAGAAAGAGACTGAACAGTAAAACAACGTCAAAGAGGTGGCTCCTGCCCCACATCCCGCCCCACTTTAGTCCCGATTTCAGAAAGAGAAGTGGGAGCTATGCTCGTGGCACATTCCACGCCCTTCGGGTATTACGTAGACGAGCATTAGGTCAACATTCCAGCCGTTTCTGCCGCAGCGGTTTTCACAGATCAAATGCAGAGTTAAAGAGTATGAGAGAGCAGCTGGGCGTGGCCTGACGCTCATGCACTACGCAGGGGCCGGGCAGCAAGGCTGAAGGTTTGCATGAGGCGCATCTTTAAATAAGTGTCCCAACATAGAAAATAATTCCCTCCTTGGGCCTGAATGAACTGCCTTGGTACCAAGGGTCACTGCTAAACTGTACATTTGGATTCACTGAGAACGAGGCTAAGTGGCAATGTGTTTTTTTTTTTTTTAACTTGAAAAAAAATCTTTATTTTTTTATTTCATTTTTTAAAAAAATGGGGGTACTGGGGATTGAACCCAGGACCTCATGCATGCTAAGCATGCACTCTACCACTGGGCTATTTCCCTTCCTGGCAATGTAAGTGTTAAAGATTTCAGGCATATTTCTCTACCACCATCAGATGTTAAGTTTACTTGACGAACATAAAATTTTTTTTCTAAAAACTAAACTGGGTTTTATTTTTCTCTCTGTTAAGCTATTCTCTATAGGAATAAAACATGCGAAATACTACCAGCCCACTGGTAAGCAAATTTTAACCTATTAACAAATAGGTAATCTGAATAAAATCTAGCACAGAATCCTGTCATTTATTAGTCATTTGAAATAGTGACAGTTCACTGAAATAAATAAAATAACTTTATGGTGAGAGCTCAGTAAGTAGCATCATAATATAATTTCAGTGAGAGATGTAAATTACTATTAAAATTAATGAGCATTAATTGTATTAATTTTTCTCTTGTTTTAAGGATCTGTTTTTTCTGGTTCCCAATAAGACAAAGCTGGTCATTCTCACAGAGCTCTCTTATAAAAATGCTTAGCTTTTCCCAAGTCTGTTTTGGCTATTCACAGGGGAAGGCAGCAGATGAGAATCCTGTACACATTCTGGATATGGAAATTTCTATCTTTATCCACCCCCATTTCTGATGTTTATGATTGTTTTTAGGACTGTTTGATTATAAGAGGAAAACTGAGAATATGGTTTCCATATTTTGTAGCTGTATCTGTACCTTTTATGCTGTGATAAATTACCATCAGATAATTTTTTTTTCCTGGTAGAAAAGGCTTTGTTAAGCTGATATTTTAAAATAGCTATTTCAGTGAAAAAAAAAAAAGTGGAAGAGGCAAGAGTTCTGGGAAGGAAAAAAAATGGAATGTGTGAAGAAATAAAGAAGTTAAAGAAAAGGGGAGTGTAATACAGAATAAAAAGAAGAATGTGAAAACTACTGGGAGAAATGGACAGACACACAACATAAATTCACACAGTTGACTCTCTGGCACCAAATCAATGGATGGGTTGGATGAACTATCTCAGGCAGCAGTTCTGGAAGTGTCCCACTCTGAGCCCGGGTTGCATGGAGCTTGCAGACAAATACAGACAGCTCAGGCCAGAGAACGCTGCGCTGGGCACAGACCACTGCCGCTGGTCTGACCACAGCTCAGGTGAAGCCTGAATCAGCCGGGTGTGGGAACTGAAGTCAGGGAAGCTGTTTTTGCAGGAGTAATATCTGGGTGTCCTGCCAGAGAATGCAGTAACTCCATCAGAAGCAAAGGTGTTGAAATTGTCTGCCTGGTGGGGGCTGAGAGGCTGGGATGGAACAGTGCCGTAGCCTTGCCGACGTGCAAGTCAGTGGTGATTAAAAGTCAGCTGGGCCTTCTCATGGCACAGGAATACCCTTCCTGGGAGAGCCACCCTCCACCTCCCCCACACCCAGGTGTCAGGTTTGCATTTTATGCCGCATACGAGGTTAAAAGCCAAAACTGTATTGCTGATTAAGTCAGATTTTCTGTGTGAGAACATTTAGAAGATAGCTAACTCTTCTGGATGGACAATGTGCACGTGTCAGTTCTCAAGCTTAAATCACCCCTCAGGATTTCTAGTGAGATGAGAAAGTATTAATAACTCAATATTCTAGAAATGTTGAAATAATATTCTTTGAAGTAATTTTTTTCTTATTGGAATTCCATCAAGTAAGAATTACTGCTGCAGGAATATGGATGGACTGTGGTCAAAATATGTTTCCCCAAATGTCCCTACTTAGTGTAAGTCCTTATTGCCTAGATACTGGGTGATGATAGGTCAGTTTGCTCAGGATAATCCTGGTTCATGCCTGCTGTCTGGGTATAATTATTACCAGACCCTCTTTCACTTGCAAAAGGGTCCTCATTTGAATGAAACCATACAAAGATAGCTCCTAATTCCTGGAAAATGAAAGGAATTGATTGGAAGTGTATGTGGTAAATTGTTAGATAAAGCTTACTGACTTCACCTTTAACAAAAGAGTTTAACAATAAAACCAATCCGGTTGTACAACTTCCTGATCAGAAATTACGGGATTTCCATGGATCCTATTTAAAAACTTACTTTCTCTCATGAGATATAATCATGCAACTTCCAGAACTAGACACAGAAAGATTTTAAAACTACCTTGTATTTATACTTTAGAAAGCATTTCCCTTCTAGAGCAACCAAGAAAAATACTTCCTTCTGTCACACACACCTCAGTGTACATACGGAAATAGGCACACATACTCTAGACGGGAGGAAAAAAGCAATTATGTTGTTATAAATCTGCAACGATGCAAAACATCTACTAGCATATCCGAATCAAAAATAGCACCATCTTACCTGAAGTTCCTGGGAAGCAGATTGAATGGACAGAAAAACAAATAAGAGGTCTATTTAAAATGATTATATTACAGATACTCAAGTGCATTTGTCTTAGTTTTAATACAACAGCAACAGTACTAACAATATATACTTACATAGATGCAACTTAAAAAAATGATAAAGATACATAAACCCCAAAGAGAAAAATCAGTATCAAACACCAGATATTCCAAACCTCTTAGTGGTGGATGATGTAGTTGGTAACACATCACAAATGCAATTTCTGAAATAGCCTTCCACTTCAGTGAAAACTTTGATCTCCTCAACACTTTTTTTTTTTGGAATGCCTACATTTCTATTTAGGGGAAAATTATGGAATGTCACGGGAAGACGCATGGGGGTCATCAGCTGGGAAAAAAAGGTGACATCACCTGATCCTGCTCACAAAGCCAGAGGTGCGTGTGATCATGATTTGTTTCACTGCTGATGTGCAATTAATAGCAAAGACACAGCACCTTTTAAAGATTCAGAAGAGTTCAAAGGCAAACCCTTAAATATATTAGTCAATACATTCTGAGGCTATTTGATGAAAAGGAACAGACATGACAAAAAAATTCTCTCTCTCTTTTTTTTCTGATAAATGTGTTTTGATCTAGAAGTCAAATATGCTTAACTTTCTCAGATGAGGAAATACTGAAATTATTCACCAATGCCAGTACAAAGGAACAGACATTTAGAAGGCATACTATGTACATGGAGCTATGTGAAAAGCTTTGCCCAGGTCATCTTAGTGGAGCCTCACATCAACTCTGTGGGCCTGTACTGTCACACCCATTCAGCAGAAGAAGATGCCAAGAGAAGCTGCATCCATGCTTAAGGTCATGCAGCTGGGTCAGTGGCAGAGTTGAAAGTCACAGTTGGACCTGTCTGGCTCCAAAGCCCAGGCACTTTCACGCCACCACTCCGCAAGCACGCTACAATCTCTAATGATAACCTTATGGAGAAGTAGCAAAACATTCTCAAATGGTTTATTTATTTGGAGAAAATCTATACTTTCACATTCCTGAGTTTCTTATAAAATCTTAATCACACAAGATCAAATAATCCCTATGATTTTTTAGTTCTTGGTGGCTAGGACAAAAAAACTCTAGAAGGAAGGTGCAGTATTCATTATTTATCATCTCTGAAAAACATTAGTATAATGTTTATTTTTAAGTGATAGGCACCTAAGGTTTTCCTTACTTTGTTTTGATAGAAAGTAAATTTGTTAGTCGTTCTGAAATTGTGTCTGATTCCTCTACATCATTCTTGCTAGGTCCCTTCACATAACACCTTTTCTTTGGCTGAGACTGAAAAACAATGCCTCTCTTGTTTCATCAATTTTTCCCTCCTTATTTTAATCTCCAGAGTGAAGAGGATGCCCAAGCTTGAATTCTAGCCTAAAAACAAAGGTTAGGTCAGTTGCCCAGATCAGAAAGCTCATCTTTTAACATTCCATATATCCCCTGGATCACTTCAAAACTATTCAAAACAGTTGTATTTTGCATGAGACTTTAAATAATTCTCACCACATTTAATGGCTGATTTCTTTATCACTAATAATAGTTAAGTCAGAAAATGCTGCAATACTTTTTACTGGTTCTAGAACAATTCAAGGTGAAAAGCTGACACTTATTTTAAAGGTGCCTTGCAGTCAATGCCTTTAGACTCTTTAAGGACTGGGTCTGCTAACTTGTTTTCCAGGGAGAGAATTGGTAAAGAAACATTCTTCATTCTGAGGACAGGATGCTCCCTTGCTGGCGCAGACAGCCAGGGCGGTCAGTGGTCCAGGAAGGACAAAGGTGGCTCGCTCCTCAGCCTCCCCTGGACATGAGTGGATTGATTAACAATCGTATCCTTGGAGGGAAGGTAAGCAGCCACTTGAAGCATCATTTTCCTAACTTAAGTTCGGAGGTGCCTACCTGCCAAAGGCTGTATCAGCTTTGGCTCTGGGCCTCCATTTTAACTGCATGACTAGCAGAAAGCCCTGTCTTTGTCTGGGAAATACAGCACGCTCAGTGAAATGTGAGCTCAAGTATGTGAAGCAGCATCGCATGCCAGGCTGGGGACCAGGTGGACAGATGCCAGTCTCACTCCAGGGAACTTAAGTGTTAATCCCAGGAGGCGGAAGGCTGCCCCTCAGCTGGAACATGTCCCCGAGCTGCTGAAAATGGCGCCCCTCCTTCTGATCCCAGTTTTCAAAAACATGACTCGTAACTGAAAGCACCTTATTACCATGATGAGCGTTCACATAAATGAATCTGCATTTGCCTGTTGAGACCTGAATTCAGTCGCTCCAGGTGTCAGGAATGCCAGCTCCCAGCCAAAAGTGGAGCCAAGAGCTCTCTCGTGTGTTCCATCTAGCTTCCAGTTCTGACAGCTTCATCAAACAGCCCAGAGATGCCGGGGCCCTCAGGCTCTGACCGCATGTGGCAGCAGGCAAGCTTCAAAGTTATCAAACTCGAGTGATGTCACATTTGAAATAGTGACATGCTTAGCATGTTTTACGCAGGTACCAGAGAACAGGCTCAGACCTGGAGTGTACCTGTGATTTTTTTCTGTTTGTTTAAGTTCATCTTTGGGCTACACACACACACACACACACACACAGTCTCCATGTGGTCATTCAAAGTCAGATCTCTGCCATTTAGAAAGAACTTGGCCGCTCTGGCTGTGGACTCAGACAGGAAGGGTGTGGCAACTTCTGCCAAAGTTAAGCTGCCGTACTTTGAATAAGTCAATTCAAAATAAAGTTTACAGCTCTCCAATTAAAGAACTCATTACTTAGCAAGTAAAAGAAACGGTTTTGTGAGTCAAGGGAAAGGAGGAGTGGATCATTCCCACGGAGCCTCCACCCTACCTCTCCGTCCTCCAGCTCCACGTCTAGGAAGTCGAAGTCTCGGAAGACCCGGAACTGCTGCTCACTGTTGCTGTCATCCGTGTTCTCCTGCTCCCGGGCGCCGTCCTCGGAAGACACCAGGCTCGCCTGGTGCTCCAGCAGGTCCAAGTCCCCGCACGAGGAGAAAACCACCTGCGGACCGAGAGTACCCCCCTGAGAAACCGCTCTCCCTCGGGTGTTTGTGCTGCAGAAACTGTAATTGGCTCCTCGTTGCACTGTATTTCCAGTACACACCTAATTCCTTAAGTGGGTATTTTTAGACCGCTCTTTTATTATTTATGTTGGACAGGTGCCTTCAGATTAAACTCGTTGCAAAGACGCAAGTTCTCGCACTAGGAAAATGTTCGAGTCAAATCGCGGCTTCTTAGTGGATGGAAACAGGATCCTACCTGTGCGTGCGTGTGCGTGTGGGGTTGTATGTGTGTGTGTGTGTGTGTGTATGTGTGTGTGTGGCAACTGAGCATGTGTTCACAGACTGGAGTATACAAGAAATTTTCCATTCTTTCTGAACTGACTGAGGTTAGACATTGAACACATTCATTCACACACACACACACGCGCACTCTAACATGTAATATTTTAAGGACTGCTGATGCCAAGATATGTTATCGTAGAATGAACTGTGAGAGCAAAGGGTTTAACCCTTTTAGAGATAAGCCAAGAACTGGGAAGGAAAAAGAAGCAGAAGCCAAAAAGTACAGTACTTGTTCATTTGATCACGTAAGAGGAAATGAGCAGCCGTGCTCATAATTCCTACTTAAATTCGCGACCTGTTGATTTAAACAAAATATAACTTTTTTCTCCCATGAAAACTGTAGTATGTTAATATTTTAAAATTAACTTCTTTGTTTAGGTTCTTTTCACTGGGCCATTTTAGTAGAACTTTGCAGAAATAATAGACTAAAATGAACCTAAATGTTTTGCCATCCAGCCTCTCCTGAACATAGACTGATATTAAATAAAATGAACAGTATTCCTTATTCAGCCATTATAACGTCTTGGTCTTTCTTGAAAGTAAGGAAGTCATTTATTAGAATTTAAAGGTACCAGATATCTCTCCAAAGTGAAAAGAGTGAATGGATTTTCAGTATGCTTTATTTTCCCTCCAGTGTTTAAGAACAGGCCTAACACTATGTTCTCACAAAATGGTACGAGACACACAGTCGGTGCAGGATTGCAAGTGCGCACATGAGATAAACAGCACCAGGACCAGACAGCTAGTCAGTGAGAGATGAGACTAGAATTCTGATTTCTTCAGCTGAAGGCTCCCTCTCTCAGTTGGTGCTGCTTCTCTTATTTGTAACATGGTCCAGGTAAACATTTCCAGCTAGAAAGGCCTCAGCACAGAAGCAGGCAGCTGGGATCTCGAGGAGAAAGTGCAACCACAAAGCTGTAAGAAACGGCCCTCGCCGGCTGTGCTGCGCCGCACAGGCTGTCCTGCTCCTCTCCCTTGGGCGCTCGGTGGCTCCGTCTGCCCGGCCACTACTGCCTCGTCCCTCTGCTCTCAGTAAAGTCACAGGAGCAGCAGAAACCCACTGATCAATTATTCAGAAGGTGACTTCAACGGAAGCCATGCTTCTGGCTGGGGTGCATTCCCAGAGGATGAGAAGTATCAGTTTGCACTTCAGCAAGTCTTTTTGTCTCATACATTTCTCCTGCTCACCAACTACATTAGTACATACATTTTGGAATTTTAAAAGTAGCTCCACAGAGAAATTGTTTGCTAGTTCTTTTTACCTGGGAAATTATTTAGTTTGCTATTTCTGTTTTGGTTACTAATAAAGATGCTGTGATATACATGAAATAAAAATGTTTGGTGAAACCAAACCCTGAGATTTTTTACTGCTTTTGCTACAGTATACTTTCTCACACACACAATTTGAATTTTCTAAATTTTATAAAAGCTTCAGAAACTAACTCCTAATACTTCAATTATTCATTTATTCCAGAGCCCAATGGCTTTTTAAAAAAACCATAACATCAGTGGAAGTTTATATGAGATAAAAAACATGATAGTATGTCATTATTTTCACTTCCATTGTACATGAGACATCTAATCACAGTAAGAGGTGTGTGCACAGAGAGTGAAATCACACCCACAAGGACTGTGTGTCATACATGGTGCTGCAGGAGAGTCACACGTACATATTCTGAGGCAGTCTGAGCATACTTATTAAAAATCCAAGATATTAAAAAATGGAAATCACTGAGTATTTTAACAGACAGTGGAGCAAATAGCAAACAACATCTTTCACTGCTTTGAACTAAGATTAAAAATCATAGTGTGAAGAGAAACAATCTAGGGGTTTGATCTAGGTGGTGGATAGCATACTTGCAATTCATAGTTGACTCTTCTGAACTATTTAACCAAAGGCAAAAACAGACCAAAGGTAAAGATGATACGGTACCAAGATGTGATACAAGATAGAACTTACTGATGGATTTTTGCTTAATCCTACTTCTTGGCCACACAGAGAAAGGACGTGCACCAACTTCTCTTTTGTCCTCTTCTGGAAAAGAAACACACAGGCAGATTTTAATCTTGGGGTCCTGTGATCAAATCTGCTCTAAAACCGTAGTTTAACCCACCTGAAATGTGGCTGGTGAGAACTGAGATGCAAAATACACAAACAGTTGGTATGAAAAAGGGATGTGAAATATCTCATCAATAATTGTAAAATATTGATTATATATTGAAAAAATAATATTTTAGATACATAGTTATAATATAACCTGTATTTAAGTTGTATTAGGTTTGGATATATTTTAGGTATATTATGTTAACTAAAATATATAATTAAAATGAACTTATACCTGTTTCCTTTTACTTAAAAAAATTTTTTTTAAACTTTAAAAATTTTATTAATAGTCTTTTTTTTGGGTGGGGAAGGTAATTAAGTATTTATTTTAAAGGAGGAACTGGGGATTGAACCCAGGACCTTGTGCATGCTAAGCATGGCACTCTACCACTGAGCTACACCCTCCCCGCTCCTTGAACTTTTTTTCAAAGGGGGACAATTAGAACATTTAAAATGGGGCTCACATTACGTTTCTACTGGTCAGTAAGGATCTAAGTTTTCCCCAGGGAGGGGGCATGACAATCAGTCCCTCGGTTCGGTAGCAGATACTCATTTCTCCCCTTGATCATCTTTTCCTGTGAGCTACAGTGTCCAGCACTCACAAGGGTCTCCTTACATCTAAGTTAAATCTATTATATTATAACACAAATCTGTTTTCCTCAAGTGGGAGGATAATTTTACTTTCTGTAGAGTTAAAAAATTCAATTATTTGCAAGCCATATTAAATCTTTCTCAATTTATTCTTCCTAAAGTTAAACAGATTCAATTCTTTATTTTTCTTCATAAACCTTAATCTTCAGTCCCTTAAGCATGGGGATTCTTCTGCAAACCACCACGTTTTCCAATGGCACAGATAAACTAGGTCTCAGAATGATCGGTGAGTTGATAATGAAAAGGATGAGTAACCAGAGCCTAAAAAAAAAAATGTTAAAGGTGCTTCAGAATTCCTCTTAAAGCAATCACTCTAATTTCTTGAAAATGATTTTTTTTTCTCGTTTAATCTCATTTAATAGGGAGACTGCAAGGAGGCTAAGATCACTCACAGGTTTTCCTTCCAAACAGAACTCGGTTCCCTGCGTCCTTCTTAAATTATAGATAGGACGCTCAATACATTATCATTTCAAGGTCAAAGACAGGAGGGCCTTGATGCTGAAGGACAACAAGAGATTTACTAACCTATTTCCCTAAGTTTTAGTGGGCATTTTACAATTCTGGGAAGGAGTCAACAAAGAGGAACACAGAAATGGACTGCACATTATTCTTCTCTTATCCAGCCCTGCAAGGAAGTACAGCGGGCTCTCTATTCAACCATCAGTGAGCACTCACTGGGACCAGCTCTGCTCCAGCAGGCGCCGTGCTGTGGCGTACACTGTCCCAGCCTTGCAGAGTGAAGGTGAGTCCTGCTGGGCTTGCAAAGGGTTTTTCTCTGCTCAGCACCCACTTCCCTTCTTCCAGCAACGTGGTCCTCTTGTATCTTGGGAACGGCTCTTCTCCCACTAAGTGGGGCTTTGCCTCCCTCACACATCCTGCAAGGGTCCTTTTTGTGGAGCTGTTGGGGACGTTGGGGAGGGAAGGCGTCTGTCTTGAAATCATCAGAGACAAAGACCACGGCAATCTGGAGCTGCCATGGTGCAGAGGCCGTGGTGCCTCATGTGGGCAGAGTCTGCCTGAGAGTGAAGTCAGCAGAGAGGAAAGCAGGCAGGGCCAAGATTTTGGGAAGGGACGGTGGGGATCGCGAGAAGGAGAGAGAGAGTCTAAGGGGTTTGTGTGCTAGAATGCAACTGTGCTCGAAGCCATGGTATATGAGTTAATAAATTCCTTTTCCACTTAAGGTACTTTCTCCCTGGGCTTTTGGCACATGTCACAAAAAGAGCCCCGAATGATACAGGAGTTTCACTTGACAGTAAGTCCAGTGACACCAGCACTGTGAAGCAGGCACTCCGAGGGTGGATGCAGTCTGGGGCTGTGGTAACAGAACCGCAGAGAAAGCCGGCAGCCGCTCTGCTCCGCAGGGCTCGGCCGTGCATGGAGCCCACGACAGGAGGGCAGGCTCACGGGGCAGCAGGCAGGATGGTCACTGGGGGTGCGGCCCTATCGCATAGGATTGGTTGGGAGAACTAAGGATGCACTTGGAGAAAAGAGGACTCATCTGGGTGAGGGGCAGAGGGGTGGCATTTCTTTAAGTGCCTGAAGGGCCGCCACTTGAAATTTCGATCAGATTTCATCTTCTGAGCCTCAAAAGAGCTAGGACCAATGAGCAGAAGCAACAAAGTGTCTGACTTCAACTCAAGGTAATGCACTGTTCAAAGATAAAATCTGCCCCCTCGGAAGCCCGTGAGATCCTCATCACTGCAGTGCTGACACCCAGACGGGCAAGGCTGGGATGGTGGACGCACGGACCCCGTATCACGCGGGCAGCTGGGTTCAGTAGGTCCCCTAGGCTCCCTTCCGATCCTGGGAGTCAGGACTCTTTACCTGAGAATACTGGGGCCTCTTCCAGCTTACAGGAACAAGGACATTGGAGTTGGAGCCTGACGAGGTGGAGGACGTGCTCCGGGTGACGGCCACAGCCCTGGGCTTCCCATCCCGCCCCGCAGAGTTCTGTAGCTCATCGTACCGCCTTCCGATGATGGGCGTCTCGAGAAAAAAGAGGAGAAAAGCACACGTTCTTCCGGCTCATTAATAGTTCTGTGGCATACGGATCACTCTGACCCAGCAGCCGCCAAGAACTGCTTATTGACTAAAACTCAGAGGAGTTCAGTGTTTCAAGGAGGCTCATTTTCCTGAAGTTCAAGTACACATCTAAATCAGTCAGCATCTTCAGCATTTTCCCACCCTCTTTAGTACCTGAAAACAAATCCAGTCGCTTATTCTTAAACACACTTTAGAAACAACTGTAAAGATTAGAAGGAAAACACGCAGGAAAGTAGAGTCAGTTACCAGATGTTTAGGCCTGAAAGAATTTCTTAAGAGTTATAACAAGAGACCAAAATTTCTTCACCTCTTCCCAGCCTATAATCACCAGTCTTGATATGCTCTCACTTATTTAAAAATTTACTTAAATCATTTATATCTTTTCAATTATTTAAATGAATGAGGTCAGGGCCAGGTTCTTGGGCAGCACTTTAGAACTTTCACTTCCTTACAGTCCTGGAGTGTCCACTTCTCAAACCTGGGCCCCAGGGAGGTCTCCGCAGAAACCTGTTCGTAGGCCCATGGCAGGAACTGGCTGGTAATTCTCCACCTGTCTCTCAAGGCCCATTTTTCTGGAGAAGCTGGGACTCTGGGGCCTGCTGCTGACTGGCTAGGTGTTTGTACCTCTCTGGAACAAACTTAAGTCAAAGAGCAGAAGTAGCTTTTCCTCCAGCAACACAGAAAATGGAAAAATACTGATCTGATACCTTGGTATCATATACATACTGTACAGAGATGCAGGTATCACAATGACAGAAAACAGCATCTCATCCTGAACACCGAAGTAATAAAAGGTCAATCAGAACACCGTGTGAAAAAACCCAACGGGGCTACCACTGACTTCACAGAGCGAGTAAGTTCTGTGTAAGCAGATGTGGTTTATTCCTTTAGTGAACTAACTCATCAGCTGAGTTGATGAATATTTATGAAGGACCCAGCATGTACCAGACACCATACCAGACCCTGGTTACAAAGTGGGCAGATCGTAGTTTCTGCTGATGGGGGGCTTACGGGTCGTGGGGTAAGAGAGACAGGGAAGCAAATGTACTTATACATCTTAGAGTAAACGAGTTAAATACAGGCCTCCCAAAAGTTCATCCATGGACCAGCTGGTAAACCTGACTATTTTCTGTCCCCTTTTCTTCCTGACTCCTTAGCTTGGTGCACAAGTCACGTCCCTCCACACTTCCCTCTGTCTCAAGCCAAGAATTTAGACGGTTTTACCGGTTTAAAAAGCAGTGTGACTTGGGGAGGCAACCATAAAGGCAGATTCTGTATTCCTGCAAATCTCAGTCATTTCCTTGTTTGGCTGAGGTTCAGGGAACAAGACTGCAGACACAAGAGGCCATGACAGCTATCAGACAAAGAATGAGCAAAGGTCATGGTTTAAAATACTTAAGATCATTCCATTTTCAAGTTCTCTCTCTTTTTTTACAAGCCACTTTTATATAACTGAGCTAGCTTCTGTTTTTAAAAGCTGCCAAATAAGAGGCCAGTGAATATGACCCTCAATGTGCTCTTAAAAAACAGAACTCAGTTTGGACTCAGAAGCTTTCATTTGATATAAATGTGAAATATGTCTCTCTTTCTCCAGGCAACTAGTTTTGACCTTTGCCACTACACAGTCATGCTAAAGTTTACAGAAATGATTAACATACCTCTGAAATATCAAAGTGGAAGTCCAGGGTTTTCCCAGGTAACTCCTTGGAGGCGCTAGTCCAGACTCGGTGTATTTCTATCTTTGAGAGCTCACTGTGTTGGTAGGAAGGCAAAACTAGGCTGGCAGATCGAGACACTACCAGCTTCAAAATATTCAAAGCCTCTCTCCAGTGAACACTCTGAAGGAAATAGAAGTCCATGGTTAAAAATAATTTCATTGAAAAAAAAAACAAAACCAATACACCACTAGCAACCAAAACTTCTTATGACCAGCAGAATTCATTGATTTAAAGAGGTGTAGGACATTCTGTGATAAGTAAAAGGCAAATGAATTAAAAAGATAATTTGTATATAAGACGAGCTACGTTTAGGAAACAAGCTAATAAAAAAAGACTGATTCTGTCCACATTCAAATAAAAAAAGTTTAAAATAACCCTGTACAACTTTTGCTAATAAGGTACCTCCTTGATCTGAAAATCCAAACCAATCAAAAAACAAACAAAAAAACACCCCAACAATCCCAACTGCATTTTAAGCTATGGACGGCTCCCGCTGTCTCAAGTCTCCCCACCTCCACCTCCAGGCTTCCTTGGTCCTGCTGCTGCCCTGCTCTTCCATGTGCCCCTCTTCCATGCGGCCCCATGTGCCGCATCTCCGCCCTCAGCCCCCGTCTCTGCTTGCTCCGTGTCTGCCTCGAGACCTAACCCGGGAGGCTGGGAGCCATTCTTAGCCCTCTCCCTCTCTCCTGAGAATCTGTCCCGACGCTCCGTGCCTGCTGGCCCTGGCTCAGTCGAATCCTCTCTGGTCTCGACCTGAACTATTTCAGTGGCCTTTTAACTGGTTTCCCTGTTTGCAGCCTCTCCCGAGGCCCATCACACCCACTCCAACTACAGTGATCTTTCTAGAACTCTTCAGCCCAAGCCACTTCCCTGCCTAAACTCCTGCAAGGACTCCCTCTGGTGGACAGGGTGGAGCCCACACCCTTCCAGAAAGGCCTCCAGGGGTCATCTCCCTCAGGCTGCTCCTGGAGTCCCCCAAACCAGGCAAGGTCTCTCAGCCTCTGTGCCTCTGCTCATGCTAGTCCCTCATCCTGGAAGGCCCTTCCTCTCCTCGTCTTAGCAAACACCTACTCTTCCTGTAGGTCTCACTTTGTTTTACCATCTTTGTATCCCTGACAAACCCCCAGGCGGACGGAAGTACTTCTCCCACAAAAATATTGAACACAGATAAACTAGAGTGAAAAAAGTTATTATTTGCCTAGGCCTTGAAATAAAAGCACATGAAATAAAACACATTTCCTTCACTGTTGAATTCTGCACATGGGAAGTCACAGTTTGAATATGAAATGAGCCACCATTCATGAGATCATAAGATACGGAGAACCAGGGATGGCCCATAGGCCTCAGACAGAAGAGGTAGCCTGAAAAAACAACTTTTTTTTTTAAAACCAGGGGCACATGATTAGTAGGAAGATGCGAACGGATTCTCTGCCTCCTGTGAGTGTAAAGTGAGAAAGTGATAATGAAAACCTACCAGTACATGGTACCACTGTTATTGGAGCAATGCCACTTGAAAAATGAAAAAAAAAAAGCTTGAAAATTACTTTCAGCGTTAATTTCTGCAAGTCATGTGATTGGTGAAGTGAGGATGGAAAAAAATGTCTAAAATTATACAACTTTGTCAATGAGTTTAACCAGAGAAAACCTAGCATTGCCCTCAAAACTCACCAAGTACCCTATGCTCGCTTGTTGGAGTATTTTCAAGTACATTTATGCCAGTTTCTTAAGCTTAGATCCTTCAGGTCTAGTGACAGTTTTAACCTCTGAGTGAACCCTTCGCATTGGAAACACCTGGCCTAGAACCAGGCCCACACGAGGTGCTTCCTCCTCCTCCTGTGAAATGGGACTGTACAAACAAGACACTGCCCCTGCCCTCCTGGCCAGGAGTGTGCTTTCAAGAGCCCAAGAGGCAGAGCTGTGTCCTCTGAAGGCTCAGGAACGTGCTGGGGCCTGGCCCCATCCTCCTCCTCAGGACACCACTCAGGGTGGGGTCAGCCACCGTCTGGACCGCTCTCAGCATGTCATGCATCTCAGTGGATGAACACGTGGCCTGGTACCCACGGAGCTCTGTGGCCAAGTGCCCGTCCCACACAAAGCCTCACTCAGTCTTGTGGAATGACTCTCTGGAAACATCCTGATTCAAACACTCACCTGCACGTATTTTTCAATGGTCTTCAGGACTTCCACGTTGAACTGCTTCACAGGGACGACGGAGAGGTCCATGTAGCTGAGCAGGCTGTGGATCACCTGCAGGAGCGGCTGCTGCATCCCCGGGAGGCCCTTCTCCAGCAGCTGCGGGCGAAGCAGAGGGAGTCAGAGTCTGACACCAGGTTTTCACACGGACGCCCCAAGCCTTCCCAGTGCCTTTATGATTGCACTTTTCCTTTGGAGGGAAAAGAAAATCCTAACTTCAATCTTATTGAAGAAATGGGGATGTTTTCAAAGGCAATTTGGCATGTCTAAATATATAAATACAATATTCACACAATGGAATACAACAAAATAAACCTCAAAAGGAAAGCATCAAACACCACCAAGTACTGAAAATTACAAATGAAAAAAGATATAATTTATCATTATCAAATTGGCAAAGATTAGAAATTGATGATTGTATTGGTGAGGATATAAGAGTATTCTTACACAGCAGTGGAGATGTAAACTGGATAATTTGGCAACTGAGTTCAAGAGTACTAACAGGGTTCATATCTTTTGAAATAGTAACTACCAAGGTATTACTTACAATGGTAAAAGAAAAAAAAACCCCACACAAAACAAGAAAGTTCTGTAAGTAACCTAAATGTTTAACACTAGGTAAATGGATACATAAATTATGGTAAATGGTATGATGAAATATTATGTAATCAGTAGAATGACATTTTTAAAGATAGTAAAGCATATCATATAATATTAAGTGTTAAGAGGAAGGATAAACAATTTCTATATAATAGATGATGATTACATTGGTATGAATGGGTGTGTGTTATATAGAAATAACACTGGAAGAAAACCCAACAAAATGTTAATAGTGTTTCTCTCTAGATAATATAATTATTTCGGAAAAATTTTCTTTTCTTTTTTTTTTTCTTTAACTTTTCCGTACGTTCCAGATTTTCTGTTAAGAGCAAATACTGCTTTTATAATCAGGAGAAATTCAATGATATTTTCAAAAAGGAAAGCAAAATAATGAGAAAATTTATGTGACAGACATAATGAAAAAAGTTCAAAATTAAGAATTAATAGAAAGACTCAAATAAATGCTGAAAATTCTACACTAAAAGTGGCGAAAAGAAATAACTGAATCGTTAACACATGAGGAAATGAATAGCCACACAAATCCACTGCATGGAAAAATGAACATCTTCACTAGAAAGGAAATACCCAAAGCGAATAATTTTAAAATTTCAATAAAAATATGAACCTGAAAATAATGAATAAACTGAATGACAAAATTTAGTGGGGATATAGGAAAACATAAATATTTATACCTTGTAGTGTTGTAAACTGGGAAAGTCTCTGTAGAGACCAATTTCCCTAATGTGTAGAAGAGCTAAGTGACGTAGCTACGCGTCCGTGAGCTTTACCTGGACAGTTACTTTGGGAACTGCCACCAGAAGAAATGATCTGAATATGATCTGATAAAAAGTCTACACCAAAGGACCCTTTGCAATAGAAAAAAGTTATGAATATAAGCAACAAAAGGGAGATGGTTAAGCAAGTGGTGTTACTTTGACAGAATTCCGCAGTTACTGAAGATGACACTATGTGAGCTACGTCAACACACAAACATACACGAAGTGCCCGTGAAGCGAGCAGAGCAGGTTCAAAACAGCGACCACGGCTACCGAAAATTATGTGTGGGTACCTGGCCACCACCTGAAAGAACATGTGAGTAACTGAAATAGGAGTTAATTTGTACTGTATACAGTGAGAAGGTAACTTTATAATAGAATTTTTGGTGATAGTTGGTGATAAGGGCTGAATAGAACAAATTAGGTAATCCATTTAAATTTAATTTATTTTTCTATTGTGGTAAAGATATATACAATTAAAAATTTGCCATTTTAACTATTTTTACATGTGCAGTTCAACGGCATTAAGTACATTCACACTTTTGTGCTACCATCACCACTGTTCATTTCCAGAACCTGTTCATTGTCCCAAACTGAAACTCTCTAACTGTGAAAAAGTGGCTCTCAGTTTGCCTCTTCTATGTACCTCATATAAGTGGAATCATATAATATTTGTCCTTTTGCGTCTGGCTTACTTCACTTAGCGTAGTGTTTTCAAGGTTCATCTATGCTGTAGCATGAGTCAGTACTTCAATACTTTTTAAAGCCTGAATAATATTCCATCATATGTACAGACCACAACCCATGTATAATTAAAAAAAATTAATGTCTAGTGAATCAAACAAATTTTGCCTCCTTGCTATCTCCCATTTCACTTTTTTAAAAAAACTGAAGTATAGTCAGTTTACAATGCTGCATCTCACCTTGTTTTAGAACAGGCACTGGCTGCCTCCGTAAGCAGGACATTTACATTGTTTCTCCAGGTGCTTCCTGTGTGCTATGGCGTGTGTGCTTGCTTAGCGATCTCACAGGGACAGATATGACCAAGCTGATTATCAAAGGCAGCAGGGCGGCACTTAAGAGAGGTTCTTCCTTTCTTTCTCTCTCTCTCTCTCTTTTTTTCTGGGAGGGGGGTTGTTTTTGGTTTTTTAAATTTTTATTGAAGTATAGTTGATTCACAAGGTTGTGTTAGTTTCAGGTGTGCAGCAAAGTGACTCAGTTATGTGTATATGTATATATGTTATTCTTTTTCAGATTCTGTTCCGTTACAGGTTATTACAAGGCATTGAATATAGTTTCCTGCACTATACAGTAGTATATAAAGTATTGTGTAAATGCTAATCCCAAACTCCTAATTTATCTCTCCCCCTCTTTTCCCATTTGGTAACCATAGTGTGTTTTCTATGTCTGTGAGTCGATTTCTGGTTTGTAAATAAGTTCATTTGTTTCATTTTTTTTTTTTAGATTCCATTTGTAAGTGATATATGATGTTTGTCTTTCTCTGATTTACCTCACTTAGTATGATAATCACTAGGTCCATCCATGTTGCGGTAAATGGCATTATTTCCTTTTCATAGCTGAGTAGTATTCTAATGTATCTATATATAGATACATAGATGTATAGATACAGATACATATACACAAACTGCATCTTCTTCATCCAGTCACATGCTGCTGGACATTTAGGTTGCTTCCATGTTCTGGCTATTGTAAACAGTGCTGCTATGAACACTGGGGTGCATGTATCTTTTCACGTTAGAGTTTTCCCCAGATATATGCCCAGGAGTAGGGTTGCTGGATCATATGGTAACTCTATTTTTAGTTTTTTTATGAACCTCCATACTGTCCTCCATAGTGGCTGCACCAATTTACATTCCCACCAACAGTATAGGAGGGTTCCTTTTTTTCCACATAAAAGAGATTCTTTAAATGCTAGGGATGGGGGTATGGAAAGAGCAAGTGAATCCTTGGCTGCTGACAGTTTGAATACTGCGCAACACTGCTGATTTGTGTTACAAATAAAAATCCTGTGAGATCAGCTATCACTGTTAATGGATGGGGCAGCTACCTTCTTCAGGTCGAGGCTTTCAGTCTGATGGAGCCTTTAAGAAAATGACTGATTCTTAACCTATCTGTACCCTGAATTGGTGGTATAACTGAAAGAAAAATCAGCATGGACTGTCCTGATCACTTCTGAAAAGGCCCTAGCAAGAGGCATAAATGCATATTTCCAGAAAGGAAAAGCAATGCTGAAAATGCAAAAACAAGGTAACAGCTATTAATCACTTGCCTCGTAAATTTTGTGACCTTGTATATTAAAGTAGCTGAGGTCCGAAGGTGCTAAACAGAATACACTTCATCACTTGCCCAATGCAGTGTTATTTCTAGCACCAATGTACACAGACGTCAGAGTAGGGGTTTGTAACAAACGTGCTGGGAACACATTTGTAAGAGGACAAAAATCCCATTCCAGTTTTAAAAACAAAACACAAAAGATGGAGATTAAATTTTTCTTTTCAAAAATATATGCTTGGTTAATGAGTTCAGAGCAAACAACCATTAAACATATCAAGCCACGCAGTAACTCTTTAAATAGGATTTGAAGACCCAGAATAATCAGGATAAAATTCCCTTGTCTCTGCCATGTGCAGACAGGTATTAATGTAGTAAAAATTGAGTTTAAGCTTTTGTACCTAAGTTCAAAGTCTGGCTCTGTCACCTTAAAATTGTGACAGATTATTTAACCCGGCTGAGCTTCAGATCCCCTGTTGTGATAATAGCTACGTCACTGAGTTGCTATGAGGATTTAAAATGTTTTCCTACAGCGTATGATAATATATAATAGATGCTCAGTAAATGTAATTAAGAGTATTATTATCAGTTCTAAATTATGTATTTTGCCCATAGAAACTAGAGTAGGTTTTATCCTTGGTTGAACAGCTTACCTCTGCCAGGTAGGTCACCATGTTCAAGGTGATGTCAGCATACGCTTCATGGAGGTACCGGCAGACCACGTTGACCCACGTGGCACAGTCCCTCGTGTAGCTGTGTGTTTTGTAAAGAGTCATGACGTGCGCAAGATTGGAAAGTTTGGGGTTCTTCTCTTCCAAACAAACCTTTTACAAGGAGAAAATCAATTAGGGATAAAATCGCCTGATGACAAGGAAGAAGTGTTAGCAATTTTGCTGTAAGCCTCGGCAGGCTGGAAAACTCATGGATACGTTTTTTGGGTAGCTGCAGAAGTGCTTAGTAATTTAATTTTCACAATTTTTTTTCCATCTGCTTGCTTGCTTGCTTGCTTGCTTTCTTTTTTTGCAGAGGGAGGTAATTAGGTTTATTTATTTACTGTTTTTGTTGTTGTTGTTGTTGTTGGAGGTACTGGGGATTGAACCCAGGACCTCATGCATGCTAGGCATGCACTCTACCACTGAGCTATACCCTCCTCCTTCCCCTCCCCCTGCTTTCTCATTAATGATGTGGCAATGTGATTCAGCCCCCCAGGAGTGTGAATTACTAGCAGTATCAGTTGTGATTTTCAGGTTTTATGAAACTCAGTCGCTCTGCCTGGGCCCGGTAATGCCTGCCTGACATCAGTGGAGCCTTCCTGAAGGCTGGTATGGGTCTGTCTGAGGGTGGAGCTGTAGGTCATACCTGAGCAATCCTTTCGGCTACATCCTTACAGAACTGATTTGGGCTCTCAAAATGCTGTATCAGCTGGGGCAGAAGACATAAGACATTCAGTGGAAACCCTGGATTAGAGAAGATACAATGGAGATGGGTGAATAGGGTGCATTATAACCGCAAACAGTAGGAAGGCATACTATAGATTTTATTCTGAGGTGATGCAAAAGCAGTCTCTTGAAGCCACTGTAATCTGACTAAAATAAAATCTAAACTAACCGGTTCAAAGGAGGCACTGAAGTAGATTTATCATTTTCAGATACAGTGGCTGTCTTGCTCTGGACAGTTGTAAATATGAATGATTGGCACAGATTTTAAAAAATGGATTGAAATGAACTAAAACCCTAGTTTGAAATTTTTATCAAAAAAAAGTACTTTAAGTAAAACCTGTTTGAGAAGACATGGGCCAATCAGTTGAAGTCTTACTCATGTAACCAAAGATTCTCTAAAATGATAAGGAGTAGATTAGTCCCACTGTGTTAAGCTTTAGCTTCTTGGAAAGAATTCTGGGCCATGTGCCATGGTATTAAAAACCTGGTTTGTTGATTTGGCTTAATTCGAAACAATCGGGAACCAGGGAAATTTTCAAGAGGGAAAGACTAAGAAAAATAAAAGACTCAGGAGTTAAGAAAAAAAGGGAAAAAAATGTCTGTACTAGAACGACAGAATAAACAAACACGATCTGAAGTTTGTTCTGGAAAGCACAAAGAAATGACTAATACCTTGCATATTACTCCTGCCCCTTTTATGCTACTGCCTTCAAAATATCTTCTATAATAAACATAATTAAGACTTACATGGAATTTTCAAAGAAGAAACAAACCATTCCCAAAGATCTATTTCCCAGCAGAACTATTAAAAGCACTAAGCCCACAATATCTCGTTACACTAAACGGGAGCCCAGCCACGACCAGAGTTGTGAGAGAGTGAGCGACGTGGGCTTTACCAATGGCTTGGGATGAATCCACCATGGATACTTTGGACACTGGTGTCAGCAAACTGAAAAGCTGCAGGGTAAGGTCAGTGGTGGTGAGGGAGGTGAATCCTTTCAGTAGCAACTGCTGCAACCCCGAGAAGTCTGCCCACTTGAGCTGTGCCTGGAGTTTCTCAAGTTTTTCTCGGTTCTCGGCTTTATCGAGTGGCATGTGAGCCAGCAGTCTGTTCAACAGCCTTAAGGCCATTAGGTATTCAAACTCGAAATCAGATTCCATCAAGGCCACTGTGACCCAAAAGATGGTGGCTAACAGGTTGGTTGGATGGTTTATGTGCGATGGATCCGTGAGGCTGTCCTTCAAGGAGGATGAGCTTCTGGTTTTGGAGGAGAGTCCTTGTTGGGTACAGGCCTGAATCCTGTCCAGGGTGGCACTCCGAGGTGGGTCTGAGGATCGGTCAACAACACCAAACTTCTTGGGCACAGAGAAGCTCCTCTGATGCCGGCTCCGCTCTGCAGTCGCTGTGTTGCCGCTGGCTGTTCCAGGGTTCACATTGAGTTGTCCTGTGCTCTTTCTGCTGGCTGTTAGTTTAGTGCTAGAGCTTAAATCTGGTGATGAAGAGCTGGGTATAAAAATAAAAAAGTTCCATAGGAACCAACACGCTTCAGTGAAAAGCCAGTCCTTTTAAGATCCACCAACAAACAATAAGGGAGGGAAATCATTCTTTGAAAATATTACTTTCTATTCATTTTTCCATATTTTAGAGCTTATGTTTCCTTATTCCTTCTTAAACATAAAGCTATGGAGAACAAAACTTAACCAGAACCACCCTCACCAAAAAAACAACAACAAAACCGAATATGGACTTCTACTTATGGAAAAGTTAAAGAAATAAGCAGGTGGCTGTATAGTTTACTGATCTTTCATTTATTTTTCTGTTTGAATTTGGGCAAAAGTAATTATAAAATAAAATGTATCTTATAGGTACAAATGTTAATATTCTATTAATTGGTAAAAAAGAACAGATATAGAAATACCTAGAAAGAAAAAAGTCAGTAAATGTTTGTGTCAAAGGAAATTTTTTGCAGTTATAAAAATTTATGAAAATGATTTCTAAGTATTTCAGGCTGAAAAGATATTTATTTAGATAAATCTGAAGGTCTATACAGAAAAATATGCATGATGTTAGTAATCACACTAAAATTACTGATCCATAAAAATGTTCAACTTAAAAATGAAACAAGGCCCAATGTGCTATAACATTACTGACTCAATTTCAAGCAAGATGAGCTTAATTACACAAATAGAACAACAAAATTGTAAATGATTTTAAATGGGTTATAAAGTATTGGCAGAAGCAAAAAGAATTAAAAAATAAAAAAAGAAATCCTCAGGTAGAAATTTCTTCAAGTAAAATCAACATTTATTCCATCTAATTTTATAGTAATGGAACAGAAGAGTTTTGTATACAGTCATTTAAAAAATAATACTTTGTTTCTCTAAATGTAATAAATAGTATAATTTCATAAAATTTGAAAAAATACTCAGAGATAGGACATGAAAAATCATTAATATTTGTATTATTTAGAAATAACATTTAATGTCTATTTTCCAATGTTTTAAAATTCTCATATACTGTGTATATATGTGTGTGTGTTTTAACTTCCTTTTTTTAACTTAAGGAAATGTCATACATACTTTCTTGGGCTATAAACAGACTTCAAAAGCTAGGTTTGTTCTTTAGTCTTTGCCCAAAGTTCAGGCATCTCTCACATATTCAGTACAGTGTATTTGATCTCAAAATGTCAACAAGCTGATTCTCACCGAGATAATACAGTTAGGAGATCACTGTTCTTCAAGCAGTCAGACAAGTTATCGACAGCAGCTTCCAAGGTAAGGAGTGCTTCCATTACATAACCCTGCCAAACATGCAAAGACAACATTTTGAACTGTTTATAATATTGTTAACTTCTGGAAGGTAAACTTAATTAATGCAAACTTTACTCAAATAATGGTCATATCATTGAAAGCTAGATAGTCATGGAAGCTTTAATTTACAAAGTCTACAAACAAAATTTCAGGGCCACTGAGGAAATTCAGATGGCTTAGGAGTTAGCGGATCATCATGAACATTTGTTTCCCTACGTATATGGTCTTCAACTGATCAGTCTCATCTGAAATCTGACAGGGAGGGGGCGAGGCTACAGGGGGCAAGCCCCTTGCCAGGGGAGATGGTGGGTATTTGAAATACCAAGTGGCAACATCCAAAAGCCAGAGTTTAAGAGATGAAGTGTGAGAAGGGCTGTGTCTCAGTGGCATTCTAAACAGCACCTCCGACGGCCAGAAGGAGGAAAAGAAGCTGAAGCCTGCGGGTGTGCGGGCCCCCTGAGATGCAGGGACGTTGCTGATGGAAAAGAGGGGCTCAACCCCAGCTACAGAGCTTGTAACGCCCCTGGCTTTCCACCTGACCAGCTCCTCAGTCTCTGGGGCCCCCAGTCCACAGGGGCTTCTTGTGGCAGCTATTCTGCCTGTTATTTCTTTGGCTTTCCTCTGTTTACGGAAGGCTAGCCATACAGCCAGGGCTGGTGCTTTGCATAGATACAATGGAGATCCCGTCTCTGGGCGGGGAGATTGTACAACTGCACCCTAGGGTAGGAGTCAAAAGACGAAACAATACAAAATAACTCCCCCCAACTCTGCCAAATAAAAACAACAACAAAAACAACAAAGGAAGTTGCTGAAGGATTTTAGTTTTTGGCTCAATAAGATGGTGTGCACTGAATTCTAGAACAATGTTTCTTGCAGTGACTTTTGTAAAAGTGAAAGTCAACCTCTAGAATGCTGTTAATAAAATACACATGTCCAGATGGCTGGGGTAATTGGTGAGAGGAAGAGGACAATGAAAGCTGTTCACTCCTCATCTTTGTGATGAGAGAAGGGTGGGTTCAGTGGGCTTTGCTTCCATACCTGAATCTCATCTCCGTGTTCCCCAATCACCTCCACCAGTCTCGAGAGAAGGTCAGACAAGGCGTGTGCTGACAGAGGCTGCTTGAGGGCCCGGAATATCTGGAAGGACCGGCCGGCATAGTGCCTTGACGAGCTGGCGAGGGCCGTCTGCAGCGCAACCTCACTCAAGTGCTGCTCCAGGTGGAAACCTAGGGCACAGGGGCCGGAGAGCAGGTCAGCTCCTCTGCAAACCGCAGGGCACGGTTTACCAGTACTTTTAAAACAGGCTAACCACACAGAGCTACCTCCTAGTGGCACTTATTTAAAAATCAACCATTTAAAAATAGAAACCAAATCTGAATAAATCTTAAGGAGGTGTCGTGTAGCAGAAACGTCAGAAGCTTTAGAACAAGATGGTCTCGGTTGTGAATAAGGATTTGGGACTCTGGGAAAGACACTGGTTCTCTGTGAGCCTCTTTGCTTGTCTTTACCTTGTGAATAACGGCATCTATCTCAAAGAGTTGTGAAAAATCACACAACTTAAAAAGTGCTCAGTACAGTGCCTGACATACAATATGGGCTCACAAATGCATTGTTATTTATTACCCTGCTATTGCTGGACATTGTCCTTCTGTACTGCTTTTTACATGGGGGACTTTCACTCCTTTTTTCCCACGAGAGTTTGTTAGAAGCAAATTTTCAGAGTCCTTGTGTATACAGAGGAAAGCGGTTCCCGGGTCTGGTCAGCCCGGGCCAAAGGCTGCTCTTCAGCACAGTCCACAAGTGGGCAGATACGGAGACGCAGGCGCGGCAGAGGAGACAGGCATCATTTAAACTTTCGCCTGAGTATTTGCTCTTCCAATGGCACGAAAATAATCTCAGTCATCAGAAAACCATTTGATCAGACTGAAATGAAAACATAAGGGGAAGCCCCCTGATTGATTTCTGGGCCATTCAACCATACGCTGGCTGTGCCTCTTTACAGGGAGAAAACCAGGCTACAAGAGTCAGAGGACATGATCTAAACAGGGATTTGGGCTATCTGGGCTGTCTCCGCCGTCTGCGGGCCCTGCGGCACATCAGATTGTCCACGGAAGTGGACCAGGAGGGACAATTCGGTGTCACTGTTCCCAGCTGCCGCTTGGCTGTCTGACCCTAGGGACACACCCCCTATGTAAGAAAATATTCCTGCAGCGCAAACAAAGGGTCCTGGAATGTGGACTGGATACATTCAGGGTAGCAACAGGATTTAAGCCATACAGGCAATTCACCACTTATGACTAGATCATGTTTCAAAATAGTTCTTTATATCTTTATTTTGCTTTTCAAAACAGTATTTTCCTACTTAAGCCATTTTACACGTAGGGGTCACGTCCCCTGACAATGACCAGAGGCTGATTTAAATCACAACGCTAGAACTGTACTAGTCGGACGCAGACCCCTCCCCCGCCGCGACAACATCCTTCGGGAAAAGCTGCATAACAGGTGGCATCGTGTTTCTCCCGTTACACAGTGCACCTACGTGTCCGGCCCTCCTTGCTGTCATTGCGGCCCCTGAGCCCGGGCCACGCAGTGCGGGAAAAGCGCGGGAACGCGCGTTCGAGGCGGCACGTGAGCTCCCCCGTCTCCTCCACGCGCTCTCCTACTCCGCCCGCCCGACAGACACGGGGGGTCAAGTGGGGGCCTCTGCGCCTCGGGGGTGGCAGGGCCGCAGGGTGGACGGTCCCCGAAGCACCGGGTGGAAGGCTGCTGGCCAAACGTTCGCATGAAACTGTTACATGATCCAGAAACGGCCTACTGTGTTAGGTCTCTGAGCTGCGAGGGTTGTTCCTGCTACCCTGACTAACACGAGTGTTTCCTGGAATACATTTTACTGCACTACACTGGGAACAGGCAGACAGCGGCAATGTACAAAGAAGTGGTAGTGGGTAAAAACATCTTGGGCAAGGTGAAAAGATTTAGACTCTAAGCAGCCTGAAGCATCCTTTGAGAATACACTGTAAGGCAGTCAACTGTTTTCTCATTTTTAGTATCGTCATACAATCAAGCCTTTTAGAGAAATGAACAGTTCATATGCAAACAGTAAATTTCTTCCTTTGGGCTACCATGTGACTTTTAAGTGGGGGAAATACCAGTATAAGAGGTCTTAATATTTCAAAGAAGTTGTGAAGTAGAAACTCAAAACAAGAAATGACAGTCCTATTCCTGGAACTCCTTTCCTATTTTGGTTTACCAGTATGTCTTGTTTTTTAGTAAGCATCCCCTGACATTGAAAGGAGAAGTGGCTAATCTGGAATGTTTCAAACTGTGAAATGTGCCAATCAACAGAGCAGCCAGGAGAGCTGGCAAGCGGTATTTACTATGGTCAGCCTGCTGTGTGAACAAAGGCAGGGATCTCTGCTGTATCGTGCTGAGGAACCAAACTTCAACTTCACACACATATCAGCCCAGGCCACGTTGAATCTGAATGGAATTCAGCTAAAGGCTTAAATATTATGATGCTGCTGTAGTCTAAATTAGAATCACACAGTGTTTGGAATACTGAGTGGTCACTGGCACAGGACCTGTTGGCAAAACATTTATCACAAAATTTTTTTTAAAACCAGTTTGCAAGGCTGACAGTTTCTCACAGTTGAGTCTAATCACAGTCAATGAATAAGATTTCTTTCTCATGCATGACCTTCTTTAAATAAAATTAATATTGGCACAGTTTAATTCTACTGAAGTAAATGAAGCAAGAAGAGTGATTTGGGGGAGATTATCTGACAGAATGGAATGCAAGTATATGGGGCATTAGCTATCATTCAGCTAGGACATCTGAAAAAGCTTCAAAACTCCCCTGTGAATTTTCCTTTCCTACTGATGCCAAATGCAGGATTATATATACACACATATACAAGTATATCTGTATGTATGTATGTGTGTGTGTGTGTGTGTATATATATATATATATGTATGTGTGTATATATATATATGTATGTATAGCTAGACAGACAGACAAATAGACAGACGTAATGGTGTGTAGTTATATGGGGAGGATGAGCTCCATGATGGAACAATGCTGACAGTGGGATTTGGGGAAGTAGGAAGAAGTACCTGATTTGGAATCTTTAAACACGGACACAACATGACGTAGAAAGTTAGTGAGTTGTTCAGCACTCTTTGAATTCTGATTTTTGGGCGTGATGTCCTCATGGCACCAAAGTGGACCAAATGCCCTTCAAGAAAACACACAAAATATCAAAAATGTAACTATCCTTTTGCATTTTTAAAATGATATACACAATTCTAACTCCAAAGGGGCAACATACGTTTTGAAATTTTTACTTATTAATTTGTTGGTAAATTTCAGTCTTATAAGGCTTAAGAGCATACTCAAAACAGATTCAGCTAATTGACAGACATACTTTTTCTTATGTTTTACAAACTTAAAACCCTGCAAAATTAAAACCTCTCAATTCACCATGACAGTGTTTAGCTTATAATAGGTGCTATGTAAGTGTTAGATAGAATGATATAACAAATTAAATAAAATACAGATTTAGACACAGACTCAATTTATACACTGTAGAATTTGCAGAGATAATGCTTTTATTAGGATCACTTCATTAGTTTGCCAGACACAGTAGAACCAAATTGAAGACGCAATCTCTCTTATCTGTTTTTTAACAATGTGGGAACGGGATGGAGCCAGGTGTGAGAATTTCAGAGAACGCCCTTCCCAGCACGTGGCACTGACAGCTGTGAGTGGTGACAGTACCCTTCTTCTGCACAAACCAGTCAGGTCTCTGAGGGACCCTGCATGGAGGCACCAGCAGCCCCCTTCCTGAGCACCCTATACACTAAATCCTGTACTGAGCTGAGTGCTGCACAGAACACCCTAAATCATCAAGTGAAAAAAGAAAACGCTCTCTTTTTACTTTTTGCATTGATAACCTTAGTTGAAGAAAGAAAAATCAGGTAAGGTCCTAGGTAACAAACACACATGTAGACTAGACTTCCAGGACTTAACTCACGGAGGAAAAACAGCACACCCCAGGTCACAGGTAAGCGTGTGTTTATACAAATACCGGACCTCAGGGAACTAGAGATTCAGAAACCTTACAAGCTCAAGTGTTCACAAGAAGAACCAGAAAACCTGGAAAAACAGGATGGCTCACAGTTTTTCATAATTTTGATTTATTATTAGTTTGATTCCTTTCCCATCATACGTCATATTGTTTCTGGTTTCTGACTGCCATTTATAAATAATTCCTTGGACTAGATGAGCAGACAGTGGTCCCCTCCAGGTCGACCACGGCTCCTATCTTTGGTTTCCAGAGTGACGTTCTGTGCTGAGTCTCAGAACTCGCAGATCCTGGCAGCTCTATAGATGATTAACGTCATGCTCACCTCGGAGTGCTACTGTCTCCTCCCTCCATCTGCTGCGTGGTTACTGTATTAGGAAATCTCCTTGCCCCTCAAGTGTGACATAAGTGGGCTCTTAGACAACGTCTACCAGCGTCTGCCTGGTATGCAGACTCCAGCAGACACAGTTCAGAAGAGAAACAAGGCTCTGCTGGAACTTCTGGCCCACTCTTCCATCTGTGTGGTTTTAGAGTGATGTCACTTTTCCAAAGATGGACCTGAAAACAGCGGCCTATCTCCCGACCCCTCATTACCTGGTCGTCAGAAACTCAATGAGCTTGTTTGCCTTCTCGTCTGTCTCGGCAGCTGCGTCCACATCTTCCACCTCTTGGGTCATCTGTGGGAGGTTCCCACTGCTGCCCCCGAGGCTGATGCTGGAGGAGGTGGAACTGGAGCTGAGCCCCGAGTCTGGCACCGGGGATGACTGGTCCTCTCTCAGGAAGTCAAAGCCACCTGGTGGGAGACAAGGTCAAGGTGGAGTGTGCAGGCCATGCACTTAATGAGGTCAGGTGTGCATACAGAAGTGTCTAGTTATTTAAATTTTTTGGAAAAAACACTTGATTTTGACTATGGCTGTGATTAAACAAGACTGATACTCTTTTCTCTGCTTATGGAATTGCTGCACTGCTGTGTAAACTACAGCGCACTTGGTAATAGAAGGTCATCTGCTATTTTCTACTCTGGGGTTTTAATTGATGCTTTCTGCAAACAAGAGTGTGCGTGTCTGTGGGTGCATGCACGCACACGTGCACAGGCTGATGAATGGTCCACTACTAAACACTTGGACCCAAGGGCGCTGTTAGTAAATTATACCTGGATAATAGACTACCTAACTGAGTGAAACGATACCACTTTTGAGGATACCAGCACCGAACGGCAATGAGTAAGTTACACATAATGTTATGAGTAAATGTGACCAGAATTGTAAATATTATGTGTATATTAATATATTTTTAATAAAGTATGTTTCAAAGCAGTCAAAGAAATAGGTAAGCGAATACTACAGTTAGCATTCTACATCTCCGGGTGGGTGGGCTGTGGGTCTGAAAATATATACCCATGACCATCCCTTTTCTCCTACTCAATAACCAGAAAAAGTCCATGGTTCTGGTATGTTTGACAGATACGTTAAATGAGAAGAAGCCCTGGGTCTGCATATTATCTCTGCCATCTATTGTGTGATCTCAGGGAGTCATGTAACTTCTCTGTATCTCAGCTTCTTATTAAAATAATATGAAGATAATAATTTTTATCACATAGGTTTTTAGTACGGATTTGAAAGCAACTATAGTTGAAACGGGATATTCAATAAATAGTTAACAAATGTTTATAAACAGTAGACAATTCTCAAACTTTTTGTACACTCAGTCCATGTGAACCACAGATTAAATCATTTGAGCTATCCAAATTTTTTGGCTATTTTTTATTTGTCTTGTCTATAGTATGTTGTGTTTGGTTTTGCTTTGTAAATCCCCACTCTAAACCACTTTATGCCACATCAGTGGTAGAGTGAATGCGAAACTGAGACACTCAGACATCCACAGCTTAACAGAGACTACAATTTTCTCACTCTAAGGCCATGTGCTTAATGGAATATATCCCTATCCTGGGGAGTTAGGACAGCCAGAGTCTTTGGTTTTTTAATTAAGTATCTGTAATAGTTTTGTGTCTCTGAGAGGCTACTGATGGATTAATATCAAGTGTAGCTTGGTTCAAAATAAAGAGGAGATCAGTAGTCCCACGTCTCAGAGTTAACGACTTCAGATTTGTTCTCCAAAGGAATATGTGACTATTGTATCCATCAGAAGACAAGACAGGGCAGTAGCACAAGCGGGGAATAAAAGGTCCTTCCTTTCAAGGCAGTGAAGGAAGTACGTGGTAACACATGAAACACCATACCATAACCCAGTGCCAATGTGATGGACAAAATAATTAGGTAAAGAAAAGTAGCCCCAGGACTCTGCTAGTTCATCATCATTTTAAGATATTTTACATATTCTGGTTCTAAATGAAAACGGCTGGTCAGCCCCTTTGGGAAAGTTTTCATGAGTAGCTGGACACAACAGAGTAATTTCTTTGACTCAGCTAATGCTTTCTGTTCTCATTTCTAAGAAGAAATTTTTGGTTTCAGAACAGCAATGATTTTTAATAGACTTCCACTAATGGTGTCTTCCAGAGAAGTCAGTCATTTAACAGATCCCTTCAGGGGAACCAGAAGGTACGTAGTGAAACATCTGGCACCTTGGCAATGCCTGCCCTTAAGGTGATGAGGACAAGCCCTGTTTTCTGCATTCTCCTTCTTCAGGGTTCCAGACTGATACTCTTGGCCAACGGACATTTTAATTTCCAACGCAACAATAGGAGTGTACTTATGGAACATATTTATGAAACAGCAATCATGATAATAATTTAAAACATCTATTTGAAAATATTAACTAACGAAGAAGGATTCTGAGAGGCATGTTGACATCAAGTGAAATGGCGCAGGTTTACCGCGCTGTTATTCTATCACTTCGAAAGCTGGGGGAGGGTTAACAGCACTTAGAAGAGTTAATTTGGGCTCCAGTGACACCTCTAGCTATCTTCATGTTTGTGACTCTGTCATGGGCTCCCTGTCGCTCCTTTGGTTACCTGTGTAGAGATACTCAGGTTGGTAGGCTGGCTGAACTGTCAGGGTCTTAGCTTCCCCCATCTCTCGAGTCTGCAGGAGCACAGAAGCAATGGTGTGAAAACTGCTGTTGCAGGAGAGGGCAATCAGGAGGTGCAGAAGCAATTTTTTGCTGTGTTCAAAGACTTCAGGCCGGTAATGGTCCAAACCTGGAACAAAACGGCGGAATCTCTTAGTATAAACAAATCTTCAGCTCGTTCAGATTCCAGGGATAGTAAGGATTCCAAGACACCCGCCAGGAACACGTTCAAAGAATGTTTAGTTTTCTTTGTTATTGTTTGTGTTACCGACATAAAGAAGCTGGGCTTAGGGAAAATAAAATGTTTTATTCCTTAAATCAAACGTTCTTGTAAAATGCTGACAGGTGGACTTTTCCTGACCTCCCTGTAGCATCTGACATGGTTAGCATTCCTCCTTCCTGAGACGGTCTCCTCCCTGGCTCTCCCTGTTACTGAAGGATTCTCATTCTATTTCTAACTGAATTTCTGAGTTTCCCTGCTTGGTTCCTCTCTCCATTTTTTCGCTCTGCAACTTGGGTATTTTAAAATCTCACTCCTTGGTCCACTGTGCTCTATCTTCTTCCTCTCTCTGCACTGACTGTCTCTCATGGCTTTGTTTTTTTAAAATTATTATTATTATTAATTGAAGTACAGTCAATCACAGTGTGTCAATTTCTGGGGTACAGCACTATGTCCCAGTCATGCACATACATACATATATTCATTTTCATTTTTTTCATTAACGGTTATTACAAGATATTGAACATAGATCCCTGTGCTATACAGAAGAAACTTTTAAAAAATCTGTTTTCATGTATAGTGGCAAACATTTGTAAGTCTCAAGCTCCTAATTTGTCCCTTCCTACCCCCTTTACCTGGAAATCATAAGATTGTTTATTATGTCTGCAAGTCTGTTTCTATTTTGTAGATGAGTTCATAGTGTCTTTTTTTTTTTTTTGATTCCACATATGAGTGATATCATATTGTTTTTCTCTTTCTCTTTCTGGCTTACTTCACTTAGACTGACAGTCTCCAGGTCCATCCATGTTGCTGCAAATGAAATTACTTTATTCCTTTTTATGGCTAAGTAGTATTCCATTGTATAAATATGTCACAACTTCTTTATCCAGTCAGCTGTCAATGGACATTTAGGTTGTTTCCATGTCTTGGCTGTTGTAAATAGTGCTGCTAGGAACATTGGGGAGCATGTATCTTTTCGCATTAGAGTTTCCTCCAGATGTATACCCAGAAGTGGGATTGCTGGATCATACGCTAAGTATATTTTTAGTCTTTTGAGGAACCCCCATACTATTTTCCAAATTGGCTGCACTCATGACTTTAAATTTATCACTTCTAACCAAAGACCCTCAAAGAGGCCCAACTTGTCTTGGATATCTTTATAGTAATAGCATGAGCGAGGTACCACTCTATACTGCGGTAATCAGGCAAGTTTAAACAGTGACTGGTCAACTGAAATTTTAAAGATGTCACAAAAAGACAGTGAAAACCAGAAGAGACTAGATGTTGCAGACATGGGGAAAAGCAGGATGTCAGTGTAAAAGGAAAGCTCTATGGATTACTGCTATAGGTTTTTGACCCTATTGGCTAGAATTCCTATTCCATCAAGTCTTACCTAAGAAGACAGCATGGAGCAATAATGGGAGGTGAAGAGCCCAGTCTTCTCTTACACTGTGATCCACCACCATCTCAGTCATAAAAATCACAGCAATATTGCACCTAATCAATGAAATGATGACATTAATGCAATTCTGAAGAGGATGAAAATACACTGTTAGATCATTAAGTCACAATTAAATCCAACTCTTAAGCCTCATTGAAGAATTATGTAAAACCTTTATTCAGGGACATGGAGCTTAGCTTCTGGCAGAGCACAGAGTTCTACAAGCAGAAGAAACATCAGTCGAGCTAATCATAGAATGCAGAGTCTACTCGTCTCTAGGCAGTAAGCGCCGTGGGATGAAGAGAAATAGAAGGCCAGGGCTCTGTCTGCAAGGGGCTCAAAACTTAAAAAGCATAACAGAATGAATACCCATACCAAGATTACATCAGGGAAAATTTCAAAGGACTACAGGCAGCTCTGCGCACTGGTTAATATTCAACCAAACTCTGCCCGTAGGCTGAGAGCTGCAGTTAAGTCACGCGTGTTCTCTCTGATGTCAAAGAGCATTTCATTTGATGGGACCTGGAATAAGTTTCTGTTTTCATAGGAAGAAAAGTCCCGTCAAAGCTAAGTGGTCATTTCCCTCTACCTGTACATGCTACTCACCTGTGCAGCGGCCCCCGCGGCGTGATGGTCTCTGGGAGGTAGTCAACCAGGGGGGCCCAGCACCCTCCGGTACACGGCATGGGTAAGGGCTGTGGCTGTTTGGTCTCTGTGATGCTCAGCAGCCAGCCCGTATAGGGAGAAATTGGGTCATCTGCAGCACGAGAGAGGCAAGAGGGCTTTATTTTCAGGGAGAGAAGATTTTTGTTTTCCCTACTTGACTTTTTAGAAGGAAACTTACAAATTCATGCTTGTAAAAATAACTTTCTAACCATTCCATTTGGTGAGTGTGAAATCATATGATCAAATGGGTAGAATTACTTGATTAAGTTTCTTCCATCCCTTTATGTCTTGGGTCCCTAATTTATAGTTATTCATTAGAGAGTGATGGAAAATACAGATACGCAAAAAGAAAACCATGAAATCACGTGGATTCCCATTGCCGGGACAAGCTGCTCTTTCTCTAATCTCCCTCTCTCAGTAAAATGCAATTCCGTATTTCCAGCGTGCTCAGGACTCCTCCCTGACTTCTCTCTTACCTCACACCCAACTTCTGCTCATGGTGATGATGACGATATGCGAGTGGTAATGAACTGACCATTCTGCACTACCAGAACTAACACCGAGAGCGCGCGCTTCATGCCAGGCGCTGGTCTGCACACGTCACGTATTAGTAGCCCCATCAGAGGTACCTGTTACCCCTGCTTTGTAGAGGGGACACTAAGGTTAAGCAGCTTGCCACCATCAACATAGTCAGTGAGCTCTACTTCAAAACGTATCCAGGATGGGACCGCTTTTCACCGTCACCTTATTACCCTAGGCTGAGCCATCACCATCTCTCGTAGGAATCAGAGCCGCCTGCTGTCTCCCTGCTTCCATCCTTGCCCCTCTAGAGGTTATTCTCTACAGAGTGGCCAGAACCATCCTTTTAAAACAGAAGCTAATTCAAGTCCCCTTCTCTGCTTTCCACTCTCCAGTGGCTCCCCTTCACACTCAAAAGGAAACCCCAAATCCACACCATGGCCTTGCAGGCCTGACAAGATCCTCCTCCTGTCACTCTCCTGGCTTATCTCCCACTGCACTGTCACCCTGGCTTGCTTGCTGTTCTGTGACCTGGCCAGGCTCCGTCCCACTGGTCCCTGTGGCTGCAGTGTTCTTCCCCCGACGGCTGCGCGGCTCCCCCTTTACTCCATTCAAGTTGCTGCCGAAGCGTCACTTTATCATAGAGAATTTCCGTGACCACTGTACTTAAAACCCACCCCCATTCCCAACTGCGTTCTCTCCCCTCGTCCTGCTTTAGTTTCCTCCCTGGTCCAGATTCTCCGGCACTGACCGCCTCCCCACCAACACAAGCCCCACGAGAGCAGGACTTTCTGTTTTGTTCAGTGTTGTTTCCCTAGTAGCGAGAGCAGTATTTGGCATGTAGTAGGCGATCGATGCATAATTTTTTTAATGAATTAACAAATTTCCTCAATAAAATATCTTTAAAATAAGCACAGCAACAAATCTCATGGAGTTATTTCCTATCATGCTCTCAATATAGGCCAGTGGCATCCAAAACAAGCAGTTACGCTCGGGGCCACATAATACGATCCACGTATATGTCTTCAGACAAGCTGGCTTCATTCTGGGAGAGGTTCTAGCGCACCAAGGGGAAGGGGGGATTACATCATCTTGGGCAATTTCTCCAAAATGCAGTTTTTCTTGGTTACACTTTGAAGGTAGTGCGAGGTGGCTGATTTGGTGCTGCTGGTCCTGTGAATGCTGGTCCTAACGTTGGCAGAGTTAGTGGAGAGGCGGCCTTCCCGTTGTGGAAATTGGGGCTCCAAACACAGTGGGGCACGAAACCCACGTATAGCCCACTTCTCCCGGATGTGAACTCCAGGAGGAAGACCAGGAGTCACCTCAGAAAGTGACTGCAGGCTCTAACACACCAGCAAGTGACCAAGGAGACCCCTGTCATTCCACACCATGAAGCCTGGCCACCGCCTTAGCCCAGAAAAAAACTGAAAATGAGTGTCACAGTCACTCAGCTTAGTCCACTCAGTAAACTACCTACAGGATGTCTCACTTTCAGCAAATTAACTTCTTGAATAAGCATCCAGGATAAGTTAGTTGCAAATTGCACTTCTAAGTAACTAGTTACTTTACAATAAAACTTGAAAGAGGAGCAAAAATGGGAGAAGGCTGAAGAATTCAAAAAAAAAAAAGAAAAACTTGTGAGATTTCTGTTAGGAAATCCTTTCCTGTTAGGGAAGGATATGCTATTTTTTTGTTTCAGTGATGTTCTCAGATATATATTCAATCAGCAAAAATATGTTGAGAAGGATTAAGCTGATCTAAAACTGGTTTTCTACAGTTAGGCATAAACCACCGTGACTCAGCTGCTACCCAGCTTAACTAGCTGGGTCCCTATTGTGGGGATCCAACTACGTCCAGGAGCATATGTACGGCCTTGGAAAATAATCCAGGTATTTTTAAGTAGTTTTGAAAACAAAAAGTTTACATAATATTGGTAGAAAATTACTTTATAGGCCAGATCAAAATCAGTTTGCGTGTCCATTCTACTCAAGGTGGTATGGGTTTTAAATAGTGAATACATTTAAGAGGGTGCCACACCGTCCTTTTTCAGATAAACCGAGACTACGAAGCACTGGGCCACGAGGTCTCCCCTGAGCCCTTCTTAAAGTCTCCTCGCCTCCGCTGAAACCCTCAGGAATTCAGGGAGGAAATAACTGCCCTTAACATATACCAGATGCCTGGCCATAAGGCTTTGGAACTGAGCCTACTAATCTTTGCCTCTCTCGTGGCATAAGCTCCATTCATCACTGGGTAGCTGGAACCAAAATGCATCAGGGAGGACCCATTACCAAAGTCCTGCGGGAACTCCTGCCCCGCCAGACATGCTGCTTCATAAGACAGCCAAAGTCAAGTACTATCACTTGAGTGGAAAAGGATCTTAGCATGTATTTTATGGACTTTCTGTGAGGAGGATCTGTTGAAGTAGCTTGATTTCATTTTCTTTTATGAGTAATTTAGAACTTGAGCTCTCAATGCCCAAACTCCACACTGTGAACTCTGACTTCTCTGGTCATTATCAGTAACCATGTGAAGAATATTATTGACACATGACTCAATCAAATTCAAATTTTATACCAAAAATTTCCCATTAAAGCTATTTATGCTAGTACAACAAATTTAGAAACATCTCTAGGTAAAACAGAGGCCATAATGATAATACTAGACTACTTTTTATGCCTTAACTGCAATCACATTAGTTTTTCTTTCCCTTTATAAATACTTCTATTACTTTTTCTTTTTGTCCCTAAAGTTAGTGATCTGAGTTTATATAATGATTATAATTATTATCTCATTTTGCTGTAATTATTCTCTGAAATTTACTATTTTAAAATACATAAGAAATGTGAAGTTTTAATACCAGAGGGTTTTAAAGGTGTATTTTCAACATGATTATTATTATGTTACAGTGTTTCTACCAAACTCTGTGTCCTGTACCCAGAACAAAGAGATACACTTTGAAGGAATCAACTGGCCGAAGTACAACAATATTCCTAAAGTAAAATCCACCCTCACAGAGTGTAATGTTTTGTTACATCATGCCAGTCACCTTCTGGGGGAGTCAGGAAATGACTGCTTAACCTTTTCATGAGTTAATTTGCCCTCAGATTTTGTTACCAGATACTGCACAGGGACTAGACTTTTCCTAAACTAACACTCTCTGTTTCTCAGGCATTATTCTTCTCATCTGTAAAATCTAGTCTTGCCTAGACCAATGGTCTGTGCTTTCGGATTCAACTGATTGGTGATTGGATGGTACAGTCCCCAGATGGGACACAGAAAGGAGGGGAAATGTAAATAGCTTTTTTTATTTTTTGACCTCATACTGACAGTTCTAGAAAAAGGTTTTATAGAGACATAGATAAAACTTAACCCAGTATGGCAATTATATATGGATTTTAGATATCCCTTCCATGGGTAATTTGAATGGCAGAGAATTACATATCTATGCACTAAGAAGTAAAGTAAGGGCAGCTGAAATGTGTCATCAGAACTACTTAGCTCTTAAATCACCCTGCATACTTCCCATAAGAACAGAACAATTCAAAACCACCACTACAAAGCTCCAATGCACTGACTTACAAAATGAACCTAACTCATGAAATATCATCATATTATGACTTCCACCAAAACAGATAGGTAAGTTCTACCAGATAGTTGACCAATTTCCTTAGCATACCTAAATGTCACTGGAGTGTTCCCTGGGTCCAGAATTTCTGTAACTTGTGAACAAGTAACACCCGTTACCTGCTCAGTATCTACACAACCTGTCCAGGGCTTAAACAAAATCAGTGAATGCACTGACCTTTTCGGTTTCCCTAACTTCCCAAGGTACAGTGCCATTTCTGTGATAATTCTATCTCCCAGTCTGGCGAGGGTTTCACTTGGCCACTGAGACCATGCTGTTGAGAGAGTCAAATGCGAAAACAGATCTATCCTGGCTGAGCTGACGCACAAAGCTTAATGGTTAAGTCCACTCCCAGGACAGACTGGAAAATTGACCTGCAACGTTTGTTTTCTAATGGGACAATTTCTTATTATTCTTTCCCCAACTGCATCACCAAGGAAAAGTGTCAAGAATATAAAAATACGGGTTTGGGTAGTCGCTTGAAGCTTTATAATTTTGATTTACGCACTGTTTGGCTTCTTTTTTACTTATAAGAGGCTGACTCTCTGCCCGTTCGCGTAGCTGGATGACATGGCTGCTTTATATTTGTGGGCCCCCTTTTTAGTGATTAGAACAAGAATAACCAAGATACTCATTTTCCATTCTCCAACCACCTGCATCCCATCAGGAACCCCACCGCCTGCTGTACTTACTTTTATCCTCATCGTACGACCCTCCAGAACTATTGCTGTATCTTGACTCCAGACGCGTGTGGGCTCTGATGACGTTACTAAACCTTCAAATACAAGAGCAGCCATCATGAACTAGTGACACGTGCTACACACAAACACACACTTGCTGCTACACGTAAACACATGCTACTCTTCAGTGACGGTTTTCGGCAGTGAGCTCTGATGATGCTTCTCCTAAAAGTGCACTGTCAACAGTGTACACAAAACCCTCCTTTTGTCCTCCAGAGGGCTGGTGGTCACTTTTGCTCATGAGCACAAGTTCAACCTTGACAAGATAAACATTTCAAGGCTCCTCTTTGAATTAAACTAAAAAATTAGAACATTTGTTTGGGAAAGAAATGGGCAGGACCCTGAATAATACGAACCCTTTGTTCACATGGTAGCCTGGCGCGTGGTAGGTGGTCAAGAAATAATGGCTGAACGACTGAGTAAGTGAAAGGAGACAGAACTGGAAATCCACAAAAAAAGTTTCACAACAAAGTTTGGACCTTCCCAGCTTTAAAGTTTTCTTTAAATTGATCAGAGGGTTTTTAGAAAAAGCGCTAGTTGAAGTGTTACGAAGTGTAACATAACCAGAGACTGGTCTCTTCTGTGGCTTAAGAAACAGCAACTAAAAAAGGTTACAAGTAAACCTTCACACATATTATCTCATTTAACCTCAGTCACTCATCTTTGAGATAAGTATTATTTACTTTCCAAATGAGGATGAGTGAGGCCAAGCACCTTGTTCAGTGCCAGCCAGAGGAAGGCGGCGGTCCGGGCAGCTTTGACGGCCGTGCTGCCTCCGAGAAGGGGCACACGTGACCTCAGGCTGAGCCCCACTCACTAGCTCTGTCACCCTTTACCTCCTTGGGGACCCTGTTTCCATATCTGCCAAAAAGGAATAATAATAACACCTCACTATTACTTGTGGGAATCAAAAGAAATGATGCGAGAATGTTTCCAAAACTTCAAGACACCATGCAATGACAAGGTGTTAATTACTATTCTTCTACTTTGGATTTCTAGAATGCCTTTTCTCTTAATAGTATTCTTATGATCCAAAGACCTATCAGGTCAGGCATGGGAGTGGCTGAAGGGAAGTGTGGGTGAAATAGTATGCCTATATTTATTTCACATAAAATAATACAAAGCAGGTTTTATCTATATTACCGACTGAGTGCTCTGCCCTAAACGACAGCAGATCAACGCTCTACTTCCCTCTGGAACACTGGAAGATACAGGGCTATAGCTGTCCTCACCAATGTGTGGAGAAGGAGTGATGTTTCATGAAGAAGTGCTGGGTTTGCTGTTAAGATGCTACCTTGTCCCAGGTGTACGACCTCAGACCCTGCAACAGTGGTTTCGACTTGCTGAAAACAGAAATGTATTGACTGTGATGACGACGAAGCCTTTGGTTTCATTCAGTTTGTAGATATCTGTGGCAGCCTTTCTGTGTGTGGTTCTGACAAGCCATCTTTCCCCCAGTAACTGTGTATTTCAGACATTCTTCATTCTCATGTCTTTTGGGCTATTACTTTGCGAACCCATAAAACAGAACATGGAGGCCACCTGCTTCGTTTCACACAAATCAGGCCACGTAATCGTCTCAGTCAGACTGGTACTTATGCAACTGGAAAAGTGACAAACCTATTCATTACCTTCTGGAGAAGTTCTTCAATCGTATTTATGCTGATAAATGCAAAGATATCTACAGCATACGCAGAGCCCAGGCATCATCCAACAAGGGACAAAAACAGGATGATGAAAAAAAAATCACCCAGGAGATTTCCACAGAGAGCTTCTCAGCCCTCCTAGCTGCTCAAGAATTGTGAGTGATACACGTCAAATTTATAATCATGCTCAGAAAGGCCAGGCAGGGGAGAATTGCAGAACAGATGGCAATTCTTTTCTTTCTCTTTTGAGACAGAGCCCAAGGAGTGCTGAGTCGAGTTCATGAGGCCAAGATGAAGGGGAGGAGCGAGCCCCTTCCAGACTGTTCTCATTCTGGAGAAGATGGAAACCAAGTGCAGTGAAGTACACACTTGGCAAAGACAAAGTAAAAACCAATTCCCAAGAGTAAAATCTGTAACTTCCCTTTGCTTTCCTGGGTTGAAGAAGACAATTTGGGTTCTAGGTCCCAGAGGAATTTCAAGAAGTAGACTGAATAGTCTTTTGATATAAAGGTACCTGTCTCAGAAATGTACCATAAAAACAGCTCTGCTAAGAGAAAAATTAGAAAAGGACTAAGTGTTTTCCCAAGTTTCCTCTTGCTGATTTTGCTCAAATCAATACTCAGGGAACTTTCTGCGGATTACTAATCGCTACCCCTGTATCAACACAAATCACCAGAAACTTATAGCTGAAGTCTATTGCTATTAGTTCCCTATGAAAAATCCTTTCATGGAACTACAGATATATAAAGTAAGATTTTATTAAGGGTTGATGTGTTAAAAATGCTTAATGGGGTTTGTTTTTGCATATTTTACAAACTGATATTTTAATTAAAAATATGTGTTCACTTTAGTTTTTAATTAAAAAAAGCTACATGATAAATACTTCCTAGAGCTTAGGGATACTTCTTTTTAGCAGCTTCAGACGAATCATTTTTGTTTTTTGTTGCACTGGAAGTTACAAAACTTGCCATCTTTTCCTCTGTTCACTTTGGCTATGGAGGAACTCAAGGTTGGGTTAATACTGCCTTTTAGCAGTTTTCCTCAGTCAGGACTTTTGACACAACTACTGTCCTTCTAGCTTGACTCTTCTTCTCTCACCCTGGTTTTAATGGTTCTTTTACTATAAGCTATCTGAATGTTTTGTCAGTAGGTATGGTAATATGAAATATTTCTGAACTATATTCAAGAACCATTAATCTAGTTGCAAAGAAGACGACATCAGGGCTGCTGCTTTGTGTGGCTGCACGGCGCCCCCTGGAGCCCAATGATGCATTCTGGTGACTAGTACCCCCAGGAGCTGTCTCACACAGCAGCCAGGCCAGTATTTCTGCCCAAGATTATCTCTGTAGCCTCTTCACCTAGAAGGATTGTAAGGAGCCCAGTAAATAACTGTGTCCTGTCATGGAGTTAGCGAGAGAAAGGGAGAAAAGGGGGCTGGATGGTGTTTGGACGGCTTATTCACTCCTGGGTTGTGCTGTTTCTCCAATTTCCATTCACATATTAAATAACCAGTTAAAAAAACGATTGCTCTGGGAAGCACAGCAGGCTAGTCATTGTGAATAGGACTGTGATAAGAGCTCCCTAATCTCTGTTTCCTAAGAATTAAAATCTCGTGGTTGAGACACAAGCATGTATACAAGTAGCCCTTCATCCACATGACAGGGTCCAAAAGGGAGGAAGGTGATAAGGAGACTGCAGGTAAGAAAGGTATTTTAGGCTGAGGGCACAGTCTACTTTCAAAGGAAAGATAGAATATATACAAAAACAGTGTAGGTAGAATATAGGGTCAACAGCCCAGTAGTACCCTTTGGGGCAGAATATTCATATAGCTACCACCATATATATGTAAATATGATCAGTTAATCTATCTGCAGGTAGATAAATATAGTCCATGTGAAAGAATAAGATGGGTATGAATATGTAAAAATGTGGGTACATAACTGCTTCAAGCCTTCCAATGGCCAACAGAGATGCAGTGACGGAAGAAGGCAAGAGATAAACAAGTGAGCCTCTTACTGATTTTTTTCTGGTCTCGATGCTACAGCGATAGCTGGCTTCTTCATTTTAAAGGCCACCACTGAAACTTTAGGCAGGACACTCAGAACCCTGGTCCTACAGCGGCCTTCCTAATGAGATGTTAATATATAGAAATGTATCACCTTTCTACCTTTAGTATGATTAAAATGAAAAATTTAGACTACACATAAATGATAAAGAATATGAACACTTTCCCAGAAAGCAGAAATATCTTTAGAGAAGCATGTGACTTTTTTTCAAACTAGGACTTCTTGAAAGAAAGTGCTAGCAAATATAGATTAAAAAATAACACCTTAATTAATAATCTTGTACTGTCACTGATGTATGGAATATGAAGAACTTTATCCATTTTTGAGAAAGGAAGGCTTTCATTAGAGAACAAAGGAAAAGGCCTATAATTCATGATCTACTGAGTTAGAGCTTCTGATCTGAAGGCAAGTGCATATAGGTGAGCATCTGCCTGAAGGCAGCACAGACAGCCAGGGATGAACATGGTGAGGAATTTGATAAATGCCTGAATTAGAGAATGAACTTCCAGAACTCCAGCCCTGTGTCAGATAATCTTCCATCTGTAGCCCGAGATGTATCACTGTGCACAGGATGAAATCCTGAGGTGGCTACAAAGCGTCCAGGGACATTTCAGGCTAAATAAATTATTTTCATTATTTGACCCACTAATTTTTCTCCAGTATGAATCTGTGAGTACCTCATCCTTGTTACTAATTTCTTAAATGAAAGGGCTCCCCGTTACTTTTCACTAGAAAGTACTCAGCCTGAAGAGTTTTCAACATCATGAGTAACATCTTCATTTTTTTATTATTATTGTTAACGGAGGGACTGAGGATTGAACCCAGGACCTCGTGCATGCTGAGCATGCACTCTACCACTGAGCCATACCCTCCCCCACTCCTAATTTTTATTTTTAAATATGAGTCCTGTTTATCTCTTTTGGTTTGTCTCTCTGCTCTTCACGATCAACCACAGAAAACAGTGATCCAGATTTTGCTTACTTACGAGTGGTTCCTAAGCAACGTGAAGGCAGAGACAAGAGAAATGTTATCATTAAAGAGTTAATGGGAAGGGGACTGAAACTTCTTTTAGCAGGAGATGACCGTGCCCTTGGTTAGCCAAGACGTGACAGAATAAAGGGAAAATAAGCATGATGCTGTTTCACAGAACTCACCTCAAGACAACTACTGTATCTCTAAGAAATCATTCAAGAACCAGATTTGACAGTTTCACATGGAAATTCCCTTCAACTCCAGATGGTCTGTGTCCACCAGCGGAAGAACTTTGCAGTTTTTATTAAGCCCTGGGGTAAGTGGGCTTCAGCCACCAGAACCACACCCCTCTTATTACTTCTCTCCTCTGGCTTTGCTCAGGGAGAAATCGTTATTTTTAAGGACAAACAGCAGAGTCTAAAAGTCAACCTGTGTTTCTTAAAAACCAAGAAGGATTTGTGCACGTCTGTGTCTGTGTGAAATTTATGAAGCCCCCCAAATGTTACTAATGTTTGGTATAGACTACTGCCGAGGGTTAAACTGGACATGAAGCCAAATTTGTGCACCGACCTGTCATCAGATTCTTTCAGTATCTTGTTCTCCTCGGCGTCTGGGAAACTGTCCTGGCCGGCAACCACCGTGTTGCTGCTGGAGGTGGTTCCTGCACATGGGATTAAGGAAAAACACATAGGAAAAAAATGCATGTGAAGGGGTCAAGCTCAAGTCTCAAGTAATTCCAGGAAAGGATTTCCTGTAAAATCTCATGTTTGAAAGATTCCTCACATCTTCTGCACAATCTCAGACATTCTAAACAACCTTCCAAGCCCCTGAAACAGAGAATCCCAGACATCTGTTAAGGTCAAACCAAATTCCTTAAGTTACTTAGAAAGTGAGGCTACAACATTCTTGAAACCCTTTCTTCCCAGCTACTTAGGTAACGACCTTATTTGTAGTGGCCAGCCCTGCTGTTGGCTGCGTTAGCATCTCTGGGTCCAGGAGTTATTAAACTAATGTTAGCGAAGCAGTTCCAAGTACCTAGGGCCCCTGATCCCTGGGCCAGGAACACGGCTCTGCAGGAGGGTGTAGGGCACACAGGGCATAAGAGACCAGGGAGGAGAGAGGTCTGAAGGCAGTCATGGTGCTAGGGAAATCGAAGGGAGGACGGCTTTCAGGAACTTGGCGAGGGAGGTATGTATTTCATAAAATGATGCTGAGAGGCCCATTTGCTGAAAGCAGTGATACTGGTGGGGGGCATTTTAGTCAACCCTGGCAGAATGTAAGCCACAGGAATACCACAGATATGAGAAGGAGGGTCCAGAAATGAGACTTCTAAGTGACTGCAGTGTCCTCCCGAAGCTCAGCCTAAACAAAAAGCTCCGTGGCCTATGAGTCCTGGGCTCTCGACTGCCAGTTATCCTGACAAAAATCATTTCATCCACTGGACGGTGTGCTGAGAGTCTCCGCCACCCCTGAGCCACTTCTTCAATGAACGGACATGTAGGAATAAGAAAGAGTAACAACCACATCCTCATATCCTTTCACTGCCCTACGTAAAGGGAAGCCCAGGCGCCAGGACAAGGTGTCCACCCAGCGCCCTCCCCTACCGGAGGCGGCGGCGGAGGCCTTGCTGCTGGCAGCGAACCGGTAGAAAGGCGGGTTGTCACAGTGCTGGACGATGGGGTTCACCGGCTCCGTCTGCTGTAACTCAAACAGAAGCTCTTCCATGGTCTGAATGGTGTTATTACGGCACAAGTAGATGGCCACCTTTTTAATCTGAGACAAGAAACAGAACACAAGGGATGCTTTCCAGGGCATGTCCATGAGAACGCCGGGCTGACGACAGCAGAGAGGATAACCCATTCATTTTGATGAATGTGTCACCTCCTGGGAGCTAGCCACCCCATAGCTCATCTTCCTTCTCTCCTAGGATGAGCCAGGGGTCTGGATTAAAGTTGCCCTCTTGTCACACGCACATCTGATTGGAGTGTGTTGTTAAAGGCCTTACCTTCCCTAAAGGCTAAGTTTTCAGAAGTTACCTTTGGGGTAACTTTTGGGGTAAAGACGACTTCTATCTCAGCTAAAACCCTGCCACCTAAGGTCTTATCTTGAAAAAGTATTTTATTTATGCAAACCATAGGGGAAAACTGCCAGCGGTTTTTTTTTTTTTTCCACAAAAGGAAGCCAGTCCCTGCTGGTCTCTTCTTCCCTAGAAGCAAACGAGTTTTAGCTGCTTGCATGGTTTTAAATTTTAAAAATAACTCTGGATTAAAGCTCTGCATTACTGTCGCCCTCACAGTCAAACCTGAGGCACAGAAGCTGTGCTATGAGGCTTATGTGGCTCAAAATAGCAGGCAGGCATAGAATCGCTCAGAAGGACAACCAGCACACATACGCCACCTGAGTTAGGGTTGTAAAACTGCAATCATTTTATGGATCACGCCACCTTGAAATACAAACAGTAATCGCTTCTTGGCCTTTTGGCTAAGATCAAGTGAAATACAAACAGTAAGTAGCGGGCATCTCAGAAGGACTTCTCTCTGCTTATTTCTCTCTTCCACTGCCTACCTTTGAAGAGAAAAACTTGGATGTTCTGCATTTTTATTGTTTTAAGAGCATGAAGATACAAACAGGAAACATTTTTATTAGTAATAATAGAATGTTTCACCTAGTTTCTCTTACGTAATGGGTCTAATAATTTCGGTGATTATTAGAAGACTGTCCACCCTTTCATTCATGGGTGTCTATGTCCAAAGGCTTGGAAAGGGGATGACAGAAGGGTCACCAGGACACCGTAGCCTGCGTCTCACAGGGGCTGAAGGGAACTTTAATATAACACCTGGGACGCTCACAGAAGATTAGTGTGACTGATGAAATGTGACACGTCTATTCCACTTGGAGCAAAGAGCACAGTCTGATTTACAAATTGCTGACAGAGCCACGGACAGAGTAATGACTCGGGAAAGTCGAGGGGGCACTCACGTAGGGCAGGAGAAGTGTGTCACTGCTAACCCCGCACAGGCTGATCAGGAACTGCAGGGTGACCCGCAGGTTGTTGCTCCATTTTTCGTTGTTGGCTAACGCATTCCAGGCATTTTCCATTTCCGGTCCTGGAACCTCATCTCCATACTGCAACAAACACAATAAAAACCCACCGGGAGGCACATGGGGAAAATGTCAGGACGCAAAGTGTCCAATGAAAAGTCATTTTAAGGGTCACAGTCATCTCAAAATCCTAAGAAGGGGGAAACGTGGCCATTCATCAGAAAGAGGCCATTTTTAAAAGCGATTTATAATGCACAAATCACATGCACGATAGTTACTCACATGGTTTTTAAATGTTAGGCTTATTATTAAAATTACGGTAAAATGCACACAACATGAAGTTTCCCATCTTAACCATTTCTGAGTGCACAGCTCAGTGGCATGAAGCTGTCTCACACTGTTGTGCAGCCTTCACCCCCTTTTCTTCCACGGCCTAGTCCTGTGGCTTTTAACGACAGGTGCCGGGTTTGCAGCCCGGGGTGTGATGAACTCCAGCTCTCCTCGGAGGCGGGAGCCACGTCACTGGGGTGCGAGTCCTCTGAGTTTACCTTGGCCGTCATGTACATGAGGTTATTCAGCACCAGCGACGTCGCTTCCGGGGAGCCCCAGCCGCTGCCTTTCAGCCCATGGGAAGCCGTGCCGTCTCCTTCCCGGTCCTTGACGTCGTCCTCGGGGCTGCTGGGGCTCGACCCCGGGAGGAGGAGCCTGCTGTCCACCAGCTCGATGTTGTGCAGCCAGGGCAGCAGGTAGGTGAGCATGATCTGACGCCCATTCGGGTGCGTCGTGGGGAAGCGCTGGCTCACCTCTGAAGGGAAGAGCAGTGACAGAGAGCCACGTCATCCCACCAAAGTAAACCACAGCAGGAAACAGCAACTGGCAGGTCCAACAGGGCCCTCAGCTCACAAAGCGTCTCCACGGACAGCAGCTCCCCAAGGCCACACAGTCTTAAACCCGAGGCTTGTCCTCCAGCCCCCTGGGAGCACGGCAGGGAACGCACAGGCTTGGGAAACGTGCAGTGGGAGGGAAGACCCCGAGCTCACATCTGGACTACGTCAGAGTGGACAAAACAGGGGACGTGGGCTCAGAGGGACAGGCGACCAGATCCCAGTTCCTCCACATGCTAGCTGCATGAGACGCTGGGTTAGTTATTTAACCTCTCTGTTCCTCCATTTCCTCATCTGTAAAATGGGGCCAATAGGGACCCGCACTGGGCTATTGTGAGGATTAAAAGATACAATCGTAATGTGTGTAATACACTCGGCACAGTGCCTGTCATCCAGAAGGCTCTTAATACACAGCAGGCAGGACTATTATCACCATGACTGTTATCTTTCCACTAGACCCATCTTTCACAAAGTGCCCTGCTTGAACTACTGGCTGTTACAAAGTGGGATGTGAGCCTCCAGGAAGAACAAGCCCAGTGCGTGGACTCACGTTCCTGTGTCTGCTTGAAAACTGCCAACTACGTGGAAGGTGTGTGTTCCATGCTGTGCTTCATTTTATGAAATAAATGAATCAAAAGGGTAAAACTCTATGTCTAGCCCAGTCATTTCACCACTGCCTCCAATGACAGCATTTTTGCATTGTTTCACCACCAGCAGCACTGAATTTTATGATCTGAATACGCTTTCTATAGAATTAAAAGCACAACTTTATGTATATACTGCAAACTCAGAAATCATCTCCTATTGCTGATATTTACAGAAGAAATTGTCCTGTCCTGAGGGAGATCAGAAGGCTTGGTCTGCTGCACTTGCTGTTACCCAGCGTGGCCTGCGATCCCATTTAGAGAGCTCGTGGCTGTTCTACAAGAGACAATGCAGATGCCAGGAATTCCACCCAGATAACCCGCTGGGTCCCTCAAACAGGAGCCTTCACTGATGTGGCCTTTCTCCCAAAAGCACAATTACAATTATCTTATCTTGAAGAGTAAGAATATACTTAATAATGCTGTGCCACAATAGTCGGATGCATTATGCTTCACATGGGTCAAAATTTCAAAATTTACTTAATTTCTAAACTTCATGGATGTCACAACAGACATTGCGGACTTTTATGATACATCTTGAGATCCTTATAAAATCAGAATGTTCATTTATTCCAACATACTGGGCCTCCTCCAGGTGCAAGGAGCTGTGCGAGGCATTATGGAGACAGCACAGGCTAAAGAGGTGGTCCTCCCCTGAGGAGGCAGCTCTGAGACTAGTGATGTGGACAGATAACTCTGGGGCAAGGTAGAAAGTGACCAATGGCACAAGAGAGGTACAGAGTGCTCTGGGGGTTCAGTGGAGGAAAACGACTTCTCGTTATAAAGCTTCAGGGCATTTTTATGGCCAAAGAACCATTTAAACTCTGCTAGAAAGGACTGGGACTCTGGAGAGAGAGAAACCTTTCCAATCAGAGGGACAACCACTTTAAGAATGCCTGTCATCCTTTAATCACGGTGTCAAAGTCTACAGGCTTTTTGTAGCAATAATCACCTTCTATCAGATTACTTATTTATATAAAATAAGTTTATACTTATAAAATTTATAAGTAATTTGTGATTTTTATTGCAATCATCTATTTAGGATGATTTATGATGTTTATTATGTCTTGTCTGTCAGACAAAGTCCAAGGGGGTGAGGTACGCCTGTCTGTCCAAACATTTAGATCAGGGCCTAAATTGTAGGGGTGTTTTAAAGGGAAAAGAGACAAAAAAAAAAATGCCCTGACATGCGAATGACCCCCATTCACCTCTCCAGAAGCAAATCAAATAAAATGCCAGTGGGATGCAATGTACCTTTTCTGGCTGTTTGAGAGAGGTCGACCTAAACAATCCGCCTGGCTACCTACAAGGAATTAAGTCATCTGAAATTACAGGCAATGAAAGTCTCACCACAGGGTTTTTTTTTTAAGTAGTAAAGGCAGTAAAAACAAGAGCTAGGGATCTGTTATAATAGCCTCTTTATTTTTCCACATTATTTAAAAGTTACTCCTCATAAGTCAAAATAGCCATAAGGCCAATTCTGGACAAAAACTCAGGCTGAACTTGCTTGAACTCATTACATGAGCTTCTTTTCTTGTTAAATTTGCTGGATGGTTTATCGCCCCTCTTCCTCCCCAACGGTCGGTCTCTCCCCCTTCACTAGCACCCTCCTCTCAGCTAATAAACAAGCTCGACTCTCGCTCCTCCTCCGATTCTGCGTCCTAGTGTGGCTCCATCCTCTTTTTACTTCTTTCTCAGCCAAGCCCCTGAGATCTGGCTTCTGCTGCTACTTCTCCATGGAAACCATCGACTGCTACTAATGAATTGTGAAATCCGGATGGTAATTTTTAGACCTTATCTTCGCGGATCTCTCTACATATTCAAGGCTGTGGACTGCTCACTCTCTCCCCTGAAATCCTGTTTTCCCCAGGTTTCCATAAAACACACCTTCCAGGTATTTTCCTTCCGTGAACACGCCTCCTTGCCTCTGCTCCCTCGTCCTTCCTTGGCCTGCTCCTCACAAGCTGGGTATCCCGGTTTGTCTTTTCACTCTATACTCTCTCCATCTATGACCTCATCTGCTCCCGTGGTTCTAACCCCCTGTGGTCATCCATGAGTCGCTAGTACTGGCCTTCCCTTGACCCTGGTCTGTCTACACAGAAGGATGTCCGACAGGTGCCCACACTCCAAGCCGATACCCCAAACTGAGCTCGTGATCTCCGCCTCGCCTGACCCTCCTCTTCCCTCTGCATGGGCTCTCTGGGTGCGGTCACCTCCACCCGCCCACCAGATGCCACACCAGGCACTCCCTCCTGCGCACCCGGCCAGCAACTCTTGACCCTGGTCTCTCCCCTCCGCTCTCACTGGGCTGTCTGAGTCTGACCCTCATTGTTTCCTCCTTGCACTATTTCTCCTCAACTGGTCCCCTCTCTCTGGATTGGGTGTTCCCTAATCCACCCTCCAGACTACAGCCAGTATTTCCAAAACTCACTCTGATTTCATCCTCCTCTCTTCTTGTATGAAACTGATCAGTGGCTGTCAAAACCCAAGCCGCTTGCTTGGATGCCCTCCCTGTCCACAGGGTTCTCAGGGTTTCAAGAAGCACATTGAGTTCAGTGCCTGCAAACTCCTTAAGGTACAAAACAGGGCCTTCAGAGATGGACTGCTGCCTCTCTGTCTATGACCCTTCCCCCTTCCCTGCATGTGATGTTAGCCCAGTTGACTACTATATAATCTCTCGCATGCATCAAGCTATTATATACCTCTCAGCCAATGCATATGCCATTTCCTTGGCCTGTGACACCTGTCTACTTGCCAACCACCACGTCAACTACCTGTCTGCTTTGCAAACTTCTCTTCTTTCGAACTGCAGCTCTGACACCAACTTCTCTGGGAAGTCTTTCCCGATGTTCCTGGCCCCAAAACTGATTACTCCTCAATCTTCCACCTCATACAGAGAATATGCTTTTTTAAAATTGCACTTGACTGGAGCATTATGCTGTACACCAGAAACTGACAAAACATTGTAAATTGACTATACTTCAATAAAAAATATACATATATACAAAAAAGGTAAAATCGCATTTGCTGCACTGTATCATAATCATAAGCCTGCACATCTTTCTTTATTACTAGACTGTGAACCTTTAATGGTAGACTGTTTTATTCCGCTTGGTATTCCTGGGACCCAAGCACAGTGCCTGGCACACTGGTGGCACTCAAAATCTTGGCTGGAGTAAATAAAAATAAATTTTAGTTTTCCAAGAAGAAAGGTTTTCTAAAGAAAATTCCAAGAAAAAGGTTTTTCTTGAGTCCTTCCACTATTTCAGACACAATGCAAGGATGTGACTAACTCCGTCTCAGATAATAGGTTTTCACAGTAGAAGCAGATTTTAAATTGGATCTTAAGGAAGGCTGGAAGCTAAGGAGATGGGAGAAGGGCTATTTCCAGCAGAGGAAGCAGCAGGTACAGAAGCAAGGATTTATAAAAGGGCCTGAAATGTTGGTAAGGGATGAAGTGTCTTTGGAGTAGAGGGTTCTTAGATAAAAGGTGGAAAAGGAGATTTTTTTTAAACAAGTGAAGAAGTTTCAATTTTATGGCACTAGCTTTGGAGGAAGACATCTGCATTTAATTCCGACTTGCTTGCTTCCTAGCCATACAGTCTTGAGCAAATTACTTATTCCTGAGTCTTAATTTCTCATCTGTAAAATAGACATGAGAATCACAGTGCTAACTGCACGCCAGGACTGGGCCAATTGCTTGATCCGTATTAGCTTATATTAATCTTCACACTCTGTAAGGTGGTTACTATTGTAGATAAGGAAACGGAATTTAGAGGTCCTGTGACTTGCCTGAGGTCAAACAGCAAGGCCGTGTGAACGGCAGGCCAGGGATGAACCCAGGCTTCTTAACCCCAGAGCCTCATTTCTAACCACTACTCATGGGGCTGTGGAGTTTAAAGGATAAATGAAATGTATGGAAAGTGCCTAGCACAGGCACTCCGTAGACAGGAGCTATTACTATCAGCAATTCTTTTTAGGACAACTGGGCAGACAAGTTTGAGTTGAAAAGGGCTGTGCATATTTGGTTTTGCGTAGCGGATGGACCGCTGTGCGGAGGGGGCAGGCAGGCGATGTCAGAGGCAGGGGTGGGGTGGGGGGACTGATGAGGATTTGGACTAAGGTATTGGTGATGCGGACGGAAAAGAAGGATGACTTAAGAGACCAAAGTCAATCTCTCAGCAAGGTGCTAGCTACATGGGCCTAGGCAAGCAGTTAATCAACACGTGTATTTCTTTAAAAGAGGATTTTCCAAAACATTATTCACAAGGGTTACTTGTAAAGATGTGCCCCCAATCAAACGCTCAACAACTTAGATACACGGCAACATTTAAGCTACAAAACACCATCATCATTACCACCAAAAAGCAACTCACAGCCATTGTGTGTATTAGAAGTTACACTACCCACAGTTCATCTCTTCGGGAAATTTTACATACGTAATGTGTGTAGAGTATTATGATTCATCTAAGCATCTTCACATTTGTTCTGTGTTTATTTATACTCACACTGACTTAGATAAACACACTGTTTTATATTTACAGATATGTAACTGAACTTAGCCCAAAGCAACTCTGAGCTACAAATTTAGCATCAATAATTGTGGCTCAAAATTACACTAGAATTTAAGAAGGAAGGATTCTCAGAGCAGAAACGATCACACATGGCCTGAATGACAATGGGGCGGTACCTGAGAAGAGTGGGAGAGTGAGCTCGGGGTACATCCTGGCCAGCTCGCACGACAAGAGCGCTAGGGACACGCTGTAGAGGGGAGGCAGCGGGCCGTGCGTTCCATAGAGAATACTGCCCGGTCTCTGTTCAGCCACTTTCTTCGAGTATACAAAAAGCTTTGCTTCAAGGATCTACAAAGAGGCGGGAAAGTCAGAAACAGTGTGAAAAAACACTGGCTGTCTGTCTCAGGAGTATTCATATTTAATAAAGTTTTTAATAAAACGAATGAATGCATATTTTAATTTATTAAAGGTAAAGCAGCCGTTACTTCCTATGTTTACAGAAGATCATGTAACTATGTTTTGACTCTTCATGCTGATCAGTGATGTGCAGAAATAAACAAACAGCCATCCAGTGACCAACTACCATTGCTACTCTCTGTGCCCAAGGGTGGCAGTTTCTGTACAGTCAACGATACGTGCCTGCATGAGCTGCATGGAGATTTCATAAATCTCTCTGTTGGTGTCAGAGGCCTTGAATAGGACAAGGTTCAGCAATGTCACTATGTCGAAGGGGTAGTTCCTTAAAAAAACAACAAACAGCATAGTTTATGACACAGCCTGGCTAGTTACCCTGATAAATTATTACCTCTCCAAATTCTAGCTGGCACCCTGGCCTCGGTCACACTTGCTAGTGACAGTCCCATGCCCATTTGGTCATTTCCCCCTCATTCTTTTGTTGTTTATTAGTAGGTGAAAGGTAGTAAGTCTATTTTTGGTTAAAACTGAATACTGCCATACCAGGATAAATGAATACAAAAAAAATCTGTCTATTGCAAATGAAAACCAAATACAAATATGTCTAAATTTCTCAGTAACTCACTGACAATATTTTCATTTAATCCACCTAAATTTATTAGGCACCAAAATATATCAGAAGTAACTGCAAAGTGTCATTATATTAAGTTAGTCAGGCTGGTCTCCTCCCGTAAGGAAGGCTTATAGTTTAGCAAGGGAGACGAACTCCACAGTCTCGTCACAGTGAGTCTTGGTGGGATTACCCCCCGCACGACACAGAACCCGACAGGCAGCCCCTGCATCAGACGCGGGGTTAGGGGAGGCCTTTCCAAGGGGGAAACAAGGAAACTGAGCCTTGAAGCACCAGAGACATGGTGATTGTTAGCAGGGCCACAGAAAGGGTAGCACGGGGAACGCTCTAGGCAGAGAGAAGGCCAGCATTTTGAAAGATTATGACAGTGAAAATGCAAAGCACCTCCTGCAAAAGGAAAGACCTCTGTGTAGCAGACGGAGGGAAAGAAATAAGCAGAGGAACAGGAGGAGAAGGGGCGAGGGTGGTGGGTGGGTTCAGAAGATGATCTGCCCATGGACTTCATCCTAAAAATCATGAAGCCCCTACGGGATCTGTAGCAGGGCGGTGGGACAATGATAGCTTTTGAAGAGTCACTCTGATTGCCTGGTGGAGGATGGACTGTACAGGGGTCAATGCTGGAAGCCTTTACAATAATCCAGAGGGGAACTGACAAGGGCCGGAATCAGGACAGGGATGGTAGAGATGGAAAGGAGGGGACAGATCTGAAAAACACGAGGGAGGCAGAATCAGCAGGACTGGTAACTGGATGTGCGGGGAGGGAGCCAGGGGAGGAGGAACACGAGGAATAGGTTCTGTGGGGATCAGTGGGGTGAGCAAACGCAATGTGGCCGTTACGCCCTCATCTTCTCTCTAGCTGTGTAATACTGCTTGAAGATGACGTCTTTCTCACTGTATGTACTTTCTTAGTCTACAGTGGGAACGAGGTCTCAAAGAGAAAACTCCTGGTGAGGTAAACAATTAGCGAATGGGCCACAAGCAGAAGCGAGTGACTGATACTTATTTTGAGGCAAACTTCAGAAAGCAGAAGACAGCTTAAAGGTGGGGAAAAAAAATGTTCTTTTTCCTGGGGGCTCCTTACACGATCTAGGAAGTTCCGTTTTGGGACAATCATCCTTCTAGAAAGGCACACTCCTACTACGGGTACCTGCCCATTGTACAGCACATTTAGTGAGGGATTATAGTGAGGACTGGTTAAACACGGAAGAAGGGTTGTTTTTCACTTTTTATTTTTGATATAAATCAAATTTAATTTTGCATGATACGAGTAGTATATTTTGTTTCAGAAAATTCGAGCAACACGCGGGGTTTGGAGGATCCACCCTGAAGATGGTTCACACAAGGGTTGCAAGTTGACGCTGGCTGCAGGGAGGTGCAGAGAAGAAAACGTGGAAGTGCTCCGCCTTCTTTCTCTCCCTCAGTTGTTAGAGGCAATCACTTGCTTCTGCATACGCGTATATGTGCATATATCTGCATCAAAATATCCCTCCGCCACTACACAGGATTCTAAACATAACTGTGATCATACCACCTACATGTGTTATTTGGAGATTCGCCTTTTCACCACTGAGGCTCACTTCAGTCTTCTTAATACCTGGGCAGTATTCCACAGTATGGACCGACCATAGATCACTGCCTTGTGGCAGATGCTGTGTGTGCCCCTCACATCTCCGTCGCAGGACTGAGGCGCTCCCTGCCCTGCAGGGTGGGAAGCTGCTGTCTCGGGCTGAATCCCTCTCTGGGAACTGGTCTCTCTGGGCCAAGGCCACGCCTACTCCCCGGCAGCACCCCTGTGGGACTGGCTGAGGTTTCTTTTCGCTGCCCAGTCCGGTATCCTTCACTTCTCCATAGAGCTTGATCCCAAGGGCCTTTCCTAATAAATATTTGAACTCAAATCTCCACCTCACAGTCTTGTTTCCTGGGGAAGCCAACCTTTGCCATGAACTGACCAACATTTAAAGGTTATTTTCATTTTTCTACTATTATAATGCTGCAGACATCAAATGTGCAAATACTTCTTTAGAGTAGATTTCTAGAAGAGGTCACGTGGGGTCAAAATTTTGGTCGATACGGCTATATTGCCCTTTAAAATGACTTTACCAATTTGCACTCCAAAATGATTACTTTTCTAGAACTTTAACTTTAAATGAGCAAAAAAAGCATGAGTCTGACGTATCACGTGGGAAATTGGGCAACCCCCCCTCCCCCCCCCGATGATGGTGGTGAGGAAGATGATGACTGATGGGCAGGTGATATTTGTGTCATGATGTGCTTACTTTGTGCTGTTACTATACCAAGTCCTTTACCCGGATTTGTTATTTATCTTCACAGCAAGCCTGTGAGGCTTAGAGAAATTAAGTATTTGCTCAAGGTCAGGGAGGAGTGGTGGAGCCTAGCTTCCATCCTGGATAGGTCTATCCCCAAAGAATTCAATACATAAATTAAAAAAAAATGTAGAGAACCATTTTTTTTTCCATCACAGCTGCTGACCATAAGGATTGATATATTAGCCACTCAAAAATCACTTTAATTCTAAAACCAAAGGTAGAAAGTTTTAGGTAGAAAAGGTAGAAAGGTAGAAAGTTTTAATCAAGAGAATTCTAAAAAATGTAAACATTTTAAGGTTTTTTAAAAAACTCAATTATAAGTGGTTCCTTAATAAACAAGTCTGTTTATAAGCTGTCCTGTTTCTACAAAAATAAACCCAACATATGATCATTCTTATTTGAAAAGGGAGAGGTAATTACTTACTTTCTAGGAAGTGTTCTGTGCTTTAGACCGTGCTCTTGTTGTGGGAGTTACTGTACAAATAACTTGTTCGAGAAATTTAAAATATGATCCAGTTTATGTATGACTTTTCAGGAACAGATTATTTCGTAAGTTGCTTAGGTGTTTTTTAGAAGCAAACTTGCAGAAAATAAAGCAACGTCTAAAGCACCAGAGTTGCTTTCGAAAAAAGTACTGAAAACCTAGGAGCAAAGATTTCTCAGACAAACCTGGAAGCTTATCCAGACTATACAGACCGAGAATTTATGGGAAAAGAGAGCAAAATTTAGGCCACAGCTGAGACTTTAAATTCTCAACATGCTCTGTAGTGAGAAATGACAGAAGTGTTGGCTACTGTCTTGGCGGAGAACTTGCAGCCATGGCATCGCCTGGCCTCTGACCTTCCCTCACAAGAGATGAGTGTCTTGAGTGTAAGCTGATACGCAGTATTTGTTTAAGAAACCAAAATAGTTTAGGATATTATCCTAAAAAAATCTACTCTAAACATAGAAGGCTTTATAACCTAATATTTTTGTGACTCAAATATTACTGCAATTGAGATTATATTGCTAAATTCATAAAGCATTTATTTGTGCTAAAAAAATACCTAGATTTATTCAGAGGAATGCAGAGTGATATTTTATGAGATGGCTACACAATGAAATAAATTTGACTAGAATAGTTCAAATCAAGTTCACTGGGAGAAGGGCAGCAAAGAAAGGGAACTTTTATTATTCTTATTTTTGTCAAAGGAATCTATGGTCCAAGTCATAGATACTAAACAAGTTTTTTTAAAATCAAAGAGTCATGTGAGCAGAAATTCATTTTTAGAATGTTGAAATATATGAAATAAAAACACACCCCAGGGACAGAGATTTTTGTAAAAAATGTTGTTTTGGTAATATTCTATAGGTATAAATATTATTTAGTAATGTTAACATCAAGAAATAAACCAATGGAAAATCAGACAGTTTAGATTATGCTCATCTGCTATATCTCTTATGGAAATTACGTATACATATATAATAATTTTACTACTAAGGTTATAGAAAATGAAAGCTTTAGACATGAAATGTTATCTACTATCTTTATAAAAGAAAGAAAAATATTAAAGAGAAACGTTTCTTTGAATGGCACATTCATTTTAGTTTATTGAAAGTAGATATCCTCTAAAATTCTGTTCTTATTAATTTATAACCATAATAGGTTGGAATTTAAAACTGATTTACTCTTTATTTCCTTTATCTGGTAGTTCAAGATAGCTATTAAAAATGCAACATTTAATCAAAAGGGACAATCAATAGTCTATATGAGTCCTTTCAAAAATAAACTTGAGCTGTCTTCTCTCAATTTCTAACACATAATAAGCTTTTTCTTAGGAAAAATGCAATCTGCGGAGTCTTCATTAACCCTTTCATCTTGGCTATGAAATTATTTCACTCAATAAATTGTAGTGCTGAATGACTCCCCTGAATGACGAATTTACATAATTAGGGAGTGGTTTTAAAAGTGTGATCTATGGAGTCCAGGGAGACACATTTTCTTTCCTTTTCTTCCTTTCTGAAGTTTTTGACAAGAGGAATTTGGCATTTTTAGGTTGCTTCTGGCATTTGGTTTGGTCTCAAAATGGCTGAAAGGCCTACAGTTCGCACCTGTCACAAACACTTCCAGAAATGCCCTTAATTCCTTTAATGTATCTTCTTTATTATTTTCAAATCCTGTTGTATTACTTCATTATAAATTTCCAGGAAATTAAAAAGAAGGGTGCTATAACTACAAACCATTCTCCTGGTAGAATGAAAAGTCAGTGTAGCTGTGGATTTAGAGGGAATAATCTGTCTGCTGAGGAAATACAGACCATTTCGTATTTGCTTAGAATTTGCTCAGATCCTTGCAAAAGCAGCCAGCTCTCAATTATTCATATGAATGAAGAGCATCTTTCATTGCACTTGTCACTGGGCAGTACCTTCCATTTAAAGAATTCATACCTGCTTCCACACACAGTAGCTATGGCTTTGAAGCAGCCAGATGCGAGTTGGTAGGAACCAGTATAGCATCGGTCAATTGCCCAGTTGAAAAGATTTATCTGGTCAGGATTTAATTCCAATAGCAAGACGACAACTTCGCAGCCAAGCTGATGAACCTGAATACATGGAGAAAAACAATTATTCACGTTTTATGAAAGGTTATTCTAGGGAAAGACACCAAATCAAGCTTAGCAAACATAAACTGGGTAAAAGGAGTGAAGACTGAACATTCATCTTGATTAATTTGTATTCCACAAATTCCTCTTTAAGAGGATGCAATGCTGCAACTTTTCTTAATCATTAACCTCTCCCTCTTCCTCAAAAGTAACCACTATCCCGATTTCTGCCACCATTTGGTTAGTCTGAGCTGCTCTGAACTCTATGTAAGTAGAATTATACAATATATAACTTTGTGTCTATTTTCTTTCATTAAACTTATGTTTAAAAGTCATCCACACTCACTCACTTCCATTGTTGTACAGTGTTCTAACTTACGATGGATCCACAATTTATTCATTTTACTACTGATGGACATCTGGGTTGCTTCCAGCTTTTGACTTCATAATACTGCTTTGGATATTTCTGTGTCTTATGTTACACATAGTGGATGCATACAGAGGAATACAACTTCTGGGTTGTCGGATGTGCTATGCTCAACTTCAGGAGATAATGCCCATTGGTTTTCCAAAAAGGTTATTCTAATTTACTCTCTCTAGAGCATTGTATGAGAGTTCCTGTTGCTCCATTTCCTCATCAGTATTTAGTATTGTTAATCTTTTAAATTTTAGCCATTCTAGTGAATTTGAAGTTGTATCTCATGTGGCTTTAGTCTGCAACTCTCTGATTACTAATGAATTTGAGATCCTTTTCTTATGTTTATTGGCCATTTAGATACCTGTTTTGTAAACTGGTCAAGTCTCCACTTATTTTTCTGTGAGTGTCTTTATTTTACTTATTCGTAGGGCCCTTTACTCTTCTAGATAAGAACTCTGTTGGTTTTATGCTGCAAACGTCTGTCACTCTATGGCTAGCCTGTTTACATTCTTAATGGTATATTTTGGTAAATACAAGTTACTAATTATTCTTTCTTTATGGTTAGTAATTCTTGCATCTTGTTTAAGAAATCTTTCCCTAATACCAAGGATTGAAATATCCTCCTGTGTTATTTTCTAGAAATGTTAGTTTTTTAGCTTTCACATTTAGGTAGATCTACAACCTATTTCTTCTTTTCCATTCCTGATATCTTATTTTTCCTTTTCTAATACATTGGGTAGTATCTTTAATAATGTTGATAAAAGTGGTAAGGGGGCTTCTTGGATCATTCTAATCTCAGGGAACACTTCCAGGATTCACTGTTTAGTTTGTTTACTATAGGCTTTTTTAAAAATACCTTTTATCAAACTAAGGGAGTTCATTTTTATTCTTAGTTTCATTAGGAGTTTCTCTCACAAATGATATTATTAAATGCTTTCTCTGTATTTATTGAGATCATATGATATTTTCTTTTTAAGACCCTATTAATATAATTAATATACAAATGAACTGAAGGACATTTGAACCAACTGAAGGATATTAAACCAATCTTGCAGTTCTTGAATAATTCAATTTGCTCATGATGAGTCATCTTTTTAATATCACTAAATTAAATTTTCTAATATTTTGTTTAATTTTTTTGTATCTATCTTCATGAATGAAATTGTCTTTTAATTGTCTTTCTCATTAAATTCTTGTCAGGTTTTAGTATGAAGCTTATGTGGGTCTCACAAAATATGTTAAGATGTATTTCCTCTTGAGCTGTTTTCTCTTTGAGGATTTGTATTAAATCAATGCAATTTGTCCCTTAAATATTGAATTAATCTGTAAAGTCATCTGGCCTTAAAGTTTTCTTTGTGGAAAGAATTTCAAATATAGATTAAGTTTCTTTATTACTTATATGACTATTGAGATTTTCTTTTCTTCTTGTGTTTCTCTAGGAATTTGTCTATTTTATCTAAATTTTCAAGCTTATTGGCACAAAGATGTTCATATGTTCTCTTACTTTTCTATCTGTAGCATCTGTAGTGATGCCCCCTTTACATTTCTGAGGATGGTGACATGTGTCTTATCTCTCTTGATCAGACTTGTCACGGATTTATTATTTTTATTAGTCTTTAAATAAGTCCAACTTTTGGTTTAAATGAGCATGTCTATTAATTTTTTCTCTTTAATTACTTTCTGCTCTTAGCTCTATTATTTCCTTCATTGTACTTTTTTTGAGTTTGATACACTATTCTTTTTCTAACTTCTTGAAATGGGCGGTTAGGTTATTGATTATCAGCTTTTTTTCTTTCTAATATATGCATTTAAGGCCACACAGTCATTCTAAGCAACCCACAAAGTTTACAATGTAGTATTTTCATTATTCTTCAGTTAAAAATATTTTTTACTTTCTATTTTTATTTATTCTTTGACTCACTGGTTATCTCAAAGAGCATTCCTTAATTATTATTATTTTTTATTATTGATTACTAGCTCAATGCCACTGTGATTAGAGAACATAGCCTGTGTAATTGCAATCACTTGAATTTCATGGAGACTTGCTTTATGGCCTTGTTTATGGTCAACTTTGGTAAATGCTACTGTGTTTTTTATACTGATGCATCACAGTGTAATGTGAACAGCACGTAAGCCTACACTTTCGTGGCTGATGTTTGAAGAAACTGTGCTGTGAACAGTGCTTAGAAATGTCAGTAACGCAACCAAGGCAAAACCCTCAAGATATTTAAAAACAATGCATTTTTGGCTAGTACTCACTCTTAAGTCTTGACAAGCCAGAATATTGTCAAGCCACTTATACAGGTAACCATCTGGGGAAAGGCCCACGTTGTCAAACACTGGGCCACAGCACAACACTGCTGACATAGCCTGACAACGAAACAGAACACAACCTGGGATGACTGAATGGTATGCAACTGAGTTTAAAAAACATACTACCAGATTCATAAACGATTAAGGTCTTTTAAAGTAGTTATTTCCATAAGATTTAAGAATATTCCTTAACAGATTCAATTAAAAAGAAACCAGATTCCTAAGTTTGTCTTTTTATAAGAGTTAAAACCCATAAATTGAACTTCGTAGACATGTCATTTTTATTTAATCTTTATGATGAAAGACTAAGATATTCAAAACAAAATGACCATTTCACAGTATTTAAAATAAATTTATCTTCAGTGACTTCAAATGAATGAGTTCTGCTTGTAGGAAAAGCATAGCTTTTCAAATTTTCCATTGATGACAAATATTTGACTAGTGTACTAAACTGACAAATTTGACAAATATTTGACTAATGTACTAAATTGACAAACTGAAAAATATAGAAATAAATAACTGTGGTTCTTAATCAAAGATAAAGAAAATGAAGAATATAAACTTCAGTTTCTTTGAGAGAGGAGGAAGCAAGGGAAGAGAAGGTAAGGGAAGACTTGATTCACTTCGTAATTAGTGGGTCCGAATGACTACCAGGGCCAGGGTTTAAATTAGCTCCCCTGAGGCACAAGCCAGCCTGACAGCAACTTCTGGTATACATGACAGAGGTGCTATACAGTTAATTTTCTAAAAGAAACCACGCTATAACCATGATTCTGAAAATTCTGAAGAGTCCTAGCAATAGAGGAATTTATTTCTGGGAGTCTCTTCCAGGATGAGAGCAAAGTCATTCACTGAGGTGAAGGTGACCTACCTTTAATGCACAATACTGGTATCTTGTAATCTGATGATTTCTATCACTGTAACGGTCCAGAGGCGTGAACATAATGCTGAAGGGCCCTGCCCATTGGCTAAATAAGATGAAAAGATGGTGCCTCAGGCTTTGCTGGGGGAAGAGAAATCTTCGATGGTGAACTAGAGAGAAAACACAGAGCCTAAGAGTCTGCTAGACTGAAAAATACAGAGAATACAGTTTACGTTGCTATTATGCATGATCCTTCAGTTTTGAGGAAAGGAGTAAAACTTCATTTTCTAACTCAAGTTTTCGTTTGGTCATGAAACATGTATTTAACAAGTCAAGCCTAAGTTTCTTTCTCTTCTTCTCATGTTTCTGTCAATAGCACCTCGTCTCAGAGCAGAAAGTAGAGATAGAAAACGGACTCAGAGACACTGTTTTCTAATCAATGTCCAGAAAAACACACAACACCTTCCACTCAGCTGCTGATTACATGTAAAACGTTCTCTCGATTGCTGCGGAGTCTTTAGGAAGAACTATGAAATACAACATATAGACTATTTTAAACAAACACATTTTTACCGAAGAAGTTAACTCAAATCTTAATTTAGGGTCGTCAAAGATGCGGCAGATTGGTAAGAAGGTTTTCCAATATCAAAATGATGAAAAAGTAGAAACAGTTGAGTTGCAGCTTTTTGTAATTATGTCAAAAAGCTTTAATGACAACAATTAATTTTTACACCCAACTGATGAGCTATTTTTATTCTCTATGCTCCTGTTAGATGAAATGCTTTAGATCTATTTGCTCTGTGAAAAAAATTCTCAGTAAGTTCTTGAGCTATATAGAATTCTATATAACGTGTTGATTGAATAGAGCCAAGAGTAGGACTACCGCTGAGAATATACGTTCACAGATTAGCACACGGTGAATGAAAATACGTGCGAATGTTCCTTTTGAATTAGTTTCTTCCTATGGAAATCACACAGGTTCATGCTCAGATGGGAGCCGAAACAAAGAACAGAAATGATGGTGAGTGCAAAGCTCACTATTGTTCCTCTACCAACTCTTTGCTGCATAACCACAATCTGTTCTCGTGGATTTCTAAGTATTTCCAAACAAATAAACCATCCCATCTCCGACCTGCCCACAGGCCAGTGGGTTTAAAGAGGAAAGCACACGAATGAACACAGATGTCTTTTCCAGCATGAAAGGTAACTTGTGGTGATGCATCACCTGGAACGCGCTGAATCAAGTTGGCAACCATGGCACTAAAATGTGCCCGGATATCCTTCAGAATTTCAACTTCTTTATCATTTTCAGCTTCTAGGAGCATGCGGGTCAGGTCCACATATTCTAAGAACAAAGCTCCAAGGGCCAAAGTATCCCGCTCTAAGGCTCCATTTGTGCTGGAATAAAAGGAAATTAAAATTTTAGGTGATTAGTCTTTGTGTCAACGTAGCGCATGCAGCATGGAAAGTAAGATTCACTGTCAGAATGCACACACTAAATGTGCTCTTGACCTTCGTGCAGTGTAAATATTTTTTTTTAAAAAAAACCAAGCTTTTGGGGACTTTTCTAAGTAAAAGTTAAATGTAATATTAAAAAATAAATAAAAAGAAAGAGACAAAAAGATCAGTTTGGTGAAGCAAGATTAACTCAGTATAATTTCCACTCTACCTGTCACTTATCACACCAGCATCAGCCAGAAGTTCAAAAATTCGAAGTAGCTGTAGCCTTAACAAGTCCCGCCGTTCTCGGCGTTTTTTGTTCTGTGTGGAAAGAGGCAACCATTTACAGACATGGCACAACAATGTTACCTTTGCTTTAGGAAACTGTATTAAAGAAAGGCATCATCTAGTCATTTTCCATTTTCTAAGCTTAAAAGACAAAAAGTATTTTTCTTCCTTCCTAATCCTTAGAGAATACACTTGCTATTATGGGCTACGAGAGGAACAGATCGTAAGTGGGTCAAAAAACATTTATAAGTTGGAAATGTTGAGAATCAGTAAGTCTCATTTTCTAGAGGTTCCCAGCAGCTGCTGAGAAACTAAAACATCAGAAACAAGTGGAAAAGGACTGTGGTCACTAACGTCCCCCCAGTTCTGGTCACGGAGGTAAAACTATGCTTACTTGAGCTGCCAAAATTCAGCTACTTCTTGCATCTTATCTACTACATGAGGAGGTTCTTGTTTAATCTTTAAATGTTTTCATCCTGCTCTATTGTAAGTTTACCCTTTTCAGAGTTCACTTCAGGGACGATGATGTTGAGGAAAATGCCTCATAAACCAGATGAAACAATGTTCTTGGATGTTCAACCCCTTGTGAAAAACAAGCAAACGAACTAAAAAGCAAAATTCAGTCTCAACTAAAACCTCTTGCAAGAATGTAATATCTTAGCAAACACATGAGTATTTAGGTTGCTTAAGTTTTGGACCTAAAATCTTTTAAAATTGGAACCATATGATATTATATTTAGTACAATACTGAAATAATAAAACCGAAAAATAATGAAAATAACAAAAGTTAAAATAGTAAGATTCATTGTTAAAAGTATGTTGATATGTTTGTTTTCTTTAGAGGAAACCATTGGGTATGATTTAAACTCACACTACTGTCCAAATAAACCAAGGCATTCATTATTCAAATTCAAAACCTTACCTCTGGTCTTCGTTCCAGAGCCTCCTTCATTAATGGGTGAAGTTCTTCCACCAATTCTCTATGAATAAAAAAGGTCAGCATTTAGAATTCATCATTATTGACACTAAATTTGTCACAAAATATAGCCATTCAATACTAACTAATCTGCTTTTTAAAAAAACTTTGCTTCTGACATCAAAATCCCCCCTGGCCTTCCCTTTCCATTTCCCAATCACACGATGAACTGGAACCAGGCATTGGGCTAGACCTCATATTATCAATCTTAATCCCAGTGCTGTGTATATAATTTGGGGTCAATACAAATTCGTTGACTTAGTTTTGGTTTAATGTTCTGGAGACCTCTACGGTAAAACACTACCTAAACAACTACACAAACAATATTATGTAGGCGCTTACTAAATTCAAAGCCCTTTACTGCAGGCTGTAGGGCTGAAGATAAATAAAACTGAGCCCCTGAACAGAAGGAATTCTCAATCTAATTAGTGCAAAAGAAACAGGTGCAATTACTATGGTACCACCTTTGGGATCTGTGCTCAGGGCACTGATTTATAGCTGATTTGAAGTCTTTCTGGAATTTCAGAGACAAATTATTTTATTCGAGCTATATGATCAATGTAAATTATGGCCAGTACTATAATAGGTTGTCATCAAAACATTTTCTCTTACACAGTGAAAATAAAAAATCATCATATTAATGCATATCTTATACTACATGTATATAGTTCACCTGTCCCCAGTACCTCCAGTCTCAGCTTTATATCTGCTAATCTAATCAACTGCCATCTTTAGGAAGTAACTTCTGAATGCCTTGTCACAACGGACAAAATTAGGAGCCTGTCGCTAGATATTTTGTCTATAGTCTGCTCCATGTCTGAAACCTTGTATTTCCTGCTAGAATATTTTGTGCCATTAAACATCACCCTCCAGGAAAATCCAAGGACAGGAAGGTAAACTCTACAGCATTCTATGCTGAGAAATAGAAAGCCTGAATTCCATTCCAGATTTCTCCAATACAGATGCTAGAATTTCTTCATCAAAGAAATGGAAATAATACTAATGGTCTCTTTTGCCTAATTGCAACCATTTATCAAATATTTACTACATGTGTTTTTACACTTAATCCTCTCACTAAATCTGTAAGATTTATTCTATAATTACACCAATCTCTTTAAATTAGAGAGATTCATTTTACATTTATTTATAAAACAATTTTCCATATGAGGGAACTGAGGCCCAGAGACGTTAAGTTTTCCATATCCACGTGGTTAGGAAATTGCATAATCGTGCCTACTCCTAGGAATACTCAGAGGGTAAGATACCCAAAGGAGCCTTAGGTTCTTTGGGAGAGAACGTTAGGCAATTCTAGGCATTATTTTTATTATCTTCTTGTAGTATATCTGTATACACCATTATATAACCAGTAAGTAGTAAAACACTGGTTAACTGGCACTCAAGTAGTCAGAACTCGCAATTTTTTTTTAAGGATAAAATCTGACTCTATATTGTAACATGTTTTTCAGTTGCTTCTAAAATGTCTCATTAATCTTTATTTTTCAGACGATTTCTCACCGATGCTTGAAGTGTTCCCTTTTCTGTGTGCATGAAAAACTAAGATTTTCTGTGCCCTTCCAGGCTTTCACTGTTAGATAAAGTCGTCAGAGGCAGCCTGAACTAACATTTAATGATAACTCTTTGCAAAGGCTTTGACACTGTCTCAGATGGAAGAGTTATTTGATTACAGGTGTGAAATGAGTAAGGAATCCGGAAATTAAGATGTGATGGTCCTCTTAAGGCAAATACAGCATCTTACAGAAAGACCAACAAGCATTTAATGGTAGCAGACACCCCAGGAAGCGTTCTACCAATGCTTAACCTTTGGGAGTCTTTGTCCAAGTGGCTGATGAGCAGACACTTGTTATTTTGACATTACAGCCTCTGAACAGTCTGCCTAACTAGGGATTGACCCTGAATTATCTTCACTTACCGTCACCTAAAACAAAGCTTACGAGCGAGAGAAAATCCAATGGGTAAAATCAAAGTCGCAATGACTAAAAATGAGAGGCGAGGAGGCAGCAGCAAAGAATGCTCGTCACATGCACATCAAGCCAAAAGGACATAAATTGTGCAAAGCCTGCAGACTCTCCAGACACAAGCCAATACGCGAACTCAGACTTGTGTCAGAAGCAGGAACTGCCACAGCAGCAGCACATGGGAACTCAGAACAACTCATTCAGATCACTGTACCTGAAAACAAGGGAATTTGTTCTTCCAAATCCTAAAACTAGGGACTCTGTGATCTCAATGCCCTCCAGTCTCATCAAAGGCACCAGCTGCTTTAACAGAACTCCCACCGATGGGGTGCCTATGGCCTGAAAAAAGTTGACCAAAAGTGAAAAAGAGGTAACATGATAACTGATGCTTCCTTTAATTAAACGATGATTCCATTATAACAGTTTTAAAGTACTGAACCACATCCCAAGGCACTGCCATCATTTCAGGAAAAAAAGCACATAAGTTTTAACACAGCACAATGAATGCATTTTCACCTGGGACACGCATCCTAAAGAACATTATTATTACAGTATAACGGCCATCTTTTATTATTATTTTTTAAACTCACTTAACTCCACAAAGCCATCTTTAACACGATAATTTAATCAAGACACGGTTTAAAGGTGAATACTTGGTGAGGAGTGAGAGAAATGTGGTATGCAGGACATGAATGAAACCTCAAGGCACTAGTAAATACAAGTCACTCTGTGGCCCTAGGCAAGTTTCCTAATGTCCCTTGATCTTCAGCTCCCCAGTTGTCAGGGAGGAATAATAAATTATTCACATAAACACTCAATGGAATTTAGAGATGTGTAGGATGAAAATCTGATCCCATATACTCCAGATGGCAGGCACAGTGCAATTCGCACTGTGAACTCTAGACAAACAAGCTAAAAAAAAACCTTACAGAATAATTCTTCTGAAGCATGTCATGTCACCTTGTTATCGTAGCTCACTGTACCATCGGGCGTGGTCGCCATTATTTCTGGAGTGGAAGCTCTTAAGTGTCCCGGGCTCATAATACTGGGCTTTGCAACTCCAAAACAAAGAATAAGGTAATTTCTCCACAAGGTAACGTAGTTGTCTCCGCTGCCGGCGGTGCTGGTTTTCTTGGCATTAATTGGGCTACTAGAAATATGGAGTAGAAAACACGAGTGAAACGAAGTTCCAGATTTTAGACACCGCTTATTAAATAAAGATCCTGGGAAGGGCTCCAACTGGTTGAACAAGTTATCTCTCAAAGATTGTCTGGACAGGGAATGTCTCTATTGGGTGGAAAGTTGAATGGAACTTAAGATCTTCAGCAGTAAGACACTGAGATCCGAGGCTCAGACAATCACACTGATTATTAAGGGGGGAAAAACTAACTCCAGACAAGAACTTTTAACCTGCTTTTACTCAATGTTAAGAATTCTGTAGTAGGATAGTCAGACACTAGAGAGGATGATATCCCGACTTCTTATATAAAATAAAAATGTAAAAGGGCAAATGGTAAAGCAAGCAAAACAGAGAGGAGAGCGCACTAATGCCTTACTTTGGGTCCACCAGGGGCATCACCGACTGCAGCCGAGTGAAGGCGTATGGCCAGGCGTAGCTGAGGGCGGTGGGGCAGTGCTTGGGCAAGTTCTCCTGCCGGAGGAAGCTGAAGAGGCAGAGGACCCAGGGGTCTTTGACAGACTGGGCGAAAATCCAGACGTGGGAAGGGCTCTTCACATCATAATGGCTATTGACCAGAACCGCGTTCCACTCCACCAGCCACTGCAGGTCCACGCTGTGAGTCAGTGGTAAGGTTGCCTGCAGGTGCCAAAAGCCGGCAGGGTATCAATGCTGAGCTGCAAGTTATATGTCTTCGTCCTGGCTCTGCCTAGAGCCTCTTCCTCCGTGGTGCTTTTGCCGTCCACCTTTGCAACAGGCTGAGCGGGAATCTGAAACACCCCTCCCACCTACCCCTACCACGTAGGACCTGGGTTTGCAGTCATCGCCGTTTCCTATGCTAGACTTCAGTGAGTGGAAGTGCCAAGTTGAAGGACAGGGGCCACGTTTTGTACAGTTTTAATGTCATGTAGCCCTGTACACTTGTACCCAGAAGCTGCTCATTAAATACTTGTTAAACAAAATACGGCATTTGTTAATTTATTTTTAAAAAAATTTTAAGGGGGGTGGTAATTCGATTTATTTATTTAAATGGAGGCCCTGGGGATTGAGTCCAGGACCTCACACATGCTAAGCATGTGCTCCACCACTGAGCTATACCCTCCCCCTGGCATTAGTTAATTTAAACTCGACCATGGATTTGTCAATTTCAAATTCTGCAAAATTATCAACCTCTGAGATTCCTAAATGTGTTATTATCTTGTAATAAGTGTTTTTTTTTTTTAAGCCATGATCTTATTTACCTTTACTTGGACTGAAATACCTTCCCTCTGGCTTAGGGAGATGGCTAAGTTCAATCCCTTTTATGAAGGGCATTTTACTGACGATTTTTGAGCTAAGATACTTACTTATTCTTCTCCTATGATATCAAGTTAAAATAATACACTCTAAAGCCTTCTGAAAGATATCTATGTCTGTATTAATATACATTATATATTACATCATATGTAGATGCATATTTATTGATAACATATAATTTCTTAATATTTCATTCTCTTCTGAGTCCAGAATATCAAAGCTTAGGGAAGAGCAAGTTTCAAATAATCTAGCTGTTGTGACAGAAGAGAACATTGCCATTAAGTTTGTTAGGCATTAAAAGCGACCCGTTTGTTCTGTTGGGTCTCCGAGTTCCCACGGGAAAGAGTGCTACACCAGCTTCAGGTCCAGAGCCGGAAGGTAAAGCTCTGATACGGGCTCTGCCCCCCAGCCTGTGACCTAGGAAAATTTCTGAACGTCTCAGAGTCTCTGTCTCCTTAACTTATGACTTGGAAATCATAATGCTGATCTCACCTAATTTTTAAGTGAATTACATGAGATAATGGAAGTCAAACCTGGCACAAAGCAAACACTGCTCTCCCCCATCCCTCATCTCCTGTGTCTGTGCATCTTCCTACGTGCAGAAATGCTGACCTAGTCACCCCAGCTCAACATTTTGATTCTGATAAACACAGAACCCAAATCACATGAACAAAGCATAATCTTCAGGGAAACAAGATATGTATATAAAACAATTACACCTGACTCTTCCATTCCCTGTCAAAACAGTGTGAATTTCTAAACGAAGAGGTAGGACTATTCAATATCCTTGGTAAGTTCTGCACTGCTTGGCCAACAGTTTAAGGAATTATCATTAATATAACAACCATACGCTAGAACAGGGCAGCTAAAAATAGGGATCTGTGTTCAATCTCAGAAAAGGTCACGAAAAGCTCACAAATGCCTTTAGGTTCTATATTTATTTATAGCTATTTGTCAAATACGTTTATATTCATCTTATACTTATTTGACCACAACATACAAGGGGCATCAGCAATGTGGATTCCACAGATCTGCCCTGCTTCTCTTCAGCTATTTAGCTAAAATTAATCCAAGCCCCATCACTGTGCTATACTAACTGTTTAAAAGTCAGATAATTAAAATCAGTTTCAATTTCCCTTCTACTTGATCAGAAATCGGAATTTGCCAGTATGCTCTTTAAAGCAAAGAATGTATTTGTGTAGCAGATTAAGCTCTGCTGGATTCAGAGTCCAGATAAGGTCAAGTTCAGGCCCTAACACACTGTATGATATGGTCCTGACCCTTAATGTTTTTGAGTTTTAATACCTATGAGGGTCAAAAAAGACAATAAATGTGAAAGCAACTTGTAAACTGTAAAGCACCACATAAGTATAAGTTATATATAGTATTAAGTATAATAAAGCAACTAATTTTCTCAAAGAATCCCAAACAATTCTTGAAACTGCTATTTGCAAAATATCTGTTTTCCTAAGGCTCAAATTTTGTTTCAAATGTATCTGAGTATCTCCTGAGCTATTTGAGAAGCTAGTCTTGTTTTCCTAAGTACTTCTGCGTCTGTTTACTAACCTGACACAAAACCCCAGAATTCTTCCACATCATTTTTTGGGGGGTCTCTTTTTCAGAGAGGCCGAGTTTATACTTAAGAACCATCAGCAAAGAGGATCAAACATGTACTTACTGAATCCGAAACTGCTACATGAATAAAACTTTCGAGGATGGAAGAACTTAGCTGATCCATGACATCAATCATAGGCCTGTCATCGTCCTGCACAGAAGGGAGGCAGTCATTCTCCACGGGAAAATGAATCCTTCCGCCCTCCCCGGCGCCTCTGTCTGGTACATGAAGCAGAACAGCTTGCAAGGTAGTGATAAGGGTTTTCTCACAGAAGAGCGAGTGCCAAGGTGGTGAAAGGGAGGGGTACAACTCCCTAGGATTCTGAGTTTAGCCTTACCAGTTTCCGGGGAAGATAATTAGAGCTCCAATCACACATTGTACTGAAAAGACATGTACCTGAATTTTAAAAACTTGTGCACATATACGTATCTAAATCCCAGTGCCACACGTTACTCACTAAAATGTTCATATTGTTATTCATGTGAAGGAATGGAAACCCCACAGGAGTATGCTTTGCCAGACCACGGAAATGCTGCTTACTTAAGTCACCGATCTGCTAAAATAACTGATAAATTGTTGACTGTGATTGAAGTTCAGTCCCAAAGAAATGGCACTGGGACTGACCACGTACTCCATGTGGTACCTATGTCGTGCACAGCTATTTGGTAAAAGGAGCAGATTGGAAAAAGCACAAGAGAGAATATCTTATAAGAAATTCTTCTACACAAATAATGCACGCATGCACGAACGTGTATTTTGCCATCCTTTATTACAGAGAGGCTTGGAAATATGAAGTTATTTACTTAGAAGAAGTCTTATAAGAAAGCTTTTGAATGTCCTTATTCATGTAGGATTGAGAATGGTTTCAAAAAAGTTGTGGTTGAAAAAAAAAAAAAAACCAAGATACAGAGAATGGACTGGTAGGTTGCCAGAGGCAGGGGGAAGAGTGGTGGCGAAATGGGGAAGGAGTTAAAAGGTATAAACTTCTGGTTATAAAATAAGTAAGTCCTGGCGATGTAAGGTACAGCAGGCAGCTCCAGTTAATAATACTGTATTGCATATTTGAAAGTTGCTATAAGAGAGGAGATCTTAAAAGTTCTCATCACAAGAAAGAAAATCTTGTAGCTATGTACGGTGACGGATGTTAACTCCTTATTGTGGTGAACATTTCACAATGTATACAAAAATGGAACCATTATCTTGTACACCTGAAACTAGTACACTGTTGTACGTCAATTATACCTCAATAAGAAAATTATACAAAAAAAATTTGTGGCTGGTCAGAGAGAGCAACATAGGAGAAACGTTCCTTACACAGCCTGCTGGAATAGCAGTTTAAAATCTGGTCTTTGGCAGCATATGTATCTGGCTTTCAATTATAGCTCTGCCACACCTTAGCTGTTGATTGTGGGTAAGGCATCTCACCCCTCTAACCCTCAGTCTTAGAATCTGCACAATGGGGATAAAAACAATACTGTGAGGCTTAAATGAGACGATACGTGCAGAGCACAGCTCAGTGCCTGAAACATACACAGTAATTATTAATCATCATTATTATCCTAACTAGAGACTTACTGGAAGCTTACCAAACTACAGCATGTCTCAGAGATACATTTGCCAGATCCCAGAGACGTCCTAAAATATATCAGAAAGCTCACTGAAGAAACCTGAACACAGAGGACTGGGATACATTTGCAAATATTTTGTAAACAAAATGACCATTTGAGGATCACAGAACTAAGATTAGTGATTTAAAACAAGTAAATAGGAAGTAGCATTTTTCTAAAGAAGTATGTGACATAAAAAGCTGGTCCTTCTTTCATCAACTTATGTATAGAGTTTGGCCGCCTGTACCTTAACAACTAAACAAGGATGCACAATACTTGACCAAAATGGGAGGAAAGCTGAAGTCATTTGCAGTTATTAATTGGCTTACTTCTCCCATCTCAAGGGGACATGTTTTCTTGTGGTGTCATTTTTCTACCACTATTGAGATTAAACAGTTTCCAGTGAGTCAGACTGTTCGGTACCTTGCTCATTTTAAATGGGATGGATTGCTTTCTCAAGTTCATTCTCTAATATAAATGTAATAATATCTTCTTAGTTTGATATACACTGAATATTATGAAAGAGAATGATCTATAACTTAATCTAAAGATTCTTCACTTCTTCACAAAGCACCATCTCTTAGAGAATCAGGAATGGTCTATCCTATTGCTCTCAGAACATGCGACTTATCTCTTGTAGATCAAGAGTCCGATTTTGCAATTAAAAACCCACCCTGAATCAAAAATTATTTGTTGGCATCATGGGTGACATGAAAGTACTTAAAACAGTAATGCATTCTTTATAGTTTTTAATCTAAACTTGGAAACTGCTGAAAGACACGAATTGGGAAAGTCAGAAAAATAGTCCATACCTCAGGCTGACCCAGGGCAACAAATAAAGCTCGAATTTCCTTGAGTATTAGAACAGACAGTTTGCGTGTGGCCACCTGGAAACTGCAGAGTAAAACCAGAGCAAACCCTTCCACGGCATGGAGCACGCTGCAGTGGGGACCCCGCTCCGACTGGATTCGGTGGCCAGAGCCATTTGCAATTAGCTGTCGTGCAATGAGAACAACATTTTATGTTGAGAAAAAGAACAATGGAAGAAAAAACTACTCTTCTATGTACGTCTTCCGGCACATGTGACCTTGTAATACTAAAATAAATTACAATGGCTTAGAATCAGACGTGTCTATGAATTAATTATTATTCATGAAATACCATAGATCCCTTTTTGTTTTCAGATCAGTTGTTACTTTGGAATACCATCAACCCTCTACTGCTTCTGATATGAAATACTTTTTCAAAGGCTATTAATATAAATAAAAACAAAACTGCTTCCATCCATACCATCTGAGATGACTATATATTTAATCAAAGTGGCCTAATTTGGTTTTATTTAAATTCTCTATAGACCTTTACTTACTATTTAATTGAATTTTCTAACATTTACTTTCTAATCAGACTTGTTTACTTGTTTTCATGTTAGATTTTAATCTGGGTTTTGCACTTCCACGAGATGTGTTCTGCAAATTCCCAAACCAAGTGAATCTAAAACAGAAGCATGCCAGACAACAAGGCAGATTCCACCTTCATTTCAGTCTTCCTTTTATAAGCATATGTAATTCTTGTTTTTCTCCCTGTCATCTTTTGCCAAGTATAGAACACAAGCAAGGAAGAATGACCTGACCCTCATCTCTGGTACCCTAGCTGGTCCCTGAATGCTATTATACTTTCCGAGCCTCCGCATTCCGCAAACCCTCTTCGCCAGCAAGACCCTTTCTCCATCTGCTCATTGCCAATGCCAAGTCACCACTGCCCTGGTTCTCCTCTGACAACACTCTTCCTCCCTGATCTTCAAAATGTTATCATTAATTTTCGCCATTCTGGACTGAGGCACGAAAGACTAAAGAAACCACAAGACTGTACTTTCTTCTCTGGCTATGGGAGAAAGCAGTTAATATGTTGCTGACTAGGAGAAAAAAATCTGGAGGGCAGCTAACTTTTATATATCCATATCCATAACCAGCTTTATATCCATATCAGTTCTGTATTCATAGGCATCTCTATATCCATGTATCCATATCTAGATCTATTTCCAGTTCTACATTTGTATCTAAATTCATATCCAAATCTAGATCCAGATCTAACTTTAGACCTACATCCATCTCTAGACCCACATCCATCTCTAGATCCACATGCATCTCTATATTCATATCTAGCTGTAGATCCATATCCAAATCTAGACCCACATCCATCCCTAGATCATATCCATCTCTAGGTCCATATCCATCTTTCTACCCCTGCCCTATGGTAATTTTCTCTTACAGATTTAAAATCATAATTCCCTGAAAAAAAAAAAACCAACCAATTTCAACTCCCTAAATGGCCTTGCTTATATTAATAAGTCTAACCTGATGTGGCTTACCATGACTTGAGTTTCTTGGTCACAATTTAAGCAGATGGGAAAACTAAGGGTCACCACTAGGGAGAAAGTTCCTAGACAGCAGGAAGTAAGAACAAAGGTTCTCTGGGGTGCAACTTATTTACATATGTACTATGTCAAAGAATATAAATTAGGGGGAAAAGGGTGAAAATCACCTCTGAATTTCTGATTTTGTTGGCCTGTTCATAGACTTTTCCTTGAGTTTGTATGACCAGTTTCCACTGGGTGAGCAGCTGGAGCAGTAACTTGAGGGATGAATCGAGGAGTGTGTGATGCATGTCATTTACTTCCCGGAGCAGGAAGTTGGTAAAGCCAAAAAGGACATCTTCCCTCCAGTCTGAGAAGTCAACAAGTAAGCCCTGAAGAGAATTTTGTGCAATATGTCGCAGTTCATCATCCATGTGAATGGAGAGCCTGCGAAATGAATGAAGACGATACAATCATTCACTTTTTTAGCTTTTCTTCTACGTCTATCAAGGAGCACACGTAGGCCTCTGCTTTTATTTGTGTCTGAACAATGGGTCACCCTCCCCTACTCTATTATTATATTCTTCACTCAGCTCCCCTAATGTTAACATCTTACAGAACCATGGTACTTTGCCAAAACTAAGTTAGCACTGGTACAGTGCTATGAACTAAAATACAGACCTTACTCCGATTTCCCCAGTCTGTGGTGCTGTATTATGGCCGCCCTAGCACACTACCCACGAAAGTAGGCTAGAATCTACCTTTAGAGTCAAAAGTCAACATAAAAGCCATGTCATGGTCTCTTTAGATGCAACTTTCAAGCAAGGGCCAATACTTGCAGATTTCCATTGAGGTTAATTCCACTCTTCACTTAACTTTGCCATCATTCACAACTGGCCATCTGGAATCTGTCTGAACTTTAAACTGACAGCACAGGATCGTTTTAAGGACTCTTGACAGCCCCAAGGTGGTGTATGTAGCTCTGGCTATATTTGGTCCCACTCCTCTTGAAACAATGGTATTCACATGCTTGACCAGTGAAAACACTCAAAAATATTCCTGGAGTATGAAAAGACAGGACAAGGGAGGGGAGGGAGCTTTGGGAATAGAAGGCCCAATTGATAATAAAAGTGGAATGTTTGTAGAAGAAAAAGGCCCAGAGTGAAAATAACATATCAGGGCAAGTCTAAGTGGCAGCGGGTGAGGGCGAAGGGGAAGAAGCTGCGAGGACAAGACCCCTGCCTGTGTCGTTCCTGGAAGAGTCTGAGTAGGGAGCTCGCATCAGGTACAGCTGCCATTTCTCCCACCCAGGTCTCTCCCATTTGTACTTTTGTTAGATTTTAACTAGATAATCACGGATCATCTTGTGAAGCACATGGGATTTAATATTATAAAACAAAGAAAAAATTTTAGCTAACGAAAAAGGAGACAAAGACTCAGAGTTAAATAAGAAAGACGCCCAGCCACGCTGAGGATGCAGGTTGTGCAGGGATGCTGCGAGATGCTGGCGGCATATCTGCTGTCTCACAACGTCTCCTGGTCCAGTGGCCAAGGAGTTGGGGTGAGGAGAGGGGTTCCCCAAACCCCTGCAGGGCCATCCCATTGAGAAACCAGGAAAGAAAGGACAAGTTCTTGCCTGTAAAATAAACAACTGTGACCATAATAAACAACAGTCCTGTGAGAGTTTGGTAGCAGTAATTAAAGAGAACAGACTTCTAGAGAAGGCAGCTCATGAAGTGTGACAAGCTTGGGGGACTTTAAAGCAATACTTCTAAGAAGCTGATCTGGTTTCCAGGAGCCTAAAATGGGGTCACAGGTATGTGGTTACACACAAAACCATCGAGGAAGCTTAAAAGGACTCCACAGTGACACAGCAAAAAAACAGACCAGAAGAAACCACCGCTGCCAGCATCAGTTGCACCTGTCGCATCTGCCCCTCCCCGGCAGCTGGCCTGATGACACGGGCAGAGACACTCTGCACAGGCCACACGTGCCGGTGCGAACGGTCCCGGGGCCCTGGCTGAGGCGGTCTAGGCTGGGTGAGGGGGGTAAGCACAGGACCTTACTACTCAGTAAGGATGTGGGAAAGATGGGGAAAATCCAGAACTTGAGCAAGACCCCTTCCTTGGTTGGTTGGATCAGACAAATGACTCTGAACGGAAAACACTTTCATAAAGGTGAGCTCAGATTCTGATGGAATCAGCTCAGTAGCTCTGAACAACAATTTTGCTGCTAGAGGTGCACGAATGAAAAGGGAGTCATTTCAAATTCACACACCATGTGGAAGAAAAGAGCCATTAGGAGAAACAGACTCCTCTCAGTTCTGACAGGATACACGAAAGGTTCTTAGGCAGAGGTGAGGGGCCTGCTGCCCCTAATGTCACCAATGACAGAAGGGGTTTAAAGATTAAAGTGAATAGTTTTTAGGTCCCCGAAGGAGGGACTTGCCGACGAGTGGACTGTTAACCTTTGGAAAATTCACCAGAAGTGGTGGGAATTCCTTCTCTGCAGGTATTAAGGAATGAACCCACCTATTTACAGTGCTTTGAACTGCATCTCAATGAAAATAAAGAAATAAGATTAAGTGGTTTATTGAGGCAATATATGCAATGACTCCATAGTTCTCACCCGGCTACTCAAAACAGCTAGCCACCCTCCCTCTACAGACGGAGGCTTAAGAACGAATGATAAATGGTAAATGTTAAGTATTTTTCAGACATCACAGAAGATCGTGGAACTGTGTATCCATTACCTCAGAAAGCTCCACCAACTGTCAAGAAACACTGCATAAAATGTGTTCATCTGTCTTTTCGCATAAAACCAATGACATTTGTCACTTCCATTTGACTTCAGGGAAATGACTTTGGGCAACTGACTTCACTCTTCTGAAGTTTAATCTCTTTGTCTGAAAATTGGAGTGAATATGTACCCAGCTCTCCTACCATGATGTATATGAAAATGCATTGTACATCGTGGCATCATATGTTACTCAAATTTAAAGATGCCTAAAAATAATAAGTCACATTTGCTGAGAGCTTAGTGTGTTCCAGGCTCTATGCTACGTGATGTACACGCATTATTTAATTCGTGAAAGGAGAGTAAATATGGCACAGCAAGCCCTCTGTGTACACATAGTGCTGCAGGAAGTCACGGAGGCCAGGAGTCCACAGACTGCTGGGGAAGGTGCTCCCTGTGGTCACGGGGGGGCTGGAAATACCTGTGAGGAGAGTGAGAGAGACGGCTGCCAAGGAGAGACGCGAGCTCCCTCGTATGTGGAGAATCCTTGGGAGACCCAGACAGCCGGGTAGGGCAGGCTCTGCTGTGGGTAGGAAGGAAATGCTCCCCAGGGATCTGTTTATCAGGACGTCAGGAGGGCCTGTGTGGCTTCCGTGGGGCAGACATGGGAAGATTCCTCACTCTGGGCCCTCGTGAGTGGGCTGAGCAACATACGTAAAATCAGGAAGTCAGGAGCTCGGAGAGAGGGGTTTGCCCATTCCATTCCATGAACTACTGCTACGCTGAACATCCTAACCGAAGTCGGAGGCGAGGGGTCTGGGATTCAGCAGTAGCAGAGCTGCTGGGGAGGGAGCCCGGGGTAGTTCTGTGGGGCAAAACCTTGAGACTCCTTATTCAGGGAACTGAGCTTCGAGGGATGGGGAGCTGGCGTGAATGTTGGTCCCATTTTGCCAATTATGAAAAAAAAAAAAACAACAAAAGTTTTTCTCCAGTAAAAATGTAATAGGGATGTGGCCACGAAGTGTCTGAGGTAAAAAGTCCCACACTTCTCTGACCAGATCGTGTTCTGCGTCAGGAGTCAACTTGAATCAAAGGCGACTGGACTATAGGGGAATGAGGTGTCCTAAGACTGGAAGCCCGCATTGACTGCTATTCGATTTCTTCACTTCTGTCCCCTGACCTTGAGATCTGAAGGCGCTCATTTTCTCACAGGTTAATAGGTGCAGTGTGAGGGCCAGCTCGCCAAGTTATCTTTCCCCTGAGGAGAACGGCCTCTGGCTTCTTTTGAAGCTTATGAAAAAGGTCTCTCCACAGGCTGCCCATATAAGTCCAGCCATCTTCTTGACTTTGCCCTAAGACTTGAACCCTCAAGAATGTTTATTTGTTCTTTCCCCTCATAAAAACAGGACCCATCGCTTTGGGCTTTGTGAGAACGCACATCGTAATAAGCGCGATGCACTATAAATAGCACCGCCATTCCAGCCACGTCTGACAGACTCCCCCGGACTCGCCTGGCCCCGGGCCGGCGGACCCAGGCGGCACTGGGTCAGGCCATCGCGTGATTCCAGGGGTAAGCGTCTCCCGCACAGACAGACAGCAAAGCTAGAGACTTCACCAGGACGCTGCACAACATTTAAAAAACGCAGCATTTCAAAGGGCTTAGTTACATAATCAACACCAATTAGCCCTGCACTGAAGTAAGTGAACTTCCCCTCTACTTCACGCTAACTGATAAGGATCTTTTCCCTGCTGACACATTTTTCTCGCCGATTAACTGAAGGGCCGTGTCTTCTGTCGTTTAAACCCTCTCCACAGTCTTAGGAGACAGGCAGTCCTGATCCCATTTTACCAAGGAAAAAGGACAGGCTGAGGGGGCGGAATCATTTGTCTAGATCACACGGCTAGTAGAATGGCACAGCAGGGAAGCAAAATCGAGATTTCCAAATGAGTGAGTCCTATTCCCATTCTGGAGGCACCTCCTCCAGATCCCTCCACTGGGGGGGGGGGGCTCCCATTCTCTGCTGATTCACAGGCCATGGAGAGGGGTCTTCTGTTTCCTAACTCCTCACTGTGGCGCCCAGCCTCTGCTCCCAGCACCTACCTCTGTGTCCCACCACCCTCTGCCCGCTCGTCTATGGCACACAGACAGGCTGCTCCCGCCCATTCCTGGGTGATCGGGGCACATGTCTCGCAGCGGTTCTCTATTCTCTGGCTCTGCATCATCCTGGGAGACTCCACGTGAGTGTGGATGACCCTTCCCAGGATCTGAGTCTCTTTATTCCTCTGCTTCCCTAACCCTTCATCCAAGTCACCACGTTCATTCCTCTCCGGGAATCCACCCTTTGTTCCTCCCTCACCCAGAACTGGAAGCCCCTCTGGGATCCGGCCTTGTTTCCCCTCTTTCCCCACTGCTCCCGCTTGTGACGAAGGTGCCCCAGGCTCACGTTCTGGGGGCCGGGCCTCCACACAAGCCTCGGCTGGCACTTGTTTTGACTTCATGTTCTTCTTCAAGTATCTCCTAAACACGGAATGGAAGAAAGAAGAACCCGAGATTGCCGATTATAGCAAAGAAGAGGTGACAAAAGCCAGTGAGAAGGGCAGAAGGCTTTGGCCAGAGAGCCTCAAGGCTGACACAGTGGTTAGCAAAGTAATGGATCTTCATTCAGTAAACCTCACCAGCCAGCATCACCCTGGGCTAGTGGTGACTGGAAGGAGGAAAAGAGTAAAGGAGGGGTGGGCAGTAGGCTATTGACTGATGAGAGCTATTAACTGATAGCAGGAAGTGACCTACACAGGATCCTGGACTGGCTGTGCAGAGCAGAGAGCACCATGACCGCCATCGCCAGGGGACACTGTGCTCCATGGGGACACTTAGAGCTGTGGGGAGGCGACTGGGTGATCTGTAGTCTTGTGGAATGGGGGCTGGGGCTGTTTTTTGGACACTGATGGGAACTGTGCTCTCGGAAGGCTAGAGAACATGGGTGAACAAGGTTATGCATAATGCATCTTTCATCCAGGCAGCATTAATATTTGTTATCCTTCTCCGGGCTTTCCTCTATTCCATCATTATCAGATTCACCAGACTAAAATGACATTTTTTATTATGTTACTCTCCTGCTTTAAAATTCCATCAGTCCAAACGCCTCAGCTAATAGTAAAGACTAGTTGAAAATCTACCTCTCCAGTTTTATTTCCACTTCTTTTCATCATTGGGTTTCTAAACTCCTTTTTCTTTTTTTTCAAAATCAAGGAAGGCTTTTGTTCTTCCTCATTCCACTCCCCCCATGCACCCCGTTCCTAATGATTTTGCCTTCTCTATGCAATTAGGTAACAAGTCACCTATGATTTTTAAAATTAAAGACACGCATAACCATCAACCAGAACCTCGGATCAACGTGAGAAAAATCAAGCTTACTTAACGATCATAAGATGATATCATGCAAAGCAAATTAACTTTAGGCTCTAGTTGGACTGTGCATTCGTATGGTAGATGGGGAGGGTGAAAAATGTATGATTTGGGGAAGCCTTCTGAAGTTCTAAAATTAGCTTAGCATCCCTGTTACCCACCTCTTGGGCCCTGTGGGTGTGTGGGTCTCAGACTGGGAATCAGAGCCTGAATGAACTCTTTTCCAGCCAGATTCATCTCCTCATTTCCGGGCCCACCCCTGTGCTTTTCCTCCTGTTGCTCCGTGTACCATTTCTGAATTCAGTCTTTCCTTCTAAGGGTGGTTCAAGTTCCTCCTTCTCCCCGGAGCCATCTGCTGCCACACCCAGTCCACAGGAATCCTTCTACCCTCTGATTTCACACGTCACTTTTTTGTGCCTTTAACTTGCATGTTTCAGGCCTTGGATAGTTACTTTGGATGCCTATGTATCTGCTTCTACACTGAGTTTTATCTTTTTCTGTTTTTGTCTCTTTTTGTGGGGGAGGGTAATTAGGTTTATTTATTTTTTAATGGAGGTGTTGCGGATTGAACCCAGGACCATCACTGAGCTGTACTCTCCCAAACTACATTGAATTTTAAGCCCACTGAGTATGGGCGAAAGAATCTCAAACAAAAGAAAAACATTTCTATATTCTTCCTGGGTACTCCAGAGAATACCTAGAATTAGTAAATGTTTGTCCATTTTTAATAATCATTCTATTTTTTTTTAGGATCATGACAAAGGATTAAAATCAATTTTGATTAAATAATGCCCACCATAGTTCTCACCTACCTAGCCAGCAAGTCAATCAGTTCAAGTTTTGACATCCCATCAGGAAGCAGTCGAGGAATAGCAGCCACACAGGTCCTGAAGAGATCTATTTTTGGCTTTCTCTCACCCCTAGAATTTGAAGACAAAGTTTAAACATAGGTCAGAGGTTATGAAAAATTTTTTGAAAAATTGATCAAATATGTGAACAGAGACTAGAATCCATGCTTTCTGAATCACTGCCTGGTGTTTATTTGCTCTGTATTATTCTTAAATATTTATGCCCTTTAGAGCTTGGTCAGTCCTAAGAGGACTTAGAGGGATGTATCTGAAAAGAGAAACGCCAATAGCAGTAGCATTCTATCATATGTCTTGCCATTCAGCTGAGTTCCATGGGGTTTGGTCCCTGTGGGCTGCATTTAAGACACTGAATTCACTGAAATGCCTAAATGCATCACATGTAAGAAATACACTGCAGTCATTCCTACATTCAGCATTTAGACGGCAATGGTGCCCCTAACAAGCATGACACCTGGAAGCTTCTCTCCCTGATTAGTTACACTTCTCCTTGTAGAATTCCCACCCTTGCTTTTTTTCCAAAAAAGATGAGTGCTTCCAAAAATAAGTCTTTCATAATGTCAAGTAAAATCCTGAAATGTATGTAAATTGTCCACCCATTTCTGATTTTTAAAATTACACTGATGGTCCTGACCTCTATGGAGATTTCTTCTTTTTACTTTCTTGAGAATACACATGTATAAAGGTAATAAATGCCTGCTATATTCTGTTGTAAAATTTGAAGGAAAGATATAAATTTTGTGATAAATTATTTCAACTTTCAGATATTTAAATAGATAACTGACTCTTAACCACGTATTTTATCAATAACCTTTATGGAAAAAACTAAATTCCATATCAAATCTTTCAAATAACCTAAGTGACAAAATCTAACAGCATCTTTAAATTCTGATGGTTTAGTCCTCTAAGAATAAACATAAAATTGGTACCGAATTAACACAGTCGTAGGACACAAACACAGCAATGATGACATGAAGGAGCATAGAAGCAAATTCCTTTTTGGAACAGTAACTGCAGTCAGAATAGAAATGTAACAAGCAGAATCCATGCTGTCTATAATCTAAGGATGATAATCAGACAGCAATTTTGCTCCGTGATGTTACTTTTTAGCATGCATTTGTAAGTTTGTTAGGAATGAATACAAACCTGTTTATGTGAAAAGTAAAACACATATATGTTAATTTCTAAAATACTCTGCTTTTGTGGAAGGTTGTGAGATTATTTTCTCTCCTTTTCCATAGTCCTTCTGCATGGGATGTATAAGGATTCTGGAGAGGAAGCCACTGCACAGTGGTGAGGGCTGGACTGAGTCAGAGCCTAGTGAACTGATTAAAAGTCACTTAAATAGTTCTAACTTGCTCACCAGATGTTGTAAACAGTTGGGATTATTTTCATACCTGTCAGAAAACAGATGACCCTGCCTGGCCTGCAGTGGAAGGCAAATTCTGCCAGACTTCCCAGCTGATAAAGCAAACCTAGATTAGAAACTCTAATTGGTGCATGGTTTCCTTTTACTGCGTCCTTGATCTTTGGGCTTTTATAGGAAGCGTGTGAATTCCTCAAATAACGTAATTTTAATCAACAGACATCATACAGTAATTAGTTACTGATATTATATATTATTATTATTAGCCAGCATAACGCACAAAAGGGATGAGGAATAGAAACAGAGCAACACAGAATGCTTCATGTTCAAGTTCACGTCTTAAGCAAGGTCTGGAAAAATGGTGGACCAACCTCCAATATCAACTCTAGTAACTTTCCATTAGAGTGGTGTGCAACTTAATTCTCTTTTCCTAAAAGCTGACATGATTCTCTAATGTTTCTTCTTGTTTTTAGAAATGTAGCCATGAGTTATTTTCTTTTCAAGGATCTGCCTTGAAGTCTAGCATGAAAACTATTTCTAGCCCTGTTTGGGGGTCTTAAGACGGTTGACAGGAAAAGGTAAAGAATCACCTCACAAAAAGTTTAAGGTATTGTTAAAATCCAAATGAAATGTTTACATTTACAGCTAAACCTGTACCCTTTAATGGTTTTGAGTATACTGCTTTGGTTCTGACCCTATCTCATGACCTCTGGGTTATAAATACAGTTTTCCTTTAAAGGTCTTTCATTTCTTTACTGTTTTTAGAGGAAACAACTACATGGCAGAAGTTTTAAAAGCATCTTATATCTTCCATATTATAAACTGAAGATTGCTTTCATGTATTCAAAGAGCATGTAATAAGGAGCCTAAAGGTTTATGGACAATCCAGCAATTTGTGAGATACGCTGTACATAATATATTTAATGTTATTAACTTTGGTCAATTTCAATTCTGCTATCATCTTGGTTTAAAAGTCTAAAGCAACATGATCTCACTATCATTTAAATCAAACGACTGGCAAGCTGCAGGACAAGTACATCATATAATCCCATTCTTATTTTAAAAAAGTATGTATGTATGTATATATTTGTGTTGACATAGGGAAAGGTCTGGAAGAAATCACACTGAACCAAGGAATGGTTGTAGATTTCATGTGGAGCTCTGAGGAGGAGGCTTTCATTTTAACTTGCCATACTGCTAAATACGTATTTAAAACAATTCTCTATTTTTAACATTATTTTATCATGTTTTGCTTTGTCATACTTTGTTTTCAACATGCTACCATTGTAATAAAACTACACACCCACCATGTGAACTTCCCTATATAGGTAACAACCTTCCAGCTAATTGTGGTATTTGGAACTGGGTGACAAAGAAAATTTTCCTAATTATATTTTTGGAAATTTATACCATAGGTGCCAAATATAATTTAACTCAGTTCAACAAGAAAGTCCAAACTTTCTTAAAATGTAAAGTCATAATCTAATCCGAGTTCCTGCCATAATTAATCAAAAGTAGCAAATACAAGTTGTCTAAGTTTCAAATGCAGAGCTTTAATTACAAATCTAGACCTGGGATTTTGGCTAAGAGCATTTGATTTCTACACTCTAAGCTACAAGTGCATCCTTAACATCCAGTATTTCTATGGCACAGTTGCACAGAGACTATTAAGCAGGTTTAACTCTCACAATTCAGGAACTGTCACTAGAAACAAGTGAACTTGAGATTCATGAAAATGGAATGGCTGTAAACTGGTGATGTCACTAAAGCACATGGGCTTGGGAGCAAAACATCATTTCTGAAAAATGTGGACCAGTAAAGAAGTTCTTGGGCCCATTTTCTAACTTCCCAGACTAATGATACTTGAAATATAACCAAAACAGATCAATCTCAGGTTAGACTTTATTTTTTACCATTCATTAAGTCTTATCAAAGTATGTTTTTACTATCCTTAATACTTCTAAGAACTCTGTCAAAATTTATAAATACTGATAGGCATATGTAGAATAGATAAGCAAGATTATACTGTATAGCACAGGGAAATATATACAAGATCTTGCAGTAGCTCACAGTGAAAAAGAATGCGACAATGAATATATGCATGATCATGTATAACTGAAAAGTTGTACTCTACACTGGAATGGACACAACATTGTAAACTGACTGTAACTCAAAAAAAAAAAAAAAAGAAAAACTTCTAAGATCTCTGATTCTAATAAGATGAGAACGAAACACAGAATAAAGGGAAAGAATCTCCACTGGTGTCTTTTGGTTCATTAATCCTCCATTGAAAACTTAGTCCTCATGATACTCACGTGATCATGTCTTCAGGTTCTTTGTTTAACATCTGGACGTTAGTTAGCATCATACACCTTCCTACTTCTTTATCAAGGTGCCTTAAAATGTTGTCCACAGCTTTCCGTACTTGAGAGTAATATAACGACATGCCTGAAAAACATGCATTACAGTTACATCTTTGACTAAATTTATCAGGTTGAAATCCTGGTTTATTCCTCCTCTATGATATTATTTTACTGAAGACTTTCTGTGGGTCAGTGACTTCTCTGAGCAGAGACAATTCAATCTCTCACCTGCAGGACTCTTAGCATAGAGCCCCGCTCATAGTGTTCCCCAGATAATCATTTTAATTCAATATCTAGGAATTCTAATACTTCAAAGGGAAATATTTTCCAGAAAAATTAAAATAAACAAGGAGACAGGAAGTTCCACGCTAGAATTTTTATGTTTCTAGTTAGTATAAGAAATTTCACCATCATGAGTGATTGTGTGAATAAAAGATAATCCTCATTTGGGGTTAGGATTTTAATAGCTTTACATTATTTTCTAAAATATATGTGTGGATTTTTTTTTAGTAAAAGCAATAAAATGACTTCACATAATAAAATTTTAAATGAAAAAGAGTGTATTTTAGCTATATTATTTTTATCGCTCTCATTAATATAGTGGAAAACAAATGTTTGCAGAATATGTATTTCATATATGAACATGCATTTTATATATGTATATAATACAAATGAAGAGCAAATTTCTTTGCATTTAAAATTTGTACTTTAATGAAATATTAATGGTTATATCTCACTTACTAAACCTTTTTGAACTCATTTAAGCATTGGATAACTGAGGACAAATATTTTAAAGGAAAAAGTTGCCTCATATGTTTCCTCCAGGTCTTTGGAATCCAGGAACTATCTAAGTTTGCAGGAGGTTTCTAAATTCAAGAGCTCAGTAAAGAAGAAACAAATGCAAAACAAGCAAACAAACAAAAAAACACCTGTTTGGATTAAGATAGTTAAACTAAAAAGAAAATAATCTTATGTAAGTTAAACCTACAATGTACCTTGGGATATATGGGATTTGGCATGTTTGTAACACAGGTTAAACTAATTTTACTGAAAAAAAAAGAAGAAAAGGAACTATAAAAATGAATGAAGGAATAAATGAATGCATACACACACACACACACACACACAGTTGCTTTATAAACAGGATTATCTACCAAAGGGCATTGATACCTTAGAAATTTACTATAAATTGCAGCTAACCTATATCAGAAGTTAAAAAAGACCACAGATAAAAATCTAACATTTAAATGGCAAAAATGCTTACCAGGAAGTTCCAAAACGTAAAAGGGCAGTAAAACCAAGCACAGCATGAATCAAAACAATTAACGCTGGAATGTCTCATCAGTTACTTTTTTTTTAAGGAGATTTTTTTTTAAAGTGAATCTCACTAAAGGGAAGTACCTGTTGGTCATTTTAAAGGCTGAATAAGGCCCAGTGCAAACGTATCTTTGACACTCACCTATCATTTTGGCTTCCTCTTCAGTTAATGTTTTACTCAGATATGTTTTCTTCACTCTCAGTGTGTTTCCTGAAGGGAGAACCGCTCCTGTAACGGGCATGGGAGGTTCACCATCTTTCTGCTGCAAGCTATCAGCTATCACCAAGAACGCCCGTAAACCAATGTTCATTCTCTGTAGGAGACAATATGTTCATGGTAAAGAGAAAGACCCAATCATTTCAGTGAAACTAAATCATCAGTCTTTCAGAGAAGTTAAGCATGGCTTGCCACCTAGATTGGCGTGAGAAAGTCATTTAAAAGGCACAAGAATTTGGGCCAAACTTATGAAAATAAAATTAAGTTTCTGACAACATTTGTTGCTATATTACAAGAAAACAACTGGGAAGATTTTCATCAAACTTAGAGGGTATGTTTGAGATGTCATGCTCAAATTATCTGGGGGATCCTGGGTGCACCTCAAAGGGACAGGCTGTCATCCTATAGGGCAGCTGCAACCAAGGCCAACTGAGGTCAACGAAAGTCTCTTCTGTCTCCTGGAAGGAGACCCGCGTTAATTCACAGAGACTGGATGAAAACAAACAGGAGTTCCAAATGTGAATCACAAAAACAAAAGTCTGCTCTGACCTGCAGGCTGTTGACTTTTGATTCACAAAGGCTGGCAAGTTTGAAAATAAATTAAAAAAATTAAATGCCACAGAACTTGTTACTGATTAAAAAACACACGCGCTTATACAAAGAAATGTCAATCCGGGCCAGATTGTTATCTTCCGCAGGCTCACGTAAGGCAAAATATTGGCTCTGAAAGATGACTTGGTACGACAGCTGCTCCCAGCAGCGATAATCTTAAAAGGTCAGAAGGTACTAAAACATCTGTACTTCCTTAAAAAAAGCTGAGGTTCAGAGAAGTCCATGGCCTATAGCTAGTGAAGGAGGCAGAGCCTGTGGCAAGCCTTAAGTCCAGCTCTGCTGACTTCGGGTTCAGTGTTCTTTCCACAATCTCACAGGGAAAAGGCTGCAAAGAGGCAGCTTGCCAGGTGTACTTCTCTTAGCCAACAGTCTTTTTAGAAGTTTAAAATTGAATGTGCTGCTCATTTGCATAGCAACCCCTTCCCTCATTCCATACTCATTACACACTCATTTCCATCATCTGCCTGGCCCTTGAGTTGTGATGCTGCCACAGAGTCATATATGCATACATCACTTACTTAATTTCACTAGATTTTGGGATTTAATCATTGCATGTACTGATTCTTCTCTGTTTCATCACTTGCCAGTACTTTTCAACTTGCTAATCTGCACTGAAATAGTTATAAGTAAAAGTACTGACTTTTCTAAAATAAACAACCTGGCTTGCACTGACAGATTATCTTTGGAAGCAAGGTTTGCTCCCTCGTACAAGGACGGCATATGGCTGCACACCAACTTTTCATCATTCTAAGTCTATTCATCCAAAGTCTTACTTCTGAAATTGAACCATCTTGACTGTTTAGCCAAATAACACAGAAAGAAACAAACAGAAGATATTTTGGAAGTGATGACCTTCACCCCATTCCCCAAGGCTGCAAAGCAAAGGTAGGGTTCTGTCAATACATGCTCTGTAAGAAGTACACAAGAGGATCATTCTTACCTCTGGATTGAGACTGAAAGCTTTTGCTGGTTTTCCCACACAGAGAAAATCAAAAATGATTTCTTTCATTGCAAAATCTAGACGCTCCTATAGTGAAAAAGAAAAACCACAACGAAGGTGTTACAATACTAATTTAACATGAAATGTCTATTTTGGTCATATACACCAAACAGGTGACTGCTGAAAGAGAGGTACCATTTAGTTTTATGCATCAGAGACTCCCTGAAGGAAAATCATTGTCTATTCGAACCTTTGGTGGAGCTGCTTCTGTTTTCATGAGGCATGTATAAATACTTTCATTATATATGTACTTAGGCCTAAAGCACAGAATGGCTAATGACTAAAAGCCAAGAAACAAAAAACCAAAACACTATCTGGGCTTATACACAGTACAAACTCTTCCTGCTTGTACTGCAAATGCTGATAACTTCTTGAAACTCAGTTTAAAATGTATTTTTTAAAATATTACTGCAAAATGGCCATTTTCTTCTACTCTCTAAATGCAGATCCTTTGGATCATGTTATAATAGACAATCTTGCAAGTGAAATGAATAATCAACCAACAAGACAATATCCAAGTTACTTAAATGAGAAAGTTTAAGCCAATTTCTAGTAATTTGAGGCAGTGACTAGTAAGATATGACATGTTCATTTTATATAAGATGTTTCAGAATAATCAAAGCACATTCTCAGTCACATGAAAACTACATGTAGGAAAGTTACATTAATTCATCTGCCTGCAAAGTAAGTAATGTCCTTTCCATAAGTACAAATAGTAAAGAGGCATTTCATTGTACTAAACACACACACAGAGGTCACATATTAAATAGTCTGTGAAGTAGCAACTGAACTTTACAACTTGATATCAATGTCAATAGCACTTCAACAGTATTTTCATGCCTACGATTTCCCCTCATCCACATGACATTCTGAGGGACAGCAGGCATTTTCATCCACATTTTACAGATAAAGACACTGAGAAAAAAGATGTTCTGTGACTTCTTTAAGGTATAGAACTGCCTCATGTCAGAGGCTGGAACAGAATAATCGTCTTTTTATACTTCTCTGTAAATCGCAAGGAAGTCCAAGTTGGGATAAAACCGTTTACACACAAAGTGTTTTAAAAAGTAAAAATCTTGGGTCTAAATCGTAAACTAACACTGAAAACCATGTTTAACATTATTGGTCCTAGTTCTTAAGTAAACTAGTATGTGTAAAGTGCTTAGGACAGATCTTGGCAAAGAGTAAGTGCTTGGTAAATGTTAATAATGCTTTTACATTCCTCTTTTTCACAGGGTGAAAGCTAGAGCATTATTTACTCCTCCAAGTTCACTAAATTGTCTTTTTCTGATTTCCTCCAAACATCAGACTCTGTTTCCTCCTGACTTGCAGAATCTAGAGCAGAGAAGCAGGAAAAAACAGAGACTAAGAGTCAGGACCCTTTTACTAATAGGCTCTGTGACCTTATATGAGTCACTTAAACCCTGTCTCTGGGGTCCTTCATTTGTCAAATGCTGAAAACACTTGGCAACCATGTCATAATTTGTTTTGAAGCAAAAAAAAAAAAAAAAAAAAAAAAAGCCATGTGTGAAAACACTTGCAAACCATTCTGATAAGTCTCTACACGTAAGATATTATTTTAGACCCTTCTTCTGTTAGTACCTCATAAGAAGGAGGTGGCTACTTAATTGCAATTAGAAGACTCTCACTGCCAGAAGCTTCTCCATTACCTGGGCAATGAACTGGATGATTTTCACAAAGATGTTCAGAGGCATATCCCTTGGCACCACACCACGGGACCCTTTGGGGAAAAGTGTTGTGATGATGGTTATAAGACGGCTGAAAGATAAGGGGAAAAAAAGAGAAAAACAAGCAAGATTGGCTGAGCTCCAGTACTTTAAGGGAAAATGGCAGATGCTTATCTAAGTATCTTATCTAAGTATCAGAGAGAATTCAGAAAAAGAAAACAAACCACTTCATTCCTTTTCCATTAGCATAATTACTCTATGAAAAGGTTTTCTGGAAAACTAAAGGCACTTGGAAAATTATAGCCATTTCCTTTGCTAAAGTGGTAAGTGTAGCCCTGACATGGATCTTGGCAGTTCTGGTAGAGGCTGGAGTTTCTGTAATGGCTGCCAAGCCAACGTCAAGGAAAGCCTGAAAATGTCCTTAGGGCTTAGATCTTTTAGAAGCTGTCCACTTTGAGCAGCTTCTAGTTTGGTTAGTGTAGGCAGCAATGAAACCAGATACCCTCTTCCCTGGCTAAGTGACGTGGTTACCATTAACCCAAGCCAGCTCCTTACCTCTGAGTAGCCGTGTTGCTTTCACATTTAATGCGAATCATGTAAACCCAAAGTAATCTGTACAGAGATTCCAGTGCAACTCGAGCCATCTTGGGGTCTTTATTCTACAACAGAAACCAAGATGTAGGATTTCAGATTAAATGGAGATTCTTCTTTTCTGAATGCCTGGAAATAGAGGGCCCCAGGAGGGTGGCAGGGTCCCTACTGGGTGCACTGCACCATCTGGGACTTACAAGGTCATTGCTTCCAGGTGCAATCTCTGAATAAGTAATCTCTGAGGAAGCATCCAAATTGCCAGAAGGGCAGGACAGAGGAGTTCTGGGGGAAGTCATGACGTTCTCTCCTTTCCAAGGTGAGACTGCCTTCTTCCTCCAGCCCTAGGGAACCAAATCCCCTAGAACCTAAAGGAGACTCCATCTGTTCTTTCTATTGCTGATTATGCCCTTGTAACACTGTTATCACTTTGATTCCCCAAACTCCTTACCACCCACCCTCACCTCCCATCTAATTACCCTCCAACATCTACTGAGACTAATTACACTAAGCACCGGGATGCAGAGATAAAAGGTAATCCTCTTCCCCTAAGATGTTCGCAATCTTTGAGGGATTGGGGGATGGATAATAAACAGTCAAAGACACAATGAAAAACTGGTAGGGACTGGAGCTCGAGGGTGGAAAGAAAGGTAACCCATGGCAAATCAAGGACGGGAGTCAGGAAAGGTTTCCAGGGGCAGACAAAACTCAGATGAACTTAAATCTATTCATTTATTCATTTGTTCATTCAACAAACATTCGAGCAGCTATACTGGGCCACGCCTTATGCTTGACTCTAGAAACTGAAATGATGGGGAGGGAAGGGCATTTTCTGCAGAGGCGACAGCATATGGGAGCTACGAGAGCTGGGGAAGAGGGGCCATGTTTTGGACCCTAGAATAGTTTGTACGCCAGTGCACACGCCCAGGCAAAGGAGCAGTGGCCCCTATGCCTTGAGAGGAAGGCAGGAGTCACATGAAGGACCCTACACGCCATGCTAAACCAAGAAACCAGGGTTCTCATGATGGTGACAGGAAGCCGCGAAGAGCAAGGAGACCATGGAAGAAGTCTGCAGTGGGGGAACCGGAGCAGGGGCAGGGAGACCAGCTGGGGCACAGCTGCCAGCTTCCCGGCTCCAACAAATAGGCCAGAAGGGATGGAAAGGATTTTGTCCTCTGAGGGACTTCACCTTCATACCTTCCTTTCTGACTCTCACTCCATCCTTTCATGGTTTTATAGATTTTTATCTACAAAATGGGTCTTGAATTCGGCATCTTCTCCGTTCCCATTTCCTGCTACAGCCCAGGCTTCCCGCCCTGTCCCTGGGATTGCCGCAGTCACCTCCTGCACAGTCACGCTCAACTGATTCCCTCCCCACGCCCTATCTGACACTGATCATAATCCTTTCTATTTAAAAGTCATGGGTTGGGTGGTCTCCCTGATGCTTACGTGATCAAGTTAACGTTTCTTGGCATGGCGTATCTGATCAGGCAATATCTGGCTCTAACCTACCTTTTCTGCCTCCCATCCTGTTTTTCTCCCACAAGCTCCCCAAGCTCTAGCGAGACCATCTTTGCTCCATTTCTGAGTCCGGAGTGGGTCCCTGCCCTCCCTTGTATCCTTCTTTTCTACCACATGAACCCTACTCTTTCACAGTCTACTTGAATGTCTCCTCCTTCGGGCAGGCTTCTCCAGTCCTCCTCAATATCCCGAATCCCATCCCATTAAAACACTTATCCCCTCCTGAGTGTTCCCTGACCCTCATACAAACATCTAGCCTAGCCTTTCAACTCTTCACTCATGGTCTTGTTTTGACATAAGCACCCACATAAATAGTGGGTTCTCTGAAAAGAAGAGGCAGTTACCCCAACATCTATTAGGATTCCTGCCACTCTGCTAGGAGATCAATAAGTGTTTGCTAAACAGCCTTGAAAAGTCCCTCTTAACCTTCTTATAGGTCTTTTGCTTTTATATTACTTCTCTTCCCTGTTCATTTATTAATCTTGTCATAACTGTTTTAGCTGCTGTACTCTGTAGAGAATTTGGATACTGCCTACGGCCATGCCATCCTGAACACGCCCAATCTCGTCTGATCTCGGATAATTTGGGTACTGATTTTTGAAGAACTCATAATTGTTTAGAGATAATCTAAGATAAATTTACCATTAAACTACTTACTGAATAAAGATGAGTCCCATAAATAAATTCTAAGGAAAAGACTACAGGGACTAGTCTTTTAGATTAGGAAAGAGAGATTTCTTATGTCTATGTATTTTTAAAATAACTTTGTAGTGTGAATATTATAAAATTCTCAATTTCTGTATGCATTTGGTCTGATTTTGGATTTTTTTCTTCTATTCGTCTGTCTCTTCACGTGCTGACACCACCTTATTTTAATTTTTGAGGCTATAGGATGCATTTTACTATCTTTAATGGTCAACCTTCTACCATCCTCTGCTCTTTTTCTTTTCTTTCTATTTTTAGGATTTTCTCAGATATTTGTGAAAATTTATTCTTCCAAATAAACTTTATAACTACTTTTCTAGCTCTAGGGAAAAAAATGCCCCAACTTTTTAGAAGCGTACATTTATATACACAAAGCACTTTTTTTGGTCTGTTAGTAAAACAGGTGATACACCTTATAGTATGTCGAATGTCTTGGTTACATACAAATACTTTAACTACTAAATGAGTAAAGTTGCATTTAAATTATTCCATCATTTAAAAATGTCAGGAATTCTAATTATCCTTCCTCCAGTCACTCCAGATCAGCAAATGTCTATGATGTGCTTCCACAGTGGTTAAAAGCAGACTCTAGACACACCCGGCATGGGTTTACACCCATCCTTGCCCTGCAGTTATTAGCAGCAGGGAACCTCTGCCATCTCCCTGGGTCTGATCGTCCCTGTCTGTGGAATACGGATGATATTCCTCCCTCCCTCCTAGGAGTGTTAGGAGAACTAAATGAGTTAGTGCACAGAAGGAATTTAGCACCGTTCCTGCCCATCATAATTAGTATTAGGTACGAGGCAAAGATCCAGCAGCAAACAAAGGAGATGTAGTCCCTGACTTCAGGGAGCCTCCATTCTAGTGGAAATGTGTCCTCCTTTGTGAATGTCCCTTTATCAGCACACATAATACACATATTTGCACAGCGTAGCATTCAGAATTCTCTCTTGTGCCTTGTCTCACATTGTGGATCATGACCAGGTAGGGCAATCATCACCTAACTTCCACTTAAGAGCTTAACTGAAATCTCTTGTTTAAATGATTTATATTACTGTCTTCTGTTTACTTCAATTTCTTTTATACTCTTTCCCTGCCCCTCTACCCACAATTATCTTTTTGATGCATCTTGTTGTGACTGATACCCTTTCACTCTTAAGAGTATGCTTGAGATTGTCTATTTTTGCTCCCACAGAGACTGAAGAATGTTAATGGCAACAAGTAGGGAGAACAGAGTTCAGTGATAACTTGGTTGGTGATAGGGTCATTGGCCAGACCGTTTCCCAAGATCCATCAGCTGATCATTTGCACCCAGTCACAGGGGCTTCCTATAAATATGCAAATTCTGTGGCTATGTCTGAGATATTCTAAACCAGAATCTCTAGAGGTAGGTTTCAACAAGTTGCATTTGTATCAGGCTCCCTCAGAGATTCTCATGGACACTAAGGTAAAGATCTACTGATAACAGCTTAATAAAAAATTCTAGTCATCTTTTGATCTTGTTATACTCAAAACTCTTGCAATTTTTCTTCCATCATACCTGAAGCAATTGAAGTAAACCTATTTCTTTCTGTTATATTTCCTTGCATATCACAGCACGGTCAACACCTTCCTTCTTTTTGGTACCCCCTTTTGATATCTCAATCAATTTACTTTGCTTGTAAGTGCATCTTTTTGATGACTGAACTATCCAAATAACGCATGCTACAGCTTAGGATAACCTCTAAAATTACCATACCAACAGTTTACAGAGATTATTTTTCAATTCATAAATAAGGCATTCACAGAAAGTAATACACTTGTCATCTGATCACTAATTTTCACACCCAATTTATGTGCACTATTCGAATTTATAAATTCCACTCTGAAAGGTGCCTTTGACAGATCCGAAACATAGATCTAAGAGATTTTTCTCAAGTTCATAGAAATGAGGTTAATATTAAAACAGAATAATTACTTCTTAAACAGTTAATTCTGTACCCTTTAAATTTGATATTTACAGAGAACAGCAGTTGTTCTAAATGGTACCACACATTTTAATGCATTCAGGCAACGACTGTGGAATCCTTAATATACTACTCCCTGCTTCCCCTTATAAAATAAGAATATCATTAATATCCTTACTATTATATGAAAACTTAAGAAAAAGCATTTCTTTAACTTCATTGTGATTATTACATACAAATATGTATTAAGTGCTAAAGATAAGCTTCATCAAAAAAATTAGGAGTTTGGGATTAGCAGATACAAACTACTATACATATAAAATAGATAAAAAAACAAGGTCCTACTGTATGGCACAGGGAACTACATTTAATATGTTGTAATGACCTATAATGGAAAAGAACCTGAAAAAGAATATAAATATATCTGAATCACGTTGCTGTACACCTGAAATTAACACGACATTGTAAATCAACTATATGTCAATTAAGAAAAAATTCATGGCAACCACTTTTTTTTTAGATTCTTAATGGAAATCAAAAGACCTTCCTTGTACCTTCCGTGTCCTTTTTGAATGTATAATTCTCTATTATCATATCCTATTTGATTTTCTTTATAGCAGTTATCACTATCTGAAGTTTATTCCTTATCTATTTGTTTACTTGTTTACTGTCTTGTCTCCTCCTCTAAATTACAAAGTCTAAGAGACCAGAGAGTGTTACCGTCTCATTCATCACTTACTCCCAACACCTAGAAAAGTACCTGGCACATTTCTTGCCCCACTGACTGAGTAAGTGAATGCATTCAAATCCTAGCAGAAGTGGCGATTAAATCAGAAGAATTATTTTTAAATCTGTACTTTGGTCTCTAGAACAATGAAGCTAGGCTGACTAATGTCTAACCTTCAAATGACAGACCTTCAGTTTTGTTATCTGAGCAAAATTTTTAGGAAAACAAAGAATCATGAAAGCGTAGAGTTCAGTGCAGCCTCTGACATGATCATGATAATCCATGATGATGTGTCTAAAGGCCCTCCCACTGGCCTGGCTCACGACAGACCTCCAATTAATGAGGCTTCTTGTTGCTATTAATTACACAGTAAATAGATTTCTTAACTTTGAGGTTTGTTTTTGGTTTTTGTTTTGTTTTTATAATCAAGCCCTCACTGGTATATCATATTCATTATTATAAGAAAAAAGAAATTTAAAGATTCTCCTAATTACACCCATTTTTGAGCATAAGAAACTAGCATATAGTTATTATGAAGACTTCATAATTACTGCATTTTAAAAGAACTGTTAATAAAGGAGGATTCATGACAAAAAATAAAAATAATATGAAGTCAGGTTTTAAAAACCTATTTCTTTTTTTGGAATTAGATACAATAAGGCAGCTATGAAGGGAATATGTCAGTTTTTTATAGCTCAATCTGTTCAGATTCTGACATAAAACGCATTGAAGAAAAAAGTATTGGTCACCACTGACCAGGAGTTCCTAAAAGATGTCAAGGTCATGGTGAGAAGGTGTTATAAATTTGTCACCACTTCACAAGGATATATTGCTAATATATGGTTGACCGAGTTAGTAAGTGTAAATAAAGGCTTCAGGTCTGTGTCACCAAAACCTCCTGCTTCTGAGAGACTGACACTGAGGATAAACAAGGACACTGACGTTAATGAGCGGTGAATCTGAGAGCTTGTTTACTTTGAAAGCAGATTCTTCCTGCTCACACTTTTCTATTCTGCTCTATGTCAGGCTGCCACCTTGATGACTCTCCTCTACAAAGCACATCAAAGGTGGCTGCCAAGTTCAATATGCAGCGTTCAAACACTGGGTTCGTCATACTGGAGCCTGTGTATGGGGTGGGGAGACAAGTGGGGGAGGGGACTGCAGGGAAAAAGGGGGATGGTGAAGAGAGGAAAGAGCTGGATTGGAGGTCCTTTTGAAATGATATAGGTGGCTCTGCATTCTACAAAATACTGAAGCCATTCAAGACAAAGTATACTCTTGAAGCCATGCTAGTTTCTCCCCAGATATTTCTTCCTTTTTGAGACTCTTGAGGTTTGGAAGGTCTTCTGTATATTTACGGCATTTTTTTTTTTGAGGAGGGGTAGATAATCAGGCTTATTTATTTATTCTTTAATTAATGGAGGTACTGGGGATTGAACCCAGGACCTCGTGCATGCTAAGCATGTGCTCTGCCACTGAGCCAAACCCCCCTCACAATTTATGACATTTTTAAATGATCCAATTTAATCCCTACTGGGCTTAGTTCCAAATATGTGTGGTATAATTTTATTCCAATTGGAACTCATCAAGGATCTTATATCTTTTACCCTTGAGGAGGTGAATTCCAGTAATTTATTATCCATAAAGAGAAATATCAGTGTCTTTCTTTTGCCTAATAGCCACCTCTTCATGCTTCACAGGGTACCGAACCGCTAGACCTGGCACAGGTGTCTCCCTGCTGCCACCTTTTCCAACCCTCTCTGTCTGCATCATGCAGTTTGAAACTTCATTAGATGTCCCCCAGTGAAACGCCAAGCCCCTCAAGAACAGGGGACTCTGTATCTAGTGTTTATACAACAGACTCCCCTCATCTCTCCCGCTTCCGACACCTTCCCTAGCCCCTCATACAGTTCATAATTACCGGTGAACTGAGCTGAGCTCTGGAACGTGGGTCAGTCTCTCTATACTGCTGACCCATTCTACTCTTTCTGATCACGTTTCCTTGCCCTTTGAGAAATCCTAATGCTTGAGACGTCTGCAGAGGGAAACACCATCAGCGCGTAGCCCCGCTTCTCTCGAGGGCTGCCGGTAACCCTGCTGTTAAGTCTTTTTGGTGGGCTTTGACCAGAGCTTCAAACAATATTCTAACTTTGAAGCGATTAAGTTCAAAGTAAGCTTATGCTGCTGTATTTCAAAAGCAACTCTGGACACAGAAAATTTTGGTCTTTTTGGCCACAAGAGTAAATTGCCACACAAAACCACTATTTTAATTCTAACTAAAATTCATCACAAACACATTTAACATAATACATACAGAAAAAAAATGAACATTCTTAATCATTTCTCTTTTTTTGGTTTTGAACAAAATGACCATTTTCTATTTGTGTAAAATGGAGGAAACAAAATGTAACATTTTTAACTGGAACTAATAACTGAATAACTTAAAAGTGGACCAAATAACAAAAAAAATTATATTGGGCTGTGTGTTAGAAGTGTATGACAGATGGATAAATCCCTAAACAAAACATCTGACAGTGGCCGTTATATAATAGTTGATACCGTGAAAAGCATTTTCTTTTCCAGAATACAGAAAAACTTAATTCTATACTCACTGCTATTATACTTCCCTGCCAATTTGAAGAAAATAAATGATTCCAATCTTGGATTTCACAATTGGCTTGTAGAGTCAGTACACGGTGCTTAAAACAGCACCAATGCAGATTATTGTGTAATTATGGTAAATGCCAAAATAATATAATTAATCTTAACCACTTTACTAAAGTGTCTTAGAACAAAAAAAGACAAGGCAACATGTCTAAGCACATACAGGATTTTACAACTAAGAACATTTCAAAAATTCTGAAGAAACAAGTATTCAACTTGTAAACGGAATTCAACATCTTTGGACACAACTGAGAATAAGTGTGAAAAACATGTGCTACTTGCACTTACTAGAAACGGTGTCATTTAGTTGACTGTTACCAACAGGTCACTAAAACTTAAAATATGTTCACCGTGTTAAAGGTTTAAAGCCAGTTTTAAAGCTAATCACTACAGTTGTTCTAGCTATAGGCTCCTCGGTTTCCAGGCCCACGACTTTATTCCTCACATCCCCCGGCACCTGTACTGCCTACCTGAACAGCAGCTGTTCAGTGAAAGCTTAGGACTGCTCAGTGGTCATACGGCTTGAACGGAATACCTTCAAATAATCACGAATAACGGGGACAGGAAATAAGTCTTCTCTGTTACTAGGTCAACCCCCCACAAGATGGAACACTTCCTCCCAAATATTTTCAGACTGGAGGGAGTCAGAGGAAGGATGGAGAAAGTTTAGGTGAGCTTCTGAAATCAATTTGCATGCTTATGCCAGTGAAGTGCGGCATCCCCCCCCCTTTTTTTTAATCATTTAGACAATATGTGACAATAGATGAACATACAGGGGCATTTAACTCTGCCTTTAAAGTTATCCTTACTAGGGGAGATTATTTCCCCCCACATTTGATGTGATTTCTCTTAGCCCCAATCACCTTCTAAAACTGATGATATTTAAAAGAAAAACACATTAGAAACCTTTTTCACTGTTCCAACAGGATAGGATCATTTCCCCCGCAAACATCACGAGTCACTCTCAGAAGCATACATCCCAGCCTCAGACTCGTATACATTTTTATAAAAGAGCTGATAAATACTAACTTTGAGATTGGATAAGCAGTTGTTGAGGAAAACGTGCCACCTGTTCAGAAACAGCTGCTTCTGGCTGACACAGAGCAGACAGGTCACCAGGGGGTACAAGGCCTGAGGAGAGAGCAGACGAGGTCACAGGATGATGTATATCCCAACCAACCATGTAACACACGCTCGCAGGACCCACTCCCCATCCATCTCCCTCTGTGAGCGCTGAACGGGCCAGAATACACAGGATGCTTTATCACACACCGACGCCCAATGGGTGCCGTGCAGAGGTGCGGATTTTGCAAGTGCTTTCTGATGCCACTGGACTAATCTAGAGTTATGTATAGGGTGCAGTGAGCTTCATGTATCAGGAGAAATCTGATTCCATGATTTAGACTTCCCTTATGGATTTTAAAAACAAACTTCTCAGAAAAGCAAGCAGGAAGGCACATTCGTGTTGAGAATGTCGCCGGCTTCGTTGCTCATAAACATCTACTAGTTTGTCCCTGTCTTAGAGGTAGAGGTATATATTTTCTTTTGCATGCAATCCTCCCCTAATTAAGGACGCTTCCTAAAAGAAATGTTATTGCATTGGTAAATCCCACCAAGACAAATTTAACCACAGGAGGAATTTGCTTACGACTGAATAAACAGAGGTGCTACTGTGCTTTCCCTGCCTAACTGGGCATGCTTCCCGCAGCAACTGGAGAAGACGGAAGAGCTAACGGGCGGCCACCCAGCAATACCTCTGCAGAACCCACCACCATTTTGCTGAACCAGATTAACAGGCACCTTTATGGCTCCCCCCAGATTAGGGCTAAGGAAGACTGAAACAAAAATAATACTGGCCCTTCCCCTAAACTTGAATTAGCGAAAAATCTATTGTCATAATGAGAGTCAGTGCTTCACAATCCATTAACTTAGTTTTTTCTTATTAACTTAAGTTTTAAACTGACTTTGAACTATTGCTTCCCTTGACGGCAACTCTAATTCCAGCTGGTAATTTAAAAACAAAAATAAAAGCAGTCACAACGACCACAGAATGTAGACAAATGAGGAAATTTGTCACCACTCCTGGCAAAGCAAGTCTGAATACATGACCAAATAACGGTGGTCATGTTCAGACGTTAAAGACTAGCAGAAACCATGCTAGTAACCAGCTAGCTAAGGAACCTGCCTCCTCCACACAATCACAATTACAGCTGGTATACCACCCGCCGATTCATAAACCAGAGCTTCGTTTACCACTGAGCGCAAAAGGTTGTGCTAATTTAAAAGACTTCTCTATACTGCTTTTCGGTCCGAAAGCATTCCCCCAAATTGTCTTCTCAGCCTTCGGAAAATCTTTCCTCTGGGCACGTGTGTCCCAACTCCCTTTCCTGCCTGGTTCCACTTTCATTTGATCAGAATGGGAATTAATCAGTCAAGATTTCTGAGGATCGAGTAGAGAAACTCTTTTTATAATCTTTAGCCTTCAGTTTGGAAAAAAACACTCAGAGATTAAAATAAAAGTGAAGTGAAGCCAATCTTGAAAATAAACAACAGAATCCTTAGGACTAGAGGGGTCACCCGAGGCGACATGACTTTATCCCCTGACATTACCACAATTCAATCATGGTCAACACTAGGTGCAAGCTCCAAGATTTGAAATGCTGCCTCTTTCTAATGGAGCTGTAGTAATTCTCCCAGCTGTGGAACACTTAACGACTCAGACTTCAGCCTAGGAATTTCAGTCTCCATAGTTCTGTGTTCTGGGTTTTCTCATAGTTACTAACCAGGGAATGCTTCTTTCGAGAAGAAAGTTCCAGCGTGGTATCATACAGGCTTTCGACAAAGTTTCTGAGGCAGGGAACGTTTACTTCATTTTTGACCGCCTGAAACAGAGGTGCATGTTCATGTTATACTAATGAAACTGGTGATTCTCTGATCCAATCTGAAGACGTTCTTAAAAATGAACATGTAACTCACAGCAGCAACTGGGACAAGAATTTCAACAAAAAGCCCAGCCAAGGCATGCTTGATGTCTTTGTCTTTGACCTCGAGGAAGTAATGTGCACATTCCTAGGAAGTAGAAAAAAGAGTAAAGGGAGGGAGGAAGATTGAGATGTGCACATAAAACGTATGAACACATTTAAGTAAACATATCTTAAGTCAATCATACCTATTAACACAGTATATTCTAAAATCTGTTAAAATGACTAGATTCAGGCGTTTATATTTAAGTTCACAACAACCTTCAGTGGCATTTTGCAAGGCTGGTTTTCTCACTCTCTCCAAATCACTACGCTGAAAGGACAAAGCACCTATAACCAGCAAGCAGATGCGTGAGTTGGTTCCTTCATTCATTTCCAACAAATTTCTATAGACTACCTGCTGTGTGGGGGGGCCCTGGGTCCTTGATTAATCCCAAACACAGAGCCCCAGAGAAGGTCAACATGGGAAGAGAGGCAGAAGACACTAAACTTATTTTAGGCCGTGACAGCCCCCGGCACAGAGCTGTTTACTTGTTAGCCCTGACATTTTAGGTGTTTATTATTCAGAAGTTTCATGAGCAAGTCTGGAATGCCTCCCTCCCCCACCTCTGACAAGGGAGCCTTTGGAACGGATCCTCAAGCAAGGATCTCTTTGCCTGTGGACTCCTGCCTATGAAAGGGTATTTCTGGTTGCCCAGGGAATAATTTATTAGATTTGCCGTGTCCTGAATTCTGCCAGCCCCTTTCTCCTCCCTGGCCTTTAGGGCAGTAAATTACTGTGGTCTTTTTTAGGTGTTGTTTTCATGGACGAGTCCAAGGCGACATGTATTTGTGATGACATGTTAATATCTGTATCCACTATTACCACTTATTTTCAGTCAACATTGGGACCATTGCCAACAACAGTTACTCAGGTCCCCAGTATATCAATATCATACTAAGACATCAGTCCAAGACAGGCACTGCCAGCACAGAAAGTCTTTGAGACTGTTTTCCTGATACACAATGGAGCTTGATGGTTCTCAGAATTGTGGGCCCTTTCCTATGTTATTTTATATATGTATGTAAGTACTGTCTCAAATCGTCATTCAAGTACGTAGATAGACAAATCGTCAGTATGAAAGAGAGAGAAAAATAGTTAGCATTTACTGAGTGCTTATCATGTGCCAAGAATGCCCAGAACCACCTTCTACAGTTAAGAGTCACTGTTCCTACTTTGCAGACAAGGAAATTGAGGCTGGGAGGGGTTAAGTGTGACTTGTCCAAGGTCACAGAGCTGGTCAGCACTGAAGCTTGAATTCAAACCCAAGAAGTTTGATACAGGGCCCTATATTTTTTTGACAGCTTTATTGAGACATAGTTCATATATCATGCAATTTACCCATTTAAAGAGTACAATTCAGTAGCTTCTAGTATATTCACAATTGTACATCTTTCACCACAGTCAAATTTAGAAACTTTTCATTATCCACGAGAGAAACACTGCACCTGATAGCAGTCATCCCCAATCCCTTACTCACACCCCCTTCTCCAGCAAATGACACAACTAACCTACTTTCTGTCTCCGTGGATTTGCCCATCCTGGACATATGCTATTATTAATAACGCTGCCACGAACATTTGCATGCAAGTTTTTGTGTGGACGTATATTTTTATTTCTCTTGGATATTGCACCTAGACTTGGAATTACTGGATTATACAGTAATTCTAGATTTAAACATCTGAGGAACTGCCAAACAGTCTTCCCAAGTTGTTGAGCTATTTTCTATTCCCACCAGCAGCATATGAAGATTCCACTTTCTCTACATCCTCAGCAACAGATGACTTGCTGTTGTCTGTCCCTTGGATTATAAAAGTGGCACAACCTACATTCATAACCCCTGTATCTACACTCTTCATTAAGATCCTCACTAAATCTAACTCACAATAGCATTAGGGAAAAATCCCTTCAGATACTAAAGTTCTATAAAATCTAAGAGAGCTGTGTATTCTGGGAAATCCTCATTAGCAACATTTTTTTTTTTTAGTACATAATGGTGAACACTGGGTAGACACCTAAATCTGTATGATTTGGTTGATTTTTAAAAATTGATTCCTTTTTATACTATGAATAAAAAAGGATTTCACTATTTAAAGTTCTCATGCCTAGAAATGTTAACATAGCCAATGCAGTGCAATCAATCTGAAAAAGTAAAAAATCAGCTATATTTATTGACAGAACAATGGCAGCCAATAGGTAAAAAAAGAGAAAAAAAAGTTCACAGATAAGATTTCACTGTACATCCTACTCCAAAGATGATATGACTTTAAAAATTAAATTATGTGCCTTAAATGCAATTATTTCGTTATGAAACACTTTAGGAATCACCGAGGGAAAAAAAAGTAGGGCTTTTTCCCATGTTGACAAGTGAATGGGTATTCACCTCCCAGGTCTGTTACACTAAGGAAAGATGCTCACTTCTCCTGCCCAAGACATTACCTGCATAAACTGAAGAGAGGCTTCAAAGTCTTCCACTGGATACATCTTAATTCGAAAGAATTTCATCCCCATTATCAAGCTGATGATGCTCTGAACCACATAGGGGCTCTGCTCTTTGTGCCGTAATTCTTTTAGCTCTGCCATAAATTTCTTCTTCACAGCAGGGAATCTAGGAAGAGAACATGAGTGACTGATCAAATAATGGGTAGGAAAGTGACTGTAATGGAGGCGTCCACCGTCTGGGACTGTCAGGGCACAGTGATGGGGGTCCTTCGAATCAGGTGAGGTACAGTGGCTGTCCTCTTGTAAAGGTTTTGATACTGGGGATTTGGGAAAGAATCCAGTCTTCTCCTTTCTTCTCTTATTCTGTCAGATGCTCAACCTCTCCTTCAGCCCAGGGAGAAGACCCAAGGTTATTTAGACTCTTTCAGAATGGTCTAGCTCTCAAACTGAGCCTGACGAAAAGCTTCATTTCCTCAGGCTTAGCAATTTCCACCATGTTTACAGACCCCAGAGGCCTGAAGTTTCCAATTGTGAACAGGTGGACAGTAACATACAAGGCCAGATATTTCTGATAATGACAGCAAATAATGCCAAGTAATATTCTTACATCCATTTCCAAAGTTTTCTGTTGTTGTTTCTTTTATAGTCTTAGGCTAATGATTGTTGAAAAAAGTATTTTTAGGCTGAAGGAAAATCTAGCAATGGGAAAACTCAAATCATCTCCAAAAGCTGACTAAGCTCTCCACTACATGCATGGGATTTCACAAGTAAAAACTCACAGTCCCCAAGGAGCTTAACGCATTTGCATTGTCTGAAAGTAAAATAATATTAATAATTAACAATATTAATTACAACATTATCATATAAGATTAAAAAGAATAGATCCCAGGACAGAAAGCAGCAGCAAATTCTCTGAGCACTTAAGATCACGAACAGACAAGTTATTCAAACACTTTCCGAGATGGTTGATTTGACTATTAGTTAAAAAAAAAAAAAAACAGGGAAAGCATTCTAAGACTCACTGTATTTTTTCCTGAGACAATCAGCCTGAGTTTCCACAAAAGATCAATTAAGTAAGAGAGCATGATCAGAGAGGGTAATTATGATTCCACAAGTTAAAGGCCAACTAATAGAATCCCAGAAGTTTGAAACGACAACCCTCGACACCCCAAAGTTGAAATTTCAGGACATATAAAGTAGGTGGTAAACACACAGGTATGGCTTCACCAAAAGGCACAGCAAGGGGTGTATGACTGGCAAGTTGGGTGTCAGGGGCTTGGTGAGAGCCGGCAATTTTCTCGTGCTTGGCTTGAGTGGAGGAGGTTATGCGATGTTTCTTTGATAACAATGTGTTATAATTGTATTTTTTAAACAATTTATGAATTTTTTTGTTTGCTGCATATAGTAAGAAAAGATTTTAAGGCAGCAGTGGAGCAGAAAATATAAATTTATTCCAGCATCATTATTCCTTTCTACTTCTTATAGAAAAAATGATGATGATGATGATGGTGGTGAGGATGATGGTGGTGGTGGTGGTGGTGGTGATGATGATGGTGGTGACAGCAGCAAGTAGACATAAAGCACTCACAGTATGTGGCAAGTTCAGTGAGCTTTACATCTAGCAACTCATTTAATCCTCACAACAACTCCAATAGATAATGTGCTAACGTCACACAGCACATAAGTGGTGGAGCCAGAATTTTACCCCACGTGTCTGGCTCTAGAGTTCCTGCTCTTACTCTCTGAGCTAAATGATGTCTAGAGTTCCTGCTGTTACTCTCTGAGCTAAATGATGTCTAGACCAGTGATTTTCACAGTGTGGTCCCCAGATCAGCAGCATCAGCCTCAACTGGGAACTTGTGAGCAATACACACTCTCTGGCTCACTCCACACCTGCTGAATAGCCTGGGGATGAGTCCAGTGATCTTGTTTAACAAGCCCTTTAGGTGATTCTAGGAATAACAATTAGACACCCTTGTAAGATGTCTTACACTTTACCATGCACATTATACTCTTTCACATTCTTATCTTCACTACAATCCATTGAGTCAGATAGCAAGTGTGTTTCCATTTTATGAATGATGAAACTGACTGGAAGATCAAAGTGACAAAAATAAGACTCAAACACAGAACTTCTGATCTGAATTCCAAGAATTTCCACTATTCTGTAGCTACCGCAGACAGTCACGAGCTAGAAAGTGTAGCCCCTGCCCTATCTAGAATAGTATACAATTTGATTGGGAAGATGCAGCAATGTAGCATTGCCCAAAAGCCATGTAAATAATAGCAATTTTAATAACAATCATTATTATTATTTCTGGGGTGTGTTAGCTTGTGCCTGGGACTTCGTCTGGATCTCTCTGATCCTTCAGGAAGGTTAAATGCCCCCGACCAGATCACTCTCTCATTTCACATGCTTTTTATGTGAATAATATACTTAAAGAGACTAGGGGGCATTGGGGAATGAGGGGCTTTTTCCTTCTGGATAATTAGGGGAGATCTCACAGGGGATTTGTGTTGGGGTGAAGGGTGAGCTGAGGTCTTCAGGCAAAGATAGGTGAAGAACAGGAAGCAGAAATGGCATTGCAAAGCAGCTGAAGTGACACTTTCAATCAAGATTATAAAAATTTAGTAATTCCCAACCCTACTAGTTTTTTTAACATTACATTTTAATTCAAGTTAGTTCCAAACACTAAAAAAACTATCTATGGTTTTAATTTTGAAATGTGAGTGTTTACAAGGACAAAGATAACTTTACAGATTAGAGTTATATTGTCTATTTATTTATTTATTGAGTTATATTGTTTTAAAGATCACATGATACTTAGAAAAGTGTGTTTTCATTGCTAACTCACAACTGAAACAAGGAGAGGTAAGAAAAGGCAGGTTATTGGTACGCCTCACTATTTCAATATTCTCGTGAGTTAGTGGCTAAAGTCTACTTCCCATTTAAAAATAAATATGGCTATCTTTTACTTTAAAAAGTTCCAAGTGACATAAAAATGTTATTTTAAAATAAAAATAATCCAAAAAGCTATTTGTGCTTAAAATCTATTTTCCCTTAAAGTAATTTTAGGAAAAAATTAATTTCTTTTTAATGACCATGCTTTTAGTGTTTAATATTCTTTAGTAAATACAGTAACTAAATGATTACTCGGTCTTCTGCTTTAGAATGTATAGTATATACCATTAAAGTGAGAGTATAAGAATATATACATTAAAATTATATCACATAAAGAGAGAGTAGTTTTGAAATTATGAACTTTATAAACAACTATCACTATTTAAATGAATATACCAGATTTTAATCAAAGAAACTTACCTTAAAAAAAATCCAATTTTAACTTAATTGACTGAAAGAGTCAAGGTGGAGATCACTTAACGGCAAAAAAAAATTTTCCCCTTGGTGATAGGAATTAAGTGCATTATCATTAGTAAGATGAAAATTAGTGATTCGGCTAAAACTTAAAGATCAAACTAAGCATTAATAACTAAAGTCATAATGAAGAAAATATTTCATATGCATTACCACTGGGATCTAGATATAAAGTCTAAAATTACAATTGCTCCATTACTCAAGTTTATTATTTTTTTAATGATAACCAGCCTATACTAGCTAGATAAGCATACATCCTTTTTCCCCCCTGAGATCAAAGGGAGCAGTAATTTTCTAAGGCACCAATAAAGTAAGGATCCTGGTATACTTATGAGAAGAATGTAATGTGATGATTTGTAATATGACACCAGTTGAAGATTATACCGTCTATCAATAAAGATTAACTCAGTATTGACTGGTTGAGAATCTATCATTGTAATTACTATTTATTATGGTAAGAACCCACTGGCCAAGGCGTTTTCTTGCGACTAGAAAGTATTGGAGCATTGTTCAAATTGAGGCATTTGTTATAGCCTGCCGTTGCAGAATTCAGACAAATATTGACATCATGAAAATAAAAAAAGCCACTGTTGGCAAAAAACACTGGCTTGGAGGATCATAAATCTGACCTGATATGGAAATTCCCACAACCTTAAATGTTGCTTAATTATGACCATGCTTCCCAATTCATTCTCCAACAATTCAAAATCGATGTAGCTAAGGAAGCTCCTTCTATAGTAACTGACACTATTATGCATAATGCACAAAAACCAAGAAAAACATAAGAAGTCATTTTTGGTATATCAAATTTTCCAAATGATTATATAAGAGAGTTATGCAGGGATAATCACAAGGGAATTACAAAGGAACATGATGAGATTTTCAGGGTCTGACAAATCGGCCAAAACACATATTAACAACTCATTTTTCTGATCTTTTCTAGGAATGAGGTAGAAACACATGAGTTAATTTGCCAGATAATTGCAGCTTATTCCTTCAAAAAGCCAATACTTGTATTATTTAATTGCAATGGAAATCTCTCCAAAACGCATTACATACTTTTCTTTCTTGATGACTCATGAACCACAGCTATTACAATGGGCTATAAAAAAAATACAACACATTCTCACGCGAAATGGTCCGAATAACTCTATTATTTAGTTCATATGAATGCTTTGGCCAATTTCTCTTTTCTCTCTGTTGCTGTCAGTTTTTGAGCTTGCTACTTCTCGGCGTGTCAGTGTAGCTACCTCTCTTCCACCTAACAGTAAGTAGTCTAGACGAATAGATAAATGGGATTAGATTAAATAAGTCATCTTTCAGGTCTGTTTCCTGAGTTCTTGTCTATGTTTTGGCTAGGTAAGGTTGTTGAGTAAGTACTTTTTAAAAATTTTGTCTTTTGATAAATTGAGTATTTCCATGCTGCTAAGTTAGGAAATTCCATCTCTTGAAGATAAAAATCTTTCTGAGGATTGCATGTCACAAGGATCAGGGCATCACTGTTGCTCCAAGCTGGCCTCTTGGCTTGGATTTATGTGATGTCTCTGGCTCACTCTGCCTAACCTAGGCATTCAGGATCCTGCCCAATTTGCCTCAGGGTTGAATAAGAAGACGGGTGAATAGGGTGTGACATCACTTTTGGAAGAAGTATATTATTGCTAATAGCCTAATGCCACTTTGTTCTAGCCTGCTAAGTAGTGTTATGGGGCCAGATAAATTTAGCAATGAGAATTTTCCGACTTGTTTCCATGACAGAGTCTGGGACATTTTTAGCTCAGTTGAATTAAGTAAGGCCTATAGTAAAGGGACATTCTAGAATGGAATTTTCCTACTCAGATGCTGTATCGTAACCACCTACTCATGGAATACAGAAAACAAAACTTTTAAAACTGATAAACTTCTTTGGAAAATTGGGCAGGGAGAAAAGTACTGTGGGTAGTTCATTTCCTTCTCTGCTGCAGTAGTCTGGAACCCACGGCCTCTTAGGGTCTGGCCCAAGTGCCAAGTGAAAAAGATAATGGAGAAAACAAATTGGAAAAAGACCTGGTACTCGCCTTGGGGAGCTCTTAGCTTGGTTCAGAGACAGGGCACACACAGCAAAAAGAACCGCAGTTTCCTGTAAACTCACGCCCTCCCCCTTCCTGAGAGGAGGGCTGGGTGGCACAGAGAAGGGGCACATATGCTTTTACGGTAAAGCACTCTGAGGCTCACTTACTTAGCTTGTGCCAGCACTCCAATGACTTCAGCATACAGGTCGGCCACAATGTGCATATTGCCAGTGTTAGGACCAAGGTACCTAAATAAGATACAGTTAGATAATCAGGTCATCTGAAAAGAGCAAACTTGATTTAGCTTTAAGAACCCAACTTCTTCAAAATTCTAAGGTGAGAAATTACTTTACCCTTCTTTGTATTTAAAGTGCTTGAAAGCCAAGTTAATAACATCATGTATTAAGCTGTCTATTACAGGATGAAGTGGAATCTGGAAAAAAAAAGATGACTCTTAATTTGGAAAGGAATATTAAAGATCAAATCAGTACTTCCAGTGACTATACATGGCCTTTAGCAATCAATAAATATAATTCATATGACCCAGTATGTGAAATTCATGAACAACTTAATAAACTTAGGCCTTAAAAAGTAAGTCATTTTTAGATAAATAAGTCTTATCTAAAAGTAATATTAAATTTATGACCTACCTGTTTCAAAACTTCTATTAACACTAAAGAAAAAATAAAGTCAATGGCGAGGTCCCGTCTTTCCATTAAATAATCCCGCTGCTGTTCATCACTGTAAAATTTAAAATACTCGCATTAAATGGCATGGAAAATATTCTCAGAGTGATATAATTCACCAGAAATCTAAGACCCATCCCCAGTGGACTGCAAACCAGTTCTGTGACAACAAGATTGCAATGGGAAATACATGCGAAAGTTATTCCTATGGTCAGTCTGGTGCCGTGGACAAACACTGGATCCAAATATTTGACTCATGTTTTAAATTTTCAACAATGTCAATTTGAAATAGCTATTTGTGAGTCTACAACTTCATCTTACGGACTTTTCAAGGTACCTTTCAACCCAGGAATCCTACCACCTGTAAAATGAAAACAAACACGAGATAGGGCTGCCATGCTGGAGGCAGACACTGAAAGGATCTTGTGGAAAGAGCTCAACATTGGAGAGAAATAATATGATTACCAACCAGAGCAGGACTGCGGTGGGTGGAGAAAGGGATCAGCATTACTTCTCTTTTTCTCCCCTCGTCCCTTTCCTTGTGACCTTCTGTCACTTGAGACTGACAAGAGGAAGAAAGAAGTGGAGGGGTGGTGGAAGAGAGAAAGATTAGAAGGCAGATGGAGGTTAAGAGGGGCAAAGTGGAGCCATCTGAACCCATTCAAAAGTTAGGGAGCAGAATTCTCACCGGCAAGAGGACAAAAATGTGAGTTCAACGCCAGCCCCCTTCACTTCCTGCTTGTCTAACGTGCTGACTGAGGGCTAACTGGGAAATGAACAAATGAAGTGACTGCCAAGCTCCTTAGCACAGAACAGCGGCTGAGGGCTCTGGTTTTGGTGTGGGAACAGTCCTGGGTTAAAATTATGCCTCTTCCACTTACCAGTGATTTTTCCATCTATAAACTCGGACTAATAATAGTAATTCTAGTAAGGTCTGCTTGGGTATTAAGTAAGATAAAACATGTAAGTACTTAGTACAGTCTCCCAAACATACAACTGCTCAGTACTCATATATTAAATAAAACCAGTGAGACAGGAGGACAGGATTTGGATTTGTCAGGCAGACAATTTCGAAATAAGCCAAGACTATGTTAAATAGGGAACATTCTTTCGCTACAGTCAGAAAAGAGTGAGGAGAAAAAGGTGACATTTAAAAGATATAAAGAAGAACTCTGGAGGAACTCCTCAGCGTTGAGCAAGTCAAGTAGGTGACAGAGCAGGTTAACAAAGGAAGCTGCAGCTTGAACTTTCAAGGGGAAATGTATGGACAGGGTAGGAGCTCATTCATTCAGGATCATTTACAAACGGTCCTGCCAGGAGGAAGAGCGGTGGACCAAATCATCCATCTGGAGTCCTTTGAAACCCCCCAGAACTAGAAAGTGCTACTGCCAGATGGAGGAGGGGAGGGGAAAACATATGGAGCTGCATTAAAAAGAGGGTGTCCACAAGTCTGACCCCGGGTTACACCACGGTAAGAAGCCTTAAGACCACAGGGAAGGAAAACTCTCAAACGTGACCAGCACAGTGGAGAGGAGGGTCTTCAAAAGGGGCCAGAGGACCTCGAGAAAGTAGCAAAAAAATTTCGGTAGAAAAAAAAATTTAACTCCTGATTCTATTTTATTTAATAATGCTTTCAAATGAAAGTTAAGACATACATTTCCAATGATGAATTCAACTTTATTGCTGGTTTGAGGTCTAACTGCCAGGAGCCAGAGGCATCCGACAAATTTATTTGGCAGTCAAAATGTTGATATTATACTAATCTTAGAAATCATAACCCAAACACACATCCATCACATTTGACTGTTTTCAGTTGCTTAGGCTTCTCCCTGAAGTTCCTCTTTTCTTGTTTCTAGTAACAGAAACTCCCTTTATTAACTACATCATATTCTAGAGACCCTCATTCTGTTGGCTTTGTCCCAAACATTTCTCTCTTTCTTAGTTTAAACTTTAAAATGCCAACTAAGATGCAAGAGAGTTGAGTTTCCCTGTTCTGATTCTGTATCTAATCTCAACAATTACTCTCATATCCTGAAAAGAATTATTAATACAACCCCAAAACCTACTATTTTCAATGCATAAGAAATCAACTCATGAAAAACCTACTTTTAATAACTAAATTCTAACAAAGCAGAGGAACAAAATTAAAACTTACTTAATTCAGCTCACTAAAACTGCCCCACTCCCCATCCCCAGAAAGCTTTAGTTATAGTTTTCATAAGCTGAATGTAATATGGGGGAAATAGTAAAGTGATCCCATTAATTTATTAATCATACCAGCTGAACAACTTTCAGACACAGAATCAAAATTCTCCCTTTAAATCTGATACATTAAAAATGTATTTATGAGAGACTGGCAATTAGTATGGGGTGATAAAAATTATCATCCCCCCAAATTTGAGGTGATAAAAATATTCCTGAATTAGACAGTGGTGATGGCTGTACTACTCTGTGAATATACTAAAAACACGGAATTAAACACTTTAAAAGGAAGCATTTTATGGTATGTAAATTACACCTCAATTTTTTAAAAAAGCATTCAACTAAAAGTATTATTCAATATGAAAAAGTTATTAATCTCTCCCCCAAAGTGATAAGCAAATGGTTGAATCTTGCATAAACTCAAGCCTTTGTACATATTACAAAACGGAACTATAAGTTCACGTGAAACGTAATTTGGTAAAATGATAGGTCTTCAATTTCAAAAGAACTTTATATATTTTTAAGAAGTATTAGGGGTGTTAAGAAAAAGGACAGGGATAAAACACTCACAAGCAGTAGTTAATATCTGATTCTTCTAAGTGATTAACTTCAGTTTATTGTCTTTAAAAGCATAAAAAAGTATAATCAATTCATGTGGAGAAATCTGCTTTTAAAATAATCTGTTTTTTTAAAAAAAGTAAACACATTAAATTTTCTTATATTTGCTTCCTTGCTATAATAGGTTGATTTCAAACATACGAAATTGTATGTATTTACCTAAAATTCTCAGGGACACACCTGCATTGGACAGAATGAGAATTTGAAGTTTTATGGCTGCTGAACAGCTCCTGTAGCAGCAAGTCCCACTTGTCAAAATCACAAGAGAAGGGAACCACAGAACGAATAAACACAATTCTCAGCTGGAAGGGAAGTTAGAGTTGGGGTAATCTGACATCCCTGCTTTGCTCATAAAGAGACTGAGGTAGCAAGAGGTGGCGAGTTGCCCAAAGTCAAGTGGCTAATCAGTGGCAGCACCAGGACCGGGCAATCGAGATTACGAATGTGAACCCAAACATCTAGGCCGTGTTGTACAGGGCCTGCCACCGACCTTCTGCCTCTAGATGCAGACTGGAGGAGAGAGGGCCCAGGAGAGAAGCAGGCAGAGGGGTCCTTTACACCTTTCCCTCACCGAAGTCAGAATAAGGCTGAATATGCATTTTCAACCTGTGGCAGCTGACAGTGACTAATATCCCAAATGTGCTACCTGCCAGACAAGGGGGCCCCTGCAGCGTGTGCTTGTACGTGAAGAAGTAGGAGGACCTAGATGCCTTGTAACTCCCACTTTGATTTGTTTCTTAAGAAATAAGAAGGAAAAAAAGAGAAAAAAAAAGGAAAGAAAGAAAGGAAGGAAAGGAAAAAAGAAAGAAAGACTATAATCCTCATAATCCTGACACAAAAGAAACGTACCTTTTGGATTTATTGCTTGTTCTTGGTCTGTATTCATGTGATTCATCCTCAATGCCATTTTGCCTTTTGTACCAGTCAAACAATGTCCGCAGAATAGAAGGCAGGCAGTACTCAGAAAGGGAGCTCATTGAGCTGATGACCTACAGGGAAAAACAGGCGAATAAAAAGCATGGGTGGCACCGCCAACTACTGAGAAATTTTATCTCACAATGAACTCCAAACCATACTCACTACAAAGTTTTCTTATTTATCACAGTCCTCTCCTTAAATATCTTTATTCGGACATTCCCAAGTGCCCGAGTTTCTTACTGTTGACAGATGTTCCTGACAGAACAACAACTTTGTGGTTTAAGAAAGTTAGTTACTTTGACTCTCTTTCATTCTAAAAATCAGATGTAAACTGCATACAGGTTGTTCATGGACCGTAAAGAAATTATTTTCCCACACCATCTAAGAAGTACTGTGCTTTGTACTTCTTAGATCCTCAAAAATGCTTGTTATATAAACAAATACATTAATTAATACACTTACATTAATTGCTTAGGTGAAATAAGCAGATCCATCCTCCAAACAAATAACCTATGCGATAATACAGTGTATGGTTTCCTACCAATAATCATTCATATAATAATCTGAGGTCTGCCCCAAATTAGACTCAAGATATGAATCAGGAGCAATAATTTACCCTGTATTACATTAAAGGCAAACTTTCCCCCTTTTCTTTAAACAACAAATATGCTTTTGATAGATGAGTTATTCTAATTTCCTTACCTGGAAAGATTCCTGATCTTTTACTAATTATCACCAAAAAAATGAACCTCAATCCATATCTCATACGATATGCAAAAATTAACTGAAAATGGATCAGAGACTTAAGAATAACACCTAAAACTATAAAATTTCTGAAGAAAACATAGCAGAAAATCCTTGTGATTTGGGGGTAAGCAAGGATTTCTTAGGTATCAAACCAAAAGCAAAGTCCATGGTAATTCGATATACTGAAAATTATCAAAATTAAAAGCTTATTCTTTTAGAAAGATACTGTTAAAGTGATGAAAAGACAGATCACAGACTGGGAGAAAATATTTTCAAAACGCCTCTCTGATAAAGGTCTTATAATCAGAATATATAAAACTACAGTGAGATAGGTTTTAATTGCTTAATTAACAAACAGTATCAGCAAATTATAACACCCAATGCTGATGAGACAGTGATAAAATGGACATGTTCATACACTACAGATAAAAGAAAAACTTGGCGTAACATCTGGAAGGTAATTTGGAAATACATATCAAGAACCTAATAAAAATCACGCTTCATAAGCCCTCTCGGGAATTTATCTCAAGTACGTAATTAAAGATGAGTAAGAATGTTCAGGACAGCATTACCTATTATAGCAAAAAAATGTAAACAACTCAAATGTCCAGCTATATGTAAATGCCTTAAAACAAGGCAGAATTTGATATAGCCCATCTATGAAACCATTAAAAACCCTATTTCAAAAATATTGAATGATATGAAAATGTTCATGATACGTTAAGTGAAAAAAAAACGAAAGATCATTTAATTGGTATGATCCCAATTTGATACTCTAAGTAGGAATATATAGAAAATAAGACCACGAGGGAACACACTAACATATGAAAAGTGCATATTAAAATCAGGAGTTCTCTGGAGAGAGATCCCCAGATGGAGTGGGTAGGGAGCAGTTTAAGGGAAATGAAGGTAGGATTTTCCCTGGGCCTTTTCGAGAAAGGTCAGAAATTTGAAATCAGAGTCAAGAAAGAAACTAAGCAGGGAGCCTAAGCAGGAAATCATCTGGTAATGAAGGTGCAAAATAATTGTTTGTTAGAATGATTATATGATTAATTTAATGAAGGAACTGAAAGAAAAAATTATCTGACTGGTATGGGGACTTTAGTATACCAGCATGGAGGGAAATAATGTTGCACATTTTAAGTTGGAACTAATTCTCTATAAAAGGTACTTCAAATGCCAGTCCAACAATTCTCAGTTTTCTTCTCTAGGAAATGGGAAGCCCCTAAAGATTTCTGAATAGGATACTGAGCCCATAAAAATGGTGTTTGGGGAGGCTGAATCTAGCAGTGATGTGTAGGGGGGACCAGAGGGGTTTGCTAACAGGCGGTTTAGAGAACAGACACACAGAGGCTTGAATGGAATGAGGTTACTGTAACAGTTCCAGACATGAGTGATCAGAGCCTGAGCTAGGGAGGTGGCAGAAGAAATGGAAAACCTTAGTTAACTTAAAATATTCCTGCAGTTAAGCAGGCGAGGCTTAACCTCCTTTTATAAAGCAGGAAACGAGAGCAATGAACGCTGAAGTTCAACAGAACTTTCCATTGTCATCTTTATTTTATTTTTAATTTTTTAAGAACTGCTTTCTATTCTTTTTTTAATTCAATGTTTTAAAATTTTATTACTTTTTGTTAGTGGTGATGGTTCTTTGGAGGAAGGTAGGTAATTAGGTTTTATTCATTTTTGATGGAGGTACTGGAGATTGAACCCAGGACCTCGTGCATGCTAAGCATGTGCTCTACCACTGAGCCACACCCTCCTCCCTCCATTGTTGCCTTTAAAACAAGCTCTAAGAGCGAACAAAACAATGACTGCTTTCTTCCTCAGATTCTTTTTCTTGGTAGTTCATTTCATGTTCTTTCTCTTACAGTTATGGTTAGATGTACATACACAAAATTGCACATTATCTTTAGTTATGGGTTAAAATAAGTTAAAAAATAAACAGACTGCTGCATTCAGCCTGCTCTGTGAACCTGCTCACTGTTATTAGGTTTTTGTAACTTAAAAACATCTAATTTTTTTAAAGAGCCTTCTCCTCCATGCTATAACCTTCATAGCCACAAATTTTCCTGTTCTTCCCATGGATATAATAACAATAAATTTTTAGAGGAAAGCAAATAATTCTGGCAAGGTGGGTAAATTACTAGTTCTCTTTAAAGTTACCCTAGCCCCAGAAAGGATATTTCCTCAAACCACCATCAACTAAAATATTTTGAACGGGGAAATGAGGGGGGTTCCTCCCAGAGGGGAAAAGAGATCAGAATTCAGAGTCTCTGACCACGGGTTAATTCTTCCTTAATTATTGAATACATAATAAAATCCCAAAGCATCTACTACTGCATTCCAATAATTTAAAAATTCTTGTGCAAATCTAGAGGAGACTTAAAGAAACATTACATTTAGTCAATGTAATATGTAATATGGTGTCCTAGATGGTATCCTGGAATAGAAAACTCTGTATCTTTTATCTGTGGGGTCATTTTTGTTTTGTTTCTGTTTTTTTTTAAATTAAGTATCTGGTTAAGCCTTTGTGATGAATATATTAAATAAATACATTTGGGGTGATTTTTAACCAAAAAAATTAGGGAAAAACAAATGAAATATAAATATAGAATTTAGTTCATAATAACATACTGATGTTGGTTTCTCAGTTACAACAAATGTACCGTGGAAATACAAGATGTTAATAGGAAAAACTGGGTTCGCGGTATATTGACAACATTTTGTACTACCTTTGCAACTTTTCTGCAAATCCAAAACTATTCTAAAATAAAAAGTGTTTTTCAAAGATACTTGTGAGGGCTGTTTACAAGCTCCTTTATTTACTACATACCCATAATGTATTAAACTTGTATTTAATAAAATTCCTAAACCTCTCAGGGTGGAGCATTCTCTACCAGAGCATTCAGCTACTTCACTTAGGTGTAACCCACATTCTCCACAGAGAATGTCAATGGTGTTCTTCAAACCTCAGCTGTAATAATTTTTCTACCCGTTAGAAAGTCATCCTGAAGCCATTCTTGGTATTATATCTACTGGGCATACTTTCCACAGCAAATACACTGACACCATCTTAGAAGAGATGAAAGGGCAGCATGGGGTGGATGTGTGTGTTTTTTCCATCTCTCTGTTACTGCCCTTTTGAGTACAGGCTTTCAGGAAGGAAGGGTGGAATTTGCAAAGACCTGGCCCTCAAAGCTCAGGAAGGGAGGAAGGTCTAGCTGGCTTCTTGGTTACTCAACTCCTTCATTTACGGAAAGCAGAGCCAATGGTGAGATGAATTCTAGCTCTGTACTGCTGTTGAAAGGGGCAGGCCCATTTACAAAGATGTTCTTGTTGCATTTAAATGATCATATTCTTCCATCACAGATGAGCTAGGTACTGGGCAGCTTGAGGAGATGAAGTGAACAGAATCACAGAACTATTTCATACTGGTGTTTTCTTTTGGAGGGGAGAGAGGGGAATACTAAATGTACTTTGTTAATGTTTTCTTAATGTTTATTTTGGCATTTTATATATAAATAGGCTAAAAGAGACTGTCCATTATGCTGTAGCTAAGACATTAATTTTTCATAAGCATTTTATTATACTTGCTGAATGCAAAGAAGGAAACTTCACACATAAATATTTGAACATTCAGTGGAGTCGTTCCATAGTTTATAGTAATAAGGCTGACTTGTCATGAGTGGTGCATTAACGAGTACTTTTAAAGTAACTTCATTGATAGTTTAATTTCTCAAACTAGTTCAGGTGGCCAAGCAGCTGGGGGCCAGGGTACTCTCTATTTAATACCACAGAATACTGATCTATTAAACCAACTTAGATGCAATTTTTTTCACTTGATCATTTATCATATTATTGCTAGATTATAGCATTTGATGAGTGATGACAGACACTAAAGGCTTAAGCATAATTTATCATAAAAGCTTAAAATTATAAAAATCTACATGTTAAATATACTTTCTTACAAATTAAGAAAAGATCTTCATTGTCTGAGTTTAGCATCCTGGTCCATTTTATTGAACTCACTGTTCCACTGGAGAATAATTTAAGAAACACTGACTAACCCTAATGTAAGTCCAATGCCAGCTAATTGGTTTTTACTCTTAATTGCTTATATTTTTCATTTATACATTTTATATAGATTGGCATTGAATTCTAGCATCAGAATCAATGTTGAAGCACTAGAATTTCATCTGCCTCCTTTGCAGGAAAATTATTACTACCCAAGATGGTAAAAAGTAATTTTGGTTCTATTATAGACTTATAATAGATTTATTTACTGTGTTTCCTGCTTATAGACGGCATTTTTTAATATATTAAGAAGCTAAGGTGTCACAAAAGGACATAAACATAACATTTAGAAGAAAACCCATAAAGAAGTTAATTTAATGTTTGAGCAAATTATCTGGAATTTATGGAGCTCTGACCAAAATAGAATAGATCACACTGAATTGCAAATAGCTGCAACTTGAAGTAACATTCTCAGAACATCATGTCCAATGACTGGTCCTTCACAAGCTGCATTTTCATAATTTCATTAGTGTATTGGGAAGATCAGGTGGTTTGGGGTTGAAGTTACAGCTCTGCCTTTTATTGACTGTATGAGTTTAGCCAGGTTTGAAGCACTGTGTTTCCAGCTGTAAAATGGGACTTAAGAATACTTACCTCACTGGGCTTCTATGGAGACTAAATGAGACACCACAGACCGTGAAGCACATAACAGACCTTCAAAAAGGTCTGTTTCTTTTTTCCCTCTTCCATTACCAAATATTGAAGCTCAAGCACAGACATAAAACACTTTGACTCTAATAAGATCATAGGCTAGATTAATGACAGAACAAATGACAGAAGCTGATGACAGATTCTACTTATCAGAGCTGATAAATATTGCTCTTAGGTATACAAACTCAACCAACCACGGATCAAAAATACTCAGAAAAAAAAAAGTTTCAGAAATTCCAAATACAAAAAAGAAATTTCAGAAGTTCCAAATTCAAGCCAAACTTGAACTTGTTGCTCTCCGGCAACAATTTGCATAGTGTTAACTATTTATGTAGCACTTACATTATACTAGGTATTATAAGTAATCTAAGGATGATTTAAAGTATACAGGAGGATGTGTAGGTTATATGCAAATGCTATGCCATCTTATATAAGGGACTTCAGCATTCGCAGATTTTGGTATCCAGGTAGGTCGGAGGACCTGGAACAAACGTCCTGTGGACACCAAGGACAACTGCCGTGTCCACACTCTCTCTCATCCAAGCACAAACTATCTAGGGCACCACTGGAACCCTTGCAGCTTAGTTTGTGTTCCCACGCTTTTCTGGCTCCAGCAGATGTAAACACAGTGCTTTCCAAATGCTTTCTGTGGAGGCCCCTGAGCAATGTCTGTCTACACCAGCTCTGTAAGGGACAGGGAGCAACACTGGACTCTGAGTTGATTGCAGGCACAGCTCACTCTAAAGCAAACGGGAAAGGACTGAGATAGTAACCATTCTAGAACCACAATCAATCAGTTAAAAAAACCAATTTCTTAAGTCCCAACTCATGAGGTTCTCAGAACCTCAACCATCCTGAAGAAGGTGTTGAGCTCAAAAGTAAGTGAAGGATGAATGCATACACACACATGAATAAACACACCAAACAAAAACAAACATACAGATACCAAGAACAGAGTATTGGTTACCAGAGGAGAGGAGGTGGCCAGGAGAGCAAAATGGGGTAAAGAGGGCCAGCTGAACAGGGATGGATGGAAACTAAACCTTTCATGTAAGCACCCTGTAGCGTACACAGATGCCAAACATAATACTGTACACAGGAAATTTATATAGTGTTATAAGCCACTTTATAACAGAAGAATGGACACAGCCCTTGGCCGAAAGGCACAACCTTAAGCTCTTGTATTTCATGCAGCAGAAGAGGGTTCTGGAAAACATACACAGCCCTCGTTTGACCCTGCTCTGCCCTCTCTCACCCACTGACGGGTCCTCCTTTGGGCCGGGTTCTCCATCAGCCACATACTGGTGATGCTTCCTCTTCCTGCCTCACTTCTTCATCCCTGAAACCTGATTTCTGCTCTTGTCACAGTGCTGACACGTTTATGTGAAAGATCAGAAAGGACAAACCCACGGGCAACCAATGGCCTCTTTGCAGTCATTTCCCCTGAGTTCTCCTGAGCACGTGACACGAGTTATCAGGTTCTCCTGGAAATGCCTTCCTACTCGGGGTGGCTACTTAAGCAACGCCCAAGTATAGGAAGACAATCCACCTGCGGAAACAAGGGGCTGAATTCTAACTCGGGTTGTTCTAGCACAAGCTCCTCTGGGGAGTAATCACACTTTATGATGCAAACAGGAAGTGACTTCCACTCACTCTATGAGACTGCTTTAAGAAACAAAGTTGGAGCAGTACTTCAATCAGAAGAACACCATGTGGTGTGCTGTTGTTTGTATCCTTTCACTCACTGCATGTTTATGTCATCATCAGATAGAAGCAAAGGTTTAAAAGCCACGGCAGAGAAAATCTACAAGAAGCATATGTAGCTGGAAGGTATGTGAAATAATAAAGGTTCAGTTATTACTTTATTCAACAGCCAGAATTTTCATCTGTGTGGAAATATATCTAGTGATTGTCACTAACACATCCTCTTCCAGGTAAGGGTTACACACTCCCTCAAGTGAGGGTTATTCTCGAGTGGTGTTTTTCACTTTTCAAAATAGGTTAACTTGATACCTGAGCTGCATTTGATCACCATCTACCCAGGTCCACACTCATTACAGGTTAGCTGTTGTTTCATTGGAAAATCCGAAATAAAATGCCTTGGCCTTTATATTTGATAACAGAAGAAAGTCACTTGAAGTTAAAATGGTGAGCTTGCTGGGCCCTAACTCCCAGGGTGCTCTGCACAAATCACAAACAGGGAGCTCATCACTGGCACCCACCTGAGGCCTGGCCTGATGCCGGTGACGACCAGCCACTACAGCTAAAGCTGTGAAAGTGAGTCTCTTAAACTATTTAACATTAATCTGTCAATAGGAAAATGTATTCCATATGGCAATGAGCAGCCAAAAGGCCTTCTCAATGCCGGCTTCCAATGAGCTCCTAACTGCTAACCTCTCATCCTTCCGTGAGGGCCCCTGCACAGGCTGCCATCACGAGCCCACCCCTGCCCTGGAAAGCTGCATCTTCCTAGGATCCCCTCACTTTTTGGGCCACCCTTTTTCTGGGCACTCTTTTGTGGATCCCACTTTCTGATCCTAAATGAACTATGTTGCCTAATGATAAGCTTCCCCCACTTCCTCTACCTTTCTCATCTTGCAGTGTTTGTTCGGTGGCCATGAATGAGCCCCAGTTAGTTCTCAGACATCTACCCGCACTGAAAATTCAGTCCATGTAAAACCGATTTACGGTCTCTCCCCAAGCACAGCATTCCTCTGAAGAACTCCCTACGTACAGAAAACAGCCCAGACTCCTCAGCGTGGCTTCCACAGTCACTGGAGCAATGGGCTCCAGCCGCTTGCCCACCTCCACCCTAGGCCCCTCCCCAGCACTCTGCTCTTCTCACCTTCAGCTTCTTTGTTCACATGGCTCTTCCTGTGGCATAACCACCTACCTTTCAAGTATCCGTAACCGCTCCTTTACTTGAGTTCCCATAGCACTTGAACTGTGCTTTCTTACAGTATTTACATTATACTATTACTTGTTTAGGTATCTGTCTTCCTCCTGGGATTGAGAATTCCTTGAGGGCAGGAACTGTCTTACTGCTTTGTAACCCTGGCACCTCACACAGATCCTGGCATGCTCCAGGCGCTCGCTGCTTGTTGAATTCAACAGCAGTGGCTCCCAATCATGGCTGAAAGCTGCAGTTACCTCTTGTTTCTCCTTCTCTCAATCGATGTTGATTCTACTTACACAATGTTGCTTATCATCGTTCTTCCCTTCTAGTCCCACTGTCTCTGTTTTAGTTCTGGCTCCTTTGAGCCTCAAGTCTTTATCAACACCCCAATTCCCAAAATGCCTCCAAACTTCAAGGATCTCTCCATTCACAAACACTGTTTCCTCAGGGTTTAGCTTTGATACTGATACGTAGACAGTAAGGCCCCACCCATCGGCATTAAGGTCTTCCTTAATGTTCCCTTACTACCTGGAATGCAGGGACCACGTCCTTACGTCTCTTTGTCCCACACAGGACTTTGTGAGTATGTGCACACACACACACTCACTTAACAAATGTTCGCTAAAATAAGGAACTTTACTACCAGGACAATTTTTCATTTACTTTCTAAGAACTGAGAGTTAATTTAGGCATTTAAAATAAATCAGTGGCAGTATGCATTTTCAAAATGCTATTGGAAATCTCACCCACTTTTATTAATTCTTACTACTGTACAACTTTCTCACTAGCAGGAACTGGGAACCCTCCCTGGCTCCCCAGTATAGGACAAAGCTTGCTCTCCTAGGCTTGGCCCATGCCTGGTTCTTCCGCTGTGTGCTTCCTCACTAGTCTGAGGTTAAAACTGATCTGAATACACTTTTCTTCTTTGTCCCTCTCACTAGACTGGGGGCCTCTCCAGGGCAGGTGTGTTTCTTTCATGTTTATTTCCACAAGCTGGTATAATTGGCACAAGGCTGCCACACAGGAAGTACTTGTATGAATGGGTGGAACTCACATTCATCAAATTTATAAAAAGTGAAATTCTGGGAAAGAGTACAGATTAGCTCTCCAATATATAAAACAGTCATGAGTATCATTTTTCTCTAATACTGAGGGTAAAAATATTAGTCCTGTACAAACATCTTGTCATTTATGAAGCAATGGAGCCTTTTTCCAGGTCCATTTTATACAGGATTAGACTGTAATTAGGTTAAATTAAGAGATATTACACTAATAGTTAATTAAATAGAAAAGAAATAGAAAACTTAAGGAAATAACAAGTTTTAACTTTTAAGTGTGTATGTTTTTAAATTCAAACTAGAATATTAAATTCTAGGAGATTTCTATAGTGGAAAAAAGAGGTACAGAACTGTACATGGTCCTCTTTATTGGGAATTTTGGCAAAAACAGGCTCTGTAATATTTAGTAGAGACAGGTAATACCCAATAGCCACTCTTCTCTTCTTCTTTAATTATAAAGTATTTCATTTTTAAATGAATACCTGGTTGCCCAAAATAAAATTTCCTAATCTTTCTTATAGGTATATGTGGCTATGTGAACAGACATCAGCAGAAGTGGTATGTGCAATGTTAGGATGTTCTGGTTTTTGTTTATTTTTTAATATAAATTCTTTTTCCATTTCCCCTTCCTGCTGCCTGGAATACAGATGTAATGGCTGAGCTCCAGAAGCCAAACTGGACCATGAGGTGACCTTGGGAATGGAAGCCATATACAACACACAGAGATCCTGGACTGATTGTACTTCTTCAACGTGACAGAGAAATAAACTTCCACCTTTGTTCAAAATACTGTTATTTTACATGCCATCTGCAGCCAAACCTAGTCTTAACTGATACCTGTTGAAAGCTCCCCTCTAAATTCTCACCAACTTAGTTTTTAGAAACATCAGCATGTTACAGAGTGAAAAGCACAGACTTCATAGTCAGAACATATGGATTCCAGTCCCTTCAGGCTCCAGGGCTCGTTGCCATTAACTGTAACACAGAAATGACCGTGTGATGATACCTTCTCCCTGGGCTTGTTGGGTTGAGTGATGTCAGGTAAAGAATACGTGAGAAGGGGCTTGGTAAATTCTAAAGTATTACTTAGTTTTTATTATTTTATATATATTTTTATTTTATTTTTGTTTCTATTTCTAACAGGAGCAAAATGAATCATGAGCTTGTTGAGTGGAGGAGTTAACAGGGCCACCCCAAGATCAGGCAGAAAGTTTATAAGCCCAGCTCTCTTTAGCCCATCATTCATGCCAGTGATATTTAAAGGGATAAACTGATAAAAAAAAAAAATTCTTCAAACATTGACCAGTTGTTGCTGTCCAGAGGATGTACTTAGCAGAGTGCCTATCCCATGGTAAGTACTAAATGTTACTTCTGCTGTTACTACTGCTCCCGTGATTAATGCAGTGGAGTGTACAGTCCCAGCATGGAGTCACCAGCTGCTTCTCCTACAGACAGACCTTTCTATGAATCCACATTAACATCCTCTGGCTTGAAATGAGAGCAAGGGGAATTACAGAATTTGGTTGTTTGATATCAAAACACTAAGAGAGCTCAATACATTCACAGCCTTACCAGTAGAACCACAATTCTCATAATTTGCAGTTGAAAACAGTGGACAGGAGACAGACTGTTGGTTGCCTTCTTTCACGGTTCATGTGTAAATTTATGATTTTACAATCAAAGGATAATCTTATGTGTCTTATTTGAAAGTTCTCAGTGACTATCTCACTACTGGTTCACTCCTAAAGTGTCTTTAATGTGCAGAGACGTGTTACAAGCAGTGCTTCTCACCCATCAGTGTGTATGTGTGCGTTTGGTGGGGAGGGTCACCTGTGGAGCTCGTTACGTTGCAGAATCTGACTCAGTAGGTCTTGGGTAGGACAGAGATTCTGCGTTTCAACATTTTGAGAAGGAAAGTTAAAAGTATTATAGCTAATTAAGTGATAAAGTTGGGATTTAAACCTGGGTCTGTCCAATTCTTAAGTCTCTCTCTCCCACAATGCTGAAGTGCAGAATCAGAATGATGAAAAATAAATGAGAAACTGTGTTTAAGCCAAACGATTTGGGCTAACTATCATCTGCAATGTTAAAATGTAAAAGCACTATTTTCCCAGAGAAAAAAGAAGTACATTAAGCTGGAGAGAAAAAAAAAACCCACAATTTTTTTTTTTTTTTGAGGAAAGGACGTGACAATCTAACAGGACAGAGATTAAAAATACAAAATAGAGTGAAACATCATGGGAATGGATGATAAATATTTACATTCTTAAAGAGAACAGAAAGAGCCACACTTGCCACATTTCCAAAATAATGACCCCAAATATTCACCCCAGGTCCCTGATCTCCCAAGTAGAACCAAGGGACAGCAACTAAGGATAACCTGACGAGAGAACACAGCTCCACAACCGACAGACAAAGCCTATACTCCAGCTCACCAGCATTCCAGAACCCAGCCGGCTCTGCCAGCAACAGGGTGCAAAGCCAGAGCCACACCAGCCTCCCAAGACCAGCCGTGAGCACGAACCTGTGAGGGCTCCCTTCGTGAACAGCTTAGAAAATAGAAAATGGAGGATTCTGTCTCTATAGTCAGTCCTTACATTTTTGGATTGAACCAGTCTGGACTGTAACAGCCACAGAATCTTCCTCTTGATTCCACATTAAAGGCAATTTCAAAGCTCTGCAGAAAACCTACTCTCCGTGTGTTCTCTGTAAAACAATTTAAAAGCCCACTGTATTGGGTCAGGCCGTGGTGCATCCAGCGGTAATGTCTCTGTTGCTGGCACTGAATGAGGTTTCTAAAGAACATGCCATCCTCCTTGTCATTAACCACAGAAGTTTAGGAAGCACCGCAAACACATCTCCAGCCTCCTCTGATGTCCTGTTATCCACCATTCTACGCACATCTGAACCCCTCCTGAAGTGACTGAGGCCCTGGTTTCCTGTGTCTATTACCCGCCGTACAGAGTTGGAGGTCCTTTTACTAGTCCTGATCTGTTTCCAAAGGACTGTCTTTGTACTTATTCTGTCTTAACTTGTTTTGTTCATGTATCACTTTCTCTCTTAGAATCTAAGTTTCTACATTGTCTTATAATTATTGCTTAGGTAGCTTCTGTCTCACAGGAGTGTGACTTCTTGAAGGGCTAAAATTTGTCCTAGATTTTAAATCACCAGTGCCGAGGTGAGCAAATAGTTGGCGTTCAACACACCGTTGGATGAGAACGTAAGTCAGCAAGCTCTAGTGCGGAGCTTTAGTCATCATATAGTACCTTTGATTCAGAAGAATCTCAGTAAGGTTTTGAATAGCAGTTCCTTTAACTTTTCTCAGCTCTTTTAATTCTGCTATACAAAGATTCAGGAAACAACCAATTGAGGGCCTGCTCATTATTGCAACACTTTTCAGTTCTCTCCAGTTGGAACCAATAGACATTTACTGAATGTCTACTGTAAGCTGTAACTGTAAAAGCTCCAGGACACAGCTCCTAAGATGACCGTCCCATATGCTCGCTGGGGAAGTTCATCAACACACCATTGTGAGCATTCAGCCCTTGCCTTTTGTATGCCCTGAAATAGGTTAAGAACCAGTATGTAACATACACGATATATTACGTACTTGATCAAACTGAGGGTCTTCACCACGTTGCAGAGATTTTGTCAATGGCTTTTCCTAGAAAGAAAAAGAATATATACCAGAAAAATTACTAGAGGCTCTTAAATATTACAAAAGAAATCCCATTATTGTTTCAATTTTTGGCAGCTGTTTCTGCCTTTATAGGAAGAAGAGATGCCAGCTTTCAAAAGAGTGAGAAACTCTTTCTCATTATCCAAACCTTAAAGTATAGTGTTTGATCATTATCACCAAGAGTCTTGCTATTCATCCTAACATATATCTCTTTGACTAAGACATTAAAAATCTTTTGCTGTAAGTGGTCCCGTGTTTTCAATGGAAACCACATAATAAAAACTAGGGAATTGGTTTGAAAAATTTTAGTACCTATGTTGCCACTTGACAGATAATAAAAAGTTGAAAGCAATACACTATTCCAAGTCCCTAGATTTAGAAACAAAGTAAGGCCTAATTATTAGACTGGCATTGAGGGACCACCTACCAATCATATACTTACTAGGTGTAACTGGTGAATTTTGAGCATGTTATTTTGACTTTCAACACATCCAAATCTGCAAAACTAATGTAGGTAGTGACAAAGGTATAGAGAGATAAATTTTCCTAATTGTTATGTCTTTGTTTCCATTAGGAAGCCTTAACTGACCCTTCAGGAAGGCATTTTATAGCTATTTATCCTTACCTGTATCTTTTTCTTTTTGGTATGGAAGTTAATACTGGCCCAAATTTGATTTAGGATTAAAAACCATGCAAAAGTTATGTATCAAAAAAATAATGTTTTACTTTAGCCAATGTAGATGTCCTAGAAAGATTCCATTTACACTTTGTTGATCACGTAGATCCTTTCCCCGCCTCACTTCTCCAATCTTCTCCTCCAAGGAAAAGATACTGCAAACCTGATGTGAGCCCCACCCCCACCTCACAGAGTCTTTATTCTTCAAGAGACGGGCTTAGTCTGGGTATCTGAAGCTTTACCAAGAACCATATCAATTAACTGCTCTGTCTCATTTGCAAATACACAGCTTCAAAATGCAAATTCATCTAAGATAAAGAGAACAACGAGTTCTTAAGTGTCTGTCATTTAAAACCGTACATTACAACATAGCTTATACTATGACTTCAACGATACTTTTAAATGGCTTTGTACTATAATAGCAACAATACTTGTTTTATATACATTAGGAAAACAAGGATAATCTATACGGGAGACTGTAATGTATTCAGTCTGAAGATACTGGCTGATACTGGTGCTGATCTGTACACCCGGGCAAACACTCAGCAGTTCAGACCTTGGGAGCCAGCAATCCTTCTTTCATCCTAAAAGATGGGATCCTGTCACAGTGGGGGAAGCAAGATGACTGTGTCCACCCACGTCCTGGAACAACCCATGCCTAAAAGTCATTTTTTCCCACTACTAATTGGGTGGGAATGCTGATAATTGTGGTATTTTATGCTTACACACATTTGCATGCATATGAAGAAAATAACCTACTGCAAGCCTCACTTTCTCAAGCAGGCGAAGTTGATACAGTAAGTTGTTGCTGTACTCAAAAGTCAAATCCATCAGCCAATTACTTGAGGTCCCTGCCTTGACAAAACAACATAACTTTACAGTAAGTTCTCCTGAACTATTTTTACACAAATATGCTGTCTTAATCATATTCTTTGAAGGCTTAGTTTCACTGTCACTTCCAAGATTAAGCCAGTCCCCACTTTTCCCAGGCAGAGTCATCTGTCTGTTGTCACACGGCACTTTGTTTGCATCTATTCTTGTCAGCATTTCCACTGTGTTGTAACTGGTCTGTCTCCCCACACTCCTAGTACAGAATTGAAACTTATTTTCAGGGTTTACTAATTGAATATATCTCTCTGCATTTGGAAAAACAGCTTTGGGCACAGAGAATTAAGTTCACATTTTAACATTCCCAAGATTATCTTTGCATCCACATAGATTTCATCAGTGTCAGGAGGCTAAAGAGTAGACCTGAGGAAGAGAGTTATCATACTGGCTAAAAAGTAAAGAGAAAAGGAAGGAAGGACGTGTGGGAGGGAGGGAGAATGGAAGAGGAGAGACAAACTTGCTGGAGCTCAGAAGAGCCACCTGAGCGTAGGGCAAAGACCAACAAGGCTCGTGCCCACCTGAGAAAAGAACTGTAGAGGCGTGGTTCTGCTTGAGGTTCTCCTGGAAAGACTGGCGCACAGAATCTAAGGTCTGCAAGAATCCAAGGTCTGTGCATTCAAGACATCATGGTTCTCAAAGAGCATTAAATGAGCAGTGAAATGAAATGGACACAGAATAAACAATGGGTACTTAAAGAACAAGTAGAAACAGTCTGTGATGGAGGAGCCTGAAAATAATGGCCTCATTTGTCCAATAAGAACAGTGTGCTGTGTATACTTTAAATGTCTTTGTTCTACATTTTAGTACAAATTTACTTACTTACTAAAGGTTCTTTAATCAAATTGAATGTTATATTTGTTTTTCAAGAATTATTTTTAAAAAACAAAATTTTGGGGTGATGGATCCCTGAAAATTCTTAGTGGTCCAAAGCTGGGAGACCTTCACCTGTGACTCGACCAGAAGCTCCAGCTCACCAGGTGACAGTGAACAGAAGAGATGGGCAAACCAAAAACATCAGGAGACTTGGCACTGAATACCAGAGGTTGCTAATAGCACAAAGAGAACAAAATAGACGTTCAGTCCCGGTGGAAGAAAACAGTATGAAACAGTCTTGACAAAAACAAACAAACAAACAAAACCTGAATCTAGCCAAGCCTTAAGATGTCATTTCCAATTTTCAGGATATACAGGAATGAGGCAGGAGTAAGAGGAATATGTTACACCGAAGCCACAGGGATGCAACCAGTAAGACCCAGACTGAAGAAAACTGAAAAGAAAGATGTTCCTTCAGTAAATAAGCTCCAAGGAGGAAAAAAAAAGAGAAGTTGAGGTGGATCCTACTGATTTTTTTTAAGGCTATTGCACCTTGTGGATCTTACCTGAATCCCGATTCACATAATCTGTTTAGAGAAAGTTTGACATTCATGAGACCATTGGTGATTTGAATACTTATTAGACATTAGATGACGTTATAGGACTATTTTGATATCTTAGGTGTGGGAATGGTCTTGTTTAAAAAAGACACAAATGAACTTATTTACAGAATAGAAACAGACTCAAAGACATAGAAAACAAAACTGTGGTTACCGGGAGGGAAGGGATAAATTGGGAGTTTGAGATTTGTAGATACTAACTACTGTATATAAAATAGATAAACACTATGTTCATACTGTACAGCACAGGGAACTCTATTCAATATCTTGTAGTAACCTATAATGAAAAAGATATGAAGAAGAATATACATATGTATATGTATCACTAAAACATTATGCTGTACACCAGAAATTGATACAACATTGCAAACTGATTATACAACCAAAAAATTTTAAATTTTTTTAAATTAAAAAAAAAAGAATCTTCATCTTTTAGAGATACATACTGAAACATTTAGAGATGAGATGATACGGTTTCTAGCACTTGTTTCCAATAATATTGGGGAGAGGGCGTTTGTAACAAATTGGCCATGAGTTGATAACTGCTGAACATGATGAAAGTGTTCATTACCCAGTCTTCCTACTTTAGTATATGTTTGAAATTCTCCATAAAAACAAACAAAAACTAAAAACAGTCTGAGAACATGATATATCACTTCTCTCATTAAAAACATTTGTTTTTATCATGTCTCACTTTTCAGGATGGAGTAAGTCACTTAAAACTGATTTCAAGAGCACTGATCCAACTTGATCTTGGCCGAATGGAGTTGCAGAAGGAGCCCACCCTCCGTCTCCCCCTATTTGCAGGCAGGATCTGGGTAGCTAACACCCCGCCTGCGGTGTGGGAAGCAAGCTGATCTTCTCAGCCCACACTGTGGGCTGTTCTTCGCATTTGCTTCCCCTGAATCAAAGAGCACTGCTGTCCCAGCCCATTCAACAGGGATTTTCTCCTGTCGGGAAGAAACCTGCAGGGGTTTCAAGTGTTTCCACAGGAAAAGAGAAAGGTCCCTGTTTGTGCTTCTCACACCTTGGGACGTTCCAAACTCTCCCTCCCTCCCTTAGGAAAATACAAACTCTAAAAGCTCTTTGTGCCCAGAAAAAGGCCACTGACGTCGACCTCAATTTCCAAACAATTTCAGCGCATACCAGCTGCATTTTCACTTCATAATCTCTTCTCACTGGGCCTCTCTGTCATCTGTAAGAGTAGAGACGGCCATACACGACAGGACTCGGCAGTTAGGCAGGTCCAGGGAGAGTCCTGTGTATCAAAAGGTGTTTTATTTGTGGGATACAAGGGGCTCATTTAATAAATCACTTTCTACTTCTGAGTTTTTAGTGGCCTAAAAATATCCCCAGTGCGCTCCCCATAGACTGGACTTCACTAATCTCAAATGATCCCAATGATTACTGCCCTCAGAGAGATTTCAATAAATGCGGCACCCAGCAATGTCACTAGAGTTAACGTGAGCTTATCCGATTTGTTAAATATGTCACCAACCTTGCCGATGGAGGTGCTATTTTAATGTCTTTTAATTATTAGATAATAGTTGGACACAGTAGTTCAGCTGTGGGATCTGAGAGATGTGACTTTGACTCCTACGTCCCTCATTGGATCCTACTTAACCTCTCTAAGCTTCAATTCACTTTCAGGTGACATAAGGATATATAATGCCAACCTCCCTCATAGAACTGGAAGATGAATGACACCGATTACCCAATCATTGATAAATCATTACTACTATTTAAATTCCTTTTCATAACATTATTATTCAAGTTAGGTAGGATTAAAATGTGTAACCTCCTTCATAATGCTCAGGAGCTGAAACTTAATTCCATCTCTTTCTGGGGCAACACACGCTCCCACTAATGTTAAAGCAAGCTTTAATTTTAGCTTCCTGGAAACTTCCAAGTGTAACTAGAAAGCTGTATTACAGAAAGTAAGGGGAAAAAACATAAAGAATAATTGTCCCTCTTTCTTAAAACAAATCTCACATTATTACAATGACTTTCTTTCTTAATATGTAATTTAGAGGAAACCTTTTAAGTTAATGGTAGGATGCTACAAAATAAACAACCAACCTTGAAAAAAAACCCACCAAACTTCTCAAGTCTTGAAACTACAGTGTTTTTGATTATAGGAACATGTTATGCATCACTGACTCAGGATTCTGATATCATTAGCAGTGAAATTTTATAAGACAAATGTATTATAGTAATTAACAAAAACTTTTCAGAACTGAACTTCCGCAACTGGTGTCTCTGCTCCTCGCCAGAACACAGCAGGGACAAGAGTGAGCTGCCCGCTGCAGAGCAGAGTACAGGCTCGCCTGTTGAAATGCCCACGGTGGCACTTCATTCAGAGCTACCAGAGCACAGCGGCTGGCACCCTCCTTAGGCTGAACCAAAGAAAAACAGGGTTCAAAATATCTTCATGTCTGACATTTTTCTTTAGATCTTATTTGTGCCAACTTTGACTCAACTTTGGAAAGAGATGTTAAGGATTGAGCCTGAGAAGTCACAGTTCTGAATACCGACCACTCCTCCCCAAAAGTCTTTCCCTGCATGAGCGGCCGTCAGGAACCCTGAATCATCTTGAAGACATACTGCGGTCATTTTGACAGCCTGCAGGGATCACTGTGCCTCAGTCTGTCCACAGATAAAAATGGACATGACTTCATAACGTCCTGACTAGGTTTCTAGTAAGAACGCAAGAACACTACTTAAAACCACTGGAGATCTGCAGAGGAGGGGGGCTTATAGAAACAGATGGAACTGTTTCCCTTTTATTCTACTCAGTTACTTTGAATGCTTTAAACAAGGCAATATATACTGATTCTCACCCAAAACATTGGGGGAAAAAAATCCCAAGAGCAAGAGAATGATAGAAAAGTTTCTCAAATTGGTTCAAGTTACTAGCAAGTAAGATGCTGCATAAGTGCCCTGTGATATGAAATGAATAGTTTCAAATCTGGAAGAAAAAAATTTGAAGATTATTTGGGCACTTTTTAAAAAAACCCTAAAAACTCTTGAGAGAATCTGTCTTATATACAGCTGGCTTTGCACATTTCAGAGAAGCCAGTTTCCCGGCCAAATACAAACCCATTATTTGAATAGTGGAGGGGTACTTCAATTAAATTCGGCTACAAGGTTAATCTTCATTTTAATTGAACAAAAGAACAGCTCCCACAGACTTTTTTTTTTTTTTAAACTATAGCAGCTACCAAGAAACGTAAGGTGCCACCTTCACTCATCTGTTTTTGGATTACATTGTATTTTTCTGGCACGATCTCTGGAAACCAAGACTTCTGCTGGTTAAAACTGTACTCAAACACTGTTTTTTGACCCAAAGGCCATCCAAAAGTGACTAAATAAGCACACTGTGGTATATACATTAAATGGAATTCTATTCTGCCATAAAGATGAATGAATTACTAATAATAAAAATGTGTACACCCTGAATATATTATGCTGAGTGAAACAAACTAGACCCAAAAGAGTACCTGTTGTGTGGCTTTCACTGATACAAGAGTCTAGGAAATGGGAATTAATCTATACATAGCTCAATAGTTGACTGAGGCCACAGGTGGTGGAGTGGGACATCCACCCAGGGGGACATGAGCACGACCTGTGGAATTTCAGCCAGTCAAAATGACTCCAGTGCTACAGTCAAGACTGCTGCTGCCTAGAGTCGCATTAATGACTTGCAGGAATGTCACAAGGTACAATGCTGTGTGAAAACAGCGACATTCTATGACAGCAGAGGGCTGGGCCTTGGTTCTTGTTACTATGTCACATTACCAAACCTACTTTTATTGGCATTTTCTGTCACTGTAAAAATGATGATGTATTTTCAAATGATCTTTTCTGTTAAAAATGATGCCTCTATAAATATTAAAAAGCACATAATCAGAAAAAAAAAACTAGACTGAAAATGATTTGAGGAATAACCTCCCCTGTTTTGTATTCTCAAAAAGAAACTTTGGTAATCTTCTCCCAGTTGCTGGCGTAAAACTTATGGTCTCACTCATGGATAAATTGAGTTGGATACTATTAAGCTGAAGTAAAAAGCCCTTTGGTTTTTGTTGTTTGTTTGTTTGTTTTTTTACCTTCATGATACTTTTCACATGGTTTATTTGCTATAAGGTTCAATCGAACTTTTACTACCACGGTGCCTTCAACTTCATTTCATGGTTGGAAAAAAACCCCATTTAACAGCCACAAAATAACTGCTTTTCATCTATATGAATCCAAGAATATTCATGATAAGGAAAACAAACTCCAAGTTGAACAGTATACAGGAAAAAGTGAGTTTGTGAGTTCACTGGAAAGACCGCCTTTTTCAGCAGCCTTTCAACAATTATCTCTGGTTTTAGCTACTAACACGATTTTGTCTCTGGGTTAGGGTGAGCTTTTAGATTTCTGGTGAGAGTCTTACTAGATAAAGTAAGGGGTACTAGGTGGGGCTGCTTTGCTAAGAAATAGCTATTTTAAAAGTTTTTCTGAAAAATTTGTAATTTAGAAAACAAGCCAGTACTTCATCAAGTGTAGTATAAATATTCCTCATCTGAGCTCAAGTGTCTGAGTCTCCTTTCAGGACGGCATTACTCAGATTCTATCACTATCCTCAACAGAGAACTAAATCTAGAAGTCATTTTTATTCTCTTTAGATTTCCCTTATTAGTTCCCTTGAAGCAAGAGGAGCCTCTATTTAAAGAGGAGTTTGGCTAAAAACACTAGCTGGTTGTCCTTCTAGGAAGTGACTTGAATCCACAGTGCGGAGAGATATTAACGATGCCATTTCTGCTGTTTACACATCCTTAGATGACAGACTTAACATTTGGTTGGTAGAGGAAGACTAGCTTAGACAACAGTGCAGAAGAAGCACCAACTTGCAGATCGGGGCATGATGCAGTATCACCACTGAGGTTGCTGAATGACTATCAGGTTAAAAGCATGGCTAATCATAATGGGTTTCATGAAAATCTGCCATATAAAGATCCAAACTTAATTAAAGGCAGTTGTTCTGTCCTTCGATTAGTGCAGCAGGATTTCCTAATTCACAAATTCCTTAAATATTAAAAGGTTCCTGGTCAAAGGATCTGATATTTCCTGGCATCTTGACATCAGCAGACAACTCACGGAAGAAGGTTCAATCTTCATATGGGCCAGAGGCAAAAAAAAAAAAAAAGCTCTTTTTACAACTACAAATAGACTGTAGCCCAACCTTAGTCTATGACCTCTCATCAGATCTGGTCTAAAATCATAAGAGGAAGCTGAGTGTGTGAGTGTGTGTTTTTCACTTGCCAATGGTTTTGCTTACTTAGTGCCATCATAAAATTCATTAAAGCTACTAGAGCCACTCATCACACAGAGTTTCTTGGTGGCAGGTCACTTGTGTCATTATTTCAGCACAGTGTCCCGCTCAACTTCGGGGTTAACCAGGGAGTGGTCCTGATGCCAGCCCTGAGACATCAGCTGGAAGCCTGAGACTTGGGCCAAGAACAATGGAGTGTCAGCAGGCGCACTGCCTGAACCTAGGACCACGTTAGCGCGCGGTGACGCTGTCATGAGCTAACTGCTCAGCCTTCCTGTGTTTGCGCCAGCTGGCCTTGACTGCTGTTCCTACAGGCTTGGTCTCAAGGTGTGACACACTTCACTACAGGTTTGCGGTGGGTGCTGCCACATAGGCTGGCACCCTGGATTCTTGATGACTTGCACACCAAGGAAATATTTTGTGTTACTTCCAGTTCACTTTTAGTCTTATATTAAAACCCAAACTCCTTGAATTGTGTCTCTCATGTTAGCAAACCAACAAGATCATGTTATGTGATTGTTAAGTCTCCATCCCAGTACCAACCAGTTAGCATCTTTGTAAGTAAGTCTCCCCTCACGGACGCTCCAACCTTAACACAGGGCTAATATGTGAAAGCTCCTGCCTGTACCTCGTCTGCTATTTTGTGAGCAGGGGCTATCAAGGCTCAAGCAACCCCAACAGAAAATCTAAACGCCAGGATGTTACAGGCAGGCGAGCTCTGCTCTCCTGCTCAGTCATAGGCCCTGCTGAAGGACAAGATGAAAAGTGCGTGGTCTTCCTTTGAAGTCATGCAGATCTTTTCCTTTTTCCAGGTTTCCAATCCTCTCCCTCACTCCACGAGCCAGGCTCTTGCAAATGAGAAAACGGGGAGGTTGACTGGCTGGCCCAAGGCCCCACAACTCTAAAGGGGTGGAATCCAAATTCAAATCCAGATCAGCTGGGAAGAAAAGTCGTTTTGTCTTTAGCTTTATCTCTTTTTGTCTGTTAAATCTACAAAGTCAAGATTGTGGGAGCTCTTGAATTTTGAAAAGCTGGAGAGTCTTGTTTTTTGGACAGGAGTTTATTGAGAAGGTAATTGCCTGTGACTACAGTGACAGATGCTATATAAATGGAGACACTCACAGATGATGGAAGTGTATATTCTGCAACTGTGTCTGACCCCTAAGAGTCAGCCTGACTCTTCTCTTCACATCCTGCTTGGGTGAAGTGGGAACAGGTGACCACATCAACGAATAACGCGGTATCCTTAGATGCCCCAAGGAGAAGGGGGAGAATTAACGTCCCATGTACTCAGCAGATTGGAGGGCATTCATCTGCTGAGAGGTACAAAGGACAGAACAAAATCCATTATTATCAGTTTAGAGGTTGGCAAGATGACCCTCAGAAACACACAGGATCCTACATTCCTTTTAAGCTATTATATTAGTATTTTTTCATCCATTCATCCATCTATCCATTCATTCACTTTATACTCATTCATTCAGTCAAAAAAACACTGTCTACTGTGCATAAAGGAGACTTTCCAGACATGTGGACATGGGGTGTGTGTGTGCAGATGAACAAAACACAGTTAATGTCTGTAAGGAACTTACTGACTAGTAAAGTGTTTCTTTAACTTAAAAAAGAAATCTGTATCTCCCACCCCTATCCACCATAAAAATACACATTTTATACCAAAGTCTGGCACAACTGAAAATTTCATAAAACAACATCTACCCTTAAAACCTATAATGTACTCTGATATTTTCTATCCTATTCTAATGCTCTTATTTAATGAAGACAGTTTGTTTGAGAGAATGATATGGTGGTTCCAATAAAGATTTACAGGTGTATATAGCCACCTCTGCATAATTATGTGGAGTCAGCAGGGAAGAAATCAAGTGAACATCTTCAGATGAGGAGGTACTTGAGTTGGGCCTTGGAAGATAGGCAGGATGAAGAGATGAGGGGCATTCCAGGAGGAGGGGACAGTGTGCCTATATACCAGGTGGCAGGCGAGCGCTGAAATGAAACAGGTTCATAAAGATGCACAGAGGAAGGAAGAGAGGTTGTAGTCAAATCAAGGAGTGCAAGGCTGTAAAATGAAGGGTTGGAATAAGAGTGAAAGGGACAGGGCTGTATTTAGGGAAGATTCCTCAGGCAAGATGAGAAAAGGAAGAATTGGTGGGTCTCCTCACTCTTCCTCGTGTTCATCTCGGGGACACTCCACCTTGCCATGGGAACTTCTGCTTGCACACAAACATCTGTGCCAAGACCCACCCTGCCCTTATCTGCATGAAAAGCAAACCAAGACTTCTGCAGAGGGCTTGGGCAGGATAATGGACTAAGATAACTCAAAATTTCACATGCTTTATTTTAAACTCTTAGAAATATTGAGTGGAGTATACGAATTTTTAAAAAGGTAGAAACGAGTTCATAAGGAAGGAAAGTGGAAATGAAAAGCAGGAATATAGGAGGTCACGTAGTCGCTGCATAGGGGGAGAACTACTGGTCTCATCATTCTGAAGGCTTTTCTGTTGTCCACTGGGGGACAGGAAACAAAGCTGTGAGCACTGACAGGTGGAACACTGGAAATAAGACACCTACATAAAGTCTGGACCTAAACAATGAAACAATGGACTAGGGACAAATCTATGCACACGCACAGGAAGGTGAAAAGATATTCCAATGGTCCCTACCTGGGGTCTACGTAAAAACAAAAACAACAGCAAAATTCTCCCCAGGAATTTGAAACCACAGTCTTAAGTCTTCTGTGAGTTTGGAGTTTACATTCACATCAGCCTTCTAGCTGCAGAAATTCCCAAACCAAGAAATTAATGTAACATTTGGCCCCAGACAGTGAAGACTCTGGGGCTAACCTACAAGAGGACATGCAAAAACTGTATGTTTAACGTGATCAAAGACATAAAATAGAAGTTGTAAACCTAAGAGAGGAACAAAATACATCTTAACAAAACCCCCACCTAAACAGATTTTAAAATAGTACTTCTAAAAATAAAAAATTAAGCCACCAAAACTGTAATTCTCACTGGGCGTGTTAAACAGCAGAGGAGACATAGCCCAAGAGAGTATTAATGAACTGAAGATAGAACTGAGAAGACTACTCAGAGTGCAGTAGTGACAGACAAAGTAGAAATAATAAAAGAAGGGTAAAAAGATACGCAATACTGCATGAGAAGGCCTACTGTACATCTGATAGGAATGCCAGAAGAAGGGAAGAAGAAAAGCGGAGAGATGGCAATACTCAAATAATTTGGCTTAGAATTCTCCCAAACTGATGAAAGACATAAACCCTCAACTCCAGAAGCAGTAGGGTCTCAAACAAGAAAATAAAAATAAATCCACATTAAACACACAACATAGTGAAACTGCAGAACACTATAGACAAAGCAAAAAACCATACACACAAACCAAGAAGAAAGTAAGTAATCCATAGACAAATAACAAATCAACCACAGACTCTTCAATAGCAATGCTGGAGACAACATAGTGAAATATGCTGTCAAAATTCTAGGGGGAATAAATGTCAAACTAGAATTTTATTCCCAGCTGAACTATCACTGATAATTAGAGGGAAAATACAGGCATCTTAAACAAGACAGTGATTCACCAGCCACTGACTGTTACTTAAAGAACTACAAAAACATATACTTTGGGGAAAAGAAAATTTAAACCAGAAGAAAGAAATAGGAGGCAAGAGGGAAAGCATCCACTACATTATTTTCTGTAGTTTTTTTTGTTTTGAAATAAAAATATAAAAAAGATACAGATGACTCAACTTATCTTGTTTAACACTCTTTGCTTGGGAAAGGTGAAATAGTGGGAAGACTGGCCAAGAGAAAACGCTGTCAAATAACCCCAGGAAGCAACCAAAATAGAATAAAATTATTGACATATCCATAAATATTAATAAATATGACCTGGGCATCTTTTGAATACAAAGAACAGTACTGCTGAAGCAGTGAAAGATGTTTAATAAGAGAAACATCTAATTTTGGTAGAACATTTTTATTTCCTGTCCTTCCCCCCCCCCCCATTTAAGTTAGCTTTTTGGATATTGGTAATTCATAAATACAACCTTAATATTGTATATAGCTGATCCCACACAGCCTAACTGATGTGGAATTCTGAAGTATTCAATCTTTTAAAAATAAAACAGAAAAATACAGATTCCTGAGTAGCCCCATAAATAATAAATCTATTCTTCCAAGTTTTAAAAAAATTCCCCTTGCCATGACCACACAAGTTTTAATTATATCAGAGATAACAGAATACAATTTTGTGCTATGCTACAAGCCTACATAAATTCAGGCTTTTAAAGGATTCAATGTCTTATTTATAAAGCCAACTTCAGCAAGGAAAATAGTAAGGGCATTTATTTGTAATTCACTTTAAATGTACTATGCATAAATCAAAAAAAACACCTCTTGTTATGGCCATAGAACAAAATGCCAAAGGCACATATGTATTAGAATCAGGTAACAAGCCACAGAATGTACTCACATTTATTGTCCCATAAATAAGTAAATATAAGGGCAAAATTACTAAGCACTTTTCAGCAGACAAGAAATGGGGATGGCAGGAAGCTGACATCTCTGCCAAAAAATACGAAGGGAATAAATAGTCTCTTTTTATAAAAAGCAACAATATTAAAAATTGATTGAACACATTTCTTCAGCTAAAAACATAGCGTCCATCTATTTGGCCCTCCGCATCTAGTAAACTTTCTCATCCTGGACACACAATGAAGATTTGCTGATAAAGAGAACTTAGACTTATTCTTTCCCATTTTCCTTGTTTGGGGACATTTGTCTCATTGAAAGGAACAAAAATGTCCACCTCTAATTAAAAGAATGCTGCGGTACATGCTAGCTTTTCAGACATAATGTTTACTCCAAGAAGAAAAATGTCACACAAACACATTCCAAGCTGAGTAAAGATGAAAAAATTAAACCCAAACAATTTTACTTCATAAATTCTTAAATAACAGTATCTAAAGTATTATTTTGGAGATACAGATGGCTCAGGATTGAGCCTTCTAAGCAGCTCTTTCAATTATCGGACAACTTCCCAGTTTCTCAGGAAAATCCACCCTGGTGCACACTTTCAGAGCCATTTTGTCACTTTTCCACTGTTCAGGAGTGACATGACTCTTACTACCTTCCCACTCTCTCCTCCTCCAACTCCCCTATGACCTCTGGAGCCCAGGTGGCTACCCACCCTCCACCAGGGGGAGGGGCAGGGCTGCCTCAGCAGCTCTCAAGGAGCTCAGAGGGGTCCAGAGATCAGCACTGTTTGGGGCAATAGGAATTTGAGTACATGATTTTTGGACTCAAGTTATAGGAGAGCCCTGTGTTGGCTTGTTTTAAGAAGTTAAAGAAGGTATCTTTACATGAAGATGACCATGCAAAGACTGGCAACAGAGTGCAGAACGGTTCAGAGGTGGGCTATGAAGCCACGCTGCTTGAATCCACACCCACACTGTGTGACCTTGGGTGATTACTCTCCCCTTTCTGTGCCAGCTTTTCCCATTGTCAACAGGGATAGAAATGCTACCAACCTAAGGTCACTGTGAAGATTAAAGGAGATAAGCTAAGCACAGTGCCCAGCACATCATAAGTACTTGAGAAGTATTAGCTATTTATTACCAGTAAGAGTAGTAGGAACACAAAACATGGGTGAACGGGAAGCAGGGACAGTACTAAGGTTCCATTTAAACAATTTAACTGAAAACCAAGAAAACATTTTCCTTTATAAGAAGTTAGAAAGCTAACCTCCACTGATCTAATGAAAACTTTAAAATTCAAAGTTTGTAACTTTCAGGTAACCACACAGGTAATAAATATTCCTGAATTTTGATTCCCAAACCTTCAAATGCGATTCTTAGAAAGGTCATTTTTAATACATGATGTCGAAGATCATCAGTTACACCTTTTTTTGAGACACTCTGTGCTGTGGGCTCACTATTACATTTAATTATTTTAAGCGATGATGCCTTAAAGCCAACCTCAGACCTCTTCTGCCCCAGTGCCCTCACAGGAGGTACTGCACCATCCTGAGTCCCTTCCCTTTCTCTTACTGTGTGTGGCCTGCCAAGGTCAGAAAAAAGGTAATCTGAATCTTCCAATTGGACTTCCTTCCTTCCTGACTGTCCTTTTGAGTCTCAGCACTCTACTTTGTCCTTAGAGCCCTCGTGCAGGTAATTAACACAAGGCTGAAGCACAAGTCTTATTCTGCAGCAGAACCATTTGCAAAGAGAGGTACTGACTTACTGACTGTGAAGGGCACTATCCACCTAATAAGGGACCTAAAGGTAAGGTGAGTCAAGAATTTCCCATCTTCCGATTTTCAGATAACAGGTAACAGAGTGGTATTTCTGAGCAACTCATCAAAAAACTTCCTCAGATAACGTGTCACTAAGACCATTCGTTCTCAAACTGGGAGTTCAGGCATCCACTTGAATGATGATTTTTTTCTCATTTACTTTAAAAACAAGGTGTGTAGACAATGAGGTGCACACAATTACACCACATAAGACTGTAATGTCCATCTTGCGAAGACTTTTATTCCTTGCTGGTTTTGAAGAAGTAAGCTGCCACGCTCCAAGCTGCTAAGTGGGGAGTCACGTGACAAGAGACTGAGGTCAGCCTTTAGCTGACAAGCAGAATCTTGAGATGGTCCCTCATCACAGCCTGCAAGGAACTGGATTCTGCTAACAATCACAAGAACTTGGAAGCAAATCTTTTCCCCACTTGAGTCTCAGATGAGACCACAGCCCTAGCTGATACCTTGACTGCAGAAGACCCAAATAAGCTGTATCCTGAACTCCCAACCTATAGAAACTGTGAGATAATAAATACATATTGTTTTAAACCGAAAAAAAATTGGACAAAGGATTTCGATTAAAGCAGTCACAGCACAGACTGAACACGATTTTTCCACGATTAATACTTCTTATTGTTAAATGCCTACTAGTCCTCAATGCAGCAGTGAAGCATACTGCTAAATGGTATTTGCTGAGGGTTGTTTTATCCTTGAGCCTCAAATTTCTTTTCTATAATGAGGAAACTTAACTATTATCTTTAAAAACTGCCCACGGTGTCAAAAACCCTTTGGAAATTAGGGGAAAAGCCATCCACCCTTTCTTAGAGCTGTAAAATCTATATTCAGTGTCAAGATGAATTTAAAAAGCCATCAGTTTCCTGCACACACTCACCAGAGGCTCTGCCATGATGATGCGAATCTTGCGCTCAGCCTGAGTGGTGAAGTTGACAAACAAACTCTTGAGGACATATTCTCCTGGTTTGCTGTCTGGGTCCACACTGATGGGTAACATGGCGGGTGGCCCTTTCTCCTTCTGTGTGCCAGAGACAGGTGGGACTGGAGGCTTGATGTAACCGTTGCCAACAGGAGAAGCTGAAAAATATAATGGATATTCTTACCAGCCAAAAATAACATAATATTCAGACTGGCTGTGTTAAACCATACATATAAGGACATGAATCACATGAAGAATGTTGCACTTAATAGCATAACCTGGCCTTAAGGTGTCAGGATTTAATTATTTTGATAACATTAAGTTGCATATTTGATCACCTCAAAACAATTCTGGTTGCCACATGGCTTTAGGTAAATTGTGTTGCAAGGACATAATACAACTGATAAATCCTACGACATTTAAGACGTTTTTAGATTCTTTATTATGTTTCAGGGAAATGGACTAAGAAAATGCATAGAGGAACAAAACTGATTTCTTGTCCTGGTTTTCCGAACGACCAGGATCTCTCCGTCTTCTGCGCTTTATTCTAATAATGGAAAAGACTCTGGGATCCTCCCTTCCACAAGTTTTCCAGACCCAGTTTTCAGAAGCCCAGTTGGCTCTCACTCCCAAAAGGGATGACCCCCTTGAGAGAGAAAAGGCTCAGGCAGCACCCCTTCTATGCCATCCAAGGTGTGGCTTTAACTTTTCCCTCTCACCATCCTCTGGTTCAAGTTGGGACACCCCCTCCTCATTCTTTATAAAATGTAGATTCCCTACTTGGATCAGATCTTGAACAGAGGCAGCTCTAACAGTCTCTAGTGAATGACCTCCTTTCAGGCTGCAACAGTTGGACCAGTATTTTAATTTGACAGTTACAGCAAAAAAAATTTCTTACTCATAAATGAAAATTTCATGTCTCTCTACTTTCTACTATCCTTTGACATGTCGAATTCTGACAGGCACTAGCCCCTTCCACCGACGTCCTTGTGAGATGGTCAGTTATCAATATCCAGCAAAAGAAATACGAGAGTGTGTACGCTAAGGATAGAGGCATTAGGAATGCTGAGGGCAGGGTGAGGATAAGGTAGACTTTTAAAAGGGAGACAATTTAGTTTTGGGTGACTAGATACAGAGATTAAGGAAAGGAGTAAAGAGAAAAAGCAGACTTCCAGTTTGCACTCAGGTTTGGATATCAAGAGAATGGTGGTGTGTCATTGATAATAAAGGAGGAAAAAGTTCTCCACGGAAGCAGAACACTCTCCTCAAAGCTACAGAAGAATTCAAGGCTTCTCTTATCTTCTTTCTACTTCAAGTCAAATTCTGAGGAAGCTGTGCAAAAATTTCATTTATTTTATGGAATTACCAACACGTCCTCATGTCATGTTGCAGATTCTCCTTCATCTTTTCTGCTCTTTCTGAATGCCCCTCCGTCTCTCACTCATTTAACCTGCCTTCCATCTGGGGAGGGGGCTTCCATCTGGAGGGTCTTCCCACATCTCAACTACTACTAAACTTGAAGAATATGGCCTCTTAAGTTATAAAAATAAAATATGCTGTGTATGATTCCATTTTTTCTCCATTCTCCTTAGCTCCATCCTAGTCTAGGTCCCTGGAAACCTATGGCTACATTATGACAGCAGCCCCTTTGCTGGCTTAAGTTCACTCATTTTACATAACAACTGAATCTTCCTTCAGTTTCACTGTAACACATCACTGCTCAAAATTGTCAATGGCTGTCAATTTTCATCATCAAGCCTCAAACACATGGCCTAGTTCTGACTGCGCCCATGGTGTGCTGATGCCTCGGCTGGCCCCAGGATGCACCGTTCTCATCCCCGCCTTCCTGCTTTGTCTCCGGCTGCTGCTCTCCCTTCTCCGTTCATCTCACCCTCCTGGCCTTTCAGAACCTCTTCTAGTCTTATCGCCATAAAACCAACCTCCATCAGGCCAATCCTCACTGGTAAACTTGTAAGATTTAAACATTTAACTCACAGCCTGTGGCGCTGTCCATCTGACATGACCTAATGGAGACTCCAGAGAACTGATGAGTGAAGTCATGATCAACTGGTCGTGCAGTTTTGCTGAGGGTTGGTCCTGTAACTGAACCATACACTCTTTTAACTGCGCCCCCTAAAAGGACTGTAGCTTCCCAGATCTGACACAGAGTTCCTCACACGGATCATGTTCAACAAATCTCCTTAAACAGCTGACTAAAAGGGCCATACTTTATTTCTGTACGTCTTGAAGGGGTTCATAAGGAGGGAACTCTATGAGAAGCAGCAGCAGTCAGTCTTTAAAGGAAGAGGGGGCAGTATTTGCAACGAAGAGTCATTAGCAATCGGCACTCCAAGCAGCTTGCCAAAAGGGCAGATTCCAAATCAGATGACGCAAATCAAAGTCCCGGCCATTCCGGCGCGTCACCTCCTGCTCTAAGGGCAAGCACCCGGCGGAGGCAGACAGGCTCCCAGTCCAACCCACAGAAGCACGCAAGAGCGCCGCGGGGCGTCTTTCTAATGTATCAAGGGCACTGGGTCACAGGACTGGAGACGGAATAGAAACTGAAAAAGTCCAAGTGGAGGACTTTTTATTATCTTTAGTTCTCCATGGGATTCAATCCATTCCTAGAAGACAGTAATCATCGGGCTGATGGGATATATACAACTGCAAGACCAGATCCATACTTGTAAGGCTCTGGGGCCTGAAAGTCATAACTACAGTGAGAGAATTTTCATAAGAGTGACTTCTGGCAGTCCTCTTGCAAAGCTGCATTTTGAACCAGAATAGCTGAAATGCAGATACCAGAATGTCTCCCAGATAAATCTTCCATTTAAAAGTACCAAAGTACCAATTCACTGCTATCATTTAAAAGAAAAAAAAAGGTATCCACCTGTACTTAAAAGCCAGCTATCCTTGTGAGTACCAAAGTATGCGTGCACAGCCTCAGTGAGCCGGAACCGCCCTCGCCCAGCAGAGCCCTGTGCCAGAGCTGAACGTGACTCAAGGGGAGGATTTCTTGCATTCTGGTTGCAAATAGATCAGCTGGGCAGATGGAGATGTGGTGAGAGTTAATGGGGTAAGTGTCCTTGAGCTAGATCCACTCCCGAGTTTTAGTACCCTTTTCATCCTACCATAATTAATTCATAATAAATCCTAGGCTTTTGTTAGGATAATTTTCAAAAGTAAACATGTGACATGGCACCTTTCAGTGACTCCGTTATTCAGTAACAATATAGTTGAGAAGCAGAAAATAGAAGTTCCCGGCAGTCAAAACTAAGTCGCCCAGTCCAGACTAGTCTGAATGTTAGACCATTGCCATTGGGAAAAAAATCCTCAGACCCTCCCTCAGCGCTTGCTTGTTCTTAATCTACACATAATTAAGATCAATTGTCTAGTTTCTAAATTCACAATAGTCTGGAAACAGAAAATGACAAGGGAAAGGTACAATATCAAAGAATAGAAGCATTAACAGCAAAAGAAGAAGAAAAAAAGGCATAACTCTCAAAAGCCACCAGAACGTAAAACTGCAGTTGCCTGAAGGCATTTAGTACAGGGACACAGAAGGTGACATTCTCACAGGCTTGGAGGCAACATCGCCACCTCCTGCAGGTTGTCACAGTTACTGTAATCTTGGATTAAATACATTCTAATTCTTCTCTGTCACCTGCTTTTGTCTTAAATGGGTTTTGTTGATGCTAATTTATTATTTTTATTTGGTTCTGCTGGATGGTTTCAGGGAGTCTTTTCCTCCCTCACTGGGTCTCTATTTCTTCTATAAAGCAGGGTCTGTTCCTTAATTTGTAAGAAGTCGGCTTTAGGCTTTTGCAACCCATTCGTTACCTCTTTATTAGATCTATTTCTGACAGCAAGTGATTATCTTTTGAACGTGATTATATTTTTTCCCCTAATTTCATTGACCTATTTAATTCTTTAATTTCTAGTGTGACCGCTCTTAGCTGGCTACAGTTTCAGTACAATTTCCCTGAGTTACCAACATTGCCAGGAATTACTCACCTCCTAACTGCAACACTGACACAAACGCCCCCACAACTGGTAGCTCGGCTACATTTTTATTATGACACCAAAGGAAAGGAAAGGCTATAATGAGTTTCCTCATATAAATGCCCCAGAGGCTAAAAGTGGCAGTCTATGTTCTACGACAGACAGCAACTGAGTTTCTCAGATTTTCAGAGAAGTCAATGCCATCGCTCACTATAGCCTACCATTTGTGCATTCACTCACTTCACTTCAACTGATATTTAATGAATGAGGGCCCGAGTTTCAGTGGGAAAATGGCAGTGAACAGAATGGATGATTCCTGCCCTCCTGGAGTTTACAGTTTACTGAGGCAGGCTCACAGCATCAGCAATTCCGTGTGTGTGTGTGTACACGTACACACAGTATATTAGATTGCAATACGTTCTAAAAGAAAAAGGGAAAATTAAACCTAGTGCGTGAATAGAAGAACCTGCTCTTCTCTGAACAGAGGTGCCCAGATGGTACAGTCTCCTTCATGGAGTACGGGACTCGGAGAAAGGAGTCATCTTGGCCTGGTCTTCAGCATCTTACAAAGACAGATAAGCAAAGTGCCAGTTTGTCAAAACACTCAATGCTTTTTCTGATGTTTTCATGACTGGAATCAGACTGAACATTTGAAATAAAAAATGGTTTCCTTTTTTTTTTTTTTTTTTTTGAAGTACCCAGGGATGGTAAGTGGTAACTGTTCAAAGTAGGTACTCCTCTTAGAGATGGAGGCCCATTCAAACAACTTGACTTCGAGAGATCCATGCAGCCTTGTCTCTCAACACAGGAATAACTGATTCGACCTGTGTCCCCAGTTAGATGTAAGTTATTCTTTCTGCCACTTCTCGGTGCCTCACTCATTTAGCAGATTCTGAGAACAACCCCTTAAGTAACCAAGAGCTGGATCCTTCCTTAGGGCCATGCTTTCTCCCACAATCCCCCTCTCCCTGTAGGTCTTATTTTGTTTACTGGAATTATGAGAACATTTCATAAAATATAACAAACCAAGGATGATGCAGCTACCGTGAGAACATGTCACACTGTGTATAGAACAATAATAAATTGTCCACTAAAGCATTTATGAGGGTGCTTTGGAGTTGGCTTTTTAAAGGTAGTGCAAATACTCAAAATGACCAGAAATCCCAAAGGTCATGCAAAGTAAATTAGGATGAAAAGAAAAAACCCTCCAAGTATGAATTATGTTCCTCCAAAGAACGTTGCTAAGAAAGAGAAAATGTTGAGATGAGAAGAATTACTTTAAGCAACAGAAAAACAAGTCTTAAGAGATGGATGATTCCTGAATAATATTATATATTTCAAAGTAGGTCAAGAAGAGACTGCTAGGTCAAAATACTCCAAAATAATTTTTGCCTTGGAAGAAAAATAAATTCAATGACATGTTAAGTTCTGTGTAATTAATTTCCATCAAATTCTAATAATGTAAAATGTTTCTCCCATTTTTGTTAATTAAATAAATTCCTCCTTTATCTCACACTATTTAGTTCTCTTCATTCTATAGTTCTCAAACTGTGTCCCTTCAGGTTTCAGGGTTCACAACATATCTCAAGGATAGGTCATATCTTTGATCCTCAAAAATAATCCTAGAAGGCCTAACAATCTCCCTTTTACAGATAAGACCATGTAGATTCAGAGAGGTTAAGTGATTTGCCCACAGTCACAGAGAGGTTGACTCAGGATCTGAGCCCATGTCTACTTGAGAACGTATTTTCTGAGCACCCCTATCACTCGGTCTTTTAAAACAAATCAGTCGCAAGTGATGAAAACTGAATACAGTAAGCCCCCTTACCCATGAGTGTTTTCCCTGGCATAAGCTGCTTTGGGTACATCACGGGATGACAAAATAAAACATTAATGTTGCAATTTGGAGACCAAGTCTTCCTCTAGATTAGTATAGTTGATTATTTTCTACAAAGACTCACACAACCTCTAGCCCTGGGGGTCCCTCCTGCCAAGCTGTCTTCCCTCTTTACCTTGAGCAGAGCTTTTAACCATTAGAGGGGTCTGAGAAAGGCTAGGAATAAAAAAACCCATCAAGAATGAAGATTCATAAAAATCCATGAAATGTGACTAATGACATACCTTAGAAAGGTCTAGAGGCTATTTTTCCCAAATGATATAACCTTTAACAGGTTGTTATCCTAAGAAGCAGCAAGTGAACTTGAAGGCGCGGTTCTCTGTGTTTACCTCAATCTGCAGCCTCTCAAAACCTTTGTCTTTGTCTTTGGTCGCCCAAAGACAGAATACCTTGGGGAGAGTGAAGGAGTTCAATAAACAGAGTGTAAGCATCAAGGCACAGCCGTTTTCTTCCCCTCTTCCTTTGCCTTCCAGTATTTTATCTTAGAGAAATGACAGTAACACTTCAGTGATTTCCTTTATAAATGTCTGTCATCTGCTAAGATGCAATTACACGGACTTTCCCTCGATTTTTAAAGTAACTACTGTCATCAGAGCCTGAAAGAATGTTTGCCAAGATCTGTGAGCAAAGGAAGATGAGGTTACACTGACATTTCAAGGTCCTTTCTCACCAAAAGGAGATCGAATAACCTGCTAGCGGCAGGACAAGCCTGAATTTCAACTTCCTTCTCCAGGACAGAACTGACAAACTGCTTTCATTCCTGTGGTGCTCGCTGCCTGTCCTCCCCTCCCCTTCCTCCCATGTTCTCCTTTCTATTTTCTTCCAATTCTGGCTCATTTTATGGAGCGAAATCTCATTAATTGAAAATTCATTAATTCAAAATTTGTGATAAATTGTACAAGCCCTTGCATCTTTTTTAACATCAGCTTTGAACAAGATTTGCTAATTTTCCTAGTGTATCAGTGGTGCTCAGAAACTCTGCACACCAGATCCACCTGGAAGGCTGGGCCCCAACTGATTCAGTGGGTCGGGGTGGGGCTCGGCAATTTGCATTTCAAACCAATTCCCAGGTTACACCAGTGCTGCTGGCCCCGGGGACCATATGCTGAGGTTTCTGAGGAAAGCAAAGCTGATAAAATTGTTTTTATTTCCTTTTGCCCACAGCAAAAAGGATGTGCTTCCTTAACTCTGACCAAGTCATTTATCCGTAGGCAAAAGAGAGAAAGAGCACTGAGTGGGGAGTCAGAGGTCAATGTCCTAGCATGGCTCTGCGTGACCCTGCGGGATAAACTTCCACAGCTGGGCTTCAGTTTCCTTACCTGTCATTCTTAAAGAGGCTAGGCCATCTTGCCTTTCCTAGCTCCAGGAGTCTGTGACTATACAACAGTATGCACTGAAAATGCATAAAAACGTCACTTATTCAAAATTTTCATGATTCGAATATTTAGTAACACTAACACTTGCCTTCCCTTGAATTAACACAAACCAGTGAGATTTTATCGTCTGTCCTCTCTCTAAACGAGAGCTTCACAGGTAATCCTGACCCCTCCAGTTCTGCCTCCATTTCTTCTCTGCTTCCACTTACCTGTCTGAGACCGGTGACCCTCTCCAGCACAGGTGAACACAAGAGGAAACCTGTCTTTATTCCTAGCTGTAAACTCAGGACTTGCGTCAACATTTTTTTTTTCCAATTATGTCCTGAGAGTCTGCCTTTCCCAAAATGCTGTACTAGGCCTAGAAGGGCAGAGGCATCATCTCTGTTCCGGGCCACTAATTAGCCAGACTTCCTGGAAGAGATGGCATTTGATCCAAGTTTTAAAGGACAGGTAGGATTCAGAGAGGCAAAGATGAGGAACGGGAGCCGAGGCGAGGGCATAGCATAGTGGGAGAGTGGAGGCATCTCCTGGGCCTCTCCTCCCCCCTTCTCCCCTCGCCCTCCCCTACACATCCCATCCCAGCACATGTGCTCAGACTTTGTCTTCATCAAGGAACTGCGAAGTCCCAGAGACCAGGATGACATCCTGTCTTTATCCCAAACACTTAGCACAATGCCTGCCATAGGTAACTTAAAAATTGTGCTTACTTAATCGAACTGAACTCATCTGATTCCACAGTACAGTCTTGGTGTGAATGAGATTATTGACCAAGTATAGACATGAAAAAATGTCAGCTCCTAAGCCCCACAAAAATGTAGGTTTTAATTCTTATTATTAGAAGGAAGGTCTTGGATGACAAGCCGATGCGTTTGGATTTTAGCTGGGGGCAGCAAGATTCTGGGAAGATTGATGATCTAATATTGCTGTGTAGGCTGGGCTAAAAAAACCGGCTATTTGAGGGACAATATGAGTTAAAGACCACTGTACCTACCATGAGAAAAAGAGTGAAGGTGGGAACCTGGATGAGGCCCATCAGAACAGAAAGGAAGGTCCTACATCTTACAGAGAGGATCTGAAATCCTGCCAAATCACACTTTCTCAATAAGGAAAACATGCAAGATATGTTTCCTGGCGAGGTTTTGTAATGATTAAGGTGTTTAAGGAACTTTTTTAGAACAGTGACTCAAGAAGCTTTCTCAAAATTCCCTCCCTGTGGCAGGACATTGGTCAGAGTTACTACACCCAAGCACTGAAAACTGTTGGCTATGTATTCTTGGACCGACAGAGTGGTTCCCAGCCTCCTAGCATGAGAACAGAAATGACTTCAGCAGAGTGGCAGAGAGGGAACTGTACCTTGCCCTATGCCCAAGTTCATCAAGTTTTCAAAACATTCAAGCTCATATCCATTTGCAAGAAACAAGGGGGCTATAGGAACAAGTTAAATGTAACTCTAAGAAAGCAAAAGAAAGAATCCAGAATTAGCTCCATTTTATAATAAAACTGCACTAATTTCTATAAAGAGTGGAAGAGAGAAAAATGGGTAGGATGATTAAGGGAGACTTAGGAGACAGAACAACCAAAAGTAATGTGTGGACCTTGTTCGAAACTTGATTTGAGGAAACCAACTGTTAAAAGACATTTTTAAAAAATAACAAAGCAATTTGAATATGAACTGAGTATTAGGTAATATCAAAGAATCATGGTTAATTTTGTTAGGAATGATAACAGCATTGTATCTGTATCTTCTAGAATGTATACTGATTAGATGTAGTTCAGTGAAATGGTGCCTATAATTGATTCAAACTGCTTTAAGAGAAAAAAGGTATAAATGAAGTAAACATGACTAAATCTTGATAACTGTCGAATCTGAGTGATGGCAATGTGTTGTATATTGTATTATTTTTTCTCCTGTGTTTGAAAAATTTCATAATAATATATAAGGCAGTGTCAGGTTGATCAGCCAATGGAAGAGCACGTGAATTTAGGAGAGCATTCATTAATTTGCTCATTGAATTGGTCACCAAATGTTTACCAGAGGCCCACTCTACTGTACCAGCAACAGGGGGTGGGAGGAGACAGGTGTTATGTAATAAACACACCCAGAAACATGATCATGGAAGTCCTATGAGTGCTGCTGCAAGAGGGAGACGGGAGCAGACTCACAGACACAGAGAACAAACTTAGGGTTACCAAAGGGGAAAAGGGGGGAGGGATAAGCCAGGAACTTGGGATTAACAGATACACATGACGACGCACACAACAGACACACAGCAAGGACCTGCTGTACAGCACAGGGAACTATATTCAATACCTTGTAATAACCTATAATGGAAAAGAATCTGAATCACCCTGTTGCACACTTGAAATGCTAAACCAACCATACTTCAGGTTTTAAAAAATTCTTTAAAAAACACCAAAAAACAAAGAGAAACGGGGGTGGGTACATATCTGTGATCGAGGGGTAAGGGCAGGACTGTCTGGGATGGTGACATTGACGTTGGGATCTAGAAATAACTGATGATAGATACAGTCAGAGGAGGCTTCAAGGCAGAAGAGGATGAGGGCAAAGTGGGGGGAAAGAGGACACTGCATGGGGGCTCACTAGGTCACTTCCTTCTGGTTTTATTAAAGGCTCTCTGTCCAGACGCTCTTTGGCACCTCCCTCTGCCCAGAGCCTCCACCCCCTTCACTGGCTTTCCCCTCCTGAGGAACACTGGCCACCTTGATGTGTGAGGGCATATTTTGTATTTGTTTTCTGTCTGCAACAAGGGCAACAAATTTGTTTAATTCCTCGTATACCCTCACTTTCTAGCTTAATACCCACGACTCAATAAGTATTTGCTACATTAAGGATGAAGAAAGCATTAAGATACATTTGGGGCATGAACTGTCTCCGGCTTAGAAACTCTACACTCAACCTAAGACTGACATCAGGTCTACTGAGAGAGCTCTTCCTGCAGCCAAGCAGGACACTGACAGACAAAGCACCGAAATGCCCAGGAGCGGAATATTATATCAAGGACGACAGTGCATCATTTCAGGACGGAACTTGACTAATGGTGTGTTGAGAACACCTGGCTTAGGAAATCTTTACAGCAGAGCTTGTCGAAGTGCAGGATGTGACCCGTTACTCGATCATGAAACCAACTGAGTGGGTGCCTACCATGATGCCTGCGATGAAACAAAACAAAACCATCGAGGTGAAAACAGCAGTGCGATGGCTGCCGGCACAGCGGGGGAAGCGCTGCTTCATGAAAGTTTTGTTTCCAGTCTCTGTGCCGACAGAGATGTGTCTGTGCGTGCGTGTGCTTGTGCGTGCACTCACGGGCTGGGTCACAATGCAAGACGTGTTTCTCACTGTGGGTTGTGGGCAGGGAAGTGCTGGAGGCTGTGGGAACAGCAGTCGTTTGTAGGCTGTTGTCTGAGCGTGAGACTCAGGCCCACCCAAAACGACAAACCCAGCCTCTTGAGCTATTTTATTAGAACCATATTTAAGCCAGAAGCAAGGGTAAGAGAACAGAAGTTCTGGCAGCTGCAATAGTGGGTGCGTTACACAGGCACCGAACTGGAAGGGCCAGCAAAGATAGGTCGCCTGGATGCACAGGGAGGGCCACCAGAGCAGTACCAGATGCTGCCCTATATTGACGTTAAAGGTCACAAATCAAAGTTTTAGCTGTTCCCCTCTAGGATCCCCCTGCAGACAACATCAATGGAAGGAGTGACTTGAAAAAGAGTCTAATCTGACATATGCCTTTGTTAATACAGTATGTATTATATCATGAAATAATATACATATACACCAGCACAATATGCCTTACAAGATGAATTCTACTATAAAATATATACATAGACATCTGTATACAATAATAAACATATATAATATAGAAGCTATGCATATGCATGTGTGCGAACTGTATGGGGAGGGAAGGACTTCCAATGCAGGGGACACAACAGAAACTAGAAATATCTGTTGATGAACTGACTAAGTGAAATCCTTTATAGTCTGATTAGTTTCTGATTTTTGTCAAGATCAAACTATTTATTAAATTCCTGGTTCATATGTACTTATTTATTTGGATGCCAGCTCATTTAATAAAAAAAAATTTAGGTTTTATTAAATTTCAAATAGTTATGAACCTGTACAATGACTCTGTAAAATTCACTTGATATGTGCTTATCAGAAGTTTATCATCTAAAGCAATGATGAGTCTACCAATTCACAGAAACATATTGTGAGCAAAAAAGGCAACGAGTTAAAGGGAAGCCGGGGCAGCTACCAGACCGTGGGAGTGGTCTATTCAGCTGAAACACAGTAAGGGTCAGTAACACTTCTAAGAGATATAAAACAAAAAAAATTAAGATATACAAGATCTTGTGGTATCCTATAGTGAAAAAAAATGTGACAATGAATATAGGCATGTTGATGTACAAGTGAAAAATTGTGCTCTATAGTGGAATTTTATACAATATTGTAAAATGACTATAACTCAATAAAAAAGTTTAAAAAAAGGAATTTCACATAAGTCCTATTATGATGCAACATTTTTTCCAAGTGCATAAAACGGTAAGTTTTGTCTTTTAACTAGTATGCTCATAATACATTAAAAAAAAAAAAACAAAAAAAAACTCTTGAGTAAAAAAAGTTCCCTAATACATATCCCATTTTATAAACCAAAAAGTAAGAGGTAAATTAATGACTAATAGAGATTTTATTCCTAGAAACGGAATGGTATTATATGTAAATACCTAATAGATTCATTAGAGACAGTACAGTAGAATAATTAACAAATAATTAAATCTCCCAAACCATTAATAAACAAAATGTTTCTCCTCTATTAGAGTAATATGTTGTGCCTTTACGAATTACAAATTAACGTTTCCTCTACCTTCATTAAATAGAAAGCTAAACAGTCGATAGCCAGGATGCATGTAATTAACTCTGTGTCATGGAAGTTTCCTCTCATTTATTTTTCGGAACTCTTGTACAATACTGCTTACAAGGTTATGCGAGAACTAAAGTAATCAGGCTATTACTTGGATAAAGAAAAAGCAGCGGCATGCAATTTGGACCCATTTAACGTTGGTTAACATATGGTATCCTGTTTTTTAGTTCATAAACAAAAAAAGAGAAATATTTTATTTTTTAAACGTTGGAGAAGGCTAGGCCAAAAGCAAAGGGAAATCTGCTTTAGGCCTATTTCAGTGTTTAAAACAAAACAAATAAGGACACTTACATCAATATTTAGAAGAAATCAAGCACAAACCCTACCTCTGCTGTAACAGCAAATGCAATGGTATTAACTGTTCTCCAAATACGTGGTAGCAACTTTTACAGAGGAGCAATTTTATAAAGCAGATAGTCACATCGACTCTTTCACTGAAACCTCAGTGCAGAGCAACATTCCACAGACTCATCAACAAAAATAACCAGCTCTTAACCTCGGAAATATCGCAGTCCTGAGCAGAAAGCCTACAGGGCGTTACTCCTGTGTCTCAACAGTGACAGTATAAGCCATCCCCTGCCTGGAGACGCAGCTGCTCCTCCCACCCCCGTCCACGGAAACCCTAAGGAGAATCCCCGTCCACCTGGCGTCTAATAACCCACTCCCCACTCCGCACAATTAACAGTCTTCATACCTACCCAGCCCTTTTATGAAGCTGATCACACAGGACCGTCTCCAACAAGCTGCTGTAATCTCCATGGGCCTGAAAAGGAACCCACACTCCCAGTCTGGGACGGTTACACAGACTAGGTTCCAAAGCAGAACAGAATGCTGGACTCCATGATCCCGAGGCTCTCTGCCACCATCAAGTGTCTCGGCCACAAGGTAGGGCTCTTTTTTATTTCTGGCCCAAGGTGTATTTTTAGCCAGGTGCTAAAGACCTACAGTAGAAGACAAACTAAAACAGGCCTTCCGTCCGGGGCAGGCCGACCATACCAGTGGGACAATTTTTAGCTGCACAGTAAGACAGTGACCTACAAGTCGCAGAGAGCCCGTGTGTCTATATTTAACCACAAGAACACACTATGCGGACAGATTAGCACTCCAGGAACATGAGCCTGACCCCACAGCTCGCACAAACAGTCCACGCCTACCGAGTCCACACGCGACCCACAGATCCGACCCGCCGGGCCACAGCTGGGTCCCCGTGGCCAAAGAGAGGCAAGAGCAAAGAGAACACAAGGTGGGCGATGAACCGTTGCTTTGGGAACTAGGCGCTCTTAGCCCCAAGTACAAACAGCTTTAAACAGCTTAAGTTCTTACAGACAAAACCCACAGCCGAGAATCCCTATCTGAAGCCAAGAGTCAGTGAGAAACTATACACCCTCACGGAAAACGGAACACGGAACATCTGTTCACATAACCAGTAAAGCAAAGTGATTGGGCTTAAATGTAGAGCTATACTGTTTAAAATACACAGCCTAAATCGACTTGTTGAAAATTTAATTTCTAAGACCAAGAAGAAGCCAATATTGGCGACTATTAAGGGCTCCACCTTAAAAAGAAAACAGGTCCAGGCCAGTGAGGAGACAGAAGGAAAACGCAAAGTTACTTAAAAATAAAACGGGAAGTGTAACCAACTGATTTTCCAGTGGGCATTATTCCTGACAGAAGAATCTTATGAGGGTCAGTGAAAATCTATTTCTTCACTAACACAGCTGTGAAGAGCACAAACCCAAGGCGTTTTCTATTCTTGACTTATTCGGGGTAACTGAAGGTTTTCTCCAGCAATATAGGTTGGAATTACAAAACAGCAGTGTGGGGAACTGACTGATGAACTACAGCATTTCACAGGAAGGAGAAAAATGTCCAGATTACCACAATGAACACCCTGAGCGTTTCAGGCAAGATGTCCCCATGGATGTCTTGCACATTCAGGGATTATAAATGCCTTTTTTTTTTTTTAAGAGTTGACTGAGGTGCATATGTGGCATTTGGTTTATGTTTTACTAAAAGGGGTCAAAACAGTTATAACCCAATAGTGTGCCTAGGGAGGGATGTGTTTTGAGGAATAAGAATTCTTCAATTCTCCTCCTTCTGGATCTAAACTGTAATCAAGACTCGACTGCAAATTTACACTTTGTCAGCTTCAAGTCTCTGGTGCTATTATTAGACCAACCTTTCAAATGATGTGACTGTCATTCCATTAAGAGCATTTCTTAAAAGAGCCTCATAGAAATAAGAAAAAAAGTATTTATCATTTTGTTTTTGCACTCTTTTTTACAGATATCAATTATCAGACAACATTTGGGAAATGCCGGGGAGAAAGAAGCAGAAAAAGGAACTAACATTAGTGAGACGTGGACCTAGATTCAGGTACTCTGCCAGGCGCTTTTCATAAATTATTTCGTTCAGTCCTCACAGCAACCTTATAAGGCAGGCATTACCGACACCATTTTAGAATCGATAGAAAGGATTAAAATTAAGATTGCCCGAGGTCATTCAAACACAGAGTTGTCAGACTCCAGAGTCACTACACTGATTAATTTGTATGCGAGTATTTTCCTTACTATGAGTTAGAACTTCTAAACAATGGTAACCCTGGAGTATTTGTTTTTGTATACATTTAGGAGTAGTCCCCAAATCATCTACTTTTTCACATGTCCAAAACCCCTTTGAATTCCAAAGAGTGTAGTCTCCTTTGATGTCCTCCAGGGTCTATTCATCCTTCTATGGTAGCCTGGCCCTTGCTGGTTTGGGGAGCATCCTAAGGGCATGAACCACACTGTTCTCATCTCTGGATGCTTAGTAAAGTTGAATTAATGAACAATAGAAGAGGTCTTTTAGAGTCAAAACAGATGGCTCAAAGTCCACCCATTAAAGCTCAGAGTCTTTGATACTAAGAGTTCCCACCTTACCTGACCCATCTCCATTATTAAATGGAAATGTTTTGACACTTTAAGGGTTAAGCTTCATGACTGGGAGAAATTTACTCAGAGATCATTTGTTCCCCAATGATGCTAAAGAAATGGCATGCATTTTCAACTACATCAATGTAATCTAAATTTAATAAAAAAACAGGCTGGATCCCTGGCATGTTTAACTGATAGTTCCATAATAACCCTCAAATATTAATTGAACGATGACTTTAAAGTTGATGCTTTTTATTGCTTTAACAGTTAATCTAATATTCATGAAAATTTCCCTTCTGTTTCTGTTGGGGCCTGCTGGCATGACTGCAAATATTTTTAAGCGTAAGTGAAAGTCCAAACCGGTTGCTTCCACCTTCACAAGCTTACAGGTTGCAAGGACATTCCTGAGTGTGTCTAGTCAACCTCATTGCTTTAAGAAAGACTGTTCTTAGGTTCCTGACTGATTGATACTACTTCACACTACTCCACTGGCATGAAGGTTGGATCACATAACCGCTCTGATTAAATGTAGCCTACTAGCTTTATGCACCTTCCTTACTGTGCAGTCAGTCTGCTCTGTTACACTATGGGAAGCAAGAAATATCCTACAGACACCAACTCAAGAAATTTTTCCAGCTTGAAGAAAAGATCAGCATTTAAAATGATCATTTTTTTTCTTTTCAAGAAGAAAGAAAAAAGAAAAAAGTTTTTAATTAAAAAAATTTTAAAGAACAAAATAATTATGTTTAACATTACCTATATCAGTCAAAACCCTAAAGTGATAAGAAACTCAAGCTGATAATGATTCTTTTTTTCCCCCATCATTGGTCTTAAAAACCCAACACTTCTCACTGAGGCTTTAGAACCAGTATATGACATATTTAATGAAATATTTCAGTAATCAAATGTTATCTTTTATTTGCATAATCACACGCACATTAGTCTTCCTAGAAATTTAGTGAATACAAGTGTTAAAATATTGCCACAGAAATACAGCAGTTAACCACAGATACCAGTGCTAAGAGGATTACAACTTTTCACTATTTTTCCACGATACAACATAGTACAGAATATATTCATTCACTTGTATTAACAAATCTTTCAGATTTGAGGTGGTCCTAGGATAGGAACCACATTAAGTACAACATAAGCAAATGTCACCTGCAGTCCTGCCCCTTCCCTGTGGAAACTATAAGGGCAGAGAACCTATAAAAGACATTGTGGCATGATGCTTGGAAGTAGCGGCTATCAAACAGCCTTCCAGTTGTAGGTAGCAATTGCCAAGAATGTCATTACCTAAAGACATATGCAACAAACAAATGCAACCCAAAAATGCTTACCAGGAAGGCCTCTAGGACAATCCTGGTTTGTTTTGGCACAGGGTGCTCTGGAAGCTAGCCACTGTGAAAGCAGTGTTCTACCAACAGGTGTGCAATACTTACTATGTACAGACTGTCTGACCTACACAGAGGCCCTCTTGAAACCTCTATGCCTCAGCCATTTTCTTGTAAATTACCTGGTGCACTTGAGCCCAGCCTTGGAGAGGAAAATCAGAAGGGACTCTATGCTAATAAGAAGCTAATAAAAGACATGGGTTGGAATACTCTGAATGCTTTTTCTCCAAAAACGTTTCTCTGATGATTAATCAGCTTAGAAACACTCCCAGTTCCACCACTATAAATGCAACCTCCAACTGGATCTGTCCCTAGCCTAGAGGCTTTTAATTACAGGATATTGGAGGAGCACTGCTCTGATCCCATTTCTTGAGTTTATCTCATTCATTCTGAGGCAAGGGGCCTGACAAAAGCCTAGAGTTTACCCAAAGCTGGGGAGCTCTATAAAAAGTACAAATTCCAGTACAACTTTCACAAACTTCTGGTGAGGCTGGAATCTTTTTTAAAGTCTCCCTAAGTAAGTCTGATGTGTGGCCAGGCTTGGAGGCTACTGGTGGCCTCTGGGAATATTTAATAATAAATGATAATTGAGAATCTTGTAAACTGTCTCCCTAGGCATGGGAATGCATAGGAGAGTTAAAAATCGTTACCATCTTGAACAGAGCTGTCAAGCTTATAACCTCATACTTACAACTCTAAACATAATGAAGAATCAGGAAGGAAACAAACAAAAACCAAAACCCAAAAAACGGGGTTTACTTATGTTGTCCTTAATTTGTTTCTTACTTTAAAACAGTCTCATAGGTTCTTTGCCCAAAGAAATGTCACAAAATCCAAGTACTTTATACAGAGACTAATGCAAGTTCTCACTCCAAGTCTAACTTTTATTTACACAGAATTCAAGCAGGTTTACTTATTCAGTTCTTAAACTCTTGGCAAACTGGATGCAGAAAAAAGGCAAGATGTAACAAATGATCACTTGATAGATGCAAAGATTCTAAAAAGCATTCACACAATTAATGACAATGCCAACAAAGACAGGGCAATGCCATTTAGTTTCGAGTAAACCTCCTGGAAACACTAAATAGTCCTTGGGGACATTTCCGAATAGCTGCCCAGAACAAAAGAGGGGGCGTGTTCAAGATGACACTGCATCCATAGTAAAGGGTGGGAACTTCTGAAAGATTTTTATATTTTCATCCAAAACATCTAAATACTTAAAACTTGACAATGGAAGCACAAGTAGGCACAGTTAAAATGAAAATAAACAACTGCTTTCATCTAAGACAGGATCACTTAAACCAAGATTTTTGAAATTGAAATTTTGACTGACCTTGAAAACATGATCCTTTTCTATAAAATATGTAAATTCTGAGGAAACAGTTAATGCCAGGAGCTCAGGAAATCTCATATCCTTCTTGACCATTCATTAAGAAAGCATATAGGAACCAGTGTCTAAGAACCAGTTACCCTGAATGTTAAGGAAACTTTTTCAGCTAAGTGTCCCATATCCATTTCCACCCAATGGAACTCATCTTTACTGGTTTTCTATACCAGCAAAAAAAAAAAAAAGTCATTTCCCAAAGAGAAACTTACACACAGAAGCGTACACAGGGAAGAGAACCACTACATGGGGACTAGAATGCGTGTTTTTCTGGCAAGTTACATTTTGCCCTTACAAGTCAATGAAGGAGCAGGAGGAAGGCACTGTGCCACATAGCTGTTCATTCCTAAGGAAGCCTCCTCCTCCACCACCTTCACATCCACAGCTCTGCTCTGCACAAGGACTCTTTGAGACAACTTGGTTACAATGTGGTCTCCATGATCCACCTTGGATCTGGGGTTAATGGTACTTTTGAGACTCAAAAAATATGGCCTGAGAAAGGGTCCTCCTTCGGGTAAGGCATTAAGTGTCCAATTCAGGGAAACAGGGATCCACTTGTACCTAAATAAGTCCCCACGGCAGGACAGCCAGGACCCTCATGTAAGTCGACGTTTAATGGCTGCCTCTGCCACACAAGGAGCCATAGGGCCTCAGGCAAGTCGTGCAGTTCGAGACCCAGAGACCCTTCACCTACAAAGATGATGGACTCGGAAGCATACTATGAAAAATCAGCAAGCTTTCTGCAGCATTTTAGAAGTAAGTAAACATTCCTTAGGCTAATTAGCTCTAGAGAGCTTCATTCAAAGGAGGCCTCATAAATCTAGCAGGCAGAACAAGCTGAGTGTCAGAAGTTACCACTAAACATTGTCAGTGTAAGGCAACTTCCAAAATGAAATCCAGGTTTAGATTGTCTTTATTTTTTATTATGAAATGATTCTGCTGCCTAAAAGTCTGGGCACCTACTGAAAAATAATTAAGATAATTTTACCTGTGCTGCTCAATACCAGCCACATACAGCTATTAAGTGCTTGAAATGGAGCTGGTGCAACTAAGTTACTGAATTTTAACTGTAATTAATTTAAATCAAAATTTAAAAACTGATGATTGATTCAGCTATTGGAACTTGTAACAATTTGCATAGGTGAAAACCACTTTTTTTAAACTATAAATTATATAAAATCAAAATAAAGATCAAGTAGTTTTGACCAATTTGGTATTCAAATTTAGATGTGCTGGTGGTGCAAAATACACACACATAAATGGATTTTGAAGAATTATTCCCTCCAAAAGAGAATGTAAAATATCTCATTAAATAACTTCTATGCTGATTACATGTCAAAAGGATAATATTCTAGAAATACTGAACTAGGTAAAATACTTTATTACAATTTCAGATATTTTTAATCTCTCTTTAATGTGGCTACTAGAAAAACTTAGTGTATAAGGGTCTTGCATGATATTTCTACTATGCATGCTGTTCTCTAGTTTAGACCAATTTCTGCTTTATAAAACTTAGACTTAGGGGAAATAATTTTTGTGATTAAACATGGCAAGTCATTAAGAAAAGTCACAGTGTTGCATATTTATGAATTAGTAAATACCTGTAGTCATAAATGTTCACAAATAGGTGATAAATATTGATTTATTGATTCAACAAGTAAACATCCGTTCAACACTTTAAAAACTCTCAGGCTGCGTAAGACTAGGAACTCAGTTTCAGGGGGGCTTGCTTTCAAGCCTGAGAGGTAAGTTACTTTTGTCCCTGCTCCACAGCTGAGAAAATTAAAGGAACTTGTCCAAGATCACATACCCAACTAATGCCAGAAAAAAGGACTCAAATACAGCTCTCCTGGCTCAGAAGTCTGTACCCTTCCTGCCTTACCAGATTGCCTCCTAGAAGCTGAGATGCAAAAATACCAGAAAAAATATGAGATATTAAATGCTTCCACATGGCACCCAATTCATGTAAAACCAAAAACATAACTGATGAGGAAACAGATTTTTAAACATCTTAACACTCCTTTAACACTATCTAACTCTATCACCACAGGACAGTTGAGCATTCACTGATTTGTGACAGCCTCGTATTGCCTTTGTCACTCTTACTAAATATCGTGGATCTCCACCCTGCCTGCCGATCTGGGGCAAGTACCACACCCTTCTTTACAATTCACCTGGCTCCTCCAGCAGTGTTTTGCACACAGTGGGTTCTCAATGGATATTTATTAATCTGTTTAAAGCTTTCATTTTTAAGTCACGTCTGTGTGGGAAAAACAGCTGCTAAGATTGCCTGACAAAATGTGAATTCCTCCTCCAGACTTGCATGAGCGATACAGGCACATCACAACCTTGAGTCACAGGGTCCCCCCAGCAGAATCACTTTCTTGTGTGCTCACTTTTGTGGTCTCGGCGAGTTAATCCCCATCTGAAACCTCAGAAGTACTCTGAGCGCTGGGGAAACTGGGATCCTGTTTAAGCAGAAAGCTCAATTGGCAAATGTGTAACTGGATTTTTGGTGGATTTCTATTTCATTCTGGGAGGTGGTTCTAGAATTCCCTTCAGCCGCTCCTGCCAGCCACCTCACCACTCCCTTCCTTTGCTTCTTCCACTCCAGCCACACACTTTTTGCTTGACATGCCTTTTTCCTCCCAATCCTGCCAACATATCTTCTCTTTCAAAGACCTTTTACAAATCCTACTTGTACCACAAAGCCTCCCTTAAACAAATACAAGGGAAACAGTTCTTTTCCTCACCTAATTCCATCCTGGGATGTAATAATTCTGAGCTCTCAGATTGGAAAAGGGTGGAAATACTTAAATATGTATCTCTATGAATGGAGTTTTGTTACTGTATAACTTTCTCAGTTGGAAGTATTATTTCTGTCTCAACTGTATTGCTACAGATTCATCTACTTAAATAATCCTCATTCTTAAGTAGCTTTTTAGGAGCTTGTTCACATTGCTAACATGTCCTCTTGAAATACGATATGTAGTGGATCTATCAATATGATTTTCAGTTCCTTTATTTTGCAATCTTCAGAGAACTGACTGCACAAGACAGCATAGGTGTAAGTTTATGGTGTTGCTTTATTACGACAAAGCAGGTGCACGTCTGCCCTCCCTTTGTATGTGACGACATGCCGCCTCCCAGTCCTTACTGTTATTTCAGCCCTCTGCAGCATTCTCAAGTAGTTACTGTCATGCCTTGGCAGCCCACAAAAGTTAAAACAACCTCCAGAAGCGTCCTCACGTACGGGCAGGGAGGAGACACTGGGAGAATCTGATTCAACTAGCCTAGTGGGATAGAGTTTGAACTGGCATAAAAACACAGAAAAACGTCATCATCAAGTTACTTAAGACTAGAAATTTCCTCCTAGAATGATCTATGCAAGGACACATAGGACTGAAAAGCTCACGAGAGCGCTCCCTAGGAGGCAGAAAGGAAAGCGAGACACCTGGTATAACCTGTCTGCCGGGCAGGACCAAACCAGGTCTGGCCATGGATACAGCAAAAAGCAGCTCACAGAGATCACCTTGGACCCTATTTCTTAAGAAGCACTCTCTTGGGACCCTTCATGATTCACTGGTTTCCTGTGAAAATTCTACTCCGTTTTCCTGGGAGACTTCCATATACAAAAACTGGTCAGACAATTTGGATGAGTTGCTACCCTCCAAACCATCCCAACATGTGCCAGGGGGCTACTATGCAGCATCATTAGAGGCCTATTTGTATGTTGAAATGATTCGAGGTCACTTGCTCATCTAAATTTTATATTTTATTGAAAAATAAAACAAAATAAAACCACTGTTGATCTATATCCTAGGAATCACCATGAAACAAATTCAACAGAGGCTATGTACGACCGCAGAAAAACGCCTCTGTGCTATTATCGTGCTGCAGTAAGCAAACGAGAGCTGTCAAGAGAGAACTCTGCCATCACCTTTCAGCTTCAACACAAATACGCCGTTTTAAGACCACAACTTCTGTTCAACGTGTAATTTCAAAACACTGCTCCTCAAGTAGCTGCTTCTCTCTCGCGTTCTTTTTTTTTTAAGCAGCTGGCATGAACTACACCACCACATGTTTATATCGTGCATTAAAATAAAGCCCAGGCTGGATCTAGGGAAGATACTGAACCCTGGAAACTCTATCCCAGACAAGTTGCATAAACCAATCCCTCCTTTCCAACACCTTTCCTGCTACTTTGAGTCCTTGTCATCTTTTTCCTGGGTTATCTGCAGAGATTCTCTCTACCTGCATTTTCAGCCAAGGCTCCCAGAATCTGGGGTCTGACCATGTTGCTCCTGCTTTAAGAAGCCAGGAGGCTTGCCTGATGCTTTCAGGATAAAGTCCGTAGGCCCTTTAACAGCTCCTCCAATGCTCATGATCTGACCCGATTCGCCTCCATGTACCATCGGTCACTCTCCTTCCAGGATCCTGGGATCTAGCTGTCGCTCCCTGAACCCATGAATTTCATACCTCCCAGCATCTGATCATGCTCTTCCCTCTGACTTCTCCCCGCTTTTCTGTAGCATTCCTCAAGTTCAAATGTCACAGCCTCTTGGAACAATTCCTCTGCCTCTTCCCTCCCACATAAGATGATGAATCACTTTATCCTCTGATGATTATTTAAGTCAGTATCCCCGAGTCCAAGCACAATGCCTGGCACAGGCAGAACATTCATTTAATCCACATTTTTGTTCTCTGCGACTTCCTCCTATCTGCTCTTTCATCAAAGCCAGCTGTCTTGGATCGTAAAGCCTGTAGAAGGCCGGAGGCGGGCTTGCTGAGTCACGCTGGACTCGATCCAGCACAGTGCCCGACTCAAGTGGTCATTTAATAATTCAGAAGAAGAGAAGGGGAAGACTGTAGATTCACTTGCAGGGACTTCCTGAAGCTCATTCACGCACGTCCAGTTTGGGCTGATGCTTTGAGTACATCCACCTTAATGGTCATGGTAAAATCTTTGGGTTCAGAAAATTTTCTACTAAGGCAATCAATTTCTCCAAATATGAACAGCAGCATCCTTCACACGGAACGAGACCCTGATCAGTAAAGAATTAAATTAGCTCAGTAATTTCACTGAGAATGATTTCCTTCCAATCTGGCAAAAGTGGCTGGAAGGTTCAAAAGTAGAGTTAAATTCAATCTATTTAACTTAAACGGCATTGAGACAAACGTAGGGATAAGTTCATATTTTTTTATAGAGAGACTCTCTGACAGTGTTAATTGATTTAAAACAAAAACCCATCACAGATAATTCTCCCAAGTTGGCTGATCACAACATAAATGAAAAATGCTTTCAGTCTAAGTTCATTGTGCGTTTCATGGACACACGGGCCCTGGGTTCTGTGAACACAAAGGTGCAATTTAACTTGTTAAATCCACTCAAAGAACACAGGTGAGGGTCAAGAAGGAAAGAGACTTTTTGGCTGAGACTGGATGTTGAGTTACTGCTTGAAGTAAAAGACGCCCCCCACCCCCTGGTAAACAGAACATTGTCATTGTTTGCGGGGGCTGACCCAGGAGGGGGCTAAACGCTGGGTAAGTTGGGCCATAAGCCTCCCACACTCATTCAGGTAGTTTTATTCACTCTGTCAACATTTCACAGTTTACTAACAAGAGCCAATGTGCGCTGAAACGTCGGGAGAATATAATGATGGTGGACTCTTAGCCCAGGAGGGGCCTGGACCAGAAAAGCACACTTGCACAACCATGTGGCCGTTGCTACAGTGGAAGTGTGTAGAAAGGGCAGGGGAAGTGAGGCGGTCAGAGGAGACTTTGCCCTGAAGGCGACACTTGAACTCAGACTGGGGAGAGGCATTTGGCTCAGGTCCAAAGAACACATGCTGAAGGTTTAACTCACGTGACACTCACAGAAGAGGCTGCAACTGTAGTCCATGCTAGTGTCTTGTTACATTATCAGCCTCTCCATACAACTCTATTTGGAAGGAAGGCATCTCACCTTGAACATCTTCTGATGGTTTATCTTCTCAAGTTCCACAAATATACTTCTTTACCAAAATGTCTACTATGGGGAGTGGTAAAGACCAGATCAACAAGCCAAAAAGATGTCAGAAAAAGACTCCAGGACTTTGGTTCCTGGTCCTATTGTCTTGGCAACGAGCAAACACAATAAAAATCATTAACTCACAGATGAGTTCAGACAAGCATTAACTGGACAAATTCCTAATAATAATGGCTACCATTTATCAAGCAGTTACAATAGTGAGGCTGCATACTCAACTTCTGATAAATATTAACTTGCTTGATTCTTACGGCTTTATGTTAGGCATATCACATATGCACATATGTGTATTACTTATAGAAATACACGTGATATGTATTAAAATCAGTTCTTATAGAATCGGAGTTGTGGTGCCTTGTCCAAGGTCACACAGCAACTTAGGGGCTGAGGCAAAGCACACGTACATAACTACCCCAAATCAGACGGAAAAAGTAAACCGAACAGCTTAAACCAATTCCTTCCATACTTTGCTAATATTACAATCAAAATGAATGAGTCCAGTGGTCAAACAGGCAGAAGAATAATAGACAAACACAGTGTAAAACATCATGGTTCCTCCATGTAGAAAAGGATCCACGTTTAAGAACCACAGTTCTGTGCTGCTTCCTGGTGTGAAGACTGGACCTCCCCTTACACCGTAACACAAAGAGAAACGAGGTTTGCATAATGGGCCTTTTTCCCTGGTGCCACGTGACCAGCATTGCATCATTGCTTTGGGCAACAGGACTCAGTGAAGACTGATTCACTTCTGTTTTCAGCAAGAAAACAAAATAAATGCAAATAACCCAAAGGGGAGGCCTGGCTGCCTCTTCTGGACTTGGTTAACTTTCCACCTAAAAAGAAGGAGATGGAAGCTCAGACACAAGCTCGGGCACAAATGACTCTGCCAGCCCAGAACCACCAGGTCTGGGTCGTTCTTTGGCATTAGTTGAACACTGTCCACAAAGAGCATTCTAGCCTCCTCTCCACTGTGTGGGTCTACAGCAGAAATGTCATGAAAACACTGAGCTGAATAAATCAGCTGAGTAGTCATCTTGCAAAAACACAGCCCAAGAAGACGCAGACTGAAATGGGGAGGGACAAACAGTATCAACAATTTAGCTCTATCCTCTTCCCAGAGCCTGAAGAGCATTTTCATTCTCCTGGCCCAAGAAGTGACAGTCTCTTAGTCACTCCCTAAAACAAGGGCCTTATCTGGCAGAACAATATGATATTTAATGAGCTCATTGGGCCAGTGTGATGACTGTTAGTTTGTGTATGAGGGACACTTGAGAATTGTTGAGTGGGCCTTCCATCACTGGAGTGTGTACACTTCATGAGTAGTTAAGATTCTCATTTAATACATTAGCAGATAATTATACTTAGCTTTTGGACTTTTACTTAACTTTAGGCAAGCTTTTCCTTTGTTTCTGCATCATGCCCATCAAATCCAGGCTCTTCAAATCTCAGCAGCATGAAAATATACAGAGTAGAATATGTTACTCTTTTTTACCTTAGAGTGTGTTTCTAGCACTACAATAACACTCCATCTCACCCCTGGCCCGTGACTGTGATTCCAGAACATGGATCAGAGACTGAATCTGCCTCTGTGCTCTACAGAATTCAAACCTACCACAACAAATGGTTTGGATATACCAGGTCAAGACAACGAGTTCAGGTTCATACTGACATTTTAACTACTCAGTGTGTTTGCTACCACCCCCATCAAAAACATTTATTGTGCCACTCCTGCCTATGGAAACAGCACTCTCAGTGCAACACACAATTACAAAAGCAAAGGTGAAGGTCAATGCTCAAGGCTATGGCAAGGACCAGACAGACCATCCTGGAAAGGCGGAGCGGTGGCAGCAGCAGAAAGGCTGGTGAGGAAGGGTTTGATGTTTCCAGATGGGAGGTGATAAAGACCTAGAACAAGGCTTTGGCAGAGGTGATGCTGATGGAACACCAGATGTGGGAGGGAAAAGCATGAGAAGTTTCAGTGCTGTTTTGAATGAACCACAGAGAAGGGTTGAAAAAGAGTCTCTTGCCTGGGACTGACTGATAAGAGAAATTCAGCATCTGTGATGAGGAAGCTGAGGACAAGAAGGGACCTGGAGGAGACAGATGAAGTCATAGCTCCGCTGGTCTGGTGAGAAAAGATCCAGCTTTGGAGATGACTCTCAACAATGCAGGGACAACACCATTTATGATAAAAACTCTCACCAAACTGGGTATAGAGGGAACATACCTCAACAGAATAAAAGCTATATATGACAGACCTACAGCCAGCATAGTACTCAACAGTGAAAAACTCAAAAGCTTCCCACTAAAATCTGGGACAAGACAAGGCTGCCCACTATCACCACTCCTATTCAACATAGTCTTGGAAGTCCCAACCACAGCAATCAGGCAAGAGAGAGAAATAATAGAGATCCAAATTGGAAAAGAAGAGGTAAAAGTGTCACTATATGCAGATGACATGAGATTATATACAGAAAACCCTAAAAGTACACACAAAAACTACTAGAGCTGATTGAAGAATTCAGCAAGGTAGCAGGTTACAAGATTAACATTCAAAAATCAGTTGCATTTCTTTACAGTAATGATGAATCAACAGAAAAAGAAAGTAAAGAAACAATCCCCTTTAAAATAGCACCCAAAGTAATAAAATACCTAGGAATAAATCTTACCAAGGAGGTGAAAGAATTATACATGGAAAACTATAACCTATTGATGAAGGAAATTAAAGAAGAATTTAAAAAATGGAAATACATCCCATGCTCCTGGATTGGAAGAATCAATATTGTTAAAATGGTCACACTGCCCAAGGCAATCTACAGATTTTATCCAATCCCTATCAAATTACCCAGGACATATTTCACAGAACTAGAACAAATCACAATAAAATTTATATGGAATCACAAAAGACCTAGAACTGCCAAAGCATTACTGAACAGAAAGAAAGAGGCTGGAGGAATAACTCTCCCAGACTTCAGAGAACACTATAGAGCTACAGTAATCAAAACAGCATGGTATTTGTACAAAAACAGACATATGGACCAATGCAACAGAATAGAGAGCCCAGAAGTGAACCCACAAACTTTTGGTCAACTAATCTTCGACAAAGGAGGCAAGAATATACAATGGAATAAAGACAGTCTCTTCAGTAAATGGTGTTGGGAAAACTGGACAGCAGCATGTAAATCAGTGAAGCTAGAACACTCCCTTACACCATACACAAAAATAAACTCAAAATAGATCAAAGACTTAAACATAAGACAAGATACAATCAACCTCCTAGAAGAAAATATAGGCAAAACATTATCTGATATACATCTCAAAAATGTTCTCCTAGAGCAGTCTACCCAAGCAACAGAAATAAAAGCAAGAATAAACAAATGGGACCTAATTAGACTTACAAGCTTCTGCACAGCAAAGGAAACCATAAATAAAACAAAATGACAACCTATGGAATGGGAAAAAATTTTTGCTAACAATGAAACCGATGAAGGCTTGATCTCCAGAATATATAAGCAGCTCATACGACATAATAAGAAAAAAACAAACAACTCAATTCAAAAATGGGCAGAAGATCTAAACAAGCAATTCTCCAAGGAAAAAATGCAAATAATCAATAGGCACATGAAAAAATGCTCAATATCACTAATTATCAGAGAAATGCAAAACAAAACTACAATGAGGTATCACTTCACACAGGTCAGAATGGCCATCATTCAAAAGTCCACAAATGACAAATGCTGGAGAGGCTGTAATAGAGAAAAAGGAACCCTCTTACACTGCTGGTGGGAATGCAGGTTGGTGCAGCCACTGTGGAAAATAGTATGGAGAGTCCTCAAAAGACTAGGAATAGACTTACTGTATGACCCAGGAATCCCGCTCCTGGGCATGTATCCAGAAGGAACCCTACTTCAAAAAGACACCTGCACCCCAAAGTTCATAGCAGCACTATTTACAATAGCCAAGACACAGAAACAGCCTAAATGTCCACCAACAGATGACTGGATAAAGAAGATGTGGCATATTTATACAATGGAATACTATTTAGCCATAAAAAACAACAGCATGACACCATTTGCAACAACATGGATGTCCCTGGAGAATGTCATTCTAAGTGAAGTAAGCCAGAAAGAGAAAGAAAAGTACCATATGAGATCGTTCATACATGGAATCTAAAAAAAAAAAAAAAAATAGAAAAAGAACATAAATACAAAACAGAAACAGACTCACAGTTAAAGAATACAAACTTGTGATTGCCAAGGGAGCAGAGGGTGGGAAGAGACAGACTGAGATTTCAAAATTTGTAGATACTGACAGGCATATGCAGAATAGATAAACAAGATTATACTGTATAGCACAGGGAAATATATACAAGATCTTGTGATATCTCACAGCGAAAAAAAAATGTGACAATGAATATATATATGTTTATGTATAACTGTAAAATTGTGCTCTACACTGGAATTTGACACAACATTGTAAAATGACTATAACTCAATAAAAAATGTTAAAAAAAATTAAAAGCAAAGCAAAACAAAACAAAACAAAAAACAAGAGAAAGAACAGAAAATCTGGCCTTCAGGGTTTATTGTACAAACAATAGTCACTCTTAGTCACAGACGCTCATCTTTCATGCGGTTGGTTCCTGGTTGTGTTTGATTGTAATTATTGATTTATGTAGGTCTCACTACACAATCCTCTCCTTAAGTGCAGGAATTTGACTCATGTTCAGCTTAAAGTCATCTCTGGGTGTTAGAATTTAATTTTTTTTCCCTGCCATGTACACAAACTGTGTCCAAGGGCTGAACGCAGCAGGTCGGAGTGGCAAAGAATGAATTTCTCCTGTTTTCAGGAAGAAAAATGCATTCCAGAAGATCCCCCAGCAACTGAATGGCAGGTGCAAGCTTGCACTGAGGGCTGAAAATGCCAGCACCTGCCTCCTTCAAACATTCTGGTGGGAAATCTGCACAGGAGAAGGGGGTTAGCAAGGCTCCTGCTGGGCTGCCGAGGGGAATAGGGGCTCTGGAGCCAGAAGCAAATTTGAATCCAGGCCAATACTTATTTACGCACTTCCCTTGGGGAAGTCTCTTACTTATTTTTTATTATTTATTTATTTATTTATTTATTAGCTTTAGGCTTTTAATCTATGAAGTGGGATTTGCCTCAATAGGAGTTGATGTTTAAATGAGATAGTGCTTAGCACAGTGGCTGAAACATAGTGATCCTTCGTAAATGCTAGCTGTTCCTCTTACTGGACCATTGCAAGATGCAGCTTAAGGGGGCTGTGGATGGGTAAAGTGAGTCAAGCTAAAGCCATTTCAAATAGCTGAATCTGAACAATGAGATTGAAATTGAAACCTCATTGAAAAATACTAGCATTTCTACATAAATGGAAATATATGAAAACATTTTGTCATTTTTGGGGGGTAATGACAAAATTAAGGCTATTTCATTTACTCCCATCATAATGGCCCTCAAATGAATAAATACTATATTTGTTCATTTTACTCTAACAGATTTTTATAATCCTATTACATTCCTTCATTTCTCCCCCACCTCTTTCAACTGAGAACTGGGTACAATCTTAAAGGGCTAAACTTTCTGATCCAGTAATATCCTTCTTTATAATTTGCTTTTTAAAAACACAAACTCAATTTCTTATTGAATGGGCATAAGAAAGAAAACATGAGGAAATGCTCCTTTTTTCCTGAAACTGGAGGAAAAGAGATAGAGAATCTTTATTTTGAGTACTCTGAAAACTCCTTGCCATTACTTTTTGACAAACACCACTGTGGTGACTTACTGGGAAGTACTTCTACTCCTACCTGAGTTTCATCAATTTCACCTACTGTTAATATTTTGATCTCACAAATGATGATAAGAGGTAGCATAATTTAGTGATTCCCCTAGAATCTGGGTTTCATTCCTGGCTCTGTCACTTACAAATGGTATACATAAATGTGGGTTACCATGAAGATTAGAGGAAATGATGCAGGTAAAGCATTTAATACAGCACTTGACACTTCACAAGGCCTTATCAATATCAGCTACTATCACTGCATTTAATGCAACATTATGGAACAGGTGGTAAATTATTAAAGGTCATCTACCATTGTATAGTTTATTTTATGGGGGTTATTTTATGGAATATAAGTCAGCCTTATTGGTTGCCTACCCTTTTCCTTGGTAAAAGAATCTCTGTGTTCAGGTAGCACGTCTTTGGTCTAACAGAAGGAGGACCCACCCCAGTGACAGGACATGCATCGATTTGTCAAAGCCAATGTGGTAATTCACCAATGTGAGTGATTGGCATGTGACCCAATTCTGATCAGAGGAACGCAAGAGGAAGTTTGCTAGGGTTTTTAGCAAAATCTTCTTCTTGCCAGAAGAAAAACCTAAGCTGGGCCTCCTTCCTTCCTCTTAAGTAAAGCAAAGATGTCTGAAACTGAGGTGGCTGTCTTGTGATCATGCAGTGACAAGTCTAGAGACTGGATGGCCTGGGTTCTTGAGCTTCTAAAGCTACTTGGAATCTCCTAGCTCCATCCAGGCTGTGGGTTAGACAAGCTACCTAGAAGTCTTTATGCATTCAGTCATTATAAAATTATCCTATTATTTATAGCAAAAGCATCCTAAAATGACACACATTTTATTTAAAAAATTTTTTTTCTCAGCATCTTTTTAATTGAAGTCTAGTTGATTTTCAATGTTAGTTTCAGGTGTACAGCAAAGCAATCCAGTTATACATAAACATACATATATTTTTTTTCAGATTCTTTTTCATTGTATGTTATTACAAGAAACTGAATATAGTTCCCTGTGCTATACAGTAGGTCCTTGTTGTTTTGTCAATTTTATATATAGTACTGTGTATCTGCCCAAACTCCTAATTTATCTCTCCCCTGCCCTTTCCCCTTTGGCAACCATAGTTTGTTTTCTATGTCCATGAGTCTGTTTTTGGTTTATAAATAGAATCTGTATCAGTTTATTTTTTTTAAGATTCCATACATGAGTGATATCATATGATATTTGTCTTTCTCTGACTTACTTCACTTAATATAATGATGATCTCTAGGTCCATCCATGTTGTTACAAATGTCATTATTTCACTCTTCTTTATGGCTCAGTTATATTCCACAAAATGACACACACTTTAAATTACCAGGTGGCATAAGTTAGTTCTGTGTATTAACCCTACCATTATACTTGTGAACAACAGGCATGTTACTTTATTTTGATTAGTGACAAGAAGGATTTAGGGTTTAGAAATGAAAGTAATTGATCTTCAAGAATCCTACTCAATAGTTTCTAATTTTATATTTCTTTTCTTTTTCCTTTTTAAAATAAGTAAAGCAGTTGATTAACTACAATGGTAATTATTTGAATTTCAGTTCCTTCGCCCCTCTAAGAAAATGGTAATGAGCGCTGAAATGGCAAACGAAACAGTTCACAAGAGAGAGAAGAAGCTAAGGTCAAACAGGTTTTTGGATATTTAAACTGTGATAGAATTTTCATCCTCGTTCATAATTGTGACCTTTCTTAATGTTCAAGCATTTAAAATTGTTGGTTTAAAAAATTGTTTTTTCAGTTGAAAGTGGGCCAGGTTTTCAAATACCTTCAAAATTGATACCTCAATTGGCATAAACTAGGATTATCTTTCCTATAATGATAAGGATCGGGGGTTTGTTGGTCAATGGAATACAAAATCAGAAGGCAAAACTAAAATGTCTTTTATTTTCCTATTTGCTTGCAGTTATGTTCAGTCAAATAAAACAAAGAGGACAGGTTGCCATGGAAGAAAAGATGAAAACAGGCCTCAAGGCCACCATCAAACTGAGAGAAGTGAGACCGAATACCCAGTGTGGCCCAACAGGGGGCTTGGCTTCTCTCTGAACTCCCCAAGGAAGCTACCATTCTCACTAGAAAAGCAGAAGATCAATACAGGGGTAGGGGATTAGGAGGTACAAGCTATTATGTATCAAATGAGCTACAAGGATATGTTGCAAAAAACAGGGAATATCATCAATATTTTACAATAACTATAAATGGAGTAGAACCTTTAAAAACTGAATCACTACGTTGCACACCTGTAACTTATGTAATAAGTACATCAACTGCACTTCAGTTAAAGCAGAGATAAGTAGCAGATCAGTTCTGGGTGCTGGAACAGTACAAGTGAGTCCGTGGCTGAGCCCATGTTGTTCTTCGCCTGCAAGGCCTTATTTTTAGAGGAGAGTTGTTAAAAATGTTGTTTTCAAAAACTAAAAGTTAAAGCACAGGGTTTTTTTTTTTTTTTTAAGAAAAACTGCAATTTATCCTCTCATTGGTGCTCTAACATGTAAATTTTAAACCAACTGCTTATAATCTGCTAAAGTCATAGGCAATCTACCCACCTAGAATAACTTTCCTAGTTTTAAAAATTCTTCAAAGCTGTCACAGAGTGTTCCACCCTGCTGCAGGCATTAAACAATGCTTCTGAAGGATATTTTAATAGCATCTTGCATCCTGATGACATTTTTTATTTCAACGTGGCTTAACTGAAGCAGAGTATTTACCAAAACCTAAAAGAGCATCCTCTGGCTGTATGATCCTATGTCATAAAACCTCCAGGATGCCAGCAATTTCCATTAAACACCACATCTTACTGCACAGAAAGAAATGCTTGTCTCCAAATCAAAAACACCAGCCCTTCAGATTGGAGACAACCTTGTTCAAATTCATTGAACTAGACACACAGTCACTTGACTGTAAAAAAAAAAAAATAACAGAAAGAACCCGATAGGCTGTGTAGTGTGGCAACTTGTTCTTATTCAGAATACTGAAGGGAGCTAGGCCAAGAAACTGACCAAGCCTGGAAAGTCAGAGATCCAGGCTCTGCTTATCAGTCAAGTTCAGAAATGTACAGCTCACCCTCCGTCGGTCAGGCTTTAACAGGGCGGGAGAAATAACTGACAAATATCATGATGTTTACATAAACCTCTTTTTTTCAGTGGAGGTATTCAAAAGCCTTCACCCAAAACAGCTAGAGACAAAGTGTCAGGTTCGTTACTTTCATACAAGGAAGTGAGGGAAGGAGACAATCAAGGTCACACAGAAAAACAGGAAAGAAAAGCCTAATCTTGTATTGGCACAATTGAAGCACTGTATTGATTGGATGCTCACATAATAAACCACTTTATTAATTTGCAGAATCCTTCCCACATAAATATAACATTCAAATGGAATTTTACTTAAGTATTGCCCTAGTTAATCTAATACCTTAGCCTTTTCATGGCTGCCAAAATACATATTTACCTGTTTAAGTCCAAACTCAAAGAAGTCAGTCTAGTGTTTCTTAAGCTTAAGGGAAAAAAAATTTAATGGAAATTTAATTGTGTATTTCCATAATGTTGTGCTTGTGGCATTGGCTGAGAAATCCTAAAAATTTCGAAGCTGCCTTCCACTGCTAAACTACTTTGCACTTTGCAATTGATTAAGAATAGCAGAGGCACTTAGAGTTGTATATCAAATTAGAGTTGATAAAGGCACTTAATGCAGATTTGAATGCCTTCTTGAAAAAGATTTCAACTCCCTTAAATTGACACGACAACAAGTTCTTACAGCAGCATAAAAAGTATGAGCTGAAATGTTATGGCTTTGGCTTAAATTTCCATCTGCAGCTCATCAAATGACTAAACAGTAGAAAGGAATTAAACCAAAATCAGACTCATTACAGAGTCTGATATGCTGGCAGAATATAAACTTTCACTGCTCAGCATCTGGAGTTTTGGGTGACTAACATTTAAATGCTTGTGCTTGTGTGTTCTGTAAAAAGAAGAACAGTGTTTGTAAGAATATAGGTGAGATAAATCATCATTAAGCAACTTACAGAAATATATAATTCACACATATACACACATCTCTTCTCTCTAATCCCCCAAATATTCTGAAGAATGAGAGGATCACTCCAAATGAAGTATAATGGCTTTAAATTTATCCCAGGTCAAAATTCTGATAAACATCATTAACTCTTCGCATTTTTCTAACATAACAAATGCCTGTCTGAAATGCTCGCTCTCCCAAATACTGACATCTGGTCAAGTGGTCCCAAGTAAATAATTTACATTTCTTCTTCTCCTTCAGCCATCCTGCTGGGAGGAATATTCGAAAATGTTCCCACAGGACTCTGCCTGCAAACACCAGGCTTCCAATAGTTCTCTGATGCAGTGAAAGTACAAATCCATTAAGTTAAAGTCAACAGGATCTATCAAACACACCCTCCCAAATAAAATTCTCCAGGGCATACAATGTCTCTGAAATATCACTGGATCCTCTCCTGGTCCTGGGAGCTTCTGCATTATTATTTTGGAATTGTGAATCTGACAAGGAAGAAAAGGAGCTCTGAGACCCTGGATGGTGGAACCTGGTCCAGTTAAGCTATGAAGCTCCCTAAGTAGTGCATCTAGGGCATAGCAGATGCTCAAGAAAGAAGTACTGCTTTGTATTGCAGTGTTTGCCTTGCTTCTCTGACACCATCAAGCAGCACAGCATTTCAGAGTAACAACTAGGAAAAGCTGATGCTAAGATGCTAAGGTTCTGAGTATAAGGCAGCAATGAAAAATAAATAAAGATGTTATTGTAGAAAAGGCTACTGCTGTTGCTCCTCCAAAACTGGGAGATACATTTTAGCTCAAAGAGAGAGCACTCTCTTATTCACATAACCAGCCGAAAGTCCAAAAATGCCGCTTTCTAGGAAGTGGTTGCCGCCTAAACCTTCTGCAGTGGGGTAGTTTCCAAAGAGTGGGTGATTCCCAAAGGCACCATATTGTGGAAAATTAGAAATGTTTAAGTGTTTAAAAAAAGAGGACCAAGAAATGCTAGGGTACAGATCCAGAAAACTTTACTACATATGTTTTTTGGATGAACTCACCTCTGCATATTTAGGTGACAAATGCCAAGCTATACTGTGTTTTAAAAAAGCCCCATTCTTGTACACTAGAAATCGACACAACATTGTAAACTGACTATACTTCAGTAAAAATATACATACACAAAAAAGTCCCATTCAAAGGTCAAGAACATAGACTAAGATCATTATTTGCTCATTTGATCTGCAACTGCACAAAATACACCTATGTGATGTTTTATGGGTATCTCATACCACAGAAGCTGAATTCTGGGAGAATTAAGCCTTATCACTCCCAAACCAGGAACATTTAAGAAGCAGCTAATTTATTCAGAATCAATGGCATCTCATTCATCAAATGAGGTAATGTGGTTTTGAAGGTGCTGCTCAGACTACAAGGCACTAAATAAATTTCAGGTTTCGTATTAACAAAGAACCTACACAAAAGGCTTCTCTTTGGGGCCGTCAGTTTACAGAACAGCCTCAACACAAGCAAAACATCATATCTCATCAGCCCAAACTTCCTTCTAAGCCGAGCTCTTCTGAGTATCGCCTACGGCTCAAAAATACAGAAGCAACTAATAAGATGACCAGGACTCCTGTAATCTATACAATTCCCTGAACTGTACCCAGAGGTGAACTAATGAGTCACGGGTATTAAAATGTTTTGAAATAGATGTCTTTTAAATAAAGAGCATATTTGCACGTTGTATCAGTTGAACCATCTAAATACTGGCAACTTTCTCAAATATCCTGGGCTGTTCCTGGATTGTAGAAATATCCAGGTCATCCCTCCTTGCCTAGTGCTGTTTGCCTTGCTGACTGTTTCAGTTCTTGTTGGCAACTTCTCCAAGCAGCATGCGAAAGTAGGCAAAGAAGCTGAAACGGAATCATTTTTGTGCTGCCTGTCTCCTGGAGAGTTTTATGGTGGAGGAGACCAGAGCTATCAGGTAAAACGAGATACCTGAATTATAGATAGATTTCCATTATCCCTGGAAAGAGTCTCCCTGTTCTCACTGCTAAAGACGATTAGGAATTTACTACTGTTTCCTAAAAAGAGCACTACATAGCAGAGAAACCTCAGCAAAGTAAGCAAATGACAATTCTAAAAGAAGTAAAGATCACTAATACATTTTGATTTACTAAAGCTATTTAATTGCATATTTACATATACTTTGAAAACAGGGGAAAAAAATCAACATAAAATATTCCAACATAAGAAATGTCCCGTTTTACTATAATCCTGTGTGTGTGTGTGTGTGTGTGTGTGTGTGTGAAATCAAAAGACCATAGGGCACAGAACTGCCCCTGTATTGTATTTAATAATTGTAGTTAAGAGTTGTTAATATGTAGGTCTTTCAAACAGGTCTGTTCTCAGGGGATGGTGCTCTCCAGCGCTAGGTCTTGAGAGAGAGAGGAAGTAAGAGAGACAGAAGGCCCTTCAGAGGTGCACAGGGAAGGGAGGAGGCCAAGACCTGGCAGTGCCATCAGCCAACAAGAACGAAAGTGCCTATAAAGCACTAAATTCCCCAAAGCGTTCTTGATCCTTTGATCATCTTCTGGGTGAGATCATCAACTGGGCTGAGGGAAGGGTTTATGGTACTTACTACCATCCTGGCTTTGAGCAAATCATTTTTTCAGCTCTCATTTTTTTATCTGTAAAATGTAGATAATACGTAACTGTGCAGGGTTACTGGCAAGACTGAATATAATAACCAGAGTGGTCATATGGCCTCCTTTGCCCACGACAGGCCCAGCCTAATTATTAACAGTCACTCTCAAAAGTATCTCAGTTTGGACAAATAATGATGTGGCTGCCAAACATATAAATTACCAAGCATTACACATGACACAGAGTGGGCCCTCAGTCACTGAGGCAGCTACTGCTAGTCTAGATTCTAGATTCTAGGATTGTTCATGCATTTCAACCAACCAACCAAAAACAAAAAAAAAACACAACCGAAAACAAAAGAACAAAAAAAAACACAACCCTTTAAATGTGCCACCATTATAAACCCAGGCGAGAACACCCCTTCCTACTTAGAGGCAGAGGATACTGATTTGGGGTTCTGCTTCTCATGAGGACTGCCAGCTACCTTAGCAGAAGTGGCCATGGCCACAGAAGACTGGAGTAACTCTCTTCTAAGTGTCGGGGACAATGCTGGGTGCTTCCCACGGTTAACAGAATGAGGTAAGTGAGCTTGAACTTGAGCTGTACTGCTCCGCTAGACTGAGGCAACTCGGTTAACCACTTTAATTTTCTACTTCTTCAAACCAACTCTACAAAACTAACTAAATGAACATCTTGAGATTTTTCCTTTAGGCTTTCTCACAGCATCTTTGCTGTATCCTGGGGACTTAAACAGAGGTCAGTAAGTACGCTCTGCTGTGAATCGGATGTGTTTTCAAGTCTTACTGGCACCTGGTTTCTCTGTCCCTAGAGCTTACCCTGTACTAACCAGCACTTCTATGTTGGACAGAAATATTGTCCTTATCACCACAACTTCACTCACTACCACATACCTGAAAAATGCCACATCCAATTTTCCCAACTAACGCAAGGTTTTCTGTAGCAACATGAGACATTTTACAATGTACAGCAGCCCCTTCCAAAAGGAGAGAGCTTGTTCAGTTCCCCAGGGCAGTTTGTGTGTCAATGGAATTCTCATTCCCAGAAAGAGTTAACGGGCATTCAAAAGTATCCCTCTATGGTTTGTCAGATGTTGCAAGAAAGATGCAAACTGTCCTGTCCTGGAAAGACTGGGATGCTAAATGGACACTGAGTCCACCTTCATTCATTGGGCCGGTGTTCATTGAATATTATGGGGTGGATAGAGACACAAGGAATGTCAGTAGGAGTTTCAGACCAGAGGGAGAGCCTACACACAAGCTCTGTACATCAATACAAAGCAAGCCCTCCTTTCCCATGAAAATAGCTTGAAACTATCTGCCTTAAATGTTTTCTGTAGCAAATGGGAAAGGCCAAGGTGACTTTCTGCCACCGAGAATATTCCCAGGTTGTCCCCTGTGCTGCCAGAAGGTGTGCACTCAGGGAAGGCAGGCATGTTCCAGTAGGAGCTGAGGTGGAAAAGGGGGTACAGTTAAAAAATAAATCTAGAAAAAAGAATGGCCCGAAGCAAGCAACTGATTTTGGCATATATTCATGCAGTTTCCTTCTCTGGGGTGTAGTGAATGTTGACTACTCAGAGAGTTATCCACTGAGGCTGTCACCCCTCAGGGGGAAAATGGTCTAAGCCTGATTTTGAGTGGATTTAGAAGAGAAGGGAGCATTGGAATACATTAATAATATTTTAACAGTTATTGAAGTTCACAATGTGCTAGACACTATGCTAAGTATTTTACATCTTAATGTCTCATTTACTTCTGGGAGGTATTCATTATTTTTGCCTCCATTTTACAGATGAAAAAATTGAGGCAGAGCAGTTAATTGATTGCCCAAGGCCTGGGAAATGCAGGAGCCAGAGATCTGAACCAAGCCTATCTAGCTCTGTAGCGTGTGTGTTCGAGGCGAGGGCAAGCCAGGTTAGGGGGCGGACATGTGTGCAGACACGAACTGGAGAGCAAGTCGTGAAATGCAGAGCAGGGTTAGCAGATCAACCATGGCTGGGGCAGGAAATCAACATGAGAGAACATGAACGAGGAACTCAGAGGGGCCTGTACAGTGGTCACTGACACTCGGGGGCAGTGGGAGCTGAGATGTAGTCTTTGAAAAGCTGGCAGAAGACTCTCTGGGCTACTCTGTGTCAGAGGGACCGTGAGGAGACCACTGCAATCTTCCAGGTTAAACTGAGGAGGTCCTATGGTGGCCACGGCCATGAACATGGAGGGGTCACAGCTTTGAGCATCACTGAGCAGCTGGGCAAGGCCTGGGGAAGGGTGGGGAAGCAGCAGACCAGGACAAGTGTCCAAATAGATAAGGAAAGCCTCTGCAGTGAGGTCGACAAAGGACATTTATCTGCAGGCATGAAGGCCATTTGAATCCCTAACTCCATTAAAATAAAGGGGCAGCCCGACAGAGTGGGCAGGCGAGTGAAGCGAGTGAAGAGAGTTGTCAAAATGACCAGAGAATGAAAAGCTAATACAGCTCACCTGACAATGATTGATGTAATTGACTTGTTAATTCTTCAGAGGAGACAAATATATACAAAATTACATTTCCCCCCACAATGTGCCATTAAAAAAAAGAAAAGAAACCTTAGCCTGGAAATACTCAGGGAATCATCTTCCCTTTTACTACCACTAGCAAAGCAGGCAGCCATAGTTAGAGTTTTATTGCTTTCTAATTGCTGTACTTTTATAAATAAGCACCACTACATAATTAGGGGCCTGATTCTCCATTCAGGTATGTGGGCGGGCTTCCTTGCCTCTCAAACCTGTGATGCTGGGCCAATCAGCTGCTTGCCCTGTGGTGCATCCTCTCAGCCTCCTTACACTGAGTAGGCTGAGCACCCTAAGGCTTCTGTTTTCTACTTTGTCTTCCACACAAATTCCTTTCTCTCTTGGCTACAGAAAATATGTAAACCTGAGAGCTACGCTAGGTTGCAAGCCGGTTAGTGTTGCAACAAAGCTTAAAGAAGACTAAGCATAAGGTGTATTTCCTCTTCCTCTTTCAAGAAAGGACTGAAAAACATTCTGACCCCCAAAGGAAAGCTAGAGAATTACCAAGTTCACTCTTGTGCAAGAAAGAAACTAAGGTGGAGAGCAGGTACTGTGTGTCTTATTCACCTTTGTAGCTCCACAGCCTGGCACGTAGTAGACGTGGAATAAAGATCTGCTGAATGAATGGAAAGAATTCAAAATCGTGCCCCAGGTACTCTCAAAGTAGAAATGAAGAGGCATTTTGAACCATCTCTTGACGTGTGTATGGGGGGAGTGGAGAGAGTTTAGTAAGGGTGGGGAGAATATATACTTTGTCTAGAGTAACTTGAAAATAGACAAGGGAGAAAGATTTTAAAAGAAATCCCACTGGCCTGAGCACTGTCACAACATAATTTTCAATCTAATGAGGCAACGGAAGGTGACAGAAGGGGATGGAAGACAAGAATCTGGTCTTAAAGTACTCAAAATAATGCTTCAAAACCACACACCAACGTCAAACTCTCAATAAGTCTTTCCAGATATTGGAAAGTTGCTCTATAAAGAACCTTGAATGTCCAATTTCTTTTCATTAATCAAAGGATGGATAGACAAAGGAAGCTTCATCTTTGAGTGTGAAGTATTACACAAATAATGAAACCAAGAGAAATGAGTTATGACTAACAAAGGAATGCTCCTGGAGTGACAGTATTACTCCCAAATGGCTTCCCACCTGTAGAAAAACAGCTTCAGACAAGCCCCACAGTGTATACAGTGGCACAAAGTGACCTGGAAAGGATGGTTTCTATGGGTGTCATTTAGAGATGCATATCCCTGAATACCTTCAGCCTGAAGGTACTTCGGCTCTTTTCTCAAAACAATTATGGCACTGAATCCCCTGCCCAGGTTTTGTTTACAGAAGGACAATTTTGGCCACAGGTCATTTGTGTAGGAGACAATTAATCCCCAGCTCCTTGAGCACAGGTAGGCTAAAATTAGTATGCACAAAAACACAACATAAAAATGTTTCTTGGAAAATTTTTTGAAATTTCAAACAATTAAGGATCTGCAATACCTGCCGGTCTTTTATCCAAAGCAAGTACAAAGGCTGGTTGGTGAAACAGAGAAGACTTTGTTTTGAAACTGTTCAGAAAAATACAAGACATCATTGATCACCTGAAGGCCTCATTTTCATTTGATTCCAGATCCGTGATGCCTTGGAGGTTGTCTTTTTGAAATATCTTACTGCTAAAATCTTTAAGTAGGTCAGAAATAGAACTTCAGAAGCCATAACATTCCGATATCCTAATACATAATTACGGTCAGAACCTCACTTGTTTATGTCACAAAAAAAGCACATTATTCAGACTGTAACAAACATCAGGATTTTTTTACAGATCAAATATTGTAACAGCATTCTGAACACCATCCACACGGACAAGGCAGAAATCAAATGTGCAAATTGCCTTTATATTAAAAAAAAAGATGAGTCAGGTTTTAGACTATTAGATACTTTTTTGTTTATACAATACCCTAATAAACCAATTATGAAGTGCTCTGAAATCCTGCCACACCCCTCTGATTAAAGCACACTTCACAAAATATTTCGATAAAACTGAACCTATCAAACAAACACTAAGGCAGGAAATGCAGCCTGGAATGCCCCATCCTGCACTCACCAGGGTCTAAAGGGCCATCTCACTTGCAAATTTAATCAAACCAAATCTACTGTAATTCCATTGCAGCCTTTGCACTTCAGGAAAGCTAGTTCAGTCTCTGACATTTTGATTTTCATAGCAGATGGGAGGAAAAAAAAAAAAACTTCCCGGGCTCACAAGCGTATGCGTCCAGTTGAAATTCTGTTTCTCCAACCACCTTACGCAACATCCAGCAAACAAACAAACAAAACAAGGTTATTTCCTATTACTCACTGTTACTCCAGGATTTCAGTAAGTATTTGATACTGATCTCAAAGAAGCCGGAATCCTGCTGGCTGGCCATGTCGGCGGCATACAAAGAGGCTCCTCGGACCGGACTGGGAGCCGCTGAGGAGCAGGTACCGGGCGTGGAGATGTGCCTGTCACAGGTTAGTGATGTAAGCGGGGTCAGCGGCCGAGAGGAAGGCTCTGCAGATCTACCTCCGGCGCCGGCAGGGAGTCCTCATTTAAAGGACGCGGAGGAGCGAGAGAGAGATGCTCGGCCGCTCCTCCTCCTCCGGGTCCAGGACTTGCGTCTCATTCGCTGGGTGCTGCTCTCCGAGCCCTTAGAGGCGGCGGCGGCCGCGGCTTTCATTTCTGGGCTGCCATGAGCGGGGACGCCCGCTGCCGGCCGCCCACATGCGCGGCTCCGGCAGGTACGGCACCGAGGAAGTCCGCACCTGAGCTGGGATCCGGCTTGCCCTGGGAGGGGGGCTTCTCCCCGGCCTCCCGGACGCGGCGCAGACCGCCTCCGGCCCACTCGGCTCCCCCCGGGCGGCCGCAGGCTGAGGGATGGGCTGGGAGCGCCGCCCCTGCCCCTGCCCACGGGCTCAACCTGAGCCACCCCTCGGCCTCTGACCCAGCTGCGGGCGCAACTTCCCAGCTCCCGGGGAGCTTCAGCAGCGCTCCCGGCCGGCAGCCCTGTGTGCACCGGCTGCTCCTTCCCCCGGGGCTGCCCCGAAATCCGCGCAACCGCAGCGCTGCGGTAAGCAGAGCGGCACCCCCGGGTCTGGTCGCAGCGACGATTTGAAAAGCCCCTGGTTGCAGCAGGAGAGACTGCTAACAACAGGATCCCGGCCTGGGCTTCTTCCTCTCCTCCTTTCACGGGCACAGAGGAGGCTGCACTTTGTGCCTCTCCCTCCCAGAAATGCTGGCATTGGAGGGGCTCCGCCGCCCCAGCCTGTGCATCCAAAGGGGACGGTACAAACGGTTTAGGCTTATTCACAGAATGTCAGGCTCCGCGATGGAGCTGCTTTTCAAATCTGTCTTTTCTAAGAATTCCCGAGCCCAATGAAGCTTGCTTTTATTTGTATTAAAAAGATAAGAAGCAAAAGCATTCTATTCCTTACTGCACAATGGCTTTTTACTTTATGAAATCTTGCTATCAGGTGTCCTGATTTCGGTTAGCTTTGTTTCATGGTATCATTTAGCTTGACTAGGGATTAAGCAAGAGTACTTTATTTTGGCAGGCTACCTTTGAGTGGGTGGGACTTGGCTGACCATCTGTTAAACCACCAATCTCCCTCCCTCCCCAATACATTTATGATGAACATTTTCCAAAGGGATTAATAAGCCATATTAATTATTTCACATAAAAATCGTTGGGCATACCTCCCCCACTCAAAATCAACACACAAATGGGACTTCCTAGACTAACAGTGGATTTGAGAAATGGCAAGGAAAGAGTACAATACACCTTTGTAAAAATTCAACACTAAAGAGAACTTTTAGGGATATTCCTGAAATGCCCTCGACACCATCAACATAACGAGCTTCTCCAACTCCTTACACTAACACAAAAGGCAAGCCCTCCACCACTAAGATTTCCACCTCCACTCACAGCACTTTCTTCTCATGAAGTCTCATTAGATTGACTTGTTTCATTTACACGCAGGCTGGAGTTGATGAGCTAATTTTATCACCTGTACTTTGACTATATGGATTCCAGGGGAAACAGGACCCAAAGGATTTACCAAAACGGCTATTACATCTGAAAACAAAACCCAACATCCACACCCCCTTTCTGATGCCTCCCCCACTGTGGATGGCAAAGAATGAACAGGGAGGCTGCGGAGTGCCTGGGAGTTAATGAGCACAATGACTCTCAGAACTCATCAGAACTTCCTAGCTATCAGACGCAGAGCAAGCTACTAACCACACTAAGCCTTAGTTTGCTCATCTGTAAAATAGGGACCATAGTGCTGGAAAGAGTGTAAATGACATTATGAATGAAAGTGCTCAGCATAGTCTTTGCATGCAGTAAACACCCACATTTTAGCTACTCTGATATTTATTGTGCACTCTTTCTTAGGGACTCCAGAATAGAATTTTTCAGTGTAACATACAGTTCTGTACTATGTGAGGTCTGTCACTTTTGAACACCAATGGTAACTAAGAAGAGCAAGTTGGAGATACACTGTCTCAAGCAGACAGATTCTCTCTGTTGACTTTATAAAAGAGATCTTAACTGGCTTTTAGAAGTTTTCAGTCCTACTCTAAACATTTTAATTTGCTGAGAATGCCGCTCATATATAGTGTTTCAAGAGGAAATGATCATAACATTTTAAATGCTATTTAGAAAAGAATGTTTTTAATGGCATCTAGTTTTCCCTGTGAAGAGTGAATCAGCAACCGAGAGCCTAGTTTCTATCCGTTAGAACCTGAAATCGTGTCCAACGTAGGATTTTCCCCTCATTCGAGTACCTTTAAAGAGAGCATATATTGTAAAAGAACAGAAGAGGCCTTTTGTTTCGTTGAAAGGCCTGCAAATCAAATAGAATGACACCTGCTGCAAGCTGGGAAGAGACATTTATCCTTTTGTTTCCTCTCTCTGGGTGGATGGGGGTGGGGAGACTTCTAAAAAATGCAGTCAGAACAGGCACCTGGACAGAGGTGCCTAAAATACAAAATAAAATTTGAAGTCGTCCCTGGCTTGCTATGAGACTTCAGTTGTCATGTAAAGTGAACTAAAACTTTCAGCTTTCATATCTGTAAAAAGAGAGACCCTTCCTGAAAAATCATAGCAGAACATGAACTTCTAAGAAAGGAATTAGGCACAGATGTTGGGGACTAAGAGAAAAGTAACAGTAATACAGGAAAAGTGGGAGGCCTCAGGGAATGGTATCAAAGAGTGGGAAAAAGTCAGAAAGTGACCTGAGACAGTGATAACATTAAATGAGATCTTCTCCATTTACTGAAAAAGCAAAATTGCACTGAAAACACCAATTTTTTTTATCATATTTCACCCACACCCTAAACCTATGAAATACTATTAACAGCCCCATTTTACAGATGAGAAAATGGAACTTAAAAGGAATAAAATCAGGTCAAAGTCAAATAGCTGGTAAAATCGAGGTCTAGCAAATTTAAAATCTGAGTCATTTCTTCTCAATTTTATGTATGTATGTATTTTAGCCACAAGCAAGGCCAGAATCATGGTTACCAACTTCTTGAGCAAAAGCTCAGGAAGAGGTTCTGAGACCCTCACCAGCACCAGGAGGAGCACTTCTTGGGCACTGGCTCTCCAGGGCTACTCACTGCTCTCCCCTCCGGCTTTAGTCTGGAGGAAGACTTGTTCCCTGGGGGCTGCAGTCCCATACAAAATGAGCCTAGAGGAGAATGCCATGATTTTTCCTATTAATTTGATTCACTGCACAAGTTGTATTTAGTACAAGGACCCCTGACCTGGGGTGGGGGTGGGGCAAGTGAGGATGGAAATCTAGTGTTGACGCCACCCTCCAAGCTATAAAGGGATGGCGATCCGTGGGGCCACCTCTGCCCGATACTCAGTCCGCAGGAAAGGGTGCCTACCTGTGATCAAGATACCTAATGGGCTGGTGGTAGCCTGGGGCAGTGCAGCAGGAACCAAGACAAGGGTGTTTCTTTCCAGAAGGCAGAGACCATGTGGTCACTCCTGTCCCAGGTTGCAGGTGGCCCAATGGAGTGAGGGTGGTCAAGGGGCCATGGATTGCATGTTACAATCAATGGCATTTCCCCACATCCTGCCTGGATTCCTATTATAACTGCTGTCCCATCTCCCTCCAGAAGAGGTGTGTGTCACCCCGTTGTGTACCCCCACAGCTCTGAGCACACAGTCAGTCCTCATGCAAAACACATACATTGAGCAAGTCGCTGAATGTACAGACTTGTCATACATGCCTAGTGCTGGCTGTTGCCTGTGAAAAAAATGTGCAACAGAAGTGCAATCGAATTATGTTTCCATTCACATTTAATTTTCCCTTCCTTAGTATTTTTGACAATTTTTTTGGAGACCAAAATGTGTGGTGTTCAAAAAAAAGAAATGTGAAAACAAAGTGAGGCAAACCATCTGGATGCCTGCCAACACAGAGAGCCATTACCTAATGATTTTAAAGCGTCTGATTGAGTTGATTGGGTTAGGGCTGGAACCCGCCCCCTTTCCCTGTGGATGGCTGCACGTGGTTACACATGTGTAATTATCACAGAGTGACATGTACACTCATGAACAGAATCAATGAGGCAGAGCAGAATGTTTTTACCAGCATCCTGAGGAAACAAAGGAAAACCACTTAATGTAAGAAAAAAATTGCTTTATCAATTTTTGATCTGGAGTTTCAAGTTCCAGAACAGCATTAAATATATATTATATTCCTACTATTATACATTGTATTAATAAGAACAGTTCCAAGTCAAATTAAGCATCGCCTGGATGGAGTTAGAAAGAGCAGCTGAGATCTATGGTGACAATTACGGAGAAAGGGTTTTGTTTTCCTTCAGGCAGTAGAATAAAAGGCCTTTTAGAGATACCGTAAAGAACAAATAATTGAGATAGACCACAAGCTTTTATTCCTATCTATGCAGAATTTGGGCTGATCTATCCCATTAAGAAATATTAGAGAAAAAAAATGATGCCACACAACATTCCTTTCATAAACATGAAACGCAATAATCATCTCTGTTTAAAAAAAAAACCAACCCACATATACAAATCTTCACCAAAATAGATTCTGCAAGTTTTGAAAACATTTACTCCATTACTATCCAGTGCAAATCATTCTTTCAAATGAACTGAAAGATATTTAAATTTTTTGAATGCGACGGAACTTCACTAAAGCACAGCTTGTTGCTGCACAGATTCAGACGTCAACAGGGAAAATCGTATCTCCAAAAATCATTTTCCTTAACAAACAGCAGCAGAACCTATTTTCCTTCCCCACTCACCTCTCCCCCGACTCCCCGCAAAGGAGTTTGGTAAGGAAACTTGGGCCACGATAAGGAGACTTGACGTTGGTCTAGGGCAGTGGGACGTTCTAGATGGTTTCAGCAGGAGAAGAGGAAGAAGCCTGAAGCCCATCCCCCTGCTGCTCTCTCCCAGGGAAGGCCTCCTTCATGAGCTCGTTTCACCAGCGTGTTTCACGAGTTTAGAGGGGGCAGAAGGAATGACATGTGCTGAGCCGTGATGTGGAGACACTGCTAGGCTGTATCTCAGGGGGCCTGTATGGACAAAGCTGAGTGAAGGGGCGTGTCTGCTGGGCACCTGTGGGGCATCTCTCTGCAAGTGGCCCTGAGCCATCCTGGTGGTGAACTGGGACAAAGGTGCCCGTTAACTCAGTCCCCACCCCAGCAACTTCATAATCGGTGCACTGGAAGTCGGGCCTTTCCCTCGACACTGCTCCAGACAACTGAATGGTGACTTTGAGAGCAAACATTCAAAGGCTATTTATTGGAAGGGGAACAGCACAGGAGACCGGAGTCCCTGCTCTCACGCACAGGAGCTGCACTGTTAGCAAGGCCGTGGGACATCTCGTGGCCTCGGTTTCCTTGTCTGTGAAATACTGCTTATCACTCAGCTTCTTTTATGAAGACTAGATGAACGCACAGAAGATGACAACTGCTACACAGTGGATCTACAGCTAAGAATGAACCCGGAATACCCAGCACGAAATGCCCTCTTCGCTCCAGAGTCAGGCTAGGAAAAGGGGGCAGGGGAAGGGGACCCTGCTCATCACAGAGGGTCCCCACCTCCAGCCACCTCTGCTGGCAACCTGGATAAGGCTGAAGTTTTGCAAAGATAAAGAAGCCAAGCATGTACATACAAAAAAAGTATTACTTAATATCTTAGTGCTTCTAACTTCCGGTGCCCAGGGTAAAGCCAAGCAGAGCCTCTGGTCAGCTTGGTATCAGCTCAATATTTACGTACTTTACTCTTCCCATTAACCTCTCAAAGTAGGGCCCGCATGTTTGGATATTATTAACCTCAAGCTCAAACTAGGAGATGTTGAGGTTCAAGTATATTTTGCACAAATAAATATAAAGATTTGACCTCAATTTCTGCAGAGCAAATGCAAGGCACACATAGTATTTAATATTGTTTTGACAGACGTGCATGGAAAGAAAAAATGTGGAAGGTTTTCTCCACTGGCCTTTACCACAGAAGCACTGATAACTTTCCTACGCTATTTTCATGTACCGCCAGCAACCTGAGAAATCACTGACACCGGATACTAACAGGTCCGATGTAACTGGCCACAATAGGAGCCAACAACAAATACATGGTTATAAAATATTATGTCCTTTCTGAAGTAAAGAAATGGCGTTTGCTTCACACATCATTATTTACCAAAAGCGCACAGATAGATAATACTTAAAAAACAATTCTGTTTATATTTATCATCACTCTTCCCCAAACATTATTTTTCTATCTAAAAGAGAACTAAGCAATGTTGGTTCTTCCCCGTAGGAATGATAATTTAACACACCAAAAGGCAGCATTCTCATAGTTACATTAAAATTTTTCAACTACGTTAAGCTACTTCCATTAGTGATAAAAATTAAGTACTTTTTTGGGCTAGAGTTAATATTCCCACTAATGTTCCCAGTTTCATCCATAAAAATAAATGAGAGTTCAAGCCCTAAGGGTCAGATCAGCATTTCCTCAGAGGTACCATTTAATGTGTATCATTGCTGAAATCTACCATTTTAAGTCAATGAGACTGGAAAAAATTAGAAGTTCTGATTAGTTTCTTTATATGCTCTCTACTTAAATTTTCCATGTGCTAATGTTTCTCCTTCGTCTAGGTATGATCACATGTTTATAGTTACCTACCAACAAAGGCTGAAGGACTAGGAATCAAGAAGCTTATTCTACTCCTAATTCTGACCCTGATACTCTGACCTTGGACAAGTTACTTTTCTACCAAATGAAGGATGTTGGTTCTTATCACCAAACTGCCTCATCTCTTGGACAGCCCAGCCTTTGATTTTCCACACTATTGGGAGGAACCATGCATGATGAAAGCAGAACTCTGGGCAATATACTATTTTATGTAAGTCTTGGCATATATGATTTGAATTTGGGGACAACAGATTCACTTGCTCAATTACGTTTTGATAAAGCTAGTATCAAAAGTACCCAATATAAAGCACACATTGGTTGACCAGTAGGAGATGCTGACACAGGACCAAAAAATAATTGGGAATTAGAAAGAGATAAATCAATATGAAGGTGATGGAGCTGTCTACTGTGAAATTAATGAGGCAACATCAAAATGCTTCACTCAGCTTAGAGGAAAACTGATGGAAATGATACAACTGGGGACAAACCACAGCAGAAGCCAGGTTATTATCACTGAGATCGAGAACTGTTCAGCCAAGGAATTAAAGGTTTATACAATGCCCCGCATTGGGAATAATGCTTTAAAAAGAAGTGTCTACCTCACTAAGCATCGCTGACTAAACCTTCAAAATCTTTAAAATGACCATCTGTTCCTGGAGCCACGTGGTTCAGGCCTTCTGATTCCTGCCTTTGGAGACTGAGGTCTGAGCCCGACAGCAGTGAATCAGAGAAGCACCTACATCATATGCTCCTCCCACAGGCCCAGTTCAAACGTGGTAGAAAACATAGCTGTGAAGCATATTTTGGAGGCTAGAGACAGTCTGGCAAGGCATGTTTTTAGAAAGGGTGGGGAAATCACCACCCTGCTTTGACCAGACAGGCAGTGCTTTGTGTAGGAGGGTGGGGCTGTTAGAAACCGTCTGAATGATGGAAGGGAGCAGCTTAACGGGCTGGTGGGGAGGGCAGTTCCAAGTGCGCGGCTCAGCTGAGAGCCAGCAGGGGGAATAATGATCTTTGCAGACAGCCAGGGTGGGGGAGGTCTCTCTGAGAGGCCCAGCGAAGCAGAGGTGGAAGGTCATGATTCTGACCCTCACACTGTCAGCTATGGAGAAACCCAAGCTCATGGTCAGCCCCTAACCCACCAGGTCCTGGCCACAGTCACCCACTTTTGTGTTTGAGCAATTCCCTTCTCATCCATAAGGTGCATGTGATGCTCTACTATCTGGTGTCTACAGAAAGTTGTTGCTTCATCTCAGAATCTCCTCTGAGATTCTGTACATGAAACGGCTTTGTATTCCCAGGGCACTAGTGTTAAGATGCTCAGGGCTCCATCAGTTTAAGGGTCAGACAAACAAAAGCATGGGAGGTCCTTCCTCAGCCCTTCCCTCTTAAAGAAACACACTGTCACCTTCCCAGCTACTGAACACAGCCTGCTGGACTTCCAGTTTAGGGACACATCAGGGCTGTCCTGCTCTTTAAGCGGCCACTTCTAAATTCCAGGAATCTGCTGCTGGTTTGCTTGGGTTTTATCCAAAAGCCACTTTAGCCTCTCTGGTAAATACAGATGAGCGGCAACGGTAGTCTGCCCCGGACTCCACCCGACCTCAAAACTTATTTCCATCTTCTTCGCTCTCCAAGGAAACACCCCCTTGGAATTTCCCCTTTTTTTCTTATTCTTTAAATTAAAAAAAAAATCACTGTCTATAAATTCTTCTATCCTCAACTTTGTATATCACTCTTACATATAATTTAAATTTCATGTTCATTAAAACAAAGAGCGGCAGAAGAATAAGGAAAAGGCATACAGAAGTGGGTCTTCTGTTGGACTTTTGGGTAAGATAAGATGGCGCATTTCTGACAGTAAGAAATATATTAGGAAGAAGGCTGAATCTGGTATGAACATAGCAATACTCTCTGAGGAATTGGAAATTTACGGGGATCTGACAGCTAGGACATGGTGGAATAATGATAACCATAATAAAGATAATTGCTGGCTACGTGGCTGGAGCTCAGATCTGACGCCAGGTCAGTGATGTCTACATATGCAACTGAAAATGTTCCAGTACTTACATTTATTATAACTAAATGTAAAGAGGTGAGATTAAATTTAATACATTTTATTCAACCCAATATATCCCAAATATTATCATCTCAATATGTAATAAATATAAAATCATTAGTGGAACATTTCATTTTTTTTAAACTAAATATTTGAAATCCGTTGTGTATTTCACAACACATCTCAGTAGGGAGTAGCCACAAATAGCCCATGTGCTCAGTCGCTCCACGTGGCCACCAGCTCCCTTCCTGGAGTGCAGCTCTAGGGGGTCCTTAACATTTTAGGGCATGAACCCCATCAGCAAAGCCAATGGGATCCTTCTCAGAATGTGTTCACACGAATGAGACCAAAGACATGGGATTATAAAGGGAACAAGTTATTTTGGATTAGTGTTTTCATTTCTTCTGCATATACACCCAGGAGGGGAATCACTGGATAGCTCTACTTTTAGTTTAAGGAACCTCCGTACTGTTTTCCACAGTGGCTGCCCCAATTTACATTCCCACCGGCAGTGTAGAAGGGGGAACCAGTTATTTTGAAATACAGTTCTCAAATTATTTTAAAAACCAAATTTTAAATTGTGGTATCATATATATGCATTTTTAATAATATGCTAAATAATAATCTAGTGACAAGCCTAGTAACTATTACAATTTTTAAATAAAACAAACTATTGAAATCTACGTAAAGTAACTGTAATGGGATGAAAATATTTGATTTCAATTGGTAGTGAAGTCTTAAGCTCTGCTAATATTATGTTTGTTGCCTATATATGCAATGTGAAGAAAATATAAATTTCAGTTAGAATTTAATGAGAAGTAAAATGTAATCTTTTCTCATCTAAGACCATTGGCCCCCTCAATCCTGCCTGGAGACCTGGCTGTATCCGTCCTTCATTCCTTTCAGTGAAATTTCCTCTAACCACTAGTCTCTACTGGTCCCAAACACCACTCCTTCCAGAGGGGCTCACAGTTTAAGGCAGTTCTTGAAGATGGTTAGAAACGATCGCTGCCCATGTGAGTAGCTTCTCATGCTTTTCTCCCAGTTCTCTTGATTCTACCTCTTTCTCCTTCCATCACTTGCTCTGCCATGTGCACTGCGCCCTTCAGTGTCTTACTCTACTGTGAAAGACTCAAGGGATATATGAAGAACTGAGCCTTTCAGTAAGTGACAGTAACACACATGACAGGGCTTTCCCTAGAAACCACAGGCACTATACTTATCCAAAAACGTGTTGCTTGACTATAGATCACCAGCTAATTACAATCCTCACACTCTGTCAAGTACATGCAATATGACTCACATTTGTATGTGATCTACATTCTCCATGTTTGAGAATATACTACATAAAATGTCATCTTCATAAGCTGGGTGAGCCTCCCCCACAAACTTGTATATTGATAAATTTATGAAAACCTAAATTCTTTGACTATCCAAATGATAAGAAGATATGATATTATTTGCACTTAGAATAATACTCTGATCATAACAGCTAAACTAATTTTTAAGATTTCATTTTGCTTTGAGTTGTGGAACTAATTTGGTGGATCAAAACCAGCATATTTTTCTACTAAAAAAGGATAGGATGCATCTGAGTGCACCATGTAGCAATAAGGGTGAGATGATTTCATGAAACTTGTATTTTATAGGCATACAAATATGTATTACATATACATAAATATTATAGAAATACATAAATACACATGAAATGCTGGGTTGCAATGTAAAATGTGTTTCTCATTGTGTGTCACGGTCAAAAAAGTCTTCAAATCTTTACACTGTTGGTGGGAAGGCAAAACAGTTCAACTGCTATGGAAACATTAAGCAGTTTCTCAAAAAGTTAAACACAGAATTACCAAATGACCCCACAATCCCACTCTTGGTATGTACCCCCAAGAATTGAAAGCAGGAGCTCAAATATATGTTCACCCATGTTCATAGAAGCACTAATCACAATGGCCAAAAGGTGGAAACAGCCCAGATGTCCATCAACAGATGAATGAATAAATCAATTGTGGTCTATCCATCCAATGGAATATCATTCAGCCACAAAAAGGAATGAAACATCAACATATGCTACATGAGTAAGCCTTGAAAACATTATGCTAAGAGAACAAAGCCAGACACAAAAGGTCATATGCTGTATGATTTGATTTATAAGAAATGCCCAGAATAGGTAAATCCATAGAGACAGAATGCCGATTGGCTGTTGCCAGGGGTACAGGGTAGGGGGATGGGGAGAATCTGCTTAATGGTTAAGGGGTTTTATTTGGAGTGATGGGAATGGTTTGGAACTAGATACAGGTAGTGGTTGTACACCACTGTGAATGCACTAAATGCCACTGAATTGTCACTTTAAAATGGATAACTTTGTGTAAAATTAGTTTCACCTCAACAAATTAAAGAAAAAAAAAGTTGGAATACCCTTGCTCCAGAAGCCTTGTTCCCAGGTCCTGTCCATTTGCCCAGGGACCTCTTGTGGTGCTGCTACATCGCCACCTAGTGGTGAAGGATATTCCTGTCTGGACCAGAGGACTGATTGCCAGGTGAGCCACCCCCACCTCAGAGGGAGTTCAAAATTGGAATCAAGTCAAGGTCCATGCTCTAAACTGAGGCCTCTATTTCATGAGGGTCCAGAGGACACACAGGGATAACCTCCGGCCCCCTCGAGCTTAAGGCTGAGAAGAAGGATGGCTTCCAGTCCTGGCCCTGAAACATTTATCAAGAAGTCACTGAATCTGGATTTGTTTATCTGTCTATCAACTGGGACCAGCACTCCCTCCAGCAGGATGACTGCAAGGTTTCCTACAGCGCAAGGCATGCACCGAACACAGGTAGATGCTCACCCAAAGTTAGTTCCCTTCCTTGGCCTTCATTGTTGCTAAAGCTCCCTGGTATGAACCCCAGACAAGATGACTTGTTCCTCCAAGGGCACTCCCCTGTTTCAGATTAATGTTGGAAGGAAAAAAAAAGACTCTGGGTATCTGCAGCAAAGACACAGGGGTCTGGGGAGTCCAGCACAGGACACAGAGCAGAAACCTGGGGAGTGCCCAGCGTGTAAGAGGAACGGGGACGGGGGGAGGAAGGAGAGATCTACAGACAGTCTAGTTACTGCCACAAGCACTGCCTAAAAGCTCCTCGGGGCGGGGGTGAAGGGGGAGGGAGAGGCCAAAGAATACACAAGGCAAAGTATTTGGATATTTTCACAAGTGGGCTTGCAGGAAAGATTCCAGCTTCATAATGTGTTCTATAAAAATGGGATGGAAGGCAGACTGAACTACGAGCTGTAGTTACAAGAACAACCAGAAAGGCAGACACAGAATTGTGTCCTTTTCAAATCACAAGGCCAAAGGTACAAGTGACTCAAAGGGTAAAAAAGCAAGAACCTGGACGGGGAGGACCATGAAATTAATTAGAAATAACATGGGGAAGCAAAATGACCAGAGCCAAATGCACGGCTCCCACGGCAGACCGTTGGGGATTTGTAAGGAAATTATATATGGAGGTGTAATCTGGCATTGGAAACCACAGCAAACAAAATCAAAACACTGACCTTAGACACTTCTAAGAACGCTGACAGGATCAGGGGGACAGGTGGTGAGTAGGAAAGCCCTGCCAGCAGGTACCAGGAGCCAGGCCGACCCTACCCCCGGGGTCTCAGGGCTAGCAGGCGCCCCTCTTGGCAGCTGTCACTTCTTGACTTTCCCACTCCCCTCCTGCCAGCCCATTCTCAGGGACGACTGCCTCACAGGCGGCATGGGATGCAAACGTTCCCATTTTTCTGCTACCAAATCCCTGAAGCACCTTCCCATCTCCTGTTGAGATGGAGGAACCTCCCCTTTGGCTGGTCTCTGCCTCCCTGCTGGGACCTGACTCCCTGGGTCGCCTGTATCGAACCTTTCTCCTCCTATGAGACCTTTTCCATCTTTATTAAAACGTTGAATGCCTCTCATCTGAAAAGCAACCAATAAGCAATACAAAACCCTTCCTTTTATCCCACATTTCCTCCCAATTTCTACCTTATCTTCCGGCTTTCCAGGCAGAGCTTAGTGTCTCAGCACAGCTGCCTTTGCACCCCTGTCTTACCCCCAGCCACCCCCCCACCCCCCCCCCCCCCCGTTTCCCCTTCTACCAGTTCCCTGTCTCCTGCAGCCACACTCCTGCTAAGGTGACAGTAGCCGCCAGTGAGCCAGTGGGCACATCTCAGGCTTTAACTTTGATAGCATCTCAGCAGCCTTTGCTGTGCTGACCTCCAACCATCTCAAAACTCTCTTTTCTTTGCTTCCATGACCCCCTAGTTTCCTGGTCTTCTAGGTCTTGTGTGGTTGGCTCTGCCAGCATCTCCAGTCTCCCTCTGCTCCCCACCCCCACCAATTCTCCAGTCACCTCGCCCTCCTCCACCCCAGGCCTAAGCAGTGCTGGTCCACCCGCCTGCAGGCTTTCTCTGGTCTCCTTGCTTTGCTAAATCCTATTTGTCCTCCCATCAGTCTAAACATTACTTCCTTACAGAACCCTTCCCTTGACATCCTGGTTGAAATCCAGACCAAATGTTAAAATTTCTCATTGCTTTTTAAATCTTTTTTAATAGCCCTTATCACAATGTGTAGTTATGCAGTTTTGGGGTAACTTTTTTCAATATGTTTTCCTCCCGCTCTGGACTATCAACCCCACCGGGGCAGACTCCACGTTCACTGTGTTCGCCGTTTCACTCCTGTGCCTGGGACCCCAGGTGAACACGGTGACCACAGCGCTCAGGAGGCACTGGCTCAGTCACCACGGAATGAACAGCTACTGGGGAAAATGAATCAGAGCAACTATGCTAGCCAGTGGCGGGGGTCAAAGCACTTCAGTGACTTCACCCCGGCCGCTCCGGGCCTTTGATCTTCTCCATGCAGAAGCTGCCCATAATTTTTCAGGCTGTTTGATACCTGTTTGAACAAACTCCCATTTTCGCCAAGACGGTGATTAAGCTGGCAGTGTAAGGAGGCAAAAAGCCAAGGGGAAAGTAAGCCAGAAGAAAACGGTCCCGGTTTTCTCGGTGTTTGATTTCTTGTTTCCCCGCCACGACTTCCAACCGCGTTGGCTGCAGATGGGGCACTCTCGTGGCAGCGCGTTGTAGACTGGGAACTACAGAAGCTGCGTGTGTAGGAGACGCAAAGCACGGGAGGTACAGGGAAGGGAAGACAAAAAGAAACTCAGGGGTGCGGGCGAGGGTATAGCTCAGTGGTAGAGTGAATGCTTAGCATGAACGAGGTCCTGGGTTCAGTCCCTGGGGCCTCCGTTAAAAAATTAACCTAATTACCTTTTCTTCAAAAAGCCAAAACAAAAACAGCCAACTAAACAACTCTCAGATTCCTGACTTTCAGAAATTGAGTGAGATAATAAATGTTATTTAAAAAAGAAAGAAAGAAAGAAAGAAACTCTGAAGCTGGTATCAAAGTCTGGTGAACCGGGATGGGGTGGGTCTGATAAGTCACCAAATCAGATTCAGTCATTATACAGATAGAAAACCCAAGCTTAAGTTGTAAGGGACTTACCCCAGGTCTCCAATTGGGGGAGAACTGGACGGACTGAAATCCAGCTCCCTTCTGCGCCTGGAGGGCGCCAGGGCACTGATTTCTCAGTGGAGCTGTTCCACACCTATCCTATTCAAAGCACCAAGACCAGAACATCTCTAATGAGATTCTGAGATTCTTCATCTACTTAGGAGCAGCCAGAGGTGTTAGAAAGTCCCAGGCAGGTGTCTAGCTGGGGTTGACTTTTAATGTAAAAATTTTGACCCTTACGCTTTAAAACAACGCTGCAGGGAGCCTGTGGATTTGACAATGATAGAGAATTCCTTGCCGCACGTGGTCAGTTAGGCCGGGCAGAGTCTAATTTAAGGATTCAGCAGCACCTGATGAAACCACAACGTGCAACCCCCTCCTCCTTACAGCCAAGTTTCTTAAAGACACACACACCCTTTCTGTCCACCCTTCCATCTCTCTCTCACTTTCCAACTTACTGCCATTCCAGCTCTTTGGGAATGAATGGGCTGCCACCACCAATGCCCAAACCCCAGGGACCTTCTGTCCTCACCTTTCTTGGCCTCTTGGCAGTCTTCTTTTTTGACACTTTGACTCTACTTGGCTTCAGTCTCCTCTGTTCCCCTCCTTCCTCTGTGACTGGTCTCATTGCCTTAAGGGCTCCCCCCTCCTCCACCCCTCCCTTCAATCAAGCGTAAGAGTAATTCAGAGTTCCACACCGAGTCCCTTTTCTTCTCCTGTGAAAGTACTGCTTCGGATATTTCATCTGAACCCTTCACCTTAACGGCTGTGTACGCTTCCTGAGTTATTTCTAATCCTTTCATTAGATCCTGCTCAGTTCCCCATCCCTTTATACCGCTTTACATTCTGTTGTCCAGCTCCACCTGGGTACCATGCAGGCACCTGAAATTCAACACCTCCAAACCTGAACGCACCACTTCCCTTCCCCAGTTCCCACCATCTCCTTTACTGCCTGAATGGCACCACCATTTACTAAGTTACTCAAGTTAGGAAGCCAAGAACCCCCTTCCTACTGATCCCCCACACCCAGAGACTCAGCAAGCCCTGCCGATTCCATCTCTTAAATACCTCGTCTCTGTCTTGTCATCTTCATTCCCACCACCGTCCTAATTCAGGTCCTGGTAATTCCTTGCTGGGCTCTTGCAACAACCTCCTTATAGGTCTTGCAGTCCTGCCTCCAGCTGCAGATTGTTCAAGCGTCCTCTATCACTTGTGGGGTAAAGCTCACCCTTTCGTTGTCAAACTAGACCCTTTCCTACTTGTCCAACTTCACGCAACCCGGTGCTTCAGCCACAGGGGACTGTCGGCAAGTCCCCCAAACATCACGCTGCCACGTACGGTGACGCAGTACCCTGTACATGCTGCCTTCTCTTCCCTCTTTCTCGGCCCTGACCCTCACCCATGCTCCTCCCTGGGCTCCAGTAGCACGTGTTACATGGGCTTGATAATTAGTTTACTCGCCTGCCTCCCCACCAAACTGCGAGCTCCTTGTGAGAAGTGGGAGGTGCCCCTCATCACTGAATTACCAGCATCTGCGATGCTGCCTGGAGCATCAATAACCCTGTAAAACGCTTGCTGAGGTTTATTTCTGTGGGTGAGCCCACAAGCAATGGCTAGGATGGCATCTCTCTCAATACATTAAATATATAAATGTATTCTCTCATTGTGCATCTGTCAAGGGGTTTTCTGTAGAAATCCACAGACACAATAGAAAGGAGAGCAATTAATTGCTTCATACAAACCAAAGCCTAAAAATCACAGGACAGTACAGGATAGCCTGTTTCTACTAAAACATCCAATCAGAGAGATGTAATTCTAGAGATGAATTTTGAAATCTCTGGTCATTACCACAAAATTTCCTTAAATGCCATATGTTCAATCCTTAGAAGCAACCAGGCAGATGCAGAATGTGATCCATGAAATCTTATAAGGCTCTGAAAACACTTGTCAATGAAAAGACTTAATTTTACTGGGACACACTTACCCAGTCGGTCCTTCGGAGAAGCAGCTCCAACCAAGAAAGACCACCACGGCTCACTGTGACTTTTTTTCCAGTAAAGAACTAATTAACACACTTTCCCATCATGTGAAGGTCTGCCATGTCTCTGCATTTCACCAATGGAGAGACTGAGGCATTTAAATAAGGTGGTTATGGCCAAAGAATGAGTCCAAACCCTGTTGTTATATTTGCTAACTTTCCTCCCAGGACCAACCTGAAGTTATATTGGTGCATTTCGGAGTTTAATTCTGAAGCAGTTATAGTTTTATTCCTTTGCTTCCCTGGTACCTCAAGTGTCCTGGTGTCCTCAGGGGTCACCGGCATGTTGGTGGATAGTCATGGCCACCTGGGCTGTCTGAACCACTCCGGCAGGACCACTGAGCCAGTCTTCCCGGCACAGCATCACCCCACACGTTCCGCTCCTGACACAGGTCACGTCTCAGATGCTGATGCATGGAAACACTCGGAAGCATGAAAACTGTTTGCTTTGTAACCGAAAAAAACCTCCCAGCCTTTCTCAGGATGCATGGTGCCCAGAAGCAGGCTACCAGGAGGCCAGGGAAGACCAACCGCGCTTGAACAGAAGACTGGCGTCAGGAAGCAACGTCAGCCCAGGTTTTGCCTGTTAAACTGTCTGCCGCCAATGGGATTGCTCCGGCAGCAGTCTGACACAGGTGTGTGGAAGCCTGCAAACAACCAGAGCTCTCACTCAAATTTCTCACTACTCTGGCGGTTACCCACCTCCTGGGCTTTATCTGGAGGATGAAAACGATTGCACTGGCAGGACTGATCATAGCAGCAGCTGCGTAACAGGCCCCAGAGGGGCGTTTTCAATCAGGGAGATGACTCTCACACGCTCACATTTAAACATAAAAATCTGCGTCTCAACTGCTCTCCTAACGTCATTAAACATGCATCTACGTAGATATACATACATACATAAAAGTGTAGGCTCACACACACACTCTGGGATTACCTCCTTAGCCAGGTAATAACAGCGACAGTGGAACAAAAACATGCTTTTCTCACACACATTGAGTTAACAACAAAAAATAACGAAACAGGGCAAGTCCTGTGAAGAATCGATCTGATTTTCTGCTGCACTTTCTGAAACACCAGTGATAAAGAATAAGCACTAGGAACACACCAGCCACAGTGGCCTCCTTGCTGCTCCTCAAACAGGCCACGCCCAGGGCCTTTGCACTTGCTCTCTCCTCGGCCTGAATCCCCTCTCCCCAGACGTCCACATGCTTTACGGGCGTCTCTTTCTGCAAGTCTCTGTCTATCGGCAAAGTCTGCCCTGACCACATAGATAAGGTAAGATTTCACCCCCTTGTCACTGTATCCCCCTTTCCCTCCTTTATTTTAGTCAAAGCATGTTTCACTTTCTAAATAATTCATACGCCCACATTCACAGTCTGTCTCCCATCCTCATTAGAATAGAGACCTGTGAGGGCAGGGGTTCTATCTGTTTTACTCCCTGCTGTCATCCTAGTAATTCAGAAAAATATGGGACAAGATAGGTGCTCAAGTAATATCAAATGAGTGAATAAATGAGTGAATGAATTTTGTTGCAGTTTAACTTATTCTATGTATATGGTCGATTACAACATGACAATTCAACAAGCAAACTAATGTCAAATAATGTCTCCATCAACAAATGCTTACCACGGTGCCCTCTCTGCTCATGAAGCCGACCAGCCATGGTCCGTGCTAAATGCAAGGCCAGGTTGGCCTGTCTATGCAAGCATTTCATTTCCTCTCCTCTCAGTCTGCTGCCACGGCTGTGAAGGCGACAATGCCTATGGGGTCAGTGGCCCCTGATGGTCTAGGCTGATGTGCCTGCTGGGTGAACGACTCAATCCCCAGTTCTCTGAAGATGACTGAACTCTCCCGACCCCGCTAGAAAGAGGGTCAGCTCAGGGGACTAACAGCCGAGCAATTCGAGGTGCTATTTACCCAGATGTTAGGTGTGATGGCTGCAGACAAAGACACAGACTGTGCCTGTGGTGGAAACCAGGCTGGATCAGGGCAGAACTGGTTGTTAATGCCAAGGATGCCCAGCATAAGAAGAGAGAGCTGGTCTGGGTAAGAGCTGGCCTGGACCATGCAGTCCCAGAGTGGGACCACATGGGCAGGGCAGGTCCATTTAAAAGAAGCTGACGGACATCATCTTTGAGCCTTTACACCATAAAATAGAGGCATTCATTCTGTTATGCAAATGGTGTTCTTTCTGGTTAGACTGAAAACAACTTCCATTTCCTCACATTACGAGTGAAACACTTAAAATGGACTTGACCTTTTAAGAATCATCAGATAGACAACTTCAGAGGCCCTTTGTGATAAATGTGGTTCAACCAGAGGAACATTTTAGGCTCAGGATAGTGATAGAGAAGACTTAGCAGCAGGCAGTTTAATTCCTGTTAATACTTCTAATTGGAGTCCCACTTTATATGTGGTGGCCAGACCTTCAGCTGTGTGCAGCGGATGGGCATTATCATTAGTTCTATGACAACAGTGGTAATGTTCTGACCTGTTAGATTTTTCGATGAATGATTTGGATGAAGCCAGAGGTATTATACTCATCACACTACAGAGTAAAGTGAAGGCAGGGGAGATGCTGTATATGATAAATGACAGTCAGGATCTCTCCTGTAAATGACTGGGCAGAACAGAATGTGGGCCAAATCTAAAATATAGTATTTTATTCCAAACGCTGCACTTTGGCCACCTCCCCCAAAACTATCAAAAGTAGGATGCCTCTCATATGTCCATTCACTTTATAGTACATATCAATTTATAATTATAGATTTGTTTGTTCACTTGCTTATGAAACCCTTCAAAGATATAATTTAAGCTCCAAAGAAGGCAGGGACACTGCCTGCCTGTTTCCTTGCTGCAATCCCCAGTGTCTGTGCGAACCTGCAAAGTAGCAGGTGCTTAGGACAGATTCAGTGAATGAATAACTGAATGAATGAATAATCTGTGCAAAAGATGGAGGGAGGTGTGACTTAAAAGCAAGTCATTTAAAGACTTGGCATTTCTTGTTGACTGCAAGTTCAATGTCAGTCAATATGCCGGGGCTTTCAAAAGTAATGTCCAGAGCAAGGAATGTGACCACCCTGCCTGACTCCTTATCTGTGGAGTAATCCGCCTGCTTGTGAGTGTTCCGATTTAAGAATATGCGTTATGGGCTGAATTGTGTCTCCCACCAAATTCTTTTGTTGAAGTCCTAACCCCCAGCACTGCAGAATGTGACTGCATTTGGAGTAGGGTCTTTAAGGAGGTAATTAGGTTAAAACAAGGTCGCTAGCATCCTAATTGAATTTGACTGGTGTCCTTAAAGGAGATTATGACACAGACATACACGGAGAAAAGATCATGTGAAGACACAGGGAGAAGACGGCCATCTGCAGGCCAAGAAGTAACCAATCCCGACAATGCATTGATCTTGGACTTCCGGCCTCCAGACCTCTGAGCCAACGTCTGCTGCTCGCCGCACCCAGGATGTGGTACTTTGTTACGGCAAACTAATGTGTATAAGTAACTGCTTAACCAGCTAAGCATGTATAGTTTGAAAATGAGGTGCATTAAGAGGGCAATGGGTATTTTCTTCAAATATAATAACAGCCATTATAGAGAAGAAACTATAAGGGAACACTTTCTGGTAAAAAGAGACATTTTAACATGGAATAAATGAGCAGTCATATCTAATTTATTTAATTACTGAATTTATCATTTGTGGCTGAGGTGAGCTCCATGAAGACAGGCGCATAGGAGGTGCTCAGTAAATACACTAAGTGAGTGACTCTCCTCCAGAGATAAAGCTTTTCCTGCCACTGGAGGGATCTGAACAAAAGCCAAACACGCTGTCTGTGAGGATATTACTGAGAAGTTTCTGGTCGAGGGCACAATTTTAGGCTACTTCAGGGTCCCTGCTCAAAGCTGAAATTTTATAAATCTACTGCTACTACTGTTCACTGAACTATAGACGCTCCTCACAGTAAAGGCCCACAGTTAAACATCTGCCTTTGTATATGACTTTCAGTGACAGTAACAGGCCCATCCACTTATATTTGGCATTTCTTCAGCCTGAATGTATTACCGCCTAACACAGAGAAAATAAAATAAATTTTAAGTATAATTTACTATAAATTGTTTTCTTAGAGCCTACTCTTTTCAAGTTTTTTATTAAGGGAGACAGACATTTCTGTTTCTCATGTCCATTTAATTTAATGCATGAGCTCCAACCGCAGAAGACTGAGGAGTCTTAATGACCAATGATGAATAATTAATAATAGTAAAAATTACCATCTTCTTCTTATACTCCCAAGAGCAGTGGCAGATGGTGAGTTCTGGCTGTGCCTAATCCTTGCTGTGCCTCTGGCTGCCCATAGATCTTTCAAGAAGCCAGCATTCAAAGAACACAGTGAAACTCACAAGAAGCTTGTGAATTTTGCTGTTGTTGTTCCAAGGATTCTTTTGGCACAGACTCTGCTCTCACAGATGAGCCTGTACACTCTCCATCACAACCATTCAGTCACACACACACAAAATATCACCAGATGACCTTATGGAGATTTTGAAAACTAGGCCTGTCCTTGAATACAAAAGAGGAAGGGAGATAGGACAGCCTCCCACCTCCACTCCACGGAAGATGCTACGTCCCAATGTCAAGATTTCAGGCCCTTCCTATGGCTCAGAAATGCCGAGCATTACAACATTCAGGTGAACTGAAAATCACAAACATTTTCAATAAAGAAAATTTTGTTTCATAAATCACTTTGGCAGATGTTTAACATTTGCTGGCTCCCATCAACTCGACTTCCGACTTGCTAACATCCTGCTGGGTGCCAAGAGTAACACGACGCATGGAGCCACGATGGCAACTTCCACAGCCCAACACATGTCTGGGTTGGTAGTGCCTCCACTTCCGTGTTTGTTTATATTCTAGCTGTACCACCAAAATATTTATTTTCTTAAGAAATACTCCCACTCTAAATGGAACCCAAGAAATGATCAACACTGATTGACAAACAGATTAAAATACTTGACTATGACATAGACGATGATAACTCAGACCTGTTCACAGCCCCTGGTAGCAGTGATCAGTACTGAAAGGTAAGCTGTGTTGAATAGTTCCTAATGGTCAAATTTCCCACCCAGCTCCCACAGCCCGCTGCATCAGCACGCAGGCGCTGGGGAGAAACGCACTGACAAACAGAGGAGGTGCTAAGGTTAGGATTATCTGTTCCATCCTGATCGTCCTCCCTGGAAAGGCAGGGCTTGGACGAGGCAGGACTGGTACTATATAAAATGTCACTGGAGGCTCTGGGGCCTCAAGAAGCGTTTGTTACTCTGTCCAGTGGTTTCCAAACTGGTCTATGAATCATTTTTAAAGTGGGGGTTGAAGGAAAGGGTTATCCTGGCACATTGCAAAGGTTCACGGCAGCACTGGCATGGGTGGAAAACACTCCAGACCTGCAACTGGAAGGTCTGTGTTCAAGTCCAACCTTACCAATTAACCAATTGGTAACCCTGAGCAGAACATCTTATTTCCCCATTCTTCAGCTCCTGCCCATGTGAAAATAGGAACATTAACAGTACATAACTAGATGTGTTAATTAACCGAATGAGCGGAATACTTTCACAATGTGAATGTGTATCAAGCCACCACGACGTGCAATTTAAAATCTTACCATTTTATAAATAATTTTATAAATTTACTTTCACCTCAATAAAGATGAAATTTTAAAAATACACCCTACTTAGGACTGCACTATAGATGGAGTTAGGATAGGTGCATGCACATAGTAGGCATCATACGATATTAACAGCATAGCTGCACCAGTGATCATGTTTATGGAGAGACTGCTTTGTGCCAGCGAATGTGCTTAGCACTTTTCATGCACCACCGCACTTGATTCACGTAACAACTCTCTGAGCTTGGTCTATTATCCCTATTTTATAGACAAAAAGACTAAAGTTTAGAGAACCCAAGGTCATTCAGATAATAAATACTTGCTTGGCTGATGATATGTAATTTTCATAAACTTTACTAGTTCTGTGATGGAACACAAATTTCACCCCCTTTTAAAGGGGTTAAATATCTTAGTCTAATAAGAGACTTAATATTTATTAAGTGCCTTCTAGATGCCACACAGTGGGCTAATTTACATGTTACTGCACTTAATTCAAACACCTGTGTGTGTGTTTATGAGGGCGGTATTACCCCTATGCTAAAGATGGGAAAGCTGAGGTTCATCAGGGAGAAGTTACTGCCTAAGGTGGTACGGCTGTGGCTTCCGATTCCAACCCCAAGCATAGCTCAGCACACAGCCTGCCTTTAACTTTGGGTGCCCAGCTATTCTAACATGACTTAACCGAACAAAGGCAATACAAAATAATAAACTATAATAATAAAATAAAATAATGACAAAAGATAACATTTTCTCTTTTCTAATTCTTGTTTCCAGATACTTGCATAACATGATCACTAAGCATTCAGTCCAAAATCTGACCACGAACACTGTGTTTTCACTGACACAAGAAGTAAAATGAAAAAACAAATCCCTGAGGAATGTATTTGTTAAAAATGGAACTCATAGTTAACATCCGGTCTTTTAAAGTAATTCTCAGTAATTCTGGTCAAAAGTAAATAATCAGTCTGGTCCCCACTCTGCCAAACAATTTCCATATATATACACACACACACATATACATATATTTATATGAAATATGTATTTATTGAAGTATAGTCCATTTTCTTTACATTTCTCCCCAAGAGGCGAACTCCTTCCAGCCACCATCACCACCACCACTATCCTTTCTCGGCCATCTCCTGGACCACTCCCCTGATGCCTCCCTTCCAACGTATTATGTTTGTTGCTACCTCCAAACTGTGCATTAACGGTGGCTCTGGGACAGGTGCGTGTATCTATCTCAGTGTGTCTGTCCGTGTAACAGTGTCAGAGTACTGAGGGTGTTGACATTCCAAGTAGTTTATCACCAATTACTTTCCTTACCTTTCTCTTTTTATATTACAGACATGAGATCCAGATATGGATATTTAAATACAAATTTTTTTAAAAAGAAATTATATGGGTAGGTGAACTGTAGTATCTTTCAATTTCATTTCAGAAAAATAAAGGGGATGTGACAAAATATTTGTGGTAAAAGGGGAAGTGGAGTCTAAGAGGTTGAGAATCACTAGTTCTAGGCTCCGAAAGAAATTTAAAGACAAAGTTCCTGATACTAACAGGTTAAAGTCCTTTTTTTGAGTTTTTCCCCTTTTATCTCTGCATGGCACGATGGGGCTTCCTACAGTCAGCTGTGCTTCTGCGCCTTGGACGTTTTCAGCAGCTCCCATTTGACCTCTGAGTTCTCCCTGCAGTGAGTGACACTGGGTGTGGATTTGGGAAAAGAGAATAAAGGCAGACATAGATGGAGAGAGAAAAATTTTACCATAAACTTCCACGTAGAACAAGCCATTATAGTCCACATAAGAGGAATGAAAAAAATCATTCAAGAGAGGAGTCAAAAGGTAAGAAGATAAAATAATTTAAGCCATCGAGACATACTTTTAAAAAATGAGAACCCAGAAAGGTATAAAATAAACCCCTGCCCTCACATGCCTGCAACATAGCTAAACATGCAAATGCTCTGTACAGTTTCTTGCATGCTAGGAGTACCCTGACACCTAGTACCCTGAATTCAAGAGAGAAGGTAGGTAGAGTTCATCTAATTCCCAGGGTATGCCTGCTGGTGGGCCACCAGAAAGATGGTTCAACTAGAGAAGTGATGTGGGCTGAAACACGGGGCAGAGGAAGAAAAGGACAGCAAACAGGGAAAGGTGAGAGTAGGAATATTCACACGAAGACCATCGCTGAAGTGACTGATTCTGTATCAATACCAAAATCAAAGTCATGTGTATATATTCAGTAAATAACTATAACAAAGATTCATTTGGGGCAGTTCCAAGTTCTGTTTTTTTAAGCAGTTTTACAATAAGAATAAATAAGATCCTAAGCTTTGGGAAGAGGAAACTGAGTTTTGAATAAATGATCTGCCTGTTGATTATTTTGAGGCACATGATCTTGGAATTTCAGACGGATATATGATGTTAGCATAGGAAGGTTTAAACAGGAACTGAGCCACTCTGACATTCACGGCACTTTAATAAGGTTAAATAAAATCATACTGGCTAGGGTACAAAACCTGGCACATCAATAATCTGAACAAAAGTTACAGCTCAAAAATTATTTTATGGGGAAGAAAAGGAACATGCTACTTCACAAAAACAATTCTCCAATGTGTCACCAACTAAACATGCACTTTGTACACAAGTCTAACTCTGGCTGTTTTTGGAGTAGAAGATAATGTCTCTTTTTTGAAAGACTAAAAGAATTTTGACTTTTTTTAAAATAAAAATTTGACTGAGTTTAAGAAAGGTGATCCACCCAAACTGGTTGCCATGTTTTATTTTTTATTGCATAGATCTGGGTTGCTTCTAAGTTGGAGAGCATCTTGGCCCGTGGTCCATTTCCAAGGTGACACTTGATGCCTCCTGTGGCCGCCAGGTGAAGTCACTCAGCAGCTTAATCTGTGCAATCAGGCCACTGTGTCCTGGCCTGGCCGTGACACTCACCAATGTGCAGGAGACGAGATTTGATTTACTGTGTTCTTGTAACTCACTTTCTAGAACATTCTGGGAGAAAACGTGACCTCCACAGCAGAGCTTTTGTCATGGACAAATAAGATAATCCTTACAAACAGGGAGCATATTTCCCCCCAGCCTGGCCTCTGCTCTTAGAAGAATTTATTCTTCGTGATTAAGAATTCATCTCAAAATGCTCCCGCACACTCGGCTGAGTGAGGATGCCAGCACGGTCCTGGGAGTGGAGATTCTCCATTAAATGCTATCTTAGGGGCAAGCAAGAAAGTGCTCTAAAGTTGTTTTTCAATGGCGTACCTCCCTACCCCTTTTTCCAGAGGAAACACAAAACTCACAAAATATCTGTCAAGAAGCAAAATACAATCTAGGTATTTTAAAAAGAATCTAAAAGTAATTCTTATCAGAAAATGGCATGGTAATTTCAAGGAAAAATAGAATTTAGGCCTCATCTATGTATTAAAGCTGAATTATAAGAGAAAATTACAGTAACACCTGATATGAGGTGATTCAAGATATTTCCATGAGTACATGACTACGTTATGTGGTCTGAGGTTCCTATACTTTATATATTTTAAGCAGAGGAAAAATTAAACCCATTTTGCAAATTAGGAGAGTGGGGCTTGGAAAAACCAGTTCCTCCTTTGAAATGGGCGGTAGAAAGACGGCCCGAAGGCGAAAGCCCATTTCATATATTTGAAGGGCTGGGGACTCCCCTTTAGGACTGCCAGCCTGTGTCGTGCTGTCCACGGGGACACGCTGTCCATGGGGACATGGCAGACTCCGGGCACAGGCTCAGCTGAGCACAAACTTCCTGACAAACACCATGGGCAGACGCCCCAAAGTGGTGTCCGGAGTCCTCCAGCCCAGCTAGGAGTCCTGCTCCATCCCATCCTAGCCACGTCCCTGGGAACATCACTAAACCCTCCTGAGCCCTAGGTTTCTATAAACTGAGATCCTAATAACAGTCTATCTCAAAGGGTCATAATGAGGATTATATTGATCCACAGTAAAAACTTGAAAACGCCATTCATCCTTATTACTCCTTTTGCAAAACCGGAAATCTCTCTCATCACCAAATACACTTCTAACATAAAAAATAAAACTCATCATCAAAATCTACTTCTAGCATAAAAAATAAACCTACTCAGGACTGTCAAGGCAGAACTGAAACAGGAAAAAGGATCAGATTATAAATGACGTTAAGAAAAGACACGGGCATGTGCACAGATCCCAGGGTTTTACACTTCATGAATTCATGTTCCAGACACAAGCCGAGACTCACTGGCAAGGAGAAACAGGTCCTTGACTAAAACCCAGGTCCCTACCAGAGAACAAGCCAGCCGAGGGGAGGGCCAGGGGCCCACGGGTGTTCACAGATCCCAGTCTCCCACTGGATTGCTGGAACCTTAAGACGTACAGGCCTGCATGGCCTTTACACTGTCTGGATCTCTTGACTATTTGATTTAGTTATTGTATTATCTGCTTGGATAAATGTCTTTTGCAAAGTCACAACTGATTTGTTTTCCTGTTATTTCTTCATATTCTAATGTCCTTTTGAGAAAGTCATAAAAGGCTGCAGACTCCAGCTTCTGGGGATAACTCTCAAGACTAACTTTCCCATAACACAAGGTAAGAAAAAAAAAATCAATTCCCTTATAATTCACCTTCTACATTTTTCTGTGTGCTTTTAAAATACTGAAGCCTTCCATGTACCATTAAGCTGTTGAAACATCAGTGATCTCTGCACAGAGAGTATATGCATTAATAAAACATGCTGTTGAACTGGTGAGGTCTGTATTTCCCTCAGTGGTACTGGTTAATGAAGACACGTGCAGTTACTGCTAGAGGAGTTGGATAATTGGAGTCTGGTGCTAAAGAAGCAAACAGAGACATGCATCCCCTCATTGTAGCTCATTCACCGCAACAGGTAACAAGCATCAATTTAGAGCTGGCGTCTCTTTCTAAGCCTGCATCCTACATCCTGCAAGAGAGTTCTCTTTGGCAAGTCTTATATTCTATTGGCACCCTGCGTGCAGTGGGCCTGGGCTCAAATCTACACGGCTCTGCCCTCTCCTGCCGGCTTCCTGACCTAGAAACCTGGGGGCCCCGAGGTGTATCTAAAGTTTGTTTGTTTGACCCAGTGAAGAACAACAGGGAACATGGTCCAGCCAAGTGTCACGTGGGCCTTTGCAACAAGGAATTCCACCCCTCCATCGGGGACCCTGAATGCCAGCACTTTGGTTTTCACGTTGGCCCATATCATCCACTCCTGTCTCGAAGGTGCCAAGCCCTGCTGCTGAGGCGGGCAGGGCAAGAGAAAGCTTCACTTCCCTGCCAAAACCAGACAGGCCGCAGGGTCTCGGCGAAGGACGTGCAAGGCCTAACAAAGGCATCGCAGCCCAACTCCTCATCACTGCCCATATCCCCACCCGCTACTGCACAGATGATAAGCCCCTTCCTGTGTGTGGCTCGCACCTTTGGAAGAACTGGATTCCTCAAGGTCCCTCCAAGCTTCTGAATCTCCCAGGGACGAGGAGCTCGAATTCTGGAATCCACAACAGGGAGGCTTCACAGATCTCTGTCCAGCTCAGCCCCCGAGAGAGAGGAAACAGCCACCAGGAGCCTATCTTCTCCCAGCTGTGTAGGTGACACCTAGTGGCAGGCAGTAATAAAACCCCAAGGAGGACAGATGTTCCCTGGATGCCACTGACCTGCCTAAGGTCATCTGGCTTATAAGGAGTGGAAGTGGTTTTCAAAGTCCAAGTCTGTGAGTCTGTGCTCATTCCAGCTCTTTATATTCACAACCCATTTTCTTATTGTTAATATATGTGTCAAACAATAATCCTGTGAGATGATAATGATTTCACAATAAAATTATATCTTCATGAAAAAAAAATCTAATTGTATCATGATCCTTTTCCAAGAGATGACTTGGTAGGCAGAATTTCTAAACTTGCTCCCCAAAGCTGTCCTGCCCTAATCCCCAGACCCCATGAATTTGATGGGATACCACTCCCACGATCGTGTTATGCAGTGTTATGTCACATGGCAGAAGTGACCTTAAAACAGGGAGATTATCGAGCAGGGTGGATCTGATCACATGAGCCCTTCAAAGCAGAGCGCTTCCTCGGGCTGGTGGCAGAAGAGGGCAGAAGACTGGCAGCAACGTGGGGGCTTCGACGTCCCCTTCCTGGCTTGAAGACAGCAGGGTCCCAGCTCACAGCCAACAAGGACACGAGGTCCTCAGTCCTACAACGGCAAGGATTTGGGTTCTGCCAACAATCTTACACATGCCTGATTCCTCACCCAAGCAAACGGTGAGATAAAACTTGGGTGTTGTTTTAAATTGCTTAGTTAGTGGCAGCTTGTCACTCTATAATAGAAAACCAATATGGATGCTTATCAAGTTTTTGGATTATCCCAAAGTGGAATCCCCAGGATCAGGACTCCATCCTTTCCCTTACACTTACACACACACACACACACACACGCGCGCGCACGCACGCGCACGCATGTGCACATGCGCACACACAGCCCAGCCTCCCCAAGCTACTTATCATATTTCCCTGCTCCCTCATTATTTCAGCGGCCACTTCATGCTCTCACATTATCTTTTATCTGGATTCTTATCTGGCCTCCCTCCCTCTAGTCTCCCACCCTTCTCTCTAATCTGAGGCAATGCTGCCAGATTCAGTTTCCTAACATCAGAGTTCCCAGCACTGTTTTCTAAAATAATGGGACAGGAATGAAGTTTTCAACAGTCCCTGGTATTAGTAATAATAGTAATAATAATAATAAAGGACAATGTGGTGAGGTTTTTTCATAAAGCTAAAAATATTTGACACTTAAGGAATTTTTATCCTTTTTTTGGTAAGATACTTCTTTTCTATGAAACGATACTTTTAATTGCAGTCTACTGCAGGATAAATGATCACAATCCTTCCCTGTTTGTTCACTTGAGGTAGGACCTGGAAGCTCCTTCTGGCAAGAGGAGGACTATCTCTCCAGCCCTCAGATCTGAGCGTGCCCGAGTGCCTTGACTTTGTCAACGGGACTTGTGTGCGGGGGCTTCCTCCCTTGCTGCTGAGAACCCTCTGGCCACACATGAGCGAGCCTGGGTTGGCTTCCTGGGATGAGAGACCATGTGAAGTAGGCCCCGTCCATCTGAGCTGCCCACACCAAGAGCCCAGGCGTGTGAATGAGCATGTCCTGGGCCGCCCAGCCCCCGGCGAGCAGGCCCAGACGTGAAGAGCCTCGGATGTAGGGCAACAATAAACGTGCACTGAGCCGCTGCGTTTTGACTGGTTTCTCATGCAGTAAACGGATACAACAGCAGAAACTTAGTTTGCAGTCATTTAAAAAATTACATTCTAACTTATAAAACCAAAAAAAAAGTGAATATTCTTTGTATGTACTTTGAATTTTCTAAGTATTTAACCAGTTCAAGAAAGTTTAAAAACAAATCTTGAAACTATAGCCTTAACCCACAGCTCCAAATTTGTCTTTGTCTTGCTCAAAAGGCTATGAAAACTGCTCCACAGAAAAAGATTTGGATGCCTATTTATACAGAGAGATTTTTCTGCTTGATAAATGACATCAGACTGGAAAAGAACAGAGGAGGAGCAGAGGCCGGAGGGCAGAAAACTGTAGCTGGAGGGGGTAGAAGTCGTGGTTGGGGCAGTGGGGTCAAGGTGAAAGGTCTTCTGGCAAGAGCCTAGGGAGCTGCAGAGAAGCTTCATTAACCCAGATCTATCTTTCTTGTTGCTTTCCGGGGAGAACACCTGCTGGTCAATTTAGCCCTTTCTCTTTGAACTTCTCTGGATAAGCTCCACTGTATCCCAAAGAGTCCATGTAACGCTCCCATCCTTCCCCACTGTCTGCCTGCCCTTCTAGTGTGGGCAACTCTCACTCTGATACTCAGCAGTTCTGGACACATCAAGCCAGAGGCTGAGGGCCCTGTGGATCTTGGGAGCCTGCATGGAATCAGTCTGAGGCTTTCCTCTGAGCGAGGGCCAGTGTGGTCGCCATCCTGGCAAGACAGTTACTGTCACGATTGTAGAGTGAGTTCAGGAGCATAAACTGTATAATTGTCTAGAAGGAGTAACTCAGTTGACTGCTTAGCCACATGTTTCTGATTTTTATTGGATCCAATTTCTTTCTTCCAGTTGCCAGTTTTACCAAATTGATACCAAATTTGAAACAAAGATGGAATCAGTAAAAATATGGGGAGGGACTTCTGCTTTGAGCAATATGGACAAGAGGTACATGGACTGACCCTCCTGCTGGAAACAACTTAAACATTCTAGATAAAATATTTAAATTCTTGGACCTAAAACCTAGGTGAAGGAACTCATGGTTAAGTGGAGCACTGCAACTGACTTTCTGTCTCTGGGCCACTTGCTAAACTGCATGAACTTTAGCTTTGATATTCATGACCACACCAGGTGCTGGTAGAGTCTAGAGGTTGCTCCTGGATGGGGCGTAGTCTGACTTCCTCTCCAACATAAAGTTGAGACTGCAAAGGGCTACACCCTTAGTGTAAGTGAATAGAAAATGACACCCACTCCTCTACACACAAGGAAATACCAAATAAATAGTATATTTTCAAATTTAGGTAATAAACAGAGAAGGAAAGAATCTCTGTTAAAATCTGGGTGTACAAATCAGCTTTATGTTAGCTTGGAGCTCAAATTCACACCACTTAGGTAGTCCAAAGTATTTCAGGCCAAAATTCTGATTTGGAGTGATCTTTGATGGGTAGTACCCTCAGGTCGTGTTCTGGTACAAGTAGATGCCAAACCTCTCTAAACAAATGCATAATTGCCTTGGGTTCAAAGAACTGTCACACACAAAATTCCAAAGAAAATAAGTAGTTCACACACACACACACACACACACACACAATCTAGCTAGCTAAATACACAAGGAAATAAGGTATCATGAAAAACAATTAACAGAAACAACAGACAGCAAAAATAGACCCCCACCAAGAATTTTGGATAATGGAGTTAGTGAATACAGACTCCAAAATAACCATATATACCATGTTTAAATAAATAAAAGACAAGATTGAAGAATATGTTCAAGGAACCAGAAATGTTAAAAGATATGCAAATAGATTAGGCAAAGAAGCAAACTTCTAGAGATAAAAATACAATAATTGAAGTTAGAAATAGATTTAACAACAAATTCAATACAGCCAGAAGAAAGAACTGGTGAACTGGAAGATACATCTGAAGACATGATCCAGAATACAGCCCAGACAGAGGAAGAGACCGAAAATACGAAAGAACTTAAGAGATCAGTAGGATAGAGTGGGAAATTCTAACATACATCTAATTGTAGTTCCAGAAGAGTAAGGTTGACAGTTTTTGATTTATTACTTGAGAATTTCCCCAACAGTGTCATTTAAATTGAACTATAAGCAGAAGAAATTCATACTGTAGAAGAAACGGAAAAAGAGGACCAACTCTTAATGTGGTACATGTGGAATTACAAGGTCATTGCTAAGTGTGGTAAGAGAACACCAAATAGAAATAATTGAGTTTTGCTGCCTAACTAATGAACCCTTAGGACATTCTAGGTTTATCTCTACTACTAGGTTTTTGTCTGTGCTCTTGGGCAATTAGCTAAACCATTGTGCATTGAACCACGGGAAAGAAAGAAATATGGAGTTTGGGGGACTCGTGCATGGTTAGACATCTTTGCCAAAGAGTATTAGTGGTGGGGAAAACAAGAAAAAATGTTGAAGAATTGGGCCAGACATTCTGAAACTTGAGAGTTCAAAGAGTGGAAATCTCATATCAACTCTTAAAACATTTCCCTAAGAATTTTTCTGAGAATAAAAATTAAAACAGCCAACATTTATTGAGTGGTCCCTGCATGCTTGAGCTTTACAAGTATGATCTGACTTAATCTTCACAATCCCAAGATGTAGGTCAATCATCATCTGGACAGTATGGTCTTAGGATCTAAGGCTTTGTGAGGTCAAGTTCCTTGTCTAGGCCACATGTTTAGTGAATGGTGGGACTGGGATTGAAATTCAGGTCTCCAGATTCCAGAGACATACTGTCCCAGAGAAACAGAAAAAGTAATAATTTTTAAGGAAAAAACAGACTCAATGCTGGATCTGGAGTCAAAACAATTTGGTTTGAACTCTGCCATCGATAGGTGTGTTTCTTAGTAAATTACATAACCACTCAGAGTCTCAGTTTTTTCATTTGCAAACTGGGGATAATAGTATTATTTGACTCCTATGCTTGGCTTCATAATTGAATATCAAACTACACATGAATGCATAATGTGCTACACAAATAGAAGATGTTATTCCTAACTATTATTTTCTGTAACTTGTGCATGTTCCAGTGGCAGATCTATTTAATATAACCAACCATATTCCAAATATTCCAAAAGTAATGGCTGAACCATTCATGCATAAATCATAACCCATATGTAGAAAATTCAAGGTGAAAACTTAGTTAAACAATATAATGTGTGGGAACTTTTTTTTTTTTTTTGGTCAGAGCTAATATTTCTCCCCATAAACTCTAGAGGCTGGGAAAATCAAAATAAATAGGCAATCCTTAAGTCATAAACCAAATGTTATGGAGAGAAGGTAATTTATATTTCAGAAAGTACTTCATCATGTCAGATAAGTTTCCACATCATCTATTTACCACTGTCCAGGTAGTGAACCTAAAAGAAAATACTTCTTTCTCATGACAAGCATATTAAACATCATCATAGAAAAGAGTAAAATCCATGGGAAATGAACTGAAATCATATCCTAGAAATTTCAGAATTTAAATTGATAGATTTTATTATGCCTCTTTTTTTTTTTCAAAATAAATATCTATTAAAATACTCCAGCCAAAAGAATACTCAAGTGTGACTGGAGACATTAATTTGAGACGTGTTCAGCATCTCCCCAGGGGATGTCTCTGTCCTTTGGGACACCATCATCTTTGCCCATCCAGATTTAATCTCTTGGGAAAATAAAACCTCTGGCCTTTAGTTGTCTTAGTTTTTGTTCTAATGGGATACTGTCCAATGTATTGTCCTTCCCTCGTTTGGCACCTATGTTGAAAGAAAAAAAAAATCATGTTCACTTGCCTATACCCAGACTTTCTCAAGTTATGACCCATATGCTGTTTAATGTCTACTTTGGCTAAATGATCTCTCCTGTGACATTCTGTTTCAGGCTTTTCATGCTTCAAAGACACAGTGGACGGAGAAAGGGGACTTTGAGAGATCCTGCGTCAGAGTGTGTGGCCCTTTAACTATTGTTTTTACTAAAAAGGCGTAAAGTACCACAATGGATGATAAGGAACAGTTATTAATTGTTCAATATTTAAAGCAAACAAAGATTGTGTCAATGAGGCAAACGCAAAAAAGTTTTCAAAACATCTTTTCATCACTTGTAATCCGGAACTCTTCCAAACAGGTATAAACAAGCAACCATAAAATCAAATCATTTTCACAATCAAAGATAAGCCTTCTTCTTGGGAATCTAGTTCTCTCAGTTTCCTTCAGAACTGCAGGCTTTTTTTTGGATCCATGGCCTATTCCTCTTTGAATTCCTAGGACCAAGCATAGTGCCTGGTGTATCTGTTGAGTATTTATTGGGTGAATGAATGACTGTATCAGGTAAAGAAATGACAAGGTATTTAAATGTTTGATTAGCTGCAAAGTGAGATTCTTTTTACTGAGATATTGAGTATTTATGTGGTGCAGGAAGATACTGGGTTGGGAGGTAGTGGGTGGGGGAGAAATAAGGAGATAGAAAGGAGAGAGATGGGCAATAGGTCTGTGAGAAGTCAAGGGTCAAAGGTTCTTCCCCACACATGGAACCCATCAAAAATCCCGAACTGCCCAATGTCACCACAGAGTAAAGGCAGGGAGACGGCCAAGCAAAATCACATCAGGGGACGGCAATGGAACCAGGGTGGCTGGGGGGACGGTGGGTTTGAAACTCCAAGGAAAGATGTGGAGCTTCATGTAGAGAGCCTGGCATGTCTCTAAAGCAGTTTTAGATTTTTTTATTTCTGTGGGCAGTGGTTTTTTGGTTTTTTTTTTTTTACAGGATATTAGATATGCAGCGCTCCCCAACACTTGACAGTCAATAATATCACACTTCTTTATTTTCTCCAATTAAACCAGAGCTGGTACCAGCTCTTGCTCCTGTTATTTACTGGTCTCTGCCATTCCCGCCTCTTCCTTTGGGTCATTTGAGAACCCCTGGTGGCTCTGACAGCTCCAACAAGGTTTGCCAGACCTCTAATTCCTGGGCTGAGCAGGGTTAAGTCCTCACCACGAAGGCTTAGTGAAGTGAAATTCAGATGTATAAAATAAGTAATTCCCACGAAGTCTTCTTTGTTCTCTATGTCTATGAGTCTGTTTCTGTTTTGTAAATAAGTTCATTTGCAGAACATGGCTATTCGAATGGCATAATGGAAGCTTCATTAGAGGAGAGTACAAGATGGGGAAGATGGTAACCTGAACTTGCCACGCAGCAGGTACTGAGTGTGTGCAACTGACAGGTCCACGTACATCGAAAGCGGACGTTCTGTTAAATGCCTGTGGTGAAAAATGCAGATGCAGCGCTTGGCATATTTTCTACATTTCATCAGTACAAAATGATAAGAGAAGGCAAAGGAAGCCTCAGTGGTTTATTCCAGAACAATATACCAAGCACCTTGTTTACATTTCTGATTAAAGGCTAAGAGAAAACCAAGAATTTAAATAGGGTGTTCAGTTTCTTATTTCACAGATGGCATCCCACATGTCTTCTAATTCACCACGAAGTTGCATTCTCTCCAGGAGCCATCAGCCTGAATCTAGAGGCTGACATCAATTTCTTGGTTGTAGGTACACTGAAGTGTCTGTGAAGTCTTTCCTTCATATGGGGCCACGAGGGCAGTTTCAGGGAACACTGGATTCATTCCATCATCAAAAATTACTTAATGTAATTACTCAAAACTTTGCACTTTACCAGTTAAGCATATAGGGGAAAAAAATCAGACTTGGAGCTTTCAAGAGGCACCTCATACCGCCATGGATAAAATGTTCCCTTCTGAGGGGAAGAGATTAGTAGGGACCTGGCAGGGGCAGGTAACTTCTGAGTCTGCCCTGGGAACGTAGCCCAGAAGAGTCTTGTAGGCATTCTCCAAATTCAATACCTGTTTGTTCAGGTGCCCTCCTTTACCACGTGCATCCTATCCGGCCTTAATGATCTTTTCTAGCAACTAAAAGAGCAACAAATCAGCCCTTTGTCTTCACTCGGTAACCAATGAACCCTGCCCTCCTCCCTAGCATTCTCCAGTTCTTATTATCGTGCACCACTTTTTCAGAGTGTTAGAACATTCTGAATGGGTCAAAGGTGGAAAAAGAATCCACGTGTTAAAGAACCTCTGGTGTAGACGGCCCAAAACCTAGAAAATGACTAGTGCCTTTTATTATTCTTAAGTTCAGTTTTTAAAATTACGACGTTTGTTCTTTACCCTGTAGCACAATATCTCTTATCCAAACGCTAAATAACCAGGTCTGTTTCATTAAAATCACTTGGCCACCTTGCCTAGTGATACTCCTTTTGTTGATTTCTTATGACATCCTGAAAATATTACACACATACTTATGTATACTGCATACAAAATTCCTTTTATTTTCACTGAGGACAGGTAGATATTTCTTGGCTGTGTTAAATTAGAAGTAGATTTTAGTACATTTGATAGTCTGTAAGATCTAAATTTTGATATGTCAATGAGAACTAAAAAATATTAAAAATCCCTTTTCTTTCTTCAACAAAAAAAACAAACTTGGCTTTGGATGTTAGAAAGCTAAATAACAATTCCTTCTTTCACTTTGCATTTCTGCCACAACAAACCTAACCCTCTACAGGCATATCCCTTGCACAACAGGGGTATTTTGAACATAAGGCAACGCAAAAGAGAAAAACACCTTGATAAACATGATCCTTGTTGCATATGCAAGCTTGAGGCGAGAGGATGACAAGGGGCAACTTACGCTCTGAAATTAGGGAAAATGAGGTGAGCAGTGGTATGTTCTCCACAAAGGGTATGAAGAAAGGTCATAGCTGTAGGCATCAGGGAAGACTTAAAAAATCTGTTAGTTATAAAATCTGTTTATAATAAGCTTTAGCAGTAAATTAAGTTGGACAAAACTTCTGTTGGTGAGATTATGGGAAAACAGTTACTCTTGTGTGATTGGCGGATCCATATTATTGGCAACTTTCTATCCAAATTACAAATACACATAATTCCACTTTTGGAAACAGATTCTGCAGCTATACTGGCTTATACTTGGAATAATACATACACCAGGTTATTCACTACAGCACTGTCTGTCATAATGAAACGTTGGAAACAACCTAAATGTCCATCAGTAGGGTTGTAGGTAAGTAAATAATAGTACACGTATCGATGGAATACATGTATCCTTAAGAAACAGCAAAGACCTTCTCTGTGTACTGACATGGAGAAAGAGCTATGATATATTAAGTGTAAAAAAGCAGGTTCAAAACGATTTTTATAATATGCTACCTTCTGTGTAAAAGAGAGGTAATCTGTATTCATATTTACTTATGTATGGATAAAGAAAACAATAATTGTGGTCACCAGCAGGGCAAGAGAGGACGGGAACTGGACGGACGGGATGTAGGAAAAGGAGGGCAGCTTTTCACTGTGTAGTTTTTATACTTCTTATGTTTTACATCATGTGAATAGGTATTATACTAAAAATGTATATCCAAAAAATAAGTTAAGCACTAAAGAAAAAAGATCAAGCATATTTAAGACAGGGAGCTCCCCTCACAACTCACAGCCGCGTACAGACTAGCTTCGACCGAGTGCAGTGCCTAGACCATTGTTTATTCTCTTATTATTTACACGTTAACCGTGTAATGTTCTCCCCCAACAATTTGCCTATAGTCTTTTTCTTATCCTTTGTTACTATTTCAAAGAAAAGATGAGTACTTTTTTTTTTTTTTTGGCCAGGGAGATTAAAAGGAATAGAGCTTAAAAAATATTCTGAACCCACGCCCCCAATGATCCTTACGAAAAATAAAAACAGAAACATATAAAGACACTGGGACTTCAGAAGCAGAGGTACAGAAGCTTAATGAAGAAATAACATGAAAGCAACCCAAATCTGTGCATTCTGTGGCAGGAAGGCTAGAAGCCCAGAATGAACCACAGCTACGGGCATAAAAGTACAAATTGTTGAGCTAAAGATGTTTCTTTTCAGGTACATCCAAAGCCAGCATCTGGATCCCAACTCACACTCATAAATACCCACTGAATGAAAGAGGGATGGATTCAATACTGTGGTCAGAGTACTGAATTCCTCACAAGTATTTTCTGTCTGTTGTCTTAATTAGTAAACTTAATTTTAAAATTACAACATGAGTTAGACGGAATAAATGCCTAGTGTAAGGAAGAGATAGTAAGAGAGCACCCAGCCACTTTGAGTTCCAGTCCTCACAGCCAAACAAATCATAAACGAGCATCTGGAGAAAATGTAGACGTGATCATGAAACTGCCTTTATTGGTCTTGGAGAAATTACAACAAAGGGAAGAAATGGTAAATTCCAAAGAAAGGGGAGAAGCATATTCTAGAAACTGTAAAACTACAACATGGGTTTTACTTGATATTCGAATCCAAGAGCAAGTTATAAAACAAGTAGTTTTTCAGTACTTTGAAAAGAAATTAGTAATCGTTAGGAACCAATAGTTATTCACGATATTAACCTCTTCTTGTATTACAAGATGAAAAGACCAAGGGAACATAGCAAGGAAGTTCTCACAATCTTTCATTAAACTTTCAGAGATAAACCAGAAAAATACGACCTGATACCATACTTGGAGGATTCAGAATCATACACATGAGTGTCTATGAGTCTCGCATACAGTAGAGTCTCAGAAAACATTTATTTATTGAATGAAGGCATGAATGGTTAGTCTTTACTAGTCCCTACCCACCTCCCAGGCAGTTCATTTCTTTTCTTAGATTCTTAGAGCACGAGTTCACATTTCTATCACACGTCACATTGTAATTATTTTTTATGTGTCTGTCACTCCCACATAGACATCATAAAATCCTCCAGTCAGAATCTAATCCATCTTTTGCCCCCAGGGCCTGACACTGCACCTGAAACAGCATGGTGCTCAATTAGTGTCTGTAAATAAAACAAACAAAAAACCCTAGAATAGATATACCCAAGGCTCAGAAAGGTTGGGAATAAAAATACTAAACTCTCTTTATAAACAATAACATGATAGGACTACCCTTCAAAATGAAACATAACCTTGAGCTGGATGAATAAGAGCCCACTGGCCCTTCAAGCAAAGCTCAGACCTTGTCAGAGGTGTCAGCCCCACAGTTTCAAAGGAACCTTGAGGAACTGAGGCCCAGGATGTTGAAAAGTATGGAAACAAGCTCCTATGAAGGATGATTTGAAAACTGGGAGATACTGAGGTTGAGAAGAGCAACTCGGAAAAAGCACGTCCAGATTCTTCAAGTATTCACAAAGGGCTGTCACAATGAAGAAAGAACGGGTTGGCCTCGCGCATCTTCAGAGCCCAGAGCCAGGCAGATGGCACAGGAGGGTGCACTATGAGGAAGATTCTTGCAACTAGAAGACCTAGAGAATGTAATCCGATTTTCAGATTAGAAAACACCTCATTTCTGAAAATTTCTAGAAGAGGTCAGAGAACCATTTAAAATCCAACAGACACACGGCAGGTATTACTCATTCCCGGGTTGGAAGAAAGGACAGCTCAGGCCACTGCCCACCTGCCTTCCAACGCATGGCGTCTGCGGCATTAGTCCTTCCGACAAGTGACGCGATTACTGTCTTCAGCTTATGTACCTCACGTTTCTGTATAACTTGCACTACAGGCACTGTGTTTTCTATCTTAACATTCTTCCTCGCTTTTACTTTGGTTAAATTGTTTGAATCTAATTCTAATCTAACTAATTCTATGCTGTGTTTAACTATCAATAAACATGTTAACCTTCAACTGCTTCCTTTCATCAAGACATATTGATTTTCTCAAATTTCAGTGCACCCCCTTTTTCCAATTAAACTATGTAGATAAAGAGGTTGTCTTCTTTTCAGAAAAACACGGTATTTCGTTGTCATCGTTCGTCATACCTCTATGCAGATTTCTTTTTCTGCTTTTCCTCTTCACAGATTCACGCCCTTGATTTCTAGCCACACTCTGAACAAATCTCACATCTCCAGGTTATCTCTGGACATTCAAATACTGAGGCATTCAAACACCTCTAGGGTAGGCCATTAAGAACAAAAATACATTTGAATAAACCAACTCTAAATATAATTGGCTAACTACTACATTTTTATCTCTAATTTTTATTATGTCTTTACTAGTAAGTACAATACCTTAGAGAGCAACTTTTCTTTGTGGAGTGATTTCCAAATGTAGCTGACTCTTCTCAACATTTTCCACCTGATACCCATTTGAGAAAACAGAAATAAATGTAAGTGCCATTTTCTGAAGAAACTACGTGGGGACAGAGAAGTAAGTGACTAGGTGCATTTCAGTGACTAACCAGAATATGAAGCAGAAGGAAAATTGTTCAATAATATGGAAGCAAGCAGAGAGTTCTGATCAGAATATGGTTTATTGGTTAGTAGTGGATTTAAGGGTCAGGAGACAAGATCTTCTGTTTCAGGAACGTAATAGAGCAAAGAGCTGCTTCCTATGTGGTCTCATGACACTGCGTTGGCTTTTATTGGAATAGAGTACACAATGTTGTGATTATTACGACAGAACACATGCTTGTCCACTCTGCAACCTCAATCCCAGCCTTTGCAGGGCTTGGAACACTGGAGAAGCTTAATGTTTGTTGAATGAATACACAAACAAATGAACGGACCTAGATGCAGGTCAGTGGCATGGTAGGAAGGTTGAAATATCATTAATAGATGCCCCTAGTAGTTAAACTAAAATAGAGAAGTAAAAAAGTTAACGTCAGCATTCAACTAATGTAAAGCCACGGAGGAGTGAATCTCAAGGAAACAACATGGCTTCCAGTGAACAGAGGAGCAGGTCACTCAATCCCATGTAAGCCAGTGAGGTGAAGAGAGTGTGTCTCTGAAGATGAAGGCGGCGGATGTGTCCCAGACTTCCACCACAGGTGCACCTGTAGTACAGGAGACAGTTAAAATCGGCTGTATTTGGAAAGGATCTGCAAGCTCTTCAGAGACAAAAAGAACCACAGGTCATCACTCCAACCTCGGCAGAAGTCCAGACAAAGGAGACCGTGGACCACAGGGTCTGGGTCTTGCCCTGCGTCACACGACGGCACTGTGAGGCAGAGCCAGGACTGGAATCCAGGTTTCCTGTCACTTGGTCTGGACGTCACATGAACTCTTTTCCTGCACTCCAAGAGAGAGCCCCAATTACAACTCCTGCGTGACAAGGACCTTAAAGGGCTCACCTTTCCTCCAGACTCTCGGGACTGACAGACTTCCACCTCAAGACTTCTTTGAAACTTCCAGAATCATTTGCCAGGGTTATCCCACCACACTTCCCTTTTAACAGGTCCTTCACTTTCCGTCATAGTCAGTTTTCCTATGCTTATGTCCATCCCCCGCCAACTGATAGAAAATGTATTTCAATCCCGTCTACATAATGGAGAAATATAAGTATCCCATTATATTCTTAAAACACAAAGGCGTTTAGTCATGGTTTGAAACTGAGTACAGACTTGTGTCTGGAAGAGGGAGCTGGCAGAGGCATGGCCAGGGGTCCCCAAGCCCCGGGCATGTAAACGACACATCATGCAACCCCCGGGGGCAGCTCAGGCTGACCATCTGGGACGGTGCATCGGTGCGTGGTTCCCGGCTGGATAGCCCAAGGAACAAGTTATCTCCGCCAATCTCACAAAGACACGTTTGATCAGGAAGAATTTTAAATTACTCAGTGTTAGTCCTCAGTCTGGCTAAGAGCCCATTGTGTACCTTCAGTTTTACTGGCTTTTAAGTGAACAACACGTACACTGTAGCCAAGCATTAGAGACATTGGAAAACATAGGTGTAACCTGGCCCAGGGGACAGAGTCCCACGCCAGGTTTTCTGGAAGAAAAGATGACTCTTTCAGAACAGAATGTTTCGGGTGAAACTTTACTGAACTGAGATTTCTAGTTTTATCCTTCCAGTAATCAGTCAGGATTCACCTCCCTCAACCCATGAAGGAAGTGACTTTATGATTAAAAACCTGGCAGTGGTCTTGACTAAGGAATGGATGAGGGCAAAAGAAGCTTTATTAAGAAAAAGATCACAAAATACCCACCGTCAAGGAAAAGAAGGCACACTTTTGAGGTAATTTGCTAAAACCGACATCCACATTTATTAAGCAAGTCATTTTCCTTCATGACCATACATATTTTCTAAAAAAGATATGTATGGTCACTTCTAGGAAGTTTTTCTTTTTTAGTGGAGGAGGAGGGAGGTAATTAGGTTTGCTCTTTTATTTTTAGAGGAGGTACTGGGAATTGAACCCAGGACCTCATGCATGATAAGCATGCACTCTACCACTTGAGCTACATCCTTCCCCTCTAGGAAATATTCTTAACAAAGGGAATGAAATTTGTTTTTTTAAGCTTGGTATAAAATATTTTATGCAGTATTATGCCAACATTTAGTTCACATTATTGTAAAAAAATTTTGTCACGTGCTAAGTACTTGTCATTCATGTTACAGTTCCTAAGAGTCACAGAATCTTATAGTTCAGAGGTGGTGGAGAAAATAGGTCTGGGAGACTCACTCTTCCAGATACAAGGGCCCTAATCCACACTGATAGGAGACACAGTACCTGTTATGCACAGTCCCATCAAAGCAGCAACACAAGGCGTGAGAGAACTACTTCAGGAAAGTGATGGGTCTGTGAAACTCAAGTTAGAACTTCTGCTTTCTGGAACAGCACCCGAAAACATTCCTGTTAAAGCCACTCAGATATGCTGGCTAAAGTGTTTACTTTTACACACATAGCTAAGTTTGTAAGAGAGAAGGGGACATCACAGGGTTCCCAAAATGCCCCAGGGACTGAAAACCGGTGAGACGTGAGGTGACATGACAGTGGCCCTGGGAGGTGGTATCAGGGCACAGTGGCTGCTCTCGGGAACCTAGGGGCTTGGCCAGTGTGGAGATAAGAAATACGACTTTGGACTTATGACAAAGTAGAGTTTTGAGGGGGTATATATATATATATATATACACATATATAGTAGAATTATTGAGACATTTCATAGAAATGAAGTCCCCCAGTGCCAGGAACCATGCTTATCTCTTCGGAAGGAGAAGTGGGGAAAGGACAGAGATGGAGATTTAGCTGCACCTGCAAGGTTTAATTCCTTAATTTATTAGCATCTGTTTTAGTTTGAGGGTGGGTGTCTGATACCATATTTTTGAAATTCTTTTGTTTTTGAAGCACTTCATAATTATTTTTTTAATTTAAAGAAAAAAGACGTACAGTGATATAAACCACAAATAGCATAAAGGGAAGCTATGTTACGAGTTAAAGGGACAGGCACATCCATTCTTGGGAGAATCAAGGAAGCTGGTGTCCCGACCCATGATGGAGAACTTGGAGGTTTACATGCAAGTGGACAGGTTTCTCCCCAATCAGTGTTCAGACTTGATTAGATTGGAGGTGCTGTTTAAATGATGGAAGAGTGCTTGGAAAATCAGAAAGAAATTCTTAACAGCTATCTGTGAATATGAAACGACAGGAGAGTAAGGAGGAACAGGTCAGCATAGTTGGATGACTGTGCTGCTGTTTCTTACTTAGCTTTTGTTTATTTAAGAGTACTCAGCCAACATCTGTAATATGTAACACTATTTTACTGAAGTACAAACACACACACACACACACACGCCTAAATGGAGTACACTATCCCCCAAACAAAGGACAAACGAGGATTCTAGGCTTCTTACCAAATTGTGATGTCTATTTTCTGCCAAATTAATGTTCTAAAAAGATTTCTAGGAAGCACTTTGGGAGACCATATGAGAGTTTCAAAATAAGTTTCTTGTGTTCTAAAAAAATGGCAGAATCTCCTAAAGACAGTCCTTGCAAATCTCTATATTATAAAATCGGTTTCTTATTTATATGAGTTATTATTAAAACTTTTCTAGAGGTAAACAAGAAACCAATATGAAAAAAATGAGATTACCCATAGCGGGGCCTAAAAGTCAATAAGTGGGAAATAACTAATCAGTTTAGTAAGGATTAGAAAAGCTGGTTCTCTCCCCTTCTGTTGCATTTAGGGAACATTCTAGTCACACGTCACTCCTAATTTTCTGCGGCTTACTTATTTTTACGTGAAGTTTTGTTTCTTGCATCCTTCCGCCCCGTCTTCTTACCTGTTTACGTCGTGCGCAAGTCACTGTTCTGCCATGCACAATCCGTGGGTTCCCCCCACCCGCCGTGTGATGCCCTCTGCCCTACTGATCATTACACACCCAAGCAACATACAAACCACCAGGTAAGGTGAATCATATTGTCCTCATTTCACACGAGGAAACTGAAACTCTGAGAGGTCAAGTCATTTATCCAAGGCCAGAGAGTTAATCAGTGACAGGTACAGGCTTCCAACCTCAATCTTTCTGATTCTAAAGCATTTGCTCTCTACCCCACCTATGCCTTCTTTCAAACAAATACTTAGTTAGCACCTGTTACGTGTCAAGTATTGTGCTAAAGGCTTGACATACGGTGTTAATCATAAAGTACAAAAGCAGAAATGACCCTGACCTCATGGAGACAACAGTCTCCTCTCTAGATCTAAGGTGGCTTTGGAGCCCCCACGCCAGGAAGCAGACAGCAGTGACACCAGCTGACAGGTCTTTGTTTTCTGTTTTAAATTTCTGAGTTTTTCAGCACAAAGTCCCCAAGGACCACCAAAAGGATGCAGGCAGGTTTTGCAGTCTGGGCTACTCCCTCTGCTCCACACAGACGTCTCATCTCACGTGCATGTGGCCCCTTTTTTGACAACTTCCCCCTTGACCTCCATTTGCAGCCATGGTGGATGTCAGTTTTCACCAGATTTTATTCTGTATTGTAATAAGGCTCAGACTATGCGGTCTTCCTCTGACTGTCCTCTTAGTCTGAGTTGTTGGGCCTGGGGGCATCTCCCCACAGGGCAGACTGAGTGTAAAGGGCTCAACAAATCAAAGGCTGAAATCTGTTGGCATGGTGGGATCTTGGTCATTTAACTCTCTGTGTCTCAATTTTCTCATTCCTAGAATGGGGAAAATAAAGATATCTGTCTCATAGAGTTGTTGAAGGGAATACATGAGTGGATGCTTCTCAAAAAGCGCAACACCACGCCTGGCCCATGGAAAAAACTTAGTAAGAGTTAGTTACAATTCTTGTAAATCTTTCATTTACAGACCAGGATGACATCACTCATTCCTTTGTCTGCTTACTCATTCCACACATGTTTGTTGCATTCCCCTCCGCCCCAGGTGCCAGGCAGTATTCTCGGTGTTGTTAATAAAAAGACAAGTTTGATGGTTTTGATCCTCAAGAAGCTCACTATCCAATGGGGAAAATAAGCAAAGGGCTAGAACGCTACAACCAGGGTTTGCAGAGGGCTCTCGGGAGCGCTTAGAAGGAGACCCACCTCAACATGGAAGTCGAGGCAGCTTCCCAGAAGGGCTCGAGCCTAAGCCAAGTTCTGGAGCCTGGAATATAGGACAAAGCGGGCACTGGTGGAGCGGGGAGGGAAGAAGCCTATTTCAGCCATTGGGGACAGCGTGAAGGGGAGGGGACGCATGTGAATGGTGGTGTCGGAGATGCCCAGGGTGAAGGAAAAGGCGTGACTGCTGGGAGTTCAGTGTGCCTGGAGCGCGGAGGCGAGTCTGGGAAGTCAGCAGTTATCCAGATGGGCACCTGCTTCAATTACATTAGGACTTTGTGAGGCAACGTTATCATCTGAGCCAGCCTCTGAAGAGACAAGGCTTTAGGAGCGTAACTATTCTCTGTGTCTGTGCATGTCCATTTGGCACCTCTGAGAAATGCAGCCCTATGATCTGCTGGAGCCAAATCTCTGCATAACACAATATCACACGTTAAAATAGGTAAAGACATCACTCACTGAACAATTGTGTCTTTCCAGCTAGCAGGGCTTTGCTAAACAAAAATCTCTCCCAGCACATTACAATGAATTATAGTGAGAATTCCACCAGTGTTTCATCATTTTCAGTACCCCCAAAATGTGGTTGTTCCTTTCTCCACGGGACGTGACATGTGATGGCCTATTTGGCTATTTCACTAGATAAGAAATGAGATGCAGGAAATGTACCATAGCTATGGGATGAGCCGAAAAGAATTAGATGATGCTACTTGATATTTTTATAGCTTTCGTTTTTCTTGAAAACAATTCAAAACATATAATATGACTAACCAAACACAGGACTCTGGAAAATTCCATTTCTTGGTGGTGTGGGAAATGGGATCTGACTTAGAGGGAAGAACTCAGGGGTACACTTGCACCAACTGCTTACGTCACTCTCCAGCAAGAAGCCTGGGTCATTGCAACTTTTCAGATTTCATATTTTACAAGCCAGTAGACTTTTCTTCCATCAGGATGGACTATTTGGATACAGAACAGATCATCTTCTAAAATCTGATGCCTAGATCTTAAGTATAGTGTTATTTATCAAGGGTTAAACACACCATCCTGATTACTCTAGAATATCTCAAAAATAGGTTTCTGAATCGTTCTTTGTCATCTTTTACAAGCTACTAGTCTATGATTTGTTGAGCTTAGATGCATAGTCCATATAAAATAGTAGCTTCATGAAAACTGACATTCTCTAGTAGTGATAGCAATTTGAATCTTGGCCTATGGAAACATGATTTATAAAAAGGTCAGAGCTCTAAGGGGAAAAAAGGGCCAGTTGAAATTCCTTTTTCTATTTTCCTTTCATAATCTCTAAACATAACATTTAAACTGTCATCATGAATGCACACATATATTTACAGGGCTGTAAATCTGTCAAATTAGAGCCATTTGGAGAAGATTCTCACAGAAGTTTTTTTAAAAGCCTCAGAGTTGATAACAAAGTATTTGCTCAAGAGCCAGAAGACAGAAATTATTTTTATCACTTTGCTCCGAATTTACTGAACAACCTGGAATCAACCAGTATGCTAAAAGTGACCCTGCTTCCTGCCTAATTTTAGGGGAATATTCTCGGAATCAGATAATAATTTAAGGACACTTAGCACGGCTTGTTTGAGAAAGATAAACATAAATGCAAACACTTCCTTATATAGAGCCTGTCTACTGTGTATTATTATTACTAAAGAGTAGGAGTTTTAAAAAAACCCAGCACACCCAGAGATTTAGAAGATTGGTCTGCATTTTTCCGATGCTCCATTTTAGTTAGTAACATCACCATCCACTAAGCTGCATAATCTGGTAATGCTGGTGAGAGGTGGGGGGATGGAAAAAAAGAAACTAACCATTATTAGTCGCCTACAATATACTAGGCACTGACACGTGTTATCTCTTTTAATCTTCACAACTGTCCTACTTAACACATGAGGAAATGAAGTTAGAACGGCTAAGAAACTTGCCTAAAATCAGAGTTACTGGGACCTACTTGTCTCCTTCTTGATTCCATATTTCTTCTGCCTTCACATCCCTGGCCCATGTTTCAACAGGCTGTACAGCCTTAGAACCGTCCCTGCTGAATGTCTCCTGAATGTATGCCTCTGTCTTAGTTCAGGCCCTTGCCATTTATCACCTAGTCCAATACGCAAGTTTCCAATGGTTCCTCTGGCTCTGAAGTTTATTTTCGCTTGTACAAGGATGTGTAATCTTAAGAGTTATTTTTTTTTCAAAAACACAAAGCTGTTTATGTCATTCTTATTATGTGCCTCTCTTCCTCCCTGGGTTATGTTACTTATTAACAAGGGTGACATCAGCAAGATGACAGACGAGGAAGCTCCAGGCCCTCGTTCTCCCATGGAAATACCAAACGAACAACAACAACATATGGACCAAAGTAGCTTTATGGGAAGTCTAGAACCAGTTAAGAAGCCGCAGCAAGCAAGCGAATACCTTGCCAAGAAAAAGCCACACTCAAAACAATGGGACATCCGTGGCATTTCTGCTTGCCCTGACCCCACCCTCCCCAGTGCAGCATGATGTGGTCAGGAGGTGGCCATTCAATTTCCAGTCCCTCCTTCAGGACAGAAGGAAAGAGTAGAACTTGCTTGTGACATTCTGGCTTGTCTGAGGGACTGTCCTTTCTGACGTGACTCAGAGCATTGATGGGAATGGTGACATGTTTTGAATATCAGGTTGGAGGCTGCTGAAAGCAGTGGTGAGTTCAGTGGCCTGGGACAACTTCAGGAGACTGCAGACCCGTGGGCACCTGGGGGCAAGAGACTGCAGGCAGAGGAATACAACAGAACATCTAAGGTCCTGAGAATGAGCAGGGATAAGACTCTCAGGAAAATTAAGAGATTGAAAAGCAGCCATGTATACAGGAGAACTGGAGGGGGAATGAAGCATCTGCACAGGGGCAGGGGAGAGTCTGAGAGGACTCAGCCTTCATTCCAGGCTGGTTAGTGCAGAGCCTCCCTGGTGCAGAGCCAAGCCCCAAAGACTGCGTGAGAAGATGGTTAGCTCAGATGCCCAGTTTTCAACAAAAGATCACAAGGCATACAAAGAAAGAGGTGAACGTGGTCCATTAAAAGGAGCAAAATAAATCTCCAGAAACCAGCCTTGAAGAAACACAGGTCTTAGACTTATTTAACAAAGACTTTAAAATAATTTTCTTAAGTTTGCTCAGTGAGATAAAGGAGAACACAGACAGAGAAGTAAGCCCATTTAGGAAAATAATGCATGAACAAAATGAGACCATCAACAAAGAGCTAAAAATTATAAAACAGAACCAAACAGAAATCATGGAGCTGATAAAAACAATAACTGAATTCAAAAATTCACTAGAAGGGTTCAACAGTGAATTCAAACAGGTAGAAAAAGGAATCAGAAAACTTGAAGATGGGTCATCTGATAACTCTGAGTGTGAGGAACAAAAAGAAAAAAGAATGAAGAAATGTGAAAGGACCCTACAGGACTTATGAGATACCATCAAGCAGAGGAATATACGCATTATGGGGGTGCCAGAAGGATTGGAGAGAGGGGGCAGAGAATTTATTTGAAGAAAAAAATGTTGAAAGTGTCCCAAATCTGAGGAGAGACATGGATATACACATACGAGACTCTTAACAAACTCTAAGTAGGATAAACCCACAGAGACACATTATAATCAAACAGTAGAAAGTCAAACACAAAGAGAGAATCTTGGAAGCAGCAAGAGAAAAGTGGCTCATTACAAACAAGGAACTGTCAATAATGTCATTGGTGGATTTCTCAGCAGAAATCTTCCAGGTCAGAAGGCAATAGGATCACATGTTTAAAGAACTGAAAGAAAAACTGTCAACTGAGAATATTACATCCAGCAAAACTGTTCTTCAAAAATGAGAGAGATATTAAGACATTCCCAGGTAAACAGAAGCTGAGGGAGTTAATACTAGACAATGTGCCCTGAAAGAAATGCTAAAGGGAGTCTTTAAAGTTGAGACAAAAGGATACTAAATAGTAACTTCAAGCCATATGAAAATAGAAGTCCTCTGGTAAAGGTCAATATATGGACAAATATAAAAACGAATTTTAGTAATTTTGGTTTGTAAATTTGCCATTCATTTTTTAATAGCATTTAAAAAACAAAAGCATAAACAATGACTATAAATCTATATTAACAGGTGCACAATGTATAAAGATGTAATTCGTGACATCAATAGTGGAAACTGGAGGTGGAGCAGAGATGTAAATGAGCAGAGGTTTTGCATGCAACTTAAGTTGTTATCAGTTTTAAAGAGATTGTTATGACTTTAGGATGTTTTACATAATTCCCATGGTAACTACAAAAGAAGATATCCACAGAATACATAGAATTTACGGAGTTCACACGATTAGCAGACTTTTGTCTCCCAGAGCCAATAGATTCTGTTCTTTCTGATCACTTTATATTTTGTTGTTCTTTTAAAATTTACATAATTAAATAGCTATGCTGCTCTGTATGCATGCACTTTGGAATTCTAATCCATTGCCATAAGGACTCTCTTTGTCTAAATAATGAATATTGGGTAAATTCCTCTTAAAGTCAGACAACAGATGAAATATTTAAGCAGTAGCATGTTTCTCGCATTCACTAGAAAGATACTTAGAAATGAGCTAATTTGTTTTTCTGAGCAAGTAAGCACAACTGTTACATCTGGAAATAAGCAGTACATTAAAACTCTGGGGCCAGAATCAACATTTATGATTAGCCCAGGAGGATCTTCTTTCAGACAAGCCAGCGGACCTCAGGAGAGGTCTGGTGGGCTGCCCAGGGTCCAGCTGTTAGTTACAGAGCCTGGAGGAAGAAGCCCAGGTCTTGGTGTAAAGGCAACAAAGGTGACTCTTTTACCTTTAGGGGAAAATAAAGCTCACTCTGTCAGTCACTGAACTCTAAAAAGGAAGAGATTTTTTTCAAGAAAGGAAAAGATAGAGTGCTGATTGATGTTCACAGCTGTTAATCTCTACTCCAGTCACCCAGAGCACACCCCAAGAGATGGCATCATCCCGGAGAACCCAGCCTACAAGTGGCACCACACCTCAAGTGACTAATGTGGAAATACATATTTGATTAAGGACGTGACAAGTCAGGAAGGCTCGACTTGCCAGGAATAGGTGTGGGAGGAACTGTTATTAAATATTTATGCAGCACTGATACACAAAAAGTAAATTGTGCCAAATGTATAAAGTCCTCGCCCTAAGGAGTTTGCTGTCGGCTGTGAAGCTGGTTATTCCTGAGATATTTGTTGTGTTGCTCCATCATGTAAACAACCCATTCCAAACATCAAAGAACCAACATTGTGATGCACTTTCTTAGGAATAAGACTTTATACCCAATGATTTGATGCAAAGGTTGCATATACTTGTCACTATATTAATAATTTTAGGAAACTCACTTTTATCCTCTGACAAGCTTATGGTCATCTCTTTTTGTCAAGGCTCTTTTCTTCATTCTTTCTACTTAATTCTTCCCTATTTTTGCACAAAACAACAATTACCTTCACTGCTACTGCAGCATGCCTAATGATACCAGCAACAGCAAAGTGATTTAGAAAGTTTTGATTTTGTAAATCTATGTTAGCCAAAAAGAAACTGTCAAATAACTGTAGCCAATCATGGATGCAGAAGGAAAATAAGTTAATAAAGGAGACTGACTCAAAACATTGGGCAACTTGATGGACACATGAAGAGCCGACGTTGGTTTTGCCCAGGCTACAGTAAGTGAGGAAAGGGAAGTGGAAAAAATGATGCAGCCTTTGATGGAAAGAGATTTTATTTAGCTCAGATGATGCTTAGAGGATATTGCATTATGCTAGTCACTTACTTAAATCTGCAAAGGATTTAACGTAGCTAATAATATAAGCAAAAAATCCTCTTGAAATGGGATAGACTAAGGCAAGAGTGAAACAACTGGAGCCCAGGTGAGGAGGGATTTGGAGAGAGGAAAAGAGGCCACTTTCACTGGAAAACTGATTCTAAGGAAGACGACCACTTCTCAGGGAACAGCTTAGCTTTGTGCGCGTTACTGACGGTTAAGGCAGACCAGGCAGTTAAGGAAAAGCATCCATTCATTCCTTTACCCACTCACTCATTCATTCATTCATTCATGGGCTTCACAGTTTCTGCCTTCAGAAGGCTTGAAGCCTGAGTAGAGAGGGTGGTTTTAGTAAGAGATACATGCAGCATTAAACACCACAATGTGCAAAGACCTATGAAACAAAAGGTGAGCTACAGCTAAATCATCTGGGGCTGGGACTGTAAGGGACAGTTTGAAAGAGAAGGTGACATTTGAGCTCAGCCTTGAAAAAGAATATGACAGAGAAAAGCCAGGTGGGAGGGTGAGGAAGCCCGTGTGGAGACCCACACCAACAGAAGGACAGCGGGGGCAGAGGGCATCAGTGGCTCCGTGTGGCTGGAACAGCGCACAGAAAGGCCCGGGACAGGGACAAACCCTTCCATCTGAGCACAGGGCCAGACCGGGTCTTCAGGGTCATGCTTGAGCGTGTAGGCTTGATCATGAAACTCAAGGGGCTAAAACATGACAGAGGCACCATCAACAAGAAGACACAGGATGTTCCAGAGCATCTCAGTGTTTAACAGGAGAAAATGGACCAGTGGATGAGAGAACTACTGCAGGGATGCAGTTCTAGACTCCAGAAAGGTCCTTAAAACAGTAGAGCTTTGGGGGATCAGCTCCTATTTTATCCCACTCCACAGGGAATATTCTAGGATGTACAGGTGACTAAATTATTGACCCAGCTTCACACGCAGCTAGTGGAGGAGGGGAAAGAATGACACAGCTCTGGGTAGGGCAGAAGCATCTTCCTGAACACCCACTGTGGGCAGCAATCATTAGATAAATGTTTCAGGGAGATTTTAAAAAAATAGAAAATTCAGCTCTTCTATTGAAAGAGCTAAGAATGGAGACAGAAAGAGAACAGAAACATGACAAAAGATAGTAAATGTGTTAGGAAGGACAGTATAGATATTACACATATTTCTTTATACAATTGAGTTGAAAGCTTCCTGAAAAGTGTGTCACATTTTTATAAAACAAATTATTTAAATGCATTATAGAAGAGAATTTATTAATTTATAGTATGGATAATGTATACCCTTTATAATAACCCTCTGATCCGTTTCTGGTCTTGTAATTAAATTATCTTGTAAAGGGGGCATAGTTCTCCTATAAACTGAGTGGAAACAAGCTCCTCTCATTTAATAATGCTGCCCAAATCAATGTGAACTTATCACTACTACTCTGGGTATTAAAAAAATATAAAATAATGTGGATGTCTGCTAACCCAAGACAGTCTTACTTCCTAATCCCTTAAGGTTGTCCTCTGTTCCATCTTACCATTGGAAGATGGTAAACAAAGTTCCCTGGGTTGTCCCAGAGCAAGCTTTGTTCTCTATGTGACTTAGTTACATGGGTCACCGAGCCTGTTCAAGTGAATACAAATATGTTTGACAAGAGAAATCCTCTTAAGACAGGTAATATGAGTCTTATCCCCTACTAATGAGTCTACCAAAGTTTTAACTGACAGAGCTTCTAAGAAGAGTAATCCCAGGCTTACACCATAAGATGGTCAAACCATAGGATGAAGGGGAGATGTTTTACCCCAATCATGGTGGGGTCTTTGCAGGATTTTGTCTAGAATAGGTACAGTCTATATGCAAAGGAGGAAACCCCTTCTCTCTGGAATCCAACTGTCTCCTGTAGAGGACAAATCTTATTAGACTACAGAGTTTCTCAGTACATGAGCTGAAGATCCTTCAATCAGACTCAAGTCATGATTATTAAAAGAAAGTATTCCCAGGCTGATCCCAAACCTGAAGAGCCAGCACCTGGATTTAATTTTAAGAAGATCTGCAGGTGGTTCTCATGTACGTTTATGAGGACCATGGCATTAAAGGAAGAGTCTCAGATGGCCCTTTGATTCTGATGAGAACCTCGACTGGTTTGGGCTGTGCTGTGACAAGTCCGAAGAAGAGCAGGGGGTCAGAGCTGCAATGATCAGAACTACTCTCTACAATAGAGGGAGAAGAAAATGAAATTGTGGGGACATTGTGGGAGAAAGGAATTTGAAAGGATAGATGGGAAGAGACAAGGAGGAAGACGCCACCAAGATGTCCAGAGGTTGCAGGGTACTGGTAGCAGAAGCAATGAGAAATCTCAAACGGCAGGGCGGCTGAAAGGGCGTTGACAGAACAGGGACATCTAATATTAAATCAAAGCCATTCGTGCTGAATGGGTGTCTCAGTCCAGGCAGCTGCAGAGTCTGCTATACACACAGGCTTTTATGGTTGAGTTTCCGTTTGCAGAAATCAAGGAAAGAGGCTGAACCTCCCTTCTGAGCCCACACAGTAAGTACACAGTGAACCCAGCAGAAAAAGATAATGAGAAAGTCCATAAATGGGGAAAAAAGAACAAACAAACAAAAACGTCAGCAGAAGCAGGATCTTAAGCACAAGTCCCTGAGAAGTTGTAGATTCTTGGGGCTGGGCCTGGAACTTTCTACAGGCACTGCCATGGAAGCTCGATCAATCCTGACTCACATTTGAAGAGCAAAGTGCACTCAGCTGGCTTTCAGGTTATAGGCTCTTCTCCTTCTACAGCTTTAAAACACAAAACAGAACAATCTTCTGTATTTTCAAACTCTAGTGCTCAGAAGAAGTTAGCTTTAAGAAGATTTTTTTTTGCTTTAGTCTGAGTTCTTCTAGGATATTTTCCTAAAGCAACGATCATTTACTACACATCTCTTTAGAGATGTGGAACTTTCTGTTAGACAACTTTTTACACTGAGGACCACACAAAGCAACAGGGTGACCTACTTTTCAGAGACTAAACTGAGCCCTGACAACCTTAAAAAGTAATATACTTCCCTCAAATGAGCAAAGCATCTACTTCTCGGGGACAGGCGCAGGCACACGGCTGCTCCATGGGCGCGTTACGCGAATTCCACTGTCTACATTTGATGCCCCTTAAATCGGGAGAGATACTGACTGATTTTTAATTAGGGATTTGGTTATATCCTGAATGGGAAAAAAAAAGCTTTTCCTGTTCAGTTACTAAGATATAAGGTTGTGAAGCCGCTTTAGGTTATAATGTTTTGAACATGAGAATGGAGTAAACGTCAGAGAATACTTGGTGAAGGAGAACTTGAAACTGAAAAGCTGTGAAGTCTTGTCTCAGATTTGCTCTCTTAACAGATCATTTCCATAGGCTTTGTTCAGTTTCCCCACTGTGAAGGGGAAGAGTGATCTTAGTCTGTGAGGACAGTGACAGTTTAGCAGGCCTCTTGACCATTCAAAAGGAAACTATCCCTAGAAATTTTCCCTCCAAAAGAAATGTTCATATACGGTCCAGGCTTCCCCTGGATCATGTCTCTGAGGAGACTCATGTTTCCTGTGTGTTTCCCTGAACTAAAGTTACCTGAAACAAAAAGTCCCCTTCTCTCACTTGATTGTTTTCTTCAAAGAAACAGACTTTTTATCTCTTAAGGACAGAATGAAAAATAAAAGCAGCTGAGATCTGGATGCCATGCACTGGACCAGGCTCACCCCTTAGCTGAATGTCTCACCACCTGTGACCAGCATGTGCCTTTTAAAGCTTCGACCTCCACCTGCCCACTCCCTGCCCCTGCTGTGTCCTGGGCAGCACAGTGGACATGTGGAGGCTGGATAAACACAGGCTGACGATGGATTGCTTGCCTCTGGGACCCACAAGGAAAGGGGTGGGTATCATTTTCTCCTCATCTTCTCTGTTTACAAAAAAAGATCCCAGAGGTTCTTAAACTAGGTTTAGGTGATGATCTCATGAAGATCAGACTGGAAGCAGAAGACGCTCCAGGTAAGCTGTCTATGTAGGTCTGCACTTCTTCTGTAAAATGAGGGCATTGAATTAGATGCTCTCTAAGATTTCTTTCAGATCCATAATTCAACGATGCTCTGACTTTCCCCCACGCTCCCTGCCAAGTGAGTGATTTGCTTGTCTAAGTTCTTCAATAGCACAACCACCAAGCACTTTGTGCAGTTTGAGCTCTTAAAAAATAATAAATGCCCAGGACTCATAGGCACATCCATAAGATGTATAATTAGCAGGGAATTAAGAATTCAACTTTCAGAGAAATGCCATAGGTTTTCTAAGATAGCCCATCATTGATTAAAACAACAGTAGTGATGATCAAAACACTGAACTAGCTTATTAATGTCCAGAACTGGCAAGATCTGAGCTTGAAGAATCCCCATGGCTTTAAAATATGTGTACTACTATTTTCTCAATAATGAAATAAAAATATTTTGAAAGTGACATATACTTCTCACCTAATTATACTCCTTAAATGCTGATTGGAAAAATATTGCCACTTGAGATGAAATTCATGACATTTAAAATTTTATGACTTTTAAAATTTAAAGTCCTAAACTATGCAATAGTTCATTATGCCTCATTTAAATAGATGTTATATGCCACTCCATTCAGCAATGAGCAGCATACAGCAAGCACTGAGCAGGTTAAGATCATAGCTGTGGAGTACTCAAGATTTGGGTTTATAAACACTCTGGTCCAGAGCAGGGACAGAATTTCAGTTCACTGATTAATCCGTATTTTGTGCACAACAATGACATATTGATCCATTTTACAGTGTTTGTTAATCTCAAATGTCGACACTTTAAAGAAGCAAAACCACTTTGGCAATACTTCTTTTGAGAAGTCGCTCAGCCACTATTTTGGATGGATGTGATTCAACAACAAAAGAAAATAAGTCACTATAGTTTACTCCATTTCTGAATAATGCAATCTCTGTGCCTAAGTGTTGTGTATGATATCATCAACTTTTATTCATTGAACATGATTGAGAGTTTTTCTTTTTAAGGACTTAAAATATTTCTCATTCATCCAATTGGCTTAGTCAGTTTAGGCTACTATAACCAATTACCAGAGACTGGGTGGCTTTGACAACAAACATTTACATCTGGAGACTGGGAAGTCTAAGATCAAGGTGCCAGCTGATTTGGTGTCTAGTGGGAGCTGTCTTCCTAGCTTCTCACTGTGTCCTCACAGAGAGAGAGAGAGAGAGAGAGAGAGCATCTCTCTCATGTCTCTTCTTACAAGGGCACTAACCCCATGAATGAGGGTTCCATCCTCATGACCTCATTGCCCCCAAAGGCTCCGTCTCCAAATGCCATCCCATTGCGGACTGTGGCTTCAACGTGTGAATTCTGGGGGAGACACAAACATTCAGCCCATAGTACATTGTTACCATTAAAAAAATTGGTCAAGAGGTGGCAGAAAGTGTCCTAGTGTTTCACCCTATGTGAGAAGGGGTTTGAACAAAGACCTAGATGGGTAGTTCGTAAGGTTATGAATGGGAACCAGAAGGAAGTCTGTATATAATGGACCTCAAATCCAGGCACTATTAGGAGAGAAAATGCAGGCTGTCTTCCTGCCTAAGAACACATTGACCTTTGAGGGTGGTGGTGGCGGGGTGTGCGTGGGCAGGGCTGGGGGCCGGGCATGAATAGATGCCTCCTGCTTCCTACATGTGAGATAGTCCCCTGTTTAAGAATGACTTCGATCTTTGAAGATCTTTTCTGCTTCCTTTAAGTCAGCAGTTCTCACCTAGGGGATGAGACAAACATCACACGTACCTGGGGAATCTTTTCACAGAGCAGTTAGAAGCCTGGCCCCAGTCTAGACTTCCTCAATCAAATCTCCAGGGCTGGTGCTTGCGGATTCTGAAAAAACCTCCTCCAATAATTTGCATTTGTACAGTTGATTTAAAAAGAATGTCCTAAATTGCTAAGTTAATATTCCCTTGGTTGTACAAGCATTTGAAAAATCTCATGAGACTGGAAACCCTTCCTGAGCTGAGCCCTGGGAGGAACATTTGACTTATGACCCTTTCCCACTTAGCTGTGTTTAGAGGGTGCAGAAGAGGCACAAATTACAAAAAGTAAACAAAGCCCCAGCAAAGAAATCCTGATGAGGAGGACAATTAAGGTTCCCTGGGACTTTCCTGCAAGGAGATACCCCACTGCTGATTAGGGCTTCCGTGCCAGGTGTCACGGTTTTAGTATTGCCATTAACTGGTGCAACTCGGAGGCTTAAATACTGGTGCCAGAGAATCATGAATGCCCAAATTAGGGCAGCCTGCCCTCCTAGTGAAAAATTAGGAGAACAAATTTCTGTGTATCGATGTCTTAACCATCATCTAGGCCTTCAGTGTTTTATATCCAATAGACATTCAACAAGAGAGTTTAGATTTTTATTGAACAGATATTGTACACTTTGTTGTGAATGTCTTTCATTTATCCTTAGGCATGTATTTGGATACTTTTTGTTTCTTTAAATTGAATCTTTCTGGCCCATAATGACTCCAAAACGCCATCCAGTACTGATTATCTATCAAGATGACTTAATCATTCTTAAGTCTCACAGGGTGGGAGAGAAGAGTGTTATTTGGTAGCTGAGGGAGCCCCATGGATAAATCTGATTTACTGACAAAAGTACACACCATCCACATGGTTCCACCATCTCTGTGCTCTGAACTCCCAGGATGCTCAAAGGCAAATCTGATAATCAGCTGTTTGGCACAAGAAAATTAACTCATGCCCCACTTAGGATGTAAAGGTTTTAAAACTGACTGAAAAACACTCTGACCATCTTGTAATGAGCGTGTTTACATGCATGTCACCTGAAAATGTTTTTCTGTATAAGCTCATTTCGTAAACCCCTACTCCCAAGTCTATACTTTCCTAGACTTTAAAGAAAAACTGCAAGTATTCAAAGGAACTTTTGAAAGCAACATACTTTAGAGGGTCCCAAAGTATTTGAAGCAAAAGAATGTTGGGGGTATGGTTGTTTCTTTATGTAACTGAGAAACTGGATGACCATTTTCCTCAAAATGTTTCTTAAAAGTTCATTATTCATACTACTCAGCCATAAAAAGAATTAAATTATACCATTTGCAGCAACATGGATGGACCTGGGGATCATCATTCTAAGTGAAGTAAAGCCAGAAAGAAAAAGAAAAACACCATATATCACTTATATGTGGAATCTAAAAAAGGACACAAATGAACTTATTTACAAATCAGAAACAGACTCACAGACATAGAAAACAAACTTATGGTTACCAGAAGCAAAAGGGGGTGGGAAGGGATAAATTGGGAGTTGGAGATTTGCAGATACTAACTACTATATGTAAAACAAATAAACAATAAGTTTATACTGTATAGCACAGGGAACTATATTCAATATCTTACAGTAACCTGTAATGAAAAAGAATATGGGAAGGAATACATGTAATGTATGCCCAAAACATTATGCTCTACACCAGAAATTGACACATTATAAACCAACTATACTTCAATTAAAATGAAATGGAAAAAAAAAAAAGAAAGAAATGGTATTTTCCAGAGCCAGCACTGAGGTTGCCATGGTAAGAATAATTTTTTAAATAGTTACCTAGAGAAAAAATAAAGTATCAGAAACAAACAAGAAAAACTACACCATTCATGAAAACAATAAAAAAAGCTTAAAATTACCACTGAAGTATCTTGAGTAAAGTTATATGGATGTAAAAATACATTATTTCTTCATAATCTAGATGTGACTACTAGACTTTAGAGCATTATTCAAGAATAGGGAGAAAAGTGTGTGGGAGCGGTCAAATGTATGAAGTTCTACATTTGCTGTAGATCAACAAATGGAAATGAACGGCTTTTAGAACAGAAGCTTTTAAGCCACTTCTCAATATACCTATATCGTGTGTCCTGAATTCAGAATCCTATGTTTGTATTTATTTATTTTTTATGGAGGAAAAGCCTGAAGTCAAGGTTTAAATCTCATGCCTTCTGCTTATGCTGGGCTCACTACTGGTCCCTGCATAAAGGTCAAACATATCTCCTCTTCCTTATAAAGCATGCAGGTAAATAGTGTTAGCACTTCTTTTTCCTTAAAAGTAACTGGGCTACCACTAACATCCTCATTAAAAGTTTTTGGTTTTGTTTCATTTTAGAAAACAAAACAAAGCAAAACAAGAACAGAAATTTCACCTCCCAAATAAACTTGTCCAAAAAATAAATTTGGTTAATTTAAGTCAACAAAATACCTCAGTTTTTGCTGCATCAATATTTCTGAGGAAGAAAAGCTATAAATATTTTAAATGAAAATGTTAAATGCTGACTTTCCAAAGTTTTTGAAGTGTAAACACTTCTAGTATTTAAAAAGATTAATTTCAAGTGACTTCATTTATAATCTCGTATATAAGCTATATATAATACATAATTGCAGACCAATTACCTTCCTATTCCAACTTTTAGCTCAAAGAAAAGCCAAAACTGAATTTCCAAAAGCAGAGATTAGGTAAATCATGAAACACGACAAAGCTACAGGTAAGTTTCTAAATCACAGACATTGTTGTTTCTAACACTGAACAATTTTCAGAGGCCTGACGTGACATTACTCTGAAGTTTAAAATTTGTGTTGAGAAAATATATGGATATTTATATTATGAAGAAGAGTTTGCATGTTATCCTCTTTTTATGGTAAATTTAAACTAACAGGTTTTTTAGTGGTGTCTCATTATACATAATCTACATAGAGGGTCAGATGAAGTCTTCCAACCAGAAAGACTGCAAGTGTTCCAACTACACTCTCCACTCACCCATTAAAAGAAAAGGTACTGATTATGAGAAACCAAACCTCTGATATCCAAAAGAAAGAAAGACAGAGTGAACACTGTCAGTTCCTGCTATGTATCACTTCATCATCAGGGACTGTATCGTCTGAGTTTCACACAACCCTGTGACCCTGGTATTTTCACTCCCATTTCACAGATGAAGAAGTAGGTTCCGAGAGGTCACGTGACTTGTCCAAGGTCACACAGTTAGTAAGATTGGGGGTCAGAACTTGAGCCCAGTTGTGAGGCAGACATTTCCTTTGTGGAATCCTCTGGCTGAAACTCTTTCATAAGAGGAGGGGTTCAAACTCATGCCTTTGAGGCTGTCTTGCCTGGGGCCCTGAGAGCAGTGGGCTTTGGAAGGGGGCTGTGGAAGGAAGTCTCGGGACCAGGACGGGGGTGTGGCCCCAGAGTGGTTGTGACACATCCATTCTCAGACGCCTCCACCTTGCCTGCCTACTTCACCATCTCCCGGCACCTCCCGTATCAAAGCCCCGCGGTGGGTGTTGTGGGGACACTGAGGTGTATAAAACGTGGGTGGGTCCTGTTGTCACAAAGGGGAACCACTGAATCCAACTGGGCACAATCCTAGGAAGCACTCTTTCCACAGCATGACTTTAAGGAGGTGCCACCAAGTTCTCATTGTCCCTGGAAGGCCCGGCTGAAACATCATTGAATCACTAACATGACAGAATTCTAACACGAACGTAACACTTGAGGAGGCAGGCTTAGTTACAGGGTGTCTTGCCCATGCCTGGAGAAGCAGGCTCCCAGGAGGGGCCAGAACGGAACTGCCAGTCCTTACTGTCTCCTTCTGCCACCCTAAGGGAGCCCAGAACCATCTGGCTGCATTGTTCCTGCTACTACCCTATGTTTCCAAGAAAATCCTACATGCAGCAAGAAAAAAAAAAAAGCAGCTTTACTTTAGAAATGTTCAAAATCTGTTTAGTTAGTAAAATGATTTTAAATAACATTTTTTAGATTGTGGATTAAAAAAAAAAAAAAACGCCTCTGGAACAGAACTGACTTAAGTATGAGAATGGAGGTGAGCCTGCATGCTGATACACCTGCCACGTGAGTCCCGATCAGAGCCTCAGCCCGTTCCTCCGACTCAGCAACAAGGACATGCGGGGAACTGCCTGTTTCCTCCAAGCAGATGGCTCCTGGCTTTTCAAACAGGTGACTGTAAAATCAGCAGGATATTTCAAGAATGAGCTGATTAAACACACCAACTTGTTTGCTGAATGAACGCCCACTACACCTGGCACCTGAGCCCCACCTGCTTCCAGGTAAAGGAAGAGATGCTCGTTTTAACCCTACATGCCTGGGGGTGCAGTCCGTGTTGGGACCACTTCTCCCTCTTCCTTCGCTTTCTTCACCCAAGCTAAGCCCTCTGCTCTGGAGCCGCCGGACTTCCTTCAGGGGACGAGGAAGCCAGGCTGGCCGCCGGCTGGAGACTTACACTCTTAACGCCTGGCTTGGTGAGACCCAGACATAGAACTTCAACCAAGCAACTCAAACTAGCATTCTATTCCTGAGGCTTCTTTAAGGGAAGAAAAATGATTAGTTTTTACTTTTTGGTAAAAATCATAAAAATATTATTTTTAAACTTATTGCTTTTGTTTTTGAAGATCCATGGCTGTGAGTGTGGTGTGCGCTCATTCCTTTACTCAAGAGATGCTTATTGGGTTGCACAACACACAAGGCATCCTGCAAGGAAAACCCTTTGCCATCAGTCACACAGGAAACTGCCTTATTTTCTGCTCTCTTTCCAAGGTCCGGAATAGCTCTCGGCATAGAGTAGAACCCTAACGCATTTTGTAATGAAAGAATTACACACTGAGACAAGAGGTACCCGCATTCCTCCCCTACCAGGAGTTCCTGTAGTGATGAAAATCAGTATAAAGGCCTCGCCTTTGACAGTCTCTACAGCCAGTTTTTCCTGGAGCTAGAATCAGGTAGGCCCCACAGGATGCACACAGCCTTCCAGCAACTTAGTTCCCCACCAGATGTTAACTGATAACCTACTATGTGCAATTTCCTCTCCTACACATTGGGCCATTCAAGAACACATAAGATATAGTCCCTGCTTTCAAAGAGTTTCTATGCAAACAAAAACTTAACAGTTGCCACAAAGGGACCACTGAACCCATTCACAACCTAAGACAATTGAACACAATCCCAAGAAGAATGGGAAAGACTCTTTGTGCAGCACCGAGGCCAGGGAGGTAGCAGGCATAAAGGAGAACTCAAAGAGGTCAAAGACTGGGTGACTACAGAAGACAGGTCTTGAATTAGGCCCTGAAGCCCAGAGGGAGAATGAAAAAAGGGCATAATAGGAATACAGGTGTGTGTGTGTGCATGTGTGTGTAAGTGTGTGTGCACGTGTGTGTATGTGTGTGTGCACGTGTGTGTGTTGGGAGGGTCGAGAGAATGGGAGTATACAAGGCATGCCAAGAGCTAATTCTGTCCAGCAGGATTTGAGTCAACTGAATAAATATTTATTGAGTTCACACCATGTGCCAAGCATTGTGATAGGTACCAGGGATACAATGGTTAAGAAGACCGATATGGTCCCTGGCTCCCTGGCTGGTGGAAGATACAGACAAGCAAAAAGATGATGACAATACAGTGTGATAAGTGCTGTGCTAGGGAAAAGCCCAGGTGTTATGAGAAGGACACAGAATGGACCTGGCCCAGGTGTGAGGGCCAGGAAAGCTTCCTAGAAGAAGGGGTGCCAAGCTGACACTGGAAGCCAAAGTAGGAATTAGAAGGTGAGCCGGTGCAGGTTGGTTGTACAGCACCTACCCTAGCAGAGCACGTGTGCTGGGCCCCGGGGATCTGAGGCTGGCTGGCTTTGCTAGACTGCAAGGGGGAGGGGAGCTGAGGGATGGGGCCGGAAGCAGTGGCCGGTCCTGCAGGCTCCTGTACTCAACATGAAGGGGTCTGGACTTTATCCTGACAGCACTGGTAACCACTGAAGAATTTTAAGCAAGGGAATGAAAGAAACATATTTGCATTTGGGATAGATAAGTCTCTGCAGTGTGAGATGGCCCTTAGAGGAGAAATGGGAGATGAGGCCAGAAGGGTAACAGGTAGATTCTTGAAAGTCTACCCTAACACAGTACAAGAACTAAATATTTGAGGAGTGAATGAAGGAACTGGTCAACCTATCCTTCAATCATCCAGCGCAGGAGGGAAAACAGGAGGCTTGAGGTGGAAGATACAGTTTTCTGTGTGTGTGTAAGGGTCAGAGGGCACGCACGTCGGAACATGGACACATCTTCAAATCTTAAACTCATCAGACAAATGATAGCAACAGTGGGCAGTGGAGCGCAGCGAAACCGATGGAAACAGCTTCAACGCTGGAGTTAGAAGACCCATGTCTGAGCTAGAGGTTTGCCAGTTAATTTTGAGTTGCGCCTTAATCTCTCCAACCCTCTGGTCCCACATTACATCTGCTCTCTGTGTGTAACTGCCAAGCAGTATAAAATGCGAATGGTTATCCCAATCTATGTACAGTTCTGTTCTCAGCGGAAGTTTAGGAGCTACGGTGGGATGTGCAGCCTGGTGGCATTTCTCAGTCACCCACTGTAAAAAGTAGTTGGTGCAATCTGTATTACAGGGAAGTCGTGGTTTATCTGAAAGGGAATTTTAAAAAATGAGTAGCCAGTACTGTTCAAACCTGGGGCAGTTTACTCTCAACCTTGTCCATCGGAGACCCTGGCAGTAAGATTGGGGGAAGGACATAGAGAGCTCATCTCCATTGCCACCCCAACGCAGGGGAGTGACAGCAGAAATGGGCAGAAAAAATAATGTACTTGAAGGCCACGGGGTCGGTGAGGTGCCTTGGAGATCACACACAGCCATTTAGGGGCAGTGTAGACTAGGCTCAGGTCCCCAAAGTTCAACGCTCTTTTCACGACTCCACCCTGTCAAATTAATGACAACAATTTTAGAGCTTATAAAGGATAACAAGGTCCAAACTGGAGGTCTTCTTACAATTGTGTGGCTGTAGCTGCCAGCCAGCGCTAGATGACCTTACTGAAAGAGAGGGCAAAATGGGGCTCGTGGCTGGAGGCCATGAGGTGTCTGGGGACCTGGCTGCTAGAAAGGGGGAGAAAGAAGCCATCGTGAAGTATGCGGGTGGGGCTGCGTCGTGGTGGCAGAGAAAGCAGGGTGAATCATGACACACGTGGATCCAGACGTGTTAAACCAAAACACAAGGGAAGAGAAGAAAGAGCAGAAGGTGAAAAACAGGTCTGGGAGAAGGTTCCCGAAGATGGGCTAGTGAGCCAGCTCCACAGAAAACACTCCATGTCACGCCAGCTCAGAGCAAGGCAGCTCTGGGCTCCACGGTGCCTTCAGGTCAAAGAGAGCAGGCAGAAAGCGACTGTGTTTTTAGAAACTTGAGACACTCAGACGCTCCACCTTGCAAGCTTTCTCAGATCATCCCCTTCCTTCTCCCCCCAGTGCGATCAGACACTTCCACCTCTGCCCGTTCTAGTCTGGTCTTTGCTTTTTCCTGCACAGGAGTTCCCACATCACTGAACCAAGAACTTCATAAAAACAAGAATTCCTTTGAGAAATGAAATGTTTCAGCTTGAGGCCCTGGGTCCCCACACTTCTAAACCACCTCCTAAAAAAGCAACATAAAGACTCAGCTGTTCTGTGTGGGGGTCCATTTCATCTTTATGATGAAGTAAAGCTTGACTGAATTATTTTTGTTTGTTTTCATCACAGAGTTAACCCCCAGCAGTTGGGTGTAATCTATCCTCCTTAAAGACTCCAGTCACTCAATCACAACAGAAAGGCCACTTTCCGTTTCTCCAGGAAAATTCCAGTGCAAATAGTATGGAAGTAAGTTGACGAAATAATTCATCCTCTCTAGTGATCATGCGCCAGTGATCCCTCAGTGAGAGTTCACTGTCACGGGCATCTTACACAACCTGCACACCTGTCATTTCAGGCACAGACGTCTACAGCAGCCATCTCTTTATCGAGATTGAAATCCACGAGTCTTCTGTACTCTAATCCACTTCACCATCCACATTGTTTAATCGAGCCCTTTACTACAAATGGTTTTAGGCTCTGATGCAAGACAGGAATTTGAAGCATGCATTCGAGTATTTCATGGTGTTAATTTCTGGTGCACACAAACATCAGCTTCACTCAACAATCCAATAATCTTGCAAAATAAGGAAAATACGCCAGAGAATGAAATGCAGCATGGAATTCTTCAGGACTGCAAGCAAAGCAGTTCTGTGATCCTGCTGCTCCTGATAAGAAAATTTATCTGCCTATTTACAGACCCTTGAAGATGTTAAAAGAAATAAAGGGAAAAAAAAGACAGAAGTGCTTTCAGATGGAGGAATCACTCTATCCTTCACATTCGAACATGTTTAGTTGGCTACTTTAAGCTCTTAAACATATCCCAAGTTAATTTCAAATGTAACACATCTGATCTGAACAAACGATGGACAGTCCTTATTGTTTTTGTTTTTTAACTGGCAGGCATCACTTGAAACAAATCCTACCTGGAAATATGGATGGTCTCTTTTTCGGGCGCCTCAGGTGAATGGGTTCCAAGTTTTTAATGTTCCTTTGAAGTCTTCCTTTAATGTCATTTCCTATGAGCAATTCAGGTGGCAGGCTACTCCGTCTGGATGATTTACAGTCATTCTGAGATGAATTTAGTTTGTTCTTCGTTCTGGAATATAAATTGCTGTCATCAACTGCCATGGTAGGAGATACATTAGATTTTCTTAACAAAAATCTGAAAAGCCAAACCCAGCGGCAGCCACCGCCGTCCCCACCCCAGATTCAGACGTTCTGGTGCTTTACCCGCACTTGTTTGGGAAGCTGAGCAAGTTGGTAGGCGTGGACTTGAACAGGTGTAGAATTACTCAGTAGCCCCTCCCTTCAACAGTTAATAGCAAGGGGGAGGAGAGATCCAAAAAAATCATTAGGTGCAGAAGACTGAGGAATGTGAACAGATGTGGCACACGGGTAATAAAAGCGGTATAATGGTTACCGTGTGAAATTGCTGTTTTATCAGTGCAACGCCGTAAAGCAAACACAACTTACTCTTTACGGATGAATATCTATGCAAGTGGCCAGTCTAATTATTATTACCAGTTCCCAAACTCGTGTAGATTTTCACAAGTTTTCGAGAAGCATTTTTACATTCCCTCCTATCTTTTTTGTTTCAAACTACACACGCAGAACAAACATCCGTCTTTATGAAATTCCTTATGTGGCAGGCAGCCAGCTGGAAGTTGGCTGGACAAGTTGATGAGAGATGGTTGGTGATGATCAGGAAGGAACCCGTGGTGGGTGTGTACCGCCGGGAACCCAGCACGGCTCCTCACCCACCCCTTCCATCCTGTGCTCTACCTGGCAGATGGCTTCTCAAAAAGTTTTAGCTGTCTGGCGGGGAAGTCAGAGGTCTAGCAAACAAGCTGTGACCGTGCAAGTGATGGTGGCCTCCACTCAGCAAATGAAAAGTAAACGTCGTTATCCTTGTGGGGATTCTGCCTTGCGCTCAACTCAAATGGTCAACTGGTTTGCTGGTCTGAGGAAAAGCTGCATTTACTAGACTCCTGCTTCACCCATCCCAGATTTTCCTTCTTTCTCTCCCAGATTTTGCATTTTTGTGTCCTTTGTTTCTTTCCCCCTCACTCTATTGATGTGGAAACGTTCTGCCCTCTTTTCTTTAACTGACTGTGCAAAAGTCAGAACGCACTCATTTATTCTCTTGTGTCCGAGGGCAGTGTCTCCTCTCCCCCGCCCCTCCTCTCTCCCTATCTCTCTGTCTCTGTCTCTCACAGACACACACACTCTCCCACCTCTCTTAAGTTCCGTCTGGTTGCATGGTGAGTCAGGAGATAAAGATGATAAGATCTGCCTTTTCTCTTCCCAGTGCCTGGGATCAGTAGATACAGAACATCGTAAAGGATTTGGGGGTTGTTTCAGAAATCACTGTTAACTCCTGTTTCCTGGATGCCCAGTAGGCTATATTAGTTGTTAGAACGGAGGGGCTGAGTCTTTTCACCTAATTTAGGGCACACTTCCACACTCCTGTAAGTTTCACTCTCTTTTCTCCTTATGCTCTTTCAGCAATAGATAGGTCTTTAAACTACAAAAGATCTTCTGAAGAGAAAAAGTGTTTTTTTAACAAGTATGTCCAGATTTGGGTTGCATTTATAACCCATAAATTTTAATTATAATCCATATTTACACACTTACATATGAGATTATTATGTTATTTCACTAATTCTGAGAAACAACTACACCCTTCCCCTCGCAGGACTTAAAACTGTTTTGCCAAGTTGGAACATACCAAAATGTCAAAACAATGAGTGGCTTGTTCAAAACTACTTTGAAAAGCCCATGAGACTTCTTGAGTCTCCCTTAGCTTAATGAAAAGACACATTTTTTTCCTGTTAAAGACTTAAAAAGTACAGCATTATTTAAAGTTTAAGGTAATGATTTAATAGGAGAAGAAAATACATTTCCATAGTGAAAATCTCAAGAACAATGCTTGAGTTTCAAATATCTAGCAGGGTAGAGCCTAGGACGCAAAATACTGGGTGCTAACAGGGAGAAATCTAGCAACAGAGAAGCAGAAAGTTGAGCATTTAGTGACTGTGTCTTTCCCAATTCATGGTATCCTCACGGGGCTAAATAAGAGTATATATGAGATGAAATGGAGTCTCTGAGGAACAGTGTTACTATCACACACAGTGTGGAACTGGTAAGCTGCATCTTCAGGCTGGCTGTGCGCACCTGGAATGCATTATAATAATAGCTGTGGTTTATTGCAAGCTTAATACCGGCCGGGTTCTGTGCTAAGCTTCTGACATGCACTATCACATTGATTCTTCCTAACCCCCCCGATGAGCACACTGAGACGTCAAATATCTAGGAATTGGGGCAGAGAAGATTTGAACTTAAGTCTGACCTGACTCCAATGCTTACACCCAAGTCCATGCTTTAAACTACATCATATTGAAGAAACAAAAACAAAAACAAAACAGACTACACCATACTGCATTATTAAATGTATATGAAATCTGTAAGAGCTTGAAAACCTTTCTCTGTTTTTCTAAAACCACTCTTGGTTTTAAGTAGATGTCCGCTGCATCACCGAATGATGGCGTGGTCGGGCTGACCTATCCGGGCCTGCCCCATGTAATCCAGCCGTCTGGAGGTCTTTCTTAAAGAATGAATGGAATGAAAGTAAGAAAAAGCAGCAGGGGATTTAGGTTTTTGCTTTAATCATAAAGTATCCATGTTGAGACTTTTCATAATTATGCCTTTTAGATAAACATATTATATTTCCCTGAGATTTGAATTATAATTGGGGAAAAAATCCTACCCTATTGCGAAGGTCCCTGTAATCTCCTGATCCTGTAAAAATGAAATGATGTAAGAGAGGACTCCAAGGTTCCTGATATGCTCAATTTAATCCCTGTCCTGCCCAACTATTCTCCACCCATTGGGAATATAAACAGATGTGAATCTACCTCATTTAATACATTTTCTTAAAGAGAAAAGTGGGAACAACTTCAATCTGCTATTATTAAAACCTTAGGGGAATGAAAAAAGGACAATTTTTATTTATTTAAAAGTAGTAGTGGGGGGATGGTATAGCTCAGTGGTAGAGCATGTGCTTAGCATGCACAAGGTCCTGGGTTCAATTCCCCAGTACCTCCATTAAAAAACAATAAATAAATAAATAAATAAATAAATAAATAAACCAAATTACCTCCCCCTACCAAAAATAAAAAATAAAAATAAAATAAAAAGTAGTAAGTAAACCTGTGAACGTGAGAAAAATAAACTTTCCTTTCAAAATATTTAAATTGTCTGAGAACGTGAATGATAATCATCCACAAAAACTCTAGCTTGGTTTGCTCTGAATGAGAATATTCAGATTGTAATGTTAAGTCTATCCTTCCTGCTTCCTAGTAACAGCTAAAAATGGAATTTCATGTTTTCTCAGGTAGTCAAAAGAAGATGATGATACTGGGCTCTGAACTAAAAAAACTCTTAAAACTTACAGCATAATTAAGTAATTACAAATATTTAATTGGAAATATATATAGTTTTCTATTCCTATATTTTTAATGACCATTACGTTTTAAAGGTTTCCATTCTCCTAAAAATCTAGAATATTAATCTTTTGAATTATTCTAATTTCTTACCCTTCAAGAAGTTGTGTATTTTTTTGTTAAATGATGTTACCATCTCATGAACATTTTATTCTGCCTGCTAGTAAGACACTGTCTCCTTTCTCTTAGAATGCTCAAATATTCCACAGAAAGACATTTCCTCACTTTGCAGCTATGATTTCCTCGTGAATTTTGATACTTTTAAAATAGCACTACTAAATTATTGGGCTTTTTGTGAGAAAGCTGCCAGTTGAGAACTGTACAATTTTATAACTGGAACCATCTTGCTCATTATCACCTTTTGAGAAATGATCCACCAAGATTTTTAGCTCTGTGAAGAGTCAGTCACCCAGTTAGCTTCCAAATCTCAGTCTGACTCTGCTGTACTGTATACTGTGCAACTACTTCTTATTTTTGAACTCTTTATTTATAAAGTCTGTAAACAGAAAGACCCATTATTCAGTGGCTTTGCCACCAGAAGAAAGTACTGTATCGAAGACGGCTATCGCCAAGTCCAGGGTTTCACTGATGCTCCTCTCCAGGAGGTCACCCGCCACCTCTTACTGCCAACACGTCTTTGCTTGGTGTTGTTAACACACCTGCAGTAGTATCTAGGGTGTGATTATAGCTGAGGAAATCTTTTCTCAGCTCCTAAAAATACAAAGGAGATTTTCAGTACTTATCTCACTGGCTCTCCATGACAATTAACCCTAATGACCAGCCTTTCCCTCTTAAAATTCTCTGTTCCCTTGGCTTCCAAGACACTATTTATTATCTCTTGTTTCTCCTCCTGTGTCTCAGGTCCCTTCTGCTCAGATTCTTCAGGGGCTCCTTAGAAGGATATTTTCTTCCCTCCTTCCCTCGCTCCTTGTCTTTGGCCAGCCCACTTACTGAGCACCTACTCTGTGTCTGACATCACTCTACGTCTAGGATCTCTGCTCTCAAGAACGTCTTCATCTGGGAAGGGAGCAGATCTATAACAAACTAGTTACTACAACACAGAGAGAACACTCTGTGCAGAGGTGGCATTAAAAAGCTACTTGGTCAACTCTTCCTGATGGAGAGGGGAATGGGAAGAGAAGGGTTTTCACGTGAGAAGGAGCGAGTTCACCAGGAAGGCAAAGGAAACCGGAGCAAAGGCACTAAGACGTGACATTGCACCAAATGTCCACAAAGTGATAAGTATAGCAGCCCGGCACCCACAAGGAGGCGTGACGTCATGCAGAAGTGCAGACATTGGGAAAATAAGATTGGGCAATCCTAGAAAATGCGGAACTGAAGGAAAAGCCTTAAGTTGGCATTATTATATATATTTCAAACACCACCACAAATTAGACACACTGAAGACATTTACTGTAAAAAAATCAGTATTAAAAAACTGTCTCCATGTGGAGAAAGGGGAACCCTCCTACACTGCTGGTGGGAATGCAGTTTGGTGCAGCCACTATGGAAAACAGTGTGGAGATTCCTCAAAAGACTAGGAATAGACTTACCATATGACCCAGGAATCCCACTCCTGGGCTTGTATCCAGAAGGAAATCTACTTCAGGATGACACCTGCACCCCAATGTTCATAGCAGCACTATTTACAATAGCCAAAACATGGAAACAACCTAAATGTCCATCAACAGGTGACTGGATAAAGAAGATGTGGTATATTTATACAATGGAATACTACTCAGCCATAAAAACCGACAACATAATGCCATTTGCAGCAACATGGATGCTCCTAGAGAATGTCATTCTAAGTGAAGTAAGCCAGAAAGAGAAAGAAAAATACCATATGAGATCACTCATATGTGGAATCTAAAAAACAAAAACAAACAAACAAACAAAAACAAAGCATAAATACAGGACAGAAATAGACTCATGGACAGAGAATACAGACTTGTGGTTACCGGGGGGGGGGGTAGAGGGTGGGAAGGGATAGACTGGGATTTCAAAATTGTAGAATAGATAAACAAGATTACACTGTATAGCACAGGGAAATATACACAAAATGTTATGATAAATCACAGAGAAAAAAATGTGACAATGAGTGTGAATATGTCCATGAATGACTGAAAAATTGTGCTGAACACTGGAATTTGACACAACACTGTAAAATGATTATGAATCAATAAAAAATGTAAAAAAAAAAACTGTCTCCAATCTATTCAAACAATTCGGTAATTCCTAACAAAATGTAAAAAGACATTTAAAAAATGTTGGCTCCAGTAAGTAACCCTTCTCCTGAGTCATCTTTATTTATTCCAGAATCTATGACACAGGGATTTGCTAAAGCAGACTCTTACACAAGTTTGCAATGGCACGCAGACTGTACCTTTTTTAAAAAAGCACTTACTGGCTTGAAATCCAACTTCATTTGCACTTGCATTCCTCCTTGTTCAACTTTGCAAGTCTCAGCAAAATGCCAGCGCAACTGCCTGGCCTTTTCTCAAATTAAGGCAGGGCTTCAGGGCACATTTTTCTGGGCTTGCTGTGAGCTCTTCGGTGAGAGGGTACAACATAAACAAACCTCCCTCCCTATACACACACCCACATGGTCTACAAAGGGAAGGACAGACAGTCCTTGTTATTCTTCGGTTTAAGGAACTGAACTGAAATTTGCATTCATAAGAGAATCAAAGCTTTTGAAGTATTTTGTCCAAATACTGTACAGTGTATCCTCAGAAATGTGGCTGCTTAAACCCAGGTTGCCAAGTGACTGCTAATAACCGAGATGGCCACAGCATTAGAGGCACTCAGCAGGTGTTCTCAGCCATGAACGCAACTTTCATCTGCGTACCAATGATGTCTAAGTCCATCCCAAACTCCTCTGTAGTGTTCTAGATCTGTGTATTCCATTACATACCAAACATTTCCCAGTGGAAACTCAGCATGTACAAAACTGGGCCCTCCAAACCTCCATTCCTGAATTTCCCACTAAAATGGCACCACCACTTACCCAGTGACTCAGCAGCTATAAATCTTGAAATCACCCAAAGGATGTCACGTTTACCCCTTAAACATCTATGTTTAAACATCTTCTGCACCTCTGCTATCACTGCCCAGGGGTAGCATTCATTATCTTTTTCCTGAGCTATTGCTTTAGACTCCCAACAGGCCTGGCTATTTCTAGTCTTAGCTCCTTAAGTGTTCCACCTTTGACATGGAATCTTGACCCTTCACATCTTAGCAAATTACCTCTGGTTAGACCATTTCCCTCTTTTAAATACTGTTAAGAATTCGATCGAACACCTCTGATGTGCTCTAGTGCAGAGAATCATAAGACTAGTTCTACCCTTGATATAAATGCTACACACCTATTAATGCAACATAAAATGACTTTAGCTTTTATAGCAGCCATATTTCTTTACTGTCTGATCATCTGACCAACCAAAACCCCCAAAGTTCAACACATGCCTTGCTGTGAGGGAGACCTCACCAATCCTGACCCTAAGATACTGACTTTCTGAAACACATCAGACGTCTTTACGTTGCCTCCATGAGATTTCATTTTGTTGGGTTTTTGGCTCTTGGATCCAGTCCTTGCTTTGTCCCATATGTTTGGGGTTTTGTTTGGGGTGAGGAGAGAGCAGAAAGGGTAGTATTTAGAAATGTCTTTTAATCATTAATCCAAAAGGTTCTTTAAGCTAGAAATCTAAATTTATAAATTTTGTATTCGGACAAACAAATAAATTGTTGTTCTCTAGGATTAAGCTATTTCGTGTTGTGGTATCTTAATATTCTGAGCTTAAAAAGGGAAGTCATTCTTGCTTCTTTCACTAATGCCTTGGGTGAATTAACTAAGTAATGGTTGATATTCTTAGGGGAAAGATGTTATATATGTATAAAATAGATAATAAATAAGAGCAAGCTGAGAAATTGTACATATTCACATAATGCTAGGTAGTGTTATTCTGGCAAATGAAGTGGTACCTTTACCATTATGACTTTTATAAAATGTATTTGATTTGAGGGTGATATTCCTGATTAAAACACTCAGCAAAATAAAAAAGAAGGGAAGTCCCTCAACCTAATAAAGGATATCTGCAAAAAACTTACAGATTTTACCATATTTAATGACTAAGACCAAGAATGAGGCAAGAATGACTACACTCACCAGTTCTCTTGAACATGTTCTAGAAGTTCTATTCAGTGAAATTGGGCAAGAAAAAGAAATAAAAGGCATCAAATTAGAAAGGATGACATGAAACTGTATTTGCAGGTGACACAAATGCCTAAGTAGAAAATCTGACAGATTCTAAATAAAGTTACAAGAACTAGTAAGTGGGTTCAGTGAGGTTGCAAGATACAAGATAAATGCACAAAATCAATTGTATTTCTATTTTAGCAATGAAAAACTGGAAAATAAAATAAAATAAACAATCTTATAAAAATATTAAGCACTTAGGGATAAATCTGACAAAAGATGCGACAGACGTATACACTGAAAACTAAAGATATATTACTCAGAGAAATTAAAGAAAATCTAAATAAATGTTTTTGTCTTCCTTCTCCCTGGTTCCTTATCCTTATCCACAAAGCATCTCCTTTGCCCCACCCTCATTTCTGGGCCTTCTTTTATGACCAGTATTTCCACCCTCAGGTGTGGAATGGAGCCACCATGTTATTTCCTCTGTCCAGGAATGAAATTCCAACTCAGAATTCCAAACGTCTGTTTCACACAAGACTTTAGAATGTGTCATGCTTGTGTACTCCCTATTAAATCTTAGCCAGCTTCAAGGAAACTTTATCAAAACTTGGAACTGTCTTCACCAGTAAAGTGGGCCTTAATTTTCCACTTCAATTCTCCCCAGCAACTCGATCCCCTCAGAAAGACCTATTTATCCTTCTTTTATTTTCTTTAAATCACTTTCTAGATAAATGTTGATTTATTTTATATCTTAGTCGGGAATCTAGGAAAGGTCCAAGTATCAGAAACCAAACTTCATATAAGCCAAACCAACATCTTTCAACCCTACCTCCACAAAATATAACTACAAATTTATATTTTTAACTCAAGTGGAAGAGCTAAGGGGCAGGATCTTAAGACAACTCTTAAAGCAGACCTATTTTTGGTTTCTTGTATCAAATTCACATGTCTCTTATTGGTCTTATAAATACTACTAGAAATCAGGATTTAAAGGAAGGCAGGGGGAGGGTATAGCTCAAGTGGTAGAGTGCATGCTTAGCATACAGAAGGTCCTGGGTTCAATCCCTGGTACCGCCTCCAAAAACAAAAATAAAACCTAATTACCTCCTCCCACCAAAAAAATAAATAAATAAAATCATTAAGGTAGGTATTTCATAGTAGCTAACCTTCAAAAAATTCCTTTTCCAGATTCTTTTTAGCTGGTTTTTAAAAAAATATCTCATTTTGATTATAAAGGAAAGACCTATTTGTTGTAGACTATTAGGAAAACACAAAAAAGTAAATAAAAGGAAGTGGAAATCAAGACAACTGCTGTCTACATTTTGGTATATTTGGTTTTAGATTCCAGGCTTTGTCCTGCCATCCACCCCCCTCCCATATTCAACCTCGGAGCCCCCCTCACCCGTGTAAAGGGTACCATGTGGCTGGGAGGGGCCGATATTTCTGGAGCCACCCAAGTAAGACCAATGAGTGAGGCTGTTGTGTCGGAAACGGAGTGGGTAGACACTGATAAACGGGGCGCACATCTCTCCCCTGCAGGGTAGTGGCTTCCCAAGGTCCAGTGGACTGTGCCTGTGGAGGACTGAAGGCCCAAACTTGCCTCATCCATTCTTTCTCAAGGGACGCTTGAACCCCTGATTTCTGTATTGAAATATCCTGATTTGTAAATGTTGGCTTCAGGTTTTTAAAAACAGTGTACAGGCCAAAGAAACCAAAATCGCGCATTAGCTGAGGCCTCCGGTTTAACCCGCCCCCTGGCCCACATGGTCGTCGTCACAGAACTTCCCGAGTCAGAGCCTTCGCGTTTTCAGACAGCAGGTTTGCGAAAGTCCTAGTGACAGAGCTGTGCCCCGGTGAGAAACAGCCAGGAAATTCTGCAAACAACTGTCCTCTCCTGGAGAGTCGCCGTGCAAGGGGCCACACTGAAGACTCCTGAATCTTGCCGCAAAGAACCAACCCCACTTAACTCTGCTTAACCGGCATTTTCCAAACTTTGTTGAACAGAGAACTTTCTTTCCCCTTATTTACTATCAAAAAACTATTAGTATCCTTCAGCCTTGGTGTTCTGCAAAACAAAAAGCCATTTTTTAAATGCATGACAGAGTCTTTACTTTTAAATGATTATCAGTACACCAAGTAATAACATGTAAATTTTTAAATTCACTTTTTTATGGCAATATTGGGGACTGATCCCAGGACCTCGCACATGCTAAGCACACACTCTACCACCGAGCTGTACCCTCAGTCCCCTAAAAGCCATTTGATGATGGCCTCTTTGGGAGTTGTGACAGGTCAAGTAAAAGAAACAAACACATTTTAAGTCCCTGCACCTTGTTTGCCGGGTCCGCTCTCCCCTACAAGGACAGACCTCAATACTATGCAGTCAATACAGAACTGACTACTTTTACCTGTGCTAAAGAAGATGGAGCAGAAAAAAGTGACTTCAAATACTTTACATCAGGCTCAGGAGTCCAATACAAGCCAAAGGAACTGTCTTTATAATGATAATTTATGCAGGCAACTAAAGAAATGAATTTTTACCTTTCCCGCACACACCAACTGTTGGAAGGGGGCAAGAGAACTCAAAATGTAACTGCATTTTTCTACAGATTGTCCCCAAAGTAGACAGAAAACAACTGAAACTCCACAGAGTTCTTCATAAATCAGTAGTTACTCTGTTATACACAAACCTGTATTTTTCTTGTTGTTGAACGAGTTTCTCCACAAAGGATCGGCTATCACACCACCTTGCTGAAATGCTATCCTATTAGGGAGGTCAGTTTTTTTCCATCTATGACTGCTTGTGGTTTCATTTCGGTCCTGACAGAGAGGTAGACATTTGACTAGTAATTTAATAAAAGCTGTTTCGTGGTTTTCCATTTTTCCACAATAATCCTTCTGAAATTCTCACTACCTTAGCTCTAGGTTTCCTGTCTTTATTTTTGTCAGGCCTTTATTTTGTATTTACTCTTGATCTGAAAGGCTGGGTATTTATAACTGATTTCTCGATTTCCTCTTTCCTACATTGAGAGAATTCTTATAGGAATGAGACATTTAAGAATTCTGGAAAATTTTAGAGTTTTGGAGAAACTGACAATGGAATTCTCAGTGTGATTCACACTTGAAAAAATGATAAAATATTTACCAACTGTTACAAAGGTTTATTTCTTTGCTATTTCAAGAGAGGAACCATAAGAAATAAAATTCTTTTTTTTTTAATTGAAGCATCATTGATTTACAATGTTGTGTTAGTTTCTGGTGTATAGCATAGTGTTTCAATTATACATAAATATATTCTTTTTCACATTCTTTATCATTATAGGTTGTTATAAGATATTGAATATAGTTCCCTGTGCTAAACAGTAGGACCTCATTGTTTATCAGAAATAAAATTCTTTAAATCACTTAATACAAGAATTTCCTGTATTGAGTTGTCACTTAGTAAGGTAACACAGTGGTCTTCAGTATCCATGGGGCATTGGTTCCAGGACCCCCAGCGGATACCAAAATCAACAGATGATCAAGTCTCTTTTGTAAAATGCAGTTGGGTGAATCCACGAATGTGGAACCTGCAAGTAAGGACGGCCAGCTGCGTATCTCGTACTATACAGACATACACATGAAGTTTCTTGTCCCTAGACAATGGCTACAATTTAACTTCCACTTTGAAATATCAAAATGACTTTAGTGAATGCTCAGATCTAAAAATCCACAGTATTTTGCACAGTTTCATACTTACTAGCGGGGAAATGAAAGACTGGGTGGACACATTAAATGCATCGTTAGGAGGAGTGGCGAGCAGGGATGTATTGAGTGACTTGACTGCACACTGAGGATGCAAGGCGTTCTCTTGTGACTTCGTGTGAGCATACCTTTTCCCCAAACCAAACAAGTTAGTTATTTGAATCTTCTCACATCCTGCAGCTGTCAAACCCTCTTCCTTGACATGGATACAAAGCTGTAATTTTCTACGTGCGCTGCTCTTTTTTTGGAGGAGGTATGTGGCTTTTGGTTTATGTTGTTTTGCCTACATTCCTTGCAGACGCTTCTTCTGATGCAGCGCTTCACAGAATATTTCTTTTACTAGTCCTTAGCAGGGAGGGGAACAGTACGTATGCACACACATGTGTGTCTATATCTCTGTCTTGACCTATATGGCTAAGCAGCTTGGGATTTTCAGACAGATATGATCAACTGAGGGATAAAATTTAATCACCTTTGTGTTCTCCTTCTCACGTACTGGCTGTGTGCTCTCCAGATACATAAAATTCTCAAATCTGTGCTACCATCTCGCAGTTGAGCTCACATCCAACTACCTACTGGACACTTCCACCTGGATATTTAAGATCACCCAAGGCTCAATATGTCCAGAACGGAAATCATCATAATCTCTAAATTGCTACCCCTCCAGCATTTTCTTGGCCACTTGAGTTTCTAACTTGGGAATCATTCTAAATCCCTCCCCTCACCACACACCGCTTAGCCAGTACTGCCAGCTCTCTCTCCTTGAATTCATCGCTTCCTCTATTCCTGTCACCCATGTCCTAATGTGGGTCTCCATTAACCCTTGCCCAGACCCTGTGATAACTTTCTTCTGCCTCCAGCACTCTGCCCTCCAACATGTCTGAACTGTAGGTGCCAGTGGCTCCATTGAAAAGGCAAACGGTGAGGTCATCCTGCTTAAATTGTCTGATGGCTCCCTGAGGTCTTTAGGTGGAAAGACAATGATGGCTCCATTTCCATCCTGGGTATCACCAAGCCTTTTCTCCATGACAGGTGCCAGTTTGCCTTGCACACTCATCTCTGCCACCTTCTTTGCACTTGCCTGTTCACCAACGCTCAGTGGCATGTAGTTAGTGCCCTGAACACTCCCCACTCCCAGGCATTTCTCAGTGCCCAATTCCTTTTGCCACCTCCTCCCTTTTCTCACCTGCCCCTCACCCCTTAATTGCCTTCACTCCCTCCCTACACCACTCCTCCTTCCTCCCCTACCCCCAATTCCCTAGGCTCCATTAAGAAACTGTTTCTGGCTTTTCCCAGCTGAGTTAGCGTCCCCTCTGTGCTGCTAGCTCACCCACATAGCTCTCTACCACCGCCCGTCCTCTGCGGCTTTCTGATTATCTGCTCAAGCATCAGTCTCGCTGGCTGGCATGTGACTCACTTCTTACTCATCTTTGCATCCCCAGTGCCTAGCGCAGTGCCTGGCAAATACTCAGTCCTCAGTGAACGTCTGCTGGGCTGTGGAGCTGAAGGTTCACCCTCCTGCCTCACTGGGGTCACTGACTCCTTGCCCTGGGTGTGTGTCTTTGTACAGAAGGCCAGGCTTCCGGAGCTAAGAGGTGGATGCCAGGGGAACTGTGTCTCCTGAGTCCTTGCAATTTCTAGAAGCCGTTTGGGGCTGCAGGAGTTCTATTTTCATCCACTTACATAAACACAGATACCTAACTAGTTGACGCCAGCAGAAAAAAGGAAGTTAGAAAAAGAAAAAATAATACTAAGAGTTCAAGACAAACTGAAATACGTAGGTAAAAGGCCAGCAGGGAAGCATAAGGTCTGAACACTTGACCCTAACCTTCTAAAGCTGATTTTCTTGATCCACAAATGACTGAAACATGACTATGAACAACTGCTTCGGTCAAGTTGCAAAAGGAGTGAGTGCAAAAAATAATCACAAAAATCTTTTTTTTTAAGTTATGCCAAAAACAGAGAGAGAGAGAAAGAGAAAGAGAAGGGAAGAGAATTCTAGTGCTAATCCATCTAATTGACATTTCATTTAGATTCTGCAATAGATTTGGGCAATGACAGCAGCACCTTTCCAAGGCAAGAGACAGGGCCGCAGGAGGGTAAGGCTTTACATACAGCAAGAGGAATGGACAGGCAGGTGGGATGTGAGGCCGTGGCTCTCCCGCCTGCCCCAGTGAACGGTGTCTCCCTGGGAACCTCAGTCCCCTTCTGGAAGCGCTCGCCTCTGAACACGCGAGGGGCAGGTGGAGGTACAAACAGGATGTCCCCCAAGGCTGACAGATGCTGTGGTTCCTTTCTATTCAATGCAACACACATTTACTGGGCTGTTTTATGTATCAGAAATGTAAGTCCAGGGGTGGGAGGTAGAAATAAAAGAATAAAAACATTCCTGAGCTGGAGGAATTTTCAATTTAATGAACCAAGGAGAACAACACTACCTGACCAGATTGTCTGGCTCCAGGGTGTGCCAGGAAAAAGAAAGAGGGAGTGCGGGGAGGAAGAGAGACGGAATTTCCATCGTATGTACTTAATGAACAACTGAAGTAGAAAAATGAATATGAGCAAAAAGCTAGTAAATATAATTTACACCAACAAATTAACCCAGTGCTGCGCAGACTGGGCTGTCTGTTCTCAAGTTCAAAGGGTTATCTACGTGCCACTCTGTGGGCAGGGTAAGATGCAGTATTTTAGAGGCAAAATGAAGAACCTTTACTTAAAATTTCATACCATTTCAGACTTGTGTAGCTTCTAACCATAAAAACTCAAATAAAGTTATAGGATATACATCTGTTTTCAGAAGGAAGAGAGTAGGCGCGAATATAATGAATTTCATTTTTAAAAAAAGTGCTCATGCAGATTGCTTTAGCTTCATTTCTGACTTATTAGTAACCAATCAATTTGGGAGTAGAGGGAAGAACTCCTGAGAACCAGCTGAACTGGTCCATGATATATAAAACATCTTGCTAATGGTCTTGACACTTGATAACAGATGTGTTTCTCACGGCACAGGGAGGGAGCCCAAGATAAGTGAGGGTCTTGTTGAGGATTTAATATGATCCCCTTCAGGAAGTGCAACTCATTCTACGTGGGACATAGTATTTGTTAAATAGAAGCAATTTCTTATTCCTTTCTCTTTCAAATTCTATATCAAACTGCAGGGAACAATTCTGGAACACAAAATTTATTATGTAGGGTAGGTCAGGAGATGGCTAGTTTTGAAAGGACTTATAGCATTGTTATCTGACCTCTCAAAGAGGCTTATGTAATACTTTGATAAAAATAAAAATCAATAAAAGATAATAATCCACAAAGCATATAATCTCCTGGGAAACAGCTGACAATACACCATATGCAGACAAACAAGGCATTACCCTAAACCTTGAGGAGTTTACCATGTAGTAAGAAATGGCTTTGGTCTGGGAGGCAGATGAGAGACTATTAAACTTGAAATCAGAAGGTCTGAATTTGATCTTAGATTCTGGCATTTATTAGCTGTGTGATCTAGGATAAGTGAGTTAACCTCTCTGAGCGTCTGTGTTATCATCGGTGAAGCAAGAATAATAGCATTAACTATTCAGGAGGTGGCTGTAGGAAAGTAAACAAGATAATTCTTGTGAAAGCCCCTGGGTACAGGGCTTGGCACAGAGTTAGCCCTTAATAAACATCAGTTGACTTGGAATTGTGAGCTGCATTGACTTTTACAGGTAATTCCAGGTGACAACAGTACAACAACCCTTATCTTCAAGCAGTGCAGGAAAAAAAAAAGGAATAAAAAATAGACTGAGCATTATTGTATATAAAATGTAAAAAACCCAGACAAAATAGGCACTTAAAGATGGAGTAAAATTATTCCCATGACAGAAGCATTCATCACTTTACATAAAGATGCCCCATCACAGGATTCCCTTGGGTTCCAGACTATTCCATGTGTGTAAAATGTGTGTGCGTATATACATATGTATGTACACATTCATCCATCTTTTTGCATCTTCATCCTCATCTAATATCTAATGTTAAATGAAAGTATTGAACTTTCATAACTCTGTGTAAGCAAAAAAGGAAGAAAAACTCATTTTTGAACCTGTGTCTCAACCACTCTGCTTTTGGCCCCATCCCACTGCACTTTCATTAATACAAGTTAAGGCCAGAAAGGAGAAAAATGGAGGGAGCCGGACTGTTTATTGACTGAGCTGCTCTGATTTCATTTCTTCTTCCCCTGTCCCACCCCCTCTGCTAAGCTGACTGGCCTTGCTCCGGGAGCTATAATTCAAGGAGACGGCAGACCTCCTAGGGGCAAGGTGGCTCTGGGGTAAAAACGCAATTAGGTCACCATGCAGGAACAATGGAGCAGGGTGGTGGGTGGGGGCGTGGTCAGACTGGAACCAGTGGGAAGAATGAGGTTCTCTCCCCTGGGAGGGCTGGTTCAGAGCCCAGTGGAAGGGATGCGAGTTCCTTTAGGACGGGTGTGGCTCCACTGGCCTGAACTCTAGTTCCAAAGCCGCCCTCTACAGGCCCTGCACTCTACCTGAATCAACAGGTTTATTTGTTTAGCCTGTGTCAACACAAACTAACCTCTGTCCCAGAGACAAAAAAACTGCTCAGAAAGCACTGAGCTGGCTGCTGTAAGCCCTGGCCGCTGGAGAGGGGTCTCCTAAGCTGTAACAGCAGACGGGTCACATTCCCACCAGAAGTGATGTCTCTTTACTTTACTCTTGTGTCTTTGACAGGGTTAGGAAGCCAAGGAAGAGTGTTGGAGTAGAAGAGAGTCAGGAAAGTTGTTTGATACTTTGGTTCTGCAAGTAGCCAGCTGCGAAACAAGCCTTTAACCTGTTTGCTTTCCTAATATGGAAAACAAAAGGTTTGAATTATATGGTTTTGACAGTTTTCCTCCAGTTTCAAAACACTTGTGTCTCTGTGGGACACGATGCAACTAAGATTGCTGTTATTAAATTGGGACAAAATAAAATAAATGAATTAAATATATTACCTAGGATGACAGAGAAATAACATAAATTAAGAATATGAAAGGGAAAGATTTTAAAGACATAGAAAACCAGAAAATAATGAGTTAGAAAACTGTAGAATTGAAGAATCTAAGAATTGACACTTTAAAATGACAATAAAAGAGTCAAACTTCTGCCAAAGGCAGATTAAGCCTGGGACAAAGTACAAATATACTGCTCTAGGAATAAATAATAACATGTACAATGAAGAACAACATATACACTCCATATTAGCAAATTCCAAAAGTCGTAAGAAATAGACAATCTTATAGAAAAGTGTTACCAAAGGGACACAAGAAGAAATTCAACCATCCCAATATGCTGATAATTATAGAAGAAATTGCAGCAATGATTAAAAATAAACCCAATTTCCCAAAAGTCACTAGTTCCAAATTATTTTATAAGCAAATGTTAAGGAACAAACATGTCCAAATTATTCAAGCCATTCTGGAGCATAAAAAAAGGTGGAAAGATTTCCAATTCATTTAATAAAATTCACATATCCTTGCTGCAAAGAGCGGAGAAATATAAAGCCCCCAAACAAAAAAGCAAGCAAAGCAAGAATCTACAGCCTGATAACACTTAGGAAAACAGATGCAGAAATCCTAATAAAATGTTGATAAATCAAGTTATAAAGAAAATTATAACAAAATGGACTATATTCCAGTAATGCAAAAATAGTTCAACATTAGAAAATTAGTTCAGAATTAATTACTTCAATCTATTATAACCTCAAAAAAGTGGAAAACACATTATCATTTCAATGGAGACTGAAAAGCACTTAATAAAATTCACTTTCTGCTAGGATTAGAATAATAAATCAATAATATGATAAGATTATAATCCAAGACCAGTCAATATCTTACATAAAATGATGAAACACTATATAGATATTCTCAGCAAAATCAGAAACTGATAGTATTAAACAATTTTATCTAGGAATTCTAACTAATGTAACAAAATAAGAAAAAGAACTAGCTGCATTATTTGCAGATTATGTGAATTTAAACTTGTAAAAATCATTATTGAAAAAGCACTGAAATTAATAATTTTAGTAAAAAAGCTCATTACAATAATATAGAAAAATGCACTGCTTTCCTATGTATTAGCAATAATTGGTTGGGATATAAATTTTCCACAAAGATCCAATCCATAACAATAAAAAGACGTGGTCTATGCCATGGCTTCTAAGATTAGTTTACTATAATTTCCAAAACTAGCTTATGTATATTGAGAGTTTGATCCCTTGATAAAATACTGTCCTAAGAGTTTTACATGCATTATCTCATTTACTCTTCATAGCAATGATATAAAGTATTTCTATGCCCATTTTATAGATGAAGAAATGGAGGCTAAGAAGTATTAAAGCTCAGACTAACAACTGGTAGATTCTGATTTCAAACTCAAAAGACAAACCTCATTATCTGAAGGTAATAAGATTATTCACCCAGAAAATATAAGAGAATCACAAAAACCTATAAAAACTATCAGAGATGGGGAAACTAGTTACACACCTATACAAAGATAAACTGACTTCCTCCCTAGTAGCAACACAAAAAAAGAAAACATGAAGAAAAAAGAAATTCTGTTTCCAACTACAGTCAGAAATACTTAAAACCTAAGACTGAACGAGACACCTGTAGATCCACAAGAAAGGAAAATACTACAAAATGTTAATGAGGGACCAAAAAGTAGAGTTAAAAAAGAGAAAACATTGCTCTTTCCAAGTTAATCTATAAATCAGGTGGATTTACAGTAAAAATATTTTTCTCAGAACTTGTCAAAATGATTCTAAAATATTCAGAGAAATCTGGATGACCCAGTATGATCAGTGATCAGCACTAACACCCCCATCCTGGCACAAACTGACAGCGCGTTTGCTGTGAAGTAATGAGGAGGACACAGCATTGCTGCTATGATACCCCTGCCAAAAAAAAAGTCTAACTTGAATTTAATCATGAAGAAACATCAAACAAACCTCAAATGAGGAGTATTTTACAACAGGATTGTAGTCTTTAAAAATATCAAGGTCACAAAAGACAAGGGATGAGAACCTCTTGTTCCAAAATAAAAGAGACTAAAAAGACAAAGCAGCTAAATGTGATGTGTGATCCTGGATTGAACCCTGGACTTGAGGGGAGGAGGAGGGGCGGGGAGGTTGGGAGGTGAGGGAGGTGGTGGTGATAGTGGTATAAATACCTATAAAGGACATTATTGGGGTGATTGACAAAATCTGAATGTGGACTTTGTCTAATTTTTCCTAATCAGATAAATGTACAATAGAAATATAAGAGAATATCCTTGATCTTAGGAAATGTGCATTGAAGGATTTCGGGTGTCTGCACTGCAGTTGTGTCTGCAACTGCTTCTCAAACAGCTAAAACTGTTTAAGAGAGAGTGTGTTTGTGTGTGTGTGTGTGTGTGTGTGTGTGTTTGGTGTACGTATACAGGGAAACAGGGAGGGAGGGAGAGAAAGAGGTAATGGTGATATGAATGGTAAAGTAAACAGAGCAAAATGTAAAGAATCGGTAAATCTGGATAAAGGGTACAGCAGAGTTCCTTGTAACATTCCTGCAACTCTTGTATAAGTCTGTAGTCATACAATGAAAAGTTACAACTACATACATATGGTATGTGTACATATATAATATATATTATGTATAATGAGTGGCTTACACTCCTAGACGTGAAAATATGTTTTAAAACTACAATAATTAAAGCAATGTGATAGCATAAGTAAACAGAAAGAGTAAAAAAACTAGAGTAGAAAGTCCAGAAGCAGATACCAGTGTTAGTAGGAATTTAGAATACGATAAAGTTGAACACTCAAATTATTAAGGAAAGTCAATCTTAAAGTAGAGAGAAATTTTCAAAGTATAGCTATGGAGAATAGGAATTATGAGGGAGAAGACTGGTAGATTTAACTATGTACATTTAAGAAAATTACGTTTAAACCCACAGAAAAGTAAGCTAAGTTCATGAACAAGTAATTTCTCAGAGATAAGTGAATAACAGCCAATAAATATATGGAAAAAGTGTCCAATCTTAGTAACAATTAAAGAAATGCAAACAACAATGAGATTTTTCATGGATCAAATTATCAAACAGAAAGAATGGTATTTTCCTTATTAGGAAGGGTGCCAACAAGAACACTCATACGCTAGAAGGCTACACAGCTTTTAATAATGATACAGACATACGTTTATTAATACAGGACGATGTTCATGGACTCCCCCTTTCTTTTGGCCAACTCACAGTTACCCATTTGTTCTCAACATAAACACCCTTCCCAGATCTCCCTGGTCATATACTCACAAGGTGTCTCACACTCAGCCTTCTTCTCACTCATCGTAACTTAATTATATCTGTAACTGTCTGACGAGGCCCCAGTTTGGGTTCCCCTGAAATCAGGGTATGAGACAAAGACTTGGGTGCAGGATGTTTATTTGGGAGATGATCCAAGGATACAGGAGTGAGGGAGTAGGGGACAGTGAGAGAGAGAAGGAGGGAAACCCAGTGAAGGATGATGGCTGAGCAGCCACGTCTGTGGGCAGCTGCTCAGTCCTGCTGAGAACCTTGTGAGGAACCAGGCAGCAGTGTCGCCAATTGTCCTCATGAAGGACAGGGCTGGAGCTTGTTCCCACTTCACCCATCGGCTCCCATCCCCACTGGTGGAAGGTTGCTTCCGGGACGTGCTCATGTGTGAGCAAAGCGAGCTTCTGAGGCATCAGGGAAAGCCTGCGGCAGATACGTGGAGCTACTGCTTGGTGTGTGCTTGACAAACAAAGGTGAGTGTGCATGGACCACCCACGGAGGCGGCCGACGGGGTGTGAGGCCGGGAACGCAGAGTGGTTCCTACAGATGTTGTCAGGAATGCAAGCTCAGAGCAGCTGTTCAGTAAATAGCTGTCCAATGAAACATCGCTTATAAAATATTATACTTTGTACGATCCTGTTTGTGACTTTGTGTACATGCACGTGCAATACATATTAGTGGATAAGATGTAAGTCAATGGACAATTTTCAAAATAGAATGAAATTATATTGCTGTTTGAGAAAGATAACTTTAATAAACACATAGAGAATAGGCTGCCCGGGCAGGGAACGCAGGTGGAGGCAGAGTTATGGTAGTGTTTATTGTCGGTTAGATGAACAGGGATTGACTTTTAGAATACGAAACTTCACAGTTACTGGAAAAATCCAGAAAAAGTCATGGAATAGAAGGAGCCTGTGTGTTTTCCAAAATAAGCTTTCAGTGTTTAGAATTATTATTATTATTTTGTTTTTCCATCTTCCAAAAATGCACTCCTGTAGGCAACTTCAGCTCATCCCAGTTACAAGTCTGGCAGTTGCATTTCCAGCAAGATTCCAGCTGGCCCCAGGTTGCACAGGATGACGTGCTAAGCTATTAAAAACAAACTGAAGGACAGGATAGCCCATTTTTTCCTTTCATCAATATAAAGGGAAGGTCTTTGGAAAGAGGAAATAGGACACAGTAAGAATGTGCATCTTTTGAAGAAAAAAGTTTGCACGCGGCAAGCAATCTTAAACCCTGGCTCTACCGTAATCTCTCAGTTTTGGAGTTCTTGCTAATCTCTTCTCCTTGAGTAAACTGCATAGCTAGGAATAAACTCATTAAATATTGTAGTGTAGTAATCTCGAACATTTCTTTGGGAACTGTGTTGGATTCGGTATGGAACTGATTTTGCATGGCACTGCTCGAAAAAAAATCCTCAGTATGCTTTTCATAGTCCTTCTGCTTTTACGACAATCCTGTTTAGACTTGGGTTACAGCTTTCTTTCAAATGTCTGCTGGTGACCCCGTACAAGGAACACCCTAGTAAAAATTAATGGTGTTCAATCTGAATTCTAAATTGCTTTGCTGCCTGTTTTCTAATGCTGGAGGCCGATTACCTTGCTCTTCAAACAGTAATCTGGTTCCTGTCATCTCACACGCTGGGAACAAACCAGCTGCCCGAGAAATGCCATTCCAAGCCAAACACGATTCAGTTCCAACACTTAAAATACTACTTAAAGCTTTACTTCAACAGCAGATGGAAATGTCCGTGTGATGTCAGTCCCAAATTTTATCATTTATATACTAGATTCTTGACCTTGCAAAAGGAAAAAGTCTTTACCCGTGGAGTGAGTGACAACTGTGGACAAGGCAGCTCCCGTCCATAAAGAGTCTAAAACGTATCCTGGAAAATATGACTTAAAAGTATGAGAATGCAGACAATCATCTGAGACTTCGCCGACCATTCACAGGACACAAAGGACAGCTCAAAGCCAGTGCGGAAGAGCTGCTGTAAGTACATGATCCATTTCAAACTGAAGCCCAGAGGCAGTAACAGAAGGTGTTGTCTGCGTGGAAAGTTAAGGTAACTGCTTTGTTTGGGGATGATCAGGGAAGTATGAATGCAAAAGACTCACCAGGAGCTGGATCCCCAAAGTGGATGTTTTGTTTTGGGAGAGAAACGTGGAAAGAAGCTTCTGGAAGTGGCAGTGGTGGACGCCGATGGGTGGAGGTGACAAAACACTTCAGGCCATTCTGACTACTGTCTTCGGCTCTTAACCGCCTGCCTACGTCTTTGTGTTCAAAGGAAGAAAATTGTGAGAATGCCTTTATTTAGCAAAGGAGTCAATATTTTTTGGTAGAACCAGATGTACCAGGACTAAAATAAGTTGGTCCAGAATAGCAAGGCGCACAACATAACAAAACCACTCGCTGCCATTAAAGTCGCCTTAATTACAGCCAGTAGCTGCTCGGTGTTAAGAAACAGGCACATTTATAGCAAAGGAAGCTGTCCCGAATTCCAAATGACGTGGTGAGTGTTGCCTATAATATCTGCTCACAAGTGTTATTTCCCATCGCCACCACCAAGAGATGTGGTAACTGTCCATTACCAAGAACAGGTTAGGTGTTGACTTGGCAGAAAGCCAACCCAACCGTGATCAGTTGGATGTAGAATTATGAGTGGAAAAGCCAATGATTCCAAGACTCGCAGTGTTTCTCAAACTTTATAAATTATTGGAAGAACTGGTAAAAATATACATTCTTCTTTCAGTAGATCTGGGGTCAAATCTGAGATAAATGATTTACTTATTCATTCTAGTTATTGATAATGTCTCCCTTCCCTCTAAAGTATAAATTCCAGGAGGACAGAGATCTCTGTTTATTTTACTCATCAGTGTATCCCAAGCACCTAGAATAATGTCTGGTCCACGTGAGACACTCAGTCATGACACATTGAACGCACAAACAGCATTACCTAAGAACCCCAGCTAAGTGGGGTGGGCGGTGATTCTGAGTTTGGGTGATTAGTCTTGCTCAAGAGACACTGCTTACTTGTTAAGACCGAGAAAAGCCTGCTTGTTGCAGAGGTGTCCTTGTTGGACAGAGGTGACTAGATGGCCAGAGGTGGCCACAGGTTCGTATATGTCATTTTCAGAGTCACTGCCTTTCACATGGGGCTCAGCCTGCCTAGAGTACCAGCCTTCACTTGTCCAACACTTAATGAGCATAAGAATGGACCTGGCATAAATTTCAGCTCACGATCTGGCTTCCTGTGACTTTAGCTGCCCCCTGGCTGTGACACAATCTGGGTTGTTCATCCCTATAGCCTTGGGCCTCCCCACCTCACCAAGTCTTCATCCAAATTCCACTCTCTCCAAAAATCCGGCACAGTTTGGCTCAAGATCTGAATTCTGTATCACTCTGGCTATTGACCTTCTAAGCTTCGGCAAAGGTTAAAGAGTCAGACACCAACCTGGCATTTAGCTCCAAGCCACAGCGCTACCCTGGGAACTCCCAAAGACTGGGAACCTTCGACCTACCACGAACGTCATAGGGGGCTGAGCAACTGCACAGGTAGCTATACGGCTCTATGTCACATCCTCGTAACTAGGGAGACAGGGCGTCTTTTCACACCAATTAAATTTCTTCTGTGTGTTTCTGTTCATTTTCTTTGCCCAGTTTTATGTTAGGCTATCTTCTTATAACTTACTGATTTATATTTTTAAAATACATTCTGGATACTAATTTTTAGTAACTTACAGCCAGTGCAAATACCTCCTTCCATTATGTAACTTATTATTTTGTTTATAGTATTTTCTGTTAAACAGACAACTTGAATTTTAATATAGTCAGATTTATCAATTATGATTGCGTTTTCTGTATGCTGTCTGTGAAATTCTTCTGTAATATATTTTGAAGGTATTTTTCTTATGTGTTGGTTAACATTTAGGTTTTTAATCCACCTAGAATTTATTTTTGTACGAATGTGTAATGAGTTAAATGTCAATCATTTGTCCTACTTGATCTATGACTGAATATCAATTATTTCCCTCGCCTGATGAGCCGCGCCAATATTGAGGACATTTATCACGTTTCTATATGGGCATGGGTTTGCTTCTGGGGTCTCTACTTTGGTCTGTTTCTATCCTTGCGTCAAAGCTCCTTTGACTAAATCAGGATGGGTTTCAAGTAAGTTTTAGTATCTGATAGGGCAAGTTTCTCCAGATGGTCTTCAAACATTTTGCTTTTTGTGCTTCTCATATGAATTTTAGAATTGGCTTATAAAATTCCATACACCCACACACCAACACAAAACCTCCTGAGAGTCTGATCTAAATTTTATTGTTTTAAAATCAATTTGGTAAAAATCAACTTTGATATTGAATTTTACCATCTAGGAATATGTGGTCTCTCTCCTTTGCTTTGCACCTTATTTTATGTTCTTCAGTAATGTTTTGTAATTTTCTCCATGAGGACGTGAATATCTTACAGATTTATTCTTGCCTTTTAGTTTTTCCTATTATTGTGAATGAGGACCACCGTCATACCCCCCAAACCCTCCCTCCTCCTCACCATTACTTAACAACGTTTGTTGTTGCTGTTGCCAGAAGGCTTTAGATGTCTGCAGGTTGACCTTGCCCGTGTCCGCCTGTATGGACTCACAGCTCACCAGAGGCTTAGCCACAGGCTGCAGGTTAACACTGTTTTCCATTGTCAGCTACTTTAGGGAAGTGCAGAAATGGGGTGTCCTCTGAGATCTGCCTGACGGGCCCTTCAGGCCAAACCTTGTGTTACTGGCTTTGGAGCCATGGCTCTCCTCCAGTGAGGCTGGGGAGGTGGGGCTCCCAGAAGGGAAGGGCATCGATCATTTTTAGGGGTCCCACTGCACCCAGATTTCCTATTAGCCTCATTTTCAGAGGCTTAAAGAGATTAGGTATCTTTCCCAAGTTGGTAAGTGGTGCTCACGCAAACCCAAGCCTCTCGACCCCAAAGCCAAAGCTCTCACTCTTCACTACACATCTCCTTCCAAATACAGCCTCCCTGGAGGAAGCCCAGCACAGGCCTCAACCGTGTGTCTGTCACAGGACTTCAACACCCAGGCCCCACGGCGGCCCCCACGTCCATCCGGAAGCCCAGGCTAGAAGCCGGGGCGTCGCAGAGCTCACGGCCCACGGTCAATCAGGAGGGCCGTCCCGGGGCTCGGCCCCTGGGAGCTCTCAGATCCACCCCCTTCTCTGTATCCCAGCATCACTCACCCCCACCCCAGTACTGCCGACAGCAGCCTCATGTCCCCCACCTCCACCTCCCCAGGCTCTCATCTCACAGCTGGGCCACATTCCTGTTCCAAAATCCTGATCACATCTCTGCTGTGCTTAAAAGCCTCTAGTGCCTCCCCGGTAATTAGCATAAACCTCACCTCCGTTCCTGACGGGACCTTTGAGCCCGTGGAATCTGGTTCCTGCCTTATCCTCTATTTCCTACCACGTCTGCTGTGCCCACTGCCTTCTAGCCGCGGGTGCTTTGCTCTCCGGGCCACGCTCCTCCCGACCTTAGTGCCTGGGCCCCTGCACGCTCTCTGCCCGGGATGCTCCCCCGCCAGGTCCCTGCAAGGCTGAGTCCTTCCGTCACGTTTAACGCAACTGTCACTTCTTCCGAGTCCTTCTCTGACCACGTCGCCTAAAGAAAGAGCCCGGACCCACCTACCCCTCCAAGTTGCTCCCCCTGCATGCACGTCTGCTTTATTGCTTCATTGAATTTACCACCATCTGTGTGAGACTTTTTGCCCAGAAAAAAAATCTACCCGACACATTGCTTTGGTCGCTCTTTCCTGCATTTCTTTACCCCAGAGCCTCATGGGATGTTTGGCTGTGGAGGAAATGAGGTTTTTGTTGTTTTTTTAAAACTGTGGTGTAATATACATAATACAAAATTTACCATTTTAACTATTGAACGTGTATGATTCTGTGGCGTTAAGTACACTCATGATGTTGTGCGACCATCACGGCTATCCACTTTCAGAACTTTTTCATCTTCTCAAACAGGAATACTGTACTCGTTAAACAGAAACTCCTCACCCGCCCCTAACCCCAGTCCCCAGTCCCCTGGTAACCTCTCTTCTCTCCACCTCTGTGAACCTGACTACTCTAGGCGCCTCATGCAAGTGGAATCATACAGTACTTGTCCTTTTGTGTCTGGCTTATTTTACTTAGCATGTCTTCACAGTTCATCCATATTGTAGCAAGAATCCAAATTTCATCCCTTTTTAGGGCTGAATGATATTCCATGGTATGTATACACCACCTTTGGTTTATCCATGGACTGTTAGGTTGTTTCCACCTTTCAGCCATTGTGAATCATGCTGCTATGGTATTAATTTTTTTTAATGTTTATTATCTGTCTCTCCTCACCTGAATGTAAGCTCAAAAAAAAAAAAAAATAGAGACCATTGAAACAGAATAGTGCCTGGCTCCTGGTAAGAATCAGCCGATGTAATACTATAAATGAAACTGTCAGACTACACAAATATAAACAATGAATGAATCCTCCTGTCACGGGGAAGCACCAGTTCTCAGCTGGAAGACAGCAAGAGGGAACTGTCTGATCTTCCTGCCTCTTGTCTCACTACTTTTCAACCCATTCCTCCTTCTTCTGCCAGGGTGATTGCTTTAAAACATGTATCCGATTATACTCCTCTTCTTAAACACCGTCAGTGGCTCCCCATTATTCTTATAATAAGCCCAAGCTCCCTACCAAGGCTTCGCAGGTACCGGGTGACCTGGCCCGGCTCACCGATTTCAGTGAAGCTCTGGCTCCAGCTCCAGCCAAGTGGGCTCGTTCAGTCCCCTGCATGTGGCATTGGTGCCTCACGGGCTTTTGTAGACTGTGTTCCTTCACCTTAGACAACTCCTGCCCTCTTTAATCAGTTCCTATCTGTCCTTTAGATGTGTTTGGACCTAACCTGCAGAAGCCATTCCCAACACTCTACGCCTGGGTTCAATTGTTCCTACTGTGTTTGTAGGAACTGCCTGCTTAGTTGTCTTTGGTCACTTAGACTGTCAGCTCCATGAGAGCAGAAACTACGTCAATCTGTTCACCACTGACCGCAGCGCCTAGCACGGCGCCTGCACTCAGTAAGGGCGCAGGAACTACTGAGTGAACAAATGAATGGACTTCTCAGCCCTATTGTGTTGAAACAGAATCGGTAATATTATACTTAACAGATTAGAAAACACCAGCCTCACAGTGTCTGGGTGTCCATACCCAGCCTCTTGACAAATGTGGCCCATCTGAGGTCTGTGAAAAACATTTTTTAACCTAATTACCTGGATCTCATACATGACAGGCCAAATAGAGCCTCACCATCTGTCCATCAGAGCACTACGAAACTCACTGCCACCAGGGGTCACCCAGGTAGGTGGGGATCAATTAGTAATTATTACTGAAGTGTCATGTAATTACTTGATTCTAAACTGCTCAAGTTTAATTCCATTACATCATGAAACCGAGGGAACTACAAAAAACAGTTCAAAGGAAAGAAATAGATATGAAAAAAATCTGGGGCAGATTCTTTCCTCGGGCAGCTAAGAACTTGGGAGTGATGGGCCACTATATCAACACATCAGGATGAAATAATCTGGGCTGGGCAGAGCTGTCTGATTATAACTTAATCAGTGGTGTTACGTGGCGTTAAGAAAGCATCTGTCAGCAGCCATCAAAAGGGTTCAGAGGCAAAAAGGTCAATGCGTCCGCATCACCCAGAGGAGAAAGCACTAAAAATGAGGCCCCAAGTCACCTGGCCACCCACACAGGCACACACATTTATGTCCCCGTGGCCCATGGATGAGAGAATAAAGAAAGAAAGGGGAGAAGAAAGGCCACTGCAGCAGTTTTACTTCAGCTCATTTTATGGTGATCTGTCCTGTGGCTTTGGGATCACACCAGAGATCCCCCTAAACATATGGAGCACAGACTTAATTTCTTTATACTAGCACTTAATAGATGAGTCTGTGCTGACGTTCACAGAGATTTAACATGTTTATCATCTCAACCTGTCATGCTCACCACTTAATGATGTTGACCACCTGGCTCAAGATGATGAAAAATTAAACCAGGACAGATTGGTTAGATAAACTGCGGTGTATCTAAACATTGGAAATCTATTCAGGTCCTCAGAATGACGCTGCAGATCAGTGACTGAGACTGGGGCATTTAGACATTTGCCAAAATATAAATTCCAGCGCCTTAACCCTGGAGATTCTGAATCTGCAGACCCAAGTTAGGGTCTAGGAATATGAATTTTAGCAAGCACTCTCTAGGAAGATTTGCATGCAGTGAGTTTGTTGGCAGAAATCATATGAAGATCAATACTTATTTACATGGAAAAGCGGGGATTATTAAATGAAAAAAACAGGCTATAAAACAGTGCGCATTATAAAGTAGTGTGTATTACAATATAATCTGATTTTAAAATACCTAGATAGGTAGGTAGATAGATAAATAGAAAGATTAATATAGACACATATAGGAAAAAGTCTGGAAGGACAGATACTTTAAGATATTAACAGTAAACTGTATGAGAAAATGCTATTTTTCAAGAAATATTTTTGCTCTATGTATTTTCTAATTTTCCACAATGCATTTATAATGCCTTTACACTAATAAAATATTTTTAAATTATAAAAGAAATATTTACCAAGCTCCAGTGTGCACAGCGTATTAGGACAACAAAGATGAAATAGGGGCATAATTCTACCCTCAGTCCCTGGAGGGAGAGGACCCATTCCCAGGCACATCAAGATACCCGGATGGGGTGCTGGGGGAACCCTGAGGATGGAGCACCCCATCCTGAGGAGCCTGGCTGGGCTCACAGCAGCACACACCGATCTGGCTGCGACACTCATGAAAGGCCGGGAGAAATATCAGGAACACTGCGGATGGAGAATGAATTGCCATCTTATAGACAGTTGGGATTTTTTTTTTTCCTGGTCGCAGAGGCACCACAACAATAAACAAAACAAACTCTAAAACAAAATGCAAACAAAAAACAACCACCAAAAAATTCCAACCCACAACATGAAAAACAAAGCAATAACAGAAAACCAATGACATTTAGCACTTTGGATTGGGACCTCTCTTTGGAGGGAGGAAGAGATACCAGGATGTGTTGCTGCACACGAATTGCTGCCCGCTCTCCCTTCCAGCTGGGCCAGAGTCACCTGGTCCCGGCCTAACCAAGTCCTACCCGTCCTTCAAGCCCAGCTAGCTCTTCCCCTTCTAGAGTCTCCCCAGTCCTCTGGTCCTGTAGTATCTCCATCCTTTAAACACACAGTATTTTATCTGACGCACATTTGTGAAATCTTGTATGTCCAGTGTGTAGTATTTACCTCTTGGATTATTTAAGTTGTCATGTGACAACTTCTCAAGAGAAAATACTCTATTTCTTTAAGAAGACTGCCCAGTCTTGAGGGCAGGATGGTTTAAAAGGCAATTCTAGGCACACAGACACATAAACATTAGGCACTAAATTTATACTTTTAAAATAAGTTATGTTGAACAAAAATACTTTATTTAGAATGTCAAAATAGCTTAACATTGAAAAATAAAAACTTCTGGTTAAACTAAATTGGTTGTTTAGGAATAAATACCAGTGTGATTTTCTAACTACTCATAATTTTTAGCACTGATACTTTATCCTGAGGCAGTCATATGTTTTATTTTAAATTCAACAGTAGGCATATACTGATTGAATGACCACATTCTATGATTTTAAAAGCAGGCTGGGAAATAATTCATTTCTTTAATACGTAGCAGATTAGAACTACAAAACATTTTAACACACTTGGCTATCTCTTGGGAGAGGACAGAATCACATTCTTGGAAGAGTAAGAACGTGCTTTCCTTAAAAAAACAAAACAAAACTGTCTAAGAAGAGGTTGTTAAAGATTCCTTTCTTAACTTCAGCGTGGGAAGAAAAGACCTGCTTCTGAGAAACCACTAATAAATAACAACAAATGTTTGACTCACATCATAAAGCTGTGTGGTGTAAATGGTGTAAATGTGTTCAAGGCAAGTTAGTGCAGTATTTTAAAGGCTTTATTTTTTAACAGCGGAGCTAAGGGAAAAGCAGGGGCACGTTACAACGTTACTCTAGCGCCCTCTGGCGTTTAATTCACAGCACACGTTTTTTGAATTCATTATTTGCTGTTTCCATGAGCTATTTGCAAGAAGCTCTCTGGGAAGCCACTAACGTGTCTGGAGGGGAATGTCTCATCAAAAAAAACCCCAAATCCCTGGATGTTACAACCCTACAGCGTGCTAACTATGCCCATACACACTGTTTACCTCTCGCTGGGGAGTCAGAGCCGGCATTATGCTCATTATTAGAGTCTCACAGGTGAGTGGAGTCTGTAAACGTTAGGGCTCCAGGAGGAAATCTTTGTAATCCTATTCAATGCTTGTTTTATGGAAAATTTCCACGGGGAGCCATAGGTGACCTGGTGAGAGTCAAATGTTTGGTGGATACCTGCCATGCTAAACCTGCTTTGTTAAAAAAAAGAAGGTGAGTAAATGAGATGAGTGAAGATTTACTGCCAAAAGCAATGCTAACCCCTCCCCACCTTTTTTGTGGGTTAGAAATGCAAATATGTTCCTCTAATACATACAGATTTTAGAACTAACTTCAGATTTGGGAGTCAACCTAATATGAAATATTAAAAATAAATAAACTGCCACTCAATAAAGAAAACTAAGGATTAAAGTATATAAATTATAACTAGGCACAAACAAATAAATACACAAACAAATCAATCAGTCTGCTCTAATATAATGAGAACAAATCTCTGAAGGAAATGTACCCAAATGCTAATAGGGTTTGTATTAAAGTAGTAGAATTATGTTACCTTTTTTTCCTTCTAATAATATCCTTTCTTCTTTTCTTTTTCTTTTGGTCATGATAGGAAATTACATTTACCATGGGGGGAAAAACTCACTTCAATAAATATTCTGAAAGGAGAATGAGCTTGCTCAGGTCTTTCTGAAAATCTACATAAAGTTCGGGAAAGAGGAACTTTTTGTCTTGTTTCCAAATTGTCCCAGTTGGTAACTATAAATCAAACTTTTACTTACACTAACTTCACCTACTGCCTTTTCACTCTCTCTTCATCATCTACCCTAAATCCAAGTGCTAGGAGTAGCTGTCCTCATTTCTGGCTGTTGCTGGCCTATTTCATTGTCACAGCTGAGTAATTGACAGTTTATGCAATCCAGTTCATCTGCTTAGCAACAGGAAGGGTGGGGCTCAAAACAGAGGAAAATGACACCAGTAGCATTCTACAATTGTGAAATGAGAAAAGAGGAATGGGGGACTGGCTACAGGTCTAACAAAACTATTTCCGATAATAAGTAACACTATTTTCAATACTAAATCCCAGTATAAATTAAAGGATAAATCAAACAAGAAGAGTTCTATACTTTTCTCATGCAAAACTCTATAATTACAGACCGACGAGTGCCCCGTGATTAGAACGCCATAAATAGTGCTTCCGTGGCAAATAAATAGAAAGTTCCTTACTCCCCGATCTCTAAATTGGTCAACGCGCTTGGACTCAAATCTCCTGCTTAGCTGAGAGTCAGGCAGACTCAGGTTCACATGGGCGCTTGAGCGCCCCCCACCCCCCACAGGTGAGAACCTGTGATCTGGCTAATTCTGACCAAGAACGTCCCAGTACCACGCCTGCTGTACTTTTCATTTCATTTCGTAGCAGGAAAAAGGAGGAAAGACTGAGGAAAGAACTGGGGCCTCCACGAGAGTACTTCTTAGTACTACAGAGTTTCTGCCAGCTACTTGAAGTTTACGGCCGTAATTTCATTAGACGAATGAGAATCCAGACATCACTGGTTGTAAGGACCCTGTCTCCCAGCGCACAACCTCCTTCTGTGCATCTAACCAGAAATCTATTGGACGTACAGCGCCATCCTGTTTCTTCTTTACGGCTGCCTTGGTCACAAACACAGAAGAGGTTTCAATGAACTGAATCAGCCAAGTATAAGAGGAAGTTTGATTTTTTTTTTTCTGATTACTCCTTAGGAATTTAGCTAGATCAGCCAAGACCTCACTATGAAATAAAACAGAAAATGTCATCAATTTCCCCCTTAACAGATTTCCCTGTTGCTTGAATTTGTTCATGTATTTGTTCAAAATACGTCTCTTGAGCACGTACTACATGGACTGTTACAAGCACCGAGCTTTTATGGCAAATAAGATCTTCAAGGCTCCCGCCCTCAGAGCTCTCATAGGTATAGATGTATATGCCATTTGAGGGCCAAAAAGTAAAACTTAATAAATAGAGAAGCAAGATGATGTCAGCTAGTAACAAATACACAGTAGAAAATTCAAGCGGAGTGACGTGACAGAGGGCGACGAGTGTAGGGGCGTCGTGGGAGGCATCTCCGAGGAGGGGAGTTAGGCTGAGATGTGAACGTTAAGAAGGATCCAAACACTCCGAGATGAGAGGTAAGAGCTTTGAGGCCAGAAAGAGCACAGAAAAAGCTCTGCGGTAGGAACTATCCGATGTGTTAGAGAACAAAAAGCAAACAGTAGAGTTGGGGTGTGAAAAAAGGAAGAGTGATATAAAACAATGCTGGAGCCCGAGGCAGGGCCCCTCAGGGTCCCTCAGGGCCCAGGGTCCAGAGGGTGCGGGGGCTTGGTAAACCAGGGCAGGGTCTGGATGCTGCGGCAGCAGGGATGGGGTGCCACTGGGAAGCGGGGTGTGATATAGTTTCTAAAAGGTGACCGTGGCTGCTGTGTAGCGGAGAGACTGCAGGGATTGAGGAATGGAATCAGGGAGACGACGCGGCAGCTGGTGCAACAGGCGAGGGTCAGAAACGATGGTGACTTGGACTGGGATGTGGGTAGTGGAAACGGAAAGAAGGAGGTGGCTTGGGAGCTGTTTTGGAGGCAGGGCTGACAGGACAGACTGCGGAGGGTGAAGGTAAGAAAATAATCAAGGATGAGCCCTGGACTTTTTGTCTTGATGTTGGATGACGGTGTTATCTACTGAAATGCAGAAAGTGGGGGAGGAACAGGTATGGGATAGAAAATTAACTTCTGTCTTGGCCATGCTAAGTATGAAATGCCTCCGAGACCTCCAAGTGAAGGTGAGACAGGATGGAAGGGGCAGGGCACAGCCATTCAAGGAATGCCACAGCAGTTAACATCAAAACGGTGAAAGATTCAACCCCCACCCCCCAGGCCTTGAGGCTCAAGAAGGTGGGAGATTTAACTTCTAGTAGATCTTGAGCTTCATTATATGCTCATTGTAATATATTAACATGGTGAATAACACGCCCACAGCACCATGACAGTCCCCAGGCTAGCCACAAAAGGTCCAAGGGTGGGAAATGGCCACCTTCCTGGGAATCCCAGCCCCTTCCCCAGGCTACTTAGACTGGTCCTTCCACTTACCATATGAAGCCACCAAGCCCATAAAAATCAGCAACAGGGCGCCTCTCGGCCACCCCTCTCTCTCCCTCTTCTGAGACGGCCCACATTCTGTCTATGGAATGTGTACCTACTTTTAATCTGAGCACCTACATCCACACCTCATGGCCTTTCTCTTGCCTTTCAACGTATCTCTCTGAATAAATCTACCTTCACTCAACTGTGGCTCGCTCTTGAATTCTTTCCTGCGCGAAGCCAAGGACCCACACTTGGCGGGGCACGTCCCAGGGGCTCAACCAAAGCCTGGCACATGGCCCTTCTCACGCCCCACATCCATTTTCCTGCCTTAAAGGCGTTTAGAATATGAGTTTGGGGAGCTGTTTGGACCAGAGATTTGCGGTGCTATCAGCAGACGGGATTGGAGGAGATGACCTCACATAATGAAAAGAAGGAGGCTGGGGACCCAGGGTCTTGGGACACTCGGCATCAGTGGCTGGGCAAAGGAGGAGGAACTGGCAAAGAAGATGGAAAAGGAGCAGCCAGTGACATATGAGGAAATTGGGAGAGGGTTCTGTCCAGAGGACAGGGGGAGAACGTGGGCAGGTCAACACATTAGCTACCACCAGGTGTCTTAGCAAGACATGAAGACAAAGATGACCAGGGAATCTCACAGCATAGCTAGACTGAATGCAGGAGGGTGTCTGCACAAAAACAGAACACCTGAAATTATACTCAGACACTGAATATCTTACAGTACTTTGTAAACATACCTCTTTCCTAAGTTATGCGAAGCATCTTTTCACTACTTATAGCTCGTATCTTTTCTTATTTCTATAACCAAGCCACGTAAAAACGTACTTAAATATCTCTAATCTTATAAACACACATTGTAACATTTTCATCAAAAACAGGCTTTATCAATATTTACTGCCTTTCTCTTCCTCTCCTGCTTTATTTTGCTCTATTCAAAATCAAGAGTATTCAATGCAGAAAAGGAGGTAAAATTAAAATCAATTAATGGCTGCCCTTAAGTAGAAACCATTTTTTTTTTCTGAAAAGAAATTTGAAGCCACTGGCTAAAATAATGTTTCTGGTGATTATTTCTGGGTTTCCATGATTCAAATGGTGCGTTCTCCCCATTTTACTACAGAACAACAGGATCAACTTTGTGGAGACTTGCAAGCGAATCTTAGTGATGGAAAAGGGACTTGTGTGTCCCACCCAAGAATTCTTGTTCTAGTTTTATTCAGACAATTGTCTTTATGTGTTGGACAATCTCCACATTCAGAGCCGGGGAGATTTCCTTTTGTGGAGGCACTGAATTGAGTGGCTGGTGGTAGCTCCCTTCTGTCTTCTGAATACAGGAAGAGATGCGGGCTACTCAGCGCCCTCTCCTCTGACGTAGCCCAGTCATGAGTTGTTATTGTTTTGGTGACGATGTAAACCCCCCACTGCAGCTACACTCCCAACGGCCTGACCTAGCACTTGTTAAAACAGCTATTCACAAGTTTTCAGTGATGAGAGAGGAGAACAAAATTCCCATTTACCTTCACTGACCTCCACGCAGCACTGCCTCAAATTTGGGCAGGAACAGAAGAAAGAGGTAAAAATTCAGTGTGGAACAGACAAATAAAAGTTAGCTAACAGGCCTGTTCTTAGAGGAAATAATAGAAAAGAGCGACACCTGGCTAGGACATTAATCAGAGCAATGTTTTCCTTTATGGCTCTAGATGGAGAGCACTAAAAATAATCACACTCCTTTTGAAAGCTTAATTTAAAAACAGCCTTTATTTTTAATAATGCTTTCAAGTCACATCACTGGGTGAGTACGTATGGACAGAGTAAAATCCAGTGTGGCCTGCATTCCCTCAACTGGCATTCTCTAGTCCCAGAAACCCCACGTGACGGAAGCTCATAACAAGGGTCTTGAGGTGATACAAGATCCCAACAGCAAAAATCATAATGCCTCACATTTACATGACGCTTTACAATTAACAAGGTATCTTCAGACAGCTGTTTTGCTGGATGCTGAAGTCTGCTCCGAGGCAGCTGGCTGTCACTCTCACCCAACAGAGCAGAAAACTGAGGCTCAGAGAGGCTGAATGACACACCTGGGGTCACACAATCATTAGGAGAGGACTTTCTGACTCTGTTGTTTTTTGTTTGTTTGTTTGTTTGTTTGTTTTCTCCCACCATGGCTTAGCTCTGCAGCATCAAGAAGACAAATTCTGCAACAAGTTTCATAATAGGTTTATTTTATTTAATCCTACTTGTTCGAAAAAGCAGCACTCAGGGATTTGAGGATTCGAGACAGAGCTCTCTGCTAGTTAACTGTGTGCTCCGGAGAACGCCACCTCTCTGCGCTACGGTTTTCCCAGCTGCAAAGTGAAGGGCTTGGATTAAAGACTCTTCCAGCTCCCCAAATTCTGAAACTGTATTACCCAGAACACCTGACTGTCCAGAACATTCTACTCGCCTGCTCGGCTGGTTCTACATATTACATAGTTCTCCGTGTGCTTTGGGGCACAGCAATTTCGGCCACACTGCATAATGCAGCCCTAGTTCAGCTTTAAAGTGAATGCTTGTTAAATTATTTATTTGAATGCTCTTGGGAAATTATAGTCATCATTGAGTTGATCCTGTGTTTCCCACTAGACTGTCAGCTTCTGAAAGACATTATTTTCACCATAATTCCCTATTCAGTTATCAACTAAGTACCTAATGTATACATAGGAACCAAAAGATGATTATGAAAACATCATTCAAATCTGGTTCATGAAGAGTTTATAACCAATAAGATATAAATGCCCAACCAAGGTGAAACAACTAAAAATCAATGAAAAGCTGAATTGGGGTAATAGACTGCAAGGATTATATAGGCTTTTCGCTAAGGCACAAATTAATGAGCAAGTGTTTGCTCTATTCGTGCTTAGTAGTTTGATGGGAAAAATGGAAAACTGAAAGGACTCTCCCTGGCTGCCTCTTTTTCCTGATTATGAGAGTTTGTGAATTTGTGATTTTCCAACTCTTTCATGTGTATAAGTTTCTAAAATAATATATGGAATTTCTTAAGGGCAAGGGCAATATGTGTGTGTGTGTGTGTGTGTGTGTGTGTGTGTGTGTGTGATAAGTTGAAAGCAGTGGGTCTGATTTTTCTACGTAACTTATGGAAAAATCATTCTCCTGAATTTAGAATTTTCACTGGAAATGAAATTTCTTCTTAAAAGAGCTGAGAAGAGGATTTTTGAGTGTAGAAAGGTGCATTCAGACAGAAAAAGCCTGAAGACAGGGAGGCGAAATGGTTGGGGTGAGATTTAGGGAAGAGATACATTAGTTTAATGTGTTTTCTCTCTGCTTGTGTAATCAATCAAATCAACATTTCTGGAAGACCAACCATGGTCAGACACTGGAGTGGGGCAAGCGGGGTGTGACAGGGATGAAATGCCATAGGCTAAGAATGGCAGGCGCTCCGCGCCCAGTTCCCACCAGGATGATGCTGGGGTCCGCCCAGGGCTACCCAGGCCCCTCTGTGATCAGAGCTGTGAGGTGGAGCCAAGCTTTCTTTGCGGGCAGCTGACTTGCCCGAGCAGGTTCTAAAACAATGACTGGGGCTTTATTTGCACCATATAGTACCAAACCTCTGACAGACTCCTCAGTACTGCCCACTGTAGGATATAAATGCTATCTCCTTATGCCACTGCAAGAAACCAATTTTCCCAATATGTAAATAACAATAAATATGTATAGCTCAGTTACTTAACACGACATGCTTATAAGCAAAGCCTTTAAAAGCCACTTTGGATTTTAAGGCCTCCTTGTACAACAAAAATGGGGAAAATGTCAAGAGAGGAGCAATGATGAAATAAAGTGTAACCTGTAGAAATCAAACTTCTTAAGAAATAGGCACAATAATAATTAGAATATCAGTCAGAACTGTTTTGAGTCCAGATCTAATTTAAAGTTAAATAGGATTAGAAGCCTATGGTGTTTGGAGTGGAAGTTGGGGGTGGAGCTTAATGAATCAAAGGGAAAGATGACCAAACACCCAGGCTTTGGGAGGAGAGGGTCCAGGGGCTCAGTCACTGGAACTAAACACTCAGGTGCTGCGTGTGAGCTCAGTGTCTCCAGTGTAGATGGCTTTGTCATGGGGACGAGAATCCCCACTCTGGGGACACAAGCCAATGGAGAGAAAACCTCTCTCCTTCCCCAGCTTAAGTCTGCAAATTCCCCAAGGAAGGACTCGGCTTGGTCTGACTTGAGTTGGGAGGAGTGTAACGTGACTGGTTAGTTGGGAAATCCCTCCCTCCCACCAGAGGCAAATGGCCTGGTGAGGACTTTGGGAAGAATGGTGGGTGACAATGCGGGAAGACAGCACAGGAAATAACCATGGGGATACGAGGGCCCAGGGGCTTGACATGTAGTATCCTGATTGATGATTCCAACAACCAGGTAACACAGCCATTACCAGTCCCATTTCACAGACTGAAGAAGTGTTAACTGGCTTTCCCAGGATCATAAAACTAGACAAAAGGACAAGAGAGGTTTGGACCTAAATGGACTTGATTCTAGAACCCACCCAAGTTCTTCCCACTAAGTCATGCTGCCTTTAAAAGAAAAAAAAAAGCTGTTATGTACCCTTCATTTAGATTTTAAGAGTTAAATCCGTGGCGAATATATATATACATATATATTTTTTTTCTACTCTCATATTCTGAACCCGTGCAGACATTACTAACTGATCACAGACCCAGAATGCTTGACACAGCACTTCAGTCTCATCAAATGGGTTGAGACCTGTCTGTAGTACGTACAATTCAAACACAGTCTGGAGATCTTTGTGGTTCTGAGCAGACTTGCCTTCTTTAACTACTAGCCAAGTTCCAGTCATCTTCCTGTGATTTTTTAGCCTTATATCACTTGATGATTGAGGCAGAAACAAAGGAAATATCAACGCTTTTTACCAGAATGTGCAAAACTAGGGGCAACAGCAATACTTTGTGCTGACAAAGCATACAGCTCCAGGCCTTTGATTCTGCTTGCTAGTGCTTAGAATTTAACTAATGTGCCTGATGAAAAAGCAATTATGGGATTTTAAAGAGACAGTGTAAAAATTAGCCTAATAAATTACTTCAAGGGTGAAGTTTTGCTTGGTTTCTCTTATCCATTGAACTGAAAGGAGTTATTCATTAGAGGAAGTAAGAGAATAACATATGGCTAAGGTAGAAAGGCAAGAACGAAATAAAGAAGAAGAAAGGAGGGGTGAGAATAATGTTCTGTAAGAAAGGCAGCCTTTCAAGCTTTAATGGGATAGAGGAATTGAGAAAAGTAGACAAGGGCTGGCAATTATATTTGAGTGCAGATCATGGAGGACAAAAAAAAAAAAAAAACAGCCTAAGGCTACTAAACTAACCCAGAATGTTAAGCCTTTAAAGTACCACTGGAACCAAGATTTGCAATATTCTCCTTATATGGATTCAGGTCTAACGGATATGTTTATTTAATAATAAATAGCGGTTCTGGCCCCATGTGACCAGGGTTTTAAAATAAATCAGGAAAAACTGAGGAAATGGACAAAAATAGATGTAATAAAATCTGCCTACCTCTTCTTTTTGTCCCTTGTGCTTGATTTTTATGGAAACCTGTTCTTCTGCCAGAGTCAGGTTTCTGTTTGATACAGGTCAGTTTTTATATTCTCCTAGGGTTGTAATGTAGAATGCAATAGATAGATGAGAAGTAAATATTGAAATTATAATTTCTGCAAGTCAAACACAATTCTTATTTTTCTGAAAAGTCCTGGTAATACTATGCTGTCAACACTATCTAGGTTAATAAACATCTGTTCAACATTATAACTGTATCACGAGTTACTTCCTCGGAATAATAAAAACAATGTATGTCTTATAGCAGCATGTGAACTTCATTCATTCGGCAAGCACAATTTGTACTAACACTAAAAGTTCAGACGCACAGGGACATACTTCTTGGGGCCCCATCCTCTTTCCTTCCTCTTTTGCTCACACCTGCCTACGCTTTTGACTTTCCAACTCTCCCTTGTCACCTTCATCACTATTTCCTCACTCATAACTCTAGCTGAAATGCAGCCACACCTCGGGCAACATAATTTTAAAACAGAAGGCCATAATCCCAAGACATTCAGAATCCAGTATCAAAAGAGAAAGGAAGAGAGAGATGTGATTATGAAGGAGGGGGAGATGGGGGTCTAAGAAGGACTCTTCTTGCCTCTAAGGATGGAAGAAGGGGCCACGAGCCAAGGAAAGCAGGCAGCCTCGAGAAGGTGGAAGAGGCGAGAAGAGAGTTTCTCCCCTGGAGTCTCCGGAAGGGAGTTATACCCTTGGTCTTGGCTCACTGAGAAGCACCTTGGACTTCTGATGTACAGAACTGTATGAAAACAAATTTGGGTTGCTTTAAGCCACTAAGTTTGTGGTTCTTTGTTACAGCATCAGCATCAGAAGGAAACCTCTGAGATGAATACCTTTCTGGCCCACCAGTCTGGTGTCAGGTCACCATATATTAAAAATACAACCAAATCTCACCACAATCCACTCGTTATAGAGTTGAATTAAGTATGAGACTCTTCTAAGCAAAAACACAAACTCCAAAGTCAGGGTTGTAGAGAACCTTCATTATACTAAGTTACCTTTCTCCAGGCAATGATTTCTTACTCCCTTTGTTAAGGACCTCTAAGGAACTTACTATCACTGTCCATCCAAAATTTATTTCACATCCTTCACTTCACTGCTTTGCTGGTCCAGCCCCTCTATTCAGGCTGGTCACCTCCTGCCTGCCTCCCTGCATTGTTATTCACTGGTCCCTGCACCTGGGACACTTCCCTCCTCATGCCGACTACTCTGCCTCATTCACAGTTTAAGCCAACACGCTGGTCACCTTCAGCCTTTCCTTCTACTTCTGTTTCTTGTGGGAAGTTGTATGACCACGCGTACTGAACAGAGAGGCACTATTACACACTCAGGTAACAGATGAAATTCGAAGAGGCGAGGCTGTAAGATGCTGTGTGGCATCGTCCTATCTCTTTAGAAGGCAAGCCAGGACCCAGAACCCCCTTTCCTCTCGTCACAGTGTCTTCTGAGTCCCCAAAGTCATTGAGTTTATAATTGGCTGCATCTAAGCCACTTATCTTGGGCTACAAACTCCCTGGGGAAAGGAGAGAGACTTTATCTTGGATTCATTTCTGTATTGTACCAATGACAGTGCCTTCTGCAATCTTAATATAAATCCCATCATTTTAGTTCCATCATCTATAAACTAGGTGTTATCTTTGTATCTCAATGACAACATATTTTCTTTTTAGAGCAACAGAGGTAGACTGCCTGGCTGCAAATTGTGCTACTTACTCTCTGTGTGAGTTTGGATAAGCTACGTAACCCCTCCCATGCTTTCATTTCTCTATCGATAATAGATATGGCATTTTCTAATTTTTTTGGTGGAGGAGATAATTGGGTTTATCTATCTATCTATCTACCTATCTATCTATCTATTTTTAATGGAGGTACTGGGGATTGAACCCAGGACCTCGTGCATTATAAGCATGCACTCTACTACTGAGCTATACCCTCCCCCTCCTCCATGAATACTAACAGGACCTACCTGGGAGGGATTTCTGAGGATTAAATGAATTAATATATGTAAAGCCCTCATAAGTGTCTGCATTATCACTCAAGTTTCTTTAAGATCTTCAGTCCAGAGCATTCAGCATCTCATCTCCATAGGAAGCAGCAGAAGACAGAGCATGGGCTGCCAGGATTTAATGGCAAATTTGCCACTCACTAGCTGTGTGGCTTTGGGTGAGTTACTTAACCATGCTGGGCCCATTTTCTGTAAAAGAAGAGGAGCACCTTTAATCTATAGTTCTGAGGATTAAATGGTGTAACTCTGTAAAGAGCTAACAGTAGCATCTGGCACATGAGTAAATACTCAATAAATATGAATTTTCATTAGGCATCAGCAAACCCCCTTTATGCATCAGGGAGCATGTGACACCACACGCAAGTGGTTTTCCAGCGTCCACTGAGAGAGGAGGCCGTGGCAGCTCAGCTCTCTCCACCGCGCACGTCGTTGCACAGAGGTAGGGATGCGGAGGTCAGTCCAGGGGCCCCGGCCAGGCACACGCACTCCCAGCGGGAGGAGAGCGTGGGCCCCCAGCAGCCTCTAAGGGACCTGCACTGCCTACAATTAAGTGATTCCCAACCTTTCAACTTCCACCTTGAGCAGGTGCCCCACCCCTAAGCCCGCGGCTTCACACCCCAGGATGAGAAGCTTCTACAGTGAGTTCTTCCATCTGCCTTGAGACTTGTGCTCCAACCTCCCCTCCGCAGGCAGCTCCCTCAGGCACTGTCAGTACACGGTACTGTCACCCACGAACCCCGGATGACCTCCTCCACAGCAAGAGGGCCACCTGCTCGCCCGGCCCCCACTCCAGGGCAGCTCTCTACCCAGAACTTTCCTCCTGCTACTTCTTACTAGCCACAAGAGGAAGCCAGAAAAATACGGCTGTATTTCCGAGGAAGTGCTCTGCTAGGCTGCAAGTTCATGTTACTGCTCTGGGCTGGGACTGACACCCAATGTATATGCTAAACCTAAAGCAAAGACACCCTGTAACGGACAGGAAATGAGTCGACTTGAACGGGGTTTGCCTGCAGTTTACAGCAGCACCCAGTGGGTGGCAGGCCCTCAGTTATCCAGGCTAACAGGTCAAATGCTGAAGAATGAGTGATGCAGATGCTCTGGACCATGTATTAAAATTCCTACAGAAGGTGAAGGGAGAAACTCCCTCTTTCTGAACATAATACTTGAATACATTTTTATTTTTCACATATAAAATGTATTAAACTATATAGAATTCTGTACAGGACCAAACTGACCTTGCATAACCTTCTGCTGCCAACATTTCACCATTTTCTCCACTGATTGATTTCAGTCTAGATTGTCTGTCTAGCATTCTCAGCTTCAGTGTGGTAGCTGAAAAATGGACCCTCAAATGCAAACCCCCTTCCCCCAGGAACCTGTGAATATGGCCCCTTGCAAGGCAAAATGGACTTTGCAGATGGGATTAAGTTAAAGATCCTAAGATGGGGAGATGACCTGGGTCAGCCCTACGTGTAATCACAAGGGTCCTCCTAAGAGGGAGAAGGAGGACCGGAGTCAGAGTGGGGAGACGGGGACTATGGAAGCAGAGGTCCGAGTGGGCAGGACCATGAGCCTGGAAATGCAGGCAGCCTCGAGAAGCCGGAAACGGCCAGGAAAGGATTTTCTCCTGCAGTCTCCAAAAGGAAGGCAGCCCTGCTGACCCATTTTACTTCTGGTCTCCAGAAATAAAAGAGAATAGATCTGTGTTGCTTTAAGCCACTAAATTTGTAGCTATTTGTCACAGCAGCCATAGGAAACTCATACACTCAGAGCAGACTGCGTAGGGCATTCTGCACCATCTGTGCAAAGCAAAAGGTAATAAATAACAGATGCCGAAAGAGCAGATGATATTAAGCTGCTCCAAATCATTCGCATCACATACAAAATAAAGAGATGATAGCTGAGTTAAGATTCAAACTCTCCAGCATGAGTCTGCAGGGTATTTTAAAAATTGGGTCCGATCTTAGGACCCAGTGGTTTCAATCCTATCCTTTTTTCGCTTGCTTCATCACATTATTGGTCTTTATTTATATCATTCTCCTTCTATTCACAAGGTCAAAGTTTGTAGTCTAAAATGACCTCTTTTTCCTGTCTGAGCGTCATGCCCAGTCAGGAGGAAGTTCTGCTGTGGTTTTCAGCTCCCAGAAACCCCATGGGGCTACTTAGTTAGGCTGCTATCAAGTCGGCTTTATTCTGAGGGTGGAGTCCTGTTTTGAGGCTGGGAAAGCAGTTCTTCCAGGGCTATTCAGGGAGCCGGCCGACCGCCCTGCCTCCTCCCGGGGGACCGGGGTTCCCTGTTCTCGCCCACAGCTGTCACAGTGGCAGAACAAGCCTCTACAGCCACTGAGGGGGGCCGCAGTGAGGACCAGAGGGGTCTCCTCAGTTGACAGCATCATTAAATAAAGAGACTCAGAACTGAGGGGCCCCCGGGCCCCCACTCTCCTCCCAACAGCCCTGTCTGCAACTTGTAATGCTAAGAGGCTGGCTGGCTCCTGGTTTTTCTTCCAGGCAAAATGGCAAGAAGGCTTTTTTTTTTTCAAGCTTGGCACTGAACCCCTTTGAAACCTTTACTCGAGTGAGCACAAAACATTCTCTTGAACATGAAGACCTCTTCCTCCTGCCCATGATTCAAGCACCAAATCTTTGAGAACATTCCTGATGGCGCCAGCTCACGTCTCCCCCACCCTGAACATCTCTAACATTTGTTTTTCTACTTTTCCAGTCATTTACAGTTCCAACTTGAGACAAGGTCACAGTCAGAGTCTATAGATAGGTCTAGTGTTTCGAACTCAGAACGCTTTGCCTGTGGATTAACAACAGCAACAACAACAACCAGCCGGGCGGCCCCAGGGAGCCGGGCAGGCCGCGCGCCGGGCGGCTTCGGGCCTCACTCTGAGCAAGTCCTGTCACCAACACTTACTAGGTGCGTGCAAGACGCTATGCCATGCACAGCGTGAGGACCAATCCCTCCCTTTATTCCCCGCAAAAACATTATTTTCATTTTATGGATGGTACATTGGAGTTTTGAGAGGTAAACTGTGCAAAATTACACAATTTGATGCTCATTTATTCTAAGTACACCATGATTTTGATTGTCCTAAAGAATTCTGCCTTTCTGTGTTAAATTTTTTAAAAATTTGTGACAGGATTGCAGCAAATTATTATTTAAGGAAAATAAATTATAAATTACGGTACAAATTCTAAAAAAAAAAAAAAATAGTCAGCAAGCTGGGATCCAACTCAAACCCAGGCCTGTTTACATCACTACCTTAGATACACTCAGCCCTCTCTATCCATGCGTTCCACACCCACGGATTCCACCAACCACTGATCCAAAATATTTGAAAAAAAATTCCACAAAGTCCCCCAAAGATAATCTGGCAACTATTTACATAGCATTTACATTGTATTAGGTATTATGAGTAATCTAGAGATGATTTAAAGTATACAGGAGGGCGTGCTTAGGTTAAAAGCAAATACTATGCTATTCTATATAAGGGACTTGAGCATCTGTGGATTTTGGTATCTACAGGGGATGCAGGGATGGGATACCAGTCCTGCAACCAGTCCCCATGGATACGGAGAGGCAACTGTATTTGCAGCAAAAACAGCACAATGCTAGGAAGTAATGTTGTTGCAAATGAAGCAAAAGTAATACAACTGGAACCAATGAAGTCGTACTGGTTGGTTATCCATTTTGTTGGAGTTCAAGGTAGAACAGTGGCTGCATGTGAGATGCCTCCACAGGAAGGATTTGTCTTCAAATTGTGAAAGGCCGATACTGGGGTTCTCATCTGTATGCCTGCCTCACAACAATTAAAATGAAAAGGAGGGCAAAAAATAAAATACACTCTATATGAGTTTTACAAACAAGCCATCAGGAAATTCTAAGTATTTCCAACCACCCCCCACCCCTACCTTAAAGATGCGTATCATGACTTAATCTCATTTCTGCCAACACATGAATTATTTGACCTTTTGAATAGTTGTAGTAAAATACAGCACAAATGATAAAGGTGAAACTATACGTAATACCATGTCACATTAAATGTAATTTCACATGGTAGGAAGCTTCCTTTGTGCAGTTGAAAGCTACATAATTTATAGTGCCAAATGGTTAATTACACATGGTGCTCATGTTCATTATTTTTAAAATATTGGGTATTAAGACCTTGCTTAGAAATGCAAATTCTTATTCTACTGTTATTTCTGGGAAAATCATATTGAACACACTTCACTTTAATTTTTTCCTACATATATGATTTGCTGTAACTTTGAGTGCCCTTTGACCTGAAATTTTGTAGATATAAATACTAATAAAATGTGGCGTCCTTTGACTCTAACATCTTCTGGAGATGAGTTCATTTGCCGCTGACTTTTTTTTCACTGAAGTGTAGTTGATTTACAATGTTGCGTTAATTTTGGGTGTATGCCACTTTTCTCTTTTTAGTACTTTTTGATGTCTGTTATAACCATTAACTCCATTGTGATTTTTTTAACTTCATATGTCTTTTTCCTCCGTCTTCTGACTCTATTAGATTATGAGCTTGTCAGATTTCTCAAGGATGCATTTTATTCATCTTCTATGCAATTATTCACCAAATATTGACCCTTTTATGTAAAAAGCATGATGTTAAATGCTGAGATCAATACCCCTAGTCCTAACACTATGCTTAGCTTACAGCAGATGCTAAAATAAGTTTATTGAACAAACGGATATTTCTTTTTTTTTTTAGTGGATATTTCTTAACATAAAAAACTCAACAAAAATTAGAATATTTTTATAGACAAATATTGTCAAAAATAATATCCAGCCACTCATAAGAATAAATAGACATGAAGATGTTAACAATGGGTCAGGCTGTTCATGTGTAAGGGCGGGGCGGGGGTATATGGGAAAATCTGTACCTTCTCCTCAATTTTGCTGTGAACTTAAAACTGCTCTAAAAAATAAAAACTTAATAAAAAAAAAAGTAGAAATATTTCAGAATATTTCACTTAAGACAACCTAAACTCTCCAAGGGTGGAGTGAAATGTTCTGTAATATCATAACAGGACACTGAAGATGCTTTAGAATACAGTTGCTGTTTAACTACAGTATTATTAATGTCCTTCATTGGATCCTTGATTTACTTAAACCTTAACTTATTTCCTAAAATGTCACTCATTCCACGACCTGACTCTTCACACTGTGAAAGCTCCTTCCTGTCACTCCTCTGCTGTCCCCTGACCTGGGCTGAACCACTTCCTGTGCGCCTGTTTTGTGCAGCAATATTACTGACGGGCAGCCGTCCCAGGCCCATCTTTAGACACGATGATAAATATGGACCGTGTCCAATCGTGCTGTTCTGACATCTTTTTAAGAATGCTATTTTTCCCGTGAGAAATCATCCGCCATCTAACTTTCACGACTACACAGTGCAAGTCATTCTGCATAGACTGACAGCCAAGCGTGAACCAAGCGGCACTCTGCCACCTCAGAGATAATGTACACACGCTCATTAAGACTATTAACATTATAACTGTAGTCCCTGCTTCTTTCCTGAGCCAGCTAGATTCTCTCCAGGAACCATTAGTTCTTTTACGAGAGGCGCTCAAGAGGATAATTATCCATCCTGCCAAGCAAGCTAATTAATGACAATTATGTGGTCCCTCCCTCAATGTGGCTTGTACCTGAGGTAAAAAAGAAACTAAAAACATAATAAAAAGGATGAATTTCTTTATGTCCATGGACTTGTAGATTATGTTTTACTTATGAAAAATCAGAAACCCAATATTGTACACAATTTTCTCCATATGTAGTGAAAATTAATAACTGTAGTATGTGTAATTTTGAATTACACTTATTTGAAAAGTGAAAACATATTTTATACTCTTGCACTCAACACTACAAACAACAGTATATAAAATAGATTTATGCAGAAATTCTTGCCTGCATATTTTCCCTCAAAAGCTAAATGACTGATATATTAGAAATATCATCTTATAACTGATACTAAAAAGTAGAAAATGATAGTCATCTCTTAGTTTCTTAAACCTCGTGTAAATTTTTATATGAAATAACCTTCACATAAACTAAGGGAAGGAGAAAAACATTTTAAATTATTTTCAGAATCAGCTGACATATAGAAAATCATCTAAAGCAGCAGACACCTCGTATTAATGTATCAGTTTCAGATTAAGATTTAAGAATGAGGTGCAATGTCACCAAGGTGAATTCTATAAGATAATGTACAAGAGGCGCCAGGCTGCTGAATAATTGATATGTGTCTAAGATTAGAACAGCTACATTACAGGCTGTTCCTATGTGACAGACGAGGAAGTCTCAAATGAGCAAGTGACGGGCCTGACAGCATATCATGCAATTTTACATGCATGGTTCTGTGCTATTAACCACAGAGAAGCGTGCTCCAGAGACTGAAGAAGCAGATGGCTTTATCTTAAAGTATACCTGTTATATGATACTGTTAACCACGCGATAAAAAGACAATAAAAAAGACACCAGAAAAAGTAGTGCTCTGGGTTCAGAGAACGTTCATGTGTGTCACGCGGGTATCTATCTCACTGCAAACTAACAGATGCTTTGATGACACTTTACACCATGTGCAGAAATTGTGTCTCAGAGGAGTGAGTGACAGGGCTGAGGCTGCCTGGCTGGTACAAAGCATAGGACTCAAGTCTTATGCCTCATCTACCCCTAGAAAGGAAGGCCTTCTTATTAATATGCTTCGGGGATGTTTTCATGTCAACCCTTAGTTTTAGATAAACAAACAGTACTTTTGACGCATTAAAACCATAAAGCCGGCGCCTCCTCCCATCCCCGGCGAAACAGAATTTTGTTCAGTTCCATGACCAAAAGTACAGAAAGTATCTTTAAAAATGTGTTGCCTTCATTTTATATTTTGAGCAGATCTGGGAACGTGACAAGAAGTCCAGGTCACAGGTCAAAAGAAGACTCATTTTCACCTGTCTCTACCTGTTGGACGTTTGTCACGCCCTCATCTGAGGACATGGAAATACACTGAGTAACCAAAGACAGGTGAATGGAGAACTAACGATGCACATCCAACCCGAAAGCCTGCCTCTGTCACGAGTGATTACAAAGCTGCAGAACTCTTACGCCAAGTGTCTATTAATATTTATGCACAAAAGAAAGGGCTGGAAACCTGGCACTGCTGTGTTCCTTTTCATTTAACCTCCTTTCAACTCCGAGCTCTGTCTTAAGGAAATGAATTGCCGTATCTGATGGTGATGTTTTCCAAATGCCCCCGGCACGGAAATGAGGGTTGGCATCTAGCAGGCGGCCTCGGTAGCCTATCCTCTGAGCTGCTGGAAGGAGCTGACAGCGGGGTCCCAAGCCTCAGTGCCTGGCACTTAGTAGGAGCTTCACTGTTTGCTCCCTTCACAAACATGAGATGGTTTGTTCACTGACACCATGTAACTGCCAGTAGTCCACTGAGCCCGCCCCTGAGGAATTCAGCCACTCTGCAACATTCCTGAGCACTTTAAAGGGCTCTCCACACTGACTTGCCTCAATTAATACATAGGCAGATGGACACCTGCAAAGGACTCAGCCCTTTAAATCTTACCCAGGCAAGGTCATGGACCAAAGCACAAGCTATGCACGGTGCAGGTGTGACTTCTGAACAACAGAAACACTGCATTAAACTGAGCAGCATTTAAAAATCGCAACAGGAGTTATTCCAGTGGCAGTGACGAGACGCCATTTCTCTACTGTCCGCTTGTCACCATCCCTGCTTCTCACTTCAGTCATCTTGCAAGAATTAAGAAGTAAGGCTTCAAACATGGCACAACCAGGCAGGCATGTCTGACTTGGCTTTGAGGAAAGAAAACAGCACTGGGAGGTTGCAGAAAGGGTGGCAGAATCCAAAGTGGCTGAGGCGGCGGTGACGGCGGTGTCTCTGCAGGGAAGGGGACTCCCGAGCTGCAACTTTTCAACCTCAGCTTGGCCACAGCCCGGGATGACACACGCTTTTCACACAGAGGACACTCAGGACACAGGTAAATGGGTGATCTGTGTACACACATGCGCACACATAAACATACAGCTGAGATAACAGTTTCATGAAAGAATACTTAGCCTTACTCTGTATAAGGCACTCATTTTTCCTAGTCTTTTCTACTCTACTATTACTGTGTCTCTATGTCACTAAAACAGCCGATGGTGTCCCACCAGTGGGTCACAATCCACCAAGGAGAAAAACAGTGTTCGGTGCCACTGAAATATCCATTTATCTGATTAACCCCAGATGCTAAGTGTGAGACTATGGCACGGTTCGTTCTTTGGAGGAAGAAGTTTTACATATTAAAAGTCTTTCCTCTATGTGGAAAAGGTTAAAGTTATGTTTTGTAAGTATTTACTTATGAAATTTATATCAACAATAAAGAAATTTCTAAATTAAAAGAGAGGACAAGTAATAAAAGTTAACCTACTTGGAAGAAACTTGTGGCACTCGGTTACTGAGAGATCCCCCCTCTGTTTACAGGCAGTAAGACAACTGTTTATGAGACTGGACATCTAGGTGGACCCAAAGCCTGGGCTCAGCCCCTGCGGGTGAGGGAGGGCGCCTCATCCCCCATCCTCCTGCTCGCAGCTGGAGCTTGCGTCCCCGGGGGGAGCCTTGTGGGGTCGTCTCCGCGCATCTGGGTGTGTCCGCTAGTTTACATGGAAGCAGAAGGTCTTTCTGGTGAACTGATCTGACCCCAGTCCCTTCTAGTTCAGATTCACAGTTATTGAGATATGTCTGATGACAGTCCCTCGTCCAAGACCGGATGAAGGACAGAGGTACCTGTGAGAGGAAGCCTCCGGAAGGAGGGAGGAGACAGAGCCAGTGGAACTGCCTCCAGGGCTGGACGCTGAAGGGACAGTGGTATGGTCCATGAAGTGACTTACTGGAGAACCTGTTACAGGGCCAACGGTAGTAGGGGTTCCATCGGAGCGATGCTCTCGGGTTCAGGGAGCGAAGAAGACAGCCACGCCCCCAGGGCGCTCCTGACAGCGAGCCTCTGAGGGAAGGTGCGTGCACTCTGGGCCCTGGAGGAGCCGCTGCAGCTTGGGTGGCCCAGCAGGGCCTGGACAGGGGGCAAGGCCAGGGAGCTGCCACTGGGAGTCATCATTGGCTCTGTGGGGCCACTTTCCTGTGTCTTCTTGAACCTCAGCAAATGGCAAGACCATACCTTGGCTTCAGCCGTGGCAGTGAAGGAGCACCAGGACCAGTGCGGGGAGCAGCTCTGCCGATACCCACTTCCACGGAAGCGCCGGGGAGATCAGCTTCCTCCGGTCACGGTGGCAAGAGCAAGAATTTTCTCTCAGGGATTTCGAGCAGCCTGACTTTGGGGACGTCTTTGTCTCCAGCCTCTTCAAACAAGTATAACCCAGAGGGGACCCGCAGGTTCAGGGACCACATTACCAATTTGCCAGAATCCTTGTTATGCTGATGGAGGGAGTTGGGGGTGGTGGCAGCAACATCAGAGCCAGCTGTGGACTGTGTTCCCAGCAGGCAGCACAGACAGCAAGACTGAGTTCAGGGTAGGTGCAAGCACCTTGTGATTTACAGAAATCGGCGAGGATGGGTGGGGCTGGGGTGCTCCAACTGGACATCCTGTTTAGGGCTGTACTTTGAGGAAAAGGGATGGCATTGCTTGTACTAGTGAAACTGGACACACTAGTTTCTTTCTTCCCTTTCCCCCCAATGGTTCCTTCACTGAGAAGTATCTGTGCATAATTAAGAACAAAATACTCTGCTAGTATAGTTTAGAAACCAGTGATTATGAAATGGCTAAAGGGGAAAACGTAAGAATCTTGAGTAATGCATCCAGAAAGATGTTTAAGGGTGGATCATGGGAGGTACTATAGAGCCGGGTTCGTCCTCAAGACAGCTGTCTTCTGTCAAAAACCGGATAAGGATATGAACTTAAAACCTTTCTCATCTGTCACAGCCCAAAAAGCAAGACTAGAGAGAAACGGCCTTGCAAAGAGAGAGAGAGAGAGAGAAACAGAAAGAGAGACGAGGGTGCGTTCCTGGCGCAACAAATAGCTGAACAGGTTATTTCCCAGAATGTTCTGAAATCCATGTGGATAAAAGTATGTAATAGAAGAACCTCAAAGTATAGTTAATGACAACCAGACCCTTTAACGTCTGAACTGAAGCAACATGAGAGGGATGTGTCTTTGCGGCCTCTCACAGGGGACCCCAAGGGGCGTCAACTCTGACACAAAACAAACGTGATGCACAGAAAAGGATCACAAATCTGAACCACAAGCAAGAAGAGGTTCTGGGCAGACCGGGATGCTAATGGTCTCTCAGAAGCAAGGAATGGGAGTATTACGGGAAAGGGACTGTAAGGTGGACTATGGTATATGGTTTACCTGTTTTTGTTAGGAAAACCATGATTCAACCTTTCTCAAATAAATCTTTACTTTTCTTTCGGAAATCTGAGCTGAAGAATTCTTACAGGCGGTTTTCTAGATTCCTAAATTCCCATCAAGGCGCAGGTGCTCAGAAGGGGCAGATCTGATCAGAAAGAACCTTGTTTATTTTTTAGTTCTGTCTGAGGGGCTACTGAGCCCTGGGAAATACTGCCAAGGGATACAGCATGCACTCTGCCTCCACACCCCCAGTTTAACAGGAAACGTGAACACTTTATATAGTAACGGTAAGAGGATGTCAACACTGGTAAGCCCCTGCAAGAAACGCAGATAAAGCACCGTGAGAATTTGTTAGAAGGTTAAATCACTCCTGGCTGGAAGTGGAAGGAGGGAGCATTTAGAGGCCAAAAGTTTTGTGGCCAAGAAAGCATAGCACAAAGGCTCAAAGCCTGGGCTCTGGAGTAACACAGCTTGGATCTGAGTCTTGGCCCCTCCATCTCAGGCAATTCACTAAACTGCTCTGAATCTTAGTTTCTGCAGCTGGTAAACGCGGGAAAGAACATTGAACACAGTCCCCAGCGGGTACCTGCACTGATCTCCCAACAGAACACGGAGCCTGGTACTTGGTAAACGTGCTCAATTAAGGTTGTTAGCTGCTGGTATTGTTATTAAAGAGATCTTTGCTGAGCCTGGCCTCAAAGGCTAAAAATGATTCTGATTTGTGGGCACAGAGGTCGGGCTGTGATGGGGAAAGCTGTGGCAAAGCCGTGGTAGGAGAGGGTGCTGTGAGATGTCCTCACTCTTCCCCTGTCTCTCCCCTCTGCCCTGCTGCTCTGTTAAGAAGCAAACACGATGCTATGGTTGGAATGAGAAGTGCAGTGTGTCCTTACATGACCTCGCGGCAGCTTGCTCCTCCCGCATGTGTGAGGGTGGGGGTGGGGGCGAAGAGAAAAGAATTAGTATATTCCACCCTCTATACACACGGGCTGCAAGATTCTGTGACATTCCTACTGTGGCCGCGCAGGTCGGCCAGCACCAGTTCCACGATGGGAAAGGTAAGACTCCCGATACCCCAGTGCACTTTGGGCTCAAGCAGGAAACAAGTGTTCATTTGCATAGCATCCCCTAGACACTTACACATTATGACTCTATTATGCTGGAATCCAACCCAGCACGGCTCATTCTCTCCTCTAAAAAGCTACAGGCTGAGAACAAGTGAATTTAAAAAGAGCAAGAGCCTCTCACATTCCAGAATCATGTTTGTAGAGCCTTTCAGTCAAGTTACAGTTTCAAACCAGTGAGAGGCCACTACCACGATCACGTCTGACTTGAATAAACCCTGACTCTGCCACGTAGGGACCAGGTCATGTGAAGTCAGCCAAACAGATGTGTTACCTGCTTCTGAAGGACATACATGCCGAATTAAGATGGTGCAATCAACAGTCCCTTTCTTTTTCTCCACTCCTCTTTCACAACATAAGTCTGGATAATTTTTTTTAACATTTTTTATTGATTTATAATCATTTTACAATGTTGTGTCAAATTTCAGTGTTCAGCACAATTTTTCAGTCATTCATGGACATATACACACTCATTGTCACATTTTTTTCTCTGTGATTTATCATAACATTTTGTGTATATTTCCCTGTGCTATACAGTGTAATCTTGTTTATCTATTCTACAATTTTGAAATCCCAGTCTATCCCTTCCCACTCTCTACCCCCCTGGTAACCACAAGTCTGTATTCTCTGTCCATGAGTCTATTTCTGTCCTGTATTTATGCTTTGTTTTTGTTTGTTTGTTTGTTTTTGTTTTTGTTTTTTAGATTCCACATATGAGCGATCTCATATGGTATTTTTCTTTCTCTTTCTGGCTTACTTCACTTAGAATGACATTCTCTAGGAGCATCCATGTTGCTGCAAATGGCATTATGTTGTCAGTTTTTATGGCTGAGTAGTATTCCATTGTATAAATATACCACATCTTCTTTATCCAGTCACCTGTTGATGGACATTTAGGCTGTTTCCATGTTTTGGCTATTGTAAATAGTGCTGCTATGAACATTGGGGTGCAGGTGTCATCCTGAAGTAGATTTCCTTCTGGATACAAGCCCAGGAGTGGGATTCCTGGGTCATATGGTAAGTCTATTCCTAGTCTTTTGAGGAATCTCCATTGTTTTCCATAGTGGTTGCACCAAACTGCATTCCCACCAGCAGTGTAGGAGGGTTCCCCTTTCTCCACAGCCTCTCCAGCATTTGTCATTTGTGGATTTTTGAATGACGGCCATTCTGACTGGTGTGAGGTGATACCTCATTGTAGTTTTGATTTGCATTTCTCTGATAATTAGTGATATTGAGCATTTTTTCATGTGCTTTTTGATCATTTGTATGTCTTCCTTGGAGAATTGCTTGTTTAGGTCTTCTGCCCATTTTTGGATTGGGTTGTTTATATTTTTCTTATTGAGTCGTATGAGCTGCTTATATATTTTGGAGATCAAGCGTTTGTCGGTTTCACTAGCAAAAATTTTCTCCCATTCCGTAGGTTTTCTTCTTGTTTTATTTCTGGTTTCCTTTGCTCTGCAGAAGCTTGTAAGTTTCATTAGGTCCCATTTGTTTATTCTTGCTTTTATTTCTTCTAGGAGAAAATTTTTGAAATGTATGTCAGATAATGTTTTGCCTATGTTTTCCTCTAGGAGGTTTATTGTATCTTGTCTTATGTTTAAGTCTTTAATCCATTTTGAGTTGATTTTTGTATATGGTGTAAGGGTGTGTTCTAGCTTCATTGTTTTACATGCTGCTGTCCAGTTTTCCCAACACCATTTGCTGAAGAGACTGTCTTTATTCCATTGTATATTCTTGCCTCCTTTGTCGAAGATTAGTTGACCAAAAGTTTGTGGGATAATTATCAAAGCAAGTAAGAGCATTTCACTGGAGAATTTGAAGGCTCTCTGTACAATTCAATTCATATTTACTGGTGTCAATGTCTAGAGTTGTACTAGGGACACAAAAGTGCCTCCAAGAGTCTCTGACCTTCCATGTTTTATAACCTATTTGCAGAGACAAAACACTAAGCACATAAAAGAAGTTATTATAGCACAGTAGTAAAGAGCTCAGACTCCGGAGCCAGAGAGTTACTATGTGACACTGTGCAAATGACTTAATCTGTCTGAGCCTCAGTTTCTTTATCTCTAAAAAAGATACAGTTGTTTGACCTCCCTTATAAAGTCCTTGTGAGGATGAACTGAGTCAGTATGTGCAAAGCACTTAGAACAGGGGGTGGTACCAAGCATTAGTTATTATGTGTCGTTATTCCAGCTGTAAAGAGGATTCAGTTTTAACCGCTGCACCCGGCATACAGGGCCATTCTGCAGCCTGAGCTCCCATTCCGCCCCTGCATGCACCCAGGTGCCAGCCATTATCAGACCACTGCCATTGTTTTCATCTTTCTTCATCTTAAAGCAAAATGATTTTTGAGGCAAATCGACCTGGGTCCAAATCCCAGTTCCACCACTGGATAACACAGTCAACACAACTAGCATTTATCATTTGTTTATTCATTTGCCTCCACAGGTTGACTGTGAACCACAGTAAGGCAGAGATGCGTATTTAATTCGTTTTGGGGCCCAGATTGGCTGGCACATGCAATTTGCTCAGTAAATGTCTGCTGAATGAACAAATGAACAGTCTACTGCCAGTGGAAGGAACATCGTAGAGACGTGAAAGGCCAGGTGCGTGGGTTGAAGGGATGGGGAAGTCTGAGGACGTGTGAGCGCCAGGTGAGAGACATGTCCCCAAGGGTGGTGCGTGCTCGGCCTAGGATCAGGATTCAAACCCGGGGCAATGGAAAGAAAATGAAAGTTTTTTTGACCTGGCAATAAGTAATGGGTGACTGTAAGCAGGAAAACACAGGCGCCAGGTCTAGGAAGCATTGAGGTGGAAGACTTTACAAGATTCAGTAATTTGATGGTTATGGGGAGTCATTAACAATGAAGTGAGTGATGGTGCCAGGAAAAAGGTTACAGAAAAGATGCAGAATCTTTTTCACAATAAATTTGTTTTCGTGGCAATTTAGTTTTTAAAAATCTTTTCCCCATTTATAAAAATAATATTTTACTGTAGAAAATCTAGAACAGGCAGAAAAGCATAAAGAAAATTGAAATTATTTATAATCTGGCCATCCAGAGATAACTGTTTCTAACACATTGCTGATTGTCATGTAATCCTTCTTCAACACACATGTATACATTTGCCATGGCATCTACTGCTATGTAATTGTTCACATTCACACAATTATACATTATATAATTGGGCACATTTCACACTGAACATTTTAATAAATATTTTTTGACTCTTGATTTTTAGTATCATCACTGATGAGTCATAATTTATGTAAATAATTTCCTGTTGTTCGTTTGTCTTATCTTCAGTTTTTCACTGCTACAAATAATGCTGCAGTGAACATCCTTACATATAAATCTTTACTGATATTTCTAATTATTTCCTTAGAACAGTTTCTGAGTCAATGCGTATGATCACATTTAAAGTTCTTAGTTTCTGCTGCTAAATAGCTTTCCAGAAAAGCTATATCAACTTATACTCCACCCAGCAGTGTATGAATGCCAGTATTGAAGGTTATCTTGTAAAAAAAAATTTTGCCAGTTTACTAGGAGAAACAGTCTTCATCTTGCTTAAGTTTGCATCTTTTTAATATCTAGAGATAATTACTTTTTTCACAATAACTAGCCACTTACATTTCTTAGTTTGTAAAGAAAAATCATGTTCCTAATCATGTCCTGTGTCCATTATTTTATTGGGATGATAAAGTTTTTTATAATTAATTAGAGAGATTTATATTATTAGCTTTTAGCCTATCAGATTTGTTGCAAATATTTTCCTAACATGTTGCTTAACTTTTATATTTTTGATATGTAGAAGTTATTTGCAGTTAAATTTATCAATGTAGTTAAATTTATCAATTTTTCTTTTGCAATGTTTTCACTGCATTTATATCTCAAGATCCTTTCCCCAAACTAAATTGTCATCAGTCTTTTCTTCTTGATTTTCATGGTTTTGTTTTCTGCATTCAACTCCTTTAATCAATCTTGAATTAATTTTAGTGCATGATGTGACTGAAAGCTCTCCAAACAACGGCAAGAATCAATCTGCAAGTAGCAACGTGCAAGGCATTTGGTTGTGTTCATTTTTAAAACATTAGGGTGGATAAACTGGGCCATCTATGATTCAGAATGAGTAGAGAATCTCGTTTAATTTCTCGGCCTCAAGATAACTTCCTCTTCAACAATGAGCTTCGATACAGCATGTGACAGGAAACCGAGAGCTTGCTTTCTTAATAATGCCGATCTCTAGAGAATGGAAATATTAAAACGCTTATGCTCTCTTCTCTAATTGCTGAAATCTGGCTGCTTTGAACAACAGACATTCACATGGCTCCCGGGGCCGGTCAAGGTCACCTGAAGATGCTGCACCTCAGGGTGGGGCACTGCATCTCGAGACTCGATATCCTATTGCACCTGGACTCTCTTCCCACCTCACCTAACTCTGAGAGCTAGAGAAGAATCTGACTCCCAGGGCAGGTCAGCACACAGGAAACAATGCTTAAATAATATCATCATCATCATGAAGACAACAGCAAAGCAAAGCAAACCTTCTCAGTGACTGAGGCAAACTTTTACACCCAGTCGACCATTTAACTGAACTGGGGCATCAGTTCCACAAGGATCTCACATGTTGGCTATGTGACCAGGAGGTTTCTGTCTCAATAATACATTGATTCCCCCAGAGCATATTGTGTTCGGCCCAGATTAATCTAGCATGCATACCTTTCTCATACATATTTCTTCTCATCATCTTCACTTTACTACTAAGTTGTTTCGAGGGAGACAGCACGACACATGTGTGGGGAATGAGGCTCTAAGAAATCAAACGACTTTTCAGGACCTAGGTCTACCAGCTCCCAGCTTTAAGTCCTCCCTTTACTATCATGCTACTTCAAAAACACTACAGATAGTCTGGGACAGTTTTAAAAGCTCCAGGGTAGAAGACCGTGACCGTGAATTTCCTGAATTAAAAAAAATTACATGTTTTTAGCAAAATATATATAACAAAATTTACCACTTGAATCATTTTTAAGCACACAGTTCAGTGTCATTAGGTACATTCACACTTGTGCAACCATCACCACCAACCATCCACAGAACTCTTTTCATCTTGCAGACCTGAAACTCTGCACCCATTAAACAATCTTTTCCCATTGCCCTCTCCTCCCAGACTCCAGTAACCACCATTCTAACCATCTGTCTCTATGAGTTTGACTACTCTGGACACTTCATATAAGTGGAATCATACAGTAGTTCTCCTTTTGTGATTATCTCATTTCACTCACCATAATGTCTTCAGGTTTTACCCATGTAGTATCACGTGACAAAATTTTCTTCCTCAAGGCAGAATAATATTCCATTTTATGTATGTATAATATTTTGTTTATCTGTTCATGCTGCTGGGTTGCGTCCACCTTTTAGCTAGCGGGAATAATGCTGTTATGATCATGGGTATGCAAATATCTCTTTGTGCCCTTGCTTTCAATTTTGGGGGGTACATATCCAGAAATAGAATTGCTGGATGATATGGTAAATTCTATTTCTAATTTTTTGAGGAATCTCCATGCTGTTTTCCAAAGTGGATGCACCATTTCACATTCCCACCAGCAGTGCACAAGAGTTCCAATTGTCCCACATCCTCACCAGCATTCCCTCCTTGGGCTTTAAGTTACATTATGTTCTTACTCATTCATTCAGTAAATACTTGCACAAAGCCTGCCATACACAAGATACTGGGGATACGGAGAGGAACACGACAGATTCTGCCTGCCCTCAAGAAGCCTGTAATCTGACATGGCAAACGGACGCTGAACAAATGCTTCCAGGTGGGATGAATGGTTAAAAAAAGGGGATAGGTGCAGTCAGCTGGAGCAACGAGGGCTTTATCCCCGATGCTTTCCCACTCTAGGTTCTTTGAAGACATGAAATTTTCTTTCCTGAAGGCACTTGAGTTAGCTGGGCAACCACTGAATAGATTCTGATGTGGGATCGAGTCCATGCATTTAAAAATATGTTCAAGCACACCTGCATTTGTGAGAATCAGGGATCCTTTATTGTCCTTAACCAAATCTAATCCTGCAAGTTGGATGAGCCAGAGAACCTGGTTTAAAATATGAAATGCTGGGAACAGAAGCCACAAAGTGGCCACCTGAGGGCCAGAGTCATAAGACGTTTAAAAAGTTTTCGATTAGTTACCAACACGTACAAATCAAGAAGTTTCCCACAGGACTCTGAATTTCTGGCTTCCCTGAAAAAGAAAAAGAAATCAGAAAACCTGGCAACACTAGGGCTGGGAGGAACTGGCTGAGCTGAGAGCAGTTCAACCCATTCTAGAAAAATTACAGCTTGTGACATTTTAGCCCCTGTAAGCCTTTGGTCTAGGGCTGTGCTTTGGTAACCATAAGTTTGTTTTCTGTGTCTATGAGTCTGTTTCTGTTTCATAAATAAGTTCATTTGTATCATTTTTTTTTAGCTTCCACATCTAAGTGATATATGATAATTGTCTTTCTCTGATTTACTTCACTTAGTATGATCATCTCTAGATCTATCCATGTTGCTGCAATTAACTCCTTCTTAAACACGTAACTGTGTATTCCATTTATTAAGCAAGAAAACAACCCCAAAGTGGAAATAACTGATTGTTTATATAAATTACAGCTCATATTTTTTAAAAAACCTGAAATTATGGCTCTTCTGTTATTTCAAAACACATTTATTCCTCTCTATACCTAACCATTGCTCTGAGACTTGATTACTACTCCAATACTTGACTCCTATTTTCCTTTACTGAAAGTACTTACAGTAACTTATAAGGCAAATTGTTCGTATTTGTTCATTCACTTAATGAGTTTTAAAATAAAATCTAACCCATTCATGTAAACCTTTTCCACGATTCTTTTTGCAAAAGGTTTAAAGACTGCTGACACACTTAGCATTTCACAGGGGCCAATAGTTTATGATTTTATTGCATAAGCTACTTTTAAAAGGTCTTTTAACTTGATTAAATGAGTTACTGTTAAAGTTAATTTCCAGCAGGTATGGGACCAAAAACTGTAAGACAAGACCAAAGGAATCATTCTAACTTTTTTTTTCTTTTTTTCTTTTTGGCAAAGATACCACTTAATTACCACTCTTTTCTTAGCAAATAAGATGTATTAAAATTAAGTGAGAGTCTAGTCTTTGATGTCTAGAATACACAGACATGCAAGGTGAAACATGCTTATAGACAACGCTCAACACACCAAAGAAAGTGAATGTTGAGGAAATTATGGATTGATCTGGGTACAAGTGAATAAGGAAAACACAATTCTGAAGCAAAGCTCTATTTTGGACTGCACTTTACAGTTTGCATACATACACTGATGTAATTCATCTGGTAATTGCACAAGCACCTGCTGTTCCCAACATAATGACTAGAGAAATTCCTGGGGTTGGTATCTCACTTCAGTGGAGCGCTATAGAAGTTTATCCTTTTTTGTCTTCTTTTTCTTTTTTTGCTCTCCTTTTCCTCCATAAATTATTTCTATAGAAGGAGCACCCTATACAGGTCTGACTCTCGAGGAAGTAGACGACTAAACAGTAGATTCTCAGTGTGCACCAATGCCTCATTTCTACTGTGTGTGAAGCAATCACTGGAGTTGTTTCCATTTGGGTCACGGGACATGAAAGGACATGCTTTATAACACGGGTAAGAGGACAGATGACAATCCTGGCACAGAGCCAGTGAGGCCTGGCTGTTAGCAGAAGTCTCAGCCAGTAATGAGAGGGAAAATACAACCCATTAGTTTATCACAGACTGGGAGGAAATTTGTTATCATAAAATGCCACCATTCTTCCAAGATAAAAGTGTGTAATAGAAACAGTGTGCCAGGGCATCCATTGCTAACAAGTCCCCAGGCATCTTTAAAAATACTTCAACTTTTCCACCTTTTGAGTTACTTTTTTTCTAAAATATATATGCTAAGGTGTAGTTATGCCAGCGTAGCTTGTCTCTGCTTAATTGCCTGCTTAATTCCATTCACTGACATTTCACAGGAACACTTAGAATTTCGTGTATCTCAGAGATTAAAGGAAGGCTTTAAAGAAATCACATCTAACATTAGCAGTGATGAAAATAGCAAGACAAGTGGCTTCCACATGGCAGGAACTCTGCTAGGCCTTCCTGTGCATTTCAACAAGAATAATGCTTATGCCTCGCTAAGACAGGAGGGAGAAATACTGCAGACACTTCTAAGAACCTAGAAGCTCACTGAACTTGAAGCTGAGGAGGAAGCACACCATTTCTTTGTGAACTCAACCATCAGAAGGGCCAGCTATTTTCTGAAACACAAAACTGGCAGCACAAACAAGAAAATCTTTGCTCCTGATTTTCAAAATAAGACATTTTCACAGCTACTTCTTCCCATCTAACTCTCAGAATAGATTCTGAGGTCTTCTACCTTAAAGTTCTAACTGGTTTTCATTTGTGTCATCATCAGCTCGACAGTGGAGAACATCTTCAGAGTTCAGGTTCATCAAGAGCCTTTGCCCACAATGCTATCAGGAAGTGGCTGCTGCTGAGGAAGGCTGGGCTTTATCTGTCCTGTCCTATACTGAATCCTGGCTTTAAGCGGTAAGAAGTTCCACGAACACACAAAATGAAGTGGAGCAAAACAGAACTAATCAGGCTGGTTGGGGATAGGCATGAGGTTCAGAGGAATATAAATTATTAGGATCTGAGCATTTGGAATGTATGCAGAGGAGTGTCTCCCAGGCCTGGAGAGCCCCAGCACACTGAAGCCCGACAGCACTGCTGGAGTGCCCGGGTAAGAACGATCACTAAACATTATAATAAGCACGTTCCTTGCAAGAATAATGTTTAACATATTGTTAGGACCACGGTGCTGCTCAGGAAATACTCTTGAATGAAAGAATGAAAATTCCTAAGGAACTGAGAAAGAGGTGTGGTCCTCAAAAAAGCACGGGGCCCGAGTTCAAATCCTCAATCCACTTTTTTAGATACATGACTTTGGTTGATCACTTAAGCCATAAACCTCAGATTTCTCATTGGCAAACTACAGGTGACATCATCTCCTTCAGAGGCTACCTGCGACTTCAATGAGTAACACCTGTGCTGCTTAGCACTTGGAGGCACTCGTGTTCCTCCTCTTAAAATCTACTTCATCCATACCAATTATTTCTACTTTCATTATAAATAGAGAAACTGGAGACTTAGGCCAAGGTTTCACTTAAATAATCAATTCCAAACTGTGTGTGAATTAATGAGATTTCAGTGCATTAATAATAATAATAACCCAGAGGCTAATTATATTATCTAAATCAGGTCATATTTTTCCTTCTGATACATCTACAGCCATGTTTTAAGGCAATATTTAGAAATAACTTATTACATGATGTATCTTTATTATGACATTATGATTATATAGGATAGATATTACACCATATATAGCTTTAATTTGGAAGCAGATCTCTACGCTTTCCTGGTGAACAGGTACAGATTCAGAAAAAGCCATTATGACATCAAAGATAAATTCGGATGCCTGTGAATATTGGAGTCTTAGAGCTTATTCTCCTACTAGGCACAGGGGGCTTTCTCATCAAACAAATTTCTATTCCGTGGTAATCTGAAAATTTCAGATGTAGTTCAGGACACCTTAAATTTGAACCGTGGGATCCTATGGAAATCACATTTCAAAGTTAGACCTAATCTCAGGATAGTAGCTCCTGAGGTTCTATGATGATATCTACCCTTTAAGGTTCTTGGGCCTGAGGACAACAAATGATTTCACATTAAAAAAAAAATCATTGGGAAAGATTCCCATTGCCTTTATTTTTTAGAAAAGAAAACTGTTGAAGAAAAAGCAAGAATATATTTTAATCTATAAGCTTAGGCATTATCTCCACAGAACTGGAGATAATGCTATGTCTACTGATGCCTAGGGGCATTCACAACTATTCACAACTTCAAGGACACTGTTCAGAAATGTACTTGAAGAACAGGGAAGCAATGTGAGAAAGATTTCCAGCCATCTGGGGTATAGCATTAAATATATGTGTACATACATACATGTGCACGCACATATCCATCCACAGAATACACACACACACACACACACACACACACACGTATGCACTAGTGCATGCACACACTTGGGTGTACGCTCTCTGTCCCTCTCCGTCTCTCTGGCTCTCTCTCTATATATATTATATTCTATATATATTTGAGAGGATTATCTAGCACATATATGATCTATAATATATGTGTGTATCTGTATACTTATAAATATAACCCAGGTAGTCCTTTCTAAATAGATATACACTGAAATACTGCACATACACACGAGCAGTCTCTTCACAGGCTGAGAGCATCACGTTTCAGAGGAAGCTATCATGACATCAGGATCCCAGATTCCTCTTCCACTCGGATCCACACTCGAGGGTAATGCTAGTGCTCTTTATCTGACTTAGCTTCACGTTTCCACTGAGTCTCAATTTCATTTGTTACTTAATCTGCAGTCAGTCAGACTGCACTGAAGCTAAAGGCACTTATACATTGGGAAATACGTCCAGGCATCAATCATGGTCACGAATACTTTGAAAACTGTGTCTTTAGCAACACCCACACTTCACTTAGCAAAGACAGAGACTTCAATGCAAACAAGCTGTCAGACTGATTTGGACCCACTTACGGTATCCTGATACATCAAACAACTGTCAAAATGTATTTTGAAAAAACATTTACCAAGAAACCCAACACAAATAGCTAGTCCCACACGAACGAACCTCAGATGCATGTGCGCCAGTGAACCACGTGACTCAGCCTTTTCCACACAGGCCTACGTGGTAGTTATTGACCTTTCACTTGAAACCCAGAATTTTGTTTAATCCTTGGAGCAGTGGATCAAAAGCCATGCCCCAGATTAAGTAATGGCTGAATACTATTTAAAAATAGTCAGAGTTGATTCCCAAAATAGGAATTTTCCATCTGTCTGGAAACAAAGTGTCCCTGCAGATTCCCTGTATTGGCAAGGGAAAAACACGTCTATGTCAGAGTTAAAATTTCAAGTGAGCTTTCACTCTGCCACCATTCTGAATTTTTCTAGTATGCCACTGAAGTAGAAATTTTTAAAATTCACACAATTTATTTGTGGAGTAAGAGAGAAAAAGAAAATATATCCTCATTCAAATGCCAACGACTCAAACACAATCCGTTGGTTGTCAATACACCTTAAATTCTACACATGAGTAGCAACCCAGGCTAAGAATCTCAAAACTGAACTACACGTTACAGACCCACATTCTGGCCCTATTACATAGAGCACACACACGTACATCTACAACATTCAACTTGGACAGATAACTAATATTACAAAGTCACCCATGCTCTTCCATATCTCAGAGGATACAGAGTAATCAAATTAAAAATACCAGAAAGTGCAGGAAACGTTTTACTACCCTCATGTCATCAATTATGAATGTCACTTTCTCAATCTAATTTTCCTAAAAGCCTCCTTTGAACTAAGTGGCCACTCCTGTCTAACACACTCTTTTTCTTCCCTCCTCTTAAATGGAAACCTCTGATAGACTCTGTGATAATCATTATTTTCTTCCCTGGTGCTTTATTGAATTTTCAAAATAAAATTTTTTATTTACTTTGTCTTTTTTTGATTGCAGAGTCAGTATCTGGCTTTTTACAAACTATGCTAGCTCACCTCTAGTCTCCCTTTATCCTCACCCAACCAGGGGTAGGATTTTCCAGCTGAGACTTTCCTTGACCTTGATTCTCCCTCCTGGAATTTTCTTAATGACACTTCCCTTCCCGGGATTTCCTGATAATCTTTCCAAGTGCACAATCAAGACAGGTCATGCACAAGCTTAAACTCATTAGAAAGCTCATATTTCAGAATCTGAATGAACTCAGCACTCTAAAGATCAGTGGAACACCTGAATCCATGCTAGTGGATATTCCGAGAAAGAATCAAAACACAAAGCAATCAGGACCCACCACAAAATATCCTACCTGGAATGCAGATGGAGCATCCGTTTCAAAAACTTCTTGGGGAACTCCAGGTTGTAGGATGGTGGTGAACAATAAAAGATGTTCTGGACCCTTCAACCTCACTTGCCAGTTTAGTGTAGACATAGCCTTGAAGACTACTTTTTCTTGCTCGTGTTAATAAAAAAAAAAAAATTCCACCGTTGGTCTCCTGCCCACCCTTTTTATTGATCACCTGTACTCAGATTCTATCATCTACCCAACACTTGTAGGTCCCCAATCCGACTGTTCACCCCAGATCTCCTCATCCGGTGGAATCTTAACTGTCGTTAACTCTGCAGCATCTTCTACGTGGCAGCTCATCAGCAATTCAAATGTAACTTGACCAAGATTGTTGTCTAAAACTTAGCAGGACTCTCCCCTGTGCTGCTCAGTCTTGTCATCTGACCCTCAGCGTCTAGCGTCTTTCTCTAACTCCACTCTTGTTGATTTGCCCCTTCTGGCTGCAGGGTGTCTTGTTCAATCTTACCAAAGGTGTATTTTTATGGAAGGTTTGACAACATTCTTAAATAACTTGTCTTTCTTTTGGAATCCAGAGAAAAAAGAGGGGTGCCACTCTTCTGATATCTTAGGGTCACATTAGCACCCTAGGAAAACAAAGTCAGTCCAATGCCACGTTTAATTGGCAGGCTGAAATGACTTTTCTATCCTTTGGTTTCTTATGTGTGTTCCCAATTACACTGAACAAGAGAAAAAGCACTTGACTCTAGCAGAAACAAGGCAATGTGTGCCCCACAATTTTCATTTGATGCTTATCACTATGACTGAAGTGACCAAGCAATATTCTACTGCACAAGGCAACTTGATTTTCCCGTTTTATTGAGATATAATTGACATATAACATTGTATAAGTTTAAGGTGTACAGTGGAATGATTTGATATAAGTATATATACCACAATATGTTTAGTTAACATCTGTTATCTCATATAGTTACACATTTTCTTTCCCTTGTGATGAGAGCTTCCAAGATCTACTCCGTTAGCAAACAATTCAGTGTTGTTAACTGTAGTTACCATGCTGTACATGACATCCCCAGGGCTTATCTCTCTTAACAACTCCAAGTTTGTACCTTTTGGCCACCTTAACCCATTTCCCCCAACCTGCATGCTGCAACTTTAAACAGACACAGTTTAAATTCCTTGGCTAGTATATTCCCCAGGACGTAGCACCCACAGAGCCAAGGAAACCAAGGGCCCTGGCATCTCAAGAAGCAGCGAGGCAGGAGCAAAATAGGCAGAATATGTACAAACTTTGGACATCCTGGCCTTTAATGATTCAAAATACGCCTATTCTTATTGAAGTTGGGGGAGAAGTCTTACGAAGACAATTTGACATTCCAGGAAGGTTTTGAGGAAGGGATGGAATAGACTTTTTTGTGAACCTAGATTAAGAGTGAGTGAGTTGGCAATCTAAAAAAAGACGAGAAAAAAGTAAATGACCAACTGATAGAAACCTCCTTCTTACTTCCTGAGTAGTGAATTCATTTTGAACTTGTCATGACGTAATAGGGAAGAACAAATCTGACTCCATATTAGGTCTGTTCCTTTAGGTCTAACCCTGTGCCCTGTTCCCCAAGCTGAGTCATGCTGGTTCCCACCTTTTGGAAAAGAATGTTGCCTCTAGCCTGAAATATATAGGATAGCCCATTCTCAAGGCTCTGATCTTTAAGGGTATTAAGACTTTTTCATTCACAAAGAGAGAAAAAGTTGCAGAACAGAGAATACCATTTGTCTTTTGGAGGTTTACAGGGACACAGTGACTTGATCTAGAGGACAGCTGCAAGAACAAAGGATTCTGACACCAAGAAGGTTGCAACAACCAACCACACTTCTTCCCCTTTTTAGTATAAAAGGAGCCTGGATTCTGACTTGTGGAAGATGGGTCTCCAGGACGTTAGTCTGCTGTCTTCTCCATCTACTGGCTTTCCGAATAAAGTCGTTATTGCTTACCCCAACACCTCATCTCCCGATTTACTGGCCGGTCGTGCAGTAAGCAGAATGAGTTTGGACTTGGTAACAATGAGAATTGAGTTCACTTTATATTCTTCTATTCTCCTTATCCTTCTGGAAATCTTTAAGTGTGGTAAGGATCTTAGAATTCAATTATTCTAATCTTCTTGTTTTACAAGCAAAGAAACAGAAACACATTGGGCAACCCCCTCACCAGGACCACAAAGCAGGGTGGGAGCAGCAGTGAGATGAGAATTCAGGGACCCTGCCTCACGGGCCGGTGCTGCTTCCCCTGCAAGCCCTGTCTGTGCGCTGGTTACTGCCTCCTTTTCCTATCTGTTACGACACTTCTGCAGAAGACAGTCTTCCCCTCACTTTGATCATATTTCACACACAATGTTCTGGATTGATTTATTCATCTTGGTTTCTTGATCCCAACCTGGAAACATGTCTTCTGTGCATAACTAACCCTCCTTATTTTCATCACCAAGGTTCCCCTCCCTTTGACTTCAACATTACTATGACTGAGCCCAGGAGGGTCGCATGGACTAGGTTAGCCCCCTCCTTTTTCCTCCCAGATGGGACTGCTGAGTGTCCAGCTGTTTCTCCATCACCTAATACATCAGTTTCCTTTCAGTCAATCGAATTCTTTATCATCATGTTTCTCCTTTCACATCAAACTGACTTTCTCTTTTAGTTTCAAGGCTTAGCATATATTCTTCACTCGTGAAACATGTGCTATTTGACTCAAAGTCACACTCCTTCCCAAAGCTTCTCTTTCTATTCCTCCCCATTGTTAACTTTCTGCAGTTCTATTTGGATCAACTTTCTGCTCTGCTGGTGATGTTGGCCACTTGGGTAGGGGTTTATCTTTCACTTGCTTGCCTCAGCACCTCCTGCATATTTTACAAAAGATAGGCATACTCTCAATCTCTGTAACAGACAGGGATGTAGCTTCTAAGCCATCCCTATAGGAACAGAAATGGTGTGAATAAAGATATGCTGGTGGCTGGGACATGACCCCAGCTCAAATGGGGCTGTGTGCGTACAGGGCTGAGCTAGATGTGGCCACATGGGCAGCTTTCTGGTCTGCCTTCCCACTGTCCCATTACGGTGTGTAACCCTGCTCCTGGACACTGTGTCCCACCTGCAGAAGGTCCTTCGTTAATATGAGCTGGTAATGTGCTACCACACATTACCTAACAGCACCTCCATCCCCAAAGGGTAACTGACCACTCCCTCCAATGAGCCACCACTGAAACGCATTTGTCATTCTACTAGTGTGCACCTAATACTTGCAACCACATCTGTTTCCCCTAATCCAGCTCCGAGCTCCTGGAGCATCTGATTCATATTCGGATCCTCTTAGCCTCATATTGGGGTTCCTTACAAAGTGATGAACAAATAAGATTTCTACCTCTCTGAAATGGCTCCTTGACTCTCAACCCTGAAACTCGACACACAATTTCTATTTTGTAACACTGACTTTACGAGTAAATAGACAGTGTAACAAATTATGAGAGAAATCAGAACCATCCAGGGCTTACATTTTCATGGTATTTCAAAATGTATTTGAGAAGCTTTGTGCCACAACCTAGTATGATTAGAGAATATTTGAAGCATTTTGCAAGTCTAGCAGTTGGGTTGGGAAGGGGAGGTTAAGAAAGTGTAAACTAAAGCAGTAGCTCCTTGTTCTACTCTGACAAGTGGGCCAACCAACCACAGGCATGTGGATGAGCACGGAGAGAACCACAGCCGGACCCAGAGTCCTGTGTGATCAGTTACAGCTGCCCCATCTTCAGCCCTTCAACAGCTGCATTAAGACCAAACGCCTACAGAAAAGTCACACTAGAGAAATGGCAACAAGAAGCCTGCACGAGGTGGGAAGGAAGGGAAAGGCCAGGAATTAGCTGCCTGGCCAAGGGGAAAATCCAAAATAAATGTCAACATCTGGACTTTGTTTCGACCAGGGACAACTAGCCCTTATTTAAGAAAAGTGACTTTTCACTCTCCCTGCCCACCCCAGCTCACCCTCCCCTCCACCACCAAATCAGCACCTTGCTTTCCTCCATGACTGTCTCCTGTCACCCTTCCAGGAATCTGGTCTGCCCAGGCGTACTCTTCAGTACTGGAGGTTGTCCTTCATCCCTGGCTCCCTGTTTGATCTCTAGGCACTGTGCGAATGCTTGAGGAATGAACAAAAGTTGAGGAGGTGCCATCACAACAGCAAACTCTTAGCGCTTCCTAACTTGCCAGACTTACAAATACTAACTCATTCAATCCTCCTTCACACAGACACTGCTCCTTCATCCTTTTTGTGGATGAGGAAAGCGAAGCACAGACAGGCTACAGGACCAGCTCTGGGTGATGGAAGCCAAGCAATTCGGTTCTGGAGTGAAACGTTCCTAGGGTGTGTCACTGTTGCACTTACTTTAAATGAAAATATAATTCTTTAGAACAAAATGATCTCCTTGACCCCCCAAAAGAAAATAAATGTACCAGTGTGAATGGTGAAAAAAGCTGCTCAAATACTAAAAGTAATAGGCTTTATAGAAATTTCTAAGACAATATGAAAAAAAATGTATTGGTGACAGCCTTGAAATAGCCCAGTTGTGTTCTCTACTAGGAAAAATCCGAAGATTTGCTGTTGGTGCTTTTTTATTAGATTTTTTTAAAATCTTTTTAGTGTCAAGACTCTAAATTTTGAAATGCTATTTAAAATGAATAAATTACTTGCATTGTCATCATTGATTTGCATAGTTTAATGGTATCTACAAAAATACAGTTATCAATATAGCCGTGAAATATTTCAGGATACTTAAGTTAATAGCATGAGATAGCAAACAGTTTACATCTAATGTCATATTTTTGGACGGTCATATAAGCATATTCATTTCTTTTGTCTAAATTCAGCAACTTTGAGTAAATTCATTATTTTCCTAGAGAAGTTCTTTTTCCTAAGCATAAAGAAATAAACTCTCTCTTGATCACTATATCTAAAATGCAATTGAAAAAATATTTCCAGATTTCAAAAAAGTTTTAAATACAGTAAGCTGACTCTTAAGCTTCTCGGACCAAGATCCACAGTAAGAAAAAGATATTCTTTGCAATCCAGTACCAACATAGGTGTACAGATATTCACAAGTGTATAAAAAAACTTGTTTTGCAAAATATTTAACCTTACATGACACATTTTGATGTTTTTTGTCTATTCTATTTAATTTTTTAAAAATAGATGATTTTGAATCACTAAATTGATTTTCTGATCCACTGATGGATCATTAATGGGCCATGATCTGCAGTTGTCTAGACTAAAGAAGTGGATTCTGGAGTTCACAACGGTCTCCCTTTGATCCTGGTAAAGGTAAGTTACCTGGAGAAGCTTTCTGGTCATCAGGAGGGTAGGCCCATGAAATACTATCACCGCAGGCAGCCAGGAAAGGCACCAAGTCAGTGTGGAGTGCGCTCACCCCATTTCCTCCGGACAGTGGCCTCCTGATTAATTACTTTGCAAATTACTCATTAAAACTTGGCTTTGCAAAGTTAGCCCTTGGTCCAGTTATTGCTGCCAGATTTCCTGTTTATACTAAACTCAGTGTGTTAGGTTATTGTCCCCACTGGAGACTGCTTTAGACAGGGAAAAAGGTGAATCAAGCAAAAACCAGACGTCCAGCATCATTTCATGGTGCACCCTAGCAAAGAATTAGTGCACACTAAGTAACTGAACGTGAAGCCTCGGAGCCCTCTGCAGACACCACCTGAGTGAAATAATTCTTTAACAAATGGTCCAGCAGTAAAGCGGTCTCAGGATGAACACTGTCTATATTCCTAAGCTGAGAGGCATGGTGAAGCATTCTTGTGAGTACACTGACACACATTTTGTCCCTGCATAATCATATTTCTGCCCCAAATCATGTGGATATAGATACCTGCTTGCATTAAATTGGCTACTGCAGGCACATATATTATCTTAATTTTAGAGTTAAGAAAAGTTGCAATCAAATGCCAACTCAATTTTTATTTTTTCCTATTGTTTTTCTATTTCATTTTTCTCTTCTATAATATTTGTTATTTCCTTCTTTCTGCTAAGTTTAAGCTCCTTTTTCTAGCTCCTTAAGGTGTAAAGTTAGGTTATTTAAGATCTTTCTCCTTTTTTAATGCAAACGTTTATTGCAATGCACTTCCCTCTTCTGTTTTTGCTGCATCCCATAAGTTTGGGTATTTTTTGTTTTTATTTTAATTTGTCTTGAGGTATTTTCTAGTGCTGTCTTTGATTTTCTTCTTTGATCTAACAGTTGTTCAAGAGTATGTAGTTTAATTTCCATGTACTTGTGAATTTTCTAGTTAGTTTTTGAAAAGATAAGCAACACTAACAAACTGCTAGATAGACTAAGATTAAAAAGAAGATCAAATTAAATGAGAGATGAAAGAAGAGTCATTACAACTGATGCCACAGAAATAAGAAGGATCATAAGAGGCTACTATGAACAACAGACTGGATAACCTAGATATGGATTAATTCCTAGAAATATACAATCTACGACCAAATCATCAGTAAACAGAAAGCCTTAACAGACTTACGGTTAGTATAGAGACTGAATCAGTAAGCAAGATCTCCCAAAAAAGAAAAGCTCAGGACCACACGGCTTCATGGTAAATCCTACCCATTAAAGAAGAATTAGTGCCAATCCTTCTCAAACTCTTCCAAAAATGGAAGTGGAGTGAACACTTCCAAACATCTTCCAGTATTCACCTGACACCAAAACTAGACAAATAAACAAGAAAAGAAAAAACTACAGCCAGTATCTCTGATGAATACATGGGTAAAATTCCTCATCAAAATACTAGCAAACCAAAGCTAATAGCAAATTAGAAGGATCATACACCACAACCACGTGAGATTTATCCCTAGGATGGAAGGATATTTCAATATGTGAAAATCAGTTAATGTGATATACCATATTAACAGAATGAAAAATAAAAATCACACACACAGTCATCTCAATAAACACAGAAAAAGCATCTGACAAAGCCCAACACCTTTTCATGCTAAAAATTCTAAACAAACTAGAAATAACATAATAAAACCAGTTATGAAAAACCCACAGCCCACATTATACTTAATGATAAAAAACTGAAAGCTTTGCCTCTAAGATCAAACTAAGAAGCTTCTTCACAGCAAAGGAAACAATCACCAGAATAAAATGGCAACTTACGGAATGAAAGAAAATATTTGCAAACCATACATCTGGCAATGAGTTAATCTCCAAAATATGTAAGGAACTCTTACAACTCTTTAAAAATGGGCTAAGGATTTAGAGAGACATTTTTCCAAAGAAGATACACAGATAGCAAAGAGATATATGAAAAATGTTCAATGTCACTAATTACCAGGGTAATGCAAATCCAAACCACAATGAGACATCACTTCACACCTATCAGGATGGCTATTATCCAAAAAAAAAAAAAAAAAACCAAAAAAACCCAAGTGACAACAATAAGTGTTGACAAGGATGTGGAAAAACCTGTGGCATTCTGTTGGTGGGAATGCAAAATGGTAAAACTGCTATAGAAAACAGTATGGAGCTTTCTCAAAAAATTAAAAATAAAACTACCATATGATCCAGCAATCTTATTTCTGAGTATTTATTCAGAATAAATGAAATCAGAATCTTGAAGAGATATTAGCACTTCCATGTTCACTGCATAACTACTCACAATAGCCAAATGTGGAAACAACTCAAGTATCCACTGACAGATGAATGGATAAAGAAAATGCAGTAGATGCTAACAACGGAATACTATTCACCTTTAAAAAAGAAGGGAATTCTACAATGTGAGGCAACATGAATGGACCTTGAGGACTTGATGCTAAGGAAAATAAGCCAGTCACAGAAAGATAAACACTGCATGATTCTACTCATATGCAGTGTCTAAAATAGTCAAACTGCGAGAGTGAAATGGTGGTTGCCAAGGGCTGAGGGCAGAAAAAATGGGAATTACTAGTCAACAAGCATGAAGTTTCAGTTAAACAAGGTAAGTTCTAGAGATTTTCTGTACAACATCTTACCTACAGCCCACAATACTGTATTGCACACTTAAAATTTTGTTTAAAGGGTAGCTCTCATGGTAAGTGCTCTTTCCAGAGTTAAAAAAAAAAATTAGAGCTGCAATCAGAAAAATTTTTTTCTGGGCAGGATGCCATGCAAATGAGCCAGTTTCTCTGTCTCCCTTCCCCATAACACCCCTAGGAGGATTACAGACCAAACTTTTGGCTTATCATGTAGTCAAGAGGTCACCCATTGTATTGCTCAGCTTTACCTCAGATGAAGTATAGATTCTCAGCTGATGCCAAACAGCCTTTTCTAAACTACCACAAGGTCAAGTATACGATGAGGGTGGTTCAGGGATGACCTGGGTTCATTTGTTGTAGCCATTAAGCCATGAACCAGTACTAAGAGGTACCAAGCTCTGGTCCTATGTCATACTTAACCCACCAGGGAAACTTGACCTTCCTTATGTCTAACAAAATCAGCCCTAGTTCAGTCCATTTCCTCTTGGCTGGTTCTCTAAGAAAACAACTTTGAACCTCACACAATCAAGTACTTAGCTTTCCATAGTTCAGTCAGTTCATTGTTTCTCTTACATTCATCTCCACTATTCAATGACCCCGAGCTATTTAAAGACTGGAATTTTGTCTTGCATTTTTCTTGTATGATCTCCACCTCCCTCAGGCAGTGGCACCTACCTGACACCTCTGGTCTGACCAGCCAATTTCTGGGCCTGCTGGTAGGTGCTAGTGGAGAAGAGAGCAGAGTCTCAGATGGGAGCAGGTTCTGAGAGTGTGGCCAGGGAAACTGACACTCTCCTAGTATTAGCTGTCAGCATAAAAGTTGTCTTTGATCCATTGTAAAATCTGAGCAAGCAGTTGTCAGCAACACTGTAATACCAAGTTTATGCTCCAGACCACAGTGTGCTTGTGGGAAAGTGCCTAATAAAGATTATTTAAAAGAGATTATGAGGCTATGGGCCTTTAAAATTATTTCTAGTTAATGGTAAATTATTTTGCACCAGGTAATTTCTAAGTACCTTACAATATATGTAAGTCTAAACAGAAAACCAACTTTACAGCACTCAAAAGCCTCGTAATCCTCATGGTGGTGTTCTGAGACGCGTTTTCCTACACAGGAAATCACACTAGGTATCTTCCTTTCAGATAATGAGGATAGAAGTATTTACTTGTCACATAGGTTCAAAATGCAACCCACTTCTGTGGGCTGGAAAGTTACTATATACATACTACATACAGGGAAGCCTTTCCTGTGCCTTATGTCTCAAAACATGGTTAACTAGTATAAAAATAGAATATATATTTTATTATATATATTTACACAAATGGTAAATCTGGTGAATCATTTAATTTTCTATTTTCTGACATGCAAATGTAAATAAAATTTCTTCATTACTGAGAAGACAATAAACTAAACAAATATAGTATATTTGCGGGTGGGGAATAAATCTTACATTTTTCCTAATGCCTGGATTTATCAATTTATTATATTTCTAATTATAGAGCAGGCTTAGGTGGGAATGTTTTAGGCTGGAATGCAAAATTAGTGAGAAGATATCATTTCCTGGTTAGAGTCCGAGCATTTCCTAAAGTATCATTAATCTTTTTTTTTCTATCAAGACATAAAACGCAGATGTCTTTTAGTTTAATGATACTAGTTTCCAGGTAATCAAGTGAGAAATGCAGAAACATGGCCCAAAGTTGAGAAGCAGTGTCATCTAATTAATTATATCTTTCTTAGGTAATTTCCAGAATCATTAGAATGCTACTTAAACACACATAATCATTCTCTGAGATTCCTCTTCCTCTCACCGCAGATCTCATTAAGACATTATAATCAAAAGTCACATTGAAAAAGACACACGCACCCCAATGTTCAAAGCAGCACTATTTACAATAGCCAAGACATGGAAACAACCCAAATGTCTATCAACAGATGACTGGATAAGGAAGACGTGGAAACTATTTTATATATATATATACTCATCCATAAAAAAAGAATAAAATAATGCCATTTGCAGCAACGTGGATGGACCCGGAGCTCATCACTCTAAGTGAAGTAAGCCAGCAAAAGAAAGAAAAATGCCATATGATATCACTTATATATGGAATCAAAAAAAAAGGATACAAACGAACTATGTATTATTTATAAGTTAGATTACTGATTTCTTGAATATGCATAAGCATATTTGATTGTCCTTTATAATTGGATTACTGCATTCTGTTGACTCTTATTTTGTGGTTGGCTTTATTCCTTTGATAACTATGTAAGTTTAAAAAGCTAAAGATCTAAACTGTTCTTAGAAACAATGAACAGTACATATACATAAATTTTTAAAATTTTGTCTGAGCTGATTGTTGTTTGTTTGTTTTTATTTTGGGGGGAGGTAAATAGGTTTATTTGTTTATTTTTTTAACAGAGGTACTGGGGATTGAACCCAGGACCTCATGTATGCTAGGCACATGCTCTACCACTGAGCTATACCCTCCCTCTACATATATGTAAATTTTAAAAATATATGCAGTGTATTGTATATATGTATTTACATGCTATATACTATACATGTGCAGTCAAACTGTATCAATTTTACCTAATAAAACTGAAAGCTGAAAAAAAAAAAGAATCATTAGAAGATACCACTATCCATAATTTGAAACTCTGAAGATGCTTTCAGGCATCTTTGTAAAAAAAAAAAAAGGCTATATTGAAAAAAATCTTTTTCAAAAAATACTATTAACAAAGAAAATTGGAAAAATTATAAAAATACATAACAAGTACTGCTATCTACTTTTTTTTTAATGTTCAGGTAGTTGATATAAAGACATTTTCTAAAGTTTTTATTCAGTGCATACTGATATAATATACACCAACATTTTCATGTGATTTATGGTTTTTTTAATTTATAAAATAAATTCAACAATAAAAATTTTAATAATAAATTTAACAACTATCATAATAAATACATAATAAAATATTAACTTAATGTTAATTAAATATAGTAAAATTTTATTATAAGTATAAAAATACATTTCAAAATTATGTTTATGTATACATGAAAACTATTTCAAAAACATGTTAAATATAACAAATGAATTTTTTGTTCAATAAATAAGTATTACCAAAAAAAGGTCACATGTGATAAAATTATCATCCCAAATCAGTAGAGGAAATAAAGTCAGCTTAGGTCCCTAAGCGCCTTTCCCTGAACAATATAATAATAATAATAGTAGTAGTAGTAGTAGTAGTAGTAGTAGTAGTAGTAGTAGTAGTAGTAGTGATAATAGTAATGATGGAGGAGTCACATAACTTATGTTCTTGCTCTGCCCTATGGATTTGTCACTTTGGATAAAGTAGCTGACCTAGATTCCTCAGGCTCCCACCTGGACCAGCTAAATGTCATTGTGATGAGGCTCTGATTTTCAAATCTAAATGCAAAGGGATGATTTATAACCATCCTGTGAACTTCATTAGTGGAGAAAAGCCAACTAAATGCTCTGGTCCAGCATGGTTTGGGGACCTAAATTATCTGGTTTCCACCTGCAGAGTAATCAGTTTTGCTGATCAGCTGCCACATCTCCAGGTGACTGGAATCCGTGAGGAAGAAAGACTGTAAACAACTCTAGTCTGGAACTGAAAAGGAAAAAAAAAAAAGAAAGAAAGAAAGAAAGAAAGAAATGCTGCTCTAGAACAAAGGGAGAAGTTGCTGTGGTAACCAGACTTCTCTCTGTAACTGAAACTGGTTTCCATCTAGTTCCACAGCCTCCAACTGTGCTCCTTACAGCCACTGCCACCACATCTTTACAGAAGTTCCGAGGAAGGAAGCTGTTGATGTTTGCATCTACAGTCTAAATGCAACTACTTGCAATGCTGAAAAAAGCATTGTGAAACAAATGTCGGAAGAGATATAATGAAATACGGAGATACTGTCTAAATTTCACCAAGGAATTAACTGACTGAAAATAAATAAAAATTACTTTTTTGATTGTTCAGCATGTACTAGAAAAGATTCTTTTTGTAGGGATATAGATACAGACACCAAGTCGCCGAGCCATTTAATGTGTGGCCGGTAACTTAAATCTGGGAGAAGCACAACTCTGAATATATTCCAATCTCTCCCTACTTCGTAGGCTTATGTTTACAGGCATAGTGATGTACGCTTTTCAAAATTCTCATTTTCTCTCATTTTCTTTCCCCGTAGGTCCTTATTATTTGCATTATTTTATCATTTGTGTTACCTGCATTACACCGTATACAGCATAAATTAAGCCAAAATTTTTGGTAAAGGGACAATTAGTAGACTGACTTCAGATGAAGCTAAATAAGGGGCTTTGTGCATACAGTTTCTAAAGAGAAAGGTATGTTTTGGAATTTTGCCAATGTCATTATAATGAACTGGAAGCCATCCTTTAATCCACACTCATTTTGAGAATAATTAAAACTAGTAAGAGTCATGACCCTGAACTAAGTGTTGTCAGTCCTAACTCTCTTACTATTTTTAAAAGAATAGAACTTTTAAAGTGCTCTTTATAGCATAGGAAAGGCATGGAGCCCTCCAGGTAAGCAGAGGAAATGAGTGTACCCTAAACATGCCCGCAGGTGTGGGAAGTTACCACAGTGAGCTGTGGAGGAAAAATCAGAGGGAATAAGTAAGAAAACACAGACATCCGGGTACCTTAGCTTAATAGACAAATGACCCCACATTCACAGCTTTCCAGCCCCAGAAGGTACATTCCCAGATGGCCCAAGACATCCGGAAAAGGGAAAGTTAATGCAGCACTGTTTCAGAAGACAGTGTCTTCCCTTCAGAAAGAGCCCCAACAAAGTGAGCTTAAGTTATCCGAAAAACTAACCTATTTGGAACACATTCGCCTCTAACGATAGATACATGAGGCTCTGTTGTGCTTGTGAAGTAGTAAGTGACCAATTTTGCAAAAGCCCTCCGAACAGTGCTAAGCTACTGGTGATGCCAAAGGCAGCACCATCTTTATAAACAGAGGGATCTGTTTGGCACTTAGGCCGTAAATGTTCATGGTCAACTCTGGGATAAGCAGATTAACATCAGTCAGTCATCACTTTCTTCTGCTTTGGCTGGTTAATCTTCAGTCAAGATCTCCTTTCAGTAAAGTATACCCTCTCATTTAATGGGTGTTCAAGTAAAATAAGGACAACCTTGGAAAGTTTTGCAAATAAGTAAAAAACTTGCAAAAATCCAGAAACTTCATTCAAGTTCACAGAATAAAACTCGTGAGCAGAACTGATAATTCAAAAGATCAGCTGAAGGGAATTTAGCCAATCAAATAGTGTAAAACAAAAGTTACTTAGAGTCTCCCCTTTAAAACAAAGCTGGACCTTTTCTGCAATACTGATAATAATATTGATATAAAGATATTAATAGAGAAACTTTTAAAAATAGAAACTTCATATCTTTATTTCTTTCTCTTGTATGTATACTTAGTCAGTTCATCACATAGTGTGACACAAAAAAGAAACAGTCCTTAAACTCTTAAAGCCTAACTGCATGTGAAAAGGGCTTGATTAGGACTTGACTTCGTTTTGATTCATATTATTTCAGATCAGTCATTTTTAAAAAGGGAAATCTCTTTAATTTATATACATCGTTCAAGTACCCATCCAAAAGATCATGTACTTTTAAATTACTTTAGAATTTAGAATTCTGAAAGTATATTTGGACTTCTAGCTATTTGGGGTTATACCAAAGTTGTAGGAATTTATGCTCACTTGAGCCAAAAGAATAAAGGTCATTCCAAGAGCTGGACTGGCCAATTCTGCCACGCAGCCCAGCATCTTCCCCCAGCCTTCAGATCTTGCTGGGCATGGACAGTATCACCCCCACACACTGTTGAGCCTCATCAGGGCAGCCTCCCTCTGATGCAGAGGTTTCTTGGATTCACTGGGTGCTCAGGAAGGTAAGGGTTTGGGTTTAAAAGGCCCCTAGCCCCAGCAGCTGAATCTGGAGGTTTAGAATACCTCAAACTTCTCCCTTTCAGGACAATTTGAATAAAACTCACAGTCGGCAAAGGAGAGGTCTATTTTAAACTGGGAAGAAAAACTAGAACTGTGGTTCTTAAACACTTTTTAGCCTTGGATTCCTCTAAGATCTAAGAACTTGATCAAAGCTATAGACTCTTGCAGGAAAAAAAGAAAGAAGGAAAGAAAGAAAATAAATAGAAAGGAAAGAATACATGCATGATTGCCCGCGTTTCACACAAAGTTCAAGGAAGAAGTCACTGACGTCCTGAATCACATTCAGAATCCAAATGAAATCAATAGTGCAACAGCCATTTCCCTGGGTCCCTTGCTAGCTTTGGACTGTTTCTCGTTTTCTAATCTGGGGTCCAGCTGGCACTGGCCCCTCGCTAGGTCAGTGGGCATGGGGCACTGTGTCGGGTGGGAGGGGAGAGGGGTGGAGAGGAGGCGGGGTGCGGATCCTGCCCTCTCCCTGCCTCATCAACAGTCCTCACACTCAGTCCTGGCTGAGAGCTGGGAAGGCTGTGCCAGCTTTGACCATCTTCTGCTAAATAGGGGTAATTCACATATGATTTCTTTTCAACACTTCCAGGATTCCTTTCTGGGGCTAAGGACACGATCCAACAAGAAATCAAGTTCTACAGTTTCAGCAAAAAATACAGTGAAAAGCACATACTACTAGAATGTGTTTGTGTCCAAGGGCTATTTCTGATAAATACCTCAACTGGTTAACAAACATCCAGTAGAAACTGAAAACATCCAAAAGCCACTCATCCAATTTGGCCTGTGAGTGCCGGCAAACGTCATTGTCCAGGAAGGCTTTTAATGTTATTGATAGATGATTAAGACAGGCTGGAGTGGTCCCACAGGGCCTGGATCACAGCTACTGCGGAATAAGCCACTTACACAGCAAGATGGGGAGAAAGTTCAGAAATAAGTGCGGTGCCGTGCCTAAATCAGAATGGCCCTTCTCAGCATCTGTGATGTAACCAGAGGGCAGGAACCTTTTCTTATAGTCCCAACCCACCTAGCTGCAAGAGTGGCCCAAGAGCCAAAGCACTGAATGGCTTCCTTTAAGAAAAAACAAAAACAAAAAAACCCCAAACCCTTTTAAATAGGTAGTGCTGTTTCAGGAAACGCGAACAGCTGTGATGGTCGCAGAAAATACCGTGGTCTTAAAGTTTGTTTTTTCAGATACATCATATGTTCTCCCTGAGAGGACAAAAATGTCAGGGTGTTGTCCAATAGGAAAGAAAGTGAGGACGAGAAGTGGCAGTGCTGAAGGAAGACGTGAAGGTGGGGGAGAAAGGATGGACAGTCGAAGCTGGCCAGGGAGAAAAGGAGGCCACAGGTAAGATGGGAAGCCCCATGAAAAAGGCAGGCAGGACCCCCAGGCGGGGCCACTACTTTCCTGCCAGCACCATCCAGTTCCCTGGCCCAGCAGCATTATCTCACTTTTTGCTTCTAAAACGTTTGCTTCTAGGAAAACGGAACTTACTCCTAAGATTCTATTGGGTCCCTGAGCTAACTCCTGATTGGTCCATTTGTAACACCTCATTTGCATAAAGCTCACTCCTGATTGGTCCATTTCTACAAAGCTCATTCCTAATTAGTCAACTTTGTTACACCTTATTTGTATATGATGTTGCAAAGTCTAGACTGGCAGCCTATAAAAGCCTGTGTAAACGTACAGGCAGGGTCCAGAGCTTGGAGTGTTAACTCCTCTAGGCCCACTAGGGTAATAGGCCTGAGTTCTCCAACCCTCAAAGTGCTGCTTGGTCTCTCACCCGGACCCAGGTTGCTGTCCCAACTGAGCTGTAACACACTTTGCTGCAACACAGGCACACAGCTGCATGGGGTTTCTTTTTTATTAGGACTTTATTTTTTTTACAGCAGTTTTAGGTTCACAGCAAAATTGAGGGGAAGGTACAGAGACTTCCCACATTATCCTCTGTCCCCCACACAGGCACAGCCTCCTTCATTATCAACATCCCCCCACCAGAGTGGTACATCTGTTACAACTAGTAAACCTAACTGACACATCATAATCACCCAAAGTCCATCATTTACATTAAAGTTCACTCTCACTGTTGTACATTCTGTGGGTTTGGACAAATGTATAATGACATGTATCCATAATTATGGTATTTCTTTTATTTTTTCTACAGCATTTAACACCATGGCTTATTGGAAATGTACTGCAATATTTGCTTATGATCAAAATGTAAGTTATTTTTTTCTTACTGTTTTCTCTTCAAACTGTTATTCTATTGTTCTAGCAAGTTTCATTAATTGATCCTTTCTTCAAAAGTGGAATTGCTTATCTGTGTGTGTTAAATTAAGTTCTGAATAATCTAAATCAAAATCTGTAATTTCTATACTATTATTTTTCATTTGCCTAGTTTTCGATCCAACATCATAGACTTTAAATAACGGTCATTTGTAATAGATTTTTTAACTTGTTAAGGCAAGTTTATCATCATGACTTCTGTTTGTTAAAATTTCAGTTTTGATATTTTAGATTCTTTATTCTAGGTGACTTAACTATCAAATTAGAAAGCATTTTGTGAGGAAAACGTTTTTATTCATGAGTAATAAGAATCTTTAAGCCGAAGAAGGATGGGAATTCCTGTGTCAACCAGTCAAATGATATTTTTAAATTCAGCAAATAGTTATTACACTCTACTATTTTCAGGTACTTTTCTAGGCTCCAGGACTGAAGAGATAAACAAGGTATGCCTCTCTCAACTCTACTCCCAAAAGAGAGCAATTCAAATGCATAAAGGTTAAAGCTGAAACAGAATGCAAATAAATACCTAGAACAGCTCCAGGAAGGCTGCCCTCTCCCTCTCCCTCACCCTCTGGGACCCATCTGGGGTCTCACTTAGAAGCATCAACAGAAAGAAAGAGCTCCAGGAAGCAAAAACTCATGAGTATTATTGACATTGAGAAATACCTGAAAGCAAAATGTAGGTTGATTCAATTGTTCATTACATTGTTTTTTGGACAATTCAAATGTTTCTGCATATTATCTCATTTGACCGAATACTGTCTTTTTACATGGGCTTAATCCACGGAGGGGATCAGAGGTTAAAAGGCCATAAAATCCTGGACTGTAAAATGTTAAGAGACATGTGTCAGTGGTGTGGATAAATCCAAAGACCGTCCTGACCAACATCAAATCTAGGTCAGCACCATAAGCCAGGCAGCAATGCTCTCATTGGCCAGGTTAGGCTACTATTGCTACTTTAATTAGAGTTATGACGTCAGCTTGGAAACCCAAAGGGAGAGCAGCTGTGCTGCAGTGAAAACATTTCGGCAATTTCCATCAACTCAGATAAGCTCCTACATGAATGCAAGAGAGATGTGTGCAAAGTCACAAACTACAAGGAATTGTACGCAGAGGGCATGCTCAGAGTTTTCACTGCTAAGGAATTACCCTTCTTAGATTACTGGACTGACCTCTGGCTTGTTTTCAGTATTATTTCTTAACGTGAGTGGTCAGGATTCTAAGTTATAGAATCTTGAAGACGTTATAATCATTAACCAACCACTTAAAGGAAAGTCACAAGGCTGGGCGCAGGAACACGCATTTACTTTTCTTAGTTGTGACCCTCAAGCACCTGCCATTCATCACTGACAGTAATGCCTCGACACAGAGAACTATGGTTACCAAAGGGGAAAGCGAGTAGGGGAGGGATAAATTAGGAGTTTGGGATTAGCAGATACAAATTACTATATAAAAACAGATAAACAACAAGGTCCTAATGTGTAGCATGGGGAACTATATTCAGTATCTTGTAATACCCTATAATGAAAAGCAGTATGAAAAAGAATATATAAAACTGAATCACTATGCTGTACACCAGAAACTAACATAACATTGTGAATCAACTATACTTCAATTAAAATTAGAGAGAAATGTCTAAGCCCTGGTCCACCCGTCCCATTGCCATCCTCCATCCGCGTCCTCAAAGCAGACACTTGTTAGAATAGGTACACTGTAAACATTCCAGGCCTAGACTTGCCAGCACCACCGGTCCTGTTAATTGCCTTCATGTAACTCTCTCCAGTAGCATTCTTCTATGTGACTTCGGCTCATCTTATCAATACTGAAGGACAGGTGAGAAGAAAAATATGTTTCAAGCTATTTTTAGTAACTCACGTGTAGAAGTCTATCCCTGGGCACACCATTTGCAACACATAATTCACTTTCAAACTTTAATTTTACTCTGAGAAACAACCTTTTACAAAGTTGCCTATAACTTTCAGGGTTCCTGTCTGTTACTGATAGTCCAAATCCACAGTGAACAAGGAGTTCCTAAACATATAATTACCTTGTGGATTTTAAGATCATAAAGCTAAAGATGTATTTGCTTAAGGGTTCATTTATGTTTTTAGAGACTTAAGCCTCCTCTTTGTCCTGGATGGGTGGTTCTTCTTTTATCTGGGGATCCTCAACGTAGTATACAGTTTCTCACTTTTTTCTTTCTCTCAAGATGAACACTGCACACCTGACCACAGTATCCAACAAAGACTGACTGTGAGCACGGTCAGACCATCTGGCACCACGACTCAGATTTAATTAATGTTTATTGGGTGAGCACCATGTGTCAGCTCCTGGGCTGGGCACTTCTGCACATTTGGCTGCACCTGGGCCTAATTCATTAGTTGACTATTTTTTTAACCCCCCATGTATTTAACCAGGCCTTTTTTCTTTTCTTTTTTTAATTTTATTTTTTGTTGAGGGGGGAGGTAATTAGGTTTATTTATTTGTTTAGTTTTTAGAGGAGGTACTGGGGAATCGAACCCAGGACCTCACGCATGCTAAGTGTGTGCTTTACCACTTGAGCTATACCCTCCCCGCAAGGCCTTTTATTTTCTGCATTCTCGTGTTTTGACGTCTTGGAGTCTTGAGGACCCTGGAGGAGGGGACTGCTGCCCCAGGGTGAGCCAATTCCTGGAGATAAACAATTTACCTTCCAGCAAGCCTGCAAACCGACCAATCCAGAGCCCAGACTCCCAACCAAGGCTTTATTGGCTCTCATACCCCGGGCCATTCTCCACCTGCCCCATCACCTCAGGGCCAGGCATCAGCCAATGAAAAACTGCTCCTCTAGGTCCCAGAGCCTCTGAAATTCTTCAGACTAGCTAGTTCCAAACCTGCTAACCTTGCCAATCCTGTTTCTTCCAGTGGAAACCACAATAAAGGCTCTCCTCCACATCTCCCCCTCCTCCCCTGCTCCTGCTGCTGCCTGACTGTCCCCACTGCTTCCCCAGGTGGCTTGCATAATACCTTGAGGCTCATAATACAGGAGACTGTGAGTATAACCAACTTTTTCCTTTATGACAGTCTGTGCCTTGCCTTACCCGATAAAAAGAAATCCTGAGTACCACTGTTAGCACCCCACACGATCACAGAATCATAGAACTGGCAGCTAAGATAATTGTTTTGTTTTTTTAATTCTACCCTTTTTGTTCACTAAAAACAAGTTTTAAGCCTTTGTTTTTGTCATTTGTCTGGCCCATGTTAACAATACTTAATAGAAGTAATTATATGTAAGTTCTTTTAGCATATAACCCAAAGATTTAATTAATCATTACTTTTTCTGTGTGAAAGAGCTGGCTGTGGACTATCTGGCAGGTCCCCTCTCAGCACCGCTCCCATGCCACCTCGCTACACCCATACGTAGGGGAGGCAGGAATGACTTTCTGCCCATGGCACTTACCCTCTCCCTGAACAAGCAGACTAAACGAATCTTAGAAGCCCACGAGTGACCTTTGTTTATTACATGTGTCAAAGGTCCCGCATTTCCCTGGACTGGAATCTAGGTGTGTCTTTGCAGGTCCAGCTATGATGTGTTCATAGACCATGGACAATGCTAACTGACTTCGATCCTCAGGACAGCTCCAGGGCTTGAGGCTACGTAAACTCCTCTGCCTTTCCTTCTGCTGGCATCTTCATCCAGCTCCCTGTCCTTGACCTGGAAGTGCACTCTGCTTGACCACCAGGGAGCAATAAGGAAGCAGAGGCACTGGCAGATGGAGGTCTGTCTTGCCCATCAGGGTTTTCTTTTTTCTTTCTTTCTTATCTTTTTCCTTTCTTTCTTTTCTTTTTCCTTGGTTTTTGGTTTTGCGTTTTGCTTGTCTCTCTTTTTTTTTGTCAGATGCCAAAATGTAAAGATGGCCTTTTTGGGGAGTTACAAAGCACACTATAAGACAAGGACTTTAAGTAGATATATATTTTCTTGGAGGAGTGTGTGTATATCCAGACAAGCTCACCATCACTAAGTTGCTGTTTCAGAGGAGCCTACTGAAGGAAGGGCTATTTGTCATCTGGTACATGCTACATCTATAATCGGACAAATATATGAAATTGAACTAAGTATGAAATTCAAGCAATTAACGATTTTGGATCATACAAAAGAATGAAGATATAAGTTGTTATAAATTCCTTCAGTGGTCAAAGATCAATAAAAGCCACACTGGAATTTCTTCTACCAGAAACTAGTTTTGCAATGCCATGAAATATTTCGGATTGGGCTTTGCAAATAAAATCAAGGACTTGATGCTGGCCTGTATTCCTTTTCTATGTTTGGCCTTTCTGTCAATGTCATAATTTTAAGAATATGTTTCCTAACTGTCAGGAGAGTAGTGAGCTGCCTGATGCGTCTCCAAGACTTCCAAGGGGGATATTCACTCATTTATTCTAAGGTTATTTACTGAGCAGCTTAACCATGTGTCAGTGACTGTCCTAAGTGGTCAGCATATGGTAAAGAACAAGAGAGAAAATATCCTTGCCCAACTGGAGCTTGGAGTTTAACAAAATGAATGACTATATGAATGAATGAATACATGCAAGAAGGTAGGCAGGTTAAGAGTTCAGGGAACTAAGTGGGCACAGATTAGCTTATTTCATTAAGGTTCATTTTCCCGCACATTTTAATATCTCTGAAATCAGACTGTGTCTTAATACTGATGGTATCTTAAAATTGATGACAACGTGGCAATAGTCACAACTGCCATTTCCCTGTATTTGCATAAACTTGGTCACAGCTATTCATTTTGTTATCATATCTACTAAGTTAGAGGCATTGTTGGCACTACACATGTTCTGTTTAATCGCCATTTAAATGGCTTTCAAAAAGATTACACTATGATTTGGCACTTGAAGATATTACTGTGTATGCACCAATCAAACAGAGCAGTGGGGCATAAATGTTATATCACGAAAGGAAGCATTTGTCCTTGGCAATTCCACATTACCTTGCAGCACAAAATCCAAATGCTTCACCAGACTGAAGGAAAACACAGAAGATGAATCTGTGTTAGCTGGTAACTAAGATGTAGGCAAAGCATTGCCTATCACACCATAACCAATGCTTCTGAAGGTACCTACTGAAGGCACCAGCAGAGGAAAGTACCAAAAGCCACAGAAGAGACGGAGGAACCTTGAAAGCAATGAGAGGCTAGTGTGACAGATTCACGCAGTGTCATGGATGACCCCTGTTAAAGTGGCATGTCATAATCTCGTGGGCAGTATTTTCTCTTTCTTCCCGTATAACAAAAATAATGCTATGTCTTACAGCTGATGATATTTTAGATTTGATGAAATGTGGAAATAAAGACAGATTGCTAGCTAATGAGAAGTTCTAAAAACAGGCTAGAACGCAGAGTGGAAGTCTGTTGATACTGGACAGTTTTAGGTTACTGAGGTATTTGCAGACACCCAGCTTCAGGCAAACTCTACGATGTCGATGACTTGGTATAGTTCTGTAGATCCCCAGTCATTTAAAGAAGTCTGCTTTAGTCTTTATCCCCCAAAATGTTTTGGTACATTTTCCATGCTGGTGCAAGAATGACAATGAGCAGACCTCATGTTCTACTTTCCCGACTTTAATTAGTGCTGCTCCAGTTTCTGGCAGTTTAGAGATATTAGAGGAGAGGTGCCAGGGCTGTATTCTAAACTCAAACCCTACTTACCACTGCTTCAGGGGATGGAGTGAAATAATTAGACAGGAGAGCCCATTTGAGATCCCAAAGCATTCATACGGGACTTTCAGATTCTTAGCACTAGAGTAACATGAGAAAGATGCCAACTACAGGGACATGCTTCCAGCAGCATATGGTCACAGCTCAAAATGCATTTATTTCTTTTTAGCCTGGGTACTGCAAATCATTTTGGAACCAGAGAGAGCTGAAGACTGTACCAAGGGAGAGAATACACACACACCACTAGGAAGAAAAATGATAAAACGGTGGCTATAGATTATAATAATATACACATTTTTTAGGCACAGCTTCAAAACTTACTGTCAAAACTGTGACACTAGTTTCTGATACCCTTCAGCCAAGTGACAACTGCCTCAGCGTGAAGGTGACTAATCAAATCCAAAATATGTGTGTGGCCACATCCATCACGAAGACAACAGATAAAAGCATTTCTATATGGTGAATGCATGTCTTCACTAGTGCTGACAACAGGCTGCATACGTGGACTTTGCCTGCTCCTAGGGCTAGAGGTTAATTTCCTTTCTGGTCACTAGTAGAGAATCCAGAGATTCCCTGGACGAACACCACGCTCCCCAGTGATCTGTGTCGGTCTTTCATTTTAAGTAGGCTGGGCTGTGTTAGAAATTCTCTGACAGTTGGTACAGGAGGATAAGCGTGTCAGTGTGAACTCTGCAGGGTTGCTGCCAACTGGTGGGGTGTATGTATATGTGCAGGCTTAAAATAGACGTAAAATAGACTTGAATGGCCGAGAGGGAGAGACTGCTCCTCAAGTGCCAGTGAGGGAAACACTTGGTAACCTGTCTTCTGGAACCAAGTTATCTGGAAGAGCAAGAAGTCTGTATGTCTGGAGATTTCCATCTGATTTCCATCTTGGGGACTGCGGGTGTCGGGGAGGAGTCTGTGGAGTCCCTGATGACACCCTTTAGTGAAGGGAATACCTGCTTGGCATGGGCATTCAGTGCTGGGTCCCCAGAGGGAGACGATACTATATAAAGGGATCTGATCTAGGACCAGGAGATGCAGTGTATGTTGCCGTATTTGGATTTCCTACTACATCATAACACAGGAAACTCTCTCTCAAGAGGGGCTGGGAGACAGCATAGTGTGGTGGAAAAGAGCACGGGCAGAGGGTCAAACACACCCAGATTCAAATCCCACCTCTATCATCTGACATATAATCTTGACAAGATGTAAAACTCTTTAAACCCCCAAATAGTAATACTACCTCACCAGGGTGACTGTGAGAATTAGAAGTTGTAATATATATAAAACACCTAGTAATGTATCTGGCACATAGTGTGTGCTCAATATATTGTGTCCCCATTGACTGTTGAGGTTTCCTTCTCTTTGTGATGTAAATGTTCTTACAGAAGCAATGTGACCTGGTGTGGGGGTAAATCATACGGTCCAGAAATCATAAAGATGTTCTTGGCTAAGGGTGTCTCCAGGGTACAAAAGTTGGTATTGAGAAGTTGTTTTATGTATGAATATTCTTGGTAAAAAAGACATAAACTGCGAGAATCCACGTGTGTGATCAGAAGAGTATCAGGTGGATTAGAATTTAACAGAATTCAACATTCACTTGTTGAGATCTGTTAATTTCAAGTCCATATGATGTCCACACTACTACCTCGACTCTGAGCCACTTTATGATAGATGTGTTCCTACAAAACTTGTGTAAAACTCAATGCGAATTCTATTTTTCTGCATTAGAGGAGATTTTGTAAAGCAGATAATCCCCGAATCCATCTTGTTCTGAAGGCTGAAACTTTCTCCTGTTTTCAAGTAGGTATATGTGTCCTATATTCTTCTCTCCCCACCTCTGACCCTAAAGAGCTGGGCCATAACTTCTATTACCTTTCACGTGCTTCTCAGCCCCGTCCCAGCACTCACGGAAAGCCAACTGCAAGCATGCGGCATTAAGAAAATATTCAAGATTTGTCAGAAGTAGTCACTGGCACCTTGGACACGTTGTTTAGGGATCTTTAATCAGAAGGTAAGGCAGACTTAAATTTTTGCAGCCCTTAGGGCATAGATTTTGGTAGCGTCCATTCTAGGGGGAGAGCGCGCGGGGACGTTGAGTACCTGCTGCAAAAGTCACAATATGGGGGCTTTAGATGCCCTGTCTCCGGAGAGTCCTCTCCCCAAGGGGGATTCCCAGGGAGGAACTTCCTCAGGCAAGAGCCTGCGTCAGGAATGCCGCTCGGGTCGGAAAGTGGCATGGGTTCCTGCATGCCCATATTCAGGTCACGGACGTCCCCGGCAAGGGTGACCTGCCTCTCTCTAAAGGGGCGGGCCTCGGGGACCCTCGGGTCTCAGCATCAAACTTTCTTCTGGAACAAAACCTCTTTCAAACCACATGGAGGCAGGAGGATGGAGGATGGGGGTGCCGCCAGCTGCTGCCGGGAGACAGCCCTCCTCCCCGAGCCGGCTTCCCTCAGCCCCCACCCTCTTCCTCACAGGGAAAGCGGCCCAGACAGCGCAGCCCCGCCCAGCCCCACCCACCCCGCGCCCCAGCCCACCGCCCGGCCGCTGGAGCCCAGAGCTTCACAAAGCCACTTCCCGGCGCTGCAACGCCGGGGGCAAGGGGGCGAGCGCGGCTGGGTACCTTTAGGGAGAGGTCAAGACACCGGCGCCTGAGGAGACCCGCAGCATCGCCTGGACGCCGCCGCCGCCGCCGCCGCCGCCGCCGCCGCCGCTGGAGGCTACTCCGCTGCGCTGAGAGCGGGAGCCGGCGGGGACCTGGCGCCGCTGCTGCCGCCGCCTGCGCCGCTCGCGCTCCCAGCGCTGCGCTCCGTTCGCTGCGCCCGGGCTCCGCTGCCCGGCGACCGCCACTGTCAAGCGGAGCCCCGCCCCCTGCGCGCCAGGCGAGCCGCGGCCCCCGGGACGCGCCGCCGCCCGGATTGGCTGCGGAGCCGCTGGCTCCGCCCCCGCCGCCGCCGCGCCCCTCCCGCGCTGGTGGCGCGCGCCGTGGCCGGCTCCCTCCAGGGGCGCCGCGGAGGGTGGGGTCCCTCGCTGGGCGAGGCTTCCTGCGGGTACCGCGCGCGGAGACTCCGCTCCTGGGCTCTGCAGTTTCTCCTTGGCCCGCCCAGAAACAGACGACCAAGAGGAACAGAACAAGAGAAAACGTTTTCTCTAGGACCCTTCGCGGGGAAGGCAGCCACTGCTGCAGTTCTCGTGTGAAATCTTAATAATATAAAGACATCTGTTAGGGAAGCCGAGAAAGGGCTACCTAGGGTGGAGTACTGGAATTACAGCTAGAAGGGTTTTTTGGTTTTGTTTTTGCTGGTTTTTTTTTTTTAATCTGAAGGTGCCCTCACACACTGCCCAAAACTTACTCATTTTATGAGGAAACAACCCAGTTCGACAACCTGTCCAAGGTCACAAAGCAAGGAAATTGATTCTGTACTTTGTTACTGAATTAAAGCTGCTTCAGCTTTTATTTCTCAGTCATGCAAAGAGATGCGTTCTAATTGAAGCTAGATACACAGTGTAGCAAAAAAAATTAATTAAGAATCTGTAGCGACAGAAAGTAGATTAGTGGTTGCTAGGGGGTGGGGATGTGGGGGGATGCTGAGTGACTGCTAAGATGTAGGGGTTTCTTTTGGGGGTGATGAGACTGTTCCTCAATTTGCTAGTGGTGATGGATGCACAATTCTGAATATACTAAAAAAAAACCGCTGAATTGTACATTTTGAGGCAACTTTGTGGTACAGGTTTCCCTCGCTATGTGAAGTAGAGTGTTCTATGAAACCCTTCATAAGTCACAATGGCATAAAGCACAGAAGCAATTACCATAGGATACATCTTGCTAAGGAACAAACAAAATAAATGGAGATTTTAAAGCACAGATGCCCACAGACACAGTCCAAAGCTATGGCAGATTGTTGCTGAGATGCTGAGTGTAGTTCCCCAGGGAGGAGCTTGGCGGGGCTACTCTCCTTGCCCCGATTTGTGCTGCCTTTTTAAGGGCTCCCTGCAAATCAAATGCTGAATCCTATTTTTGCTTTTTGCCTTTTACATAAAAGCAAAAACCCTCTTTAGATTTCTTTCGTTTAGGGAAAATGGTAACTAATGTAGGTTTTTCGTAAAATCGAGTGGTATACAGTAAACTTTTGAAAAGCTGAGGATACCTGTATGTAAATTATATTTTAATAAAACTGTTATAAAACTATATCCAGAGTGACAATGCTTTGAGGAAACACACACAAGCACATAGGTGGAGTATGTCACAATTCTGTTCTTTGTGGTCAGAAATTATGGTTTGTATGTATGCATGCACACCTTCATTCATTCAATAAACCATGCCTATCTTTACCAGGTACTCTGACAAGGGTACAAAGATTAATAATACACGAGCTCTGTTTCCAAAGAGTTGCCAGGGTGTTGAGGGGCAAGCGTTATAATACAACAAGGTAAGTGTTACTACAAGGAGGTAAGACAGTGCCAGGTTTAGGGTCTAAAGGACCTTAAGGAAGGACCTTACTTAGCACAGTCACGGAGGGGCTGGAGTTGCGTTTGAGCAATGGCTGGTGTGGCCCAGTGTGGGAGGTGTGGCAGGAAGTGAAGCTGGACAGTTACAGGACAAAATATCACTGTGGATTCAAGCTCAGTTCAAGAGGGGCAGGCTAATCAGGAAGTAAAAATTCGAATTCCTCTGGATCGTTCTTATCCCTGGTGTAGTGTGTGATTTTGGTGAATGGTCTTAATTAGTCTAAGCCCAGTTTCATTACGCCATAGGGGCACAGTGGTATCATTAGCTGGCCTTTGTTGCTACCTTTTTGGTACACAAAGGGCTTTCTTGCGTTCTCTCCTCTGAAGGTGGAGAGGTGAGGGGTTGCACTCAAGGGGTTGACATTACCAGCCTTTCAAGTTGTGAAGAAACTTCCACAGAAGTGCAAAGAACTCTTGAGCTAAGAAAGCTTTTTAAGCAGCAGCATGTGAAACTGTTGTTACACTTGGAGTTGATCTACTTCTTGATTGGGAAGTAGGACTATTATAGGCCCAAAGTGGGGGAGGGGGGAAACAGCTACTGATCTTCTTAGCTTCTCAGTTGGGTTTCTGCAAAAAAAATCGTGGATTTTAGGCTTTATGACAAAGTGGCTCTGCAGTTTTGCAAACTAGAGGCTACCTACCTGTATTGTCAGTATATAACTGACAGCATACCAACAGCATTTTTCTTTTCCACCACATTTTCTTCCATCCCTCGTGGGATTGTGAACACCTTTTGAAAATAAGTACAGTGTTCTGTTCATTTCCTTGTTTCCCCTCCACACACCTGCATCTGCATCTGCATCTATCCTCCCCCCATCCCCATCCCCACTCTCAGCACCTGGGACCCAATAGGCCCTCCATGAATGTTTGTTAAATGCTCGAGGTCATTTTATCATCATAAAGGGTATCTTTTGTTGTTGTTGTCACTAATTGTTTATAGTGCTGACATGCATTACAACTTTCAGAAATCAATTGGCCCATATAGCCTGTACACTCTAGAGTTTCAAGACAGTTGCAAGAACGTTAGAGAATTACATTCCAAATTTTAATAAGCTATGAGTTGAACTCTCAATCTAAATGCCTGAAATTTAAAAGTTAGTCTCAATCTAGGAAAGTACAATATTTTATTTTAACAGTAAATAAGCTAAGTACTTAACAGCAGAAAAATTTTAATATTTAATCGTAGAATTTTTTTTCTATGGAGATAACTTACTGGTGGTTTAAAAGATCTTTAAAATCTTTTCTAAATAGTCATTGCTTCTTTTCTTTTCCCTTTTCTGTTCCTCCTTTTAGTCTCATTTTTGTCCTTCACAGGATTATGGTATCTAATTAACATGTCAGCATTACAATTCTCTTTTCCATAAATTTCTGTGCAAAAATCTAGGGAATCCAAAAGAATGAGGCAGTGCTAATCTCCCTGGACCCAGCCTTGGGGAAAGCAGTGAGAAGGCTGGAGCTACTCCTCTTGCAGGAGCAGACGCTGTCCCTCCCCAAGGAGTTATTATGTGCTGGAAGGAATGAGGTAATGAAAATAAACAAGCTACTTTGTGAATGTTATCAAACATCATCAGCCCCAGCCAGATAGATCCCTAAATAAGTATTCTTTACTAATATAAGTAAAAGCAGACGAACATGAGTTTTCTAAATGTATTCAGAAAAGAATAATTGGCACAAAAAGACCAACTTAACTGGACCACACATAACAGCTTGTGGATAACAGTCCTCGGGAAGAGGAACGTGGTGTCGTTGGATGGGTTCAGCTGGCTGTCAGCTGTCCGCTGCCCCACTGCCATAGCTCTGCCGACTTCTCAAGCAGGCTTCCTCCTTTCCAGGTCACTTGGCAGAGAGCTGTTGGGACAGTGATCGGCTTCTGCCTCTTGGCATATTTGCGGGACCTGCTTCTATAGGTGAAAAGCCAACCAAAGATAGAGTGGAGGAGCCAAAATGTTTCCCATCTGAGCTGTCTGCAGGATCCTGGTGTTACCAGTCAACTAGCCTGGGGTTCCCTGCTGTTCTAGGAAAATCAGCGTCCCTTCATGATGAAATTTCAGGGAAGGAAGGGTACCAGGAGACAAATGACTACAGGAGTTGGTAATCCAATGAAAAAGAACAACTTTGTAAGTAGCGTAAATGTGAAAATTGTGAAGTCTTTTAAAAAAAAATCAGAAAAAAAGAAAGCTACAGTTGCATAATCTAAAAAGTTGACAGTGGGGAACCATCCGCTAGCTGAGGGAAGAACACGTTACCCTGTCCGGATGATCAGGGAAAAGGCATCCTGATGGAGGTGGATTTTGAACTGACCACGAAAGATGAGTAAGGAAGAGCAATCTGAGGATGAAGGGGCGGGAGGAGCCTCTGTGTTGAGCAAACAGCGTCTGGAAAGTTTCCTGCTGTGAATATGTGTATGGTTTCAGAAGAACACACTCTGACTCGATGTGGGTGAAGTGTGGAGGGAAAACGGGTTTCTGTTCATCTGAACTGCTTCTCTGTTCTCTACCTTTGTGTACTTACAGGCTCTCCACCTCCATGTCCAGGAAAATGGATACATACTTAAGAGAGAAAAGAAACTGGCTTGAAGTAATTTAGCTGTTACCACAGAGAATAAGAAAATAAAAATGTTCATATTTTGTGAAAGTCAAGCATGCTATGTAATTATTCAGAATAAACCACTAAAAAGGCTCTTCAGTAGACTAAAGAAGAATAGTTAGCCCAAAGGAAGCTACTGTTTTGACTGTTAACTGGGAAGACATCCAAACATGTAGAATAGCCCTTGCCTTCTTTCGGAAGACTTCATAGTTATTATTCAGTGGAGCTAATTTTTGTAATTTTAGTTTCCTTCAAATGATAATAAAATAAAACAAAACCCAATGGATGTCTGTATATAAAGGAGATGGACGTCATTTCTTTTTAATAATTGACTGGAAGCATTTTTCTGATGTTGCTAAACTTCTCTCAAAAATGAATTCAAATTCTCCTTCTTTATTTTGTAAGTCTCTCTCTTTTTGATTACTTACTGGACTAGTTGAAATTGGCTCCATTTCTTTTTTCTTTTCTTGTCTCTTGGCCTATAAGAATTGTATTTCATGGCACAGGGAGAGGCGGAGAAGAAACCACCAAGGTGTTGATCTTTGAGGAATCTCAGACTGGCAGTGCTGCTGGAAGACTGGAAAAGCTAAAATTAAAATCCAGTTTTCCCAAACACAAAGAGGTCATTTCTGCAAAGTAAGCCTAATGAGCTTGCTCAGAATTCTGCGTGAAGGTCTAGACCAGGTTACTAAAAGGCTGGGTACTAGCACCTACTAGAAAGAAATGACCACCAGAGTCTAGCAGAGATTACTGAAGAATAAATCATGATGAATCCCCTGGGTTCACCCAGTTATACTGATGGGTCAGAAATGTATTAGGCTGACATATACATGGCGGAGACTGCTAATTGTCCCCCAATATCTATTCTTTCCATCTTCTTTAAAAAAAAAAAAAAGAACTCCCTGAGTAGAGCTGAACACCCAGCAATGTAGTTAGAGACGCCACTGTGGCTGGCTGTGGCCACGTGACTGGGTTCTAGTCCCCGGGATATGGGATGTGAGTAGGAGTGATGTGCCCCATCTCTGGATCTCTTCTCTCCACCTCCTCCTCCCCTTTCCCCAGATGGGCAGTGGTGAGGAGACTTCCACCAAGTAGTGAGAACAGCCCTGAGGGGATGGTGGGACAACACAGAGGGTCTCTGAGTCCCTTGATGGCCTCATGAAGAGAAGCCACCTCTCTCCCCATACTGTGTAGTAGAGAGAAATAAACTCTTGTTTGAGCAACTGAAGTTTTTGAGTCTCCAGGATATAGCAGCTTAGGTTGTATCCTAATGAATAAAATACGTGGATTTCAGTAAGACATCCGCTTAGGTCTCCTTATGTTTGTATACAAAGAGAAGAAATGTGTACAAGACAATTTTGTGACTTTGTAGCTGGGAAAATAACCTTATTCAAATCCTTGTGATTAAGCAGGGGTTGCAAATGATAGCCATCAGGTGGAATCTGGCCCTACAGACATTTTGTTTTCAGTACAGTGTATTGGGAAAAAAATTTTTTAATTGAGTGCTTTTAGGACAGTATGCATTCTCCATTTCCACAGCGCCACTGTCTTCCTCTTGCTTCTTCATGTATTTATGTTCCCTGCTTGGCACCTGAAGGCATTTGAGTGAGCAACCCTCAGAACATTAGTTAGGGTAATAGATTACAGACTGCTACAACAATACTGTGACTTAAAAAATGAAAGCAGTTTGTTTCTCACCTCGGAGTTAAAGGGGAATGTTCCCACCATAAAAGGCTCTACCCAAAGTGGTCAAGCAGGAGCTCAGATTCCTCCAGGTTGTCTGCGTGGTTGAGGATGAGTCACAAGGAATCCCAGCCATCTTGCTGGCAAGAAAGGAAAGGGAAAGAAAAAAAAAAAAACATGTGAAGGAGGCTTATACTCCTTTTAAGTGCAGTTTAATGAGTTCTAATGAAACACACTTGTGCAAGCACCACCCTAGTCAAGATATAAAATTTGCATTGTTGACTTCTTTTTTTCTAGTTGTTGGGGTGAAGATGCTTTGCCTCTGAATTTGTGGGTAGCATTAAGCCAAGAGGGATAACAGTTATGCTGGATAAAATGATAATACAAGCGCATCTTAAGAATCTACAGAAGTGAATTGAATATAATTTAGTACGGATAAATGTAAACCTTGCACCTGAGTTAAAAAATTCACAAGGTAAAGAAAACCACACAAGACAAATGTGTATCTTAATAAATCATACAGGGAGAATATTCTTGCAACTCTTGCACCCAGCCATGCAAATCAAGGAACAGAACATTTCCAGACACTCAGGAAGCTCCTCCGTGTGCCTGTTGTAACTACCATTCCTTCACATCAAGTGTGACTTTTACAGTAATTACTTCCTTGCGTTTCCTTTTAGTTTTATTGCCTAAATATTCATGCTTTGACACTGTAATTTAGTCTTATCCATATTATAATTTGATAAGTCTCTTTTAGGCTACAGGTTTCTTTCTCACTCTTTTATTTCCTTTCAATCTGGTGCAGAAGTGGGGCTGTCTGGCCTAGAGTGTGTCCCACAGTCTGGACTGTGTAGCCTGCATAGCCTTCACTGTGCTGTTTAACAAGATCCTCTGTCCTGTTATCTCCTGAAAATTGGTAGCTGGATCCAGATAATTAACAGACTTGGTTTTGATTCCTTTGGCAAGGCTGTGGTAGAATTTTTTTTTTTTTTCAGTAGGAAGTGTGTATTATCAGGTTGTTCTCTTTTATGTGGCTTCAGGCACTATTGATACTTAGTACCTAAATCTGTTCATTCGTTAAGGGATGCAAAATGGTGAGATCCTGTATTGGTCATTTCTACTTCACTTTTCACTTGTGTTACTTTTTAAAGGATGCATTTCCCCTAATCTATTATTTGCTTATCCAGTGGTTCAGTTCATACAATTGAGACAGAATAAATGCTTGCTTTTCCCCTTATTTAGCAGTTTGCAAGGTAATTGCTTTCCTAACATCCTCCAAAGATGACCAGTTTCTTTAACACCATTATTAAGTCATGGATGTAAACATGATTAATGGGTTCAGGGTTAAGGAGTTAAGATTACCCCACTTCTGATGTCATTGCAAGCCTGGGGTCCCCAGGGGTACCCTCAGATTTGATAATTCACTAGAAGGAATTTTTGAGTCTCCATGTTATCGCAGCTTAGGTTCTATCCTAATGAATAAAGTCCGTGAACATCAGTAAGCTATTTGCTTACGTCTCTGATGATGTACTTCTACATGAAGTGAGGAAGTGATATAAGACAATTACGTAAATCTGTAGCTGGAAGAATAATGTTACTCAAACTGAGCCCACTGAAAGCTGTTTTACTCACAGTTACAGATTACCATGAAACGATCCAGATTAAAATCAGCCAAGGTATGAGGCACATGGGCCAGAATCCAGGAGAGTTCTATGCATAGAACTCTAACTTTATTTTTCTATGTTTTCGGGGGAGGTAATTAGGTTTGCTTACTTATTTATTTTCTAGACGAGGTACTGGGGGTTGAACCGAGGGCCTCATGCATGCTAAGCATGCACTCTACCACCTGAGCTACACCTTCCTCCCTTGCACAGAACTCTAAATACTGTCATCTCTCTCTTTTAGGCATCACTTAGTCTTAGTTCCATAAGAAACTATACATTTAACATTCACAACCAGTCCTGTGGCAATGTCTTTAAAAACTTAAGAGTTAATTTTTACTTTATTCATTTCTTTGTGCATGGTGGTAGCTACATATTACTAAGACACAAAGTTTTAGCTGTAGAAAATGTGTCTAAGCTGTTCAAGTTTAACATCTGTCATCATTTAGTTCATCCTCTAAACTGGTTAAATCTGAGTACTATCCCTGCACAATCAAATCATACAGACAGAATTGAAAAAGTAGTTTTCATTTTGACAGAATATGCCTTTGGTTTTTCTAGAAAATGAGATGTGCATGCCTCTAGGATGAATAATGTCCAAGTATGCATTTAAAATACTTTCAGATATTGATTTTTAAATTGTATTTCAGAAGCCATTAGAGCTGTGCTTGCAAACACAATTACAGACATCTCTGTAGTATTCGGTAATAGCTGTTGGGTCAGAGAAATAATGTACTTCATTCGAAAAACAATTTAATGCCAGACACATATGCCCATTATAAATTTGGGTTTAAGATATTTGATTAATAGACAAATACATGGAAATAACCCTATTTTACATTCTAAGAAATTAAACTTCTTTTCAGGGTCAGTTATTAGCATAGAAAGTCAACAAGCTGGTATATTTTATAGTATCCATTAGGTGCACTGACAGAGATGAAGTTTTTTTTGAAAATGTTGTTTCTTGATTGGAAAAAAATTACTCCAATCCTAAGGAAAAAATATCATTAAAAATCATACAACTTGTTCTGCATCTTGTAAAAATGGAATCTTTAGTCAACACTATGAAAAATTGAGTAATTTCTTTCTTGCAGTTGATGATTTACAATCTGATATTAAGCAAAAGTGAATAACACTTTGATCTTGCAAAAACTTAAATTATTGTTTTTGTTTTTCTAAGTCTTGCATTTTGATGTTATTTTCCTTATACAGTAACAACTCAATGAACAAATCATTGTTCAGGATTTGTTCCTGAACAAATCATTCAGGAATGAAGTTTTATTGTAACAGAATTGACCAAAGTTGACAGAATGGACCTAGAAGAAAACATAGGGGGTAAGCTCCTTGACACTTGTCTTGGCAATGAAATTTTTTAGGATTTGACACCAAAAGCAAAAGCAAAAATAAACAAATGGGACTACATCAAACTAAAAAGTGTCTGTACAGCAAAGGAAACCATCAACAAAATGAAGAGACTATCTACAGAATGGGAGAAAATATTTTGCAAAATGTCTATCTGCTAAGGGGTTAATATCCAAAATATATGAAGAACTCATATAACTCAATAGCAAAAAACCCCAAAGAATCTGGTTTAAAAACGGGCAGAGGAACTGAATAGACATTTTCCCAAAGAAGACATATAAATGGTCAATCGGTACATGAAAAGATGCTTAACGTTCCTAACAGTCAGGGAAAGGCAAATCAAAACCACCAGGAGGTACCAGCTCAGACCTATGAAAATGGCTGTCATCAAAAAGACAAGCGATAACAGGGTTGGCGAGGATGTGGATAAAAGGGAATTTTCATGTGCTGTTGGTAGGAATGCAAACTGATTCAGCCTCTATGGAAAAGTTTTGAGGTTCCTCAAAAAATTAAAAATAGAATTACCATATGATCCAGCAATCCCACTTCTGGGTAAGTTTCCAAAGTAAATGAAAACAGAATATTGGAGAGTCTCTGTACTTCCATGTTCATTGCAGCATTATTCACAAGAGCCAAAATATGGCAACAATCTAAATGTCCATCACCAGATGAACGGATAAAAAAGATGTGGTATACATACAGATGGTTCCCAACTTATGATGGTTTCACTTGAGATTTTTGGACTTTACGATGGTGTGAAAGCCATGCTTTCTGTAGAAACCATACTTTGAATTTTGAACGTGGACCTTTTCCTGGGCTAGTGATATGGGTGTAATACTCTCTGGTGAGGTTGGGCAGTGGCAGCGAGCTGCAGTTCCCAGTCAGCCACAGGCTCACGAGGGTATAAAACACTTATAACCACTTTGTTGTTCACTTTCAGTACAGTATTCAATACATTACATGAGATGCTCAACACTTCATTATAAAACAGACTTTATGTTAGATGATTTTGCCCAACTGTAGGCTAATGTAAGTGTTCTGAGCACATTTAAGTTAGGCTGGGCTAAGCTATGCTGTTTAGTAGGTTATGTGTATTAAATGCATTTTCAACTTATGATATTTTCAACATAGGATGTGTTTATCAAGATGTAACCCCACTGTAAGTCAAGGAAGATCTCTATATAATGAACTATTATTCAGCCATGAGAAAGAAGGAAATCCTGCCACGTGTGACAACACGGATGGACCTTGAGGGCATTATGCTAAGTGAAATAAGCCAGAGAAAGAAAAAAGCTTCATGGCATCGCTCAAATGTGGAATCTGAAAAAAAATTAAAAATAAAAAGTCAAACACATAGAGTAGAATGGTGGTTGCCAGGGGCTGGGGGAGGTGAGGAAAATAGGGAGAGGTTGGTAAAAGGATGCAAACTTTAAAAAAAAAAAAAGCAAAATTGACCAGATTAAAATCATATACGTGTACATTAGTCATGTGAAGCACAGCTACCTGAACATGCTAACAGGAAAAAGAAAATCTCAACCACATACATGTGTTACAGCCAAGTGGAAGGCAGACATGAAGATCTTGCTGAAGTATGTGGAAGTTGGTGAAATGTCCCTCCTGTGCCCACCCCCCATTTTCCACTCCATCCATTTCACTGAATGAGTGAATGCCTTGTTTCTGGTCATTTTGGATAGTCGGGACTTTGGGGGAACATCAGTGGTATGGGCCTTATATTTGCCAGTTCATAAGAACAAAAGGAAAGGTTTGCCATGTTGGTTTTTATGCATCAGGTGCCCTGAGGTCAGGAGCTCGCAGAGGCATGTGCTGAAAGACTCAGGAGGTGAGTGGCAGTGCATGTTGTTTGTAGGGTATTTGCTGAGCTCCTCACTGGGGCTTTCCTGCCTATGGCCTACAGTGAGGCATCTCCATTATCCCCCTCACTTCCAGACCCTCGTCTCCTCTCTCCAGTCCTCTTTGCTGGGTTTCTGCCCTTGCCTGCCTGGTCTAAATGCGTCTAAATGGCAGCTGGGCTTCTCACAGGAAACTGCTGCTCGATGTCACCGCTGGTCAGCCTCCCAAATGTCCTTGGCAATGTCTCTCTTTTCACACAGCTTCTGTCTCAGGAAATGCAGAGTGATTCTGTTGTAGACACTGGCGGAGTTTTAAAGCGTCATGATTTTTTTTGTAAATGTAAGTTAAAATACTGCGAGGGTCTTCGGGTACTTTCTACTCATCTTTTGGGCGGCACTCAGTGCTTTAGGAAATCCTTGTTCTCACGCACAGGGCACTGCTCCTTTAATTGTCTCATTTTGGCACGCTTATCCTTCAGAATTGCCAGATCAGAGGGGATCATCACTGACAGACACCTCAGCCCTCTCTGTTCTGAAGCCAAGTGCACTACCAGACTAAAGGGAATTCAGGGAATCAGAAAGGCTGTTGGCAAGATAGTCTCAACATTCCCAGAACTTAGAAGGAAGGAAAGCAGCAGGTAGAGGGCCTCTACGTGAAAACATGAGGGCTGGCGGAACCTCCTCAGACTGGGGCGAAAGTGGGTACTCTGGTGAAGTGTCTCCGCTCCCTGAGCCGTCCTTAGCTGTCAAGTCAGAAATGTCCACCATTAGAACCTCCAATGGGGAAAGTAGTTCCCGTGGACCATTCGTCTGGAGGGGTTTGTCATTAACATGCATTTGGTACGTGTTACCTGGGAGCAGCCCATCCCCACCCAGCCCCTTTCTATTATACTAAGTTAGCCTCCAGGTCAGCTAGTTAGCCCTAAAATCTGAGGGCATAAGAACCCATCTACGACTGGGGTCGTGAGTGGGGAAGGAATGCATGCCTTGGGTTGGGAGGTGGAGTCAAAATAAAGATACTGAGTCATGGGTGGCCAAATTAGGGTGAGGAGTTTGGGAGGCCAGGGGACCGCAAGGGAAAAAACCTTTGCAAAGGTTGTTAGATCCTAAGGAAGAGAGAAGAGCGAGAGAAACAGAGAGCAGACAAGAGATATTTACATCAATTTTTTTCATTTTTCTTTGTTTAGCTTAGATCTTATTCTATTTACTATCAAATGGACACTCAGTTTCTCTATTAATCATTTATTAATATTTTGGGGTGAAAATCAAGGATAATTTGTGCACTCTTGTTGGCAGGCATTGACAGAGCAGCCCCACCATCACCAGTGTGCTTTTTGAATAGGATCTGCTGTGTTCATATCAGTGCTGGAAAGGGGCTAAGAGGAAGATTGCTGCCCTTAGCAAAGGGAAAATGCTTTAATATTTAGTTACTAACGTGTTTTTCAGTGAATTGAAATGAGGATCTCAAAGATCTCTGAAGGTAGAGAGGCCATGACCTTCATTATAGCCCCTAAATTTTCTTTTATAGCAGTTTACTGGTAAGTGAACTCTAACAGCAATCTGAGACTTCCTCAGAAAAAGAGATGATAGGTAGGTAGGTAGGTAGATAGACAGACAGACAGACAGACAGATAGATGAAATGTTTGCAGTGGAAGCAGCTCACTGGACACCTTTGTCAGACCGACGTGGCACAGGGCACAGTGAGCAGAGGTAGCTGGTGTACCTTCTCCCACTGACACTTTTCACTGAAGAGCTGCCGTTCCCGTTAAGTCCAGTCTCTGCATTATCAGTCTCTCTTCCCATTGCAAATTGAAATGTCCATCATTCTTCTGATTTCCAATTGAGTTACCATCTCTCTGATGAGACTCCTGACTATTATGAAGAAATTTAACAAACACAAAGAAAAATGAACCAAGGGGTACGTGCACAGTTCTCTAGCCAAGATGGGCTGAAACAGCAATATCCCCCCCTCCCCATAAAAATCACTGTACTGGAACTTCCTCTGCAGTAATGGGACTTGGGGCCCAAGTGTCTCCTTTGTATCCATTCTTAAGTGTCTACCGCTAACTCTCTTACATCTTAGTTCATTTATACCCAATACTGCAGGTTTTCACGTAGCCTAGGATCTAGATGTGTAATCACAGATTATTTTACTTGGAAATGTTTGTGGTAAGTCTGCTGAGAACTCTGACATTCACACAGAATTTCTGACATCTTTTTATGAGCCTTAAAGGGTTCCAGCCAGCAATGAGCATAGCCCAGGGAAATATTTTTCTAGAGCAGTCTGAATGGTTTAATGCTGAGAAGGATAAACTTAGCAACAGTCAAAGAAAAGAACAACTTCAGAATCTACTGAATAATAATAAATTATCTAATGTCTTATAGTCTGTAGAGTGTTTTCTCAAGACACATATTATCTTACCATTATGTCCTCATGACCATAACCCTGTAAGATAGACAGGGAGGAATTATTCTTGTCTCACAAACATTTGAGGGTCAAGACAGTGAGAGGCTTGTTCAAGATCACACTGCCTCTCTGTGGCTGATGTGGGACTTGAACTAGGTCTTTCAATGCCCAGTGTGAGGTTTTTATGTTCCTTTTCTACCCAAGGGTTTGGCAACCTCATGTTTCTTTCATGGTATTTCACAGGTTCATGTATCCAGAAAGCAGACTCTGAGGCAGAGTTTCGTGTTCAGGGGGTTTCTTAGGGTGTACCCCGAGGGAGGTGGAAAGAAGAGGGAGGAAGCAGATGAAGCAGAGGGAGAAATGAGCCAGGATGCAGGACCTATGCCACGGGGAGCTCTGGGTCAGAGATGAGCCATCAGAGCTGTCATGCCTTGAACTGCACTGGGGGTCCCCATCTCAGTCGGTTGTCAGATGCCAGCCAGCCTCGGGAGAGCATGACCTTGGGTGAGGCGGCTCTGGAGATGAGGCCATCCCTGAAGGCTGCTGACTGCACAGTTTTGTGCCTCTGTCATATTCCTACAGAACTCTCATGGTGGATAGTCACCACTCCCATTGATAGGTGGAAAAGTTGCAATTTTTGAACTTCAAAAGGTGCAAATTTTAAAAAATAGCATATTTGTGTCAGTGTCAGAAAGAAAACCAAATATTCATTCTTCCTATACAGTCATTCTTCTTATATAGTCATTATGTAGTGGCCACACCACTTAAACCAAACCAAACCAAAAACCTGTGCCTAGGAATGAACCCTAGGCACCCTTCATCTGTGAATGAAATAATAAACTTTATTGAGCATGTTCTGTATTCCAGATCCTAAGTGTTGAGGTTTATTAATTCTTTTAATTTTCAAATCTCCAAACCTGATGAGGTGAGGAAACTGAGTCACATTAAGGTTCAAGGGACTTGGCAGAACTCAAAGAGCTCAGAATTAGGGAGCCAGGATTTCAATCCAGGCAGTTTGCTTCCAGGTCTCCCTTCAGCGAGCACGTCTCTTTCCCCCTGAACTTGTCAAGTGCAGGACTATTTATGTCTCTAATGTTTAATTATTAAAAAGGTCTAATGTCTCTAATGTTTAGTCCAGTGTTTGGCACATAAAAGGCTCTTCTTGCTTTCTGAATGAATGAACAAAGTTGGAAAGAACCAGAGTGTTTCACAGCAGGGAAGTGGTTAAGTCAATTAGGACTAACACTTCAGTGGAAAATCTTGCATCTCAATATAGAAAAACAACAATTATGAAAACTGGGTAACATGAAAAAATTTTACAATCTTGCAAAAGAAAATCAGCACCACACAGTTATACGTACCCTGGATTGACATTGATGAAAACACATACATTAACATCATAAGGGCCAGAAAATATATAAATAAATGAAAATCATTATTATATTAAAATGGTGGGATTATGGATAACTACCTTTTTTTTACTTTAAGTTTCCTTCAGTGTTGCCATAGTTTAGTTTGTGCAATACTAATTACATTGTTACAAAGAAAAGAAAACAGACCACCAGTTTGTGGCTTTCCCAACACCACAGTGGCTCTGGAGTGAGCCTGTTGGGCCCCAGTAGTGAGTTAGGGTTTAAAAAACTTCACAGTATCCATAATGAAAAAGAATATGAACAGGAATATATGTATGTATCCGGAAGACTGAAACATTGTGCTGTATATCAGAAATGGATGTAACATTGTAAACTGACTATACATCAATAAAAAAATATATAATAATTAAAACTTCAGAGTAGATCTGGCAAACTGTGGAAGCCAGTCAGCCACTGTGGAAGTCCACGAAAGCAATATTTTACTTCCCTAATCTACCCCAAGGAAAGACGTTATCTCCTTGCCTAGAGGCTACTCTAAAACCGTTAACTCTTAAATTGAATCTTCAATATCTGCTGATTAAAAATTGCATTGAGTTAATGGAATTTTGTTTCTTTTGACTCATGTTCACTTATCACAAGACGTTTGAATACTTTAGTAAGTTTTTTTAATAAAGTTTATTTATTTGATGGGGGAGATAATTAGGTTTATTTAATATTTATTTATTCTTAGAGGAGATACTGGGGATTGGACCCGTGACCTCCATGTATGCTATGCATATGCTCTACCACTTGAGCTATACCCTCCCCTACTTCTTTAGTGAGTTTTTAACTCAATACAATCATAGATATTCAATATTTGGCAATGTTCTATAAGCTTCTCATGGATATAAACCAGGAAACCATTCAGGAATTGCTGTGGTTTAAGGCAAACAGAGACCCCTCATCTCTCCTGAATGTGCTTTGCAGGTGACTTGATTACATTCCGGCATTTTTGCTAGATAGATATCGCTTATGTTTTGGTTAGTGCTCTAAATTCTCTGGTATGCTTCAATCTGATTGCAGTATTTGTAGCAGGGGTTTAAAACTTGATCTTCACTCTCTCTTTGAATCCCTTTTCTCTTTTCTTGCTCTCTCAAGCAAATTCTGCCAAATAAAACTCTGTTGTCTTGTTCAGCCACTGGACAGTCTCTCCTGAGCCTGGAACCGAGCTCTGTTCTCTGATGCGTCCTATTCTCTGAGCAAATCCACCCCGCCGTCACCCTTGTGAATTAAAGTCAAGGACTTTACTTCACCTCCTATAATCTTTGTGTTCTGCACAGCCTCATTCATCCTCAACCCCAGGAAGATGATGTCACATACACTCACTCCTTTAAGAAAGTCTGGTTTTACCAAAGATTACACAAAAGATACTCTATTCAGTAGGTAATAAAGTTGTGAAAAAATTTTATATGAACCTCAGCATCTCCCTCTAGGGAGGGTCTTCATATCCCTGGGTATGTTATTGACAATCAACACTTTCTAACGTGGCTTTGGGTACAAGTGGTAGGCAAGGAAGAGAGTAATAGGGATGGGGAAATTCTGGAGATAGATTTACATAGATGTAAACACATCGCCCCCTGTTCTGGAGAACACCACTTCAGCCACCTAAAACCCCGGTGTTATTCTTGGCAACTAGATGGTGACTTCAGGCTGCCAAGGACATCCACATTTCATTCATTTGACAAATTATTGAGCACATAGGACGTATTAGGCACTGTTCTAGACAACTATTTATCCACCCAAACTTAAACTCTGAAATGAATTCTTCCTGAAATCTTTTATATTTCTTTTCACTTTATCCTTTCTATAGTACCTTCATACTAATCTAATCTTTTCCTGGTGACAGAAGGTTAGCCACAGGTTGGTAGAGTGGAAAGGACTGTATTCAGAGTTGAGAGAACTGGATTTTGGTTTCGGTTCCGCTAAAAATCATTTGTTATCTCCTTGTGTATTCCTTTATAGACTGTTTTTTTAAATATAAAAGTTCCTGTAAACTGTGGAAGGTTGTACACATGTAAGGCATCATCCTTATGGACAGTCATCTTAATACTGGATCATAATACAGACATTTCTTCAGGATCAGTTCAGGCGTATAGAATTATTCTCCCCTGTGCTGAACTGACCCGGATTTCAGGGCTTTAGGATTTCTGTATCTATAGAAGGGCTGAGTTGGGTAAAATATGGGTGGGGGAACTGGGGGGAGTTACCACTCTTGCAGATTTATTCTGGACAGATGTAAGGTGAATTTTCATGCTGTTCTCAGAAAGACTTGTAGGGGGAAGCTATCTTTCATAAAAATGTTTTATGCTGAAAGAAAGCCTATAATTTCAAAGCTTTTCCTTCTGTTTTGTGCAGCTAAAGGGTGGAGACCCTAAATAGAAGGCCTTTTGTTTAACAGTATGGATTCCTATTTTGGATAAGCATAGGTAGCCTTGAAACTCAGTTTGGGGTGGGGTGAAAAACACAACTATTCTGCAGAAGGGATTAACGGGATCTGAGGGATGGAAGTCTGGCAGTCAGGGTAGAGAGAAAGGGTGTGTGTGTGTGTGTGTGTGTGTGTGTGTGTGTGTGACAGAAAAGCCCCAGGAGATGGAGACAACGTCGGCCTAAATGTAGTGATGGAAATGGCTGAATGAGCTTTTAGAACATATTTTATATAATATTTTTACTGAACTGTAATCCATCTTCATTTACCCTCAAGCATAAGTCTGTAAACAGTACCTTTGTGCTAATAATGGTATGTGGAGTCTGGGGATAACATAGCCCTCCCTGCAGCATCCTTCTGCTGTGCAAGGGTGTTGGTGGTAGCACCATACTGAGGGAGGACTGAGGCATATGGTCCAGATAGTCAAGACTAGAGGAGGCCCAGAGCCGGGGGTCAGGGGAAAAGGTTAAGGGCTTATAGAACAGGAACTGACTTAGGCAATAGTTGAAAATCCCCTGAAAAGTCAAATAAACTTTGAAGGGACTTCTGGACATTCTAACACTATGATATGCAGGATGAGGGCTTGACCCATTTAAATTTTAATTCTGAAAGACAGTGGAATCACAGAGAAGTTTACAAACTAAGATAACTGTTAACAGTGTATACAGTGACAAAATTAAATAGATAATCATGTTAATTATATTTGCTTTAGGTCTTTTTTTAAAGAACAGTTGTTTAAGACAGATTAAATTTTTTCTCTTTCCCAGAAATAAATCCTTTTTTAAAACTGAAGAATATCATTGCCCTGTATTAGATATATATGGGTATACGTTTAAACTTTTGTGTAAATGATATAGTGTACACCATCTTTTATAACTTTTGTTTTCAGTCAATTAATCTGCTGGCCCCCCTTTTCTCTCTCCTACAGATAAAGTTCATTCAAAGGGGAGTACCCTGCACCTTCAGATTATATCACCTGGCCTCTTCAGTAGCTGTTGGAGAGGCTGGATTCCACCCCCCTCCCCAGCTTCTCACCCTCCTGTGGCCTCATGCTTCTTCCTGAGGAGGAGAGCCAGAGACTTCCGATGGCTGGCTGGTCAGCGTCAGGGAGCAGAGCTGCACAGGCCTGCAACCAAGCAAGGATTCACTGCTTAACACACATAGAAGCCAATACTATGGCACTAGCTTTCGAGAAAAGAAGCAGCTTTATTGCGAGGTCAACTGACAAGGAGACAGGACATGAGGCTCAAATCTGTCTTCCCGACCCAGGGTCCAGGGCGATATTTAAGGGGTTAGGGGAATTTCAAACTTGGAAGCTGACTGGCTAGTCATGAATCAGTCCACACGAGCTACTTCCGATGCTGGAAGCCAGGTTTTCCTTACTGAAGGACTTCTCACTTTGTAAAGGGCCCTGGTGGCAACATTTCTATTCAAGTTCTGTAGACTGAAGATTCTCGGTTCCAGGGACATCCTGGAGACATGGGTTCCTATCACATGTGCAGTGCTGTCCCTATAAAATAACTCCAGGCTTGATTAATCAACAACCTATTTAAGGAGGCAAAACCAGTTTTAGCTGCTCAATGTGTTACGTGCTGTTTCAGGTCTATGTGAAAGTGACTGTAATAGCAGCAACTGAGTTGGAGTAGATGGTTCGGGAGAATACGGGGGGGCGTATAAGATGAAGCCAATAGGGTAGGCCTATTTTGCACCCATTCAACTTTAATAGTGCCAGACTGTTCACAACTGTTGTGATAATTTACACTCCCACCCAGACGCAAAAGATTTTCTCTTCCACTACATTCTTGAAAAGTCAGTGTATCCAAACTTACTTTTATTAATCTAATGGTGTAAGCCAGTATTTCATTTTTGTGTTAATTTGTATTTATCTGATTAATAATGTGAGTAAACATTTTTGTTTGTTTTCTGTTTGTATTTATGGGCCATTTAGTTTTCTTCTGTGAATTGTTGGTTTAAATCCTTGGTCCACTAAAAAAAATTTGGCTTGTCTTATTCCTATTAGTTTGTTGGATGTTCTTGATATTTCTGAATAATAATTTTTTTTGGTAATTTATGTGTGTTACAAAGTCTATTAACTCAATTTTTAGTTAAATATTTTTTAATTAAGACTTTATTTTTTAGAGCAATTTAAGCAATTTTTTAGAACGATTGAAGGTACAGAGATTTCTCATATACTCCCTGATCCCCCACATGCTAGTCTCCCCCATTACTAACATTCCCCACCAGAGTGGTACATTTATAATAGTTGATGACCCTGCATTGACATGTCATAATCATCCAAAGTCCAGAAGTTACATTATGGTTCCCTCTTGGTGTTGTATATTCTATGGATTTAGACATATATAATGACAGGTATATGCATGATTATAGTATCGCAGACTATTTTCACTGCCTGAAAAGTCCTCTGTACTGAGCCTCTTCAACCCTCTCCTGTCCCCATGCCCACAACCCCTGATATTTTTATTGTTTCCATAGTTTTACCTTTTCCAGAATGTCATACAGTTGGAATTTGGTGTTATATTTAAAAAGTCATTGTTATATTCAAGGTCATCTAATTTTTCTCCTATGTTATTTTCTAGAAGTTTTAATTTTTGTTTATTTTACAGTTAGGTCTATGATCCATTTTGAGTTAATTTTTATGACACATGTACACTCTGAGTCCAGTTTTGTTTTATTGAATATGGATGCCTAATTGTTCCAGCACCATTTGTAGGTAGATTCTAAACTACCTACTCAATTTGTTTAAGTAGTTTAAATATTGTTTAAATAGTTTTATAGTGGTTATTATTTAATAATAGCCATCAGGTTAACAATTTCTTTTTGAGTGTGTTGTGGAAGGTTTTCCTTCTGGTATATAAAAAAAGGTAGCAATGAAAAATTCAAAGCAAATGAGGAACCAAGCATTTAAGAAAGAACCTAGCTGAGAAGAGTGGAAGATGAAGACAAAAAGATTCGTCGTTCCTAAAGCAACAGAGTGGTTCAGCTCCGAAGACGGAGGCTGTTGCTCGCTCCACGGTCTCCAGAACAACTGTCACGTGATCTGTTTCCACTCCTCCCTGTCCCGTGACTCTTCACTGATGGGGATGAAGCTTTCCCTTGAGATGCCCTTCTAGATCTCACACTGCCAGTGGTCATGTCTGCATGTTCTGATTTGCTCCGACAAAAATAATGAACTAGTAAGAAGGTTATACAAGCTGAGGTTTTGGATTAAAAATAAGGGAATCGAGAGGAAGTTCACAGAGAGCCACCGGAGTCTTCACCTTCCCTCTCCAGCCTGGACTGCTGCTGTATTTTAAGCTTATGAAATTTTCTATCCTGTATAAAAAAATCTCCCCAACAAATAGTTTTGGTGGGTTTTTGAACCTATTTATTAAAATATAAAAATGCACTGCCTTTGGATGAGCTTGAGAGAAGAGCTGATTCTCATCAGGGAGGTTAGAAATTTCAACAAACATTGTTCTATAATTGGTGGAGAAGATTGAACAAATAAGTGTCAAGATTTTGTGAGAACCATCCAAATAAGCTCCTTCTATTTGTACTTACTTTTAAACAGAGTTTGTAAAAACTAATTAACTTGGCTATGACAGCCATAGAGAAGTTGAAGCCAAGGAAGGTCATATGGAGGGCAAAGAACAGGGAGTCAAGAGTAAAGCCCTGGGAACTTTCTATCTAAGTTTAAGGGACAAGAGGAAGAAGAAGTTCATGATGATGTGGGAGGGAAGAGCCGGTGAAGTAGTGCAGAACACGAAAGAGGGGGTCCATTCCGAGGGAGGGGTTTGAAGAAGAAGGAGGTGGCTACCAGTGACAAATGCCTCAAAGAAGTGAGATAGCTGAAAAAAAGAAACTGCCCATTGGGTTGTTATCCTGGTGATTTTTGTAAATTTAAAGTATGTATGTATATATTTATTTTCATTGACATATAATTGACATAATAATATTATATTCATTTCATGTGTACAACATAGTGACTGGATCTCCACAAGGACAGCTCAGTGGACTGGTGAAGATGGTCAGTTGTTGAGCAGTCACAGGAGGTGAGATGCTGACGACCAAGAGCTTCCCCTCCTTTCAAAATGTTTAGCTGTAAAGTGAAGGTGAGAAAAAGACAGAGGCTCAAGGAGGGTATAGGATGGGAATATTGTCTTTCAGCTGTGGGAATTCTGAACATTGTGTTTTGAGGAGAAAGAGCCAACAGAGAGGGAGAGGTTGGTGCCAAGAGGAGGGTTCATGGCTGATGGTGCAAAATTCGAGATGGAGAATTCTGGGTCAAGGACCACGTGTTCTATGACGGCTCCATGCAGAAAGCACACGTCATTGTCTCTTTATCCTAACAACACTTTTCCCAGGAATACATCCAGTCATAAGAGCTGGACATCCCTGTGTATCTGCATCTGTGTTAGAGGGTAATTTAGGTGACAGCAGACCTATTAATGCACTCACGCGAAGAGACCAGTCTATGATTCGTAGCTAAGACGTTTGCTTGTTAATTACCCTGATCTCTTATTCCTAGATTTTGTAGCAATGCGCCACCTAAGTTTTAAGCTGTACTTACTGCTATATTGTTGTCAGCTCCTGTGTCTTTGAAAAGCTTCAATGCCTGAGACTTTAGTTTTCTTTCTAGAATAGAAGACTCCTGGAAGGAAATCCACTGGATGGAGTGGATTTCTGAACATTGGCGACCTGTGCATTGATTCTTCCTGAGAAAAGGGAAGTTGAGAAATGAATGATCCTTTAACTTCATTTAAACTTCAGGATTTTTAACCCACACCAAGTTTTCAAATCCACGTAATAATCTTCCCAGAAATGGGACAAGACATCAGTTTATGTGATAAAATCTTAAGGAAAGTCAGTTACGGAGAATGGAAGTGATTTAAAGATATTTGTCTGAGGACTTGTAGGTAGTTGATGGCTGAGCTCGAACTGCAGCACCACCCCCTCACTTTTGACACCATATTTCCTCGCCTTAAATGTGTGTTGTCTTCAGCAGGAAGTATACGGCTTCCATTACAAAACTTATACTAAATCAAACACCCTCACACCATGAATTCAGAGAATCACTAAACAAGTGAAAGTTTTATTAGCTCCCAGATAGTCCAGAAATAATTTCTTCTGGTATATAAAGTAGCTTTGAGTTTATAACTCAAAATTGCTATGCGTTTGCCCAGGTCCTAGTGGTAGGAGGTGTCACCGTGGGCTGGGACCAGGCTGTTCAGACAGCAGAAGATCCCCACCCCCAGATCTGCAATTGCATCACTTGGCCTTTTTGTTCTCTATTTCTTCATTTGTAATTTATTTCTTCCGAACATGTCACGTGGAGAAGTATCCTAAAGACTGGGGTAATGAAATACATTGAGTAATAGGTCTCAATTAGCTTGCAGGGCTTTGGGAAGTATTTCTCAAGGACTTTGGGATCTCCCACTGAAAAGCCATTTAAAAGGAGAACTGTCTAATTTCATTTCATTTTCCTGGTTCAGAAATAAACATCATCGTTATTAAATAGGCATCTTCTGTCTTTCATAAACAAGATGTTAGGCAAGTGACATATGAACAGATACATGAACAGATAAATATACAAACAGATACCTGTAAACAGAAATCTTTGTAGCCACTCATTCACCAGGATAAGGAAATAAGAAAACATAAACACTTACCTTCAATGTTTTGTTTCTTGAATAAAGTTGCCTAAGGCTACTTATTAAATAGAGCCACATGCTCATTTATGTTACACTGCAAAAGCTAGAAAGAAATTAAGTCCTACCTGTATTCCTTGTTAATTTTGGAAGCTAAGTTTCCTTCCAACTCCCTTGGAGAATTGAATCAGATGGTAAGGTGGATATGACTGATATGAAATCTTTAACATTTCTCGTCTCTAGCGTGTGCACTCTCTGGATCTCTGCGTTGCTCATGAACTTGAGGATGGTAAAGCTGAGTGAAGAACTGCCTTGTGTGAGAGAAAATCTTGAAAATGTGGTGTGAGTAGATACGTAGCAAATTACCAAATACTGACTTGATCTGGCAACAGAGTCATCCTGAGCTGACCAACATTGCTTTTGAGGCTCTGTGATGCTACACAGACCAGGTCAATGAAGCTGCAGAATTGGGGTGCAAGATGAGAGTGGGGAAGGTGATACTGCTACTTACACAAAAGCTCAGATATGCATAATTTCACTTAAAGCATCTGCTCATCAAGAAGCAACTGCGATGGGCTGTAACTAGTTTAATTTTAATTAGAAATAAAGTGATATTTAAAAAAAAAGCTTGGCTTTGTCTATTGCATATAAACCACATAGCCTCTCTTTCTGCTCTTGTCTTAAGGCTCCTTATTGATTTTTCAGGTTATCTTTTTCTTTTCAAGACAAGATACTAGACATACACAAAATGCAGAGTAGGATGTGGATCAGGTAATTTGCCCTCACCCTCTCCTGCTCAGAGATGGCACAGTCTATGCCATCTTGAATTCTAGAGTGATGTTTAATTGATGTTTATGTTGTCATAGAAAATGGCTCGTGAACAGAGGTGGTATTTTCATAATTACATAGAAATACTGGGTTTAGAAAACAAGTCTGACTGAATACAAAAGACCACTCAGTCCAGATAAAAGGCTATTATTTGCTAAAATCAAACATAGTTCTGATGGTTTTCTATTTATATAGCAGTACAGAGAATAAGATCGTAAATCACTAAGCTATTAGAAATCAACTGTATGCCATTCGGTGGCATGCTGCTGACCAACATACAGCCTCCGTTTGTCTGTCAAATATGCTGTCAGTTTCCCTGGTGCATCTGACCTCGTGCTTCTCCTCATGTCAAAGCTCAGCAGTGAGAGCGCTGACGTTCACAAACACGGTTCCCAGATGCTTGGCTCCCGCCCAAGCCTGATGCCTTTCAAGAACGGGAAACTGGGAGACACACATTTGTGCTAAGACTGAAACACCCTAGGCTCAGGGTCTACTCCTTATTTATGATTCTGATGTTGGGAAACGTATTAGGAAATAAGTCGTATGATGATCAAGGGCTGGCAACAGACATTTAACAAAATAGATACGCCGGGAAGCAACTAATCACAGTGAGGACACGAAATGGAGAAAAGTTAGAAACTGTAAGGAAAAGGGGCAGCCTAGTCAACGGGGAGGTCCACTATTTAGTGGAGAGTTCACTGATGTAAGAAATACCTCGCTTGATGAAAATAAAGGCACTCACACGACGGTTTTAGTTCATATTAGGTAATGACCGGTAAATCACTGGAACAGCCGTGATGCATAAACTCTGGGATTCTTTCTTTGCTGGATGCTACTGGATAAAAGGGCATCCTATCTAACATGCAGTAGAAGGTGAGCTGGTGTTCTCAGCCGTCTGCTTACATTCCATCTCATTAAAGGAACTCAGAATGAAGTCAACAGGGAAGAAACCAAGATACTGCTTCATGCTTTGGAAAAAGGAGGAAGAGAAAGAAAAAGACAAGAGGTGTCCTGTTAACTGAGGTACTGTGTTTGTCTCCTAGTTACATTCTCGACCAGGAGAAACATGGGCAACAATCAATAAGCCCTATCCATGGTCTTTGTTGAACTTAAAATAATATATGGACAAATGTAAAATATAATTTTATTTACCCGATCCTCTTTTTTTCACATATGAATTTTCAGTGTAAAAACACACCAGGCCTTCACAAGCATTTTTCATTTTCAAAAAACAAACCCAAAGCTACCAATCTTTTTGTTAAAAACAATAGGAATTTATCTGCATCCCGTATTCTTAAATTCCCATTAACACTTCTTATCTGTGTGTTATATGAATGCAGGACTTGCCAGCAATAGGGATACTGCTCTAAAGAAATTATACTTGAAAACATTAAAATGTAGTTTTTGGCAGTTGGAGTGCCCAGTTTTCCTGTGGCACGGGCCACCTTAAGAAAAATATCTTGGGGTCTCAGCATTTCTGACATTAAATACAAGCCAAAAAGGTGAATGGTACTAGGTGAATAGTCAGCACGCCTCTCTGATCGTGTGTCCGACTGAGAACCTGGTCTGAAGTTAAGCTTTCAGAGCAGCTGCTCCAACAGCCTCCCCAGGGCAGGACGTGAGGTGGGTGAACATCCCCGAAACTCTTTGCTATCAGGTCAGAGGACGCTGATGATTTCATCCGATGCTGAAAAGCAAGGAAGGACATGTTGGGCTTGTGCTATTACGGCTAGACTAGAATTAGATGTTGTGAATGTTTTTATTTTATGGATAGCGTAACTTCATTTAAAAGCAGACCACACAGTGCCCACGTGTGGGCATCCCCTGGTAGGCTGGCGTGTTGACTAGCCAGAGATGGACTGCACACCAGCCTACTACAGATGGATTCACTTGCGCATTTCAGCCATGTCAGGGTGAGGAGAACCCTTAGGTCCAATTCTTAGCACGGCTGACAAATAGCACAGCTGCCCTCTGAACGCAGAGCCCGAAGTCACCATGCTGTGCTCTCTGTGCAGAAGGGTCTGCTGCTGCTAAAGATGAGAAGTATTATAGACGTCGTCTTCCAAATGCTGTGCTTTTTTTTTTTTTAGGTAGTCCATTTAAAGTCTAGTGCTCCAAAACCATTACTAGGAAATTGGTTTCACTATATTGTCCCCAAGGGTTATTTTGTTCAAAACCCCAAGTTTAAGTAAAGAGGAGTCATCTGTCCACACAATGGAGGTAGACAAACTTTTTTTTTTAGTTTTGAAAATCAATTTTCTTCGATGTTTGTGCAGCAGCTGTTTCAACTCGTCCTTGTAAAAGCTGGTTGTGAGAGTGTAGAGGACTGGGTTCAAGGCACTGTTTACTGGAAGGAAGAAAATGACCACCCAGGAAGTAACTGTGCCTGGAGAAGCGAAAGAAATTGAGGTTTTAATAGACGTGAATACACGTAATATTTTACAGTCAATGCTATTTTGGAGAGGGCTGTCTGGTTCACTTAAGTTTTCTTTCACCTCAGAGTCACAGGGGGAACTTTCCCAAAATACTCATGTGCAGACCTTAGCCCTTACAGACTAAATTCAGACGCCCAGGGAGGAGACCAGGGCGCGTGTATTTTATTTTGTTTGATGCATTCTTGGTTAAGAACCATTATCTAGCTCAGGGAGAAGTGAGATACTAAGAACCTGTTTCTCTCTAGCTTCTGTGCTCTTATTATTCTTGTCTGGATTGCACCATCACCCAGTTTCTACCTGAGAATACTGATTATAGAACACTGAGGAAATCCTAACTCTTTGTACTAAAGCTGTAGGTATTTACTGAGAATTTACTACATGAAAAGCAGTGTATCCTGGCCTTGTTGAACAAAAGGCATAAGAAGGCATCATGTACTTGGGAATAATGGAAGGGACTGACCTGGTATTTCCACCCGGAAGAGGGAAAGAATTTTAATTACAAACACAGGAATCCAGCAGATGGCATCAGAGAACACTATAAAAAAGAAACGGTTTGCGAGAGCCACCTCTCTTCCGATGGGATTCCTCACTTCTGAAGTCTGCAAGGCAGTTTTTTGAATGGAACAGAACATAATAGTGTAGGAGAGCACAATGATGAGAAAAGCCAGCAAATTCACACCTGTTGGGAAAAGCACACCTCTTAACATCTCAGGTGTACAAATCGACAGTAGAAATATTGTGTTACTTAGATGTCCAATATGGTGCTTCTTCCACTGTACTTACAAGAAGCATTCTTTGTATAAGCCCCATGGTCATCAGCTAAAACCCTGTTACAAGGCTGAAATCCGGAATAAGCTACAGGAATTGGGTTTGCCAGATCAAGAAGTTATTTCAAATACATAAACCCGTTACCCCAAATTATAGACTTTGGTATATCATGAGGTAAAATTTAGCTTTTTTAAATAAAGCAGGGGAAAAGCTATTTCATTTTTAGCCCTCTGCAAATTCAAACCTTAAGAGATTACTGTAATCACATGTCTATCTCAGAAGATCAATATGCCGCCATCCTTTATTTTATAAATAAAAGATAACCTTGGAATATCAAGAAGGTAATAGCCTCAGAGACACTATTCCTCATGTTTTTAAAAATACATAGGATAAAAACACATTTTTATTTTTCTCCAGATTACCTATAGTAATCTAAACTAAAATTCAGAACCCTCTAGATTCATTTTAGAAAAAAAATTAGAAAAAAATTAAAAACTCAACAACAGGAATTACTCTTTTAAGGTCAGATAGTTCAGCAGATTCTCACTAATCGTTATCCTACGATGCTGACTTCTTTGTCATTTTATTATAATCTTGCTATAATAAAAATCCTAAGTGATCATATTTTTCTTCATGGTGAACATAAAATATGTATGTAATTTCAAAGTCATTAAAAAAAGTTTATCTAATTAGACTGTATGTAAGGCTAGTGAAGTCCAAGGAAAAATACTATAAATTCAAGGTGTTCTGTTGTTTTTATCCAAAACATAAACATATTCCATGGAATTGCATTCTAAAGCCATATAATAGAACTTCATAAAGTTGGTTTATCTTAGGCCTATTGTCAGAAAGTTTAGTTAAGACTAAAAGAAAGTAACTGTTAAAGATGTTCCTCTGGTGCAAATTTTGAAAACGGACTTACAGAAAGTTTCCGAATGTGTGTTCTGAATGCACCACAGGAACGTGAGATGTTAACAGCAGGAACCTGGGTGAGGGGCCTTTCAACTGTTCTCTAAATCTATTCTAAAATAAAAAATTAATTAAAAGTTGTATATTATATTTTTAAGCAAAAAGGGGTCTGGACTCCATCTCACAGAGGTAAGCTGTGTATACGTAGATGATGGTGTGTGTGTGTGTTTCCATGCGCATCACTATTGCTTTATCTATCTGGACTGTATCACAGGTGCTAAACCCTTTTTACTGACTCTCATACCTTAACTGTAAGATCCAGCCACACCAAACTTCTTTTGCCGTTTATCTGGGCCTGGACCCTGGCTTTGGGCTTCTAACTCCTGGAACACGACCTCTGCCTTCATTTGGCTACTGCATCCTCATCCTTTGGGCCTTGGTTTGGATTCACTGTTATTGAGATGCCTTCCCTGGTCCTCAGATCCAGGGGCTTCTAGAACATCCTGTACTCCTCCTTCATGGCGTCTTGTCAGTCTGTGACGTGAGGACGTGTTTCCTTGTCTTAATCCTCCTTCCAGGATGCAGGTCTGTGAGGATCACTTGTTTTATCTCCAGCACCCAAAAGAGAGCCCGGCCTCTAGCTGGTGCTTAATAAATCCTTTTTGGATCAGTGAATGGACTGGAGTGTGTGTGTGTGTGTACGTGGGTGAGGGAGAGAGGGTCTCCCTGAAGTGTACCTACGCCAGGAATGGTTTACAGTATTACAGGAGTGACATAGTTGAGAAAAGAGGGCTACCAAACAGGGCTGTATGTGTGGAATATTATGAAAATGGTGCAAATAAAGTGTTCTATTTTCCAGACGAAGAAGAGAAGGAATAGATGGAGAGGAGCGGGGAAAGGGGTAAGGGACATTTTGTGATGGGCTTTCAGTGACTAACACAAACTTGACCTTGGTAGCAGGGAGTTCCTGAAGGTCTCTGAGTAGAGGATACATAGACCTTTTGGCACTCGGGTAGTTGAACAGATAAATAGGAGAAGGCCCAGAGGCCAGAAGACTTGTAACGGCTAATGTAAGAATTCAGGGTGGAGGTTGAAAGATTTTAAACAAAGGTGATAGCAGTAGGTAGAGACTGGAAGAAAGAGAAGACAGCACGTTCTGAGGGAAGAACATTTGATAAAAAAAGACAGGATGACAGAGATTACGAACCCCTTGGATGAGGGGAAAAGATGAGAAGGGGGAATTGAAAATTCTGCCCTAGTTAAAGAGAGGACACGAGAATGGCCTTGCTTATACCTATTAGACATAGAAAAGGTTTTAACCTTAAAGGGCTAAACTTCTCACGTATTCGTGATAGAGAAGGTAGGGTTCTCTTTTCAAAAAAATTTGGGAGAATTGAGAAAACTGAGAAGCGAAGAGTTTAATGGGGCAGCCTTCCTTTGCTGACTTTCAAACTGCATTTACAAAAGGCAGTAAACCTTCCTGGTTCATAGCCTCTTGCTAGTGAGTTTCCACAATTTTATTATTATTATTTATTTAGCTCACATCTAGATTTTAAAAAAATGAGTTTAAATAACTTGGTAGAGTGGCAAGACAAGGCACTGAACTAGAATTCCTCCAGCTGAAAGTCACTGTGTATGAACGTGAAATCAAAGGTCTCACGGGTAATAAAAAGACCATCCAGAGATCCTGACAATGTGTTTTTGTTTTCCACATTAAGTCTCCATAATAAAAAGTTTAATAAAACTCCTATGAATACACAGCAAGAATTTTTCCCTTAAAAAGGACACAGTCTTGACTGTATCTGTTTACTTTCTGAAATGGACAAATATGGCTTTACTGAAATTTATGGTATTTCTACCAAAATGACGTTAGTCCAGGAAATGAAAAATATAATTTACCTAGGAAAATTCCAAGAGAATACCATTTGCTTCCAGTATCTTCTGTTTGGTCGTCATAAAGTGGGAAACATACTCCATTTTTTCCATAGAAGTTTCCAAAATAATCCTCCTTCCAAAATGGAATCACTGCTATTAAAAATCCCACAATCCAGATGCAAACAAGGATGACCAAAGTCTGCCATTTTCTAGGACGAATGTTACTGAAGGGAAAGACAACGGCCAGGAACTTCTCCAAAGTCAAGTACGTCAGCAACAGGACAGAGACTTCGCTGGACAGCACGGCCAGGAAGCCCAGGAGGTGGCACTGTAAGCTCTCCATCCACAGCAACGCATACTTCTGATAATGCCCGCGGTATTTCAGATCGAAAAAGCCGATGAAGAACAAATAAACACCCATCAGGCAGTCTGCACCTGTTGAGAATCACACGGTGTATGCTGGTGGTTCCCAGCATCTCTGTCTTAGTTTTCTGATTAGGTCTAGTTCCTTCATCTTGTATCAAGTGAACTAACGTAAACACCTGCAACAGTACCTAGAAGCCAACGGACTTCAAAAAGTACACTACTTCTGAAGTGCCACAATGCATTTTTGTTTTACAATTTTGAAAAAATGTTGGTGGGGGGGTAATTTGCTGGGGGTGGAGGGACTAGCTTTTAAGTGGTAAACAAATATGACTTACGTAGCTAATGAAGTAATTTTCTGGGCATGAGGAACATGGATGTTATTGAGATTGAAGGTTAAACAAAGCTTAGTTTTGCAACTCACAACATGTCCTCTTTAACCCATCCCTTGACTCATTGGTTCCCTGTTACCTCATTTCCAAGACATAACCCCTAGGGGTGGCTACCAGGTCACCGCAAACTCATGCAATCCAGAACAGAGCAGCCATAGAGAAAAATAGGACCTTCATATTTAGAAAAAAAATGCCCAGCATATGGAGTTCATATTAAATATCATTTGTTGAGGCCGAATATAATTGAGAGCACAGCTTACAGAAGAGATCCGAAATCTATTTAAATAGGAAACATACTTACAACAAAGGATTTTGATGGACGTAGCGTGAGTCGTGTTTTCAGCTTTAATGACAGATCTCATGCCAATGACAAAAAGATTTCCAAAGCAGGTTATGAAAGCAATAACCCAGACAAATATTCTGAGGATATCATTAGCCAAGAGGTCCTCAAGTGAAGAAACGCCGTCAGTCAAGGGCCTACATATTCGGACATGGGGAGCATAGGAGCAGTATCGAAAGGTTTTGAAATAACTAAAGTCAAAGGGAAAACAAGAGTCACTTTACAGCAATGACGCGGAAAGAGCAGCTGTGTTAGGTACGCGCTTCACTGGGCTTGGGTATTTTTATTCAGTAGTGATTATGTAATTATGGAGTTCCTCCTTAAGTGTGATGTTGCTCTAGGCAGTGTTCTTCTGTTAAAGGTGAGCAACTGGAGGGCACAGGAATCTGTGGCTTGCTTGGGGTGAGTCCAGGGAGGACGCAAGAATGGGACATCCCTAGGGCTCCATCTTCCCCGTTACACTGGTGATTTCCTAGCGTACTATAGAAAGCAAACTGTCATTGTTAAACTGACCTTTAGTAAACATTCAGGGACTTGGGTTTGGGCTGTCAGGGACCTGCGGTAGCTCGCTAAAAACATCTCTGTCTTGTACTTAGTTTTAAGTATATTCACTTAAAACTAGCCTTATTTCCTTGATACTGGCAGATGGGAGGATCTCTGAGACGAGGAAAGTTCAGTCTCATTGGAGTGTGGAGGAGAAAGCAGCTGCCTCAAACTCAGATTCCTTAACAGGGTCTGGAAGGACTTAAACAATTTCTAGAGGAAAAGTCAGGCTTGTCTGTGATCAACGTGTTTGTGACCTAGGTGTGTGGAATCTTGAAGAGTTTGAATTGGGGGAGGTCGTTTGGTTTACTGCCATTCTCCAAATCTGTATATTTTGGGGTTTTCTCCCATTAACACTCATTCTATTTTTGTATTCATTTATCATCACTTTTAGCTCTTTTCTCATCTAATCTTTTTTTTTTCTTTTTTGTCCTCTGCCCGTTCAGTTGCTAGACTAGCAAGTTAAACAAAACTTAATCTGCCCCAGCTCAGAGGCGTCCCATGATTGGACCCCTGGCTCCTCTGGGCCGCCTCACATCTTCCCTCCATCGCTCACTCTGCCCAGACACATGGGCTTCCTTCCAGTCCTCACACGAGCCAGGCTCAGGCCCCTCTCAGTGTGGAGCTCTTGCTTTTCCCTCAGCCTGGAAGAATCTCCTCCCAGGATTGCCAGGGCTGCTGTCTCCCTCCATGCAGGTCTGCTTGAATGTCATGTCTCTGACTTTTGTGTGAACCATCTCCAGCCTCCCTCCACCTCTTCCTTCCTTCCCGGCATTTCGTAACAATTCATCTGTTCACTGGCTTACTTTCTGATTCCCAAAGCTGAACAGGAGCTCCATGGAGCAGATCCTTCTCTCTCCTGTCCACCCCTGTGTCCCCAGACCTAAAACAGTGCCTGGCACATGGTGGTACTCAACAAATACTTGCTAGCTGAGCAAACAAATGATGTGGGCTCTAGTGTGGGGCATGTCAGGTGGAGACGTTGGAAGGTGTCCCTGCCCCGGAGGAGCCTACAGTCTAGCTTCCTGATGTCATCTATCCAATTAAAGGGACCTGACGTATAATTCTCTGGTTTTCGTCTCCTTTCCTTGGGTCCCTGGCACACACTGGACTCGACCTCTTGGTTCCTTCAGGATTCCATCATGTCCACTGTTTTCAGATAGAGCCAGCCAGGGTCTCTCCGTGGGCCAACCTCTCCTCCCACTGTGACCTGGGAACTGGTTGGCAGGTGGAAGGGATGATGGGGTTATGAGGGTGGAGGTGTTTAATAAATGGTGGGCAAGGAAGATGAAAGAAGAATCACTAGATTACTCAGCAGGGAAGCGACAAAGGTCGCACGTTTTCTGTTAATTGTTGGGTCCTTCTTGACCTCAACCTGAGGTTCGTATTTAAAGCAGCAGCATCTCCATCAAGTTCTACAAGGGTTGAATTTCCCTATTCTAAGAAGACCGCGCATTCTGCCTGCACCAAGGAAATGACAGCCTTATTAAATATTTATCTACTGATGCCACAGAAAGAGAAATTATGAAAACCAGGTGGATATGCATCAAATAACTTGCCTTTGGGTAATCACACCTACTTCACAGACATAAACAAAATGTTCTCCCAAAAGAGCACCTTCACACTAACCATTTCAGTCACTTGCTGCACCCAACTTGTAATCTTACATCGAATCCTCCCTATTGTTGTGGATAACAATGGTTAATTTTTGAAATCATGAACACATAGATTACACAGTTGATAAATAAATGATCATGTCATAAACACATATATTAACACAACTTACACAGTGCACTTTAGCCAAATATATTAACGTGACTTATCAAAAACTACTATAAAGATGAATTACCTCCATTTTGCAGTGCACTTAGTAACAGTAACAACACCTGGAATTTATATAGCACTTTTGTTCCTAAGGGCTCAAATCTTAGAGCAGCCAGCTGCTCACTCATGTGAGGTGAATTAATGTTTCCAGGTCTCCTGAGTACCAGTTAGCCAGTGACTTCATCTTGTGTAATATGTGGCATTCTGGTACCCTGATCTCTTATTGGGCCTCGACTGGATAAACAGCGTGTTTCCAGAGAGAAGTGTCATTCATGTCGGCACATCATAATATTGAATTCTATTTGAACAGGGACCAAAGGTGACAAAATTAAAAAGTTCTCAATAAAAGACTTTTCTTGCATATAAACACAATGCAGTGATACATTAGACAATTTACATCAGAACATCTGCGGCATTTCACCATACTGTCTTCTCCATTCTTTCATACATACATACATACACGTAAGAAAGATTCTTCATAGGCTGAAACATTCGTGTGTCTATATTTGGAATCTCTATCCTTTCCAGGTCTCTGGAAAATACACACGACAGGTTTCATGTTTTTAGGGTTTAACTTTTTAATCATTGCATTCTTTGTCATATCCTAAAAACCATACTTCAAAATCTTACGTTATAACTTCAAATTAGGATGAAAAGTTTACAATACACTGTCTTAGAAAATTGCCATTTCTGTTCATGACTCCTGTTAAGTTGGAGCTGATTCTGTCACTTCACACACAGAACTACCTTCTGATAAAACACATTCATTCGTTTGATTCAACAATGGCAGTGGTGATTTGTGTGATTATGAGATGGGCTCTGTACTTTGGTTTTATAAACCATGCAGTGTGAGTTAGAAGGTTTCAGACAGGGGCTGATATTTTCAACCCGAGAGCATCACTGAAGTGAGTTTTGTGAGAATCTGGATTTAAATACAGTCCTTCCTCCCTGGTCTGTGTGTCTTTGGGGTGGGGAACCATGGAAGCAGGAGGAGGAGCTCTGGGTCAGGACCAGGGGTTTCTAAGACAACCCTGGGAAGCGTAATCCGTTTCATTCCTCCAGCCCCACAAAAGGTCCTCAGAGGGCAGCAGTGAGAACTCCGAACACTCCTCACTTATCCGGAAGTTTCCTCAAATATAGATTCTTTGAAGACTCTGTAGGATACATGAATTAAGGGAGTCTGCCATGTTCTCAGAAGACACAGATGGAAAGAGGACAGTCTAAAAGGACAGAAGCCTTTTGCTTTTTTAAGGCTTATTTTGAAAGGCATTTGATTCCCACTCAGTTTCTTTTGGGAAAATCTGAATAAGGATTTCTTGACGAGGTTTTGAGTTTTCCTTGGTCCATCGAGTCCTTTATAGAGGAACCGCCTTGCTCTTTGGCTGGCAGAAGTGAGACTTCAGGAGCAGTTACACTACTGAATAATCAGAGGGGCCCTTTTGCAGGAAACTCTTGAGTCCTTTTTTCAAGGGTTTCTTCCCCCTTCTTTCTTTTGCCCTCTAGCTGCCACAGTTTCAGTGTTACATGAATTATGTGATTATTTGATTAGTAGTCTATAGGTTTCAAAAGAGCAGAGGCTACAGTATCCTGAGTACCCAAGACAGTGCTATGATTAAGTTAGTGGCCAATAAATGTTTGTGAAATAAATGTGCAGACGAATCTCTAGGGGAAAAAAAAGAAAAGAGAAAAGAAATGAAGAAAGAGAAGTATGAAGTAAATAGTTACTACTTTGACTTTTCAGAAGGGCATGATGTGTAATCTGATATTTTAGCTTTCAGAACTCAGTGTATATTGAATGAAGGGAAGGGAGGTCTAACTTACACTTAAGAACAATGTATTATTTATATTTTGGGGGTTTTTATATACTAGCTTATTGAGAACAGGAATCAAGTCTTTTTCATCACTGGATGTTCACTAATATCTATTAAGAGAGAATCAAAATCTTGTATTAGCTTCCAATAGAAAACTATTTAGCAAGAATAAAAGGTGACATTAAGAACTGGTCTTTGGAATTAAACAAAGAAAGGCTTTAGGCTGAGATCAGGTAATGTATTATGCCCTCTGTAGGAAAAGACCCAAACTTCGACCAGCAATGGCTATTTATGGGGAAGGAATCCATGAGGTACACAGAATAATTGGCAGAGTTCTTGGCACAAAACCTAGTATGTTTGAAATTTTAAAATACTAAATAACATTAGTTGTCTGAATGTTCATATTTGTGGGATAATTTTTTCTTAACTGATTGAAAAGTAAAAAGCATGCTTTGTAGATTAATATAAAGTAGACTGCTACAGGAAAGGAGGAAGGGAAAAAGTAGGGAAGTCTTTTACGTAACTGATTTTTTTTAACCAACTGCTTAGTAACAAAACTATTGCAAATTTAATTCTTCGTGAAAACTGTAAGATGAGCTTTTTCCATATGAATCCAGTTTTCAGGAAGGTGCTATATATAGCTTCAAACACAGAAAGGGTCTTTATACACTGAATGGTAAAAAAATGAGGCTTGTTGTCATTCAGCACAAACTTGACGGTAACGATCATACTCACAAGAGTCTGAGGGTGCATCCTCAAATTAAAAGCCCTCCTGTGTGTAAAACACCCACGTAAAAATAAATGTGGTTCTAAGTAGAGTACATTCACCAAAATTATAATCAACATATCGTTACGTTTCACTTACAGAGACTGAAGTTGTCTAAGACTTTCAAACTGGTTCTTGTGGAGATACAAAAGAGGGTTGGACGACAGATTCCTTTTGTACCATTAGAAGGGAGGAGGAAAGAAGCATCAGGACGTTATTATTTTGGAAGCCAAGATACTGCCATTTAAATGTGATGACAGTGGGAAGGAGGACTTACAGTTTCTGTAGAAGCTTCAGGTCTTTGAAAATGTCGGGGGGGAGCTCCGTTATCAGATTGCCAGACAGGTTCCTGTGGACGACAGTGAAAGCCCACAGCAATTACACCGGAAATTAATGACACTCCTCACAACTGTCATCAGCCCATCTGACGTAACAGAAAATACAACCCAATTTTAACCAACCTGATAACTTGTTACACAACAAAGCTGTGTGCGTCAGCCAAATGGATGTGTTTTCCATCGCTTTCAGACGTGCGACACTGTGTTCATCCAGTTCCAGTCTGGAATTTCCTCTCAGCGCTCTCCAACACATTGCCAACCCGGCTTCAACATCTACTTCAACTAATTTCCTGTCTTAGGTTCTCTTTGTGCCTTCCACCATTCGTTGTTTCTGTGATTCCTATTTGATTCATGTATGGGATATCTTATTTACCCAACCACATTATAAGCTTTCTAAAGTCGAAACCTATGCCCTTTACTTATTCTGCATTCAACTAAGATCGTATTGGCCCTACGACATCTGCCCAGATGATCGCAAGTGGGTAAGTTCACAAATTTTTAACCTATTTTTATATGGTACTATTTTTTAGAAGAAATTGAGGATTTAGATCTACATATAATAGAGCTATCCAATCCAGAAAGAATTGTAAGGAAGTTTTTCTACAGAATGTGAAAAAGAGATTTGTTAGGATAAGAAGGAATCAGGAATCTTTAAGAGTCCAAAATATCCTTCTGAGCCAGAGAAGATATTGAAAGTGAAACAGATGTGAATTGCCTAGAAGTCAAGCAAAAGATCTCATCTATTTTTTGATGTTTTGGAGAGCTCCTGATGGACATGTGGGAGTTACAGATAACTAGGACTTAGTTCTTTCTCTAAAGAAGCTTACAATTAAACAACTAGATTATAAAGCAAGAAAAGAATGAAACAACTATTATTATAGAGGTACAGATAAAAAACAGAGGAAGGAATCATCGAAGTTTGCCTGGGAAGTTAGGAAGTGTTTGAGCAAAGCTTGATGATTTTTATACGTGGAGTCAAACAAGAGTAGCTTTTCAGGTGAGGGTTAAACAGGACCAGAGGAAAACACTTGGAAGTCAATGACATCTTCCGAAGTCAGCAAGTGGTCCCACATGGCTGGAGGGTAGAAAGGATGGGGAGACAGAGGAGGTGAGCCTGGAAAAGAGCATGGAGACAAAATGGGAGGGCCAGGAATACATTCCAAGGCAGTGTTTCCCAGAGTATGGCTCAGGCATCAGAATAAAGAGATAAAAAGAGGTGCCCCCTCCAGAACTGTCACATCCGAATTTCTGGGAGGGAGGCTGGTAACATGTATTTAAAGCCAGCATCCCCTGTGATTCTTCTGATCATTAACATTTGAGAACTATGTCAAGGACTTTGCTATAAGGCAGGCAACAAGGAGGGAGGACGGTGGCAAAATGTGCTCTGGGTTATGGGATGACAATTCTGTCAGAAGAAGGAAAGATAAGATGAAAAGTCAAAGAGTCAGAAGAGAGTCCTGGTGAGAGACTGTGACCCTGGACCAGGTTAGAGCTGATGAGGGTTTAAGGAGGCACTAGTAGGGCTTACAGTCTGATAGGACATCAAGTGTGAAGAGAGGCAGAAGGAAAGGGCTGAGTCTTCCAGCCAGGCTGCCGGCAAGCGTGCCGATACCACAAAGCAGGCAAGTCTGGGGAAGAAGCTGGATCACCTGTAAATTAATTTTAACAGATTGTTTCTGAGGGGCTGTCATGACATCCATGCATAGACAGGCTGCCAGATGGGAAGGCTGAGCCGGTGCTCCAGATGCCAGGAGCATACATGGGTCATGGAGCAGAAGGAAAGCCACAAGTGTGCACAGGCCAGAGGGAGCATGACAACAGAGCAAGAGAATGACAGTCTTGCACATGGTACACCTGGAAAACATCCTGCAAAGTGTTGCCTTGAAAAATAAAGTACAGTCTTTTGCATAGAAACAACCTCGGTGGCCTTACGTAAGTGTGCTTATTCCTCCGCAGGAGGGGTTTGTGGCCGTAAGGGCGCAGTAAAATTATCTAACACTTTTGTAAACACAAGAACTATAAATGCCTTTGTTCAAGCTAATTCTATTAAGTTCTGAATTTCTTCTGTCGTACTGACACTACCGAGGTTGCAGTGAATTGGTGGTAGTCTTTAGAAAAGTAAGCTAGTATCTTAACTAGGCTCTTCTTTTTGGTGGGCGGTGGCTTTGCCTAAGTGTAGGAAAACGTTTAGAGTGTGGATTCTATACCACTGTTTCCTTAAGTTTTTATAAAAACACACTCCTGTTTGTCCTGGCTGCTCCTCCATTCCACCTCTTAACCCAAATCCATATCCATCTTCCAAGGTCTGATCAGGAATGTCCCTGTGAGCAAAGAGTGAGCTCTTCTGAGTGAGCTTCCTTTAATTTTTTTTGCCATAAAATGATAATAGTTTAGTTCTAATGCAGTGCTTTGCATATTCTAGGCGCTTACTAAATATTTGTGGATTTGTTTTATGATAGTTACTAGAGTGAATAATCTTTATTATTCTTGAATTGTTTTTCAAATTACTCTTACTGAGTTACTTTTCTCAGTCCCTTCTGGATTTCAAAGCAAGGTATAAAGAGTGGGAGAGAAGGTGATTAAGAAATTAATTTCCATTTTTAGACTTCAGATCAGGAGAAGGGGTTCTCTGCCCTAATCACCAGTATTTGTAATGCAACAGACAATTTTAAATTCCAATGATATACACAATGTGGGTAGTGAGCAATGAATTAATAGTAAGACAGATGCTTTTCAAAAGGCTTAGGTCTACAAAACACATATTTGAATAAAAAAAGTACATGAGCTCCCTGAATATTTTCAATAAGCCTAATCCTCTTTCTAGACATTTGTATTTGCTTCATCTGCTCTAGAAATATAATTTCTCAAGAGATAATAAGCATCTTCATTCCTTTGTTCAGTTATAATTATTATTACATTATTTTAATCAGTCAGTTTTTCATTCAGCAAACATTCATTGAGAATTAATTGTACTCCAGCCATTAGAGACAAGGATCCCTGAGTTTAAGAGCTATGGAAAACTCATTTCCTCCCAAACACACACACACATATATATATATATATATGAAATCACCCAAAGAAAATAGGCAGGGAAATTAGAGGAGGCTAAATCCATATTAAGCCCACTGTCTGATTTTTAATCTGCTTTTGGGATAATGTTGGTTTTCTTAATTGATTTTGGATATCCAGTAGTCTACAGGATTTTGATTGCTACTAGTGGAAAAGCAGTCTCACTAGTCATTCAAATTTATAATCTTGAAGAAGCAATCATATTTTCCTAGTAGACAATGCTACTTACAGTTCTCCTAAATTTTTTAATGAAGAAAATGTCTTCTCTGGAACAAAATCAATTTGATTTCTAGGCAGAAACCTGTAAGACATGGTGAGAGTCAGCACTGTTGGTTTGTGTCTGCTGTAATAATCAGTTCTCATTAGGAGATGCCATTGAGCTGGGTGTAACCTAATACGCCTCCTTTGAAGTCTTAAAGCAAGACCTGTTCTGGTGTGGAAAACAAGGCAGGAGTTTCTCACCAAGGATGTATCCTCATGCTCTTCGGGACAGGCTGCCCTAAGGAACTTGAGATGCTGAGCGTGGTCTATAGGACTGAACTTGGTTTGGATTCTGATTATTTGAGGAAGTGTTTTTTCCCAATAAACACACATGTAATATCAAATTTGGACCCTGCTAATAATTCTCAGAGAAAGCTTCAAGAGGATCTTTGCGTAAGGCATGTTTCCTTACGAGAAGGCCAGAAAGAGCAAAGCCTGAACCAACCCCTTTGAGCCACAAACAAATTTTAAATTTGTTTGGTGGGGCAGTGGTTTTACATTTCCTTTGTCTAGAAATGGAATCCCCCAAAACAAACGGCAGAAAAGAGGGGGCTGGCAGCTAACTGCCTTACAGAGGTGTTAACAAATGAGATAATGAGTATGGAAGAGATTCAAAAGCTACATGGAGCTATAAAATAGAAGATGTCCATGTCATTACCGTTCAGTTTTCCAGTGTTCTCTCTCATAATCTATGAGGGGAAGAATAAATTCTTTGTGTCTCCTATGTGGGATAGCCTCTTTTCTCATTAAATGTGCTAATCTTCAATCTGATTGATAAATTTGCAAACTGGCAGTAAGTAGCCTTTACTGCTTAGTTTGTTGGAGAAAATTGGTTAGACTACTTCAAATGGATATACCCTAAATTTTCTTTTCCAATCACCCATCCAATCAACAAAATCTTTGTTAGTTTACTAAGTACTTACTATATATGGAGAACTATGATTAAAACTAAAGCAAATTCTTTTGTTTTTAAGTTTACCAGCACAAATGTGCCAATTAACTAATCCATCTGCCTTCCTACCCCCTTAAAAAAACATAATCGGCAATCAAAATCACCAGTCTTTGGCCAATCTGAATACATCAGAGGTTCTTCCCTTCCGAATAATTTTCTTTTCTTTACAGAGAGAAGCATCAAGTGTTAAGTGTCATTGGCAGGAGCAACTGATGATCGTACAGCTAACCACTTTCACGTACATTTCCTCACTTCCTTGGAGCATGGGGTTAGCTATCAGCCCAGCTGAGAGAGTGCACAGAAGTGATGACTGCTCTCAGAAAGAAGGAGGCTTAAATGACTGGCAGCTAAACAGAAGGCTTGGCCCCAACATCAAGATCAATAGATCCATGTGTGCATTTTCTAGTACTGCAGTTTCAGACCCAGGCTGTAAACAAAACGTACTTTAAAAACTCTGTCAATGTTTTCTTTTGATTCCCAGAGCTACTGGGTTTCCCCTCATTTACTGAATTCTGTTGTATACTTACAGCACTGTGAGTGAATTGCAAAACTGAAAGGTGGAATTTGTGAGGTATTTTATTCCATTGCCTTCCAAATCCCTAAAAGGAAGAAAAAATAGTTTTAATGTTTTTGCACAAATCATACGTCTAGAGGCACTTTTTGGTGATATGACAGTTCTGAACTTTATTTTTCCTTCATTCCAATTTTTATGCACTCCTTTGAATTATCGCAGGGTCCGTGTTATTAATATCATGCTTCTTTCCCCTTCCAATTAATATTAGAAATTAATAAAACTGAGGGAAAGGGCAGTCCACCATTTAGTGAATGTCTGTCTGTGATGGATACCACGCTATTAAATATCATAACATTGCCACCGTAACAGTGGTAACTACTGATTTTTGGGTTTTTACAGTGTCAGGTACTATTCTGAGTGCATAACATACACTCCTGAGAAGTTGGATTTATTACCAACCCCCACCATTTAATATAAGAAGAATCAGAGGATCTTGGAAATTCACTTTTCTTCTGATCACACAGCTGTTAACTGGCAGAGCTGACCTTCTAACCCAGATCTGTCTGAATCTAACGTCTACTTGACCATGGCATCGCAGATTGTTATATGCTCACATGCCCCCAAGATCAGGTAGACATTTGTGTCTGTATTTTGCAGAAGGAGAAATTCAGCCCAAATTACCTTCCAAACACTGGACGCCAGAGTCAGGATATGAGTCCCAAGCTCTGTGATAGAAGGTGCCTGCTCTTTCTGCCTCCCTCAGTGACGCAGGTGCTGAGTGCAGGGCTGCTCCAAGGGTGCCTGGAACCAGGCCTCAGCATCACCTGGGAACTTGTTAAAACGCAAATTCCCAGGCTCCTCCCCAGACCCACTGAATCAGAAACTCTAGGCCTGAGGTCCAACCATCTGTCTTAAGTCCTCGCGTTGTTTGTGATAAATGCTGACGTTCGAGAGGCACCGGTGGAGAGACTGGATTCTGCCAGGTGGACCTTATGACAGCAGCATCCCACATACTCAGGGAACAGCCTCGGGAACACTCTGACATGACCGCTCCCAGCAGCGTCAAGGATGAGAGGGTCGACTCTTCTGCCAAGTCTCCTAACTTCTTTCTACAGTCAGCTTCTTACTGTCTCCTCTGTGTATGACAATAGCTGTTTTGCTGCCTCTGAACCTTTCTCACATTCACACTAAAATCACCAATCTCTTTGTCATTGCCCTTAAAATCTGATTTTAAAGCCATCTTGGAGGTCTGGTAGGAACTCAATTTTTTTTTCACTCTTAAAATACAGTCTTGATTACAGAACTGCACTCTCTTGAAAGTCTCAATATTGTTAAATAGGATGGGGAAATGCTTTTACATCTCATAAGCACACCACTTTGGAGCAGTGAGCAACAAACAGTCCTATTTGATAGCAAGTAAGGAAGGAGAAGCGTGGACGAGGCAAGTTTTTTTCTGCCTTTAAACTGGGGCAGTTCAGGTCTGACCTCTCAGCTCTCATTTGTGATCAGGCAACCTTGCTAACTATGTATTTTCATTGGGTGTCTATTTTCCCCCAGTGTCTGTGGAAGACCAGAGTGAAAATGAGTGTCCTCGGAACCCAGGCTTTCGACGCTGCTTCCTGGTCTCCTTTTTGTTGCTGATGCCCATGGGGATGGGATGGGGGCAGGCTGGGATCCTGGTCTTTTTTCTGTTCATTTTACTCCTTCTTGCTGGTTTCCCATTGTGAGGATGTCCTTGTTCAGTTTCTAAGTATTTTTCACTTGTTCATAATGAGTTTTATTTGCATGTTTTTCAGATTTTCATTTTTAACATTTGGCACATTTACATGAGACCCCAAATGCCTTAAGAGCCTTTTGATAACAGGTATATAAATAATTTTTTTAAGTCAGCAAATAAACACAAGATCACCTAGTAGTGTTGTCACAAGTAACTCTGAGGCTAGCTCAGAGAGGGTCAAAAGCTGAGGTACTAAAGTTTCTTCAGATCGTGATTATTAAGTTCCCCAATTTGACAACGAGGAGAGTTCTGGGGCGCAGGGTAAATCAGCATTTCCACGGGGCGGGAAGTGACTGCCAGTCCTGCCTGTCTCAGGAGATCCTGAAGATGAACATGGCAGAATGGTAACTTAAGCCACAGTGTAACTTAAACGAAGGCTTTAAACATGTACCGGTTCAAAGCTAACGAGGAGCGAAAGAGGTTTAGCACGTTCATTTCACAAAGTTTTGCTGAGCACTATTATGTGCTGATCATTGCGCCAACGCTGGGGTATAAAATCACAGAGTTTACCAAGTGGTAGAGGACAGATGGGTAAACCGCTGGTTCTGTGATGATGGTGCCCTGAGACAGGGGTGCAGTGTGGAGTGGGGCAGGTGTGCTGGAGGCTGCTCCTGGTGTAATGGGAGCACGAGGCAGCCGCTGAGCTGGTTGGTGTGTCAGGGACAGCTTCCTGAAGGTGATGTTTAAACTGACTTTGGAAGGAAATGTTGGAGTTAACCAAAAGGATAAAGAAGCAAGGCCTTTCAAGATTAAGGAACAGTCTGTGCTCAGGGAACTGACTGCAGGTGCATCTGGAAGGAAGGCATGTGAGGAGAAGGGGCCGGGAAAGAGGTCCCAGGGGAAGGTGGAGGAAGGGACAGAAGATGAGGGGTCTCTGGTGCTAAATGGGAAAGTCTGAACTTTGCCCTCAAACCTGTGGGGATTCTCAAGAGTTTTAAACCAGGAAGTAACATGATCAGACACTGGTTTTAGAAAGAAAAGCAGAGATGAGATTCTCATGTGATTGTGAATTAATTTTAGGGCTGGTTTCCTTAATCTGGGCAAATAACAAATAAGCTCCTAAGTGCATACTTACATCCAGTTGAGGCGAGGCATTTGGGCACACATCCGGGTAGGAAGGGCTTCTAAGTAGTTATTCACCATAGACCTTTGAACAAAGAAGAGATTAATTAGAAACAAAATCATTTGCCACTTTAAGAATAATATTGTTACCATTTCCAGAATTTGGAAGCTTGCATGCTAAAAATCGATACATTAGGATGAAGTATATAAGCATAACTGCCACTTCAAAACGGTCTCTAGATTTGTGTATGGCATGGGTAAGAGAGCAGATGTCAGAGAAACTATGAATGCATACGCGTGACACATAACCTGGAATAAATGTGAAACAGTTTCATTTTATGAGATGAAACAAAAGGATATACTGGGTAATAATTTTGAAGTTCATGGTAATTTTCCTTATAAACTTCAAATCTGCCATCATTTCCAGCATCATACATTTAAAGTTTCATCTTAAGGGAAACATTAATCATTTACAATATTAAAAGGCCACATTAGAAACTGCATGAAATCTAAGAAGTGATAGAAGGGGGCATTTGGGAGGAAAACAACTCATGAGCATGTTAAGCTGCACAATTAACGTATGATATTGTGGTCCCTTTTCATAAACGGAAAAATAACGATGCTATATGATCAACTGTAAGGGAACATTAATGATCCCCTGCTGACAAATCATCCCAGGGTATTAACAGACAGTGAAAATGTAATTGGGAGAAAAGCTCAGTTGATAAAGGCAAAGATTTTGGAATTTTTAGTGACTCTTGCTGGGTAAAGGCACATTTTCCTTTGTTAAAAGTATAGTTGGATGTGAGCTCCTGGGAGAATCTAACAGATTTAAATAAAAACGAATACTATCTTTGGTCAACCACTGCAAATAAAAACATGCCTTAGGGCTAAAGGGAATTAAAAGAGATCAAAAGGAAATGACCTGGTAGGCTTAAAAATATACCATGAGCCACCAGCAGGACGTCGCAACAGTAATTGTGGCTTGAAATACAGAAGAATTTCTGGCTAATGGAAATTTTAGGGGGCTTGATTTTCTTAAATCTCTTTTTAAAAGCTAGCTTTAGATGTCATTGCAATTTATAGACGGATGGATTGAAAGGTAGATGAGTACTTACAGGAAGAACAAGGAATTTAATCCAGTAAACAACTGCTGTGAAATTCTGGTTATGGGATTGTCATCTAGAATTCTGACAAAACATATCACAAACATTTCCAACGTTAGAGACATTTGTGAAATAAAACAGGAAGAAATAACGTGACGATCCTGCCTCCCCCTAACACCTGCCCTCCTCCTTCCTGTCCGTCCACACTTGGCTCAGGTCTCTTCCCAGAGAGTTTTTCCTTCACCCTGTGGTTGGAGCAGCACTTTCCTCCAAATCCCCACAACCCTCATCTCAGCACTTGTCAAGTCCATCCTGATGGTCTTCTCCCCCTGCATCCATCCACCTCCTGTGGGACTTAAGGTCCTTCACCTCTGGATACCTGGGTCCAGACAAGCTGCTCTTATTTATTGGCTGAATATGAGCTTCATAAATGCTTTGACCTACTGATTGAATGAAGAATAAATGAAAAAAAAATTCTTAGGAAATCACAAGTGGTTTCTTGGTCTCATGGTGTTTAAATGATGTATTTTGTGAGGTCTATGCAAAACAAACAAAACAAACAAACAAAAATCTCATTAGGAGCTTTGAGGGTGAAAGGGTGAAAAGATTTACAAATTCAAATCACTGTTTTTAACTCTATATGGTATTTTCTTAGAAAAAAATAGATAAGGAGAAATATGCTTTCTTTTCTCTTGTTGCCTTTGAAACCAGGCCCCATTTCCTTAAACTCTCAGAGGGACCTGAAGGTAGGATTTGGAGAAGGGAGCCACACTGAGCACCTACTATGTGCCAGGCATTGTGCATGTGGCACTTTATATATGTTATGTGATTTAATTCTCACAACATCCCTCTTAGAAAAAGGAATTATGATTATAGTTTAAAGATGAAGAAAAAGAGGCCTAAGAAGATTAAGAAAATTGCCTGGAGCACGAAGCTGGGGGCCGTGGCATACGCAAAGATGGGGGTGAAGCTGCAGTCGCGGCTTTTCCCACTCGACCGGGCTGCCCTACAGAGCACGGGAAGGTGGACACGGCCTTCTGAGGGCCCTGTGTTCATTTTTCCTGATGAAAACATGGACTTCTGTTCTGACACCACTTGGGACAGAAGTGATGGCTTAGCCTGGAAAGTGTTGAAACACCACAATCTACCATATTTCCAGACTTTTCTATGACTTCTCTGGAAATCAAAACAGTCCGTAACCTTTCTGCTTTCTAGGTCAGTGATTTTTCACCAGAGGGCACTTTTCCCCTCAAGGGACATCTGGGACTGTCTGGAGAAATTGTTGGTTGTCACAACTCTGGGAGTGAATACCATCTAGTGGGGTAGAGGCCACAGATGGCACAAAACATCCTAAAATGCTCAGGACACACCCCTTCACCCCAATTAGAGAATTATCTGGGCCAAAATGCCAACAGAGCTGTGTTGAGAAGTTCTGCTACAGGTAAACCCTGGATGCACAGCTGACTTCGCTAGCCCACTGCTGGGCTCAGAAGGCCACCTGGAAGAGCATGGCACTGATCTCTCTTTGCATGACTACCATTTGCTCTGCCATGATCTGAACGGCTTGAATACAGTGCTCCAGATGATGTGACAAGCAGAAAAATAAGTGTAAGAAACAGCACACATAAATAAATGGAAACCGTGAGCCTCGATGAGTATCACTTGGACTGCGAACCTTCACGAGGGGAGGAAAAACTAGAATACTCACAGCCAAGTTAGCTGATGTAAGTCTCTGAATACTCCAGGTCTGAGAGCGGTAATGCAGTTGTGGTTGAGATATCTACAAATAGCATGGGTGAGTAAATTAGGCAAACTTAATACTCCATTTCAGTCACATGTAATTAGAATATGAGCCACTGATGATGGTGGAAGTATGGACATCTGTCTCCAAAAGCACTCTGCTGGATGAGCAGAGGGGGGACATCAAGGAACAGTCAGGAGATACAGAGAACCACCAGCCTCAGGGACAAACAGCAGGGCCGTGACCAGGAAAGTGGCCAAAAATAATCTATTGGGATATTACATTAGGTCAGAGTGTAAGAGTAGAACAAATATGCGAGGTGATTTTGGCTTCTGTCTTTTTGGTCACATCCTTGGTAGATTAATGTTCTAAGAAAGTATATAGGGAAGTTAGCAAGGGTTAGAAAAAAAGAAGATGCTAAAATATTGTGGAAATGACCCAAACTTGAGAAGACAAGGTTAAAGACAGCCTTTATATCTGTCTTCTAGTAAAACTGGGAATTTGGTTTTTTTAGTAATTCTTTCAGTGTAATAATTAATCTGAGTACTTTGTGAAAACCTATTTCTCCCATTTCTCTACATCCAAGTCAAAGTCAAGCCTTTAAAAAGTACTATTCTCCCCTTTTAACCTTTACTTAAAATTGTACTCATAATAGAATTATTAAAAAGTTACTCACAGTATTTGCAGATTATGTAATCCAAAAAATGCTTTCCTGGATATATGTCTAATACAATTATGTTGAAGGAATCTGGTAGGAATAAGGTAGAAGAGTCATGTGATTGCGGTTCATGTACTTTGGTAGGTTGCTAAATGTGCTCTCCACTTTCTTCACCTAAAGACAGTTTGTGAAACTGGCCCATAAGTCCCACATCCTATTCTCGCGTTGGGAGGTAGAAGCATTGCCGATGAGAGACAGCTGTGAACCTAGCCAGTGCCTGCTGCCCTTGCAGCACCTGTGCAAAGGGATCGGGGCATCTCTGACTTGTGCCCCTGACGTCCGGGGTGCTGTGTTTGAGAAGGGGACTAGTCATGTCTCTGGCCGCCTTCCCGCTCTGACCTGCAGGCACTGCTCACCATGTGAGACTCTCAGGCTCTCACTGCTGAGCTGTCTCACTCTTTCAGTCTTGAGTTTTTAACTCCTCATTTCTTTCCATTCTATTCCCATGAAAAAAAAGGGAGAGGGCAAGTCTTACTCTGCTCTGCTTCAACATGCAGAGGGAGAAGCACACAGTGAGTCAGAGAGGTGCTCAAGGTCACAAATGGCATCAGTGGTGAGCAGGGGCCAGAGCATCAGCTTCGGCTCACAGGGCCGTGGTGTGCTTAACCTCTGGAGCAGTCTTGCAATATCGTACTGATGTGGTAAGAGAACTTTCAGGAGTATCTAAGTAAATAATTTCCATTTCCTATCCTCATTATACAATAGGAGATTAGCCCTGAATTGATACTTTCTAAAGGCCTTTAGACAGGAAATCGTCACACTATGAATAGTAACTAATGCCTGCATCGTCTTCTGAATGGCTCCCCTACCTCTTATTTTGATTTGGTTTGGTTCCTAAAATACTCTACAACACTTCCTTACTGTGATGATACTTCCCTGCAAAACTGTTGGTAGATCTTGTGCTTGTTCAGCACCTGGCTGTACCCTTGAGTTTTGTTATTACCACAGTCATTCCCGAGCAAAGCTTCCCAGCCTTTGAGTCATGAATGCCTTACAGGTGTGTGTGGGGGGTATTGACGCCCTCAGCCCTCAAGGGGACAAAGAAAAGCCAAGATTCGCTTCCAGTTATTAACAAATCCAGCTCTGAACCCTAAGTATTGAGCAGAGGCTGTCCTTTTCTCTGTGTACCACCATGTGGAAAAGGTGGGTACGACAGAGCACGTGCATACATCCACAGTGACACACGAAGCAGCAATTTTAATCCTATGAAGTAAATCCGAAACCCAGTAAGACCCTGTGCCGTTCCGTCCCGCTCTCCCCCCACCCCTGCACCATGTCTGTGAGGAGACGCTTCATACGGCAGCATAAATTCTGCTGTCGCTTTGAAGTTCTGTTATGGAGAATGAGCCAATGCAGATCAATATGTTTTAGCATTTTCAGAGTACTCAGAGTGATGTAATGAAAGTGAATACAGTGAATTGTATTACTGTGAATTATAACAGCAAATGAAAATGGAAAAAGAATATAATACTGCAAAATAGGCATTTGAAGCTCCTCTTAAATATAAAATTGACTGCCTAACTAGTGCTATTTACATTTTATCCAAGACGATTAAGTCAAAATGCAACGCACATTTCACCTCCACATTGTCAAACTTGAAGAGATGGATGCAGTCACAAATTGCGAATCTGACCTCGTGCTTCTAATCTGCACAACTCACCTGATGCGAGCAGTCTATCTGCCTTCACTGGCACAAATGAAAACTCCAACTTCTTAAACAATAAACAGCTTCTAGTCTTCAATTTAGTCAGCTTGCTGGCACCCCACAGAGAGCTAGCTTCCCAGGGCCCTCACCTCTGACTCAGGCTGCTGAATTTTAACTCAGTCCTCCAGTATCTGCTTTCTTCTCTGCAGAACAGTGGCTTGGTGAATATAAGGGAAAATTTGGAAACACACAATTTGGCAAGTCATGTCCTCTTTTTATTTGGAACTGAGATATGAGCCCGTTTGGTATACTTTACATTGAATGGCTTTTCTAAGAATAACTTACTGGTTCATGAATTCCTGCTGTTTCAGCTGTCAGGACTTTTCAAGCAGAAACGCCAGGAATTTATGTACCTGAAACTAAAGCAAATAAATACTTTAATGACCTGCGTGTTTACAGGCTATTTTTTTAATGCAACATTCTGTATTCAAGAGCCAGACAGACTCCATGAATTACAGTTTGTTGCCAATGATTGCACTGAAGGAGAACCCAGTTTAAGAAGGGATTCCTAATTTATATAAGATTTATGTCACAGTGAGGAGAAGAACTGCTATTGGTTTCCATGGTAGCAGTGATAAAGTATTATGGTCAATCTCATAAATTGTATTTTATTTCTCTGAAAGGTCATCTTAAACTGCTTCTTTCCTCCCAGTGTTAGGAAAAAATTTTTAAATGAGTAAACTGATCAGTAGATTAGTTGAGTGACATTTATTCATTGGGCAAATAAAATTTTATTTTGATTTAAGAATTTATTTTTCTGGATGCCTAAATGACCTCAACTTCACCTTAGTTAAACCACCGAGATTGGAGACTCACTTGACATTAAATTTGGGGATCTCTTAGGATGTATCCCAATACAACTTCAAAATGCATATTAACTTTATTAGCTCAGTATAATCTAACACATATTTGTGTATGTCCTTTCCTTGTTTAAACAGAATAAAGCCCAGATTCTTTAGCCTAGTGTTTGAGGGCCCTATGATCATGATTCAATGACCTCTCCAGCATTCACTCGGTCATTTCCTGTGGGAATTCTTTTCCTTTAGACAAACTTCCCTGGTCACTCTCTTCACAATATCCTTATGCTTCTCTGTCCTCCCTGGTGAAGATGCTCCCTACCTTCTCTTTATCCCTGCGTCTTATCTTACACATCATCCTTCGACAAATACTCATTGATCCTCATGTCTGTTTCAGCCTATGTGACATTGGTGATACCTATTACTGTGAGAGAACCAGAAGGACCATCCAATTCAGGCGGAGGGTATGATGGTCAGTGAGGAGTTTCTTCAAAATTCAAGGACGAATGTGAAGGGTTCACAAAAATGGAATTATCGTTGAAAGAATGACCTAAGACATGTTCAAAACTCAGACGGGGAAGAATAGTGTGGGCAATAGGAATGAATTTCTAGTTGTATTTTAGAAACAAGAAAATGTTAAGGAAAAGCCCAAGCCTCCTGTATGGGACATGTTTTATAATATTGTGAAATAGTAAAAGAAATTCTCAACTCCAATATTGTCCTTGTTTTCTTGGTCAAAGAAGATGGTCTCAGAACTGAAGTGAATAAATAGGATATAGGGTTGTGGCAGTGAAAGTCCGAAATGGTAGAATATGTTAATCAAAATGAGTTAAAGCCCTCTGGTTTGGACAAGGTCCAATTTCTCCTGGAAACAGAAGGACACTTAAAATGTGAATACTTAGTTATGACCCATTACTGAGGAATTGGGAGAAAGGAAGGGCAGCTGGAAAATTAAAGATGGCAAATGCAGTTTTGATTTTTCAAAAAGGGAAGAAGTAGATTTCACAAGCTATGTTTGGATGAGCTTTAAGTTGGTTCTGGGTGAGATCGTAGAGCAGGATATTGCGAGGTTGCTTTGTGAGCACTTCAAAGAGAACATGAACAGGGCAGTTCATGAAAAATGGCATGCCAGACCAGCCTGATTGTCCTCTTTGAAAGACTAATCAGACAAAAGTATGTGGTCGACTTTGCTTATATGTCTACCAGGCATTGATCAAGTAGTTTTGTGATGTTTTTATGGACAAAATAAAGAACAATACACATTATCTGAAGGATGGTGGTGAAGGATGTGGAAAGAAGACTTGACACTGTTCTCTTTGACACTCTACTCCATGACTTGGGTAAAGATTTTCAGATGACAGAATGCTGGGAGGAACAGTGAATGTGCTGGATGATCCAAAAAGGTCTTCACAGTCTGGTTAAGAAAAACTGAATCTAACAGGATGAAACTGAAAAGGGACAAATTTAAAGTCCCACAACTCGTGGTGTATTTATACAATGGAATACTACTCAGCCATAAAAACTAATAAAATAATGCCATTTGCAACAACATGAATGGCCCTGGAGATTGTCATTCCAAGTGAAGTAAGCCAGAAAGAGAAAGAAAAATACCATATGATATCACTTATCTATGTGGAATCTAAAAAAAAAGACAAATGAACTTATTTACAAAACAGAAACAGACTCACAGACATAGAAAACAAACTATGGTTACCAGGGGGAAGGGAGTGGGAAGTGATAAATTGGGAGTTCAAGATTTGCAGATACTGACTGGTATATATAAAACAGATAAATAAGTTTATACTGTATAGCACAGGGAACTATATTCGATACCTTGTAGTAGCTTACAGCGAAAAAGAATATGAAAACAAATATATGTATATTCATATATGACTGAAGCATTGTGCTGTACATCAGAAATTGACACAACATTCGAAACTGACTACACTTCAATTTTTAAAAAGTGAAAAAAAAAATGAAGCGTTCCTGAATTTATGAGTTGCTTTAGTATATTTGAATAATGCTTATAAAGAGCTTTGGTTATTTTGAAACCAAAATTTGGTTTCTGGATGTTTTCATCAATGGTAACAATATTCTGAGACTGAACTTCCAGAGGACCATAGTCAAGAGGTTTGGCTTTGAAGTCGAGCTCTAATACTTGTCAGCGGACTGACTTTGGACAAACAACCGTTCGTCAAGGGTGGTCTCCTCATCCCTGAAAGGAATCTAATGATGGCTGTCCCACCTCACAGACTTTGAGGATCAAAGTCCACATGAGAATTCCAAATGTTGGAAGCCTTCACTAACTTCAAAAAGTGATATATAAATGTAAGAAATTGTGTTTCATCCCCCATGCTGAACCTTGTATACAGTAGACACTAAGTGAATGTTCATTGGTAAGAGTCTTACAATCTTTTGTCTCTGAGTCTCTGGGAGAATGCAATTGCCTAGAAACCATCAAATACCACCTTGCATTGGGAGAACTCCTGCTAAGTGATATTCAGGTAATGATGTGATACCTGTGTTTTCTCAAAGTAGAATTAAGCAAAGTAGAAATTTCCAGCTGATCTGGGTAATCTGGGGGAAAAAACAGGAAAAATCAGGGCCTGAATTATCAAAGTTAGTGCTGCCACATTCTTCCTCCAGTGGGCAACCAGATACCAGATACCAAGAGAAATACTGACACAGAGCAAAGCTACGGATCAGAGGTCCAGGAAAGAACTTGGCCTGAGAAATCTAACTTTAAATCTCCTTGCTTGATGTCCTGGTGATTCCTCTGCCCCCCAGAAGTCAGCTTTCCCCAGATTAGGGGGAAAAAGGTATAGAAGGGAGTTCTGCCTGTGACAGAAGAGTATGTGTTGGTACAGGATTCAATTGGATACTAGAACAATTTCTTTCCTTCTCTAGGTTTCTGGTTATTATAAAATAAACCCTGTATTGGGCATCAGAAGATATATGGTCTAATTCTGGCTCTTCCACAAATTAGTTATAGATCTTAGGTAAGTCATTTAACTGCTGCAGACTTCAGTTATCTTGTAAATAATGAGAAGATTTAATTAGAATTTCATAAGACTTCTATGACTCTAGATAACAGAATTTCAATAGCTACTCTAAAACATGAGTATTTTTCCTTCCTTTCTGCTAGTGCTATTTTATCTTTCTTCCCTTGAGCATTATTCAGGGCATACAAGGACAATTTGATTTATAGAATGAACATGTTGTGATTGTAAGAATTTCCAGTAAGAGCAGAAGCAGCATAGGTAAGATTCCTTCTCTAAAGGGGCCTGGAACCCCAGAGCCAATGCAAAGCTACACCAGAGGTACAAGGACAGCACACTCCAGGACAGAACAGAAGGTGTTCACTGCCGGTGGGAATTACAGAGGCCACAATCAAACGCAGGCATGAGTCTGTATGTTCACACAGACTCTTCCACACTAATGGACTTCTTCAGTGACTTCCTTCCTTGTATGTGGGAATCTGTGCCTGAATCCATGAGCAGCAGAGAATTGTTGAATGCTTTTCAAACCAAATGTGTTTATCCAGTATCAGCAAAGGACCAGATTATTTTTAGTCCTGGGTTTTAACGTATGTCACACTTCTAGAAACCTTCTCTCCTATTCTGAATGTCAAAGGGCAAAACAGTAAATGATGGTGCTACCAGGGTGCCCTACAGCACTGGCTGGCTAATTTTCTAATCTAATCTAATGATCATCTTGGCAAGCGTAGAAACTTGACCTCTCCATTATCCCAGAGTGACTGGGCTCAGAGGGACTGACACATAGTAACCAAACTCTCTAGAGGCTGAACATTTACTTTCTTTATTTAAATAGGATGTATTCTATTCCACTAACTTGAATGTTCTTATTCTCCATCCAGTGTAACTTCCCAAATACTTTAGTATGAATAATTTAGAAAGTTAATGTAGTCATCATAAGGTTGCTTGGTGAGCAGGGAATCAAAGCAAAGAGAATCTCCATCTCAATAGGGATAGTGTCAAAATAAAGTTGATGAGAGTTATGGTGGAGATGGACAATCTATCCCTGCCTCCCAACAGAGACTATCTCTAAGGATGGTATCTCTCAGACCCTGGTTTTCTTTCTTTGATGATGCTAGAAGCATCTTGACCCTTTGTTTCTCACTCCTGACTGTGTCTTATTTATTAATTTCTTTCCTCAAATATGCTAACATCACTGATTTCACCAAGATCATCAGGGAGACAGTCCATACCCTACCATTAAGTGTTTTAAATGATCTGATGGTTCTTGACTATGTAATAAACACTCTTCTTCCAAGTTAAAGAGTGCATCTAGTGTCTCTGAATCTGCAATGTCATTTTCCAAATGATCTGGAGTAAAAGCTTGGAACTATGAATTACTGAGATGCTCAATCTCAGCTCCAATTCAACTGTTTAAAAAAAAAGTTTAAATAAAATCTGTTTAGTTATTTTAAATTACTAAATGGAAAAAAAGCATGCTTTTCAATGCTTTTCAGTGCTTTATTGTCTAATCTTAATTACATTAAAAATAAATTTAATGATAAAGATAATAAACTTATATTTCATTTTACTTTTAGGATGGAAACATCTTAAAACATCTCATTGATTTTCACATAAAAACACTATTAATAGCTACTTACATCATTTCAAGTTCTGTGTATTTGATGAAAACTTTATCTGAAAGACTGTGAATATTGTTTTTCTTAAGAGACCTAAAATAACATGTAAAGAAGACTTTATTATGGATTTTATGACCAACCAAACTCTTCCCCAGAAGCTGCATGCATGAGAATACTTGATGATATTCCATAGTACTTAACAGACATTTGAAAATGCCCATAATAAACGAAAACAATTATGTGAGAATGAAAAGTCCATAAGGTAAAAATTAAAGCAGTTTGCAAATATTTGACGAGGTTAGCCAGTTAGCATAATAGACCAGACCATCTATGGTCACTTAACCTTTTCTTTTGTTCTCTAGATAATTAAACAAAACACAACCAAAAAAAATCCAAAAAACAACAAAAATCCTAACCATCTCACGCATGCCCAAATTACAGTATGACTGCAAACCAATTCCTGAGGATCTCAAAACTTTTATGCAGTGTTCAGAAAAACCTGCATGATTATGCCACAGCTAGTTTCATAGGTCTTTTATACCTTTATGGTCTTGGACAAATTACTCCTATTAAAAATGAGATAGACTGAGCGGTCTTCCTTTTTTTCCCCCAAATTTTTATTTTTACTTGTACAGTACTGGCATATTAGTAATAACACATACATTGGAAAGTAATTGAAAACAAGAATTCCAGACCATGGTGTTAGTGACCTAACGGATACCTGGCTAATCTAGCACACAGCATTCAAAACATTTCTTCCCTGGAGAAGAAGCATGCAGAATTATCTGATGGCTGGTGGTTTTAAAGGGAGTTTCTATTAGCTTGTGAATACACAAGTAGCATAAAACAGAACAAAGAGATTAGATTAGACTACATGGTTTTCATACGACTGTAGGAGCAAATATTAGTATTTGAATTCTACTCACAGTAATGTCACATTGCTGGAGATTGTTGGCACGGATGTCAAGCCAGCATTTACACATTCCAGCTCAGTTTCTCTGCAGTCACATTGTTGTGGATACTGATTTAAAACTAGGGGGCAAAAAGAGAAACGATTCAACAGGAAAATATACTTCTTTTAATTATGACTTCAGTAACTGACATTGTTCTCTTTCCACTGAATGTATGACATTTACACCTTGTTAAATGAACTTATTCAGGCCCATAATGGAAGCAAACACGAATGCTCTCCTAGTCAAATGTAGACTCATGTGGTATTCATCTCAGTGCTTCCAGTGGCCATTTCAGAAGCATTTAACAAGTGATTAGAAAGAATACAGAAACGTTTAAGTAGCATAAAAGCATATAGTAAAGCAAGATTAAGTTCTCCTCAAGGAAAAGCATGAGTGTGACTGAGTAAATCTTTAATAGGTATAGTAGGGTCAATTTAACTTAATTGAATGGCTCAAAGAGGTTGCTCAACAAATGCTTGTTGGTTAAAATTAAATTTAATCATTTTCTTTCAGACTTCTCTTAGAGCTGTGACAAGAGTTAGACACAGATCCCGCTGTAGCCACCACTGTGCCTTCTTAAAATCAACCAAGTCAGACACGCTCCCACTTTGGCTCCTCACTTTTCATTACTATGAAGTTAAAGTGGTAGGTAAAAGTTGTAGAGCAGCTATAAAGGGGAGAGAACCAAAGATCCATCTGTCTGAAACATTCACTCTGAAGGAACTTACATAGTTATTAATATAATAGCATATTATCATAATTATTAAGATCTATCATAATAATATAGTAGTAATATATAAACATCATAATACATAATCCTATATTTATATATTATATAGTTACTAATAATATATATTGATTATTAAAATAATGGCATAGGAGAAACTTATGGAGAAACCAGGCCAAGTTGGTCCACAGAACAATCTGTGCGCGCGCGTGTGTGTGTGTGTGTGTGTGTGTAAGACAGTGACTGTTGGGGGGTGGTATTTATGGAGTATTTGATTTTTGTCTATGACCCTGTATTTGTTTTGACAAAGCTAAAAAAACGAGTTATTTTCAAATTTTTAAATTTATTATTTATTTAAAAACTGTTTATAAGTTCTAACTGTTCTGCTCCTTTTAGATTACTTTTATCCAAACTTTATTTTTAAAATCAGTTTCACTGAATTTGTAGTAAATCCAACAAACTTTTATTGAGTATCTGTTTAATTCAAAAGATTCATTCTAGTGTATAAACTTTTAGGAAATATTCTATATTGTTAATAGACTTATGCTGGTGATCTCAACTTTCTAAAAATAATTTCATAATGTGTACTTCAATGTTTAATTGGCAAGGAAAATAGCAGTTACATTATTAGATTGAAAATCTGGGGTTGGAATTCTTATTTACCAATAAAAGAATGTCATGTAGTCCAAGATGGGCCAGCTGACTAAACCAGAAATGAGTGTAACTAACTCCCTCATCTGCAAGTCGGTCAATCCCCAACCTCTGGACTCTTCTTCTGAAATGCCTCTTGCATCTCTTTCTACCTCCCTCTTCCCGGTGGTATTTTCTGGGCTCAGAGTTTTAGTATTAGTCTGAAGCACTGCAAGACATGTAACACCCAGTATCTTTTTCACCAAGCTTTCTCCTTGACCTCAGCAAGGCTGATGTTTGGGTCAGATCACTGTCTGTTGTTGGGGGCTGTCCTGTGCATTGTAGAAGGTTCAGCAGCATCCTTGGCCTCCACCCACTGGATGCAAGTGATCCACCCCCCTTCCCGTTGTGACACCCCAGAATGTCTCCAGACATTGCCAGATGTTCTCCAGGGGCAGTACTGTCTCAGGCTGAGAACACAGTTCTCATCCATTCTTTACAATTCTGGTAGAAGAGTCGTTCTCACATACACTTCTTAGCCTGTGCTTCTTCCTCTTCACTAAATGAAAATCAGCTCACGACTTCGGAGCCCACCGTACACACCAGTGATCACCACAATGGCTCGTGTACAAGATGACCCCTTGTGCTTCAGGAGGAAAATGTGCGAACTTTCAGTTGTATTTATTTTTAGTCTTTTTAGCTTACTCCTTTTAATTTCTGACTTTATGCATGATATAGTCATTTATAATAAAGTATGTAATAAGTGGTAATTATAACCTGGTATTAAACTGCATAATATACTGTTAGTGTAGTACTTAGTGTGCATACTTTATATACATACACTATGTATACATACTCATGTATGTTAATGTACTTACACCTACATAATTATATCCACGCATATACATATTATTATATGTAGTATGTTATATGTAATATATAACGTAATATGTGTATTTAGAGAGAGACAATTCTATAGATAGGATAGAGGGCAAGCTCCAAATAGTGCACCCAAAACCCCTCACGGGCTGGCGCCACCCTTCTGGGGTGCAGCTCCTCTCACCCTTCCCTCCGTCCAAGGACTTCCAGGTCCATCACAATGTCACCTTGTCTGTGAATCTTCCCCACCCCTGGCACAGTAATCATGTCTCCCAGTGGGCTTCCACATTCCCTTGTGCAAACAACCCTCCTTCAGTTTAGCACTAATAGTGCATCGTTCCTGCCTCCGTAAGGGTTTGCTTTCCTGCTACCATATGGGGCATCTGTGGGTGGGGACCACATCTTAGTTATCATTGCACGCTCTGTGCCTGACATAGGGGGCTGCAAAATAGTTGGTGCTCAATGTCTTTATTAGAGAAAGTAATCACAGGGAGTAAGGTCTTTATTATCCGTCACCAGCATTCATCACCTATGCATTCTTGCAATCACAGGCTGATACACAGAGTGAGCATGAATGGAGCGTGTTGTTTTCTTCTTTCTATCTTTTCAGTCCTACCAGCAGATGATAAACCAGTTGACCACTGAAATACGTTGAACTGAAATTGCAGTTCTAGAGGGAATTGATCACACCACCCATATAAATCCATGCACCACCAATCATGTTGCTCACAAAGCTTGGGCTGAGTCTTCGAACCAATACCACTTACAGCACTCCTGTGTTAATGCCACAATATTAGCATTTCCATGGACTGTGCCAAATATAGTCGCCCATCCACTAGTGTCTCCTGTGAAACACACGGTGATGAATATGTGTCAGTTATTCTATAAATCAAATATCAAATTACAAAACAAAACTATAAAAATTTGATTATGAAATCAATTAAAATTTTTGTTTAAGTAATAGAAAGATAGTAACGATGGTAAGGGAGAAAAAGGTAGGCAAACATCTGGACTTTTGTCTTTTTCTGCAATTACAAACATCTAAAATGTATGTATCATAAAATATAATGGAAATAGATGATTATTTTACACACATGGATCCATCTTGAAAAATGTCACCTATTTCTAACGCTGACATTTTAAATGTTTGATCTTAATTTTGAGGTCCTCAGAAGAAAACATAATCTGAATTTTATTTTGTCGTATGCATATGTATATGTAGATGCATTCCTGATAGATGTAGTAAGTTCTGATAAAATTTATGTCACGTGACCTTTTTAAAAAAGCAAAAACAAAGTTCCTTTTAGTAAAGTCTGTCTAGCCCTAATGAGAAAAATATCTTCTCAATTTGTCAGATGATCTGACAAATCATATCATCTTGCTTATTTGCCAAGTTTCCTTCTCTATTTTTGCAATAAAATTATATCCTTTTAAAAAAAGATGGCCTGATTGTGAAGTATCATTACTTTAGCATAAGCTATTAACATGATAAAATACACAATATAATGTATGATACTCAAGTTCATACAAATAGAAAAGTAAATTTAAATAGTTGCCCACAGGTCCCTGTAAATTTTAGTTTATTTTTATTTCTTATTAATAACCTCAATGTTTTTTGAAATTATTCTATCTGATGCCTTTACATGAGCCATTTAATTTGTGTTTGGAACACTCTCATGAGGTAGACACACGTGGTCTCTGATTCCCAGGCAGTGAACAGGAAAGGCCAAGTGTGTGAGTAACTTGCCACTGGCATTGGAGAGCTGCCCCATCACTGAGCACTGACTGTACTCCACTGTTCTAGGCTTTGGTAACATCAAAATGCATGAGACACAAAGAAGAACACTTCTCAAGGAGCTTATGTCTAGTGGGGGAAGTCCAGTGAAAAGACAAGGCAGCCCCTAGCACAATCATTCAGGGCGCTATGGCATCAGAGAAAGGGTGCTCGTCCAGACCGGTGGTGGAGCTTCTGGGTGGGGAAGCATGGCCTGGGAAGCCAAGCTTCTCAGGTGAGGAGGGGACCCCTCGACTGCATCCTAAAAGATGAGTAGGAGTGATCCACAGGTGGTGAAGGCAGCAGGTGCCGTGAGAGGGAGGCATGCGTGAGTTCCCAGGGGCAGGAGAGCAGATTCCAGAGACAGCCACCCGGTATTCCTGGACTTCGCTGTCCCACCCTGACTGCTAGTTGGGCAGTGCCAAGGAGTGGCAGTTCTGTGTGGTAGAAATCACACAGGATTCTTTCAGATTCAGAAGGTCTGGGTTCTGGTGTCTGCTCAGTGACTACCTAGACATGTCAGCCTCTCTTGGCATCAGTTTCTTTAGGAGAAAAATGCACAGGTTAGATGAGACAACATACAGAGTCCTAATACACAGACCTAAGATAGTCTGTAAGACCTGTGATGATCTGGCCTCTGTTACCTCTCTATGTTCTGTATTCACTCTGCCCAAGCCCATCTGTTTTTCTGTCCCACAAACACATTGTCTTGTTTCACTCGGCCCCAGGCCTTTGCATTTGCTGTTTCTTTCATCTGGAACTCTGCTCTTCCTGAATATTTCACATTTTTTCTCTTTTTCTGCTTTTCATTTCATTCTCAATTCAAACATCATCTCAGAGAGGGTTCTTCTGGTTATGTCTTTAAAGTAGCCCTTCCTCCAAGTCACTTTTTATCCCTTTATCCTGTTCTGTATACTCTGTGGCACTTACTACTCTGAAATTACTTAATTTATTTATGTAAGTTTATGGTCCTCCCCATCCACATGGTCCCTGTGAACTCCACAAGGGCAAGACACTTGTCTCTCTTGAGCCTGCTGTGCCTTGGTGATTTGAAGAGCATATAATGGGCACTCGATACGGGGCTACTGAATAACAATTCTCTAGGCTGGACCATTTGCACTTTATGGAAATTCCTGCAGCTGAACCATACTACCAAGCCATAAGGAAGTGGTTATAGTAAGCCACGTACAACTAAAATTCGGCTATCCAAGTAGAATTTGAAATAATTTTACTTTTTTATCAAATACAATATTTTATAATTCTGATTTAAGCAACTCTCTATATGAAAATTCATGTCATTATTATCACAAATAAACTGAGGAGCAATTATTTGTGTTACAACAGGATTCCCTATCGAATGCCCAGTCATTTCTTCTGGTTTGTTACCGTTAGTATTCGGTCCACCCACAGTTTGGAGGCGTTCACAAGGGGTGAGGACGTACGGAGCTGAGCGGAGGACTCACCACAGTTCTCCTCATCTGCTCCGTTCCCGCAGTCGTCCACGCCATCACAGTGGAACGTTCCGGGTAAGCACGTGGTCAGATTCCCACAGGGAAAATATCCTTTTTGGCACAAAGGAGTGATTGTACTGTTTTCAGTCAATGCAAAATCTATGTTAAAGAGGGGACAGAAATCTTAATAAGAACAATCAGTGAATATGACCAGACTCTTTTCATGTCATTCCATTTAATTTTCACAAAACGCTATGAGTCTGGTGTTATTCTTAGCACACAATTTCTTTGCATAATACTCTTAATTACATTGTTTAAAATAATCACAATCATATCAAACAAACACCAGCTGTACCAAGAATGGAATTGAGCCTCATTTTGAATTTGCTCCAGGAAGACAACAGTAAACAAACCTAAAGCAATCGTCCTTCTTCTGTATGAAATCAAAGACTTGCCCACTCCTGAAAACAGAAAGGTAAAACCAGAAGCTAACGGGATCAAATAGATGGATTATTCACTTATTAATCCTTTATGAGAAGGATTTGAGGTACCTTAATGAAAATGTACGTGCAAAAGGACTGTTTAAATGTGAATGAAATCCAGAACCACACTGGCATAAGGAGAGACGACACTAAGTAGTGATATCTAACAATCACTGGGCTTACTGTGTGCCAGGCAGTCTGCACAGTGCTTAATCTGTTATTCCTTCACCCAATCTCTGTGGGTGATATTATCCTTCCTGTTTCAGGATTAGAGGAGTTAAAAGCTGTCTTTCATCTGCAAAATCACACAGGTGGATTTGAATCATCTCTCTGACCCCAGAGGCCCGTTTCTAACCATCACGCTAGGAGGAATTGGAACCTGCACTTCAAGGAGCATAAGTTGTCCATGAGGAGGAATTAAGAATAGTCATCTTATGCAGGGAACATGAGAGAAGGTGGATGAGAGCTGAACAACTGCTGGGTTGCATGAGAAAGTGCAGAAAGGAAATATAATTAACGTTTACAAAGTTACTATATCTGTGGGTAGGATGACCAAAGAAATTCCAGAAATTTAGATGTAAGAGACATTCTTTCAATTTTGAAAGAGTACTTTCCAGATGTGTTGTTGTTGTTGTTGTTTTGTAAATACCTAGTGAAAGTTTAGAAGCCATTTACTTTTTTTTTTTTAAAGGAGGTGAGCGGGATGAAGAGGTACAGACTTCTAGTTGCAAAAGAAGTGAGTCAAGGGTATAAAATGTACAGTGTGTGGGGGGAGAAAAGGAATGCTAGATGAAATTTCAGAGAAACTGATTTAAGGAGAGTGTAGACTCAGGCAGGGTTACTGTTCATTATGAAGGGAACAGGGATGTTGGCAAAGTCTTCCTCACCGCGCCACTGAAGCATCATGGCCGGGAATTTCCTTGGGTTGGGGGTGTGTTGCTTTTTTATACTGCAGAGGAATAGAGAGCCAACTTTTGTGCAGCATCAGCTACTGCGGGCTGGGTGTTTCCTGACAATTTCATCTTAATCTCAACTTTGTGTTGGTATTATCTTCACACAAAGATGAGGAATGAAGGCTGAGGAAGTGCAGGCACTTCTACTCTGGTTCTTGGGAAAAGGCCCTTGGGAAGTCTGGGCCCTCCAAGAGAAGGCTGCCTTGTAGTGAGGTGTTCTCCCACTAGACGGGTCGCCAGCCTCTCCCTGGAGAAGCCTGCTGGCCCTCATTGTTTCACAAATCACAACATTTGTAAAAAGGCAGGAACTTGTTAAAGGCACTAAAACTTTTTCTGAGCCATAGTGCATGTTAAGCTTTTAGCGCACCCTTCAGAGAGAATGCGTAGATTATTTGGTTTTTTTGAACTTTAGTCCGTTAGTTATGATGACCTTCGAGATCCAGTCAACACTTAAAAGAGCTGCATCTGGTCCTTTCCTGGGGACAGCCAGGTGCACCAGCGCCACCCTCCCCTGGAAGCTGCTACTGATGTATCTGCTAGACCTTCCCCAAGTGGGGATGGTGGCCCTCAGATTCTTTTCTACCCACTGGATTTTTGTTCTTACAAAAGCAAAAAATATTTTCTCTGCTATTTCTGCAGTGGTCGATGAATGGCTTACTACAAGAAACAAAGCATAAGACCAGTCAGGTCTGACTATTTTAGGAAAACTCTCTGCTGTGTGGCTCTGGGGGTTGGCCTGTTAAGCCTGTTCACACAGGGAGAGGCATCTGAGTCACAGATTTTTAAATCTCTTAACTATGTTCTTGTAAAGATTTCTACAGAGGGCAGATTTATAAAAACCAGTTGTCCTCTTGTGTTTGGAACATGAGGAAATAAGGTTCAATGTGCTTAGTGTAGCAGAAATTGTTTAAGATAGTAACTCATAGTTAAAAACATATTTTATATCATGTCACAATTCAGCGTACAAACTCACGCACACACACACACAAAGAAAACAAATTTCTTGAAATATTACTTACCTTTCACTATGGTGGATAAACTCTGATCATTGCAATTCTAACTTACTCACTTGAAAAGGCATCATAAGTCACTAAGTTGAGCTCATGAGCAAGTAATGGAATGTGACCCCACTATTTAAAAGTATTCATTAGTAGTGAAGTACTCTGGAGACCATGAGACGGGATTACAACTGGTTAGTGTCAGACAAGCTAATGCTTACAAAGTGCTGGAGGGTGCCTGGCCCATGGTAAACCCTGGGTTAGTGCTGGCACGTGGGCAATTTCAGCATGAGGCGAGAAAATAGGGCTTTAAGATGGAAGCTCTGTGTAGCATGGAAGCTTGCTATGCCTTAGCACTGCATGATATTTTTTTCATATGACGCCTATGAAAGAAGTAATAGGACTATAAGAAAGCTTCTCTTACTTCTCCATGTTATTCTATTTTAAAAGCCATATGACGTATATGGTTTCTATTATAAGCAGTCTCCAATCTCTTTTGAAAGCTGAACGGAGGGCTGTAAATGATTAAGCCACAAAAATGTCCTTACAGCATCCTGATAATAATATTTTCTTATTGATCTAGAAGAGGTGAGTAAAGATTTGATTGAAGACAGTTTTGAAATAAAAGGCTGAGGCTGTGTGAAACATTTTGAAGGCGGTATATTGTCTTCCTTTATGGGATTTATCACACAGAAAACCTTGAGCTCTCTGAGGGCTTGATCCACCTAAATGTCCATCTCACAGAAACAGACTCATTCAGAGGGAGCCAAACTATCAAGTGTCACAGACAAGAAGGATCAAGATTTTTTCCTTTTCCCTGGGGGAAAATAATGGGTTTTTTCTAGCAAGTATGGGTGAATGAAGGGCGAGGGGAAAAACTGACCATGTACAAACAGAACCTACCAACTGTATTTCTAAAACCTTCCCTTTTCCACCCCAGGATGGAATCTTCCTGAAAATAACTCAAGGTGTAAATTTTCTGTGGAAAGAAAATAAATAAATCTATTCCCTACCTACCCCTTGCCCTCTGTATTCTAAATCCCCATTGTGTAACCTAGTGTCTCTTACTTACTTGGTCCTCAATGATTTTTTTTAATGAACAAATGAATTAATGGGTCATTTAGGAATAAAAGAGGAGTTAAAGGCAAAACATCTTTAAAATGTAAAATTCCCAAAGTTGCAGGCTAATGTTTTTATTCTGATGACACAATATTGTTTAGTCTTTAAGATATGTATCATTTATCATTCTGCCATTATACAGCTTAGAAAATGAAGACGCACCCCTGCTGTAACTGGCATACTGAAAGAGAATCAATATCCCTCAGCAGACATCATGTTATGCTGTCTATTTTTCCTGCCATCTGTGGAAGTGGAAAGAGATAAGTTTTATTGAAACTTGAGGATTATAAAATAGAGGATGCTTATATAAAAGCTCTGTCAATAGCTTCCGCAGCAATTTCTATGGGACGTCTGCCAAACACATGGCTGAGGGGAGGTTTGAACATGTGAAAGAAAACTTCTCAGTAATAGTTCTTCTCTCTCCTGGTCAATATTCTGGACATGTCTGTGCAAAAGGACTTTAAAATGACTCCTTGATAGCTTTTTGAAGCCAAATGGACTGCCGCTTAAGGACATACTTCGCTGCCCAACACCTTCCTTGTTGGGAAACAACAGGTGAGAATGATGTTTTCAGTGCTCAGGTTGGGAATTGATGGAGATGTGCAAGTCCCTCTTTGCTTTCTCTGATCCTCTGCCAATGCTTGTCCTGCATGAAGCAGAAGCAAGCCTTTATCCTCTCAGCCTGGTGTCCTGGCTGGGACTCTCTCCACATCCACGCCAGAGATGATGGCCCCACCATCCACAGGGAGCCCAGAGGATCCCAGCCAATGAGGCCATTTCCCAGAGTGCACTCAGTCCAGTTCGGATGCAGATGAAGCCTTTGCCATTTACTCTAACGAGCCAGTTACTGAGGCACCAGAAGAAACATTCATTTAACATCCAGCAAATGTAGTTGAGTGCCTACTATGTGCTATGTCAACAAGGCAGACAACATCCAATCCCACCTGGAGATCAGGTGCCGGAATCTCCAGGAGGAGCAGCAACGCCATCACTGAAGCAAAGGTGAATCCAGCTCATTAGCTGAGTCCACCTGGTAGACCCCCCAACTTTTGAGGGGTGTCTATACCTTTTCAGGGTACACGATTTATTGTTTGCTTGATGGAACCTAGTAAACTCTTCCTGAAAAAGCTTTTATGTTTAGGTGAGTGGAGAGAAATGGCCTCTTGGTGGTTGTTTTTTAAACAAAGAAATCTTAGCCTTCTATGCCACTACTTGGTCCTCGCAGCCCTGATATTGCTGTGTGGCCAAGGTCAGTAATGCATAGAATTCAGAGCCAGTTCACGCACACACTTACCCCCACCTTCTTCCCACTTCAAAGATTCCTGACTTAACTGAGTTTCTCTAAGCCCCCGTTTACTGTTGTGTTCTTCTGGGACAAACCAACCACCTCAGGTTGGTGAATATTCTTCAGGCTCCTACTCACAGATTTTCTGCAGAAACTATCACCCCATCTCCCTTTCAGATTATTGCCCAATGTTAGGACAGACTTGGGAAAACGATATCTATGTGGAACATAGTGTAAGGTCAATACTCATTGATTTAAAATTGAAAACAAGAATTTCAAGTTGCCAACATCATCCTCACTAGGGATGGATTTTGGTCCCATGTTCCCCTGAGCTGGGTGCTTTTATGTGGGTCACAAACTGAACACCACGATTCTTGATGGGTCCTAAGGTATATAAAGACACAAGAAAGAATTGTCTTCCAAAAAGATCTCTTCTACTGATCAGTAAACTGCTTGAACTTCACCTTGAGGGATGCATTCTTTTAGGTTAATATCTTATGTTTCAGTATTTAAATGCCTATCTTATTCTGCAGGAGTTTGAGGGCCCAGCTTCTTCCTAAAACCTGTCTGTGTGCAAAGAGCTTGGAGACTGAACGCTGTGGTGGGTGAAGAGAAGAAGAACGTGGAAAGGATGATTGTGAGGGAGGTAGGGTGAAACCTGATGGAAACCTGGCATGGGAAAGGTGGAGAGGACAGGTGACAACTTTTCCCTATCACTGCTCTCTAATTCCACTCTGATTTGTTGACTTCTCTGTCTCAAGAGACTTTCACTGGCTATTCTTCCTGGTGGTAATTCTCTCAAATTCTAGTCACACAACATACATATTTTCCTGCATCCAAGGCTGCTGCATATGACCGGGCAGTATGTACCTCACACAAGCATGGGGCACCATTCACACAACTGCTGGTGTTGAGCTGTGCAGAAGCCACACAGTCCCACACTGAGGCCCTGGGTGCTTCTTTTATGATGCACAGAGGATGACAGTCTCCCTCCTTGCCTCTGGGAAAATCTTCCATGTGCTTTCTATATCCCACTTAATCTCCTCTTCTCAGACTCTCTCTGCAAGACCTCCTTTCTCGTCTGTATTTTCAATATTCCTGTCTCTCCACTGGTTTTTCTGTTAACATTAGTCTTAATCAGCTCCCATCTTCAAAACCAACAAATGAATCAATCAACTAACTAACCAACCCAAATCCTATTATATCCATGCTGGAATTGAGACAGCTTTCTCCCTTCAAAATTAAGCATGATTTTTGTTCCACAGTGTCTTCAGTTCCTCACCGTCCTTTCTTTCTTTGAATCACACCATTCAGTCTTGGCTTTGCTGCTCCCAAATTGAAATTCTTCCCACTGGAATCACTAATATCCTCTTTGTTACTAAACCACAGATATTTTATAGTCTTTATTGTACTTAAGTTCTCTGCAGCATTTGACACAACCAACCACAATTGCCATGTTGAAACCTTTCTTCCCTTGGCATTGTGATGTCTCACTGCCCTGGTTTACTTCTTTCTTCTCCATGTTCTCTAATGCCCCCTTCTATTCCTAGCCCCTCCTCCCCATCTTCTCAGTGCAATTGGTTCCTTTTTCTTTCAGTATCCCGAATGCCACTGATACACATTAGGTCAAAATCAAGCCAATTAAAGAATTTAGAGGAAACTGCAAAGAGTTATTAATATTTTAGTTTGTCAAACAAGAACATTAAAAAAAACCCTAAATTATCATTGTAATGATGATTATTAGAAAAATAGTATTTTATTGTTAAAAATTTGACAGACTCTATCCACAGAAGAAAAGACAATCCTTTGAAAGGAATATATTTAAATTTATGGAAAACTAAGCTTATTTATGCTCATGGACTAGTGAAACTTCCATTCCTGACAGCAGTGGCCTGGAACACAGTGTTTGGAACTATGTGTGAGAAAACCGAATCTGGCAATGTTACCAGAATTCTTCAGGGAGGTTAACTCTCTGTCCTATAACTCACAAATATTTCCTTCCAGTTTCTCACTTGTCTTAACTTGTCTTACAACAGAGGCTCCAGAGAAGAAACTCTCAGATCCTGACTTTAAAATAACGATGCAAACCAAAAACAGAGGGCAACTTAATTGACTTAATTAAGGATATCTTTAAAAACCCACTGTATATAATATCCTTAATGGTAAACTTTTGAAGACTTTCACTGTGAGACTGGGAACAAGGCAGTGATATCCACTATTACTACAGTTTTTTCAAGACTGTCCTGCAGGACTTAGCAAATGTAGTGAGGCATGGCAAATCTCAATGGCGTAGATGTTGGAAGAAATAAAACCGTCATTATTCACAAAAGATATGATTGTGAACATAAAAAAATCCCAAATAATTAATTATTAGTATGAGAGAGCTTATCAAAGTTCCTGTAAAATCTATTTAACTTCTATTTATTAGCAACAAACAACTAGACAATGAAATATTTAAAAAATGCTTTTACTACAGCATCAACAGTGTTTAGGAATAAATCTAACAAAAACCTGCCAGACATTTACACAAAGTATGTAAAATTATTGAGACATTAATAAATGGAGATTCAGTATTTTAAAGATGTTAGTTCTTCTCTAAAATTGATCTATAGGTTCAAAGCAATTCCAATAAAAATCCAAGAGTGTGAGTGCATGCGTGTGTGTGTGTGTGTGTGTGTCAAAATGGGTAAGGTGTTTCCCAAAGGCATGCTGTAATGCTGAAGGACAGGAAGAGCCAGGTGTGTCTTGAAGAAAAACAAGGTGAGAGAACTTGTTACCTGTATATCAGGACTCATTATAATGAGACAATAACTCAGAAAATTCAGAAAGAGAGAAACACGTATATGGACATTTGATTACGACCAAGTGTCACTGCAGAGCAGTAGTGAGGGATAGTCACCTCTAGGTAGATTCTAGATCTAAATACTAAACATAAAACAATAGAGTTTAGAAGATAATGTAGGAGAAAATCTTATGACTTTAGGGTAGCATTTTAAGGGAGATGAAAAAAAAAGTGAAAGCATTAATCATAAAGGGAAAGATATTTAAATTAGATTGTATTAAAATTCAGAACTTCTGTTAACAAAAAAAAAAACAAAGGTTACTGTTAAGAAAATGTGAAGGCAAGCCTCAGAGCAGAAGATGTTTGCAAAAAGTCTGTAATTAAAAAAGAGAGATCAGTCCTACAAATAAATACAGAAAAGATGAACAGAAGATAGGAAAACGGGCAAGAGACGTGACCAGATACTAAACGAAACAGGCTACCCAAATGGACATTAAATCTAACTAGTAATCAGGGAAATGTAAATTAAAACTACAGTGAGATATCACTACAGATGACCAGTATGGCTACGTGTAATTTAAAAAACCACTGTTTGATGAGAGTGTGAAGCCCTGCAAACTCCTCTGCACTGTGTTAGGTGTTAACTGGAAAGAATGCTTTAGAAAACAGTTCATCATTATCTACTAAACTCCACACTTTGAGAACCCTGAGTCGGCAGTTTTAGTTCTGGGTACACGCCCATGCAAATGCATGCACATGTGCACCGAGACTCAGACAAGAATATTCACAGAAGCATTACTCATAGCAGCCCCAAACTGGAAACAATGCAAATGTCTTTGAAAAAAATAAAGTGGATAAAAATTGTGGTATATTTATCAATGACATACTATATAGTATTAAAAATGAACAAAGTCATCACTCAAAGTGATTTCAGACCAAGCACAGCCCGTGGGTTTATTTTATCGTTATTGTGTACTCAGTCACCAAAATATTCTGGCAGCTCTGACTTATATGGTAATAAGATACTGAGACTTTAGCTTGTGCTGTTCTATCTGAAGTGCATTTTTTTCTCCTTATGCACTTCATCACTCTTTGATACTCTTCTCAGGAGTCATTTCTGTGAAAAAATTACTGATCCTCTCTGGGACCAGAGTATGAACTTTCTCTTTTTTCTTCCCAACGTATCTTGCACATACCTCAATGGTAGCATCTGTGGCATTTTATTACAATTATAGATATTTTTATTTTTCCCAAAGTCTACTGTTAAGGGAATTTTATTAATTTTTATTTTCCCAGTGGCTAGAAAAGTTCTCAGTTTTCAGCGTGTACTATTTGCCTCAATATTGTTAACTAAATTAACATTTTCAGGGGTAGCAATATAGCTGCCGTAACTGGGCTGCACACACCTAAATCCCTGTGTGTGGAAGCGGGGAGCACCTAGGGCTTCAGTGATGGTCCATAGCACTAGGCCAAACCTGCGCCTACCCGTGTTGGGTATGACGTCGTTGTGGGTTCGGTGCATGCAAGAAGCTCTGCACTCAATTATTCTTTCTCATTTATCCTGTATCAATGCTTCAGTTTTTTCATGTTGACATTTCTGCTTGAAGCTGTCTACTATAGCAGAGGAGAGATGGTTAGGCCTCTCCTAATTTCCAGGTGGTCTCTATGTAGTCAGGGTAAGCTGGCCCCCACCGGCTTATTGTTCCATATGCTCTACGTCTGTGTTCAGGTTACAGTAAAGGTAATTTCCTCATGCTTCACTCTTTGCAAAACTCTCACAATTCTCACATAGAGCAGATAAAAATAAGATAGCCCTTGCAAAACCTCAAGCCCTTAGGGAGGGCAACTTACTTTTCGAAGCAGATTGTTCTAGTTTTAGGGAATTATTACAATAAGAGTGGCATTTTTAAACAGGAAACAGGAAAGGACCACAAAGGAGTGGCTTCTGAACAGAACACAGCTTTTCAGTAATGCTCAGTGTGAGTTACTACCTTTTATCCTGCCCATGAGCATGGCGACATAAGGACTCCCTCTTCTCATCCTCAGACAGAATTCGAAGCTTCTGAGGGGATATTTTTTCAGTGGCCCTCAAAGGCAGAATGGAAAAGGATCAAGATCTTTTGAATTTCTTATATTTCATAAATCTACATATAAGGAAGTTAAGAGGAGAAACATCTACAATAGATATTCTATTTTTAGCCTGTGTGGTTGAGACAGAAAGTCTCAGGCAGGGTGTGAATAAGAAAGAGAAGAGAGGGGAGGGGAGAGGAGGAGAGGAGACGATCCTGAATTATCACTCTTGTCCTGTGACAGGCAAATGACTAGTCCAGTGTTCACTGGTGGACCATAATCGAAGAAAAAGTGGAAAACAAGAACAGGTGATGAATGAGAAAGAGGGTCTAGCTCCAAAGCAGCAGAGACTCTTCCCCAGCCACTTGTGTCATTGGTTTACTAATTTCTTCTTATTTCTTAAAGAGGGAGTGCTAATTAGCATCGACTACTTTATAGCTAAATTTGCATATTAATTATACTTTTTTGACTTTTATTAATCGTTAGACAATGTAGGTTCAGCTATTTCCTTGCTAAATACTTAATTTGTCTTTATAACTGCCAAAATTGAAAAAAAAAACCTTTTCAGGTAGGATTAATGTGTCCAATAATCCTAGTGAACCCAATTAGCAATCCTGGTGTGCACAAAGAGTACAGCAAGGAGTCAGCATTCTTTGTAGAAGAAAGCTTACCTATATTTTGGTGTGCTAATTACAATACCAGTGTTTCCAGAGGTGTGGTCATCACCTGGAGAGCTTCCTAAATGTGGAGAGTCCCACATCCAGCCCTAGACTTATCAAATCTACGGGGGCTGGAGTCCTAGAATCTTATTTCTCTAACATTATCACAAGTGGTTCTTAGCAACTCAGTAATTACACCAGTGTTATGGCTGAGGCTGAGAGGTTAACTGGCTTGCTGAAGGTCAAAGGCTGCTGAGGATCAGGGCTGTGACTTGAGCACAGGTCTGCTAACCCTGCAATCCCGCATCCTTGCCACTCTGCTGCCTCTCCCATCCTCTTTCCTTTCATTTGTGCAGCACTTCACCTCATGATTCCAGACCTCTGCTGTGTATACCCTTTCATGTCTAATCTCTGATTAAGCATATACTGAAGAATAAAAACTACCTTCTTTTCTGAATCTTGGGTCAAGATGATCTATTGTGAGGATCTTGAACATGCTCCCCACAACAGTCTCTTTTCCATAGACATAGAGAAGATTGATATTATGCTTTTTCACTGAAACATTTAGTTTATCAAAAAGATCTCCGCCAGAGCATGAACAGCGAGGTGGTGAGAAGAGCTAAGCCCACTTGGTTGACAGGGGCCGAGACTAGATCGCAGTTAGACGGGCTTCCATGCCTGTGTGAGAAAGCGGCTGAACGCAGCCTCACCAGCAGAGGCTGGAACCTGCATGAAGCCTCACTCTGGGACTGAGCCTCTAACAACGCCCAGCTGGGGATGAAATATCTCTGCCTGACCACCCAAGGCTGTGATCTGAATATTGCCCCTTGCTCAGGGCCAGCAGCGAAAGCAGTGGTGGTGCCTCTGTAAACTGAGCATGAGACCTGGAACTGGATCACCCTCAAGGGTAAATCCCTGAGATACTCATGTAATAAATACGGCTCAGATGTGAACACTCCAATGGCTATGCTGAGGCAGTTCTGAAACCACTCAGAGGGAGACAGCTGCAGGAGAAAACCCCCTCTGACTTCATGAAGATGTCTAAGGCTCCAAAAAAGAGAATTCACACCTGGAGAAACGGGAGATAAAATTATCTTCCCTTATCAAACACTTATTCTTCTAACACAGAACTTCCCTGGGTGAAAAATAAAAGTAATATACCACTGATGAGGATAATATTTATTGCAAGCTTATTTTTTTTCTATACGTACTCAACATCCAGAGTAACAGTGGTGAGGAACTGATGCAGGTGAACAAAGCATTTAAAATTCTTCCTCTAATTCCACTATTATTTCTCATGTAAAACACATTCATTTTGCCTGATGAATGTTAAGTTACATATTTACGAAGCAAATAAACCAAGCTGTTTTAGATTCTCAGATATATATCTACATATATATATATATACTCTTAAAAACTGTGTGCATTTATCATGTAACTGTGAACACAAAACTATTCTTAGTTAATAGAATTTTACTCAAGCCGCAATTTTCTAGGATAGAAATGTGCCATTTTTCAATATCAACTTATTTGAAAGTAACATCCCATTTTTGTCTTCAAAATTCAGGTGACAGCCAATTTTGTCACTTCAAGTGAGAGTCCGTAAAACTCTTTCATTACATCTGGTCATATTCATTCACAGTAAGGTGAGCAAATGAATAAACATCTGTTGTGAGATATATGTAGTTAGTGCCTTTAAAGATAATGTAACGCAAATGGCCTTAACTCCTAGGTTCCTGATATTTTTCCTCCTCCCCCCACCCCGCCCCCACGGACTCCTTTTAGCCCTGAAGCAGGTGAGTTTCTTTCTCATTAACGGGCTTGCGTTAGCCTCTCAGTATGACTGGCCTGCAATCTAATTGATTTTCACAGCTATTGGCAGCATGAGTGTAATTGTGTGAAATTAAAATTGAGTTTGAAAAACCTCTTCTTGAGTCACAGCCTCCAAGATGAGCTGACATTACTTAGAAAGGACCAAGCTGAGATTTGAACTAGTCCATTAGGGGGCAGTCAAATACTGCTCACTTCAAAATGCTGCTCTGGCCCTGCTTTTGATGACTGCATTTTTCAAGATTAGCAAATTATTTGAATAAGTAGCAACTGATAGTTATCAGGTAGCATTCTCAATACCTCATGCTTTTAATTTCCCAATTAAGTATTTGTGTTTTGGTTTGTAATATTGTTCATAGTTAACCTTTTCTTGGAGGGCGTTTAAAGCTGGTTAATAAGGATACCCAGTGAATAAACTGATGATAAAAAAACATATAGAAAGTGATAATAAGACATGTTGTCTTTACTTATTAATTAATGTCTGTAGCTTAAGATAGTTATTCATTCCTTAGGCACCCAAGGGTGATCATGGCCAGAACGGAAAAAAGGTAATCATATAATTTCTAACTTTTCCTTTTGTATAGATCTGGCCTAAGAATCTATCACAAATACTAATTTAAATTTAAAAAGCAATTTTTACCCTTACATAATTCTAAATGACTTTTCTTTGTTTAGTATAAAGAGTCTTACTGCTTTAACTGTATAATTTTAACTGCTTTAACTAACTTAACTATAACTGTATTGTGAAAAAGAAAAAAGTTTTGCTATTATATATAGCAAATTATTATTTTTTCTAAGTGAGAATAAGATATCAAAGCATTGACTAACATATCTAACTTTAAATATAAAGGTTTTAATTAGCAATCAAAAGTAATATAAAATTAGAATAAAACTTTCCAGGGAATTACAATGAATAAATAATTATCAAGTTGGTATTATAGATTATAAATACGACATTTACAGATTATTTTCCATTACAGCTTATTACAAGAAACTGAATATAGTAAATATATATGTACGTATATGTACAATTGAATCGCTTTGCTGTACACATGAAACTAAATTGTAAATCAACTACACTTCAATAAAAAATTTTTTAAATGACATTTACTTAAAAATTTTAAAAAAATGTTTAAAATTCTTTCTCTTTTAGTTTAAAGAACACCATTACTTTGTGGTGAATCTTAAAACATTGTTTTAATAATAAATGTTTTTCTTCTCATATAGATTTTATTTTTCTAAGGCAAATCAATTAGATGCATTACCATATGTAAAAGCAGTACTTTAAGAAAAATTGGTTAACAGGAGCTACATTCCTGTACATTAAATAATTTTTAAGAGCAGTGATAACCTCTATGAGGTGTGTTGAATCCAAAAACCTACTTTTAAAACTGCCTATTCTTAAAAATCATTAAAAATTGAATATTACAAATGTGCACAGGGCATTAACTTCTGAGGGAAGAAGATCTTAAATCAAGAAGTAGACTGCGTTCCACAACTGTATTTCATACAAAATGAGTTCATATATTGTTTCTCCTTAGATAACACTTAAGGTTTCATGTAAGAAAGATTAAAATACAAAACAAAAATTGTGCTATGTGTATTAAAATGATATTTTAAAATAATTTGAAACATAAAGTTTTAGTGTTCCAAATTGAAAATAAATTCAAATATTAAAAATTTATTTGTTAGAAGTTCTTTACAATCAAAAGACTGCTCATAAATATTGCATTTTATTTCAATATTTAAAATATTTAGTTGAATTCATTTAATAAAATTAAACACTTAAGAAACCTAAAACAAGTTGCTCAGAAAACAAACATAATTTGAAATTCTAACTTTTATTCTTCATCAATAGTCTTTAAGAAAGACTATGAACTTAAGCAGATACATTTTTGAATAACAGCAATAAACCCAACATGCCTTGAGTACGATCAATAGATTTTTGCAAGTGTACAAGCTCATAACAAAGTAAGTCTACAGTTCTCTCTAAAACCAGGCGAAGATTAAATTTTATTTTTTTCTCAGCTTTACAAAAAAAAATGCCACTGACTTGAACATGAGCAGTTTGGCTAAAATGAAAATGTTTAAAATTTTAAAAAGAAAAGAGAATTACCTAAGTACGTAACTTCTGTACATTTTTAATTATTTTATTTTTCATAGGTTTGCTCTTAGGGAGAGATACTGATTTTTAGATTTGTCTGTGGTTTTGCAGTTCCCAGTCTAACTATGTTAACAACAAAACATAGCAACTAACAGCTATATACAATTTATGTACAAAATTCAACAGGTTGAAACTTCGTAAGACAAGATTTTAATTTATTGATTTGTCTTATTTTTTTCAAATACTAAAAAAAATCTTCTCCATTATAGTTGGTTTATTCAACATCGGTTTTTAAAGCTATCTTTTCTACAATTTTAACAACATTTAAAGGCAAGTTTCCATGAAAATTTTGTTGCGTCTAAAAATTGCTAGGATGGGAGTACAAGGAATTAGTGATAATGACAATGACAATGCAGGCTGGACGTCTGTTTAAGCGAGAAAGCAGCAGCCTTACCTTTGACATCCATCAGAAGGATGAAATGAAGTAGAAGGAACATTGCACTCAATCTGCGGCTGAAGAAATGCTTAATACCAGAAAGATAACAATGGGTTCGCGGCAATTGAGTTATTAGACACATCCTCCTTATACCTCAGAAGGAGTTCTGATATAGTAACTTCGGTGCCTCCCCTGTGTCTGAGCATGCTCACAGCTAGAACTTTACTGGCAGGAGAGGAGACGATCTTTTGTCACTATGCAGCCTATCTTTTTCGTTCTTTTCTTGCTGCATTTTATTTTAAATCTACAGTTGTAGTCTTGGTGATTAATTCATTAGAGTATGTACAGAGAGACATAAATAAGACTTTGGTATTATTAGATAAGAAACATTTTTTTTAAATCACTTAAAAGAATTTTTCCCCTTAAAGTGTGTAGTATAATTTGCTCTGTTTTGAATCCAAACGTACAGTATACAGAAGTTCTCAAATAGGAAGGGGTATAGATTTACATTGAATAGGTGATGAAACTCTTTGCAAGCATATTTTTCATGCAATAAACAAGTGACAAAAAGCTACTCACTGGCAAATACATGAAGAACACCTACTTTCATTCAAATGTACTTAAATGTTTTCAAATGACATACATAAAAATGGCAATAACTAAAATATATGGCCCTGTGTTTAACAGTTACTCACTGTAAAACATTTACACAACATTTTAAACTTTCTTTACTTTCTCTATAATCGTATTCCTTTTTTAAAGTGGATAATTTTATTTTTACTTTTAATCCCATGTTGTACACTTACTAGAAAATATTAATTATAATTCAGTTCTTACATCCTGAAAGCAGCTTTTAAAACAGGATAGTTAGTGCAAGTTTAACTACAGAAAAGGACTTTGGTTGTAGGATTCAGTTGATCCTAGGGTAAGGATAAAGAGTTCTATGAAAGGACATTGTAGAATTTCATTGTCTGAAATTCTGATACATGTCTATGTAGACATGTGAAACATTCTGTAGTCCTGATTTGGAGAGAGGATTTTGTAAGTGAATGATACAGAGCCTCTTATATGTTGTTATTAATCATGTCGTAACAACACTGAAAAACTATTCTGCAGTGATTGGTTATTGTCATCACAAAATGTAAGAGATGGGGTTTTCATTGTTCTTTCTTTCATTCCAGCCTTTGATAGAATAAAGATTCAAAGGGAATTTCAAATAGAAAATATTTTATTTATCACATAATGTAGTTATTTTCTCTTTTAAGAAGTGAGCTAAATCCTCCAAAACTCTTTCCAGATACATTTAGATGTGTTCTCATCTTATTGTTCCAACGAAGAGAGAGAGCAACAAAGAGAATAAAGGAAAAGATGAAAAGAAATATATTAAAGTTTTTTCTCACATTTCAAGTATCGTTGTTTTCTTCATTAACCTCGAGGTTTTTTTAAATAAAAAACTGCCTTTGTTCACATAAGAAAAATCAGGGCAACCGGTTTTTCTTACATTTTGTGTTCTGCTGTCAGGATGATGGATACCAGTTCTGGTACTGAAACTTTGAACACGAATTTTTAAGTGCAATTAAATACCATGAATTGCCCATCACAAGTCTATTTGAAGTTTAAATATATATTCCATGAAAACGTAATTTTTAGAGAAAGAAGAAATGTCAAGATTTCAAAGAACTTACTTCCAACTTCTTTGTGAATATTAGGCCTTAGAAATAGATTTAAATTGCTAAAAAGTTGAATCATCATGACTTTATGCTAAGCTTTTCAAAGTTAATCTCTGAAATATTAACACAAAAAATTCAGAACTCAATAATTATAAATAATAGTTAAGAACATCTTAGACTCATTATTAGTTTCTAAAGGCAGAAAGTGCAAGTATTGAAACATGTTTCATGTAACATGTTTTAAAGTTGATTTACCTAGTGTGAGTATTCAGCCTTTTGAACTGAAATCCAAATGGCTGAAGTGTACACAAGGATATAATGTATGTGTTGAAATAAGGGTGAACGAATTTACTCTCTCCTTAGAGACGCAGTTGGTAAGGAAGCTCCAGAGAGTGCTTCATGCAGAGCTGAGAGGAAGACTTGTACGAACTGATTCATCCCTGGATATTAACTTTAGATTTGCACCCGTGTATTTTATTGATCCTTGCCTGAACCAACTCATTCCTTCATTCCAGTCTCCTGAGGGCAGCAGTCATATTTTTGGCTGTAACAGTATACAGCTCATGTAAAAGTAGTATTTAATAAATAGCACAATTCAATGTAATTCAGGCTAATTAAAGGGAATTTATTTACTGAAGGTACTAATTGGCTCTTTCCGTGGGAGGGGGAGGGGACTAGGGGCATTTTCTTAGCTTCTCTCCTAACTTTTCTTCACATCTTAGAAGCCACTGTTACATATAAAGTTCTGAAATTCGGAACATTGTTTAAACATGGTCAGAAAACTCTGATAGTAACTCACTTTCAGAATTGTGTGATTGTTTTTCATACAGGCTATAATTCACTCTCTTGCCAAATCAGTGTTTTCAATCAAGATATTTACTACCCACCTACTCTGTTTAATGCCAGTATAGGCTTGTAAACACCTCTCATTTCCAGTCTACCTAGTCTTTTAGTCACAAAACCTGATTCACTAGCTGTTTAGAATCACTTTCTGTTTTGAGGAAAAAGGACATAGGATAGTCAATGAAGGAATTATATTAATAGATAAGATTTTTCCTCAAAAAGGTAAATCATAGAACAATAAATAGAAGAATCCTGAGCTCTGATAGCAGGCCAACAGTGGCGATGTTCACTTGAAGAGTCTCCTTACCGCAGGGAAGTTATAGTAAAACCTTAGCTATTCAGCTCCACCAGCTTAGTTTTTGTGATTATGTTAGCCTTTCTTTATGAGATTTTATCATTAACTTATCATTCAGTAAGATTGATGTTTTGAGTAACCTTTTCAGCAGGGGTTAACAGATTTATTTGCACTGCAGGCAGAGCAAACCTAACTGAATCACATGATCTCAGCATGGTGTGTCAGTTAAGCAAACGAGTCCTGGTTTAGGGTCCATTTTGAGAAGGGAGGTCTCAGTTAAGTGTTCCAACTCTGATGTTCTACATTTAAAATAATTGAAGTCATGCTTCATTTATCTGGGAATTTCACCTTTCAGCAAGCTGAGTGATTAGGAGCATAGATATAAACCCAGAGTAAAAAACATCACGGGAGATATCACTACTGGCAGGATAGGAGATTAGATCCTCTGAAAAGCCTTCTTGCTTGAAAATAATAGCTCCTGTATAAAACAATTTTCAGTGCATTTCTGAAGTGTCCAAAACGAGAAGAATTAAGTCTAAGGGAAAAACACAGGACAAAACAAAAACAAAATGCTGAAACAGCAATGGAGAACAGTAAACAAACATAAAAGGCAAGATTCTTCTACAGATAAGCGTGGGTATCAACGTTTAGACCAACTTTCAGACAAAGCCTTGGGTCAGTGGAAAGGCCTGAGGGCTTAAGCCTCCCCAGAGGACTAAGCTGAGCACAGTCAAAGGAGGCACTCTCTCTAGCACCATGCAAGGGAAAGGCAAACTCTGTAGGAAACACCCTCAGTTTAGATCCTTAGGGTTTACCCAGATTTATATCAACAAAATATTGGCTCACTATCAAAGATCAACCAAGCATACTTAGGTGACACTTAGCAGAAATAAAAGAAATGGATTTAGAACCTGAAGAACATCAAATATTGAAATTATCGGTTATGGAATATGGAAAGTTTAAAGAAACAAACACATGGAATCACAAAAGTGAGTAGAAATTAGAAACCATTAAAAGAACCAAAGAGAATATTTGGAAATCAACAATATATTTGTGACACTTATGAACTCAATGGATGGGTAAAAGTGGTCGTTTAGACATAGTTGAGAAAAAAAAGTTGTAGATGGAATAAAGAGGTGAAGAAATTTTCCAGAAGATAGTACGGATAAACAGGGAATGAACAAAATTAAAGAAGTTAAAAGATTTGGAGGAAAGCATGAGAAGTTTCAACATACAGCGAATTAGAGTCCCAGAAGGAAAGAACAGTGAGAACAAATTAAGGAAGAATATCTGGGGAGACAAGGACTGAGAATTTTCTAGAAATGGTAAAATTTAACATTTACAGATACTGGAAGAACAAATTTCTAGTTGGCAGTGCAAATAAAAATAAATCCACATTTATTGGGATGGACATTTGGTGTTGAAATTGGGTAATGTCAAATATACAAAAAAGGCTTTAAAAAGTAACCAGAAAGAACAATGACGTACAAAAGGGAAAGCAAAACGCAAGCAGACTTCTCAACAACAGTGATGGACGGCAGAGGAAGTGCAGGAGCACCCAACGTCTGAGAGAAAGAGACTGGCAACCAAAAACTGGTACCCAGGAAAACTGTCTTTTAAAGGGAGCATAAAATAAAGCCAAGTACAAGATATATTCAAAAGCTGAGAACCCAAATGAAAGCTGCAGATAAGAAGTTCAGTGGTCTTTCAGGGAAGGGAACAACCTGAGCCGTGAAGACCTTTAGGTGAAAACTGTGCTCTGTCCGTCTTTTTTTTTTTTTTCTGTCCGTCTTGAATATGATAGATGAGAGGTTAAGAAGTCATGTCAGCTATGCTCAGAGTGGTGCTGAGACACACTGAAGTGAGGCTGAAGGTGGGAAGAAGCAAAGCAGACTCTTGTACCTGAAACTGAGAGAATCACGCCCACACATGTATGGGCAGACCAAAAAGAGGACAGTTACTCAAAAAGCATATGAGAGATATTACGGTACATTAGGTTAGCATTTCCAGTTATTCCACATTTGATAAAACGATTGTGCACTCCCCCTTTTGGCCATGTGACTTGGCAGTTCTTCTTACCGGTAGTATATTTTTTCTCTGCCACACTGACTTTTGCCTTGGTCGTGGGACTGATTTTGATCAATTAAATGTGACCAGAGGCAGCACGTGCCACATTCCAGCAGGAGCTTTCAAAGCGCCTGTGTGGTGTGGCTCGGCTACTCCGCTCCTTAGCCAGAATGAGTGTCACAGCAGCATGCTTGAAGCCAAGACCAGCCAAGCCCGAAGGGTCACAGATGACTCACAGACCCATTAGCAAGGCATGCATGCTTATTGTTGTAAGTCATTGAGATTTTTATTTTATTGTTGCTGTTTTGGTTGCCACAGAAAACCTGACTCAGACAGATAGATCTGGAAGTCACTGGTCCAGTCTTCAGTTTTTTAGGACAAGACCTGAAGACACTGGGCTAGAGGGATATGTGCTACGTACACTAAGTAAATTAGTGCACAAATTCCATTTTTCTTTGAAGAAATTTTCTTCTTTTGCAATATCCTCTACATTATATACTATTCCCAAATTTCTTAGAGCAAATTATACAGGTAATAATTCCAGAAGTGATGTTCCCTTCATTATTCACCAAACGGTCCCCAAATATTTACTAAATTCTTTTGTTTTACTGGAATTCTGTGTAACATGACTGAGCTTCAGGATGCACTTTGTAAACAGGTGCATTTTCTAGCACATATGTATCATGGTCTCTGAGTGCCTAAATTTTAAAGCTGCAGGTAACATAAAATAAATTAGAACACTATTTGGTGATTGTTTTAATTTTCAAGTCTGCATATTGAGTTTACCCTGAATGAATGTACCTTTATTTATAAAGTACAATCATGCATACTGCTGGATAGTGATCTCTGATTTAAAGTGAAAAGTCACAAATCATTTTTATCTAAACTCTTCTTGAATTCATTTCCCCAGCCCTTCATTTCATAGGGTCATAAAGACACAAACCTGGCAGAGCCCACTGAAGCCCTCAAACCAGCTTGAATGCTCTTAACGGCCATTATTCTCCTGTTTCCTTATTGGCCTTTTGTTTGAGTATGAACACTGATCTGTGAACTGTTTCTTCACTCTATTACTTTACATTCCGACATCTGAATGAACTATCCAGAAAAGTGCCCAAAATGTTGGTTTTAGATAGGAGAATGAGCAGAAGCAAGGCCCTAAGTAAGTAATACACCAATTAATCTCTGGATAGCGAAGATAATCTTCTGTTTATCTTTGAGCAACTTCTTTAATAACTCATGGTGGATATTTTCACTTCATTTGTGTACTTGAAGGAGAAGTAATAAAATGACCACACTTAGGCTAACAAATTCTTGGCTTTACGCTTACTGCTTGCTTTTAGAACAATCTTGACTGATCAGACCCTGCTCCCAGCCCCAGGCCTATTATTAAAGATAAAGTTGTTGATTCCACTGTTTGATTTTATCTTACTCTGATAATTAAAATTTACAATCATGTTTGGCATCTGAATCATTCCCCAGGAAGGGAGTCATGGGACGATAACCTCAGGAGAATGACCAGGCCCCCCAGAGTTCCTCTGCAGCGCAGGATGAGTCTGACCAAGCAGAGAAGATCGTGGGCTGATGACCTTCCAGACCACTGGGAGGTCCCATGATACCAGGCAGACTCATCAAGATTTAGGAGGAAGTTTCATCAGAGACCCTTGTGATTATTCCTGCCTTCTGTGCTCTCACCTGTTGTTATCACCTTGCATGCGCCAACCTGTTCATCTGTATAATCACTAAGACCCAACCCCAAGACGGGCTCACAGTTTTGAGGCCCCTACTGTGAGGCCCCTTTGCCCGGCAAAGCAGTAAAGCTGCCTCTTTCCTTCTAAGCTCTAAGACCCTGCCTCTGAATTATTCGGCTCGCCAGGGACAAGGGCCGATCTTAAGGCAACATACTTATTCAGCAAATCGAGTTTAACTACACTGAAGTTGAAGAGTGGGGCCGTGTAGCGTTATGGAGGGCTGGAGTGAAGGGGGCTGTGGGAGGATCCCAGGTGCTTTTGTGGAACAGGGACTAGCTTAGGTAGTGCTTTTGGAACCATTGGAAGAAATGTATATTTTACGTGGCTCAAAAGGGAAAGCTGTTGAGAAGCTTTAATCAAATAGAAGGAAGAGTGTGTTGGCCATCATGTAGAGGGTGTGCTGGAGAGGACAGAGCCTGAAGGCGGGAGGACCGATTAGATCTACTGCAGTAGTCCAGGAAGGCATGAACCCAGGCAAAGGGAATGGAGGAGAAGGAACAAATCTAAGCTCTATTTAGGAGGTAGAATTGAAGGGATATGATAAGCAATGGGAGGAAGGGAGAGAGATGCCTCAAGTGATTCTCAGATCTCCAGACTGAGCCACTGGGTAGTAGACCCAGGAGCAAGAGTGTTTTATCAGGACAATGTTGAGTGAGTATCTTCATGTGCTGAACTTGAGGGACGTGAGGAACATCCAGATAGCAAACTCTAGCCAGCAGGTGGAAACAGAAGTTAGAATTCATGGAAGACGTGTGGTATGGGAAACAAGGAGTCTCATTTGTAAAATAATGACCTGAAATACTTTAAAATAAAGAGATTGAAAAGCTACAATTAAAAATTTTAAATCATTTAGTTGCTATATGTATATAAGAAGATATTCATCAGAATCTTATGTTATTAAAATTCTAAGGCGCTCAAGGTACAAGGGCTACATACAACTACTTTCAGATTACTATCTAATGAACGTTTACCATATGACCAGCATACAGAGCCTCCATTTGGGTAAACCAAAGTAAAAGAGCTAAGAAGAAAAATGACAATATCGTGGGTAGTATGTGAAACTAGGTAAGTAATTGTATGCACATGTGCATATTCCAAGCACATATGCAGAAAATTAGCTAGATCCTGTCAATACAATGGTACTGGATTTCAGAATGCATACTTAAAGCACTTAAAGCTAAAAAATGAATGAGAGTAAACTCCATGAAAATATTGAAAAGTTTTACTTTTGTCGGATCTAATATAGCAGCCAACTTTAGAATCTGGTTGATGGTCTAAGTAAGACCAAGCATAGAGCTAGAAAAAGGGTAAAATCCTCTAATAAATCACAGAACTGTCCCTGAGGCAGACGCATTTAAGGATGACTTCTCTAAATATGACTTTCAGTCATATTTAACATATATAAAAATATGACATAGGAGGATGGGAGAGGAAGGGGACACATCATCAAAGTAGAGTATTTGAAAAGCAAACATGCCAAGAGAAAGGAAATGAGTAGTAGAACAATTAATAACAAATACTTACAACGTGAACATGTACACTGGAGAACAATGAAAAAAATAGGCTGAAAAGAAGAGGTGTTTGTGAATGTCACAGCCATACCTAAGAGTAAGCCCATGGAAGAAAAGGGGAATTCCAGAATTATACATGTATTTTTCTTTTCTGCTCTGGAAAGCTCAGAGAGTGAAAAAGCTTCCCTTCCAAGAATATACTAATAATAATTACAGCTTTTGTTCATCTCACATCTGGTAGTGTTATTTCTCTATTCGAGACAGTTAATAACAAGTTACTCAGGAAGTCACACAATCGTATCAGGTAGGATCATATACAGATATTGTTAACAGAACAACAATCCATGGCTCAGCAACCAACAGCGGTTTTCCCAGGAGTAGCTTGGCTGCTGGTGTCTGAGGAACACCAAAGCTTCCATCACCATAAACTACCATGACATTTACATGAGCTGGTGCTCAGGAAATATTTAGTGAGGGACCACTTTGACTTCCCTGTAGCAGAGTTCTGCCATTTTCTTATTTTTTTGTTGTTCAACTTTCTGTTGCTGAAGTTTTTCAGAAACAAATCTGAAACTCTCAAGATAACTATGTTAAGGATTATTCAAAATTATAATTATATAACTATTGCCAGATGTAGCAACAAAGCCTCTAGTGGATATAAAACACATGTAGGAATATTCCTGAAAAATTAAAATGTAACATGCAATTCTGTGTGTCTTATAACATGGAGATATATGATTTATAAGACTTTTCCAGAACAGACCCTTTGGTTTCTAGATGAGGTCATGGTTCAAACAGAGTACTTTATAAAACACCATGTTTCTAGGAGAAAAGAAATTTTAATTCATTCTTTTATTATACTCAGTATAAACAAAAATGCCCTATATATAATAATGGGTATATATTAAATAACTTTATTGAGTTATAGATTACATACAATAAAAATTTTAAAAATATATAGCTTATATAACAACTTTGTGTACGTATTTACATAAACTTTAGCTCTTACATTTAAGTCTAAAAGACTGCAAAATTAGGTGCATTCTAGGATTTTTGGAATGGATTGAAAACGCTAGATGATATGTATTATGGAGGGCTTTGATTTGAAGCAGCAGGTGACAAAAAGCCACTTGCGGCCATTGAGTAGGAGAAGACAGCTCAAGCAGTAGTATGAAAAATGGAACAGGGTAAAGAGAAAGAGACCAGAAAATAGCAGAGCAATTTGGAAAAAGATACAATCAGATCTATGTCTCACACTGAACATAAGAATAAACTCCAAATGGTTTAGAGATCTAAAGGTAAAAGACGAAACCACACAAGCACTAGAAGACACTATGGATGAGTTCCTCTTTAACCACGGTGTAAGGAAAGACTTTATAACTATGAAGCAAAATGCAAAGGTAATAAAAGAAAAAAATGGATGTTTTAAACTAGAAAGGATCACACTACCTTGAATTAGTGTATTAGTTATCCACCACAAACTTTGCAGCTTAAAACACACATTTGTTATCTCAGTTTCTGTGGATCAGGAGTCTGGGCACAGCAGGCTGGGTCCACTGCTCAAAGTCTGTCTCAAAGGCTGTAATCAAGGTGTCAGCTGGGCTGTCTTATTATCTGGATGCTCAACTGGGGAAGAATCTACTTCCAAGGTCAGTCATGTTGTTGGCAGAATTTATTTCCTTGCAGTTATACAGCTAAGGATCTCTTAGTAAGCCTCTCATCGGCTGTTCTGGAGATGGACTTCAGCACTCAAAGACTGTCCCCAGTTCCTAGAGACCTCCTGCAGGTCCTTACTGTGTGAGTGTCCCCACCATGGCCTCTTCATCAAGCCAGCAAGGAAAAAATCTCTAGAGCAAGTTTGCTATCAAGAGAGAGTCTTACCTAAAACAACATCATCATAGAGTGATACTCCATCACTTTCCATATTCTACTGGTTGGAAAGAAATCCCACCTCCCACTCAAAAGGAGATTTTACAAGGACATGTTCACAGGAGGTAGAGACCACGGTTTGGGGGGAGTCACTCTAGAGACTGTCTGCCACAACAGGCAAGTGTGAGATTGCTGCCATCAACTGAAGTGGGAACTTGAGTACAAAGAGAAGTTTACTGTAAGGGAAGTGAGACATTGATTGCCTCTCTCCTGATTGGTGTGACTGCATATTTACATAGACTACGACTGGTACTTTCTCATGGGAACCTTCACCGTTGTGTTAGCTCATTTCCTATTGGAATGCTGGTTGATGCGCTGGTCTTTCCAGGCATCAAATTTATGGGACCAGGGTTTCATTGACTTACTGTGGCTCTGTTAGAATGACGAGCAGCTGCTCTGTGATTTTAGGTCTTCCTTTACTACCAGTAGGGTATGAAACCCTGCAACTGCAGAGTGTGCTGCTCTAAGGAGTCTTCCCCACTCTTGCTTTTACCTTCCAAGCAGCACTTTCTTCCTTTTCTTTTCATCTGACTTGCTCTTGTATCATATTTAGGTTTACCTGCTGAACCTCCACATAAAGAAAAATTTAACTCTTTCTCACATAACATTATTCTGGAAAGTTGGTTAATAGTTTTGCTATATCAACAAAGACTCGTGCCAAGCAGAGAATGGGAGAGGTTGTCTTTCATTCCAGGTGGGAGCATGAAAACTAAAAAGCAGGGCTAAGCTCCTAAGAAGGAGAGAAGGGACGTTGCAATGGTCAACTTGCAATCTTTAAAGCCCCCTTCCTTAGCTCCCAGGACTTAGGAAATCTCTTTTATGATGCTTTTTATATTGTAATTTGTGTGTGTTCATTTTCCCACTATATTCAATAGCAAAGGCTGTGACTGCTTCATTGTTGTTTCCTGAATTCTTAGCACAGTCCTTGTCATATGCATAGGGATAATTTTCTGAATTATATTGCTTGAACAACTCCCTCCACCTCTACTCATGGCTGTATTGTATCACTGGAAATTATAGTTCCTAAATTAAGCACAAAGAGCTTTTCTAAGGAGGGAAGGGTTTCCTTTTTTTGTTAAAGAGCTCGTATACTTGAAAAGAGACTCTGTGATCGAGGAGGCTGAAGGTCCCCAGCTGCCCGGCAAAGTCCCTGTATCCGTGAAGTGGGGACATCACAGAGACACGTGAGGTGCCGTGTTTCTCTGCCTCACTCCCCCCCTTCTCCCTGAGGGCCCCATCTGCACTTCAGAGAATGAAACTCTTCTCATCAATGCTGACCCATCTGTCTAGCTTCTACTGGTGCAGCAACTTTGTACCTTGTTTTTGGTTTCACGACTACTTTAAAGAGGCAAACGAAGGGCCACTAGCTGGGTTCTATTTTATTACAGAAATCCCACATTATAGAATTTTCATGGGAAAGGCCCAAAAGTCTTGCCAAAACTTCAAATTTTTAATGAATAACAGAATCTTGAAATAGTTGCATTTTTGACAATAGTATCTGTAAAATAAATTCCTTTCCATTGAGTCAGTAAGACTCATTGATTTTCATTGTAAAACCAAATATATCTTTCTCTAGAAAATAACTGGCCCTCAAACATCAGGAAAACCATACTTCACAATACAGCAAATCATTAAAAATAGTTTATATAAAGATTTTACATTTGCAGTAAAATAAATGCAAATAAACTCAAAGAAAAATATTTTTAAAATCCACACAATTTTCCCCTCATTTGAGCTTAAAAGTCTAAATGATAAATAATGTAGAGTTTACTAAACACAACTGCTAAATTAGAAAGTTGCAGCCTTATAAAACTCTCCAATATGTTAAAGCAGGATATGCTTCATCATTCTTTGGTCTGTGTCCCCAGACATGTTTTCTGTCCTTTTTGGAAGCTATTGTTAATGGAAAACTAAAGAAATGGCGGATATATATATGGGGGGAGGGAAGAGGTGAGGGGTAGGGAGGGGAGGGGACAAAGAGGAATTATTTGGGTCTGAAGAAATTGAAAAGAGCAAAACAATGTTAACAACTCAGAAAGCCTGATCACTGAATAAACCTGAAAAACTCATTTGCTGAAACACACACTGAGAATCTGTTAAGTGTGCAGAGTATGTCTTTAGCATATGTTGAACTAGTTCTTTAGTTTAAAAACCATTTAATAACTAATTTTTGTAAATTGAGTCTGTTGGATTTTATAACAGACACCAATTACATATCTGAATAATTATATATTCAATTATACTGAATAACTGAACACTTTTCATTTAATGTATCTTCTAGGAGTATAAATAAGTTGGCATCCCATAAATACGTAACTTTCGCTTATGATCATTTCTCACTACACGAAAATTTGATCTCAGGACATAATCACATACCACGTAATATGTGTTGGAAAACCATATTGGATCACTCCAGATTTGGCATCTCTCCAGCCCACGGGTCAAATCTGGCCCTAAGCTAGTTCATCTGAATCCTGGCAAATATCCCTGATGTGAGTGTGGGCCTGACAAGAGCTTCTGCAGCCCTCGGGGCAATTTTGTTGCCGGGATTATTCCATTTCCAGAAGAGTCTGCAAATGTTTGATGACGCTTTGGGAGAACTATGAACTGCAGATTTCAACTCAACAAAATGTTGGAGGACAGACGGTTCCGCTTGCAGGTACGGCACCTCCGATGGCACCGCCTCAGAGAACAGCAGTTAACCCTGCGCTCCCTCTGATTCAGAAACCACATGGCTTCTCCCTTTGGTTTTTTGCTTTTGCTTTTTCATTCCTTCCTTCTTCCTCCCCTTCTTCATTTTATCATTGATCCAGGCACATGGGAGACTCAATAAACATCTGCTGATTGTGTAAATGGGGGACTTTCATCAATCTCTCTCTGCGTGTTTCTTTCCACCTCTCATCACCTTGTTCTTCTTCGTTTTCTTTTTTTTTAGCTGTTTCCCTCATGTAAATAATACAACTTGGAACTCAAATACATTTAGATTCCAATGGTTTTAGTTCAATAAAAGAATTTAAATTTTTTTGCCAAAAGGAATCTTAGGATTTATGTAATCCAGGAGTAAACTGATAAATTGACTGTTTTACACTTCTCAGTAAAGAAAAAGGTTAATTTTTTAACATTTTTTAACATTTTTTATTGATTTATAATCATTTTACAATGTTGTGTCAAATTCCAGTGTTCAGCACAATTTTTCAGTCATTCATGGACATATACACACTCATTGTCACATTTTTTTCTCTGTGATTTATCATAACATTTTGTGTATATTTCCCTGTGCTATACAGTGTAATCTTGTTTATCTATTCTACAATTTTGAAATCCCAGTCTATCCCTTCCCACCCTCTACCCCACTGGTAACAACAAGTCTATATTCTCTGTCCATGAGTCTAACCTTGGTTGATGTCTTTCTTCAAAATCATAAGTTCTTGATAGAAAAAAAATTGTTGTATTGCTCAAAATTACTTGATAAACTAACTAAATATCATCATTACAGGAGTACCAAAAAGGATTTTAAGGTAGCAGCGCTGAAGTATGCAAAACGTTTGCTTTGCTTCTTTTCCCAATGTTACTGGGTTCCAAGAGGTTTGCTTTAAATACTAAGGGTAGTTGACTATTTTGATTTCTAACCTTTGAAGATAGAAGGATATTCTAAGAAAAGAGAACCCTAAGTATATCCATATTACAAAAATCAAGTATAGACATGTCCTAACTAAAGGATATTTAATAGATAAACAACAAGGACCCACTGCATAGCACAGGGAACTATATTCAATTTCTTGTAATGAGCCTTAATGGAAAAGAAACTGAAAAAAAAACAATATATATATGTATGTGTATAACTGAACTGCTTTGCTGTATACCCGAAACTAACATTGTAAACTGACTACACTTCAATAAAAAAATTTTTTTTTTCTAAAAAAGGTATTTACTTACGATTAGAAAACTGCTTTGACACAAGTATCTTAGAAAACTCTTCCTTTGAGGTGTCTTACCTGGAGGTCCTTTCCTAACTTGAGACGATATATGAGTTCTACAGAGTGGACTGACTGGGACTCCCTCGGGGTGTCATTGCAAAAGGGGTAAGAGAAATGCCAGGGCCGAGATGAACGTGGGAATGGAGGGAGGCTTCCTGAAGTGAATTACTGATGGAGGCAAAGCAGAGCTGGGAAAGCCTGCAAATCTGTTTTTCATTGGCCACTTCACGGTTCCTTGACTCCAGCCAGCCAGTCTACCTTAATGTTTTTCAAATACACCCATGATTTTTCACCTACAACTTTCATTCACATACTCTTCTCCCTGCCTGCAGTGGTTGACTAGGAATCTACGTATGTCCAAATACATGTGATGAGTCCTTCAAGATCTAATAAAAGTCCCACTGCCTTCTCTTCAAAACTTTTCCAGATTTCCCAGCTCACTGAGACTTCTCCCTCTTCTCAATTTCTGAGGCAGTTTTGGTTCACGGTATAATTTATTGCTGCCTCTATAGTGTTGTGGCATTATTTGTTCTTTTGGGTGTATGTTCGCATTCCTTTTCCAAGTTCTAAGCCTTACAATTAAGAGACCTTAATGTTCATGGTGCATTAAAGTGACTCAACCATAGGAATCCCTCCACAATTATTTGCTCATTATAATGTTAAAAATAACATCTGATCTCAAGTTTGAAGAATGAAAGTTGGAGACTTTTTCCTAATCTTGGGAACTTTGTTCTTATGAGCAGTAAATGAGACAATGCAGTTAAACCACAGTTTATTAGCATTGTTATTTTATCATCTTCCCAAATGTTGGCTTTTAGGATCTGAGAAATGCCCGGCTTTTCAAAGAAGTTTTAACTTAATTCATTTTCTAATTAGTAATTTAGTTATATAATAATAAATATAATAACTGTCATATTTCACTTCCAGAGACCACTTTATAGTTTGCAAAGTGTCTTTACAGACCTCGTTAAAACTTCATAACTACTCTGAAAATAGGCAGGATTAACATTATTCACTCTATTTTTTACTGGGTGACAAATTCATGCTGACAGAGTTCAAATGGCTTCCTCAAGGTCACCTCAGCACTGCCCACGTATCAACTCCTTGTCTAATGCACTTGCCCCATTTTAAAGATTTACATTTATGATTATTTTCCAGCCGTGGTGAGAAAGGACACATGACTTCCATTTGATCTGTCACCTTGGCAGAACTAAAACCTAAAGCATCTTCTGTGGCTGAATTCACCTAGAACATTAATACCCTGGGAAATAGGGCAGTGCTGTCCACACCCGTAGCAGTTCAAGTTGAAGCAGAAAGCCAACTTGATCATTTTTCATAAGGAAAATGACTGCTAGGATCATGTTGGCAAGGAGTATCACCACAGTTTCCCTCCTAAGCAGTGAGGCCTGTTTTGGAAACCAAATACCACATCATTCTACCTGAACAGAAGATCCATAGTTAACAAATCACTTTTAAACGTATATTCTCAGTTGGTCCACCCACCATCCTTCAGTGTCAAGCAAAACTGGTATGATTTATCCCCTTTCTCATTCTACAGCAGGAAGGGGGCTGCTGTCGGGCTCCCTAAGGGGAGAGGTCATACAAAGCTTCACTAAGACTGCCCAAAAGTTGGGGGGCAGGGAACCTTACCTGTACTGTAGAACTTCTTGTAGTTAATGATCATTCTTCCCCAAAGTCTTTACTTTCCTGTGTGATTAGTTGTAAAATAATTGTGAAACAAAAAGGAGTTCTTTGGAAAAGAAGATGAATGAGTAAGGCAGGAACTGCTGAAAATATTTTTGATTCAAACTTATTTTTAGTACTGAAATGTATAAATATTTTAGCCCAAATATTTTCATCGGTAATTGTTCTCCTTTGAGAGTATCTTTCTTTATCATATATATTTAATTGAAGTATAACTGTATATGATATTATATTAGTTTCAGGTGTATAACATAATGATTTGATATTTGTATATACTGTGAAATTATCACCACAGTAAGTCTAGTTATCCCTCACCATGCATAGTTAAAATTTTTTTCTTACAATAAGAACTTTAAAGATTTACTCTCTCAGCAACTTTCAAATATAGAATACAGTATTATTAACCATCATCATCATGCTGTACATCTCCATGACTTATTTATTTTATAACTGGAGATTTTTGCCGTTTCATCCCTTTACTCTTTCCCTGCCTCTGGCAACTACCAATCTGTTCTATCTATGAGCTTGGTTTCTTTGTTTTTATTTTAAATTCCACATATGAGTGAAATCATGTGGTATCTGTCTCTATTGAACTTTATGTCACTTAGCATAATACCTTGAAGGTCCATCCATGTCAAACATGGCAAGATTCCATTCTTTTTTTTTGCTGAATAATATTCCATTGAATATATACACCACATTTTCTTTATTCATTCATCTATTGGTGGTCATGTAGATTATTTCCATGTATTGGCTATTGTAAGTAATACTGCAATGAACATGGGGGTGTATATATTGTTTTGAACTAGTGTTTTTTTTTAACCTTCTTCTCACTGTGTCCTCATGGTCTTCCCTCTGTACATGTCTATGTCCAAATTTCCTCTTCTTATAGGAATACCAGTCATATTGGATTAGGGTCCACCTTAATAACCTCATTTAATCTTAATTACCTCTTTAAAAGCCCTATCACCAAATACAGTCACATCCTGTGGGGCTGGGGATTAAGACTCCAACATACGAATTTGGGTGGGGTGGGCACACAGTTCAGCCCAAAATAGCGGCAAAGAGAATAGGTGCACACTGCCAGGCACACACTGCCAGGCGGTGCTTTGCACTCACCGTCAGAAGCATCAGCATCCTCTCCTCTGTTTCATTGTCTAGAATGTCTTCTCCTCCAGGGTCTAAGTGGAGGCCACAGAGGAAAGAGGAGAAGCAAGAAAGGTCTTATTTGATTTGTACCAATTTAATCAGGCTCTGGCTCTTTCTTTGGGAGATATTTAAAGCTGATTCTCTGGGCTTGGTGGTGAATAAGCAAAGCTGATTCTTTTTCTTGGGGTGCATCTTTGTTGATTTCAGAAGTCCAGACTGTCAACACTTGGCCATAGTCGTTATACAGTCTCCTGGCCGGCCACCAACTGCAGAGACCTAGGAGGTCCGCAACTCCTGGCTGTCCTCTGGGGCAGTGTTTGAAATGGCTCCAGATTGGTTTTTTCTCCTGAGTGGCCCATGTTGGTTCCAGAAGAAATACATTCTTGCTTTTTCTTTGGCTCCCTGTGGTGTTTAACTTCAATTACCTGAGAAGTCACTTGGGATTCTCACCATATCCACAGCTCAAGCAGCTGTTGTAAGGACTTCAATAGTTTGCTAGGGAGGCTGCCTGCTGTGGCTTCAAAAGGCAGGGAGCCTCAGGGAGCCTGGGGAGCTGGGCTCCACAGAGAGGCCAAGAGAAGAATATGCCCCAGAATAAGGAACCACTTGTGGACACCTATTTTCAGAGTAACCATGCCTGCGCTCAGAGACTTTTAAAGTGGAGACAGTATGACCAGGTTGTGATTTCATACCACCAAGAACCTCATACCATGTCTCCTGGAAATGGTTATGTAAGCCTCTGCCTCTCTTCTAATTACAGAGGTTCAAACTCAGTTCATGGGTCTGTGTAGCAACAGAAACCCCACCGCCCCTACTCACAGGATGAGGAAGACCATGGCGTGAGGAGGTCAGGGGAGGAAGCTGCATCTCCACCCTCTCCCCAAGCCCCTACTTACACTAAACTTCTCCCTCCTCTCCAGTCACACAACCAAAACCACGTGCACAAATGGACACAGAGAGATGAAAAGGGTGTTGTTTGTCCCACTCAGTCAGAAAATGTCTGGTTTTACAACTGGAAATATATTAAACTGTCCCAAAATGTGGTTTGAGCATCATCATATTATTATTTTTAGCTAATATTTTTAAGCTCTTTCTATGCAAAAATGATGCTGTTCTAACTACATTTTACTACTACTTTTTAGCTACATCTTTAATCCTCACAATAATCCCATGAAGTTAACATTATTACGGATATGTAGGAAAGGATATTACACAACAATTTAAAAGCATGTTAAAAGAAAAGAGTACTTAAGATATGGAAAATGTTCACAGTGCATGGTAAGTACGAAAAGAAAGTTAAACAGCAGAATGGGAGAAAACATTTGCAAGTGATGTGACTGACAAGGGCTTAATTTCCAGAATATACAAACAGCTCATACAACTCAGTAACAAAAAACCACACAACCCTGTCAAAAGACAGGCAGAAGACCTAAACAAACATTTCTCCAATGAAGACATACAGATGTCCAGTAAGCACATGAAAAAATGCTCAATGTTGCTAATTATCAGAGAAATGTAAATCAAAGCTACAATGAGGTATCACCTCATACCAGTCAGAATGGCCATCATTAAAAAGTCCACAAATGATAAATGCTAGAGAGGGTGTGGAGAATAGGCAACTTTCCAACACTGTTGGTGGGAATGTAGTTTGGTACAGCCATTATGGTAAACAGTGTGGAGATGCTTTAAACAAAAATAGACTTATCATATGATCTAGCAATCCCACTCCTGGGCATATACCGGGAGGAAACTCTAATTTGAAAAGATACATGCACCCCAATCTTCATAGCAGCACTATTTACGATAGCCAAGACATGGAAGCCACCTAAATGTCCATTGACAAAAGACTGTATAAAGAAGATGTGGTGTGTGTATATATATACACACACACACATACACATGCACACAATGGAATTTTACTCAGCGATTAAAAAAAGAATGAAATAATGCCATTTGCAGCAACATGGATGGACCTGGAGATTGTTATACTAAGTGAAGTAAGCCAGTAAGAGAAAGGAAAATACCGTATCACTTATATGTGGAATCTAAAAAAGTGGCACAAATGAACTTATTTACAAAACAGAAACAGACTCACAGACATGGAAAACAAACTTATCGTTACCAAAGGGGAAAGGGGATTGAGGAGGGATAAACTGCAAGTTCAGGATTAGCAGATACTAACTACGATATATAAAACAGATAAACAACAAGGCCCTATTGTATAGCACAGGGAACTATATTCAATACCTTGTAATAGCCTATAATGAAAAAGACTATGAAAAGGAATGCATATATGTATATGTATAACTGAATCACTGTGCTGTACACCAGAAGTTATCAGAACATTGTAAACTTACTATACTTCAATTTAAAAAAAGACAGTTAAGCATATTTAGATAGTATGATCCCGATTTTTTAAACAGTAAAAACTACACATGCATGGAAGAGAAACTAGAAACAAATGAAATGATAATCCCAGTGGGTGATGGCATTATAAATTATTTTAAATTTCTTCTACTATACTTTTCTGTATTTTTCAATTTTTTTACAATAAGCATGTATTACTTTTCTAATCAGAAAACCATTGCAAAGGAAAGATATGTCTGGAAGCAGTATGGAAGACAGGACAGGGGAAGATGATTCTAACAAGAACTAACATTTATGAAGCTCTTGTTATGTGCCAGGCATGACAGTAAGCATTTATATAATTAAAGTGATTTCTGTAATAACCTATGAGGTAGTTACTGTTATTGTCCCCATGTTATAGATGAAGGAACTGAGGCACAGAGAGGTCAAGTTGTGTGAAGTAGGCAGAGCAAACATCCAGTGTCAGTCCTGGGTCCATGTTCAATCATGTTATATATTCTTGGCTCTACAGCTACAGTCCAGAGGGTGCTTGTTTTTATTGGTGGCTCTTCAAAGGATGGATTTACACAGTCCCATGTTCCTGCCATCAAAGGAAGGCCCAGTCGTCACCAAAGAAGGGATCTTTGCTGCCATTCCCAACCATACTCCTCAGCTGACCTGCTGCAGGAAATGGTCAGAAGGAAAATTCATCTCAAAGGACCAAATTGCCAAGAAGAGGCTAAGGAGCATGTAGCTGGGTATCATTCCAGAGGGTAAAACTTGAAACCAATCAAGGTGGCTGACTGGGTGGATACTGATATGCAAATCTGAATGTGCCAAACTCGCTCCTCCCTCAGACTTTTCTGAGGCTGTTCCTCCACACGGAATGCTCTTTCCCCAGATTTTGATGTAGTTAAAGCTCACTTCACTCAGGTCCATGCTCAGAGAGGTCCTTCAGAGAGGTTCCCTAAATATCATACTTCTTCCTGCTACCTCCCCTCACTCTGCCTTCCTTCTTCCTAGGCTTCTCTCCACCTGTGATCATTTAACATATCAATCTCTTCGTTGTCAGTCTTCTCTCTTTAGAATGTAAGCTCCTCAAGGCTACCATCTGGGGCTGTTTTCTTCATTATCTATCCCCAGTGCCTACAATATGCTTCACTTTAGTAGATGCTCAAAAAATTGTGCAGGGACTGAGTGAGTGAATGAAGTCTATACAATACTGAGAGAGAAAAGCTGGCATGCTGATATTGGGGAGCAATTTCCTGAGCTTAAAAGCTTTGGCATTGCTCATGGCTTTGGTGCGCTAAGTGGCCAGCACACTGAGTGATGACAAGAGGGAAGATGTGCTCTCAATAAATCACATGGCTCCTCCTTGTTGAGACCATATTATCTGGAGGAATCATCAGCGTCTGCTAAGGTCATTGTAGGTCACCTAATTTAAAGAAAACTTTTGAAGAAAGAATTCTGGAAAGTAGAAGTAAGCCCAGAAAACAGGGCCAGGATGATTTTTTTGCTCCGTAGGGATTACATGATTTTAATGCATTTCCCTTCTGGGTAAGAAATTCTCAAACCACCTTGCAGGGTTTTTTGCTTGAATGGAACCCATTATGATAATATATACAGAAAATATTACAACTTTTAATTGGAAGTAGAGGAAAACATCTGGACTACTTGGCAATATAGAAGTCAAGCCTAATGACGAAAACTAGGCACCATAATTTGGATTCCCTGAGGTGTATGTGACCCTGAGGTCACATTATCACTCTTTAGGGACAGAACTGAATCTGTTTACAAATGGGGAAGTCTAAAAACAGAGAAGCAGCTGCAGATTCTCCTTGATTAGGCCAGTCATCATCTCAGGTCTAAGGCTATATTAAGTAAAAAGCAGATACAATAATTTGGACCCCCGAGTACTTGGGGATCTTCGATCGGATGCTAGGAAGGCAGAAGACAGCTGCTCGACTCCTCCAGACCCTTGCAGTCAGGAAGCAAGGGCCTCTAACTTTGTATGTTGCAGGGGAAAACAGGAAAGAAGTTCTCCCAGAGTTGGTTTTATTTTAATGTATTTTATTTTTGTAAACATTGTTGAAGTATAACATGCAAAAAAGTGTGCAAATCTTAATCACACAGCTGAATATATTTCCACATAGTGAATGCACCTGTGTGATCTGCAGACAGATTATGAAACAGAGTACTGCACCACAGACAGCCCCTCACGTGTCTCCCTCCTATCACTGCCCACTGCCACAAGGGTGACCAGCATCCTGACTTTCTGAAGCATACTTTTTTTTAACCTGTTCTTTTACTTCACATAAACAGAACCATACACATATTCCCCTGTGTGAATAGCCATCCTCACTCAAAACACATCTGCAAATTTCATTTATGCTGAGGTGTGCAGCTAAACCTCATCCATTTTATTATTTTCCACCAAAGACAATATTGAGACCCATCCATCACCCTCACAGATGAACATCAGCATTGCTCCATCTGCAGCCACTGCAAACAGTGTTTCCATGAACACCTGCAGATGTGTCTTTTGGTGAGCATATGTGGACACTTAGTTAGGTATACACCTAGGAGCGGAATTGCTGAGCCACAGGCTTCTCATAGCAGCAGGTTTAAGTTCAAACTCCATAGAACAGACCCCAGTGCCCCTCACTCTATGAACCTGTCATCTATTTCAGATCCATCTCTCAAGTCCCACTCTGCAATTCCCAAAGAGTGAGCATCACGATATTCCATCTCTTATACCAAGGCCATTGGTACAGGAGATTGTACCATTGGTTTAGCTGCTCTTGCCTGGAATGCCCTTTCTCTTTCCTGCTTAACAAATCCCTTCTGAATCTTCAAAGTTCAGCTTCAGTGTTAGCAAGCCCTTGCCTGAGGGTCATGCTTAAAGGAAGATGGCTAAAGGACCCATTTACGGAAGAAACCACTTGAGGCCATGATTGTCACTCCCTGGTAAGTTCAGTTTTCAATTTTAAATTAATGCTTAAATTTTTTAAATAAAATATATGCTCATTACAGAAAACAAAATAGACAGGAAAAATGAAGTAAAGAAAAAAAAAGATGCCCAGTGAAAGTGCTGCTGACACTGCGGACTGCTTATGTACCATCTTCTTTGTGCCGAAGTTAATGATGCACTTTCAATCCTCAGTGTTTCTCAAAAGTATTACTGACCATTTATACTCATAATTTCCAGTGGCTACATAATATTTCTTACATGGATATATTTCTGTAACTCAGTTTAACTCTTCCTAGTTCAATTGCTTCCAGTTTTTCTCTGTTATGACTTCAGCTATACAGAGTACTTACGTGTACAAAGCTTTGTCTACATTTCTGTTTATTTCCTTGTGAGAGATTCTTAGAAGTTGACTACTCAGAAAAGATATGAAGATTTTTAAGACTCTTGATACATACTATCAAGTTGCTTTACAGAAATATTAGGCCAATACTCCCACTTGCGTTGTATCAGAGTTTACATTTCACAGTACCCTCAACAGAATTGTGTATCTTTGATTTTTTTGTTTTTTCATTTATTCTATTGGGGGTTTTTTGGTATCTTGTTTTTATACTTTAACTTCTTTGTTTATTAGTTCAGTTGAACATTTTTTTCATATGTTTACTGGCTTTTTGCATTTTTTCTTCTATGAACTAAATTAGAATCAATTAGCCTCAAGGTACGGAACTTAGCATCAGTGATTAGTAAGAAGACTCACTCACTTTGCTTATTGATCAATTTGAGCTATTGTATAAACTCTTATATAAGTCTATTTGTCAAATTAAGTTGTTTTTTTTAAACATTAAAAAACAAAAGGAAGAACTTAATTCAGTCAACATTAATTGGTAGGATATTACATACCATTACTGTGCTAGAAATGGTAGACAAAGATACATATATTTTGCCCTCAAAAATGCTTACAAGTTACATCATAAATAGTATGAAATAGATATCTGCTGGAGAGCAGGAAACTCAGAGTTCACTGTGCACTCAGAGGAGAGGGCCTAACTCCTTCCCATGGAATAGAGAAATCAGAAAGGGCGGAGATTTTTGAGAGAAACAGTAAAGGTGAGAAGGAGTTCAGAAGGCAGAAAGGGGACAGGCATGCCAGATAGAGTTTAACAGATACCAATTACTAAGGGATCCTCCTGTGTCCTACTATCCTATTAGGAAAAGGTGAGGTGCTTGGTGGGATTGGAGAAGAGGAGCATTAAGAAGTTATAAGAGCCAGCAGTGGTTAGTTTGAGACCAAAGTGTGAAGAAGTTTATGTGTATTAGTAAGGAATTTGAACTCATCCTATTTTTGATATGGAGTCAACATTTTAATCAGGTACAATGACTATCCTCATTTTGCAATGAAGAATTGGAGGTGTAGAAAGGTTAAGTGATTTGCCAGGTCATGCTGTTAGGAAGTGAAAGAGTTTGAACCCATCTCATCTTGAAACAGCGCTTTCAGGACAAGGCTATAATGCTTCCCTTTATCCCGCTCATCCTCACCATATCCATATCCATATGAATTACGCCCCAGGAACTGTGCTAGGTGCTACAGGGAGCAGGAGAGGGACCTGTTCTGCTCCGTCTGCCCATATCACACACCCACACCGGACACACACACATCCACCACGTCGCATACTCAACGAGAGAAGAAAAACCACCTGTCTACCTGGTAAAGGACAGGATGTGGGAGGTGGTGCAGTGGGTACTCGGATCTCAACATCCTTTGCCTTAGGCTCAGAACCAAAGAATCAGCAATAAGAATACTATTTATCTTCCCACAGGCTAGTATGGCCTCAGATAACAAGGGTTACAAAGCATTTTAAAAAATTTACGCTACATTGATTAAAGAGAATTCTTAATCAGATCATTAGCCTTTGTAAACTTGAATTGAGAGGGGAAAAAAATGCTTTTTTCCCTGGTCTTCAGGAGGATCATTCTGTCCCTTATTGAAAACCCACTGTTTGGGAAGTTTGGGTTCTAATGCAGAAAACCAAATCCCGTTTCCTGACACCATCCACACAAGCAAGTTTTTGGTTCTGTCTTATCGATGGTCTCTTCACATTCAGTGACCTTGCCTCCAAAGTTAAAAACCTGAACATATCATCAGTGTTCTTAAGACCTATTGTTTTCTTCCCAGCACTTAAGAGTTAATGGAGATAATTTTGCAGGTTTGTCTGGTTTCTATGAATTATTCCCATATGAATCTGCAGAAACAAGGAGCTATTTGATTAATAAGTTTTCTGTATTTCAGCAGGCAGTCTGCTGGATAGAAGTTCATACATCAAAAGGTCAGTTGGTGAACCTTCAGCCTAGATGTGTTCAGATGGTGTGAGGGACCTCTCCAGAAAATGCTGGAACTCATTAACCACCATTAGGAGATGGAGTCAATTTTCTGCCTATGATCTAATGCACGTGAAGCCTCCTTATATTTCTGCAGCCTGCTTATTGCTCAGCAGATGCATATCAACCTCTTGAAAGGAGGGTAATGCCAGTCACAGAGATTTGGTGGCAGAGAATTATTTTTACCTTCAAGTTCTTGACAAGACAACACTCTATTCTGATCTGATTTTACATTTATAAAATGCATTTGAATATCTGTATCTATTTTACTTATATTCTATTTATTTCGATTCCCCATTGACTCCTTACGGTCTGCCTTTGTGCATCATTCCTGAACCTTTTTTTTTTTTTCTGTAAAGAGAACTTCCCCTTTCCTCAAAGGGTCACTGCATGTATACTGGGAACGACTTGAGAAACACTGGCAAAAGGTCTGGGCATTTATTATTAATTGGCATTGGCTATGTGGCTGCTTGGATTTTTAAAGAAAATATAAAATACATTAACTATGAATTCCATATTCTAAGTATCTACCTCTTTTCACCTGAGATATAATAAACAGTAAGATACAGTAACTTCCTCAAAGACACAGCCAAGGATTCAAGTTTGGTAAAATACATTTCTGGAACTAGATGATTCTCAAACTATTCAGAATAAGATTCAAAATAAAAGAATACATGTCTAATATTCAAAGCAAAGATGTTTATTTTGTCTAGTAAAATTCAGATGTTGACTATTTATTGTATTTTTTGTGGGTAACAACATGATATTGATTACCAAGATACCCAGAGATAAACAAACACAATTATGGGAAATGTCTTCTGATATACACATAAAATGAGATTTGAGTTCCCATTTTTTAGCTTGAAACCACATACGTAACCATCTTTTGAAAGATTTATTGATTCTTCTAGGAGAAAGTAATTTTCTTCATAAACTAAGAAATAGTGCCTTCTGTTTACTGTGGAGAGAACATCTGTAAATTATGATTTTTTCTTAATTTAGGCAAAAAGAGGGCATTAATCAATCAGAGAAACATTAAGACATCAATAGATAAACGAGCAAAGAACCTGACCAGAAAACATACAAAAGAGGAGATATGGCAGGAAAAAGGGGAGGAAAAAATAATGGTTAAAAGTGATTGGCATAATGACTCAGGGAGAAAACTGCATTTATTGAGCAAAACACTGATGGACACGGTCACGTGGAAGTGAGAGCAGAACTAGAGGCCCCTGAACAGCACAGGGTGAGGAGCCCAGGACTCAGAGGTAAGAGGGGCGCTTGACAAGGTGTGGTCCAGCCAGATGCAGGGCTGGGATCCAAGAAGGAAAGGGCTCAATGAGAAGCTCCTGGGAGCAGGAATGGCTGCGCCCTCTTCTGAGAGAAATGTCTGAAATTTAATTTTTAGGCTGTTTCCCATGCTGAGAGGCTGTGTTTACTTGCAAGTTCCACCTCTCCTTCTGCTGTCCCTGGTATGAAGTGTTTGAAGGAAATGTAGAAAAGGGTATGGAGTGATGAGAGTCATATGAAGTAAGAAATGGGAGAGACTGAGAATTCCGCTGACTCAAAAAACTGGAACAAGAATTGAGTAGATGAGAAAGATCAGATCTCTAGACATGTCACAGTGGACTCTGGGTTTCATTATCCAGGGAATTGAAGCAATTTTTATTTAAATATAACGGAACAAGGTGAAACCAGCAGGCCAGAGCGCTTGCTAACATCCCTGCAGCTAATGTAAAGGTAACAGATTCTTCCTCAAAAGAGTAAAAGGTGTACAAATTAAAATAAGCAGCAGCCACTATCTCAGTTACCAAATTAAGGAGGAAAAATGCTCACGATGAGTTAGAATCTTGCCATTTCGTACCTCCATACATCACTGAAGGCATTGGAAAAGGAATTGACCCTTTAGAAAAGCAATTTAGCAATTATATATATCAAGTGACATAACTATGTCAATATGCATAGGCCAATACTCCCACTGTGGGACTAGATTCTAGAAAAATCATCCAAGTACGAAGATGACATCATCATTATTTACACAAGCTAAAAATTAGAAATGATACAGATTGACAACTACTTGATTCCACTGATTTGCCTTGTTTTTCTCCTAAATCCCATTGAAATTGCCAGTTTTTTTTTTTGATTCTTTGTTTTTAAAGCAGAAATCTTGTTTCAGCTCTGAAAAATTAGGGACATTACTATAAACAAAGAAAAAACATTTTTACACTCTATAGCAGAAACCAGAGCAAACTGCTCACATTCCAACATGAGCAGAGGAGAGAACTCACCTAGGAAATGAATGCCTGGGATTCCCCACAGGGACCCCCCAAATGAGCCCTGGAAAACCCACAGCAATGTCAGTCCCCAGACCTGACTGCCCAGCACAACCCTTCTGCCAGGAGGTGGTGCTTCTGATCATTTCACCCTCACACCTCCCAGCCCAGCGGGACTGCACTGCAGTAAAATAAAACTTTAGAATACATAAATTTTCCTCTTTCATTATTTGGCAACAGCTGAAAGGTTTAACACACAATCTCAAAAACAAAACAAAACAAAACAAACCTCTTCAAATCCTGATACTGAACAAACACACATCTTCCCCTTCCTTAAGCTGAATAAAGGAAAATCACTAGATAAATAACAATATTCTGTCAAAGGATGAATAACAATCATCTGTTAAAGGATAAATAACACTATTCTGTTAAAGCACAACTTTTTTTTTTTTCCAAAAAGGTGAATCATGATGGCCATACAAATATAGAATGAACATGCATGGAAGATTTCATTTAGATCATCTCCAAAGAGCAGACACAGACATAAACAATCAGGAATGCGGAGATGCCTTTGTGATTAGATGCAAAACTGGCCTCTTTCATGGAAGAGCAACCAATCACATCTTCACCTGTGAAGGGTATGGTCAGCAGGCCTAAGAATTAATTTCTGACTCTATAGAGTTGCAAAATTGTCAAGCCAATGAAAAGCACAGATCCACCCAAAATCCAACAAGCTATCAGAATCCTCTAAACCAGGGGTCTGTGAGCATTTTTGTAAAATACTTCTATAGCTATTTTAGGGGTCCTAAGGTCTGTCTCAACTACTCAACTCTTCAGAGGGCCTGGGACCAGAACAGTTTCCCACAGAACCCTATGCTCAGAAAAGCCCTATGCTTGGGGTTTAATGCTCTGTGACTGGAGCCTCCAGATTCTTAATCATTTCACCTTTGAATCTGTGTTTTATAAATAAAGTCCAATGGGACAATGGAGCATGTGCTGAGGGCTTGGAGCTTGGCTCCTGCTGTCTCCCTACCTCCTCACCAGGAGTTCTCTGCCATATGCTCCCCACTCCATGAAGCTCCAGGCCCTCTCTGTCCCTGCAACCACTGCCACCCTCCACCTGGGCATCAACCTGGTGGGAGCAGGCCCACTTTCCATCACCACCCTGGATACTAGCGTAAGGAAGGTCGGGCTTGGACACATGCCTCTTGGCTGTTCCCTTCCTGGGGGCAGTGCCACAGCATGTTTTGTGGACGACTTGTGGGGAGCCTCACCCACCTCTGAGCCAGTTAACGATTGTGTCCCAGCATGAAGATGCCCATCCTCTGGGGGTTGTTCATCTGCCCTGGGTTGGGGCTGTGGATCCCTAGAAGGGGAGATAATTCAGTGGGTAAAAATAGGCGGCAAATTATTTCAGTATGCCCTCTCACACACAGTCTGCTTAACCCCTGGTCTTTTCAGCCAAGTAAGTAAAAATGGGAGCTGATACCGTGCTAGAAATTTACTCCAAGTATTTCTAGGCCTCAAATCTATTCTGCTTGCACTTGTTTTCCTTTCCCAGCTGCAGACTGTAATTCTGATCTTAACCCCATTCCACCTCTTTGTTATATTTGCTGACATTCTGACTTATTTTAGCCTTCATTTGTATGTGTTTTGAGTGCTGTACATGTGTGTGTTTGCAACAATATAGGGTTAAATTTTTGGAACCATTTTCCTGGTGACTTATTTCATCAATTTTAACTAAGAAAACTACCCTCAGCTTTCTGTTCTATTACTTCATCTGCCTATTTCCTCAGCAGCCGGCGGGTTCCCTGTTGGTGCAGAGAGGGGAAGAGATAAGCCCAGGAGTCAGGTAGACCCCGGCCTCACAGCTGATTAGCTGTCTGATCTTGAACAAGTTATTGATTTTGAACAACCCCTTTAATTATGTCCCTTCTTCTGTAAAATATGAATAACAGTACCTATTTCATAGCATTATTGTGAAGCTTAGAAAAAATAATGTGCAGAAAGTTCTTAGCATAATGCCCAACACACAAGTGCTCAACAAATGTTAGTTACTATCATCATCAGCTTTCTTTAAAATAGATTTTGAAACCCGATAGTTTACTTTATAATTGATCTATTTCAAGCAATCTTTGCCTATTTACTTTTCAATAATTTGCAATCAATTTGTAAAGTTCCAAAAAATGCTGGGGTTTTTACATTGTAATTATGTTGACCTTCTAAGATAAAAGGGTCCTTATCTTTAAAAGGTTCAGTAGTCCCACCTGAGAATACAGTGGTTCTCTCCATTTATCCAGTTCTTATGTGTACAGGGAAAGTTTTATCATTTTCCTCATATTGGCAACTAGACACTATGCAGAAGGGACATTTCTCAAGGAGATATCCCCCACTGCACATGTCTTGAGGGACAAAATTTAGCATCACACCAGGGTCAGAGAAAAGCTGTAAGCATGAGGATCCATTTGGAGGGTCTGGGGCATGCTGACTCCGAGAAAAGGTTCGCATCCGTGGAATAAACGCTATGCACCTCGGGCACGTAAGGACACAAGAAGATGGCCAGCTGCAAGCCAAGCGTGGGCTCTCACCAGGCACCCTGATCTTGGACGTCCCAGCCCCTGGAACTGTAAGAAAATCTAAGCCACCCAGTCTGCGTGCTCCGTTACGGCAGACTGAGCAGCCTAAGGCATCCATCTTGTTTCCAGGTGAAGCTGTGTTATTCTCCAAAGTCTTCAGTCAGTTCCTGTCAAGTGTGAACTGGGTCTTTCAACAGTGCCTGAGTCCACACTTGGGCAGAGCACACAGCACAGCCTGGGGCAGCCTCTGGAGAGGGCAGAAGTGACTTGGTGAGAATAGAGGAGCAGGCCCTGGAGACAGGCCATTGACTAAGTGACCATGAGGAAGGGTTTCTGGAAACATGTAAACATAAATTTCTTTATCCCCCTACCCTGCCTGCCAGTCCAGTTTAAGGCCTCACAAGATCTCCTCTGCCAGGAAAGCCAGAGAGAGACTTGGACTGACATTTTAAGTTAAAAGAAACATTTCCCCCCGTATTCCCTTTCCCCTGCTTCTCTCCCTGTCTGAGTGACCTGGGGCATGGAAGAACTCCCACTTATTTCAGCCTGGAGATCAGCGGGGTTACAGGAGAGAAACTGAAATTGGACTGTTTGCTCGCTCTCAGCTCAAGGCGGGAGCAGGAGGAAAGAGAAAGGCAATCTGCTTCCGTTCTATGTTGTGCAGGTTTTCTGGAGAGAATAGTGAGCCCCCCCAATACACACACTCAATTGACTTTTTAATAAATTTAGACATGACTGTCTTGCCATGGTGTGGAGATGGCCCAGTCCAGCCTGCCTTGGGGGTAAGAACCTAGGTGTGACTGAGGCCTCCTCTCAGTCCAGGTCTACATGTTTGTATTTGTAAAGCCTCTTCCCGTTCTCTGTTTTCCTGACTATACCTTTTGCGATCTGGAGATCTCAGCTTTTATCCAATTACCAAAAAGCCTCATGAAAACACTTGAGATTAAGCCAAGTCTATACCATCCATTTGCGCCTCAGACCTATAGTCAGCTCACATATTTGAATAAAAAGTTATCCTCCCCAGGAATGCTGTCACATGCGCTGTGAATTTTGTATACGGTTGACCCTTGAACAACATGGATTTCAACTGCAAGGGTCCACATCTATGCCAGTTTGTTTTTTTTTTCTTCAACAAATCCGTACTAAACGATCTGGGGTTGGTTGTATCCGTGGATGTGGACTGGCAGATTTGGAGGGCTGACTGTGAAGTTATACTTGAAGTTTCAGCTGCCCACAAGGGGGGCGCCTCTAACCCCTATGTTGTTCAAGGGTCAACTGTACATTCACTCACTGCTTCCTCCTTCCTGCCCTCACAGAGGGAGCTGCGGCCTCCAGACGGAGAAGTCCCAGCCAGGCTGCAGCCAGCTCCCTTCCCGAGCCCAGCCTGCCTTCCCCCAGCATTATGCCTCTTCATGGACAAGCAATGTGCTGAAGGGACTCTGCAGATCACCCTCTGCAGTGGGTGCAAGCAAAGTCAGTGACCACGGCTGCCATGTGCCCTCCCCAACTGTCCAACGACTGGGGGGGGATTCCCAACCTGACACCTGCTGATTCTTCCCCCACACCTTCCTAAGCTTGGGCCTGTGCATAAACTCAGGATCTGCTGCTGATCATAGGAGGGTCAAGGAAACCCAGGCATCAAAGAGCAGGAAACATTACCTGGGGTAGGGAGTAGGAGCCCGTCTGCCCAACAAACTGAAGCCAAGTTTCTAGGGGCTGAGTTTCTTATTCGTGAACTGACTGCCTGAATATATCCTTTAAATCGGATATCGACATCAGGACTGAATCCGGGGAAAGGGTCTTCATCCACATCCTTGATGGCCTCCTGGCACCTTGCAGGTCTCACAGGCCTGTTCTGAGTGGCTACCTTGCCCTTTGTACTGCTGATCAGTGTAGTGAAGCAGGGGCTGCCACGGTTCCTGGGGAGTGGGAATGAGTGTTGATTAGCTAATCAATACTATCTGCTACAGGGGTTAAGTAGAAAAAAGAAAATCTGGGGAAAAAGATTCAGAAAAGGGCCAACTATGAAGGAGAGAGGTTGTCCAGAGAACAAGAAAGGAAAGGGTTCCAAGAATCATGTAGTCTTAATTGCATCAAACGTCTCAGAGAATTCCAGTGAAGTAAGCACAGACACATAAGGCCACTGGTTACATTAGCAGAGAAGTTTCAGTGTAATGCTGGGCAGGGGGTCCAGATTCTAGTGGGGTCAGGAATGACTAGGCACTGAAGCAACAGGAACTCATGGGGCCACTCTGTTTTCCTTTTGCCTTACTTGATGTTTTCAAAAGCACATATGTAACATACTTGTAAGTCATAAAACATAGTGACGACCACCACCCCCCGCCTGAAGGACGGAACATGGCCAATGCGACTGCATCTCCCTGGCCCAGAGGACCACTCTTTCAAGAAGTTTGAGTCTAAAGGACAAAGTAAAGTGAGACTAACAGGGAAGAAGGCAGGAAAGACGTATTTTTTTAAAAAGACAGATAGGGATCTGAGGGACTAGGGGAGAGTGGAAACATGCCCAGCAGGATTGCAGGGCCCGTCAGGGGAGGTCTGGGCCCACGAGTTGAGGATTCCTGCTAGTTTTGCAGGCTGTGCTCTTCCAGAAGGAGTAATTAGCACTGCTCTTTCTCCTACGGGGCCAGCCTAAGGAGAGCACTATTAACACCACTGAGAGGGGCGTAGGTCAAAATGCCACCAGCAAATACCCGGGAAATAAAAATAGAATCTGAGTCACAACATAAAGCCTAACTTTTTTTTTTTCTTTTCCTTTGTGCTTCATCATTTCACTGGTTCAGAGGAAGCCTCATGCAGAGGCCTCGCACCTGACACTTCAGACTGGAGTTACCGGTGTGAAAGGGCTGCTCCAGACCCCTCAGCTCCGGCCACCTCAGCTCCGGCCGCGGGCAGAAGCGCTGCGCAGGTGCCGAATCCAAGATGGCGGCGGCGGGCCGTGCGCAGCGAGGCGGCGCCCGGCTCCGCCTCTGGAGCCAGCGTGAGCGGCACAGCTGCGCCTGCGCCTGCGCGGCCCGAGGGACCGCCCCCTCCTCCCCGCGGACCAGATCCCTGTAAAGCAGCCCCGCCCACGGCCTGTCACTCTAGGGCGAGCTCACACCTCTTCGTTTTCTGATAAAAGAATAGTCTTCCTTTGCTTGTGTACGGAACTCAGTCTCCTTCTATTGGCTCCAATGACCCTGGGCTGAAGGATGCTTTTGGGGGCCCAACTTGAAACGGAGGAGGGTGAAAGCTCCCTATTTGTTGGAGAGGTAAGGAAGGCACTGAACTGTAATTCCTGAGAGGTCATAGGAAAGGCTCCCGCTCTCGGCCTGGGCAGTGCTGCGCAGTTTGCAGGGGGTAGAGGGGTCCGTTACATCAAATGGTTTATTTAGGTTTCCCCCACGGGATGTCACTTTCTGTCCCCAAGCTCAGTATCCACTCACCTTGATGCAGCAGGTAAGGAAAAGCCACCTTCACATAAACAAAACTCATAACCTCAAGATGGAAGCAAAGGTTTCCGAAAGAGACCCTGGGAGACAGAAACTTAGCAGTTCCTGACTATGGTCCCCTGTGTTTGTCACCCATGATGGGTCTCATCACCACAACACCTCATGTGTTTCAGACACTTCTCTCCCTCTGCTCTCTGGCCCACAGGTCGAAAGGAATACAGCTCTTTTGAACTTTCTGCCTAACCAGGACTAAAACTGTCTGGAGTTGGGGGGGAAAAAAACCCTCCCAAATTAACTGAGTGAAATAGAGCAATATTTTACGAACATAAAAAGTACTGAACTTTACAAGTACCAACTTCAGGCTCTGTAATAACAACCTGCTTTTCTCCTACACCTCTGCTAGTTCTGCCTCTGCGCAGTAGCAAATGTTTATTTAACGTGTGTTTTGCTCCAGGAATGGGATGATTGCTTCAAATGGATTCTCTCATTTGGTTTTCATACCATTGTCATGAAACAGTTGTTAATAAGATTATCTTTTTTTTTTTTTTTCTTTGGTAAATGAAGCTACTGAGGCTTGGAGATGGGAGTAACTTGCCCAAGTTTACAAGGCGAATCACTGGCAGAGCTGGGATTTGAACTTGCGCATGAAGGACACCAGATTCAACCATGCCAGGCGGTCTTAGATCTGTCTTTCAGTCACTGCAGAGCTTGTTTTTCGCACAACGTTTCCATTCTTCATTATCCTGCCTCGCCTTCATTTCACATGCTGTAAATTTTACACTCTTGAAATAAATTCCCCAGAATTAAATCTGGTTCCTTTGCTGAGGTCTGGCCTGTGCCTACGATGGTTGGTCTATTGCTTTCTTTGTGATGAACATGTTTCTTTGTTAATGAAAGATTACTCTGTGCATTTATTTCTGTTAATTTAGTGTTGTCCATCCTGTACTTTATTATAAATTTGTTTTTAAAGCCAAATGAAGGATTTTATATTTATCCTTGTTAAATTTCACCTTATTTGTTTCAGTTAATTGTTTTAGCATGTTAAATCTTTCAACATTTTTTCATCCAACATATTAGTTTTTTCTCCAACTTTCTAGCATCTGTGTACCTTCATCCATAAAATAGGAAAGAGACAGATTCATGAACAGAGCTCTGTGACCCTGCAGATCATCTCTTGTTACCACTGATCCTTCAAATAATGCCGGATTTCTTTTTAATTCAACCAGGTAGGAACACACCTAATTATACTATCATGTACAATATTTTAAAAATATATTTTAATGAAGATTGAAAAGACACTGTCAAGTGTCTTGCTTTTACTGAAGATATAGTGTTGCCAATTCACAAACTCAAGTAAACAAAAAATGTAATGATACTTTTATTAAACATAGTCTATATCTTGATTCATCATTATACCTAAGAGCAAAGTTCTTAATCTAGGTTTGTTTAGGAAAAGTGAATCAATTCTGTGCCTATCTGATTGACTATTTCTTTTTTAGTAGAATATGAAGCAAGGTCACTGGTGAAAGCAAAGATTACAGAGAGGAGAAAACTCTGTGTTTGTGTGTGTGTGTGTGTGTGTGTGTGAAATAGAGTTGAGCAAAAAAGAGAAGACAGGAAATTGTCTTTTTGGAAAGTGGACAAGTATGCATATGAGAAACGTGCTCATTTGAGATTGTCACTATAAACTTAAAGAGAAGCAAGTCTGCTTGATTGTGTATTTTCTGCAGCACTTTTGAGTTGCTTGGGTTCAGGTGGGAAGCAGATGGATAGCGGAGCTTAAGTAGGGTTTCAGCTTTGCAAGGTTAGTGGTGAGGGAGGGAGGAGTGAGGGGGTTAAGTTTCTAATCATGGTCTGTGGAGTCTATGCTGAATAAGAAAGGGTACAAGCCCAAAGGGAAGGTTGGTAGTAGGAAAGGGTCAGGTCAATACTTTGGCAGGTCTGAGAATTTCTGGAGTGGGCACTCAGGGTAGGAGAGATCGATGGGAAAGATGTGGTTACGAAGGGGAAGGCTTTTAAAAGATTGCAGAAAGAGATGCTGAGGTGGGAAGAAGAAACACATTGTCAGAAACAAAGAGCCCAAGGATTTGAGAAAATTTGAATCAATGGTCTATGTTGATGTTGAACTTATTAAGAATGATGACAGGAATAAGAAAGAGCTCAGCTGATAAAATCATCAACAAATGAGGAGTGGGGAGGGGGCTACAGATGACAGCCACAAAGAGGAGCAGCAAGAGGTCAAGTCTGATGGTGTGGATCTCAGATGGGAAGTGTTGATCATCTGGAGCATTAGAAATGACTAGATGATCTGGCACCAACATCAGAGAGATCAAACATTCAGCTGGTTGCCTATGTTTTTTCATTTTTGTTTGGATATTGAGGCATAGCATGGGACAGACTACAAATGTAGACTTAAAAAGAGAATAAAAACCACCCTTTTTATTTTCTGAAGAACATTTGGTGTTAATTATGTTACAATATCCTTAATGCACCCTCACTGGCAATGGCAGACATTTGAACAAAGAAATTAAGATACTTTAGGGCTGGTAGCAAATGATAAGTGAAAAACATACTAATAACTATTTCTGACATGTGAAGAAGGCGTTTCACTCCAGGCAGATTAAACATAGAGGTTTTGCCTGGAAACTAAAACAAAACAAAACAAAACAAAACACCAAGCTACTAAGAGAAGCAGAGCTATAATTTGATTCACTTAGAAAAAATAAAATTTAGATAAATGAAAGTTCTTTGTGAAATTATTGAAATTATTGTGGGTCATTTCTTCTAATGCAGCTAAACACGATATCCCTAAGGCTGTTTGGTGTGATTTTTTTCCATATCTTATAATGATGATGAGTTCAGTTTGATTTCTGATTATGTCAACTAGAATTTATAGCAAACAAATAAAAGATGTAAGTGTAAGATAAGTTTAAATAGGTTTTGCCATCAATTAACTACAAATGGAGGAAATTAAATAATATAATGTAGAATGTGTTAAATCCAAGAGCAAATATATAATATGTAATCCTGGAGTATATGTATAGTATGTAATCTCTCTTCTGTTACCTACAAAAATGTTTCCTATTACATATTTAAATTCTAGGCATCTGTGAAGCCAATCCAAGCCCCACCTCCTTCATAAAACCTTGTAGAGCCTTCCCAGTTTTCATGATCTCCTTCTTTTCTGAAATCTTACAGCATTTTCATTCAACAAAATATTACTGATCACCATTTATATGTCAAGTACTACACCAAGAATTGGGGCAGTAGGAAAAGAATATAACTAACAATGGGAGAAATAGTAAAAGCAACAATTAAAATGACTAGTTCTTAAAAAATAAATAAATAAAATGACTAGTTCTTACTTGCCAGGCATTGTTATAAGTGTTTTTTATGTACTAACTCTTTGATTTCTTACAACAACTTTATGAGGTAAATATTATGATTACTTCCATTTTAGAGATGAGGAAATAAAGGCTCAGACAGGTTAAGTTACTTGCTAAAAATCACAGGGCTAATGGTGTTAGACTCAGATTCAAAAGGGGGTTCTCCCTGACTTGAAAGCTCTTAAATACCCAAGTCACTCGATTGCTTTGTACCTCAGTTTCCTCACATCTCAGGGGGAAAAAAGTATAATTCTCTACATTTGCCCTACCTAATTTATAGGGTTGTTATGAGACTCAAGTAAGGTAATAGGTTAGGAAATACTTCAAAAATTAAATCTGCTGTAACAATGTTAAGCATTACTTATCATAACATTTGTGGGTTGTTTTACATGAGCTAACTCCTGTGTCTCTCCAGCTCTTAAGATCATTTTAGGTTGGAGAAACTAAGATGCCACTTGTTCAAGAGTCCAAACCAGGTTGTTTGACTCCAAAGGCCATGCTCTTAACCTCTAAATTCTGCCGCCTTAATTCTGCTTTGTTCTGTGGACAGTACACGGGGCCAGGCTGGGCCAGGTGTCCCTGGTGGTGGAGGTGGGTGGAGCTGAGTTAGGACTAGGCCCCAGAGAGAAGGCTACCCCTTTCTCTGGTCTATACTTAGCCTGGGCCCAGGGCCATACAGGTTAGCTTCATCCCCCACCATGTGGGTGCCAGCCCACACTCCCAGAAAAATGACTGGATGGCAGGGTCCTCCCATGAAGACCATCACTGAGTAAGCTCCTGCTCTTCACAAGGGAGCTGCAGTGACAGTCAGGCCCTGAACAAAAAATCACATCCTACCTTTCCCATGGGAAATGCTCAGAGTACCCGGTTCCTTTACTTCCTGATTGCCTTTGTGCGATCACTTCCCAGGACCAAAGCCCGTGACCTCCAGAAAAAGTCCTTTCCATTTTTACTTAGAGAAAGTCCTTTCCATTTTTGCTTATCTTCTTTGTAAAGAGTCCTTTTTAAAATTGAGCTATAAATGGCTGTGGACTGAACATTTTTGGATTAGTTCAAAATCTGTCCTCTCTGCTTCTTGAAACAAAAATGGTTTGGCTTAGTCTCTACATACCAGATACAGAAAGAATTGCTTTGGCCAAAACTCTCATTGCCTTATTACTCACTGTGAGAGCCGTGTCTCTGTGTGTGTGTGTGTGTGTGTGTGTGTGTGTGTGTCGGGAAAGGGGGGTGGTGTTGGCAGGGGGTAACCTACTGACTTGGCAGCAGGCACCTCCCTTCGCAGTGCACACCACTCCTGTACAGGAGGATGAAATTCATGTCAACAAGTTGAATGGTCTGAATGCTATAAGGAGACTGGTTTAATTTTGTCAACCCATCATTTTTCCAAATTGTTTGCCAGCAAGATTCTTTAAAAAAAAAACAGAATATCTATTAACTCACTGGAGAGCTAGAAGTAAAGTAAAAGAAGCCAATTTCAACAAATGGAAATCACCACCGTCTATCAAGTGTGACATTGGGACCCTCTCCCAGTATCAGGTGGTGTTTTTCACTGTGAAAAGTGAAATCATATCAAAGCCGCCCACTTCTTCATAAACGCAATTCGGAAATACATTTTGGGAAATGTTGGCAAGAAAATGTATAACTGAAATTAGAATCAAGTGCTAATCTAACAGACACTTCTTCGAGTGCTAATCTCAAGGAAAAATATGATTAATACTTCTTGCTGATAGATTCAATGAATGTATTTTTTTTTTGAGCTTGCACAGGTCAAAAACATTGCAGAGAGCACTCCATAAAAATTCTGAATTATTTAAATGTGAAATCATTGGGTGGTTTGAGAAAGGAAAATATTCTATTGATGTGAAGTATAATTTTTACATGATGATACATTTAATCACTTTTCAGTCTCCATGAAGATTAAAAGATCTTAGAAATTTTGTACTTCAACTCATTTCACAAATGAGAAACCTGAGGCCCAGAAAAAGAGATCCTGTTCATAATCACACAGTTAGTTACCAAGAGAGAGCAAGAATACAGGACCTCCAATTCCATACTTCAGTTTGGTTCCAATCAAATTTTGAGCATGAGGAACATACTTTTATAAATCAAATAAATGTGGGTAATTAATGTTCAACATTTCAGCAGATATAATGGAAAGGATATTTTCACTCCACCCTCTGGATCTTTCTGAAGTTAGTTATCTTGTGGTTGAACAGCATATGAGAGGTTTTTTCAGATATCATAAAATATCTGTAGGATGGGATGGGATGGGACAAGCAAGGAAATTCTGACACTAATGGCAGAAGTACCATTCCTGCATGAACTAGAGTATGAACTGGAGTTTATCTTCCATGAAGATATTAACAAAGGCCTCTCAAGATATTCACAAAGCCAACTAAGTCTCTGTTTCAAATAAATATAAAAAAGTAATTCATATAAATTTCTTTGGGGAAGACAGTCCCAGGCTTGACATATCCAATGAGAAAATTTCAATCTGTTACTAGAGTTGTTAGTAGTCCAGCAAAAATCCTACTCCCATAAGGTAAAAATCTATTATTGCCTCCAAACATTTTCTTTAAGATCTGAAATAAAAGTTTATATCATATTTTATTACACAAACTTTTACTTCCTTTACTTTGATACAAGTGAAAAGAACGTAAAAATTTCTATTTATTCAGCATCAAATATATTAATATATTAATTCCTTAGATCATCTTTGATACTAAAAATTCTTTCAGTACCAGTATTTGATAGGGAGTAAATCAAAAGAAATCAATTTCAACAAATGGAAATCATCACTATCTATCAAGGGAGAGCCTTTCCAAGCATCTGATACTGTTTTTTAATGGGAAAAGTGAAATAGTATCTAAGCCACCAACTTCTTCATCAAAGGAATTTAGGAGTCCATATTTGAATTAATTTACCAAATAGAAGGCTCTCCTCAACTGAGGTAAATGTAAAGGAATCAAAATGAATTTTGTGTTTACAATATAGTGAAAATAATTCCAAATAGGAATTTTCTAAAGTGAAATAATTTCCTTAGATATTTGAGAACTTCTGTGCACTGATCTAGGAATTTAGGGTTAATTTTTAAGTAATTCCTCTACATGCCAATGTGGCATTTTTACTGGAAATTTCAGAATTAAATGCCCTCCCCCTACACACTTTTTCTATACCACTCACGTATTCCTTAACTCAGACACATATGGTTAGATATGAGCAGAATCAACATCAGAGGAGACTATTATATGATGCATTGAAGAGCAGGATTCACTCAGTGCCTCTACAGAGTTCGGTTCTTGTAGCTGTGGAGGATCCAATACTTGACGTTGGAGGAAGAGGGGTACATGCTACATGAACACTACAGCCCCCATAAGGCTGAGAGTGGTGGCCCCTTTCCTCCCTCTCCCAAGACCTCTTCCCAGGGCAGCCTTGCAGGGGCTGAAAGTAGGTTGTGTTTAGTGGGGTGGGAGATGGATGCCTGGCGTTTATTGTTGTGGGTTCTCTTTAGATGTGTCATACCTTCTTCTTTGTCTATGCCTCTGTGGTTTAATAGTCACAAGTGAGTCCCACTAAACATCAGGTCACATTTATATTTGGAACTAAGTTGATTGGCTGGATATGCTAGAGGACAGAGAAGCAGGGCATTGATTCAAGCATTCGTGACTCCTTTTATTCAAATATTTATCAGGATTAACTGTGGCCCTGGCACTCTTCCAGGCACTAGAGATCTGGAGCTGTAAGACACTCCAGGTGTTAGTAGTTTGATGGAGGAATAAGTATCAAACAGAGTATTACTTATCATATTGTGGGTCATGTGGAATACCCTAGGGAAGTGTGCGAGAGGCCCCTAACTCAAGCTTGAGGTGGGGGAAGGATGAAGGATGAGCAGGAATAACACAGGTCAAGAGAGGGTGGGGAAGATTGTTGCAGCAGGGAGAACCACAGGCCAGGGTCCAAGTGTGCACAACAGGACTCTGTCTGGCTGGGTGTGGAGTACGAAAAGGAGTGGTTGGTTCTACCAGGGAGGTGGGCAGGGGTGAGTCCTAGGCATTGCATGTCCCTTAAGGAATTTGAGCTTTCTGCTGAGGGCAAAGAGAAAGCCATAAAGGATTCAAGGCCAAGAACAAGACAATCACATTTATGCTTTAGAAAGTGTGGGTGATAAATTCTGTAGGGTCCAGGCTACGGGCAGGTAAGTGAGTTGCAATGATTCTGGAAACAACGGAGAATGTCCTGAACCAAACATTTCCGCATCAGTGAGGCCCATGGTGTTGTAATCAAATGACAAACCAACTTAGGTGACACAGTAGATTGGAACCTGAGAATGAGGCTATTTGTGTACAAATCAGTTCTACACAACTTGGAAATGACTTTTGCATAAAATCATGCATCTATTTAGCTGATATTTTTTCTATCTGGTTCTCAGAGATCTCAAAAACATCTGACCGAGGAGTTTTATATCAGGTGTGTGGAAACCTGATTTCAAAGCTCTGGTTTTAGGCTTATAAAAGTAAGTGAGGTCAGTGGTGTGAAACACACAGCGTAAGTGAGGCTTAAGTTTTTGCCCTGTGGTTTTAGTGAAGTCAGCTATTAATTCTTTTCAACCCCCTACCCCAAGCAAAAGAGAAGACTGCTTTCTGAGATGACAGGCTTCCAAAGCCAGCTGTACATTTACCAGTTTGTGCTTCTGTTCAAGATCCCGTCCCTCAAGACCACTAGGTGACACTGTGGAACGTGGTCACTGTATTCAGCTATTCTCTCAGGCTGGAAAATGAATGCAGCTTTATATTCCACTCCCTAAAAAAATTTTTAGAAAAGCCATTTGCTTGTCAACCCCTCCTCCATTCAGTTATTTCCCACTTGGTGGAGTAGCTGTGTTCAAAAAAAAAGCCACTAGTAAAGTTTGCAATTTTGAGGGTGGATTTCTTTGTTATACTCTTAGGATACAGCTACCTCCAAATTAGCTGTTTCTATGAGAGTGGGTGTTTGTTTACGAGATTTCCCTAACCAGAGTGATACCAGTAGTAAAAATCCTCATCCCAACCCCATCAAAAAAAAAAAAAAAGAACAAACAAAACAAAACAAGATTATCAAACAGTTTTTGTTGTTAACAATGTCTTCTGGCTTTGTGCTTTGGATTTGCTGTATTTGGTTTGCTTTTTCCTGATCCTCTGAAATACACTCTTCTGATAGCAGATTGGTTTTTTTCTTCCCACTATTGGATTAGTGCCCTGTGCACCACAGTTTTCCACTTTTTCTCATTTTTCTAGCTTCTTGTTCTGCCTTATTGAATAATTCTGTATTTACCCACTTCTTTGTTCATTCATCTATGCATACTCTAAAGATTTGTGGTTGCATTGTTATTCTTATGGAAATGACTTTGTGTA